>NW_023603184.1:134959217-137359217 GCF_014898055.3 Talpa occidentalis
AACACACCACTATCAACAATGGATAGATCAACAAGACAAAAAATAAGTAAAGAAACTAAAGCTCTAAATAAGGACCTAGAGCATTTGGGCTTAACAGACATCTATAGAACACTAAACCCAAAAAAACGGAGTACACATTTTTCTCAAGCGCACACGGATCATTCTCCAGGATCGATCACATACTGGGGCACAAGACAAACATCAACAGATACACCAAGATTGAAATCATACCAACCATCTTTTCTGACCACGAAGGCATCAAACTAGAAATAAATCATAAAAAAGGCAAGGAACTATCCTACCTCATGGAGATTAAAAGCCACACTACTGGAAGACCACTGGACTAACGAGGAGATCAAAGAAGAAATTAAAAATTCTTTGAATTGAATGACAAGGAGGACACCAATATCCTAAATGTATGGGATGCAGCAAAAGCAGTAATAAGAGGAAAATATATAGCAATAGAAGCTCACATCAAAAAACAAGAAAGAACTCAAAGAAACAACCTAATCTCGAAGCTCAAAGATCTAGAAAAAGAACAACAAAAAAAACCCAGAACCAGTAGAAAAAGAAATAATAAAAACCAAAGCAGAAATAAATGAAATTGAAACTAAAAAAACAATCCAAAAGATCAATGAAACAAGAGCTGGTTCTTTGAAAAAATAAATAAAAGACAAACCCCTAGCCAGGCTCACAAAGGAAAAAGGGAGAAAGCACAAATACACAGAATCATAAATGAAAGAGGAGAAATCACAACGGACACAGCAGAAATCAAAAGAATAATCAGTAACTACTATGAACAGTTATATGGAAACAAGTTCAACAATCTAGAGAGGAGATGGACAAATTCCTACAACTCTACAATCACCCAAAGCTAGATAAAGAAGAAATAGAACACCTAAACAGACCAATTACAAGCAGCGAAATTGAAATGGTAATTAAAAACCTCCCCAAAAACAAAAGCCCAGGACCTGATGGATTTACAAATGAATTCTACCAAACATTCAGAGACGAATTAGTGCCTATCCTTCACAAACTCTTCCAAAAAATTGAGAAGGAAGGGACAATACCAAACACGTTCTATGAAGCCAATATTACACTAATACCAAAACCGAAATAAGGACAACACAAAAAAGGAAAACTATAGGCCAATCTCCCTAATGAACACTGATGCAAAAATCCTCAATAAAATTTTAGCTATCAGAATCCAACAATGTATCCATAAGATAATTCACCACGACCAAGTTGGATTCATTCCAGGGGCACAAGGATGGTTTAACATCCGAAAATCAATCAACGTTATCCAACACATCAACAAAAAGAAATATAAAAACCATATGATAATATCAATAGATGCTGAGAAAGCTTTCGACAAAGTGCAACACCCATTCATGATAAAAGCCCTTGAAATTCTTGGGATACAAGGAACATACCTCAACATCATAAAGGCCATCTATGACAAGCCAACAGCCAGTATCATTCTCAATGGTGAAAAGCTGAAAGCAATTCCATTAAGATCTGGAACAAGACAAGGATGTCCACTCTCACCACTGCTTTTCAATATAATACTGGAAGTCCTAGCCAGAGCAATAAGACAAGAGAAAGACATCCAAGGAATCCAAATAGGAAAAGAAGAAGTCAAACTATCACTATTTGCAGATGATATGATAATATACATAGAGAACCCCAAAATCTCCACAGAAAAACTAATTCAACTCATCAATCAATTCAGTAAAGTGGCAGGATACAAAATCAACACGCAAAAGTCAGTAGCCTTCCTATACACAAACAATAAATCTGAAGAAGAAGAAATCAAAAAAACCACCCCTTTTATTATCGAAACAAAAAAAATCAAATATTTGGGAATAAATCTAACAAAAGAGGTAAAGGACCTATACAAAGAAAACTATAAAACACTGTTAAAAGAAATAGAAGAAGACACAAAGAAATGGAAAGACATCCCCTGCTCATGGATTGGAAGAATAAACATTATTAAAATGGCCATCCTACCAAAAGCAATATACAGATTCAATGCTATTCCAATCAAAATCTCAATGGCATTCTTCAAAGAAATAGAACAATTATTGATGAAATTCATATGGAATCACCAAAAACCCGAATAGCCAAAGCTCTACTGAAAAAAAAAGAAGGAAATGGAGGCATCACACTCCCAGACTTCAAACTATACTACAAAGCCATAATCATCAAAACTGCATGGTATTGGAACAAGAACAGACATACAGACCAATGGAATCGAATAGAAAATCCAGAAATAAACCCACAGATTTATGGTCAACTAATCTTTGACAAAGGAGCAAAGACTATGCATTGGAGCAAAGAAAGTTTGTTCAATAAATGGTGCTGGGAAAACTGGGTCGCTACATGCAAAAGAATGAAGCTTGACCACTACCTCACACCATACACAAAAATCAACTCAAAATGGATTAAAGAACTAGACATAAGACCTGAAACCATAAAATACATAGAAGGAAATATAGGCGAAACACTACGGGATTTGCACATCAAAGACATCTTTACAGACACATCACCCAAAGCAGTGATAGTGAAGAGAAAGATAAACAGCTGGGACTACATCAAATTAAAGAGCTTCTGCACAGCAAAAGAGACAATAACAAAAACAAAGAGAAACCCCACCAACTGGGAGAACATTTTTGCACCCAACACTAATGATAAAGGACTGATCACAAAAATCTGCAAAGAGCTGATGAGACTCAGCAACAACAAAGAAAATAATCCAGTCAAAAAATGGGCAGAAGAGCTAAAAAGAAACTTCTCTGAAGAGGAAATGCAAATGGCCAACAGGACATATGAAAAAATGTTCAACATCACTTGTAATCAGGGAAATGCAAATCAAAACTACCATGAGATACCATCTCACACCAGTGAGAATGGCCACATATTAAAAAAACTAGCAACAACAAATGTTGCGAGGATGTGGAGAAAAGGAACTCTTCTGCACTGTTGGTGGGAGTGCAAACTGGTCCAACCACTATGGAGAGCTGTGTGGAGATTTCTGGACCTACTAAACATAGAGCTTCCATATGATCCAGCAATTCCACTCCTAGGTATTTACCCAAAGGACACAGAAACATCAATTCCAAAGAGCACCTGCACTCCTATGTTTATAGCAGCACTGTTTACAATAGCTAAGCTTTGGAAACAACCCAAATGCCCAAAATAGATGACTGGATCAAGAAGTGGTACATATATACCATGGAATATTACTCAGCATTCAAAAAGATAAACACATGCAATTTGCAGCAACATGGATGGCGCTGGAAGGGATCATGCTCAGCGAAATAAGCCAAAAAGAAAAAGAAAAATACCGGATGGTCTCACTCATAGCAGGAATCTAGAAAACTTAAATAAGGGACCAGGAAAATGAATATAAGAAAGTGAAAATCAAAATCACAAAAAAACTATGAACCAGAGACACTTTTTGGGGGGTGGGGGCGGGAGGGGAAGGATTGGGGTCAGAATGGGGCGTTTGCAATTGTATGGGGGAATATAAAAATAAAATTTAATATTAAAAAAAAAAATAAAATAAAATAAAAAAATAAAAATTTCAAAAACTTCAAGCTTCATTTTAGTTTTGAGAAAGTACCATAATTAAAAATACTGATTAATAAAGAAAACAATTAAATAAAAGGTGGATAAAAAGTTGAATTTCACAGTGCTGTATTAATCTGTGATATGTTTCAATGAGGGAAAATATTTTTTCTTTACATTGTCCCAAAGATTATGCATTTTTAATACATTTAAGATATCAAGAAATATTGATTTATGGCATAAGACAATTATGGTTCATAACTGTAATTTTAGCATTCACCACATGAAGTGGGAGTGTATTAAGTAAGGAATAAATCACAAATGAATGAACTTAAATTGAAATAAAGATATAATGAGAACAAAATTAAAAAAATAATACTTCTTAAAAAAAAAAAAAAAAAAAGAGAGAAATACAGAGACACCATCCTGCAGATATCCCAGCTATGGCCAGAGGTAATATGAAGCCACTGGGCAACTGAAGGTGAAGAATTTAAGGGCTGGGAAGAGAGGACTTGAAAGGGCTGAAATCTTCCTTCACTGTTAAGTCAAAGGGTGGCTATTTAATTCTAAGCAGGAAAAAAAAATGTGAAAAAGAGTTAAGGCAGAAGAATGAGGATGGACTCATCCAGCTTGCTAGAATTAAGGTACAACGAGTCCGTCTGAAGGTGAATTTACTCCTCCCCATACAGTGTTCCATCTTCCAGATCTCTCCACCTCCCCTCTGTCTCCAGGAGCCTCTATGGCTTTACCGCGCTGCTTTCCATCCCTAGAACCCACCTTCTCTCTTTTTTCTATTGTCTACCAAACCCTCTCTCAGGAAAGCAGTTCTTATTTATATTCATACAATTAAGTTTAAATGAACATGTCTTTTTCTTCCAGAAAAATTGCATCTGAAGTCTTGTAATTATAGGGGGTAATTGCTATATTAAAGAAACTAATGGGAGCTGTGAGCTTGGAAAAGCTCTTTCTGGAGCTAGAGGTTATAGCTGTGTCCACAACAGGTTAGCATAAATACACATTCATTGCTGTTAGGATTTAAAGAACTTGGTGGAAAAAAAGAAATCCGTGAATGAGGGTAGTATGACAGACAGAGTTTTCTAGGGTTGTCCTACTCTGTATGCAGGTAAGGATAGGCTTGGCTAAAACCTACTTGGGCAAGGGTGCCAAAACCATGGTATGTGTTTGGTAGCAAAGGAGACTGATGGTTAGGAATAGGCTGTAGATACTGAGATATAAAGAGGACTGAGTCAACAGATATAGGTATAAACTGAGTACAGTGGAGTTGAAAATGGTATAATCCATGAAAAATGGAAGGATGATCATAATGGAGAGAGGTGATTCAAAGAGAAATTGATCCATATCCATCAAAGTGGCTAAAATCAAAAGACCAGCTGCACCAAATGTTGGCAAAAATGGGGGCAAATGTAACTCATGTTTTGCTGCTGGCAATGTAAGTGGCACAATCACTTTGAAGAGTGACTTTTCAGAGTAATTTCTGATGGTTTCTTTAAGGTTAAACATCCATCTACCCTGTGACTCAGCAGTTTCCCTTCTAGGTATTTACCCAAGAGGAATGAAAACATATGTTCTCCAAAAGACTTTTATAAGAATGGTTATAGCAGCCTAAAACTAAAAACAACCAAATGTTCTTCAACAGGAAAATGAATAAACAACTGGGGTATAATTATATTAACAATCTTTATTGATTAAAAAAAAAAGGAGCTACTAATACAATAATGATAAATATCAAAAATAATATCCTAATCCAAGCATTGGCAAACTACCGTCCACAGGGCAAATCTAGTTCCTCATCTGTTTTATAGCTAACGTATTATTGGATCACAGTCACACCCATTCACTTTTGTATTGTCATGACTACCTTGGTACTCCAAGAGCAGTAGTGAATAATTGAGACAGAGACCAAATGGAACGCAAAACCAAAAAATATTTTCTATCTGTTCTCTTTTAGAAAAAGGTTGCTTATTAAGTGCAAGAAGCCAAACACAGGAATAGGACCCTCCATGTAGGGTCTTGTGTATATGAAATATAGCAGCAGACAAAACTGATCTGTGATGATTATGAAGAGGAAGAACTAACTCGAAAACAGTGCAAGTAACTTTTTGGAATGATGAAAATGTTCTATATCTTGTTTAAGATGGTAGTTACAGGGGCCTCCTTAGTGGTGCAGGGTTAAAGTCTCAGGGCTATGAAGCTATCCGCAGCCACTGCAGCACAAGTTGGATCCCCGGCCAGGGCTCTACCCATGTGGTACAGCAGACCTCTCCTGTCTTGCCTGCTGCTCCTCTCAGCAGTGTATTTCAGTCAATCGGCCTGTTCTTGTCCCCACAATCTCTGGTGAATCCTTTCACCCCCCGCACTTCTGGCCTACACCCCAGCTGTTGTACACATTAATAAATATTTTTAAAAATAAATAAAATTCATATCGGAGTTGGTAATCAAGGCAGGCAAGGGACTCTGAGTGATTCCTGTGACAAGGAGCAGGCACTGGTTAGGAGGCTGCCAGAGATTAGCAAGGAAACCTGTCACTATAAAACAAATGAAACTCAGGATAAACTTAGCACTCTGCATCAACCAAGTAAGCCACTCTACTCCAAATTTCATTTCTCCACAACACGACAGAATGAAAGAAGGGATTATAACCACTCACTGTGGCACAAGAATTCTAGGATTCTGAAACTTTTCCATATACGTAGTTTTTACAAGATACCCATCCAAAATTAGTTACCTAAAGAATCATGCAAACACCAGGTAGCCACACAAACATGTCTTTACTTTTGACTAGAAATAGATGAACTTGATGCAGAAATACCAGGCATTTTCTAGATACCAGTGGTTCTCATTGGCTTCTTTGTCCTCAGAGGAATACTGCATTTATGAGTCATCAAATCCACATGTGAAGTAGTCACAATAAAAAAGGCATCATTTAGGGCCTCCCCTGGTGGCGCAGCGGTTGAGCGCTGTGCTGCGAAGCTGCCCGCAGTCTGCAGTGCCAGTTCGATCCCCGGCCGCCTGGGAGGGTCCCACATGGCGCGACAGACCTCTCCTGCAGCACCTGCTGCTCCCCTCAGCAGTGTATTTCTTGGTCACTCTGCCTGTTCTGTTCCCCGCTCTGGCTCTGGTGAATTCTCTCACCCTCCCGCGCTTCTGACTGTACCCAGTGCTTGTATAAATAAATAAATAAATAAATAAATCTAAAAAAAAAAAAAAGGCTTGGTCTTGGCCTTACATGCCCATGAACCTAGAATCTGACACCCCCCTTTTAGATCTTACAGGGATACATACCCAACACCATTTCCTCCTTATTTTTCAGTTACCCATGTGCCAAGACTTCTTACAGAAGGTGAAAGTGACAATATAAAATAAATAGCATCTCAGTCACTGCTTTGATTTCATGATTTCATCACAACTTATGAGCCATTGCATAAACATGTTCTTGCTTAAAATATGGATAACTTTGAAATGGTAACATAATAAAAAGAGGAGCAAATAAATTACTGTAATATAAATGCCATAGTTCAAATAAAATCTCTCAAAACATCAGGTCTATAAAGGAAAATTAATAAAATGGACTTTCAGTGATGGAAATGCCAGCAGCCTTTGTTCTAAAGCAACTGCCTGCCTCATTTGATAGCTGCAGACTCAAAGTTACAATGAGGTAAGGTGCCAGTTAGTGGGTGGTGGACTGAGATGAGTCCACCTTATGACACCATCTCTATTTTCTACGATAGTTTCTTTTTCAATTTTTCTTAATAAAAAGGGTATGAGCATCCAAGTAGCTGCTTCCTCATGCAAAAATAACTAAGAATTTTCCCAGAACGCAGCACAACTAGATTGTTACCCTCAAGTGATGAACTGTAAGCATGGAAACAAAAGTGGTCAAGATTAATAGCCAGTTCATTCAAAAACTGGCTTTGCCAGACTTTCTGGATCCAATACATCTAGCAGATGCATTTCCCAAGGTAAAAGATTAGTGCCTGGAACTAGCTGACCTGGATTCCCTACAGTTTCTAGTGTCACTGGTGAAAGAAAAGTTACAGATTTATTGCTGGATTACAGTGAAATGAAATCATTGTTCAGTCATCATTGCAAACCAATATACAGTCTTACTTTTTTTCTTTAACTCATAAAAGTCCCTTGACACACTTTGCTCCTTCTTCAAGAAACCATTATCTGCACTATAAAAAATGAGATCAAGTAATAAATTTTTATGCAGTAAAGGTAGTCTCCCTGACTATATGCCATTTAAAGATAACATTTGCTTTTTAACTCTCCTCAGTTGGAAAAATGCCTTTATTTGTAAATAGCTGCTTAGCAACATTCTTTGTAAATGCTCGTATCTCATTTGGAACACCTATCCCTTGGTTCTGGAAATCCTTAAATTCCTTGGGGCTTATGCAGTATTCTCAAAACATGGACAAAAGCAAGAGAAAAATGTGAGCAAGTTGAATCATTCCAGCTTTGTAACCAAAAGAGGAATTTAATAAACATGAAAAGCTTTCTTCATTTTGGGTAGAACCAAAATAATGCAAGAGAAATAAACACAAAATTAAGATTTGGGGACATAAAGAACAGCTTGTCCATCTAAGACAGAATCCATGCCTAGAGAAGTGGAGATTGGAAGATGTATAAGAAAATCTAAAACTACAGGTTCTATACTTGTTTATCACTCAGAATTTCTGATATCTTGAAGCCAAATGCAGTCTTAACTGTTTGCAGATGATAGAGGAGAATCCCAGTTTTGATTCTTCTCCTGAGGAACACCATTTCCTCTGTATATTCACACACTCAGTGTGTGTGTGTGTGTGTGTGTGTAGGTGTATGAGAGAGACAGACACATGGAGAGAAGCAGAGAGAGAGAGACAGAGAGATTGGGAAATAGTTGGCTGACTCAGGTCAACCATGGGAAAGACCCTACTTCCCTTGCTTATGTCTTCTCCACCCAGTATAACTTTTTCTCCTCTTAGTTATCTATATGCCAAGGGTCTGCACAGAAGCTAAAATTGGCTCATAGGATGTTCCCTTGTGGAAACTCATTGCATTATCAGTGAGCAAGAATTAAATAACCTCCTTTGGAGTGCTGGAAAAGAAAGATACTCTGGAGCAGTAGAATATAAGACTATATAACATTCTATGAAAGTAAGACAGAATAAGTGTAATGGTCATTACCCAAGAAAACCCCTTGTGGTCCTGTGCCTCTTTGTTTAGTGTCCTTCCACACTGTACCAAGTTAATCAGTGTGACTACTGGGATATGGCAGAAGTGATGGCATGTCACCCCAAGATTAGGCTCTGAATAACAAGGCAACTTCCACCTTGGTGGCCTACTCATTCTCTGTCTCCCTTGGAACGTTCGCCCTTGTAGAAACGAACCGTTATTTCTCAAGCACATTCAGGCAGCCCTGTGGAGACCACCTGGCATGGAACTGAGGCATCCAGTCAACAACCATCTGAGCAGGCCTTCTTAGAAGGGGGTCTTCTAGTGCCGGTCAAGGTTTCAGATAGTGCAACCCAGATCCTGAGCCAGAAACTTCCAGCTAAGTCACTTCTAGATTCCTCACCCTTAGAACATGTGAGATAATAGATGTTTGATGTTTTTAAGTCACAAAATTTTGGGGTGATTTTTATCTAGCAATAAACAACTAAAGCTACATTTTAGAATCTGGCATTTGAGAAACAAACCACAAACTCCTTGATGATAATGCCACATTAGTTCTATGGGGAAAAAGAAATATCCCGAAGAGAAACCGTTTCATCTCATTGCGAATATACAAAATGAATTTTCCACTCAGGTTAAATTCAGTTTTCAAGTCACTTTTATTTACCTTGTTACCATGGATCTTGTATTTACAAACCACTAAAATAAAATGAAAGACTAAGACTCACCAATGTTTTAAACCAAAAGTCCCACACTGAGACCCTGGGCATGTTTTATTTTCTTACTCAGTAGTTCATTTAATCTGGATGAATAGCTATGGATGTTGGATATTTTCCATTTGACCTTCAATACCCACTCTCTCTCTGTCCCACCCTGCTCTGTACCGTGGGTGACTGGTCTTTGGTGAATCAATAGGCCCCCTCTGCCCTCTGGATTTCTCTTGGTTTCAGTCAATGGAGGAAGATGCAAGAGATTAAGAGAATGAAAGAATTTGGAAGTACTTCTATTCTTGACTCCTTCCTTATCATGGACCACCCACTTCTTTCCACCCAAGACATGCTCCCAGAGGCACCCTCTCCCATGCCACAGCTGGGCTTTTTAGACCAAGAAGCCATGATCCTCCTTCTGTTGTTAGCCCGGAGAGCCTTTGTCATTCCTTGATGTGGAAGAGAAAACCTGTTCACATCTTTTAAACAATTCCTTATTTATCATTTACCCAATTTGAATGTACCACGTATTCCCTACTAAACATCACACAGCTTTTACAAAATGGGAGATTTCTCATAAAGGTCAGAGTTTCCAAACTACTTTTTAAAATCATAAGATATGGCAATTCTGGGTCTATATTCCCAAGCAGCTGCT
Organism: Talpa occidentalis; assembly: GCF_014898055.3. Taxonomy (NCBI): domain Eukaryota; kingdom Metazoa; phylum Chordata; class Mammalia; order Eulipotyphla; family Talpidae; genus Talpa; species Talpa occidentalis. Next base: position 134,969,325 of record NW_023603184.1, read on the forward strand.
ATCTGTGCCTCTTTGATAGGCCACAAACTCTCAGATTATGCACAGGTCCTCATCACTGTCAATTACCAACTTGGTCCATTTTCAAATATTTATATATCTCCTTGTTCTTTTATGCTCATTTTAGTTTGTGAGCTCGGGCTAAATCTGTGGCAGGAAAGATCTAGTCTTGAACACAAATCATTGTTATGTAGTGTGGTTGTTGGTGCCAAGAAGTGATTAAGACAATAAGGACAAAAGCAATTAAGTGGATGGAACATTTAATTCTGTCTGTGAGAAATTTCATGGGGGAACTGGACCTTGACGCCACACTTTGAAGAACAAGACCACACTTGAAACATTGGGGGGTATGAAATGGCTAAGAAACCTAGTCATTATTTATACCATGGCTTGAATGGAAAAATAAATTCTGGGATCCAAAAAGCTGATTAAACAGTAACACTTTTGAAATATAATCCATTAGTCAAATTGGTGACCCTCTTATAAGTAACTCTAAGTATCAAAACAATTATCTCTTAAAAAGGATATGTCCAAATAGAAAATGTTTAGAATTAGTGACTTTGATTCAAAAGATTTTAATGGTAAAACATTAAAATTTGAAGGATAAAGTGATACTTATTACTGCCAACATTATTTAACATTATTATGGATGAATTAATAAAGGCAATTCGACAATAAATTTGGGTAACTACTGGGAAGAAAGGTAAAATTATCACTTTTTGTAAATGATAGACGTTTGCAGGCTAGAAAACACAAGAGAATTGACATAGAAATTACTGGATACAGTAATAGAACAAGTAAGGGGATGAGTTAAAAATTTAAAAAATAAAACTTTTCTATGTAGAAAAGTACCCATTATTTTCAATGCAACATTCTAGGCTATAAACAAGCAAGATAAAAAATCCATGCCCTCATGAAATTTATATCCTAGTGAAGAAAGACCAGATATAAGATAAATAAGTAAGATGTATTTGTGGTAATTGCTGATTAATATTAAGGACAAAAATAAAGTAACAAAGGAGGGTATATGGTGCATGAGGAATTGCAATTTTGTGTGAAGTGGCCAGGGAAGACCAAATTCTTTCCCTGATGATGAAGCCAAATCAATGTTACTCCAGATGTCAACTAGTATCACCACCACCTCCAGCAAACAACAAAAAAAAAGGACTCTCCAAAGATCAATTATCTCAATAAAAGAGAATTTCAATCTTATTTCATCAAACATTCAGCCTCAGGTACATACAAATTTTCTATGCTGTACCTATATCTGTCTGTATTAGAATAAATTAACAATTCCCTCTTTAAAATAATTGTTTATTCATTTGGGCTTCAGAACACAAAGGATATCTCCATGAGTATAATCATTTTGAAAAGTTAACCATCCTCTACCAGAATCAATATAAGGCAAACTTGAGACATAATTAAGATTTTTATCTTGGATGCATTGGTTTCCCTTTGGACCTCGTCATTCTTCCAAGTCTTCTCTCTGGTCCTTAACCCTCCAACAAATTGTTACGTGAACTCAGGCATAAAACCCTGAGTCTTCCCTGTTAAGCTACCAATGACCTTTTCCCCTTTGCTACTTGTGATTTAAACCAGGAAATCAAAAATGACATGACAGGGCCTCCCTGGTGGCACAGGCGGTTGAGCGCCGCACTGTGAAGCTGTCCACAGCCTCTGCAGAGTGGGTTCCGATCCCCGCCGGCTGGTGAGAATCCCACATGGTGAGGCAGACCTCTCCTGTCTCGCCCACTGCTCCCCTCAGCAGTGCATTTCGTCACTATGCCTGTTCTATTCCCTGCTCTGTCTCTGGTGAATCCTCTCACCCTCCCGTGCATCTGGCCTGTACCCTGGTACTTGTGTAAATAAATAAATCTTTAAAAAAAAAATGACATGACAATTCTTCAAAGGAATCTTTCTGGTTATAAGAAGAATATGAGACACTGTATTATCAGAGAGGCGTTTGTGATACCATGAGTCTCAGCACTTAATCATTTTATAAACTCTCTCCTTTCCTCACCTTCTATTTGTTTCTACTGCTACAGACAGACAAAAAGAGGATTGCTCTGATTTTATCAACAATTCAAAAGTGAGGGCCTCCCCAGTGGGCCAGCGGCTTACCGCTGGGCTGCGAAGCTGCCCGCAGATTCTGCAGCACCAGTTCGATCCCCGGCCATCGGCGAGGGTCCCACATGGCGCGCAGACCTCTCCTGCCGCCCGCTGCTCCCCTCAGCAGTGTACTTCGGTCCTTCTGCCTGTTCTGCTCCCCGCTCTGGCTCTGGTGAATTCTCTCACCCTCCCGCGCTTCTGACTGTACCCAATGCTTGTATAAATAAATAAATAAATCTTAAAAAAAAAAAAAGGAAACTCAATGGTTAAAAAAAAAAGTGAAAGAGAAAAAAATCATAAGACAACTTTTTATTTTCAAATGCCGCCATACTGCTATCAGACACTCAAGACAACGATCGAGGAAATCTCACAACCTGGGAATTAGGGCCCAACCTACATCTCTCGAGGCCACCTTTGGCAATTATGAAGCTTAAAGTGAGCTTTGTGACACATTTTTTAAATTTCCACAAATAGTCTCAACTCATGCCACATTTTCTTTCCCCCTTTTTCCCCTTTGACAGTTTTTCTATCTCAGTATACTTTCAACATAAAGAACCCTTTTCTTCAGTCATCACCAGATACACCCTGCTGAGAACTGCAGATGGAATACAATCTGTTTAGCTTAACTGAAGGCTGGATCTCGTTCATGAGCTTTCAGACACTGCTTTATTTATATTCATGAACACACCATCCCTTTCCCACCATTCCAAACACACAATCACAGTGACCTTTCTGTAGAACATTCTCTTTCATGATCTAGAAGAGAAATTTCACGTGGGGGTATAAAAGAGAATGAAAATATTTGGCCAAAGTTTGAGAACATCTGATAATGGTTTCAAAGATTCCAAAGATTAGATTAGGAAGATTGCATAATGTTTGAAGAATTAAGCAGTGCATTAATTAAGGAAATTTGATTTGGCTTAAGAGAGACCTCTCCATTAAACATGCTTATGCAACTGCAGTTCGCTAGTAGCTGGGCTATTAAATGGAATCTGTTGTCTCTTCATTTCTTCTTTGAATATCCTTTGATTCTTCATAGTGGAGTACTAAGACAGGCAGACTCTAAGATGACCCTAAAGACCCCTGATTGTTGGGACCCCAAGTAATCTCCATCCCTTCAGTAACTTGGGGATAATCAACAGAATGTAGAAATGTTGAGGGGATGTTACTCCTGTGATTAGGGTACAAAAGATTATGACTTGTTTCTTGTTTGTGGACTACCTCTTTTGCTGGATTTGACCAAGCCCACACTGCAAGGAATGAAGTGACCCCTGGACAACAGCCAGCTAGAAACTGAGGCACTCAAGCCCCTGAAGAACTCAAGCCTTCCCCCAACTACACAAGTGCACTCTGAAGTAGATTCTTACCTAAATAAACCTTCAGGGGAGACCCTAGCACTGGGAGACCCCTTGATTATAGTCTTGTAAAAGACCATAAAGCAAAGACCCAGCTGTCCTATGCCCAGATTCCTAACTCAAATAAACTGTAAGGCAATGAATGTATGTTGTTTTAAGCCATTAAGTGTTGATAAAATTATCATACTGCAATATAACTAATCCATGTATTTTTTTCCCCATGAGGTATGCTCACAATACCCACAATTTTCTTTAGGTATGTTACATATACTTGTGAAATAACTTACCAAAGTCCTTCCTAACACACTATTTTTACATTTTGGTTTTAGATATAATGAAAGTAAGTAAAAGTAATAATAACCAGAAGAATGAGCCTGGGAATTCTGATTCAGAGTGTAGACAAGGTTATTTGTAGTTTGGAGCATTGCTGAGAATAATTAAGTTATTTAAGGGAAGGTCTCTTACTCAATCTTGCCTATCCAAGGCCTGCCATCTTGTCTTAATGTCTGGAAATGTATACTAACATCTTATTTTGGTTTAACCTTCTAAGGCCTCTTCTCCATTTAAAATGAACATATCTCAGAAGGGTAACACAAATGCAATATAATCAATTTATACCTTGAAGTATGTGAGTTGGTCTTTTTGGTTTCAGACTTCTTTGAAAGTAGGTTTATATACAGACAGAAGACTGTATTCTGAAAAGGCAGAATAATTGCAAGGTTAAAAACTCAGAAAAAAAATTTCCAAAAATATATCAAGTGTTAGCCTTATATGGTTCAATACCAAGAAATTCACCACTCAAGAGAGAGCTAAAGGCCCATAACCCCCTTTTATCAACTCCCTTACATCACTTTTATTATGTCTGAGATTTTGTGACCTAACAGGAAATGTGTACTTGGTCTCACCTCCAGTTCCTTATATTTTAGAACATAAAATGTTCTAAAAACAGTGGAATTTCCTGAGTGACAGGAGAGAGAAGAGCAACTTTTGTTATTTATAATAAACTCCATTCAACAAAACCTGAGTTTATGGTAGTTAGGTGACTGTTGAGCCCCTACATAGCTTCAGGATGCAGCTGGTAACCAGAGGAACCAACTATTTGATCAGAAAGTTGAATCTTTACCCCTTTGACTCCAGGGAAGGAAGGTGGGTTGAAATTGATTTGCTCTCCAATGACCAATGATTTGATTAATCATGCCCTTAGGAAACAGGTTTGGAGAATTTCTGAGTTGGTAAACTCATCAAGGTGCTGGGAGGGTGGCACACCCAAGAAGGAATGGATGCTCCATACACACCTGCCCCAAACCTTGCCCTCTGCATTGCTCTCATTTATATTCTAGTTTTCCTGAGTTATATAATTTAAAATAAGATTGGCAGTAGTGAGTAACTGTTTTCCTGAGTTCTATGAGTCATTCTAGTAATTTTTTGAAATGAGGAGGGGGATCATAAAAACCCTTGTTTTATAGTTGGTCTGTTACATCCTGTGGAGGGAAGACACCATTTTGCCCACCCCCACTTACATACAGCTGCCTTGGATTACAAGTTCCGGTGCCATAACTGAACTTCCTGAGCAGGGGAACTCCTGGAAACTAGGGGAGGAGCTAAGTGGAATATATAACATGGAAGGTAGGTGGGTATTCTTGCTTCTGCTGCCGATTGCATCCTGGTCCTTCTAGGAAGGAAATTTGGAGAAAAGACACGCAGGGACTTGGAGGAGACACATGCGTGAGAGACACAAAGGGAGGCTGTTGTCTTGATACGCTATCGCCTTCTGCCCCAGCTCTTTGGGATCTGCTTAATCTTTTTCTTGGGGTTAGCTGCCAGAAGGTAACTTAGGCTTGTGTCAAGCTTTCAGTTCTCAGTGGCCCCACTTTGGGCTGACCCTGGGCTTTTGCCTGCAGGGGATAGATAATTGGAGGGGGCTGGATTTTTGGGAAACTATTATTAGGAATATCCTTTCTTCTGTTGTGATGCACAATCCTATTAAAAGCTTTTTGCACTAAGAGCTTGCTTCTTTTGCCATAGTGCGGCAGGTGGCGGGATCCTTTTCAGAGCATATGTTCCTTAACAGTTTGGGGTCCTTGGGTCACACACTAACAGATTTGTCAGAAGTACAGGAGTCTGGGGACTTGTAATTGGCACCCAAAGTAGAGGAAGTCTTGTGGAATTAAGCTCTTAAGCTATTTGGTCTGCACTGCCATAATGTTATTAGTATCAGAATGGAACTGAATTGTGGGACACCCAGTTAGTGCCTAGAGAATTGGAGGATAGGTTGGTGTTAGAAAACACACACACACTGGGCCTCCCTGATGGCGCAAGGGGTTAAGACGCAACCTATGAAGCTATCCACAGCCACTGCAGCATGAGTGCGATCCCCATCCAGGGAGCTACACACATGGTGCAGCAGACCTCTCCTGACTCTCCCGCTGCTCCCCTTAGCAGTGTATTTCAGTCAATCTGCCTGTTCTGTTCCCCACTCTGTCTCTGGTGAATCCTCTCACTCCCCACAACTATGGCCTGTACCCCAGTTCTTGTATGCATAAATAAATAAATCTTTAAAAAAAAAAAAAAGAAAACACACATACACAAGCATACACACATTTGGTGTCAGAGCATGATCAGGTGAAAACTTACATACATCATACATGAATACCACTGAATTGGTTGCGCAGATATTATGGAATAAAATTGTGGAATAAAATACACATTATGGAATAAAATAAACTAAATTCTCTCAGGCTTCATAAATGAAAAAGGTTTACTAGCATTAACTGAAAAAAAGTCTAATCAATAGTTAAATAAGGAATTTATTAAATAATCAAAGTGAGCTTTTGAACTCAGGTAGCAGTCACAGATTTTACTCTGTGAGAGCTGTTCTCATTAACACATGTTTGGATTTAGTTTATATTGGTAGGAACAGTGAGTCATTGACATTAAGACTTTAATTATTCTTGATAAGATGGGTTTCTAGTTCTAAGTTGTCCTGACCTTAAAGATATGTTGATGCCAAAGGAAGGCAATGCAGGATTTAATTGTTTCCTTCCTAAAGAATGCACTGCAGAGATGCAAAGACTGGGTACCTATTATTACATTTTCTTTACTGGCTTTTGGTCACCAGTAAGAGTGAAAAGACTGGTTTTACCGTCAGGCTGCAGATCTCTGCATACAAGATGGAACTTGTGAAGATGACTTTGTTCCTTACCTGCTAGACCAGGAGCAGGACAAGGTGGAGTGAGGGGCCAGGAGGGAGGCAGAAAATTTTATCATATGTTCATACCAGGTATTTTGAAGCATGAAAATGAGGTTGGAGTCCAATTTTTTGCAGACGATCTCATCTGAGACATTATCATCACCACCACCAGCAACCGAGGGTCCAGCAGCTGAGAGAATAGCTCCTTCATTGCTGCAGCTAAATTTGGGCAGCACAGCAGGTATCCATGCACAGACCTGACTGCATTTTGAGTCTTTTCCTCTAAAGCCTTAAAGATTGTCTTTTGGAAGAAAATTGATCTCTTTTATTTGGAACAGTCTTCTTGATTGTAGAAGGAGATACCCTTCTGAAATTACGTAAATGAAAAGGGAATAAGATATAGACAGCATGAAATTGCTCTGCAATACACAGTAGCAGGATTCAGGAAATATCTCCTGGCACCTTAGGAGGGAGGAGGTTGTAAAGGCCCTGAGACTCAGAGAAACTGGCAAGGAGAGAGGATAACAGGCGCCAGAAACATAGCAGTAGGTGTTGTCTAGGGAAAGGAATTGCCTGTGAGACGCTCCCTGTAGGGGCTTTGCCAGGAATCTTAAAGCCAAATGCTTAACTTTAGGTTGTTCACTGTTATATACTATTTGGTGATCCCGAAAGTGCAGTAAATTCTTTTCCACACATGATAATTTCTGTTAGTGGTGCTTTGGGGAAATCCAGATGAGCTAGTCCAAGCCTAGGGAGAATCAGGGAAGCAAACTGGATAATTACACTCAAAAAGCAGGAAATTATAAGCCTCCCTGAGAAGTCTTGGAATTGTTACAAAAGACTTTGAACCTTATACTGTACGTGGATTATGGATCAATCCAATGTATTGGCTAGAAAAGGAAAAATATATCCTCAGAAAAGCGGAAGGCTTTCAAATATCCCATTTATATTTTTCCAAAAGAAAATATAACAAATATGCTTGGAGAAAGTCAAGGAAGGCTTCAGAGAGTAAAAGACAAATGAACTTGGTATCGAAGAATGAGTAGGAGGTCCTTAAGCAGACAGAAAGAGAGAGATAAGGTGGGCTAAAAATACATTTCAGGACCTCATTATTCCAGGCTTTTATGGCGGTTCCATTACATTGGCACAACTAATTATATCAATGAGTGTTAGAAAATCAGGCCATCTCCAGTTACTCCCCTCGCTGGAGGTCAGAGAATGGGCTGCAACCCTCTAATCACATGGCTGATCCCTCGGGCAACTGGCCCCTATCCTGAAGTTTTATAAGGGACCACCAAGTTACCTCATTAGCATAAGCTCAGTTATGGTAGAAAATGAACAACTTGTGTAAAAACCCCAAGGTATATTGGAAACTATGCCAAGAAGTCCAGTGATTTTGGAGGATAGAGTATCAAAAGAGGAAGGAGATTGAAGCAGAAAGGATGAGAGACATGACTTGGATCTTTGTACGCAAGGCTACAGGGCTTGGATTCATTGTAGAAACGCCTGCTTCTCAAACTATATATGTCGACTCACTAGGGCACATGTGTTGACCTAGAGTTTATAGAAAAACATAAATGAATAAGTCTCATTTTTCTGGAACATAAATTTTATATAAAGATATCAGGGGAAGGACATTCTTTTTAAATTAAAACAAACATGACAATGTTTTGCAGTAACATAAAAAATTTGCATGCCTTTTTAATATAGAAAATAAGGTTTTTAATAAATTTCCTGATTGATTCAGACTGTTCTGACCACATTCTCTGCCCTTTACTCTGAGAGAAATGTGGATGAAAATACTAAAATATGTGATGAGAAATTTCAAGCAGAAGAGTTAACTGGTCAGCAATTATATTTAGTTTTGCATTATTCACATTTTATGTGATTTAATTTTATTTTATATATCCCCCCAGGTTTGACATGGGAGAGGGGGAGGGAGAGGGAGAGAGAGAGAGAGAGAGAGAGAGAGAGAGGCTGGGACAGTAACAGGCAAACAAAAGAGAGATTTTGCTGCAAGCCGGTTGTCCACTGGGTTTCATGGGATGTGTTTACCTTGGTAAAGTTTCCAATAGGTCCTTGGTTTGTTTGACCCCAATCTTGCCATTTGAAGAACTGGGTTTTGCTCAGTTGCTTCTAGTTGAATAGATCTTAGTGGATTAAGTCCAGTAACTATTCTCCTAGTGGCTAAGCCACTGTATTCTTCTAGTGACTAAGATGATTATGTCTTTTCCCTAAACATTTGGAGCCTCTTCCAAAAAAAAAGAGCATTCCTCATATCAGCCAAAGAAGATTGTTCTTTTCCTAGACCCAAGGAACGTTAATATTATAACTATTGTCCTTAAGCCAATGTTCTTTCCTACATCTATATGCTTGACCAGAAGGAAGGAAACATACAAATTTCTGCCTGAATTGATTTTGTTTAAAAATCTTGATTCTTAAAATATTTTGGAGAAGACTTTTTATTTGATTCAAATTCTAGTTAGGACTCTGTCTAGGGGAGGTTGATTGTAGGCTAGCGATGGGTGGGGTCTAGCAGGAACAGGGAATGGACATGCTGCAATCACTTCTGCAGGAGAAGGTCTAAAATAGAGTCAGCTCTTCTATTTTCTAGAGCTCTAGCTCAGAAATGCTCTACAAAGGTTTGATTGTTGACATTAGGCAACCCCTCTGTTATTTACCTGGAAACAAAATTTAGAGCTAGTTCGTCCAAGGTTTCAAACTTTGGACTTTGGACTGTGGTTTCAAACTTTGGACTGTGGGACAACATTTGGATAGAGGGTTGAAACCACTATGGGAATTATAGTTTGGACATTGCCTTTGAAAGGGGTGGAGGGAAGCTTATCCAATCCTTCAATCAATTCCTGTCTCATGTTCTAAAATGTTCTCCTTATGGTAATTTATAGAATCAAAGTGTGCTCCAGGGCACGCTGGGGAGGGGTTCTAATTTTGGTAGTTTCTCACACACCGTGCACTTGAAAAAGCAAATTATGCATTCCAAGGGAGCATGGTAAACACAGGATCCCAGCTAACGGAGCTGGATGGTTCCATGACATTTCCCCTAGACTGCCGCAATGGGGTATGTTTGCTTCACTAAATGCCTTACCTTTCTAGGTACGTTGGAGACAATGAGGGTTTTTTCCTGCAAGACAGATACAAACACACCTCCCTTTTTTACTTTCTTTTTCTAAATTGTGCAGACACTAACCTCTTTGTTACTAAAAGAAATATTTCAGAAGTACAGCCCCATTGGTTTAGATTCTCTCTTGATTTTCTAGTTGTTGGAGATGAATCCATAACAGACGAATGTATTAAGAAGATGTGGAATATATACACAATGGGATACTACTCAGTCATAAAAAAGGATAAAATCTTGCCATTTGTGACACAATGTATGGAATTGGACAGGATTATGTCAAGTGAAATAAGTCAAAGGGAAAAGAACAAAAACCATATGATTTCACTCATTTGTAGAATATAAAGAAAAAAAGAATCAAACAAACAAAACTGAAACTCCTGAACTCTGACAACAGAATGGTGATTACCAGAGGGGAAGGGAAGGTAGGACTAGGTAGAGGAGCCAATTATCTGGTGGTGGCTATGAGTGGAGATTTTGTGGTGGGCTTGGTGTCATATTGTGAGAATATTGTCTCACAATATTGTCACTATTGTGAGAAATGGTACAACAGAAAACCTACACTCTATTGTAAACAGTTACCTCAATAAAATGAAAATATACATTAGGGAAATTAGAATGGAGTAGACTACATATTCTCTGATAGTAACTGCATTTTCATGTCCTCAGTGAGATCTGGAGAATTCCATAGTCCAGTGAACCATAAGCTTGCCATTTTCTACCCCAGCCTTTAAATTCTGGAGCCCCTAACTCCTTCTGGAGTGCCAACACTTTTATGGACCCAATGAAGGTCAAGCTATTAACTAATGCTATTTTACAGAACAGATGAAAGTACACACAACATAGTATTTTTCTTAATAATTAAATACCTTTTGATTAATTGATGCTTGATCAGAGATATGACAAATGGAATTGTCTTTTAGAGAAAACAACCTTCTAATAAAGTCCTTCAATAATTAATTTCCCCTTGGCCAGTGTCCAAGACCCTTCTGACACTGAGCAGAGCAAACAGTTTTTATGGAGGTTCCAGGATGATTACTCTGAGATATCTTTGTCCTTCCACACAATTAACCACTCTGTGCAAGGGCAGTGGAGTAACTATCTGGGTGCCCCTTGACACTGAAAAATCTAAAGGAAGTTTTTTCCTTTCCTCTAAAATCTACTGTGATCAAAGAAGACTTAAGGGTGTCAAAAAGAAAAACAAGCTAACACAATTTGTATTGAATTCTGAAAAAATCTTTCCCTGTAGCCATGGGTAACTGAATAAGAAAACACTAAACAAGTCCCTCTGGGGATATTACATGATGGTATTCAATTTTATATCCTGCCTCCTGCATTGGGGATTTCTTCGAGATACAGACAGGCTCTGAGAGACAAACTTATATAAATAGAAGCATTGCTCAGCGATGAGATTACCCTTGGCTATATGGCAAAATTACTTCTAAATAGATCATGGCATCAAAAAAAAAAAAAAAAAAGATTTCTGGTTTCAGTGCTGTAAGAAAGAACATAAGTATTTTAAAGGTTACCCATAATGCTCCAAGAGTCACACAAGAAATTATATCAGCTACAGAAGGAAATTGTGGTGATGAATATACTCAATTTACTATTGACAGGGCAACCAAATTCCCTCCCACACCCCTTTATGCTCACTCTCCTAGCCAGGTCTAAGAGCCACAAAGGGTAGTTTTGATTTCTTGCTCCAAGAGATGCAGAGGAGAAATGTTACATGATTAGTTAAACTTTTCCTTCACTGGGGAGAAGTTTCCTAATGTAAGTATAAAAATCAGAACTCTCTCTGTTAGCAGGCTAGGTATTTAATTAGGGTCTGAACTGTCAATGTTCAATATGCTAATTACATGCTTAAGAACACTGATTATAATTTTTAATCTATCACTCTGCTGGATATAGTACCTTCTGGATATATAATTACATAACCAAGGAATCTTAAAATACTCTCAGGTTGCCTTTTCCCAGTCTAGTCACATCATTCATGTAGTTAACATAATTTCTAACTGTATAACCACAAAAACATATTGGGATTTCTTCCCCATCTATGCCAGAAATTTTCATACACATCCTTAATTCATCTGAAATATTCATCTCTTTTTTTTCCCCCTTTCATCTACAGGATTCTTCTTTTCCATCAGGCAGAAGATTATCCCCAGAGACCTTAAAACTGTAAAATGAGTTCCTCCCTGGTAGGATAGAAGGATAGAAGGAAGACTGGCCTGACAGGAAAGAGCTTCTTATCTCTAGTTATCTCTAGTCTAGACTAACCCTTCTGGAAATTCTGGGATGCTGGCTCTCACAGGCCCTGGGATTTAAAATAAGCGTAAATGTAAAAATGACAGTCAACAGGTTCCACATGCCGACCCCAACCTCGTCGCTCCTGGCAAAATATAAGCCAAGATTCTTACATTCATATTAACCATTTCATGTCATACTCTGTGTAGCTGGGCTACCCCCCAGGATGATGGACCCTGGTTTCAGGGCCGTAAGAAAGAACGTAAGTATTTTAAAGGTTACCCATAATGCTCCAAGAATCACATATGAAATTATATCAGCTACAGAAGGAAATTGTGATGATGAATATACTCAATTTATTATTGACGGACAACCAAATTCTGGGGGGACAAGCGGAGGGTGGTGTGAATTGACCACCGTAGTCGTCATTGCCACTGTAACACTCAGAGGCTTGCAGCGCTGCTGTGCACATTCTACAAAGGAAAGGAATCCTCTTCTGACTCAGAAAGGCTCCAAAGCAGAGACCTGATCTCAGCAGTGACAGTGCCCCCTCTCTTCCTGGCCCCCCATAATGCACGCAGTGGCGGCCTGGAGGTTTCAGTGGCGGCCTGGAGGTTTCCACTGAAGTCTCTGAAGGAGAGGCAGCACCAGTGGCATTGCTGGCCACGACAGCAAAGGGGAGCAAGGGCTTGTGACGCAGCTCTACCCCCTCTGGAACTCCCAAGAAGTGTCCAAGAATGGAAGCTTCGCAAGAAAGCTCCTGTGTGAACAGAGGAGAGACAAGAGCGCTCTGAATGGGGCCCTCGTGGAGGGGGCTTGCACTTTTCCTCTGAAGGCTGAAGCCTGGAGCAGTTGGGTTCCACAAAATGTACAATTTTAGAAGCATGTGAAAGGGGTTAGCATTGGGATAGGACCCAAACAACCAGAGAGAAGTAAGGGAGGAAAAGGAAGGGGCTGGGGAAACCACAGACACTTCATAGGTGGTGAGGCTTGAGGGAGGGCCAGAAGGGTGCCCCGGAGCCACCAACCCACCAGGCCAGCAAACACGAAGAGCTAGCAGGCCCAGGCGTGTAATCCAGAGGTAACTTTGGTTAATGGCAGTTTGGTCCATGTAGATGGAGCAGAGAGGAGGGCCTGGGGAGGGAGCCTGCTCTTTTCTGGCAGAGACAGGAAGCATTGCTAGCTTAAGTGCTGACTCAACCTCTGGAGACTTTGGGAAAGATTACAAGGACAGCCTGGAGCAGGAGAGATCAGAGGGTTTGAAGCTGGAGTAAGGGAATCTGTTCACCCACCTGGAGCACAGAGGAATAGCATCTTTGCTAAGGCAGAGCTAGGAGGATGAGAGGGGGGTGAATGGAGGAAAACTTCTCCCAAGAGGAGGGATCCATAATATCTCACCAGTGGTATCTGAACTCATACCCAGCTCATTAATCCTCATACAAACCCCCAAGCCAAGGATCCCCCAACAGTGTGTTACTTCTCCATTAAGAGATGGGCCGCAAGTGGCTGATTCAGAGGTAGGAAGTGGCCTCCCACAGAGACCCCATATGCCCAGGTGACACTCTTTTCACCTTACCTCGATGTCTGGAACTAATGAGCTCACATTTCTAAGCTGCTAACCATACTTAGAAAAAATACAAGCAATTTGAGAGAAATCCCACTGGCAAGAGACCAAGTTGAGGAAGAGAAAAGTCTCAAGGGAAAAAATAGTCCTTTTTGTTGTTCAGAAAATAATACCATCTCAGAGCCATTTTCAGAACCATTAAATAAAAAAAAATGCATGAAAATTCTATTTTAATTTAGAGAACTTTAAATTTTTTAAACATAATATATATATTTTAAACATTAAACATAAATAATATAAACATTGTATTATTTTCTATATATTAAAATACACAGTAGGTCCTACTTTTATCCAAAATGTGACTTAGAGAATTAGATTCATGTCTTACAGCCCTCAAGAACCTCTGGTAGCTACATTAAAGACAAACTAGCCCCTTAAATTCTGAAAGGGGAAATCCCTGCCTGCATCTCTTTGGAACAGGCAATGTTAAGATAGCTAAATAAATAAATAAGTGGTTTATCTATCCAAATGTGCAGACACTAGTGAACCAGCTCTGTGTCCTGCCAGTTAATTGAATGTGTTTTATTCAGAAAACATCCAGAGACAGCATGTCAAAGAGCAGTAAACGGTAAAGATTTTTATCACAAACACGTGATCTTTGAAGAACAAAATCCCCTACTCCCTTGGCAACGATCAAAAAGGAAAAGTGTGGGGTTTTTCTTCAAAGCAGCCCCTCCAGGTGACTGCTCTGATGTGGTTGGCAGCCACTCACTTCATTCTAAAGGCCTGATCGGCCAGAGCTGTGCTAACTAATAACACATTTCCTTATCTTCGGTTTGAGATCCTCCAACATAAGATCAATAGTTAGTGGATGAAAAGCAAGAGAAGGCCCCTAGATAATGGTTGATAGATGGTTTCTGGAACCAACTGGTTGCTGTTAAAATTAGAACCTGGATATCAGACAAATCCTTTCCCAAGAATGGGCCACATTCCTTTATCTTGCCCAAACACCATGAAATTGACAGCATATAAACTGCCTTCTTAATACCATCACCAAAGCTGTTCTTCCTCTAGTCTTTCTTACCTTCACAAATGACCCTTTGATTCGCCCTGGTGCTCATTTCTATTAGTCTTTGCTCGTCTTCACATTCGATCCATAATCAAGTCTCAAATCATCTAGCAGCCAAACCTCTCCTATGAGCATAGCAGGGCACCATGTCATCACATTGAATGAGAACTGTGTGAACTTCCTCTGGTTCCTGCACATCTACCTTATCTCCCCTACTTTTGTCCACACAGCTGCTAGAACGATCTTTAAATGCAAATCAGCAATGGAAAGTCTCTTGGAGGAGTCCATTGGCTCCTAAGATGAGGCCCACATCCTGTGCCATGTCCTATGCTAAGTCACATGCATGGTCTGGCCCCAGTCCCTCCCCCCAGGCTGACCCCATACCTTTCTTCCCTGCATGTGCTACTCTCCTGAAGCATTACTTTGATTCCACATATATGCCAACCAAGCTTCCACTTCAGTGTCTTAGCCCTTTGGTGGCACACATTCTGGTCCCTAGCCTTCATCTCAGTAACTCTTACAGATTTCAGCTAAAATATCCAGCTTTTCCTGAGTATCAGTGTAAATTATTCTAAAGGATGGCATTCTTTTTTAATGCATGTATTTCTTCGTGGCACTTACATCAATTTGAATTTACCATATTCATCACCTGCTTATCTTTTCAATGCCAATGTTTTCCACTGTGCTGTAATCCCCATGAGAGCAGAAACCAGGTGTTGCCCTCCAGGTCACCTTGGTTTCCCCATCCCTAGCACAGCACCTAACACATAGTAGGTATTCAGTAGCTATTTGTTGATTGTGTGAATAAATGGATGAACAGAAACCAAGTTTAGGAATAGTTTTGCGGTACAGAGTGCTTTCAGGTAAAAGACACTAGCATTTAATTCCATTCCCCCCACCCCCACCAAGATTTGCAGAATACAGAGAAATAATCTGTAGTTGAGTTAATCATGTTTGTGTCCCAATACTGTTAATACCAGTTAATAGTTGTGTAACTCAGGGAAGTTCCTTCCTTCTCTGCCTTTTTGATTTTTTTTTTTTTGAGTTAGAAAAGAAGCTTTATTATAAGTCCAAAGGGAAGGTTTGCTAAGGAAAAAGGAACATTTCCATAGGTGCAAATGAGCAGTTCTTAAAAGGCAGGACTCTGCCTTTTGAAAGGGACAGGATTATCAAGAAAGAGACATCTGCATAGACACAGGCGGGTGATCTTCGAGTAAGGTCTACGCTCTTGAATTTTTAAGCTATAATACGGCCCATCTCAAAATACATACAAGGTGCTTTCTATTGTTTTTTTACAACCTCTTTATACTTTCTCACTTTTTCACTTTTACCATCAAGAACAGGTGATCAAGAGCAATAAGCACTATTTTAGAAAATGCCTGTCTTACAAAGTAACTGTGAACCTTGTTATCTATCAACTTGTGATACAGATAGTATATTTATTTTCTAATGCTGAGTCAAAAATCTCCCCACCCAAAAAAAAAAAAAAAAAAAAACTTATGGACTGTTTCTATCTGGCTCTGGGTTTGGGAGGTACGGAAGGGCAGTTCTGCCTGAGGCTCTCAAGAGGCTGCAGTCAGACACAGCCGGCCCGTCCCCTGCAGTCACCCTGACACAGCTGCGGGAGCCACATCCAAGCTGGCTCAGGCACGTGGGCAGCAGCTTGATGCTGGTTATTTCTCAGCTCCTGCTCTGTGCTTGGTTCCCAAGAGCTCCTTGAGTCTCCTCACGGGGCTGATTTCTCCCAGAGCAAGGAATCCAAGAGACCAACACAGAGGTTGCAATGCCTTTTATGACCCAATCTGGGAAGTCACAGTGGTCATTCCCACCATACCTATTGGTCACTTGGAGTGAACCCTGATTAATTGTAAAAGGAGACCCCCCAGGGGCCAGAACACTGGAAGGCACATACCACTGGCATATTGAAGCTAACTTCAGGGACAACGAACATTCAAACTCTCACTTTCCTTTTCACAAATATACCCATAAACTCTCACCCCTAAGTATAATGTACAGTATTGCCAGTTGCTAACTGTATGTGCTTTTTTCTCTTTAGTGCTAGGATTTAGTTGCACCACCTCTCATAAAGCAAAATGTTTGTCTTTTGTATATTTTCCAAGATATGTCTGAATCAATTTCATTTACTTTAGCAAAAAGCTTCTTGCTTAATTTGCTTTATCTGTCTCAGCAGGATACCATTTGTTCATAGGAGAATATACTAATTAGAGAAAATTCATCATTTGATGGTGATGGGGTTGGGTGACTAACCCTCTCAGATCACTACTCCCTGGTTTAATCCAGACAAAGATAATTTAACAAATAATAATCTTGTAACTCTGCTACTCTGATGTGTAAGCCAAAGAGCAATACAAAGCATGCAATGGAAAATCAACTGCAAGCTAAGGACCTCATACCCGGTCGTGTATTAAGACAGGCCATTGACTAAAATTGGTTGAAATATCTGAATTCTCTTCTTATTTATCCTCCTCACTAAATAAAAGTGATAATCATAGGCCTTGCCTTTCAAACACAAATAGGAGGGTCTGTAAGCTAAACACACAGAAAATGCCAGGTTGCCTCTGGGGATAAGAAACTGTTGTCTGGGGAAAGAAATGAAAAGGTGTTTTCACTGTATACTCTTTGTACCATCTCAGTTTTAAACTATTGAATGTACTACATAGTTAATATAAAAATTGGTTTTTAGAATTATTGGAAAGAACTCAACTATTTATCAACAAGAAATTAGTTAAATAAACCATGGTCCATTGAGAGAACAGAGTCTAATTCAGCTGTAAAAGAGACAAGGAAACTCCTCATTACTACGATAGTGACCCCCAGCTTGCATTAAATAAAAAAGGGCACAGTGTAGAAAAGCATGCATAGATAAAAGTGCTGTTGGGTTTTTGTCAATGGGAAGATGCCATAATCTTTTTTTTTTTTTTTTTTTTTTTTTTATAAATTTTATTGTTAATCTTTTAAAATACCTGTGGGGGAGGGAGGACATAGGGCAAGATGATCTGGGAATGGAAGCTAGACTTCTTTGGATATTTGTAGATTAAAAGTAATCCTAGAATTTTAAAGTGACATAGACTAACTGAACCTGGGTGTCCAGTTGGTGGCACAACTACACAGTAAAGATCGACTTCAAAGAAGACGCCTTTTGACTGAGAATCAAAGCCAGCTGCCAGCACTCATGGGCTGCAAGTCTCTTCCCAGCTCTGCGTTCAGTGGCTTCCACAGCTGAGAAACCACCACAGAGGGGTGTTTATGCCATGGAAATCAGCAAATGTTACAAATCAGGCTTTTGCTTGTGTTGGTTTTGTTATTGTTGCTTCATTCTTGGAATACCAACTGTTAAACATTTACCTGCACACCACTAAATTTAATTGTACCTACCTAGAGACAAAAATAATCACAAAACAAAATTACTGCAAATTAGTTTCAATAATCATGGTGTTGGTAAGAGTGTGGGCATTGTAATCCTGAGATTGTTTTGCCTGTACTACAGGATAAACAGATGAGTAATTATGTTGCTATTGTTAAAAACTGGGATTTTGTAGACTAGGACAAAGAAAACAGATGTAAAAAGAGGTTAAGTAAAAACCCTTAGTACTGAATTTCATTTGGAAGTAGAAACACATGATGAACTTTATTTTATCTAATATAATCATGAGGATGGAATCAGCAAATTCCTAAGTGTGGGAACTCAAGCACAAACTAAACAATTTCTTCAAAACCAGCAAGAAGAACAAAATGCAGGAAAATTTTAAAAAAGGCGGGAGGCAGCATATTGACTAAAAGAGACATAAAAGATACATAACCAGTTGTTAAATACCATTTTACAGACTATCTGAGATCCTGATTCAGACAAAAATAAATTAAGGAAATAAAGGAAACAGCATTCCTAAGAAAATTAGGGAAATGCAACACTATCAGATGTTAAGGAATTTTTGTAATGTGTCATTATTTTGTGTATTATGATCATGTATTTTAGAAATACTTCCTAAAATATTTAGGTATGAAATTATATTACTGATATGCCTAGGATTTGCTTCAATATAATCAGATAATGAAAGGAACTCTAGAAAAACAAAATTGGTGGTAAGTGAATAATTGAAGCTTCTTGGTGCATAGATCTATGGGAAGACATATTATTTGCCAATGTTTCTATTTGTTGGAAATTTCCCTTAAGTCTACTAGCTTTTGCTTTCCCCAAGTTTCTTTTAAAACATAAGCATATTTTTTATGGAGATAAGTTTATGTGGGTGTGTTTTTACTATCACCACCTACTAAAAGTTATTTACTTAAGTGCCTTTTGTGGGGGCCTCAATTTAATAAAATTCACATTCATTAAAGTATCAACACAAAACCATATTGTATTAGCGAGGAGAAAAGCATCAAGCTCAATAGAGCCCGTTTATAGACCAGCAGACCTTGGCAGCTATTAATGAAATGCAGTTTGGATCCACAACACCTTCCAAACAATAAGCAATCAGAACTTCTGACAAAGTTACACGCCTTTAGAAGAGTTATTGCTGCGATATAACATTATATAGGCTCATTTAGAAAGATTCCTAAAAACATCTGGAATCCAAGTACATCTGTTACAGGTGAGAAAACAAAGTTTCCATAAAACCATGGAACAGACAAAACAAGCAGGTTGATGGGGGAGGCAGCTTTTACAAGGGGTGCATAGGGAGAAGACATAGACAGCACATGTGCCTGCTGTGCATTTCTCAAGAAAATAAAACTGCAAAGTACAAAGGCCATCAGTCTAAACCATCTCCATTTGCTTTTAGTGTGAAATATCCCGTTCCCATTCAGACAGACAGCAAATATTTAACAAGGAAAGAAGAGAAGCAAGTGCAGAATTTAGGCAATCAGTAATGACTCCTTATGCCATTTTGAGTCACCAGGGAGACATTTAGGTCAGTGATTTTCAGACACACAGGTAGTGCTTTTGATCATTTTAGAAAGTAAAGGACATTTTAAGAGGATTTCCGTCCCTGGCCCCTGGCCCCTGACCCTGATTTCCAACCGAATGAAAAATCTACACCCCATGGCAAGTTAGTAAGGAGAAACCTCGGCCATCAGCCAAGGTAAGCAAAATAAGTAAACCCTGAAGCCAGACTTCAGGTAAAAATCAACAGGGTGTTGACATTTGGAGCACCTAGGTGGTATCTTTAAAGACTCAAGTCATGTACGGAACACAGTCTTCTGAGTGACTCCAAGCCAGTGTCCCTCAAATGTGTCTACTGGGTCACTTGGATCAGAATCACCTTGAGATGATGTGAAATACAGACCTCCTAAATCAATGTGATCAGAGAATCTGTATATTTTTCTTTTTTCCAGGTATTTTATGTAGATTTAAATTAAATTTTTACAGAGACGCTCATGGAGACAATTGTGGTGCCATTAAAGACACTAACCACATTATTCCACACATTCTTTTTGTGTAATTATTCTTCCTTCCACCAAACTACCCAGGCCCATCTGCCTCCCTCTCCCAATCCTGCACACTTTGCACAGGGATTACCTCTGGTACTCATTTCTTCTTTTTGCTTTGTTCAGGTTTTATTCCTTCTATTATTTGCATATAATTATTTGGGGCGGTATTTATATTCTACAGGTGAGTGAAACCATGTGAAATCTCTCTTTTCTTTTTGACTAATTTCACTCAGCACAATCATCGCAAGGGCCATCCATTTTGTCCCCAATGACACCATTTCATCTTTCTCCACAGATATGTAATATTCCATTGAGTGTACATGCCACAGTTTCTATTTCCAATTATCTGTTGAAGGGCACTAGGGTGGGCTCCATAACTTGGCAGTTGTGAGCAGTGTTGCTATGTACATAAGTGTAGATAAATCTTTTTGTATTGGAGTTTTCATGTTATTTGGATAAATACTTAATAGAGGTATTATTGGGTCATATAGAATTTCCATTTTTATTTTCTTTAGAAATATCCACACCGCTTTCCATAGGAACTGTACCAGCTGGCATCCTCACCAACAGGTAGATGAGAATTCTTTTTCACTGCCTCCTCAACAACATTGATTAATTCATTCTTTTTTTATGGGTCATTCTTAGTGTGAGGTGCTATCTCAGGGTGGTATTTTTAATAATCTGTATTTTAACAAGCTACCTGGGCTGCTTTTCCTGGCCACTGAAATTTGAGGACCACTGCACCAGGCCAGACCCAAGCAGTGAATATGATCACAGATTGAAAAATGTCCAGGGCCTCCCTGGTGTTGCAAGGGGTTAAGCAAAGCTCTGTGAAGCTATCCACAGCCTCTACAACACGAGTTAGATCCTCAGCCAGCCAGGGAGCTACCCACATGGTGCAGCAGACCTCTCCTGTCTTGCTTGCTCCTCCCCTCAGCAGTGTATTTCAGTCAGTCTGCCTGTTCTGCTCCCCACTCTGTCTCTGGTGACTCCTCTCACACCCCACACCTCTGATCTGTACCCCAGTTCTTATATGCATAAATAAATAAATCTTTCAAAAAATATATTTTAAAAGAAAAATGTCCAATAGCAGAAATAGATGCTTATTATTTTGCATTTATGAAAAATATGTGTGAAATCATTTTGGGGTCACATGTCCCATAGCCACAAAACTTGTTGGGAGGGTGAGGGTAAAGTTTGGGGGACATGCAGTGTCAGAAAGTCTCTGATGCCCTGGTCTCTGACTAGACCTCTTTTCCTACTCTGAGTCATCTAGTTTGTGTTCTTGTTGGAAAAAAAAAAAAAAGTTGTTAGCTCAGGAGGACAGAGATTGACCTTTCCTTTTAATTGGTTGTAGCTTAGAGTACATTCAACAAATACTCAAGGCACATTCATGCCACCCACCTTGGAAATTCCACTCGTGCCAGAAGTGCAACTGGATTCAAGTTCCACTGATTATCAGCTTTGTTAGATGGTTCACCTAACATTTCTAACATGTGCTTCATGTTTAAAATAAGAATAATGAAAATATCTACCAGCACATTGTAGAGATTGAATGAAGTGCTGTCTGTAAAAGTCTTGCAAAATCTGCTGGGCACCAATTGAGCATAAATGATCCACTCATCCCTCACCACTCAGGCATGTAAAACAGAGTATCTCCAACAGGCAGACCCTGCGCCTGTAGATACTGAGTTACTGCCATTCAAACACATCAAATGTGGCACTTACAAGACTATGAGAGCCAGGAAGGGGTCCTCCCTCAAAAGCAGGTCTGTGAAAAGGGGACTAGGGAGTATTCTTGACCTGGGAGAGAGACAAATTGCATGTTATATTTGTTCTGTGCACCCCAAGGAAGGACAGGTATTCCCGGATAATCAGGCTCCAGAAATCATTCATTCTCAGGACACTAAGAATTCCAATAAAACTCCTGGGTCAAGATCTTTACTTTTGGGGATTTATGGAGATCTGGTTTTTACTTTTTTTTAAGGTTTATTTATTTATGCCTACAAGAGCTGTGGTGCAGGCCAGAGATAAGACGAGTCACCAGAGAAGAGTGGGGAACAGAACAGGCAGATTGACTGAAATACACTGCTGAGGGGAGCAGCGGGTGAGACAGGAGAGGTCTGCTGTGCCATGTGGATCACCTCCCTGGTCAGGGATGGAACTTGTGCTGCAGTGGCTGCGGATAGCTTAATAGTGCTGCATCTTAAACGCTTGCGCCACCAGGGAGGTCTCAAAATCCAGTTTTTAAGTAAATAAGTGACTGTAAAAAGAGATCATGGAGTATATTTCCCTCCTTGATTTGTGGATTTAAAAGAAGGCAACTACTGTCTCCTCCTCACGTCTCAATGGGCAGTCTCTTCTTGAGTTTTCCAAAGCCACATTGTACTTCTGTTTTCCAGGAGCCAACCATGATGGGTGATGTGGCTTTCTTCTTTCTCTCCATGGTAAGTGGATATAACTGAACTGGGCAAGCTCAGAGCTGCCTGCATGCTTCAAGTGGTGCCCAGGTCTCCCCTTTCCATGTCCCTCCCTACCTTCACTCCCCCCTGGAGTTCTATGTCCCCAGTCTCTCCCAGCAGAGGGAGAAAACTGATCACTCACTAACACGATTTTGACCTAGTTTATGAGTTACTCCTCATAGTACTGTGTGTAATTTTAAAAGAGGAAACCCAAAGAATGAATAAAGCTCAGGAGGGAATTCCCAAGGGGGAGAGGATAGATGTTTTGTGTTCACCTGTCACATCTGTGAGCAAACAGGCTTGAAATCCCAGAATGAGGGCCTCTCTGGTGGTGCAGGCAGTTGAGCACCACACTGTGAAGCTGTCCGCAGCCTCTGCTGCACGGGTTCGATCCTGGCTGGCCGGCAAGAATCCCACATGGCAAAGCAGACCTCTCCTGTCTCGAGTGCTGCTCCCCTGAGCAGTGTATTTCATCAGTATGCCTGTTCTGCTCCCCGCTCTGTCTCTGGTGAATCTTCTCAACCTCCTGCGCATCTGGCCTGTACCCTGGTTCTTGTATTAAAAAAAAAAAAGAAAGAAAGAAATCCCAGAATGAAGAACCACATGGCTCCCAGGCCACACTTAACTCCCAGTCACCTCTGGGAGTGCCACAGTCACACATCGGTCTGCCATTTTTGACACCTAGTTGTTTCTTTCTTCAGAGAGAGCCAGAGCTCACCATCTCCCATGAACTATCCCCACCACAACCCCTCCTCAGTCATTTCCTGATGAAGAACTGCATTTGGTGTCCTAAAGTTATCACATGGCCTGGCACGGGGAGGGGAGCAGGTCCTTAATAGGCACCCAAGTGGAAGTCTCCATCCCCCTGGGAATTTTCCTAATTCCCTCCCCTATTTCAAGGCTTCACTCAAAACTCTCCCCTTGGAGTCCACTTCTGCTTCGCACCCTTTTCTGATTCTTCCAGTTTCCTTTCCATTTGCCGTAGCATTTATCAACACTTAAGGCACTGTCCAATCTAGTTACTGTTTCCATCTATTGTTCACACTTTTCTTCTCCCACAGCTCCAAGTGTCACAAGGGCAGCAATGTTTATATTGTTCATCAGTATATGCCAAATGCCTAGAAGTGCACCTGATATGTAGTAGGTGCACCATAAGAGCTGTTATTAATAATGATATTCTGTTAATAATATAAAAGATTTAATTAATCTGTAATTAGCAACATAATCATTTCATTAATAATAATGAATATGGTATTGATGGCTAATAAGTATGTTGGAAAAGCAGTTGTTAACCAAAGCGGGGAGGTAGAGGGGAAGAGAAGACCCACTCTGTGCTGGGCAAGGCACAGACATGGATGTTTATGATGTGGTATCCCTGTTCCCTGCAGATTCTGGAGCAAGCACCTTTCACCACATGTCCCAGCCTTGCAGCCAGCCTTAACGCCTGGGTGGCAGCCAACAGGAGAGCTAGCATATACCTGCTCCCTAAGACTTCTGGAAATAAAAACGCAGGCAGGGAAAAAGAAATATAGCCTGGTCATGGACCTCCACCCTCTGTGCTTGCCTCCGCCACTCCATCCCAGGTCATTAGGAAAACCTTAAAAGTTTTCAGAGACTGAAAGAAGCTCTTCATCAGCAAGCCCCTGGAGAGCCGTCGTCGGCAACTCCCCGAGACCCTGCAGCAGGCCCTGGAGCAGCCTAGGAGTCTCACCACCTGTTGTAAAGACAGATAAATCAAACGTGGACCTGGGCTGTTAAAACTGCATTAGAAACAAGATCTATGAGCAAACAGAGCCCATGGGACAGGGGCAAGGTTGCTGGAAAAATCATTGACTCAGAACAAGGGACCAACTTGGGGCCCTGCATCTCACCAGGTCTTAATCAGCCCCAATTGCTCCAATCCTACTTGTCTCCTAAAATCTAAAACAGTAGCATCAGCACTTTGTCTCTTTCTGTCTTCTGGGATGGAAGGCAAGCCTGTCATGGAAAAAATTCTGAAAGGGCACACACTAAATCGTTAATGATATTTACCTCTGGAAGTAGACATCATAAGGGAAGAGGGGGGATTTTTTAATTCATGCCCTTCTGAATTTTATAAATATGTCAAAACAAACATGTCTTAGTTTTGTAATTTAAAAAAAATTCATCATGAGACTTTTTAAAATTTTTTAAAATATTTTATTTTATATAATTCTTACATCATTTTTCATCTTTGCACAATGTATGCATTTTCATTTTGGTTATATTCCCCGTACAATTGCACCCCCCCTTATTTTGACTCTAGTCCTTCCTTTCACCCCCCTAATCCCCCCCCCAACCCGTAGTGTGTCTCTGGTTTTAGTTGCTTGTTGATTTTGATGATTACTTTGCATTGATTAGTCTTTTTCTTGGTCTCTTATTTAGGTTTTCTAGATTCCTGCTATGAGTGAGACCATCCGGTATTTTTCTTTTTCTTTCTGACTTATTTTGCTGAGCATGATCCCTTTAGCTCCATCCATCATCATGAGACTTTAGAGTTCCATATTGGAGGTGAAAATAGATTTCTCTGACAGACCAGCCATGACTGTATAGAAATTCTCGGTGAGAGGTCGTCACTCCATGGGAAGCACAGAAAAAAGCCTCTCTCACCCTTTGGAGGACTCCACTGCCCCATCAGCCCCAGGTCAGAGCTCTGCCTCTCTGATGGGCTCTACCCCTGCCTGGAGCTCCCTAGAATCTTGAGCCTCTGCAGAGCCCCTTGCAAGGGTTGTCTCCTTTGAGGGCTCTGCCCTGGAAGACAGAGACTACAGTGGCCTTTGCAGCCTGCCCGCCCCAAACCAAGGCTACTCCCAGGATATCTCAATGATTCCTTGTTCACAGGACACCCAGTGCCCGCTGAACAAGGTGGTTTAAACCCTCGAGCCCTGTTCCAAAGGGATACAGCAAAGGGATTTATGAGAAGTCATGTCTGCAGGCAAGAGGAAAATATGGGTAATGAGAGCAGCCTCCAGGGGAGGCTGGCTGTGGTGTGGAACCAGACATCCGCTCCCAGGGAACTGGGTCATACAACCTGGGCTCCACAGAGCCACAGTGAGCCCCATTCACAAAGCCACACCCCTCAGCCCAGCTCTGTGAAAGCACCCTTTCCAAAATGAGGAGACTCAGACGTGTAACCAGGAAGCTTTCCCTGTGGTCAGTGTCTGACTGAGAATGAGACCAGACTGGCTTTGAACAATGACTTGCAGAGTCGAAAGGGACTCTGGGGGTACACTTGGGAGTGATTTCTACCTGGGCTTCCCAGAGCCCCAGAAGTCAGAGCAGGCATATCCGGGAAAAGGGTTTGGCCAAGGGGAGTTCTGGGCCATCTGTTCTGGCTTCATTGAGAGTTTTTTTAATCTATTTTCTATCTCACCAGAAGAGCTTTGTATTTTGATCTCAGCACAGAGCCAGGTCCAGAGAAACAGCTGTCCATCAAAAATACATAATGCAAAGCAATTCAAATTCACACTCAGCTTCTAAAGAAAAAGTCACAGGGAGGAGTGCTTTCTTAATGCAGTGGGACATCTTTATAATCCATTCCTCCCAACCTCTGCCATTCCCAGTACCCCCTACACAGATGGTAGCTGCCTCTTGGAATCTTACTCTCCTGCCTTCTCTTGAAGTCAGACCAAAAACGTATCACAGCGCCCAGCCTGTGTGGCTCGACACCTCCATTCCCTCTCCCCTTCCTTGTTTGACTCAGTTCTCCATCATGTCACTCAGCTTAGCCACTCTGGTTTTGGTAGTTGGGTTTGGGGGTCTTTTTCCCCCTTGGAAGGCCCAGATCCTGGTGCAGTGTATGTGAACCCTTCTTCCTTACAAGATCGGGAAAATGGAGAAAGGCTGGAAACTCTAATGCAGGAGGTTTTTTCCTGTGGTACATTGAGGACCCACAGAAAAATTCATTTTAAAATGGACTGATCCTGGCCATTCTCAGTCATGTCACTGAGAAAACTTTAACCATGATCACTCTGTTCTCACATTCAGCAGCAAGGGACTCCCTCCTCCACAAAGCAAGACTCAGGATTTTTTTTTTTTTAATATTTATTTATTTATTTATTTATACATACAAGCACTGGGTACAGTCAGAAGCGCGGGAGGGTGAGAGAATTCACCAGAGCCAGAGCGGGGAGCAGAGCAGGCAGAAGGACCGAAGTACACTGCTGAGGGGAGCAGCGGGCGGCAGGAGAGGTCTGTGCGCCATGTGGGACCCTCCTCCGGTGGCCGGGGAGCAGCCGGGGATCGAACCGGCGCCCTGGAGGCTGCGGGCAGCTTCACAACCCAGCGCTCAACCGCTGCACCACCAGGGAGGCCCAAGACTCAGGATTTTTAACCAGCTTTTGTGAAAATTCTTCCTCAATCAGATTATTGACAGATTTTTGATGAAGAGCCTTCTGCTAAAAAATATTTCTCTTCATCAAACAGCAGACATGGGTCTATGTCTGAGGGTCCCTCATCAACTCATCAGATTAGTAAATAGAAATATGGTCTCCAAAACAGGTAAACCCCTCATCACTAGCACCAGTCTTACTGTTTGAATTCATTTCTCCAATTAGCCAACCAGGCTACCTGCGATACCTTGAGAAACTGGGCAAGGAGTGGGGAAGAAAAGATTCCAAAGAATGAGGTAACCAGGAGAGGACACCCCGAAACATGGAGGAGGGCCTGGAGCAGTGGGGAGCACAGGGAGGAAGACAGGCAGTGCTAGAGACCCACTGCTGCAGTCGCCAGGTCCAGAGAAGCTGGCCTCCTAGCAGGCCTCCCCCAGCAGACACGATCCTCCGAGAGGGCTCGGCAGCCAATGTTAGTTGGCACCACATTCCAGGTGGACGTTTGGAAGTATGGACCTCAGCTAATGCTCCCGACCCAGCAACTCACTAACTCTTCTCTTTCCTCCTGACAACCCCACCTGCAGGTTCATCACCTGGCTCCAAACACCCACCAAGTAGACTAACCTGGCCTGGGGCTCAGGACCTGGCTACATACCAGATTTCTAGAATTACCATGTGAGAGTCTGAAACTCCAATATCCGGCTAGCCCAGGGTGACGTGGAACCTGAACCTGGTGTGACTCCCAGTGCAGAGCCCAAGGTGACCTCATGGTCAGGGATGAGAAGGGAAGAACCAGCCATGTTACTCCATTCACCTCCACCTGTGGTTCTAGGTGTCTGATTTTCTTAGTGACTTGAGGACAGTGTTGTCACAGAACGGGAGAGTTGGTAGCAGCTCAGTAAGGAGCAGGGCGTGAAAACACAGGTGAGCAGGCCAGAGGCTTCCCCTGAATGCTGTGGCTGAGCACAGACTCAGTCCAGGGAGGGGTGGGTCACAGTAAATCTGTCCCCGAAGGAGACACACCACAAATGGCATATTCATTCCTTTCTCCCGCCATTCAGCAAGCAGGAATGATGGTATCAGCAGATCCAGCCGTCGGCTGCCTGAGGTAACCGTCTGGAGCAGAGGCAGGCTGACTCACTGGAAGGCATTTCTCCTCCTGTCTCCTTTTTATGGTCATGGTGTCTGGTTTTTTGAATTGATAAATCCACCCCTTGTCCCAGCTTCCCCAAGTCCCACCTCCAAAAGCCAGGTCTGGTTTTTACCTCTCTGCTTCTGACACTCTGGTGAAAATAAACAGAACAAGAAACCAAGGTGCTTTCCTGCCCTGGGCGTGGTGGGTGATGGTAACTGTTTCACACTAAAGTGAGTGTGCATGTCTGCTCTCTGGACTGGGGAACATTCCTGAAAAGATAAGGAATGATCTTTAGCAAAGGTGAGAGGATAGATGGATACTGAAAGCTAACTCTGTCTCCTAGAGGCTGACACCCCCAGCTCCACCTTTCCCTTCGGAGGAAGATCAAGGAGGCGCAGCCCACCTGTGCCCGCACTGAGTCCACATGCCAGTCCCGCTGTGCTCCCTGGTATAGACTGTCCCAAGTACCCGTCACTTCTTCCCAGTGGCCACTGCCTGAACTCTTAGTTATCTATTTGATTTCAAAATTATTTCCATCCCTTTTTAACATAAATTCCCACCTACCCTCTCCAAATGATTAACGCAAACATAAGATTAATGGGCTATTAATATTATTTCCTTAGCAAACATTTAAAGCATTCTTCCCGTGTGGTTGGTCCAACTTCAAGCACTTTGCAAACATTAACTCATTGAAACCTCATGGTGCCTCTAGAAGGTCGGGGCTGCTGTTACCCCATTCTGCAGACTAGGAAAGTGAAGGCCAGATGGAAGAGGAAGGAATCCCACAGGAGGTGGTAGAATGGTAAGTAGTATGTAGGCAGGACAACTCCAGAACTTGAATTTGACCTGAGTTAATCTGAGCTCATCACTGTGCTAGTCTTCCTTTTTAATGTAGATTCATGACATCAAGTATTAAAGTGTCCCCACTTTAATTTATATACCACCCAAAGTCACTTCCTGCACCACTGGCCACATAGCCACACTTTGAGAGACACCAGCTGCGTGGAAAGAACTCCGGACTTCAGCAAGAACTAATTTCAATTCCCTTTCCTTCATATACTGACTGTGTGGCCTTGAGCAAATTTTCCAATCAGTGCAAGCCTCAGTTTCCCTTATGTTACTCTAGACAATAGTCCCCACTTCTCTCGCCACGGTTGTCCAGACTCAAGGAAACCGTACTACTGAAAGTGCTTTAGGAAATATTACAGGCACAAGTCAACATGCTCCCCTCTGATGACGAATAGAGTTAAAATTAAGGAAATGATGTCCCTGCGTTTTCATGACCAGCAGCCTGTGCTGGTTGGAAGAGTTTTCAGATAAAAAAATAGACCCTTATATTCCTTTGTGTTAGAGCTTGTTGCTGCTGCTGCTGATCCAGAATGAATGACTTCACACCGTAAGGTCTGTTTATATTATTCCACCGCTGATGACTTCCTGTGTGCACCCCTCAGATGGGAGCCTCCCAGCCAAAGGCCCGTAAAGCCATTTCCCCCACGCTTTACACGTTAGCTGTGCTAAACATCTGCTTTTCTTGGCCACCTGAGTTGATGAGTTTCACTCTGCACCACAGTGAGGTCCAGGTGTCCCGCAAGGACCCAGACACTTTCTTCCCTGCAGGCCTCAGGAGGGGTCTAGGTTTATAGTCCTATTTCCCCCGCAAGAAGGAGCAGTGAGGAAAGCTCTGCAGCTGGGTTTCTTCACCCTCAATCAACAGCCACGCCATTTTTTTTAAGGTAGCAGGCAGGGCCAAAGGTTGGATTCTCACATTTTCAGCCAGGTTGGAGCCATCTGGAAAGATGCATGGGAATGGCAGCCTTAGAGGGGACTTTGGGGTTTCCTTTTCTGGGAGAACCAACAACTTAAAAAATTTCTGAGTCCCTCTTGAAATGAATGTGTTTTTGTAGACTGAGCCTGTGAGTGTGGATGAAATCTGATCTGATTTCTGTTCCTCTCTGCTCTGCTGCTCAGCATTATCAATACGAGAATCAATAACGCAATGCTTGTGGGGTGTTTTGATGTCCCTGCAGAAGCTATAATGCAGGACATTGTGTAATTCCCACAGCGTTCAGTGTCTAAGGATCTCTTTTGAGCCCTGTGTCCTCTCTCACCTTGTAGGACCTGTCTCTGTGTAGGAGATGAGGTCACCTGATAAGTTGTGCAAAGAGAGGCAGATAAATCAAGAGCAAGGTCACCTTCTACACAGAGGGAACATCCCACATGGCTTGTCCCTGTACCCCTAGTGGCCAGACCAGAGCCTTCTAACATGGAAGGAAGGCAGACCTCTTCCTGAAATAAAAGGGATCATATTTCGAAGACTAAATCTTATTAAAGAAATGATTGCAAGCTTGCTGCAGCTGCACTGATGCACTGATGGTCCAGGTGCTGTCTTTCCAGCTTTTGTATTTAATAACATGGGGGCCTCTAGCTGGGTAGCAGCTCAAAGGATGGTACGAGAAATGGAAAATGGAATGAAGAGCATGCACTTGCGTTCTTTCCTGAAAGGGGCCTGGCACTCAGGGCACCATCTGTCTGATGAAACTCCAAGCTTTGGGGCAGGTCCTACCAGTAGTTTTCCTAAGCCACCCCTGTCGCCTATGTGACAAGAAAAGATCCCATTTTTAAAAATGGTCCTAGTCATCTGTAAATAAGCATATTCATTTCATTGCTTGTGATTTCTCCCTAAGTAGTACTTTTATTGCTGGGATGTATTCAAAAGTCTATTTAAAAACTGGCCTGAAAATGTTCTCTCCCTCCAACATCTCCTGACACCACTCATTTTCCCTAGCAACAACCCCCACCCCTTTCTGCTACTGTGTTCTGTGTTTCCGGGCGATGCGCTCAGACATTTTCCTGTGCCTCAAACCTTCAGCCTTTAGGGGCAGAACAAACTTTACTTCCTAGAAATAACTGTTCCAGATGTTTTCAGACACTTTCACTTGATGCACTACTTCATTGGGCCTGAAAAATTTAAGTTAAGCAGAATTCACAAAGAGGGAAACCCAGATAGTAGCAGTTAACCAGGGTTTAAACCTGGGTCTTCAAGTCCTGCACTCGCTGTGCAAGAAAAACCTAGAACCTTTTTCCTTCTGCTCTGAGAGTGTTAGGGGGAAAAGGATGTCCCAAAGCTAATTCCATACAGGCTTTGTGGACTCCACCCCCACCCCAGGTCAAAGCCAAAGACACTGGGAACTCCAAATCCCATCACC
Source organism: Talpa occidentalis (assembly GCF_014898055.3). Lineage (NCBI taxonomy): Eukaryota > Metazoa > Chordata > Mammalia > Eulipotyphla > Talpidae > Talpa > Talpa occidentalis. The sequence goes on from NW_023603184.1 coordinate 135,000,592, forward strand.
ACCAAAGGGAAGGTAGCTGGGAACTGAGGGTGAGGTTAAGCAGCCAGGTGGATATAAAAGGCAGACACGTGGGCTTTGGGGGGGATCCCCCATTTTGGCTCTCCGCCAGCTCGCAGCATCGGGCCAGCTCTGAGAGTGACTTTGGGGTTCCAGGTCGTCGGATCGGGTAGGACGAATTAAAGACTTTATTTCCCTATTTTCTCCCTGAGTTGTACATTTTCCTTATTTCCTTTTCCCTTGTAAATAAACCTTTTATTAACCTTTTGTGTGTGTCTGTAGTGGAGTATTCATAAGTCCCTTGTGAGCGCGCGGGTGAGGACCCACAGCCAGGAACCCGTTCATTATCTGGGCTGCTCTATAACAAGAGCTCTCCGCTGGCCTCACTAATGTCCTCCTTTTCTCTCCCCAAGAATTGTCCCCACTCCTCATCCAGGTTGGAAGCCCAGCCTCTCCGCCATCCTCCAGGATCTACCTTCCCCCTCTCTTGAATGTTCTGCTCTCCACTGGCTCCCTCCTGCTGCTCTCCTATCACAGTCAAATTCCTGAAAAGCCAACTGCACATCTCCTATTGCTTTAATTCTAACTGCCACTCACTGCTCTGAAATTGCCAACCAGAAGGACAACTTGAGTTCACTGCTGGCTTTTCCTTCTTACAATGTTCTGATTTCATCTAGAACCCAAGCCAACAAGCAGATGCTGATTTGTATGCCAAAAGGAAAGACAGAGAGGGACATGGAAAAATATATCCATATACATATTTTAACCCACAAATTTCTCAAAGCTCCGTAGTAAATGTTTTTCTGGAGCCCTTTTGCCCCTTTTAATTGTTAGACAATTTGAGCTACCTACAAGTAAGAACTGTGACCCTTTGTTTTCACAGAAAGCCTGAGGACTTGCACGTAATCAGAATCAAATAAGAAATGGAATTCAAACCTTTCTACCAAATGGAATCAATTGCACTTTTCTCTAAACACTAAAGCTTCCATAGCTTCCAAGAACAGAAGTTGCTGTAAGAAGAGCCACATTATCTGGAAAACAACAGGGCTTTTTGGAAATCGACTAATATTACAGAAAAAACCCCACTTTCCGCAGACAGTAGAAAGATGAAAAGAAGAAATTGTTATCTCTGTCAAAAGTCTCTGAGCTAGGTTTTTGGAAAAAAGGCAAAAAATCACTCTGACTCATTGCTAATATGAATGTAAATGGGTAAACATTTTTGGAGTTGGATTTATCAATAAAAACTAAAATTAAAAATGCCTATCCACATTAAGCCAGCAATTCCACTTTTAGATCTAACCCCACAGTATATTCATATCTATGCCCAGTGAAGTGTGTGTTGTAATATTCATTGCAGAATTTAAAAAATGGCATCAGTCAATATCATGTAAAATTATCTTGAAAGGAAAATTTGGAGAGATTGCCTACTCACCCCCTTTGGTTCTTTGACTGGCCTAATGATAAATTGAGAGATTAATGAGAGATTAACAAAAAGGGGGAAAAACTTAATTACACACAGAAACCTGGAGACTATGGAACCTGTGATGGTGTCAGTATAATCAGGTTATATAGTCTTTAGGAAAAGGGTAATTAATTTAGGGGGAAAGAGAAAACCATGAAAAATCATCATTTTTACAGAAATTTTGCAGGTTTGGTTTACATATGCAAACAGACCTTACAAACCCTAGTCTGGACTGATAAGGTTGTCTCTCACCAACAGGCGCAGAGACATTTCCTGTTTTTAGGTTATTAGATAATTGAGTGAAACATCATTCTTCAAATACTCAGCACCCCATTTCAATTCAAATACTCAGCACCCCACTTTGGCACATCCTGAGGCAGCCTGTCCGAGTCCCCATAATCTCCAAAACAAGAATGCAAACCAGCAAAACGCAGAATGGTAGGTATAATGTGCTAATATTTATGGAAGTAAGACTCACACAACCCACATGCGTACACACACACATATGTGTACATGTGCATCAACACATTTGAAATGACTACAGACTCACAAACACACAAACACACATCTGGATTCTGAAAGACTGTCACTGGCATCTCTAACCAGAAAATTCTCTTAGCTGTTATCTTTGGGGAGAAATTAGGGACAGAGTGCCTGGGATGAGAAGGAAACTTACTTTCTGTCTACATTTTTATGGGCTAACTGAACCTTGTGCCAACACTGAAAACAAAATTTTTACATTTTTAAACAAAAAGAATTGTTTTACAGCTTGGATTAAATTGAACGTCTTTCTCCCAATTAAGTGTAAAGAATTGCTTTCTTTCAGATGCTTTTTCCAGTTAAGTGTGAAGAGTTGCTGTAAGAGTTGAGAGGCAAGGGTAAGCCAACTCTAATTTTATATGTTCCAGCCACTGATTTCAGATAAAAACAGCTTTTCTGTCATGTCCCACCAGATTTGAGTTTTGCTGTTTTTAGAACTTCAATGAAGTGTTACTATAAAGACAGAATGACAGAACCCACACAGGAACCGGTTCCATTTGTTCATGTTCACCCCTTTGAGGTCAAGCAATAATCATCCCACTCTACCTGGGAGATGTTTTAAGGGACATGCTTATTGCTCTTTGAAATATTTTTCTGTCTTACATGTTCTGGGTGTCAGGATGTCAACAGTAACACTCACTAGACACAGAACAGACTGTTCCTCTAGGTGGGGACAAGGAAGTATCTACAGGTCAATATGATCCCATCACTGAGGAGAGTTGCCCTCTTGAGCGCTGTATTTCAGACACTCCAGTACAAGTTTATAGCACCACAAGTCCAGAGCTTCCATTTCTGGCTCAGAATAACTTTGCTATCTTCCCTCAGGAGCCCCACTAACTTGGCATCTTCTCAACCTCAACAGTCAACCTCACACCCCAGGAGAGAAGGGGAAATTCTGGAGGCCTGGAGCCCCTGGCCACATAGGAAGCCAGGAAGACTGCTGTCAGCACACACGCTGGGGCTCCAGGCCATTCCGGTCCTTATAACAGCAGTTAGGGGAGAGGCACGTTTACAGCAGCCACTGTTGTCAAGTAGAAATAAATTTTTAATAATAAGAATAACAGGAGTGGATTGATACTTCGGCTCTTCCGGAACAGCCATCCAGGGATATTCCAGTCTTAAAGTTCTATCAGTTCAAGCAAAAGCTGATGTTTCCCCCTCACAGGGGAACAATTTAGCCCTTAATCTCTTTCACAAGCAGCAGAGGACTTGAGAAGCAACGACAGCTAAGGACCCGACCATGCCAGGGAGCTGTGAATGAGTGACCACCGAGGAATTGAGGCTTTTCTCTCTGTCTGTTTTTCTCACTAGTCTTTCTGTCCAACTTTCCTAGAGGGGTGGTAAATCCAAAAGCATCGTTCTCAGAAACTGTAACTCACACTTTCTCTGGGCGCCAGTCTTAGTATGCTAAGAGGCTTTCAATAATCCATTCTCCCTTCTCAACCTCAGCTTCTGGCATTGATCTAGAAAAGGAGACCATCTCATTTGCCCTCCTCAGTCTTGTTCACGTGCTATCAAGACTCACCTAGGGGAGGAGAGGTTCTTCCAAGCACATGATGTGAATTTATATCTTCACACATCTAATGTACTATGTCATTAGTACTATTCAGTACTAATGTACTGAATGCTCATGCAGTTTGAAAGAGAACATAAAGCAAGCAAAACCCTAATGGATTTAAGACTGACTTTTCCATGAATGAGGATGTATAAATCACACTGTCAAACTCTGCCCTTTTCCCCAGATTTGGTAGTCACTTTCTTAGTAACTCAGGAGATCTAAGCTAGACGTTTGTATCTACCAAAGGCCCTAACTGGGTTACTTATTTAATTCAGCTGAGAATTGGGGGTGTTATGTTCTATTAATTCTCAGATAACTTATTTTAAATGAATGATTTGGAGCCAACTTCTTTTTGAAATATTGGGCTTGATATAAATACAATGCAGTAAGAACCAGTACTTCATTCGGGCTTAGCTTTGTTGTTGTCCAAACCATTCACACAAGCAAAACAAAGATCCTCAAATGCCCTCAGGCTTCACAGACATATTTTCATCTGTATGTTTACACAAAAATGAAACCAAGTCTACAGTTTAATTTCATATTTTAAATGAAATGCAAGAGGGAGAGCTACACCAATTCGAAAACTCCAGCTATTCTGAATTGCAACCAAAATTATGAAAATTAGTGATTCCCACAAATTACGTCTGTTTTTAAACTATCACACAGATATGTTAGCAATGCTTTGTGTTCAATAGTTTTATTTTTTTAAGGTTTATTTATTTATGCTTACAAGAGCTGGTATGTAGGCCAGAGATGCAGGGGGTGAGAGGACTCACTAGAGACAGAGTGGGCAACAGAACAGGCGGATTGACTGAAACACACTCCTGAGGGGAGCAGCGGGTGCGTCAGGAGAGCTCTGCTGTGCCATGTGGGTCACCTCCCGGGCCGGGGATCAAACTCATGCTGCAGTGGCTGCGGATAGCTTCATAGTGCTGTGTCTTAACCCCTTGCACCACCAGGGAGGCCCTTAATGATTTTAAAAGGAGGTTGTGTCTTCTCCCCTTCTTTTCTTCAGACTAATTTGTTCAAGTTCTATGGCATTAAAACCTAGAGCTAAGTTAACCACAGCCAGCTCGCATATCTACAGATTCAGCATCCAAATACTCAACCAACCACAGATGGACAACTTGTAATGTGGTGTTAGGTCTATGATGGGTGTGTATCTGTACTGACCATGCATACACTTTTTTCCTTGTCATTATTCCCTAACCAATATAGTAAAACAACTATTTCCATAGCATTTATATTTCATTAGATACTATAAGTAATCTAGAGATGATTAAAACATGCAGGAGGATGTGCATGGGTTATATGAGTATGCACAGATTATGGTATTGGGGGTAGGGATCCTGGAAACTTCCCTCTCAGATACCAAAGGACAATTGTACTATCATTCATCATAAGTTTGAAGCCAGCACCAGAAAATGGAACAGTGACTATCGAGGAGCAAATGCTTAGTTAATGTTGCACAGGCTGGTTGAGAGTCATGAAGGAAACAGGGTGAACCAGTAGAATGGACCAATGCTCGTGGATGAAGGAAAGTGTCCCCCCAAGATGTTCAGAACAGGCCTCCCCCAGACATGCCACTTCAGCACTTTTTTTGAACTGAGGTCTGTGGAGGCCCTGCAGACTCACAAGAAATATTCACTCTTCCCTTAACTACCTAGATGACAATTGGGTGGCATCAGAAGAAGGATCTTTATTGGAAATAACCTTCCTATCTATTATACACCAGGACAAACATCTAATTACAGAGCATCTGATTTTCATCATGTGAGGCCCCCCTTTCTTCTAGCCAAGTGAGCCCCTCATGCGTTATAAAGAGGCTTCTCCATAAAGAGGAGGTGCCATGTTCCCTGCCCCATTTAACTATGGGCAGAGCTGAGGGAGAAGAGGGCGTGTATATAAAAGGGGCACTATGAAAGGTGAGTTGCTAAAAAACCTTTCCAGTAATGGTTTTCTGAGGGCAGGCTTTCTTTTGACTTTTATCAGAACATTCTTATAAAGATGGGGGAAAAAAATCATCAAAAAAATTGGTAGTGTCTGATTTTTGTTGACCTTCTAACTCATACCAGAAGTGACCATTTGAAGTTACGTGGTAAAAATAGGAAAGATAAATGTGCTTTTTCAAGATGGAGACATAGATGTTAGTTGAGAAAAATTACGATCCCAAAATTTTCCTGGTATTTCTCACTCACGGGGTCACAAATCCCATCAGGAGTCAACACAAATGCAACCACCCTCCCACCCCCCCACCTCCCCAACCCTGGAGGACCAGAACAAGCAACTGGCTGGGACCACTTTCCACCCGGGCTCTTCTTCCCCGTCAATCCTCATTTTGACCTTTGAGAACAAATTACTTTATTCCTAAATACAGTGCTGAATAGTATTACGTTAACACTGTATATTAATTTTCACACTGGAGAGCCACAGACCTCAAAGAGCTCACAGTTTTAAGAGAATTGTCCCCACGTAAATAAATAGTTATATGATGGAGTCATGCACTACTTAATAAAGTACATATTCAGGATCACTGGCGTGAAGAGGTCCAGCCTGAGGTTATAGCTAAAACAATTAAGGTCCCTGACTTCTTTGATATGAGATAGGAATAAACCCAACCATCTCCAGAACTATAAACCTATCTGAACACAAAATAGTGAAACAGAGGCATCTCCATAAAGGGGGGGAGGTACCATGTCATCCCCCTCCCGATTTACACGCAGCAACTTTGGACACCAGAGGGCGGAACTGAGCAGCCAGGTCAAGCTATGTAACACCCAAGGCAGGTGAGCTCAGGGAGAGACCCTTGAGAATAAGAGCACTGACTTCTCAGCTTAGACCTGCACGCAGGACTTGGGGGTCTTGGAGGAGAGACATCCATAGTAACAATAGTAGAGATCAGATATTTCAGCTGACTGGTTACCAAGTTACTGCTCACAATACAGAAAATGTGCATGCTTGCTTTGGCTATCAAGATGACTTGTTAAGAAATACAAGGCTAAAGACCTTGACCAGCATGCAAATAATTGGGACTACACTGAAATTCAACACTGGGGGGCAGGAGTGCCTTTCTAAAGTGAGTGGGCAGTTATTTCTCTGACCTCCAAGAGGCTTCCAGAGTCACATTTTTTGAGTCATTTTTAAAGTACATTCTAGCCCGGACTCCCTTCCCAACTGCTTTGGCTTCACCAGGCTTTTAAACTTTCTATTTCATTACAGTACAAACAACTCTACAAGTAGGCCTCCTGCTTCTCCCCTCAGGCTATGCAGAATTATTCATACTCAAGGTCTAAAGAGAAACATCAGCATGAAGGAAAAACAGACTAAGGAGTGAAAACAAATTAGCAATCCAAACATCCCTCTCCCTGCCTGTCACTGAAAAGGCCTTTGGTGTCTCCTCCCAGAGTCAAGGGGTTTGCTGAGTTGAAGATTAAAGGATACATTTTCAGGGCTCAGAGAACAGACACTCTGTGAAATGTATATTCACCCAAGGCAACCAGGACAAATTACAAGCAGGCAGACCCAGGGTGTAGCGCATGCCCTGTGTGAGTCTGCAAATCCAGATCAGCCTGGCATGGATGTTTGGTGTTGCACCTCCTGGGCACCACTTTATCTTCCTTTATGTTTGGATAGGATTAAAAAAAGAGGAGAGAGATGGGGGGAAAAAATGGAAAAAAAATGAAAGAAGAAAGATTAGCCATTAAACTATCTTTGGGTGTGTTGTAAAACCTTCTTAAAGTAGTACTGTCACCCAGGGTGATTTTTGTCCTGTAAGGAAGCATTTGGCAATGTTTGAAAGTATTTTTGATTGTCACAACTGGGCGTAGGAGATGCTACTGTCATGTAGTGGGCAGATGACAAGGAGGATGTTGCTAGACACCCTAAAATGCATTATTGGACCCTGCCCCCAGCAGAGAACAAACTGGTCCACATGGCAATAGTGCTGAGGCTGAGACCCAGCCTTAAAGAAACTAAGTAGTGAAAATAGGATTTTCAAAAGCTTTACACACACACTGGCTGGCTTCGTGGATGTGAGCCCAGGGTAGTTGCACAGATCCCTAAACTCAGAAGGCCCCTGGGGCTGATACAAGGCTCTGCTGTTGCCATCCTAAAATTCTTCCTTTTGCACAGGCCCACATTTTCATTTTTCCCTGAACCCACAAATGCTACACTGCGTGCAAGTGTGTGTGCATGAAGGAGACTTGGCTGTTCATGGGAGCAAAACCATATGTCTTCGGCGTCTCTTCCAACCCCAGCATTCCACTACATCCCACAGTGCTCCTTCTTGATCTGTTGTGAAACCCCTTTTGGGGTTAAAGCAGAGATGAAACTGGAAAACAGACCTCATGTCAGGGATTTCAAAGGACCTGCACTTTCCCATCAAACTGTCAAGGAAATCCACGCTGTGCACCCTGAGGCCAGGCAGTGAATCATGTGACATAGTTTCCTCAAAGAAGCTGTAGACTGTCGGAGTTGTCTTTTCCTGCAAGGAGAGTAAGACCCAGCTCTAGTAACTCTTGCAGAGATGACAGATAATCAGAACAAACATCTTTTTAAAATGAAGTACCTTGTTTTACATCCTTGTTATTGTTTTTGACAGTATAGGATTCCCCCCTCAGGTGTAATCAACCACTGCAGATCTCCCACCCCAGAAGCACCCACAGTTCTCTACCCTAGTCCGCAGCAGAGCTAGCATCTTAATCCCTGTAATCAAATAAAATCAACTTTCACACAGATCCTCTTCTGGCACCTCTTTTTCAAATATAGTCTCTGTCAACAAACTATGAACATGCTCAAAGCTTCCTATTAAGTGAACCCCAGCTCCTAGGAATGCTTGCTTTGCATCCGGTTAATCACTTGGAATTGGCTACAGAGGTCAATCAGCAGCAATTACAGAGCGGCTGTGAAGGGGTGTGGGCCTTTCCACAGCAATTGTGTTCACTTCCAAGGGAGCCCAACACATGCCCTATTTGCAGGATTGTCTGTGGTGCTTATATGAGAAAACCACAAGAGCAACAATTAATTCAGTTTTTGAATCTGGACCAGTAAGAGAAATCCAGCCTGCAGGGCCTGGGTGGAGGGCTGCCTGGTGTGTCTCTGCTGCCATCTTCCGACGGGCCCTCCAGCCACGCATCCCCAGCATCTGCCACTAGGGAATCCCCTGAGCACTTGAGCACTGCACTTAGGAGGGAAATGGGCTCTGAAAAAAATATTAAAGCACAAATCACAGGCACTGCCACATTAGTAAACAGTTGAGAACATCAGTAATCATTTCCAAGTTTGCAGTCAATTTGACGTAAAACCAATCACACGGAGCAGACTATACGCCGTGGGCTGGGCTGTCAGCACGCCGGTGACTGAGTGAAGGACTCTTCAGGGACCTCCAAGGAGGCTAGGAAAGGCCAAGGGGGCAGAGTCAACGGGCTTTGATCTTTTTTTTTTTTAAGATTTATTTATTTATTCATACAAGAACTGGGGTACAGGCCAGAGGTGGGGGGGCATGAGAGGGTTCACCAGAGATAGAGTAGGGAACAGAACAGGCACTGAAATACAGTGCTGAGGGGAGCAGTGGGCGAGACAGGAGAGGTCTGCTGTGCCATGTGGGTTGCCCCTGGCCCGGTATCTAAGTGCTGCAGTGATTGCGGATAGCTTCATAGTGCTGCATCTTAACCCCTTGCACCACCAGGGATGCCCCAGGCTTTGATCTTAATGGCCTGAATTCTTTAGAGGTTTGTTTGTCTGCAGCTATAAAGGAGAAAGGGGTCCAATCTGTGAGACTGCTGTTCCAGGTGAAGTAGAAGCCAGGCATCTCCCAAGATCCACCTCATTCCTTTTCTGTGCCCTCCTGCATAGCAACATGGACCAGATCTGCAATAGGTGTGATGGTGGTCAGTATTATCTTAGTTACTCCTAACAGTTCAATGAGATAAAGATTACTGGATATTGCCATCTTTCAGATGAGGTCAGAAAATGTCAACAACTTTCTGGGATTCCAACCCAGGACTGCCTAGATGAAGCATTTTCTCCTCATACATGTGTCCACCTCTTGTGACACATGTTGGCTGCACTCTGTTCTCCATGAAGGCAGGATGGTACCTACCATGAGCATGCCAACAGTGCGACCAACTCCCACATGGAAGGCCACCATTTTACTGCAAGATACAGGGAAATGTGTCCTGAGAAATGTGTCATTGGGCTACTTCATCATTGGGCGAACATCATAGAGTGTAAATACACAACCTTATAGAACAGCACATTACACACCTAGGTTATAGGGACCACAGTCGTGTGAGTTGTGAACCGAAACATCTTGTAACAATGCGTAACTGCCGCAGCCTCTGCAGCATGAGTTCGATCCCGGCCAGTGGGCCAGATGCCAGCATGGAACAGCAGACCTCTCCTGTCTCACCCGCTACTCCCCTCAGCAGTGTATTCCAGTCAGTCTACACTGTTCTGTTCCCTGCTCTGTCTCTGGTGAATCCTCTCACCCTCCTGCACAACTGGCTTGTGTCCTTGTTCTTGTATGCATGAATAAATAAATCTTAAAAAAAAAAAAAGTGTGACTGTGCTTGCTCCCAAAATATTTAGCAGACTGGGTGCAGACTGCAAAGAGTCCTAAGATGGCAACCTGAGAATTCAGGTAGGTTGGTTTACAGTGGCATGGAGTCTCTTAAATACAATGATAAGGGCCAAAAGTTCAGCTATTAGACAAACGTGGGCTAAGACAGCAATGTGGCTCCCCCATGCGGTTGTCTTGTAGGTACTATTAAATGCCACACTTGAAACAGAACTCTTGGCAGCCACACAAAAACTTATATACAAATGTCAAGTTTCAGTGAAAAAACAGAAACAACCCAAATGCCATCAACTGATGAATACATAAATAAAATGTGGTATATCCAAATAGAATAGTATTCACTAATAAAAAAGCAGTAAAATACTGATTCATGCTATAATGTGAATGAACCTTAAAAACATTATATTAAGTAAAAAAAAGTCAGACACAAAATTAGAATATTGTATGATTCTACCTATATGTGAAATGTCAGAATGCATACATCTACAAAGACTGACACTACATTTGAATTCAGTATCTTGGATTATCCCTCCCTCACACATAATTCTAATGAAATGCTTAATAAATTCGATCTGCTTTGGGTACTGATAATATGAATTAAGATATATTTTTCTCCTGGGTGTGGTTTTCTAGACTAAAGTTGGGATTTTCTAAAAGTGAATGTCCCAGGTCCTTCTTGAATCATCTTTCCCAAATTGTGATTCCAAAAGGCTAGCAACTCATACATAGTCTTCCAAAATTCTTGCTGTTGAAGAAAAAGAATAGAGTATTGTGGCATCAGTTGTCTGGGGATATCTATGAGAAAGGTTGCCCATACTTCGATTAAAGGAGGGATAAGAAATGAAAGGTGGAGGATGTGGAGTAGCTGGCAGATGTCCTAGAGGAGGTGGATCTATGAGTCCACGTCCATTGTCCACACTTCCACCATGCTGCACCATGCTGTCCAAGATTCTGACACAGATGTCTAGCGATCACCCTCCAAAGCCATTCTGACATGGAGTTGAAGCACTGTAGAAAGATCAGGTCACAGGGCACAGGGCACAAAGACAACTGTGGTTTGGTGGTAACCTTGAGGAGTTCTTTTCTGGGAATGACCATGATGTGAACATTACTTCAGTGCAGGTTCCCTGAGCATGTTGCTGGGAGTACAGAAAGAGCTGTCTCCAAGTCTGATTCACATTTGTTCAGGAAATTTGAGGGAATTTTAGAGACTAAAATGGAGCAAGGACAATGTTATATGCAATTTTCAGTGTTTCAAAAAAACTTTGAGTGACCTGTCTTTTGAGAGAGGTACCGCCAAACCACTTACCAACAGATCGTAGAAAGTTTGAAATTGTTCTTAACTGGCCCATGTTCCTTTAATGCTTGGTTTGCTGAAATAATGATGATGAAAGGAAGCTAAGAGACTGAGAAATTTTGTGAAACAGCATACCAGACATACACGATGTAAAGGGAAATGTGGTTGGTGTGTGAGGTTACCTGGAGTTGCCATAGGAGGAATCAGGGACTTTGATAAAAAGTAAAGAATAATATAAAAGTAAGGATGGAAAATGACTGACTATAGAGAATAAAAGCACAGCTTTTGTTTAAAAAATATTCAGAAACTGTGACAGTCATGAGATAGATAGGGAAATTCTTATGGGGTATTTCCAGGTTGGAAACACAAGCTAGTGAAGACACTGTCTTTGACATTTGCAACATCCAATTTTATGCCAGTTTATAGCTTCTAAGTGATTCCAAATATATTTGGGTAGGATTTTTAGGGCAGTGAAAATACTGTGTATGATATTGAAATGATAGAAGTCACTTTAAATTTATCCAAGCCCACAGAAGGTAAAACACCAGAGTGAATGTGAACTACGTATGAGCTTTGGTTGATAATGATGCTTCAGTGGAGATTCATTGATTATAACAAAAGTACCACATCAATGGGGACTTGATCGTGGGGGCTATGGCTGTTTGGAGCAGGGGACATATGGGGAACCTCTATACCTTCTGCTCAACTTTTCTATTGACCAAAAATTGCAAAAAAAAAAGTAAAGGCTAAAAATAAAACACTAAATTCCAACAATTTGACCTACTGAATAGGAAAGGCATTTATTAGGCATATATCTCATTATAATATTCCAATAAATGCCAGAGACAAACACAAGCTGATATGCCACAGAACCAGAGAAACAAGTAAGTGGGAGGCCACTTGAGTTTTTTTCTTGGGCAGAAACTCAAAGGTGCAAAAGTGATCTGATTTACTAATCTCTAGTATGAGTTAGTTGGCCTTTCTCTTTTAAGAATTGTTCCTACCTCTGCATCTTTCCATTTTCTGCCAATTATCAAATATTCTCTAGAAAAAAAACAGCTTCTGATATGTGTTTTTTTCAAGACCTCCAAATCAATCATTAAATGAAAGAAAAATTAACAGAACTTTCTGCAATTACTCCGGCTTTTTTTTTTTTTTAAACTGCATTTTTCTCATAGAGACAAGGGAAGACTTGACACTAGCCGACAACAGAGTGAGCCAACAGTGGCATCTAGTGTTCAGCCATTTCCTCTCTGCAAAGCTCCTCCACTGAGATATTCACTGTATTTATGTGAGCTGCAGCATGTTATGTTCAGCCAACCAAATGAGATGCTTGGACACACTCACCTGAGCTACAAAATCACATAGAAAAGCACATAGGTTGTCCGAGTTTGGGGGAGACCGAACATCTTCCAGCCTTAGAGCACACCCTGAGGTCACAGCACTATCCCCTCCCCTCTGCCTCAGTCTCCCCTATGCCTTGCATTCAAAGACCAGATTATAAGTCTTGAAATTCTCTGCAAAACAAGAGCCCTGGGTGATTGTTTAGCAGCCTTCTCTTGGAATAAACTAAATAGGTCTTGTTAACGCTGGAGGGGAATTTGGGTTTTGCATCAACTTTTTCCCTGACATTCTGAACTCCTCAGTGAATAACAAATTCTAGAGACAACTATTTAACTTATTACAGTACTGGCCTCTGTGACTATTACCTGCAGCCTCGAATGCAGGGGATGCTTGGGAGCTACTTGGGGTACGCATGCCTGATGGTGGACACCTGGAGCATGATGTGGGCATGTGCTAGTGGGCACGCCTGAACCTGGAGGCTGAGCACATAAGGGCAGCAGCAGAGGACGGTGCGGTCATTGAAGTGTGGTGGAGAGCGGCAGAGAATAGCTTCGAGAGGAAAGGGCGTATGGAGATTCTCAGGAGGGCCAAGTTGCTGTCTCCCTGCTGGCTTGTTTCCCCTGTGTGCTGTTAGAAAACATGTGGGCATGATGCCAAGGGCTCCAAGGTTCTCTTTTAAGCTGCCTGAACTGACGATGAACCTAGCCAGCCTGGGATGGTTGCGGAACAAATACATTCTATAAATGAGGGGCTATTTTTGATCTCTACAAGCCAGTGATTTTTGACATTTTTTAACACTAGTAGTGGAACTCTTCAGAGAAAAAGGGAAATATTTAGAATGACACATTACAAATACACATCTAAATTTAGATAAATATAGATAAGACACAGCTGCTCTATTTGAAACAGGGGTGGATGGAAGAACTGGGTCCCCAGTCAATCAGCCTTCACCAACCTTCCCCACCTGGCTGTCCCTTTGCCACCCTCCCCATGCCACTTCTGGGGTTTTTCTGCAGAATCCTACATCCTTTCAACACAAACCCTCTAAAATGGGAGCTGTTTCTTTAAGTAACAAGTGACTGAAAGGCATCTGCAGATGTGAACAATGCATCCTGCATTGTGTAGCTTGCTCCATGACTCCCGTTTATCAGTGTAGAGTTGCCGATGCAATAATTTTTGTACAGTACTTGATTTCTCCCCTCAGGTGCAGTCCCCATAAATCTCCCACCACCACATCACCTGTGAATGGTCACCATAGTCCCTTGTGCTATTCTTCCCTTATTTTGATTCCACCCCCATGTTTGCTTCAGACAAAAGATCAACATTTTCATGGTTGAAAGTCACTTCTTTTTCTAGATTATGAAATTTAAAGTATCTTCTAAACAAAAGACTGACAGCCAGTTCTCACAGCCAAAATGTCATGTGTATCATTTTATCAATAAAATAATAATAATAATAATAATGAGAAAAGTGCTTCTTTGTTCACTTCATCAAAATGGGCATGAGCCCTTGGTTATCTCTGGGCAACAAAAACATTGTCATTCCTACTAAACTTTTTTTAATAATATTGATATTGACAATGAGCATTTCTAGGAGACAGGATTTCCTCTTAATACCCCATCTTTCTCAACCTCAGCTCTCTTGACATTTTGGGTGGACAATTCTTTGCAGGGGGCTGGAGGGGGGCTATCCTATGCATTGAAGAATATTTAGCCTCATCTCAGGCCTCTGTCCACTAGATACAATAGCACATACTCCCCTCTCCCCCATAACAATGATGAAAGCATGTCATCATCAGAAGAAAATTGCCTCCTCCTCATTGAGAACCTCATTAAGCCTTATATGAATTAATTATATAATCCCTATGATGAGATAGACTTACTTCTATTTTGCAAATGAGGACATCAAAGTCCAAAAGAGTGGGTACATTCCCCAATTTTTATAGCTGAACTCTATTACAGTTCAGGAGTGCAACTCCAGAGTGCATTCTCCCAATCACCTTCCTGCATCCTCTCTGCATTCCCAGTGTGCTTATAGGATCAGCCAAGTTCTCGGGAGAACCACTGATTTCCTGGGCACTACCTGGTCTTACAAGGGCTTCCAGTGCAGGGACGAGAACAGCAAAAGCCCTTGTGAGGGAAATTCTTTCTCAGACCATGTCAACTTAGAGGTTACCACAGTTTCAAGAGCAGACACAAAGCAAAATTTCTCTATTTCATCTCAATTTGCTGTGCAAGTCCACCCCTCCACTTTTAAGTTCCTTTTGAAATCTTCAGTTTCCTGAGTCCCTCTTTGTTTTTTGTTTTTGTTTTTTAAAGATTATTTATGCATACAAGAGCTGGGGTCTAGGCCAGAGTTGCGGGGGGTGGGGGGTGGAGGTAAGAGGGTTCACCAGAGATAGAGTGGGAAGCAGAACAGGCAGATCTACTGAAATACACGGCTGAGGGAGCAGCAGGCAAGACCTGAGAGGTCTGCTGCACTATGTGGGTCACCTTCCTGATGGGGGATTGAACTCATGCTGCAGTGGCTGCAGATAGCTTGATAGTGCTGAGACTTAACCCCTTGCATCACCAGGGAGGCCCCTCCTGAGTCACTTTGGGACCACAACTCGAGCCACTGCAGGTGGGTATTAAGTGGTGTCATCAGTGTGGATCAATTTCCCTGCATTAGCTCCTTGAAGCAACTCACCATTTTTCTCTCAAGGACACTGAGGATTAAAGCAGTTAAGTAACTTGCCCAAGGCTACCCACCATGCTAGAGACAAAGTTGAGATCTAAATGTCAACACCTGTGCTTTGAACCCATAAGATAAACTGTGCCCTGGGCCACCTTTGTGGTAAAATTGTAGGTCCACGTGCCTATGGCAAAAACCAACATATGAGACCATGGGTTGGTTTTTGCTGCAGAAGGTGCCCTGATGCCCAGAGGGCCTGTCCTCAAGCCACCCATATACCAAATGCCAAGACTGCAAGTCTCCCCCAGCATCCCAAAGGGGGGCACTGGAAATAGATACATTGGTCTTTTCTTTTTCTGTCTCCTCCCTTTAAAAAACAGGTGTGGGGCCTCCCCGGTGGCGCAGCGGTTGAGTGCTGGGTTGCGAAGCTGCCTGCGACCTCTGCGGCGCCGGTTCGATCCCCGCTGCTCCCCGGGGCCACCGGAGGAGGGTCCCACATGGCGCGCAGACCTCTCCTGCCGCCCGCTGCTCCCCTCAGCAGTGTACTTCGGTCCTTCTGCCTGCTCTGCTCCCCGCTCTGGCTCTGGTGAATTCTCTCACCCTCCCGCGCTTCTGACTGTACCCAGTGCATGTATAAACAAAACAAACAAAACAAACAAATAAATAAATAAATAAATAAATAAATAAAACATGCCTCTATAAAAACACACAACACACACACACACACAAAAAAAAAAACCCAAACAGGTGTGAACCTGCATGGGAAAGGAGAAAGAAAACATCAGCAACAGAAATTTAGACTTGGATGCCTCTCCTCCATCACTGAGCCTTTATTCTCCAGTCAAACTGTCTCTTGATTCTCTCTTCCCTCAGGATACAGCGCTTTCGTCATTGATTCTCTCAGCCAATATTTACTTAATATCTTCCATATGCCAGCCACTCCACGAGGCACTGGGAATAGAATAATGAGCAAAGATCGATGGAGTGCCCGCTTCGTGGAGCTGGCAGCTTATGGAATAGACAGCCGTTAATCTAACAATCACATAAATAGATTCAATATGATGACTGTGTTACAGACCAAGGAAAAGTGCATGACGCTATGATTATGGACATTATAGGGGAGCCTAAACTAGTCTGCAGGGCTGGGGAAGCCTTGTTGAGAACTGGAATTGAACTGAAATAAAGATCTGAAGAATGAATGGGAAGTGGGGGCAGTAACCAGCCAAGAGGGAGGGGAGTGCAGGTAGCTGGAGAGTGTTCCCAGTATAGAATAAGAAGCACATAGGCCGGGACGGGAGGAGGGAGCCACGTGTCTGCACTGGAAGGAGGCCACTGTAGTTGGCTTGCAGAGTGAGTCTCAGACAACAAGATCCAAGCTTGCGAGCTTCAGGGCCATGTTGAGGAGCTGGACTTTTCCCCTAAGAATATTTTTTTAAAGATTTATTTATGCATACAAGAACTGGGGTACAAGCCAGAGGTGTGGGGGTGGGGGGAGGGTGAGAGGGATCACCAGAGACAGAGTGGGGAGCAGAACAGGCAGATTAACTGAAATACACTGCTGAGGGGTGCAGCGGGAGAGACAGGAGAGGTCTGCCGCACCGTGTGGGTTGGCTCCCTGGCTGGGGATTGAACTCATGCTGCAGTGGCTGCCAATCACTTTACAATGCTGAGACTTAACCCCTTGTACCACCAGGGAGGCCCTGCCCTAAGAATAAGCTTTCTGCTTTAAGCAGAAGGGGATATAAACCTGTTTGTATTTTTAGGTGATCACTTTGCTGGCAAAGATTAACAGGAATGAAGAGAGGGCATGGACTCGGCAGAATATAAACACCTGGTTGATGGCAGATGGACCTCTTGCTTATGTACGGGATTCTGTTTTTGTTCAAGGTGCTTTTTAGTGTCCAATTAAAATTACCTCTCAGACTCCTCTTTAGTCACAGCTGGCCTAGTGACAGTTCTGGCCAATCATATCTTATAGTAGAACTCTTTTTTTAAAGTGACTGGCAAGCTAACATGCCCCTTGTTCCTTTGGCTAACCTTCACCTTCCTTTGGCTATATATGCTCAGTCTGGACATAGCAACCCTGAGCCATGAGGATTAAAGGCACGAGTTGATGGGCAGGAGCAGGAAGCTAGCCCCACATTACGAAGTTGATGCCTGAACTGTATTCTCAGATTTCTTGTTGCCTAAGACAAACAAGCTCCTTATGTGGCTGGTTCTCTATTACTCACAGCTGAATCCAATTCTTACTTTACCCATAAGTCCCTCCAACAGCCTCAGGCATTCCTGGTTCTCAGAGTGAACACGACATCTTTCTCCAAAGGTGCTCCAGAGATCACCTGCACTGGAATCTCCAGAAGATGGAGGAGTTAGAGCTGCGTAGCCTCTCAGCCAGGTGAGGAGGTTGGTATAACTATCTTTATATGATGTGATGAAATTGGCACTTTGCCTCGATGGTCTTGCTTCCAGGCTAATCACAAGAAAAAATTTAGGCAAATCCCAATTGAGGTACATTTTACAAAATATATGACCAGTAGTTCTCAAATACAAGGAAAGTCCAAGAAATGGCCATGCCAAAAAGGAGTCTAAGGAGACATGACAACTGAATGTGATGTGTTTCCTGGATGGGCTCCTGGAAGAGAAAAGGTGCATTTGGTAACAACTGAGAAAATATGAATGAAGTTGGACTTCAGTTAAGGATAACATATCAATACTGGTTTACTCGATGTGGTCAAGGTTCTCTACTCGTGTAATACGGTCATAATGTGGGAAACTGGACTACATGGACATTCTGTACTATTTGCAATTTTTCTGTAAATATAAAACTAAACTATAAAGCCTATTAAATGAAACTTCCCAGTCTCCATGCCAGCCCTACAGAATCATACTATCTTGGGTGGGACCGAGGCACCCGTGCGTCTAACAAGACCCTCAAGTTTGTAAGCTACTAATTTAGACTTAACCCTTCAGCCACCTGCATGGGGATACAGACCCGTCGACAGAGGGGAGTTCAGGACATCTGAACAAATGTTCAGCTTCTAGGGTAAAGCGGGCAATTCCTTTGTCTTATATATTCTATTGACATCAAATGCCTTCAGATGGAAATCATCAGTTCAGTATTTTGCCCCCAAACTGGATTTGAACCTCTGCAGTAAATGATGCTGAGAAAGTTACCTCTAGCAAAATATCTGGACTGCATTTTTACACTTCTGTTATTAACAAAGTAAATATTTGATGATTTAATTTTTTCTTTTTGGTTCCCATTTTTTCCTTCCTATCTCTTGGGGAAAAAAGAGTAACAAAACCAATATTTATAAAGTTTCTCCATAGCTCTATGAAAATTTTTCATCGAGCTGGAAAGAGCCAAATATTTTCTGTAATGGATTCCTGATGTGCATATACAGAAATGCAGCCATTCATTAGCTGGATTCAGATACGTCAGGATCAAATTATACGGCAAAATGTAGCAACCCATGCATCCAGAGAAAGCAGCATGGCAAAATGGAAAGAAAATTAAGCCAGAGAGTAGAGTCTGCTGCAGTAACTTGCTTACCATGTGAGAGGTAACCTGGGATAAATGACTTATAATCTCCCTCATGTTCTAGAATCACAAAGCCAAGAGTTAGTCTTGCACCTAACATCATAGTATTAAAACTTGTATTTATAAAATTAAAATAATTCATAACTAATAATTCAGTAGCTAATCATAAAACACAGGTGTAAAACACTAGCAGTCTTAACCTTGAGAATTCTATTCCAAAAATGAATGAAAGAGACACAGCCAGTATCAAAGCCTATTTAAAGAGGCTTTCAATGCATTTTTGCCTCTATTTCGGAGCCTGCCATGTGAGACAGTGAGACCAAAGGCTGAAAGCTGACAACCAGTAGAGAAAAAAGCCCCATAAAACATATGTTTTAAACATGAAGCAGGTGTTGATGTTTATTTATACCTGGCTGCAGCATAGATTGACAATGTTAAAATTTCAAAGTAGGCATTCTCCCCAGACAAAGGACAAAAGCAGCAAATAAACAAGTCACAGAAAAATAAAGCATATGGAATAATGTTCACCCTAACTAATAAGCAGACATGCATGTTAAATGAGCAAGGAAGTACTATTTTTTTTCTTTACCAATTTCTGCCCCCAGATGTAGCCCTGTGATGGCAAAGGCATGGTGAAACTATATTTTCATACATCATTGCTACAATTGGTATAAACCTTTTGGAAAATAATTGATGATGTATATAAAAGTGGTTTAAATATTCATGCCTTTTGATTCTGTAATTCCACTAGAAACACAGGGCAAAGCCATGTGCATGAAGATGTTCATTGCAGAGAAAAAATGGAAATAACCTCTAATGTCCAAAAATAGAGAAAAGATTATGAAATTTGTAAAGCTACTCAATTTAATGTTATGCGGCTTTGTAAAAATGATACTCTCTGAGGCTATTTAGTAATAGAAAATGTTTATAATCTATAAAATGTGATAAACTGCTTAGTGCATACATATATCCTTGATTTACACAGGATGGTTAAGTTTTTAACTTAGTATCCAACATTTCAAACTTGATAAAATGTACATTAAAATCATGTTTGACTATCGTCAAAAATTCTGAATAACTTCAAAAGTGTGTCCTTTTGCAAAATAACAATTTTTAGGAGCTGAGTAGTAATTATTCCCTTTAGGGTAAGAAGTACATAACCCCCTAGTGTCCTGGGAGACATTTGAGTTCATGACCTCTGGCCTGAATTTAATCATCAGGATATAAAATTTTACACATAAAGTGCAAGTGTATACATGAGAAGGATGGAATCTCCAAAATGTAAAAGAATGGCTGTTAGAGGTGTAGTATTATAGTGGGTTTTCTTCTCTATTTTAAAATTTTCTGCACAAAAGTAAGAGATGAGATGAGAAGAAAAAAAAATAATAAAATGACCTTTATACTTTAAAATAGGTTTAGAAATTGACCTAACTAAATGTGACTTTCAGAAAATGTCCACTCTTTTAGTAAATATCTGAGATTTCCAGTATTAGAAGGGGAAGGTCATATGTCTCCATCCCCAGAGTTTTGAAACCATGTGGCTTATTACAATGAAAATGAGTTTTAGCCCAAATTCTTCTAAACATATAACCTTAATTAAGCCAGGAATTATACAGTTGCTTCCTCCTGTCCCAAAGAAACCCCCCTTTCTCTTCTTAGGACCCACAATGCTGAAGTGAAAGTTTGAGAAAAATCAGATGGAAGTTCCATTCTTAGCAAACACAGCAATATTCTGATAACAAAATCAGACCACTTTTTATCAAGTCTTCGAAGCAGGCAAAGGGCAAATGGAGCTGTAGGCACTGAGTGGTGTAAGGTTGAACAGATTCATAACACCTCCTTGCTGCAAGGATGATGGAAGACAGATAGTCTAGTTAACCACTTACCTTTACAACTCATTTCCTAAGTGAAAAATTAGTCCTAACACCCTTTATGCAACTTAATGAGCCTTGAGGTATAAATTTTTATGAAGGTAATTTTAACGATAAAACAACCATCTCCAGAATGTGCATTTCTGATTAGAATGCTTCAAATGCTAGCTACATGTCTCTTGGATATGAAATGGTTTACTTACACATAGACATATTTGAAACCACTAATGCTGAGGAATTTTTCAAATAAATTGCTACCTAAGAACTGCAGCTGTGGGTTTTCGAAACAGTAGTGATCTGTAAGTCTATTCCTTATTAGCTATTATACTATATCATAATTATATGTCATAATTTTATGTTTTTATAATACTTCCTTTTCAATTTAATCCCACTATTAAGAATATATATCAGTGGCAAAATATGCTAAACCCAATTTAGTTACTGAATGATCAAAGAATGAGATTCAAAGTAAGATCTGACTTTCTGACTCTTTCTACACATCTCCCTGTTCCAAACCCATGTGTTAGGGAGTTGGAAAATGGGTTTCCATGTGTCCATTTGTAGTGTGTAAAAACAGAATATAGAATCGTACACTGGGAGGCAATAATAACCTTTATTAAACCATTGTAAACAGAAAGTTTAAAGTGACTGACCATTTTCACTCTGTAATTGATAGTTGTTTGGAAATTATCATTATATTCCTTTAGTGCAACTTATTAGGACTTATAAGCATATTTTTTCTGACCTGGTAATAGTGACCTGACAAAATAAATAAATGCATTAATCCAATGAGGAAAAGGCCAGGTTTGTGCATGATTCCTCTCTGGTCACTATAGAATCATCAGATAAACTATTTCCTGCTGCCATGAATGCAGTTATCTTCCAGAATTTGCTGGCTTTAAACTGATAACTCCTAGGAAAATTGAAAGTCTTAGCTAAGGGAGCCTTTAACTAATTATAATAAAGTAAAAATCAAAATCAACAAGTAACTATAAACCAGAGACACACAACAGGGGAGGGTGGGTAGGAGGGATTGTAGTCAAAATAAAGAGGGTGGGAATTGTATGGGGACTATAACCAAGATGAAAATGCATACATTGTGCAAAAATGAAAAATGATGTAAAAATATATAAAATAAAATAAAATAAAGGGAGCCTTTAAAAATCATTTAGTCTCTTATGTTAAATGAATATACAGATAATAACTACAGAAGATAAAAAAATTTTAAACAATGTCCTAATTAATGTCAAAGGTAAAAATACATTTTTCAATTATTCATAATGAATATATATGTCAATAGTTAAACAATCTGATCAAGTTATATAAAACTAACGTAGAATCACTATGAAAGTGTCAGCTGCAAATACAGCCTGGTTTTGTATTGTAGACTCAGATATGGCCATGGTTGGGTTCCCTGGGAAAATATTCTGAAGTTTATTAGCATGCAAGAAGTTTATAAGCAAATTCCTATGGCGGAGAGAGCAAAGGCAGAATTGGGGAAACTTTTATTGCGATGTAGTTTCAACGTAGGCTGCATTCAATCCAATGGGGAGCTTGGAGCTGGAATAGGCCTTTCTGTTCCTGCGCGAGGTAATTAGTCAGCCATTGTAGGATGTCCCCAGTCAGGGATCAACCTTGCTGAAGGCAGTTCTCATCAGCTGCTGCCAATTCCCAGAGACTCAGCTGAGCCCTGCAAAGCCAACACTACCAGCTGCTGAGGCAATGAGAGTTTCAGCCCCACAGAGGGCAGACTTGAGCAGTGCTCTACAACGCCCCAGCTGACCCTCACAGCGCTGCTTCACTTGATTTTCAGGAACAAAATCTGGGAGATGCTCCTGCGGTGGGGAGGGGAGGCTGATGTATTTCTTTTCCCAAAGAAAATTACACGAATAAGCCTGGGTGGACAACCTGCCGCCCCACAGCTGCTGTGGTCTGAAGGCCACTCTACTACTGACCATTGGGCTCTTCTAATTCCTGAATAGTGCTCATATCTGCACAGGTCATCTAAAGGAAGAAAAGTCTGAGATACCATCACAGCCAAAGGGAGCCTAAGAGAGCGCGGCTAAATGTGATGTGGCATCCTGGTGAGATAATGGAGCAGGAAAAGACATCAGGTAAAAACTAAAATATCTCAATCAACTATGGACCTTAGTTAAGAGTAATGTATCCGTGTTGGTTCATAAGAGGTGAAATGTGCTACAATAAGGTAAGATGTTACTAACAGCAGAAACTTGGTGTGCAGCTTATGCTAATCTGTGCCTTTTATGTGACTTCTTTACAAATCTAAAACTAGCTAAAATTAAAATATTTTTAAATTATAGTAAAAAATGAGATTGTTCTTTAACTTGACCTTATAGTTTAATGAGTCTGACAAAAACCCAGCTCATAATGAGCAGTTTCTTAAATGATGTATAGGTCTCCTTACAAACAACATGGTCTCTTGAGCTTTCCCTAGCACTGAGACTTCCAGTGCCAAAGGTCTGCAGAGCCCTCTGATCCAAGTGGAAGGCACTTTGTCTGTAGCATGGACCTTCTTTGGAGCCCCTTCCTGCCCTGGCCCTCTCTCACAGCTGGTGGTGCCATCAGGTGCAGGGATGCAGCAGGTGAGAACATGGAGAGGCCCCCAGGCATTCTGCTGGCTTCTTACAGATGGGAGTGTAAGATGAGAAAAATCATCATTTCCTTTGGAAGGGCTGATCCAACAATGCCCTAGACTACTGGATACCTAAAAACATTCCCTGTAGAAACAGGTCCCCAAGACTTCATAGGATTTATCTCCCAACTTCTAAAGTGCATATTTTTGCCAAGGCCTCCGTTGTACTTGCCACTTGCTGTTCATCAGATATAATACCATTGATACAGGTAACCAATGTGATGTTCTGCCCAGTTCCCATGTGGTCCAGATTCCTTTGGACTATAACAGAAAGTGGGAGGGTTTAGATGGCTCTGGAGCAAGCCCACAAATACATACGATCATCCATCCCAAGTAAAGGCAAACACTTTCTGATTGGTTAGAAACAAAATATTGATTAGCCAGGTACATGGCCACATACCATGTAGCTGAGTCTGTGTTAACTCATTCTCTCAAAGATCCCATATCTAACTCAGCAACTGAAATTAAGGCTACCACTTGTTTCCAATAATCCACTCTTATTCTCCAGAATTTATCTAATTTCCATAGAGGCTGAGTGGTAAATTAAATGGAATTTTCAACAGGACCAACATTCCTGCAGCCTTTAGGTCTTTAAGGGTAACACTGATTCCTGCCACCTGCCTGGGATGCAATATTGATTTTGGTTTACTATCTTGGCCAGGGAGGTGGAGTGGTTTCAGAGTGTTCCATTGAGCTTTCCTATTAAAACAGTTTTTAACCCACAGACCAAGGAACAAGTAGTGGTTCTGTCAAGTCTCAAATATGTTCAGTGCAATCATTTACTCTGGAAGTAGGGAGATGGTCATTGAGTAGAAGTCAGATAATAAGACTTCTTTATTATCTGAATCTGGCTCATTCTTTTTTTTTAATTAATTAATTTATTTATACAAGCACAGTCCGAAGGCGGAAAGTTGAGAGAATTCACCAGAGCCAGTGCGGAGAGCAGAACAGGCAGACTGACAAAGTACACTGCTAAAGGGTACAGCGGGCGGCAGGAGAGGTCTGCGTGCCATGTGGGACCCTCGCCCGGCAGCTGGGGATCGAACCAGCGCTGTGGAGGCTGCGGGCAGCTTTGCAACCCAGCGCTCAACCGCTGCGCCGCTGGGGAGGTCCTGAATCTGGCCCATTCTAAAACGCATGCTGTAATAACACTGTTATCCCTGAGTATAAATGTCAAATTAGGCCTTGTGTCCTCTGAGTATTTCCCCAGTACAGTTTTCTAGGTAACCATTGGTCCTTCTAAAGAACAAGGGAAATTATTGACAAATACACTTGCAGTTTTCTTGCAAATTCTTTTTGGGGATCCAGCCTGTCCTTCCGTCAGTAGTCTTTTAGTCTGGAAAACAGCCAAGATCTGGAAACTTGGAAAGAGATCATAACTTGTAATTAGGATGTGTGTGACCTATCTATTTCCTGTTCCTCCATCCTTGAGATCTTTTGATGCTATAACTTGAGCAATACTCCTATTGGTTAACCATCTATTTTGCTCTTAGGGATGCCATGTTCTATCAGCTATCTCCTAATCTTTCTGCAGGTATCAGTCAGACCTAAACACTCATAAATGTGCCCACTTTGCTTCTGAGAGTAAAGTGCTGCCTCCGAGCTTCTACACTTCCATCCCCATTGCTTTGGGCGAGCACTCTTCTAGAATAGCATCTGGCCTATGGGGCTACCACTGAGCTTCTCAGTGATGCTGGTGTCCCCTCACCAATAAGTTCCTTATCATTTTGGTCAATGTGTCCACTGTGCCTTCCTAGGTGCCTCTGTTAAGAAAACATAAACACTTCATTGTTCACTGCAATACAACCCATGAAATAGGAGCTCACATGTTTGATCTAATCACAGGGAATTTTCTCCCTCTGGTACCCATAAAAATAAATATTAATATAAAAACTTCTATCCATCTACAACATGAAATTGCCCTGCATACACAGATCCTATGAGAAGTACTGCAGAAGGCAACAGGGAGACATTTAGAAAGCAGGGAAGCCCTCCAGCCTCATGAATATCTGTGGAGCCTGGTCCTGCTGAGCATGTAGTGACTTCTGAAGTGGTCACTTAAGTCACCCTTCACACACTGCAGTGGCCACTGGACTTGGGCCCAGATCTGCCCCTTGGCTGGCATTAGAATAAGGAGAGGTCCTTAAGCCCATCTCTCTCTTCTCAGCTTCTTTACCCTTTAATTTAAAGGGATTATTTCTTTCCCTTAAATTCCTGGAAATATCACAGACATTCAACTAAAAAGTAGATTCAGGGGCCTCCCCTGGTGGCGCAGCAGTTGAGCGTTGGGCTGCGAGGCTGCCCGCAGCCTCTGCAGCGCCAGTTCGTTCCCCGGTTGCTGGCGAGGGTCCTACAAAAAAAAAATAATAAATTCAGAAACCTTTTAATTCTTTAGAAGAAGAATTTCCTGGATAATTTCATATATTTTTATAATCACAGAGACAATATTATCTTTACTCATTCATTACATAAAAATAAAGACGCTGGTTATAATATATTCTCCATGGATGCCAACAACCTCATCTATTTGGACATTAAAAAAAGCAGAAAAACAAAACACAAATTCGGAGGACACAGATGAAAGTAATACAATTTTCAAAGATTTATTTTTTATTTTACTATTGGTGTGCTTATTTTGCAAGAGCCTACAGAAAGGGAAGGGAAAATATCTGCAGGCTATTTTTAAAGAACACAAAAGAGGGCTTAAGCATTAAATATAAAAAATAAAACTTTCAGCTGATTTGTTAAACTAGGAAGGATTTTCCTAAAACAGGTCAGTTAAATTGGTCTGTAATGCATATAAATGGAGGATACCTACCTCCTCTAACAAATATTTTAATCATTGTATGCACTACAAAAAGAGCTATTCAAGATATGGAAATTTTCAAGTCCCCCAGAAACTAAATACAAGTTACTTTTTGATATAGAAGAGCAAAATCTATAAAAATAAAAATATTGCCATTGTTCTCAGCAATCCACTAATAAATCCTACAAATTCTTAGTTTTTTTTCAATAAAATAAACCATGATTTCATGTCAAGCTCCTCGCTTAAAGGACAAGTCACTTTTGAAGCTGGACTTTTTAATCTGCGGATAGAAACAAGTTGTACTGGCAGCATTGCTCCGGGGTGGAAATCACCTTCAGAATGGAAACAGGTTGGCAATGACCTTCTGCAGTTCAACTGCAGAGCTGCGAGTATGCCTGTGGGGTCCTGGGTCAGGGCAAGAGGCAGTCAGTGAGCTGGAAACAGTTTCAAGAGAAGAAAAGGAAATGGAGGTCAAATGTTTCAGCTTCTGCATGCTATCCTGGATAAAACAGCAAAGGTTTGTAGAGTAGAAATGGATACTGTGCAAAAATCAGGTAACAAGATATCAATAATGTCTGGAATTTTAAGATGCTTGTACCACAACCCAAGACAGAACTTTTGTCCACAAAGCTATAGGCAGTTCTGCTCCGGGTCATTCTACTTCTGAGCAGCCTTCTTAGACATTTCTATTACCTGGTACATCTGTACTTCTGAAAAAATTATTACTGATACACAAAATGATGCCTCTGACAGCCTCCAAGACTGTGAAGTTTCTTTCAAATCAAAGAAAGGGCACATAATGCCCAGCATTATTTTGGTGTTAGCTTCTATATAACAATTATTTAAAAACTAGTAATCCATATTTGGGCCTAGTGACATAGCTCTAGTAATGTTATTGTTTTATTAAGAAAATATCTTATTCCAATAGGGCTAGCAATTAAAGCTTACTGAACAACCACCCCAAACGGGGCAATGGGTTCTTGAAATCTAATCACTCATAAAGAAATATCCCACTGACCACCTTCCTGACACAAGTTCACCAGTGTTTTTCATTGCAAACTGAACATTTCTCTGAGTAAGGTCCTCAAGAAGACCAGCTATCCAAACCCTTAGATGTCTATAGGATTTGGAAACTTAGCAAGTCCTCGATTTGCTCACTCTCTTCTACATGCATTCATCCAGCCTTTGTGACTCTTGAATCCCAAAGGCCGATTCCAGTTCTGCCTCAGAGCTTTTCCTTAGGGACTCGGAAGTGGAAGGTAGCGTAGTTCTCTCTGGCCATCTGCCAGGCACGGGACCCCAGGCTTTTTAGGGTAAGTTCGACTGGCAATTTTAAAGAATTCTTCTGCAGCATCAAGAGCAATGAGGCGGTCCTGCCCAAAAATTAAAAATAAAAATGTTGTCAAGATGAGAACCAGCTTTGTTGATGGAAAAAAGTCAAACTAACAACAGTAAAATCCACCCTAAACATAAAGAGTAAAACATTAATTAAATCTTCCCAACAAATTAAGAGAAGATCCTTAATCCTTTATTTACATTACCTAAGAAACATTCTACAAGTTGAGAGTGCTTATAAATTGTGTTTCCACCCTAGGTTATATAAACAGAATTTCTCACATCTCTTTGACCTACAAATGGTCAAAATGCTCACTACACAGAAATATTGGCTGAAAAAAATACAGGTTCTTGAGCCATGAGCCAGTCTCAATAGCTCTGAATGCAATTCAGATATCTAAATTTTAAAGTCATGTGATTTTTGAGGCTGTTGGCCACCGGAAACCAATGTATAAGATGCCAGCATCATCGGCCACCTCCTAGTGTGGACATGGTGGTGGAGCTGGAATGATGAGTATATGGAACAATAGAAAAGCCAAAAGCTTAACCAAAATCAGGACAGATGAAAAATGCATCCACTTACCACCACAAACAGGTATCTCTCTGAGAGCTCCCAACTTGTTGGGAAAATACTGGTCTCCTCAGCCAGTTTT
Source organism: Talpa occidentalis (assembly GCF_014898055.3). Classification (NCBI taxonomy): domain Eukaryota; kingdom Metazoa; phylum Chordata; class Mammalia; order Eulipotyphla; family Talpidae; genus Talpa; species Talpa occidentalis. The sequence goes on from NW_023603184.1 coordinate 135,028,899, forward strand.
AACAGTATCTCTCGTGCTTTCTTGGTGTTCTGAGAATCACTGATGGTGCTGAGTTTCGTCACTGACAGCAAAGAGTCCGCTTCCTTTTGAAAACCTAAGTTAAAAAAATGTACCCCTCATATAAAGCAGTCACAAGGAAATGGTCTGCAGTGTGACCCCAGAGGAGGCCACATAGGGGCCCAGATGTGGCTTCTGCACAAACGCAGGAAAGAGCACCTCTCCATGTACCAATGCCCCAAATAGTGTGCTCTGCAGAGTCTTTAATTAAAATTATTTTGATGTTCCTTCTTACTCCATTTTCAGAGTTAAGCTGCAGATGCTTACCCACTGGCAGCTCCCTACCCTTTTCTTGAACTGAAACACTTCTCCCACTCCCTACTCTTCACCTCTTCCCTGGTCCCCAGAGTTCCGAACCTCCCCAAAAAACCTGCAAAGTAGAAAATTTAAAAAAAAAATTTAAAAAGTGGTTACCTCCAGGCACCTCCTGCTCCAACCCCAGATTCCTTTCCCAGGAAAATATCCTTGGCTGGTTAAAATCACATACCCAATGGTATAAAAGATTCATAGATTTAAACCTGCCTGGAATAACTTACATTCTGAAAAGGACATGATAAAATCACAATATTAGGTGAGTCATGAGGCAGAGGCCCCACTTCATCCACTGTAATCGAGGCTAGCAACTTGGAACCCGATATTTGGAAAGATGCAACACTAAGGTGTCATGCTGTCTTTCAAAGCAGGGAAATCAAATTCAAAACTGAACAACTCATTTTTAAACATTAAAACAAGCTTATCTTAGATTGTGAGGGCCATGTTTATTATATTACAACCATGGCAGAAGTAGGAAATACCAATATCCAATATCTATTTTAATGTATTTTTCCAATTTTGAATTTTTTTTTTCCTTTTAGTCCTTCTAAAAGTCTACCTTGGATCTTCCTGTCTCATTTACAGGCAACATTTTTCCCTGCCTGTCTCACGTATTACTATTATTTATTGGTCAATCACTCTAGTCTAATTCAATCAATGAATAATGCCAAAAAATTCAGGTGTGATGACCATATTATTCCACAGCCCCATGCTACTCAGTCATGATGACAGCTGAGTAACACATGGCAAAATGAGTCCTCAAGACAAGGACTGGTGATAACAGAAAGATCAGGTTGTTGTGCTTGATGGTGCAAGGACAGGATTGAGGAAATAACTAGTACATAGTGGTACTAATTAGTCCATGTCTGGCACTCCTGTTAGACAAAGCACAGTGAAGACAGTGTAAAGGAACAATCACAAGTAGCTGCTTTTATTATTTCATGACCACTTTCAGACTCACCTAAATCTTCCAAAATACGTTTCCATCTATTTCTCACTTCCCTTCGAATCTGCCTCAGGGTGTAGATGTCATAGTTGAGTTTTTGCCACTCCTGTAGAAAAATAAAATCCAGTTTTACTTTTACCCATTTGCCTAAACCTCTGATTCCCAAATTTATGCTGTTTAAATATGTGGTTCCTCTCTTCACTAATCTTCAAAACACATCTAAAAGAAAAGAAGAAGATGAGTAAGTTGGAATTAAGAGGAACCCATCAGCTACTGTTTCAGGAAGCTCTGCTTTGCAGCACCTCTGTATACTAAATAACTGGAATTCTCTTTCAGGTGCTTGCATCTGAAGGAGTCATATTACAAAGCCCACTTACTCAGTACTTAAGCAAAAAGAAAATTATAAATACAGCACAAAATATGATTGTCATATTTTCCTACCTCTAGCCCCTGGGGGAAATGTTCAGTATATGTATCTATTTAGTTTTGGAGATGGCTAAAGTTACAGAAACGCAATGTTAATGATTCTGCCTGCCCAAATATTTGTCCCCAGGAATTCCTTAGGTATTGACCTAGAGTAGCAACACTTTTGTGTATCCAGGGAAAATTTATGTTGCCTCCCCTGAATTCTGTCCATCAGAGTGGAGCTTCTCATGCTCACAAGACTGCTGCTATGACAGGTGAAAGGAAATGACTTATATCTAATTGACTGATTTCTTCCAAAGAGCCAATGATAAGAAGTCTAAGTATTTGCTTAACCACTCAACTGTCTTGAATCCTTAGGGCTGGATCTAAAGATCAGTTCAAAGTTAACCTTTGATTCATAATAACTTTGAGACAAAATCTAACCCCTATCTGAAACCCAAGCAGTAGGATGAACTTTTGTCTTTCCTGAATGGTGAAAAATCCTCTTCAGAGGAAGTCGTTCATACCAGGCTGAAATCTGCTTTATCTACTTCATTCTAAACCCCAGGATCATATCATCACAAACTGAACTTTAAGAAATGGCCCTTACTATATTTGATCTACATGAAAACCCAGCCAAGAAGGTTTTCCCCAAATTTTCATGAAGTTATATAACTTTCCCCATGCCCTTAACACTCAAGCGAGAATTCAGATCTATGTGCATCTAATTGCAAAGCCTACCTGCCCTTTAAGCAATAACAACAAAGACCAGAAAAGAATGACTATTTTTGTATCCTCAACCAAGTGCCTTCTCTCTTATACATGTACTGTTTGCTTGTGTCAGCAAGATAATATAGGCAATATATTCTATGATTCACAATTCAAAAGTACTAATATTCTATGATTCACAATTCAAAAAGGCTGGCCCATTCCCCCCAGCCACCAGTGCCCTCTCTACAAGTAAGAAATATTCCCAGTTTCCCTTGTCCCCTTCCATTTTTCCCCATAAATGGTAGTATACACTATCCTGTGCTTTTCACTTAATATGTTTTAACAATCATTCTGTATCAGAATATCAGGTTGCAGATGATTTTTGAACTTGACATTTTGACCACCTGGTATAGACAGAAGCAGAGTTAGAATAAACATGTATGTTTGGTTTATAGAAAATGCACCCTCAAAGATGACAATGTTTTCCTAATGTGCCTTAAAACTAGAAAAATGCCTTAAGTCTTTTTGCTGTTTAGGCATGCTTCCTAATCTCACCATCAAAAGGTATTAAGTACCACATGTGTCATGCACTAAATTCATCCCTGTGGGAATTCCTACTTCAACTCAACAGCAACATCAAAACAAGGCACCATGCAATTGTAGCTGTAACAATAGTGCTTGCAAAAATTAAACATCTAAATCAGGGAACTACAAAGGCAATAATAGGCAAATACTTTCACTTGAAAGAGACAGGTTCTTGGTGAAATGAATTCTTCGGACATGGTAGCTGTTATCTTTTTCCTTTCAATTTTCACCAATTCACATCATCTTGTGCTACTTTCTATTTAAAATGAAGTGATCCTCTAAAAGATAGAGAAATCATATTCACTGATTCTCCAGCTTTCCTTCATTTTGTACATAGTGGGAAATATCAGATAAATACAAGAACCACCTGGAATACATGGGAGGACATCTGGGTTTTAACAAGTCTCTAACAGATTCTCTGATGTTTGCTTTTCACAGAGAACGTGAGATGGGTAAGGCAGACTAAGGTAGTTTTGCAGCAACCAAAGAGTACTTGAAATTGTTGATGTCTGTCTGGGGAAAGGTGTCTCATAATGCCTGATAGGGCTCAGCTTCAGCTCCCCGTCATTATTCTCAGCAACTTTATAAAGTCAAAGGTCACAGAGGCAGGAGAGGTAGCTAATATATGGCATGAGACAGTCAAGATTTAAAACACATATGACCAATAAGACCTGTGAAATAAAATATGCAGGTCACAATTTAAAAAATCCTACTCTTAGGTTGAAAATATCAACACAAAGTACCAGAGGCATGGGACTGGCCATACAGCAATTCTTATCAAAGACTTGCCTAGGGTTTGATTAAACCAGAAGCTCCAAGTCTACCCGATATGTGGCATTCTGTCTGCGTTTAACTGGGCCCTGCTCTGGGCCAAGCACAGCACTGGGCATATTAAAAACAAATAGCTCAGGGGCCCTGCCCTAAAGGAATGGAAATGTAGCTCAAAAATGAGTGTCATCCTGTGCTGCATTAACACAAGCATTGCTCACATGGAAATGGTAGCTCATGCACTCTGCACAGAGCTGGGCACTCTGTCAAGCAGGGGTGCAGTCAGCAGGAGGATATTCAAGATGACAAAGTGCTGGGAAACCACAGGAGGGTGGCCTGGTTGACAGATTTGCAAATCAGAAGACTTTGGAAGTGACAATGTCCCTCAAGTTTAAACAGTTGCTATAAGGAAAAAGAAGTCCTTTTTTAAAATATGCACAGCTTCAAAATGCAAAACTAACCGGTGAAAATCATAAGAAAGACAAAAACAACATAAATAACTAAAGATATAATCATAAACAACATAAGACACAGCTTTCTATTCTGAAAACTTATCTTTCTGTAAGATAAGCCCTCTATCACTGAGATTCTGAAGTACAATTTCTATACTTTCTACACAAATATATAATTTATGATTTCTAGAAATATAATTTCTATAGATTCTTTCACCATAATGTACTTTTCTGGGAACACCTGACAAAATTCAAAATGAATTTCAAGGTATTTACCAAAAAAAAGGATAGATATACAGACAGATTATGCCACAGAGAACCTACCACTTCCCACAGCCACTGTTTTCTAAGCTCTTTATGTGAATTTATTCAGTTTAATTCCCATAATAAGATTTGTTACTCTATGACTCAGATATTATTGCATCTTTAGAATGAGGAGACTGGGAAATCAAATACTGTAAAAAAAATTAACAATGATATAAGAAAATAAATTTAATTTAAAAAAAAGAGTGAGAAAACTGGGGCTCTGTGAGGTGAAATAACTACCCAAGAGTGCACAGGAGGGAGTGAGAAGCAGAGATTGCAAGCCCATGCAGTCTGGTTACACGGACAACTCACTTAGCCTCTGTCCACACTGCCTCTTAAGACAAGAAGGGAGCAGATCAGTGTGAAAAGCAGGGAGGGAAGAAAGGAAACAAAAGGGGGAGAAGATGGAAGAGCAGTTGTTTAGAGAAGAGAAACTCGGGCCTCCCCTGTGGCGCAGCTGTTGAGCGCTGGGTTGCAAAGCTGCCCGCGGCCTCTGTGGTGCCGGTTCGATCCCCAGCTGCTCCCCGGCCACCGGAGGAGGGTCCCACATGGCGCGCAGACCTCTCCTGCCGCCCGCTGCTCCCCTCAGCAGTGTACTTCGGTCCTTCTGCCTGCTCTGCTCCCCACTCTGGCTCTGGTGAATTCTCTCACCCTCCCGCGCTTCTGACTGTACCCAGTGCTTGTATAAGCAAAACAAACAAATAAATAAATAAAGCATGCCTCTATAAAAAATAAATAAATAAATTTAAATAAATAAATAAATAAATAAAATAGAGAGGAGAAACTCTGAAGCCACAGCACCTGTGCCTGAGGAAGAACTAAGCAAACGAAATTGAAATCTTGGGAGAAAACAGACATTTTCTAGAGGTGAAGTGTTCCCAGGCTCACCAAGAACACTGCCATACCCAGAAATGTCCTCCCCAGGCTCGACTGGCTGGACAGGGTGCTTGGTCCTTCCTTTGGGGACCTCGGTTCTGTGTGTCCCCTCCTCAGAGCAGCTGGAAGGACTTCACCCCTCTCACTCTTCCATCCCTGTCTTCTCCCGCACTTCTCCTGCCCACCTCATCTCTGAGGAATGAGACAAAGGCAGAACCATCGCCTCCTAGAGGCAGAGCTTCACGGGTGCTGAGCAGTGGCAGAAGCTGCTCTGAGCTTCTGCGAGACTAAGGAGAAAGATCAATGTTTTTGAGGGGGCTGTGCTTGTCTACAACAGGGAGAGCCATGCACACCCCTCATGCCTCCCCCAGACTTTTCTGATACTACGTTTTAGGCTTTTGAATGGAGGAAAAAATCCTGATTTCTGAGACTTACCCAAGATACTTCTTCCCCACTCATTGCCCCACCTTTCCTTGGCATCTTCCTTTCCTTGGCAAACACCCCTGTGGAACTGGCAGCCTTCTTCCATCCTTGCAGGGTCAGGAGAATGCTAATTCAGACCCAGCAGCCCCGGCCAAGCTCACGTGACAAACCACACTTTCACTGGCTCCCTGGAGGGACTTCCTCCTGCAGAATGAATTCAGCTGGCAGCTTTAAACAAAAGCTTGACCTCATATGCCAACTCCAAGAGAAAAAGGATTTTGCAAGGAATTAGCTCACTCTTCTTAAGCGACAGCTGGTTTCCCTGATGCAAGAGCCACACTCCCTGCCTTCCCTCCATGCTTAGAAGGGAGGCCTCCACTTACTGTTCCCACATTCTCCTCCCTTTCTTGAGAGCCCTTAGCAAGTGCTTCCTTGGTATCTGCTACCCAGCGAGAGTGCCCTGTCATCTCACTAGTGACTAAATGGGGGTGTCTCAAAGAACTTTCCAAAGACCCTCCTATTTTCTCAAGCATCCACTTCTTAACATGTTCTTTGGGTTTTTGTGGGAAAGAAAAAAAAGGAATGAGCATATATGGTGGGTCCACTCAGGGTGGTAGGCTTGGACTCCACCCCATAAGGTAGGTATTAGCCTTCCTAGAAGACAGAGGGGAGCTCTAGTATCTCACAGTCAGTCAGCAGTAGGGTTTGGATCTGCTGCCTCTAATGTGCCCTCACTAGGTGATTTCACTCATCACCTCCTCTCGTTCCTTGCTGGTTCCTTTCCATCCTTTATCTCATCCTGTCATGTGGCCCTTTCCAAGACTCTGTTTTGGTCTTTCTCACCTCCCTCTCCATGAGTAACTTCCCCTAATGCCTTGGCTTCCCCATCAGTCACTCCAAGTTTCCTTCTTTTGCCCTGACCCCAAGCCTCAGCTCCAGGCCTCAATATGCCCCCTTCTGCTGGATGTCTTCACACAACAGACTGCTGACGGCGCCAGTCCACAGAGCCCAACCCGACTCCCTTCAAGCTGAGGCTTCCCTGACACGCCCCACGTGGCTACCTGCTGCTCACTCCCCTCCCGCCCCACCCTCAAATCCACCTAATCTTGTTGATTTTTCCTCTGCTACAAGATCCCTCTCTTTTCTATCCCTATTGCTCAGCTTTAATTGACTTGAGTAGCTGCAGGAACTGGTCCCTCTCCTTCCAGACTATCTCTCCCCTCTCCTCCCAGTCGGCCAGCTCTCTCCCTGACCCAAAACTTCAGTGGGCCCCATTGCTAACTGAATAAAATCTCAGTCTTGAGCAGCTTTTCCAAAATCTGACTTGTTTCACCAATTCCTTCCACACGCCCGGAGGCCCTGCCAGTGGGGACCCCAGCCTATTCCCAAGCACCTCGAATCTGTGTGCCTTTGACTATGTTTATTTCCATCCTCATTCCACAGCCATCTAAATCCTATTCCCTCTTCATGGCTCAACTCAAATATGGCCACCTTGAGAAGCCTTCGCCTTTCTCAACAGTTGAAAGGAATGACTTCTTCCTTTGAGATTCTTCGGTTCTTGTAGAGTTATCTACTGTGCAGTATTGTTGGTGTCTCCCCATGAAAAGCAGTCTCCTTGGACACAAGCTGGCTCCATCCGGGTCTTACACAGCTCTCCGTACCCAGCAGCTACCCAGTGGGGCTGCTGGACTCAAACAAACATGGTGATTCCCACAGAGTCCACATGCTGAGGTGACAATGTACCTATTGTGGAACTAGAAAGGCACACAAAATCTTACCAGAGAAGCCACATGGCACTAATCTATACTGAAGGAGGGGGGTTTATGTAGTTAGGATATTTGGATTCCCATATTTTGGGGGTAAAGAATAAATTTAAGGTGAAATGAAATGATGTGATCCACTGCCCTCTTCCACCCCATGCCTGATGAAGCATCTGATATTTGAAAAGCACTTTTCTCCTAAGTCCCTTTAATAACAGCCACTGAGGCTACACTGTATGGCAGGCACCATCCCAGACACCCTGGGTATGTTGTTGCCTCCATCACAAAATCCAGGGAGTGGGGGGTCCCTCAACCCCTTTCTAGAGATGTGTTAAGTGAGGCTCTGTGAGATCAAATAGAGCAAATAGAGCTGTAAGCGAGGGACCTCAGTTTAAACTCAAGTCTGGCTCCATACCCCACACTCCTGGCAGGACCTCAGCAGCTTTGTTTAGGCCCAATGTAACCCACTCCCTTGTCCCTCCCTGTCACCAGTGTGGAAACTGGAACACAGAGAGAAATAGAACATAACTTCCAGGGACTTCCATTCCAAATGCAGCTCCTGGAATGGGCACTCAGGCCCAGAAGACAGAGGGGGGTGGGGCTCTCTGTTCTCCAGCTGGCGCCACCCCCCCCCCAAAGGCGTTGCTCACTGCCCAGCAGCAAAAGGCAGGACAGAGCAACCCATAGTCATGTGGGGGGGGGGGACCAGCGAAGGGGGACGTGTCGGGGAGGGAGGTGACAGTCAGGTGACAGAAGCAGCTCCGTCTTCCTTTAAACACACCTGACTCCGTGACTCTGGACCATGTCAAGGCCACTGACTCAGGAGGGACATCCTCTTTCAGGACTACAGAAGCCAGTTCTCTCCACCCACCAGACACTGAGTAAATTTAGGGAAAGATAGGATCAGATTTCACTGTTCCTAGACAGCTGGTCCATGCATTAACCTCTGCCTCTACCCCGGCACACATGGCACAGGATCAAATGACACAGCAAGAGGCCTGATGTATCAGAGGATAATCAACAGACTAATGAACTTTGGTGGGGGCTGGGGGTAGGAGGAGTGGCAGGGGAAGAGGGGAGGAGCAGAGGCCAAGGAGGGGCCAGAGCCCAGGGACCTAGCACTTAGGCCCATAGGACTCCAGGACTTGGAGGGACCACCAACCACTGCCAACAGGGGACTCTATCACTTCAGCCTGGACCTCTCATCATGCTGGAGAGGATTCTGGTGTCTAAGTGTTGGTAACTTGAAGGCCTGTGAAAATGAGATCTCACCCTGGAGCAGTGACCTGTCTCAGAGCTTTATCAGATACCCCTACAGAAAATAAGAACAAGCTTCTGGGTGACAGACTTGCATCTGAGTCCCCTCCCCACTGACCTTCCAGAGCTATCCACCTCCTCTTTCTCTGACTCCCAGGGAAGCTGGGCTTTAGTGGGGTTTGCCTGCTGCACTGACTACTAGGCCCTCAGGCTCCACCCTACACACGCTGATAGTTAAAGTGAAACTTCCTAAGGTCTGGTAGTTGGGCAGTTTGTTCCCCACCATTCAGAGCCTCAGACCCCAAATACCACCCTGGAGTCAGCACAGGGCACACCTCAAAAAGGCACAGCCTTCCTGGTTGCTAGTGGGGTCCCACTGCTTTTTGCACTGCTCATCTGTTCGTTTTTTTAAAAGATTTATTTTTAGACAAGAATGGGGGTACAGGCTAGATGCATGGGAGGGTGAGAGGATTCACTGGAGACAGAGTGGGGAACAGAACAGAACAGATCAGGCAGACTGAAGAAATACAGTGCTGAGGGGAGCAGTGGGCGAGACAGGAGAGGTCTGCCTCACCATGTGGCATTCTCGCCGGCCCGGCTGGGATCAAACCTGCGCTGCAGAGGCTGCGGACAGCTTCACAGGGCAGCGCTCAACTGCCTTCACCACCAGGGAGGCCCTGCTCATCTGTTTTTGACCTAGAACTTGAACTAGAACTTTGACCTCCAGCAAACCAAGTGCAAATGCCAGAAAATGCTTTTCCAAGTCTCCATGTTTATTTTTATTCCACAGCTCTGCTGGAGTTCTGGAAACAGGCTACTCAGCAGCCAGAGGCCTCTGACCTAATTCTTTATCTGGTTTTAACCAGGTTAAGCTGAGGGATAGCTGGAAGCTCTGGAGACTGTGCCAGCAAAGCCACCAAGAGGGCTGCTTAGCGTGGCAATTTCAAGATGGTTTTGTCTAATTTGTGGGGTTCCCATCCACGTACATTTTAGGGCTAAGCAGCAAACTGAAGATGTGATGTGGCTAATACTGCCAGTGGGAAGGACTGGGGTTTAATGTCACATGACATTGTTGTGCCTAATTAACTAGTTGGAACCAAGTCACAACCTCTGCTGCAGGGGTAGCTGCAGCTACGGGGACGGGGACGGAGGGTAATTGGTCTTGCTGTCACCAAAGGCAAAGGATAATAAGGCTAAATTCCAGGAAAGGAAAAGGGGACTTAGCTTTCTAACAAGGTAGAAAAAGCCAATTCATTCATTTACCCTAAGTAGGTAAAGCTACAGAGGGCAGCTACTTCAAAGCACAGAGGCAAGTGTTTGATTTAATAGGGAAGGTGTGTCTCCAGAGTCTGGGAGATCCCTGGGAAGCTCTGACTGTGCACCCAGCACCAGCCCTGCCTGCACAACACAAGTCTCTACCACACACGGCTCGGGCACCAGGAGCAGGACTAGTTCAACTTGAGAACTATTGGATGTTGACACGTTCACACTGGATGTTGAAAACAGTACAAAAAAAATATGCAGAAGAGTATGTAGGTGGGAATGCAAACTGGTCCAACCACTATGGAAAGCTGTTTGGAGGTTCCTCCAACTGCTAAAAATGGAGCTTTCATATGGAAAGGACAAAAAAATATTAATTCAAAAGGACACCTGTACCCCTATGTTTATTGCAGCACTATTTACAATAGGTAAGGTATGGAAACAACCTGAATACCCAAAAATAGATGACTGGATCAAGAAGATGTAGTATATATACACAATGGAATATTACTCAGCAATAAAAAAAATAAACTCATGTCATTTGCAGCAACATGAATGTAGCTGGAAGGGATCATGCTCAGTGAAATAAGCCAGAAAGAGAAAGAAGAATACCAGATGGTTTCACTTTTAGGAGGAATGTAGAGGATCCAAATAAGGGATCAGGGGGAAAAAAGTAATTATAATAAAGTAAATAACAAAATTAACAGGCAATTCTAAACCAGAGACATTCTATGGGGGGAGGGGAGAAAGGAATAGGATCAAAACAGGGGTGGGAAGAGCATAAGGGACTATGGTAGTGGTACACGGGTGAATTGGTGGTGGGAATTTCATAGGGACTATGAAAGCACACATTGCACAAAAATGGAGAATGATGTAAAAAATATATAAAATTAAAAAAAAATTAAAAATATTACAGAATGCAATGATAATATTTTGGATACATCTGGTTAAATAAAACATACTTTTCAATTTCATTTCACCTATTTTTACTTTTTCTTTTTTTTAAAGATTTATTTATGCATACAAGAACTGGGGTACAGGCCAGAGGTGGGGGGTGAGAGGATTCACCAGAGATAGAGTGGGGAACAGAACAAGTGGATTGATTGAAATACACTGCTGAGAGGAGCAGCGGGGGAGACAGGAGAGGTCTGCTGCACCATGTGGGTTAGCTCCCTGGCTGGGGGATCCCACTCATGCTGCGGTGGCTACAGATAGCTCCACAGTGCTGACACTTAACCTCTTGCACCACCAGTGTGGCCCTATTTTCACTTTTTCAGTGTAGCTTTTAAAAAATTTTAAGGTACTCTTGTAGTTAGTATTTTATTTTTATTGGACAGTGCTGATGCACCAACACATGCCTGAGGATTTACCTCCAAAGTGTTGCAAAACATAGAAAGGAACACCTTTTTAGCTAAATCCCTGCAGAAAATACTCTGGGCCTTAAGGACTACAGGATCTTTTGGTACTGGGGGAGGGGAGAGTATTGAGCTGCCACCCCTTGTATTAGTGTCTGCCTTTCAGTTTACAAAAATGCTATCATACATGTAATCCCACCTAGCTGAGCTACACCAAGATAAATGCCCTATTCCATTAAAAGGATCTTGACACAATGGAAAATACACAATTTGACTAAATAAGAATCTGAGGCTTTTATACATGATGAAAGAATAACAAAAAAACAAGCAACATACTGGAAAAAATTCTGATACAAATATAGCATGGGTTAGTATAGAAAGAAAATCGTATTGAACAAAAGACATCAGTGCTATTCACAGAGATCCATTAGGAGATCATGTCCACACTTCAATAAGAAAAGGAATTCTCGGTAAAGTTATGACTTCTGTGTTGTTCTTTTATTTATTAAAGGTAAAAGAAAATGACAACACTGGGAAGGGTGTGTTGGAAGAGGCTCTTAGTATTGAGAGATAAAAAATTGCAATCACTTTCTGAGAAAGTATTTGGCAGTATGTATCAAAATATATAAAAATGGGAAAAATCTTTAATCCAAGAATTACTGTTAAGAATATATCCTTTAAAAAAAAGCAATCCTGGGCCTCCCTGGTGGTACAGGGGGTTAAGCACAGCTCTATAAAGCAATCCGCAGCCTCTGCAGCACAAGTTCGGTCCCCGGCCAGGGAGCAACCCGCATGGTGCAGCAGACCTCTCTTGTCCTGTCCGCTGCTCCCCTCAGCAGTGTATTTCACTTGGTCTGCCTGTTCTGTTCCCCACTCTGTCTCTGGTGAATCCTCTCACCCTCCCCATCTCTGGCCTGTACCCCAGCTCTTGTATGCATAAATAAATAAATCTTAAAAAAAAAGCAATCCCAACTTAAAAAGTCATGCAAAGATATGCATTAAAGCATTAACTATAAATGCAAGGTGAAGAAAGATGTTAATGACATTAGTACTTGTGATACATTAGTATCAGATAAATATATATTTATTATAACATAATACATGTATATTTTGAGATAATAATATACGTGCATATTCACAATAACATAATAACTATATTTGAAGAAAAATGCAATAAATGTCAAATGTCAGGGTAGCATTTTGTATAGCTGGATTTTTTTTCTTCTATACTTTCCAAAATTTCCACAATGGTAATGTACTTCTTTTATAATCAGAATAGAAATTTTAAATTCCTAAGGATTAATATTTTTATAGCTTCTTTTATTAGCCTATGTCAGTGTCTATTTACTCAAAAATGGAAAGTCTAGTTAGGGTGTAATTGTCATTTGAATTTATTTAGAGAAAAATTTACTTTGTTCTGGATGGCAACTTGTGGATCTTAGTGCATCTGATTTCAAGAAATCCTGTTCAAGTGAAAATCCTGTAGATAAATTTTCAAGTTCTGTGTGTGTGGCAGCATTTAGCTGAAAACACTGCCGCTTCTGTATTCCAGGATCTCTGCCAGCTTGAGGAGGAGGAACAGGGACAGAGCAAGGACAAGGTGTGAGCAGGAAGGAGCCCAGCAGAACAGAGATCATCTGGGGACCAGGAGGCAGCATTCAGTAGAGAAGGCAGGGAGGAGGGAAAGACTAGGAATTATAATTTACTTTTTAAATCAAACCCCCCAAACCTGAAAGTTTTTCTTTTTTAACCAAAGTACTTCTCATTGTAGTAGTAACCCCTTTTGTAATTACTCTTCCAAGATACCCATCAGCAAGGACCCTTCTTATTATTGCTCTTCCTTTATTTGAAAGACTTCGAGTTATTTATTTCTGCCTGACATAGAAAACCCAGTCCTTTTCATCTTCACCCCTTAGAAGGAAGGAGTTAAAACAACTGACCTCTGATCCATTTACTGGTGTGTGTGTGTGTGTGTGTGTGTGTGTGTGTGTGTGTGTGTGTGTGTGTGGTGTGTGTGTGTGTGTGTGTGTGTGTGTGTGTGTGTGTAGGTGTGAGGAGGTTAAGTCTCCAGGAAAAAGGAAAGAAGGCAGGTGGTCTATCTAAGGTCCTTATCACTGAACCTCCAGGTAACCAGGGGTGCCCATGGTCAGAAAAAAGTGATCTTATCTACATTAGAGGCTTAGCAGGATGTCCCAGCCAAAGGATCACTTAGAAAGAAGGGCCCGGATACCACTGGGTTATGGGTCCCCAGAGGAAGCCATGTGTGCTGCAATCACAGTGAGGAGGCAGGAGGCAGAGTCCTTTCACAATGCAAACACTCTCCGCTGAGTGAGGCAGCCCATGAACCGCACTTATAAGACTCACCTCCTACTGCGTCACAGCGCATGGCCTGCGAGGTCCTGGGGGGAGACCTCGCTCTGCTTCCTCAGCACCTTTCTTTGACTGTACTTTGAAATTATTAGCAAAGCTTGACCCTACATGAGATCTATGATCCCTGTCAACCTGACTTGTGTACCTCCCGCTTGGAGCAGCCCTTCATCCCAGGCCCTAGAGCTGCTGGCTTGGCCCACCAGGTTGGGTACAAATTGCAACTTTGTTTTTGTATTTGTACTCCACACAGCTAACAAGGGACTGATATCAAAGATCTGCAGAGAGTTTACACAACTTAACAAAAACAAAATAAAAATCCTGTCAAAAAGTGGGCAGAAGAGCTTAGAAGAGGCTTCTCCAAAGAGGATATGCAGATGGCCAACAGGCACATAAAAAAGTGATCAACATCGGGCCTCCCCGGTGGCGCAAGGGGTTAAGCACAGCACTATGAAGCTCTGTATAGCCTCTGCAGCAGGAGTTCGATCCCTGGCCAGGGAGCTACCCACATGGTGCAGCAGACCTCTCCTGATCACCCACTGCTCCCCTCAGCAGTGTATTTCAGTCAGTCTGCCTGTTCTGTTCCCCACTCTGTCTCTGGTGAATCCTCTCACCCCCCCCACATCTCTGGTCTGTACCCCAGCTCTTGTATGCAAAAATAAATAAATCTTTAAAAAAAAGTGATCAACATCACTTATCAGGAAAATGCAAATCAAAACCACAATGAGATACCACCTCACACCAGTGAGATGGCCCACATTAAAAAAACTGACAACAAATGCCGCATGACGATGTTGATAAAAAGGAACCCTCTTACACCACAGGTGGGAGTGCAAACTGGTCAAACCACTGTGGAAACCTGTGGGGAGGACCCACAAATTACTAAAAATAGATCTACCACAAGACCCAGCAATTCCACTCCTAGGAATCTACCCAAAGGGAACAAAAACATTAATTTGAAAGGAAAGCTGCTCTCCTCTGTTTATTGCAGCACTACTCATAATAGCTAAGATACAGAAATAACCTAAATGCCCCAAAACAGATGACTGGATCAAGAAGATGTGGTATGTATACACAATGGAACACTACTCAGCAATCAAAAAAGACAAACTCATGCCATTCACAGCAACATGGATGGAGCTGGAAGGCATGATGCTCAGTGAAATAAGTCAGAAGGGAAAAGAAAAACATCGGATGATATCACTTATACGGAAAGACAATATAGGTAATATAGGGAAACTGAACATCAGTTTAAAAAAAATGACAAAACTTGCAGGCAACTATAGATCTGAGGCATACAGCAGAGGAGGAGGAGGGAGAGGTATCAAAACAGGGGCAGGACTAGCACAAGGGACCATGGTGATGGTTCACAGGTGATGTTGGTGGGATACTTAAGGGACTAAACTGAGGGGAGAAATCAAATACTGTAAAAATATAAACAACAATGTAAAAAAAATTAAAAATAATCCAAATTAAAAATCAAGGGGCTCTCCTGGTGGCACAGTGTTTGAGCGCTGGGCTGTGAGGCTGCCCACAGCCTCTGCAGCGCCAGTTCGTTCCCCGGCGAGGGTCCCACCAAAAAAAAAAAAAAAAAAAAAATTCAAGCAAACAAACTGCAACTTTGTGGCCATGCCTCCAGGGGGCAGCTCTGCATGGAACCAGATTCTGAGCCCTGCTGAGGGAAGGGGTGCTGGGCACAGTGCAATGGTCTGAACACACTGAGGTCCTGAAGGGGTTGGCTGGGGTAGAGGGGCTGCTGGGAAGGGGACGGAGCAAAGAAGCCATTTGCGGGGGAGACTTTAAAAGGGAACACAACACGCGGGATTGGCCTTTATTCTCAGAGCTGCTGCGGAAGGCAGCTGCCCCACCAGCCACCAACCAGCAGGCTGGGCTGCAAGCCTTTGGCCCCCTCCCCAGAACAGAGGGAGCCCCCATGCTCAGCAATGGCTCCCACAGCTACACCTCCATGTCACATCACCAATGGGTAACTGGACCTTCTCCCTTCCCCTCTGTCCTGCTAGTTCTCCCTCTCTTTCAACATCACTGGTTCCAATAAATTATTTTTGTTTTTGGCTGCACCAAAGGTCCTTTTGTTTGTATTTGTGGGGCCAGGTGGACAGATCCAGCACTAGTGTCACCAGTTCTGACCTGGTGACCATGTTTTTAGACCCTTGGCCCAGTAATACCCTCCATCACTTGATTCCTAACTTTCTAACTTTTCCATATTTTTATCGTCCACCCTAGATTTTCTCTAAATTATCTAAATCCTTTTAAAGATACAAAGCTGCAAACTAAAACACCCAAACAACACAAAGTCACAGTGACTCAAAAGCGATACAAGACGCTCACTCTCTGTCACCTTACCCATTGACAACAGGTTCCTTTAACAGCTGAGAGTATTTGAATTTAAGCCTGTACAACATACCCCCTCACAGCTCCAGTATCTCACTCACCATCCACCTTTTACTTCCTCTATCTCCAACCTAGCCTCTAGATGCTACCTCCCCCACTCAAGTGTTTGGAGGTAACAAACAAAAAAGTCTAACAAAGCATCAAGCATGATGTCATGCCAGAGTCTCAAAGCAAAATAATGGCTTACAAGGAAGCAGTCCTGTGATTGCCTGGAAAGTCCTGTAACACATTTGTTGATAATTAGCCCAGTCTTTACTGGTTGTTACAAACACATGGAGGTGCCTTCAGCAAGCCAATTAGAAAGCTGACTGGGGAGTCCCAGATTCAGCAGCCATTTCCAGTTTTCATGACCTCTACCTTGTCAGTCTTTGGCTCTGTTCCTTAGCAAGACTTTAATTCATCCAAACAAAGCCCCTAACACCCCCTAATTCCTTTAGGAGGTAATCAAGTAAAAACAAGGTCACTGGGTAGCCCCTGATCCAATATGACCGCTGTCACATTGAAGGGAGTGTTTGCTGGGACAGGCACAGGGGAGCAGCCATGACATCCGTTGTTGGGTAGAAAACAATAGTATCAACTGCTGTCCGGTTCACAGCAATGGAGGTTTAATAAAAATCACTCCGAAACATTTCAGTATCTGAAACCTCTCTCCAAGTTCTATATACCCAAAGGGGCTTTCTAGTCTCCAAACATCAGTTTGTTGAAAGAGGTAAAAGATAGATATTGTCATGGATTAACATCAAGGTAAGGGCTAAGGCCAATGAAATCCTGTCCTTGGATTCTCAGCAGTCAAAGTCAACACACCTGGGCCTGAGCGGGTCCCTCTTGAGGAGATCTCACCTGCAAGGCATCCACGTGGAGACAGCACGGGCAGGTGAGAGCACCTGAGCAAGCCCAGGCCAGGAGGATGAAGGCGGAATGCCCTTCCCTTCCTGGTGGTTTTACATAGCCTGCTCCGGACTCTTGCTGGGAGAAGAGGGGATGGGAGGTGGCGAAACAAGAGAAGAAAAGACCTTTCAAAACTAGGACAGAGAAATAGGTAGCGAGAGCAACATGAAGGGCGCTCAGTGTCTCAGCATCAGCCGAGGATCTGGAACTACACGCAAGACCACTTCTCAAATGGCCTGCCCTACTTAGCCCTGGGCAGGTGGGAAGGACATCCGGGCACCGCCCTGTTAACTGTCCACATTCTTTGGCAACTCAAAGATGTGCCAGATGCCAACTGCGAGTTAATGCCAGGGTTCATTCCCCCCTTTAAATAATCCAACCTCTGGACCCTACAAAATCCTTTGGGACAAGCAGCAGCCTGGCCTCCAATCTCGGGGTTCTCATACAGACCCTGGTCCTATCCCAGGATTTTACCTCCCAAGCTTCTGGCAGTGTTTCCATGGTGACGAGGGGGCTCCAACCCCAATTCAGGAAAGATCAAAGACCACAGTGACAAGCTATGTGGACACATGCCATAGCCAGGGGGAAGCACTGAGGGAGCTGGCCTCTGCTCAGGAGCTCCGGCTCATCCCCTCTCCCTCCTCCTCATCCTCCCCTTCCCAATTCCCCACCCTTCCCTCCAGTTCTTCCACTTCCTTCACAACCCTCATGAATTCCTGTTTTGTCCTGATACCTGCTTCTTTCCATTTGAGCAGGTACAAAGTGAGCACTGGGGTGAAAGAGAGATGAGAGACTAACCGATAGGGAAGAGAAACCTGGGAAAGAGAGCCAGCCTTGATGTGGTGCTGCCAGAAGGGCGCATGAGCCAAACCCAAGAGGGGCCCCCTAGAAGAGAAGAAGGGGGCCCAGAAAGGCAGGGGAAGGGTTCTGCCCATGATGGCGGCCATCTTGCCGGTCACAGAACAGCCTCGGGTAACTCAGTCCGACTCCAAATGATCCACTTCATCCCAACACAGTGTATATTCTGCCCAGACTTCTGCTTGGAGAGGGACAGGGACAACAGCTTAAGAGTCTGTGCTGCTGGCACCCCCAGTGGAAAAAATACTGAAACCTCGCTGACTTGAGACAGTAACCGTATAAGGTGGCCAAAGGCACTTTTCAATTTATTTTTGCAGGTAACGCACCCCGACCAGTCCTTGTTCTGAAAATCTCTCTTTTTTTTTTTTTTTGGTCCCTTACTCAAACCCTTCCCCTGCGTGCCCACCCCCACCCCTTGCCTTTATCTGAATAACTTCATCATTGATTCAGATTCACCTCTGTTGTCAATGCTTTTGAAAACTCTTGCCCAGCTCCTCTGATGGCTGAATCCTCTGTCTTCCTGTGACCTCCCGTCATAGCTGGGCTTAGCCTGGCCACAGCATGAGACCATGGGAGTATGGGGAGTGTGAAGCTAGACTTTGCTCAAAGTCTACCTCTGCAATGGTCAGCCGTGCACCTCAGGAGGTTACTCATTCTCTCTGCAGTTCAATTTTGAAGGTCTCTTTCTTCTTATAAGTGTCATTCCCACTGCCAGCTTTCCTCAGAGTTCCCCAAGTGTTAAGTAATTGCTGGGGAAAAGCCCAGGGCCAATGGCTAAAGGGTCATGTCCCTGAGGCAGGTCCTGTGTTTAATGATAAACTGAAATAGATTGGTAGCACCACCACTTGGACCCAGTTTCAAACGTTCTGGTAAACTCACTAAGGCTCTCAAAAAAAGTAAAAAATAAAGAGCAAGAGCCAACAGACTGAGGTGCGTTCAGTTGTCTAAACAAATTTGAGCTGTGTTTCGAAAGGCTAACTCTGCACACATTCCTGCCGGGTCACCTGCTCAGTAGCTGGGCCTTGTGACTCAACAAGAGCACCTGGATCTTCTGGTTCCTCCTCTGCCAGGACCAGAGACTTGTGGCATAAGCAGAGCTTCCCACATGCCTGAGGCCTCCTCCTCCCCATTATACACAGAAGAAGGAAAGAGGTTAATTCTGATTCAGCCCACTGACATTTGCTTCAAGTTAAGTCTTTAATAACAGCAATGACAACAACGTGTTAAAAGAGCTGGGCGCAGACTTTACCTCGCCTAATTTGTAATTAAACTTGACACTTATTTCAAGCGGGTATGCCTGGGGGGTGTGGTATTCATCAGTCACGTGGTCTGCCTCTTCTATAGCAAAATCCTCTCGTGGCCTAGTTGATTCCTGCACTGTAAATAGCATGTGTAGCAATTACGTGACAGCAGGCCCCAGTGCCATGGCATCCAAATGGAAGGGTGGTTTCATAGCAAGAAAAATATGGCCCCTTCCATATTTTTGATTTGGTAGATCAGGCCCCCATCATAACTGGTGTTTCTACTCTTTCCCCATGTGTTCAATCAAAATCAGAAAGCAAGCGTAATTGTTCTCACAGAGCCCTCCTCATCATCCTTCCAAATTCCCAGCTGAGCACATCACATCCTGAAGTCCCGGTGCACCAGCATCCGGAGCTCTCCTGGGCTCTTCACAATTAAGAGTCATTTTAGGTTATTCCAAGATGAGTGAGACCCATCAAAGGAAGGGCAGGGGTGGCTTTGGGTGCAGGGGGCAGTGAACAAGCCAACAAATAACGCTCTGTTAAATACCATATGAATTCACAGGGAGACAGTGGGGAAGGAGCCCCTGAGAAAGAGCCTGATGATCAGAAGACTCTCATAATGTTGGAATGATAAATAGCAACTGACTGCTTCATGCATATTCTGCCTCAATCCAATTTGGCAGGATTCCTCAAAGTTTGCTGCAGCTTCCCCTAAACTAACTCTCTCTCTCTCTCATCCCCTCCCTCCTTATTTCTCCTCTCCCCTTCCATCTCTCCAGCACAGCCACAATAAAATAAAGTACAGCAGCTTAGAAAGACTCTAGGAAACAGCCACCACAAAGTGTGCTGTGAAATAACAGGGAGAGAATTTCACTTTATAGGAAATTCACTTTACATGAATTTCACTTTATATGAGAATTTCACTTGCTCTATATATATATTTCAATTTTATATATAAAATTGTTTTCAAACAGTACAGGTGACCATCAGGTTCAGAGAAAGTAAGACTCTCACCCTATACCTCTTCTATTTCCCAGAGGTCACCGAAGCTAACAACTTTATAGGTCACCTACCAGATCAGTTATCACTATTTAATAACATATATATGTTTTTATACAATATAAAAGGGAATGTTTTACCTAAGAGGAACAACATTACAATACCCATGGAAATTCACTATCTTTGCAAGTCAATACCTATAAATCTTGTTATTCAAGCTGTAATAGCATTCACTAGTATAGCTATTTATATTATAACCAGTACTTTCAGTGGATATTTTTATTTTCAAATTTTTACTTTTCAAAACACTGTGACACGGAACATATATCTTTGTTTAACAATGTGAGAAAACCCATAGGCTGGAATGCCAATAGCAAAACTGTTGGATGAGTTGACTTCATTTAGATTCAAGATCTAGACTACTCGACCTTAGAAAGAATTTCACAATGACTGATGAAAAGCGGTTGAGCTATTTTGATCACAAGGGATACCATTCTGGGCAACCACTTCCACCGGGCTTCTCTTGTGTCTCAGCCAAAAGAAAAATGTAGATCTTTACTAAATAATGCTACGGTCATTTTGGGCAAAGATTCCTCAAAGTTCAATACTCTCGTTGATTTCTGTGCCCTCAGTTCAACTTTATTTATGAAATAATAAACCAAGAAAATGAGTAAGCCTGCAACAGAAGAAGTGTAGCTATCGAAGAACAACAGAGATGACATTATTTGATTGGGAAAAGAGTCAAGAGGCCTCCTAGGAGAAAAATGGGATAATCATACTCACCAAGCTTTGGCAGTACATTAGGTTGCTATTTGCAATAATCTGTGTGTTTTACTGGGACTGCAGTGTCTGGAGCTCCCTACCTTCCACTCCTAATCTGCTGGCTGTGTCGAGGCATCTGTCTAGCTACTTCCAAGTTGAGCCTTAATTTGCAATACCTCTCTGGTTCTCAGCCCCAGATTCATCCAATGTCATTATTCTGGATTCCCCATGATTTTACATTCTGATGTTGACCCTCCCAAATCCCTGCTTATATCCACTTCCTGAAGGTACTGTTGACCTAGGATGATGTTCAGAAACCTTATCTACCACCATCAAGGGGGCAGGGTGTCTGAACCAAATAAGAAAACTCTATACTGGAGATGAAAGCACCCACTTGCCATGTCTGGAGGCCAGTGGTAACTGCATGGTCTACGCAAAGTCCTTAGAGAAGCACCTGGACACAGTCAGTGCTCCATCAATGTCAGTCGTAGTGTCCTTGCTGTTTGATTCCTTTGCACCTTCCAGTCTGGTCACTGGCTTCCCTTACAGATTTTATTATAGGGAAAACACAGCACTGACTCTGCCAAGCTTACAGCCCACTGAAGGCTATATGCATCTGGGTGAACTGGGTTTGGGTCAGTAAAAGCCCTGCAATAGCTTACTTTATCTGTCAACTTGCCTGGACCACAATGCCAAAAAACATTGGTCAAAGGTTGGTATATAAATTGGCGGAATCTGAATAAAACAGATTACCCTCCCTAATGTGGGTGGGCTCTTCCCAATCATTTGCAGGTTTTAATAGAATAGACTAACCTCCTCTGAGCAAGAAGGAATTCCGCCAGCAAACTTGTCTGTGGACAGTCTTCCCTGAGTCTCCTGCCTGCCAACCTTTCCCTCTATAGTTTAGATTCACCACATCTCCACAATTTTGTGAGTTGATTCTTTAAAATAAATACATCTTACATTAGATGACAGAGGATGGATAGATGGATGGATGGATGAATGGATGGATGAATAGACAGACAGACAGACATATCCTATTAATTCTGTTTCTCTGAAGAACTCTAACATACACCCTAAATTCAAATAATTCCAGATCCCCTAAAAAATTCAAGTACAGGGACCTGCAAAACTGATCACCAGATCTAAAGTGGGCTAAAGTGACTCCACCCACAGTATTGAGGCCTGTGCACTTTATATGAAGACCAGTCAGTCTCCCCCACAGAGACACCCGTCACATTAACCTATGAATAGTTATGAAACAGGAAGTGGGTCCCTACTATGTGAAAGTGGGAACTCTAACAAAACGATAAGATCAACTAGTTAGCTCTCCTATTAAGAGATGGGGGATCTAGGAGGAACAGAAAATAATTTCCTACTCTGTTGACACTAAATTAACATCAAGATTAATAAATATTAGCTTTTTCTGGCTGTACGAAGAACTGACAACACCCTAATTCCAAATCCAACCTGCTTGATTTAGCATTAGACACATCGTCTTTAATACAATTAACCAATAAACAGACATTTCAGGCAGAATGTGAGCTTTTGTTGAATCAAATCCTAGATATGAAAACAGCTCTGATACTTTTATAAAAACAATCACACATTATTAAGAGGGAAATAAGTTGGATGGAGTCATATGTCCTTTTCTACAAAGTTCTATGCCTATAAGCTTATTTTATTTACCACCTGGCTGTTTCTGTTCACATTTAAAATGGACAAAGAAAATCATTCTCCACCCTAAGTCCTCAATCTTCGAGCATTCCTTCTCCACTCCATAATCAAGGGCATTGAACCCTGAGTTAGGAGCTCATTTCTCCTTGTAGCTAGCGTTATCAAGAAAAGACTCTTGCCTTTTGAGGATCCCACTCTCTTTAGTATTAATCTGTATCAAAATATCCTAATGAGTGGTTTTACTCTTTTCCCTCTCACCCAAATAATCACTAGCAATGTAAAATAAAGAAGGGTTGCATTCAACATTCCAGATCCTCTGGTACCCAAAGAAAAAGGTCTTTGAAGAAACTCAGACTTTTCTAGAGAATTGCTTCAGTTTTCCACTGTTAATTTGCTCTTTCATGCTTGCTATACAATTTGCTGTCCAATTTCCAACAGCAGCCAGCGTTCACCCATTTATAGAAAAATCAGATGGCCCTACGAGAACAGGTCTCATCCAATTCCTGTTAAGACAAACTGGTGCAGAGCCAAGCTGGAATACCTCCTGTCTCAAGTCTTCAGAGCCATGTGGCTGGAACAGGATCAATTCCTTTCCTTCTTCAACTCCTCCAACCCATCACTGCACTCATCTCTGTTTTGTCCTTTTTTTTTTAGCACCAGGGATAGAACAAGCCAAGTATATAACCCAGACAATACAAACAACCCCTGGGAAAGCTGTCTTGATTTTAAACATTTTATGGGAACTGTTTACCATACCTGGCAACATTCTGCCCATAGGGAACCCTGAAACATAGGGAAGAGCAAACAAATTTTAAACAAGGAACATTTTATATTTTGTCTTTATAGTTTGAAAAAAATAGTAATATTTACAGTTCCCCAGGGCTCAGTAGAGTATGGTTTTCAGGGATCACTCAAACTACACAAAGACCTGGTGTTCACCAGCATTCTACTAGTGTATAAACATTGCCAGTGTATAGAGACTGTCTGCTAGTGTATAAATACTGTAGGAGTATAAATACTGTATACTAGTATATAATGCTGCAGAATTAGAGATACTGTATACTAGTGAATAAATACTGTGGGGATATAAATACTGTATATAAATACTGCCTACTCGGGACAAGGTGGCAGGTACTCACCAGGAGAGTAACTTTAAAAGTAAGCATAGAATTTCTAGCACTGATCATGCTAATAAACGCTACCTATTTTGAAACAAGATGGTATTTTTAAGTGTTTATGAGAACAATTTGATGTTTAGCTTCCATTTTCTCAATCAAAAATATGACTTTTGGGCCTCCCTGGTGGCGCAAGGGGTTAAGCACTGCACTATGAAACAATCACAGGCTCTGCAGCACAAGTTCGATCCCCAGCCAGCAAGGGAGCAACCCACATGGCGCAGCAGACCTCTCCTGCCTCGCCTGCTGCTCCCTTCAGCAGTGTATTTCAGTCAGTTTGCCTGTTCTGTTCCCCACTCTGTCTCTGCTGTGTCCTCTCACCCTCCTGCACGTCTGGCCTGTACACCAGCTCTTGTATGCATAAATAAATTAATCTTTTAAAAAAAGTCTTTTTTTTTTTTAGCAAAGTAAAACATTGAAGCCATGGGGCCTCCCTGGTGGCACAAGGGGTTAGGACGCAGCACTATGAAGCTATTCGCAGCCGCTGCAGCACAAGTTTGACCTGGGCCAGGGAAGTGACCCACACGGAGCGGCAGACCTCTCCTGTCTCACCTGCTGCTCCCCTCAGCAGTGTATTTCAGTAGATCTGCCTGTTCTGTTTCCCACTCTGTCTCTGGTGAATCCTATCACCCCCCAAACCTCTGGCCTGTAACCCATTTCTTGAATGCACAAATAAATATTTAAAAAAAATAACTTTGAAGCCATGTACAACTCCTAGTGAACTATTACTGAACCACCGATTACCATCAGTCAGAGAACACTAAACAGAGTGAAAAGTTGAAGGAAAGGAGCAAGAAAAAATATCTTGAAGCTAATAAAACAGAAGCCCAGGATAGGAGGCCGAACTGGCTGCAGCTACTGTGGAAAGGCTAACTCGGGAAAGACGTGTTCCTCCCAACCAGGAAGAGCTCCAGAAAGGCCATCATTGCACTCATGCCCATCGTGTGGGATGCCTTCCTGAGCACTGGCATCAACTTCTCACAGGAATAAGCTTTGGAGAGACTCCCCTCATGTACTTGAACCCTATACTGACTCACACAGACAATATCCTCTCCTCTCATGATTCAGTCACAGTGCCCATCGTATATGACGTTTCTGAGTTCACACAGCTCAGATTTAAGCCTGGCTGCTACACTTTTAGTCGTGTGACCCCGGACACATTTTTAAATAAAATATTAACGGCACCTACTTCATTGAGTTGATTAATATTCATAAAGAGGCTGAACAGTGCCTGGCAAAGTTTACATTATTATTTGTATCTTAGAGGACAAGATCTTTCAGTATGATTAGAATTCTTTTTTTTTTTTAAGATTTATTTATTTATTTATACAAGCACTGGGTACAGTCAGAAGCACGGGAGGGTGAGAGAATTCACCAGAGCCAGAGCGGGGAGCAGAGCAGGCAGAAGGACCGAAGTACACTGCTGAGGGGAGCAGCGGGCGGCAGGGGAGGTCTGCATGCTATGTGGGACCCTCCTCCGGTGGCCGGGGAGCAGCCGGGGATCGAACCGGTGCTGCAGAGGCTGCGGGCAGCTTCGCAACCCAGCGCTTAACCGCTGTGCCACCGGGGAGGCCCTGATTAGAATTCTTTATACAAATAAATAAGATGAATTTCTGTTTCACTATTATTAAGTTCCCTAGACCAATGTTCTGTGAAGTCCTACTAGTCTAATACGAATGAATATAAAGAGAGTGAGTTTGTGACATGATTTTGAGGTTGTTTACTATTTCAAATCAAACATACATGCTATTTTATGGCATCATTCAAAGACAGGATCAGTCATTTTTCCATTACTTGGAGATCTGCATATACATCATTTCTTGTGCTAGAAGTCTGTTTTCCATCAGTTTTATGTAAATGAAAGTGGATTATTTCATTTAGATTAAACAGATTTAATAGAGTCTATTAAATTAAATGTTACTTTCTACATTCTCACTGCAAGTTATCTGTTCTCTTATAGATCGTTCTTTCTGATTTTCTTTTCAATTTGGAAGAACACAGCACATTTAGATTTACCTGTTTGTAACCCTTCCTCCACCAGCATCAAATTCAAAAGAGGAATGTAGGTAGTACATACATTGTTTTGAAATTATTTTTCTTTTTTCAGAAAATTTCAAATCTGGACATACCTAGCATGCTATTACTACTCAAAGAAAAGCACAATGTTTGGTTTTCCTTAATATTTTGTTTGAGCTTCTAAACTGCATTATGCAAAAGTAGCCAGGGTTCTTTGATCTTAGTAGATTGAATTTGTTTTCTTTCCAAATCAAAGTCCCCATCGCTTCTCGGCCTTTTGGCTAAGATCAAGTATAGTATCAAAATCAAAGTCCTCTGTGTCATTAAAATTTATATCAATGTTACCTATATGAAGAAGAAAATAGTAACATTAATAGAAATGGAACTTGTTCAAACTTAAAACAGCCCCCACCAGTTTCCCACTCCTACCTTATTAATGGTGAGTTTATTTTTCCATCACACCACACAAAATCACAACAAAAAGTAAATTGTAGTTCTTGGGGTAAACATGCCTCATATAGCAGTAGCCCATAAACATGTTTTTGTTTCCCTGGCATTTTTTTAACATGAGTTATCTAAAAATCCAAACTTTTTTATGTGTAAATTTGGATTTTCAGTTTCTCTAAAATATTAGAAATTCCAGCACTTCTACATCCACAATTCTTAGCATGACAAATGGCTACTGGGGCCAAGCAGCTACTCCCCTTAAACAATGAGATGCCTACACTATTCAGTCTGCAACCTTAGGTGCTTCTCCTGGGTTTTTCCCAGAAGGAAGCACTGTTAATGCGCATATTTTAATTGCATATACTCCAAAACTACAGACGATCCCACAAGCATATACATGCAGCTTGATTCTACCAGCAGATAAACTACTATAACTATCATTGCAAACCAGGAAGTAATCTATTCACCAAGCAGGTCTGGTGGTATAAATGATGGTAAATCCAAGCAAGAGAATACAAGAAAGTCCCTTAAACAATAAGTAAGTCCAAAGCACACTGGGATGAAAACATAGGCAAACATATTAAATGCAAAGAAGCGAAGCATAGAAACAGAATGTAATGTGTGATCCAATCTGTGGGGGAAAGGAATGGATATATACTAATAGATGCTTCAATACGCATTTTAAATTTTTGGAAGAAAAGGTAAGAAAATTTTAACCAAGTGAAAATTATTCATATATATTACATATATACCTTGTGTATGTGTATATATTTTAAGTACATATATATATACTTAAAAAAGAAGCATAAACATGAACAGAAATATTTCAAATATTTCTTCTATAATTATCATCACATCTATTTGAGTGCCAGACTTCCTTATAAGGGTTTCTGCTGGTGTGATAGTTTCGGTTCCAGACTCATTTCTGAGGTAAGAAGAAAACATCTTGGGGATGGTCCTTCCCACAGCCTAAGAGCCTAAGAGCACAGAAATGACACAGCAGTTCACTTCGGATGCCATGTTTATCCACAGTGCTTTTAACTCTGTTTCCACCTCTTTTTATAAGCAGAGACAAAGGGTAGAGAGGGAGGCACGCCTCCAGAGGGAGCAGCCAGGCTGGGCTCCAGAGACCCCTTCAAACCCCTTTCACAGCTTTCTCTCTGGAGAGAGACAGAAAACCAGACATGGGGGTGTTCTCTGTATTATTGCCCTCCCTAATGCTGCTACAACTCTGAACACAGAGGCGCATGGAGAGGACAAGAAGAAAACCAGCTGGTGTCACACCAGCAAAAACCCTAACCCGTCAATGCCATACAGCAGGACAAGGACTGACTCTCCCCAAGGCAGGATGACAAGGTCACACATTCCTGTCCTTGTACTCGCAAAGGGCAACTGATTTGGCATAAGCATGCTTGTGATGTGCCTCAAGTTTTACCAGTCAGAAAGCCGGAGACAGCAGGGTGTACAGTCACCAGGGAGCTGGTACAGCCCTGTGATGCATATCCAGCAGAGGGGTCCCACCAGCACAGCACACTCCAGGAAGGATGCTCATGAACAGCCACTGTGGATTCTCCAATCCAGCTGTCCCCCGGGTCTCAAGATCATGAGGCAACTGTCAGCCCTTCCCCCATACTGGGATCCTCCAGACCCCCCTCTAACCCCCTGAAGACACCCAAGCCACACCAGAATCAAGGAGCAGACATATAACACTTCTATAAGTTATCACTCCTGCTGAAGCATATTGTGGAGGTGGGGGAAAGGAGCTGATGATTAATCAGCAAAAATGAAGAAACCTAGATGAGGAATAGATGACACCCCTATCATGACACTCTGCCCCCACTACGCACTCCAATGCTTCTCTTCAGACCCAAAGCCTAGGGTTCTAATATGTAATATAACATATATTCTTCTTCTCAATTGTAAGGTATTGATGCAAAGAAGCACATACTCTGTATTTAACACAGGCATCTGCTCAGAGCTAGCTAATGAAGTTAGAGCACTAGGCTGTATAATTTGGAAAGTAAAAGTCATAATTCATTCTATTGTATTACATATAGTATAATCACACTACTTTTGAAAGAAAGTAGGACAAAAATGATGCAGTATCTCTTTTGCTCTGTTCTCTTACTAACCCCTATCTTCTGCAACATTCTAATTTTCCTACACCCATCCCTTTGTGCTAGAATTCAGTCCCCACTCATTCAGAATTAGTTACAATACAAAGTACCCTTCAGTCTTCAGCCTGAGTCTTCAGGCTGTGGCTTGAGAAACAACTGGAAAGATTACAGATGGGCTGGTTAAGCCATTTCACATGATAAACTACCTCCACACTCTTTGGTGGCACTGCCTTGCTGGTTTTGTGCTATTTGCATCATGAAGATAATAATTAGAAATCAGACTTACTTATCAACAAGTCTATCCAGACCAGTTACAAGTAGCGACTTTATGTCAAACATCTCATCCTTCATTCTTTTCTTTGTTTCAAGCTGCTTGTCTGAGTAATTGCTTTTTCCCCCCTAGACATTATCATTTACACACAGTGAGACCTGAAAACATGCTCACCTCTGAGTCTTTGGCCTGCTGATTGCGAACGACAATTAAATTGTACAGGACTCTATCGTCGTCTGCCTCCGTGTGGGACACATCGTGGGGCATACTCCACAGGTTCTTCTCATCATCCCTCGCGAGAGTGGCTCCAAAGGAGGAATATGGATTATTACTGTGGTATAAAAAAGGGGTATGAGGGCTTTGTAATATATATATTATATATTATACCTATACATTATACAGTATATACCTACAGGATAAAATATCACATGTATGTAACATATAACTTAAATACAATATATATCATAGAATATATAATGTAATAAATATAAATAAATATATTTCTTATGAAAAGATCTGAATTTTTAAAAAAATATTTATTTATTTATGCATACAAGAACTGGGGTTGAGAGGATTCACCAGAAACAGAGCGGGGAACAGAACAGGCAGACTGAGGAAATACATTGCTGAGGGGAGCAGCGGGTAAGACAGGAGAGGTCTGCTGCACCATGTGGGTTGCTCCCTGGCAGGCTGAGACCGAACTCATGCTGTAGAGGCTACGGATAACTTCATAATTCTGTGCTTAACCCTGTGCACCACCAGGGAGGCCCTAAGATCTGAATTACTTTAATAGTTACCCATAGTAATACATCACTTTAAAAAGAGCAGAGAACAGATGTAACCAGATACCTGGACAGAGGGAATTTTACTGCATTAAACACAAACTCTAGCACAGAGTACCTGGCCACTGAACTACAAATGAAATTCCATGGCAGGGAGAATTCTTGTGTGCTTGAAAGAAGAACACAATGAACATAAAGAGACAAGTATTTTACTGGCTCTAAGTGTAAGGAAAGAATAAATTTAGAATATAATGGGATGCATCAATATCAAATTCCTTCCAATGAGGGCCTCCCCGGTGGCGCAGCGGTTGAGCGCTGGGTTGCGAAGCTGCCCGCGGCCTCTGCAGCGCCGGTTCGATCCCCGGCTGCTCCCCGGCCACCACAGGAGGGTCCCACATGGCGCGCAGACCTCCCCTGCCGCCCGCTGCTCCCCTCAGCAGTGTGCTTCGGTCCTTCTGCCTGCTCTGCTCCCCGCTCTGGCTCTGGTGAATTCTCTCACCCTCCCACGCTTCTGACTGTACCCAGTGCATGTATAAACAAAACAAACAAATAAATAAATAAATAAAGCATGCCTCTATAAAAAAAAAAAAATTCCTTCCAATGAGAAAATTAGGTAGTAAATATGCATATCTAAATAGTTTCAATACATAATGCAGAAAGTTGAGTAAGAATTCCAGTAACCTGTGCTGCATCTTTACTTTCTGATTTACCCTTTACAAGGTGACAGCCAGGGTCAAACTAACTTATCGAGGGACTACTGTCAGACCTTCACACCTGGACAGGTTTCTACATTGCCCCAGTTAACTTCAGTGGAACTGGACAGGCAGAGTCATGGGTCTATTGCCTTCTGATAATAACATGTATGAAACCCTGGCTCTGTATTAATCACAGGGCTCCATAAAATTGTGAGCCACACAGAATGGTCTCTGTCCTTGGAACTTGCTAGCATCTAGGGAGGAGGATCATTAATGAATGACCATGTGACTATGTAATTAAAAACTTTGAAAAGTGCTGTGAAGGGGGAGTTCACAAAGCTGTGAGAACTCATGGGGTAGGCATGAGGCAGACATTATGAAGAAAGGGTGCCTGAGTTTTCAGCCGAAAGACAACAACCAAGTTCCAGGCAAAGAAAATGTGTTCAAAGGTCCTGGGGTTGGAGGGAGCAGGGTGTGTGTGTTCCAAGAAAGAGAACATTGGCCAGAGAGTGAATAAGAAGCTGAAGGGGTGTATGAGGCAAGATACCCACAGTTTTGTAGGCCACGTTTCCTAGCATGTTTCTATGGTGGTCTTTATTTCTCAGAACAAGCTGAGATTTGGAAGGATTTTTAGCAGGACTCTGAGGTGGCATGAAGAGCACTACATGTTTTAAAATCTCTTTGGTTAAATGTGGAGAATGCTTTAGAAAGGTCAAGGGTATATCTGGAAGATTCATTAAGATGCAGGTGAGGTCACTCAAGTGTGACAGACCAAGTATGGGGTGGAATGATGGTGAAGAGCTGAAGAAAGCGCGCAAAGTGGAATGTGTAGAAGCTCTGGCTTTTCACCTGGGTGGTGAGCAAGGCCGCCTCTGAGGCCGAACTAGAATGCCCGGGGCCACGAGGTGGCAAACATACTGGCAGGTGTGATGTGAGGGCACAGCAAATAAGCACAGGCAGAAGATGCCCTGAGAAGCAGGCAGCACCTAGGAAGGAGGGAAAAGAAGCAGGCAGCACCTAGGAAGGAGGGAAAAAAGCAACTGACAGGTGGGTTGAAGACAAATATTAAGATTTAGGGCCTCCCCGGTGGCGCAGCGGTTGAGCGCTGGGTTGCGAAGCTGCCCGCAGCCTCTGCAGCGCCGGTTCGATCCCCGGCTGCTCCCCGGCCATCTGAGGAGGGTCCCGCATGGTGCGCAGACCTCTCCTGCCGCCTGCTGCTCCCCTCAGCAGTGTACTTCGGTCCTTCTGCCTGCTCTGCTCCCCGCTCTGGCTCTGGTGAATTCTCTCACCCTCCCGTGCTTCTGACTGTACCCAGTGTTTGTATAATAAATAAATGAATGAATGAATGAATGAATGAATGAATAAATAAATAAAATCTTAAAAAAAAAGATTTAAACAAACATGAGATACTCAGAAGCTGGCACAAACAAACACACACACACACAAAAAAAAAAAAAACATGCAAAAGGAAGCAAAGCACAGTCACCAAGTTGGGGTTCAGGAGTGGGAACCCTCTCAGGGAGGGAGGCCCAGGTCTGCAAGGGAGAGGCTCCTGCTGGAATAGCAGGGGCCCGGCATGCTGCTGATGGAGGACTCAGACTTGGGAGAGCTACAAGGGCCCACTTGTGAGAACTGGGTCAAAGTGGGGCTTGGGGTCTCGAACCCCAGGCCAGCAGGAGGCCAGCTACCTGAATGAGGAGGAGGGCAGAGCGCTGGGGTGCTGAACAGTCTCCTTTAATCCCTACAGCTGCAGTACAGAAGTGCAGTGTCTGGAACTGGACAGGAAGGAGCAATGAGGGGGAACTTAGCTTAACCACACTGTTCTCAGAAGCACCACGTTTTTACTTGGGCCTCCTGACACCACAAAACCTGGAACAGAGAGGCCTGCCTCTTCTTAGGAATGTCTCTTCTGCCTGCAAGGGGAAGCCACTGACGTCTGTGCCGCGCCAGGCGAGCATAAAGGGTCAGGTCAAGCTCCTTCATTCGTTAGACTCAGTTGCTCAACAAGCACGGAATGGACACCTGCTCTATCCTGGGTGAGGGGCTGTGCTTTGACTTGAAAATAAATAGAACATTGTCCCTGTTCTTAGTGTGACTAAAATACAATGAGATAAGTGAAATTTTTAAAAAGTATAAACAGAATGTTATAGGAGCAGAGAAGGAGCTATGATGAGAAAGGAGCTCAAAAAAGGTTTCTTGGAGGCGGTGACATCTAACCAGCTCCAAGGAGCACATGGCCTTTCCCAGGGAGCAGCAGGAGCAGTCGCAGTGTGTGGAGGCTTGAGTGCCGCAGGGTTGAGGATCCCAAGTCCTTCTGCCTGCCCACTGCACACCGAGGCCTTCTGCCCATCCCCACCACACCGAGGGCTCCAGCCTGTCCAGCCACCCCGCCTTCAGGCTTCGTCCAGCAAACTGTGACCATTATTGAAGGACTCTGCCTCATCAGGCTTTTAGAGAAATGAATGAAGAAGGATGATGGAGGTGGCTTAGAAGCTGTCACAAGAGGTGGTTTTCATGTCTTGCTTTTTGAGGGGCTAGTGTCAGTGTCGGGGCACTGTGGGGAGCAGTGGAGGAGGAGGCAAACCAGAGAAGGCCACAACCAACCGCAAGCCGAGCAGCTGCTCTCCATAAATCTCCCTTGTGAGCGTGACAAGGAAGACTTCTCTGGGGCACAGGGAGGATGAAGTTCCATTGCTAAGGAAACAAATACCTCACTTTGAAAGATTTTAAATCTTGATGGAGGTGAACAGGAAGTAAAGTGTGGGCTAGGGAGACAGCAGTGGAAGGGAAACAGGAAGATGGGTCCAGCAACATCAGGAGGGGAAGTGGCAGCCCTGATGACGGCATGTGAGGGGGATGCCTTCAGCTGGATGGCATGGAAGAGCCAAGGCCGACCCGGGGACCTGCAGGAAGCTCAGAGAAAAGTCAGGGCCTGGGCTTAGGAGCAAGGGCAGGACTGCAGATCTACACGAGGGAGAAATATACTCGCATTCCCCTCCCGCCATGGGATCTGAGATACACGTTGAGAACGGGGAGCGGAGCAAGAAGGACCACAGGGGAACAGCTAGACCTGAGGAGCAGGGGTGCAGAGGAGGCTGGAGAGGGCAGGTGAGAGCCACAGAAA
Organism: Talpa occidentalis; assembly: GCF_014898055.3. Taxonomy (NCBI): domain Eukaryota; kingdom Metazoa; phylum Chordata; class Mammalia; order Eulipotyphla; family Talpidae; genus Talpa; species Talpa occidentalis. The sequence continues at coordinate 135,062,206 of NW_023603184.1, forward strand.
AGAGGACGCTGAGACAGAGAGGAATTCCAAAGAGCAGATGACGCCACAGGAAAGTCACTGACTCCAATTTCTTTTGCCTAAATGGTTTTTGCAGCTGACAAAGCATTGCTCCTTTATTCTGTGCTTTCCAAGGGCTTCCCCAAGGCCTCCCTCCTGTCATACCACCAAGGTGGGGAGAGCAGGGGCCACTATCCCACTTTGCAGACAGGAGCAAGACTGCAGAGCTGCTGGCCTCTCCCAGCGCAGCAGTCAGCTGACTGTCTGCCCAGCGTGAGGTCACAGATGGGGAGTCTCCAAGCACCACCTGTCACAAGACTTAATACCCAAGTGCCTTGAGGGTGATGCACCCACACAAACAGGTCTGTTCAGACCATGACTGCATGTGTGAAGTGATCCCTGAGCAAATCAGAAAATTCCCCTGGGGCTTCTCCTCCCAGCATCTTGACCCTGAATGCACCCAGCTTTTCCTGGGTGGGGGTGGGGAAACCCCAGCCACTAACTCTGCAGCAAATGTCCCTCTGCAGGAACAAACCCCAAGACTACTTTCCTGAAAGCTCTTTTCTTCCCCCGCCAATCTCCCCCAGGCTTGTTTCACTTCTTTAACTTCTGCCTCTTCGGGTAAGTTCCCCTGAGGCAGAAGTGGTCTCCAGTCTTCTCCATCCCACATTGCAGGCAGGGACAGGGGCAGGCACAAGCACTTGCTGAACAGAGCAAGCTGAGCTGTGATCCCAATCCGCCAAAAGGAATTAAGGACAGAACTCATGGTGACCAACGTCATCAAACTTCCCTAAAGCCGGAGGCTCAGAAACTACTAGTGTGTACTGGAATAATCAGTAATACCGTGTGACTGTGAATAATGTAGCCACCTTTTGCTTCATGAATCACAATTTCTTTTTAAGACTTGAGATTATGACAGCTGGCTCCTTGGACAATCCCCCCCGAATCTCTCCCCCTCTGTCGGGTAAGGGAAAATGTCAGGCTTTTCTGCCCTCCCGCCATCAGGATAGATGATGGATCCTTGCGGTCCTGAATGCATGCCTGATGGCGGGCACCCGGAGTAGGGTGTGGGCATAGGTAGATGGGATTCACCTGGGCTGACACTGGGCTTTTTAAGGGTGGCGTCACGGGGATGCCAGCAGAAGCCGAGAAAGAAGCAGAGAAGCCAAGAGCAGAGAAGCAGAGAGAACCCCAGAGAGCCCAGAGAGAGTGAGGATTTGCTGGGGGCTGGGAGAACTGCCAGCCTCCCGGCCCCCCAGCACCCCTGCCTACTGTGTACTGGGTAAATCCCAATACAAGCCTGCAAAAGCCCCTGAGGACTCTGACTCCTCCTTTGCCCGGTCTGCTGGATCAGAAAACCTGCTCAGTGGCCATTCCTGCCCCTACACCCTCCCACCCCATCCCTCTCTGTCTTCCTCTTTCGCCCCAACACACTCACACACACAAAAACATGCAGGACGCCAGCCAACATAAAACGCTCTCCACACATCCTTAATCTACAGATTCTCAGGAAGCTCCGCAGGAAGGTCAGCGCGGCTGTTGAGAAGTGCTCCCAGCTCCAGCTAGCTGGTGCCCCTGAAGCTCACCCCCATCTGGCCCGCTCTAATGAGGAGCAGTGCTCCCGGAGTCCCAGAGCCTCAGACTCTGCCTAGTCACCGACACCCCGGGGGACCACATAAAGCAGGGAGAGAACCAGCACCTCTGCCTCTGGGGAGCAATGACTCCCCCACATCTCCTTGCTCCCCGCCCCCCAAGGGTCCATGGGCAGCTCAAGTCTGCTGGGCAGCGCCCCACACTGCCCTTCCTTCACACCACGTTCTTATCCATTCAAGTTGCCTGTTCGACTTCTTTGGGGCATAGAAAAGGTGAGGTTCTATCACAACATAAATCATTCAATTATCAATCGTCTCCAAACACAGGTTCAGGTGAAAGTGTGTAAGGGTGTGAGCCCCTTCAGGAGGATTTGTCAGACCCAGCCTGGCTCCCGATCAGGGTTCTGGGACATGCTGGTCCCTGCTCCTTTCACCTGCACCACCACCCAGTCAAGACCACCAATCCACTTTGTTTTTTGGGTTTTTTTTTTTTTTTTAATAGAGGCATGTTTTATTTATTTATTTATTTATACAAGCACTGGGTACAGTCAGAAGCGCGGGAGGGTGAGAGAATTCACCAGAGCCAGAGCGGGGAGCAGAGCAGGCAGAAGGACCGAAGTACACTGCTGAGGGGAGCAGCGGGCGGCAGGAGAGGTCTGCGCACCATGTGGGACCCTCCTCTGGTGGCCGGGGAGCAGCCGGGGATCGAACCGGCACTGCAGAGGCTGCGGGCAGCTTCGCAATCCAGCGCTCAACCGCTGCGCCACCGGGGAGGCCCCAATCCACTTTGTTTCAAAAATGCTGACCCTTAGGTGGGGAGACCAGAACTAAGAAAAGCCTAAAGCAAACAACTGGAAAAGCAGCTCGGGAACCTCACACGAGACTGTGAAGGACCCTAGGGCCTGTGTAAAGGGAATTCAGTGCAAAGGCCCTGAGGTCTGTGCCCAGGAGGCTAGAAGGTGGAGAGGAAGGTACAGGAGCTTCCCTGTCTCTCTCCCCTCAACCCCACCACCAGCCTCCATTTCATGATTTCTAAAAGGTTCTGAAGAAAGGGGAGTGGCTATTTTGCCCCCCACCACCACCATCTGCTGGTGATAAATATTTCATTACCCTCAGGCATTTGAGAGGTTGCTCTGAAGTTACATCTGAAGCACAAGCTGCTTATACTCCCCAAAGGTGGGCTGAGAGAAGTCTCAGATTTCACCCCAGCCCCACCCAGGGGCACAGAAGGGGATCACAGCATCAGGCCCCCTGCCCCGGGAACAGTGGGTGCAAAGAGCCAGCTGGCATCTGGGCTATTTACCAAGAATTTCCCGAGGGTCCTCATTACCACGGAGTACCTTGCGTTAGAGATTCTAAAAAGCCCTAAAAACCCAGGACGCAGGCTGACTGCTTACACCTGCAGTTCCAGGATTTTCTGTTTTCTCTACAGACAGACGATGCCTCCGGTGTTACCAATTAAGACTGAATCTCTGAAGACAGGGATGAGATAAAATCTCCAGTCAACAGCAGTCAAAGTTCTCAACAAAAAGACCACAAACTGCCAGCCACCTCCTTGACTACCTAAGGCCTCCTCCTCTGATTCCATACTATTGGCCACTGGGCTTCCAGATCTTTCCCTTCCTCTGTCTATGGGATCGCTCCAAAGAAGGATCCGGTAAATTAAATTAAGATCCTTTCCCTCACCTTCTTATCCTCCCTCCCTCTACGTCCCTCTGTCATTCTCTCTCCCTTTCTGTCTTTCCCTCCTGCCTTAACTCCCTCCCTCGCTCCCCTCCTTCCTCTATCTCTTTGCCCCTCCCTTCCTTTCTTTTTTTTTTAAAGATTTACTTATTTATGCACACAGAGCTGGGGTGCAGGCCAGAGATGGGGGGGTGGGGAGATGAGAGGATCCACCAGAGTCAGAGTGGGGAACAGAACAGGTGGATCTACTGAAATACACTGCTGAGGGGAGCAGCGGGTGAGTCAGGAGAGGTCTGCTGCGCCATGTGGGTAGCTCCCTGCCTGGCTGGGGATCAAACTCGTGCTGCAAAGGCTGTGGATTGCTTCATGGTGCTGTGCTTAACCCCTTGCGCCACCAAGGAGGCCCTGCCTTCTTTCTCCCTCCCTCCCTTCCCTCCTTCCACACCAGTGCTGTGCCCTCCCCTGACACAGGGTCCTCTTTCCTGGCACTGATGACCCAGTACTCAGACCCATCATGCTTTCCATTCCCATGGCTGAAAATTAATCAATGAATTAATGAATCATTCAGACATCTGCATAGAGGGGCTTGAAGACAGGTCGCAGCAAGAACCCTGTGAAGAGGGCATGGAAAGAATTCTTTTATTTCTTTTTTTTTAAAGATTTATTTATGCATATAAGAACTGGGGTACAGGTCGGAGGTACAGTGGGGTGAGAGGATTCACCAGAGACAGAGTGGGGAACAGAACAGGCAGACTGACCGAAATACACTGCTGAGGGGAGTAGCGGGTGAGACAGGAGAGGTCTGCGGCGCCATGTGGGTTGCTCCCTGGATGGCTGGGAATTGAACTCATGCTGCTGTGGCTGCGGACAGCTTCATAGGTTGCAGCTTAACCCCTTGCACCACCAGGGAGGCCCCAAGAATTCTTTTATTTCTTCCAGCTAAGGAGACACCAAGGCTCAGGAAGACAACACAGCTCTTGGTATCTTCTCTGCCTACACACACTCCTGGTCAATACACAGCAGCAATGTGAGTAAGAGTCCTCCATCCGCGCTTGTACCCCTCTTCAGATCTCTCAGAAATCCCAGACACCTCTATCTCCGGCCTTTCCCCATCTCCATGTGGGTGACAGTAACTCAACATAATCAAAACTAAGCACCTGCTCTCCCCTCCAACCTCTTTACCAGCAGTCTGCCTCCTCAGGAGAGTAGGCACCAGGGCACTCAGGCCAAAACCTACAGTCTGAGCACTCAGGCCAAAACCCATCAAGTCATCTTTGACGCTCACCTACAACAAATCCATCAGAAAATCCTATCGGCTCGACATTCAGAAAATCCCCACCTCTACACTATAGCCCTTAGCCAAGGTGTCTATGTCTTGAGTAACAATTCCTGCAATTTTTTTTCATTGATCTACCATTGTCTCCCACAAATTTTATTCTTTTTTTTATACAAGAACCGGGGTACAGGCCAGATGTGCGGGAGGGTGAGAGGATTCACCAGAGACAGAGTGGGGAACAGAACAGGCAGACTGACGAAGTACACTGCTGTGGGGAGCAGCGGGCACAACAGGAGAGGTCTGCCTCACCATGTGGGATTCTCGCCAGCCGGCCAGGATCGAACCGGCGCTGCAGAGGCTGCGGACAGCTTCACAGTGCAGTGCTCAACCGCTGTGCCACCAGGGAGGCCCACTACCAATTTTATTATTAACACAACAGCCCAAGTGATCTTTCCAGTGTGTAAGTCACACTGAAAGCACCCCTCTACTCAAAACCCTCCAAGGGCTCCCATTTGACTCAAAATATAAGCAAAGTCATAGGACAAGCTTTAAGGCCCCAGGCACCCCAACCACTCTGGTCTCTTTGCTGTTTCGTGAATCTACCTGTGACACCCCCACCCCAGAGCCCTTGCATTGGATGATTCTTTTATTTGTAATGTTTTCCTCAGATAGTCACTTGCCTCACTCTCTACACTCCCTCAATCCTTTGTTTAAACACCTCAATGAGGTCAACCCTGACCAATCTATTTAAAATTGCAAGCACACACCCCTGCCTCTGCTCTTTCTTTTTCTTTCCAACATATTTATTGTCTCACTTATGTTTACTGCAACATTGTACCTCCCCACCCCACACACACACACACACACACACACACAGAGTAAAGACCCCATGAGGACAGAACCTTCATCTGTTTTGCTCAGTGATATCCCTCTAGTGCTTAGAACAGGCCCTGACCCTTACTAGATGCTCAGTAAATATTGGCTGAATGAATGAACTCTTGTTTCCAGAATTCACAGGGCTCTGGATGGTAGAAAATGACTGGGGGTCCTGTCTCCAGAATCACAGACCAACTCCTAATATTTATGAAGGTGCAGCACATAGTCTTGCGGAAAAAAGCAGACAATAAGCACCTATGTTTATGTCAGGTGATGACCGGTGCCCTGAAGGTTGCCATGGTAAAAATGGAACAGAGTGGGGTGGTGGGGACCCCTTGAAAGAGGGTGATCAGAGAAGACCCCTTGAAAGAGGGTGATCAGAGAAGAACTTCCTCATGAAATGACTTTGAGCTGAGGCCTAAATAAAGTGAGGGAGTTACCCATGCAGGTAAGAACATGCTAGGCTAGCAGGGCAGGAAGTGCAAAGGTCCTGAGACAGGTGTATGTATGTTTGGTGTCTCTGAGGACCCAGGAGGAAGCCAGTATGGCCGCAGGACCAACAATGTCACCTAACATGTTGACTTTAAAATCAAGCCCATGTGTAACAGTCCCAAACTGGAAATCACCCCAACATTCACCAACAGTGGGATGGGTGACAAATGGAATGTACGATGAAGTGAGGCAAACCATGAACAAAGCTACACACAATAATATGAGTGGAGATCTCACAAAGTTGGCAACACACAGTTTGATCCCATTTGTGTAAATTTTAAAACCTCGCTTTCAGCTGACAGGTTAAAAACTAAAGCATATTGCTAAGGTGCACACAGGTAGCTCAGCTATAAAGAAAAGCAGGGGAAAGCCCATCAGGAAGTCTAGCTCCATTCAAGGTAAGGATCGGGGGCTGGAATAACTATCTCTTGCCCTGGGAGACAGATACAAGAACATTCACGTTAGAGCTGTTCTTCAGAGACTATAGATTTTTTATTTTTTATTTTAGCCTCTGATACCACATATATGGACACAAATTTTTAAAAGTTAAGAAAAAAGTCAAGGAATTCAGTAAATTCTTACCACCGGTCAAACAGTTTCAAAGTTCTTTAGACACACGTTATCTCACCAAAATTATCTTCTAAAGAAAGCACAAAAGAATAGTGTACCTGGTATATAATGGCCACAAACCAAGCATTTATTAACCAGACTGAGCCTCTGCTGATGACAGAATTGATGATTTTGGCCAACATTGATGCAGAATTTGCTTGTCAAACAAAGGTGTAATCATAAGACCACTTCAAGATCGCTAGAGGATAAAAAGTTCCAGGAAATCCAGACACATGATGCATAAGAGAAAAGTATTTCACCTTCTAAGGAATTTCCAAAGTCACTAGGACTGTGCAAATCACGGGGAGGGGGGCGGAGGGGTGATGCTTGGGGTGCCTAGGAAGCGACCTTTAAACGTCATCCTTGTATGAACTGTGAATGGCTGACTTCTTGGTAAGGCAATTATCTTCTACTCAATTGGCCTGAAGCCCTGTTCTGGGAACAGCACGCAGGAGCCTCCCATTTTGCCGCCCCTTTCAGCAGGTAGTAGCACAAGCCCTGGGAGCCTTCTCTGCCTTCAGGAAACTTTGTGCCTCTGCACTCACTTCCTGTCAATCACTGTCTGGCCCAGCACTGCAGGCTTTTGTACTGCAGGTTCTGCAGCAGTCCTGGGTGACTGGTGCCAGGCTGGGGAGCTGTCTGGGTGCCAGTGTGAGCAAGCTCACTAGCACGCACACATAGGCCAATGTTTTTTTTAAAGCCCTTCCAAGGGTAGAAGGCGAGCTGATATATTGAGAGGTCCTGTGAGTCCACACTGTGAAATGGAAACTCTACACATCTAAAAGATGATTTTCCTTCTAGAGTTGATGGTGAGTCTCTTTGAAATGTCTTAAGCCCACCTGGCACCTGGTTTCACCAGGTGTAATACATAAAAGTGAATCCACTTTTAACACAATTTCAGGTATACACTCATAGCAATGACTTACTCACAGCCCACCCTGCCCCTGCTGCCAACATTCTAGGGGTGGAAGGGGACTCCGCTATTTCTATGGCATTAAAATATAACAGGATTTGGATCCCACCTCTGTCAAGTGTGCCTTTGAACAAGTTACTGAAGCTCTGTGCTTCAGTGTCTTCAACTGGCAAGTCAGGGTCACAGACATAATCACACTCAAGCCTCATAATTTCCAGGTTCCCAGAAAAAAGAAGGCAATTCAAGACACAACAGAGGAGAGACATATGGGGGGAGATGAGGCAGAGACTGGCACTGTGCTGCCTGCCAAGGTCCAAGCATCTCAGGAGTCACCAGAAGCTGGAATTGGTCAGGGATGAGTCTCCCTAGAGTCTCCCTGAACCTCCCATTTCAGACGGCTCCTAGAACTATGAAGGAACACAATTCTATTGGTTTAAGCTACCAAGTTAATGTCATCTGATTCAGTAGTCTTAAGAAACTAGCAATAGGTCTCCCAAACTTTTCTTTAAATTAGTAACATGAAATCTTGAGCCAGAAGTCCTCAGCACTTTATGGACAGATGGCCAGTGACCAGTCACCCCAGAACAATCCATCTGCGTTGTTGTCTGGCCCTTGTTTTTCCTGTTGTGTTGATTTGTGTTGAATACTGCTCTGCTGTAGGAATGGGGTCAGCACACGGAGGAGTAGCACGCAGAACCTGACAGAGATGACTGGGAAGAGGGATCTTACGTGACTCAGGTGAGAATATAGCAAGTATATGAATCAGAGACTGAACAAAAACTTTGGCTTTCTTTGGGACTAAAATCTGGTATTAAGATCAGGCCATTGTCCCATCTCCAGGCCCAGACCTGTTCTTAGCTTCCTGCACTAGACATGACTATTCAACCAGTCACTGGTGCAGCAGCCTGGGCAGTCCCAGATCTGGGCAGATGGTAAGGATTCACATCCGGGCCTTCACTCCACCCCCTACTAAAGCACCTCGCTGCCACCTTATTCTATGTCAAACAGGATTTCAGCTGACACAAACACCTAGAAACAGGACTTTTTCAAGTCTGGAAAGGTCCTTCACGATCTGGCATTAAAGCTTGATCTTCCTAGTGTACAGAAGAAACTAATATACAAGGAAGCTAAGAGATTTGCCTAAAATCCCACAGCCGCTTAACAGCCGGGACTAGGACTCGGGTCTCCACTGGGCTTGGTTCACAGAGCCAGATTGCTTCCACATTGCTGAAGGACATGGAGGGAGGGAAGGAGAAAAACCAGAAGAGGCAGGAGCTTGGGCTAGTGACATCTACAGTGTCTAGACTATCAGTATCATAAGTGACTTCTGAAGATAGTTGATAGTTTTCTAAATTTTCTACAGAGCAAGGCACAGACTTTTAAGTCAGACACTCACAGATCCAAATTCTTGTTCCTGTCTTACCATTTGTGACTTTGAATAAATTTAAACTCTCTGAGGTTTAAGTGTTTATAAATGGAGGTAAATAGCATCTACATCATTCCATCAAAGTAATGATTAAATGACAGAATGACCCTGATGATGGCACAACTTTGTGAATATAATGAAAATCACTGAACTTTACACTTTAAAAACTCAAATAGGGGGCCTGTTGCCAGCCACTGCAGCATGAGTTTTCAATCCCTGGCTGGGGAGCTAACCCACATGGCGCAGCAGACCTCTCCTATCTCGCCTGCTGCTCCCCTCAACAGCATATTTCAGAAGATCTGCCCATTCTGCTCCCTACTCTGTCTCTGGGGAATCCTCTCATCCCCTCCCCATACCTCTGGTTCTTATATGCATAAATAAATAAAAATAAATCTTATTTAAAAATTCAAATAAATCTCACACACATTCAAAGAGTTACAAATTTGACCTTCTGATGACTTGGATGGGAAAGACATGCAGGTACCCACACATGTACTTATCACTACTGCACACAGCCATGAAGAAGTGGCTCTTCCCCAATATTCTTGTGTAGAAGTGATGCCAGAATGACACTAACCCACAAAAGACCAGTCCATTTACAGTCACATGTTCAGAGGAAAAACAATGATAATTAATAACTAAAATTTATTGAATGTCAGACACCTTATGTGGACTATCTCATTTCATTTCTCATTGCAACCCTTTGAAGCACATACAATTATCTTCCCATTTTACAGATGAGGAAATTGAGGCACAAATAAGTTTCACAACTTGTGCCAGATTACCCAGCTGGGACTTAACCCTAGGTGATCTGACTCAGGAGTACTATGCAATTCTGCCCCAGTTGACTCTGTCTTCTTAAAATCACAAAAGTTACTAATGGTGAAAATCCAGGCAGAAGAGGGTACAGACTTCTAAAACAATCAAAACTACCCGCTCAAATAACAATCCTGAATAGAAAATTGGATGAGCCAAGGCTCTGCAGAGAAGACCAAGCAGAAGCCTATATCTCATGTCACTGTGAACATGGCAAGTTGAAAATACCATGCCGGTATGAGATCTAAGATAGTAACCCAGTTACCCACTCCTTTCAAGGCGCCACATTGATCCCTGGGTCTTTCCCTGTTGACAATAATCTAATAATCAAAGGAGATGGCCATCGGTGAGAACAAACAAAAATGCTGTGTATTGTGTGTATGACTCTATACATGAAACACGCTGGACATATATTTACATGTAGGTGAGCTCACTAACCAGCAAGGTGTGGAGGGTACACTCTAAATCCTAAGTCACAGGACCCTTAAAAAAGAATAAAAGCAAAGTACTCAGAGAATGCTGCCCTAGGGAACCTGCAAAAGCAGCATTTAGGAAGGGGAGGAAGGGAAAAGGTCTCTATTTGAGGCAAATATGAGGGAATAAGAAGGTTGGATTGTTCCTAGAGCAACGAGGCAGCCTGTCTGATTAAATCAAGGAGTGTGCAGTGTAGATGTGTGCAATAATAAGAGCGAAGGCAGGAAGGGGTTATGTAAGATCTCCAAAGTCAAGGGGAATGTTTGGAGTTGACAGAGTAAAAAACAGTAAATAATGCTTTTTAAAACTTGTGAAAGCTTGATGGCTTCAGTCTCATACTTCATAAGAAACACTGGCTTTACTAGCTGCTTCTCCAACCCTATATTTCTGCCTCATATACTGTTTCTAAATTCGTTTTGACTATTTTGCTCCTGCCCCAGCTTTCTCCAAGACATGACCCAGTGGAACCTTAATTTTAGTAGAGTCAAGATGTAAAATAATTGCTTAAAATCATAGCCATGAATAAAGCTGTGTGGCATGGTTTCTTCACACAGTCACTTGGCACCATGCTAATATACAGTAAATTTTCCTCTCACTTTCTGCTCAATCTGTAATGAATCAACATCCTAGTGAATAGGCTGCCCTTTGAGAAAATAAGCACTTTTTTAAGTGAAAAATATTTCCTTTGCTCAGTTTTTAAAAGTGTCTTCTTTTGGTAATAAAACTGAATGATAAAGGATCCAACTTCTTTCTGGAGAACTAGAAACACAATTGCCAATTCACTGACATTTACCTATAAATATACAGTGAGTCACTGTCATAGTTCATCCAAGCCCTCTGCAAACTCCTTCTCCGCACTTGCCTGCCCAGGCATTGCACCCGAATTTTTGGCACTTTCCACTGACATTCACCTGGGTCTCCAGGGCCTCCGTGTATATAGGTGCTTTCTGGCAAAAATCCTAACCAAGCAACAAATCCAACAACAGAATATCCTGTTAGAGCCCAAGGTGTTTAGTTTGCGCTTCAGTGTGACCTGAAAGCAAGCCCACCTCCCCAACCCTGACACACGCACAGGTGTCCGCACGCTGCCAGGCCGGCTCCGGCCAGGTACCCCAGCCCCGGGCCAGGGCGCTCACCTGACCAGAGGCTCCTTCTCCGGCACGGCGGGCTCCTCCAGGCACTGGCACCGGCAGCAGCAGCACGCGGTCCTCAGCCAGCCCCTCAGCCCCATGGAGAGGGAGGTACCCCGCCGGCGCCGGGGGAGTCCGAGAAAGCCGCCGCGGCCGGCGGGCGGGCGTCCAGGTGCGGGGACAGTCGCGGCCCGGGCGTCGCGGGCCGGTCCGTGCGCATCACGCCGCAGCGGGGGACGCGGGCGAGGCCGGAGGTGCCTCCCGGCCCCGGGTCTAGCCGCTGCGCAATTCCTGTGCTTGCTGGTTTGGGGCGCGCGTTCTGCTGGGGCTTTTTTCTCCTCTGTTTTAATTCCCCCGGCGCAAATCGGGGCGCATGCGTCCCCGAGATGCTCCGCTGCTGCCCTCTAAGGAGAAGGCAGGGACGCCAGCCAGATGGCAAAATCCTGGGGCTCCGACCGGCGATCGCGACCGAGCTGGGGGGAGGGAGCAAGCCCTGGAGTCACAGAGCACGAGGTGAGGCTGCATCTATTCATACGTTTTATTGGCTTCGCTCCCCGAGGAAATAAAAGATCCTCCGTCCCGCCCCCAGGCCCACGTCATCAAAGCCGAATTCAGAGTGTGTTTTTAACAAGTCAGCCCTACACAGAGTAAAAGTTAGCAAGAGGATGGTTTGACGCATGATGGAAGGGGATTTTTTTTTTAAGTACTCTATGCATGAAAAAATTTTCAAATCGTTTCCAAGTTTCCCAGTCCTTAAGTAACTTCCTCTGAAAAGGCAACCTTTATTATTAGTTTCTTGCGATTTTCCAGAGTTATTGTGTTATAGGACAGCCCCGATATTGAACGGGTTCCTGGCTGTGGGTCCTCACCCGCGCGCTCACAAGGGACTTATTAATACTCCACTACAGACACACACAAAAGATTAATAAAAGGTTTATTTACAAGGGAAAAGGAAATAAGGAAAATGTACAACTCAGGGAGAAAATAGGGAAATAAAGTCTTTAATGCGTCCTACCCGATCCGCCGACCTGGAAACCCAAAGTCACTCTCAGAGCTGGCCTAGCTGCTAGCTGGTGGAGAGCCAAAATGGGGGCCCCTCAAAGCCCACGTGGCTGCCTTTATACCAACTTGGCTGCTTAACCCCACCCTCAGGTTCCAGCCACCTTCCCTTGGGTGGTGATGGGATTTGGAGTTCCCAGTGTCTTTGGCTTTTGGCCTGGGGTGGGGGTGGAGTCCACAAAGCCTGTATGGAATTAGCTTTAGGACATCCTTTTCCCCCTAACAATTGTTATATTTATTTCTGTCTCTATGTATTTATTTATGCTTGCACAGACCTGTGTGTGTCCCCTTCCATGTGTGTGATATAGCCCATACATATCTGTGTGGTTTCCATTATGGCTGGTTTCCCTCAGTGTATCATGGAGGCTGCTCCACATCAGGACATGTGTAACTCCCAGGATCACTTTAAGAGCTGGGTATTCCACGGACATATGGTTATGTGACCATATTTGACCACGTGTCTGGCTTTATACCAACCTGGCTGCTTAACCCCACCCTCAGGTTCCAGCCACCTTCCCTTTGGTGGTGATGGGATTTGGAGTTCCCAGTGGCTTTGGCTTTGGCCTGGGGTGGGGGTGGAGTCCACAAAGCCTGTGTGGAATTAGCTTTAGGACATCCTTTTCCCCCTAACAATTCTAACAACGAACATTTAAGTTCATTCCCAGCCTTTGGTGGCTGTGGTTATAGTGCTGTCCTGAACATCCCCGACCTATGTATGTCATCTATTGAATAAATGTTTGGCAGTTGAGTTACTGGGTCATAAGTAAGCTGTCTCTTTCAAATTTTGATGGATCTTACCAAATTGCCCTTTCAAGAGGTCAATCCAACTTCCACCCTGATCAACAACATAGGAAAATATCTATTGCCCATACCTCCGCCAATACCAGGGACCTCTAATTTTCATCTTTGTCAATATTATTGATTCAGCAAATATTCACTAAGTATCTGTCATGTGACAGACACGTGCTCAGTGCTGGGAATACACCAGAAAACCGGAGAAACAAAAATTCCTACTCTCTTGGAGCAGACATTCTAGCAGGAGAGTTAGATGCATGGAACAAGTGCATTATTTAGTGAGGTAGACAGTGATGCCTGCTATGGGGAAAACTCAGGCAGGGAAGGGCAGGGGTAGTGTTTGTGTGTATATGTGTGTCTGTGTGAGTGTGTGTGTGTGTGTCCTGGCAAGAGGGATGTAGTTTTAAATGGAGTAGTCAGGGACAGTCTCCCTGATACGGTGATTTAAGCAAAGACTTAATGGAGATGAGCAAACCAGCTATGATAACTGGGTGCTTGGGAAAGAACATGGATCCTACAGGCCCTCGGGAAGGGGCCCAGAAGGCAGAGTAATGGGAGACAATAGAATGTACAACTTCGCAAGCTCTAGATTCTGCCTCAACCAAACTGAGCACATTTTGGAGGATGTTGAATAGTGCAAGCTATAGGGTCTACCTAAACAGTAATAGGAGCCATTGACTGCTGTCTTGAGAAGTAATGAGGTCCAAGGGCTGTTTTAAGGGATGCAAATGAAGGTCACTCTGATGAGGTGCCAAGGACTGTTTTAGGGGATGCAAATGAAGGTCACTCTGATGATCCAGGTGACAGAGGATGGTGGTTTGGGCCAGAGACCGAGCAGTGGAGATGGTAAAAAAATTATCGGACTTTGGATGGAATTTGAAGGCAGAGCTAACAAAAATTGCTAAAGGATTGGAGGTAGGGTATTATAAAAGAAAGGAGTGACTGAGATTTTGGATTTACAAACTCTGAATGTTGGATTGCCAGCTTTTAAAATAAGAAGTGTGTGGGAGGAGCGGGTTCAGGGTGGGGGTGTGTGTGAAAAAGAAGAGCAAGAGTTTATTTTCAGAGGTGTTAATTCTCATGGGCAGTGTCTGAATTTAAAAAGTGTGTTGCTCCACACTGCTCTGGCTACTTTATGAGGCTGAAAGAACTTATCAAATGCATATTCATTGAGAGGCTAGCTACTGAGGGAGAATGAAGAGTAAGTTTCCTGAGAACCCTGACTTAGATGGGAGAAAAGATAGATACACTCTACCAACTACCCGCAGGCAGCACAGGGCTGTGGAGTCAGCCCAGCACGGTGTCATTTATCCCTTGCAACTGTTCAGGGAGGGAGGCCAAGCGCTGTTGGCAGCACACCTCCTGCTAACTGGGAGGCGCTCTGTTCTGAGGTTGTTTTCTGTATCTGAGCCCATCACCTAGTTTCACATAAAAAGAGGTTACAGGGGCTGCCAAAGTGTAAACTCAACCAGCAAGAAAATGAAATGTAGGGACTGACAGCTTCCATTACCAATTTGAGATGGATTTGTTGAAAATGGAGCAATTAGAGAAAGCATTCAGCTCCAGAAAAATACAAGTACTCTGCCTTTTTCCTAATTTAATCTTTGATAAGTTACTTAACTTTTATGAGCCTCAACTGTCTAGTTGAGAAATGGAAAGGGTGTGTAATGGAAAGGGTGTAGAGAGGCAGCCCTATTGCACACAACTGTGTGATTCAAATGAGGTGCTCTGGAAACCATAAAGCATGATAGAACTATCAGAATGCTACACAATGATTAAATCCAAATAATCGAGGGCAGTTGAGCTAATGTCAATTCCAACACTACTTCACTTACAGGTGACAATCTTCCTTTTCACATTTGTGCCTCTGCAAAGCATGAGCATCTTTTATGTGGCCTGCTTCTGATAGGATATTTGTAGAAGGCCATAGAACTGTGTCTGTTAACAAACTTGAAAGGGAACTTTTGATAAAGGTAATTGAAGACAGTAATGGGAAAAAAAAAACAAAAAAACGGAATGGAGATTTTCTCATTGACCCGAGCTTGCTCATCCTTGCAACTAATTCCTGTCCAAGACAATGACGGAATTGTTACTCTTTTTCGTAGACCCGAGTACAGGTGACAATGTTAATGATGCATCCAGCACTAATTTCCCATCTTCAAGTTTTCTTCTTATTGTGCTTTCCTTCCCATCCCATTCTTTTTTTTTTTTTAAGATTTATTTATTTATTTATACAAGCACTGGGTACAGTCAGAAGCACAGGAGGGTGAGAGAATTCACCAGAGCCAGAGTGGGGAACAGAACAGGCAGAGTGATGAAATACACTGCTGAGGGGAGCAGCGGGCACAGCAGGAGAGGTCTGTTGCGCCATGTGGGACCCTCGCCAGTGGTCGGGGATCAAACCACACTGTAGAGGCTGCGGGCAGCTTCGCAGCCAAGCACTCAACCGCTGCGCCACCAGGGGAGGCCCCCAATTCCATTCTTGACCTTGAAACAATGCGCTGTTTGTAAAGTTGTAAAGTTTGTAAAATTACCTAGCAAATTTGCCTATCCTAGCAATTATTAATATTTTGCTCTTAAAATGAATTTTAAGTTTATGAATGAGTAATTCTTCTAGAAAATGAAACATTACAGTTAAAATTCCCCCTGACCATGAGCTACAGTCGTGCCCCTTTCTACACCCTGCCCAGAGCAATCATTATTATTGGTATGGTGCAAACCTTTTTCTGGACACACATACTAAGAAATATATCTGGCATAGATGTGTAAATAAAACATATATACAAGTAAAACCATATATCTCTATTATGATCATCAAATCATCAAATCAAATGTGAGATATATATATATATATATATATATGACCATCATCTGCAAGGTTTTTCCATTTAATGTCTCAGAAAGTCACTCCACCAAGCTGACTCTGCACTGCTCGCTCCACACGCCCTCCTGTGCCCACAGCTGGCAGGAAGATCCTTCCTGCCCAGCAGCTGGCAGGAAGATGGTGCTCAATGAGCAGCACTGGCCTTGAGGAATACATGGAGGAGCTAGGTGTCAGAATAGTTCTGCAAAAAATGGGTGTAGTGGCCAATCAGACTGTGTCATCAGTGTTAATGGCAATCATTTCACAATAAAAGCTGAGAGTGCTTTAGAAACAACACAGGTTTCTAATCTGGGAGATAAGTTCGAAGAAACGACCGCTGATGGCAGGAAAACTCAGACTCTGCAACTTTACAAATGGTGCATTGTTTCAAGGTCAAGAATGGAATGGGAAGGAAAGCACAATAACAAGAAAACTGGAAGATGGGAGTTAGTGCTGGATGCGTCATAAACATTGTCACCTGTACTCGGGTCTATGAAAAAGAAGAATAACAATTCCGTCATCATTTTGGACAGGAATTAGCTGCAAGGATGAGCAAGGTCCGGTCAACGAGAAAATCTCCATGCTGCCTTTTTTTTTTTTCATTACTGTCATCAGTTACCTTCATCATAGATATTTTACGATTTCAACGTGTTGGTTTTATTAGGTTCATCGCTTTGATTAGTAAATAAATGTATTTGTGCTATAAAAATAATAGCAATATGTCTTAGAGGTTATTGTACATCATACTAACTCATCATTTAAAATGATGTCAGTTTTCTATTTATTTGTTTTCTAAGGTTTATTATATGGTTATTTTCATAATGTTCATCTTCTAGAAGTTAAATACTTTCATGATTTCTCTGTTTGGGGGAAAATTGGACCTTTGCTAGAAATAATCACCCTATGAAATCCTCCAGCTTCTGCCTTGGAACTTTGCTAGAAATAATCACCCTATAAAACCCTCCAGCTTCTGCCTCTAGGTGGGGAAACCGTATTTTGGTAGCCCCACTTCCGATTTCTGACATCATTCACAGGAGAGCAGCAAGCTTTCCTTTTTATAGAGTGAAGCTAGATGGTTCCTACTGCCTGAGTTGACGCCAGCACCACCCACCACAGGCAGCAACCTCTGACGTTTGCCAAGAGCTCCTGACCACCTGATGTCGGAGGAGTAGCCTGTCCCCGGGGCACATGGTGACTCACACCCATCAGCTGCTGGTTTGCAAGTCAGAATTGCTTGTCCATGTTTGCTGATTTCTCCACAGCAGAGAAAACACTAGAGTCTCCTTTGAAAACTAGTGTAGTTTGGAGTCTTCTTTCAAAGATTTACTCGTGATTTCTGAGAGTTGCAGGAAACGGCATATGCAGGACAGGAAAAAAATAGTAAATCAAATACTTAAGCGCCACCACCACATCATTAATGCATGCCACAAAGCTGGGCTCACAGCAACATAACACAAGCTGCTGTCACTCAATGACTCACTTAACAAATATTTATTGAACCAAGTACTGGGGTGCAATCAAGTTCCATTCAGAGTCAGAGGCCTTGGTTGTTCTTTGCAATGCCCCAGCTTCTAAAATAGTGCAGACCCATGGGAGGGACTCAGCAAAAAGAAGGATATGCTGTATTACAACACCTAGAACAGTGCAAACTCACAGTAGGCATTTAACAAATGTGCTGGATAATGTATGAAAACAGAAAAAGAGCTAAGTGATGAATCCAGAGTTTGCATGGAAAGTTAACTTCTGAAAAGGCGATTCATGAGTTGCCCAAAACCTGTAGTGAAATGCTACAGGACAGTCGGCCTTTGAGAAAATAGACAATTCTGAAACAAACCAGAACCCCTAGCCAGCATTACCACTCACCCCAGTGACTCAAGATGGACAGCTAATATGCCTCCTCTCTCTGGAGAAATCACTTGGGGGAGTGAAATGACTGGATGTCGCCAAGGTAAAGCAAGGTCAAAGGTTCCCATCGGGTCTTTTGTTTCTGCTTCTCAAGGATACCTCTCTCACCTTTGGTAACAGCACTTTGTTTTCCTCAGGGGAATACCCCTGGAATCCCATGGATCAGGTGCATAATGAAAATACTCCTCCCATCTCACCCTTTTGACCCCCAGGGAGGGATGGGCATGATGGCCCTATCAGACCCTTCCTGAAATGTGCATGTTAAGGCCAAAAACCCAAAGATGGAAATGACTGGAATGGAGACACGAATGACTTTAGGGACAACATTCTAAAAAGCAGGCCAACGGCATTTGGACGCTTGGAGCTGTTTTTTCAGATGTAGTTGTTCTAGCTGTTTAGCACATCACTCTGAGTTACTCTATGTTTATCAGTGCTTTCCTCTCTTGCATGCTCTCTCTCTCTCTCTCTTCTCTCTCTTTCTCTCTCTCTCTCTCTCTCTCTCTCTCTCTCTCCTCTCTCCCCCTCCCTCCCTCCCTCCTTCCTGCCTTGATTACATGAACCAGGATTAGATTCTGTTCCTTTCCAAACTAAACCCACACAGCACCACTGAGGTGGGTTAAGAGTCAGGAAAAGGATAATTATGATTAGAGAAAATTATGGAAGAATAGTTCTCAGTCAGGCACAACGGTTCAATGATTGATTGGTCATGTGAGATTTTTTTTTCTCTTTCTCAATTTGGCTTCTCCTCCCTGAAGAGAAATAGATAATCCACCATGTGAAAATCCTTCAGTCATATCATTCTGTGGTTTCCCATGATGCAAAATACTTTCTAAAATTGATTTTATTTGGTTCAGTCCACCAGTCAATTTCACTTCCCTCCCTCCCCCAGATACACACTATGAGAAATCTTCAACAACCATAGTCTTTGTTCTTCAGTGTCAAGTGGCAAACATTTTGATTCTTTTCAAAAGTCAATAAGCAGCTTCATATTCAGGAATAATTCTGCTCTTTTAAAAGGATGCCCTTGGAGAGAATTAAAAAAGTAGGCCAGGATTGGTCTAGAACATATCAAGACTCTCTTTTTTAAGAATATTTGACGCTTATATAGCCCCACCATCAATTAAATATAAACCCATTGTGTGTCAACTCTAGCTAAGTATCTTTTTGTCTAGATCTGTTTGATCTTTATTCTCTGGATATTAATTGGCTCCTAATTGTGATTTACAGAAGCATCCCTTAAACTGGTGTAAGTATAAAAATAAGGCTAGTCTCTGCTATAGACTGAATGTTCATGCCCAGCCCATCCCCCAGAGTCATAGAGTGAAATATAACTCTCATTATGATGGTATTTGGAGGTAGGACCCATGGAAGGAGATTAGGGTGTAAGGATGGAGCCCTCATGAATAGGGTTAGTGCCCTCATAAAAGAGACCCTAGAGAAATCTTTCATCCCTTCCCCTTCCGGAAGGGACACAGTACAATGGCAGTTGTCTATGGGCCAAGCACATCCTCAATAAACACTGAATCTGCAGGGCCGCCAACCTCCAGAACTGTGAAGTAAACTTCTGTTGTATATAAGCCACCCAGGAGGTGGCATTTCTGTTTTAGCAGCTCAAACAGAGGGAGACTGTCTCTTCCCTTCTCTGGGTTCTGAGTTGGTCATATTATCAGTCCCTAGTTGCACTGGATTTCACTATCTTTTCTGGTGATAATCTCAGCAGGAAGAGAACAGCTCCTTCCTGATCAGTTGGTCAACAGGCTAAGCCCTGACTTTCACTGGCCTGAAATGTAACCAATTGCTTGTCCTGAGGGAGAGAATACACCCCTGAGCAGGCTTGAGTCCCCAGGGCACCCTGGCAGAGCTCAAGGAGGAGGAATGGAGGAGACAAGAAAAGTAAACCAGCAGCACTAGAAATAAGGCTCAAAGCATTCTGTTCACCAGCACCTGCATTAGACTGATTTAAAATGTATGCTACAATTTGGAGGAATCTCTTTATAATAAATTTTTTAAAAACCAGAAACAGAAGGTCACATCTATATATTCAGTTTACATGAAATTTCCAGAATAGGTAATTCTATAGTGACAGAACGCCGACTGGCTGTTGCCAGGGCTGGGGAGACATGGGATGGGGAGCAACTGCTTAAGGCATATGGAGTGTCCTTTGGGGAATGTTTGGCCTGGGTGGATAAAGGGATTGTTGGTGCAACATTGTAAAGGTGCTAAATACCCCTGAATAGTTCATTTAAAAATAGTGTTTTATATGTCAGTGTTATTTAAACTGTTAAAAATGAACTTTCAAAAACCTCTCCTGTGGGAGCAGTCTGTTATATGAAATTTACCCTTGACAGTGGGGGTCCTCACTTCTGAATAACTGGGAGGTCTCAAAATGTTACCGCTCTGCCCTCAGGTCCATTTGGATTTCACAAGGCAAGTTAGGTCAGATTCTCTACATTTAAATCAAGCATCTTACTCAAGTAGCTGTCACTGAATTGTACCTAAGTATAAACAACTCATTTACATTTGGGAGGTAAATTCTGTTTTCAAGTGAAGAATATCTTCCTTCAAAAGGAACTTGAAGTATGATTCAAATTACTTAAATATTGATTTTTTTAAAGATTTATTTATTCATGCATACAAGAACTGGGGTACAGGCCAGAGGTGTGGGGAGTGAGAGGATTCACCAGAGACAGAGTAGGGAACAGAACAGGCAGATTGACTGAAATACACTGCTGAGGGGAGCAGCAGGCGTGTCAGGAGAGCTCTGCTGCACCATGTGGGTCTCCTTCCTGGCCGGGATCGAACTCATGCTTCAGTGGCTGCGGATACCTTCATAGGCTGTGTCTTAACCCCTTGTGCCACCAGGGAGGCCCCTTTAAATATCGTTAAAACAAAAACGATGTTCAGAGATTTCAGGATTATCTCTTTGGAAAGGCACACCCCCCAAAAAAAATTGATTTGAAATTATTTGAAATGATTCAAAATTATTTATTTTATTGGTAAAACATGGAGAATTATATAAAATGCTTCCTAAGTTTCATAACACATTAAAAATCTATTCTCTAGTAAAATTTTAAATTTAAATATTTTCCTTAATTTTCAAGAATGCAGTTTTCAGACATTTCAATTTGGTTACTTCAGAATGAATTTTTTTTCAGTATGAAGCATGGAATTTTGAATTCTGTACAAGAGTTTGGATTTCTGCACTAAAATTAAATAGCTGGAGCTTCATGTAATTATGATATAAAACATGTGTTTTAAATAGACATAAACTACATTTAAAATGTATTATGTTTGTAAACCAAAGATGTCTTTTTACCATTTGCGTCCCCAAAATCCAGAATCTGAAACTACATGCCAACCAATAAAAAAATTTCCACTTGCTCTTTCTAGGCAGAATATATATAAATGTATAATATCTGAATTTTCCCTAGAAATTGCATATTAGGTTAAATCTATTTTACACTTATGTACTCCAAATATTTTTTTCAAACATATTGGATTTTGGAAACTTAATTTGTATAGCATTAAGATAATACTTATTTGAATGTATCCTCAGTTATTTGAGAAATTGGAATTCTACCATGGGCTTGTCTATAATTAAGGACCTTACATTTCAAAAAGTTTAAAATGGCAAATTCTGTGTTAGGTATATCCTGTCACATAAAAAAGAAGGAAAAAAATAAAGCCCTCTTTCTCTTTCTCTCTCTTTGAGAGAGACAAGTATTTCTGGTTATTTTTCTTTCCAGAATACTCAAGAAATATAAACCAATCAATGCATACAACTCTGAGTATTTGCAAATAACAAGTCCAATAAAAATACTAATGCCATCAAAAAGACATGCTATTTTTAATATAAAACTACCATTAAAGGGGTGAAAACTTGGACAGAAGTGTTGTAACTAAGGGCTGAGTCTGTTGAGTGAAGGCAGCAAAGGCAAAGTGATTAATACCAGGTAGGATGTGTCCTGCCTCCAGCTTCTTAGAGGCTGGTGCTGGGACCTGGAGGTCTAGAAACTCAGCCTTAGCATCCCTCTCTCCAGAGTCCTCGGAATTCAAAGATGCTGAGTCATGCTTGTAAACTCAATAGCAATTGAAGTGCATGGTCTGGATTTACACACAACTCTCAGGCAGCTAGAAATCCCCATAGGTCCTGCTGGTCCATGACGTCCCTTTAGGCAAAGGTGCACAGAAAACCAGATTCTTAGATTTCTTTGGAGACATGAAATCGAAGAAAGGAGGTGTTTTAATGAATTTAGTTTTCAAAGTTTCTTCAAAAGAGGGCTGTTCACACCAAGCAAAGCAAACATTTCTAGTCCATGGGTGGAGCAACTGTAATGTGCATTGATAAGTGGGCACCCATAGGTGGGGTAGCTGTAATGGCCATTGGTTAAGTGGGCACTGCCGGTGGTGGCCACATGGGCTTTCTCAGGTCACCATACTGAATTGCTCTCCCACTTCTGAGAATCACAGTTTTTCTGCTCTCATTACATTAATATTTTCAATCAGATTAAAATGAACTCTTATGAAATGACAGGATATTTTGGTGTTACCTCTAAAATACAAATCAGGTAGGAGTGCCATGAAAATGAATCTAGGTCTTTAAATAGCCTCTCCTTTGGCAGCTGGCCTGAAGCAGAGGGCGCTGGAGAGACATTGCAGGAGCAAAAGGTTTTGTTTCAAGATTCCTGCAGCATGCAGGCCGCCTGGTGGCCTGTAGTAACAGTGCTCCAGGAATGGCAGCAGCACCTTCCCCTGGTACCTCCTTCTGGTAGTCAGGTACTGAGGACTCCTCTGAAACCCCTCCCAGGCAGCTTCCTGAGCATTTTAGAGGGCAGATCTCTAGCAAGTTCCACCAGCAGATGAATTGGTGACTTCCCTGTGAACCATGGCCTTGCCTGCCAACAAGGTATATATGTCAGCCCTAGTAATCGCTGTTCTTAAAGCTACTTATAGCTAGTAATTCTTTATATTAAACTTTTCCCATTAAGATGAGCATGTGGCATCTGTGTCACTCTTCCTAGTGATAGTCATTCCAGCTAAGCGTTAACCTTTCCTGTTGACAAGGATTCAAACTCCCCTGCATATGCTGACTTCTCCAAATCCTGATCCACAGACCCGGATCCCAAGCAACAGCATCCAGTCAGGCATCCCAGTTTCCAGTGAGAGGCCAGAATGGGTCCTGATCATGGGGCCACTGATCGTATCATGCACAGCACTTCCCAAAGCAGCCAGCCTTCACAAGGATTAGATAATCAAGGCACTGCTGAGGTGTTGGGGTGAGTTCATTCTTTGGCATGTTTGTCCTGAGGGGCCTTGGGAACACATCCGGGAATTGACCAATGAAAGAGGAAGTGGCCTTACCATCACCCCAAAGATCCACTGTGGGACTTTATGCTTCCTACCCCCCCAGTTCTGGGCTCCACAGTATTGAATGTTCTGGCTCCCAAGAGGGCAATTCAGGTCAATGGATATAGCAAGGTCCCCTTAAGCTACAAACGAAGGCAGATTCTAGAGCACTTTGGACTCCCCATGTCCAGATTCCAGCTTATGAGAAAGGGAGTCACCATCACCAGCAGAAGTGACAGCTAATTTTCCACACACAGGCAGGAGGAACACATACGGGGGCACCTGAGTGCCTCCTGGGCCCCTTGTCCCACTGTGACTATGAAAGCATAAGCCAGCAGCCCAGGCCTAAGAAGGTGTGGCCTCGCTGCAATCCGAGATGTGTCCTGCCTACTCCTCTCGTTCTTTCTGTACAAGTGTCAGATTTGAATCACAGTCTGAAGGCTGTCACTGCCTCCCTGGGCTCCCTGCCCTCTATTCTCACAGACAGGCTCCCCAAATAAGTAAGACCCATGCATATCTTACTCTACTTGGCATCTGCTTCTCAGAGGGCCTGAACTAGCGCAAGCCACCAAGCTAAAGAGCAGTGTGTGTGTGTGTGTGTGTGCACTTAGGGAGGGGGGTAATGTCCACTAGGGCCATCTTTGTCACCACATTCTTCTAACATGAAAACTTGGAGAATTGTTTTTCTTTACTTCTAGATGCTTTTTTCTTCCTGTTACATCTCTTTAACATCAATACCTTATCCTCAGCACCACTCTGAACACTTGAGATTTTAAATTTGTTTTTGACAAATGGTCTTTCTTCTCTCTCTCTCTCTCTCTCTCTCTCTCACACACACACACACACACACACACACACACACAAGCTCCATGAAGGAAGACTGATGTGTAGTTTTTTCACTACATTCTGCCCACCTCCTACCATCATACTGTGAACATAACAGGGGCTCAAAATTATTAGCTGAGTAAGTGATTAAGCCTATTCAGGAATATTTAGTCTTGAGGAAAATAGTAATGACTAAGTGCAACAGCAAGATCAGAACACTACTGTGAAATATCTAAAAGTCCTGGAGAGTGGACTCTTGATTCCAGAGCACGTAGTGGGCCAGCGATATCTAAGAAGGGATCTAATAAGATGGAGCTAGGTTCAGTACTATGGAGGGAGAGTGGGCTCAATGCCTTGAGCAGGAATGAGCTAATGTCAGCATGGCAGAGAGTGAAGGAGTTGACAGCAGTCAATGCATGTGGCCATCTTGCCAGGACCACCTTCCCAACCAAGCTGTTTAAGCCACCCTGCCCTCCAACATGGCTGGCAATTCTCAGTAGCTGTGATAGTATCATCTCTAGAAGATCATTGTCAATATGTTGACTAGGAGGAAAGGAAAGATTTCTGATCTTCCTACATTAATAGCATGGGCATGAAATTGAAGGCCCTGCTCACTAACAGGGGCAATTGTACCTGTATAAACCTGAGGGGAGCGCCCCCTTTAGTGCTCCCTACAAGCTTCATCAGCCTTGCCAAATCTGGCCCTTCTGAGACACTGTTGGCAGGTTCTGAAGCCCTCATCCTGGAGCCTGGTAAATCATATTCTTTGAACTGAAAGTTAACACTAAAGAAAGGAAAACTCTACATCACTTCAAGAGGGAACAAGTCAATTGAAAAAGGTTGGCTTGATTACGACAAAAACGTGAACATTTATAATCTGCAAATGACATTTCAGAAATCAGGATAACTGACAGAGGAGCCAATGATGGCAGAATACTGAACTCTAAGACATTTTCATAAAATTTAATTTAAAAATTATTTTGCATTACAAATAGAAACATGGAGAAAAAGGAATACTCTGGAAAGGAAATCAAGGCACAAGTCAAGTCAAATAAAATACTACATGTGACTTTATTTTCCTTTGAATTAAGTGGGTTTATACAAATTTGTCTTCATTAATAAAACAAACTATACATTGATAATTACCACAAAGCATTACTGATCCAAGAGTTTTTGCCATCATTGAATAAATCATTGTAAAAATTCAGTTGTAACTCTACTATTAACCTAAAATGATTTCATTTTTCAAATAACTTTTTTGGAAATAAAAAGTATCATGATAAAGTATGTTAATTTCCATTGCTAATTTTTTTTTAATCCCAAGCAAAAAGGCACTGGTTGGGGCTTTATTTCAGGAATAGTTTTTGCATAGATATCATTGACAACATTTAACAAGAAGAAAGTGATTTTTCCATACAACCTATAAGCTCTTATAAAGAATAGAAATGCTTTCTCAAGATGTGAAAGCATTTGGGGATGAAACCTCTTCGTCTCCTTGGCTTAGAGTTTGGATCTCTGCTTATAGGACTCTTTCATTCTTTTGACAACAGAAAGGTCCCCCATCGCATCAGGCCAGTTGTCATGATCTGTTAAAAAAGTAGAAAACCAAACATCACTTGCAAATTACTAAACTCAGTAGTTATCCTTTGAGTTTCCACAAAAACTTCTTGTTATTTTACCTGGTTCATTCCTTTTCTCAGCAAGAAAAGAGAAATGCTTGGAACCAAAGACTGCTTTCAATACTATCAGAAATTAATATTGCAAGACCATGTAGGCATTTCTGTGTTCCCAACCAAAACACTTAAAACCACAGTATCTTAAACACATCCTCTCACAGTTAGCTCAGTGCATGGTCCTGTGGGCAGAAAGTCAGCAACCCTGAGCACTTTCAACAGGGTTAATAATAAATAATATGAAAGTTCCATACAAATTACTGATGAATGCAAATGTCTTTGGCCTTGATCAGACTACTAGCACATGAAAAAGCTGGTTAAACCTGGGTCCCTGATATGAAATTTAAATACATATGTATTGCAGCAACCACATTTTAAGTTGCTAGTACCCACTTAGTCAACTATCTTTGGCAACAGGTCAAATGCATTTGAATATTATATCCTTTTCTACAGTTTGGGAGCGATTTGGTATTTTCAGCGTGGACATGTCTTTTAACTGTGGTTTGTTTTGTCATGTGTAAAAACAGGATACTGTAAAAATAGGATATTGGTTATTTCTAAGGACCTTTTCAACTCTAAAGCTCCATGGTCTAGCCATGAGACACACACACACGTGCGCACACATGCACGCACGCACACACTCACAAACACACTTCTGTCTAATATCTGATTAAGACTTATAAAACTACTGTTTTGCACCTCAAAAATAATTGAATCCAGCAGTTTCATATGATATCATTCAATATATATCTCCAATATAGAATAAAATAGCACCTTAGCATCCTTCCCCACCTTAATAGATCTGATTCTTCTGCTCAGACATATAAGCCACTTATTGGAGAAACAAGGAAGAATTAAATATTAAACATATGGCAACTTCTTGTCCCTTTTCAGCCTTCTCCTTACATATACGTAAACTAGTTTTCAAGGTTCAAGTTTCACAAACTGATGCACACACAAAAAACTTTTTTAATTTATAAAGCTAAGCTCTATAACAGAGATGTTTTCTGTGACTAGGTTTTCCTTTAAAAACTGTATCACCAATATAACCATCCTGCACATTTTGATGTTCTCTAAGAGAAAGCCCTTATCTCTTAAACAATCACTCAGGAAATTTTGAACACTTGAACAGGAAAAGGCATAAAATGAGTGACTACTCATCTCTTGATGGCTCACCTGGTATATTACATGCATGAGTATATAGAGACTGGCCTCCATCCACATCCACCAGCTGCCCGGTGATAAAGGACGCTGCAGGAGACAGCAGGAAGCAAACCAAGGGGGAGATCTGGAAACAGAAACACACACGTGTCTCAGGAAAGCAGGACACTCTCCACCTGACTGCTTCCCAGCCTGGACCATAACAGGAGTCCCCAGTGGGAGTCACCATGACCTGAGGGGACCTAGGCCATGGCCTTTTTCTATTGGAGCATCATCGAAATCAGGTAAATGACTAGAGTGCAAGAGATGAGGCACCCCAGACAGTGGTAAGTAAGGCACATGCATGAGGCGGCCAACGAGAACACAGTGCTCAAGCCTTGCTTGTTCCCATTTCAAACATGCCTCCCATTGCCTACCACAACTGGATTTTCCACCACCACCACCTGCCTTGATGTTCTTGCCCCTACAATAGTCATTATGTTTATATAACATGAACTGGCGTTCCAGTTTGCTCAGTGCATGGTCCTGTGGGCAGAAAGTCAGCAACTCAGAGCACTTTCAACAGGAGGGACTTCAGAATCCCACTGATAAGTAACTGATGAATTCCCAACATCTATTCCCAGCACCAGAAAGACACACAGAGAGAGAAATGACCTCAGTGGACATAAGGGGACTCCCAGATGGAACTGTTGGCTTCTTAAAGGGTGACTGTAAACATCTGCATTACAATCCCTACAAAGGCCTCCTGAACTCCGGATTCCTAGAGCTCACTTGAGATCCTTTGATTTGTAATCTCTGGGGTTACGTGGCCAGATTCTGCATTTATCAAGCTCCCAAGCAGCGCTGGGACTAGAACAAGATTAATGATGTGCTGAGGTAATGAGACTCTCTGAGCAGACCCTGCACTTGCACGACTTTCACAGTGACAGATCCTTACACTTTGTGTCCATGCCTGGTGTGTTTCCACCCCATCCTGGTCCTGAACCGCAGCCAGGCCTGCTTATGTGGTTATGACTATGCCTCTTTGAGACACGGGCACCCAGGAAGGCAGGCACAGCCTTCTCTCCATCCTGTGCTCCCAGCAGCTGGTGTAGGTTTGCTCTGTCTTAAGTGGAAGCCACTAGTCATGACACCACTAAGACATTTTCCACATGGCTAGTCCGAACAGAGATGTGCTGCAGGTGTAAGACACACACCAGGTTCTGAAGACTTGGTTCAGGAAGAAGAATGTAAAATGTTTCACTAAACATTTTTATACATTGATCACATGTTGAAATCATAATGTTTTGGATAGGTTGGTTTCAATAAGATACATTATTAAGACTAATTTCATATCTTGTTACTTTTCTCAATGTGACTACTGGGAAAGTGAAATGACATTTATTTCTATTGAATTAATATAAGTTCTCATATCCCTGGGGAAGAACTGAGTCACCTGTTACTACAGAAGATACTGACTCTGTCTATCAATGACAACTTGCCTTTGAATATGTTTTGTTAGCAAACCCATCAAGGAGCACTCCTTGATCCTGAAAACCAGCCAGCTAGAAAGACTCACTCCACTAAGCTCCTTTCTGGGTACAAATCAAATAACAACCCTCTTACCAAAGTAACCATGACATTTACAATAGGCAGATTCTTAAACCACCCACCCTCCAACCCCACCCCCAGAAAAAGATCAGGTGTCTGCTTTGCTCAAAGACACTATTGCCTGAACAGCAATAAATGTGGCTTTGAAAATTTTGTTTCATATCAGGGCAAGGAAGAGCACAAGGAACTATGGTGCTGGTGATGGTAAATTGGTGGTGGGAATTTTATGGGGACTACACCTAAGAGGAGAAAGCATACATTGCACAAAAAGGAAGAATGATGTGTTTTATATGTATGTGTATATATATATATATATATACACACATACGTATATATATACGTATATATATGTATATATGTATATATGTATGTGTATGTATGTATGTATATATGTATGAATGAATGTATGTATGTATATGTGTGTATATATATGGTCCTATTATATATATATATAAAATAAAAAAAGAAAGAAAGCAGAGAAATAGAAAAATATTGTTTCATACTTTCTGGACTTTGTGCCTACAGGACCATGGACTGAATGACAATTGATTTGGAAACTAGAATGACAATTGATTTGACACAGGAGCAGTCAGTATTTCAGTGTCACTGTGACAGTCTTTAATATAAAATAAGCACTTAAAGGTTTCTAGAAAAGAAGGACTCTATGCCTCTCCTCCCCCAAAATGAGGGGATTTTTGTATCACGCAGCTCCTGTTACAGTGTTTTGCCCATAGACTAGGCACCAGTAAATAATACTGAATTACACTGAAACTATCTGCTGAACATACAATATTCATGATGTCTTGTTTTCTTCTGGGTTTCAACATAGAGGTAAAGTGAACTAAAAAATTAAGTGTAATTATGAAACTAACTAGGCACTATTGTAACATCTTCAGATAGATCCTTCTTGACTTTCATTTTGATTTATTTATGCATTTTATTCAGGTAATATTAGTTTACAACACTGTACTGATTCGGCATTGACTTTCATTTTAATGGACTCCATTTGTCAGATGGACTCGAGGTACTAAGTCATGACTTTTAACAATGATTAAACACTACTAGAGACTAGAAACTTGTATCCACTTTATCTCTCTAGTAACAGCTCTTTTAGCTCAATTATTTGCTACTATGAGTTCTGTTTATTAAAGATCAGAGAGATCTTAAATAAGTAGACTTGGGTTCAAATCCCAGTACCTCTAATTTCTTGATTTGTGAAACAAAGGTAAACTATCTCACAAGCCAGTTGGAGATTCTGCCAAGTTCTGCTTCCTTGTCACAGGACTATTGAAACACCCTGGGAGCTTGAAACAGTCCTTGTAATACTATTAATACAACTATGTTCTGGTGCCCTTGTCATTTTCCCAGAGACTGTCATGGAAACTCACTGAGAAGCAGTTCAGGTGCAAAAGTTCTGCCCCAAAAGGGACACTGTTGTATTTACCCAGGGAAACTGGAGTATCCTGGAAATCTGATATTCTTTTCTCTTAGGTACTCTATCAGATAGTGGCAAAAACTGTTCTTTTTCTGCTTCTCACCACAGTTGCCATCATTTCTCTTTCCCTTCACAATCAAACTTTTTGAAGGCATCACTTTTATTAGTTAAAGTGTAATACCCCTGATCCTACCTATTCAGGGGATTGTCAAGGTCAAAACTATTTCATAATTATATGAGGTACATGTTATCTTTTTCACTGTGCTGACATTTGCACTAGTGGTACCAAAGCAGTGGTGGGGAAACTGCTGAAACTTCAGCACAAGGAAGACCATCAACCTGAACTAGGGGTCCATCATACAAGTGGTCTTTGTATTGTTCACCTATAAGTACTCATTGGGGAGTGGGGGGAAAGGACCTGTTTCACTTTAGAATGTCCATGGTGAAGTACTGAAAATCATTAATCATATTAATCATAACCATTGAACACATGTCTTTTAGATCATGTATGATTATAGCATCACACTGATGATCTGTATGTCTGCAGCACAAAGCAGAATGACTGTCTCAAGGGCCTACCTGGTGGCCTAGGGGTTAATATCAGCATTATGACCGCTACCACCTGAGTTTGATCCCCATCAGGGAGCTAATCCACATATGCTAGTATGCTATCGCTAGTATTTAAGAAAGTGACTGATACTTAAGTCTGACACTGCATAGAGACTTCATATGGTAGTTCACATAGTTATGATTATTTGACTTGCTTAGGGTCCTATGTACTGACATTTGCTATGTGACAAAATAACATAGGTGAAAAGTACAATGAAGTAATAAAGCATGCCGTTCTTAATTCACATTACATTCTCTCCTGAATAAATACCACTACAGGTAGTAAAAGCACAACTGGACAATCTCAAGAGCTAGAAAGAGAAGGTGAAATGGGTTAGTAGGCTTAGGAGCAATCACTTCCATCTGTTAACAAGCCTACCTAAAATGGACACCTAGGGCTACAAATTTCAAAATTATGAAACAAAGGAATTCTAATCCCACTTAGAAATATACATTACCTCCTCAGGAATGCCAAGCCGTTTAGCTGGGATTCTCTGAAAATGTGCTTCAAATATATCCTTTGCCAAATGACCATAGTTGTCAAAAGCAGTGTGGGAATAAATGACTCCCTGTGTTTAAAGACAAAACAGGAACAAAATTAAGTGTATGAAATTAAATTTTAATTGTAAACACATCAAGGCAGTCTATCAACCAATACCAAGAAATTATGAAGTGAGACTTAGAAAGTGCAGTGGTTTTGTGCCTTTTCACCTAAAGCACAAACATAAATAAAACAGTTGAATCCAATGGAAACTTTTTAAAAAATAATTAAGAATTCACTTATTTATCTCACTTTAGCTTTTAGCCAGGAAAATGACTCAGAAGACCATGAACATGGGACAAAGCTATTTGCTATTGGCTCCTAACTACAAGCGAGCTGATGGGGAAGAGTAGAGAGACAAGAGGAGACTTAATAGCACTAATTCCCCCATGTTCTACAGGAAGCATGCACTGTTTCCCAATAAAATGATTTGTGAGCTTTTAATTAGAAGATGTGTTAAAGTTTAGACACTGAACCAGAAAGGTTTTTGGAGAACAAACATAACTTTAGCATTGTGCTTATAACATTAACATGTCATTAAAGGTTTTCAAGGACTGCACTTGGAGATCAGTATTCCATGGTGTCAAATTAAGAATGAAACTATATTTAGTGTATTCTATAAATGTCTGAATGTAACACGGGTTAGCTGAGGTCAGCTGGAAAGGACTGAAGGGATATGAAGTTCCCGGCAAGAAAATTGCTAATTTGTTGGACAAGAGATCTCACTACTCATTTCAACAAGTTAGTTGATTTAGCTCCCACTGAATAGCAGGCATAACAATAGCGAAGGACATTATGTAGATGGAGCTACAGATAATACCCACTGACACAGAGTTTAGATAATGATTACTATCTTAGCAATGACCAGGAAACACCACAGAAACACCAGATTTGAGCTGGGTTTTGCAGGATGAGATATTTCACGTAATCGCTTGTGAGTATATGGCCAGGAAGCGTACACATTTCAGTTCTCAGAAATAGCAGTGTGTGATGTTGAACATGGTGGGATTTTCTTTTCACTATCATTTACGTATGTCTCAGAGAAATTTTCTCTCGACTTCTTGTTGATCTGTAACTGGGAGTTCCTCCCTAGAAGTTTGACTTTAGGTTCCTCACTGTCCTAATAAAGGATTCAAGATAGAACAAGAAATGACCAAAAAATCTGGAAAAATTCATTCTTTAAAGTGGCAGCTTGTGGCGGCTCCTGCCTCCATGGCTGGCAATACCACTGTTGCCACCATTGATCGCCAGTAATTGGATGAAATAAAGAGTGGCTGTACTGTGGATGCTCACAAATAGAGTACGTAAGACCCCCTTCCCCTGTGCGCTGGACTGGACAGTCAATGATGGGTAAGATCGGGGGCAGACTAAAGAAGGCACTGGCTAGCTGCATGTCTGCGACTCCTGACGACCTAAGACAGGCGCAGTCCCCGAGGGATTCAGCATAATAAACTTTGGCGTTCATGTTAAGCAGAAAAGACCCCCTCTGATGTTATAGGAAAGGATTGCTGTGCATCGGCGCCATAAGCAACCAACAAACACTGCCTGAAAACACGGAGACACACACCGTTAATCTTTAATTTACAATTCAATAGCCCTGTGCTGCACTGCCCAGCTGTGTGCTTTAAACTGGTTTAGCTGCTTTTAGAACATGCTTAAATATATGACTGAGAAAAAGTAATCATTGTGATTTTATAGTAAATGCTAATAACAAATAATAATATGTGGTAATTAAAAACTAATGTTATGATAAATATATGAAACATGATCATAATAAAAATCATGTAGGTAATATTTAAGTTAAGGTTAGGATAACAAAGACCTCCTCTGAGTAAATTACAGTAAGTGCTTGATTCATCGATAATTGTACTTAAATGGAATTTAGGTGAAAAACAATATGTAATAATTCTTGCTATGTTTCACTGCATATCTGATGTATGATTTACCACAAACTGTGAAAAATAATCTTAGGTAATTGTCACAGAAATGTATAAAAAGAGAAGGTTGATTTTAATACATTGCACTCAGATTTTCACTCTCCCTTGAGTGTGTCTGTGTGTCATTCTTGTCCCTTGCCCTAATTCCTTCGACCACCTTTTGCTCGTTCTCAATCCCTGAGACTGTCTCGATCTCCCGCCGCCACTGGGCTGGTCCGTGGCAGCAGCTGTCAACCTTCATCATGCATTTGAATTTTCTTGGTGGCTTTTAAAATTACTGATGCCAAGATTCCATAGTTTAGAGAAAGGTCAGCCTTAATTCTAACAAACACCCAAGACTGAGAATCATTGGCTTGATGTAACAATCTGGTTGTAAATCAATGAGTTCTGTAATGGAAATTAGACTCTTTGGCTTTATCTGTTATCTTCTCCAGTGTAGGGCATAGGAACAAGCACCTCATTGACCACACAGACAGGATCAGAAGAGCAGTTTGTAACAGCTTTCATACAGGTGAGCACTTACAGGGGCGACACAGTTGATCCTCACTCCGCTGCTGGCCCATTCCAAAGCTAAGGTTTTGGTGAGGTTGTACACACCTTCTCTGGCAGCTCCGCTATGCCTTTCAAAGACAAAATATAAATGTTACAACCTGCTTCTGTTGACTAATTTTCTCATTAACAAAGCTGACAAGGAGGCCATTGGTCTGTCCCACAGGAACATTCTTGTTCTGAGTAAGTCTTTTCTGAGTCTCAGGGCAAAGAACTGGGTCTTTTGATACTAGAGCCAAACCACACCTATCTATTGTCAAACAAACCTCACATTGTGTCAACCCACATACAGATCCCCCACACACCATCAGCGTCAGAGGACTATTTTGAGGAATTTGTTATTATGCAGGAAAACAAATTGGTAATTTTGAGGGTTAAATCTTTTTTTTTAAAGACTTATTTTTTTTTATTTATACAAGAGCTGGGGTATAGGCCAGAGTCGCAGGAGGGTGCAAGGATTCACCAGAGACAGAGCAGAGAGCAGAACAGGCAGACAAAACGAAAGCACTGCCGAGGGGAGCAGTGGGCGAGACAGGAGAGGTCTGTCTCGCCATGTGGGATTCTCCCTGGCCGGCTGGGAATTGAACTGGTGCTGCAGAGGCTGCGGTCAGCTTCACAGCACTACACTCAATCCGCTGTGCTACCGGGGAGGCCCTTAAATCAACTTTAGATAACAAGGGATATGAAATTCATATAGCAAGCTGGAAGTAGCGTCAGATTTAAAACATTAAAATAATTGGAACTAAGATCACTGTCTTCATTAATTAACAGGTTATTTCTGGCATGAGAGGGCATTCAGGATGTGAATCTACCTTATACAGTTTGAGTTTGATAGAGAGATAAGAATTAACATATTATTTATATCACACTAAGATAGGCCCATATGTAAAAATAAAGTCCTATGTTGGAAAGTGTTTTCAACTTAATTTAAAAAATGGAAGGAAGTGGAACTTAAAAGATGCTAAGGAAATCAGCAAAATCTTGTTAAACCAGATTTTTTAACTTGTTTTTTTTAAAGATTTATTTTTATTTATTTATTTTATTTATTTATACAAGCACTGGGTACAGTCAGAAGTGCAGGAGGGTGAGAGAATTCACCAGAGCCAGAGCGGGGAGCAGAGCAGGCAGAAGGACAGAAGTACACTGCTGAGGGGAGCAGAGGGCGGCAGGAGAGGTCTGCGCGCCATGTGGGACCCTCCTCCGGTGGCCGGGGAGCAGCCGGGGATCGAACCGGCGCTGCAGAGGCCACGGGCAGCTTCGCAACCCAGCGCTCAACTGCTGCGCCACCGGGGAAGCCCATAACTTGTTTTCAAATAGGTTTCTGACATTAGTTTTTCTCCCTGTTCTATTTGGATGACCTTTTAGACTATTATGAAAGAGTCTACTCAGTCTGTGCATGAGATTCATTTATTGATTTCCTTTCTTAAAAACAATCAACTTCCAATGTAAAAACTTACCAAAATTAGAATAAGAGTCAAAGGCATCCAATATCATAATTTAAACAATTTAAAGGTTTTGATATTGAATAGATATTTCCATAGTGTTCTCATCTAAATTCACATAGATTAGCCTATTTTTCACATTTAACAAAAAAGATGCTCCAGAGAATCATGACCAGTTTAGCAACATTTGGATTAGGAAGACAGAATGAAATATTAAAACAGCTAAATTTGAATTTCAGATATACAGCAAATAATTTTTAACATAATTATGACCTGTGAAATAGTTTGAACATACTTACAAGAAAATTATTTTAACAGGATGTCTTGTTTGTTTTATTTTCTTGGTAAAAATCTGGTAACCCAAGTACGAATGGGAATGTTTTAGAATGCTAAGTATTGAGATCCACAATTCTTTAGAGGAATTAGCATCCTTGTTTAAGGAATGTTCCCTATTTGGAGGGCAAAATATAAAGCAAGGGAAGAAAAAAATGCAAAAATGCTTACGCAGCTCCTGGAAATCCATATTTAGTAAGAACAATGATGTTGACAATAGCCCCTCCATGCTCTTTCATCCAGGAACTATAAACTGCAGGATACACACAAGAAAAACTTATTAGTGTCCTAGCCCTTCTTTGTCCCCTGTTCTAGCATGCTTAATTTATTTTTTAAATTTTAATTTATCCATTTTTAATTTTTTTCTCATTGTTGAGTTATAATAGCTTTCTCTATGCTCTGCATGGAAGCCTTTTATCAAATTTGTGATTTAGAAACCTTGTAGCTTCTCTTTTCATGTCCCTAGTGGTGTGTTTTGGAATAACAAATGTGTTCCATATTATATATATACTTACTATATATATCACTCATATATAATAAGTAACAATATAACTATCCCTTATATATAATAAGTAACTCATATAATATAATAACTCATATAATAAGTAACTCACTCATATATAAGTAACAATATAACTATCCCTCATATATAATAAGTAACTCATATAATATAGTAACTCATATAATAGTAACTCATATAATAAGTAACTCACTCATATATAAGTAACAATATAACTATCCCTACCAATGCCTGAACTACCACACTATTCCTAGACTAAGCTACCTGGAATTCTTACCTGAACCACCCTAAGTGGTACAAAGTTCCAATGTATTAATTTATAAGTTACCACTCAGAATAATGGAAAGAGAAATAAACTATCACATTTAAGCTCCTGTTTTTCTGGGTCTCTACCCTGGAGCAGCCAATCCTGCATCATAACTGACATAGAGCTCTATACTGGTAGGTTAAGATGAAATCTGGGAATGTCTACATAAACTTGACTTACAGGTGCTAAGAATAGAAAACCTAATCCACGTTGGAATGAAGATTCCTAGGGTCAGAATTATACTAATTCTATGCTTTCCATCATAAAAATGTCTTGGATATTTTGTAAGAAAACCCGTGAGTAATCTGACTTCAGGAGTTTCATATTACCACTTATAAAACATAACTGTTACTCTAAAGACTATGCGTCCTAACTAGTTTTTAGTCAGAAAAAAATTCAGACTTTGATTGAATTAACAGGTCCTTAGAGTCATTTCTGAAAAACAAAGCAAGTGTGGGTATTTTCTTTAATTTGATGAGTTACCTTGTAGCTATAAATTTGCACAGATCCTTAATAATCTTCCTTAATGATTTCCTCATGAAATAAAATTTATAAGATAAAATGATATCCATGTTTTAGATTGGATATTACTACCCAGAAGTGTAGCCATTTACATTCCTATGTTGCACATGAGTAAATCTGGACAGCAAAAGTTGATGACATGGAAGTCTGAGTCCCTAACAATTTCTTAGTATACTGTATGATCTTTAAATAAAGACCCTTTGAGTTTTTGGTTATTAATCACACTTGCCTGCTTTGCACATGTAGAAGGTGCCCGTCAGGTTGGTTTCAATCACAGCGTGCCACCCCTTTGCAGTGATGTCTTCTGCAGGACTAATGAACTGGCCTCCTCCATTGTTTACCAAGAAATTGATCTTACCATAAATATCTAAAGTGGATTTGACCAAACTATTCACCTAAAGAAAAGCATTAAAAGTAAACTAGTTAATAACCTTCCTTGCCTTTTGGAATGATGGTTTGTTTGCTTTAAGAGATAACAGCTTGCACAGTCAATGGTAACTCTAAGTTCCACAATATCTACAGATCTTAAAGCTAAATCTGTAATTTTTTAAAGATTTATTTATTTATGTATACAAGAGCTGGGGTATAGGCCAGAGATGCGGGGGTGAAAGGATTCACCAGAGACAGAGTGGGGAACAGAACAGGCAGATTGATTGAAATACACTGCTGAGGGGAGCAGCGGGAGAGACAGGAGAGGTCTGCTGCACCATGTGGGTAGCTCCCTGGCCGGCGGGGGATGGAACTTGTGCTGCAGAGGCTATGGATAGCTTCATAGTGTGGTGCTTAACCCCTTGCGCCACCAGAGAGGCCCCTAAATCTGTAATTTTGATGGCAAGGTTTATCCAAGGGCCTGGACCACCCTAAGCAGTACAAAGCTCCACTGCATTAATTTATAAGCTACCACTCAGAATAATGGAAAGAGATGAAATCAGACCAAAATTAACATTAAGAAATAACTTAAGGGTCAAAAGGCACAAAAGGTAGTCTCTAGCTAAGACCATATACTTGCTTATTTCCCCCATCCTGCTTCCCTCTCTCTTTTCCTGAGGGCACTCACTCAATAAACCATTAGCAAAAGAATCTCCTCCATAGGCTCTACTTTTAATGAGATTCATCTAAGTGAGCTACTAAAGGAAAACCAAAGCATAGTCATGTTTAGGAGCCACTAATGTAAATTAAAATGAATAAGTGATATAATTACATGCATATTTACCTCTTCTTCCTTACGGATGTTGCATTGTATGGGAGTGATTTGGGCCTTGTTAGGAGAGAGCTTGGCTTTCAGTTCATTTACAGTAGATTTTAATCTATCAATTTTACGGGATGCAATGACCACATTACATCCTGGAAAGAACAAAGACAACAAATAAATATGTTTGCATTGGTTATCTAAATTCCAAAAATAGCATAAAATATTGCATGTGTTTCTATAAGATAAGTGAAGACTTCTGCTTCAACATGGAGTAACAGGAACTGAATCTACCCCTCAAGGCCCAGCCCAAAGAACAAAAAAACTGGACAAGATAAATGCAACCATGGTTTTCCAGGCATTGGGCCACCAGGGAGCACAGCATAGGGATCTCAGAAGGTAAAACAGAAAACACGAGCGCCATGTAAGTTCGGGTTGCTGCATGGTGAGTTTCCCACCTGCAGCACAGGGAGGAGAAATCATTCAAGCCCAAGAGGCAAGTAGGCAGAACAGGCTAACCTGGGCCTCTGGGGAGGCAAGACAGCGAGACTACACAGGGTACAGAGAGAAGAGAGGAAGGCAAAGCAAGAACTCCACACATCTGCAGAGAGTTCCATCCAGTCTTAGGCTCATCACTGATCAGCGCTTATGAATAAAGAAATATTTTTGACTGGGGAACAAACCACCCAGAATGAGCAGAGGGAACAGAGCCTGGCACTCACACAGCACTGCGGATAGTTTGTGTTCCCACCAGGAAAATTTTTCCTGCGGCACTGAATAAAGTACTCAGAAGAGTATGGTCTCTGTAGTAATTTTCTGTTAGTTCACAGTTCAGGTCCATAGTTAACATAAAGAGAGTCCTTTTTGAAGTATTAAACTGCATCCTAGAACAAAATTCCAAATATTTACAAGAATATAAAACATATAAACAACGAGCACCCCAATAAAGTAGAATTCAAATGCCTGGCATCTTATCAAGCATGCAAAGAAGCAGAAAAACACAACACATATTGAGAAGAAAATTCAGTGAATTAAAACAGATCCAAAGATGACACTGGTGATATAATAAACCAGTGATAAGAGAAAAATCTTTTTATAATTATTATTTTTTAATTTTCATACATTGTTCTTCATTTTTGTACATATTTGAGTTCTCCCCTCAGGTGTAATCCCCGTAAAAATCCTGCCACCACATCACCTGGGAACTATCACCTTGGTCCTGTGTGCTCTTCCTACCCTTGTTTTGATCTCTCTCCTTCCCCTTGCCCTGTTGTAAGCCTCAGATCTATAGTTACCTACAAGTTCTGTGGGGGATTTTTTTGATCCTTTGCTTGGTTTCCCTATATTCTAAGGAGAAAAATCTTAAACATTAGAGAAAAGGAACACATTAAGTATAAAACAAAAGGGCCTCCCCAGTGGAGCAGCGGTTGAGCGCTGGGTTGCGAAGCTGCCCGCAGCCTTTGCAGTGCCGGTTCGATCCCCAGCTGCTCCCCGGCCACTGGAGGAGGGTCCCACATGGCGCACAGACCTCTCCTGCTGCCCGCTGCTCCCCTCAGCAGTGTACTTCGGTCCTTCTGCCTGCTCTGCTCCCCGCTCTGGCTCTGGTGAATTTTCTCACCCTCCTGCGCTTCTGACTGTATCCAGTGCTTGTATAAATAAATAAATAAATCTTTTTTAAAAAAGTATAAAACAAAAGAGGAAAGAGGCAAAGAAGACAGAAAACTGCTTTTCAGAAACAATGTAAGCCAGAAAACAGTGGATTGTCTTGAAAGTCTTGAGAGTTGGGGAGGGGAGTTGGTGTGGGAGATTTATGAATCTAGAAATCTTGACCCAGTAAAAACAGCTTTCCAAAGTGACAGCAAAATAAATAGTTGTTTATACACACAAGCACACATGCATGTTTGTGCACACACATGCACACACACGCACACACACACAATAGCTGGAAGACTTCATTAAAGCAGACCTGTAGTACAAACTAGATTAAGGAAAGTCCTTCATTAACAACCAGATGGAAATCTAAATCTACAGAAAAAGAAGAAAGAAAACTAGAAATGGTAATTAGGTGAACAACTACAAAGACTTCTCTGTTTTCTAGTCAAATCACTTTAAAAAGTTGTGATTGCTTACAATAAAAATGATTAGCACTGTATTATGGGATCGGTAAAATCTGAGTATAAATGTATGAATGAATAAAATGTATGAGAACAACAGCATAATGGTCAATAAGGGTGAATTAGAAGTCCTGGCAGTCCTGGTTTTGCACAGTTTTAATACACACTAATATCTATTAGCTTAATTTAATTAAATTACACTCATCCCCAATAGCATGGCTAAAATTCCAGGAATCATTGCCTATTACCTGTACTTGCATAAATTACAAACTCCACTGCTAGCTCTTCAGTCTATAAATCATGTGAATAATAAAGCACATCAGGATTAGTGAGAGATCAGGTCACTTCTTTCAATGGATGTTAGACTGGGCACTAAACTCTGCCCTTCAGTTCACATACAAACAACAAAGAATGTAGTTATGTTGCCTCCTGTCTCCCGATGAAAATTTACAAAATGTATGAGTGAAAGAGGGACTGACTGATCAACAAAAATGACCAACTAAGAGAGAAAATTGGCAACTCTGAAAGTAAAATCAGAATTGAATGTGAATCACTTTTTTTCACATTTTTATTTTAACTATCCTTGGGAAAATCTAAAATTTTTGTGTCTTTTTTTCTTTTTTTTTTATATTCCCCATACAATTGCACTCCTCTTATTTCGACCCCAATCTCTCCTTTCCCTGCCCCGCCCCACAGTGTGTCTCTGGTTTACAGTTGTTTGTTGATTTTGATTTTTTCTTTCTTATAGTTATTCTTTTTCCTGGTCCCTTATTTAGGTTTTCTAGATTCCTGCTATGAGTGAGACCTGAATGTGAATGATTTAAAAGAGGAGCAGCTTGGCCAGGAAATGCTGACATTGCCACCTCTGTTTACCTTCAACAAAAATATGATACTACAAGAGAGTAATCCTGAACCTTGGTTACTCATTGCTGTCTTACTTCGTAGCCCAGTCTAAAGAGAATGCTTCCTTTTTCTAAAGTACAAGTATAGAAAACAGACATTCTTGCAGGGTGTGGTCACGTGACTCAAAACAGATACAGGGTAGAGGCTCACCAGGCTTCCCAGAGGTACATGGAGATTTAAACACTATTGATAATCATAAATGTATTGATAACACTTCTCCATCTCTCTGACCAAACCAAGATTGGCAGCTCTTTCTACATGGTCCCAATGTCCCTGTCTTCACATACACAATACTTAAGCCTGCATTGTATCAGTATTACTGGTTTACTTTCGTCTTCCTGGGTCACTGCCATCTGCTGGAAGACAGGAAAACTGTCATGGCTGTAACTGGCACACTATCACAAATTCCACATTTAATACACACAAGGTAGAATTAATGTTTACAAAGGCAAAGATTAAAATGACTCTCCATTTGGTCAGAACTACCTTAGTTAGTTACATAGGATGAGTTAGCTTCTGCCTATTAAAATAAGGCACTTTAAAAACCAATTTTTCAAAGTTAGGTTATAATTCTGTCAGTTACAACTAGAAATGTTTGGAAGTTCTGAAGGGCAGTCTGAGAGCTTTACAAAGTAAATATTGAAAAGATCCATCATGAGTTCCTTATAAGACAAGACTAACTTGTCTTAAAAGAATAAGAATAGAATAAGAGGGGCCTCCCCTGTGGCGCAGCTGTTGAGCGCTGGGTTGCAAAGCTGCCCGCGGCCTCTGTGGTGCCAGTTCGATCCCCAGCTGCTCCCCGGCCACTGGAGGAGGGTCCCATATGGCGCGCAGACCTCTCCTGCCGCCCGCTGCTCCCCTCAGCAGTGTACTTCGGTCCTTCTGCCTGCTCTGCTCCCCGCTCTGGCTCTGGTGAATTCTCTCACCCTCCCGCGCTTCTGACTGTACCCAGTGCTTGTATAAATAAATAAATAAATCTTTAAAAAAAAAAAAAAGAATAAGAATGAGAATAGAATTCAATTTATCAAAATTGATGAATAATTTTCAACAAAGCATAAATTATTCTGCTGGGAGGTACCTTATTCCTTTCTTTAGTTTCCAGAAGGGTCATCTACATTCAGGAGAGTAGAGAATTGAAATACAGCCAAAATCCAAGCCTAGCCGGGCTTCACTGAGTTAGGACTAGCTAATTTGATCAGTGAGGTGAGAAGAAATAAGCACCCTTGAGCAAGCTGCCACCACTGACTGACCCACCTTATTTCTTACATCTTTCTGCCTGCACGTTGGGCATAATTTTCTCTGTCCTTCCAAGATGAGTAGGACAGAGACTCTATAACTCTTCTTAAATCCATATGAAAAAATTAAGTCTCATAAAAAATAAATTAATTAATTAAACCATCCCCAGGAATACTAAGGTGATTAATACATATCTTTGTCTAAGGCCTCTAATATGACATAAGGTAAAAAGACAAAAACAGAATTACCTGGATGAATTATCTATTTAGAAGTCTACTAAGTTATCACTGATTACTATCTGAACCCTGAAGGCTTCAGGACAGTGAATTCAGGACAGTGAATTATCTAACACAAGTTGAGTTTGATGGGAATACAACATGAAAAGACTCTTTAACTGCTTTTAATTTAATTTATCTTTAACTGCTAAGGCTGGAACATATATACAAATTTAAACTAGGTTTCAAAGGTAAATCAAAGGATGCTGCAAAGTTGCTGAAACACTAGAAGCCTAAATTTCCAATAGATGAATAGTTAAATAAATCAATACATATTCATAGAATGAAATATTATGTAACTCTGAAAAGAATAAGATACTGCTATGTGTTCTAGCATTGAAAAACATCTTAAGTGGAGTAGTTGTAGAGCAGTAAGAACACAGTTGGTCTGGTTTTGTAAATAAGAAAATAAAACAAGTGTGGATATGTGTGCATGCTGGTAGATTCATAGAAAATTTCCAGGGAGGGGATCTAGGAGAGGGCAGAATGGGAAAGATTTTCTTTCTTTTATATATTTCTAGACTATATGAATATATCACAATGCTCTTTTATTACCTTATAATAATCTTTATTACCTTTCTCCTAATCTTTATGCTAAATGACTTGGATAGACAAATTTTTGTTGTAATTTATATGAATTGCTAGAGAAATTCAGAAAGCTCGATACATTGGTGAGTATAAGATCTAGAAGTTACTTGTGGATAAAGAATTATTTCAGCATCAGAGGTATACAGAGCCAAGTATGTTGCTTTCCTGCTTGGATGGGCACTGATTCCTTTAAACAATCAACTCATTTATTAAGAACTGCATGTTATTAAGCACTCCATGTTTAAAGAACCTTCTGGGTGCTTTAAAGGGCCTGGTGCTGGTAAGAGCCTAGTGACAAGGGCAAGAAAAATGCTGTTTTGCCTCACAATTTCCACTTGCCTTTCCCACTTTCATTTGATCCACTTTTTCTAACTTCTGCTATAGTCACAGAATGAATGACTAACTTGAAGACAAAGAAAGGAGAGTAAGATGAATTCAATTTGAATGGTCTTGGGTGTTCTTTGATGGAATCAGGACTTCCTCTGTCTAACAGACTCTGTCAAAACACAAGGACAAGGTTCCAGTACTGCTCATTGCATTCTGCTCTTGAGAACTACCATTTTCAGCGTTCTCTCAGAAAAAGGAACAGTCAAAAATCATTTCGATGTGAAGACAACACAATAATTATCATTTTTAAAAGCATGCTTCAAAATTCAACTTGTAA
This sequence comes from Talpa occidentalis, assembly GCF_014898055.3. Taxonomy (NCBI): domain Eukaryota; kingdom Metazoa; phylum Chordata; class Mammalia; order Eulipotyphla; family Talpidae; genus Talpa; species Talpa occidentalis. The sequence continues at coordinate 135,105,871 of NW_023603184.1, forward strand.
TTGACACCAAAAAAATAGTAGCCTTCTCACTAGAAACAGAATTGGCCAACATTTTATTTTAGTTGCTCAACTTGGATTTCTATAACAACTTTAAGGAAAATTTGGCATTAATTTTGGCATAAAAAAAAGAAAACTGAGAAAGTCCTAGTAGAAATTAGTTGTATATTCTCTCACCAAAGGAAATGCATTTTTTTTTTTATAGAGGCATGCTTTATTTATTTGTTTTGCTGGTTTGTTTGTTTTTTGTTTATACATGCACTGGGTATAGTCAGAAGCACGGGAGGGTGAGAGAATTCACCAGAGCCAGAGAGGGGAGCAGAGCAGGCAGAAGGACCGAAGTACACTGCTGAGGGGAGCAGCGGGCGGCAGGAGAGGTCTGCGCACCATGTGGGACCCTCGCCGACGGCCGGGGAGCAGCCGGGGATCGAACCGGCGCCGCAGAGGCCCCGGGCAGCTTCGCAACCCAGCGTTCAACCGCTGCGCCACCGGGGAGGCCCCAAAGGAAATGCATTTTAAACACAATGTTATGTACTATATTACAATATTATGAAAACAATATTGCATACACTTTTTAAAAATATATATGGAGTATTTTTCTAGGGTCATGTTTCATTGTTTTTACTGATATAATCCATGGTTTCCCAAAGATTACAAGATCACTGTCCTCACATTTCCAGTCTCCCCAGATGAAAATAAATTTGGCAGTAAGCATTTGGCTGGTGCATATTATTAAACTGGAAGAAAGTTCAAGTATGTAAAAATTCATAAAGCCAAACCTGCTGTTAAAATAATAATGCCCTTCACATAAAAACTCTGGTTTTCTTGGGGATTTTTCTAGCAGAGGATAGAGTAGGGTGGTGGAAGAGGGCTATAATGGTGATGAGGCTGGGATCGGATTGGGAAATGGTATTTACCCACTGTTTTCTTATTGAAGAGATATATTTTCATTTTTCAACACTCTTTCAAAACTTTTCAGTTTTTTTACTTATACTATCTTCCAAGCATTAGAAACACAAAGTAAGGGCAATTTATATGTTCATGAAAAATGAAAACAATTTTCATTTTTATCTTAATTTATTATTATCTTAAATAATAGCCCTCATTATTCAAATTACTTTCAGTAAAATAGACGCTGTTAAAAATTTTATAAACTTCCTTCCAGTCTTTTTTCTGCATATGTATTTTAATTAATGATCTAATTGGAATGCTATATTTTGTTTAGAACCCTTCTTTTTCAATCATATAGTATGCATTTTTTGCAACAAGTCTTCAGTAGCAAGGTGTTTAAATTGATCATAATATTTCATTGTTTATTAATTTAACTATTTCTGTTATAAAGGATATTTAGGCAATTTCCAGTTTTTCACTACTCAATATTACATCCATAAATACAAATCTGTATTTGTCTCTGTGTCTTTTTTGCAGTAAATTCCTGAGAAATAAATTATGAGATCGTAGATCATGATTACGGTTAAGAGTATGGGATCTTTTATTCCAAACTGCTCCCCAGAAAACTTGAAATAATTTACATTCTTGCCTGCCTTCTCATCTCCTCAACATTTTCATTTTCCCCAGTGTTTGAAATTTTGTTAGAAAAACAATGGCATCGTATTATTTCACCTTGCATTTAGTGCCAATAAAATTATTATTTTCTTACATACAATTGCCTACTTGGAACACTTGTTCAGCTCATTAGCCTCATTTTCTAACAGTGTCCATCTTTTTTTATTTATTTGTGAGAGCTTCTAACATAATAAATTTGTTTCTTATTGTATACATTGCCCCTCCCCACCCCCGCTGGGCCTTCAAACTATAGGTGAACTTCTTTTTCCTCCTTTCGTGGTCTCTTTGCTCTTTAATGTGTTTACAAGCTCCTCCCCTCATCCAAGATAAAGAGAGGAGATTTTATGGAATTAATCTTTATACGTGACAACCTTTTCCAGTCTTCCCGTATTTGCAATTCTCAGATTAGACTATATGGAATATATAGACTATATATATTGACTATATGGAAATAGACTAATGGAAAATGGATTCTTTCTAAATACACAATAAACTCCATAGCATATTTCTACGGGCATCTTTACTCCACTCCTGGGACACAGTTCAGCCAGAAGTGTCTTCCCATTAGTTTGCAACTAGGGGCTCATCCATCAATGCTTCTCTATCTTATTTTGGGAAAAACCTCTTCTCTCCCCTTCGCGGTTTTAATTCCGCCCTCCTCCACCTCTCCTTGATTTTGCAACTCCCACGCTCTTCCAGGCCCTGCTGGTGACCCCCATCCCAGACCCCGAGTTCTGGCAGCCCGTGTCTCCACCAACCCCTGGCTCTGAGGACTCTGCCCCGGAGGCTTGCGCACGCACCCAGGTGCAGGAGCTCGGTCGCGATGGCCTTGCCGATGCCCGTGCCCCCGCCGGTGACGATGGCCACTTTGTCCTGCAGCAGGCCGGCCGCCAAGCAGCTCTTGATGCTGGTTAAAGGTTTCATCGCCTTGGAAGCTGTGACTGCCCAGAGCTCAGGCCAGATCGGTTCACTGGGTCTGGCTGCAGGTTTAAGGGCCGACGCGCACTGGGCGGTAGGGCCCGCCCAGCACCCCCGCGGCCCCCGCCGCCCCGCCGCGCCGCGGAGCCACCCCACCGCCCCGCCCCACCGGCCCCGCCCCGCCCCGGCCCCCGCCCCGCCCCGCCCACCGGTCCTCCGCTCTGCCCACTCGCCCCGCCCTCAGCCCCGCCCACGACCTGCCGCCCCGCCCACGACCTGCCGCCCCGCCCACCACCCCGCCCGGCCCACCGTCCCTCCGCTCTGCCCATTCGCCCCGCCCTCAGCCCCGCCCACGACCTGCCGCCCCGCCCACGACCTGCCGCCCCGCCCACCACCCCCGCCCCGCCCACCGTCCCTCTGCTCTGCCCACTCGCCCCGCCCTCAGCCCCGCCCACCGACCCACCGCCCCGCCCACTGCCCCGACGCCCCGCCCCCCGTCCCTCCGCCTGCCCACTCTCCCCGCCCGCCGCCCGCCGTCTGCAGCGCCAGCTCGGAGCCTTCCCGGGAAGGACCGCTCCCTGGTGGTGGCTTCGGACCGCTCTCAGTTCTCTGCCCGCCTCCATCCTCCGGCTGTAGGTGAGACACCGCGTTGGTTGTGTGTGTGTGTGGCTCCCCCCTCACCTTGCCATGGAGAGGGGTGGTTGGAGGAAGGGAAGCAAACAAAAAGCGGGAGTCTGCGCTGCTTTGAAAAATTCAATTCTCAGTGCTGTAGCTCCCACGATTAATTAAAATTAAATCTCCAGTGCATCTGGGAAAAGAGAGGCTGCCTCTTGGGAGCCTTGCGGCGCCTGCCCGCCACCGACGTCGGGAGATGCTCTGGCTCCAGCTGCTGTGGGAGGCTGTCTGGGAAGGGAGGGGTGGAGGAGGCAGCTTTAGCTGTGGGGGCAGAAATCCGGCTTCCCAACCCTTTCATCCTCCCGGAAAGAGACCCTGGGGATGGGAGGTAGGAGGGAGGGGGGGAGCAGTTATCCACAGAACCAAGATAATAAATGATTTTTAAAAATAAACTCGAGCCCACCTCCACCTCATCTCCCTCTTCCCAGCCAGCAATGAAGCGCAGAAGCAACCTTCACCACATTTGAGATCTGATGCATTTCAGCCGGGCTGTGTAAATTGAGAGTCCAAGAGGATCTTTCGTTGAAGAGTGCATGCTTCCTACGAGAAAGCATCTGTAGGTGTGTGGATCCTGTCCTCTTGTTCATTCCTTACACAGGGGAGGGAGCCTTCTGATGATAGGGGAGATTTCTCATCAGTGTTTGGGATCTATTATTCAGATTTTCCTTATTGTTAATCATACTTGCCACTTGTCAACCACTAGAGTGAAATTACACCAACTGAGATTTGCCTAAGAATTTGGAGGGTCTAGGGGATGTGTCCGGTGCTCTGCCCTTAGCAATCCAGGCAGGCTGCTATTTCTAACTCTGCTGTCAGGGTACTGTATTTACCCTGCCAGACAGTAAAATAATGTAAAAGCAAACAAATGCTATCATTCTTTTGTTGGGCCCACCATTTAGGATTCAGAAAGTGACTTGGAAATGAATGGTTTGGTGGAGAGTGTAACGAGATTTCGTCATTTCCTCCCAGCTCCTCCATCACCCTGACCTTGTTTGACCTCCTGATAGAAACAGTTACCCCTTATCTTTGTTCCTGCTTTAGGGATGGAAGGAAATCTCTTCTGCTTTCCATTTGCTGGATAGAGTATGAAGGAATCACTTCATTCCACCTCTTAAGTCAGTTATGTAGAATTTGGTCAATTATGATGAATTTTTTTTTAAATTACAACATCTTCAAAACAAAAGATTTGAATAGGAAAGCTAAAGTATTGTTGCTGAAAAAAAGAATTCTTGATGCTTTGATCCCAATGACAAGATATTTTCTTAACAGGAAAAAGAGACTGACTCAGTTAGTAAGGCTGCTTATTCCAGAAAATTCCAGACTTTCTTTTTTGGGAAAAAGATTTGCTGTAAATTGCTTTTAAAGATAATTTTTTGGAAGGTATCATCCAACATGGCTTGTGTTCTGTCGAGACCTGTGGATTCAGAGTTCTGCAGAGGCTATGCCTCTGGAGTGTAGGCCTGATCATGGGATGAAGCCGTGGTGTGATGGCCATTTGGTGGAGAGGGAGACCATCTTCCAGGGAAAAGATGATTGCCTGACTGAGCCATTTCAACAGCTAAGGATGACAAGGAGCCATTTCTCACCTGCAAACAAGTTGCAATATGAGAAGTCAGGAAACTCTTTTTCATAACAGGGAGACAGCCTGTGGTTCTGAGAGATCTTTTAATGAAATAAGAAGGTGTGATGATCATTTTGCCTTTGCCTTTGACCTCAGTCAGGCTTCAAAAGTCAGTTAACCCCAGGGCCTCCCCGGTGGCGCAGCGGTTGAGCGCTGGGTTGCGAAGCTGCCCGCGGCTTCTGCGGCGCCGGTTCGATCCCCGGCTGCTCCCCGGCCACCGGAGGAGGGTCCCACATGGCGCGCAGACCTCTCCTGCCGCCCGCTGCTCCCCTCAGCAGTGTGCTTCGGTCCTTCTGCCTGCTCTGCTCCCCGCTCTGGCTCTGGTGGATTCTCTCACCCTCCCACGCTTCTGACTGTACCCAGTGCATGTATAAACAAACAAACAAACAAATAAATAAATAAAACATGCCTCTATTAAAAAAAAAAAAAAATGAATAAAAAAAAAAAAAAAAAAAAGTCAGTTAACCCCAGAGTCCTGCAGACACAACCACAGTTTTGCCACTGGAGGCTCTTGTTTCCAGGCTTTAACTCTGGCTCCTGATGGAGCCATCTCTTCTTAGGGCAACCACGCCAGACTGCACTGATTGCTTCTTTGGCTGAATCAAATGCCACCCTGCACTCTGCATCACTGTGGCCATGATCCTTCCACACTCCCACTCTGTCACACCGCATGAGTACACCCCCTCATTTAAAGTGCTCTTTCTGCTCACCCATGTTCCTACCCCTCCCTCCCCCGCCCCATCTGCCTGGGAACTTCATCCTTCCCTCCCCAGGCAAAGCAGCTGCTAGCTTGTCTCAGATTGATAGGGACCTATGGATTCTCAACATTCAGACTCAGGGAATCTCAGTGCCTAGGGAATGTCAATAGACATGTAGCTCTGCCTCACCTGGAAGTAGGACCAGTCCAGGCCAACTCTCACAAATAATAGTCAATCAAGTTCACAGCTTTCACTCAGTATTTATTGGGTATCTGCTATATGCTGATACTGTTCTGGGCATGGCCAGGACTATGTACTCTATCAGGGGAATTATAGCATAGTAGCCCAGAAAAGTGTGGAAATTATTTTACTTTCTCTTTTTTGCAATTTAAAAAGGAGAAATCTTCAGAACCTGCTCCTCAGATCAAATACTAACCACATAATAAAGATAATTAAACTTTCCTCTCTTAATGGATGTACATATCATATTTCCTTCCCCTATGTCCTGCCAAGTCCATGCTGAGTATCTGCAGCATGTCCCTGTCCTCCCATAGAAGGTGAAAACAGATAGTTCCTGATTTTTGAAACTATAATCTCCTCCAAGAGATGAATGAAAACTCTTGAAGCCAGCCATAATCAATACAAGACCATATGAAATGCTGCCTAATTAAGCACAAATAGAGTATGGTACAGATGACAAATGCTACTGAAATGTAGAGTTGGAGAAGGCAAAAAAGAAAGGGGTTAGAAAATGACATTTATGAAGATCAATTCATACTAGACATTTTTCACTTGAACACTCATTTCATTCTCTCCACACTCCTGCACCAACAGGGAAAAGACACCTATGTGTTGGGGTAGTCCCAGCAGGGGACATGAGTGAGTCTGTCTTGAACCAGGCTTGGAAAAAGTGGAATGAAAAAGGTGAAGTAACTAACATAAGTAGACAAGTTGACCAGTCACGTGGTGGGAAGGGGATAAGGAAAATTTGATACTGAACCCTAGGTTAACACATGAATATGAAGAACCTCAAACACCAGTCTCTTTAGATATATTTTGGGAAGAATGGTAAGACAGTGATGGTACTGGGCAACACAAAAAAGATTTTTCTTTGTTAATCACAGTTTAAAACACTAAAGGAAGAATTTTGAAATGGAAGCAGATAAACCAACTTCACTGAAGAAATATAGTCTAGCCTAAAGTAGTAGGAGAAAGTCAAATGAACAAATTAGCAAGGAGACTTTATTTATATTTTAAATTTTTAAAAAAGATTTATTTATTTACGCATATAAGAACTGGGGTACAGGCCAGCGATGTGAGGAGTGAGGGGATTCACCAGAGACAGAGTGGGGAGCAGAACAGGCAGACTGACTGAAATACACTGCTGAGGGGAGCAGTGGGCATAAAAGGAGAAGTCTGCTATGCCATGTGGGTCAGCTCCCTGGCCAGGGTTTGAACTTTGTGCTTCAGTGGCTGTGGAATAGCTTCATAGTGCTGTGACTTAACCCTTTGTGCCACCAGGGAGACCTTAGCAAGGAGATTTTATAGGAATGATTGGCAAGACTTAGAGACTGATTGTCAGCAACACAGGAATAGCTCACTAATGTAGGACAAGTATTCATCGCATATGATTCTCCAGGTTTGAGTCTAAAATCTTGGGTAAATGTTGGCAGGAAGTGTAGCACAGTGAATAGACATGGGCTTTTAAAATGACCAAACTTGGATGTGACATGGCTTCCCAGACATCAGTTGAATTAGAGAACTAGGAAAATATTTTCTGTTAAACATAGACTCTTAGAAAATAGAATTCAAAATGCATGTACGTTTTTAAAATGAGCCTTGAAAAGTATAATCTTAGGGAGGACCACATGCAGCCACATTCAGGCCCTTCTGGCCGAGTGACCCCTCTCTTCTGCATTGTGGCTACTGTGGTAGAAAAGTCCTGTTCAGTAATAAACAACACAACATCATTATTCTAATGTTTGGGTTTCTTGACCTCTGGAGCTATTTCACTTAGAAAGCCCCTAAACCCTCAATCTTCCTGCTTCTAGAACACATGTTCATAGACACTTCACCAACTGAGTTTCATAGGCCAGCAAGCTCCATGCATAAGATTGTGAACCTGGGACCTCCCTGGTGGCGCACGGGGTTAAGATGCAGCACTGTCAAGCTATCAGCAGTCACTGCAGCACCAGTTCAATCCCCAGCCAGGGATCTACCCACATGGCCCAGCAGACCTCTCCTATCTTGCCCGCTGCTCCCCTCAGCAGTGCTTTTCAGTCAATCCGCCTGTTCTGTTCCCCACTCTGTCTCTGGTGAATCTCCTCACCCCCCCACCCCAAACCTCTGGCCTACACCCCAGTTCTTGTATGCTTAAGGTTACTCATTCTGCTCAGACAATTCTCCTGTGGCAAAGTCAGGCTGTGAGAACTACCTGAAGCTTAATTCCACCTGTTAATATTTGATTTTTTGGGCCTGTGTTCCTGGGCTACGTGCCTAGGAAAATGAACACCAATGAACACCTGCCATAAGGAAATTGCCAATTTGGGGCCTCCCCTGGTGGCGCAGTGGTTGAGTGCTGGGCTGCGAAGCTGCCCGCAGCCTCTGCAGCGCTGCTTCTATCCCCGGCCGGGCGGCGATGGTCCCACATGCACACAGACCTCTCCTGTCTTGCCCGCTGCTCCCCTCAGCAGTGTATTTCGTCAGTCTGCCTGTTCTGTTCCCCGCTCTGGCTCTGGTGAATTCTCTCACCTTCCTGCACTTCTGACTGTACCCAGTGCTTGTATAAACAAACAAACAAACAAACAAACAAACAAATAAATAAATAAATAAATAAATAAATAAATAATTACCAATTGGAGGACTAAGACGGTGAGAGGGCAACAGGGAAGCTGGGAAGGTAGCTCAGCCTTTGCGGGGAAAATTCATTCCGTTAGACTTAAGAGGCACCCAAATTTTTGAAACATTGAAAGGAGAGGAGATGTGTTCTGGCATTTGAAGAAAAATGATAGCATAGGTCCTAGCACATTATAATACCAAAGATGCATGATTTTCAGAAAAGAGATTCCCTTCTAACTGAATGGCATTCAGCGCCCAGTTAGATTTGTGTTTGTTTATTCTCTCCCCACCCCACCCAACTGAGCCAGTGCACTAGACTTTGGGAACATTCCTGCAAATAAAAGAAGAAACTTTATTAGTGGGGATAAAAAGGAACCAGAGTGTGTGTGTGTGTGTGTGTGTGTGTGTGAGAGAGAGAGAGAGAGAGAGACGGTGAAAGACCAGCAGTGCTCCATGAGTGCAGAAAGAAAACAGGAGTTGGAAACCAGGGACAAAAGTACTTGAAAACCTGCTGGAGCTATGTTGGGGACAGGGTGAGGAGGGCAAGGTAGCAATTCTCAATTCTCAGTTATAAATACGGTTGCTTGTTTGGTACTTGTTTGGTAAATGGAAACTTCATATTCATAGATATTGCCGTGGTAGTGTTAAAGAAAGGTATTTTTACAATAATGTAATAAAACAGTGGAGCCCTTTGCCTCCTCTACCACATTTAAAACTGGGTTTGTTCAAAGTGCATGTGATTAGTCTGGTTAATGAATGAAGAGGAAATGAGAGAAGATGATCATAATTTTGTAGCCTAAGGTAGTAATAGGTCTAGCCCATTGTCATCAATGGTTACTTATTTCCCGAAAGAGCAGCCATTAGGTAGGTACCTTCTGGTGGAAGTACAAGATGCCATCTATAATATTGTCTTGCCCAAACAGCAGACCCATAAAATTCCAATCTGAATCTCATCAGGTCTCTATTTAGTTACTGACTTATAGGTATTTGTCACAAAGCAGCACACTGTGAGATTGCGACCAGCAAAGTTCAGGCTGAGAGAATCTACAAGATAGATGACTGCTTTTTTTTTTTTAAAAGATGTATTTATTTATGCATACAAGAACTGGGGTGTGTTAAGAGTGAAAAGTTTGCATCTCTCCAGTGTCTCCCATCATGTGATGGGACTGATGCCAGCAACTCTCTAGGATCATGGGCCAACAGGAAGTCAGAAGGCAGGTATCCTTTATAGAATATCAAGGTTCATGAAATTATACTGTCTCTGGGTGGTTTGTTCAAAGTTGCCTTCATTCATTTGATTACAGTTGTGATGTATCATTCAATGGCAAGACATCAGAATGGTCCTAGCAACCTGAATCCCCATCTTTGGTGGGAGTAAGAATTGTTATTAATTCTTATCTTTTTAGAAGGCTTCCTTATCCAATATCCTTATACTTGACATTTCCTGGCTAGACTGATGGGTTTTTCATAATATATGTTTATGTAAAAGACAGAAGTATTATTGCAACACAAAATTTTATTCACAACAATCTATTCTTGTGAAATGAATAATGGATTATAATACTCCCCCAAATAAAGTCTTATGAGGAGTAAATGGTGGGAAAGGCTTCTGCTATTGAGGGTCATTTCCCAAGCCCCTCTCCATCTTGCCCCATTAGCTCCCTGATTATGACTTTGCTTTCCTATTTATCAAGTGGAACTCATTGTTGGATTTGTATAGCCCTTTGCATAGCCCCATGTAGGAAGAAGCTGTGTGATGTGTGGATTGTGAGTTTGTACAAGCAAATTGCACTCTTTACAAGGAATAACTAGACGTGAGCACGAAGATGGAAGAGCCGGTGCCAGTGGAAGGCCAAGGCCAACTCCCCAGCCCCCAGCAAGGCTCTCTGAGGAAAGCCGTGGCTGCTGCCCTGACCCTGGATGGAGAATCCACTCTGGGTCGCAGGAAAAAGAAGAGGAAAGAGTCCCGCCCAGCATCTATCATCATCTACCGGTCAGAGAATGAGGAAGTGGATGAAGAGCCCGGGGAATCAGAAGGTGGAGACCAACCGAAAGAAGAGGAGGGAGAAGATTTCCTAGATTATCCTGCAGATGATGGTAAGTGTCTCTCAGACCAGTTGTTTAAAACCAGTTGGGAAGAAAGCTAATTGAGAATCCTCCAGAAGATAGCAGGCATTTGTTCACTGCCAATGTTTTCTTGATATATTTCTTCAACAAGACTGTGTGACACTTTTTTTTTAAGATTTATTTATTTATGCATACAAGAACTAGGGTACAGGCCAGAGGTATGGGGGCTGAAAGTTTTCACCAGAGACAGAGTGGGGAACAGAACAGGCAGATTGACTGAAATGCACTGCTGAGGGGAGCAGCGGGCAAAACAGGAGAGGTCTGCTGCACCATGTGGGTAGCTCCCTGGCCGGGGATCAAACTCTTGCTGCAGTGGCTGTGGATAGCTTCACAGTGCTGCGACTTAACCCCTTGCACCACCAGGGAGGCCCCTGTGTGACAGTCTTCATTCAAGAGTTGACAGTATTTTTGGGGGTAACTACTATGGATTATTGGGTAGAGATCACCTCCCTTCTGGAACTCCCAGTATACTGGAAGAGGTCAATTTATACACAAAGATAAATAAGACAAGGGAACATGCCAATTATTTAATGTATGTAAGATAAAGAAACAATAATAGTTGACTTTCATAATAATCAGGGAAATGCAAACTATAACAGCAAGTTATAAAACTCCTTTCGTGTAGGATGGCTAAAAAATGGGTAAAATCTGATGACACCCATGTGAGAAAATGAATATATGCTCGTAAACCTCAAGAGAAAATGGAAGCTGCTTCAACCATGTTGTAGGGAAATGTCAATATTTACAATTCAAAATATACATACCCTATGGCTTAACAGTTCTCATTAACTATCCCACAAAACTTTTAGCCATGTGTACAAAGAGGCAAATATGAGAATGTTCTTTGCTGCTAATGAAACTGTGGGATGTCGTTACTAAGTATTACTATGCAGCAATAGATAGATGAGGTAGATCTATTTGTGCCGGTGGATAGATCTTTAAAAGACATTAAGTCCACAGTGAGTGCCATAAGCAAGGCCCTGGCTCTCATGGGGTTTACCATCTAGTTGAGGGGATGACAGTGAACATGTCAGCAAAAGGAACATAGGTGCAGGTAAGGGTGAGTTCCAAAGACACAATAGCTATGGTGGAGGGAAGAGGGGTGACTGGAGGAGGGCAGTGGGGGAGATTGCATGGCCAGGGAAGGCCTTTTTGAGGTAGTGACATTTGAACGGATGCAAATGACATAAAGGAGTCAGTCATGATAAAACTGGGGGCCAGAACTTTCTGAGAAGTGGGAACAGCAAGGGCAAAAACCTTAAGATGGGCTTACCGGGGGCCTGTCTATGGAACAGTTATTTCTGTGTAGGGAGTATAGAGAAGGGAGACCACTATGGGGGGCCCTGCTCTTTCAGTTTCTGTCCTATCCTCTTCCAAATATAGGAAGAGGTGGCACAGGCGGTTGAATGTAGCACTGTGAAGCAGTCTGCAGCCTCTGCAGCGCCAGTTCAATCCTGGCCGGCCGGCGAGGGCCCCACATGGCACAGCAGACCTCTCCTGTCGTGCCTGCTGCTCCCTTCAGCAGTGTGTTTCGTCAGTCTGCCTGTTCTGTTCCCCGCTCTGTCTGGTGAATCCTCTCACCCTCCCGTGCATCTGGCCTATACCCCGGTTCTTGTATAAATAAATCTTTTTAAAAAAAAAATCTCATCTACAAATACAGGAAAAAGAGCCCAACAGGGCCTAAGGGACAGGATTACCTGAAGTCTGTGCTCTCCCCACCTTCCACTTTGAGGCTACATTTACATACCAAGGACCATGGGCTTTCCTGACTCAATATCTTCAGCCTCATACGGTAGCCAAGGATGGGTGTTTGGTGGTGGGGGAGGGTGGCGTGTGTTGGAGGTGTGAGTGTTGTGTGTGTGTAATGTACATGGTGTGTGAATATGTTTCTGTGGTGTATGTGTGGTACATGTGTGATATGTACATGGCATGTGTATATGTGTGCAGTATATTGTGGTATGTGTGTGGTATATGTGTGTATGGTACATGCGTGGTGTGTAAACATGTGTCTGTGGTATAGGTGTGCTGTGTATGTGGTATGTATTGTATGAACTTGGTGTATATATGTGTATGGTGTGTACATGCTGTGTGTGGTGTATGTGTGTTATCTATGTGTTGTGTGTGCTGTGTATGTATGTATAGAACTTGGATATGAAGACTGGGATGGCTGCAGGCATGTGAGGAGACCCCATCTCAGGTAAACAGAGAAAAGACTAAGAAGGTAGAGAGAGGGCTGCTCCTCTGCATGACACACACACGCTCAGCCCAATCTTCACCAACATTCACAGATATTCATATTTTCCCAGCACTTCTACACCAGAAATTATAAAGTGCAGCACATATAAAGTAGTAGTAAGCTTCCTTTCCATAACAGAGATTTTACCAAGATTGAGGACCAGAAGTGGAGCAAGAACATGAAAACAAATTTGACCTGCCTCACAATTTTACCAGGGCCCGGACGTATAGTGAGAGTTCTCTGCGGGAGGTGCAGTGCCAGTGGCCTCCTTCCCAGGAAAGGTCCCTTCAGGCCACCATGGGCCACAGGTTATAGCAGTGTGCCAGAGGCCACAAAAACAGGCCCTTTTTCTTCATTTCCTGCCTCAGGGGATGAGACTATGAAGAAATGTTTGCTCTTTTCATCTTGTCATCACCTTCTTTATATGCCACAGGTATGTGGAACATGCCTTTGGACAGCCGCTATGTCACCTTAACTGGGACCATCACTAGGGGGAAGAAAAAGGGTCAGATGGTGGACATTCATGTCACTTTGACAGAGAAGGAGCTGCAGGAATTGACCAAACCTAATGAATCGTCAAGGGAAACAACACCTGAAGGCAGAAAGACCTGCCCGATGGCAGCTGACCGTGGGCCTCACGTGGTCCTCTGGACGCTGGTCTGCCTGCCTGTGGTTTTCATCCTGTCTTTCGTTGTCTCCTTCTACTATGGCACCATCACCTGGTACAATATCTTCCTTGTGTACAACGAGGAGAGGACCTTCTGGCACAAGATCTCATGTTGTCCCTGCCTCATTCTTTTCTATCCAGTGCTCATCATGGCCATGGCCTCTTCCCTTGGTCTCTACGCTGCTGTGGCCCAGCTCTCGTGGTCCTGGGGAGCATGGTGGCAAGCTGCCCGGGACATGGAGAAGGGCTTCTGTGGCTGGCTGTGCAGCAAGCTGGGTCTGGAGGACTGTTCCCCCTACAGCATCGTGGAGCTTCTTGAATCTGATAATATCTCAGGCAATCTTTCCAACAAGGATGCCACCCAAGAAGTAGAAACTTCCACTGTCTGAACGCCCAACAACTTCCTTCCTTCTTTGGTTTCAGTAGCCCATATATCATCTTCCAATTCCAGAAGATTTTTTCTCTAAATCTACCCCTCCCTGCTATACACACAGTTTTTCTGGAAAATTCTAACTTATACTGATCTGTTCTACCATTTTGAGGATTCCAAAAGGGCAAAAAAAAAAAAAAAAAAACCCCAAAACAAAAAACCGGAAAAGCAATTGTGCCAAAGTAGGCCATCCAGTGGACAAATTTCTTCATTTTCTGCACTAAATTGACCGTTTACCTGGGACAGGGAGCTAAGTTGAATGTCAGTTCAGGAGCATGAAGATGTTACTGGTGCCTGGAACCCAGGGGGTTTGTGACTAAATATGACAGGGAGGGTAAGGAGTATCTGGGGAGACCAAGTCTACCAATAAGATAATAGATCAAGATAGTCTGAAATTTTTAGGAAGCGGAGCTACTTATGTAGCAGGATGTAGAGCAGAACATAGAGTTTGTGTGTATCACTTAGTTTTTGGTTTAGCTGATTTTTTACTTAAAATACTAAAAGATCAGTGGTTTAAACAAGTCCCCTTCTTTCTTGAATAGAAGTCTGGAGATGGAGCTTCAAGGGACTCCATGAGGTCATGCACCTTTTAGTCCCCCTGGAATATAGTCCTCATTGCTCTTATTCTCATAACCCACCCCACCCCACAAGCGCTGACTACAATTCTAGCCATCACATCCATGTTTCTGGAAGAATAGAGGAAGGGCAGAGTTTATCCACCTCCTTTAAGAAGGCTTAAGAGGCTTCCTAGGAGTCCTACCCAACACTTCTTTTATCTTATTGGCCAGACCCTAGTCACATGACCACATGAACAAAGGAAGCTGGAAAATGGTCTTTTGGCTGCACATCTATATTTTGGCTAGATAGTGGGGTCATCCTCAGTTAAGAGAAGAGGGAAGAAGGAAGAATAGCTATTTGGATAGATAAGTAAGAATCTCTGCCTCACAGTAGTTATTTAAATACATTCAGATCCAAAATTTCTATTATTGTTTTTACTTATTTATATATTTATTTATTTATGACTGAATCTTGCACAGGGAATTTATACATGGATACTGGCTACATAGACTGGGTATATGCTATATACAGTATTAGTAACTCGTACTTATCAAATAAATGTAATGTCACGTGGTTTCTTTCTTTCTCTCTCTTTTTTTTTTTTTGAAAGAAGAATGAGTAGTTACCTCATAGTAGCATAACTTTTTCCCTGATGGTAGAAGTGGGACTGGGTGAACATTCAATCTAATCTACCAATTGAAGACTGTGAAGGGAGGGATTGCATCTGTCAAACTTTTCCCAAACTGGGACAGAAGCTTTTAGTGGGAAGAAGGCAAATTTAGCTTTCTGTTGTCTTCAGTGCCTCACTCACCAGACCTTCCTGGAGATCAACAAATGCAATCTTTGCTGTGCTGAGAAGCTTGTGTTTTCTTGGCCATGAAGGTATAAACCAGATGAAGCCAGATAAATAGATTCTGAACTAAAAACATCATTTCTGAAGATGTCCTTCTAATTTCAGAAGTCAAATCCTAAGAGGGCAACCAGGTTTGGGAGATTTTGGTCCAGCTGGTGCCCACTTCTAGCTCATATTTCAGAAAGAAGCTATTTAAGGAACTGTTGTGAATCACACCAGGAGGAGTTGGCCACGCTTTTTCACAAAGACATGTAATGTGTGAGTGCTAAACCCACCGCCAGAGGAACTCTTTCTTTTTTGTAAAAAAAAAAAAAAAAAACTGTTATTAGTTTGAAAAAAAAAATTATGTCCATCATTTCTAAAGATCATCTTGGTGCTCTCTGGTGCTTTGCAGATATATAAACAATTGAAATGAAGACAAAGAAAATAAAAATGAAATCTAACATTTATGTGCGCTTTTTTTTTATAGATTTTTCCAAAATTTCTTTGAATGTTATAATTTTCACAAAAAGGGTGAGCACAGTGACTGTCCTATAAATGTATAATGATCTTAACATGAATCCTAAATCTTGACTTTTTCCAGGCACCACTAATTTGTGAGGTTCCATTTAGGTGGACAGTTTCTGTATCGCACATATTTACCTAAGCCTACATTTAGAAGTTACATTTGTTATGTTTTTGTTATGTTTTGTTTGTTTTGTTATGTTTTTCTGGGGTTAGAGAAGACAACGGCCAAGGCCAAAAAGAGTCATAATTAACACCAAGGTGCTATGGAGGGAGATTGGGTGAGGCTCAGAAGATACTTATCAACAGATGAAGCTGACAAGTCCCTCACCTTAGTTGGGTCCGCCAACTAGTGGAGAAATATGTTTGTAAATTGAAATCGCTTTAAGGGGCTCCAAAAGAGGTGTGAAAGGTTAGAGCAGAGGAAAGAATACTTAACCAAACAGAACTAAAGCAATTTCATTTTTGCTATCAGCAAACACCTAAGAGAACCTTAAAGGAGAGGAGAGTTCAATACCATACTTGAGCATTGTCATAGTTACCTAATCTCCATGGTGAATATCAAGTATGGGGACTATGTTTTCCAATACCTTTCCAGTCATAATATACTGAGCTGGCTAATGAGGTCTGATTCAGTATCATGTTACTAATGTTTCTAGCTTATCTTGTCTATTGACATTGGATAGCACTCTGCATTTCACTTCAAATCCAAAGGGAATAAAATCCATATTCTTCATGTTTTCTTATAAAGCATGAGTCCACGTCTTAAAAAGAACTAATTTCAGGTGATCTGAAAGTTTCATTATACCATTTTGGGATGACTGCTCAAAGCTTAATTTTTGCAATGTTGCAAAAGACCCATGGTCAACATCAAAAACTTTCTCAATTTGTTTAATTACTAACAAGCCTATTATATGAATTTTAAATAGTAATTTAAAATAATATTGATTATATAGAACATGTTATATCAATATTCACAAGTTTCTGGGATGTAAACCTTTCATATCTGTCCCCTGTTAAGATTTTTAACTTATTTTTGCAATTGTCAATACAAACAACCATTGCAGCTCTATCGGAACACAAAGCACCTTTTATTTTGTATAATACTCGTTCATTCACTTTCAGAGTGATATCAAACTCATTCCAGCCATTTAAATTGTAATTTGAAGATAAATCAAACTCTGCTTTTATTAATTATCCTGAAGAGTTGCATTTGTCTAATCATTTAAAACATCCCTGTCATTTCAGTTATCTCTTACATTGTAACACCTAAAACTCAATGGCCTAAAGTAACAACTATTTTATTTATTTGCTCTTAACTCTGTAATTTAGGCAGAACTTTGTGGGGGAAAACTGGCCTCAATGTCTCTTAATACTGTAATAAGGCTGGTGCTTTTATTACAAAGAAGCTCTCACTTTCATGGTTGCCAAATTGGCACTGGTTGCCCCCTAGTAATACCCCTCGGGCAGTTGGTGCTCAGTGCTTTTCTCCTTCCTTAACAAAAGGCCATAGACAGGGAGACTTTAAACAAACAAACAAATTACTTCTCTCAGTTCAAGAGTCTGGAAGTCTGAGGTCAGGGTGGCTGCATAGCTGGGTTCTGAGAACTACCCACTTGGGTTGCAGATGGTGCCTTTTCTGTCTGTTCCTATGACCTCTTCATTGTGATAATATACGGAGCAGGAGAGAAAGTATGAAGAAGAGTCTAGTGTCTCTTCTTTTTTTATTTTTTAAAGATTTATTTATTTATGCATACAAGAAGTGGGGTGTAAGTCAGAGGTGGCGGGGGGCTGGTTGAGAGGATTCACCAGAGAGAGCAGGGAGGAGAACAGGCTGATCTACTGAAATACATTGCTGAGGGAAGCAGTGGGTAAGACAGGAGAGGTCTGCTACGCCATGTAGGTTGCTCCCTGGCGGGCTGGGGATTGAATTTGGTGCTGTGATGGCTGGCGATAGCTTGATAGTGCTGTCTTTACCCCCTGCGCCACTAGGGAGGTCCTAGTGTCTCATCTTATACCAATAATACTACCATCATGAATGTCCCATCCCATGACCTCATCTCACCAAAATGACCTCCCAAAGGCCCCATTTCCAAATACTTTCACACTGGACTAGGGCTTTAACATGAATTTGGGGAGGAGGACATATTCAGTCCCTAATTGCTTCTCCACGTGTCCTCTCCATGAGGCGAGATGAGGCTTGCACAGCATGACAGTGTCATAGCAGTCAGTCTTTACACATGGTATTTGATATCACCAGAGTGAAAATAAATCACTTCTGCTTTACATTTTACTGGTCAAAGCAGATTTCAAAACCAGCCCAGTTTCAAGGGGAAGGGGCTATACTAGGGAGTGAATACCTGAAGGTGTGACTTATGGGGGCCACCAAAATAATGGTGTAATTTTCCTTTTCTTATCCCAGCCATTGTCCTCCTATGCCCCAGTGGCTACCACATAGGTCTCTATTCAAAATGTCCCTTCTCTGCTACTAGCCATGGCTTGTCAACCTCTTGCCCTCCCTCTTCATCTTCATATCCAATTCTGTATTGTATAAATTCAAATGGAGCCTGAACTGACAGAAAGAAATCCTTTCACTTTGGAAAAAGAAGAAACCACCTGCCCTGTCACATTAATAATGCTTGCCCCCTGCACCCTTTATTATGGAGCTTTTTGCCAGGGAAGGAGTGCTTGAAGTCTCAATCTGTTGACAGTACCTTGATTGCCTGGTGACCCAGAGTGGATGATTCTAGAGACTGGTATAGAATGGCTGAGCTGCAAACAAGCACAGGTATTGGACTATCTTTTATCTATCCTAGGAAGCAAACATGTACTGGAGGGTGTTGGGGGAGTGAGAAAGAGAAGAAAGAGAAAAGACAGATTGGAGAAGGGGAAGAAAAGAGAGGAATAACTAGAGATGACACACAAGATAAAAGTATGGTTATAAAGTGTGCAAATTTCCTTCCCTGTGGTGAGTCCAGTAATTCTACTTACCTCTCATATAAAAATATTTTAAAATATTTTCATTATAAAAGAACTCCGTCTTTGAACCAGCATCTTAAAAGGCTCTCCTAAATTCTGTGAGCTCATTCTGAAAATGTCTGACTCTGCTGGCCTCAGGGTATTTCTAACTTCTGATCCTTCCAAGCTCCTCCCTCCTCTGGCCTCTCCACATCTTTCCAGCTTTAGTTCCTGCTGCTTCAGCGATACAATTTTCAAGAGGGCAAGAGTAGGATTGGATTAAATTCTCCAGTTTGGGCAGAAGTTTGTAGACATTTTGCAAGATGCTGGATTCCTTGTAGAATTGCCTGTTGGCCTATGGGTCATTTGGTACAGAAATTAGCTGTTTCTGTGCAAGGTTGGGTTTGGGCCCACCGCCCTCAAATGGGGAAAGGCTGCAGGCTTGTCAAGCACTATGACTGACAGCTGCCACTTCCAGAACACCTGCCTGTATTTGTTTTCTGGAATCAAACTTCCCCACCTTCCTTCAAAGGTAGGGACGCTCCAAACTATCGGGAGATCCTTAGCAGCTGTGGTTTCATGCTTCTTGGTGTTTGAACATCCCATTTTCTCGACAAAAAATGCCCTTCTTACTTTTGAGTCCTACTCTTCCTTCAGAAGTTGGGCCCAAAGTCATTGCATCAGTTAAGTCTTTCATTAACCCCCCTTTTAAAAAAAGATTTATTTATTTATGCAAAAACTGGGGTACAGGCCAGACGTGTAGTCCCCATTTTGGAAGAAGAAACACATTTGTAGAGAAGTAGTCTTCTGAATTCATATTCACACCACTCATACTCAAAGAACTCTAACTCTGGAGGCCTGACACAAAGTGTTCTAAGTGCACGTCTCAGTGGGAGTAAAGGAAAGTGAATCTTTTAAAGAAGTAAATTGTATTTGTTAGGGGGGAAAGCATGCATCCCAACATCCATATATTCGATCTTCATCACCATGGAAATGGTGGCAAAAAGTGAAAGGGGTAATTGTTAGGGGGAAAAGGATGTCCTAAAGCTAATTCCATACAGGCTTTGTGGACTCCACCCCCACCCCAGGCCAAAGCCAAAGACAGTGGGAACTCCGAATCCCTTCACCACCAAAGGGAAGGTGGCTGGGACCTGAGGGTGGGGTTAAGCAGCCAGGTTGGTATAAAGCCAGACACGTGGGCTCTGGAGGAGTCCCCTATTTTGATTCTCCGCCAGCTCGCAGCGTCTGGCCAGCTCAGAGAGTGCTTTTTGGGTTTCCAGGTTGTCGGATCGGGTAGAACGCGTTAAAGACTTTATTTCCCTATTTTCTCCCTGAGTTGTACATTTTCCTTATTTCCTTTTCCCTTGTAAATAAACCTTTTATTAACCTTTTGTGTGTGCCTGTAGTGAAGTATTCATAAGTCCCTTGTAAGCGCGCGGGTGAGGACCCACAGCCAGGAACCCGTTCAGTATCGGGGCTGCCCTATAACACATTCACCCAGCTCTAGTCTAACTTGGCCCGAAAACCACACGCGGCTCAGCTGGGCGGAACTGAGGACGTCTGCGCATGCTCGCAGCGCCTGCGTTCCTCCGCCCTTTCCAGTCTCCCTGGCGCGGCTTTTCCTACTACGGACGGATCCGAGTTCGCCGGAACTAAGTTGCGGTGCGGCAAGTTCCTACCCGGAAGGGGGGGGGCCGAAAGCCTGCGGAACGGCAACATGGCGCGTTCCGGGAATAAGGTAGAGCGGTTCTGGAGCTGGGCTTTGCCCACGCCCGGGTTTGGAGTGGGTGGTCGGAAGGCAGAATCGCGGCGATGCCAGGGAGAGAGGGGCTGTCACGGTAGTGAGTTGCGTAGGAAGAGCCGGGACCGAGTGATGCGCTATGAGAAAAGCTGGGGAGCCCCGAAGACCTGAATTTGAGCCTCCCCCGCTACCCAGCCCCTCCGCCTCCTCACCTCCATCCTGTCTTCTCGCTGCCCGCCACCCTCACCCCTCTCCTGTGTTCCTCTCTCACGATCGACTCTGTTCCCACCTTCTGCACGACCTCTGAGTCGGGGATTTTGAAATTCATTTGATAACGGAAGCGAGCCATGCCAAGCACCTGCGGCACAGGCTTCATCCTTAGGCGAGGGCTTAATACTTAATACTTTGGAGAGGAATTAGTAAACATTAGTAATCTAATGTTTATCATTTGTTGAAAACTTATTCTCCAGGAAGTACTGATCTGATGCTTTATTACTGTCGTGTTTAATTTTCACAAGTGCGTGAGATTAAAATTATCCCCAGTTTACAGGTGAGAAAATTGAGGCATAAAACAGAAGTCAAGCAATTCGCCCAAGCAGTTCGTCCAACCCAGTCCATAAGCGGTGGAACCTGGATTTGAATCCAGGCGCTCTGGTTTCAGAACCCTAGATTCTGCCTGTGTTGCTAGGAGGCTGTGATTCTCAGTGCCCCAGATTAGTAACAGACATTACAATGAATTTCTAAAATTATATATTCTAAATAGCGGCGGTGGGCGGGTACCAGTTGTCTCTGTAGGGTTACTAGAGGGAGGTGTGTTCCAGGGAGTTGTCTGTCTGTCCATCCACCCGTCACCCACCCACCCACCCACAAGCTAGGCTTTATTAGCGTCTGTTATACAGATAAAGTAGGAATTTGAGCAATTGATCCCTAGTCCCCTCAGCTCCCTGTTGGGAAATGCTAATTAAAAAGATTGTGAACATATGATGCCACTCACCTTTATTCCTCTTTTGGCTGCTGAAAACTTTGCAGCTCTAGAGAGCAGCTGTTTACTGCAAGTGGGCTTGCAGCAAAGTTCTAGCAGCCCGTATTATTTGGATATATAAATGAAGAGAAATATAAATGAACAGAAATGGATGTTCTGCCCAGTTTCTCTTTCCTGGTTTTCTTACTGCTGCCAGAAGAGAATTTGAAATTTTACACAGACCACTTGTCTACTTATAGACAGGAAGGTGCATTTTATTAAACTCTTTGATGCCATTTTTTTGATGTCTGATTCTTGGCAAAAGCCTTAGTCTTCTGACTTAGTTTTCTGGTTTAGCAGTAGACTTTTTGAACATGTATTAAATAAATGAAACAGCATATTTTGGGAGTCATGTTTTTTAAGATTCTTATGTAAATTTTCTGGCACTCAAATTTTCTAGTTTTTTTTTTTAACCAAACATGCAATTTTTATTCCAGAAATCTCTTAATATTGGTGTATTGTGTTCATTCTTTATAAACTAGGGAAAAACCTAGTCTTTCCATATGTTGCCTGAGCTATAACTAAATGTAGAAACCATCTATAACTTTCCTGATAGGAGCTCATCAGGTTTTTTAAATATTGATACTTCTAAACTTAGGAACTCACTGCTTAAGAAAACAGTTAATTCTTTCATTGCTCACTTGTGTTATTTTTCCCCTTATATAGAGTCAAACAAAGTTCCCTGTAACTTCCATTTACTGATCCTTTTATCTCTCTTGCAGACCAATATTTTTAATAACAGCTGTCAGATGTTTGGCGGGGCCGGAGCAGGGGAGCTATCATGTTCCCCTAAATTTTTCATCTGTGCCTCAAAAATCCAGTTTTTTTTTCCAACCACTCCTCATGTCACATGTTCTCCAGATCCTTCTCTAACATGCTCACTTCATGTTCATTAATAGTTAGTGTTTCTTATACGATGTGATGCTTTAAATTGCTCACAGTTTGTCAAATATGGTCTTATAAGTACAAAACACAGGTGAGATAGTCAATGTTAAGAATTTTAACTCTGGAAAAGACCTTAAAGCTCCTGTAGTCTAGTGGCTTCTTCCTGCTTCCTAGAATTAAGTAAGCTTAAAATGACATCCCAAAGATTCAGAACTAATTGGTAATAAAGATGGAATTGGGTCTCAGGTCTCCAGACTTCTAAAGTAGTCTTTTTTCTTTATTTTCCTTCCTTGAATTTATTACACCACTGATACTTAGAATATTTTGGAGTATGGCATGAGATAGGTGATGATGTGGTGCTATCGTTATATCCGTACTGGTAACTCATACTGTGAAATTGTGAGTGACTGTTCATATCTTCTCCAACTCATTCAGTTATGTTTTGGGTACCAAATACAGAATTTAGCATATATTCCTTTTACCTTTAGTTTTTGTTTCCCCTATTTCCTTAGTACCCTAC
Organism: Talpa occidentalis; assembly: GCF_014898055.3. Lineage (NCBI taxonomy): Eukaryota > Metazoa > Chordata > Mammalia > Eulipotyphla > Talpidae > Talpa > Talpa occidentalis. Next base: position 135,128,684 of record NW_023603184.1, read on the forward strand.
ATACCTGATTGCTATCTAATGTATCCTTTGAGCATATATCCATTGTAGCAGTCACCTATTGTCACAAAAATGCTTCAAAACAGATTGTACCTCAAATCAGTGGCTTATAAGTATGTATTCACATGCTTATAGGACTTCAAATCATTTGCAGTTTGCTGTATTTTAGGTTCATCTTGACAGGACTTATCTCTGCGATGCAGGTTGTTTTCCGATCTGCTCACTACAGGTTTATTTTTGGGCTCAGATCAAAGGAGAAGCAGCTATCTATAGCATGCTCCTGTCCTGGCAGATACTTCCTAGGTTTCATTTTTTTAAAAAAATTTATTCATGCATACAAGAACTAGGGTACAGGCCAGAGGTGTGGGTGGTGAGAGGATTCACCATAGAGCGGGGAACAGAATAGGCAGATAGACCAAAGTACACTGCTGAGGGGAGCAGTGGGCAAGACAGGAGAGGTCTGCTGCGCCATGTGGGTAGCTCCCTGGCCGGGGATTGAACTTGTGCTGCAGTGGCAGCAGATAGCTACATAGGTTGCGTCTTAACCCCTTAAGCCACGGAGGAGGCCCACTTCTAGCTTTTAAAAAGTATGAAGACTATTTCAAGTTTCTCCATGGTGAAAATTTATGTTGTTTAGACTGCTCCTGTCTCTTTATCATGCATCCCCTAAATGTCAGTTCAGGTTCTGTGAGTGAAATGAACAAAGGATGTTTCTGTCTTGTCTTAGACTAGTTATTAGCATTTTCATAAATACTCTTTGGCACCTTATTTCTAGGCAGCTGTTGTGCTGTGCATGGATGTGGGCCCTGCCATGAACAACTCCTTTGCTGGTGAAGAATCACCATTTGAATTGGCAAAGAAGGTGATGACCATGTTTGTGCAACGACAGGTAAGTTGCAGATTTACCTTGAGATTATAATTATGATTTAATTGTTTGTCATCCCCACTTAATAATGCAAGACACCAGGCTTGTTATAATGTCTAGTCTCTGTGTTTTTTTGAGTTTTCTTCCAAACCCTCATATGCAAGTCAAACTACCATTAGATTCTTATATTTTTTTTTTTCTTTCCTCACTTTGGTCCCTCCCCTGGCTGTTAGTTTGTATAAGAAGCAAGAGGCAGAGTCAAATAATGTTTAAAGCACAGTCTCTAGAATCAGATGGCTTGGGTTTAAAACGTTGATCTGTCGTGTCATTTATTAACCTCATGTAATTTTTTGATCTTAAACAAGCCCTGCAATCTTTGTGCCTATTTCAGCTACCTTTTGCTGATGTTATACTATCTCAAAACTGCCTTAAATGATATTTAAAAAAAAATCTGTCATTGTTCAGTGGAATGTCCTGGTGGCTCAGTTGGGTGATTCTTGAGGCCTCTTGTGCAGTTGTACTCAGATGGTGATTGGGGTGGAGTCATTTGCAGGGTAAGCCAGGTTATATATCCAAGGTGGTTCACTCCCATGACTGCTAGTTGGTGCCTCCTAGTGGCTGCCAGCTCAGTTGGGGCTGTCGATTTGAACCTATACATGTGGCCTCTCCACATAGCTTGGGATTCTCATACTATAGCAGCTAGTTCTACGAAGTGTCCCAAGAGTAGATATTCTAAGAGACCAGCCAATGGCTTTTTATGAGCTAGCCTAAGAAATCCCAGAATGTCAGTTTTACTGTTTTCTCTTAGCCAAGCAAGTCTTTTTACAGCAAGTTCACATTCAGGTTGGATTTGGAGGTCAGTTAGATTCCCCTGTTGTTTTAAGGAGTAGCCTGCAAATACTAGGAGAAAAGGAACGGATGGTGGCCATTTTGGAAGCTATCAACCACAGTGCCTCAGTGTCCCATGTGTAAAGTGTAAGGAAATAACATCTCTCGCAAAAGGTTGTTTGAAGAATAAAAGACTTAATGTAGATAAAGTGCTTAAAGTAGTACTCGACATATTGTAAATACAATTTAAGTGTTGGTAGTGGTATAATTTTCTGCCCTTTCTACCTGGACTGATGGCTACTTTTTCTAAATCCATGAAGGCAATTATTGAGAATAATATGACATAAAGCTATTATCCCATTGTCTGGTGCTATATTGTAAAAGCTGTTATCCCATTGTCTGGTGCTATATTTGATTATTTTTTCTTAAAAAATAAGTTATTACAGCTAAACTTTAAGTCTCTTGTGTAAAAAAATCCCTTCCCAATCCTCTTCTTTCCTCCTCCTCTTCTTCCCTCAGAATTCTCTGTTATAGTTATGTAAAAATTATACTTTTGGGCATAAATACATTCATTAAAAAATATTTAATATTGTATAATATTCTCTAAGGCACTTGTAATGGTATTACATGATATGTGTATGTTTTTTAACCCTTGTGATTTTGAGATTTATTTATGTTGCTAACCATTGTATAAATTTATTCACTTTTACTGGGGTAAAATATTCCATCATGTAAATATTCTGCAGCATATTTTTGCATTTCCTTATTAGTGGCAGTTTTGCCGTGTTTTAAATAGGGCTGAAGTGAATGTTCTTGTTCATTGTCTCCTGTGTATACATGCAAGGATTTCTTCATTCTGAGTAGGATATGAACCAGCAATTTTTTTTTTTTGATCGCTGGAAAACTTAAACCTTGCGTAGTCATTCCAGTAAGACAGGGTAACATCTTTTCAAATTATTCGTGATTAGTTTTTTTTTAGAGAAAGAGAGACTGTTTTGACTGGTAGTACCAAGAGCAGTTGGTGACCACCTTCCCATTCCCTTTACCCTAAATTGTGCTGAAATGAAGGGGGGACCTGATGATGGAAAAGTCTGCTTACAACCTAGGCATTGTCAGTGCCCCACTGCCGTCTGGCCTAATGTTCGGTAGTTGAGAGTGGCCCGGGACCTGGCAGTCGGAAGTATCGTTGTCTTACTCCCTCAAAGGTAAGTGTCCAGTGACTTTCAGGTGGTTCTATGTGGTTTTCAACCTTGCAACATTTTCCTCTAGGTGTTTGCTGAAAACAAGGATGAAATTGCATTAGTCCTTTTTGGTACAGATGGCACCCAGAATGCCCTAGCTGGTGAGGGTCAGTATCGGAACATCACTGTGCACAGACACCTGATGCTTCCGGATTTTGACTTGCTGGAGGACATTGAAAGCAAAATCCAACTAGGTTCTCAACATGCTGACTGTATCCTTTGTCTACCTTAGAAGAAGAAAAAACTTATTTTATCTTGAGGAGTCATTATCTAGTTTGGTGAGGCTCTCTAAGAACCCCAGCTCTGAGTATGTGGACATTTTTGATTCTAAGAATAGGAAGGTGACAGGTATTAGCATTTAATGTGAAATTAATCAGGTTGCCTTGGGTGCCTGAACTTCAGGCCTTTCATCGCTTGCCTGTTCTTTGTACCAGTGCTGTTGAGGGGCTGGAGGGTGTATATAAGGAAGTGACCTGGGGTTACATGTATTTGCTATGTGTACAGGGTATGGTGATGACTAGGCATGTTTGCATGTAGAGAAGATATTTTAAAAGAGTACCATAAGCATTCTTCATGCTTTCTTGGGTGGAGGACATTTTTGTGCCGAAAATCAGACTAACATCTAAACTTTTAGTGAGATTTCCAGTTTCTTTTATAGTTGTCCTGATTTTAAGGGGTTACTTTTGTTTTTCTAAACAGTGCTATCCCTGGGCACTGGGAGGTGCTATTGTACTGGGAGTGACTTATAAATGGTACATTTTAGCTTATTTCATATTTAAGAAAGAACTATACATGCAAAAAGTGGGTTCCAGGTACTGTAAAATAATATAATTTTTGATTAAATGAATGGGATATGTTAGATTACCTTCCTGGTTATATATTTCAGGATAGATAGATAGATAGGTATAGACATAGATATATACACACAGACACTTGATATGTAGCATATATAAATATATGTTAGTGAAATAAACTTTGAAAGAAGGTCACTTGGACAAGTAATTTTAAATCATCATACAACCAGCCCAGTGTCTACAATTTCTAGTACTGTGAACATCAGTGCTAAAAAAGTTGCTGATTCTTGGCATAAAGGGACTATTTGGTATTATCTCCTGCCCTTAACTAGCTGAGTTGTGGATGCCCTCATCGTGTGCATGGACGTGATTCAACAAGAAACTGTGTAAGTGTCTCAACTGAAGAGACTGGAAATGTGCCTTCATGCAGTAATTGTATGGATTGATGTATTCCATGTGATTCATTGTTAGTCAGGTAGCCTGTTTGCATGGCTAAAGAAGCATTTATAGAATTTGATAGAAATCAGTGGTTCAGGTCAACCTCTCTTTTTTTTTAAAGTTTAAAAAGAGGAAGGGCTCTTCTTGGTGAGAATTTCTCTGGTAGAAATAAATGTTTGGCTTATTTCAGGTTCTTTCCTAGTTGTCTTCAGCTGACTACAAGGGAATTTTAAAAATCCTAAGTGATGTGGTCCAGTTATAATTGAAATTAAACTCTGAGGTGCTTCCTACTTCACTGCTTAATTACTGGGCCTATTAAATGTACATCTCTAAGTAAAACACAATTTATTCCTTGATTGTTGGCAAAATATTTGCACTAAAACCTCAGGCCTAAATTGGTGTTATCACTTCTCAATCTCTGTGCATCCTGTGCAAAATCCTGGCGCTCGCCCTGTGCATGGAACCAGGACAAGGTGTTTGGAAAGTGATCCCTTGCAAGACTGAAGTTGCAGTACACTGAGAGAGTCCCTTGTTTACATTCTCCTATGTGGAGGCCAGAAAGGGATCCTTTTTCATCATAATGATCACACCTTTTTTTTTTTTTTTTTAAAGATTTATTTATTTATTTTTACAAACACTGGGTACAGTCAGAAACGCGGGAGGGTGAGAGAATTCACCAGAGCCAGAGTGGGGAACAGAACAGGCAGACTGACGAAATACACTGCTGAGGGGAGCAGCAGGCACGACAGGAGAGGTCTGTTGCGCCATGTGGGACCCTCACCAGCTGCCGGGGATCGAACTGGTGCTGCAGAGGCTGTGGGCAGCTTCGCAGCCCAGCGCTCAACCGCTGCGCCACCAGGGTAGGCCCTCATAATGATCACACTGTTAACGGAAGTTGAAGTTGGGAAATCAGGGATATTATATTTCCTTAATGCTTTGAATTTTTTTCCAAGGTGTTAAAGTATGAGTTATATGTTTAATAGGAACTTGACTAAGCATCAGTAATACATGGACTTCTGTAATGTAATCCATTTGTTAACTATGTCTAGAACCATTCCTTTGCCTCTTTCTAGTCAGTGACCAGGTGCATTTGAATTTATAGGAAATAATTCAGGAGAATGATTTTTTAATGTGATCAACTCTCTTTTAGAGGGAAGAAGTTTGAGAGAAGGCATATTGAAGTGTTCACTGACCTCAGCAGCCCATTCAGCGAAGATCAACTGGATATTATAATTCAGAACTTGAAGAAATTTGGCATCTCCCTGCAATTCTTGTAAGACTATGAGAATTATGTTTGTAGACAAAGCCTGTGCTCTCATAATGCAGTGAGTGGGACTCCCTCATAAAGCACCTGGCTCCCAGGAGACTTCTCTTTCTGCTTTGAGTTGGGGTCTGTCAAATGACTGTCCTTAGCAAACATCCACTGATTATTCACTCTGTTTCAGGAACTCTCTTGAGTTTTGGTGATAGGGGATGAAAGTCACAGTGAAACCCAGGAATTTAGTTCTGTAGCAGATTGTCTTTTCACTATTCTTGGACTCAAAGAATTGAGGAATTATAGGAACCTTTTGAAGACATTCAGTTCTTCTACCTACATAGAAGACTTTACCCAAACAAGTAATTGATTGATGATATCTTTTCTTAACAGTTCTGGAGAACTGTGTCTTACAATCAGGAGATGTTTTTAGGATAGAGAGAAATGTCAACTCTGGAATCATTTTAAACACATAATGCTTTTTTTTTTTTTAGCTTCTTTTATATATCTAACAGATATATGAATTTTATATCTCTAAAGGATAAGCACAGTGTAATTTATTTATTTGTATTTAGAGATGAGCTATATGAATTTAAGTGGAAAAATGTATTTCACAGTTTGTTGGGCAAATAGAAAGTCCTTTCTCCTCTAATGATTTGAATTTCTCTCCAGGCATTTACTTCTTTTATTTCTATCTCTACAGAAAGTTCTTTCACTGCACTCCCCCTTCCTGGTGCATCTTAAACCTGTCTTTTCTTGTCCTAGTTTTGGTAAAAGCAGAGTGATAGTATAGGATGTTGAAATAGTAGTCTTCTAGGGACACTCATTTTTCAGGTTGAGAACTGTACCAGAAAGCCTCCAGCTCAGAGTGGTAAGGTTTTGGGTTCTTTAAAATGCCTGCCATGGGGAATTAAGAACTTCTCTTGTATGTTCTTAAGACTGCTGAGGGGCATCTCTCTGTAAAACTGTAGAAAAATACTTCAAACTGATACTTGTTAAGACAGTACTTCAGAGAAATTCAATGCTGTTTAAGTGACTCTTCTTACAAAGTTGAGGTTTTCTCAGTACTTCAAAAGCCCAGCTCTGCTCTGTTCCCTGTTTGGAATCTGAGGATACCTTTACGTGGCTGAACATGCTACACTTCTGTCAAAGTCTTTGGAAAGGGCTACTCTCTGTGAGCAGTCCTGTAAAGTGCACTGAAGAGGAAACAGCTTTTTCTTTTACTTGCTTGTTATTTAGCCAGTTGCAGTTTTCCTTGGGTAACATGCTGCCCTCCTGGGCTACAGACCTCCTGCACACAAAAGTCGAATTTTGGTTTTATTGTTTGGTGGCTCTACTTAGATTAAGAAAATACCAGCAAGCCAAATAAGCACTGTGTTCTGAGCAGGCTCATTCCTTGGACCTAGTTTTCAGTTTTTCTAAAGAGAAAGTTTATTTCTAGTCTAAAGCAGGGTAGAAGAGAACTATTATTGTAACTTCTTTTTCCAGGATAAATTTCTGACTCTACATTTTAATGACATTCATCTCTTCTTCCTGGTTGATGATGGGAAACAGCAATAGCCTGATGAAAACCCTGTGTGGCATACCCTGCTCTCTGGAAGCTCTTTATCTGATAGCAAATGCAGGTCGTACATATTTGTCATGCTGAATATATGTCGAAGCAGTTTAAATAGGAAACCCTATTTTAATTATAGAAAATAAAATGATTAAGAAACTACCTATAACCATCCACATAGGGGTGACCAGTAGGTAATGTTGAGTGAACTGAAAAGATTGCTGAATCAGCTGCTTAGGTTTCCAGGGGCAAAGCAAAGTGATACTTGCTCCAGTGGAAAGGCTTTGCCTTATCACTCACTAGCTGTGTGTCTGGCCAAATAATTTCATCTTTTGAGAAAACAGAGGTAGAAATCTCTATGTACCTAATATGTAAGGATTAAATAAGATTTATATGGAAGCATTTATAAAGTACCATGTAGAGTTTTATCATAAAATGTGTTTGGTTGGCTTATTTTTCAGTTTGTACCATGGTTATTGAATATTCCTATCTAGTTTTAGTCTCATTTTAGTTAACTGGAGTGAAACACAACAAAATTGCTCTCACTTATTTCTAGCAGTTATTTCCGTATAGAAATTCTGTGTCTACAATAACATTGAATTTTAAGTATTTTATACACATTCTTTTACTTAATATTTATAATAACCTCAGGGATAATAATAGTTATGTATGTATATATGTCTATATTTATGTATGTATATCTGTCTCCCTAGAATATCACCCAGCCTTTTTCTAGACTTTATCCCTATGGCTTGAGTGAGGGCTGACATCTTTTAGATCTGGTTTCCAGGCTACCACTGTTTTGTTTTGTTTTTTAATTGGAGAGTAGAGGGTTAACTCTTGTCCTTCTTTGGTGGTGAATTTTGGGAATATGAAATTGAGTGATTTAAGAGGTAATATGATGGACATGAGGCTGAGAGTGTGAAACCAGCATAAAGGCAAATGAAGATGCAATATAGAATTATATTGAGAGGGTCAAAAGCTTTGCATCTGTGTCTACTCATTCTAGTCATATGCAGCCTGCCCTTACAATTATTTGGTTATGCAAGCCACTAAATACCTCCCTTTTGCCAAGTCAAAGATGGTTACTTGAAACTGACAAAATACTAGTGATAGATAATGACATTTGACATTATCTATTTAAAGCTCGGTAGGTTCACATGTCCATCTTTTCTTGCCTCCTAAGTGACAATTACAGGGTTGGAGCCCCACTTATTATTTGACTTCAGAGCTTGTCTTCTTGACTGTAACGGATTTTTTCCTGACAGTTTGCCTTTCCCAGTTGGCAAGGAAGATGGAACTGGGGACAGCGGAGATGGCAACTTGGGCTCAGGCCACTGTGGACCCTCCTTTTCTTTAAAAGGAATCTCTGAACAGCAAAAAGAAGGTATTCGGATAGTGAAAAAAATAATGATGTCTTTAGAAGGTGAAGATGGGCTGGATGAAATTTATTCCTTCAGGTAAGAAGTGAAAACATTCATTACAATTTTCAGTTGGACCTAAGTAGATTTCTCTTGATCTGAAGGCTCCCTAATGCTTTTCTTTTTCTGGATCACTCTTGCATTAGCAGTTATTCTTTAATAAATATCTTCATTTTTATTAAAAAAATAATACATTAGTGCCTAATACTTTTTTAGAACTTTGTGTGGTTGACACAGTATTTCATATTTCCAGCGCTGTGTCTATGAAATTTGGAAATACAGAGACAACACAAAGGATTTAACAATTCAAAATGTGGACAATGAGACAGTAGAAGTCTTCTTTATGCCAAGCTTGCGTCACATTTCTTGGGTCCTTCCTTTTCATACACTTACAAAAAAATTTCTTAATTATAAAAAATAGTTTCAGATTTAAGATACCCAAATCACAGGATAGTGATTTGGGTCTCTGTGATTTGGGTCTTAGGAGGCAGTATACTGTAACACATTTATTTATTTATTTTAAGATTTGTTTATACAAGAGCCGGGGTACAGGCTAGATGCGCGGGAGGGTGAGAGGATTCACCAGAGACAGAGCAGGAAACAGAACAGGCAGAATGATGAAATACACTGCTGAGGGGAGTAGCGGACAAGACCGGAGAGGTCTGCTCACCATGTGGGTTGCTCCAAGGCCGGCGGGAATCGAATCCTAACTGCAGAGGCTGCAGACTGCCTCACAGTGCTGTGCTCAACAGCCTGCGCCACTAGGGAGGCCTCCAACACAGTTATTTAAAAAATACTTTGGTCACAGAATAGTTTGGTCATGAGATTGCCGAGGGGTAGAGGGAAGGTAAATAACAAGAAAATTCCCCAAAATGTAAAGTATTTATGACCTACTTATGACATATAAAAGTTTTATAAAGGCAAAATAATTTATGAATGTGACATCCCTAAAGTGTCATGTAATAATAAAGCAAACTTTTTTACCCCAATCTCCCAGCTGGAGACTATAGGAGACACTCTTTCATCCGTGTTATTCTTGGTTGGAATTGCACCTGCACTTATTTTGAGCAAAGAACCCAAAAGGGGTCAAAATATCTAGATCAGTATGTGCTTAAAAGACCTGATTTTGACAAAGTAGAAACGATATCAGACACTATGGCTTGTGTAGTTTCAGATTCTCAGGGATAATACCACTTAAAATTCATGAATAAATTCCAATTTATCAATAAATACGCAAAAACAGGCATTTTAAGCAAAGTTTTTAAGTAAAGGTTGTTGATTAGAATTTTTTTGAATATTTACAGTGTATATATGCAATAACATCTCAACCACAATTTTAAAATAGTTCTGGCAAATGGTAGTTCACATGCAACACATCTGATTTTCTAAATACAGACATTCTTGAAAAATTCTAGGTAAATGGGAATTTTGAAAACCGAATTATAATTCCCCAAAGGATTGTTAAAGAAATCAATGAAGAGTCATGTGAAGTTTTTCTTGGCATATGTTCTTTTCTTAATATGTGTTCCTAACTTCTCTTTCAAATTTGCACAAGACTTGCTTTAATGGGGGAACATATACCTTAAGCTAACATATTCATCATTTTATTATAAAGGAAAATAGACCAATACAAATTACTATTAAAAACCAATTTATTTTCCCGTATCATTTCAAGGAGGGGAGTTGTTAATTAGGTATTGTCCTAGCAATATGAAGCTGCTTTAATTTTATATATATATATTTTATTTTATATATTTTTATTTTTGTACAATATATGCATTTTCATCTTGGTTATAGTCCCTGTAAAATTCCTACCACCCTTGTTTTGATCCTACTCCCTTCCCCTGCTTGTAGTATGTCTCTGGTTTATAGTTGCCTGTTGATTTTGATTTTTACTTTATTATAATTAGTCTTTTTCCTGATCCTTTATTTATGTTTCCTAAATTCCTGCTATGAGTGAGACCATCCAGTATTTTTCTTTTTTCTTTCTGGCTTATTTCACTGAATATGATCCCTTCCAGCTCCATCCATGTTGCTGCAAATGGCATGAGTTTATCTTTTTTGATTGCTGAGTAATAGTCCTTTGTGTATATGTACCACATCTTCTTGATCCAGTCATCTATTTTGGGGCATTTGAGTTGTTTCCATAGCTTAGCGATTGTAAATAGTGCTATGATAAACATAGGGGTGCAGGTGCCCTTTTGAATTAATGTTTCTGTGTCCTTTGGGTAAATACCTAAGAGTGGAATTGCTGGATCATATGGAAGCTCCATTTTTAGCAGATTGAAGAACCTCCACACAGCTCTCCATAGTGGTTGGACCAGTTTGCACTCCCACCAGCAGTGCAGGAGAGTTCCTTTTTCTTCACACCCTTGCCAACATTTGTTGTTGCTAGTTTTTTTAATATGTGCCATTCTCACTGGTGTAAGATGGTATCTCATTGTAGTTTCCCTGATTACAAATGATGCTGAACGTTTTTTCATGTACCTGTTGGCCATTTACATTTCCTCTTTGGAGAAGTTCCTTTTCATCTCTTCTGCCCATTTTTTGACTGGGTTATTTACTTTGTTTTTGTTCAGTCTCTTCAGCTCTTTGTACATTTTTGTGATCAGTCCTTTATCATTAGTTTTGTGTGCAAAAATTTTCTCCCAATCAGTGGGGTCTCTCTTTGTTTTGGTTACTGTCCCTTTTGCTGTAAAGAAGCACTTTAATTTGATGTAGTCCCAGCTGTTTATCTTTGCCTTCACTATCACTGCTTTGGGTGATGTGTCTTTAAAAATGCTACTGATGTGTATGTCATGTAGTATTTTGCCTGTATTTTCTTCTACATATTTTATGGTTTCAGGTCTTATGTCTAGTTCTTTAAGCCATTTTGAGCTGTTTTTTGTGCATGGTGTGAGGTAGTAGTCAAGCCTCATTCTTTTTTTTTTTTTTTTAATAGAGGCATGTTTTTTATTTAATTTATTTATTTGGTTTTTTTTTTGTTTTGTTTATACATGCACTGGGTACAGTCAGAAGCGCGGGAGGGTGAGAGAATTCACCAGAGCCAGAGCGGGGAGCAGAGCAGGCAGAAGGACCGAAGTACACTGCTGAAGGGAGCAACGGGCGGCAGGAGAGGTCTGCGCGCCATGCGGGACCCTCCTCCGGTGGCCGGGGAGCAGCCGGGGATAGAACCGGCGCCGTAGAGGCCGCAGGCAGCTTCGCAACCCAGTGCTCAAGCACTGCGCCACCGGGGAGGCCCAGCCTCATTCTTTTGCATGTTGCAACCCAGTTTTCCCAGGACCATTTATTGAACAAACTTTCTTTGCTCCATTGCATATTCTTTGCTCCTTTGTCAAGGATTAGTTGACTGTAAATCTATGGGTTTATTTCTGGATTTTCTATCAGTTCCATTGGTCTGTGTGTCTGTTCTCATTCCCAATACCATGCAATTTTGATTATTATGGCTTTGTAGTATAGTTTGACATCTGGGAGTGTGATGCCTCCATTCCCTTCTTTTTTTTTTTTTCAGGAGAGCTTTGGCTATTTGGGGTTTTTGGTGTCTCCATATGAATTTCATCACTATTTGTTCTATTTCTTTGAAGGATGTCATTGAAATTTTTATTGGAATAGCATTGAATCTGTAAATTTGAAGCTACTTTAATTTTAATGAAGGTGTGCACCAGAACTTTGCCATTCGATACTGTAGCCATATCTGCAAATGGTTATATTATTTAAATCCATTACAATTAAAAGTGTAGTTCTTCAGTCACACTGAGGATTTCATTTCAAGCCACATTTCAAATACTCCCTTTTACAAACACAGTTACTACATTTCATCATTGCAGAAGGTTGTACTAGACAACATTATGCTTGCCTTATCCTCAGCTAGACACTCTTAGAAGATGCACTGGGGAGGTTCAACTCTACTGCAGAACTGACCCAGTTGTTCTAGGATGTCCATACTAGACACTGATATTTAAATCTGCTCTGGATCAGAATCTAAACTTCATGTTGGTTTTACATGTTACTCATACTTGGACAAAATATCCTATGAGACAGGATAGACCTGGTTCAGACCTATTCATTCTCCAAGAAATCCAAAGCTGAGGTGTACCATAAACTTTGGAAACAGTTATTTCTGAGAATTGGCATCTCTTCACGCCTCTTTGTCCATAACTGGATAAAGTTAGGTAATTCTCTTTACCTTGTAGATCTGTTTTGCATCTCTACCAAGAGGATCAGTCATTGTTTGGACTGTATGCTTTGAATTACTTGGTCGCTCATTCCTTTGTTCCATATTTAGTGAATACCACACACTCTACCTACCCTCTATAATCTACTCTGTTGTGTTTGATCAGGGACCAGATAAAAAATAGAATTTATCTTCACTTATGTTCAAATGAAATAAAAATCCATTGTTTGCTACTTCCCAATTCTACTTCCCCATCCAATAAAAAACCTAGAGTTTTCTGTCTTCTCTTTAGACTGATTATGGACTGATAAGTTCCTTTTAGAACTGAAGAGTGTTTAGCTTTCCCCATTGTGTGCATGTAAGCATCATGCCTTTTATTTAAGAGAATTAGGACTAACCAATGAATTACAGAAAAGTGAGGAGTACTAGTAAGCTGGTGCCCACCTCTTGACATTACAGAGCAGGGGTTCTTACCCACAGGTTGGTGGTTATTAGGCGCTTGGTAAACCTTTTATTTTATGTACAAACTCCTTTATGAAATGTACTTTTTATCATATCCTCAAAATGTCCTTGGTCCTGAAAAAAAATATTGAGACCAACTGGCTGAGTTGAAGGAAAGATTGAATAAGGGAAGAGAGAAATGTTTGTTTTTACCTGTCAGCAGAGTAATTCAGCTCCTTCCTCCTAAGCCAACACAATTGTATTCTGGCTCTTTCCAACTTTCGAGTGTCATTTTCCTGCCATCACCTGCTGTTCCTCTTTATGATCAACAACAGCTCACATCTCATTCTAGAAAACTAAGGGTTTTCTAGCAGAAGTTAGCATTTTAAAATCGATGCTTTCATTATACATTTTTCTTTATTAAGTGAGAGTCTGAGACAGCTGTGTGTCTTTAAGAAAACTGAGAGGAATTCCATGCCCTGGCCCTGTCAACTAACCATTGGTTCCAGTTTATCTATAAAGATTGTGGCTTATAAATCGGTAAGTGGTGGGTACACATTTTTTAAAGAAATGTTACTAGGCAGACAAATATGCTTATATAAGGAACTGAGAATTCATGTGTGGGTTATTCAGTACCATAATTACTGCTTCTCTAACTGTTCTCCCTCTTCACTTAATCTCTATTTAGCTTTTATGTAAAAGGTATGCTAGGAGAGGCGGTTTTAAGAATTGTCTGTAGCAGAGGTTGATTCCAGCCTCTTTTTCTCTATTGATAATTGATTGTTAATCAGGAGTTCCAGGCCTTTCTCTCTCTCTCTTTTTTTAAAGAAAGAACTGCTAATGCACTGTGTTGTACCACTGTAGTGTCAGAGCAGAAATACAGATATACACCAGAGTAAGTTCAGAGTTTTGGAAGTTTAGTCATTCCTAATTCACTTATTAATGATCTGTGAAGAATCAAAAACTGTTGACTTGTTACCATGAATTTGTCTTTTGTGATATATTTGTTTACACATAACAGTACCCTTTCAAAAACAGTAGCTTTGATAAATAGTTGATAAAATTCCAGTTTGAGTCCTTGCCTTTCATGATCCACCTTGCTGTTTTTCTTTAAAGTACAAAATAAATGTATAAAAAACTTAAATATATAAAATATTGCCAGTGTTTCTTGTGTCTCCAAAGACTTAATTGGAAAATATACTACATTCATGAAAACCTTGGAATTACCTCTTCATTAAGGCTAGAATAGTGTTTCATGAATGACAATATACTCTCCTTTTCTCCTTTTTTCTAGTTTCCTTTTCAAATATTTTTTATTGATTTTTGACTATTGTTCTTCCTTTCCTCTCTGTTGAAAAACTGATAATATTGGGCCTCCCTGGTGGCACAGGCAGTTGAGCGCAGTGCTGTGAAGCTGTCCGTAGCTTCTGCAGTGCCAGTTCAATCCCCGCCGGCCACAGAGCAACCCACATGGCGTGGCAGACCTCTCCTGTCTTGCCTGCTGCTCCCCTCATCAGTGTATTTTGGTCATTCTGCCTATTCTGTTCCCCGCTCTGTCTCTGGTGAATCCTCTTATCCTCCTGCACATCTGGCCTGTATCCCAGTTCTTGTATAAATAAAATAAAAAGGAAATCTTTTTTTTTTTTTTTTAAAAAAAAAGGTACTATGTATGCTCCTTTGTTATCAGACAATCTGATGGTTTTGTATAGAAAATATTTATGAATATACAAACAATAATAGTCTGTAGATTACCCTGGGGGGAAGGAGGAAATTAAAAAGCATTATGAAATAAAGTAAAAATTCCATAGTACGTAAGAGCAAACAAAACAACTTAGGTAGGTAACTGTTCTGGCTTTTTACCATAAAGCAGAAAGTATATTAAGTTTTCACCTCTTCTCAATTGGAATCCCACCTTTCCTTGTTTCTTTATTTTGCTTTTGAAAAGATCACACAAGAGAAAGTTAAAAAGGCTTGGACAGTTGTGGATGCAAGAACCCTGAAAAGAGAAGATATACAAAAAGAAACAGTGTACTGCTTGAATGATGATGATGAAACTGAAGTTCCAAAAGAAGATATTATTCAGGGTAAAGTATGCCAATGAGAATTTTTACATCTGCCTAAAAAGAGATTTTCTTCAAGGTGATATGAGTCAGATTAGTGTTTGTAGTATTATTTGTTCAGTGTATTTCTCTAAGTTGTAGAGAGAAAGTGATCTCAGGGGGCCATGAGACACTGGGTCTTCAGCTCCACTGTTGTGTCTGAGAGAGGAAGTCTCCCAGGAGCACACTTGAGTGTTTAGCTCTCTACACGCAGGACAGCACCCGGGCCTTTTTTTCAAAGAAAAAGTTTGAAACTTACCTAACTAGGAAAATGCTTATATTAATGTGGCTGAAGCAAGTTTTTTTGTTGCTTATATCTTGTTTTTGACTTTCATGGTAATTATTTCACTGAATGCCAATTTTAGGGCATATATCTTGCCAGTTATACACTCTTGATGTAATTTAGGGGATAAGCAAAGTTAGTTGTGTTTATTATATTTCTTTGTGTTCATAGGATCTTTAAGGTTGTGCTTTATATATTTTGCCCCTTTGATCTATATTGTGTGTCTAGATAGCTTCTCTATCCAGAGAGCTTAGAGGTTGAGAGTACCTGAATGTTCAAGAGCTAAAATTATAAGATACCAAATAAGATAGAAGCAGGGCCTTTACATAAATTTAATGTCAGTCTGTGTGCTACCAGTATAGTTTTAATTTGCAAGCCTTGGAAAAAGGTTCTTTCATCTGTGGCACTGAAATATTGTGTGTTTGCGTATGTTTCTATGTGCTTTAGGGGCAGCAGGGGGTGAGTGGTTAAAGGTGATGGCTATGGTTCCTTTCTTTCTCCTGATGAATTATGTGTGGAATATAATTAATATCCTAAAATTTCTACCAATCCTTTAATTCAGTTCAGTAGTATATGTACTTATTTTATTAACATGAATTTTGGGGTCAGACCTGGGTTAGAATCCTGGCTTCATCACTAGTTACTCATTTGATCCTGTCAGGATGACCTGCCTATAGCAGGAAGAATAGCATGATTAAAGGTATAGAACTAGGAAAGTGCCAGAACTTCTCAGTGATACAAGTAGTTGGGTTGATGTATGGGGCATATACAGATTAGTACTCCAGGTTAGTATCTTAACAGGCAACCTGAATTTTCTCTTTTAATCTTCACAACAATCTAATGAATTACTCTTGTTATTTCTATTTTACAAATAAGAGAATGAAAGCCAAAGGACATTCATTAATGTATTCCAAATTATAAAGCTAGCAACTAGCAGAACTTGAACCCAGGGCTGTCTTACTTCAGTCTGTGTCTCTACATACTGGTCTGAAGTAAAAGAACTTTGAATAACAGGCTGAAGAGTTTATGCTTAATTTTGAAAGCAACAGAGAGCTGTTTATAGTTTGGGGGAGCAGAGTGTTACTGGGGCTGTGTTTTAGAAAGATTAATATAATAGCTGGATATATGATAGCTTAGAAGGAGAAGGGATTAGAGATGAGGGTGCTGATTCTTTTGGTTGTAAGCAAAGAGAGTTCTGGCTATCATAAGCTAAAAGGACATCTATTGGTAGAACAATGGAGAGAGAAGAGTTAAAAACAGCTTTAAGTTCAAAGAGCATACATCTGTACTTTTCTCTCATCTTTTTGCAGTTACCCACACACTTCCTTTGCCAGTCCTCCACTCTACCCCCTAATATGTGAGTTCTCTTTCTTGGAGAGACTAGTACATGTGGACAAAGGAATAGAGTTGTATGTAGTAGTCGAGTCTATACTTTTTGCCATACAAAAAAGTTAGTTATTGATTTGCTCTTTAAGTGAACCAAGAAACTCAAGACAATTTTGATTGTAATTTTCAACATTCTGTTAAAGAATTCAAGTGGAATTCTTGGTGACAGAGAAAAGTTAGAAAAATTCCTTGGGTTTAGATACCATTCTTAATCATGTGCCTTATATTTCCCTGTCAAGTTTACCTTGGGGTTTTTTTTTAAAGACATATAAAAATAGAAATGTGTTTCTTTTTCATTAAATCCACAGTAATAACAGATTGTCAGAAACAAATACCAGATTATAGACCCTGCCCCAAATGTACAAGTCTCTTTGTTTCTTGGAGTGAAAATGCGTGTAATTTTCCTTTCCATTTACCCAAAGCCAGAATCTCTGGGTTTAGATGTTCTTCCTACCAGACATAGTCGAGTATGTGTTGAAAGGGCATGACCTTCCATGCAGAGCATAGGCCCCGGGAACAAGCATGGTTAGGGTTTTTTGTTACATTTTACAGAAGCCAAGAATAACCTGAAAGTATGAACTAAGCTAAGTGATTAAAAAGAAAAAAATAATCTAATCACTGGGAAAAAACACATTTAAATGCAGAAAAATATCCAACTTACCAATTATATGTTTCTAAATAAAAGACTTTTCTTTGGCTTCTTCTATTTATTAGGCATTGTACATCTCCAGCATGCACTTTTTAGATTATTTTGTTCTGAAAATTTCCTATGGGCATTCTTCTCTGTGGTCTCCAGGTTTCTGAATAAATGTGATCTTGTTATTATGTTTACACATCATGCTTGTACTTTATTCATCCATGACTTATCTTTGGAGGATAACTGGTACATTGCATTTTCTACATTCTTTCTTCTAGACTGGATAGTCATTAAGGTAACTAGATTGCAGAAGATGCTACTTAAAAAATGTAATTAGATTTTAATCACCTCTGTATTGTATATATTGTCTGTGTGTCTTCTGCTTCTTTTCCCCATTGATCACGAGGGGCAGTAATTTGATTCCAGGGAATAGTATATAGAGGCTTGATCTGGAGTGCATGTATTGTTAATGTATGTGTAGGGCTAATTTCAGCTTGTGGAAAATGTGGTCTCATGTGCTTAACAGATGCACCTTTGTTCTCTAGGGTTCCGCTATGGAAGTGATATTATTCCTTTCTCTAAAGTGGATCAAGAACAAATGAAATATAAATCTGAGGGGAAATGCTTCTCTGTTTTGGGATTTTGTAGATCTTCTCAGGTACAGCACTTATTCTGCTAATTGTAAACAAAATAAATGAGCTTTATCCTTATTATTTGAGATGGTATGCTTTTGATGGGTCCTTTTATTTATAATATATATTTATCTCACTCAGTTTTTCTAAAATGTAATCTATGGTTAGTGTTGCTTTTTGGTTTTTGAAGAGAAACAGTGCTGCAGTGCACATAAGAGTGCAGATTTTCTTTCAAATTAATGTTTTTGTGTCCTTTGGGTTGATCCCCAGGAGTGGAATTGCTAGGTCTGCAGTATTTTTTTTTAGTTTAACTATTTTCCCTTCCTCCACTTCTGCCCCTGTAATTGGTTCTTTGCCCAGGTCTTTCTTCCTGATTCGTCAGTGCCTTGTCATTGCTCTTAGGGTAACTTCCAAATCACTTAATATTGCTCATAACAGACTCTTGAGCTGATACTTACAATCTCACTAATCTAATTTTCACCTTTCCGCTTACACTGTGACGCTGTACCACTCTAAAAGCAGTTCCCCAAATTTATGGTGTTCCAATGTCTCTCCAGCCATATTCTCACTGTTATCCCTGCCTAGGATACTTGTGCCCAGTCTTTTCTCTTAGGTCATTCCTACACATACCTTAAGTCTTGACTTAGGTGTCTTCATTTGAGGAAATTTTCCCTGATCCCCATGACCACGCTAGATGCCTCTCTCATGTGTTTTTATAGCACCAAACTGTAATATTACATTCTTTGCTCTTATACAGTACTGTAACATTGCAGTTAATTTCATATTTCTCTATTTGAGCTCCTCAGGGCAAGACTAGATCTTGTTCATTATTGCATTTACAGTGTCGGGAATAATGTTTGACATATGCTGCATGCTCAGATATTTATTGTGTTGAATTGAAAATAACCTCAAGAAGTGGGTTGTTTCTAGTGTCTGAATATTTTTTAGTATGAGCATTTTGAACTAATTACCTCGTAATGTGTGGCATTGTGATTATATGTATTGCTTCTTTTGGATAAAAACCAATTATTTTCCTCACTTACTCTTATAGGTGCACAGGAAATATTTTATGGGACATCAAGTTCTAAAGGTTTTTGCAGCAAAAGATGATCAGGTGAGTTGACAGTGGTCTCTGAGATAGTGCTAAAGAGAATTGAATTGACATTTGAGGTGGGTTGTTAGGGGGCTTTTTTATAATTTGAAATGACATTAATTTTCACAAAGCCATGGGAAAATTCACTGACCTTTAACTCTGAAAATGGAGAAAGATAAATGAATTTGTCATAGTGTGAGCATAAGGCCTAAAAACATACTCCTGCAGTTAATACTCATACTCCCAGTGAGTATTAAAAGCATTTGAACAAACACATTTAGGTGTAGGAATCTCCTGGGCAAATGTTTAGGGGGGCTGGGGTCAGGTTGACATTTCCATCTTCATTGAACATTAAGTACTGGTTTTAGCATCCTGGAGATGAGTTTCACTGACTCATTGGATCACTTCTGTCATTGAGAAATTTTCCCTCTTTCTTTACATTTTTTTCCCACCTCCCTAAGCGATTCTGTTTTTAGGCTGGTTTTTGCCTGGCTGTTGCATTTATACCTGCCCTCTCTGTTAATATTTTCTTTTTAGCCTGCAAATCAGAACCTGTTACTTTCTTGGAGCTGTTGATCTTAAGTGGGTAACTGTGGTCTAATGTTTGTTTTAGACCACTTGCTTACGCAGGTCTCCAAGTTCTAGAAGTATTTGCATTTGAAATTAGTAAACTGTAGAAGGATTGTTTGGTGGGGGGAGAGAAAAGGCAGTGGTGAAAGTGATTGAGTCCTCTTAGTTCTCGTTTTCCCTTCACATCTGACTGGTGGCTGGCTGTTGATCTTGTGAATGGGTATACAGTGATTCTATTGGGATAATCAGAATTAGGAGAAGAAAATGCTTGGCTCCACTCAGTACTGAATAGATTCATTAGGACAAAAAAGGCATATGTGACTCCTCAGATTTGACAGTCCTACTTTATAGATTTTTTTCTGAATCACATCTTGTTGAGAATTGTGCAGTTCTGGTATATGCTGTTAATACAACTTAACTGCATTTTCTACTTCTGAAGTTTTAACTCCTGCTTATTATTCCTTTACACAAAGAAAATTCTCATAACTTCGTGTAATTGCTGGGTATTCAGTCAAGTATATTGTATCACAAAGCTGGTATTGAGGTGCAGGTGATTATCTGGACTTTGCTAGCTAAGGGCAAGCTCATGGCTTGCATAATTCAAATCCAGACTCATACAGACTCTGTAGATTATATAGTCACTTTGAGGTTACTCAAAGAAAAGAAAAATTTCATCTATTTGCAAAGGGCTACTTTTTGGTGTTAATTCTTAAGGTCATAGTCAAAGAATAATATTAACCAATTGGCACTCATGAAATAAGCAGGAGAGTAAGGAACACCATGTCATATGAGGACTTCCAATAATATGCATGGAGAAGGCTTGTGTCAGTAGACAGGTTAGTAGGAAGGATAACCGACATAATGGCCCTTTTCATGTTTTGGAGGATTATTCTGTGGAATACATACTAAAGTATGTTTTCTATCAAATGATATATTGGAACCAACAGGTGGTGGTGTTGTTCAAAGTGAATTATGTTGTCAACAAGAATTGCTCTCTCCAAAAGGATTGGCTCCCTGGGCAGTATCGGATTCCCATGCTAGTAATTTTCCAAACAGTCTTTTTTGCCACCTGTTGGATGTTGGGGTGGGAATTCCTTCTTCCTATGGGTTATTAAACTAGAGGTACTGCTGGTTTTCAACTCAAGTGTTCCATGAGTCTGTGAATAATTCCTTTAAAAATGTGTTTCTTCTGATCATTAATATGTAATTTTTTTGTGTAGAGAATCTACACTTTTATGTGCTTATTTGTACTGTGTATGAAAGAGAAGGGGAGAAAAGAAAGGGAAAGAAATGAAACTTTGAGTTGTTTTTACAAGGTAGTATTGTGTTATAGCTGTCACTTACTACCCCATCCTTCCTGACTTTAAATATCTCAGTTGGTCCTATCAAAGACACCTGAATAAAAAATTGCACATGCGCATTGGAAGTAATCTCTTCTCCAGATTCCCATTGTGTTTATCTGGTCTCTTGTATGGGAATATACACATTCTGTATTTGGTAGGTATTTCATTTCTGCTAGTGAAGAATGTTTTAGCTCAGTGAGATCAGGGACTAATCTTTGTTTTCTTACTGGGCCTTAGACAGTACCTACCAAAAAATAGGCACTAAGTAAATATCCTTGAATTGAGCTGAGAAGGTAATAAATCTCTCATGAAATCTGTAGAGGCTCTTGATGGCATAAGATTTTAATGGAGGAAATGGGACTATATATAGCTAAGTTTGATAAAGGTTAGCAGTAATACTGAGAAAAGTATAAAGTGTTTGGAGATTTATGAAGAGGGAGAGAGATGACTAATGCAAATCTGAAGCAGGGGGCTGATTTATTGAACCTACAAAGTGGGTTAGAAGCTAGATAACCAGAGATTTAGAGAACATATTCTAGCTTAGAGATAATTATGCAAGTAGAAAGCTAGCTACAGAGGAGAGAAAGTACCAGACCCACCCAGAAGTAATCATTAGCTCAGTGAGGCTGAAATACAGGAACCATAGATGTTTTTTTGTTTTTATTTTGTTGTTGTTTTTTCTTTTTTAAGATTTATTTTTTATGCATACGAGAGCTGGGGTACAAGATGCAGCGGGTGAGAGGATTCACTAGAGACAGAGTGGGGAACAGAGCAGGCAGACTAACTGAAATACACTGCTGAGGGAAGCAGCAGGCGAGGCAGGAAAGGTCCGCTTTGCCATATGGTTTGCTCCCTGGCCGGCCAGGGATAAAACTCGTGCTGCAGAGGCTGCGGATTGCTTCATAGTACGATGCTCAACCCCTTGTGCCACCAGGGAGGTCCCAGTTTTTTTGTTTTTAAAGATTTATTTATTTATGCATAGAAGAACTGGAGTGTAGGCCAGAAGTACAGGGAATGAGAGGACTCACCAGAGACAGAGTGTGGAGCAGAAAAGGCAGATCCACTGAAATATACTGCCAAGTGTAGCAGCGGTGAGGCTATGCCATATATGGGCTAGCTCCCTGGCTGGGGATCAACTCTGGCCACACCAGTGACAGCAAGACAGTGCCGACACTTAACCCCGACTTAACCCATGGGAGGTATGTAAGGAGGCCCCATTGGAGGTTTTTAAGGAAGAAATGGCATGATGAGCTCTCTGAACAGGGGTGTAAGTAGTTGATTGAAGAAAATAGGTAGATTTTAGAAACAGCAGAGAGGCTGAATTGGTAGAGTTTGTTGAACACTTGAAGGTGAAGAATGAGCAAGGTGGAATTATCACAGACTTGGGGTTTCTGGTTTGGCTGACTGGGAGATGGTGTTAATGGAAGTAGGGAATACAGGGGGGAAAATGGGGGAGAGACAGTTTAGTTTTGGTCATGGATAGTTTGGGAAACCTGGGGTAAACTGTGTGAGATATGAACCTGCTTAGATAATCTAGATGATGTAAGGCAGGCTCTTAGGAGAGTTTTAAAGCTAAATATACACTTTATTCATCAGCTCACGGGACATGGATAAAATAATCCCCAAGTATTAGAGTGAGGGAAAGAGAGAAAGGCCACAAGCAGAACTGTAAGAGGAATTGGAAGAACTGGGGGAGGAGTAACCCACAAAGTAAACTAATAACAGAAGATGTTTCTGAAGCCAAAGAAGGAGAAAGAGTAGAGAAAAGGGCAGGAATGGGGAGATGCTACTGAGAGGCCATACACGTAGAATGGGAACCATGTTTTTGGCAACTAAGAGATCGTAGGTGACTTCATAAGATGATTTCAATATGGAAGTGGGGCAAATACTTAGTTGTGGTGTGAAAATTCTGGCATGTTGGGGATGTGCTAATGCTTGCACCTTTCTCACCAGGCAGCAGCAGTTGCACTTTCCTCCCTGATTCATGCTTTGGATGAATTGGACATGGTGGCCGTAGTTAGATATGCTTATGACAGAAGAGCTAATCCTCAAGTTGGTGTGGCTTTTCCTTATATCAAGGACACCTATGAGGTAATACCCACAGCATTTTTTCATTCATGTTGATTTTTTTTTTCTTTCACTCCCATTATTCTAAACAGTGCTTGTCAACTATTATGTGCATGGGAATTATTTCAGGAGCTTCTTAAAATGCAGGTCCTGATTCTGTCTGTCTGGGGTGCAGCCTGAGAGCCTCCATTTCCACAGACTCCCACGTAGTGCTGATACTGCTGGACTGTGAACCACAGTTTCATTTGCAATGAAAGAACATAAATTATAAAAGTATGTAAGGAGCTTTGTATTAAATCAAATAAGTAAAGGTTAACTATGACCTTCTGTTTGCTCAGTGCAGTGACCTTCTCTTGGTTCTCATCCTTCATGATTTCTCAGCACCTAATGGGAATAGAGATTATCTCCATTTTTACAAATGGGGTCTATGGATAAAGGTTGAGGGTGTGATTTTGTGATCCTTGTGAAATTCACTTTATTGAGGCTCGTCTATTTAAAAATACATGTCTCGATTCCTCACCATTTCCTATTTCTCAGAACTTACTGTGGCTGGACTGGAAAGAGAAGGCAAATATCTTGACTTCTAATCACCTTGACTCCTTACTTATATTAGTCCTGCATTTTGCAGATATTCTTTGACAGTCTTTCTTTAAACATGTCTTTAATGTTTACCATATTCATATTGTTTACAGGTGTGTACAGCTATTAGCAGAAATAAAAATATTTTACTTTCAGTGTACCAGACTTGACCTATCAGATTTTTTTTGAAGTTTTTTTTTTTTTTAGATGTATAACATTTTTTTTTTTAAGATTTATTTATTTATACAAGCACTGGGCACAGTCAGAAGCGCGGGAGGGTGAGAGAATTCACCAGAACCAGAGCGGGGAGCAGAGCAGGCAGAAGGACCAAAGTACACTGCTGAGGGGAGCAGCGGGCGGCAGGAGAGGTCTGCGCGCCATGTGGGACCCTCCTCCAGTGGCAGGGGAGCAGCCGGGGATCGAACCGGCGCTGCAGAGGCTGTGGGCAGCTTTGCAAGCCAGCACTCAACCGCTGCGCCACCGGGGAAGCCCTGAAGATTTTTTTTTTATTTATGCATACAAGAACTGGGGTGCAGGCAGAGGTGCAGGGGGTGAGAGGATTCACCACAGATAGAGTGGGGAGCAGAACAGATGGATCTACTGAAATATACTGCTGAGGGGAGCAGCGGGCAAGACAGGAGGGGTCTGCTGCACCATGTATGTTAGCTCCCGGGCCAGGGATCGAACTCATGCTGCAGTGAGACTTGACAGCTCTGAGACTTTAACCCCAGCACCACCAAGGAGGCCCCTGACCTATCTGATTTTTAAAATACTTTTCTGAGCCTCTTTCACAGCATTTGAGACAAGATTTGTGTTTTTGCATTAATTTGATGGTTTTTGCTTTTACTACCTTTCTTTCTCCTTAGTGTTTGGTGTATGTGCAGCTGCCTTTCATGGAAGACTTGCGGCAATACATGTTTTCATCCTTGAAAAATAATAAGAAATACACTCCCACAGGTGAGTTTATTTCTATTTTGTTCACTAATGGTCTGTAAACACAGACTGTTCTTGGGAAATCACCTGTCTGCTAGACAGGTGATTGGAGCCAGTGGTTGGAGCCAGAATTTCACAGTGTGGAACTAGTTGGATTCCAATTGTGCATTCATGGTGAGTAATAATGAAGGTGATTGGATTCATCATGTTTTTTCAGTAGTGGGGGCACTCTGTAGTGCCCCCTTCTCACTTAGAGCTGCTATTTAGGGCACAGCTTGCCAGAAATGACTATCCGTTCTCTAGTTGTGAGTTCTCTAGATTGTGCCCTGCTGAGGTGGACTGATGTGTAGTATCAAGCCTGTGACTGTAGTGTCCTACATAAAATTTGATGTAACTTTGAACTCAGAGTGACAGTGATGGATATTTGGCTTTTCTCTCTGCTTGCTCTTTGTAGTTGATAGTTAACAGTTCAATTCTTGTTCCTTATTTCTGGCTTCCAGGAGTTACTTGGAGCTTGATGAAAAAAAGGCCTTTATTAAGCCCTCAGATGTGAGGGCACTACACAGAATGATTGTCACAAATGTATAGCCTGTCTTCCCAAGAGCTCACGGCTTAAGACGGTTGTAGTCAAATATGATAGTGGGCTGAAAGGAGGGAACATACTCCAAAAACCATGAAGTGATGATTTGATGTTTTATTGTGTAAGTTTAAATCTGTGACCATGTAGAACTAGGGAATTGTGAGACGAGTCTCAGAACTGGGTTCTTCTGTGTGTCTTTGTATCTTTATCTTCCTTTGGAAATTAGTCTCTCTGCATCATGGTAGAGCCAAGCGTGGACTTGAATATATAGAAGCTGCCACTGTGTTAGTATTCTGTCTCCACTTTTTGAGAATTCCATACTTTAAATAAGTACAATACTGGAAAGAAAAGAACTTTATTGTGAAATTATCTTATAGTATAAATCATTCACTGAGGATCTAAAACATTAACTATCTTTCAATTTGTTGAATTATCTTCTATTAGTTAATATTTTTGTTTGCATTTTCTCCATTGGAAAAATGTATCATTAAAACTTGGCATATTTCCAAGTAGACATTTATGTAGGGGTGCACCATGCCAAAGTGATCTGGCCTGATGATAGCTTGTAGTAGCAGATAGAAAATCATTAAATGTTCACACACATAGATACCACATCCTACCTTTTGCCCTGAAGTTATTAAGATGGTGACGGCTATGCCTTTGCCTGAAACATCCCCAGGAAAGTCCAAGAATGGGGTAAAAGGATCCCATGATAAATATTCATAGGCGCCTTCATTTTGTAGCAGCTGTACAAAGGGATATTTGAAAAGGTGACAAATAGAAGCGTAACATGCCATTTAGGAACTGCTAACTCTTTCCACCTTTTGCCTAGTAACCATGAATGATCGAAGAGTAGCACTTCAACTTTTAATAGCTGGATTGATGCATGAATCAGCAGAATGAAAGTTACACATGGTAATTTAGGTGGAACAATTTGGGGGAGAGTTGCCTTTCATCCCACATTGCTTTGGGCCATGCTGTTTCCATTGACTTGGTGGATTTTTTTATTGCAAAGCACTTGCTTTCTGTTAGGTAGGAGAGACATGAAGAAGAGGATGTCATGTTACGCTCTCAAGGATCTTCAGAGTTTAGAGGGGGATCAGATACATATGCATATATGCAGAGTGTGATTAGTGATTAAGTTTTTTTTTTTTTAAAGATTTATTTATTTATTTATTTATTTATTTATACATGCACTGAGTACAGTCAGAAGCGCGGGAGGGTGAGTGAATTCACCAGAGCCAGAGCGGGAAGCAGAGCAGGCAGAAGGACCAAAGTACACTGCTGAGGGGAGCAGTGGGTAGCAGGAGAGGTCTGCGCGCCATGTGGGACCCTCCTCTGGTGGCCGGGGAGCAGCCAGGGAACAAACTGGCACTGCAGAGGCTGCGGGCAGCTTCGCAGCCCAGCGCTTAACTGCTGCGCTGCTGGGGAGGCCCATTAGTGATTAGGTTTTAAGAGGAAAGAGCTCATTCTGACTTGAGAAGATTGTCCAGTGGTGTCCTGTTAAGTTGGTACAAGTTGTATTAAGTCCTAATAAAGCCTGAGCTTCATTACCAAAAGGTTTTTTTTCTTCTTTTTCTCTTTATAAATTTTTTCCCCTTGAGCTAATTATAATTGTTTTGAATATTAACTCATCAAATTCTGAATATTTTGAATCACCACATGGAAGTTGGGTTTTGTGTGGCTTTGGAGCATTCCTTTGAAACAAGCTCTTTTACTTATTATAGTCCATTGTCAAAGGTTCACAGACTGGTAGAGCTGGAAAGGCTCCATGAGACTAGCCACTCTAAATAGCTCTTTTTACAAGTAAGAAAGCTAAGACTAAGGTAAGTGATTTGCATAACTAGAGAGTGTTTTGGGCAGATCCAGGACAGTATAACCAGCCAATGTTTCTGTCAGTATTTGTGAATGGAAAACGTTTCTTTTAGTGGCGAATAATGGAGGTTTTCATAATATGATTTCTACTTCTCTCTTTGTCTTTGCTTCAGAGGCACAGTTGAGTGCTGTTGATGCTTTGATTGACTCCATGAGCTTAGTAAAAAAAGATGAAGAGGAGGATACCATTGAAGACTTGTTTCCAACCACCAAAATTCCAAATCCTCACTTTCAGAGATTATTTCAGGTGAGAGAAGAAAGATGAACCTGTCATTTTTTTTAAATATATTTTATTTTATATACTTCTTCATCACTTTTCATTTTGGCACAATGTATATTCCCCATACAATTCCCACCCCCCTTATTTTGACCCTAATCCCTCCTCTACCCCCCCCCCCCCGCCCCCGCTCAGTGTGTCTCTGGTTTATAGTTGCTTGTGGATTTTGATTTTTTCTTTATTATAGTTAGTCTTTTTCCTGGTCCCTTATTAGGTTTTCTAGATTCCTGCTATGAGTGAGACCATCCGGTATTTTTCTTTTTCTTTCTAGCTTATTTCGCTGAGCATGATCCCTTCCTGCGCCATCCATGTTGCTGCAAATGGCATGAGTTTATCTTTTTTTGATTGCTGAGTAATAGTCTACTGTGTATATATACCACATCTTCTTGATCCAGTCATCTGTTTTTGGGCATTTGGGTTGTTTCCATAGCTTAGCTATTGAAATAGTGCTGCTATTAAACATAGGGGTGCAGGTGCCCCTTTTGAATTAATGTTTCTGTGTCCTTTGGGTAAATACCTAGGAGTGGAATTGCTGAATCATATGGAAGCTCTATCTTTAGTAGGTTGAGGAATCTCCACACAGCTTTCCATAGCGGTTGGACCATTTTGCACTCCCACCAGCAGTGCAGAAGAGTTCCTTTTTCTCCACATCTTTGCCAACATTTGTTGTTGCTAGTTTTTTTAATATGTGCCATTCTCACTGGTGTAAGATGGTATCTCATTGTAGTTTTGATTTACATTTCCCTGATTACATGTGATGCTGAACGTTTTTTCATATGCCTGTTGGCCATTTGCGTTTCCTCTTTGGAGAAGTTCCTTTTTAGCTCTTCTGCCCAATTTTTGACTGGATTATTTTCTTTGTTTTTGTTGAGTTTCATCAGCTCTTCATAGATTTTTGTGATCACTCCTTTATCATTAGTGTTGTGTGCAGAAATTTTCTCCCACTCAGTGGGGTTTCTCTTTGTTTTGGTTATTGTCTCTTTTGCTGTGCAGAAACTCTTTAATTTGATATAGTCCCAGCTGTTTATCTTTGCCTTCACTATCACTGCTTTGGGTGATGTGTCTATAAACATGTTTTTGAGGTGCATGTCATGTAGTGTTTCGCCTATATTTCCTTCTATATATTTTATGGTTTCAGGTTTTATGTCTAGTTCTTTAATCCATTTTCAGTTGGTTTTTGTGCATGGATTCCTTGTATGTCTTTCTCTTGTCTTATTGCTCTGGCTAGGACTTCCAGGATTATATTGAAGAGCAGTGCTAAGAGTGGACATCTTTCTCTTGTTCCAGATCTTAATGGACATGCTTTCAGCTTTTCACCATTGAGAATGATACTGGCTATGGGCTTGTGATATATGGCCTTTATAATGTTGAGGTATGTTCCTTGTATCCTGAGAATTTCAAGGGCCTTTATCATGAATGGGTATTGTACTTTGTCAAAAGCTTTGTCAGCATCTATTGATATTATCATATGTTTTTTGTAGTTCTTTTTGTTGATGTGTTGGATAACGTTGATTGATTTTCAGATGTTGAACCATCCTTGTGTCCCTGGAATAAATCCTACTTGGTCGTGGTGAATTATCTTACGGATACATTGTTGGATTCTGACATCTAAAATTTTATTAAGGATTTTTGCATCAGTGTTCATTAGTGAGATTGGCCTGTAGTTTTCTTTTTTGTGTGTGTTTTCCTTGTTTGGTTTTGGTTTTAGTGTAATTTTGACTTCATAGAACGTATTTGGTATTATCCCTTCCTTCTCAATTTTTTGAAAGAGTTTGTGAAGGATAGGCACTACTTCGTTTCTGAATGTTTGGTAGAATTCATTTGTAACTCCATCTGGTCCTGGGCTTTTGTTTGTGGGGAAGTTTTTGATTACCATTTCCATTTCACTGCTTGTAATTGGCCTGTTTAGGTGTTCTATTTCTTCTTTATCTCGCTTTAGGTGATTGTAGAGTTGTAGGAATTTGTGCACTCTTCTAGATTGTTGAGCTTGTTTGCATATAACTGTTCATAGTAGTTTCTGATTATTCTTTTGATTTCTGCTGTGTCTGTTGTGATTTCTCCTCTTTCATTTGTGATCCTATTTATTTGTGCTTTCTCCCTTTTTTCCTTTGTGAGCCTGGCTAGGGGTTTGTCTATTTTATTTATTTTTTCAAAGAACCAACTTTTGGTTTCATTGATCTTTTGGATTTTTTTTAGTTTCGATTTCATTTATTTCTGCTTTGATTTTTATTAATCCTTTTCTTCTACTGGTTTTAGGGGTTTTTTTTTTTTTTGGTTGTTCTTTTTCTAGTTCTTTGAGCTGTGAGATTAGGTTGTTTCTGAGTTCTTTCTTGTTTCTTGATGTGAGCCTGTATTGCTATATATTTTCCTCTTATAACTGCTTTTCTTACGTCCCATACATTTAGGAAATCAGTGTCCTCCTTTTGATTCAACTCAAAGTATTTTTTAATTTCTTCTTTGATCTCCTCATTGTCCAGTGGTCTTCCAGTAGTGTGGGTTTCCATCTCCATGAGGTGGGAGGGTTCCTTGCCTTCTTTTTATGGTTTATTTTTAGTTTGATGCCTTCATGGTCAGAGAAGATGGTTGGTATGATTTCAATCTTGGTGTATCTGTTGATATTTGTTTTGTATCCCAGTATGTGATAGATACTGGAGAATGATCCATGTGCGCTTGAGAAAAATGTCTGCTCAGACTTTTTGGGGGTTAGTGTTCTATACATGTCTGTTAAGCCCATGAGCTCTAGATCCTTCTTTAGAGCTTTAGTGTTCTTACTTAATTTTGGTCTTGTTGATCTATCCATTGTTGATAGGATGTGTTGAAGTATCCTACTACATATGTGTTTTCTCTGATGTCTGTTTTCAGAGATGATAATAGTTGTCTGATATATTTTGGTGCTCCTTCATTTGGTGAGTATATGTTAATGAGTGTTATTTCTTCTTGAAGTATTGTCCCCTTGATCATAATGTAGTGACTGTTGGGGTTTCTTATACCTTTTTGAGTTTGAAATCTGTTTTATCTGATATAGGTATAGCTGTTCCTCCCTTCTTTTTTGGTCCATTGGCTTGTAGGATTGTTTTCCATCCTTTTACTTTCAGTCTATTTCTATCTTTTGTAGTTAAGTGAGTTTCCTGAAGACAGCAAAAGGTTGGATTTTGTTTCTTTTTCTTTTTTTTTTTTTTTTTTTGATTTTGTTTCTTAATTCAGCCTGCAACTCTGTGTCTTTTTATTGAAGAGTTTAGTTCGTTTACATTTAGAGTTAATATTGCTATGTTAGCATCTGTTTTGCATTTTGTTTGTCTTTTCTCTGTTTTTATTTATTTTTTTAATAATTTTTTTTTTTTTTGGTCTTGTTTTCATTCTTATTCATCCCTCTGTTGGTTCTGGCTTTAGGACTCCTTGTAGTATTTTTTGGAGTGGGGGTTTAGTTGTAATGAAATTCTGGAGTTTCTGTTTGTCTGGGAAAGTCCTTATTCTTTCTTCATAGAGGAAGGAAAGTTTCGCAGGATAGGGGATTCTTGGTTGGCATTTGTTGTCTTGGAGTCTGTTGACTATGTCCCTCTACTCTATCCTTGGCTTAGTGTTTTTTCAGAGAAGTCTGATGTCAGCCTGATTGGTTTTCTTTTGTATATTATATGTTTCTTCCCTCTTGTCAGCTTCATTATTTTTTCCTTGTCTTGGATTCTTGGGAGCTTTATTATTATGTGTCTTGCTGTATTTTTCCTTTTATCATGGAAGTTTGGTGTTCTTCCACTTCTTGTATGTCTATTTTCAGCTCCTTCTTCATGTTTGGGAAGTTCTCTTCAGTTATTTCCTTGAATATTTTCTCTGTTCCTATGTCTCTCTCCTCTCCTTCTGGGATTCCTATAAGTCTTATATTTCCTTTCCTCATGGAGTCAGATAGTTCCCAAAGTCTTTCTTCATTCTTTTTCATTCATACTTCTCTTTCCTTTTATGTTTTGGTTCTTTTTATTTTTTTAAAGATTTATTTATTTATTTATACAATCACTGGGTACAGTCAGAAGCACGGGAGGGTGAGAGAATTCACCAGAGACAGAGCGGGGAACAGAATAGGCAGACTGACGAAGTACACTGCTGAGGGGAGCAGCAGGCGGCAGGAGAGGTCTGCACGCCATGTGGGACCATCGCCTGGTGGTTGGGGATTGAACCGGCGCTGCAGAGGCTGCGGGCAGCTTCGCAACCCAGTGCTCAACCGCTGTGCCACCTGGGAGGCCCCTGTTTTGGTTCTTTTTATTTCTGTGTCTTTTTATTTCTGGTTCTTTTTATTTCGAGAGTACTTATTCTTCCATTTCATCTATTCTGCTTTCACTGCTTTTCCCAGAGTTCTTTAGCTCCTCCATTAATCCTTTGATCTTCTGCATTTCTTTCACTTCCCTCTTTAGGGACTCAATTTCATTCTTCTGATTGTTGATTATTTTTCCTTTGTCATTATTTTCCTTTATGACTTCTGTCAGTTTTTAATCATGACAATTTTAAATTTTCTTACTAGAAGGCTCAGAAGTTCTTCCAAGTCACTGTTGTTGTAATCTGGTGGGTGATTTTCTTTTTTGTGGTGTGTCCTTTCTCTGAGGATTTACTTGGTTTCTTGTATTTTTTCTTCTTCCTGCTGCTCGTTTTCTGATATGTCCTGTGCATTGGGACACTGTGTCATTGGCCAGCATCTTTTTGGTGTGCTCTTTCTGGGATATTGGAAACAGGTGGTCCAGTTGAGTCAAAAACTGTCATGCCAGAATTCCAGTAGGGCAGTGGTACTATGAATATGTTAGTGGTTGCTGTCACAGAGAATCTCCTCCTTCTGTATTTGTTTAATTCCAAGGTGGGTCTTGCGGTCCCACAAACTGCCTTGCGGTGCAGGATCACCTGCTGGGCTCCAAATCACTGGATCCTCTTCTGGGCTCTGACTGGTGGCCAGATGGGGCCTGGCCTGTGGGGGCTTTTCAGCTCACCTCTGGCTGTGGGGGCAGCCCTTTCCCAGCTCCACACGGTCTAGGTGCGTTCCTCAGGATGCCCATTTTGTTTTTTTTTTTTTTAATGAAAGCAAACAAACATCTTTATTCTCTGAGGTCCTCAGTTGCTCTATCTGCTTAATGGAAGGATAACACTTTCCCTTCCTACTAAAAAAAAAATTAAAATACTCTGAGATTTTAAAAAGAAGTAAAGTTTGGATGCTTTCTAATTTTTTTTCTGGAGGATGGCTAGTTTAAAAAAAAAACAGAAGCACTTAATAAAAAACAGTGTATTCTTTTATGCCTTTTTTCAGGCTTTTCTATTTTATATGAGTGAGAACTTTCTTTGTTTTTATATCTAGATAGTAAAGATTTTTTATGAACTGTACAGTAGCATCACCACTGTAAAGGAAGAAGTGTTCCAGTGCCATATTTGTCAAAAACTTCTTGATTACAGGTCAGCTACAGAGGTTATAATGTTATCACTGAGAAAACAAGGTAATGCCTGATGTGACGAGGGCATGCAGGCAGGAAAAGCATGAAGAAATGAAGGAAGTGTGATACGTTAGAGTGGAGAATAGTTCCTTTTGGTTGAAGAATAGACTCTATGGGAAAATGATGGAAAGGGTGGTAGGGAAGATAAATAGCAGATAGATTGTGAAGAACCAGTGGTTTGGGTTTTATCCTATATGCAGTGGATAATCATGAAAGGATTTTGTCAGCAGTTTATTGATGTGATTTTTAGAAAATAGCTAAGGAAGGATGTTAGGACATGGGACGTGGACTGGTGACCATTTAGGAAATCTGCAGCAGCCCACATGAAAGCTTGAATTAAAGCAGTGGCAGACAGTGGAGAAAAGAAAAATTAGAAGATAGAGTAGATAGGATTTAAGGGAATGAATGATGATGGTTGATTAAAAAGAGGAATTGAATATACAGGATCCTTGCTTGGGTGACTGAAAGGATGATGTCACCATTAGTTATAAAAGGAATATAGAATGAGCATATAGAAAAGGTGATTCACTTATTTTGTACAGGTGTTAGATTTGAGGTACCCATTGGCTATCCTAGTACATACAGCATATTGGCTGTACCCATTGGCTATCCTAGTACATACAACCCATTGGAAACTAGAAATAGGGATTTAGAACCTAGTAGAGAATTCAGGGCTAAATATGTAGATTTGAAAGTCCTCTCAGTTAAATAGAAACAGAAGTGAATGAGATCATCTGGGAGAGGATGTTGAGTGAGAAGGAAAGAATAGTCCTGAAGACCAACATGTGAGTGAGCAATTAGAGGTCGATAAGAGAAAGAACTGTTAAAAAACAAAGCAAATTTTGTCCTATTTCCACCCAGTGAAACAAATCAGACAGATAGAAAGAACTAGAGAAACTGGTTCCTTAAAAGGAATAGGAAAAGAACGTCCAGTAGGAATGAATAAGACTTTCACGACTGTGAGTAAAGGTGAGCAGGGCAGAGGGCCCTTAGTTTTGTAGGGAAGTCTTTGATGACTTAGGAGTCTCCACCGCAACCCAGTGGGGGTAGCCAGGTGACAGTGCTGAGGAGAAAGCTTTGCTGGTGAACAGAAAGGCAGGACCCTGTGAGCCACAGAAGGATGTGGGACCTAGGAAGACATTCCTTTTCTTTCATGTAAATGAGAAATAATTGCAGCCGAGAGTAGGGGAGGGTAGGAGGTGGAAGAGGTTGATTTATTGGCAAGAAACTAATTCCAATTTTGGAAAGAAATGCTGAAAAATACATCTTTTAGCAAGTGTATAGCTAAAACTGCCTTTATATAAATTGAAACAATATTGCTAAAACCAACCTATTAGTAACTTAGGCCACCTGCAGTTTTTCTATTGTCTATTTCAAAATATAAAAATCCCACCAAGGAACTACAGTTGCTTAAAAGAAAAATAAGGAGATTGGTCTTAACTTCTCAGCTATTAAAAAATGTCACTTTCTCATAACCTCACTTTAAAAAATGAATTAGGAATTTTTTTTTTAATTAATAAATTTTATTTTTATATTCCCCATACAATTGCAATCCCCCCATTCTGACCCCAATCCCTCCCCTCCCGCCCCCCACCCCCCAAAAAGTGTCTCTGGTTCATAGTTTTTGTTGATTTTGATTTTCACTTTCTTATAGTTAGAATTAGGAATTTTTGATGGAATGAATTTTATATGTATCCTATTTAGCTTTATCTAAAATGTGACCTTTGAAAAAATGAGAGCTTGATGCTGTTGTAAAACACCTCTTGTAGGTCTTACTTATGGATGATGACATTGTTTAAAGGAATTGTCTAGAGTTCATACTGAAAGTCTAGAATTTTTTCAGCAGGGAGTCTGAGTAGGGTATTTGTCCATTTTTTGTTATTTTTTTAATTATTTTCAAAATAAAAATATCAGTTGAGTATCACAGAATTTCCCAGAGTGTGTGAAAAGTAGTCTGCGGTGTGAAGTGTTTGATTACTACTTACATCCTTAGGGCTTTAAAGCTGTTTAAGATATTTTAATGAACTGAAGGAGAGCACTGTGAATTAAAAATTATGCACAAGAAGGTTGGGGGTAGATTCATAGAGTTTGGGATCATTTTGGTTTCCCCTTTTGCTTCACATTAAACAGGCCTGTTGTTATTGATGCTCAAGGGAAAGTCAGGTAATTAGAAAAGAGGAAAACAGAGGCAAACTCTGAAACGAATGAATATGCTATGGGGAAGGAAAACTTGTGATTGGTGTGTTATAACAAGGGAGCAACAGGTGAGGCTTCTAGAGGAAATTGGTACTTAATTCCTACTTAAGGGTTTTCTGAGTTTATAGGATGTTGACTCTTACTATTTAAGGCTAAGTGTCTTTTTAGAACTGAATCTTCTAGCATGTTCTCAATGGAATTGGCAAACAAGTCATAAATAATGTATCTTATGATATGAAACAGTATTTCAAAATTGAAAGAGCTCTTCAGCTCCTTATTTTTTTCTTCAGAATCACTAGTATGTATGTTGTCTAAAGGTGGGAACAGCAAGAACCTTGTTTTCCAACCTAATTTGGGGATTATTCGCTAACAAAAGAAAAGACATGTCAATAAAATGAGGTTTGTTTTTTTTTTTTTTAATCTTTCTGTTTCCTTAATAGTATCTCATGCTATTGCTTACCTTCCTGTACTCCACTTAGAAGATCTTCTTTTCTGGGAAAATACCAGTATCCCAAAAAGCAATACCGGTGAGAGAAGCAGCTTGCTGTCCAGATTTCCACTCATGTGAACAATGGAGAAGCTGTACTGGCCTTTTTCTTGGCCTCACTCTCATTGCTGCTTCCTGACACCTCTGATGACAAGGAGAATTCTGGGCAGAAGCACTTTATTCCTTCAGCCAGTGTCTGTTAGGTGCTTATATGTCAGGCACTACTCTCAGTGGTTGGAATTCAGCAGCGTACAAGACAAACAAGAGCTCTACTTTCAAGAGGAAAGTTTAGATAAAAGACAAGTAAACTAGAAAATTGTTAAGTTTAAATAGTGATAAATACTGTAAAAATCGTAAAATAATGGTAATGACAGAGCATGACTGCATGGTGGGACTCCTTATATAGTGTCAGGGAAGGCCTGAGATAATTCTTGAGCAAAGAAAATAATAATAATAATAATAACGAGATAGGCTAGTGCAGTTGAGATCTAAAGGGAGGTGGAAGAGACAGGAGGAGCATTACTCATGGAACCAGAGGCTGGAATGAGCTGGGCATGTGAGGGAAGCTGCAAGGGCCCAGTTGAGCTGAGTGGTAGTCAGGAAGGAGAGTTACAGGAGATCCATGCAGGAAGCATCAGGGCCTCTCTTATGTGTGACTTCGTTAGATTTAGTAAGGACCTTGTTTTATGACTTTAGCCACAGTAGATGGAGAGGGACTGTGCACTGCTGGTGGCAGCCCATGTTGGAGGGCTTGGTGCCTAGACACAAGTGGTAATGGCAGAGATGGAGAGAAGTGGATAGAACAGTGGAGAAAAGCCCAGACTCAGCACTCGAGGGAGGTTGGGACAGACCCAGCATGCCTCTCTCTTTCACACCTTTTTCCTGGAACACGCTGAGCTTGGGCAGCTTCCCTTCAGCCACCTGTTTGATCTACTTCATGTTATTTTCTAAAACTGAGCGAAGGAGAAAGCACAGTATGCCAGAGGGAGGTAAAAGGGCTATAATCGAAAAGTTAGAATCCCAGATTGTCAGAGGCTCTTAGTAAAATTATGTGTCTTAGGGAACCTCGTATGTTCTCCAAGTAGTTAAAGCTGTAGCCTCTTTTATTAAGATGAGGCTCCTTTCCAGGAGCTCTCCAGCTGGTAATGCTGCTAGACTTGGTCTGTTTTATGGTGGTTTGGGCATTACCAGTGTCCTACCAAAGACCATGGTTCTGGGCCTCCCCTCTTTGTTCTCTTTTGTGTTTGGTGCCACTCACACAGCCATCCCAAACTAAAAATGGAGGATTCCTGAGCAGCAGTGTGATGAAGCAAATATGATGTCTTTATCTCCATTTTAAAATCATTGCACTTTTCCCCACAGTGTCTGCTGCATAGAGTTTTACATCCCCAGGAACCGCTGCCTGCAATTCAGCAGCACATTTTGAAT
Source organism: Talpa occidentalis (assembly GCF_014898055.3). Lineage (NCBI taxonomy): Eukaryota > Metazoa > Chordata > Mammalia > Eulipotyphla > Talpidae > Talpa > Talpa occidentalis. Next base: position 135,165,617 of record NW_023603184.1, read on the forward strand.
ATGCTGGAGCCCCCCATGGAAGTAACAGCTAAATGTCAAATTGCTCTCTCGAAAATAAAAACCCTTTTCCCTTTGACAGAAGCCATCAAGAAAAGGGATCAGGTAACTGCCCAGGACATTTTCCAAGATAAGTAAGTACTCATTTTGGTTTCCTTTGACATTTTTGTACATAAAGTTGGTGACAGTCATAGAGGGTTCTGGAATTAAGTGTTGGTATTGAATTTGTGTGATCACAAAGGTGCAAGAATAAATAAACCTTTTGATATTTGACTCTTGAGTTGAGAATACTAATTTTTTTTTAATCTGCCATTATAGTCATGTTTTATCCTTGCTGATCACCTGGGATTTAGAGCTTCTCTGGACTTTTCATCAGCATCAAATTCTGATGAATTATATGTAGGAAGGCTAAGCAGAGTTTTTGAGTTATCTGAGGGTAAATTTTACTCTTTTTAAAGTAAATGCTGGGCATGAGAGGAAAAGGTTGAACATCTTACATTTTTTTTAGTTTTGAGGATAGGTGTCAGGAGAATATTAGGGAGATTTTTGATGCAAAAGAGGGAAAGGGGATGAAAAAATTTGTCCCTTTTTTAGCTGTGCAATTACTATGCCAGTGCTGTACTTGGGTATACCAATAGTGAGTGTTTGTAAGTTAAGGTTTGTATAAAGCTTTTCATATAATACTTAAATCACACTTTCATGTAGTTATTATTTTGTTTCATGTATCAATTCCATTAAAAGTAAAACAGAAACAAATCAGCAGTTGTTCTTGATTATCTAGAATCATTTGGGTGTATGACATTGATTTTACCGGGAACAAGTTTGGTTATTGGTGACTTTCCCCTCAAATCAAAATGATCTGTTCATTACTTTGAATTTTGCATCCAATTTTAAGAAACTTTTTTCTTTTTTTAAAGAAGACATATACTCCCCACAGTTGTATCTTTATTGACAAAGTAAATTTGTAAATATCCCAGTGGAGGAGTATTAGGTAATTTCCAGAACAGTTCATAGGGCTCTGAAAACTGTTAATTTAATAAATTATCTTCCAAGTTTTGAATAGAAAGCTTTGCATTTTCTGACTTTTTAAAGGTTAATATCCCAAGCTTTGTCGGAATTGTATAAAAGATCACGGGTGGGGTAGATTCTATGTGGGCATTCCTAATACTTGGAGTTTATTGGGCTGGGGAAAAGGCATGGGGTGGCATTAGTCTACACTGCCTCCTTGTTGGCAGACCCTCACTAAAAATCCATTCTGCTTCTATCCTCTGCTATCTTCATCTAGCTGTATCACTCTAGATTAATATTGTACAACAGTTCAATAAAATTCAAAGTCCTTTTCTTCCCATGACAGCCTTGCTTTAGTCTCACTGCAGTCATATGGCTATTCTCTTTCTGTGCACTAAAGCTCCAGGTCATATCTTGATTACCTTCTGGTATTATGGGAAAGAATTGGACCATTTTCCTCTCCTCCTATTGATTAAAATGTAAATTAGCTGGTTAAAAAAGCACACCACATAGACCCAGAAGGCTGTCGTTCTGTGATTTGATCCCTGCTGTGATTACACCTCCAGCTCTATTCCTACCACTCACTTCTTCAGGAAGCTTGAGTGTGCTGAGCTTCCTGTTCTTTGCTCCCATTCTAACTTAGCCAAGTAATCTGCTGGGACCTGAAAATTATCTCAGTCATATACACCCACTCATATTCCTATTCTCTACCCTTTCAGAAATCTTACTTTTTGAGAACTGCATAAATAATACATCTAACAAGTATTTATTGAGTACCTCTTGTATTGAAGAAGAATTACTGAATACCTTCTGTAAGGTTCTCAAAGTGCTCAGTATTTATAAGGCTTCAACCAGCTTTGGAAATGGTCTCCTTAAGATAAAGAATGGTTTGTGTAAAGTTAGCATCCCTATAAATAACCAGGGTAGATATTTCCAGTATAGGGGTAAGGGACTAAGATTGGAGACTGGGCAAATGTCTGTTCAGGAAGTGTCAGAGGCCAAGATAAAAGCTCTGAACTGAGAATCAGTTTTCATCCCAGCTCTATCACTCTTGATCTGTTTTTGTTTAAGTAATTTTACCTTTATGAGAGTTTCTTCATCTAAAAACAGCCGGATATCAAGAGATTTATAATAATGGAATCACAGATATTAAAGCACTTTAAACTATTTGGAGGAAAGGCAGTATTCAAAACCCAAAGCAATAATAATATTATCAATAAAAACATTGAACATATGGGGAGAGCTAGTTTTCGTGTTGAACCTGTTGAATCCTTGGTGTTAGAAGTGATTTCTTCATTTCAAGAGGGTAAGAGCACCGTCTGACATTATAGTAAAAAGTGTACTAAATATTACCCTTACTCTACAAAAACTTTGTTTCTCTTAATGTTGCTGGCAACTCTTGAAAAGAAAATTTCATCTTCAGGGGAAGAATTAGGACAGTCGAGGTCTAATCCTGCTAGTGCAACTAACTCATAAGTGATCTTGATTCTTTTTTGTCTCTATGCAGATTATTTAAAATTTTTTACTTTTTTTTCAAGTCCCCAAAGACTTCTCCCTACTTACTTTAAGCAGCCAGCCTCACCTGGTTACTGGTTAAGATGTCAGATTTGAGTCAAAGTGAGTTGGTTCCCTTGCTCTGCAGTGTGACCTTAGGTGCAAGTTGCTTCTGCTCCCTAAACCCCTGGGTAAATAGGGCTAATAGGAGTATCTGTCTCATAGTGTTGTCATGAGAACTCTTGGTCCTAGAGCCCAACATGGTGCCCGACACATGGTAGGAATGCCAGGTGAGGGAAGAAATGGTTTCTGAAGTCCTAGTCATAGCCCTGGTACATTTGTGATGAGTACAGAAATGATGATGATGGTTTCATTGATAATAGAGGCCAACGAGGGACCACTTTGGTTTTCTGTCCCCTCTTACCTAGAAACTTATCTATTGCATCCACCTTCTCTTCCTTCTTTCCCGTCTCAGTGGAAGAGGGTACTTCATCCTGTCCAAATTAATCTTTCCACTGATGTCCTGCAATGCCGTCATCTTTTTCATCTGGTACCTTAATTTCTTTCCTTTTTTCTATCTTTAGAAAAAATAATTTCTTTCCTTTTTTCTATCTTTAGCTTTTCTTTCTGTACCAGCTCCTTTTCCTCCACACAATAACATTTCATTTCTTTCCCCTTAAACTAAATAAAATACCTCCTATTGTCTTCTTTCCATTTATAAGCCAAGCTCATTAGAAAAATTGTGTACACTGCTTGTTTTCCTAGCACTCATGGTCATGTGCTCCTGCACCACTGCCCCCAAATTGGTCTTCCAAAAGACTAACTGCTAAATTCAACACCATAGTTCTTAATCTTTCTTGACCTTTTTGAAGCACTTGACATTGTCAATTATTCTTTCCCTCTCAAAACTCATGTATGTTCCTTAACTTCAGCTTCTCCAGATTTTTCTTTTTAAACCTTTGACAGCTCCCTCTCAGATTCCCCTGGGGGCTGTTTTTCTTTCCCCACCAGCCTTACATGGTGATACTTTGCTTGATTCATCAGAGAGAACTGACATTTACTGGACAAGGTAAGGTGCAGAATACTTTCCACACATTATCTGTTTGGATTCTCTTGGTCAGCTGGTGAGGTAGGTTCTTTTATTAACCCTATCATAGTGAGGCTTCGAGAAGATAAGAAACTTGCTCAGGATCACAACTGGTTAAGTGTTGGAGTGAAGATTTAAACGCAGGCCATTAGACTCCAGAGCTTGTGCTCTTAGCTGTGATGTCATGTTGCTTTAGCAATGCTCATCCCAACCTCTTCTTAGTCACATAAAGGGCTCCAAAAACTACTAGGTATCTGTCCACCCTAGCCACTGGACATCTAAAGACGTCTGTAAATACCTCAAATTCATTATGTCCAGAAATTACTGTAATATCTTCTTTCTTCTTCCATACTTCTTTCAGATTCCTCTTGCTGCTATTCCAATATCTCAGTGAATGAAACCTACTTTCTAGAAAGTATCCCTTTTTCTTTACTTTCTATATCTAATTGGTTTACCAGGTTGAATTAGAGTTATTTCAAATCTACTCCTTTCACTTTAGGTTAGCATAGTGGCGAATAGCATTGATTTCGGAGTCATGTATATTTATCAAAACCCAAGCATTTCTCTTTAATAGTGGTTGAAATTGACAAGTTGTTCTTTGTCAAGTGATGATAAATACCTGCCTTTCAGGAGGTTATATAGGAGGGTGGTTAAGAGTACAGGATTAGTTGTGCACCCCATACTCACTGTACTTTGACATTGTTGAGCCCTTTTGATCCTTGATTTTCTCATTTGTAAAAGCACAATAATAATATCTCATTCATGGAATTGTTGAGAAGTTTAACTGAGATATTTTAAATATGCTTAGCATAGAGGATAGTGCACAGTAGCATTAAAAACAGAAGTTACCTCTCACATTGCCCTCTACCATTGCTTTTATGTAGACCTTTTGTATCCTAGATGTACCACGAAACTGATTTTCCTCATTCCAGTCTTACCCTTTCCAATCTTTCTGCATGCTGCTGCTTAAGTGATTTACAAAGAAACTCTGATCACATCACTCTCCTGCATAAGATTCTTTAATGCAGTGACTTTTAATCTGTGTGTGTGTGTGTGTGTGTGTGTGTGTGTGTATGAAAGGGGGGAGAGAGAGGGGGAGAGAGAGAGAGAGAGAAAAGAGAGAAAGGATCCTTTTGATAAAAAACTAAACCCTTTCCCCAGGAAAATGTCCCCACATGCGTATAGCTTCAGAGGTTTCACAAGTTCTTTGATTTCATCCTTGGACCTTGATTAACAACTTTTGCTTTAATGGCTTTCCATTATGTTCAGTTTAAGACTGAATTCTGTTACACGAATGAGAAGCCCCAAATAAGCAGAAAGGGAAGTTTGTATCCATAATCCACCTACCTAGGGAGCCACTTTCTCCTCACCATTTCTATGGCTATAATTTAGGTACTTTCTACCTTTACCTCTCTATACTTCCAACTAATACTTCATGCCCCAGCCGCTCTAATACAAGCTCTTGCTGTCCTCTTCAATGGATCTGCTGCTTACAACAATACTTTAATTGCTTGTTTATATATCTGTCTTCTTTATTTCACTGAACTTCTTGAAGATGTTGATGGTGCATTAAATTTTTGTACATCTAGAGTTTAGAGCCTACTTTAATGGCCAACGCGTAGTATTTGGTAAATGTTTGGCTAAATAAATGAGCTACAGAGTTTATACATATTTATGAAAGGAAAGGAGAAAAATGAACAAATTACCCTGGTCCCATCATCTAAATGCAGCAGTTGTTAACATTTGTATGTCTACCGTGGTCTCGCATGGATAATTTCTACCTTCCAGGCCACAGCTCCTTCACAGATCATTTGGAGATGAGCCATTGCCCCCTCCCACTTCACCCTGACATGATATATGTAAAATTCCTAATAATGCTGTTAAGTGATTCAACCTAGAGAATACTAGTGACCTTAAAATTTCACTACCTTTGTCTTATTTCTGGGCGTATTTGTACCTGCCCAGTTCTGGAAAATTGTATATATGTACATGCAGTTGTATGTATGTCTCCTTCTCTTCCTTAGAATCTTATTTTGAAAGGTTTAAGAAATTCTACTTGTCATTCAATCTTGAATTCCCACAGAACTGAACATAGTGCTTTGTATAAAGGTGTAAATGCTTCTTAGTTGGGTTGGACTAAGAGGTGTAGCTATGCTATATATCAAAGATACAGAAACATCTATGTGTGTGAATGGGTATCATGTGTTTTCAGTTTGTTAATGTTGAAGGTCCTAGAAGTGGTAATATCTTACTAGTGATGAGCACCCAAATACTGATGATAAGTACCATTCTCTACTGAAGGAACCAGCCCCCTTAGAGAAATGGCTGGTTCCAGAACTTGGCAGGATAAGCTCAACATGAGGCCGAAATCTGTTGTTCCAGAAAGTGATGAGTCCGTACCACATCTGGGATATGTGAGCAGCAAAATAACTACTGTCATGAATCAGTTATAACCTGTTGAATAAAATGGGATCCATAGGCACATCTAATATAAATAAATAAATAAAAGGCAAGAAAGAAATGAAGTCTCTTCCTTGCAGAAGAACACCAACAAATCAGTGTAGGAGTGACACCTGGCAGCACGCAGGAGGTGGTCACTGAGGCTCGTGGGCAGAGGTTTGGTGGGGTTTTCCTCATAAATTCTACCACTGATCTCACACCAAGGAGAAAATAGTGAATTTAGAAGGAGAAACAGCAGACAACTACTTATACTAGTAACTGAAGTTAACCTCACCAGCATGGGGCAGGCCAGCTCAAGCACCATCCCTGAGTCTTAGTACACGAGGATGTGGAGACTTTTATTTTTGGAAGAGTTTTGATGCTTTTCATCATAGTATTTCCTGAGGTGCAAAATGAAGCCAAGAGAGGATAGTAATTTATTAGGCTCTAAATTCTAGATAAACAAAAGTTAATCTACAAGCAATAACTTCAAGAAGGTGTTAAGATTCCAAGACTCATCAGTGGCAAAGCTGGGACTAGAATCCAGGGCTTTTGTCTCCAAATCTTCAGCTAGTCCCATGGTGTCTATCTTTTAGGAATAACTTGCAAAGGTTAACCGAAATGACTGGGACTTTTTTTAAATGGACTCAAATTCTGAGGGCATTCTAACTTCCTCGGGTTTGTGCATTTTTCCTCTGTTTTGCCATTAAGACTTTGTGTTTACTTTTTCATTCTACTCAAAGGAAAGCACTCTGGATAACTCACCCCTGTTAATGTTTCCTGGTCCCCATTCTTCTGTCTTCTACTTATTTCTTTACTTCTTAGAGGGAGGAAGGCAAGTGGTGAGAAAGATAATAACCAAGTAATAAAACTTTTAATTCATGTTCATGAGGCTCTTGTGATTACTTCAGCTGTAAGACTCATCTTACATCTCATCTGTAAGACTCATCTCATTAAACACCATTGAATAAGCCAGAATATGGCATGTTTTTCTTTGGTTTCTATCTAGGTTAACCTCTTTTTCAAGCCTTGTTGTTTGAAGGTTGCTTTTAACAAAAACATGTCATATTTAGAAATACTGGATCTTAGTTACTAATTTCTGTCCTCATTCAGTCATTTCTTGATAGCTGCTTTTGACAGATTATTTGTCTGGGAGAAGAATCTTCCTATCTTTATGTTCAGTAGCTTAAGGGAGATTCTGGGCAGACCTTTTGGATTTGATTTTCTCTCTAGTGCAATTAACTTGACCTCTTGACTTTAAGTCAGCATGTTTCTTGAGGCAAGATGTTTGACACACTCTCTTGGAGTCATCTCTCCCTTAGCACCCAGATGCCATTGGACTCCATTGCCCCAAACAGAATTAGGTTTATAAAAGAACAAATTAAAAGTTTTCTCTTGGAAGATTTTTTTTAATAGTTTAAGACTTCAGTAAGAACAAGTTCTTGCATATTTAATTAAAGGTTGTCTAGTAAGTTTTGACAGCCGTTAAGTAGCAGCTTATAAAACTCTCACATACATGATGGAGAAGATGGCTTATTAGACAAAAGGCTTCCATGTACATAGAATGCTAATAGCTATCAATTCTGAGACAGAAATCAGCAAATAATTTTGAAGGGTAAATGGGTTTCTTACTGAAATGCTAAGTTTCCATTACCAGTGCTTGCAGTTCATCTTTTGAGAGGGCTATGTGATGCGACTGCTAATTATGATTTCTCCACTGCTGTGAAATTAGGCCAGGACTGCTCCAGCCAGGCTGTTGGGAACTCTAAGACTGGCCAAGGATGGGGGGCAGGGGCGGGGACAGGTTGCTTATAAAGAAGAGCTCTGAGTGCTGCTGTTTATTTTTGCCTCTTGAAAAATAAATTTATACTTTTCACATCAGCAGTTTTGGTTTTTGTATTTTTTGTTTTGTGAAAAGAGGAAAAGCTAATTTATTTCTTTTCCAGCCATGGAGAAGGACCCACCTCTAAAAAATTCAAGACCGAGGAAGGGGGGGCCAACTTTAGTATCTCCAGCCTGGCGGAAGGCCACGTCACCAGCGTAAGCAGAACCTTTGTGGTGTCCTTCCCCTTGTTGGGGAGGCGGGGTTGGGGGTGCTGCATGAGTTTTTGTGAGTCCTTTAACATGTCACTTTCTGGCTCTTTCTATATATAAAATACACAGGGCTGTCCCACACTTCTTCCTTTAAGTAGTTATTGTCAGTGAATCACAACAGAATTATCTATATGATGAATAGCATATAGAGTGCCACGTATTATGGTGTGTGTGGAGCACTTTGTAGAGATATTTTTGTTGGCTACATTTTGTAGTTTTCTGCTGGTCAGAATAATAGGCTACATAAGGCTTGATAATATGAGTGTTAATCTCCAACCTGTAAAATTTAAGAGTATAATTTTCTTTTCTCTTTTCTAATATGCAACTGCAAAACAGGTTTCATAAGTTTAGGATTTCCTCAAGCCAAGTATCTTTTGATACTTGAGATCATTTGTATTTAATGGGAAACTTTGGGGACATGAACATACAGCCTTATTTTAAGTGACTTTTATTTTGAATGAATAGATCTTAAAAATTGTCCTGTACTAGCAAAATAAAGGAATAGTCAACACTTTTTCCCACTCAAAAAGAAATATTCTCAGAAAAACTGAATGTATAAAAAATAATTTAGATGTTATTTCAATGTTTTATTGTAAAGGGAAAAAATCATGACCTGATTGATTCTGAAAGCTTTTCTGACTGCTGTAGAGAGCAAAGTGGAAACTTTAGTACATTTTGTACCAGAGTTTATCAGTCATAATAGAACCTCATGATTTTCTTGCCTGTTAATGCTGAGTGACACTTAGGCCCTATTAAATCTGGGGCCAGGAGATTGAAGACCATAGAGCGCCACATAGTGTGGCAGAGGTTTCGTGTTAGAAATTCTCCCACCTAACTCTCCAGTAAGTCTCCGTGCATGTTTTCCTTTTACTTCAGGAGGTATGTTCAACTTGGGCATGTTTGTGTATTCTATGAAAACTTCAGTGCTAGGGAGTCAGAAGCAGTTTTTCCAAAAAAGAGCAGTTCAGTGAATCAAACATCAGACTGTTATTTCTCATGTCATCTTAGGGGGGCAAATACATTCTTAACTGACCCCATGCTGTAGAATCCTCCCCTTCCTAATTAGTTGGGTGCCAGGATGCCCCATAAAGCCTGTGCTATATGAGTCGTTTACACTTAACTGGTTGGTGACTTGGGTTGTAATACTTCTGACCTCTTGGAAGGAAATGAGCTTGTGTGAAGAGTAGAAACTGAAAGGACAGAAGCAGCTGTTTAGCCACAGAAGTCTGGTACCTTTTAACAGAATCCTGAAAATGAAAACGAAAAGGGCCTTCCCTTTGTCTTTATTTTATAAGCGCACACTTACTAAGCCATCTTGTATTGCCTGGGGTGCTGCCACAAAAAGACGTGGTCTGCTGATTTATTGTCTGCGGGTGTTTTCTAGGTTGGAAGTGTGAATCCTACTGAGAACTTCCGTGTGCTAGTGAGGCAGAAGAATACCAGCTTTGAGGAAGGTGAGTGAAATGCTGTTGGCTCTGCTATTATACAATTAGGCTGGCAGATTAAAGTCTAGAGAGATTATAATTTGAGCTTTTTGTTGTGGTGCCCTGGGTAGCAGTTTCTCTTGGTGAATCTTTGTGATCATCCCTTATTAGTGAGCTCACTGAGGCAATGTATGAGCACAGGAGGGGAAACTCAGCACAGGTCTATCTAGGCCAAGGTAGGACTGATGTATAGGTTTCTCTGTTAAGAAAGCTGTGGGTCAGAACCCTGGAAATTTTAGTACCATTCATTGAAGTTCTTTGGGATCTTGTGAGTTTGGAATAAAAACATGTGCAATATCTTTCTGTTTTCAGACAAATAACTCTTGTTCTCAGGCCTAAGGATTTGAGCCCCTCTACAATACCTGTCATAACCTACATGCCCTTTAGGAGTCATTTGCCCTTGTTATTGGCACAAGGTTGCTTTGAATCCCCAATTCCATGGCATAGAGGATAGCCATTACATTTTATATGATGTGAGCAAATTCTCACATCTCTGTGTCTTAAAACACAAAAGAATTCAAATTACAATGATGAAGAAGCTGGTTCTTCTCAGGAAATTCTGTTGAGTTTGTCCTTTGCTGTTCCTGTGAATAGAACACGGCCTGGTAGATTGCTCTGCCTGAGGCTCAGCAGGTCATGGCTGCCTTTGGACAACAGCACAACAGGTGTAGACTTCTGGATGGGATTCTCAGACTCTGAGTAGTAAGCTACTCAAGACCCATCCTCCATACTGCAAATGATTACCTGAACGGTTGTAGGGTTCTAGGCATTTAGACATCATTATTTCCTCTAAAAGGCCAAGAAGTTGAAAGAGAAAGTTCTGTGCCCACATTAACATAAACACATGAAGAAGGCAGCTTATAGACAGTCCTCACTCTCGGTAGCATTAATGTCACAGATACTGTCTGCACAATCCTGTAGGATTACAACTGTCAGCTGTCTCTCTTTAAAGGGTAAATGAACAAGAATTTGAAGACAATCAAATGAATGAACATCCGTCCCAGACCTAATGTTCATCCCTGGAAGCTGTTTTAATATTAACCCAAACCCAAATGGAATTCTAGGTTATATCTGATAAGAAAAATTTGAGAATATAGTCCATTTCAGAGAGATCAACTCTCGGAGCAGCAGCAAGATCTTGCTGGGATCTTATCTCTCCCAGAGATCTCTGCTTAGAGTGTATTTTCTCCAGTACATTTACTTTTAAAATTTGCCAAAGCATGATCAATGATAGTTAATTTGTAAGACTGCTTTATTCTCAGGTAGAGCTCAGTCTTTCATCTGTTGTTAGAAACTGAAATATGGGTGTAATTTTTTCTGTCTAGCTCAATCGTAGTGTAGTCGCCCTGAGAGTATTGTAATCCTATCCCTTGACATCAGCAATCTGTATTAGGCAGTGACACATTTATTATCTTCTAGTTTCAGTATGAATGAGCTTCCCTGACCTGAGCTTATTGGCATAATAGAGATAACTAACTCTATGAACCTCAGGAAATGTGTTCTGTCTGACTGCTGATGCTTCTGAAAGCTGTCTTTGATTATCTCTCTGGTTGCTTTATTTTTCTGGTCCCTTTCTCCCTCCCTCCCTACCCACTTCACCACTCTGTCACTACATTTTACAGTAAAAAGATTCTTGGCCATGGCTATATATCTAATAATTATCTTTTAATTGTGAAAGTAGGGTTGCTTCCTCCCCCACACACACAGTATTCACAAACACCTCAGCACCATTATCTGTAATGTCTGTTATTTGAGTTGTTAGAAGACTCTGAGTTCATAGTAACTCCTGGAATGGAGGTTGTGAACCCCATCAGCTGTTCAGAACTTCCAGGAAGGTACCCCAAGGATTTCAGACTCCTTGTCCTTTCCCTATTTACTGAGGAAGTATGCCAAAATGCCCCCAAAATAGACAACAGATTTGAGGAGAAGGAAATCCTCCAAACAAGTCTTAAGTGATTGAGGTATGTCTAAACTTAGAGACTCTCATTGAGTATAAGATAGCATGTAAAGTAGCTTGTCACATGTGTTAAAAACAGGTTCTCTGACAACCTTAAAGCCAGAGAAGATGACTCTATGGAAACTAATAGGCTGGGATGTACTGTTTTGTGACTTGAGTTGATTCTCTTCCATGGACCCTGTTTTTGCTGCTTAGATTATGGGTTCTTTTTTAAATTTCTCAGTAGGGACAGGGTCGCAGAGTTGCATTCCACTAGATGGAATTCACATGAGCATGATTGTTTAAAAAAAAAACAAACTTTTCAAATCATCCTCAGCACAACTGGTATGGAATCTTACCTGGGGTTGATGTTTAGCATTGGATTTATTTACAGTGAGAAGTCATGTGCACATACCTGGATTTATGTACAGTGAGAAGTCACGTGCACATACCCATTTAATGAGATGATGATCACTTTATTGTGGCTACTGAGGCATTTCACTTTTACCTCTTTCCTCTCACTGTGTATGGATTACATCTCATCATCAAGTGTTTTTGCCTTTATTCCTCAACTTACCTTATTCTCATTCATCAGACAACATCCTTTCAGCTGTAAAGGGCATGTCTTAAAATTCACTTCCACAAGAACTTCCAGCATTTGGTGGAATGTGGTACAATTAGTAATATTAATTGAAGTCTAGTAACCTCTTTTTTTCAGTTCTGCTTTTGGAAGGCATAGTACTGTCCATTTGCATAGCAGTTAACTTACATAAATTATATGACTTTGTGCCATGAATCAGGCAACTAAGCTATGAATTCTCAAAAGCCAGGATCTAGGAGAAATTTCATGTGTATTTGTGTGTGTTTTCTTAATGGACCCTGATTTATGTAATCTTGGGTATGAATTATATAACCTATCTTAGCTCTTTCCAGATAAAAATGAAAACATCGCCTTTAGCTATTGTTTTGTACAGAGGTGGTAAATTGAAGAAAAATAAGTGTCAGATACCTTAAATGTCTTGAAAGAATGATACTAAATATATACTAGCTAAAATTATAACCTCTTTTGTTCCATAAAAGTTTTACTTTGTTTTTGAGACTTTGACATACTTCTTGTTCCTCTTCCAAAATATCAATGATGAATTTGGTCACAAGAGAGAAACTTGTAGATTGTAGATTATGGATCCTAGTGGTTTAGTCTAGAGTTGTATACTTTATGTATTTTTTATTATATAACCTCACTTGTTCTTCATTGAATTCCTTTTTGACTTGTTTAGTTTTAAATTGTTAAATCCCAGAATCTGCTGATCCAGGCTTATTTAATGCTTCATTTATCATTGATAAGTAAGTTCATTTGAAAACAAAAATCAATTTATTTGGAATTGTAAAGGACACCTGCTAAAAGGTTGTGTTATTATTTGGCATGGTGAATGTATCAGTGACCCACAGAATCTTACTTATCTTTATGTGGGTAGATTGGAACCCAGAGTAGCTAAGGTGACTTTTTCTAGATTATTGCAAATGTGTGGACGACACTGTTGCAAATTTCAGAGGGCCAGTTCTTGGCCTCTTGTGGCTTTAACATCTTCATTGATTGCCTGCATTTCATTAGATGGCAGAACATTACCCTGAAGTTTACATTTTAATATAATAAAACTCACCAACCAAGTAATTAGAATGAAGTCATTGAGATGAAGATGAAAAGAAAAAAAATTAGAAAGACATGACAGAATCCAAAGACCGTCGTACACACATAACCACTTTAAAAGTGTTTTTAGTTTTCAGAAACTCTCCCTAAAAGACTTCTAATTCATTCTTACTCAGCTTCTAAAATCCTTTCAAGTTCCTGTCAATCTGTGGATTAGAATATCTCAAATTGCAGCTTATGGCTCTTGTAAAATGTAGTTGGCTATCCATAAAGAAAGACAACTGGTGCCATAAAAATAAAAGCCTGTTTGCTGTCGTTACATTCCCAGTGAGCACTAAGGTTTCTTCCTGAGAGCGTTAGGAAAGTCTGTATGTAATATACACCAGTGTTCCTATTTTCATCCAGGGTTTCGTTTCTCGTGCTAGGTAGTAACATTGCTTTCCTTAAGCCTGCTGAGTATTTTTCCCTTTTTATGTTAAAAATGAAAAGGATATTTTTCCCTCTGGCTGAAAATGTAGACCTCACTTTCTCTGCATCGGAACAACCAGAAGAGCCCAGGGTTTATTTATTCAAGCCTGCATTTAACACGGTGACCCATCAGCTTGCACTGATGACCCATGCAAGCAACGAACAAGGCGAGTGTTCTCAGTGGCTGCTGATGGAAAGGCAGGGTTAATAAGGGGTGCTTTGGAGAAAGGGTATACAGATATGTCATCCAACTTGCTTGCAGTAAGTGCTTATGAGAGTGATTTGTGAGGCAGAGAGCAGTTGAAGTACTTACTCATGGCAGTTTGGTTCTTTCAATCTCCTATAAATTCTTGGGCTCTTCCTTGCATGGTAGGTTGTTGTCATGCAGGGCATTGCACTTGTTTCTCCTTGAATGGGGCTGTCTCCAAGATTGCTTCTTAAGCCCAGCTGGTTGAGAAAGGAAACTGATTTCAGATTGTGCTGATGTGCAAACTACTTTAATCAATGACTTAAAGTGACTGCTCATGGCAAACAACAGAAGCTCTTAACCAATTAAGATGTTTAGGAAAAGATGGTAGGCTTTTGTTAAAATAGTCACTAATCAGCTAAAATGTGTTAAGAGGAGCCTCAAAACAGCTTGGAACCCCACTTAAATGTAATAAAAAGTGTTTTGGTCCTCCCCTTCCAAATTGCAAGCCCAAGGCAAAAAATATGCTGACACAAAAAGAAGTGGCAAGTGAGTCCTGTACAGTGAGTCCTGCCTTATACCCATCCACATCTACATAAAACTTTAAAAATGGGGTGCTTGTTTCTTTGGCCAGGAATGGGAAGGGAGCTTGGCTGGGAAGTAGAACACAGTTTTCAGCAGGACTGTTTCACAGTTTCAGGAGAGGAGAATATTACCAGCATAGATGTCTTTGGATATAGGAGAAAAAATAAGTTTTATTTTGAGATCTCTTATGGACTATTGAAGAAAAATCTTTAGTAGTTATGATTAAAGGCCCTGCTATGGAAGGAATAATACCCCCCACCCACCCCCACCACACATTCACAAAAGCCTAACCTCCGCTGTGATGATATCTGGAGATGGGGCCTTTGGGAAGTCATTAAGTTTAGATGAAGCCATGAATGCAGAACCCTCATGATGGAACTAGGCCCTTATAAGAGCACACAGGCTATTTTTTAAGGAAAAAAAAAAAAAAAAACAACTTAGATACATGTGGTGCAACATTATATTTGTGTTTGGGAATCCTCTGCTTCCTGGGAGGAATTCATTTTCATTAGTAAACAACAAACTCATTCAGTACATGAGAAGATGGGTAGATTTCAAGAACTTGCTAGAGCATAAAGGTGATTAGTTATGAGTAATGAATGCCATTTTTCTCAAACATGGGTTTATTTTTTCTTGATTCATTATTTGTTTCATACACTGAACAAAAAAATGGAATAACTAAGGTTGGATTATCCCATAATTGTCCCCATTTCTAATTATTCTTTTGATGTACTATAATGAAGTCACTAAGATACACACACTGGAATTTTAAATGGATAAATTGTAGGGAGGGTTTGAATCACTATTCTTCAAATTAGAGGATGGTGAATAAAATTAAGTAATATCTAAGATTCTTTTTCATATTGCCCTTTAAGTATATGAGTAATAAACAGAAAGACAGAAGTAATTGTTGCTGATGCAGAAAGAATAAAGCAAAAAAGTAAAAGGATCAGTGAAATAGAAGTATTTGAGTTGTGTCATTAATAAATCCCAACCCATAAAAATGTCTTTCCATTGAGAACTTGCTAGAGATAGAAACAATTGTTTATTGTCTGCTTATATGACAGTCTCTTATATGTTTTAAGATGATTTAATTGTTCATTAACCTTCTCATTAAAAAAAAATAACTGCATGTTCATTGGAGAAAAATCATAGTAATATAATGGTACATAAAGGTAAAATGGAGAGGTTCTCCCTTCCAAGCCTTCCTTATACCCATATTTGAATCTATATTTTGCTTTCTCTCCTTTTTTTCATTAACTAGGAATAACTCAGTTAATCCCTATACTTGGTGCTCTACATTGTAGACAAGACGCTTGTTTTTCGTAAGCAATTCATTTGATCTTAGAGGAGAAAAAGAACTTACAGCTAGATGGGATGGGGCTGGGCCTCCCCTGGTGGCATTGGTGGTTGAGCGCTGCGCTGTGAGGCTGTCCGCAGCCTCTGCAGCCAGTTCAATCCCGGCCGACTGGCGAGGGTCCCACGTGGTGCAGCAGACCTCTCCTCTCCTGCTCCTCCCCTCATGTATTTCATCAGTCTGTCTGTTCTGTTCCCCACTCTGTCTGTGGTGAATCCTCTCACCCTCCTATGCATCTGGCCTGTACCCCAGTTCTTGTATACATAAAATAATCTTTAAAAAAGAAAAAAAGATGGGATGGGGCTGAGTAATACTTAATAAGTGACAACAGCAAATGAAGTCTCCATGCACATAGTCATGACCATGTTGGAAATAACATCCACACATCCCTGTATACATCTCTTACATAGCCCTTTGCACTTAGTCTGCGTATATTTCTCCTTTCTATAGATCTTCATTTTAACAGTTTCCATTTCTGTCAAGTTAAGGTGAAAGATGGTTATAATGAGTTCTAGATTGTCCACTCCCCTTAGTTGTTGCCATGTGAAATATGCATTTTATGGGTTTAAATGGAGGGAACAAAATAGGTATCTGCATGTCTTTTAGACACAAAGCTTTTAGAAGTGCAAACCAGCAGATGTATGTTGAATGTCTACTATGTGCTAGTCATTGTGGCAAGACACAAACAGTAAACAGATGAGAAGATACATATCAAATGGTGGTTAGCACACTGGTAATAGTTTTCTAGAGCTGCAGTAACAAAGTACCACAAACTTCCTGACTTAAAACATCAGAAGTTTATTCACTCAGTTCCAAAGGCCAGAAGTCCAAAATGAAGGTGTCAGTAGAGTTGGTTCTCTCTACAGAGGGAGACTTGATTCCATGTCCCTCTTCTACTTTTTGGTAACAGCTGATGATCCTTGGTGTTCTTGACTTGTAGTTGGATCACTCCACTCTCTGCCTCCATCCTTACGTGGACTTCTCTCTTTGGGTAAGAGTAAACAGATGAGAAGGTTTACTTCTTTTCCAGGTTTATTTCTTCTCAAAAGGATACCCTTTGTGGTGTTATCCATATTGGATCCACCCTTATGGCCTTATCTTAACTTGACTATATAAGGGCCCTATTTCCAAATAAGGGCTCATTCTGACGTTCTAGAAAGAACATGCATTTAGGGGGAGCACTATTCAATTCATGACAGTATTAGAGAGAAAAATTAGAATAGTGGGCTAGTGAATGCTGGGCGAGATGGACTTGCGATTTTATAGAGAATCATGGAAGTCCTCATTGTTGGGCCATCCTGTAAACAGATAATTCAGGAACATGGAGGAGAGAGCGTGGTGGGTATCTGGGTATCTTTAAGGAGAGCTTTGCAGGTGAGATTGTACATGTTCTTTTGAGATAGGAGTGTGTTTGATTTTGTGTAGGAGCATCTGGGAGGCCTGTGTGACTGGAGAAAAGAAGTAGCAGGTGAGAACAGAAAAGTAGCTAAAGCACTTTCCACATAGGTTCTCAGACCTTTTGCTTTTTTCTGGGAGAAATGGGAAGCCTTTGAATAGTTTTAAATAGATGCTGATCTATTGGCTTATATTTTTAAAAAAACATTCCTATAGCTGTGGTGTTGAGAATGGACAATGTTGACATTAGCAGATGAGTTAGAAAGCTACTCTAGTAATCCAGGTGGAGGAGGTTGTTGAGAAGAGCTCAAAGTCCTGATATGTTTTACAAGTAGAATTGACGGGTTTTGCTGATGGTTTGAAAATAGGATGTGAGAGAAAGAAACAAGTCAGGGGTGACTTCCAAGATTTTTTTTGTCTTGAGCAAGTGGAAGGAATTGGCATTTGCAGAGAAGGCAAAGATATACTAAGTTGGTTATACAAGACTGCAGGTGAAAGGTCTGGGTTGTCAGTGTAAAATCAAGAAGTCACCATGGTGATGGTCTGTAATGGCATGAGAGTGAATGAAATTCTTGAGTCAGATTAGCGTGGGATCTAGGGCATGGGTGGAAGGGGGTGACTTAGATGTACAGATAAAACTAGGCGATAGGATAGAAAGTAGAGTCTAGGGATAGATGCAGGTTCATGGGCGATGTTGGTGTAGGCTGGACCATAAAAAGCAAGTGAGGCAGCAGCCTAAGTAATGGAGTGTCTTAGTGCTGTGGGTGCTAATTGAACTATCTCCGGATATAAGGGGGTTTTGCCTCTTGAGTTTACTGTTGATGAACATTTCTACCTCTTGGTACCCATTTCTAATTCTCTTCTAATTTCTAATCATTTGCTAATCAGATCTGTCTCTTCCTTTCCATCCTAAATTACCACTATCTTAATTCATGTGTTCACTACTTCACCTCTGGACAGTTCCAGCATGCTACAGTAATTATATAGTAATTGCACTTGTTCAGTGCATCTCATATATTTATACAGATTTAGATTCTTATAGCACAGATTTGATCATGGGTCAGCCCTTCTTAATCATTTCCAATGTCCTTGAAATCAGTCCCCCATTCTAGGCTTTCCACAGTCTGGTCCCACCCTGCCATTCATGACCCATCCTCTTAGAGGTCCTGTCTGTGAACCCTGTCCTCCCACCAAACCATATTTCTGCTGATTACCTTGTGACATTGGCTTTTCTCCCCCAGTATGTTTGCTTGTGATATCCCTCCAACAAAGAATGTCCATTCTTTTCTGTCACCCCGAAAATCGTACTGTATAGTAATGCTTGTGATTTAAGAGCCAATATGTCCTGAGATGCCAATGCCCAGAAACAGTTTTATTGTAGTATGATTTATTATCAAAGACATTGCTGCTGGTCTACCATCAATGGGACAAATAACCTCCATTTGTACTACCTCCTGAGTACTACTTGCTAATAGTAATTCTGTTTGTTTCCATAGTTGACTTCAGCAAAGCAGTGCTTGGGAATAATAATAATTTGAATTTTTGATTTAACAAAATTAATTATCCAATTCTTTGGATCAAGTCATAAAATCAGAAAAAGACAGAGGAAGAAAAGTGAGGGACCTGAGACGTATAAACACAGGGCATCATTATTGGTTGATTTTTAGAAAGATTTATCATATACCATAATCAAATTTTTTAAACATTTCTGATAATTGATATTTCTATTTAAGAATGACTCAAATTCTTGAGGCACCGTAAAGCACCCATCATAGTCCACAAAAGCACATTCAGCCAGTGGCCACCTGCTTCTCTCTTTGCTGAGGAGACTGACTCATCACTGTATCTCTTCAACTGATACATGAATTGCAGTTCCATTCAATTACCAACTTTTAATTGGAGCCCATTGCCAGATTGGTCTCCTGTTCTTCAGAGCATTTCCTCTGGCTGCACTGTTACTATGACTACTTGATTCCTTCTGCTTATTTTCCTGCATTACTTTGATGACATCTACTGCAGTCTGCAGCTAGACTATATTGTAAAATTGCTACAGTACAAACCATTGTCATCATGCATCCTGTCTTCCTTCTGTTACCCATATGGAATTAAATTAAGTCTAGAAGGTAAGATTCTTAATTCTTCTGTATCACTTTTATTTAGTAGGTAAGCTTCAAGTTTTAGAATTCTAGGACCTTAGAAAATTATGGAACCCTCTTTCTCTGCCTTCTTTTACCTCCTGCCTCCACCTCTAACATATACTTCCACACATATGGCATGTAGTTACACCAAAGGAATCACTTCCTCATTTGATGAGACGCTCTCCCTTTAGTTTCTTTTTTTAAAAAAGATTTATTTATTCATGCATACAAGAGCTGGGGTACAGGCCAGAGACACGGGGAGTGAGAGGATTAACCAGAGACAGAGTGGGGAACAGAACAGGCAGATGGACCGGAGTATACTGCTGAGGGGAGCAGCGGGCGAGTCTGGAGAGGTCTGCTGTGCCATGTGGGTTGCTCCCTGGCGGGGGATCAAACTGGTGCTGCAGGGACTGCTGACAGCTTCATAGGTTGCATCTTAACCCTTGTGCCACCAGGGAGGCCCCTCCCTTTAGTTTCTTATATTAGCATAATATCCCAATTTTGTACTAACTGCAGTCCTTTAGGGAATTGGGGAAATTAGTTACACTAAAGAGTGAGTGTTCTTTGGTCTTTATTTAAATGCCATAAGCCCTGCAAATAATAATTGATAACCTTCAGGCTTTGTGGAACATGTTCACTTTGGGTCTCTAATGGTTAAATTGAGTATTTTTAATAAAAAATTAAAAGACCATAGAATACCATCTAACCCACCCATTGACCAGGAAACTTAAAATTTTCCAGGTGACTCAGAAGCAGATGGGGTCTCATACCCATTATTTAAGATAAGAAATAGTCATCTAAAATGAAAAAGGCAGTTGCCATCTTCTGTTACATAGTGAGTTTAACAGTCCCTGGGCTAACTGGATGCCATTTTCCCAGTTTCTCATTAGCTTGTACTATCACCTTTTTTTCTTGAGGCAGCTAAGACCAAGAGACCTTCAATATCGTTCTTTCTGTGACTACAAAGTAGGATTCACAGCTCAAATAAAAACAAAAATAAAATGAGAAAGATCTCATAGTCTGCAGGAATGGATTCTGATAATAAAGACTTTGCATTTTCTCTGCTCTTTGTGCCTGGGGTTTTAATTTAACACATCAATGAAAAGGCAGCATTTAAGAAGAGGGGAAAATACCCAGCAGGATTTACTTTTATTAGTGCAATTTGTAAGAAATTACTGCATTTAATGAGAAAATCGTTAAGCATGAAAAAATGGGCTGTGACTGAACTTGTGGAGCTTAAATGGTAAGGCTTTAATTGAGTTTTTTAGTTATTGGTAAGAAAAATAATAATAATAAAAAAAAAAAACACCAGGGCTGTAGCTGTACTGTTAAGGTGGCCAGCACTTTCTGTACCTCAGTTCAATTTCCTGTGCTGCTGGCCATGCATTACATTATGGCTGTGCTCCTCTGTGTCACAGCTACAGGCTTTTTCCTGTTCTTAAAAGGGAGGCAGGTGACTTCTGTGTGCTAGATGAGGAAGTTGGGGGCAAGAAGTCTAGCAGAACACTTTCTGGAAGGGAGAAGGACAGGGAAAGGGTAAAAGAACAAGGCAGAGCTGGGTCTTCTTCACAGTCGAGCTGCTTAAAAACAAGGTAACATTTGAATGCCATTTTTAGGTTCATAAAGCTTATATTTTTTTCCTATTTCTCCATTTCTTTTGTTTCCATTTCTTTTTCCTAATAAGAATATTTCATTAAAGACCATAAAACTAAAAACTGGAATGCTGGAGCAAGGACCAAACATCAGGCATATTCTTGGGATCTTGGGTCCCAATTCTTTTGGAAGTGCAAGCAGAAAGGGTATTTTAAGAGGTAAATCAACACATCTTTTGTCACACAGAGGGAAAATATTTAGGATACCTTCTTTTTTAAAATTTTCAGAAGTACATTTGACGTCTGAAAGGTCATGAATGCAACTGCAGAATGGTTCAGTCTCTTCCAGATCCTCTTGTTGGTTGTCATGGTCCATGTGGTTGTTTCATTGTATTCAGCCTGAGGAAAAGGGAAATGTCTGTAGCTCTAAAGATGTTTGAAGAAGTGAAAATCATATTTTTTACCTAATTCTGTTTTTGTAGTACGACTGGAAGAAGCTTTAAATAAGGTCATGAATCTTTCCGGTGGTTATAAATTGGATTTCATTGTATCGTACCTAACTAGAAAGAAGAAAAAGGAAAAAAAACCCTATACATTCTATATCTTCCCTTAATATTAAAATTGGAAAACTTTCTTGTTAATTGCTATGTCCTGGAACTATCCAGTGCATAATCGAGTGGCCATCTCAGTGAGTTTATAATATAGCACACTGTTCCAGGTGACCCTTAAAGCATTTTCTAGCTTCTAGGTCTGTTTGCTTCCCCCAGTGGGA
The DNA here is from genome assembly GCF_014898055.3 of Talpa occidentalis. Lineage (NCBI taxonomy): Eukaryota > Metazoa > Chordata > Mammalia > Eulipotyphla > Talpidae > Talpa > Talpa occidentalis. The sequence continues at coordinate 135,187,298 of NW_023603184.1, forward strand.
GACCTTGATGAGAGACAGGAGAAAAGAAAGAGGGAAGGAGAAACCAGGGAATTCAATTTCCTTCTCCCTTTCTGTGTTGAGCAGCATCTTCAGTACTCCAGGGCTTCGGCTTCCACGGTACAGATGTCTGGGCTGTTGTTTCACACCATACTTTTTTTCTCTTTTCCCCACACTGCCAAGGAGTGCAAAGAGCTCCTTACTATTCCTCAACTCTGGGTCACAGTAACATTCTTCTTCGGCATTACAGCTCATCACCTGTGTGACAATTGTCTGCATTAAATTTCCTGTGTTAAATATTCAGAGTGATTTCCATTCTTCTGGTTAGACCCTGACTGAGGTACCATAACCAATTAATTTATATCCTGTAATAAAGAGACATAAGGAAGCCTGTTTGTGATCCATTTCTGTTTTTAGCTGCCTATATTAAAAGAGACTCATTTTCTTATCAGGCAAATATTTCTTACAAATTCCTGCTTTTAAAACTAATTATAATTTACAAGTGAATTTAATTGGTGGCAAACTGGACTATTTGCTTAGATTATTTGCTGATCGATAATTCTACTTTTTAGTCTCTTAATGACTAGCCTGACCACATGTTAAAGTGTTGGATTTTTTTAATTGCCACTTTGCAATTTTGTTTTATAAAGATGTCATTGTCATTGACTATGTAAATCTGTTCTTAGCAATAAAAAAGTTATTTCACCGCTAACATCTGCAAAATGCGTACCTCTTTAATAAGTGAAATTCACAAGAGACAGTGAGGCAGAGAGAAGAATTAATTGGGAAACATAAGTGATATGTGGATTCAGTAAAATCTTTGGACATGACCTTTAGTTCTTTATAATGTGGGACAGACAGATGAGCAAACCTGTGGCTTTTTTGGCCTAGCAGATGGAGGGGGAGGACTCACAGTAATGACTTACTTTCGCTTTGTTGGAAACATCTTTACAAAGAACATAGTAAGTAACTATGAAGTCAGAGGCTGATATGGGGCCTGGGTGTTCAGGCTTTTGTCACTGTTTAACAAGGAGGGATGTGATCCATTTTGTAAAACTGGATGGTATTGAATGTTTTCACTAAAGACAGAGAACATACATTTCAGATTATACAAGAAAATGCTGCCCTTTTCCTCTTACATCAACACTTCTGATCTGGGTAGCATTTTTAATATAATACTAAGGTGTTATTGTATTGAGAATAATTTTATGTATCAACATCTGAGCTGGTTGAATGTAACATGCTGGGTTGGTATATAACGCCCTTTATTTTAAAACCTCAAAATCCAGAACAGATATTTTTGAAATCCAGAGCAATTATTTTGATTTTGAAGACTCAAGATAAATTACAATCTCAGCCTGACGTGGTATCCTGAGATGAATGGCCCTTCCAATGGCCATTTTTTCTGTTAGTTAACTAATGAGTATTATTGAGCCTCTGACTAATCTGAAAAGCATTTTGGTGAAATATAATTGGGGCTGTGATCTACTGAGTATGAAGACTGACAGGCCATTCTTTAGCCATATAATTGATGTAGAAGCAGAGACAAGCACCCTGATGGCAATCATTTCCTATCAAGACAAAGGGCAAGGAGAAATCAAAAACATAATTCAACCAAAGTGGAATGATATTTTTGTCAGCCATTTTGGCATTTTACTTTTTTAAATAATACCAGTGAGACATGAAGTACCACCAAACTTTAGAAGGGAAATCTCTTGTCCAGTTCCCAAGATGAGTCAGCACACTAATGCATCATCCATCACAGTTATTCACTGGTGTTAAGTGGTTCATTATGGTAAGTGAGCCATGGGACAGCCTAGGTAGGGGGAACAGAATTCAGAGTCATGGCCACATGCACAGGCCACTTTGCTATTTTGTAACTGATTATTCTAGTAACTGATTATTCTTGCAAGGGTAAAATCCAGTTCTTTGTATTGATTGGATTTATTATTGGAAGTTTGGATAAGTTTATCTACTGGTGTGCCTGAACCCTCTGGAAGAAAGGACAGAACAATCTAATATGTAAATAAGATAAACTAAACCCAGAGAGGCTCACAAATATGTGAGTACTTCTTTCTCAAATAAAAACTGGATCTAAGGCTGCTACTTCCTTTTCTTCCTTTCCCATATCATTTTTGCAAATGGATTGTTGACTTTTGTATTTGCATTATTTTAGTCTTTTATTTTTTTTTTTTTTTTTTTTTTTTTTTTATAAATTTTATTGTTATATTCCCCATACAATTGCAGCCCCCCATTCTGACCCCAATCCCTCCCCTCCCGCCCCCGCCCGCTAAAAGTGTCTCTGGTTCATAGTTTTTTGTTGATTTTGATTTTCACTTTCTTATAGTTATTCATTTTCCTGGTCCCTTATTTAAGTTTTCTAGATTCCTGCTATGAGTGAGACCATCCGGTATTTTTCTTTTTCTTTTTGGCTTATTTCGCTGAGCATGATCCCTTCCAGCGCCATCCATTGCTGCAAATTGCATGTGTTTATCTTTTTTGAATGCTGAGTAATATTCCATGGTATATATGTACCACATCTTCTTGATCCAGTCATCTATTTTTGGGCATTTGGGTTGTTTCCAAAGCTTAGCTATTGTAAACAGTGCTGCTATAAACATAGGGGTGCAGGTGTTCTTTGGAATTGATGTTTCTGTGTCCTTTGGGTAAATACCTAGGAGTGGAATTGCTGGATCATATGGAAGCTCTATGTTTAGTAGGTCCAGAAATCTCCACACAGCTCTCCACAGTGGTTGGACCAGTTTGCACTCCCACCAACAGTGCAGAAGAGTTCCTTTTTCTCCACACCCTCGCCAGCATTTGTTGTTGCTAGTTTTTTTAATATGTGCCATTCTCACTGGTGTAAGATGGTATCTCATGGTAGTTTTGATTTGCATTTCCCTGATGGCAAGTGATGTTGAACATTTTTTCATATGCCTGTTGGCCATTTGCATTTCCTCTTCAGAGAAGTTTCTTTTTAGCTCTTCTGCCCATTTTTTGACTGGATTATTTTCTTTGTTGTTGCTGAGTCTCATCAGCTCTTTGCAGATTTTTGTGATCAGTCCTTTATCATTAGTGTTGGGTGCAAAAATGTTCTCCCAGTTGGTGGGGTTTCTCTTTGTTTTTGTTATTGTCTCTTTTGCTGTGCAGAAGCTCTTTAATTTGATGTAGTCCCAGCTGTTTATCTTTGCCTTCACTATCACTGCTTTGGGTGATGTGTCTGTAAAGATGTCTTTGATGTGCAGATCACGTAGTGTTTCGCCTATTTCCTTCTATATATTTTATGGTTTCAGGTCTTATGTCTAGTTCTTTAATCCATTTTGAGTTGATTTTTTGTGTATGGTGTGAGGTAGTGGTCAAGCTTCATTCTTTTGCATGTAGCGACCCAGTTTTCCCAGCACCATTTATTGAACAAACTTTCTTTGCTCCAATGCATAGTCTTTGCTCCTTTGTCAAAGATTAGTTGACCATAAATCTGTGGATTTATTTCTGGATTTTCTATTCGATTCCATTGGTCTGTATGTCTGTTCTTGTTCCAATACCATGCAGTTTTGATGATTATGGCTTTGTAGTATAGTTTGAAGTCTGGGAGTGTAATGCCTCCATTCCCTTCTTTTTTTTTCAGGAGAGCTTTGGCTATTCGGGGTTTTTGGTGATTCCATATGAATTTCATCAATAATTGTTCTATTTCTTTGAAGAATGACATTGAAATTTTGATTGGAATAGCATTGAATCTGTATATTGCTTTTGGAAGGATGGCCATTTTAATAATGTTTATTCTTCCAATCCACGAGCAGGGGATGTCTCTCCATTTCTTTGTCTTCTTCTATTTCTTTTAACAGTGTTTTATAGTTTTCTTTGTATAGGTCCTTTATCTCTTTTGTTAGATTTATTCCCAAATATTTGATTTTTTTTGTTTCAATAACAAAAGGGATGGTTTTTTTGATTTCTTCTTCTTCAGATTTATTGTTTGTGTATAGGAAGGCTACTGACTTTTGCATGTTGATTTTGTATCCTGCCACTTTACTGAACTGATTGATGAGTTGAACTAGCTTTTCTGTGGAGTTTTTGGGGTTCTCTATGTATAATATCATATCGTCTGCAAATAGTGATAGTTTGACTTCTTCTTTTCCTATTTGGATTCCTTGGATGTCTTTCTCTTGTCTTATTGCCCTGGCTAGGACTTCCAGTATTATATTGAAAAGCAGTGGTGAGAGTGGACATCCTTGTCTTGTTCCAGATCTTAATGGAATTGCTTTCAGCTTTTCACCATTGAGAATGATGCTGGCTGTTGGCTTGTCATAGATGGCCTTTATGATGTTGAGGTATGTTCCTTGTATCCCAAGAATTTCAAGGGCTTTTATCATGAATGGGTGTTGCACTTTGTCGAAAGCTTTCTCAGCATCTATTGATATTATCATAGGTTTTTATATTTCTTTTTGTTGATGTGTTGGATAACGTTGATTGATTTTCGGATGTTAAACCATCCTTGTGCCCCTGGAATGAATCCTACTTGGTCGTGGTGAATTATCTTATGGATACATTGTTGGATTCTGATGGCTAAAATTTTATTGAGGATTTTTGCATCAGTGTTCATTAGGGAGATTGGCCTATAGTTTTCCTTTTTAGTGTTGTCCTTGTTCGGTTTGGTATTAGTGTAATTTGGCTTCATAGAACGTGTTTGGTATTGTCCCTTCCTTCTCAATTTTTTGGAAGAGTTTGTGAAGGATAGGCACTAATTCGTCTCTGATGTTTGGTAGAATTCATTTGTAAATCCATCAGGTCCTGGGCTTTGTTTTTGGGGAGGTTTTTATTACCATTTCAATTTCGCTAATTGTAATTGGTCTGTTTAGGTGTTCTATTTCTTCTTTATCTAGCTTTGGTGATTGTAGAGTTGTAGGAATTTGTCCATCTCCTCTAGATTATTAAACTTATTTCCATATAACTGTTCATAGTAGTTACTGATTATTCTTTGATTTCTGCTGTGTCCGTTGTGATTTCTCCTCTTTCATTGATGATCCTGTTTATTTGTGCTTTCTCCCTTTTTTCCTTTGTGAGCCTGGCTAGGGGTTTGTCTATTTTATTGATTTTTTCAAAGAACCAGCTCTTGGTTTCATTGATCTTTTGGATTGTTTTTTAGTTTCAATTTCATTTATTTCTGCTTTGGTTTTTATTATTTCTTTTCTTCTACTGGTTTTGGGGTTTTTTTGTTGTTTCTTTTTCTAGATCTTTGAGCTTCGAGATTAGGTTGTTTCTTTGAGTTCTTTCTTGTTTCTTGATGTGAGCTTCTATTGCTATATATTTTCCTCTTATTACTGCTTTTGCTGCATCCCATACATTTAGGATATTGGTGTCCTCCTTGTCGTTCAATTCAAAAATTTTTTAATTTCTTTTTTGATCTCCTCATTAGTCCAGTGGTCTTCCAGTAGTGTGGTTTTTAATCTCCATGAGGTAGGAAAGTTCCTTGCCTTCTTTTTATGGTTTAGTTCTAGTTTGATGCCTTCATGGTCAGAAAAGATGGTTGGTATGATTTCAATCTTGGTGTATCTGTTGATGTTTGTCTTGTGCCCCAGTATGTGATCGATCCTGGAGAATGATCCGTGTGCGCTTGAGAAAAATGTGTACTCCGTTTTTTTGGGGTTTAGTGTTCTATAGATGTCTGTTAAGCCCAATTGCTCTAGGTCCTTATTTAGAGCTTTGGTTTTCTTTACTTATTTTTTGTCTTGTTGATCTATCCATTGTTGATAGTGGTGTGTTGAAGTCTCCCACTACGTATGTGTTTTTCTCTGATGTCTGTTTTCAGAGAAGACAACAGTTGTCTGATATATTTTGGTGCTCCTTCGTTTGGTGAGTATATGTTAATGAGTGTTATTTCTTCTTGAAGTATTGTCCCCTTGATCATAATGTAGTGACCATTGGGGTCTCTTTTTATCTTTTTGAGTTTGAAATCTGTTTTATCTGATATAAGTATAGCTGTTCCTGCTTTCTTTTTTGGCCCATTTGCTTGTAGGATTGTTTTCCATCCTTTGACTTTGAGCCTATTTTTATCTTTTGTAGCTAAATGTGTTTCCTGGAGACAGCAAAAGGTTGGGTTTTGTTTCTTAATCCAGGCTGCAACTCTGTGTCTTTTTATTGAAGAGTTTAGTCCATTTACATTTAGAGTTAATATTGATATGTTAACATCTGTATTTGCCATTGTGTTTGTCTTTCCTTTGATTTTATTTATTTATTCTTTTAATAACTTTTTTTTTTTGGCCTTCTTTCATTGTTATTCGTCCCTCTGAGGTTCTGGCTTTAGGACTCCTTGTAGTATTTTTTGGAGTGGGGGTTTAGTTGCAATGAAATTCCGGAGTTTCTCTTTGTCTGGGAAGGTCCATATTCTTTCTTCAAAGAGGAAGGAGAGCTTTGCGGGATAGAGTATTCTTGGTTGGCATCTGTTTTCTTGGAGTCTGTTGACTATGTCCCTCCACTCTCTCCTTGCCCGTAGTGTTTCTTCGGAGAAGTCTGATGTCAGCCTGATTGGCTTTCCTTTGAATGTTATCTGTTTCTTCCCTCTTGCCAGCTTCATTATTTTTTCCTTGTCCTGGATTCTTGGGAGCTTTACTATTATGTGTCTTGCTGTATTTTTTCTTTCGTCGTGGAAGTTTGGTGTTCTTCTTGCTTCTTGTATATCAATTTTCAGCTCCTTCTTCACATTTGGGAAGTTCTCTTCAATTATCTCTTTGAATATTTTCTCTGTTCCTACTTCTCTCTCCTCTCCTTCTGGTATTCCTATAACTCTTATATTTCCTTTCCTCATGGAGTTAGATAGTTCCCGAAGTCTTTCTTCATTCTTTTTCCTTCGTACTTCTCTTTCCTTTTCTGTTTTGGTTCTTTTTATTTCTGTGTCTTCAAGAGCACTTATCCGTTCTTTCCATTTCATCAATTCTGCTTTCATTGCTTTTCCCAGAATTCTTTAGTTCTTCCACTAATTCTTTGATCTCCTGCATTTCTTTTACTTCCCTCTTTAGGGACTCAATTTCATTCTTCTGATCGTTGATTATTTTTTCCCTTATCATTGTTTTCCTTTATGACTTCTGTCAGTTTTTTAATCACGGCAATTTTAAATTCTCTTTCTGGAAGGCTCAGAAGTTCTTCCAAGTTACTGTCGTTGCAATCTGGGGGCTGGTTTTCTTTTTGTGGGTGTGCTTTTTCTCTGGAGAGTTGCTAGGTTGCGTGTGGTTCTTCTCCTCCCTACTGTCTGTTTTCTAATTTGCCGTATGCGTTGGGACACTGTGTTGTTGGGACTGGCTGGCATCTTGGGTGGGCTTCTCTTCTCCCCTCTGGTTCCTCCTGGAGTCATCTGTCAGTTTCAAGCAGTCTTTATTGGAGAAAGGTCCCTGTCCTAAAATGTCGATGTGGGGACACACTCCCCTGTGCGCCTGGTCTGCCCCGGCGGTGGGTTCCTGCTCCCCCTCTGGGCTTGGACTGCAGGCCAGAGGGGGTCTGGCGTGGGCGAACTTCCCCCGCTCACCTCTGGCTCCTGAGGAAGCCTTCTGCAGGTAGTCTTTACTGAAGAAATGTCCCTGTTCTAAAATGGTGATGCGGGACACACTCCCTGCGCGTCCGGTGTCAGGCACACTCTTCTGCGTGCCTGGTCTGCCCTGGCTGTGGGTGCTCGCTCTCCCTGTGGGCTCAGACTACTTGTTCGGAAGGGGCTGGGTGTGGGCTAACTCCCCAGCTGGCCAGTAGTTCCTTCAGGAGCCTGTGCTGGCTTCAAGTCGCTAGGTGGCGCCAAAGATCTCTCCTAGAGCCCTTGGGGAGCTGATTTTCCACGCCGTGGGACAGGGAGCAAAGCGGGGATGGTAGGGTACACCTCAACGGCTTTGGGGTGCTGTGTCTGCCTTGTGCCCCACCGTTGTGGGGAACCCACGCCCCTAATTTCGTGCCCCGGGTCTCAGTTCCAAAGCCCTCAGTTCCAGGACGCGGGCTGTAGCCCAGTTCAGTGGTGCGGGAAGGGCGCCTTTTGCACCGCTCCCGTGCCTGGGCGCCTGGTTCCTGCTCACTCAGGGAGGGACCTTCACCTCAGTGAGGACCTCCCGCCTCCCGCAAGCCTAGGTCGTCTCCCAAGCCTAGGTCGCAGGCGCGGGACCTGGGCAGCCGCGATCCTGGTCTGCACTTGCTTTTCAAGCGCGCCGAGCGCGCCGCTATCCGCGCAAGCTTACCGCAGCCCGGCTGTGTGCGCGTCTCCCGGGGTCTTTGTTTTCTTCTCTAATGGCGCCCGGAGCCGTTCCCTCACCGCCGCGGCGGATCCTGCAGGGTTCTCCACAGCTCCCGTTCACGGGGTGTGGTGGCTGAAATAGTTCCTTTCCACTCACAGTCCCGCTTGCTGCGTCCGTTTTTCTTGTTGGCCGTTTTGGTTTGTTGTTTCCTCCCCTCTGCCGGTCGGAGAGTGCCGCCTCTGTGGGCGGGGGAGGGGAGCAGGGTTCTGCGCTTCCCTCCCTTCTAGTCCTCTTTTATGGCCACTTTCTTCTTCGGGCAGTTTGCTGGCGTCACCCGTTTATCTTCCGTGTCCCACTTCTCACTGGGACCTGCCGCTTTTCCTCCCTATTCACTTTTTTTAATGGGAGATCTTACTCGCAGCGTCTCCTCGCCGCCATGTTGCTCCGCCCTCCCTCCTATTTTAGTCTTTTAAAAAATATTTTCTGAGATGAATGGCCCTTCCAATGGCCATTTTTTCTATTAGTTAACTAATGAGTGTTATTGAGCCTCTGACTAAATGGCAACTGTGGATCTGTTCTATCACATATCAAGATCAAATGGGTTAAGGAGTTGATTTTTTTCCAAAGCAATTCAGCACTCTTGTTGCTGGCTCCTGGTCAGAGGACTCCCTAAATTCCAGTTCTTCATTCCTGTACTCATTATATGCCTTTCTTTGTAATCTTTATGTAATAGTTTGGACACAGTTGACAAATCTCTTCTTTAAATAACCTCTTCTCTTACTGTCTGTGACCCATATGCCCTCTGGTTTTCTCCTGTCACCCTGCCCATTCCTTCCTAGTGGCCTTCCATCAGTCCTCTTCCCTCTATCTAACCTCTAAATGTTACAGTTCCTCATAGAGTTGACCTTGAACCCATTTCCCCCCCACACTTTCTAAGGAGCTATGCTCTAGCCTACCTCAACACCCACATACCTTGTTTTTCTTTATGGAACTCCCTTCCCTTCCAACCACCTCTTTATGTTTAATTCTTACTCCTCCTTTTTCCTTTTTCTTCCCCTTTAGGAAAAGGATTCTGTTTTGGACCATTTGCCTTTCTTCAAAGAAACACTGTGCTATCCCATATCTGTTCTTCATTCTTTTGTTCATGGCCATATAATGGCTAAGTCCTGTTTCCATTGCCTTCTAAAAAGCCGTATGAATTCATCAAGGCTTCATATAATTACCAAAGGTTCTTAAAAACTTGGGTCAGTTGATAAGTTTTCAACCTACTCATATAGCCCTCTTCACATTTCCCTCTGATTATTATTTGTATGCATATATGTTATATATCCCTTATTAAAATGTTAACTCCTCAAATGCAACAATATTCAACTTAATTATATGTCCCAGAAAACAGCATGTGTCTTATAGGTAGCAGTTATACAATAAATATATATGGGATAAGTTAATGAAAGTAATCACTAAATCGGGTAAAGGAAAACATTTACATTATAACTTTCTAAGATTTCTTATTCTCATTTCAAAAGAAATCAGAAACTTGGAGTACCTGAGATTACAGTCCTTGGCCTGTATAGGTTCTTAATTGTGCTCAGATATATAGCTCTGAATGAACTTTATATCAAATGATCAGAGAAAATGACTGCTATAAGTGATATGGGAAATATCAAATAGTTCTGTTACCTGTGTCTTTCCAAGCTGAAAAATTCAGATAGCTTCTAGTGCTTTGAGCTTCTTGTTGATTTTCTGTTCTGCCTACTAATCAGGGTTGTATTATTTTAAAAGACCCATCCGAACATTCCTTCTGTCTTTTGAGTTGTAGCTGGGTATTAATTCACTGCTGTAGGATGTATTGGTAAAGATATCTGAAATTGCAAGCAGTCATGTCTTTAATCCCTCATATTTGTTAAGTACTTTATAATAATGGAAATCATAATCTTCTAGTTAGTAGTTAAGAGATGAAATAGTTACGGGGTATATTTTTCTCACTGCAAAATTATTATATCAGAAAATACTTTGTCCAGTTTTTTAATCCTTTCCCCGTGCTGCAAGGTCCTTAGAAAATGAGTCAGTGGCACCAAATTTCATGTCTTTCATGAGGCATTGAGGAATGCTCTGGCCCCTGATTCATTTAGGGGCCATTAGCCCTCAGAGGTGAGCTTGAATAGTTTTCATCAGCATCATGTGCACACGTGACTATTAGAGTGCTCAGATGAGGCTTGATTATGTGAGCATGAGTCTTAGAAAATCTTGACCATTCAGCATAAATTGCTGAACAGCCAGTTAGTGATTTGGGGACAAGGAGAGTGAGCCTTCAGGCCAGGTGTGCTCGTACCTCCTGGGTTTGTCCTTTTGGGACAAAATTGTCAAGGCCTTTTTTTTATTTGCTCAGCAACTTATGTTTCCTAATTTTGTTTCTATTTTCCTCTGATTTTTTTTTTCATACTGAAATATTCTTTGTTTATGAGGCAGCCTCAAGTTGTATCCCACCTTGGAAGTGACATTATGAATGCACTTCCTCCTCCTGTGGCATTTATGACATTGCTTGCTGACAGTTAATTGTTTATTAAGTATCATGACCTATGGAGTGCTGAGCAGCAGACGTGATTCAATTTCAGCTAAGGGCAGAAGACAAGTAGCAGTGACTTCCCATTTTAAAAGGACATTATTAAATTAAGACTAGGACAGATCCTTTCTAATTTGCCCTGGATTGGTAAAAGATGGGGTGCCCCTGGCTTATTACTTTTCACTGTCTGGCACTGTTTGCCACTTATCATGAGCAGAATTAGGGGAGGGCCTAGATTATCTACTTCCTATGACAATATCAACAAAGAGAATTGTGACTTACTCAGGTCATCCCTAAGTTCTGAGGGATAAATAAAAGGCAACCACTGTTTTTTAAAAGCAACAGTTTTGTGTTTGTAATCCCAAATTCTATAACTATAATTCTTAGCATTTGAGAAAATTTTGTGTTTTGACAAATAGGAGTAAATACAGCCCAAATTTCTTGGATCAGCATTTTACATCTCATCACCCCTTCACATCCACCCCCTTAAGAGAAGCATAGCTTTTGTGCAAACCAAGAATATTTTTCTCTTGCTGCAAGATATTATATTAGAAAATACTTTGTTTAGTTTTTTAACCCATGAGAGTGTTGAACCACCACAAGCACACATGCACACACAGAGAAGCATGCACTCTCTAATGAGCATCGCTCAAATGAAGGAAAATAAATTTATTTTCTTATGTTCTAGTGAGTCACCAACTAATAAATCGCATTGAGCAATTTTTGGATACTAATGAGACACCTTATTTTATGAAGAGCATGGACTGTATTAAAGTCTTCCGTGAAGAAGCCATTCAGGTAAAGCTATCCTCGCCCATCTCTGCTTCCTAAAGCACTGACCACTGTCACAGGGGAGAGGCATACAGCGCACACAGCTAAGCCCAGGCTCTGGAAATAATGATTCTGAATAACAATATATGCCAAGAGAAGTAGGAATGACCAATTCATTTTACACTTACTCTCATTTCTGAGAGGGAATAAAGGTGGGTGGCTAAGGAGATGTTTCATGCCTGGAAGTTAGCTTTTCATTACATTATAGTGTGACTGTATGGCACTTGTTTAGGAACCCAAGAAAACTTGCATTATATTCTCTGGAGGCCCAGTCATTATAAAGGATGGACTAAGTATTAGGAAAATTAATAGGAAACACATATTGTTATAATTTTTATGGAGACACAAGTAGGGATCTGAATGCCAGAAAAAATAAAGCACTCTGAAAATTAATTACTCAATACTCCTACCCAACTTTTGTGTATCTTTTATTATTATTTGTTTATTGGGAATTTTTAGGAAAAACTTCAAAAAGTCTTACTGATTGTTTTATTATTTCTAGACTTTTGTGTATATAGACCCTAGGCAAGGGTGATCAGATTTAAATTATAAAATATATCTTTCAAGTAAGTATAGTTGTAGTCTATGTTGGTTCTTATATGGGTGCTTATTAAATATTTGCTGAATGTATGAGCAAATTAAATTTTTGAATAGTTTAGATACTTATAATGAATGATAAGAAAATGAGGAAATTGTTAAAATCAGAATAGAGTAAGAGTCAAAAGTAGATGACCCAAATGCTCTACATAAAAAAAAAGTTATAGATAAAGACAAAATTTATCAAAATAGAGTTAATATAAGGCTAAGAATGAGTCAGATAGAGAAAGATTCGGTTAGATGGAAAAGGTAGTGAAAATACAAAGATGCTTCTTAAACATTGTCCAAGCTGAATGGAGTGTCTGCTGACTGTTCTGTGCACTATTACCAGGACACTGGATTTCTTTGAGAAAGAGGAGAGATAGAGAAGGAATAAAAGGATTTTAGAGACCTGCCAATCATATAGAGATCATTTTTACTATAAAAATGAGAAAAAACTATTTTTAAATATATTCTAATATAAAAATAGTAGAATGCTATTATAGCAAAATTAATAAAACCAGTCTTCCCAAGCAGTTAAGTCAAATCCATGCTTCTAACTCTCCAATATCTTCTTTTACCATTTCTACTAATCAGCATTTTGTGAATATTTTTTAAGAGGCATATATTTTCCATGTTGCGAACTGAAATATTTTTAAATGAAATAATGTGATTGAAACTTGGTTGTGTGTGTGGTAGAAGGTTAGGATGAGATGAAACCAGATTGACCAAATTGATAATTACTGAAGCTAGTGACACACAAGGATTCACTACATTATTGTCTCTGTTTTTGTTCAAATTTGTCTGTTAAGAGTTAAAAAACTAGCTACTGGGCTGCCAAAAAAAAAAAAACCTGGGTGATGACTCTGGGAAGTTCTATGCCTCCTTTCCACACAAGGAAAGGTTTTGGTTCCCAGCAAACAATACTGAAATTTGAAGTGGAAGTTTTCCATTTACCAAAGAAGAATATTTTTTATATTTTTCATAATATTTATGGTGGGTTCAAAATATGTAGCACTTTGGTCTGGGAATGACTGTTTTTGTATTTGCTCTGACTTGCCAACTCCTCTACCCCACATGTCACCAGTTTTCAGAAGAGCGGCGCTTTAACGACTTCCTGAAAGCCTTGCGAGAAAAAGTGGAAATGAAACAATTAAACCATTTCTGGGAAATAGTCATCCAGGGTAAGGTATCATTTGTCTTTTTCTCCAAATTATACTATTTTCTAAATAGAGCTGTAATTCTAGATATAAATTTTATTGTGTGATGTTATATGGATATCTAGTGACTTCCAAAGTGGATTTGGGAAGTGCTAAGGATTCATTGAGCTAAAAATCTTGTTTAATAATCATATACAAAGTGATAAATAATAAGCATTTATGTCTATCCATCTTAAACTCTGTGCAGCATTGCCCATTTCCAAGATTGTGCACTTCTGTTTGTTGAATAAAGTATGTGGGTAAACACTGTCCTTTTTCTCAAATTCGTAGACCCTTTTCATCCACCTAGATCCACAGCCCTCTCTCTCTCATTGCGCTCCTGCTGCCTTTCATTTCATTACCTTGCTGTGTGAACAGAACAGTGTCTTCATGCACAAAAGCAGTTAGTGCCTCACTTATTCCTAGCACCCAGTGCAAATTAAACCTAGAAGAAGACACCATATACACCATATATTCTTTCAATTTTAGGTTTGGTATTTGATTTCCCTTATGCCCTTTTCCCATTTTTTTAACCTGATTTTCTTTAAGAACCCAAGCATGAAATATTAGCTATTAAAAATACATACTGTAAAAACAGTTGAAAGGCATAAAACTTTTCACTTAAAAACCCCAAATTAGTTTCAGTCTGTCTGAAAATTCCATACAAAGGAGTTGCGTATCTATCTACCCTGCTTCTAACAGGCAGCTTCTCATCACAAGGGCAGCCATTTCTCTGACAGTTAATTTTTCAGCCCTTTAACTTCTACACTGGGAGCAAAAGCAATTAGAAAAGATGGTGAATGGGGCTAACTCAAATCACTTTTGTGTCTCTACTGCTGACCCAGTAGATGAAAGAGATTGGCTTTGGTATTTATGGAATGCCTCCAGCATATTGTTTGCTGAAAAGAAACTTATAGGACATACACAAGATACATACTTTCTGAGAGCTTATAACCTATTAAGAGAATACATATGACCTATGCAATTTCTAGGTACAAGCACATGTTAAATGCACATGCTTTTCTGAAAGGATGTCATGCATCAGGCATTTGAGCAGGAGAAAACTAAAGGGTAGATTTTATATCCTTGATTTGCTTTCACCGAACCGTAATTGATGTGCTGTGCTAAATGATAGACACAGCCATTGTAAGAGCATGCTTGCTCTTAACCTTAGTCCTCTGCCATTCCATCAATAGCCAGGACACTACTAAGTCAAGATGCCTGCAGATCCCTATATTGGGTACCTAATGAGTTTGAACCAAAGCATGTAGTCATTCTAGTATCATTTATTTATAGGTTTCACAGGCTATCCAAAAGTAGAGTGTTTCTATTTGGTAAGGCTTAGTAGCTTATTTTTTGAGTGAAGGTCGCCTCAAATATTTTTCCCATATAAATTCACAATAACAGAGTGCCTAGGCTCAAAAAATTGCCTACCAAATCATAGAAAATTGGAATAGTTTACTTTTGGATAGCAGAGAAATTCTGTAATGTTGTATAGTACATTGTGGTTGAATAAAACTCAGCTCTTACTAGAGAAAAATACAATTTTAGGAGCAATAACATATGTACAAATAGTTATACAAGGTAAGATGTGATGAGAACTATTTCAAAGGAATATACAGTGATCTGAGAATTCTAAAGGAGAGATTATTTTTATCTGGAGTTTATCAAGGAAGGTTCATGGAACAGGTAGCATTTGAGAGGCGGCCTTTATTCTACACAAGCAAAAGGAGGAGAAAGAATAATATAATATGGAAGGAACAATGTGAGTTCCATCTCATTTTTAGATTTCTGTTTCTTACAGTGAATAGCACCTTTATAGTTTTAGAACTCTCCAGTACAAAGATGAGAGGAGGTACAACAGAAAGGAAGGTGGGATTGGTATTAAATGTTATACTTGGATTTTTCTCTGTGAATTGCTTTTTAGATGGAGTTACTCTAATCACCAAAGATGAAGCCTCTGGAAGCTCTGTCACAGCTGAGGAAGCCAAAAAGGTACTGAGGGTTAATTCCATGTCTTTAGATGAATTATTGCAGTGGGTACTATTTTCCTGATGCCCGTTCTTTCTTGAAGAAATTAAGGCTTTAAGGTACCTAAACTAGTGTAACCATTCTTTATTCAACCAATAAGCAAATTGCTTCAACTGTAGTATCCTTGCGGGAGAAATTGTTATCTGATTCAGTTCTCCACAAGCTATGGTAATGTTTCTAGAACATTGTATGATCTGAGCTTCAGTAGCTGTAGAGCCCCTGAAGTCCATGGTACATACCATACCAAGCTTGACCAACACCCTGACTAAATTGTGAGATCCATTTAGCCCAGTGATTGCAACTCTGGCTACACACTGTTGCCTGAGGAGCTATTTTTTAAAAAATAAAACTGATGACCAAGGCCCTCCCCAAAGATTCTATCAGTCTGGGTGATGGGTCCTGACATGGTTACTGTAATAGTAATGAACAAGAAGGTGGAGAAACACTGGTATTCTAGCTAAGACAGGAAAGGAGCCCATGTGTGCAGGTGCCATGACCTTTATATTGACAAACAGGTGGACCAAGGCCTCCCTGCTTGGTGTACTTGTAGGAAATCTGATTTAGCTGTGAGTTAAATCCATGAGCTATTTATTTAGCTCAGAAACCTTTCGTTATACTTCCGGTTTGTGATGAAATATTAATGAAATTAAACAGAATAGCTCAAAAGTATATGGTTCATAACCTTCAGCTTTAGTTACAGCCACTGAGCCAGTAGCTAGCATAGCACCTGGCAGCTGGCAGTCATGTACCAAACCTCTGTTCTACTGTATGACAAGAAAATTAATGACAACACAGCCCCCCATCTTCTAGGGACTGAAACAGCCGGTTACAAGGTAGGAGAGAAAGGCAAGAGAGACTCAAAAAAAATAACCGTACGGACACTAAGGGAGAGTGTGGTCTGGGGCTGGTGAGCAGAAATCTGTTAAGGGAATGATAGAAACAGAGCTAGAAATATGCATCTTATGGCTATATTCAAGTCACATTAAAAATGCCTGAAATTTGTTTTGTTTCAACAAAACAAAGGCATTTAGCAGAAACCATAATATTGTTTGGGAGAGAAGTTAGAAAATACAAGAATCTTTTATAATGTGCTTTGCCTGGCAGAAGCATTTTGTTGAAGAGCAGATACAGTCCATACTTCCAGGATGTAAGAGCCTAGAATTATAGAAACATACTCTAAGATGCTGATTTTTGTCTTATAAGACGCCCATCGTGTCCTTAACCTCTTCTGCCATGGTCAGGGCTCAGTACTAAATACTGTCATGTAATTGCAGGATGTATTTTTACTCGTTATTGTATATAATGGCATGATGATATTTCCCCTTTGAACTGGGGTATATCATTTAGGACTCTCCAGAGAGACAGAACAGAGAGAGAGAGAGAGAGAGAGAGAGAGAGAGAGAGAGAGAGAGAGAAAGAGAATATGAATGTGTGTATATGTAAGGTGGGGGCATTGATTGATTTTTAAGGAATTGGCTTAAGCAGTTGTGGAGGCTGACCTAACTGAAATTTGTATGGCAGTCCAGCAAGCTGGAAACTCATGTAGAATTCCTATGTTCCAGTCTTAAGTCAGAATTCCTTCAACTGGTTGGATGAACCTACCTAGATATAGTGGGCAGTCTTTACCTACAGCCAGCTGATTGTAAATGTTAAAATCACATCTACAAGATACCTTTACAGCAATCTCTAGTTTGGTATTTGACACACAACTGGGCACTATAGGTAAGCTGGGGGGACACGTAGAATTAAATGACCATTATACAGAGTGAAGTGGATCAATCTACCTTCTAATTAAAATAAATCAATCCACTAATTGTAGTTATCATTGCATTAAAAAAAAATCATTCAGATAAGGCTTGAGTACATAATACTATTTTTGAGGAAGAGGGGAGCACTAATTTTCCTGCCAGCAATACGTCTTAACCACAAAACTGTCACAGCTAAGTGAATCCAAAATATAGGGAGGAAATAAATCTAAGAAGAGATAATGTGCTTCTGGCAAATTGTCTGAGGCTTGTTCTCTGTTGCACTTGTAGCATCTTATTTGAAATTTAAAGACACAGAACCTAGCCACCAGGAATTTAATGTCTGATAATTAACCTGCAGAGACGAATTTCAGTTAATGACTCTGTAGGGGGTGGTATCCTTACATGCTTCTAGTATCAACAGAACTGATTTCAGTTGGTTGTATTTTCAGACAGCTCTGAAAATTTCACCCTCTTTGAATAGGGAGGGAATATGTAAACATGGTAGGGCAGATCTGGTTGTTCTGAGTCACTTCAGTGTGTACTCTGTCTGGTATGACTTGGAGATTAGGCTTTTGTGTTTCCTTCATTATCATGTGAACCCTTTTTTTGGAGTCAAAATTTAATCCTTTGCCTTATTAATGTTTTAAAATTGCCCCTATTGGTTTGGGGAGAGAGGTATGAAGAGGAGAATGTACATACAGGTGATAAATGGGAAGAACTCTGATGAGTGAGATTCTGCTTCAGCTATTTTTTTTTTTTCCAGGCAAGTTAGGGATGCATAATTATTTTTGTTCATGCACTGAGGCATTCATTTACATTGCCTTCAAAGCAAATATTAAGCCTGGTCATTTCCCAAATAATCGATTAAGGATTTTGACTATAATCAGAGAGATTGAAGAGCAGGCCTCACAGTCCAGTTTAATTTTTTCAGGATATTTATCATAAGTTATTTAAAATTAGCAAGCTGTCAAATCATTCTATTGAATATTGATGGTTTGAAAGGAAATAATTGCTCAAGGATGGACATTTCAAGTGAAAATTAAACCGTAACTTTACACTTGTGCATCTTGAGAGCAGTTTCCCTCATGTGTGGATTTTATGATTCTTTGAGAAATATAGTTAAGTCAGCCCTGCTGCAGAAATAGAAGGTTCTTCTGTAACATAAGTTTAAATAGTCACTTTCTTTTAAGTTTACTGTTATCTCTCATTTCAGTTTGGCGCCTAGACATAAATATTATCCCTCTTTTACATTCATTTATAATGTCATTGTCACCTGAAGATTCAATTCTTCTATTTTTTTAAAGATTTATTTATTTATGTATACAAGAACTAGGGTACAGGCCAGAGGAATGGAGGGTGAGATGATTCACCAGAGACAGAACAGAACAGGCGGATTGACTGAAGTACTCTGCTGAGGGGAGCAGCGGACGAATCAGGAGGGTTCTGCTGCGCCATGTGGGTTGCTCCCTGGCCGGGAGCAACTCATGCTGCAGTGGCTGCGGACAGCTTCATAGGTTGCGTCTTAACCCCTTGCACCACCAGGGAGGCCCTCACTTCTTCTCTTTGTAGTTCTTAATGTTAGACTTGCAATTAACATTTAACATTTGGTAAAGTCTCTACATAGCTCCTTTGTGCCTCTGTCAGTTCATTGTCAAGGCATGGCACTGGTGCTAGGAAGAGAGGCTGTTTATCTGGCACATTCCAGGAGCATCTAGGAAGTTTTTGACCTGAGCCACAGTCAGTAACAGACTTGGGGCTGGGAGAGGTAAGGGTGGACTGGTTTTGGTAGTTGCAACAGGGGGTGTGCTACAAACTCCTAGTGGGTAGAGGCCAAGGATATTGCCAAAAATCCTATAATGCAAAGGACAGCCCCACACCAAAAACCTTGTCTGGTCCAAAATGTTCATAATGATGCTGTTGAGAAGTCCTGGATTAGAAGAATTTAAACATGGACTTGCTTAACTAAGGCTTAACGAAGGAGAAAACATTGACTTTAGTTGTATGGAATTTTATTCAGCTAGAAAGAATCCTAAGGATCTCCTAGCTAAGTTTTTATTTTTAAAACTGAAAACTTGCAAGGAAGCCTGATATATAAAACAGATAAAGGCAGTGCTCCTCAGTTGGGTCAGGGGAGTGGCAGATTAGAAAGAACCTGCAGTACCTCAAGGAGCAGTACCTGAAAAATAGTGATCTACTCCAAATTCCTCTTTTATAGATGAAGAAATTCAGGGCATGGAGAAGTAAAATGGTACATCAAGAGATCTTGTAGGGTGTCACTGCTGGGAATCCAGTCTGAGGCTGACCCCTGTCCTTTATTCTTTTTACTCCATATTGGGAACCCAGAAGTAAAAGAGGATTTCTCCCCATGGTTTTGGAGTCGTTTCTCCAAGATACTGAGCATGTGAGCAGTCACTAGATACCAGCTCTATGGAGGGAAAAATCATCTTTTTAACAGTTGTTTTCCTTGTAACTACCTAATCTAGCCACCTTTGTTATTATGGACATTAGCTGATTTTCCACTATAGCATGATAGATACTCAGAATTTAGCAACTTGTTCATTGGACAGAGGTGATCTAGAGAAGGGAAGTTGACTTGTTCAGTGTCTCATAGCAAGTCCATGGCTAAAATTTGCAGAACCTGGACCCCTGCAATCCTACTGTGACCACTTTCCAGCACTCCATGCCTCTACTTTAGAATGTTGCTAACCACCACATCTACCTAAGAAAATATTCTTATGCTCCCTCCTGAAAGAGTACACCGTTTTGTGTGTCTACATGTGTGAGAAGTCCCTAAAACCCTTGTGAATAATAAGATAAAAATTTACAAATCATTTCTTGAAAACTGTTGTATCTAACGACTGGCCCCCTGTTGAACCCATGATATTTTCCTTTGATTTTTCAGCTTTTCTGCCTTAAATCCTATATGCTCGGGCCAGAAAAAAAAAAAAAAGAAATTATCACAGTGTTACCTTATATTTGTTTAGAGTTTGATACTTTTAAGTTACAATTTTAAATTTTTTATTGCACAGGAACATACATATATAGTCAATGCACATATCTTCATTGTGCAGCTTGATGAATTCCTACACACATATCTGGATACCTACCATTCAGATCAAAATATAGAACATTTCCAACACCCCAGAATGCTCCCTGTACCTTTCCCCATCAGAAGCTCCCCGTCCCCCAAGGAAAATATCTATTTTGACATCTGTTACTTGAGAGTAATTTTGCCTGTTTTTAATATTCATAAAATTGGAATATGCCTTTTATCATTTATTCATATTGTTAGAGTTGTTTGTTCTTTATTACAGCTGTAGTATACTCCTTTTTATGATGATACCACAATTTATTCATCCATTGTCCCAATACTGGACATTTGATTTTCTCCAAACTTTAGCAGTTATGAATAAAAATGCATATTATTTAGTAGACCTATGTTGGGTCTGTTCCTGGGAGTTAGAATATAAAACCTAGGACATCACAAATCATTTTCGTATACATTATTCCCTCTGAGACTCAGCACAGCCTCATCAGATAGAATGGTAAGTAGTAGTATTCCTGGCTTTTTTTTTTTTTTTTTTAAGGATTTATTTATTTATTTATTTATTTATTTATTTATTTATTTATACAAGCACCGGGTGCAGTCAGAAGCATGGGAGGGTGAGAAAATTCACCAGAGTCAGAGGTTGGGAACAGAACAGGCAGACCAGCGAAATACACTGCTGAGGGGAGCAGCGGGCGGCAGGAGAGGTCTGCATGCCATGTGGGACCCTCGCCGGCGGCTGCGGGCAGCTACACAACCCAGCACTCAACCGCTGCGCCACCGGGGAAGTCCTTATTATCATTTATTTTTTTGTTTAGGGAAAATTAGTTACAGAGAAGTCAAACAGCTGACCTAGGGATACTGACAAACTGGCAGAGCTGAAATTATGGTCCTGTTCTCCCACACTGGGGTGCAGGACTTCTCTGCTGGACTGTATCACCTTTATAGTATAAAATTAATTATAGGCAACATTAATGAAACAGAAATGTATGTCATTTTAGATAAAATGCATGAAAACAGACTTTTCTTCTTTCTGAGATTTTGACCCATCTGGGTTATGGGTGAGTCTTTGGAATCACCTGTTGGTGTTAGAATCAGCCCAGTGGCAGCCGTGTGTTTTTAACTTGGGGATTAATAAGGCTTTCACCACAGAGTGTTAGCCTTTAGCCCTATGGAGGAATAGGACTGGAGCTCTCAACACAGATTATTCTACCTTTTCTCTGCTTGTGGCCAGGATTGTATTTCAGTACACTTGAAAAGTAGTGGTTTACACTGTGGAAAGCTGTGTGGAGATTTCTGGACCTACTAAACATAGAGCTTCCATATGATCCAGCAATTCCACTCCTAGGTATTTACCCAAAGGACACAGAAACATCAATTCCAAAGAACACCTGCACCCCTATGTTTATAGCAGCACTGTTTACAATAGCTAAGCTTTGGAAACAACCCAAATGCCCAAAAATAGATGACTGGATCAAGAAGATGTGGTCCATATATACCATGGAATATTACTCAGCATTCAAAAAAGATAAACACATGCAATTTGCAGCAACATGGATGGCGCTGGAAGGGATCATGCTCAGCGAAATAAGCCAAAAAGAAAAAGAAAAATACCGGATGGTCTCACTCATAGCAGGAATCTAGAAAACTTAAATAAGGGACCAGGAAAACGAATAACTATAAGAAAGTGAAAATCAAAATCAACAAAAAACTATGAACCAGAGACATTTTAGGGGGGTGGGGTGGGAGGGGAGGGATTGGGGTCAGAATGGGGGGGCTGCAATTGTATGGGGAATACAACAATAAAATTTATTATTAAAAAAAAAAAAAAAAAAAAGAAAAGTAGTGGTTTATCCATTTCATAAAGATCTCTAGGTAAGAAGGTGCTTTCTTGGTAACCCCAAGCAAATGATTTTGCTTTGAGGAAAGGAGTATCACATAAAAGTCCTTTCTATTTATCCTCTACCTTTTCATCCTACTGCAAAGAAAAAGAGCATAAAATGAGAGTTGACTCCTACCCTCTTCTGCTGCTTTCAGAGACTCTTGCTTTTATTGAGAAAGCAGGCTAGTCCTTGAATTTGCTGCTGTATTTCTAGCTTCCGTGCCACTGCACAGCCTGGAAATTACTTGCAGTTAAAAACTCTGATGATGAGGAGTGATATGTGTGAGAGATCAGCCTTGCCTGGGGCTTTGGGAAGAATAATGGGTGGCAGCACAGCTTTTAGCTATAATTTGCTTATGCAGTACTGTGAAACAGATCCATCAGGAAAGTCAGTTGCAGATGTTTAGCACTTGATAGAAATGAGTTTGTTTGCCACTGCGCCTCTCTTGAACTTGGCCTAGATGCAGAAATGTGCCATTTGTATATCCTGTGGACACAGTGTGCAGTATGAAAGGGACTTTGCAAATGGGGAAGGAATGGGGTGGGGGAACTGGTGTTTTAGACACTGCCTGCCAAAAACATTATTTTCTAGATTCATCAGTAAGTATCTACCATATATCAGGTACTAAGGGATAATGAAAGAGGCAGTGGACTATAGAACCATTGAGCCCATGGTTTTGTGTTTGCAGCTGCCAGTCATTTGTGACTCCACGAAGGTTTGTGGTGAATGCATAGCTCTACTTTTTATTCTCTTCACTTCAACTGGATAAGTCTTATCCTTTAGCCATGTACTCCTGATGTGGGGAAAAATCATATGGGGGTTAATGATAATGAGTAAAAGAGGAGAGAAAAGATAAAAAATCATTTTAATAATAATAATAACTAGGAGAATCATACATGAAGATTAATTTGGGAATTTAAGTTAATCAGTTTGCTCTTTAGACGTAAACCAAGTATATGTGTGAATTCCTCGTTCGTTTATTTGGCCCTCAGAATTTTTATCACTAGTTGATCAGAATAAATAAATAGAATTAATGAGCCTGAAGCTGCATTACCATTCTGTTCCAGACTGTACCTCCACTGCTAGCATTTTCTGTCCCTTAGACCATGGGTTGCCAGCACTAAACACAGTCCAGTTTAGGTTCAGTAAAGAGATGTGGAAAGATCCATAAGTGTTCTTAGAAGAAGATAAATTTCTTGATCTCTCAGTCAAATTGATATTAGTGTGGTGATGTGACTTTGACTGAAAAAGTTCAGGAGAGAGGTTGAGTCAACCCCTTGAGCTCAGAAACAGAAATGGCAGTGTGGGGTATCCACAGTACTTGACACTGCCTCTACTTTGGCAAGCCATATCATTTCCTCCCCCTTTACTTTCTCTGGTGACTACTTAGTGTGCACTGTTCAACCTCAAAATTGATCCTCTCTCATGCAGCACCAGATGAAGGCGACTACATCTAGGCAGTGTTTCTTTTGGTGCATTGCTGGGAGACTTTGCTAAGCAAGCCTTCGTAGACTTACTTGTGGCAATGCTAGCAGATTGACTCTGCGTCAAAAGAAGGGGGGAAATGCCATGTTGATACCATGCTTGCCTTTCTATTTACAGTTTCTGGCCCCCAAAGAAATTCCAAATGAAGATACTGCAGCCAAATTTGAAGAAGGTGGTGATGTGGACGACTTAGTAAGTACTTTTAATATATACCAGGCGTTCCAATGATTAGAATCATCTGAACTACAAATACAGCCACAAAGGCTGCTTATCATAGACTTGTTTCATGTTTTTGTTTTAATTTCTAACACACCAGAAGTTCCCGACACTATTATTTATTGCCATTGTACATTTAATCAGATAGGTGATTTCATAATGAAAACTCCTGTGCCCTGTGGTTTCATTTATATTGTTTACTCAGGTTAATCCTCTCTTTCAAAGAACCATAAAGTGCTGAGGAGGCTGTTCCTTTAGTAGCAAAATGTTATAATTTACTGAAACTGTTATAACATATAATTTGTGTAGCTGACAAATAAAAACAGCCTTTTAAAGTGCTAATTCTTAAATGTTCTCAGTAAGTATAAGTAAAGTAGACTGATAGACACTTGGGGACTTCTCCTCATCACACCATTTCTGGCTGCCTGGGGGACTGCAGAAGTGTTGGCCTTTATGTATCTTTTGTGTCTGGAAAATTGCTGTCTTTAAACTTCACATGACAGCTGCCCAGTAAAAGCTTACAACCTTTCTGTGAAGTTCTGAGCATTGTAATGAGGAGATATATTTGGTATTGAAATCCTGAAAGAGGGGGAAGTGAGTAAGTGTACACACTCATGCCGCCACCAGAGAACCATTAGGACCATTGCCCCTAATCGCTGACCAGAGACACAGTGGGCTGGAGTGGGCCAGGCATTCCTCTGACTGTATGTCCCTGTTCACAGCTGGACTTGATATGAGCATGGACATGTGAGGAATCTACAAGAATTGCCATCCCTGACATGCCGGGAGCTCTGCCCGGAACAAGCTGGAGGAAGCCATTAAAGGAGAACCCGAAGCACTGGAAATGGTCCCTGCAGGTTATGCAGAAATGAATCTCTTTAATTCTTTCTAAAATGAACATACACACAAATAAGAAATAATTTCGACCCCGTACCGGTTTATAAAGAGTCATTGTTATTTTCTGATCAGTGAATTGATTCTTTTGTGGTCTTTTTGATCTTGGCATATTACCCACATAGTTTGAAGTTTCTGACGAATGGAGTTCATCTTGACAGGGTATATTGGCAAGGACTGCAGCCTTCCTGAAGTTATCTCATCCGAAACTGGCATAGTCAGTGGTGAGTTTCTCAGTCTTTCCCAGTGAAACTGAGCAAACCCAGGGGAATCACCCAGTTGGTGAGTCCTCAACTGCATGCTTACAGCTGCAGGATATGACCCAAAAGCAGTGAAACAACAATAACTGTGTGTGTATACACAGGGAGTGAGAAGAAAGGAGAGAAAATTCAGTCTGGCTCGGGGCCAGATGCTCCCTGTCCTTTCCAGACAGCATCCACTCAGCAGAGACCAAGGTCCAAGCCAAAGTCTTATGTGTCCAGCTGGTTGCTTCTCCAGAGACACCCCCTCACAAGTGGTTTAACTGCCACAAGCCTCAACCCTGCCCCTTTTTCCCATCAGCCCCTGCTCAGGAGGTAGAGTTTGGAAAGCTCCACCTTCTACCACTGAGTTGACAGTGAGTGCCACCCGGGCCCAGAGACTGCTCCTCACTATTCCTCTCACACCAGGAGATGTAATCCGTTGTCTGATCCTCCACAGTCACAGCTTAGGCCCATCAATCCACGGCATTTGTTTCCTGCCAACAGAAAGCTGGAGTTGGAAAATCATGCTTAAGGACTGACCCATTTCTCTTTTTATTTAAGCCGTTCAGTCTCCATGTTACTTTGGCTATAGGTATCGGTGGCTTTCCTTCAGCATGGTGCACAGTTTGCCAGCATATTCGTTTCAAGCAGTGGATCATGCTGATGTTCTCAAAAAAGAGGCTTTTGGCTCAGCTTCTGACTTATCAGTTAACCTTAAAAAGGGGGTGGGGGTGGAGAGGAATGGATATTCACCAGCCATAGCAAGGAGTCAGTCATTTCATCGCTCTCTTCCTGCGGATCTCAAAGTGAAAGTTTGGTTAAAGCACTTCTTCCTTGAAGCCCCAGTCTTTCCAATCTCTACCTAAGTGTCCTTTGCTTTCTTCTCTCAGTGATGCTTCCTTTCCTAAAAGAAGAAAATTACAAAACCCTTGGTTTTGTCTTTTCCTGTCCTCATTCCATCCTCAAGTTGGAACTCCTGCTTCCTTGATGTCACAGATTCTTTGGTGCCCAATCTCCTGTGTCCTCAGCACCCCCATAAATGGTCATTGATTCACTTCATTTTGTAAGTGTAACATTAAAGGCACAAATGACTTCTTCCTGTGGATCACTGCGTATTACTAATTGTCTGCAGAAGAACTCTAATGCTGTGCTGAGAATTGAAGGCCTTTGTGGAGCTCCACGACAGATCATCATTAGTAAGCTGAGGAGAGAGAGAGGAGCATTTACTGGGGGCCTCTATGGCATCTCCTCCATGCTAATGCCTCGAGTCAATCTCAAGGAATAGGTGCCCATTTAAAGCAACCCCATTGGAAGATGCCAATTGTAACTGTCTGGCTGGGTAAAGCCCAGGGGATGTTTGTAACTTGGGTAAAACTGAGGCATTTCATAGAATCAAGAGGGAACAGCTTTATTCTCTAAATTCTGCATTCTGATCATATCCTCCTGGCAACATGAGTCAGTTCAGCAAGTATAGCCCCAGATGGCAGTTTGAGGAATTCCTTCTTGGAAACATCAGTCCTTCTGTCAAGCCAGAAAAAAATTTGTTAGTCCTTTAAAACTTATGATACTTTTCTATTTTTGTTGTACTAGTGGGATTATTTGTGCTTCCCTAGCCCAACATTTTTAAAATTTTTTTAAACTTTTATTTATTCATTTTTATCAAATTAACCTTGCATTATACATTGTTTAAGCCTAACCTCACTTTTGCCTAAATTATCTGAATACCTGAAGGAAGAAATGAGTTTGACAGGCTAGGGAGAGGAAGGACCAGATTAGCCATCTTACCCTAAGTCCATCTCGTGCAGGCATAGTACGCATGCTGTGGGGTTTTGGTCAGAGCGCACTGTTCTGGGTACGGGCATCATATTTTTGGATAAACATACCAAGGGCCAGTTTCCCTGAAAAGAGATTTGCAGGTGTACAGAACTGCCCAGAGGGTGCCATTCGTGTCCTGGAAGAGCAGCAGACGGTGCAGTCCCCAGTCAACACGGCTGGCACTCGGCCTATTGATACCACAAGCAATGGGCCTGACTGTTGGCCCTGCCACTTGGTATTCTTTGTCACTAACATTTATTCACTCAGAAGAAGTAGAGTCCACCCAAATGAATCTTGGAAAATTCTTCAGAGCACCATGTTGGAGATAGGCAGTTTTTTTACCTAAATTTTTACTAGTTTTTACCTAGTTCAGGATGGTTTCAAGATGAAATGGGCAAAAAGAAGTGTTTTGAATATATACGCTGGCTATGCAGCTAATTTTGATTCAGGCAACAAATCTCTGTCCATCGCACTGGCTTCGCTGTGTATTGTCTCCTTCTCCTCCCCCAGGTACTTGTGGTTCAGGATACAAACTGTTGCTGGAAGAACACTAGGCGAGGCCAGATCTGGAATTGAGTTCTGCCTCTGCCACCTGCTGTGTGGCCATTGTCAAGATGCTGAACCTGGTGTTATTAAGGAAGGGCATGCCCGTGAAGTGCTTTGTAAACTAGAAAGTGCTCCACACAAATAAAAGCATCGTGGGGTTATGAAAGCTGAAATAGAAGGCGTGGGCAGAGTGTTTGGATAGGTCAGTAGGTCGCCCGCCTGCCTGTTTCCCTCACATTTCTTTTGAACCTTGAGTATTCGGTGCTGATTTTTATAATTATCTGTTGCTTTTGGACTTAGGTTTTTCTTACCGATTTATTACATGAAAGTTAGATTCTGTGAGATCAAAGTAGAGGGACAGAACCGAGATTAGGGTTTGATAAGGAGACCAAGCTTCCCAATTTGCTTGGGAATTGTTGTCCTGGCCTAATCTATAGTAATCAAGACCTGCACAATGACCATATCCTGCCTTTCCATCCACGCCTGGAGCTAAATACAGAAGGAGCAAACAACACAACAGTCAACATAGGAGCAGCGAGGTTATAACTCGGCTTAAGTTTGTAGTCTGCTCCTACACCCAGCTCTTACCAAACTGGCTGCCAAGCCTGGGACTGAGCAGGAGCATCTTGTTGGGCCTGCTTAGAAGAGTAGACCCTGCTTTCTTACCTGGCTGATGGCATGAGAGAATCTCCCCTTCCCCACTAAACAGTCACTAAAATAGCTATTTCTCACTAAGGCATTTTAGAGTTGGTTATTTTAGAGGCTACATAGAAGTGCTGCGAGCTATGACCAGCTAGGGCGAAACAGGCTGCACGCAGGGCAGTGAGTCATCTGTGGGCTATGTGGAGGTGCCTCACCGTTTAAACCTGAGGTCAATCAAATGTCAGTGACCATGTATTCCGCTCTGCTATAGGTCACAGTGTAGACCCTTGTGCCTCCACTTATGATCCAAATCAAACTTCTTTGTAACCCCACTTGCAAAAGAACAAAAATGAACTCTATTCTTAAAATTAACTGCAGGCAGCAGCTCGGCCAGGAAAGCACAAAAGGTAGCATGTGTAACACATTTGTCATTGCACATTATTTTAAAATAACCTGATAAGCTGTTGGGTTTGAGTTGGATGAAAGAAGGGAAACTGGGGCCAGAGCACACACACCATCGAAGATGCACACATACTCCGTGTGGCCACGTGCCTTTGTTGTCTATTGCCAGGATGCTGTGTCTGCCACCCATGTTCAGACTCTTCATGCTCTGATGACAGCTCTCTGGAGATTCTGAAAACAGGAAAATGATCTCTCTCCCTTCTCTGATGATCTGTCCACTTAGATGATAGTCATTCCTTCCCAGAGCAGAGGGGAGGGTGTGGTGAATTTCTGGCAAATCTAGTCAGTCTTGCATAGTGTGTACATGACTTGTCTCTGCCCTGGTGAGAACAGGTTGGAAAATAAACTCGATTTCTTTTTAGTTTGCATTGACAGAAATTGGCAGAGAGTGGGGGTGGAGGTAAAAGGAAGTCATAGGCCATTTCCTATGTTAGGGGGTATAAGACTCCCGCAGCTCTCCTATGGGACTGACAGGGGTTGAAAACCTCAGCAGAAGCTGTCCCCAATCTGACCTATCATTTCTGCAACTTTAGCAACCAAAAACCCCCTTTGTCATTACTGGGTCCCTGTGTCCTGTGTCCCAATGTGTGTCAGAAATGAATGGACTAGAACACACTTGTCTCTGAGGTTAGAGTCTATCTTGGACCAGACGAAAAGCTGAGGGTTGAGATCTGTGCAGAATAATATAGAAATGCCATCCACTCCTGATGGTTTTTTCTTTAGCTGGCAGGGACAACACAATGCAAAGCCCATGTATTTGTGGCTTGAAGTTTTTACAGAACCGAGGGAGATGCCAGTGCTGCCTGCCTCTGCCTGACGGCAACAGTGGACAAGGTCAGTGGGAGGAGAAGGCCTCGAGCCATTCGGAACACTCAAGCAGGTCTTCCAAAGCCCATGGCAGAGGGCTAAAGTTCTTGGTATTCTTCAAAGTAATTTTTGGAGGCAATATACTTTTTTTCATCATTCATTTAAAGCAAAACATTGAGACTGTTTTGATCATTATTCATAAGGTTTTACCAGAGGTGACTTCACTGTTTTCAGATATCAAAAAATACCTCAAAAGTTGGAAACCACTGCAGATACCACAAGATGTCATAGACCCCAAAGGTAATTTGAGAAAAAGTTTTACTCACTAGCAGCATAGATATATTTTTGCATAAATGATTTAAGTTTTCATTTCAAAGGGGCCTTGTTTTCTGAGGTCTCTCCCTAGCAACGAGGCTTGCTAAGATTTGTGATTCTTTAAGCAAATCTGTGAACTCTTGCCCCTCGAGATGAAGACTCACCCTTCATCTTTCTCTCCATTTTCAGGGGCAAACAGGGAGCAGTGGGAGTACAACACGACCTTTAGAGGAGGCAGAAAAGAGGGGTTCAGCAATCCCTTTCATGGGCTTTTTTCACCTCCAAAATATTATTAATTATTTAAAAAATAAAAAAAATAGTGATCATTTTAGTTTGCATGCCATTTTTTTTAAATGTTAAAATGCTACAAAATCAGTTCTTAGGAGTGGTGAAATAAAGTGCCTGTCTCTCCCACCCTTCACGTGTCATGCATGGATATGAGGCCAGTCAGGAGAATTTCAGGCTATGAAGTATGGGGGACCACTAACAAATTGAGGCTTTATCTCCCCCATACACAAGAAGCCTGGCAAAGGCTGTACTTGTGGGTACCGGACGCTCAGTACTGTCGTGGATGAGATTGGTTCTTTTGCCCTCTCCTTCTTCTTGATCCCACTCCCTGGAGGAAAGAGGGCAGGAAGGGCAGATAGCTGTGCTGTCTCTTTGTCAGAAGAAACGGCAGCGGCCCTAACACAGCAGACTTCTTTGGGTAGAAACTTGACACGTGTCCAGCCCTCTCTGCAAGGGAGGCTAGAAAAGTGATAGAATCTATTATTTCACACACTAGTTGAGACAGTTCAGGGGAAAGCGGGGAGAGAATGAATACTGGTTAGCCAGCCAACAGTTTTGGTCACCAGTCCCTTCACTGGCTGCCTCTATATGCTCAGAAGTTACTTTTGCTTCTAAACTACCCTTTTGCTCTATATGTGGTTATTGGTGGGTTTCTTTGAGATATAAAATCATTTCATCAAAGTAATGCCCTCTGTGGAGTATGCCAGAATTGGTAAACTGAAGCTCCCCAGCCCCTATGTCTACCCATCCTTCCATCCTGTGTCACAGAGATTCAGCAGAAATCTGTAGATGGAGCCAGAACAGTCCTGCCATCTGCTGTAACGCCCAGGCTCCCGGATCTCCAGGGCCTGCTTAGAAGGCCATGCTGTGCCCCTCCACAGCCTTTTCCCTCTCCCTACACCAGGACTTAGGCGATATGGTTATTCCCCACCCTCCCCCCTGCCAACCCCTCCCCTTCCCCCCTTCTGTGGCTGACCCAAGCTTGGCCTCTGTGAGAGCTGGAGGGCCACAGAGGAAGGAGTACAGAGGTGGAATTTTAATTCTGTAACCCAGGATTTCACTTGTCTGCAGAGGATTTAATTTAGAGACTCCACATCCCTCTTCTCTCCCTGCAGGCCTGCTTGTTAATTTCTACCAAATATCATTAATAAAAACCCAGTCTAGACTCTGGCGGCATACAGTTCAAATCCTGTCTCTATTATTTCCTGGCTGTGTGACCATGGCCAAGTTACTCAGGCCGTGTTTCTGCAACTGTCAAATGGGGTTTATGTTAACAGGACCCAGCGTCCACAGTTGGGATGAATGAGGATGAGCCTTGTACAGCGCTTGGCACACAGTAAGTACAGTTATTAGCCCCCAATTGTATTTCCTTCTCTTCTGCACCACCATCTGTCTGACTTTAATGTGCCCCTCTCTGGCCTCTCCGAATGAATACCCCTAGGCCTGTGTGCATTCACTAGAGACACACTCAGAGACAATTCCGTCTCCCCCTTATGTCCTCTGACCCAGGGTACCTCACTCCAGAGGGCCATCTCTTTTCTCCAGTGGATAGCTGCCTCGGGGATGTTCAAGCAGAAGATGAGGATCGGGAAACTCTCTAAGAGAAGGACTCACAGGCAGTTTCCTTTGGAGGTGGGCAGAGGTGTGTTTGCCTGTGTGTGCATGTGTGTGCATGTTTGCGTGTGCGTGTTCATTCCTCTCAATGGGGTGGTGAAGAACATTTGTGCATCTTTTGTGAGTGGAAAGGGTCAGACTGCTGAATCAAAGAATCTGTGCCTGAGCTTACTGAGAATGTGACGATGAACTGCAGTGTTCTAGAAATGCTAGCCAGTGTTATTGATAAATGTGTATGTCCTATTCATAAATCCTCATGTGTTACAAGGAAAGTATCTGGTTCCAGGCAAGTGGGTCTTCCTCTTGAATCGGCCCTCATGGGCATTACGTGGCATACAGAGCCCTCACCTCCCACCAAGACTGGCCTGTCCAGATATTCACCTACCTCATAGCAGGTCCATGAGCCCACCCACCCCTGAGGTGCACCCAGGTTCCTTGCCTATTAAATTCAACTTGAGGGCCTCCCCTGGTGGCACAGCGGTTGAGCGCTGGGCTGCGAAGCTGCCTGCAGCCTCTGCAGTGCCGATTCGGTTCCCAGCCACCGGCGAGGGTCCCACGTGGTGCCCAGACCTCTCCTGCCACTTCTGCTGCTCCCCTCAGCAGTGTATTTCGTCAGTCTGTCTGTTCTGTTCCCCACTCTGGCTCTGGTGAATTCTCTCACCGCACACCCCTCGCACTTCTGACTATACCCAGTGCTTGTATAAAAAAAATAAATAGGGCCTCCCTGGTGGTGCAGCGGTTGAGCACTAGGTTGCGAAGCTGCCCGCAGCCTCTGCAGCGCCGGTTCGATACCCGGCTGCTCCCCGGCCATGGAGGAGGGTCCCACATGGCGCGCAGACCCCTCCTGCCGCCCGCTGCTCCCCTCAGCAGTGTACTTCGGTCCTTCTGCCTGCTCTGCTCCCCGCTCTGTCTCTGGTGAATTCTCTCACCCTCTCGCGCTTCTGACTGTACCCAGTGCTTGTATAAATAAATAAAATCTTAAAAAAATAAATAAAAATAAATAAAATTCAACTTGATAAGCACGCATGGAGCCCCTGAAGCATCCCCAGCACTGCTGGGCATGCCCAAAGATCAGACCAGAAGGACCATTACAGCCCTTCACAAGTTCTCAAGCAGCCAAAATCCATGAAGTGAGAAAATCTGTAAAAGAGATGCAAGAAAAACAGCAGGACCACTAAAGTGAGATTAATTTCAGTCTAGGTAGCTGGGGACATTTCCTGGGGTGGTTGGCATTTAAGACAGAGCATGAACAGAACAAGAATCTGGTGAAGAGAGAGGAGAGAGGCAAGATGTTCCGACGGGATGCAGCAGGGTTCAGGCAGGTCCAGCAAGGGTAAGTGGTTTGGCTCGGCTGGAGGGTGAGGGACGTGAGGGGAAGCGGTGAGCAGTGAGCCTGGACGGCTGGCTCAGGGCAGCTACATGGGGAGAGCTGCATTCGAAAGGAGGAGCGCAGTCAGCGGGGCACTTCAGCAAGGTTATTCTGGCACCAGCAGACTGACGGGATGGGAAGGAGGTGTGTGGAGGCTGTGGGAATTGCCTCAGAGACAGGAAGATCCAGACCAGAGCTACCCTCAGAGGAGAGGTGGCCCAGGGCCGACCCCACCCACAGCCCTTCTTAGGGGAATCCTCGCACCCCTCCCTGTTGGGCCTTGAAATGTCTGTGAGAGCGAGGCACAGTGTCCAGGACCCAAGCCCCTCTGTCCCTCACCCGCTGGTCAGACTGGGCTGGCTTGCCCCAGCCTCTGCCCTCCTCCTGGCAGAGCTCACGCTGCTTCCCCGCTGTGCCCGCTCTGACCCGTCTTCCCCTTCAGGAAAGCCCTTCTGCTCTGCCAGCTCCTATTTTCTGCAGCCCCTGCGAGGCTCTGCCTGTGCCACCTTTACCTGTGAGCTGCGGGGCGGCTGACCCAGGGCTGCAGGTCCTGTCGCTGGGACCCACCCTCAGGAGAAATGGGGGGAGAACCCCAGAAGCTGCTCCCTGGGGGCTTCCACCAGGGCTGCACACACCTGCTCCCAGTCAGGGCTTCCCAAACTGCTGTGCCTCAGCATCGCCGAGGAGCTCCAGACGCTGCCGCCGGCCACAGGCCCTGCTGCGGGGACTGGAGTGCAGGTGCCTGGCCCGGCTGTGTTTACAGGCCCCCCTCCTCCCCTCAGCCCAGGCTGAGCACCTCATCTTCTGTTTCCCTCCCACTCTGGCCAACATTTATTTCTGAGCTCTGCCAGGAAAAGCCCTGGTAGAGGCTCTAACTGCCCCCCATAACGTTCTGGTAGAGGCTCTGACTGTCCCCCACCCCCTGTTCTGGTAGAAGCTCTGACTGCCCCCACCCCCTGTTCTGGTAGAGTCTCTGACTGTCCCCACCCCCCCATTCTGGTAGAAGCTCTGACTGCCCCTCCACCCCCTGTTCTGGTAGAGGCTCTGACTGTCCCCCACCCCCCCATTCTGGTAGAGGCTCTGACTGTCCCCCACCCCCCCATTCTGGTAGAAGCTCTGACTGCCCCTCCCCCCCGTTCTGGTAGAGGCTCTGGCTGCCCCCCACACCGTTCTGGTAGAGGCTCTGACAGCCCCCCACACCGTCCTTCGCCTCCACTGGGGCTTGGAGGCTTGTGGGCTCTGTGCATCGCTGGCCAAGAGGACCAAGTAAGGATCCTGCTTTAGTCTCTCCCTCTGTCACCTCTCCCCTTTCGCTGTCCTCCCTTTCTCCTGGCAAATTAAACCTTAATCAGTGAGGCAAGTGTTCTCCCCTTGGACAAGGAAACAACAGTCACCCCACAGAGGAAGCAGAGTGACGAGTGTGCGCGTCTCCTCCCAGCCCGGTATATGTACATTCTGACTTCTTTAGGGTATATGATATGATATAGTATATGTCATGTGTAGAAGGGAAGTCGAATCTCCCCAAAACCAGCTTCTGCTCACACTCGCCCCTTCCAGTGCCAACAGTGGCTATCTTTTTTCTTTTTTTTTTTAAAGATTTATTTTTATTTATACAAGAACTGGGGTACAGTCAGAGGCGCGGGAGGGTGAGAGAATTCACCAGAGCCAGAGTGGGGAGCAGAGCAGGCAGAGAGACTGAAGACACTGCTGAGGGGAGCAGCAGGTGAGGCGGGAGAGGTCTGTCGCGCCATGTGGGTAGCTCCCTGGCCGGCGGGAGTCGAAGAGTCAAAGAGGCCGCAGACAGCTTCACAGCGTTGCACTTGCACTCAACCCGCTGCGCCACTGGGAAGGCCCTATCTTTTCTTTTTGAAAAAGCAATAGGACACTTCTTCAAATGAAAACCTTCACATGCAGAATTTTAACATACATAGCAGAGAGAGGTAGGGCTGTTTTTTTTTTTTTTAAGATTTATTTATTCATGCATACAAGAGCTGGGGTACAGGCCAGAGGTGTGGAGAGTGAGAGGACTCACCAGAGACGGAGCAGGGAACAGAACAGGCAGACTGACTGAAATACACTGCTGAGGGGAGCAGCGGGCGAGTCAGGAGAGGTCTGCTGCACCATGTGGGTATCTCCCTGGCCGGGGATCGAACTCATGCTGCAGTGGCTGCTGATAGCTTCATAGGTTGTGTCTTAAACCCTTGCGCCACCAGGGAGGCCCCGGTAGGGCTGTTCTTGAGAAGCTTTGGGGGTGGCCTGATGGAGTAGCCTCCAGAGTAGGAGCAAGATCATGGGGCTAGGAGAGGGGACACTGGGTCTGGGGTATCTCTGCAAGTCACCTATGTCTATTTACACCTGTTTCCTTATTTGTATATTCTTAAAGGGGGGGCAGGTGAGGAAATCCCCCCCCCCCCCGCCAGTACACACACACGACCAGGGTAATTCCTTTACTTTTGGCCATGTGGGAGTCCATGTTTGATCAGAGGACTCCACGGCTTTCAAAAGCCTAAGAACACTGGACTACATGAAAATTTGAACATCACTTCCTGGTTTATTTTTATTCACTTCCTGCCACAAATATTTATGGAGTACCTACGATGTGCCGGGCACTGTTCTAAGCACATCAATAAACAAAGCGGACAAATATCCAGTTCTGAGCTCATCTGGCATTCCCGGGCAGCTGATGGGGCTTTGAAACAAAGTAGACTTTTTTTTTTAAAGATTTATTTATACAAGCTCTGGGTACAGTCAGAAGCGCGGGAGGGTGAGAGAATTCACCAGAGCCAGAGCGGGGAGCAGAACAGGCAGACCGATGAAATACACTGCTGAGGGGAGCAGCGGGCACGGCAGGGGAGATCTGCGCGCCACGTGGGACCCTCACCGTTGGCCGGAGATTGAACTGGTGCTGCAGAGGCCACAGGTAGCTTCGCAGCCCAGCGCTCAACCGCTCTGCCACCAGGGGAGGCCCAAAGTAGACATCTTTTGTTAAACTCTTTTAAGACTTGAAACTTTCCTGATTGTTACCACATTTCTGCACAATAAGAAATCCAGAAGGAATTGCCAAATGCACAGAGACAGGAGGACACTTCCTTCTGATCCACGGTGAATCTGAAGGGAAAGCAGAACTTGAACTTTTAGCTCATCTCTTGGCATGTCTGAGTGTGACCCCAATTTCCTGCCTGCCCTCTCCTGTCTCAGCTACCCTCGTTCGAGACTCACTCAGCCTGACACCCTCCTCCCCCGCGAGTCTCCCAGCAGTCTCCTTTTCACTTTTTATTGGCAAAAAGCACTGACACTTACGGAAGCAACCACAGAGATACGTGAGTTAATTCAAGGTCATCTTCATTCCCAAATTATGCAAATTCCACATGACATTCATTCAGAGGAGGAGACCCGCACCCCCTTTTATGGTGATAATAAGGTGAGGCGATGCTTCTCAGGTTAGGAGTGGTGTGAGGAATATAGAGAAAGAGGGGCTAAAGGGTTAGCATAAAAGCTGATTTCCCACGGGGGCCTAGAAGACCTCAAAGCTCCCTCCTGTTCATCGGTTCCTGTTCTGAGAAAGTGCCTGTCTCGCTCCCTTGCTCAGAGCTTTGGTCTTGGGTAAAATGAAGGTGCCCCTAATAAAGACAACAGCTGAAACCGCCATGTTATGGGAACAGAATGATCCACCCCGACTTGAGTTTTGTTTCAGGGGTGGTCAGAGAGCAGTGGGGGGAGAAGGATACAGAAACAAAGAATGTTTTAGACCCAGGGCAGGTGGTAGTTTCTAAGGTTTTGCAGCACAAGGAGCACCTACTGTGGCTTCACACAGATCTTGCCCTGCCGTCCCAGGACGGGGGGTGGCACGGAAGGGACGGAGTGTGGTGCCCCTGTCTTACCAGAGCTGGTAGGTTCATTCTTAGGGCCTGAGACATTGCTTCCCCCTGGGGAAGATGTAGAGAGAAGCACCATCACCGCGGACAGTTGGGGACCAGATAGCAGGGGACTGTCTCCTCCTGGAGGTGGCTATGGGGGGTTCTTTGTACCTGGGCCCAGGGGCAGGAAGAGAGGGAGAGGCCTCCTTTAAAGCCAACACCCCCAGTACTGCAGCAGTGGAAAACCCGCTTGTAAGGACATACTGCCCTTGCCCACCAGGAGATCTTGAGGATCTGTTCCCCCCACTCTCCCTTCCCCTTAATTCGAGTGCGCTTCTGGGGAAGGAGACTGCAGGGAGCATAATGGAGAGGAAGGTGGTGGGGTGGACCCTCAAAGACCCTGCTCGCTCTTGGCATCAGTCCCTCTAGGATCCATCAGGGCTGGAAGACGCTCCGATTAATTGCTTCCCAGCCTTGAGATGGCACCTCCATTGCCAGTCGAAGTTTTAATTAATCATGCCAGCAGATGGGCTGTCATGGGCCCCAGCAGCCGGGGTAATGAACTCATTTATTATCAGGCTCCAGCAATGGGAGGCCGTCCAGGCTTCTGGGGAAAGGAGAGGCTGCTGATGCACGCCCAGGGTACATGCAACTTGGGGGAAATCTCTGGGAATGTTTGGTGCCTTCAGACCATCCACTGGCCCTGAAGAGGGGACTGGGGGGCAGCTGGGAAGTGGACTGGGGTTGAGGCCAGAGGAAGAGTCCTTGTAGCACGGTGCGTAAGACGGCGCTGAGGGAGCCTGGCTGGTGTCTGTGTCGCTTGCAGCCACCGGGTTCATGAAGTTGGGGTGGCAAAGGGTGGTCCTGGCATGGAGACTTAAGCAGGGGCCTTGCAAGATGCTTTAACACACCAGCTCACAGGGGCTAGGGGTCCCGCCCCTCTCGCACTTCTCGCACATTGCTGGGTTCTATGCTTCGGACTGTCTCATTTATTTTCCGCAGTGCCCGTGCCAGGCTATGTGTGACAGGTGTTTAATAAATGTTGAATTTGTGGATGAATGGATGAATGAATACCTAAATGTGGGGGTGCCCAGCATGGGGGCCACCACAATGAAAAGGCTTTCATGCAGCCCAGTGTAGGTCTGAGATTTTAAGCATCACCTCCCATTATGTAGCCAACTTTTCTCGTAGACACAGTCCCTGCTTTGGGGGGTTGCACTAGGATAAGCAAGAGGGGTAACAGCACGACCACAACAGAGAAGCCAGCACTGGTCAGTATCACAGCTCCCAGGACAGTAGAGATTGTCTGTTGCCTCCTCAGTTAAGGATGCCCGGGCAGCAAAGGCCCCTTGGCTTCAGCGGGATGATGGGTCCAGAACCCAGGCCCCCTGTCCTTTCAGTGTCTCCAGGTCACCTGCAGCCCCCTCTACCACCTGGTCGCCAGGACCACTCCAGGCAGGCTCCGCTGTGTCCAGGGCCCCAGCACTCTGCTGTGCTTCTCCTGCCCTTGGGCTCAGCCTGTGACTTGCCTGCAGAGCAGAATCCCACTTTTCTCCTTTCAGTGTCTGTGTTGGGGAGAACACCTTTGTCCAGCACCCCCATCTCCTGTCTTCACCTGAACTGTGAGCTGGACGTGTGTTCACACAATGGCCCCCACCTTTGTGAAAAGAGCCCCAGAGTCACCTACTCTCTCTGCGATGCTCGCCCTGCCTGAGGAGAGGAAAATGACCATGTGTGCAGCTCAAGGACTGGGCCCTGAGGGCAGGGCAAGTATTGCCAGGTGCCAGGTGAGGAAAGTAGAGTAACGCTGCTGGCATTAGGGAATGCTTGGGCTGTCTGTGTGGTGTCTTGTAGTGACATGAACATAGAGAAGTCCCCACATTTATCAACAATGATAAATGTGATGGTAAATGAAAACTCTGATCTTTAGTGTCAGAGAGGCAGTAGGGAGTGGTGAGGACTGTGTCTAAGTGTAGCACATGTCCCCTCTAAAGGGGAGAGCTGATACTCAGGGGGCCATGTGGGATTACTCTCATTTTTAGAGAGAAACTGTACATTCAGGTTTTTATGTGAAATGTCCTGATTTTGTAATATGGACTTAAAAGTTTGAAATTTTAAGTTGACTGGCTGCCCTGAACTGTGATCAGAACAACCCACAGTGGAAGGTGGGGTTCTGGGCATCACCTCCTCCAGCGAACTTCAATGTGAACACATAGGTTGGCCTGGAGAGGCCCGGTCATCGCGGCCTGCGCAGCGCCCAGGGACAGAGGCAGGCAGAGCCGCACAGATCTCCTTAGGACTCTGTGAGGGCCCAGGAATCGTGAGAACCATAAAAGGGGAACACTGAACTTCCTGCCAGCCAACTTATGGGTGACTTTAAAGTTGCAGGGATGGAAGGAACATGACATGGAGGCATCTGGCAAGGAAGAGCAGAGCAGTTCCTACACGGACGTCAGTTTCATTTTACGCTCACAGCTGCCCTGAGAGCTGCAACACAAACACTTGTTAGCAGATCCTGATGGGCTCAATGGCCCAAAGGGACACAGTAGATGGGGCTGTAGATAGATCCCACACACCCTCTTCCTGGCTCGCCAAGCAACAGCCCCAGGGTTTGGGACAATGTACAGTTCTGGGCCTCCATCACCTCATATCCATAAAATAACTGTAAGCGGTATCTACAGCATGTGTTTAGCTAGAATTATTTAATGAATGGAAAGCGTTCAGTTCAAAACCTCCCTCCTAATGACAACTCAGTAGCATCAGTCATCCCTGCTGGCAGGTGTCACAGCCCAGGCGCCGTTACCTGAGATGTGCCTAAGAGAAAACTCAACCTGGATCTGGAGGTCTTAGGATGAGAACAAGAACAAGGTATCTCAAGAGTCCTTTCTATATTCATTACATGTTGAAATGATAATGCTTTAACTAAAACATAGCGTTGAAATCTATTTTACCTTTTTCCTCTTTTTAAATGTGGCTACTGCAGTGTTAAAATTACATATCTATGTGATTCACACTGCCATTTCTGTTGGGCATTTCTGTTTGGCCTGGAGCCTCAATGAAAGCCTGACACAGAGTAGGCCCTCAAGAAATATATTCTGAAGGGACAAGCGGTCTCCGTCACTGGGAGTGCTTTCCAGGCCTTTGTCGTCTTGCTTGAGCCGTAGGCCCTCTCTCTGGCTCCCCTGCACTGAATTACCCACAGACTCTTGGCGGTCATGCCATGCCCCAGTCACGGGATGGAGGCCCCGAGAGATGGAGGTGCTTGGGAAGGACACCCACCCTGTCAGTGCAGAGCAGAGGAGCCAGAACCTCTGTGCCAGCAAATGAATGTGCATATGCTACGTTTATGTTTCTCCAGATAAGCCCTAGATTTTTATAAGCACGTGTTCAGAGTGGCAGGTGGCGATTCTCAGGGTATGGCAGAGTCCATGTCACGCGGCTGCTAGCACAGAATGCGCTCTCATGGGACCTGCCATCCCTCCCTGAAGCCTGGGCCCTCAAAGTCAGGTCAGGTGAGCCCAAACACCAGTCCCTCTAGAGAGCACTGAGGTTGCAGCCCGTGGAGACAGAATCAACAATACTCCTATTTGGGGCATTCTGTCATGTTTTTAAGTAAAAGGACCTTGGGGTGTTTTTTTGTAATAGTGATAATAGTATTGAAAAACGCCAAAAGAGTTGGCAAGAGCTCTGTGGAAGTCTCTATAATCGTTAATATTACTGATCCAGAGAGGCTGCTACTTGGCACTTGCTGGGTCGTTTCTTCCTCTCGGTCCCACTGACGCGCACACGCTGCCACCATCACCGCCACCAAAGTGCAGTCAGGGCCCAGGGAGCCACGTGCTAGGCAGGAAGAGCTTCTGGAACATGACACTGAGAGTCATTAACTCCAAATGTGAGACAGTTACATAACATCACAGTACCCGGGAGGAGGGTGGGACGGGCAAGCACAGGACCCAATCAGACAGGTGCAGGGGGGCGGGAACACAAGCCAGGCACCTGCTTTTCCACTGTGTGAGCTGATGCACCAAGATGGCACCACCTCTTCCTTGCAGACTTTGTTAATCTCCCTCCTAGACCTGAGCCCACTCTTTCACCCCCTCCCCTCTACCTCGTACCTACTTTTCGTGATTATACCGATGTCTTGACTGTAATTATCTGTTTACAAAGCTGTCATCATCTCCCAGCCAGTAGACTCCATGACACTGGTGAGCTCACTGTTTTATTTATCTTGTTAACATCCCTGCCTCATATAAAGCCTGTTATATTCAGATGCATCATAAATGTTTATGAAATGAATAAATGATTCATCTATTTACTCAGATATCAGTTCCCCCTGTCCTAAGCACGTGTAAGGTGCTGAGGATGGAGAAGCTGATGTATGAGAATTCCTGCCTGCCAGGCACTGTCAGGCTGCTGGGTGGGATCGGCACGCAGACAACTGTCCTGTCAGCGAGAATGGGCTCACTGCTATCCAAGTGGTAGAAGCAAAGGAAAATAAGAATCCAGAGAAGGCGTGGTTGACTCTCATTGAGGTGGAGGAAGGTGCAGGCATCAGGGTGGCTTCTCAGCATTTGCAGTGGGCCGCGTATGATCATGGGATTTCTGTGCAGAGATTATGAGCAGAAAGGCCTTCCAGCCCGGGGTATGCATTACAAGGGCACAGAAGGGTGATGGGATGAGGGCTGTTTTGTTCATTTCATTTTGAAAAATTTCAAAAACAGAAAAGAAAGTATTTCACTTGTTTCATCTTTCCTGTTGTCCCCGAGGCTGAAGAAGGCTTTGTTTACTTGATGCTGTTTGTTTATGCTGCCTGATTCCCTGGGGTCTCCATCTGCCAGGGAGTCTGGAAAGCAGCCCTCACTTTGTTTATTTTCAGTTTCTGCACCCTGTCAATCTCCTTGACTGACTTTCCCAAGTCACATCTGGCAGACTCTGAGTCCAGGACTGGCGCCTGGGAGGCTTAGGGCATTTGGCTGGACAAGTAGGAGCCTTCGGTGGCTACCCCAGCCCGCTCGTCCCTGGGCAGAGGACCGACTGGCTCCTTTATTAGAGCCCAGAGGCTCCCCTGGGCCGCAGCCTGGAGTGGGCATGGGGAGGGGGTGGGGTCGCTGTACCATCATCTGCTGTCAGAAGGTATCTGGCTGTGGCTTGGAAACCCTATCTGGGAGGATTTGGAAGGGAGAAGAAGAGAAGTAGGAGTGAGAAGGGGAACCAGCCACCTGCCGCCAGGATGGGGGTGGCTCTGTGCAGGCCTGAGAACGTGGCAGACTATGTTTCAAAGGTCATCTCCCCAAACTGTGGGAAAGCAGGTACTTGAGACTGTGTGGTTCCAGCCCGAGTTCCAGCCAGCACCCCAAGGATGCCAGAGCAGAAGGACAGAAGGAGCCTGACTTCCTTCTGTCACCCGCTGACTTCCACAGCCACCACCTACGCTGGAGGTCTCACTACTGAAGACAAATGCACGCTCCATTGTTTAAACCCAGCTGGTGGGTGTCTGTTACTTGGAGTTGAGTGAAAAATTAAATGAAGAGAATATTGGTTTCAGTATCCATTTTTGCTTGCTATTTAACCTTGGTGTTTTAAGCCTGTGGTAGTGGTACAAATTTCCAATTATTCTGTTGAACAATCAATTGATAATAGCAATAATGCAGCCACTGCCAACATTCTATGCATTATCTCTGATTTAGAAAGATCCTAAAAGGCAAATGGATAGTGTTTGTTTTAAAGATGAAGAGACCAGACATGTGTTTGCAAAGGATCCTGACCTAGTTCTGCAGCTTCCATGGGTCCCCATCCTTACAGTCAGCAACCAGAGTGGCTTATTCACTCCAGTAAGAACAATAGTAGTAGCAGGAAGGTGGCATGTCGGGGGTGGGGCAGGGCCAATGCCAGGGAGAACAGGGAATCCTTTCGCTGTGGCTAGAAAGTCAAGGTCTCGCTCCCAACTCTGCCTCTTGCCTTCTGCTCTGAACCCTGCCATCCTTGCTTTTGTCCGTGGCCTCATCATGTATCTTACCCATTCCAAGCTCTTAGATTGGAGTTCTGATTATAAGCCCATCTACTTTTCATTTTAGGTCCTTTCACTGTCTCCCCTGATGCTATCTTAAGAAAAAATTTAAAAGATACTCCTGCATGTGTGAGTATGGGTGTTACCTTCCTATTAATCATTTGATAAGCTTGAACAGATTCAGAAAGATAACAAGGGGGAAATAAGAGTAGAAATGTTGTTCCATGAAAACCTGGGCCCTGATCAAGAGAAAAGGGAGGGGGCCCATTCCAGGTCTTTGGTCCCTTGACCAACATCCTGTGGATTTAACCCAAAGCTTTGTGAAGGGATAGAAGGCTTCTTTGTGTTCCTAATGGAGTTTTGATTGCATGTGGCATACACGCAGCTTGGCCTCCTGTAAGCAAAAATGGAATTTATTGGCAAATATCCTGGGAAATCTAGTGGAGAAAAGGACTCAGACATGGGTCTGGGAGAGAGTCAGGGCTTCTCTTTCCCATGCCTCACTTACCATGTCTCCACTTGATCTATTCTGAAGATACACGTTTTCAACGTGGCAGAAAGTAAGGTCATTCACCTTCCCATGCTCTCAGCAACCACACTGGAGCGCAGCAGTATTTCCTGCTAGCCCTCATGGGACAAATCCCTTCAAAAACTTGTATTGGCTTCATCTCATGGGCATTTCAGAACCCAGACTTCAGGACCCAGCCTCTGGGCCTGGGTCACAGTCCAATCTGTCACCTGCTCACTGTAATGATTCTTCTTACAAAACTCATCATTACTCTAAGAAATTAGTTGTTGTTGTATCCAAACCATGTCCCTACCCTCTGTCTTTAGATCTCATGGATGAAACAATAAAATGATAGTAAATTAGCTCAGAAAAACATTCCAAATTTGTGGTGGTTCTCTGCTCTAAAATGGTGATTGACTTGATTCTCCTGATAGACAGAGACAAGAGCGCCTAATGGGGGTTTTCCCTAAATTTTGTGGGCTGTGCCTAAAGCCCTCAA
This sequence comes from Talpa occidentalis, assembly GCF_014898055.3. Taxonomy (NCBI): domain Eukaryota; kingdom Metazoa; phylum Chordata; class Mammalia; order Eulipotyphla; family Talpidae; genus Talpa; species Talpa occidentalis. The sequence goes on from NW_023603184.1 coordinate 135,230,939, forward strand.
CCCACCACTCTTGGGACCAGGCCAAAAATCTAGCCCCCAGATAGGATCTCTTTTTTTTTTTTTTTTCTTAGAAGAAGAGGCTTTTGTGAGCCCTCATGGCACCTGGCCCATTGTCCATAAAAATGTGGTTGAATTATTATGACCATTGTCTTTTCAGAATTCCCCATTGTTCAGATACAGCCAACTTTGAATAAGACAGGTTTCTTACTCAGCCAGGATATACCTGGACATCCCCAAAAATTGTTAGATAAACTCAGGGTTTTTTTGGTAAGGGATAGAAATAGTTTATAACTACTTACACCTATTTTTCCCAACCTCCAGATTTTTTTCTACAGGCCTCTAATGATAATCTCCTTACATTGGCCTGACCCAGATTTCCCTTAGACTGGTGCCAGTTGCCCTGGAGGAGTGGAGTGGATGAAGACAACCAAGGCCAGACTCACTGGGACTCAGGGCTAGATATAACCCCTTGCCTCAGTGTCCACATGTGTAAAAGGATGACAATAGTGCTGTGTACTTCTCCAGTTGTTGGAACACCAAGTGTGTTGATATAGCAAGTACTTTTTTAGTGCCTGGCACTTAGTAAGAGACTTAAGTGTTACCTAGAGTCCTGTTCCACACACGGGCCATCCCTGCAGATGATATTCATGTGAATTCCCAGCACAGTTCAGCCCTCTTCACTAGATAACTCCACAGGAAATCTAGACTCTTGCCTGGCGGTTGGAAGGATGATTACACCCCTAGTCCCTGGCTGCACCTCTGCCTAGTTCCCCAGAAATGCATATAAAATATAAACACCCGTTGGTTTCTGTGCCTATTTTCTCCACTCCCCCAAGCACACTTTTTGGGTGTTGGGTTACCACCCCTTGGACGGAGAAGTTAAAAGTTAACCTTCCTGCTCTGTGATTGACCTTGAGAGTCAGATGAATTGAAAGACAAGGAGGTGCTTCTGCATAAGGGAGGGACTCCCATACTCTCCTGGAACTGTCTTGTTTGTTCCGAAATATTTACTGAGCAGCTTCAGGTGCCAGGCACTGCCGTCTCCCCTGAATTTGCAGCCACGAACAAGACAGACAGGGATCTCTTGGAGCTTGCATAGCCAAGGTCCAACAAACTCCAGAGTTCTATTGAATTTTCCATCAATCACCTCTTTTGCAGCCTGGGATTCAGGCTGGTGACTCTGAATGACCAGGGTGGGTCTCATGTGCCCCGTGGATCAGCAGGACAGATAACACAGGGCCAGGGCAGCCTTGGTGGTTGCACATTCGGTCACATTTTCATTCTTTTTTGAAAATATATTGTCCATGAAGCACACTTCTATTTTCCATAAACAATAAACCTGATCATCCCATTTCCAGACCACTCTGAAAAATAGACATCATTACCCTGAATGAATTATTTGTACTGTTTCATTGGTTTTCACTTTAGCTTGCACATGTCCTTCAGTCTTACACCAACTATTATGCCTTGGATTCATCTGGGAAGCAAAGTTTCCAAGCCTGGACCTGCTGCCTAGGATAGAGGCCAGATTGGGTTGAAAGGGGGGTCCCGTCCACTGCCAGGGAGATGTCCATGCCCTGTGCAGGCCACTGCCTGGGGGCCATGTTCTGGTTCCAAATAAAACTGTCAAGAGGATGAAGCCCTAACCCAGCCCTGGCCTCTGGTTCTCTGAGTTCCTGTGAAATCATCCGATGGGATGGGAGTTTTCAAATTCCCTCCCAGCACTGCAGATCTCTGCTTCTAGATCTGGGCAGAAGGCTTGGGAGAATCTGGAAGTCATCCCTTGCTTTGACTTGAAGGAATTCATCTGCTTTGAAGCCAAGAAGCAGCCAGGAGTCACAGCTCTTCACACACACACACACACACACACACACACACACACACACACACGCGCGCACCTGCCCTGCCTCATCTGCACCCTCAAAGGAGAAATTGAAATGCTCTTGATTTCTCCACTTGGGATGGAGCAGACACAAAGCAGAGGGAAGGCACGATTAACCCACAGACGAAGAACAGGAGGGAAAAAACTCACAGACAGATAAGGACACTAGTGGTAGGGAAAGAAATTTTATTTTCAAGCTTTTAAGAGAATAATACAAACAACAGAGAGTTTTAAAAAACCCTAAAAACTAGTTAAAAAAAGTACTTGACAGTGTCCCTTTAGTACCCACAACGACACGGCCATTGTGCTGTGACGAGAAATTGCCAGCGACTACCCAGTGGCCCTGCCGCAGACTCCCGGGACCCCGGGAATAGTGCTCCTGCGGGGCCAGGCCGCCGGGCTGGGTGGGAAGGGCCAGGGGTGCTAGCAGCACCCTTGGAGGGTCCCCAGCAGCAAGAAATACTTCACTGGTCTCCACTCCAATCCTTGGGGGAGCATCCATCTCCCCCTCCTCCGTCACGGGAGCAGCTCTCTGCGGGGACCCTGAGGGGCTGGTGCCTGCCCTGGGGGCCCTGGGTCTGCATGTGCACTGAGCCAGGAGGGCATGGCACGGAGCTTGTCCTGGCCGCGGGTGGGGGCAGCTGGGAAAGTTGCTCCTGGGCTGACAGCACTGGTGGCTGAAGTCACAGCGGCAGGACTGGGCCTGAGCTACCCACAAGAAACCTGTACTCCTCACGTGTGTGTGTGTGTGTGTGTGTGTGTGTGTGTGTGTGTGTACATCTTTTGAGCCAGATCACCATAAAATAAAGTAACAAGGGCACAAAAGGACACCATCTCCAAACCCAAGCCCGCAGAGCCCACCTGAAACCGGGAGTTCCCATCTGGAAGGCTGAGAAGGGAAAGAAGCCCCTCCCTCTGCACCTCACGCCAACACTTCCCCCCACATTGCCCCCCTCCCCAGGGTCTCTAAGCCACCTGCAAGGTGGTGAACTCTACCACCCAAGCGAGCCCAGAGGCTGCAAAATCTGTGAGTGGCCCTGCCAGCCCACACGCCCTCTCCCTCCCGTGCCCTGCCTTGTTCGTGGGGTGAGGCACAGGGAGAACCCAAGACAAACTCAAGAGAAAACAGGGCGACTGCTTTTCCTTCCTGCATGCTTTGCATTTTCTCTCCCGCCACAGGCGCACACAGGGGACCCCCAGATGCACCAGTTTGGCCCGTCACAGTCTCCCCTCCACCCGGGTATTAGGAGCATGGGTACCCCTGGGTGCTTCTGTTGTTTATTTTGTGGGGTTCTGTCTGTACTGAACGTGGCTGTTGAGTTTGTGTTGGTTTCCTTGCTCTCGCAGGTGCACCGCGGTACTGATGGGCGGGAAATCATGAAATGCTCGTGACACCAGCCGCAACCATGCCAGCTCTAGCCCGGGCACTCAAGGCCCACTGCCCTCGCTATCTGCTCCAGCACCACCGGGGTGCCACCTTCCTCCCCATGCCTGCCCCCCCATGACAGGCCTCCCGTCAGCTGGCGGGTCCTGGCCTGGCCCCCTCTGGTGCGCGCCTGGTCTTGGCCTCCTGCAGGGCCTCCTCTACACCGTCGTGACCCTCATGACGAGCTCCCGGCTGCCGCCCTGCGGGCCCCGCTGTTCATGAGGTCGGAAGTGACTCAAGATGTGCAGGATGGTGTAAGCACAGTGGTGGTCGGACAGAGGGCCTGAGGGGTGGCTGGCAGCCCGGGCGGGGCCCTCCTCAGCGGTGGGGGTGCCCATGGCCTCCTCTTCCGAGGAGGGGACATTGGCCTGGGTGGATGAGGAGGTCCGGGGGTTTGTCCTGCCTCCTGACTTTTGATCCTCCAGGTCTTTTGTTTTGTCATAGTTCAACACTTTCCACTGCTGGTTGACGGCCTGCCATCGTTTAAAGATGCGGTACACCGAGGGGCCCTCGTGGATGATGAGGCCTGAGGCAGTAGGGAGGAGAGAAGAACAAAGACCCAGTGAGAGGAAGCAAGTCACAGCCTCCGTTTGTTTATCAACAGATAAAGGCATTGGTTGGGGTAGGTTGGAGAGACACTGATTTCTTTGGTTTGCTTCAAACCTACCTTTCGGCTCTGAGCCACAGGGTTACCATCCCCACTCCTAGGCTCAAGGAGGCTTCAGCAGGTGGAGGTGGAAGGCAGCCACATGCATTCATGGAATAGCTGAGCACCTACATTCAGTGAATTTACCCACCCCTACTCCACCCCACCCATTTAGTTGCCTGTTGACGCCTAATATAAATATCTTTTCTTCCCGCACCATGTATCCATGGCACCAGTACTTAGCAGGTGTTGAATGAATCGTGTGCTTTCAAAGACACCATCAAAGAACCCTGTGGTCGTTCCACACCGCCTGAATGATGTCTGAAATCCCACTGTTTAACTCTGCACAAATAGCCCAATGCTACTGAAATGCACATACTCCCGGGAGAGAAAATTTGTACACGGTTCTATCGGCAGCCACCTTGGACAATCAGAAATGGTGCAATGGAGGAGGGAACAGAAGAGTCCTGTGCCTGGAGAGCTTCCATTCTACACACAATAGATACATAAATAACGCAGTTTGACAAACAAACTGAGTGCTGACAAATGCCAGGAGGAAGATAAAATTGGCGGAAGTAGCCACTGGCACAGATACTGATGGTCTTGTTTTAATGAGAAAGTAATGAGAAAGCCTTTTGGAGGAGGTGATATTTGAGTTGAGACTTCAATGATGAGAAGGAAAATCCATGGAAAGATCTGGAGAGAGAGCACATTAGTGGTAGGAACTGTGGTGCAAAGACCAGGAGTTGGGAATAGAAGGAGCAAGGTCCAGAAAGGTCAGCACGGCCAGGGCGCAGTGGGTGAGTGGGTAATGGTGGGAGATACAGTGAGCAGAGGCCCAGCTATGAAAGGGCATGGTAGCCCATGGACAGGGATTTATATTTTATCCTGATTATGATACAAAGCCTTTTTTTGAATATGATCAGATTTACCCATCAGAAAGTTCCTTCTGGGTGCTGTGAAATAATTAACTGAAGAACAAGCATAGGAGCAGAAGGCCAAGCAAGAAGTAACTCAAGTAGAAGTGGTGGTGGTCTAGATTAAGGTTACAGCGATGGAGACAATGAGAAATTACTGGAGTTGTAATGTAGGTTGGTGGGAGAGCTGACAGGCTTGCTGACAGGTGAGGTGTTAGGCAAGAGAACAATCTAGAAAGTTCTGAAGCTTTGGGCTTCAGCAGTTAGGTGAATGGTGGTGGGCCAAGTGGCGGGGGGCTGAGGGCAGGGATGGTCGATTTGTTTGGTGGTGGTAGCGACTGCATCAGCTTCCTATTGCTGCTGGAACAAACTACCACACATTTAGTGGCTTAAAACAACACACACTTGTGTTTTCTAATGATTCTGGAGATCAGGATTCTAAAATCAGTCTTCGCGAGCTAAAGTGAAGGTTTCAGCAGGGGCGGTTCTTCCTAGTGGTTTTGAGGGAAGGATCTGTGTCCTCACTTTTTTTATTTCTAGTTCTCACTTGCATTCCCTGCTTCTTCTCACATCTTTCTTCCAATGTCACATCTCCTTATCCACTGTCATTACATCTCCCTCTTATAAGAACACTCAGCCTCCCTGAATAATTCAGAATGCTCTCCCCATTTCACCATTTTTAAATGAGTCAAATCTGCAAAATCCCTTTTGCTACATCAGGTCACCTCAAGAGGCTGCAGAGATTAGGATCTGGATATCTTTGGGGCCATTATTCAGCCTATTGCAAAGTTTCACTTTGGTTGTGGTGAGTTTAAGATGTCTGAAGAATTAGGTGGATGGGCCTCCCCAGTGGTGCAGTGGGTTGAGCACAGTGCTGTGAAGCTGTCTGCAGCCTCTGCAGCATAGGTTCGATTCCCGGCCGGCCAGGGAGATATCCACGTGGCGTGGTAGACCTCTCCTGCTTCGCCAGCTGCTTTCCTCAGCAGTGTTTTTGGTCTGTCTGCCTGTTCTGCTCCCTACTCTGTCTCTGGTGAATTCTCTCACCCTCCCACGCTTCTGGCCTGTACCCCAGTTCTTGTATAAATAAGTAAATCTTAAAAAAAAAAGAATTAGGTGGGCAATTCGACATAGGAGTCTGAAGCTTAGGGAGAGGTCGGGCTTGGAAACAGAAACTATCAGGATAGAGGTAGAATTTGAAGCCTAGGAATGACCCAGAACTCCTGGGGAGAGAAGGCAGACAAGAGAAGAGGGTCCAAGACAGAGTCCTGGAGTGCTGATGTAGAGTGGTGGATCTAATGATGGTGGATTTGATGATGGAGATTTTGATAGAGGCAAAGCCATCTTCAGGAAGCTCAAAGGAGCAATAAATAGTATAGAAGAAAGACTGGCAAGTATGAGAAACACACAAGTCTAGAGAAGGGCATGTTTCAAGAAAGAGAGTATGACTCTTTCAACTGCTGTTGGGAGGTGAGTTCAAGTGAAATGAAGAAGGACCATTGACTTGATGGTACAGGTGGAGGGCGGATGAGGACACAGTCAGTCAGTTCTCATCCAAGTGCCTCTTTTTCTTCCATGAAATCATGAGCTAAGGTAGAAGGGACAAGGAAAGAAGTGTTGAATATTTGTTGAAGAAGAGGAGAAGGTGGGAAATAATTATCTTGGAGATTTGGAGAGTGATTGTAGGGTAAGGAAAAATGTCAGGCTTTTCTGCCCTCCTACCATCAGGATAGATGATGGATCTCTGCAGTCCTGAATGCATGCCTGATGGCGGGCACCTGGAGTAGGGTGTGGGCCTAGGTAGATGGGATTCACCTGGGCTGAGACTGGGCTTTTAAGGGCAGTGTCATGGGGACGCCAGCAGAAGCCAAGAGAGAAGCAGAGATCACTGGAGAACCCAGATAGAGTGAAGACTTGCTGGGGGCTGGGAGGCCTGCCAGCACCCCTGCCTGCCATGTACCAGGTAAATCCCAATAAAAAGACCTGCAAAAAGCCACTGAGGACTCTGACTCCTCCTTTACCCGGTCTGCTGGATCAGGAAACCTGCACTGTGTCCGTTCCTGCCGCTACAGTGATACACAAAGGAGATATGGCAGAATTATCTGATGGTGCTGATTTGAAATTTGTAGCCATAAATTTGAAATGAGTCTGGACATTGATTGTGTGATTTTTCTCCATACCCTTGACAGCTTTCTTGGCGCATCTGTGGAGCAGAGGGAAAGCAGAACAGAGACATGAGAATGATGGATGTTCGCCAAGAGCACTTATCATGCTGGAGTCTGGGTTGGGGACAAGGGAGGTAAGGACTCAAAAGGAACAAGGAATATGAAAAAGGGAAAATGAAAAGTGATAGGGTCCCTGCCAAGAGGCCTTCATGAGACTGGAGAAAAGCTGGTGTCAGTGAAATCCAGGGGCAGGGAGAGGACGGTCAGAGCGAGATATTTAGATTTAGATTTTTAGATGTGTGGTTTGGGGTGTTTCATGATAATGATGTCTAGGGGGTGACCACATGAAATAGGGTTAGTGGGCTGGAGGAAAAGGTCATTGGCATAATAAGGAAGGCCTGGACATGCTCCATGTCAGTCATCCTCAATATATTTATAGCAAATATATTTTAGTATCTTCTTTCCTATCTTGAAATGAAATCCATAAAGTAATTAACATAATATAAGCCACTATGGTTTATTTATATATATAAAATACCCTCACAGATGATGTCAATAGAAACAAAGGGAAGCCATTTAAAATAAGACAATATAAATTTCAATATAAATGCTGGGGCACAGCTACATTAGAAAACAAACAAAAGCTCTCATATCTCCAAAATGCTCCTGGGGGGTGGTCCCACCCCTTCTGAGAACCACTGATGTGTAGAGATGCTGACACAGGAAGGGTGGGCGGGTTATGTGCCAGGTGCATTGAGGAATGTGAAGAGCGAGTAGGCGGTCAGCAGCTAAGAGCACCCAGTAGGAGAAAGGGGTGCAATGTATAATGACATGTGCTTCAAAGGGGCTGGAGCTTCTGAAGGATGAAGGAACAGCGGAGGTCTAGAAGTAGAGATGGGGAGCAAGGAGGCCATGGGCCTTACAGAACACAGTATGGAAGCAAAAGCATCTAAAAGGCAGGAAAGGATGTTATCAGAAGACAGCTGGGTTGCAGCAGAAGGAAGATGAGAGAAACCCTTGGAGAAGAGGCTGCAGTGATGGCCGTGAGCTCCAGGAGAAGCCTGGGAAGTCGGAGCCAGGTAAGGAATGAGAAAATCAACACAAGGAGGGTTGTTCATGCAGTGAGAGCGGTCTGGGGCTGGGCGTGACAGTGAGTGAGATGAGGCAGAATGGAATTCTTCCTGCAGCAATTATAAATCTAGGGGCAGCTGGCCTGGCCCCTGGGGGGCCGGGTGGGGGAGAGCTGACTCACAGCAGCAAACAGCAATGAGTCACGCCAGCCTCCTCCATGCCAAGCAGAGGCTGGATGAGAACACCTGAAAACCTTCCCGCCCTCCACCACAGCGTGATTCCAGGAGACAGCCCCCCGCAGCTACTCTGGCCCCCGAATTCCAACAGCTCCTGAATGGGCTGTTCGTGCAACTCGTCTTCAAGGGTCCATGGATGGAGAGACACTCCCTGGAGCCCAGGAGTTCCTAATCTTTTGGGTCATATCTCCCTCTGAGGATCTGATGAAAGTTAAGGATGATCTCCCTGGGAAAACGCCAGATGCATGAATTGCCCTTGTAATTTCAGGGGGCTCATAAATCTCGTAGGGCCCTCCTATGGACCCTTTGATACAGCCTGCCTGACTCTGGCCAAGGAGACACCCTCCCCTCCTGTGTGCTCACCCTCTCCCAACGCGCCCACCCCATCGCTGGCCTCAGCCCTGAGTGGTGCCCACAGCACTGCAGCTCGCCCTGAACAACATTTAAGCGTTGTCGTCATTTAAGCATTGTCGTCGTGTGCTTGCTCCTCGCGACCGTAAGCCCCTCGAGGAGCAGCAGCAAGGTACGGTTGAGGCTGGAGCAGCTAACACAGTGCAGGGAGCTTAAGGACGCCTTCGTGCTGACGGAGGAGCTAGAGACCACTGGAGAGAGAATGGGGATCTTTGAAGGCCCAAACTCTTTCCAGTAAGAGCCACTACACTTGATTTTTAATTAGCTTCTTGATCAGACAACTTTACCCTGATTGAAGAGGGTGGCTTGAATTTTTGGTCTGAATGCCTTCATCTTCTAATTATCTGTCAACTATTTGGGAAGTAATTAAACCATCTTAATGGATAGGTGGTTGGAGAGAGGAAGGTGCACCTGCTTCTGTAGATAATGCTTGTTTGGCAAAAGTCAGAGAGGCGCAAACTAGCACATTCATAACCACCTCCTCGGGGCTCCCTCTGCCTCCTGCTCTGCTGGTCCCTGGGGTGGAAGGGCTGTTTGTTGTACACAGGGAAAGATGGGGTGTGGAGTTCAGCTAACAGAGACAAGCGAGGTGGGCGAGGTTGAAGAGATGGGAGGGAAATGGCCATGATGGCAACAGGAGGGAATTGTGAATGGAGGCAGAGGAGGAATAGAAGAAAAAGGAAAATCAGAATGCGTGGGAATATCAGAGGCCCAGCTCATTGATTCTGGGGCTTTCGATGAAATGTAATAGTTACCTAGTGACCACCATCAAGATGGCCAACCCTGGCTCATACTTGTGGGAAATTTAGTTGCAGAAGAATCATCACCTCCATCTCTCGAAAGTCTCCCCATCTTGGGAGCTCCTCTCCCTCACGCAGCTGGAGACTCCACAGCTGTCATTTGTCAGCACCTCCGCTCCCTCCCCCAGCTGAAGTGGCCCTTGGCCCAGCCCACGAGGCTGGGAGGGAGGGTGGCCACCGTGAGCAGGCAGCCCTGCTGGCTAGTGTCCCCCTGCCTGACCACGGTGCTGTCGGGCATTCTCCCTCCGCCAGGTTCCCAGTCCTCTTGGCTAAAAATTGGCCATTGGCTCTTGTGCTCACAGCAGCGAGATATAATTTAGATCAGATTCGTTAGTATTTTCTGAGTCCCTGCCATGTGCTTCTATGCGCACGTATGAGGGAACAAAACTCCGGGGGTGGAGTTAACAGGCCCAGGCTGAGGCTGAGAAGGCTGAAGAGAGGCCTCTGCTGCCCTCATGAGGCTGGCTCTGCCCCTCCCCCATCTCCTGCTAGTTTCCTGGTTTAAGCAGCTCAAAGCGGCTGACACTGTAGAATAGTCTCTCCCACATTAGCAGGCATCAGCATCAAGCAGAGAGCTTGTTAAAACACAGACTCCAGCCCCCACCCTGCATCACCCCATTATCATCATCACCACGGATGGTGCTTATCATGGGCTGGCCCCGTCACACATCACTGGGAACCCCGCACTGCCAAGCTGTGACCTCAATGCAAGTCACTTCAACATCCTGGATATCATTGATGTCAGACCCAGAAGGATGTTGGCAGCTATCAGGTTCACCCGTCTCATTTCACAGAAGAAGCAGGCTGGCAGGGAGGATGTCACTGGCCCAGGGAGGACGTCACTGGCCCAGGCTGCCCAGGGGGCCGATTGGGTCCTCACACCTCGATGTCCTTGCTAGTCTCCTCCGCCACCCCAGGCTGCCTTCTCCGAATCTCAGCTTCCTGATCAGGGAATCACAAGGTTTGACAGGTAGGGCCATTCCTAGCCAGAAGCGGGGGAGAAAGAAAGGCATCCTTGTGGCATATGCATGTTTTTAAGTGAAAGCGATTTAAACTGAAGCTCCAGAAAGCTAGCTCTCATGGCTCCTGCCCTGGAGCTGTCCTCTTCTGGCTGTAATTCTAGACTTGGATCCTTTATCACAGCAGGCGGCCGGGTATCTAAATCACAGGAGAGAACCTCAGTGGACCACACACAGGAAGTTTTATATAAAAAAAATCTATAATTTTGATAAGTATCAAATTCACTGTTTGAAAGATTTGGAGCAATCAGCGAAATATTGTTCTTCTTTCCCTGACCCTATTCCACTCAGGAGTGAAAACAAACACTGTGAGGATCAGGGCCTCATTTTTGGCAGAATTGGGTTTTTGATGGCCAATCTCTTGGGTGTGGAGAGTGAAAAAAAATGTTTTTGGTGCCAAAGACCTTAATTAATTTGCTCTTGTTAAATCCTAATAACTTGACCCAGTGGAGCAGAGAATGTCCCATTTGTTTGCTGGGAGGCTCTGTCAGCTCCTCTGCTGGGGCAGACAGTGTCATCAGGGATGACGAAAGAGGAAGCAGGTGGAACAAGGGCATTCGATGTCACCAAACCTTCTCAGCGAGGGGACACAGATGAGGGAAACAAAATCCTTCAAGGGGACTCTGAATCCCAGCAGACTCTCAGTTATGTGAGAAGTCCACTGCTGAGGGGAGCAGCGGGCGAACCAGGAAAGGTCTGCTGCGCCATGTGGGTTAGCTCTGTGGCCAGCCAGGGACAAGGGTCCGGGCTGAGTCTGGATTCAGGTCTAAGCAGTTCCAGCAAGCCCTTATGAGCACCTCATCCGAGGGGTCTCTTACCCTGCCAGCTGGTGTCTATGAGAGCCTGCTCCTTCATACATCTCATCTTTTTTTTTTTTTAAGATTTATTTATTTATGCATACAAGAGCTGGGGTACAGGCCAGAGGTGTGGGGGGGGGGGTGAGAGGATTCCCCAGAGACAGAGTGGGGAGCAGAACAGGCAGATTGACTGAACACACTGCTGAGGGGAGCAGCAGGTGAGACAGGAGAGGTCTGCTGTGCTATGTGGGTCAGCAACGTGGCTGGGGATCGAACTCATGTTGCAGTGGCTGCTGATAGCTTGATAGTGCCGGGACTTAACCCCTTGTACCACCAGGGAGGCCCTAAAGACCACATTATTATCCCACTTCACAGATGAAGAAAAGGGAGCAGAGAGCACTTCTACAGATCACTGCAAGTCCCAGAGTCAGTACAGAACTGAGTGCCAGGCAGCAACCCCCAGGGTTCTTATGGGGTGCCACTCACTCCTGCCCTGGCAGAAACCCACCCCGCTGGGTTTTGCAGCTCAGTCCCTCCTGTTCTGTTTTTTTTTTTCATCCTCAGTTCCCATCCATCCCTTACGTGTTTATTGATTCCCAGGTCTCTTAACTTAGCCATCTACTCTTGGGGTACTCCTCCTAAGTTAGCTCCTCAAAACTCAGAGCCTCAACCACCTCTCACTGTTGACCTCTTCATCTGTCTTTACATCTTGTTATGCCTACAGAACTTTCCCTTACCTCTGCCCCACCCCCACCCACCTTCCCGCCAGCCTCCAACCTCATCAGAATGTCCACTGCAGGCAACAGCTACACCGCAGGAAGGAGCCACCTCTTCGCAGCCCGTACCATCCTCTGTGTATTTTGTTTCTCTTCTGCAGTCTCTTGCCTCCCTGGCTTGTACTGGCTTTTCCCTCTTTTCCTGAAGTCAAGGCACCTCTTGCTTTGGTGCAAAAGACGTGCCCTTTGGCTCTTTAGTTGACCCACTGCCCACTCCATTCTCGTGCTCAGCTAGGGTGCCTGGCCCCACTGAAACCAGGGCCATGTGGCTCTCACGTGCCCAGAAGGAGCATAAACAGTCCTATGAAGTCTGCTTCTCACAAGCTTCTCAAGGTCTTCTTCCCACCTACCACTCTTTTTTTTTATATATAATTTATTTTTATTTATATCTTTTCCATCATTGTGTTCCTCCTAAAATTCCCACCACCAGTTCACCTGTAGGCCGTCACCAGAGTCCCTTGTGCGCTTCTCTCCCTTGTTTTGATTGCTTTTCCTCCCTCTCCCTGGCAGAATGTCTCTTATTTATGGTTGCCTACCAGTTTTGTTGCTTTATTATGATGATGATGTTATTTTTTCCCCTGATCCCTTATTGGTTCTCCTATAGTCCTCCTGAAAGTGAAACCGTTTGATATTTTTCTTTTTCCTTCTGACTTTTTTCACTGAGCATAATCCCTTCCAGCTCCATCCATGCTGCTGTGAATGGCATGAGCTTGTCTTTTTGATTGCTGAATAGTATTCCATTGTGTAGCTTTATCACTCCTTTGCACCTCTTTGCTTTTTTTCTTGCTATTGTAAGATTTTCTAATTGGTATCTTCTTACTTTTAGTCTGTCTGGCTCTGATCTATTCTCCCCAAAGTAGCCAGAGGTATGTCTCTAAAATGTGTATTTGATACTATTCCTTTCCTTTATAAAATCTTAGCATTGCCTTTCCACCACCACCAGGGCAAACTGAGCTGTTTAGGACATAATTCATGCCACCACCCAACCTTGGCTCTTTGCACTGAACCATACAAACCTGACTGAGATTGACCAAGTGGTCAATGTCACCTCAATGCATGTGTTGCTAATGTTTCAATGCATGCTGATCTTTCTGGAATGTTCTCCTTGTCTCTGGACAAAGTGGCTTCTCTTCTGATACTAGCTCAAGTATAGGGTTACTTCCTTAAAAAAAAAAAAAAAATCTCCCTGGATTTACCTAATTGGTCTCTGCACTTTTCAACCTTCCTCTGTGCCTTGTAGACTCCTGTGATATTTGTGCAAGTGCCACGGAATTGGAAGCTGAGGTTGTTGGTCCAGTCCTCAGCACTGCCACTTGCTTAGCTATATGGACTGGAATCCAAATGCTTTGAGCCTTTTCTCATTTGTTAAATGTGGATCATAATATTTACTCGGCTTATCTTTTAGTACTGTTATGTGCCTCCTTGTTTCCTCTCTGTCCATGGAGGGGTTTTGGTGGTTTGTGTTGCCCACAATAATTTACATTTGGCTTTCACAGTGGCATGGGTTGGTCTAGGAAGTTAGGACTCTAATTCAAGAGGTACAGCATCTAGAGGGGCCTTTTATGTCTCAAAAAGTACAACCCTCTGATACAACTGGGTCTAGGGCCGTTGTCCGTGACTTGGATCCATGTAGCCTCAAACAGAAAACCCAGAACTCTCTGGCAACATCTCAGGCAGAATCCTTTGGTGAGAACTAAAGGCCATTTTCTGAGAGATTCATTGTTCTGGAGTCTTCTCACTGATCAGGTGGACGCAGGCATGGATGGGGTTGGTGTGGCCTCCTGAGCAGCAGGCTGACTGGGCCCAGGGATCCTCTGCACCCCCTTGGCTCTGGGGCAGAGAATGTCTGCTGAGCTGGCTCTGGTGTTCAGAGGAGTCTCTCTCATGCATCCCTCCCGCTCTCATGAACTGTCCCCAGGGCCCCCCCATGATTAGAGGATTCGTTAAAGCTATGTATTTTCTGTTCACTCTGATTCCTTGCTACCAGAGGCCATTTAATAGTCTTAGGAAGAGACAGAATGTTCTTGGCATCTGAAAAATAGAGAAAGTCCAAAGACTCGCTTTCACAGGTGGTCTTGTTCCTTCCCTGCCACATGTTTGAGCCAACCCAGGGCTAGCCTCATGCTCCTTTCTCCAGATGATGCTTCCTATCCAGTTACTGAATGGCTCCATCCATCCAAGGAGCCTGGCTCTATGGATGTGGATTCTTTCATTCCACATTTTTCTCGCCCAACGTTCTCGAGACCATAACGTCTCCCATCAACTCTTCCTCCCTCTTCCTCTGCCTGCTTTCCACGCAGTCTTCTTCCACTGACCGGGGCTCTGAAAGGGCAGCTTCCTCCTTCCAATGGGAATAAGCTAATGGATAAACTCAAATGGACAGTTTTAAACCAGAGGCTGCCTCTCAAGTAAGACAGATTTTAGAAGTGTTGCCCATCTTTGCTCAGTAAGACTGTACGATGCCTCCCTCCGGCTGGCCCAGCCAGGCTTCTGCTCCCTGTTTTAGCTTCTCTGCCTCCTGGTTTGTGCGAACACAGGTCCAGATTCACGGGTGGAGGCGGCAGTGATGGGAGGTGGGGGATGGGACACGGTCTCCTCTCAGAACAAACTGGGACTGGGGTTGGCCTTCTGGCTCCTCTTCCCTGGAGCTGTAATGGGGCGAGTGTCAGGCTCGCTCCAGTTGCCTGGGCTGGAGGTGACGCCCCACTGGTGCTGCTTACAGTGAGCGCCTGGGGAGGCTGTGCTTTTGGGTTTGCCTTACGCTAGGCTCTTTTAATTGACCATGACTTTTGTGGGGACCCTGGAAACTAAGCCCGGATGCACCTTGTGCCCTCAGCTGAGGGTCTCCTCTTGTTGCTGAGCTATCATTTAGGGGCCGAGAGGCGCTCTCTGGGCTAGAACACGGCAGGCGGGAAGGACTTGCCTTTAGGAGTACGCGGGGGCTTACCTGACCTACATTCTCCGAGTGAATCTGGTGCCCAGGGTGCTCTCTGAGTCAGTGAGTCTGAACATCTAGGTGAGCCTAAAAATAGAGCTCTCCCCAGTGGACCTGACAGGCTCTGACTGGCTCTTCCTTCCAGAGAGCTCCTAAAAGATGCTGCTTTTCACCCACATATGCAGTGTTACGTGTTTTCCCTCAACTGCCCAGAACACTGCAGAGCAGTGACTAGTGCTTGAACTGCACCCTCGAAGCCCCCGTCACCACAACTGATCATCACCAAGATCACATCATCGACTGTCACCAGAAGCTCTACATTCAACGACTGCCTGTCACCACCCTCTCTTCTCTAGATTACATATTACACCCTTTTTGACTCTGTCTCTCTTGTGAATAATGTCTCCTCGAAAACCACCCAACTGAGAGTCTGACCGGCTGCCTGAGGCAGCCTGAGACAAATCATTCAGCCTCAGAGTTTCACCCTCTGAAAAATGGGAAGAGTAGTCCTTGTCCCCAGGGACATGCGGTGAAATGGAATTAGCTCCATTTCTAATCAATAAAATATTAGAGCAGTCTAAACTCTCTAAGAGTGAGGGAGTCCAAATATAGATATCGCTGACCACTTTTAGACGGCTCCAAAAGCAATTAGGGTCTCTCCGCAGCCCCCCCTCCCAGCAGCTATCGCTGAAGTCACTGGCTTGTCAGAGAAGCGGGGACGGGCGATGGCATCACCATATCCTAAAAGCTGGGAACGAAGGAAAACATGGGGCAAGCTTCGCAATTAACCCCTAACACCCACCTTCATAATAATTCATGTTTTCCCAGAAACTGAGTGACAGTGCCACAGGTGTACAAGAAGAGAAAGAATAAGAGAGGAGGTGGGGGGCTCAGGGGAGACAGGCAGATAGAGAGGAGCCGAGAAAAAAACAAGGAGAAGGTGTCACGGAGGGGCCTCACAGGAACACACTCCACGCAGGAGCAGCCAACGCCCCAGACAGGCCTGAGCGGGACCCCAGGAGGCTCGGAGGCAGGGGAGCCAGCCTAGGTGTGTCTCCGGTAAGCGGGCCCAGGTGCTCCTGAAGTCGCAGATGGCATCAGCAGCGACGCCATAAGTGACGCCACGGGACCTGCCACCTGATGCAGGAAGGTTAATGGCAAGAGCACCAGGCTGCCAAGTAGACCTTGCTTCTAATCCTAGCTGCGCAACCTTGAGCAATCACCTCCCTCCTCAGGTTCTCCGTTCCCTCGACTGCAAAACAAGGGAGTTGTACAGGCCAACGGTACAGTCTCTTCTGTCTTCAGTTCTCTCATCCTTCAAACCTATTCAGTCCTGAGGGGTTGATGGCATTTATGCTCCTCTCTCTGGCCCCCTTCCTCCCCCCAGGTAGGAGGAGTGAACTTCCCTGCGCCACCACGCCATTGATATGGGCTCACTGGTGACATGCTTTGACCAAGGAGCTGAGCGGTAGGGACAGTGCACCTGTACTGAGCAGAAGCTTTGAGAAGCTTCCACCAGCCCGCCTGTGCCCCTGCACTTGGCTGGGAGAAGACCACACCCCAGTAGTCCCTGCTCCCTCAGCATGAAAAGACACTCAGAGCAGGCCTGAACCTGACACGCAGTCAGAAGCCAGGCGCCAGGCGCAGCCAAGCCAGGAGAGCTACACCCTTCTTGCAGACCCATGAATGGGAAATAAATGTTTGTTGTGAGGCCCTGCAGTTTGGAGTTGATTGTTACTGCAGCCAAAGCTGACTCATACACCCCATGATGGGAAAGCGTGTTTCACAGAACCATACATCAGGGACTGATCCAAAGCCTGCCTGAAGGAGGATGAAGGGCAGCTGGAGGGGCCCCCACAGGAAGGCCCTCCACTGCTTCCCCCTCCATGCCAGAGCCTTCTCCCTCCATATGGAGACACACCTGGGTTTTGGCATCAACAACATGGGCCTCGGTAGGGTAGGAAGGGAGGGGTTGCTAAATGAGAATGCCTCAAAGTCAAATTCCTCCCCAATTCACAGCCCTCTCTCTTTCACAGTCCTCCAAACTGGCACCGTCTGTTTCTTGCACTGCCTAGGTGCCGTAATTAAAAGGCTCGTAAACTTGGAGTTGATAGATTGGTTTAGCTAGCATGGAAAGGCAGCAAGATGCTTAGACAAATTTACAATTTCCAGCATCACTGGTCTCTGGCTGCAATAATCAGTAGGCAAGTCTCTGGGGCTCTCAAATTCTAATATTAAGGGACCCCAAAGAAATTCACATGAGCATCATCCCAGCCAAATTACAACGCATCAGTGTTTTCCTGCCAAACAGAGCGATGTAGCCTGTTTGATATAAAACACAAACAAATGCCCAGAGAAGGCAGCTGTGGTGTTCTAACACCCCAGTACTATGGGCTGGGGGGTAACCTGGATCCAGGTTGGGGTGCCCCACCAGGGTTGCAGCACGATCCATTTCACTCAGAGAAGTCCAGGCCCACTCCCCGCTCCTGAGTTACTTGGACACAAGACTTCAGAGTTGACAGCCATACTCATCTGTCCTGAGAATCAAAAGACTCAGCCCCCACCAACCAACCCAACATGATGGATGACAGTGGGGGGCAGGAGGGCACAGATGTGGGTCGGGGGTAAAGGAACCAGCAGGGACTCAAATGGTGGGTTTCCAACTTTTTTCTAAAACACCAAAGTCTTTTAAACACAGTCTTGTCTGAAAGGAAAACACATGCAAATAGAAGACAAGCCCATAAGCTCAGAGGGAGCAGAGGGAGGACGCAGAGCACTGCCTGGGCAGGACTCCCTTCCCCACTGCCACAAGGGCCCTGGGAGCTGGGTGTGCAAGGCCAGGATGACACTCAGTCAAAATTGATGGACTGGGGAAATCTGGGGCGCTGGAATAGGCTTACAGAAAACTGGAAGGGGGCTGGCATCAGCATGGCTATTTCTGGACATTTCTCTGTGGAGAGAAGAAACGTAGAGATCTTCCTCCCGGGGCTGGGAGCCGGGGGGTTGCAACAGGAATAAGGGCTTTTGCATCCTGCTCGAGGCAGCATCACTGACCTTTCCCAAAGCTTCCTAGTGTCAAGTTCCTTATTCCTGTCCTCAACTGGGAAGACAGATTTGCTTGGGAAAGATTTAGATTCCCCTTCTTTGCCCTGCCTCCTCCCCCCTTTCCAGTCACCCCCTCAAATCTCAGCCTCTGGCCCCTTCTGAGATCAAAGTTCTCAAGTCTGGGGCCATCCCTGCTTTGACCTCCTATAGGGTGGGATCCTGGGGGTTTGTCTAACTCACCAGCATGTGGCTCCCCAATTCCCACAGACAAGCCCCAGACTCACCTATGCACACCACATCCATGAATCCATACATCCCATAACAGATCTGGAAGAGGAGGTCTTGGCGCTGCCATTTTGCAGAGGGACTGAAGGTCGACCAGATGAGCCAAGAGATACTGGCGATGAGGAAGAGAGAACCTAAGATGGCAGCTGCAATCTGAACCTTCTCAATGACTGTCAGAGAGATGGCCTGCCACTGCGGGAGAGAAAGGCAGGTTAGCTGTTGCCTGGATGCCCTACACTCTATTTCCATCTCTTTCCCGACCCTCTTCCTTCTCCAACCTCCCTTCTCTGATTTAGGATTTAAATCAGGGCCTTCCAACTTGTAATACAATGGATATTTTTACAGGCTTCTGAGCTTTCCACTGTATTTTTGATAGGGAAGAGACTATATCACACCCAATAATCAGAAGTCATTGCAGGCAGGAGGTTCTGTGCAAGCACAGGTGGGAAGGAAGGTCTTTAAAGTTGATTATGATACAGGCAGAGAAATAGAAAGAAGAAAGTGAAAATGTAAAGGTAGTGTGGGTGGTACTCCAGGTCCCAGAATATTCTTTTCAGGGCAACTCTGTTTATTTTGATACAAATAATTGCTGACAGGATACAGACCTTTCTTTCATTTGTTTTCTACAATACCCAACATGTCATTTAATATACATTTTAGAGATTAGCAATTCACCAGGAGAGGAGAGAATAGAAAATGTGGAGGAGAGATAAGAAAAACAGTATAATTTACCAAATGTATATGAACACAGAGATTTCACTATTTTTTTTTAACAGAAAAAGCACTATAGTAATAATGTTGATGAATAGGTTGAAGGCTGGGGTATGGTGAAATTCAACTCTGAATTTCTACAATTCTATGACCAAAATGAGTGTGGAGTTGAATTCTAATTCAGGATTTTTCAGGCATTCACTTAACAAATAGGTACTAAGTATTGCAGGTGCGATTCATCAGGAGTAAGAAAGGAAGGTGTATGTCACTGGGAGAACCCATCATAGGGGGATTTGACTTCTTAAGGGAAGCAATGCTTGAATAGAATAGAGTTTAGGAGGCAAAGAGGAAAAAGCAAGCATGCTCCAAGCAGAGGGAAGAGCTTGTGCAAAGGCCCTGTGGCTGAAGAAAGTGTGATGAGTAAAAAAAAAAAAACAAAAAACCTTCAAGAAGTCAAGAGTGGATAGAGCAGAGAGAGCAGAAGAAGGTGTGCAATGAGACAAGTGATAAAACAAGAAGGAAGACTATGTGGAATCCTGAAGAATGTGCACAGATTTTTTTTCTGCTTTGGCCCAAAAGTAAACATGATGCTATTGAGCAATTTTAAGCAGGAAAAATACAGCATCAGATTTGGTACAATGGAAGGAAGGTCAAGCTCCTGTTTGTAGGCAAAGGAAACCCTTGCAAGGCATTTCAGCCTAAGCTCCCTAGAAAGGCAAGCTGCCTTCCATGCGCCGGCAGGGAGCCTCACTAAGTGTTAAGTGGCCTGGACAGAGTGCTGGCTGGCTCCAGCCAGGACTGACCGGCAGCCCCTATGGAACTGAAGCTACTGGAAAAGTTTTCACTTGCCAGCATCCCATTACAGGTAATAGGGCCTTCACATTTTCCACTACTTCCTCGGCCTAGAGTTACACAGAACAGAGGAATTGTGCAGAAGATGGAGATTCCTTTCATATAGAACAAATGCTTTTTCCAGAGCCTGCCTCACTCTCTGTGAAGAGGACTCCTGGCTGAGCTTTTACTTTATTCCTGCCATTGAGTCATCAATTTCCCGCACCTTCTCCTGCTCCAGATTTTGAAAATCCCAGAAAGACACAAAAAGGTCCCCTTAATCCCTGAAACTCCTTCCTACCACCTCCAGCCTTCAAGCTGTGGTATGATAGAGAAGGAAGGTGGGGAAGCAGTGGATGGAGCCACCTACCAGGCTCCACAAGAGGTGAGGGGGTGGTGGCACTGCAAGGGGAGCGCTCTGAAATCCCCCAGGGAGGCTGTGGAGGGGAAAGGAGCCCCCTATCTCCACTCCACACACCGTGATACTCAACTCCATCACCTCCAGACACTAGTCTGATGGCGGGATCACAAGAGGACACCACGGCTCGGCACCTGCCGGGCAGCGCCAGTGAATGGACAGGAAACCAGAAGAGCAGGGATCAGATGTTACCTTCCTCCTAACCAGAAGGGGCACCACACAAGCGGTCAGGTGACCAATTTGAGCCAAGTCCTGTTCCTGTTAGTGGAGGATGACCCAGGAGACATCAGTGCATCATAAGACCTCTCAGTTTCCCCTTTGGTAAAAATGGAAATAACCGCTTCCTACTGCCTGGAGCATTGTGAGGAGTGAATAAAATAGCTCACTAATCCCGGGCTTTGAAGGGTGTGAGCTGCCATCATTTCTATTCCTCATTATGTCTCAGCAAACAAGGTGAGGGCTTCCCTACAGCATTCAGCAAACTCCATGCCTGGGGGCAATAAACTTGAGATCAGGGCCAGACTCAGAAGTCAAAGTCCTTGTATGAACCCCGGCTCATCAAGGTAACCCCAGGGAAGCTGCTCACCCCTCTGTGCCGCCATGGTCTCATCAGTAAATTGGGAACAAGAATAGTGTCCATAGGATGGGGTTGTTTTCAGTATTAAATGAGATAATATGTGTGGCTATTTAGAAGTGACTGGCCC
This sequence comes from Talpa occidentalis, assembly GCF_014898055.3. NCBI lineage: Eukaryota > Metazoa > Chordata > Mammalia > Eulipotyphla > Talpidae > Talpa > Talpa occidentalis. Next base: position 135,252,011 of record NW_023603184.1, read on the forward strand.
CCAACCAGCACTCCTGACACAGTAAATCAATAATATTAATGTAAGTGCAGTTCAGGTGGAACAGAGAGAATAAAAAGCAGCCATGGAGCCTGGAGATCACAGGGCTGCCCTGAAATTGTTCCTTCTTCAGTGGGCTTTTCCACTGGAAACAGTTTGCAGGGATTCCCTGATAACACATGATGAGGCGACCACTGTTTCATTGGGGCAGGAACGAAGAGGTGAGAAGGTAACCTCTAGCCCAAGAGCAGGGGCAATGCCACCCTGTCATGATTTACTGGCTGGCAGTGCGGCCACTTGCTCCTCTGACCAGCCAGGAGCTGCTGGCCCCCTGGGCTTTTCTACTGCATCTGGGCAGGCAGCTGCCTCTCACTGGGCTGGGCCTAAGGAGGCCAGGACACACAATTGAGAGCGTCTGGGCCACAAGCACACCACACCGATGCTCGTCCTGGCTGCTTCCTGCCTCTGGCGCTATCTGCAAAGTGCGACGAGTCTGCTGAGCACACGCCATTGCATTTCCAGGAGCAACGACATCAGGAGGGATCCCCAGTGTCTAGAAACTCACCATTACAGACACTGCAGTTGCTTAAAATAAACGAACGGATCAATACTATTGATACGGCCATTTGTTTACCGAGCTTCGGAGATTAGAACAACCTTTTCTTTTTTTTCTCCCTGAGGAAAAAGTTATCCCTAAATAGGTTTTCATCTTACCAGCCAAGGGCCCGAGACTGCTTCAGAGCCAGGGGGCAGTTTGGGGTGCGCCTGTGGGTGTGGACTCTGACCCTTTGGCAAGATTTGAATCAGTTGAGAAGGAGGCGGAGATTGGGCACACCCCACAGGGTGTGGAACTGGCTCTCCCTCATGACTCCACCCCCTTAGGGCACTGAATTTTTTAAATGAAGGCCTGAAGATGGACATCTGCAGGGAGGGCCTCTTATTCCCAGCCCCTGGAACACCGGCTGGATGGCAGAGGTGCCTGGGAGTTTTAATGCCTCTTTCCAGCTATGCACATACACACACGCATTTCTAGCAGTGCCCCATCTAAAACCCCATAACGTCTAAAATAAAGTGCTTCCAGCCTTCAGCTGCCCCTCCATGCAAAGACCCTGCCCGCCCTCCCCACCACGTCACTCAGTCTTGGTCACCCTGGACTTACAGGACCCACTCCTCTCTTCCCCTCAGAGAGGAGAAGGTGCTTCCCACCCTCACTGCTGGCTATTTGATCACGTGGCTGCTTCACTGGCCTGTGAGGAGGCATCTTCAGAAGCAGAGGAGGAGTCACAGGCAGCGCAAGGCCTGCCAGCGCCTGGGCGGGGATGGACGCATCAGGCAGGGCAGGAGGGGTGCACAGGAGCCCTGCCTCAACCTGCTTGGCGGACCCCGCCCCAGGACTGGCCCTCCCTGCCCTTATCTCCAAGTAATGTCTTCACAGTCTCTTCCCTTTTCTTGCTTCTATTCCCCTTGCCTTCCCTCTCCTGTCTCTCCTCCATTTTCCTCTGGCCTCTTGTCTCAAGAAGCGTGACCCCAGACCAGCAGCATCAGCAACGCTTTGTTAGAAATGCAGACTCTCAGGCCTGTTCCACTGCTGATTTCTGCTCTGCATGCTGGCAAGACCCCAGGGGACCTGCGTGCACATTGGAGTTTGGGAGTGTCACCGCGTCTCCTCAACCCTCACTCCTTGGCCCACCTTAGCCTCATCTGTCTTCCTCCTTCCCACGCCCACCTTCTGTCTCTTCTTTCCTGCTCTCTCGCCCCCTGGTCTTCCTTTCCCTTCCTATTTCTTTCTTTGCAGGTGCATCCACCCTCCCACCCACCCATCCCAGCCATTATCTCCCTTACTCTCTCTTCCATCTGATTCTCCCATTTTCTCTCTCCCCCTCCCCCAGTCCATTTCTCCTCACTTGGCTGAGACTTAAAACAACAAACCTTTCACTCGCTCCTGCCCAAATACTCCCAATGGTCTTGCCCAGCGAGCCCTTCTCATTCCCTTTCTCCTGCCGGGGCACCCCAGCCCTAGCGCCCCCCAGCGGCCAGCCCCGCTCCTACCTGCAGAGGATTCTTTGTGCTTATGGCGATGACGTGGTACTTGTAGTAGCACAGCTCGCAGCTCCAGCAGCCGCGCTCGCTGATCCACTTGATGAGGCACGGCTGGTGCGTGCACTTGACCGAACCATCGCAGCGGCACGGGCTCAGCAGCTCCCCCTGCAGGGAGAGGCAGAGGGTGGTGAGGCTGACCCTGGTCTAACCGGGCGTGGGTGGGCAGATGCCCCTGCAGCTCTGGCTTGGGCCAACCTGGTGGGTCAGACCACACTGCTCAAACCAGACTGCAGGCTTCATGGAGAGGCTCCAGACTACGCGGGAGACTGAGCTCCTGCACTGCACCCCCACTCTGCCCCCACCCCTCCCATGCCCTCCCCTTGCCCCAGCAGAGCTTCTGAGCTAGGCCACTTCAAAGTCTGGGCCCCCCTCCGTGCTGTCAAGCCCTGGGGTTTCTGTCAAATTGAGTGGTTTTTTATCAAACCTGGGCCACCCAACGGGTGTGGCAGCCTGCACTGGCAGGCTTCTCTTCAAGAGCTCAGAAGGGTCTCCAGCTCAATTGCCCTCATGCCCTGTAAGTTCAGGGCTCTATTTGCTTATTTAGTCATGTTCTTTGCATCCTTACAGGGTCCCATGGCTATGCCTGTCTACCTGCCAGAGGACCCTGAAAGGCAGAGATGAGGGATGGCTCATCTTCGTACCTCTTAGCCCCAGTGCCTCACTACTTTCAGAATGTCTGTAACAACCTTTGAATGTGTAAATAAAAGAATCAGGGGCCCACTCAGGTTTCCCACACCGCCCTGGGAAACAGGGATGTGACTGCCCACGCAGGAGAAGAGAACCATGCAGACCTGGTGGGCACAGACCCCAGCATCTGCTCACGTGCCATGAGGGAACTCGGTGGAAGTGCTGAGTGGCTTCTCCCCATAAAACCCGCCCCATCCCCACGTTGTTCCTCCAGTTGTGACAACTCCCTTTCCCTGCAACTCCCCCTGCTTCCCATAAGCTCTGTCATAGCACTTCCCCCATTTGTCTCTGGGTCACTACCCTGTCACCCCTCATGGGGACAACAGCTTCTCCATCTTTTCATCCTTAGCACCTAGTATGGTGCCTGAAGCAGACATTCCATCCAACTTGAAGGTGGAAAGCACAAATATCCATGATGGCCCAGAGGCTTTGCTCCTCTAGCATATAGCCAGCCTCTGGTGCCAGTGGGCAGCGGCAGTGCCTGGGAGAAGGGTAGAGGAGGCAAGAGATGCCCACACTGCTGGGCATGCACCACACCCATCATTGCCTAAGGATCTTTAGCATCTAGGCGCTTCTTTGCAGCTCTGAGAAAGAAACGGGAGGGGGTGTTTTGGGAGAGGGCTGGGGGGAGAGGCAGAAGCCCTCATTTTTCATGGCAGCATTTCCTAGGCTCATTAATTCTAACAGGATGAGCCGCGTTTGATTAATCGGGTTGTTAAGCAACCATGTCAAATTGCCGATCAGGTAAGAGACATGACTTCGGTCCCTGGCAACAATGCCAAGCAACAGTGAAAGCGTCCTTACTGGCCATGAGGAGGGAGGAAGAGCTGCTGGCCCCACTGGGCTCTCCACCCAGGCTCTGGATGGGGCCGTCAGGGCTCACTGGAACCTCACATGGGGAAGGAGGGAGCATGGCTGAGTCCCAGTGCCTGGCCAAGGCCCAACGTGCCATAGGATGGGCGCAGAGCCTGCTTCCCCGGAGCTCCTGTTTGCTTCCCCACACCTGCCCTTGGGGCTCAAGTATCCTAGCGGCAGAATCGGAACTTGATTCAGGTGCCACACACGTTAGAAAGCAAAGACAGCAAAAGTGTTTAACTTTGATGAATGAAGCGATTCACTAGTTTAGAAAAAATGATAAACCCAGAATGAAACTGCTTGCATCTTGGCAATCACGTAAATGGTGCATTTTATGATTTAATGTATGTTGTGTACATTTGGGAGCAAGGCCATGATCTTTTTTGTGTCTAGGGCTTCGGAGAGGCCTTCGCCACCCTCAACAGGGTGGGGCTGTGCTTTTTCAACAAGAGCAGTGGAAATGAGCCAGCGCCGGGCACGTTCAGACCAGACTCTCTGAAGATGTTCGCAGCAACAAACTCTGCTGAAAACGAAATGGTGGAAACTGAGATGATAAACATATTTCAGTATAAGAGAGACCCCTATGGAAGAGCAAGGTCAATGACCAGCTCAGGGTCGCTCAGCCGGCTGGTGGCATGGGCCGAGTGGGAAGCCAGGTCTTTCTGACATCAGACTCAGCTTCCCACCTCACTGCTCTGCTCCTCCCCTTCCTGCTCCCTGGGCCCTGCTGTCCCTCCCACGCCTGTGCCTGCAGGTCTCTTCTCTGTCCCCTCTCCAGATGCCACTCCCTCTCAGGTCCAGCGCAGCCCCCTCCACCAACTCTCCCACGACTGCCAACTACAGACCTGTCTCCTCTCCCAGCATCATCATCTACAGTTTGGCACTAAATTATTTTCTAATTGCTTCCTGCGGGAATGGGGCTGCTCCTGTGTATCTGCAGAACAGAGCACTATGCAGGTGCATGAAAAGTTGTGTCAGTGGGATGGGCACCAGCATATGGGAGAGGAAAACCCTCTGGGCCAGCTCCTGAGCTCAGGCTTTGAGCTGGGAGGATATGACCTTTTTTTTTTTTTTTAAGATTTATTTAATTATGCATACAAGAACCAGGGCACAGACCAGATGTGTGGGGGGGTGAGAGGATTCACCAGAGACAGAGTGGGAAGCAGAGCAGGCAGATTGACTGAAATACACTGCTGTGGGGAGCAGCAGACGAGGCAGGAGAGGTCTGCTGCACCATGTGGACAGCTCTCTGGCTGGCCGGGATTGAACTTGTGATGCACAGGCTGCAGACAGCTTCATAGATTGTGTCTTAACCCCTTGCACCACCAGGGAGGCCCTGAGCTGGGAGGATATGATGATCTTGTCTGCAGAACTCACGCCAAAAGCAATGGACTTCAGTAAATGCTAAGGGCACCAGGCATTTCTTAGGTGATCTGCTCTGAGCTTCCAGTCCTGGAGACCAACCTGGGAAAGATTAAGGCTGTTGCCTTAGTCAGATCTTCTCTAACCTCAGCCCCCAAAGGACACAGGGCGGGGCCGGGGTGTGGAGGGGTACAAGGAGGAGTAGTGAAGAGCATGGATTTTGGAGATAGACTCCTTAGGTTTGAATATTCCTCTTCACTACTAACTGGCTGTGCAAACTATAACAAGTCTCTTAACCTCTCTGAGGCTCCATTTGTTCCTTTATCTTTCCACAGAAGGCAACTGTCTCCTCCTCCAGGGTGGTTGTGCGCACTGAGTGGACACAGAGCCCAGCATGAGTAAGTCCTCTGGGCAGATATGAGTCTAACTCGTGTTTCCATAAGGACTTTATTTCATAGTCTTCCTAGTGCAGCTCTATTTTATTCTCTTTCTATTGAATAGGTAAGAAGGGGATCCATGTTGAGCATCAGCTGAGCCCCAGGAGCCCTGGAGAAAGGCTGCTCTTCTGAGGGGAGTCAGGGTTCAGAGGACAGAAATCAGGACCTCAGGCTCAGGATCGCTCCTGTGCCCCAGAGAGCGTGGTGGGCACCCCCGCTCAGGGAATGCTGGACAGAAAAGCACCAACCTCTTGGTGGGTTAAGTGGGGTCACCCTGAGGCAGGAGGCAGGACAAGGTGATCCATCACCCAGACTGCTACTGAGCTGGACGGTGGAGGAAGAGAACCGATGGGTCTCCTCCCTGCCAATGACACAGCAGGCTGCAGGGCCAGGCGCTGGCCTTTCTCCATTCATGGATTTCTTTATGATTTGTTCAGGCTTACTTCATTTGCCCCCTCCCAATCCCAAAGGGCTCACTCCTGGGGTCTCATGTTACCTGGTTGTCACGGCAGAGTCAGGTAAGCCAAGATGTCCCCTCCCACCCACGCAGGGGCTAGGCATCCACGCCACCAGGCAGAAAGAAATAGAGTCTAGCAAAACCCAGACAGCCCAGCCCGGCTGCAGCTTACTGCTCTGGGGATAGAACAAAGGAGACAAGAAGAGCCAGCCTTAGGGGCAGCTTTGGGATAGCTTCTTTTATTGAGACTAACATGGTGATTATCAGCTTGAGCTCTAATTCCAGACAGAAACGGCTGTCTCCAGCTCTTTCAATCTGTGTGACACTGGACAAGTAGCTTAACCTCTCTGAGCCTCATTCAATCATTCTTTTATTCATTCAATATTCATCTAGTATGTTCCAAGTCCTGTTCTAGGTGACAGGAATGCAGCAGTGAATGGAACTAGCCAAAATTATCCAGTAGAAAGGCAGAAAAGTAAAAAGGATGCACGGAAGTGCTAAGTACCTAAAATGCTGTCATGTGCTTTGGATGAAAAGAAACAGGGAAAAGGGACATGGAGACCAAGGGGCGGAGCAAGTTGAAATTCTAAATAGACTGGCTGTGGAAGGTTTCACCAAATGAGAACATTTCAGTGAAGACCTGAGGAAGGCAAGGCAGCAAGTCACATAGATATCTGAGGGCTGAGCCTTTACGCAGAAGAAATAGTGAGTGCAAAGGCCCTGAGACAGAAGCTTGCCTAGCATTTCTTGGGGCACCAAAGAGGCTATTGTGTCTGGAGTAAAGTGAATGAGGGCAGAGGACCAGGAGATGAGGTTAGAGATACAATGGGGATCAGTAATGTGGGTACAAAGCTCTCAGAGCTTGTGGACTGTTTTAAGGACTTGCCATTATCTGTAAATAAGATGGGAAATCACAAGCATGTTGGGAGCAGAGGAGAGTGCCATGAACCCACCAGGTTTGACAGGCTGCTCTGTTGAAAATAGACTAGAAGAAAGTAAGGGCAGAGTAAAGAGACAGACAGGAAGCTGTTGCAATAATCCAGGTGAGTGAAGATCTTGTTTCAGACCAGTATGTTGGCAGTGGCACTTCTGAGAGATGGTCGGTTTCTGGACATAGTTTGAATATCCTGGATATTAGGTGTGGGAGTGATAGGAGACAAGTCAGCCATGAGGCTGATTTTGACCTGAACCATGAGAAGAAGAGTTGCCTTCAATTGACATGGAAAAACCTGAGTGAGGGGAAGTTTTGGGGGATAGGTTGGGAGCTCACTTATGGATGTATCAACTTGGAGATGCCAATTAAATATCCAGGTGGAGACCAAGTAGGGGCTGCAGGCCACATTCATTTGGAGTTCAGGGGAGAGGCCTAGGGCTTAGAGCTGTTGGCATCCCGATGGTGAAATCTCCAAAAGACAAAAGTGAGTGTGTGCAGACAAAAGAGGGGCTGCTCCCCGAAGGCCACCCCAGTGTCAGAGCTCAGGAGATAGGAAATATGGGGTGCAACAAACTGAGAAAGGAAGGTCAGCAACATGAAAAGAGGACACGTCGCTCCAGAAGTCAAAGAAGACATACTGTTTTAAGAAAGAGGGAGTGTTCAGCCTTGCCCCTGTGCTGCCAAAGGATCAAGTTGGATGAAAACTCAGAACTAATCATGAATTTGGCAAGTTTTCCTTCAATTGCTTCTACTTTCTAAGTGAAGCATGAAGCAAATTTATGGGCTCAGAATGAAGGTGGGAGGAAGTTTTGGAGCTCTGAGAACTGGTGCAAGATAGTCATCTGAGAGAGCGTAAGAACATAGACTAGAGAAGTATCAGACGAATGGGTCCTTCCTATTATAAAATGGATCATCTGTGAAACTGGGGGACGAGGGCAGTGAGAGAATATATTTAGCACCAGGTCCAGCACTGCTAAGTTCTCAGCATATGCTGGCTAATATGTAAGGGGTTCTAATAAGAGTGATAGCTTGTCCCTGAACCCACTTCCTCTCCTACTTCCAATATTAGTCAATTTCTTCCATCCTTTCTTCCTCCCTCATATAACATTGCCTTATCAATAATCCTAATGTAATAAACAGGTCACAGTTCTAACTAAATACTTTCGTAGACTTTCTTCCACTGACTACCTCAATAACCAAAGGAAGCTATTGATTATTTCTTCTCTTTACATATGAAGATACCCACTTAGGTTGTTAGGTGCATAAGAAAAAGCCTGGGTAAGGCTCTGCAGCCTGCTCTGTCCATCAGGCTGCCTGTGGCCACTCCAAGGCTGCCTGCTTTTCATCTCTTCTCCCACACCCAGCAGCCTGGTCCAGAAGATCCTTAGCTTTCTGGTCCTGATGAGAGAGGGGGCCTTGCTGACACCCCTGCTAGCATACCAACATGAAGACAGAGACCCTTCCCCCGCTTTGTCCTTCTCTGAGCCAATTCCTGACAGAGTTCATTGAGAATTAGTGTGGGGGGGGGAGCGGGGGAGGGGTGGCTTTAATGTCCCGCCCACTCCCTCCTCACACCCCAGGATTGTAAGGAGGAGAGAGTTGTTAAGTCAAAATCAGGAGACAGATTTTTTTTAAACACTGGAACACATTAAGGTTTTCTCTGAGATGCAGTTTATGTTAATAGGGAAAGTTAAAATTGCCTTGTATATTCTCAAAGGACTTACAGCCTTAAAATAAGAATTTCTCCTCCAGCATGGAGCCAGAACTGATGTGTCTTGGGGAGGAATGGACATGAGGGTGGAAAACATTCTTTAGGATTATGGAGGAGACTAAGGAGAGAAGCCAAAGACGTTTGAGGATGGAGAGGGACTTGACAGGGAAACTGAAGAACGGCTTTCTAACACTCCTAGACGCCACATATTGGGGGGGAGGGGCCACAGCTAACAGTAAAGCCTATCAATTACACATCCTTTCAACTTTATGGGCACACCCAAACTGGTCTATGATATTGACCAACTAATTGTGTAGCTGTCATCTGGGTTGGTGAGTGAAAGCTGAGGAAGGTAGTGACAAAAGGGGGAACACAGGTGGGACCAGCAAATAGAAGAAAAACCTCAAAGTTTCCATTGTCTTCCTCCTACACAGGACCACAGGCTACAATATCTCGATCCCACAGACTTGTGAGAAGTCAATTGTAGCCTAGAATTAAGATCAAGAAAAACGACCTATCATGAAGACCTTCTTCATGGTAGAAAAATGGTAGAAAAATGAATAGGAGAGGCTGGGACTCGTACTGCCTTGGGAGGATGATAAAGCAACTCTTCCCCTTATCTATGGGAGGCAGGAGGATTGACAAGATGATCTTCAAAGATCCCCTGGCCCTGGAATCCATTATTACACACAGACAAGCCATTCTGAATTCTCTGCATTCTCCGGCAGTGTATGGGTAGCTCTTTGCTTTCTGGCTAGAGTCCTTTCCAGCCAACCTTTTAGCTCTGCACCCATCCAAGGCATGGGGTGTGCTCGCCTCCCCGCCAGGCTGTCCCCAACTTCTCCCTTTCTCACCCAGTGGTGCCAAGGCCAAACCTTGGCTTCTGGAGACTAACAGTGTGTTCACACAGACAGAAGGAAATAAGGAATAGTTGCAAGATTATTTGATTTACAAAAGAAAGAACTTTATTACTAGGTAGAAAAAAAAAAAAAAGAAAGACTAAAGGCCTTAATGAGCTGTAGTTATCTACACTAAATCCAATTAACTGCATAATTATTTCTAGTTCTCCTTGAATACCAGCAGGTTACCGTACACACATACACACAGAGAGAGAGAGAGGAATAATGTGCCTCGCTCTATATAGAAACAATGCCAGCCTCCCTGTTCATCAGTCCAAAAAAGGAACTCAGAGGAGACAAGGAAAATAAACACACAAACCCAAACCAAACCCTCCAAACCAGGATTTGGCTTTGTTTTGTTTTTTCATGGTAATTATTTTATTCCTGCAGCGCTTTTCTCCCTATAATTTAACTGGGATAAGACAAATGTACCTATTCCCTCTAACTGCCTCTAAATTTACTCAACTGGTACTAGAAAGAAGAACTCAACCTCACAATAATTGAATTTAAATAACATTCAATTCCATAAAGTCAAACACAATCTGCATAATAAACAAACCAGCCTCTCCGAGAGCCAGTGGAGAGAGAAGGTCATATTTTATGTGTATGTTCATAATCACATCTATATTTCTAATGACCCAAATGTGCAATATCCTGTCCGTTGGTCTTTCTGTATAACTCACATTACCATCCTCGTTGTTCTCAAAGAACTAAAATGAGAGGCTCATCTGCTCTTAGTCCTCTGCCTGACTCAATAGAAAAATGATTTCCATAAACATTGATTGACCAGAAGTAGGCTGTTTGCAGACAGCTCTGTGCTGGGCTTGTTTCCAAGGTTTCAGGTCACCTGGCTGAAATTTCAGAGGTTCCGGGTCACCATGTCCTCTTTCCCTCCCACAAGTCAGGACAAGCCAAGGGCACAAGTCAGTGTTAAGTTGAAGGGCAAACATTGCCCCCTGGACCTGCCCTCCATAGTCCCTGCACAGCGACAGGGGGATGCCCAGCTGCTTGTGCAAACCCTCCTGTTATTTGAAGGGCTGTGGTGAAATTCTATAAAATTTCGGTTACAGTAGTATATGTTTCAGTGTGTTTAGTGGCTACAGCAGATGTTACAAGTATAAAGGAGCAACGGTGACATGCTATACTTCAAGAATGTTCTAAAACACAGCCCCCGCCACTTAGAAACTTTGCATCTGACTGATTCTTACAAAGCAAAAAGAACAGGGTACCTCCTGCATGCTAATCCCAGCTCTGCCTCCGCCTGGCTGGGGACCTTGGGTCCACGCTGTTGAGCCCAATTCCTTGTGTCTCAACTTCATATTCTTAGAATCACTTGGGAAGTTTGTTGAGAGTTTAAATTCCCCAGCTTTCCTCCAGAAAGTCTATTCCATGTGGACCCATGATTCCTCTTGTGAAGCGAGTTGGCTGAGACCCCTTCTGTGAAGCTCGGGACCAGATACTCACTAGCAAGCCTTATGTCTTCTGCCTCATTTCTAAGACTTATGTATACAAAGACAAAAATAAATACCAATAGCTCAAATGCACTGAGTGCTTACTATGTGCCAAGCCCTGAATGCAAGCTGTGATTCTGGGTTCAAACCCTGCCTCTTTCTCTGAGGAGGGATGCTGTGCAGACTCTTGGCACACATGAGGCGGGAGAGCTGCATACTGGGGCTCGTGGGCCCAGCCAGACTGGCGGGTTTGAATCCTTGCTCTGCCATCTATTAGCTGTGTGACCTTGCAAGTCCTCTAAGATATAAAGCGGGATCAAAGATACTTCATGGTTCCCAGGTTCTCATGAGGATTAAGTGAGCGAACACGCTGCAGGGGTACATGGAACCCTGCCTGAGACGGGATGAGTGCCCACGGACACTGTAGGGTAAATGAAGATGCCCAGTCCTTTACGCTGCTGGCCTCTATGGCTATCACCTGTGGCCCTGAATGCAGGAGAGGCTTGGGAGTGTGGGCGCGGGCACGCATGCCTGATGGTGGGCACCTGGAGTAAGGTGTGGGCATGCGTGAGTGGGCACACCTGAGCCTGGAGGCTGAGGCTATAAGGGCGGCGTCACATAGGACTGCGGTGGCAGAGAACTGGTATGGCAGAGTGGCTACGAGAGGACCAATGACTACAGAGAGCCCAAATAGAGGAGAGAAAAGAGTCACTGGGGGCCGGGAGACTGGGAGGTCTCCCAGCCCTACCTGCCTGCCCTGTGCTTGGTTGCCTCGCTACCACAGTTACTGTCTGGCCGGTGCCCACCTAACCTGATGGACTCTCTTTGCATCTGAACAAAAGAGGGCAAGCGGGGAATTAGGCTCCCACACCGTGACAGAGGGGTCTCTGCAACTGACTGCCTCCCCAAGCATCTGCACTCCCTCCTGGCAAATGCAGCTCATTGGTTTGAAATTTATGAGAACTTCAGCTGCTTGGGCGCCCGGATAATGAGCATAGGTAATACTGTGTGAAAGGCCTGCATCTCCAGGAGCTGCTGTCTGCCCCGTTATTTCAGGGGGAAGAACAGAACAGATAGCCCAGCACCCACCCACCTGGGGGTCTCTTAGGAGCCAACCCCCCACCTTCTGCCATCACTGCCTGAGTTTCTCCCTCCAGTGGTGGGTAAAAGAAGAGGCCTCACTGTGGGCTTACAGCCATCATGCCTCATCCCCGACCCTTTTTGGGTGAGGCTATAAACTGGGGTGTTCAGGGGGCCAGCGAGGGCTTTGTGGAGCCCTTGGAAGTCCTGGAAAGAATGGGCAGTGAAGGGGCCAGTGAAGCTGCCATCATCTGTGTAAGGAACAGCTTGGCAAGAGAAGGGAGCATGTAGGGTAAGTGAATTCATCAGGCTTTTTGAGCCACTAGCCTCTGGCTATCGCCTATGGCCTTGATCGTGTTGATGCAGAAGGTGCTGGGGAGTGTGGGTGTGGGACACGCGTGCCTGATTGTGGACACCTGGAGTAGGAGTGCAGGCATGTGCAAGTGTGCACACCTGAGCCTGGAGGCCAGGGATATAAGGGCAGTGTCACTCAGAGACAGGATGGCTCTGGGAGACGGCTATGAGAGGACAAGCGACTACAGAACAGGTGAGACCAGGAGAGAATGCCAGAAAGAGCCCAGAGAAAGAGCGTAGAGATTCATGGGGGGCTGGGAGGCTCAGTTGCCTGCCTCCCAGTCCCCCGCACTGCACCCCCTGCTGCCTGGCCTGTCTGCCTGCTTGCACGCCAGCATCTTTGTCTGGTGTGCCTGTGTACCTGGTTCCCTGAGAGAGCATTAAAGCCTGTAAAATCCATTGAGGGTTCCAGAACTCTCTATCCATCTGCCTGAATTCATAATGAGTCTGCCCTGCGCCTGCTGGCACTAGAAAGAGGGGAAAAAAAGACATTTATCCTGAAACTTCCTCTACCTGCTTTGTAGAGATTGCAGTAGACACAGAAACAGCTTTCGGTTCTTTCTCTGAATGGGATTTGAATTTTTTCTGTGTAAGTTGCATTCAGATTATATTCTCCACTTAACACTGGCAAAACCAGCCCAGAAAAGGCCCTTCCGAGGCTGGGGTACTGGGGCAAACAGGTAGGAAAAATGACAGGCCCCTCCTTCACAGGGCGTCAAAGGGTCGCACTCTCGCTACGTGCCACCCCTCCTGCCTGCTGAAAACTGCACCCAGCTCTTTCACACCTCTCAAGGAAGCAGACTCTTCCTGAAGTCTTGGCTCCAGTTCCCTGTCAGGAATAAGCAGGCTCAGTAGAATGCGAGTTACTCTGGCATGTGAATAGACTCCACTCTGTTGACTCTAAGTTTCTGCTAATCTGCTCCGAGAGGCTTAGCTTCTGTCATCTTGGCAATTTCACTTTGTGCTGGAAAGAATTCTCTATTCCTTACTCCTGGGGCAGGAAGGAGGGGGCTCTTCACAGGCCCTCCCCTGCAACTCCTCCCCCAGCCTCTGATGGGCCATCTGCCCCCAACCCACCTATACAGCAATCACATGAGGGCGGTGCTCTCACAGGCCCCTTCTAGTCCTCCAGTCACATCCACGTGTTAACACCAGAGCCGGGCAGGGTCAAAGCCCATCATGCCACCCGCACCTCCACATGTACGGAGTGGGGCAATATTTCTGGACCAACAGTGTTTCCTCCGCAAGACTGGGACGCCAGCCACTGAGCCCTTCTTTAGAGCCATCCAGCAACTCCACTGAACTTGGCTGCTGGCCCAGGTGCTGAGGACTCAAGAAGGGACCTGCCAGACAACACTCACGCTCTCGGACCCGCTCTCGGCGTAGCCAGATTCCCAGCTGTGGTCGTGGGTTTTAGGCCTATGTTTTGCTTCACCAGTGGCTGGTATATAAAATATTTCTGCCTTTGATTTGCCTTGAGCCTCCTTCAGATGGCAGGGTCGTTAAGCAAGCCATCAAGACTTTTTTTCCCCAGTTGTTTCCTGGGATTTAGAAATCCAAATCCAAATTATTTGGATTATTTCAAACTTTATTCATCTTCCCTGAAACTGTTGTTCCTCCACACGGAAAAGTTCTATTTTTAGATCCCTTTCTCATGTCATGTATCATCTCAGTCCCCCTTTGCTAGCCCTTCACCAGTCTTTTAGGTTTTTAAGGTTTTAGAGTGCTATGTCCGAGACAGCCAACGACCTGGGGCTGGGGGAGAAAAGGCCTTATCTTAAAAACAGAGAGAGATTTATTATAAATCAAGCTTTTCGCCATGACTATAACTACCCCCACCCCATACACATAACCACTTCCCCTAAATCAGGAATATAATCTCAGCCCGATTTTAACTTGTATTTTTCCATTCACACCATGCCATGGAGAATTCCTCAGGGCTCACCAAGATTATTTCCACAGAAGACAGTCCGGGGGGCGGGGGGGAGGGAATTTCAAATTCAAAGAGCATGGACATGTTTAAGACTGTGGGCACATGTTGCCAAGGAGCCTACAGAAAGGACACTGTCTGCACCATGTTACTACAGAGTGCCGGTGCCTGCTGCCATGGCCCCAGAGCCAAGGGCCTTCCCTTCCCTTCCCGCCCCCCCCTCCCCGCCCCTGTTCTCACAGTGATTGTCAGTGGCACTGACTGTCACCTGAGAAGGAAACTCAGGATGCAGCTGTCTCCTCCCTCTTTCCTTCCAATCTCAGAAAGGAGGAGGTACTGCAGAACTGGGGCAGACTTAAGTTGCGAATTCCCAGCAGTGCATTGGAGGTGATCTTGGGGGCCAGTCTTAGCCATGAAAGAAAACTGGAGGCACCTAGCAAGCTGGAGGCTCTGCAGCCTGGATGCTGGGGACCCCTTTTTTTTTGCAGGGAACTGATGGATGATGGGGATCACTCAATATTGTCAAGAATTTCAGCAAAGCTCATCAAACTACAAAGCAAAGACACCTTGGCCTGAAGGGTCCCACTTTCTAGACCCTTCCTCTGGGCAATCACCCGCCACTGCCCTTTACAATTTCTAGAAATGGGAACACCACTCCTTGAGGTGATACCCCTGTGTGACTGGGCCATTTATTGTGAAAAACTTATCATAATCTAATCTTATTTTCCCTGCTGCAATTCCAGCTTGGTCCTATCTTTTCATGATGAATGGACAACGCAAGGCTTACAGACCAAACAACTTCTGGCTCTGCCATTTATTAGCTGTATCAGCTAGCTCTGGTTGTTAACGCTGCATCTCAAAATTCGTGCCTTAAAATAACAACCATTTCTTACTTTCTACAAGTCCAGAAGTTGGCTGAGTAGTTCTGCTGATCTGGCTTGTCTGGGCCTCACCGGTCTCACTCGGGCAGCTGTGAAGTGACGAGAGACTGGCAGATCTGGGACGGGATACCCCCCTCTGCTCACATGTCTCTGATCATCCAGAGGACTGTCCAGGCTTATTCAAATGAGGTGGAAGAGTTCCTGTAGCAATAGGAGGCAAGCCCTCATGCATAAGCACTTTTCATGCCTCTGTAGGCGTCAGTTTTGCTAGTGTTCCATCGGTCAAAGTAAGTCATGTGCAACTCCAGAGTCAGCATGAGCGAGCATTGCCAAAAGGAGGTGACTGCAAGGAAGCATGAAGACCTAGCATCATGAGTTTAGTTAATTTATCACATTAGCTCTGTGGCCTTGGATACATTCCTTAACCTCTCTGAGCCTTTGTTCCAGCATCTTTGAAAATGCAGAGTTTTTGTAGCATTCCTTGCTATTAACATATGTAAAATGTCTGATGCACAGTAAATATTCCATATGCATTCATTTCCTTCTCCTTTCCCATCATTTTGACTTTTTTCCCCCCAAAATACATTATTCCTTTGCATGCCTACATTTAAAACCTCAGCACCATCATACCAAACAACAGTGCCTGTGACCACTATTGAATCCCAGCTCCTACCCTGTGCCTACCAGACTAGGCCCTCAACTCTCCTGGGACCTTGCAGTTGAGAGATGACCTTTGGCTCTCTGATCCAGCTCCACTATCAAGAGTGAAACAGAAAGGGTTAATAACTTTGTACTAACTGGTGACTTTGAATAGAGGCAACAGGATAGGGAACCTCCATTTCCTAATTTAAAGGTGGCCTTGGGGGTTGGATGAGTATCCTGGACTCTCCTTAGTTAATCAGGCTCCAGAAGAGACATTAATTGCAGCCCGTCCATCCCGCTGGGGAGACCCAAGGCTGCCAGCTCCCTTGCTGGGAATGGAATAGAATTTTAATTGGCTGTGAAAGCATCATGGCAGGAGGTGCAGAAAGAGTTGGTCCTCTTCCCTGAAGCAAGTGAGAGAAGCTTCAAGGGAAAAACCCCAAGGAGGTGCTGGCAGTAAAATCCACCACAGGCAGGAGACACCCCAGCTGTAGCCCCACAGTTCCATTTCCAGAAGTGGACTCTGGCCAAGATCAAGGACCCTCTCGTACCACGCACTTGGGTTGGCCAGCGCAGGAACACTGAGCCTGTGAACTTTCTCACCTCACTGCTTCTCCTGGCTTTAACAAGAGAAGCACTACGTACTTGCTGCCATCTGTATAGCCAAGAAAACCAGTATCCCTTCCTCAGGGAGCACTCCAGATACAAGCTCAGCCCCCACTGCAGGCACACGCTCCCTTTGCCCACTATTTCAGCATGCCTGTGCCATTCGTTGCTTCAGGGCAATATTTTTTCACTCAAATTAATGGGATATTTGGGGAAATGTGCTTTAACAGGCCAATGTGTTGCTCTTTTTGCCATGGTGATTCCTGGAACACACATGTAACGTGGGATGACACGTACAGATCATGAAAAGTAAGAGGATGTAAGCTTGTTGCATAAACATGATGATGCATGTTGTGGTCTTCAGAGGTTGTTGAGTGAATTATTTAACCTTCTTGTACCTTAGTTTCATCATCAATAAAATGAGGGTAACAGTAGTACTTATCTAATAGGATTGTTGGAAATAATAATGAGATGCAAAGAGCTTACAATGATGCAGAGTCTCAATAATGTGTTTGTGTGCATTATTTCTAATGAGGAAGGGGCAGAGCTTTGACCCACTGGTACTCGGTCCACCTTATGGTACAATGAACAACAAAAAACACATAAGCAAAGTCAATACTTTCAGAAAACAATTTTGTGAAATGAAAGCTTGATAAAAAATTTTAATTTTCAAAGAAACACTACTTTATTAATACTTTACAACTTGAAATGATAAACTATCATTTATAACTACTGAACAGTTTTGTTTTTATTGTATCTTTTGATTTTTATTATCAAATTTTGATTGAAAGTTTATCACAAATTCAGTTAGGGAAAGGAAAGAAGCATTGGAGAGAGTCGAAAATGGAATTTTATAGTTGATAAAAATATGAAGAGATGCTTCTAAAACCCCCAAACAAAAGTAATTCTATTCCAATTCCACTCTCACCGCTGCTTCCCCCATTTAAACTTCCCATCTCTTCACTGGGGAATAAGACTGCTTTGTGATTTAAGCTCAAAATGTAAGAATTATTGTTAGAATAAAAGAAGTGATCAGCACACAACATCCTCTCCTGATGATGAGAACTTTATCTCCTAAAAAAGTACATAGAAGTCCTTGACTTTAGGGAAGGAAAGCCCAAGAAAGATGGCATTAATTCACATCCTTGGAAGACAGAGCAGCCCCACACTACTGGAAACAGCCCTTCCCCCCTCCAAACGTGGTCCCCAGATCACACTTTGGTGCCCAGGCTTCTGTGCCTAATCTCTCCAAACTTGCACCATTGAAGTTTAGGAAATTATCACTACAGTGATTTGAAGAAGTAATTGGTTGCACAAATCAGCTCATCCTTTCAAGGATGATTTTTCTCACAATTCCTGCATCTGTAATAGACTCTGGAGGCTAGTGAGGTTAGCAAAGAGAAAGATAAGCTTCTATTGCCACTGTCCAGGGGTGCTGAAAAGCTGAGCCGCTAAACAGAAGTGAGGCTACAGGTGGGAATGCTGGTGCCCCAGAGGGTATGAGACTCTGGTAGTGTGAGAGAGGAAGAATGTGGTCTGGGAGTAGGTGGATGTAAGTCTCTAGCTTTGAGTCCCAGCCCCTGCACAGCTACTTGGCCCAGTGCGTTCTCTTTCTGGTTCTCTGTTTTTTCATTGTTTAAATGAGGGCATTGGATTAAACCATCTACAAATGTCTGACAATTTCCGACTTAAGAGTCTATAAATTAGGCAAAGTCTTGGTAGAGGCAAAACAATCCAACGTGAGATTCCAAGAGTTATTTGAAGGTGAACTAGGTTAGAGAGAGAAGCAGGAGTGCCTTGCTGATCAAGTGAGCACACACCATAGACAGATGGAAAGATTGCTTGGCAGTGGTACCGCCAAGCACCAGAAACACCCTGCCCTCCCCACAACTCTGCAATGGGGAATCCTGTGTGAACAACTGAGGACTGTGTGTCTGCAGCACAGCAGAGGGAGAATCCTTGGGGGAGAATCCTTGGGAATCCTTGGGGCACTGGAAAGATTTGCTTCCTGGAATGGAAAAGGGTAGATTTCTAGCGCTGGCTCCATAATATTTTTAAAGAGAAAATAATTTACTTTCTCATGCCCCCAAGTCACTAAATAAGCTTCTTGCCTTTTGTTTGGCATCTCTACCTTGTGAAGTCCTAGAATTAGCTTCCTGACTAGGGACATAAGCACTTTACATTATGAAACAGTGTTTTCCATAGTAACGTAAAGCAAGTTTTGGTTTCTATCTTGATTTCTTAGTGTTTTCTTGGCCTAAATGATGTCTTTTCAAAATACAATCATCCAGAGTAAAAGGTTGTTAAATCAAGATTCCAAACTTGCAAAACTAATACTTGGATCCCACAGTAGAGGGAGAAGTTTTTTTCAACAATCAAAGACAAATACAATGACTTCCCTTAACTCAAGCTTGAAGGGAGGTGTGGGGCAAAATTGACACTCCCTCCTCGGCTTCCTTCTCCCTGTACCTTCCCCTGGCAATGTATATAAGGTCAGGTCAATACCATTTTTTTTTCTTATTCTTTAGTTTTTGTTTTTGCTCTTTAAATCCCCATTGGTCACATCTGTCTTCAGCTCTAGAACAGGGTGGACAACATTCATAGACTCATTAAGCTCAGCATGCAAGCATTCCATGCTTGCAACCTGTAATCATTCACCCACCAGTCTCTCAGTGACAGGATCTCACTACAAGTCTAACTATCGCATTTTTTAATAGTTCCAACTAGCGAATGCTTTCTGAAGAAAAAGATAAACAATAGGTTGCAAACTGCAGGAGGCAACACGGTGTGCAAACCATGGTTAAAAAAAAAAAAAAGCATGATTACAGAATGGAAGATGACCAGGATATATGACAATGTGCATCTGTGCTAATGAGAATGGTATGTGTGCAGGAGCAGAAAAGGAGATAGGCGGATGTGAGTTCAAGGTTGTGCACTCCAGTTTTGTCTAAATGTGCACGTATTCACATACATGACCCATGTCCTCTACAGCAATTTCCAGCATCACCTGTCCCACCCCCATCTTCTGGAATAAATTCTTATACCTAGTTGACATGGGAATCCCCATTTCAGACCAGACTCAGACCCACAGACAAAAATGCCAGAGGCAAGAAGAATGGAGGAGAGGCAGAGTGGAGGAGGAAGGACATGGGATAAGAGTAACCTGGGCACTTATGAGCTGTAAAGACTCCCCGGGGGGAGAGGGGGGTATGGGCAGACCTCTCAGTGCCCCAGCCATGCCACAGATTTGGACTCCAGTTCATGAATCTGTGGTCTATTCCCCCTCATCTCAGAGTTGTCATAGGCCCTTGTGGAAACAGGAACTCGTGCTGGGGTCTGGCCTGGGCAGTCCGGTCACGTGGAAGGAAATAAGGGCTGGTCGTTGCCAACCATCTCCCTATACTCAATACTTCCCTTTGCCTGAACCCCTCAGAATATAGAATATGGGACAAAGGCAGGACCCACACATCTTATCCTGGAGCCCCCTGCATCCAATCGCTCTCCTTTCTTTATTTACAGCATTATGTTATTGAGGTAGCTGATTTATAGCACTTATATGATTTAAGGGTGAGGCTCACACCTCTGCAGATGTTTGTTACCACACTTCACCCACCACCCAAGTAGTATCCATAGACCTCCACCCTGGACCAGTGGGCCCCACCCCTATACGCCCCTCTGGTAGCTTTCTCAGGACATCCCAACACACCTACCTAGTTGTATCCCACCCTGCTTTCACCTAAGCATTTTTCATAATAGTTATTGTCATTATTGTTATGATCCAGGTAGAGATTGTTTTGATTTCACCATTTGGACCCCAGGGACATTTTGATTCTGTTTACTAATGCAACATTTTAATAGGAATTATAATGCACTAAACTCTTCTTGAGAATGCATTTTCCAAGGAGAATTTCATTAAGCCAATTTAATTTTTGGTCAATCATTTTTAATATAGAGCAATTGAAGAATTTCCATTTTTTTCTACACTCATTTAAAGTTAGTAAAAACTTTTCATTGGGACAAATCACTTCAAAGTGAAAAACGTGTTGCTGTTTGATTAGTTGGTCTGCTTTTGCTCCTTATTAAAATATGCTAGTTAAAGCTTCTGTCATTGAAAACTTTATTTTGTGGCCTTTATAATCCTCCCAAATTTAATTTTTTCTGGATCACAGGTTTTAGATCTGAATATTGTCATGCAGCTGTGAGTCTTCTGCCAGATTTTAATAAATTACAGATTTCATTGAGCAAGTCCTTAGCATTATTAATGACTTGTACTGAATGTTTCCAAACGTCATCAGCATAAGGATGTCCTGTCCTATAAGAGCCTAGATACCTAATTAGCTGTCTAATGCGTGTGGTCATCAAATAAACATGATCTCGTCAAATGAATGTCATCCCATTAAATAAACATGATTTTATTAAGCACAACAGTGCTCAGAGGTGAGTATTATTGTCCCACCTTATAGATAGGGCAACTGAGACCAAGAGAAGTGGGGACATTTGACCAGTCCTACAGCATCTATGTGATGGATATGGGGCCTGAAAGCTAAGTTTTTAAGTGTGAAAGCTTTTTTTTTTTATTGTGCCAGAGTCCACTCATAATTATACTGAGTCCATCGCTACACGCACATCTCCTGACAACTTCTGCCTCGACTCTTTCCTGTTTTCTCTGCCTCCATCCCTGTCTGTCTGTCTTACACGCATACTCTGTGCTTCTGACAAGCCCCCCAGACTGCTGTCAGGCTCCAGGCTGCACCCCTCCTCCCTCTCCTATAGGTGAGCCCCACAGGGGCCACCTGGAGCACCTCCCACTGACAGCACCTTAGCTGGGTCCTGATGGGCTCACATCATTGTGTGCCTCTAAGTGCCACTGGAAGCCTGAGTGAGGTGGCCACGTGGGGTGTGTTTGTGTGTGTGTGCGCGTGTGCATGCGCTTGTATAGATGGGACCCACACAGGGTTCAGGGGAGTGGGCAGCTGCCCCGGTTGCCAGGCCTGTCAGCACTGGGGCTTACAGGCACCCATGGGTGCTGACCACCAGCCTGGGGATGTACCAGTGTGTTGTTTTATTTAGTCAGGAAGAACATGTCTTTTCAGTGGAGCACATCCAGACAGTTTCTTTTTTTACAACAAATTACAGGGGGATGGGAAGGAAATGAAATGGAGGGAACGAGGGAGGGAGAGGAGCTTCTATTTTTAAACTCTTGCCAGGCATTAGTCCTGGGGAAGCTGAGGAAGGGAGGAGAAGCTGGGAAGGAGTAGGGAGAGCTGTCAGGAGGAGCAAGACTAGGATAGAGGTTTTCCAACACACTTTTGTTCTTAAGTAACCAGAACCTCTTCTCCAAATGTTGCTTCTCAGAAGTGTCAACATAAAACAAAGAAAAGGGAATTGCTGGCTGATGTGAGGTGGCAACTCCAGACCTCCACTCTCTTGGCCTTTCCCTCGAGCACCATGTCTCTCCAGCTGCAGGGAGAGAGTTTAATCCATGCATTGAGCCAGATGTGGGAAGAGGGCCACATGCCCATGCATGCATTCATTCGTTCATCCATGAAATACCCCCGAAACCTTTGTGTGCCATGGGCCATGCAGGGTGCCCAGGCATATGTGCAAATGGAACAGATGCCAGTTCCTGCCTCTCCTCTACCAGGAGAGACAAACATTCCTGAAATAGCATAAGCAAATGTAAAAGTGCTGCTTTGACCAAAGCAACCCTGACCCCACAGGAGGCTGCCCTGAGGGAACCAGATGTGGGCTGAGTATTTAAAGACCCACTGAGGATGAAGAGGGAAGAGCAGGGCATTCTGGAAGGGGAGAGGTGGCCAGTGCCAGGTCCTGTGGCAGAAGAGAGCGCCGCAAGAGTTCCTACCATCAGTTCCTGTCTAGCAACCCATCCGTTAACCTCAGCAGCTTAAAGCAACCACCATTTCATAACTCTGACAACTTTAACTTGTAAACCACAGACATTTCTTTCTTACAGTTATAGGAGACTGGGAGGTTCAAGACCAAGGCACCAGCAGATTCCACGTCTTGGGGGAGTCCGCTCCATAGTTCATAGATGGCCACCTTCTCCCTGCATCCTCACATGGTGGAAGGGACACAGTTCCCTGGGGTCTCTCACAAGGGTGCTCATCTCCATGAAGTTTCCACGCTCATGACACAGTCACATCCCTAAGGCCCCATCTCCTAACACCATCATGT
This sequence comes from Talpa occidentalis, assembly GCF_014898055.3. Lineage (NCBI taxonomy): Eukaryota > Metazoa > Chordata > Mammalia > Eulipotyphla > Talpidae > Talpa > Talpa occidentalis. The sequence continues at coordinate 135,274,589 of NW_023603184.1, forward strand.
TGGAGTTAGGGTTGCCCCATATGAATCTGAGAGGGACACAGACATTCAAGCAATAGCATTAGCTGTGTAACATTCTTCTATACAAGTCTATACAGAACCTCTCAGTTCTGCAAAATGAATAGTACCCACTGTATGTATCGGGGTGAAGATTAAATTAGTATACAGAAAGCACTGGAAACAGAGCTTGACATCCCATAGGTCACAAGTAAGTAGAAGCTAATGTTAATACCTTTGGTGCCATGAATTTGAAATATGAGAGATGACTGTGGCCCTGAGGCATGGATGCCATGTGGCACAGAGGTATTTCTAGAAATCCTCATAAAATAGGTCAGTCCCTGTCTCTCCAGATGGGAGAGCAGTCTTTGGAGTCTGAAGGAAGCAGGTTTGAATCCATGATTGTGTGACCTTGAACAAGTGACTTACATGAGGATTTTTGTTGTCTCCTGCTGTGGTTGATTGTGAAAATTAAATGAGAAGCAGCGATCTGGTTGGCACATAGTAGCAGCTGGGTTCATGGGTTCTCATCCCTTGCATGGCTGCTCTGGTGAAGGCAGTGCCTGAGTCCTGGCCCTGGTGTGTTAGGTGGTGGTTTGCAGGCCGGTGGGATGACCACACTTCTCAGGATCCAGCTCAGCCTGGGAAGCACAGAGTGCAGGGGACACTGACGCTGGGACACCCCGCATTGAAGATGCTCTGCCAGAGTCGTCACAGTGTCTAAGACGTGGTCTGTCCCTGTCTATTTCCTGAGAGCAAGGCATTAAGTGCTGTTTCCGGGGAAGGATGCTTATAAGTGATTAACAATGATTAGTGAACATTGTTGGTGTCTGCAGTATTACTCCTCCTTGGCAGAAATGGTCCAGGAATAAGAAAGAGAAGATAAGTTATGGCAGGTACCAACAGGGAGCCTGTACCCCCAGGGACCCATCTTCTGTTCCAACCTGCTCCTCAGAGCCCAGGACTCTGTGGGGTTGACCCAAAGCCCTGAACATGCCATTTCTGCCTCAAAATTCACTCAGAGCAGCTCTATTTTAATCTGCTTTATTTATTGGGGTTCCATGAATTTCACCTGAAAATTAAGTTCTGTTGACTAAAATAAGTTTGAGAATTATGCATTAAACAGAGAAATTAGGCTTTTGGAAGATGCTAACTTCATTTAAAGTCCCACTTTGGGCTTTTCTGTTACATTTTAGGGTAATTCAAAAATCTGCAAGTGGAAAATAATAACAATAATAAGAATACTTAAATTTTCATATCGTAGTCCAATTAATACTATGCCATTGATCATATTTCCTTTTTGGTTCTCACGATTGGCCAGTTAGCTATGAATGATCCTCATTTGCATATTAGGAGAATGAGGGTAGGAGTCTGGAAGGCTCCCAGGGAGATGAAAACCTGTTTGGAACAGGATCTGTTAGGCTCTGCATGGTGACGTCAACATGATACTAATCATAGAGGAAACAATTGTCAGGCACTTATTTCTGTCTGTTCCTATGCTAAGAATTCCTGATTCCCACAACAACTCTGTGAGGGAGGCAATATTATCAGCAAATTGAGTCTCTGTGCCATTGAGTGGCTTGATAAATGTCACCCAAGAATTCATGCATTCAACTTGAATCTCATCATAAAGAAATGATCGCACAAATCCAAATTGAGAAACTGTCTATAAAACAAGTGTCCTGAATTCTTCAGTCTTCAAAAATGTCAATGTCCTAGTAAATTGGCAGGCTACAAAATCAATGCACAAAGAACTGTTGTGTTTCTATATGCAAATATGAATTAGAAGAGAAAGAAATCAAGAAAACAATCCCATTTGTAGTATCAAAAACCATTAAATACCTAGGGAAAAAAATGTAGCAAAGGAGATAAATGATCTATTCAACAAAAACTATGACATTGCAAAAAGAAATAGAAAACACAAGGAAATGGAAAGATATTCCCTGCTCATGGATTGGAAGAATTAATATTGTTAAACTATCCAACTTACCCAATATATAGATTTAATGCAATCCTTATCAAAATTCCAATGGAATTCTTCAAAGAAATATAACAAGCATTACTTAAAGTTATATGGAAACACAAAAGGAATAGCTAAAGCATGCTCAGAAAAAAAAAAAAAAGGAGGAACAGTGAGGGGCATCATGCTCCCAGACTTCAAACTTTACTACAAGGCTACAGTAACCAGATCAGTATGGTACTGGATTAAAAATAGACACACAGGTCAGTGAATAAAATTGAGAACCCAGAAATAAGCCCACATTTATATGGACAGTTAATTTACAACAAAGGAGCCAAGAGTATGCAGGGGAGAAAGTAAAGTCTTTTCAACATGGGATATGGAAAAACCAGACAACCACATCCAGAAAACTGAAACTAGACCACTCTCTCACATCAAACACAAAAATTAACTCAGAATGGATAAGAGACTTAGCTGTAAGACCTGAAACCATAAAATATATAGGAAAAAAAAACAAGCAAAACACTCCACAATACTAGCTTCAGGGGTATCTTTTTTTTTTTTTTAATTGCTAAATTTATTTATTTATTTTTTATAATAAATTTTTATTTTATATCATTCCCATACAATTGCAACCCCTTATTATGTTTGACCCAATCCCTCCCCTCCCCGCCCCCTACCCCCCATAGAATGTCTCTGGTCATAGTTTTTTGTTGATTTTGTATTTCACTTTCTTATAGTTATTCATTTTCCTGGTCCCTTATTTAAGTTTTCTAGATTCCTGCTATGAGTGAGACCATCCGGTATTTTTCTTTTTCTTTCTGGCACTCCAATGGCAAGGGAGATAAAAGCAAAAATAAACAATGGGTGCCTCCCTGGTGGTGCAGCGGTTGGGCGCTGGGTTGTGAAGCTGCCCGCAGTCTCTGCAGCGCTGGTTCGATCCCCGGCTGCTCCCCGGCCACCTGAGGAGGGTCCCACATGGCGCGCAGACCTCTCCTGCCGCCCGCTGCTCCCCTCAGCAGTGTACTTCGGTCCTTCTGCCTGCTCTGCTCCCCGCTCTGGCTCTGGTGAATTCTCTCACCCTCCTGCGCTTCTGACTGTACCCAGTGCTTGTATAAATAAATAAATAAATCTTAAAAAAAGAAAAAAACTTTCTTCTTAAAATAAATAAATAAATAAATAAACAATGGGACTACATCAAGCTTGGAGTGCCCCACAGCGTGCACTGTCCTATCTATGGGGCGGCTTGTGAGCCTGGCCTATGATTTGCTCTCTGAGCCCTGTGCTCGGCCTTCTCACTAGGCATGTTCTTCCCCAGAAAGGGATCTTGCAGGTTGTCGGCAGAGCCTAGACTATGACGTCTGCACTGCCCAGACAGTTATAGATCATTCATCGTTCATTAACCTGCACTAAAAAAAGAAAGCCACTTTTTACAGCCAGCTGCTAATCCTCAGAGTGCTGATTCTCCTTTGGTCTGGATTATACAACCTGCTTCACCACTCCTGTCCCTTGTTCCCTATTCTTTAACAAGAAGGGTGCGGACACTCAAACCTATCACAGTTGTTTTTCATGTTTACTCCTTGTGAATGACAGAAGCAAGATATTTGCAGAGGAAGATTGGTTATTATGTCCAAAAGGAAGCTTTAGCTCTACATGTGGACATCTATTTCCTTGCCTTTTTGATTCACCCTCACCCCCATCAACATAGAGCATGGAGAGTTGATTCTAATGGCAACGTAAACTCCAAAGCATCTGCCTCTGGAGATCTCATGTCACTTTCTAGATGGTTTGTGGAAAACCTAGTCAATCTTCAGGGTGTGTCTGTGAGGAAGGAGGTTGTGATCTAAATCTACCCTAAAGATGGAACAGAACAAGATGGGTGGAAACAATAACAGAAGGGAACAAGTTAAAAGAGAGGGAGAATAGCCAGATGGTATGAACATGAAATAGGTTTCTAGGGCAGTTGGTATATCTCTTTTTTCCAAAATACTTTAAAATAGGATAAAATAGGAGAGAACTCCCTAGAGTGGACACAGGACACTCCTTTTCATGTCCTTCTCCACCCACGAGGTCCATGAGAGGCCCACTTGCCTCTGTCACACCGAGGACCCAGGTGTGTGCCTACAACCCAGGCTAAGCACTCAGTGGACAACTACCCCGGGGCGTGATGACTGGCTGAGGAATGGGTGGCCTGACTCAATTTATTAAGTAGGTCTTCCTAAAGGTCCGTGAGCTATAAGCACAACATCAACTCAAGGCTGACAGAGACCATCTCGCTTCTACGTGAAGAGGCCTGTGTCGTGATGCAGCCAGATTCAGCTCCATGGATCAAGGACAGAATGTGGAACCTGATTCCCCTGCCATTTATATGCCTGAATCAGGCCACAAATATAAAAATCAGGGATGGGGGAATTACTGGTATTAGATTTTACAGATTAGTAGAAATTGAAATTGCTAGAGATAAGCATTCTGGACTCCAGCCAAGCAGCATCCAGTTCCATTCATTTCAACTGCCCTGTGTTTTTTACTAATACACTCTATTTTGCTTATACAGCTTCACTCAGCTTTTTGTCACTTACAGCCAAAAGTGCCAACTGAGATAGCTCATTTCCTTGATTTTCAAGCTCTACCCCATCCATAAACACATACCACTGTCAGATGGTTTGGTGCCTTTGCTTGGAACTGAGGCGCTAGCAGGGAAAGGAGAGAATGACTAAGTGATTATCCAGAACTCTCCTCCCCATTTTATGATGGGCAGAGTGTAGAATCACTGGCTTAGATGAGACTCTGGAGGGCAACTAACCAGTACAGCCTCTCCAGTAATGCAAGACCCTTCTCAATTCTGCCACCAGGTGGTCACCCAGCCTTGACCCCAGTAATGAGATGGAGTAATGTCACCTTGGACAGTTTCAATCAATCATTCGATAGTTAGTTCTTGTACTGAACCCAAATCTGGTTAATCTCGTCTGTTATTTCCAGTCAGTGAACCTCCATTGAGGGAGGGGAGGGGAGGTGCTACAGTGTAATTTGTTCTCTGTGCTTCACTGACAACTTTCCCAAGCCTGCCAGTATATTCCAGCCATTTTTCATGTCACATCATGTCACCTGGTATTAACCCACCTCTGGTAGTATAAGCTCTCAGTGGCATCCTTTGGGGCATAATAGGTCTTAGGTTGAAAAGAGAGGCCTAAACGTGGGATCTTACTTCCTTTTTTGGATTCTACAAATGTAGCCCCAAGCCATATCAACACCTGCCAGGGATAGAAAGGGAGGAGAGGGGAGACTTTTCTAAGTAAAAAGTAATATAATGGATTATAAAGAATTTAAAAAATATTAAGAAGAAAGAAATATTACCTATAATGCTATTACTGTTGAGATTTTATTACCTCTTTTCTAATCCTTTTTTCTATGGAAATATAAAGATAATTTTAGAAAAATTTTTGGACTCAAACTCTGAATAGTTCTTTTTTTAAAAAAAAAGATTTATTCATTCACACAAGAACCAGGGTACAGGGCAGATGTGCAGGAGGGTGAGAGGATTCACCAGAGACAGAGCGGAGAACAGAACAGGCAGACTGACTGAAATACACCGTTGAGGGGAGCAGCGGGAGAGACAGGAAAGGTCTGCTGCGCTATGTAGGCATCTCCCCAGCAGGCCCGGACCAAACCCGCGCTTCAGAGGCTGCGGACACCTTCAGAGCGCTGCCCTCAACCACATGCGCCACCAGGGAGGCCCTGAATAGTTCTTATATTGAGGAATATTTCCAATGTCATGAAAAAAATACAAGGAAAACTACTGGTAATGATTCCATGATAGTCTGTTAATGTGCTGGATCCCAAATTTTTTTCATGTCCTCGTTGCCAAATACCTACATTTTCTCACATTTTTACATTAATAAACAAACACATACAAATACAATAAAACAAACAACCACAGAGAGATGATTTTCAGTAGAGATTTATAGAAGTAAGTAAGATTAGGAGCCAACAGAGTAGGGACATTTGCAAAGTTCTTGCTTCTTTCTGGCAAAAAATCTATTTCAAAAACACCTATCCATTTGTTTTCCTACCCCTAGCATAGGAAGCAAGCACTGATGTTAACAATTTCTGTTCAGCATTATGCACTATAATTTTTTATACACAATGAATTCATTAGGAGCAAGTGGTGCCTACTTATGGTTTTAAGTTACGTCCTTTATTTGCAGAGTTGAATTTTTTAGGTTTAATAAAATGATTTTTGAATGCAGTATAATCATGTTCTTGTCAGTGTCTTCTTCCATTGTTTTTAGAGGTAAATTATATCTTTTAAGATTGCTTTTAAGTTGCAATTCATAATCATTAGTAAAAGTCTAACTTTTTTTGTTGCACTAAATTGTTTTGAATGGAATAAGATCAATTGTTTTTTTTACTTCTGCCATTATTTTTACCTGATGCATTACATCCATACATTTAGAAAAAAATTTCACTGATATTAAATTTTAAAGACAAAGAGCTATGGCCTCCCTCAACTGATGGTCAGACTGACTGGGCTCCTCCATGGGTCAGTTCTGAAGAAGCATATGCCAGGGAGGTGAAAACTTTCAAAACATGAGTGAGCCAGAGTCTCCATCTCCCGCTCTCTGTCCCTACTAACTCCCCATGGCACTTTTCTTCCCTCACCACTGTTAGATGTGAAATCTAGATATGGAAAGAGTGTCGAGAAATCCAGTTTCTCAGGCCTGTGAAGGGAGCATTTATTTTTCAGAACTTCCAAAGACTGATGGGAATATTGTATAAAGCAGATCAAAAATATCTCATCCCCTTCCCCATTGAAATGATTTGAATCAGTCAATAAATACCATTAATTAAAGAGCCACTCTAGGCTCAGCCCCGAAATAAGCATGATGGGAAGCACTTAAGGCAAGACAATAATGTAGAAAGGGAAGTGGCTGGAGAGAGAAGAAACCACGTGCTGGAGAATCGCAGTGAGGAGAACCATTGATTCTTCCCCTCCCACCCCCCAGCTTTCATATCTCGGTTCCTAGTGAAATGGGGATTATAAAAGAACTAGTCTGTACTATAGTTACAAGTTGTAATCACAGAACACTATTTGGAAAAACAAATCAGATCTCTAGTTGACACCTTATTCCAAAATTAATCCTAGATGAATGTAACATTCAACAACTTTTAATGACTATCTCATATATTTTACTATGAGATAGTAAAATTAGGTGCTGAGAATACAAAATACATGTGATTTCTGTATTTTATGACTCCAGAGAGTTTGGAGTCTATTGCAAATATTAGATGTAAAATATGACTGGTGAAAGAAAACAATAGGGTGCTCAGAGGAAGGAAAGCAGGTTGGGAAAACATGCTCTGGATTCTGTTAGTAGGAAAGTCTTCTCTAAGGAGATCATCTTTAGTCTGAGACTTGGGAAGTGAGAAGGAGCCACAAGTGCTGAGCAGAGGACAATCATGCCAGGCAGAGGGGTTTGAAGAGGCAGAGGGGTCAGAAGACCCTGAGAGGTGACAGTGCTAGAACACACAGAAGAAAATACAGGTAAATATTTCTATAAACATGGGGTAGAGAAGGCCTTTGTAAACGCGATTCAAAAAATAAGATGGGGGCCTCCCCGGTGGCGCAGCGGTTGAGCGCTGGGTTGTGAAGCTGCCCGCAGCCTCCGCAGCACCAATTCGATCCCCGGCTGCTCCCCGGCCACGGGAGGAGGGTCCCACCAGAGGAGGGTCCCACCGGAGGAGGGTCCCACATGGCGCGCAGACCTCTCCTGCCGCCCGCTGCTCCCCTCAGCAGTGTACTTCGGTCCTTCTGCCTGCTCTGCTCCCTGCTCTGGCTCTGGTGAATTCTCTCACCCTCCCGCGCTTCTGACTGTACCCAGGGCTTGTATAAATGAATAAATAAATCTTTAAAAAAAAAAATAAGATGGAACCACAGATTAACATCAAAATTTTTAACTTCTTGGGAAAAATCGCAAAGTTAAATACAGTGGTAAACTAGGCCAAATAGCCATAACATGTATGACAGTAAGTCATTATCTTTACAAAGAGAAACTACAGTTAACCTTTCTTTATAAGAAAATGTGTTAACCTTATAAAGGTTAACCCTCCCCCTGGCCCCACCAAAGAGGAGGGGAAGTCAAGGGAATCCAAAAAATAAATACAGAAGGTGGACAAACACAAGAAAAGTGGTTAAACTCCTGTAATAAATAGAGAAATGCACATCAGGATAATAGTAGGGTATTGTCTTTCAGTTATCAAAGATGGAGAGATTGCATTCTCAGAATTGAGGAGAGCAGGGTCTCCATGCCCCTAGTGGGGATGTAGGATGGTTTAACATTTCAGGAGGACAGAGAACAAAATCTTAAAAATATACATTCTTCAACTCAGCAATTTCATTGCTAGGAATTTATCATAAGGAAATAGTGTCAGTTTTGTAGAGGATTTAACCATGAGGCTGTTTGTTAGAATATATTCTATCACCATCAAAAATCAGAGACAACCTCAAGAGGTTCATTCATAGAATGAAATACCATGAAATCATTAAGAATGATTTTGTTAAATTTAGATTTTATTGACTTAGAAATATGTTCAAGAGGGTAAGTGAAACTTGCAGGTTACAAAACAGTACATACGAGAGGATTGCACTTTGTTGTAAATTCTATAAATGCATTAAAATGTGCTTAAAATGTTAACAATGGTTATTTCTGAGTGATGGGGAGCCGTGTAATTTTTACTTTTTTCCTTTAGACTTTTATATGTCTTTTTAGAATGAGCCTGATTTGTTTTTTACGATAAGACAAAAGAGGTGGGTATCAGTTGAGGTGGGGGACAGTGAGTCATCATGTCCCCTTGGGCCTTGGAAAATGATGGTTTTTCTCAGAGTGGGCCTTTTCCATCAGCATCATCTGAGCCCTATGGAGCTGGCTAATGCCCAGGGGAGGCACTACCCCTCTCCAATTCCTTTCTAGCCCCAGTTTAGACACAGTCACCCCATCCACCTAAGCCCCCTGCTCAGTGTTTTCTTTTTTCCTGGGAAACACAGCCCTCCGCACTCTGATTCACCGCGCGGTTGGAGGCCAAGTCACCGAGCCTCCTCCGCACAGGTGTCAGGGGTGACACCGCGACAGACGCCTCCACCTCCGGAACCAGGGCAGCCCTTCCGCCCTGGAGGCTGTGAAATGTCAGGCGTGATTAGAAAGGTCACTTGTCCTGACAGCTCTCCGTGCCTCCTGGAGAGCAGGCTTCCTGCCGGGAACACTCTTAATTGTGCTTCCTGTTGGGGGGTCCCTGCCTGCTCAATCCCTTCTAATAAAGGGGGCCCTAGCCTCCCCCAGTCCTTCTCAAACATGGAAAAAAAATGACAAGGATTGCAATACAGAGCAGCTCTGTGATTCAAGAAAAGATGAAAGGGGAATTTCTAAAAAAGGTGTTGAATGGTGGAAATTTTTCCCGGAGAGAAAAGAACAGTGTAGCCCCAAGGAATGTGTAAGGGGACAGGGCACGTGGTCAGAGGAGTGGAGAAGGAAAGAGCAGACACACCCCAAAGCCACAGACTTAGAGCAAAGCCCTGAGAGTGCAGAGCTACAGAGCGCAGGCTCTGACCCTGGAGCTGATGATCGCCTCAGCCATGTGCTCCCCCCAACCCCTGGAATTCCGATTCTACTGGTCAGGGTGCTGCCCAGAAACCTATACCCAGGGAAAGCAGCCAGGGTGGTGTGAAGCAGAGTGTCTGTGCACCCCATTTTGTGAATCCTGGCCTACAGGATAAGAGACTAGTTGGGGGCACATCTCTGGGATTCACAGGGGGATTGTGAGTGAAGGGTGGGGTGGAGAAGAAGGTTACCTATAAAGAAGGGGAAGATAAAGAACTCTCTTCCTTGAGCCCACGCTATGCCACACATGACTCTGACCCTGTCAGGTAGCTCCCGAAGTGGCCGCCCCCCAAAGCCACAATGTCTCCTTTGTATCTTTAGAGAGGACCTGTATTCCAGGAAAGTGTAGATTGGACAAGTACCTAGAGCAGGGCTTCCAACACGGCCCAGGCCCCTGTTCAAATGCAGATGCTGATTCAGTGAGATTCTGTCTTCTAGCAAGTTCCCAGGCCACTCCAGGCCACGCAGGCAAGGCTGGACAGGGCAGTGGTTCTCAACCCAGCCTTCTGCAGGCAGCCGTTTGAGAAGCTTCCGGTTGCCAGTACATGGAGATGCACCAAATGCAGGTCAGACCCTCAGAGATGCTTGGGGACTAGAAGAGTTGAGCCTCTTGTTTGATGCAGAGCAGGAGGCTGAGAAACTCTCCAGAACCTACCTGAATCAGGTCAGTATAATCCTAGCCTCTATACTTCACCCTTGGAGTTTGGCAGTTTCCAAATTAGCCAGGCCTGTAGACAGTTTGATAGAGACACACCATAATTTTGAGCAGAGAGGCCACAGGCCCTCTGTGGGCTGTCTGGGAGACTAGCACGTGTGCCTGGCTGCCCCTGACTGGCTGGAACAATCTGGAAACCCACATGACTATAAGCTGCAGTGCCTGGGTGGAGTTCATCTCCCTGGTGCTCTGAACAGATGTCTCAGGGAAGGTGAAAAATCTGCTGAAGCCTGGGTCTTTGTAAGACACAAAGGAACATTCTGAGAATACAAAGGACTCAATATTAAGCAATCCTTAAATTGTGTCAGCTGTTAAGTTACTCTTCCATCTAGATTTTCTGGAAATAAATAAGAAAGGCACATGTTATATCTGAACTCTTTTTGTCCCGGTTCTATGGACCACTCTCTACTGAACATCCAATTTAGTTAATGAGAAAACATCTACTGACTGAGCAGTCTCTAGGTCAAGCTCTCTGATAAACATTTAACATAGTTTAACTCCTTCCATCCTCTGAGAAATGTATTATTACACCCATTTCACAGATTGCAATAACTGAGGCTAAGCGGCATTAACCCATTTGCTCAAAATCTCACAGCCAACAAGTGACAGGCCAGGTTTCAAAGCTAGTTCCACCTGTTTTCCAAGGCTCATATTTTTTTAACCACCATACTACATCTCTGGGCAGTTAAGTGAGATATTGAAAAAGTTCTTTGACTTCAGGTAGGGGTGGCGAGGGATGATTGTGTTGGAATGCTTGAGCAATAATCCACAGATCAAAAAGAGAAGGTTAGGCTGAGACAAGTGTGTCTCAGCCTGAGAAACAGGTTTCCTTCTGTTTGTAGGAGGCCTGAACTCCTCAGTCAAAATGCTGAGGTTTCCCAGTGTCTCACTGCTACTACCTCCCATCTGTTCATTCACTCACACAAATGGCTAATTAAATACTTATCACGTGCCACACACTAGGGAAACAATGGTAATACAATGTCCCCATTCTCAGGACATTCATGGCTTTGTGTATATATACGTGTATATATATATCTCCAAAATAAATATTAAATTTCAATTGTGGTAAGAGCTATGTGATAACATAAAAGCATATGAGGGGACTGTTCAGTCCTTGAAAGAAATGATGCTTGAGCCAAGATATGAGTGGTGGCTAGGAATCCAGCAGACAAGGAGAGGAGGGACCACTCTAGTGGAATGATTCAGTCATTCCTGTTTTCTCTCCACATCAGCTTGCCATCACAGAAACCTGAATCTTGTGAAATGGAGACGGAAAAGCATAGGAAATGGATCCTTCAGGTCTAATCCTAACAAGCGAATGTAGCTCTGGGAACATGTGAGGTTTTATTCATTGAAGAGAAAGAGGAGACAAGGTAACAGACATCCAAAACCAGAATAGAGGCATCAGCATTTCCTTCCCTGATCAGCCAGTCTCCACTCCCTGGTGACACTGCTAAGTAGGCAGGACTGTGCCATACATGGCATTTCACTGAACTAGGAAAGATGCTAATCTTCCTAGGAGACCCAGCATTTGGGCCGAGGCACTGGATCGAGGAGTAAAGCATTGCCTAGATTTCCACCCTCAGTGACCAGCTCCCCAGCCAAACCAGGCACTCCCATCCAGCGAACAAGCATCACATCCATACATGGTGGACCTTGCACATGTTTTGTTGTGTACACACAACGATGCATAGTTAAGTGTGTGTGTGTCCTGGTGAATAAATGTAAATTGCCAAAGATGACTAGAGAAATCAAGGGGAGTAACAGGACCAGGCACCAGCAAAGTCAGCTTCCCCTGGAATGTGCTGGAGAACCATCTCACCAGGGGCCGACATGAAAGCCACAGGTAGACATGAAGCTATTAGGAGAGGAGAAAGCTAGAACCAGATGATTGGTGACTAGTGATGAGGCACCCAAAATAGACAGAAAACCTCAAGGCAGTCTTGAGATCCCTGGAATCTGCTCCCATTATGGTTTAGAGCAAAGGTTTTTAACGTGGAGTCTATGAAAGAGCTTCAGGGGATCCCTGGACTTCCTGAAGTTGTAGTAGTATTTTGCACGTATGTGATCACTTTTTTCTGCTGAAAGGGGTCTTAGCATTTAGATGTGTATATCAGACCCCCACATTAAGAACCACTGATCTCAAGATATACATGACCTGTCTGGGGGGGTCAACACATACTGTAAAGATTTAAATATTTTCTCATCGGATGCCCTTTCAGAAGACAAAGCTATTTACTGTTAAGGATGGAAGTTGTAATTTTCCACGAGGAGTCAGGGATGTTTTGAATGGAAATTGACCACCCTGCTCATAAAAATCCAATGGCAACTGTGAGTGGCTTGGGTTTTCTGAATGAGTCTAACTCAGATTGAATAAACAAAGTGTGTTCATCAACGGATGTTTAAATTGATACTCTCGTAAGTTACATTTACATCATTTTGCCTCCTTGTGCTTATAATAATTAATTTTCTCCTTCTTTACAATCATCCAGATGATTATAATATAAAATAGACATGATGAGAATTGGGGCAATGGAATCCTACAAACTGAAGTTCAAGACTTGGCTCTTCCAGATGCCGGCTGGGGAAACTGACACATTATTTTACCTCCCTGAACTTCAGTTTCAACTCCTAGAAAAATGGGAATAATAATAGTACTTACCCTAGAAGTTATTGTGATAATAATAATAATATTATTATAATAATCCAATAACCCATGTGAGGTGATTAGTGCCATGAAAGCACCTGATACAGATTAGCATTACAGGTCACCACATGCCTCCCTTTTAAATTTTGTTTTTTCTTTGTGCTTTCTAAAAAGAGATATTCGCATGCAGAGAAATTCAGATTTAAAGTGGACAGTTTAATAATTTTTCACAAATCCACACGTCTTTTTGATAAACAAATACCCTTTCTGTTGTCTATATTGTGAATTTTTTTTGTTACCCAGGTGTTGAGTTATATGACAAAGTATAATTTATCTGTGAAAAATCTCCACTTTCTTTCCCCCCAACATACACATTCTGAAACAGCTCTCCCCACAGAGCCCAGTTCAAAACCTGGAGGGACATTGGGGCAGTGGTTTTGCCCTTCCCCCACAAATCTGCTAGATTTTCAGGTTCCCAGGGAAAGTGCTTCTACAACCCCCACATCACCTATTTCAGCACTTTGCAACCCTAACACTAGAAAACATTGTCCCTGTGTGTCTCTGACTTTTATTTTTTTACATTTGTTTTATTCTTTTTTTTATTTAAATATTTTATTTTATATAATTCTTACATCTTTTTTCATCTTTGCACAATGTATGCATTTTCATTTTGTTTATATTCCCCATACAATTGCACCCCCCCTCCTTATTTTGACTCTAGTCCTTCCTTTCCCCGTCCCTCCTTCCCCTTCAGTATGTCTCTGGTTTATAGTTGCTTGTTGATTTTGATTTTTACTTTGTATTGATTAGTCTTTTTCCTGGTCTCTTATTTAAGTTTTCTAAATTCCTGCTATGAGTGAGACCATCCGGTATTTTTCTTTTTCTGTCTGGCTTATTTCGCTGAGCATGATCTTATAAATGAGTAGTAACGACTGAAGCTGATATCTCGCCTTGGCGTGGTCACAGACCGAGCGGAAGCGAGAAGACATGTGCCATCTCAGCAAGTCGAGTGCTCAGGTGGACCTGCTAAAGATGGCACTGGCACCTCATGGCATGGTGGGGGCTGTGTCCCAGCACAGGGTGGCACAGCTGGAGCCCATTGGTAGGTCACGTATGTGAAGCCAGGTCAACAGTTGTCAGATCTTTGGAAAGGTAGAAATCCATATCTTTATGTGAAATGATGATTTTTTTAATTGGCTTGCTTTAGAAAGTAAGCACTCTGTAAGTAAAAAAATTTTTAAAAAAACAACCACCTGCTCCTTGCTTGCAGCCCATGGGTCCTTTTACATCATTCTACTTTACAACATGCAAGGGTTTTCATACTTACTATGTCATTTAACCTTGAATGTACTTATTTTTTTAAAAGATTTATTTATTTATACACACAAGAACTGGGGTGTAGGCTAGAGGTGCGGGGGCAATGAGAGGATGCACCAGAGACAGAGTGGGGAGCAGAACAGGCAGATCTACTGAAATACACTGCTGAGGAGAGCAGCAGGCGAGACAGGAGAGGTCTCCTGGGTCATGTGGGTCAGCTCCCTGGCTGGGATCAAACTCATGCTGCAGTGGCTGTTGATAACTGTGTCTTTAACCCCTGTGCCACCAGGGAGGCCCCTTGAATGTACTTGTAAAACAGGTAAGCCAAGCAAATATACAATGTTTTTTTAAGAGGTGAAGAAATTGAGCCCCAGAAATATTAAGTGAGTTGTTCAAGCTACTCACTTGGCAGAAGCCAGGACTTACCAAGTTGTTTCTCCTGTTAGAACACAGTTCTGCCTTCAGGGCCCCTTCAGAGTCCTTGCTCACATCTCAATGGATGGGGTCTCACCCACAGTTTAGACATTATTTATGGAAAATGCAGGAGGAACTCAGGAACAAGTGAAAGAGTAGAAGGTGGATAAATAAAATTCAATGCTGACTGCACAAAGCAATAGCAATGCTATTTCACAGGAGCTTAAAATATTTGTAGAATTTAAATCCATAATTAAGGAACATGAGCCACCAGAGGTGATTGCAATGGGCTGGATATTTCTCCTCCAAATTCATCTACTAAAACCCTAACCCCTAATGCGATGGTTTTAAGAGCCGGAACCTTAGGGAGGTAATTAGGCTTTGTCTTCACGAATGCAATTGGTGCCCTTACAAAAGAGACCCTAAAAGAGCTCCCTTGCCTTCTTCCTGCCATGTGAGGACACCAGGAAAAAAATGAGTCTGCCACCCAGGAGAGGGTTCACATCCGGATCTGATCAAACAGGCACCCCTGATCTCAGCCTCCTGGACTCCAGAATTAGGAGAAGTCTCTGCTGTTGCTCATAAGGCCCCAGTCTATGGCATTTCTTAGAGCCGCCTGAATATTCTTAGCATTGTCTCAAAAACAGGGAAATCACCAATTTATATTAAACTATGGTAAGTAAAGCTTACCACTGGAAGAACAAAAGAATGTATAACTGACAATCTAATGGAGGGGAAAATACTGGATTAATCAAATACAGGAGCAAGAGAAAATGGAAATCAGGTAGGACAAACAAAAAAGAATGGAAACATGGTGGATATAAACCCAGCTATACAAGTAATTATATTAAGTATAAAAAGATTACTTCCAAGTACAAATACTGTCAGACTGGATAAGAAAAATCAAAGGAAAAAATAAGTGTCCCTTAAATATAAGGACATGAAAGACTGAAAGTAAGAGATGAAAACAGATAACAGATAAATATAAAACAAAACAAAAACAAAAACTGAGTAACTCTGCTGATATTAGACAATTTTTATAATTTTTAATTTTTTTCAACTTTTTTTTTAAGATTTGTTTTTAATTTATTTATACAAGCACTGGGTATAGTCAGAAGCACGGGAGGGTGAGAGAATTCACCAGAGCCAGAGCGGGGAGCAGAGCAGGCAGAAGGACCGAAGTACACTGCTGAGAGGAGCAGTGGGCGGCAGGAGAGGTCTGAGCACCATGTGGGACCCATGCCCAGCGGCCGGGCATCAAACCAGCACTGCAGAAGCTGTGGGCAGCTTCGCAGCCCAGCGCTCAACTTCTGCGCCACCAGGGGAGGCCCAATTTTTAATTTTTATAGCATGAAGCACTACTGGAGATAAAGAGGAACATTTATAATGAAGCTGTGTCCATCCATCAGGAATATATAACGATTTTTAAAATGAATTAATTTATTTTCTTAAATCATTATTCATTTTTGTATAGTATTTGGTTTCTCCTCTCAGGTGTAGTCCCCATAGAACTCCCACCACCAATTCACCCATCACTGTAGACCACTGTGCTATCCCCTCTTCTGTTTTAACCCTCTCCTGCCTCCTCCCCTGCTGTGTACCTCAGATCTATGGTCAGCTTGCAAGTTTTGTCTTTTTTTTTTTTTTTACCTAATATATAATGTACATGTAACACAAAATATATAAAACAAAATTGACAAGACCAGTGGAAAAATAAGCAAAACCAATCATGGAGGAGATATTTGACATATGTCCCTTAATAATTTATTAAAATTTTTTATCCATAATAAGCAGACCAAAAACAAACAAACAAACAAAATAAAAAAACCCCAAATCAGTAAGGGTATGAAAGATTGAAAGATCTGGAAAAAAAATATTGACTAACAAATGTAACCTACAGAGATAGGTGAAACATTGCTCAAGTTAATGACAAAAAGTGCATTCTTTCAGTACATGTGAAATTTTTCTTATTTTGAACATGTATTGTTGCTAAAAAAAAAAAAACTTCCAAAAAAAATTCCAAGAACTAAAATCACTCAGAATTTTCCTGAGCACCTTATTTCAAACTAGAAATTAATAACAAAAAAAAAATGACTAGATTATCAACAAATGTCTGGAGTTTAAGTAAATAACTTCTAAATAGTCTATGGGTCAAAGAAGAAATCACAATGGAAATTTCCATTCATAATAACAAAAATATGGCATAGCAAAAATGTGTGATAAAACTATATCTTTGCTTAGAAATTCACACATTTATATTAGAAATAAGAGGTTAAAAAATCAGTAATTTAAGCATTCATCTGAGTAATTTAGAAACAGAACAGCAAATTAAATGCAAAATAAGTAGAAGGAAGGGAATCATAAAAACAAGATCAGAACTTAATGAAGTAGAAAACAAATGCACATTAGAGAAAACCAACAAAGCCAAAAATTGAGTCTTTGAAAAGAATAATAAAATACATAGATCTCTAGCAAGAATGAAAACAAAAAAGAGGAAAAATAGCAATTACATTTATTGGCAATTAAGTTCACTATAGACCTTAAATACATTAAAAAATGAATAATATAATATTATAAATTCCTATGGCAAAAATACCATAAAATTTGGGTGAAATAGAAAATTTTCTGGAAAAGTACAATTTACAAAAGCAAAATACAAGAAATGGAAAATCTTAATATCCATATATCTACTAAATTAATCAAAGTCTTCACACAAAGAAAACTCTAGGCCCAAATAGTTTCATTGGTGAATTAGCCCAAATATTTCAGAAATAAATAATTTCAATATTACACAAACTAAAAAAAAGAACATACTACATTCTGTTAAGCCACCCTAGCTTTAATACCAACACCTGTCATTAAAACAAAAGAATTTCTGGCCAGTCTCTTCCATAAGCATGACACAAAAGCCCTAAACAAAATATCAGCAAATTGAATCCAGTGGTTCACAATAAGGATAATGCATCAGACCATGTGGATTTATTTAGAAAGGCAGAGATTGTTTCACAAATGAAAACCAATCACCTCATAAACATAATAAGTATGTTCACTTATTTATTTACAAAGGGGAAAAATCATATGGTCATCTCAATAGATGAAAAAAATTTTTTTATAAAAATTAATACCCATTTGTGATAAAGTTCTTTGTGAAGTAGAAGAGAATTTCTAATTTTTATAGAATATCCCAAAATATTTAAATATTTAAGTTTCTAAATATCTAGAGATTCTAGAGTTATAGAGAAACATTAAAAAGTTTCCCTGGAAATCAGAAATGAGACCAAGATGCTCACGCTCATTATTCCTATTCAAACTATTGTAGGGGGCCTCCCTGGTGGCACAAGGGGTTAAGTGTCCACACTGTGAAGCAATCGGCAGTTACTGCAGCACGAGTTGGATCCCTGGCCAGGGAGGTGACCAACATGGTGCAGCAGACTTTTCCTGTTTCGCCCGCTGCTCCCCTCAGCAGTGTATTTCAGTAGATCTGCCTGTTCTGCTCCCCACTCTGTCTCTGTGGATCCTCTCTCTCACCTGGCCCGATCTCTGGCCTGTACCCCAGTTCTTGTATGCATAAATAAATAAATCTTTAAAAAAAACTATCATAGAACTCTTTACCACTTAAATAAATAACTACTTCAAGAGGAACTATAAATTGTCATAAGAATTGGAAAGAAAAAGTAAAATTGCCATTATTTGTTATCAATATAATTATTGACATAGGGGAAAAATAATCCACAAAATGTTATAATTGAAAGTAAATTCAAAAAAATTACTTGATTTTATGGCTAATAGGAAAAACTAATTTATTAGTGGCAAGCAGAAAGTAAAAAAATATTTTAAATAATAACATTTACAATAGCAACAAGAAATTTCAAATGCTCAAATGTAAGTCTCATGAAAGATGTGCAAGTCTTTTACACTGAAAATTACAAAACTTAGCTAAAAGAAATTTAATAAAATATAAAGATGTTCATCTTCCTAAGTGTATGTATAGGTTCAGTCCAATACCAACCAAAATCCCAGCTTTTTTGTGGAAATTGACATGTTTATTCTAAAATTTATGTGAAAATACAAAGGACCCAGAAAACCCAATAGAATCCTGAAGAACAAAGCTGCTTTCACTACCAGATATCAAGACTAACAATAGAGCCACAGTAATTAATTCAGCGTGGTATTGAATTAATTGAAAGAGACCAGTAGGACAGAGTTGAACACCCTGAAACAGGCCCACATATACATTCTATGTGATTACTTGATTTATGAGAAATGTGAAATTGTAGGACCATGAGGGGAAGATTAGTCTCAAAAAATGGCACTATTGTCAGCTGCATATCCAGATGGGGGAAAAAGTAAATGTTGAACCTGCCTCCTCCTATACACAGAAATCAAGTGTAGATGGATTATAGTTCTAAATGTGAAAGGAAAATTTGTAAAGCTTCTAGAAAAAAAGAAAGAATACGTAATGACCTTTGAGACAGGGGAAATTTTCTTACATGGCATTATAGCATTAACCATTTAGAGGGAAATTTTGCAAAATTAAGAACTTTAGTTCATCCAAAGGCTTAATTTAGAGAGTGAAAATAGCAAGCCCAGAATAGAAGATATTTGCAAAACACATCTATGACAAAGGACTTAAATCTAGAATATATGAAAAACTTACAATCTAAAAAGAAAGAGATGGGAGAAAAATGGGCTTGACTAGGTAGTCACAAAATAGGATGGTTGAAGGGTCAATTAATTTATGATAAAGTGCATAGTTCAGTGGTCATTAAAAAGATTAAATAATGAGATGCTGTAGAGTAAGGAAAAATATCAGGCTTTTCTGCCCTCCCGCCATCAGGATAGATGAGGGAACCCTGTGATCCTGAATGCATGCCTGATGGTGGGCACCTGGAGTGGGTACACCTGCGCTAAGACTGTGCTTTTAAGGGCGGCATCACGGGGACGCCAGGAGAAGCCGAAGCAGAGGAAGCCAAAAGAGAAGCCGAGAAGCAGCAGAACGAACGCCAGAGAGCCCAGATAGAGTGAAGACTTGCTGGGGAGTGAAGCAAGACTTGCTGGGGAGGGAAGACCTGCCTGCCATATGCCTGGTGAACCCCAATAAAAGACCTGCAAAAACCCACTAAAGACTCTGACTCCTCCTTTACCCAGTCTGCTGGATCAGGAAACCTGCACTGTGTCCATTCCTGCCTTTACAGATGCGTGTAATGCCACTGGACTGACTAAAATGAAGTCACTCTACAGATCCACCGTGGGGAAGCTGAGGAGCATCTTCACTGCTGATGGGGTATGAGTTGCTGCAGCAATAGGGAAAATTGCTTCGCAGGTATAGGGTAAATGAATTGGTGTGGCTTTTTGTGCCTCTAGCATCTGTGGCTATCACCTGTGGCTTTAACGGTGTTAAGGCAGAAGGTACTTGGGAGTGTGGGCGCAGGGCACGCAGGCCTGATTGTTGACACCTGGAGCATGGGCGTGCGCGCATGTGTAAGGGCGCAGGGCACGCATGCCTGATTGTTGACACGGGGAGCAGGGGTGTGCACGCATGCATAAGTGGGCCTAGAGGGCGGAGATATAGGATGGCGTCGCTAAGAGACGGAAGATGGCTAGGAGAGGACTAGCAATAGCTACAAGGGGAAGAGACCACGAGAGACTGCCAGAGGCCAAAGAGAAAGAGTAAAGATTCTTTGGGGGCCTCTGGTGAACAGACCACAGCTTGGGACACTCCCACTCTGATTTGGAGGTAAGTGTTTTGGTAACACAGCGCCACAACCACCATGGGGTCCAGTACATCGCTCCCCTACAGCTCGGTCTAAAATAAACATAGCTGGAGCGTCTCATTGACCGTGGTTAGTAAACTGCGGTCCCACTGAAGAGATTCATATCCCAAACCAGGGAGCTGTGAAATGTTACATGACAAAAGGGAATTAAGGTTACTAACCAGCTGACCTAAAATTAGAGGGTATCCTAGATCATCCAGGTGGACCCGGTTCAACCACACAGGCCCTTAGAAGTGTCAGAAGGAGTAGAAGACAGCATCTGAGTCAGCTGAGAAGGATTGACTCAGTTGCTAGGATTGCCCATGAGTAGAGGAATATGGTCCTCTAGGAGCTGGGAAGGCCGGCATTTCTAGCCAGCCAAAAACTAGGAACCTCAGTCATGTGATCACTAGGAATTGACTTCTGCCCATACCTCAAATGAGCAGAAGCAAATTCTCTAAGGCCTCCAGTGTGCCAACATCTTGATTTCAGTCCGATGAGACCTATAGTGGAATTTGCACCTACAGAGTTGTGAGAATATTAATTTGTGCTCTTGTAGCTAAGTTTGCAGTGCCTTGTACAGCAGCAATTGAAAGCAAATATATTGGCCCCAATGCAAGGATATAGAATTTTCATAAGGGGCATAGCTGTTTTATCGGAAAAGAATTCACTAAAACATGAATTTTCCAAGTGGCCAGCTAATCCACTAGGTCAGCAAATTTGCCAAATTCACCCTGAAAATCCCTGGATTCTGGAGTGCTATAGGGATTGGCATAGGGACAAAGCCTTTAGAACTGTCCCCACTTTTTCAAACAGTGATGCACTAATTCTACTCATGATGTATGATTTATATGCTGAAAAAAATAAAAACTAATATCTATCAACTTGATAGTAATTTGCAGAAAATTTATATAGTTCATGATTCAGGACAAAAATTCTATATTGATGATAAAATCACAAAATCAACTACACATCTCAAATATGAAATAACTAAAAGAGTCAAACATCAATTGTCCTCAAATCTTACAAACATCAGAAGATGGGCTAAGCAAGAAAAAGGCAGAAACAGTCACATCAATTAATTTTGAGATCCAAATTAAAGCTGATATGTGCTTTGAGGAGCTGATGAAAGAATGCCCCAAATGACTGAAAATTGAAAACCAGAAAATGACATTGCAAAAGTATCCAAAGCTACCCCATTGTTTTCATCTGAAATTTAATAATCTGTTAGTAATGCACTAAGGGCTGATATATGTGATTTGGAGAATTAGCAAGCAAATGTCAAAATTGCAAATAAGAGAAAATTTTTTAAAAGATATTCACCAGCATCTAAAGAAATCCAAGGAAGCAGTCCCATCTAATATGAAATCTTGATATCTTGGTTTCTAATAAGGAGTAATTGGGATATGATGGTTTGGTAGAAGCTTGTAGAAAAGCTGAATTGAAGTCACAAGCAGCATGAAAGCAGGACAAGCACCCAGCAGAGATGACACCAAATGAAGCTCATGATGTGTCCCTCAAATGTGACATAGACAAAGAAAATCATAGATGAAGGATAAAAAGTAAACTGGTGAGTAGTCCAAAAAATGCTAGTTTTAAACTAAGAGGGGGACTAAGAAATGACAGCAGTACTCCTACTCCATAATAAATGTTGTTGGCTAATTGTTAGAAAAAAGTCAAAGGACCTTTGAGAAATTAATTGAATTCTCATACAAAAGTTAAAATTGTGGCAACAGAAAATGAATTCCAAAGTTATGGGTAAAAATGGAAAGATTCACATTAAAATACCTAATGAGCAAATATAATTTTTTGATTATTGAACATACTCCACCACACACACACTCCAGCAATGCTTATTTCAACAAACATTAAACTGCTACTATAAGAACAAAATTAAAACCAGTCCTCACACTTGATGACGAGCTCCAAAAGCCACATGAAAATCTTCCTATGCAATAGAAGTTGCTTTACAATGTAAATCAGAACATTTGTTAAATTATTCTTAATTGGATATTTAATCAATTGCCTTTGGCTTTTTCTGTCTATTTGTCCATCTGTCTATCTACCTAGCTGGTCATTTTGTGAATTGCTTTTTGGCAAAATGGCATTAGATCAATTTAATGTTGATAAATTTACCCAGACCTATTTCCTCCAGAGCAAATGAAGAACGCAAATGTTTTTTTAAGCTTTCTAGAAAGCAATTTGACAATCTGTGTTAAAAGCTGTAAAATTGTTCATGTTCTCTGACCAGTAATTCCACTTCTAGGAAATTATACTAAAGAAATAACGACAACGTGCAAAATACAAAGCTACATGAATTTCATAATAGAATTTTCTGGCACAGTAAAATGCTAAAGATAAGCTAAAAATTTCAATAAGAGAAGGTTGATTAAATAAAACAAGCAAATATATACATGTTGGGAGGCTTCATAATTTGAGCTGTAAAAGAATATTTACTATCACAGAAAGTTACTCAAACATTATTATTTTTTTTTAATATTAAATTTTATTTTTATATTCCCCCATACAATTGCAAACGCCCCATTCTGACCCCAATCCTTCCCTCGCCCCCCACCCCCCAAAAAGTGTCTCTGGTTCATAGTTTTTTGTTGATTTTGATTTTCACTTTCTTATATTCATTTTCCTGGTCCCTTATTTAAGTTTTCTAGATTCCTGCTATGAGTGAGACCATCTGGTATTTTTCTTTTTCTTTTTGGCTTATTTCGCTGAGCATGATCCCTTCCAGCGCCATCCATGTTGCTGCAAATTGCATGTGTTTATCTTTTTTGAATGCTGAGTAATATTCCATGGTATATATGTACCACATCTTCTTGATCCAGTCATCTATTTTTGGGCATTTGGGTTGTTTCCAAAGCTTAGCTATTGTAAACAGTGCTGCTATAAACATAGGGGTGCAGGTGCTCTTTGGAATTGATGTTTCTGTGTCCTTTGGGTAAATACCTAGGAGTGGAATTGCTGGATCATATGGAAGCTCTATGTTTAGTAGGTCCAGAAATCTCCACACAGCTCTCCATAGTGGTTGGACCAGTTTGCACTCCCACCAACAGTGCAGAAGAGTTCCTTTTTCTCCACATCCTCGCCAACATTTGTTGTTGCTAGTTTTTTTAATATGTGCCATTCTCACTGGTGTGAGATGGTATCTCATGGTAGTTTTGATTTGCATTTCCCTGATTACAAGTGATGTTGAACATTTTTTCATATGTCTGTTGGCCATTTGCATTTCCTCTTCAGAGAAGTTTCTTTTTAGCTCTTCTGCCCATTTTTTGACTGGATTATTTTCTTTGTTGTTGCTGAGTCTCATCAGCTCTTTGCAGATTTTTGTGATCAGTCCTTTATCATTAGTGTTGGGTGCAAAAATGTTCTCCCAGTTGTGGGGTTTCTCTTTGTTTTTGTTATTGTCTCTTTTGCTGTGCAGAAGCTCTTTAATTTGATGTAGTCCCAGCTGTTTATCTTTGTCTTCACTATCACTGCTTTGGGTGATGTGTCTGTAAAGATGTCTTTGATGTGCAAATCCTGTAGTGTTTTGCCTATATTTCCTTCTATGTATTTTATGGTTTCAGGTCTTATGTCTAGTTCTTTAATCCATTTTGAGTTGATTTTTGTGTATGGTGTGAGGTAGTGATCAAGCTTCATTCTTTTGCATGTAGCGACCCAGTTTTCCCAGCACCATTTATTGAACAAACTTTCTTTGCTCCAATGCATAGTCTTTGCTCCTTTGTCAAAGATTAGTTGACCATAAATCTGTGGGTTTATTTCTGGATTTTCTATTCGATTCCATTGGTCTGTATGTCTGTTCTTGTTCCAATACCATGCAGTTTTGATGATTATCAAACATTATTATTAAGTTAAAAAAAAATAGGTTGTGAAACAGACTATTCTACTTTAGTCAGAAAAAAAAATGCCATATGCATATGACTGAATGGATAAACTACAAAATATTTGCTGAGGTTATTTTGGGGGTTGGCATTTAGGATAAATTTTATTTTCTTTGGGCTTACCTGAAATTTTCTAATTTTTCCACATTGAATATGTGTTACTTCTTTATAAAGAGAAGAAACTAAATCTTTTCCTCACCAACTAGCTTCGAAGCCAGGAGAGTGACCACCTCACTGTGAGTGTGACCTTGGCAAGCCCCCTCACCTCTTTCCAAACTTTTCGTATTTCTCATCATCCCTGAACTTCACATCTCCTGGCCTTTCCTTTCCCTTCACTAAAATTCCATTAGTAACTCACTGCTTCCAGGATTCTAAATCTCATGAACCTTAGCATTGCTTGGGAACTGTTTTGAACAGTTATATGTTGACCTCTGGGGCTTTCATACAATAACTGTGAGCTGCAGACACTCCAGGAGAAGGGGAGAGAAGGTGCACTCCCCAGAGCTCATTCTTCAGTGGAGGAGACAGGTATCTGATGCAAGCAGCACAGCAATGTGATAAACGCTGCACTAAAGAATGAGCGATGTAGTGCAGGGTCACAGAGGTCTGCTACAAGAGAGGACTGCGAGTTGGATTCTGAAATGGAAGTTCCCGAACGCTTCCTGCAATCAAGCACTGAGCTCCGTGCTTTGGTGCCTCATCTCAAGTAACCCTCACAAAAACTGCACCCAGTTGCTGACACTGGCCCAGCCAAGTGGGAGGTTGGTTAAGATACGCTATGAAAGACCTTGATGCTTAGCAAGCGCCTGATGGATGTGGGCTATCGTCTTGGAAGATCCCTGAGCCCAGGAGTCTCAGGGATCCTGTCAGCTGGTGATTAGCCGGGT
The DNA here is from genome assembly GCF_014898055.3 of Talpa occidentalis. NCBI lineage: Eukaryota > Metazoa > Chordata > Mammalia > Eulipotyphla > Talpidae > Talpa > Talpa occidentalis. Next base: position 135,299,827 of record NW_023603184.1, read on the forward strand.
GACCTTGTGGGTCAGGGCCTACACGGGAAGACAGAGCCCGTGCTAGGTGGCTGAGGACAGTGGTTAGCAGCTGTGGCTGGAACTTTAGGACTGAGTGGGAGATGCTGAAGAAGAACAGAGAAACCCTGTGGTGAGTTGCTACCACCGCCTGCTGGAGGGAGGAGGGAGAAAGTGGGCTGCTAGGGCCTGGGAATCTGGACTTCTGGCAGGGTCTGGGGCCCCTGAGGCGGGGTGAGGGAGGCTGGAACGCAGTAGGCTACACAGCTGCTGCGGAACTTGCTACCTGACACTGGGAGGGAAGGAGGCACCATCCTGGCGGCTCCTTAACTCAGATTCTTCTCCTTAAGCCGCTGGCAGAGCTGAGCAGCCAGGGGAAGCCATGGAAGGCGGGTGAGCTAGAAGGAGAGCTCTTGCTTCTGGATCCTGGCTGGCACTGTGGTACTGTTGCAAAGTGTAGTTGAGGGAGATGTGTGGAGGAGAGACGTGTAGAGACATTTGAAAGAGACAAATAGGTAGAGACGTGGGGAGGTTGATAGTGGCAGCCATTATCTTGATTCGTACTTTGATTTTGCTCCTTCTGTCCCAGACATGCCTGGTGCCTTTGGTCCCTTTCCTATGGTTCCTGCCGGAAGGTGCCTTAGACTTGTGGCAAGGTTATGGGTCTTGGCAGCCCTACTTCGGGCCAACACTGTTTGGCTGGACATTTGCCCACAAGGCGATGGGTAATTTGGGGTGTTTTTTGGGAGAAATATCCTTCTTTCTATGCACAATAATTCTGTTAAAGATCTTTCATGCGAAGAGTCCACTTTGCCTTTAGGTGGTAGATGGCAGGACCCAGTTTTTGAGGATGCAAGTTGGGGGGAAGAGGTTTCTGGGTACCCCTTGGTTGCACACTGACATAGGGAGGAGGGAGAATCTCAAGAGATGTGACAGTTAAGCACAGAGAAAGAACACAGGGTGACCTTGAACCAGTCCTTTGACCTTCAGTGTTGCAGCCCCTGAGCCACAGTTAGAGAGGGTAGACCTGGTCACCAAGACCCTGTCCTAAGTGCTGGGCATCTGTGAGAAAAGAAATTGCTTGGCTTCTCACAGAAGAAAAGATGCCAAGAAATTGAAGGTACGTGTGTTAAATGACCCTGTCCTTCTTAGCACCTCCTCAGCTCCTTATCCACCCTCCTGCCTTCTACAGCCTCCACACTCAATTGGAAAAAGCTCAGAATCTCCTTTGGAAAAATCCACCATCCTTCCGGCTCCTGGCATTTGCACGTTGTAGGGAATTCAGGTTGTTCTGACTTTAATTAGTAGGTGCTAAGCAGTTTCCACATTTTTTAATTTTATTTATTTTTAAGATTTATTTATTTATACAAGCATTGGGGTACGGGCCAGAGGCTGGGAAGGTGAGAGGATTCACCAGAGTCAGAGCAAGGAGCAGAACAGGCAGAAGGACCGAAAACACTGCTGAGGGGACAAGCGGGGGAAACAGGAGCGATCTGCCGCGCCATGTGGGTATCTCCCCGACTGGGGACAGCTTCACAGCACCAGGCTCAACCCGCTGCACCACAGGGGAGGCCTCCACATTTTTTTAGTAAATATGTCAAAACATAAAATCCCGTTCATTCTTTCATTTTCCCCACCCCCCTCCTTCGCTACAGGCTTTTCTCTTAGCTGCTCAGCTAAGAAGTGTTTTTCTTCAGCAAGAGTGAAAGTGGCATTAACAGGAGGAGTCTGGCAGTTTTACAGTCCCTCTCGAATCCTCAGCTGCCCTCCTGGTCATTCATCCATCTGTTTATTTGCTCATTCATTTGCTCGCTATGGAGCAGGCCGTGACTCCCGGCTTTGGGTTTTACTGGAGCCTCAAGGATAAAGCCGGCATCATGAAGGACACCCTCACCACCCAGCACGCTGCTGGGCAACAGGGGACTACGAGGAGCCTTGGGGGAAGTTGTGCACTTCATTTCCTTCTTGGTGGGCCTCCTGCTGAGAGGATTAAAAAACAGCTCTTCAATTGCCATTGCGCAGCTGGCCCTGTCCCCACTTGGGTCCGCCCCTCCCCGCCAGCCTCGCCCCACGCCCCATTCTTCCTGGTTCCCTGGGTGGAGAAGCTGAGTTTTTGCACAGACCCTTGCCCCAACAAAGGAAACAGCAAGTGGAGAGGATGGGCCCTGGGGTGCAGGCCGAGGGCTCCCCAGCGTTTTCCAAAACCAGCTGCCAGTAGGGCTTACTGCCCAGGCTCCGGGAGCCGTGCTCAGTTTTCATGGCCAAAGTGAGAGGCCTCTGGGTGAGCTGGGGGGGAACTTTCCCATCTGCCTTTTGTTTGTTTAACCTAAAGTGACATGTGAATATAAAATCCAAAATGATGTCCAAGGGCTGGTAGCTCCGTGTCAACCCAGACCGCACACGTGGTGCCCTCCCTCCACAGCTCTTCCTGGGCACACTTCACCTAGGCGGCATCTTTGGGGCTTCCAGACCAGCTTTTCATCCTGAGTGGGTTGAACCCACACAGATCCAGTCAAAGTCAGTGACTCCACTGTCCTCCCCCACCGGCCCTGGTAAGTGGCAGGGGCGGGGTACTGCCTGGGGGGCGGGTGTCTCCGTTTCAGCACCTCCCATGCCCCTGGGACATCATGGTCCAAAAGGAAAACTGAATGCTCCCTGGCCTTGAGGAGGCCGTCCCAGCTTCAGAGGAGCAGATACATAAGCCAGATCATTTCAACAGAGGAAATGGAGGTGCAGGTGCGTGAAAGAATGTGGAGACCACCTACTGTTGCCACTGGCGGGGACTAGGAAGGCACGCTAGCCTAGTCCACTGTGATGTGAACGCTGGGGTGCAGGGAGGTGAGGTGACTTGCCCAAGGTCACCCAGCTGGGAGCCACACAGCCCTCACACGGGAGCCTCAGCCTCGCAGTTCCCAGTTCCGCAGTTCCTTAAGCCGAACGTCACATTTCCATCCTGAGCTTGCGCAGACCCAGAGTTGTCAGCTCCCTCTACCTCCTCCTCATTCTCCTCTGAATCATTCGACTTCTCAAAGAACTAATGACACTCCCTTCTGCTATCAACTCCCCAAGTTTTTGCCCTCCCCAAGTGACAAGTGATGGTCCCTACGTGCCTGGGGCCCAGAAAGGCACTTGCTAGAACCATCCAAGGAGGCGGGCGGGCAGCGAGGAGTGCCAGCAAGATCGTTTTCATTAATTTATACCATTTCGCAGCTCCTGCAATCTGCCTGCTCCCTGCTGGTCCTTCTATGTCCTGACTGAGATGGCTGTTCTGTTTGTTTCTATTGTCTGAGAAATAAAATGGTTTTGATTACACCCACGTTGGTCTCTGGTGCATGACTACATTTTGGCTGCCCACGGGCAGAAGGCACCATCTGTAGTTCCTGCCACTGACTCCTAGGAGAGGCCTGCTGCCTGCTGAGGCGCTTGGCCAGGGGGCACCACCAGACCCCACCCCCCGCCCCGTGGCTGGTTATGGATTGAGGGGTGGGGAGAGAGCTACGTAAAAGGGCGAGGTGCAGGATGGCAAGGTGCAGGTGAGGTGAAGAAGTGAAAACTAACATTTTTGAGAAGATAGGCAGGGTGAGTCAGTCAACAACTACTCTGTCAGACCCTGTTCTCAGTGTGGGGACTCAGGGGGGAGCATGGGGCAATGATGTTGCTCAAAGTACTTAACTGGTCCACAGAGACACCAACCAATCAACTGCCCTGCAGCCCTGACAAGGGTTCCAGAGATGCCCCCCACTGTTGCTGGATCCTGGTGAGATCAGAGAGGGGGATTCCAAGGGAAAAGCTGAAGTGCCAGGATGGTGGAGTCCCAGACGGCTGCCAGTGAGAACTGCAGTTGTACAGGAGTGAGGGATGCCACCCTGTGCCCAGAGGGTCAGGTAAGAGGGCTGGGGAAGGCTACAACAAACTGTCCATAGTTGGGCACAACCAGTACTTATCAACAGCCCATAACTGTCTTCTGAAAGAAGAGGCCCTATGATTCTGGACCTTCCGATTTTTTGAGAATCAGTTCTGGAGGGTATGTATGTGTTGTGTGCACTTTCAATTAAAAATAAATCGTTATATCCAGTCTAGGTCAAAGAAAATGTATTCTAGCCCACTCCCCTGAGAGTCCTCACTTTTCACCCTCTGGCCTTAGGCTAACCAGGACTTCACTAGTTAAACTGCAGTTAATTCTCACAACCACCCGCATTGACCATGCTGCTCCCCACAGTTGACAGATGAGAAAAGCCGAGGATGGGCTTTCTGCCGGGGACAGGAGCCCAAGAGGGCACGTGCTTGTGCAAGGGAGGGTGGCTGCTGAAACAGAACTCCTGTCTCCCGGAGGAGAGAGCACCCCACCTTGGCAGAAAAGTTCAGGTGAGGGCTGGTCCAGGGCTGAGGGCAGAACTGCAGGGGGGCTAGAAGGACCCTGGGGGACTGTGGGAGGGCTGAGAAGGGATATAATCTGTCGTAGATGTGGGGCTACAGTAGATGTATTAGAGAGATTCTGGAACGCAGCCCAGCCAGAGGGGCAGGAAAATTTAGGTCGTAATGGGGGAGTCAGGGACCCTACAAAGAGAGTCAGAGGGTGGGCTGAGGTTTAAATCTCCACCTGACTACAGATGGGTCCACACACCCCCTTCTGCACTGGGTCCTGGGGAGCTGGTTACCTGCACAGGCCCTGCACAGGCCGTTTCAGTGATGCTTAACCTTGCACCTAGGTTTGAATCTGTCTGCTTCTGTGGGTCTCTGGTGGGGCCACCAGTGGGAGGGTGGTCTTGTGTACCCCTCTTGTAAAACTATTATAGTGGCAGCAAATGAGAGGTACACTGAGAAGGGCCTAGCAGGCAGTAGGAATCCCCCTGGGAAAGAACACAGAGACAGGAATGTGCATGTTCATGGGAGATGAACTCGGGGGAAAGTGGACAGGGACAGGGACTAATGGAAATAAAGGCTTAAATAGAAGGCTGTGGCCAAGTTAAAAGACCCTTGGAGAACTAAGGCTGTCGAGTTAAGATATTTTATTCAGCAAGCAACAGGGAGCCTTGGAAGACTTGGTAGCAGAGTATCTGAAGAATTAGGAGGCTGTAAGCTAACAATACCTGAGTTTCTAACTTGTGCCAGTCTATTTATATATACTTCACCCATCTTTATATATGCCTGAGGTCAGCTAGGTTATAAGTGACAATTTAGGATAATTGAACTGGAGGGAACTTCGTGAAACTGAAGTTGGACAGAGAATACTTAGAAGCCTATAGAAATATTCTGGGCATGAATAGCAATCTCTGTAGGTGCAGCTGAAGCAAGGAGAGTGGCATGGGAGCTGCATGCTGGATGCTTAGAGTGGGACCCTGTGGCTGCTGTGGTGAGGGTAGAGCAAGAGGGGGCATCACTGACAAGGAATGGGACCCTGGAGGAACCATTAGCAACATAGGGAGTTTCTGAGGAGGGCTCAGGTTTCAGAAGATAGTCTTACTGTGATTTTAGAAAGGGTGCAGAGGTGTGGGAAATGTGATTTTTACTTCCCAACGTGGCAGTACAGAAAAGCAGACTAGAACAGAAGTTTCTAGACTTTTTAAAGAAATCCGATCCACAGCAAAATTATATATTTACCCCTTCTGACAAGTAATGTACTCAGATTCTTTTCCCTTCCATTATAGTCTAGTTCATGGTAGGTCTGCCTGTGACCCAGCAATTCCACTCCTAGGAATCTGCCCAAAGGACACGCAAACAAATTTGAAAGGAAACCTGCTATCCTATGTTTATTGCAGCACTGTTTAAATTAGCTAAGATACTGAGCCTCCCCTGGTGGCGCAGCGGTTGAGCGCTGGGTTGCAAAGCTGCCCACCCCCCCCCACCCCACCCTCCGCCTCTCAGCTCTGCAGCGCCGGTTCGATCCCCGGCTGCTCCCCGGCCACCGGAGGAGGGTCCCACATGGCGCGCAGACCTCTCCTGCCGCCCGCTGCTCCCCTCAGCAGTGTACTTCGGTCCTTCTGCCTGCTCTGCTCCCCGCTCTGGCTCTGGTGAATTCTCTCACCCTCCCACACTTCTGACTGTATCCAGTGCTTGTATAAATAAATCTTTAAAAAAAAATAAAATAAGATAGCTAAGATTCAGGGCCTCCCCTGGTGGCGCAGCAGTTGAGCGCTGGGCGAGGCTGCCTGCAGCCTCTGCAGCACCGGTTCGTTCCCGGCCGCCTGCGAGGGTCCCACCAAAAAAAAAAAAAAAAAAAAAAAAAAAGCTAAGATACGGAAGCAAACTAAATGCCCAAAAACAGATGAATAGATCAAGAAGATGTGGTCTATATACACAATGAAATACTACTCAGTGATCAAAAAAGAAACTCATGTCATTTGCAGCAGCATGGATGGAGCTGAAAGGGATTATGCTCAGCAAAATAAGTCAGAAGGAAAAAGAAAAATATCAGATGGTTTCACTTAGAGGTGGAATATAGGGGAACCAAACAAAGGGAAAGGAAAAAGACAAAACTTGCAGGAAAACCATAAATCTGAGGCATACAGTAGGGGAGGGGGAGGGAGGGGTCAAAACAGGAGAGGAACAAGTACAAGAGACTATGGTTCATGGGTGCTGTTGTGGTGGGAGAATTATGGGGACTATGCCTTAGGGGAGAAATCAATTATTGTACAAAAATGAACAATGTAAGAAAACAAAATAAATAATATATATATATTATATATACATACAGAAAGAGAGAGGAGAGAGAACGCCTTTTGCAGGTGGCAAAAAAAAAAAAAACAAAAAAAAAACAAGAGGAAGACACAGCAAGGAGGGAGAATTAAGAGTCATGGGTAGGGTAACCGAGTTCATCAGGTATTTTGCACCTTAAGTCTCTGTGGCTATCACCTGCAGCCTTGATGGTGTTAACACAGAAGGCGCTTGGGAGTGTGGCCTCGGCGCACATGTGCCTGATTGTGGACACGTGGAGTATGAGTGTGGGCATGCGTAAGTGTGCACATGTAGGGTAAGGTAAAAAATCAGGCTTTTCTGCCCTCCCGCCATCAGGATAGATGAGGGAACCCTGTGGTCCTGAATGCATGCCTGATGGCGGGCACCTGAAGTGGGTCCACCTGTGCTAAGACTGTGCTTTTAAGGGCGGTGTCACGGGGACGCCAGTAGCAGCCGAAAGAGAAGAAGCCCGAAGCAGAAGCTGAAGAGAAGCCAAGAAGCCTAGCAGAAGCTGAAGAGAAGGCCGGAGAGCCCAGACCTGCTGGGGGCTGTGAGGCCTGCCAGCCTCCCGGCCCCCCCAGTACCCCTGCCTGCTGTGTACTGGCTAAACCCCAATAAAAGCCTGCAGAAAGCCACTGAGGACTCTGACTCCTCCTTTACCCGGTCTGCATGGGATCAGAAAACCTGCACTGTGGTCCATTTCTGACTCTACAGCATACCTGAGCCTGGAGATCAGGGCTATAAGCGTGGCATCACTCAGAGACAGAGGCTACAGGAGAAGACAGCTGCGAGAATTTGAGTGACTACGGAAGAGGCAAGACCACAAGACGAGAGGATGCCAGAGAAAGTGTAAAGATTTGTGGGGGGCTGGGAGGCTCGGTTGCCTGCCTGCCTCCCAGTACCCCCTGGCCAGCCCATGCCTGCCTCCTTGCATGCCAGCCTCCCTGCCTGGTGTGCCTGTGTACCTGGTTCCCTGAGAACCTGGTACAGCCTGAAAAATCCACCAAGGACTCCGGGACTGTCCTTTATCCATCTGCCCGAATCCACAGTGAACCTGCCCTGTGCCCGCTGGCATTACACATGAGCAGAGGACTCGAGGGCAGAGCATCTGAAAGACCACTTGTTTTTAGAAGAAGTTATCAGGCACCTTTCAAGGACAATTTTCAGTCAATGGTGGATATGGAAACCAGATGCCCAGGACTAGTGGGCATGAGGAGGTGAAAGAGAGACACTACATCTTCAAGGGCATTGTGCTCCAGGCAGAGGAGCGGGAGCCTGTCATGAGGATGTGAGTGAAAAATGTGAGAGTGGTGTCTGGCAGTGGGGGAAGTCAAGTCCCAGCAGAGATGGAAGTCGCCAGAGGGAGCAGGGATACAAGCGCAGGTGTACTCCTTTGGAAGGTGGCAGAGGCAGGAAGGAGAAACGCTAGGTAATGACAGACATTTACAGAGGTAAAGAGGGAGTGTTGACAGGCAGAAGGAGGGGGGTGATGCAATGTGAACGGCTGACCCCAATTTTCTCAGTGAAGTAGGGGCCAAGACCTTGTTCTCAGTCAACGGGAAATATTTGGAACAGCTGCTAGGAAGCATCCACGAGAAGGAAATATGGCAATTCTGAGACCTCGAGGACCAGTTTCGATGCCTTAGTCTGTGTTTGAGACCCTCTGCTCTCTCCTAGCAGATATTTTCAGAGCAGGACTTCCTTGTTTCCCCAAAGTTACACCAGGGCTCCCTCACCTGGAATGGGCAGGGGTGGGGGAGGGGTGATTCAAGGAACGTTGATTGCCTTTTAAATGGTCAAGAACACCAGACATTCCGGCCTGATATTTTTAAAAGAATCTTGCCTCTAGGCTTTCCAAAATAAGCTCCTTCTTCTAGATTTTTGCTTCCACTTCCAGTAAATCTCTTAACAGCACAGGCTGGTCCATCTGGACCGATCAATCAGCCGTCATCATAAGGCAGTATTTTTTCCCCTTCCCCTCCCTGGGATCTGTCACCCTGGACAAACGCTGGAACCACCTGGGAGAGTTATAGATAATGAAGCCTGTCCCACCCTAGAGACAGACTTAGCTGATCTGGGTTTGTGGTTGAGCAAATTCTAATATGCCAGCTAAGCATGAGAACCACTGAGCCCCTTCTGCCCTAGGTGTGCTCTATGGACAGAAAGTGCCAGCATTGACCTGGTGTCCGTAGAAATGCAGTTTCAGGCTTTTCTCCCCTCCAGACACTGAAGTTGGACGAGGAATACAGGTGATTAGAGTCTGAGAAGCTCGAAGCTTGTACTAGAGTCTTAACTTTGTAAGCCCTTTCTCCAGTCCCGTGTGAGATCAGGGAGGTAGGTCTCCGAGCTCAGGCCTCCTTGACACTAAGAAGCCTGGCCAATAGCTGATGGCTGCTTTCTCCTAGAATGTGACACAGATACCTCTCAGGCCATTGACCAACAAATCCTTCCCAACATGAGACATGGAGGAGACCAGCAGACTCAGAGCAGCAGAGATAGGCCCCAGCTTAGCAGTCTAGAGCACAATTAGTTGGAGCATCCTTGTAGGGTCATCAACTTTCATGTTTGTATGGGACTGTCCCAGTTTTGGTGCTGTGAGTCCCATATCTAGGGAAATTCATCAGTCCCAGGCAAGTTGGCAGGGGGGCTACCCTATGGGAAGTAACATTTAAAAGTGATTTAAACTTACACCCCTCCACACACACACCATCAAAAGTAAGAGTTCTCTTTGGTACCCACCCCCGCCCCCCACTTCCGCTGTGAACTCACATAGTTAGGAGCCACAGTAGTTTTTATGCATAGAGTTAATGTTTAGAAATTCAGCTTCACTCATTCAACAAAAATCCAGAATATTCTTAGCACATCAGCCTCTGTGTAAGGTGTGAGGAAGCAACAATATCGAAGTAGATGACCCCTGGGATTACAGTCTAGAGGGGAATATGGGAGTGGTGACAGGACAGTAGTGGTGTGAGGGACCCCCAGAAACTTGTAGAAGTGCCCAATCTATATACGGGACCAGGGGCTTCTGAAGGAGGGAAGAGTTAATTGGGCAGGAGGCCAATGGGTTTATGTGAAGGGGCGAAGAGCTTCCTAAGCAGAGGAAATAGGGGTTCATGGACAGGAGCCAAGAGAGCTGAAAGGTCAGAATCTCTAAGGCAGATGCTGTGGGAGGTGGGAGGTGAGCATACTGACCAGCTCTGGGGAGGGAGGCAGAGGCTGGCCTGTGCATGGCCTTGTCGAGCAAGTCCAGGAACTGGGCGTGGTTCTGAAAGAAGTGGATCCCCAAGAACTTTAAGTCATATTTAAGAACCCAGTTTGGGTGAAGAAGCATTCTGTGATTCTGTGGAGAACAGAATGGAGAAAATAAGATGAAAACGGGGAGTCAAATAGGGGTGAAGTAATCCAGGAGGAAAATGAGGAGAGGTCAGGCTGAGGTGGTGGCAGCTGAAGCCCAGGGACATGGATGGATGGAGAAATGCTCAGGAAGTAAAAGTGATGGAAAATGTGTTGATTGACAAATTCCCGTGACGGAGAACAGGTGACAGAAAAGAACAAGAGGAGCTGAGTGAGGAGCACACCTGGGTTTTTTTCTTTTTTATTTTTTTTTTACTTTGTTTCTCAACAATGTCTAGATTTACAGAAAAGCTGCAAGAAATAGTTGTTTCCATCTCTCTCATGGAGTATCTGCAAATGTACACATCACACCTGTTCACCAAACAACTATCAGAATCAGAAAATCACCATAACAAACCCAAAAGAAACACCCCTTCAAACTTCACCAGCTTTTATAGAACAAATATATATTTTTTCATTTCCAGAATCCCACACTGCATTTCCCAGAGTCTGCACGTCTGCGGGAGTCCTTCAGTCTCTGCTGTCTTTCAGGATCTTGAAAGCTCAAAGACTATCAGTCACTTGTTTGCTGAGCACCCCAAAATGTGGGGTCCCATCTGGTAGCTTCATGTCTCTAACTCTGGAGGTAAGTAGTGAGCCCCCTGAGGGCAGGGCATTGTTCACTGGCAGGATCCCCAATGCTGGAAGCAGCAACACACCCATGGCTGTGATCAGTGTGCTGAGGAATGACCAGGAAAGTGAAGTAACCACCTCTGAGGTGGTTTAAAACAGTTTCATAAATCTCCTCTCCCCACTGAACTAGTCTGCTTGGGCTGCCATAACAAAACACGGCAGATGAAGTGGCTTCCACACAGAAATGCACTTCTCGCTGTTCTGGAAGCTAGGAGATTGAGGCTCCAGGGAGGGCTCTCTCCCTGGCTTGTACATGGCCACCTTCTTGCCACACCCTTTCACAGCAGAGAGAGAGAGAGGAGGTGCTCTGGTATCTCTTCTGCAGGGGCAACCTCGAGAGCCCCACCGCCAGGGTCTCATCTAACCCTAATGACCAGAGGTCCCACCTCCAAGTACCCTCATGTTGGGAGTTGGGGCTCTAACAAACTGCGGGGGAACGATGCAGTCCATAGCATCCAACTTAGCAGAAAGGAGAACATGTTAGACGGGAGAAAAGGATTTCTTGAGTGACTCTAGGAAAGTGTTCAAATACCCAACTGACTTGCATTTCATTAATTACATTCACTTTTTTGAGTCCTTACAACTGCTAGACACAGACAATGAGGACATGGGGAACAGTCTGCCCTGAGCTCACCTTCCAAAGGGAGAAGGTGATGGGGGAATCCGTGACCACTGGGCAGGCAGCCTCTGGGGAGTAAGTGCCCTGGGAGCACAGCCAGGAAGGGAGGAGGGAGAGGAGGCAGCTGGAGAGAGAGGTGGGGCCCGGAGGAGGTTAGGGATGGGGCTGGTAAAGGAAGAGGGGACAGGTGTCCGGGAGAAGAAAGCCTCCCCATTCAGAAATCACAAGACAGAGGTCTATGGGTTGTGCCTGGGGGAGGGCAGGGAAGGGAGATTGGCTGTCAGGAAGTAGGAGGATGAGGTTGGAGGCTGGACAGAGAGATTAGATCCAAGTCCTGGCAGTCCCTAATTGTCACCATGGGGAGGGCATTGCACAGTGGTCCATGATCATGAGGAGGAGGAGAGTGATGTGCTCAGTCGCGTGATGTGGAGTCACAGCTGGGCTGCTCCGCGGCCTCCTTGCTGGGAGGAGCAGCTGTGGAGGCAGCAATGACAGACATGCTCAGGGGCCTCTGCTCCTCTCCCTCCTTGCCTGCCATGTCTCACGGGTTGTCCTCCCTCAGCTCCCACCTTCACGCCCAGCCACCCCACCTCACCCTCACAGGTGCCAGTTGCCCTTCCCCCGGGGGCCTCGGGTGAGTTCTTCTCTCAGCACCCACTGGAAGGTCTCGCCTGTGCACCTTGACTCGCTCCAGCAGAGACGGCCCCTCCGTCTTTCCCGCCACGCCGTCACTAGACGCGCTCTCCATCACCACTTCTGTGCAATCTGCTCGCATAACTGTTTCTCTTCTCAGACTTAAAGGTCACTGAGAGAAGGAACCATATTTATGTATCTGCCTTCCTAGGGCTGGCACACGCTTGGCACAGCATAGGTGCTAAAAAAAAATAGCTACTGAATTTAATTATGTTTAATTAAATCCTAGAAAGAACGTTAGAGTTTGGATTCGAGAAGCCGAAGCCCAGCCCTGCAAGTCAACAAGCGAGGTACCTGACTTTTCTAAGTCTGCCTCCCCAGCTGTAGGAGAGGGAGTTAGGGTGCTCTCCTCTATTCCGGCTTTGTCCTGAAAGCCAACTCTAGACTGGAGCATGGGCGCTCACTTCTGTCCAGCCCCTGGGCCTCACCCAGAGTCACTTGTTTAGAGTCTGGAGAGTGGACAGAGCAGCCACACGCAAAGAACAGACAGGGCCACCAGCTCTGGGGGGCCCGCTGCCTGCCGGACGGTGGCAAGTGCAGGAAAGAACGGCTTTTGTGTGTTTGAAGTGGAGAAGCCAGCAGGGAAGAGACTAGAAAATTGATCAAGAAATTGTTACTATCACCCAGGTGAGGATGGTGGCCTAGCAGGAGAGAGAAGGCAAAAGCGACAAACCAGTGTTCTGGCTCATTCATCTATCTAGAGTCCTCAGCAGAGTTCTCACAAAAAGCAACTACTCAAGAAATATTTTCTGAATGACTGAGCCAGAAATTGCACTCCACTTTTTTTTTTTTAAGAATTATTTATTTATTTATACAAGCACTGGGTATAGTCAGAAGCGCGGGAGGGTGAGAGAATTCACTAGAGCCAGAGCGGGGAGCAGAACAGGCAGAAGGACCGAGGTACACTGCTGAGGGGAGCAACGGGCGGCAGGAGAGGTCTGCGCGCCATGTGGGACCCTCCTCCGGTGGCCGGGGAGCAGCCGGGGATCGAACCGGCGCCGCAGAGGCTGCAGGCAGCTTCGCAACCCAGCGCTCAACCACTGCGCCACCGGGGAGGCCTGCACTCCACTTTTGTGGACTAAAGTTGATGTCACATTTTAAATAAAATCCACCTACCAACTTCTAGACTGATGTGGTCCGTGAAGCTAGAACTTCACCGCCTTCTATAATCACAGAGCCCGATTTTAAACCACAGTCCTTCAATATAAAAGGAATTTAGGCTGATGACTAAGTGCACTGCAAAGTGGACTTATATTTTATGAAGATGTTCAGTAATAGAAGTTGACATATAAATTAAAGGGTTATCCCTATATTCGCTAGAAAAGTCAATGAACCATAAATTTACCCCATGCCTGCCCGGTCTCCCTCCCAATTTCTTCCATTGTCCAGACATTCTGGTAAATTATCATTGCTACAATATTTTAATGTTTTAGGAAGCATTGGAATAAATATTTCTGTCTGGAAAAGGGGGGAGAGGAAGAAGAATGTCTTCCTCCTGTGCAGTAGTTCACTGGTATCTCACAGACTAAGGATGAGAGACTCCAGCTTAGCGATTTGCCTTCCATCTTGAGCTTACCACTTCCCCTCTCTGGATCCTGGTTTCTTACCTTTAAAAATCAAGAAAACAATGTTCTTCTTCCCTACCAGGGAAATGTGAGCCAGGGCCACTGCTTGTGTCAGAAGAAACAGAAGTTCCAGGACCCACCAGGGTCCTCCAATACCCTTTTGAAGCCTCCAGGAAAAAGCTCAAGTCAATCAATTAGACAGTTTTTAAGTAGTTATTATTCCCAGGTAAGTAACCCCCAAGCACAAGTCTCCTGAAAAGCCATTAAGACCAAATCCATTGAAAGGAGTAATTGCAAGAGAGGAGAAACCCACCCCTCCCCTCTCTGCACCCTGCCCACAATCTAATTTGCCCTGTTCTCCAAGGAAAGTCACAGTGAGTCTTAAAGTATGGCAGGGCCATTGACAGGAGAAAGGATTAGGCCCTTAAAGGGATATGGGAAGGAATATGTTTCTGAGGAGAAGAGTGAGAGTCGATCTTGTGTTGCTGTGCTTCGACACACCTGGAGAATTCCTTTAACTGCCTTCCACCTCCCATCCAGAAGCTTGCTTCTCTGTCAATCATTCTTCAGCTCTCCCAGCATTACTCCTACCCCTCCTGCCCAGTCCTTCAACATGATGGGTTCACCCTAGTCCAAATAACTCATCATGTGGTTACTTCTTACACATCGGTCTCTCTCACCCTAGACTCTGAGCTCCCCCGCTCATCTCACACTGCCAGGGTGTGGCACCAGCTGTGTTCACTCACTGCAAGTTCACGTGGATCCTTTATCTGCCACCATAGGAAATGGACAAGGGGACATTTTAGTCTTTAGAAATATGCCCTTTGGGATTGGAAGAGCCTTTAAGAGGTCTGGAAACACTCCCTTCTTTGACAAGGCTGCTGGCAGACCCAGTGGGACTCACCCAGGTCCTGTCTGTCTTTGACTCTAGTCCTCAGCATAATTTCACCCAGTTGTCTTGTCCACCTCAGCTAGCTCCACTTCCCCTTCTATAAAACCTGTTTAATAATTGTCCTTTCATAGCATTTTTATTAACCAGGCAGTATGCCATACCTTTTTATTAGGGAAAATTGCAAACACATGAAAGCAGAGAGATATGAACAACCCAACATAGCATTTATGAACACATGACCAATCTTGCTTCAACTTTATTCACTGGATTATTTTGAACCAAATTCCAACCATCATATAAAATAAACACTTTATTTGAAGCACATGCATAGGAAGGAAATTTAATTGAAATCATGAGGACCCTCTCTCTATGAGGCTTTTTTTTTTTTTTGATAGGAGGAAAGAGGAGGGAGACATTTGAAATCATATCATATACTCCTCCACAACCAAACCAATTCTTTTTAGTTTTTTAAGGTTTTTTTTTTCTTGGCAGATAAACACTCGATAGGCATCAGAGGCAAGATGCAAGGCAGTGAGTACAGTACTATATAAAATGTCAGCACTAACTTTGCAAAGACCATATCCTCTGGGCTTTCTCTGAAACAAAATGTGCAAAAGGCAGGTGTAGCCAAATGGACAGAACACTTCAAGTGCCTTTTTTTTTTCTGCATTAAATAGTCACATTGCAGGTGCAGACACACACTTATTGCCACACACCTTGGGTTTCTCACTTGCTCCCACCCACATGCATACACAGCAGCAGTGGGCATCTCTGCACCCCCACCATGACTACTCTCATTTACCTGCAGCTGCCTGGTTTGGAAAGTTATTTTCTAAGCACTTTGGGAAACAGAGCCCCAGCAGCAGAAGGCTTTTCTTTCTAAAGTCACACATTGCTCCACCGCAGCTTAGATCTGTGGCTCCAGGAGGGATAGCCACAAGATGAATCAAAATATACAGCCCACAATCACTTGATGTGCCTCAGCACTGCCTTTGGGGTGTTAGGTTAAGAAGTGTTAAAGAACACGGATAATAGCCAATGTTATTAATGCTGATGATTATTAACTCTGTTTATATGCTTAAGCGCACCATATTGGGCAAACCTCCCTGTGTACTCAGTACTTTTCACTGCTGGTGTGTCACCCTGTCAATCTCAAAACACTTAGCCCACAGCACATATACCTGTGAGGAAATGTGCACGATGTATTTATCATCCTCCTGCAGCAAAGCGAGAGGGGAGAACCAGGAAGAGAACTCATGTTTATAGACAGCTCCCTTTATGCATGGGAGTCATGCTGTCTACTCACGACACGTCTATGAAGCATTTTTTTGTATTATCTCCCCAAGACAGATAAAAGATTCAGAGGATTTCAATGATTTTCACAAAGCCACACAACTGGTAAGCATTAAAACCTGAATTCTAACCCAGTTTTTTTCTGTGAAACCCATGCTCTTTTTTTTCTATACTAGTTAGTTATTCCCAAATTTTCCAACTATGAGAAACTACCTCCCATTAAAATAATTCTTAAACTTTTCATTTTGAAATAATTTTAGACTTATTTTAAAAAACTTGTAAAAATAACAGAGTCCCCATAGACCCTTTAAGCAAACTTCCCCAAAGGTTGGCATCTTTTAGAATCATAGTGCAATGATGAAAATCAGAAATATAAGATTGATATGGGTCTATTATCTACACACCTTATTCAAATGTCACCAACTGTTCCACCCATGTCCAGAATCCAATCCAGATCACACATTATATGAGTTGTCATATTTCCTTGGAGTTCTACAGTCTGGGACAGTTCTTCCATTATTTGCCACTTCTCATGACCTTGACACTTTTGAAAACTACTGGCTGGTTGCTTTATAGAATAATCCTCAATTTGGATACCTGTTAATGTTCAAACAGTTTCACAAGTCCTCACTGACTATAGCTGAACTTTGAGTATCTGTCAATTGAGAAGATACTTCTTGAAAAGACACTTTATGAAAGGGAAGGATGCTTTTGATTTTGTTCATCTCAATGATTTTTGTTCATCTCAATTCCAAATATATTTGAAAATGGTGTGGCTAGTGATGAGATAATTTTTATTTAGTGAGCTGGCAATGCTTGGGTATATTTAGTTATATCTATCCCCTGATATCTTGGTCACTCCTCCTGAGGCCACCATATCACAGACATACACACACCAAGGTAGAAATTATTGAAGAAAGTTTGAAGAAGTCAATAGAGAGCTGATGAGGTCAGATAACAACATGCCTATTGGATGATTTTTGGGTGGATTGTATGTTCTACGCTATGACTAGTGTTATCTCACTTGAGACTCACAACCACCTCTGAGACAGATATTGTTACTCTCATTCTACAGTGGAGGAAATAAAGATTCCAAGTCTGTAAGTGACTTGCCCAAAGTTGCACATATACTGTACAGCACCACTGGATTTGAAAGATTTTCTTATCCCCTAAAAGCCCATGTTGTTATCCACCATGCTAATTTGTCCAAAAGCATCACTGATTTCTTAGCTTCTTTTTGTTGCTGCCTGAGACTTCATTTCCTATTTTCAAAATTCTTTACCTAATTTGGTCCTTAAGGGCCAGTTTTAAAGTTATTCTTCTAGGGAGACTTCATGGCTGAAGGGAGGAATTGGGCTTATACCACCCCCAGGATTTAGACCAGTTCCTCTACTTGATATTGTGAACTAGAAGGGACTTGGACATTCCTGAATACAATTTCTTCCTTTTATAAATGACAAAATAATAATAAAACTACTAGTATTTATTGAGTTCTTACTGTGGGCCAGGGAGTGCTTTAAAAGCTCAGTGCTTGGTGTCTCATGTAACTCTCACAACCCTAAGAGGGAAGTACTAATACTGTGGAGGGCTTTCTAGAGCTCCCCCATATCTGCATTTCCTCTTTCCAGCACCCAAGAGGATTCCACTCCCCACCCCTCTGACTGTTAGGGGGAACTGTGTGTCTAAATCCAACCAATGCGTTGTAGGCAAAAGTGATGTGTCATTGCTGAGCTGCATTGTTGATATTCAGCAAGCTGTGAGGGAAGTAGCTGTGCACCCACTGCTTCCTGGCTCTGGGACTCTGGGGCTACCTGAGGAGGTGCCTGATTTGACTTCACTCAAAAGTATCCTTGAATTCAGGAGTAGAAAGTGATGGCTGCGTTAGCCAGGGAAATTAGCATTAGCTGGGTAGTAGACAAACCCCACATCTCAAAGTGTGTATGGTCCTCATGTCACAGGTCTCATCTTCCATCCAGGGCAAATCCATCCAAAACATGTAGCTCTCAGGTCACTGAGGCAGGCTAGAGAGACAGGTACAAGAGGTTTCCCTTCCTGCCCCTGCCTGAGTAACACCTACTTTCTTCATAGTCACATGGCCCCATGCCTTCCCAATTAACTCCTCCCCTTTTTTCCACTGCCCACATCTCTTTTCCTTTTGTATCTGCGAACCTCAGGCTCAGTAAAGGCATTTCTTCTCCCCATTTCTCTGCCTCCTCAAACTGCTGCCTTATACACAGTATTCCTGAAGTGATCACCTGTTTTGACATTGTTAAAGTCAGTGATTTTGAATGCAGATTCCAAGGCATTTCCTGAGCCCATGGCCTAGAACGCTGCATTTCCCCTTCCTGAGGTACCTCTTGGTGCCCAACAACACTTCAGAACTATTGGCAACTGTGCAGCCCAGGTCAGTGCCACCCAGCTTCAGTCACTTAGACATTTTTTACGTATTCATGAGCCAGCTATACGATTATCTTCTTCATATAGCAGTTTCTCTAAATGTTTCGTATTTTCACTTCAATAAATCATTCTAAAAAAGACTATTGTTACCATAAATAAAAAGTTGGTATCGTTTATCATAGAAGGAATAGACAAGCTGTGATATGTCCACATAGCAGGATATGAATCTCGGCTACAAAGTAATGTGCTATCAGTCATGAGAGGACACGGAGGAGCTGTAAGTACATATTGCCAAGTGAAAGAAGCCAATCTGAAATGGCCATACACTGTGTCATTGCAACTATTTGATGTTCTGGAAAAAGCCAGACACTATTGGCAGGAGTTTGGGGGGAGGGGCAGAGGAATGAGTGAATGGAGCACAGGGGATTCTGAAGGCAGTGATATTATTCTGTATGATACTATAATGGTAGCTGGATACCATTCTCCATTTGTCAAAGCTCTTGGAACATACAACACCAAAAGCAGGCCCCCATGTGAACTATGGGCACTGGGCGATAATGTTGTGTCAGTGTTGGTTCATCAATTATAACAAATCCACCACTCTGGAGCAGGGTGCTGATGGTGTGGGTGGCTATGTGTGAGAGAGTGAGTATATGGGAACTCTGTACTTCCAGCTCAGTTTTGCAGTGAACCTAAAACTGCTCTAAAATATACGTATATTCTCTCTGTATATAGAATAGATAAAACAAAACAAGATGATAGAATTCTAGCTAGATATTACTGGGTCCTAAGGCTCTGAGCCTGTCACCTTCTCCTTTGTTTACATAGGAGATTGACAAGTGTTAGAAAGGTGGCGAAGACATGTTATCACTCCGATGAGATTTTCTTGTGAACATAACCGCAGGCATGAAAGCAAACTGAAAAGAGAACAACATTCTCACTGGGGATCAACGTCACTTAGCATCATGTCTGTCTGGAACTCCCATCCTGTCCCAGGCCTGCATCCCTGTCTAAGGACAAAGTCAGATATGCACGCCTTCCTGTCACACGTGAGCCAGCGTGTCCTCTGCTCCTTCCCTAACACACTCCTCCACTACGTGCTTGACTCCTGGACCCAGGGACTCAGAGTTCAGGAAAGTGTTTTTCTTCACGGCTCCTGCCAAAGAATGCAGCTGAATGAAGACCCATCGGGGATGTGATGATGGATAAAGACATCTTCGCTGGGAGTGAGGGATCAGGCATGAGACAGTGCAGCCAAGCCAGGCAGTAGAGGCCACAAAGTCAGTAGAATGGAGACACTAGATTTGTTGAAGTGACCAATGCGGCTAAACCTTTTCCCACAGGCTCTGGGGAGCTGACACAGCCTCCTGGGCTGGGCACAGACTACCACTTGGGGATACTTTGCCTCCAGATGCTGAAGACCCCAGCTCCATGTGGCAGGCCTCATGGCACCTGCAAGCTCCTGTAGCTGCAGCTCCACCTTGCACATGGGTCAGTACCTGGGCTTCTCTCTCTCTCCCTTGGTTGTTCTCCCTCTACCCTGTTAGTTAAGTAAGTCACTTTTTTTCTCTTGTGCTTCTCCAAAGGCCTTTGGTTTGCATGTGTGGCAGCGAGTGCATGGACCCAGACTGGTAAGAGAAGTTCGGACCTGGTGTCAGACTTAGACCCTTGGCCTGGTGACAAATCTAGACACCCATCCTTGATTGTCAGGCACAAAAACATCAGGGGGCTTATTGCAGGCAAAGCCTAGCCTTCCTTAGAGCATGTGATATTTTTAGAGATGCCGGTAAGAGAGGGTCATAGGAAAGGCAGCAGTGCAAACTGGACCCCCCACTCCTGGTCTCCGAGCCACACAGAGCAAATGGGGTAACTATTACTCCTGTTTATGAACAGCTGCCATGTATCTAGAACTTTAATACACCATGCCAACTCCTCACGACAAGTGTTTAAGCTCAATGTTTTATTCCCCCCCTTTTTTTTTTAAATAGAGGCATGTTTTATTTATTTATTTGTTTGTTTGTTTGTTTGTTTATACAAGCACTGGGTACAGTCAGAAGCCCGGGAGGGTGAGAGAATTCACCAGAGCCAGAGCGGGGAGCAGAGCAGGCAGAAGGACCGAAGTACACTGCTGAGGGGAGCAGCGGGCGGCAGGAGAGGTCTGCGCGCCATGTGGGACACTCCTCTGGTGGCCAGGGAGCAGCTGGGGATCGAACCTGCGTCGCAGAGGCCACGGGCAGCTTCGCAACCCAGCGCTCAACCGCTGCACCACCGGGGAGGCCCTTTATTCCCCTTTTTGAAACAATGAAATCTCGATCCAAAGAGATTAAGTAAGTTGCCTGAGACTAGCCAGCCGGGAAGGGCACAAGTTGGGACTGAAATCCACATCTCTCTGACTTCAAATCCCATGTTCTTTCCATCATGCTGCAATAGAATGAGGAAAGATCTGCTCCTGGCCAAGGGGTCTCAAGCCAGGATCATGTGCACTGATGACAAGAGTCATCACCATTTATCATTACAGAATCAGAGAAGGAGGCTGGAGGGGATGGTTGGGATCCTCTACTCATACGTCCCTTAAGGGACCAGCCATATTCCCTTTGCTATCTTAAGTCATACACACACAAGGATATATGTATGTGCACACACATGCACACACAAATACACCCTACACCATGTGTTCACTAGGGACCAAAGACTAACTATTAGTCTGGAATAAATATGTGCCAGGGAGGGAAAGGATTAACAGATACTGAGCTCCTACTGTTTGCAGTCATGTGCTAGCCAGTAGGATGGCTTCAAGAAGCCTCTTTAGAAGAAATTGATGTTGACTGTGCTCCACAACATCCAAAGTAACCTTTCCATAGAAGGAAACTGGCTAGGTCTGTCCTCAACAGCTCTCAACACAAACCCTGGGAAATCCTCATGAGTGCAAGGAGGGGTGTGTCTCCTGTGGGCGTGGATCTGGGCGCTGCACAGAGTCTGTGTTAGCAGATCCCTCTTCCCCTGACAGTTTGCATCTACCTGGAACTGAAATGTAACCTATCCAATTTTGACTGTGTTGTCCTGAAGCAGCCGCCCCGTTTTCACTGTTAACAAACACAGAAGGAGGGAGGTATCAAATGCACACTATACGTAGTACACACACGTAGACTCTGTCTTACATATGAGGCATCTCAGGAGGGGGACGGTGTGCAACTCGGTCAGTGTTTGCATGCCAGCTCCTTTACATTTGGGCTCGCTTCCAACTTGGCTTCCTTCCCAGCAAACAAGAAGCAGCTCGCTCATTCCCACACTCCTTGGAGTAAGTATCCCCTCCTCCTAAAATCTACTCGCCCTCCCCCAACTCACAGGCCACAGCTGGGCTTCTCAACATTCCAGCTGGAGAAGAGAAGGTGGGGTGGGAGGGAGGGAGGAGACAGAGGCCGAGACAGAGGCAGAGAAGGCTTCCCAATAGCTTTTCTCCTCCCGGGCTCTTTTGAAGCCCATGGTTCTCTCCTGCCCTACAGCTTTATTAACTAACTCTCTGTATGGGGGCCTCAGCCAGAAGTCTCAGCTAATAAATGAACCAATCCACCCCAAGAAGGTGCAGGCTGGCAAGTGAAGAGGGATTACTCCAAAGTGAACACTGCACGGTGGATCGACAGACAACTGAGAGAAGAATCACTATGTGGCAGACCTGACACCAGGTGTCTCTCCTCCATCCCTCGTTCTGAGAAAGCAAGACAGATCACTCAGTGACGTGCTCAGGTGCACACGTGTGCATGTGTACGTGCAAGTCACAGCTACGTCTGGGAAGCATCCAGCACCTGATGGTGGCACTGGCATTCTTACCTCGTCTCCCACCAAAGAATTAGAGTGCAGGTAAGAGTCCTGAGTGAGGGAAGGGTCCTTGGAGATTCCAATTTTAATAAGACCATGACTGGCTGGAATAAGAACCCAAAGGCTATAGTGTATGGGGAATATAATCAAGATGAAAAAGCATACATTGTGCAAAAATGAAAAATGATGTAAGAATTATATAAAATAAAATAATAAAAAAAGAATTTCAAGGAAAAAAAACTAGGTGGAAAAATTAAACTATCCCACTCCTGACTCAGGATGGGGGGTGGTACCTGGGCTTCCCCTTTTCTTGAGTGAGTGCTTTGGTTCATGATGGCGTCTGTTGCCCCTGGTTTCATGGATGCTTGCTCTCCCGCTGCAGGACATGCATGGTGTGAGTTCACAATTGCAGCAATCATGTGATTGCTAACAACCTGGGAGTTCAATGAGCACAGGACAGAAAATTTTTTTTCCATCTTTGCTGAAGACATATTCACATGTGCCACGGATTGTGTACTCTCGGACTAGAAATCCTGGGTTGAGATAACCTCTTGAATGGTAAGGGATGCAGACTCATTTCTTTCTGCTTAGATTACAAATATCTCTGGCCCCTAAAACAATCTCATTGTAATGAACCAACTCAAGGTCAGGTGGGACCTTGAGAGTCACGATTCTCAGTTACACACATGACCCCTCTTCTAAGACAGTCAATACTGTCTTGGGGCAGCTTTCATAGAAAGTCCTTTCTTTTTTTATTTTATTTTTTTATGCATACAAGAGCTGGGTACAGGCCGGAGGTGTGGGGTACGGGTAGGGGATGAGAGGATTCACCAGAGACAGAGCGGGGAACAGAACAGGCAGACTGACTGAAATACACTGCTGAGGGGAGCAGCAGGTGAGTCAGGAGAGGTCTGCTGCACCATGTGGGCAGCTCCCTGGCTGGGGATCGAACTCATGCTGCAGAGGCTGTGGTTAGCTTCATAGGTTCCCTTGCGCCACTAGGGAGGTCCCAAAAGTCCTTTCTAATATCAAAACCTAAGTTGGTTTCCTGGAGATTCCATTGCTGACCAAGGCACTGCCCTTTGTGTTCTCATGGAATGAGCTTGCCCCTCTGCACAGCACATTCAGCATTTGCTTCCAGTGAGTATTTTTCATTTTGGGGTTTTCTTGTCCCAGGTCCCCTTTCAAGGGAGCTGCTCATAGGATGAGCTCTAGAGGCTCATGCACTCAACAAAAACATATGTAGAGTCTGAACAAGGTGAAACCACTGGATTGGGAGCTGATGACCCAATGATGAGCAAATGCCCATGAGTGGTTGCTTCCAAGCAACTCAATCCCTTTGCAGCACCACCATTAGCCTGAGGTGAGAGGATTCCTTGTGTAAAGGGTCCCATGCTGGTCCTTCTTAGCCACACCCCGAGCAGCATGCAGGGTCAAGGAGCCATGCCTCTCTTTTAGAACATACTCTGACTCTGTGGGGCTCTGGAATTCCTGCCTTTTCAGCCATGAGCCTGCTCCCAGGAGTTACACGTTTCTCTTCTTCAGGCTTAAAGTGAGAGGGAGGGTATTTGGGGGTGTTCAGACAGAGTTTCCCCAAGCCAGCTGGAGTGTCCCCACATGTGTCTGAGATTCCTACAGCTCAAGATAAAGCCAGCAGTGGGAAAAGATCAGAGCAGCCTGTAGACTGAGCCAGATATCCCCAATTCAGCTAGCACAGAATTCAGGGGAATCTGAAAGTTTTAAACTCAAACCCATCTTCCAGGTTGTGCTAAAGCTGTGTTTGCCAGGAGAGGAGGTTAGAATGTACTTTGTTTAACAATTTTTAGGAGGATTTGTTAATTTTAAGTATTCTGACCCCTGGTATGTGAGCCTCTGCCTATACTATTGTTCTAGGTCCATAAATGTTAGAGATAGGATTATGCTTTGTGGAGACAGATGTTAAATAATCACACAAAGAAATGCAAACATGAATGCAGTGCCAGAATAAGTCCACCATTTGGATCACTCCTAAAATGCTCTACTTGATCACAGGATTTTCATCATGTCATGAGACCTCCCTGCCAACTCTCTCCCCAAGAGCCCAAAACACTAACAAAATATTGCACACCACACTTGCCCACACTTGCCAGGGAAGTGAACGCTAGAAAAAAGATTGAGAGGCAGACCAAGCCTGTTCAACTCTCAGACTCATTTCGTGCTTTTCATTAGGTCCAAATCAGGGCTCCTGCCCACCATCCAGGGTGGATTTCCACTTTGCATCAACCTCCAGGAGCTCCACAGTTGATCCTCACCCCCATGCCCACCAGGAGGCAGTCTTTGTCCAGGTAGCCATGTGCTCACATCTCACCTCCTTCCAGCTGTCTAACCCCAGGTTTACCATTCTCATTGGTCTCCAGCAGCAGCAGAGAAGGCTTCTCTGACTAATTTGGGAGAGAGTAGAGAATTCTCCCACTTGTCTCTCAATAGGCACCCCATCCACTGGCCGCTTTTAAGCATGCATCTCTTTCTTATCCCAATATCCTTGTAATCCAACTCCAACTCCATGATATCTACCAGATTCTGCGAGGGCTGGTTTAGAGTGTGAAAGTCCCACAGGGTGGGCCACATCTGCCCCGTGTCTGCAGAGCAGGCTTGGCAGAGCTGCAACAGGGGTAGACATGTAATGCAGATGCTGGTGATGGAAAAGGGGAGCAGCACGCGGCTGGAGCACTGTCAGTGCACTAGATGCAATCTGCTTCCAGCCACAGCAGTCCTCCTGCGGCCTGGAAGCTGGGCACACGCTGCTTTTCAATGAGGAAGGAGAGCATCCTCTTGCCTCTGAGACAGCAACAACACTGTGGCAGCACTGCTTTAACCATGTGGACTGATCTGGTGCTCAGAAAAACCTTTTACAGTGGGGATTATCATTTTTCATCCCTGTTTTATAAATAAGAAACCCAAGGCAAAGAGAGACTGTGTAATTTGTTCAAGCTCCAAACTGGGGCCATCTGGCTTTGGAGACCTCAGCGTACCTACCATGGTGCACTGTCCCGGAAGCCAACTAGTGCAGTGCCAACCAAAAATAGAGAGTGGAGAGAGTGCCACAAGGCTTTGGGCCCACACTCTCCTGGCTCCTTGCCCCCCGTCCAACCTCAATGAATGACCAAGAAGAGGAGAAAGCTCTGTCAGCACAGAGCCACGTTGGCTCTCAGAGCATCTGTTCATACCCTGTTCCCTCTCATCCTCCTGTCCTCTATTTTGTTTCTCAGATGTGCTAAGCTTGTTTGCATTTAGGCCTTTGAGCTTGCTGTTTGCTCTTCCCTAGACCTATGCATCCCTGGGTCCTTATCTCAGTGTCAGCTCAGACGGCACAGTCTTAGGAAGGTTGTTCCTGATCACTGTCTAATGCAACCACAGCTTTCCTTTTAATTCCTGACTAATTCATTTCTAATACTTCACTTTCATCACAGCACTGAGCACTACCTACTAGTTTACTTGTCTGTTTCTGTGTCTCCACTGGAATGTCAGCTTCAGGAGAGCAGTGCCTACCACCACATCTGGCACAGTGCCGGTGTCCAATAAGCATTTGTTAAATAAATGCACGCATGAATGAATGGGTATGACATCCTTTAGAGATCTGTGCAAAGGTGGAACTAGTCTGATACTCCAGTTGTGTCTCCCTAGTTGGTGAGAAAAAAAAAAAAAGAATCCTCATTGTTTGCAATCTTTTAGTCCCTGGAGCAGAGGCAAATGACAGGAGAACTGCTCAGTCCCTTTGTTGGGGCAGGGGAATGAGGAGAGCCCAAGCACAGAGAGAAAAGACCAAGACATTGAGTTACCAGGGCTGTAGACTACACGCACTGCCTTCAGGACCATGTGTGGACAGCAGCTGGACAGCGCTCTGTACAGAAACTCACCCTCTTTCACTCCCGCCTCCCTTCCTAGAGAATTTCCCCCAGCTTTTGCCCTTCATCTTCCTTCCCCATTGAAATGAGCAGAAAGGGAGAAAATGAGACACGTCTCACCTGTATCACTCTTACTACCACTATAGCACGGTCTCATCAAAATGCGCTGGCTCCTGCACAGATAAAGCAAACTCCCAGAATGAAGTAATAATATACAGGTAGTTCTTGAGTTGATCCAGTCTGAGTGATGACAGGCCTCCCACATAATAGTAGAGCCTATTCATTTATTGGTGTTAACTTTTTTATTCAATGCTTTGTTTATGGCATGTCACGAAAGTAATGAACAAGAAATGAAAGCTCCTAGCCTCCAACAAACTCTGTATCGTGTGAGCACACCTCACGAAGTTTTCTCATGATCCCTTTCTTTTTTTCAACAAAACATAGCTTTTCCATGATGAAAAATATATGCCATTTCATACTAAGCCCTTCCAAGGCATTTCATGCTTATTATCTCTAGATCCTTCCAACATACTCATAAAGAAAGGGACAGGAAATGTTGTCACTAATCACAGAACTTGGAAAGAGGACCCAGAGGTGTAAAGTGACTCGAAGAAGTTCACACAGGAAGAGAAATATCATTTGAACAGACTCCATGTCCTGCTGCTTTCTAGAGACAAGAGTGTTCTTGCCAGAAGTCATTCTCCCAGCAGCCCCTGTTGCATGCACACCTGAGCCAGCCTATATGGGAGAAGAAAGGAATAGCTTAAGATGTTAGGAAGAGAAATTATTTGTTCTTTCAGAAAAGATGAAGGGCAAGATGCTGGCCAGGAGCACCCCAAAGTGTGACATCAGTCTTGCTCTCAGCCAAGCCACTCTGCCTCATGTCTGCTAGAGCTGCAGCACTGGAAATGGAGAAAAGAGGTGAAAGGAGGGCACTTTGCAGCACCCTAAGCTTCTTGCCTAGCAGAAGTCCAGAACTTCATTTGGGACTTCAGGCAGTTGCAGTTACAAGAATCTCTCAGCCTCTCAGAGACATTTATTCACACTCAGAACTATCTCACCTCCTCTGGAAATGCCCAGAAGGTGGCCCCAGCCATCTCAAGTGCTTGGCCCATTCAGAACAATGATTAAATGAATGAAACAGCAGCTAAGCCTGCCTCTCACAGAGCAAACTCTCAGCAAGAGCCAGAGCCACCCAGGAGCACCAGTCTGGCATCTGCTTCAGGGTCCGTTTTTCAGGTGGCCCCCAAAGTCCTCCTTCCACATCTGGGAAATTATTGAAGTGACTAATGTGACCACAGGACTCCGCCCACGGTATCCTTTCTGCAACATCACTAACGAGATCAGATTTTCAGACGAGCCTTTCCCACATAGAGTTCTTTGGAAACAATTCATGACTTCAGAAGACTGTATAGATGCTTTCCGGTATTGGAGACGCTCTATTGGAAGTGAAGATGGAAGGGATGGGGTGTGTCTGTGAAAATATGAATGAATCAGACTTGCAAAGACTCTGTGGCCCAAGGGGTACTTGGCATTCCCTAAACAGACAGGATAGGGAGAGTTTAAGGGACATCCTAAATTCACATGCTTCAGGCCCGAGAGGAGGAGGACATAGGACATGATTCCCTGCTCCCTTCTCCATGTGCCTAGTTCATTCTCGCTCCACTTACCTATCTGCTTTCAAACAAGGAAACACTTGAGTCTGCCAAGAACTGTATTAGCAAACTCTGTAGTTCCTGGGCCTAGACACCCTCTCCATGCCTACAGCTGAGCATTTCGATATAATTGGGGAGGGGATGGCCTCCAAGTGAAAAATAGGCTAAGGATCCCTGGATTTCAGTCTCAGAAAACAGGGAAAGAGAAGATCTTGGCACCTTTCAGAAAGGGAAATGTTTGGATCCAGGACTGAAAACAGATTCAAAACAGTTGGGGGAAATCAGAGACGAGGGCAACAAGTATGAATGGGCCATGAAGTCCCTTCATTTCATCTCTTCTGACTCTGGATCTTCTAGTTTGAGGATGCTTACAGAATTTTTGAGTGGAAATGAAGGCACAGCATCAAAAAGCAAAGGCAAAAATCTAGGTACCACTGAGTCACAGGCTCCACCAGGATCCAGACACTTCATGGTCAAACTTAACCACAAGAAACATCTGTGAGAAGTTCTTAAAAGTTAAGAGTCCTCGTGCCAGAGACAGTACAATGGTTCAAGCAGTAATCTGGAAAACCTGGGGATACCACAAGGAAGCAAGAGAAAGGAAAAAGGCTCTCACCTGTTCTGGCCCTTGGAAGCAGATGCGGCAGAGCGGGGTCCTCATGCCACTGTCCAGGCTGCTGCCCAGTGAGTAGCGGTCCTCAGCCTTCCCCTTACAGAAGTCATCCGAGGAGGCACTGCTGAGCAGCGAGGCGGGTGGCTCTGAGGCTGGGCCACCCCAGTCATCTTCCACAGAGGAAGGTGGCAAAGGTGGTGGAGGTGTGAGAGGAGGGGTCTCCCTGCCCACTCCTTCTCGAGGGCCCCTCCAACCTGCCCACCCTCCGGCACCCAGAGCCGGAAGGGTGTTGTTGTTGGCCGCCAAACCGGGGGGCTGGGGTTCACCATGCATGGGCAGGGGCGCTGGAGGAGGGGGGCGCCGCAGCAGGAAAACCTTCAGGTCATTGAAGAGCATGCGGCAGCGGCACTTGAGGAGACCCTGGTGGCGCAACATCTGGGGAGCCGGGGCGCACAATCCACAGCGGTACCAGGCACAGGAACAGCAGCACCACCACCAGAGCAGCCCACTCAGGGGCATCAGCATGTGCCCAGTGGAAGCAGAGAGCCCGGGAGGGGCAGTTGGAGTCTTTGCAGAGGAAGATAGGGTAGTTTTAGGGGGTCCACGGAGTATCTGTGTTATGGGGGGTTACTTTCTCACTGGCTCCTCTTAAACCCCCTCCAACTAGCACATAAATTGCTCAGGACCGAGAACTGTGAGTCACTGTTTCTGAACTTTACCTGTAGAGCCCCCCCAAAAAAGATTTTTTTGCTCTCCCACCCCAACCTTAGGCTTTGCTCAGGGTATCTGTCTCCTTTCTGCCTTTGACCTGGGGGCACTGCTAGGGTAGGGAGAATAGACAAAAAATGTTGAGGATGAAAGGTTAGGGCCTTGAGATCAAGGTCTAGTTGTTAGAAAGTTCCCCAAGAGAGAACCACTGAGTTCTTTTCAAATACCTAGGTGTGGGAAATCTCTTTTTATAAAAGGCTGGGGAAGATTTTAAATTAAATTTGAAGTGGACTGAGCGAGGCTTAGGGCAAACTGGCTCAGTGAAGAATCAAGGACTGCTTGTGCAAGAGAGAAAAGGTGGTTTCCCTCAGGCAGCGGGAGATTGCTTGGGGTGAGGGGTGGCAAGGCAGGGAGGAGAGGAGGCAGGGAGAAGTTTTAATTCTCTTGGGCAGAAAACTGGGGCAATTAACCCCAGAAGCACCAGAGTTGCTTTCAAGAGAGCAGTTCGGTGGGGGGAGGGATTGCAGGTGAAAGGGGCTGGGGTCTGTGCTTTGCCTCTGCAGCCAAAGGGCTGAACAGAGAGGTGTGGGGGTGGGGGGCCAATTTGGAGAACACAAGTGGGAAAATACGGGATTTGGGAGTGGGGGAGAGAAAAGGGAAGAACGGAAAGATCTTTTAACCCTTGCAGACCCGCCTCCTTCCTGAGCATGAAGACCCCGGCTAGAGGAAGGGCGTGTGTACGGGGAGGGGCGGGTGGGGGGAGGGAGGGGGCCGTGGAGCAGAGAGAAGGGGTAGAGAAGAGGGCCGTGTGGGCGGGAACAGGAGGAAGGAGTAGTTAGTTACATGATCTCAGCCCCCAGCCCACCCCTGCGACAGTCGATCAATCCGTGGCCCCCTCCCCTTGTCTCCATCAAAGGCCCCTGCTGGCGAGGGGCGAGGGTCCGGAGAAGGGCAGGTCTGGGCGGGTGAGTGGCCTCGCCTGTTCCTCCTCTTCTGCCTCTGGGCCTTGGTCGCCCTCGTCCTCTGGTTCAGGATCTGCCCGCGGCGGATGGTGCTGCTGTGGCGGCAGCAGCAACTGCTCGTCGGCGTCCGGGTGTCTCCGGGGCGGGGGCTGCTCCGGCTCGTCCTCTGGCTGCTGCTCGCCGTCCGGCGCGGCGGTGACTCCTGGCTTCATGATCCTGCTCCTCCTCCTCCTTCCCGGGGGGCTGGCCCTGAGCCCCCGCGCTCGGGCAGCGCTGCCATGCAACCAGAGGCAAGGCGGGCGGAGGGGTGGGGGCGGCTGGGGAGCGAGGAAGGGTAATAATTCAAAAAATGAAATACTAGTGGAAGAAGAATAATTCGGTGCTCAAATATCAGCAAAGAGTGCCTCTAGAGCGGTGGGGGTGGAGTAGGGCGGCAGCCAGGTCTTCGCGGCAGCTCTGCCCCCGCTCCCCCCACCCGGCACCGAGGCAGCCAGCTCTCCCCCCACCCAGCGCCCCTCCCTGCTCTCCGCCGCCTCTGGCTGGCTGGACCTGCAGTTGCTACCTCTCTTCGCAGATGCAACGAGGTAAGTCTTGTTTGTGGTGCCAGCTCAAGGTGGGGAGGGGGAAACGAAGCAATGTGGCCGAGGTGGGAGGCAGCCAGCACTTGGCTCAGGCTTGGTTCTTGCGACTCCACAAAACCGTATATGAATACATCTCATCAAAGACGAGGGGAAGCAAAGCAGATTCCAGGCTGCGGCCAGGTGTTGTCTCCTCTTCCGCCGTTGCTCAGCACCCGCCGCCGCCGCTGCTGCCCCCCCTGGCTCGGTTCCCAAAGGGGTGGTACTGGAAAGGAGCTGGCGGGGAGGTGAGCTGACCGTCCGACGGCTGGAATCAAGGTTCGTGCGTGGAGAAGGCTACCAGCTCGCTCCGCCGCCGCCAGGGCCGCGGCTGCTGCATTCAGCACCCCGGGCGAGTGGACAGCTCCCACCCAGACCCCGCGTCACGCGGGTGGAGGCCTGACGCAGACGCCACGGAGGGGTGGAGGAGGGGAAAGAGACGAGGAGTAGAGACTGGAGGGAGAGCGAGGGCGAGAGGGGATCGCCGCTCGAGGGATGGGTGTGGGGAGGGACCAAGGGAAAGGGAAGGAAGAGAGGGAGGGATTTAGAAAGGGAAGAGGGAGCTAAGTGCAGGAAGAGGAATAAACGCAAGTGGGGTGCAGGGGAGCAATTCAGGTGCTGGCTCAGGCATTCCCCCACCGGGAAATCCCCAGTGGGGATGGTAGGACTGTAGCATTTCTTCCCCCATCCTCAAGGCAGCCCTTCAGCTATCACCGCTCCCCTCAGTGCCCATGCACACCATTTCCCTGTTCATCCAAACATTTTAAGCAGATATCGGTCTGCAAGCTTTGGATGAGATAAAGTTTGGTGCTTCTCACACTGAAGGTGGGACTTCATGAGACTAGGAACTCATGAAGAAGAAACGCTGCAAATGGAAGGGGTGCTAGCATCATTATTGCCAGTTTCTTGTAGAATTTAAGCTCCAGTGGATATGGACTTTGGCGGATCCATTTGGATCCTAAGTGCCTAGCTCAGTGATGGCATGTGCCAAGTACTCATCCATGTTGGCTGAGCCGATTTGACCACACATCACCATCACTGCAGTCATCATTACTCCATGACATAGACTTTCTATTGTGACTCATAAATCCAGAGCAATAGTCCATCCTCATCGCCAGTATTCCAGCCAATATCTCCAGTCTCTACCCCATCCAAGACTTTCATGAAGCTGCTGACAAGAGGTCATTTGAAATAGATCTTTCTTCTCTTATTTTTATTTCTGACTCATATCACCCTACTCCATCCTTCTCAAGAAGTTTCTGGTGAGTGGAAAACTGTCCCCAAAAGTGAAAAGCAGAAAAAAAGAGAGAATTCAAAGCAGTCTATAAAAATACTCAGGATTTCAGCTATAAAATTTGGTCATTTAAACCTTAGAATTGTTTTCTTGCTTTTCCCCACCAACCTCTCTCTCTCTCTCTCTCTCTTTCTCTCTCTCTCTCTTTCTCTCTCTCTCTCTCTCTCTCTCTCTCTCTCTCTCTCTCTCACACACACACACACACACACACACCATGCACATCCAGGGTTATAGTCCTGGATAATTTATCCTAGTGAGTCATCTACACAGCTGTGGTGATGCCCTTAGAAATATTTAAGCCATAGACAGAGTAGCATGCAAAAATCTCTGCACAAAAGTATCATTGGCATGAAGTTCAGCCCTATGAATCATAAAAAAAAACTACCCCTTTGCTACCATACCCTTTAATGAATCATTTCTACAAGCTCTAAGGCATAGGGACCTAAGTTTTGGTCTTGCTTAACCTTGGTTGACTGCTTTTATGAACCACGCTTCAGCATCTACCACAGAGGCTGAGACCTGGCCTAAGGTGAATGCTTTGATGATGACACTGATGCTGTTAATAGCTGCAGAATAGTATGTGTATTGTTGATATCAGCATGACCACAGTGCTACAAAAGAGAACTTTATTTTAAAAATCCATCTACTCTCAAAGAACTTTCTCTGTGTTCCATATCACCCTGTGTCTGCCTCTGACACTGCACAAATCACACTCCATAATAATTATATCATTATAGGCTAATCTCCCTTTACAAAACTCAGGGTTCCTTGAAAGCAGGGACCAGTATTCATCAGCACATAACAAAATGTCTAAGTATGTGATTAAAAAAACACTGAATGAATGGCCTTTTGTTCCAATAAAGCTACTGAATTTCTCCCCTTCGACCTACACACATATATGCAAGTCCTCTCATACATGACTATCTGTCTTATATTAAATTTCAAGGTTGTGTGCTCATAAAATGCAATATCAAGGAGCAGAAGATTAAAAAGTCCATATGAAATATAAATTCAGTCACAGAAAAAAGTGATATCCATAGGAAAACTGTCATCAAATACTAGGTGATTTCATTTATATAGAGGAATATAAAGGGGAAAAAACCCAAAGGAACTGAAAAAACTAAATCAAAGCAAACCCTAGAAATATGACTGCAGAATTAGGGTTGCTAGAGGGGAGGGCTAGGGACCCAGTAGACTAGGGTAAAGGACTGTGGGTGCTTTGATGGTGGAGGCGGTGTGGTGACATACACCTGAGGCAGGTGTGAGCCTGTTCTCCTAAATCATGTAAGTGTTGTAACCCAATTACCTCAATAAAGAAAAAAAAACTCTCCTCCCTAATGCTTCCACTAGTATCAAAAACATTTCTAAGAAACAGAAAGCTGTTAAGGATTGGAAGCAGCAACAGAATTGTCTTCAAAAGGACTGAAAGACTTAAGAGTCCTGTTTTGAATATAATGTAAATCCTGAAGAGCACCTCACTGAGTTAGAGTCTCTTTACACTGATGATAAAATAGTGTTGTGAGCTGGAGAGTAAAAGTCATAACAAAGAAAATGTTAAATCAATGAGTCCCCATTTAAACATTCAAAAAAATATTTAATGAACAACAATCACAGACAAGACATTGTATTGCAATATGTGGGGACCACAAACATGAATTAGTTGGAACTGAATTCTCAAGGGACTAGTTATATAATCGCAATATAGGTTATATATTGTATATATATAATCACAATCTAGGGTATAAAGTAGTAATGCTATAGATGGATAACAAGTTTTGAGAGTGTTTAGAATAAAGAGGTAATTATTGCTTAAGAGCAATTAGGAGGGAGAAGATGGAAGATACAACACTCCCAGAAACTGAGTTAAAATACACAGAATTCCGGGGAGCATATTTCTGGCAGTGAGAACAGGGAATACTTTAGTTCTTCCATTTGACTGGAGTGGAAGGTGCTTGAAACTAAATAGCTGGAAGTAAACTCAGAAAGGTAGGCTGATGCCAGATCACTGAAGGCCCTGAATGCCACTCTGGGAGAAGATTTATTCATTGACTAGTACTTGTTTTAATGTTTTTAAAGATTTGGAGCTGGAGGTAAAAGGCAGAAATAAACTTTATCTCTAGCAGGTTAATTAACTGGATGGGATTTCATTGCTAACAGGTTAGGAGCAATCAATATTTTTCATTTCACGCCAGAAACTTTTCAGCTCTTTAATAGATTTATTCTTTTAAATGAGGTTGTTTTCAGATATATTTCATTACATACAGAGATGCTGGGGTCATATGAATTAGGAGAAGAGTAGAGGGATGACAGACTCCAAGGAATAGTCTTTAGGAAGAAATATTAGAAGATACAGAGTTTCAAAAAAAGATTTATTATGGAGGAAATTGCACCTGGTCTCCAGCCAGGGGAGCCTTAAAGGGATCCTTGCTGGCTGCTATTGTTTCTTCCTTACTTACACAGAGGGTACCCAGGCTAGAAAGGATTCCACAGAAATCCCTGGGAGAATAAAAGGTCTAGAAATACTGGTAGTTCTGTGTCCAAGATTCTACAGCAAATTAACTGTCAGACAAGAGTTAGAACCTATATACCTTCTATTCTTCAATACAGTTTGCTGTCCACTGTATCACAGATAACTCTTTTTTACAAAGCTCCTCCAGAATAGTGGCAGAATTTCTCTTAACACACAAGTTAGTAAGAGTTATCACATGATGAGCCATATGCCTTTTTCACGTGTACTAGAAACATCTGGATATTTCTTTAAAATAAAAATTCTTATGGGCCACCATTTCATCTATGTGCCTAAGCCAGAGATGGCGTGTGCTAGGCATGCAATACATATTTATTGAATGGATTATGACCACCATGACCATCACCATGGTCATCATTTCTTCAAGCCATAGTTTTCGGTCATAAGAATCTAGAACAATATTACAGCCTCATCTTACCCAATATCCTAAACCTGCCACTCAGTCATTCACAAGAGGTGATTCGAAGTGGATTTTGATTTTCCCTCCTATTTCTGCTGCTAATTCATGTCACCCCATCCCATCCTCCTCAAGGAGTTTCTAGTGAACAGATAAGTATCCCCAAATGTGATTAACACACTAATTTGAGGGTAATTTGACACAGAGCAATGAATAATTTATATATAATGGCACTGAGAACATCAATCACTATGTCCCCTGTTCTGTTCCGTGTCCCAAATTACTCCACTCTGACCTCAGATAGAGATTGATCACTCACTAGGCAATGCAAGAATAAATGTGAGAACTCACCAGAAAAAAAATTTGATATGTTTTATTGGTGTGTTGAAGGAGAGTTCTTCTCAAGCTACATGTGTCTTAAATGGCATCTGCAATGCTTGTTAAAAGTCTAGATTCCTGGGTTAACTCTAGCTCCAGAGATTCTCATGTAGTATGTGTAACATGGGACTTAGGATATGTATTTTTGACTAATTCCTTTGGTAATTCTGAATCAGGTTGTGCTTGGCCTTCACTGTGCAGATCACTGGCCTGGAAGATGAAGCTTGGTGCCAGGACCTCATTCTCCAGTGATCAACCACGATGTGAGCAGACTGGCCACTACCTGGCTATGAGTGGATATTCTTCTACAGACAAGTGAGTAAAGAGAAAGTTACAAATCAACGTCAAAATGCAGCAACAGAGTGAAATAGAAAAGGGCCTGAGCAGAGATTTACACACTCACCGTGGGAATCCTGTGTCATCCCAGTAATAGGGCTACAGTAGGGAGCAAGGAAGATGAAGGCTTTGCCCTTACAAAGTTCATGACTAGTGTGGACAATAGATACATAAGTAAATAAATAAGTTAATTTCATATGGTGATGACTTATTTTTTAAAAAAGCAGGGTAATGTGAGAGGGAATGACCCACAAGCACATAGATGGTGAGGACAGGAAAGGCTTCCTGAATTAAGACCTAACATTTGAAAAACTAGTAATGTGAAGATCTGAGGCAGAGAGTTCTGATCAAAGAAGTCAGAAAGCAGAGGCAAGGTGGGGATGATGTGCTAGCGTGTTGGGGGACCAGAGAGGAGGCCAGCAAGGCCGGAGGCTAGGGAAAGTGAGGAGTGATGGAAGAGGACTTCAGAGATGAGGTCAAGAATCAGGTTGTGGAGAGGCCTGTAGGAATGCTCCAAGACATTGCACTTCATTTTAAACAAGCTGGGAAGCCACCAAAGGATTTTAAACAGTGGATTTCTATTTTTCAAAAGTTCACTCTGACTGACGAGTAGGAAGAGAGGTCTATGATTTCTTGGACAATTATAAAATGCCAGACACTGTGTGAAGCTGAGACAGGCCTTATCACAATAGGCCTTATTGTATAATCTTCATAATAAACTTATGTGCTAGATACTAATGTATCTTCCCCTCTGAGGGAAATGTCTCTCAGAGACTTTAGTAACTTACCCAAGATCAAATAGCTGGTAGGTGGCTCTGATAGTTAGTACCAGTGGTCACCAGTATTTCTGAGTCTGTCCCCCTTCCTAGAAAATATTTCCTCTCTCTCTTTGCAATATGCTGTACCGCACCTCTTGGGCTCTTATCACTAGTGTTGCCAATGAGGTGTGACTTCTGGTGACCAAGTTGGGCTGACACATTTCAGTGCTCCAGTCCTATGTCCCCCAAGTCTTGGTAGAGGACCAGGTGGGTTGAGATGCAGGTGCCATAGGTCGAAGCAGCCCACATTGCCCAGCCACTACACGAAGGCAGCTGCCCTGCGGAGTTGCCCAGACTTGTCATGACTTGGTGTAAAGATAGCGTAAACTGTTACTGTGTTAAGAAACTGCAAATGTGGTGCTGTTTGTTATTGCAGCGTAACCTGTCCATTCCAAGAATAGAAACAGTCTAAGTTCTCTAAACAGTTTGGCCACAGATCAGCTATCTGACATCAGGGGTTGATTACAATCTGAGTCTCAGTTGCCCGGACTGGAAACTACCTTGGATCAGAAGAGCCATGTGGTTCATTCTAGCCTCTCCATTCTTTGTCATACTTTTGAGTAATCTGAATTTGTGCCAAGCTCCCATCTGTGAGTGGAAATTAAGTCTCTGATTTCCCTCTCTCTGCATGCTGTGGTCACTTGATACCAGCTCGGAATTTCCTTTCCTCTCCAAGGCTCCTGGCAGGTGCCTGAAACCATCTGCATGGCCTCCTTTCCCTGCTACATCCTCATCCCCGAGCCATCTCGTGGGGTTCTCAGCTTGGGGTGCTTTTTATGAGGAATGATTGGTGAGCCTGCTCCAAGGCAGCCCCTGTGCTGTACCTCACCTCCTGTGCCCAGGGCTGCATGGGCTTCTCTGAGCTCCTTTTCTGGGAAGGCAAATGGTATTATTAAATATTCAGAAAGCCTGCAATGAAGCAGTGGACATGATAGACAGAATCTGCTTCTCAATTGTGCTGAGAGGGCAGTTTGCTGCTCAGAGTTAGGCTGGGACAAAGGGAGAGCTCGTCTTAGCTGACGCCCCCCAAGCTTCTGTGGAGGAGCCTCTGAAGTGTCCATCCCACATCTGGTGCCTGAACGTGATGGCACATGTCCTTCCTGGCAGCAAAGCCTTCCACCCACCAACTGTCTTTGGAAACATAGAATTTTGTTCAAGTGACATGTGATTATACACAGAATTAGAGGCATCTGAGATAGCTATGTATACAAGCATGCGTAGTCCCAAGCAGAAATATATAAATGATACCCATACCATGTAAACTTTAGCCATGTACATGTAACCCATTTTAACAAAGAGCCCACTTAATGCAATGTGGCTTTAAAAAGAGCCTCTTTTAAATGGTTACCCAATGTGCACATGTAGATCGATAGGCAGACAGATAGAAATATTGATTTTTAGAGACATACATAGCAATAATAAAACCTTGAATTTATATACTCACCTTCTCCTGGGGGATGCACAGTTATGTCAAATTTCCCCTATGAGGAAAGCACAAAAGTTTATATGGACATGTAACGTGGAGAAGAATTAATATAAACACAAAAGAAGCCCCATTGCATTCTGGAATATGCCACATTGCACCTTATACACCCTGAACATTTGGATTCACATTCTTTAAAATAGGGGAGACTTGCGCTCTATAAATTATAACAAGAAAAGGTATATAATGCTATCCACGTGCATGTTACATCACTGTGTTCTAAATGATCTTACCTGGAGGTAAGAAGATTTGTACCTGCACTTCCTGCAACATTTATCACTTCTACTTTTTCAGGTAAAATATAATTATAGATATAGAGAGCTGTTGCATGGGTATGTAATTTGTAAAAAATCCATTAAGCTATCCTCTTCAGATTTGTGCACCTCAGAGTGTATAAGTAAATACCTCACCATGACAAAGTAAGAAAACACAAAGTTGCTTCTTGAAATTCAGGCTGGCAGGGTCATAAAGGAGTCTTGCGCATGGCATATCTCCAAATCCTGTTACTCCAGATAGGATGGGGCACTCCACTCTGAGTCTGCTATAATAGTTCATGGCGTGTTGACCTTTGCCACCTTACATGACCCTCTTTCCTCATTGTCAATAAGGTAGAATCAACCTCATAGAGCAACAGAAAGATTAAATAAGAAAGGTCATGTAAAGTACTTTATGTGGCATCTGGCACATAGTTAACTCTCAGTAACAGATGACTGTTTCCATAACGAAGGCAGGGACCCCTCACTCCTGATAATAACACAGCCAGAGGCCACTCAGTGCACAGCGTCTCTCTCCCCACTCCCCAGCATCAGCGAAAGCAAAGAGGATGAGACTTAATTAATGATTTTTAATGTTTCGCTTGTCCAACTCCATCCACAACAAACCAACTAATACATTTCAGTCTTCCAAATCCCTAGTTAGGCATTTTGTTTTCTAACTGACTCAACATACAACATGGTCTTTTCACACCACCAGCTCCCTCCCCCTTAACATCTTTTCTCCCCTTTCCAATCCGAATCCTCAACCTCCTGGTCCTGCCTCCCGGGAAAAACCAGTCCGGCCAATGATCTCTTCCAATTCACTTATGAGGGGAACATAGATGTGAATGGTTTGTTTGTGGGTGTGTTTGCAGAATGAACAAAGATGGGCTGTGCAGTAGGAAAGGCCTGGATAGGGATCCTGGCATGTTCTTCAGAGGAAGTCACTTGACCTCCCTGAACCTTAGTGTCCTCATCTAGAAAATAAGACTTTTAGTCCCTACCTTCGAGGGTTGTAGTAGCGGTGGAATGAGAACATATATACCAAATAAGTATACAGTAGCACAGAGCCTAGTGTTAATACTACTGAAGAGAAACACGAGTTAGTGCTAAATAAGAAGGAGCGTGCAATGAAGTCCTTGCTTAGGAGAATGTTTGCAATTCTATTGGGCAGAATAACTCCTTATTAATTGAAATAAAATTCTGGGACTCTTTGAGAAATATCTCCTAGAATTTTCTTTCCTTTTTTTTTTTTTAAGATTTATTTATTTACGCATACAAGAACTGGGGTACAGGCCAGAGGTGTGGGAGGTGAGAGGATTCACCAGAGACAAAGTGGGGAACAGAACAGGCATATCTACTGAAATACACTGCTGAGGGGAGCAGTGGGTGAGTCAGGATAGGTCTGCTATGCCATGTAGGTAGCTCACTGGCCCTGGATCGCTTTGGCTGTGTATAGCTTCATAGTCCTGTGTCCTAATCCCTTGGCCCCCCGGTGGCCCCAATATCTCCTAGCATTTTAATTGAGAGTTGGTCCTAGCTAGGGCTGGCAAGATTTGTGCAATTCACAGATACTTGTGAAATCCAAGTACATTCTCTTGTACTGACAGACCATAATGACTGTAATAAACAGGGAAGCCTCTTTTCTAATAAACAAGTAATTATAGTTGACAATAAATGAGTAAACATGATGCTAATTAGCAAATCCTCTCATAGCTATTCAGTTTGAGGACCCGTTTTCTCATGCTTGGGACGATGGGTAATTATGTTCTTGTTCATAGGTATACGAAAATATGGACAGTAGGGGCCACCTCCTTTGTCCACCCTTTTTCACCCCAATAAAAAGTGTTAGCTTCTTCAGTCTAGAAAACAAGATCATGTTAGCACCTCATTTTCCAATGTAATCCCTTTAAATTCAGGTTTCCTAGTAAACTTCAGGGACCAATTTTTTACACAAAGTGCCTTTAGATGTAGGGATACTGATCTCATTACCTGGATTCTTTCCAAATTTAGATTAAAGACCATGACCCCCTCAGTTCTTGAAATTCTGGCGTGATGGGTAACAGAGGCTGAAAGGAGGTGGTTAAGATTAATACACAGTCATTTTTTTTTAAGATTTTATTTATTTATTTTTGCATAGAACTGAAGTGTAGGGAGAGGATTCCCTAGAGACAGAGTGGGGCACAGAACAGGCAAATCTACTGAAATCCATTGCTGAGGGGAACAGCAGGCAAAACAGGAGAGGTCTGCTGCACCATGTGGATTAGCTCCCTGGCCAGGGATCAAACTCAGGCCTCAGCAGTGATAGTGCTGAACCTTAACCCCTAGGCCACCAGGGAGGCCCCAATAGTCAGTCTTAAACCAAAAACTAATCTTCACTGTAAGAAAGAGATAAAGCACACATGGAGACAATGACCCAAATAGAAGGGTCACAATTGGAACTTTTCTCCCAAGGTAGAGAACATTTCATCCATACTTCCTAGAAATGGGCTTTTGAATAGGCTGCTAGAGGGATAATTAATTCCTTGGTCTGAAGCAAAAATCCTGGAGGTTCCACTTATAAACACTTTTCTAAGGAATTCTATTTTTTGTTTTCTATTGTTAATATGCTAAGCAAGGAAAAGACAGGCATGATTTTCTACTAGTCTCTTCCTTAACACTTATTCCTCTGGTAAGAGTCTTCATGGGTAACACCTTCATTTCTTATGCCCCCTTTCTCTCATCTTTCCAAGACCACAGCTTCCAAGAAGTCTTTTCAGAGAAAGAGGCAGGGAGAATCGGTATTTCCCAATGATCAAAGACACTGACTTTTGGCCCAGAAAGTCTTGAATTTGATCCCAACTTCTCCACTGTTTGTCAGGATAGATCAATAACAAACAGCACCGCATTTGCAGTTTCTTAACATAGTAACAGTTTATGCTGTCTTTACACCAAGTCACAACAGGTCAGAGCAACTCCGCAGGGCAGCTGCCTTCATGTAATGGCTCAGCAATGCAGGCTGCTTCAACCTATGGCACCTGCATCTCAACCCATCTGGTCCTCTGCCAAGACTTGGGGGACATAGGACTGGAGCACTGATCACAGGGCAGCTCTGAAATGTGTCAGTCCAACTTGGTCACCAGAAGTCACAATTCTATTGGCAACACTAGTCATACGCCCCTCCCTATTGCAAAAAGAGAGAGGAAATATTTTCTAGGAAGGGGAATAGAATCAGAAATATTGGTAACCACTGGTGCTAACTGTGATAGCCACTTACCAGCTATTTGATCTTGAGTAAGTTACTAAACTCTCTCAGTTTCATTTCCCTCTTGTATAAAATGTGAAGAAACATTAGTATCTAACCCATGCATTTGTTGTGAAGATTAAATGAGATAAAGCATATGTCATTTGCACAGTGTCTGGCATTTAATAAGGGTTCAAGAAATGCCAGGCACAATTATCAAATATGGCATAGTTAGCCACATTTGACTAACTATGGCTTTCTACTTATTTAGATCATAGGGAAAACAGCTTGGCAGGGATTGGAAGAAGAGAGGCAAAATAACCCTTTAATACATCATTTACACTGTTAGGTTTCCTGAGCAACTTAGGTCTTTTTTTTTTGTGGGACCCTCGCCGGTGGCCGGGGATTGAACTGGCGCTGCAGAGGCTGCGGGCAGCCTCGCAACCCAGCGCTCAACTGCTGCGCCACCAGGGGAGGCTCAGAAGCTTAGGTCTTAAGTAACAAGTATGAGTGGCTTTTCTTTAAACTCAAGAAGTATTTGGGTGTGATCAAGTGTGATACTCTAGTATGACAATCTGGCATGAATGTGTCTCATACCTACACCAGCCTGTTATGTCAGTTGGGGTCCTTGTGGGAGCAGACAACACATGCAGCTTGTCTAATGAAGGTGCTACATATGAATGTGCAGATAAGATTTAAGGAACCAATGGGGAGTCACCCATGAAGGTAACAGTGGGTAGTTAATGCCCACTTTAGGGCAGAAGCAATGGGAGGAAG
Source organism: Talpa occidentalis (assembly GCF_014898055.3). NCBI lineage: Eukaryota > Metazoa > Chordata > Mammalia > Eulipotyphla > Talpidae > Talpa > Talpa occidentalis. The sequence continues at coordinate 135,341,726 of NW_023603184.1, forward strand.
CGGAAGGATGAAGCCTAAATGAGAGCAGTGCCAAAGAAAGGGAACTCCCAACAGAAGTGCTGGCCATAGCTGGGTGTAGACGCCGACAGAACCGTGACAAAGCAAAGAGGGGTCAGAAGAATTAATGTCATAATTTCTCTCTCTTCCCGCCCATCCTTTCATCTTGTGATATTGACCAAATCCAACTGGAAGTCAGAGCACAAGGGGGCCCAGGCGATTCAGTCCACAGAGCTCAGCCCCAGGGCAGAGGAGTCATCTGGGATTGAGGACACACAGCACACCTGTGTCCCAGCTCTCCCTCTCTCTGCATCCTTCTTAGCTGCCACCTCCTCTTCTCCCTCCTCTGCTCCTCCAGCTTTCACATTGCCAGGTTGACTGAACATCTCCTCAGGTGAGAAGTGCTGCCTGGATGGAGGTAATTAAAGCCACAGGACTGCTATCTGTCATGTCGAATGAGGTATTCACAGGCGCCAGCCTAGAGTGTTCCTAGACAGTGCCATTGACCTCCTGCTGCTGTGGCTGCTATTTTGAGTCCAAATACAAACACAATTCTTGCCTCCACAGAGCAGTGGGGTGGAGGGCAGCTGTTGTTTGTGCTGCCTGGCATTTATTCACTTCATCTTGATTATCATTTCCACTTTCACTGATTATCATGTCCACTTTCACTTTTACCCTTTTCATCTCCCATGCTCATCTCATATCTCCAAGTAGAGTTGACTAAACCCTGCATCAGAGATACCACATGCAACCTAGACTTAGGCCAATCATTGCCTCTCATTCTCCTGCACACAGTAATTGGCTCAGGAGTGGACATATGGTGCAGCCAGAGCCAATGGAATATAATGAGATTTTGCTAGAAATACCAGGGGAAAGACTGTTGTTTAGATAGAACATTGTAGAAGACATTATCGTTGACTAGACATTCCACCTAGGTCATTGTCTAAGCCAGGGGTTCCCTATCTCATTACCACCGGCATTTTGGATTAGATAATTCCTTGTTGGGGTGGATGAGGGTCCTGTGTACCATATGATGCTTAGTACCAGCATCTCATTCCTCTACACACTAGAGACCAGTAGCACTTTCCACTACTTTTGTGACAACCAAAAATGTCTTTGGGGATTGTCAAATGGTCGCTGTGGGACATCACTGGTCAAAGCTGACCAAGTTCTCAGTGGTTAGTTGAGGTCTGGGCAAGTGGGATAAAACATGGGAAGTCTCAAAAGATTCTAGAGAGCATTTCCTTTTCCTGAAGAAATAGCTGGAAGAGGAGGTAGTTATATTTCTTTTCCTGCACATTGCAAAATTTAGATATGGCACTCAGAAATGCAACAGATCACAAGAGGAAACATTCTGAAAGAACCACTGATACTGAAAATGAAGGAGTAGAAAAGGCTTGGCTCCTTGATGACACTGCTGAGGCACTTCTTTAACCCATCTGGATCTCAGCTCCTTTTTGGATTGCTTGTTGTGTGGGGTGAACTTCCTTTCTGATAAAGTGATTTTGAGTCTGATTTTCAGTTTTTTGCTACTCAAATGATCCCAACTGGTGTACACTTAAACATGGAGTTTCTGGATGTTCTTTTATGCTCACAGAGGGAGATCCTACCCAAAGACTTGAAAAATACAGAGGGTGCAGAGCTGAGAGGAGAGAGAAGTGAATTTAGTGACCACGATCCAGACATATGAGACAGTAGGTTTTCTTTGTGAGGCTCCAGTCCATTAGAGCTGGGTTTGCTGTCCCTTGCAGTAAAAGTGATTTAACTGTGCAGAGTAGGTACAGAGACTCCAGCATCAGAAAGCCACCCAGAAGCAGACAGGAGATATAAGCACTTTGGATGCCTGTCCACCCACATGACCCTGAACTTTTGGCGCTGTCTATACTGGCAAATAAAATGGGATGAAGCACAACTAACCATCCCCCACCTTCTTTCCCAAACAAAACAAATATGTCTGCCTAAAATGTTAATAAAATTTAGGCCAGTATGGGCCTCTGACATGACACTTACCCCAACTTCATATTCCACTGACTTGTAGATTTTACACAGATGCCCATCAGATATGTGATCCTATTGGATGATACTGGATGCATAAGCAGAAAGGGCCCTGAGTGGCAGAGCCAGGACCTGAAACCACAACTCTTGACCCTTTACCCTGTCCATTTGCCCTCGCCTCACTTACCTGATGTTGGGTCTCCTTTTCCTCAGAGGTCCGTGTGGCATTGACTTGGCTTTCCTGGAGTGCTAGAAGTCACTCTCCCACCAGCCAAATCTTAGTCAGTGGCACCCACAAGAACACATGCTTTATAATCTTCCTGGAGACGCTGGGTCAGTGGCCTGGGAAGCCCTGGGGTGGGCGGAAGCCTGACCCTCAGCTAGGACCATTGGCCAGTCTGGTGAGGCTGACCTGGCTGCCTGCTGTCCTCGAGGCTGACTGGAGCCAGCTGGATGCTAAAGGGCAGACTACCCAGCAACAGCAGCGTGGGCAAATGGACGCTCCCTGTGGCAGGAGGCACAGAATCTTTTGTGCCACCACAAATTCAATCTGAATTTAAAGCTGACACGCAGGTGGAGTGGGCGAGCCTCTGTGATTTGATGGGTTTTCTGAGGTTCTGGCTGCCTGAAAATAGCTCCTCTACCCACCTGCTTAGGACACCCTCCCATCTTATCAGGCTTGCAGTTCCAACCATCAGAGTTGGGAAGGTTTTAGATGACAAAGAACGGAGCGTGTTCCCCAAGGGGTCACGGTGAATGCAGGTTTTCTGCGAGTGGAAGGGAGGCCCTGGTGTCTGCTCTTTTTAGCACAGAGCTCAGAAGAGATGGGAGTGGCCTACTTCACAGTTTTGCTTCCTACTGAGACGCCAGTCACTCAATTCATTCATGCCCATGTGACCAAAGCCCTAGAATCAGGCAACAGGCTTTAACGAAAACAAGGCCACAGGGCTACAAGCCCGGCATCCACCCCGCCAGTCTTCTACATCCTTGTCCAGGCTTCCTCTTGGGAATCTGCGTCCAAGGTGGAGAACTCTTCCATGAACTTACAGCAGCTGCCAGATACCAGAGCACATCAGAAGCACTCCAGGACTCCCCAATTATTGCTATTGTCTCCCCTGAATTCTTTCCCACCTCCTCTTGCTATCATTCCCCCATGATCAACTCCAGAAGGAAATTAAAAATTCTGGCATGCTCTTGGGAAGTAGAGGGATGAAATAGTAGGGGCCAGGAAGGCAAGGGGAGAGGTTTGTGATCCCATTGATTGATTTCATTCACCCCATTTTGACAGGTGTGAGCCTGCCCCCTGGTCTGTCAGAGGCTGGACTGTGAGAGAGATGGACAGCGAGGGTCAGAGGAAAGGGCTGCGGACAGAAAGGGCCTGGCAGGTGGCAGTGATTAATGATCTTGGACATGAGGAAGAGACGACAGCAAGAGGACGGGGAAGGAGCATCCACAGGGGTGGGAGTTGTGCTAAGAATTTATATGATCTGGTGTGAGGGGGGAGCTCTCTGAATGCCTGTGATTTGTGGTATAGGGCTTGTTGCTTGGAATTGAGGAGGGGGGGTGTCTTGGTCTGGCTCATATAATTCATTAATTCATTGTCACAGTGCACATGGATGAGACTGGAGGGGTGGTCAATGTCAGGCCATCCTGATTCTCTTATCTGGGCCAAAGATCCTGGTGGGCTCAGGGGCGACATCTGCCCTTGATGCAAGCGTATACTCCCATTGGCAAAAATTTAATAGGCTTCTGTCTATACAGATATAAGAAGGAAGGATTTATATTGGCAAAGGGAAAAAACAAACAAACATTTGTTCTCCCTGGAATTCTAGCACTTTTTCCTGTACCTCTCTGCTTCTGCTATAAAAATCTAGCAAGCTGTTCTGGTTATCTATTGTTGCATAACAAATGACCCTACAATTTAGTGACATAAAACAACAACTGTATGTTTTATCTCATGGCTTCATGGGTCAAGAACTTGGGCTGGTGAGTCTTCCGCTCCATTTAGTGTTGACAGAAGTTATGCCACGATACTCAGTTTGCTTTGGCACAAATGGCTAGAATTCTGGGCTCCGCTGGGACAGCTAAGTGCTTAGGCATCTTCTCTTCAACCTGGTGGGTTGAGGTAGTCAGACAGCTCACCTGGAGACTTGGGACCACGATCCTGTGCAACGAGACAACGGCCTCACTTCAGAATTCCCAGGACACAGGTCCTGCCACATTCTCTTGGTCACTCAAGTCATGTAAGCTGCAACCAAAAGGCGGAGAATTCAACTCCACCTCTCAGAGAAATGAATAGCCAAGGATCAAACCATACTTAATTAACCAGAAGTAACAGGACCACATAGATCAACATTTTTAATGTAAAAATATTAACCATTGGGAGGAAAAATAAAAAGAAATAGACGTGATTGGTTATCCCTTCTCTGGGACACCTTTCTAGAAAAACTCTCTAAACACAGATGGTTGAAAGAAGCCAAAGAGGAACATCGTAACAGAGTATAAACTTCTAGATAATAAATAAAATAAAATAAAGTAAATTTTTTATGGCTGAAGTCATAAAAAAAAAACTACAGCCTATAATAGGCTAATAGCTCTAAGATAGAAAATTAACACAAATCAATGAGAAAAAAGTAAGTTCAATAGAAAACTTGGCAAAGTAAATGAATAAACAGTTCCCCAAAGAAATGCATGTGACTAATAAATATGCAGAAAAATTCAATCTCACTCCAAAAATAGAAATTAAAACCACTCGAAGATATTTTGTAATCTCTTTGACTTTGGCTGACAAAAATACTCTACTGGATATTGGCAAAGATGTTGGGAGACAAATATTCTCAACAAATTTCCTGGAAATCAGCTTGAAAATATATACTGAAAGCTTTTAAAATGTCATATTCTTTGTACCACTAATTCTGCTTCCAAAAATTTGTACTAAAGAAGGAATTATCAGTGTGCAAAAGATTTAGAGACAAAGATACTGATTGCAACATTGCACAAAATAACAAAAAAAGAATGGATCTAGCAATAGCGATTGTCTGAATAAATAATGCTATGTTTGCATAATAAGGTACTATGCAACCATTAAAAACAAGGTAAAATATGCTATCAACATGGGGGAAATTTTCACAATCTATCTGAAGGAAAAATATATAGTATGGCTCCACTTTTGCAAGAAAAAATACATATTACATAGAGAACAATGTTGGTACTAAACAAATGGCATTACTTCCACTACACACTGTCACTTGAAAGTGCAAATCTACTATTTCAATGCAATGTCCTAGGTTAACTGTGCATACCACCACCATTTCAATATGTTGAAATTCTGACCCCCAGAACCTATGAATATGAGGCTATTTGGAAGTAGGATCTTGCACATGAGCAAGATAAGAAGACGTCAATATAAGGAACCCTAATCCAATTCCTTATAAGAAGGCAGAATGTGGAAACAGACATATGAACACCCTGTGAATTGAAGGCAGAGATTGAAAGGCCTAATGTTCCAGCAACTACCAGATGTGAGGGGAGGCGTATGGAAAAAATTCTCCCTCATATCCCTCGGAAGGAACCAACCCTATTGACACCTTGATCTTGAACTTCTGACCTCTAGAACTGTGAGACAATGACTTTCTACTGGTAAAGCCACCCAGTTCGTGGCCTATGTTATGACATTCTTAGCAAACTCTTATAGATGTGTGATCCTGCCTACCAGACAGGGCCCCAGGCCTAAAATGGCACAAACAGAGTCTACTTTCTTGGAACTTGGAATTGGGACAATGAAAGACTGAGCCAGTGAGACTGAAAAGTCATGAGACTCCAGGGCAGACAGGAGAAACATGTGTGAACTAATGAGTGAGCAAAGGAAAGTGGTTTTCAGAGAGAGAAGATTGAGGAGACAAAGCTCCAAAGGGAGATTTTAAGACCCACTGGAGCCAAAGAGAGCAGCCTTGGTGCCTGTTGGCATTTTGTTCCCACAAGGCCCAGAGCTATTTTATGCCCTGTGGGTTTCCCTGAAGTCCACTGTAGCCTTTGATAAATACCTCAATGTTTGGGTCAGCCAGAGTGGATTTCTATTCCTTATAACTCAAAGGGCATTGATGAGAAACAGTGAGGAAGGATACATAACAAATGTTAGAACTGGCCATTTCCAAATGGTTTTTACTTATTTATTCCTAAGACCTGTCTCATAGTCTCCAAGTTTTCTACATGGAATCCATATTTTGTTTCTTTTTTATTGAGGTAACATTGGGTTTATAATACTATCTATGATTTACATATATACATTTAGAGTTATAGTTTCACACCTCTTCAAATGTATGTTACTATACCCGCCACCGAAGCAACCATCATCCTCCACCATAGTCCATCAGGTCCTCTCCCCACTCTGCTCTCCACCTCCCAGTCTCCCCCTCAGGTAGCCTCAATTATCCAGTCAGGTTTCTAGGGTTTTCTTGGTTCTTGGGGCTTGTCTTTCTCTTTTTGACTTATTTCATTTAGCATTTTTTTTAAGCTAACTAGATTAATTCATTTATTGGTTCACCTAACAAATAGTTGTTGAGAGTTTCCTATGTGCTAGACATAGTCCTAAACCCTAAGGATACAATGAGTAAATCCACAAAAAATCCTTGGAACTAGAGATAAAGAAGTGGGATAAATAAAGTATATGAAATATTAAACAGTGATAAGGGCTATGCAGAAACTAATGTAGGAGAGGAAGGTGAAATTGTCAAGGAGGTAAGAGTTTAAATTTTAAATACAGTCATCAGGGAAGGTTTCCCAGAGATGGTAAGTTTTGAATCAAGAATCAAAGGAGGTGAGGAAATAAGTCATTTGAGTGTCTTGGGAGAAGAGTGGTTTTGGCAGCAAAACCCATAAATGCTAAGTATCTCAGACAGCTGTGTGCCTGGCATGTTCCAGGAAAATCCACGTGGCCAGCCTTTCTGAAGCAGAATGAAAGAGAGGGGGAAGACAATGAGGTGAGCAGACTATTAGGTCATTGTGAGGAGTTTGATTTTTTTATTCTATCAATTGGGATGTAAGAAATTATCTCAAGATAAAGTATCTTAAGATAACGTTAAATGTTATCTCACAGATTGTTCAGGCTGTAATCAAGATGTCAGTTGCGGGGGCTCCCAGGTGGCGCAAGGGGTTAAGCACCACACTATGAAGCGATCCGCAGCCTCTGAAGCATGTGTTCGATCCCTGGCCAGCCAGGGAGCAACCCACATGGCGAGGCAAACCTCCCCTGTCTCGCCCGCTGCTCCTCTCAGCAGTGTATTTCAGTCAATCTGCCTGTTCTGTTCCCCACTCTGTCACTGGTGCATCCTCTCACCCCCTGCATCTCTGACCTGTACCCCAGATCTTGTATGCATAAATAAATAAATATTTTTAAAAAAGATGTCAGCTGGGGCTGTATTCATCCGGGAGCTTGAGTGGGGCTGGGGCAGTCACATGACTCCCCGCCTACCACAGGCATCTCTCCATAAGGCTGCTTGTGGGTCCTCGCAAGATGGAGACTAGCTCCCTCTGCAGTGAGTGGCTCAAGACAGAACAAGGTAAGAACCTCAATGTCTTTTATGAAGTCATATTCCCATATAATATTTCACATATCTCATTGGCACACAGGTCTGCCCTACTCAGTTCACCAGAACACTGATGAAAGAGGAATGTGTCAAACAGCAAACATCCCAGGGGCCCTTTTGGAAGCTGGTTGCCACAGCTGTTCTAGTTAAACGATAATTTCCAATGCCTGCAAAGACAATTTGCCAAGCTCAACTCATCCCCCTTTGTAGGATTTAGCTAAATATAACCAAATTGAGGAAACCAATCATTTTCCAAATTCTTCCAAGCAACCCAATCTACAGTAGATGATCATTCTTGATCACTGTAAATCATCTCCTGATAGGTTGTCTTTAAACAACCTATCAGTTTTTTTAGTTGTAAATAACAGGCATTGACTTCAGCCAGCTTGAGCATGAAGAAATGGAATCTGGGGGTAGGTTCTGTGGTATGTCACAGAAACAGGTGAGGACTGCTTTGCTAAAAGTCCAGTATCCAGGGACCGCCCTGGTAGCGCAAGGGGTTGAGACGCAACCTATGAGGCTGTCTGTGGCCACTGCAGCATGAGTTCGATCCCCGGCCAGGGAGAAACCCACATGACACAGCAGACCTCTCCTGGCTCGCCTCCTGCTCCCCTCAGCAGTGTGTTTCAGTCAGTCGCCTGATCTGTTCCCCACTCTGTCTCTGGTGAGTTCTCTCAACTCCCCACACCTCTGGCTTGTACCCCAATTCTTGTGTGCATAAATAAATCTTTAAAAAAAAAAAATAAGGCCGGTCTCCAAGGAGACCGGGAGACTGGGCTATTGTGGAGACCTACGAGTCTGCAGTCTGCCGCTTACCTCTAGGGGTCCCTATTCATGGGCCTGGCTCTCACTCCCAGGATCCCCATCTCTGTTCCAAAAGCCAAGCTCCTATGAAAGAGCACCTGATGGGCTTGGACTGAGTCAGATGTGCCTCTCCCCCACCTAGACCAACCACCTGTTGGGTTGGGGGTGTGTGTGATACAAACTCGCAAACTGGGACTCACCCTGAGTATACCACGGAAGAAAGTCCCACAGAAGAGAGAGTGAGCTCAGCTGCCAGCCCGGAAAATGTTTTCTGTAAAGCTGGTAGACAACTCGCATTCTCGTGTCACTATTGAGATTTACTTTTTTACATTCTTGCAGGCATATCTGTCTGTACCTTTACGTTAAATCATTTCAGTGTTATGTCAAGCAACAGGAACAAAAATTCTTTCATAACATTTAATAACTAACTTCAAAATGTCTTGGTTCTCTCAAGGTGCTTTTTTACCTTTACAATTTCTTGTCTTTTGTTTACTTTTAATTAATTTGATTCACATTTTAATTTCGTAGTCTGGCACAGGATCACCCCCTTAGGCAGGAATTTAGAAAACATAGGATGTTTGATGGGTAAAGGCCTCCCTCCTGCAAGTAGAGCCAGAACAGTCTAATCTTACACAATCCTGTTCCTGAATTACCCGAACTCCGCACAACTTCCCTGTGTCCCTCTAGGTACTTAAAGAGGTGGGAAACTTACTGGTAATCATCCGAGTTTTAGGGATTCGAAGTCTGACATGACAAAGTAACAGTTGAGCTAAAGCCCACTCCATCTGTGCTTTAAAATGTAACTTCATTTTATATGTAAAGAGCTGGACCTTATAAAGTGGCTTTAAATATATCCTATAAAACAACTCTGTAGGGCCTCCCCGGTGGTGCAGTGGTTGAGCGCTGGGTTGCGAAACTGCCCGCAGCCTCTGCAGCACCGGTTCGATCCCCGGCTGCTCCCCGGCCACCGGAGGCTTGTCCCGCATGGCGCGCAGACCTCTCCTGCCGCCCGCTGCTCCCCTCAGCAGTGTACTTTGGTCCTTCTGCCTGCTCTGCTCCCCGCTCTGGCTCTGGTGAATTCTCTCACCCTCCCGCGCTTCTGACTGTACCCAGTGCTTGTATAAATAAATAAATAAATCTTTAAAAAAAAAAAAAACCAACTCTGTGAACTGTGGGAAAGTTACATTTCATTTTGTCCAGTCTTTTACAAAGTTGTTCCCCACTTTGGAAAATCACATCACTGCCAGCAACGCTGCCCATGGTCATTGGGTCTCCAGCAGCCCCCTATCAGTCTTCATTCCCAGCTGTCACACATGCGGGGTGACAGTGTCTATTGTGTCCTCTGGTCTTCCCCTGCAGTGTCTTGGAGCTGACACCTAGTGAAAGACACTCCTCCATGGCATTTCCTATCCTCTTTCAGCTAAAACCCTCTCAGCCTCTCTCCTGTGCAAGTCCAAACCAGATAGGGAAGTCTGTGGCTGCATTTCCATAGGGGAACACCTGACATCCACACCTGGAGAGCCCCAGGCATTTCCTGAGCTCCCCAGGCATTTGGGGGAAGAGGCACAGGGATGCCCATGTGGGTCACAAGGGAAAGAGGGCCACCACCTTCATGCCAAAGCTCCTAATTTACAGGCTTCCATTAAACTTAAAGTCCCAGGGTGACCCCACTGTGTCCACTGAGGTGCTTGGCATCTCCCCTGCACTTAGATGGGCATAATTGTCCCTGTTTTACAGGTGAGAAAAGCCGAGACCCATTTCTACAACATGGAAAAGACTCCAGTTTGCTCCCAGGAGGTCTGGATGGTCCTTTCTGCATTCAGGCAGAGAGGGGTCTCCTGTTTCCTTTCTCTGTCACTTTTTTATGCCTGTGCTGCCTCCGAGGAGAAGGGGGTTGGGAGGGGCTCTGACCAGATGGCAGGGTAATAAATGACTCTGATTTAATAATTTGTTGTTCTCCTCTTAATTAAAAGGCTTTTCCCTAAATGACTTGCTGATCACATGAGTAGCTCGCACTGAAATGGTGAGGCTGGGGGGTCGGGGTGGGGAAGCAAGGGAAATCAAGGCTGAGATGAGCAGGAGCTAGATAAAGAGGCACCAGATGGGCAGAAGAAGGCTACTCTCCATGTGCTGGGTGGGCACGGTTCAGGGGCTCCCCACCCCTGCAGGTCTGCAGTGTATTCAAGCCATTGGCAGAAACTTAGGGAGCTGGTCTGGAAGCTGACCCAGGCGTAGGGCTGGGATGGAGACATAAGCTTCATTTTCCACAATATGTGCCTTTGGCTCTCAGTTTCCCAAAGCCCCATCTGGCCTTGGGGAGCAGTTCAGCGGCCTGTAGTCCATTTGCCTCTGTAATGTTACTTACACACTTGACATCCAGGGACATGGCAGGAGGGGTGGAGCATCCATCCTTTCACCTGTCGAGATCTGCTGTTGCAATCAAATGACACCACTTAATAAGCTCCCTCTCTCCTCTGTATAGTACAAGCTGCGTCCCTGTGATTGGAGTCTGCTTTACAGCAGTGATCATATTGAGGCATATTCTCAAAGCCTCACATGTAATTAGAGGTGTATTGATAAAGTGTTAGTCGATGATTTAGACTTTGAGTTTTTTCATGAGGGATCGGTTGGTTAATACTGATACTCTCTCTCCCCCTTTAATTGCAGTGGAGAGTTAGATTGAGATGCCAGATTCAATCAAAGCCCACTTACCACTGCCCACCAAGGGACGACTGCTCCCCCCACATAGTACTTGCGCAGACTTATTGAAAGGACCCCAAAGATCATGTCATTCAGGAGAACATCCTGTCGATCTTAACTTTATTTTAAACATTATTTCATTATTTCATTTAATCAAAACTGCATCCTCTTAGCCCTCCTTCTTCTCTGCTCCCCACACCTTGACCATCGCTCAGGCCAGGGGCTCCTCACAAGTCCCCACAGCAATGTACACATCATCCTTTTTGTGTTACAGATCTCCCCTCCTAGACTTCATTTTTTTTTAAGATTTATTTATTTATGCGTAAAAGAACTGGGGTATAGGCCAGAGGTATGGGGGGTGAGAGGATTCACCAGAGACAGGGTGGGAAGCAGAACAGGTGGATCTACTGAAGTACACTACTGAGGGGAGCAGCAGGCGAGACAGAGCAAGACAGGAGAGGTCTGCTGCCCCATGTGGGTAGCTCCCTGGCTGCAGATAGTTTCACAGTACTGTGCTTAACCCCTTGCGCCACAGGGAGGCCCACTTCTAGACTTTAAAGCCCTCAAGACAACCCTTTTTCTTTGTAGTGTTTGCATTGTGCCCATGGCAGCTGTGTCTTGCACACAAATAAAAACTGAGTTACAGGGGTTTCTTTCTTCATTTTGCCCATCAGCTCTTATTGTTATCAGCACCCCCACTGCTTTTCTCACTGGAGCTTTGTAGTATATTTTAAATATTAACAATAACAATAGACTGTAACTTACATCTATTGATCACTTGCGTTCCAGGCAATGGCTAAAAGCATCACATCGTCTCCTTCAGCCCTGACAGGAAGTCTGTGGGGTAGGGATAAGGACATGCACCTTACAGAGGAGGAAACCCAAATATGAAGAAATCAACTTCTTCGAGACAAATGCTAGGAACCAAGTGCAGAGCAGGTTACACGTGTTATCACTTACCTGAAAAGGAAGATGGAGAAATATGTCTGTTCTTAAATGTGCATAAACCATTTGCAGAAAAATACGCAAGAAACTCATGGTATCAGTTGTCTTTGGAGAAGGGAATGGGGTGTCTGAGCAACAGGGATGGGGCCAGATTTAAGTTCTGGAGGCCCTGAAGCTTATGCAATTTGGGAGAGCTTTTATTTTTTTTTTAAGATTTATTTATTTATACAAGAACCGGAGTACAGGCTAGATGCACACAAGGGTGAGAGGATTCATCAGAGACAGAGCGGGGAGCAGAACAGGCAGACTGACTGAAATACACTGCTGAGGGGAGCAGCAGGCGAGACAGAAGAGGTCTGCTGTGCCATGTGGGATTCTTGCCAGCCAGCGGGGATCAAACCAGTGCTGCAAAAGCTGCGGACAGCTTTACAGCGCTGTGTTCAACTGCCTGCGCCACCATGGGAGGCTCCTGGGGGAGCTTTTAAAGGAAAAAAAAACAAAACAAATGGTGACTATAAAATCATGTACAGGACCTTACAAGGGGTTTGTGCAAGTGAGGAGCCCTGGAGCTCTAGCTTCCATAGTTTCGTCAGGAACTGTGTGGAACCAGACATAAGTATTCTTAGCCATTGCTTTGTCATTTTGCGTGTAACTGCCATTTTAGAATTTTAGGTTTTGCTGTCTCGGGAATGATGACTGCATTCCAGAGATAGTTTCACTCCACCCTCGCCCTCCGGTCACCAATGAGGGCGAACTTGCCAGAATTGGAGCTGCATCTCGGCTGGACCAATCAGCTTAGGATTAGCCAGGCAAAGTTGAAGACCGCATCTGTGTAGCCAATGAGTAACTGCCAGCATGATTTACTTTTTAAGCCTGCTTGTAACCCTATAAAAAACCCCTGCTTCCTTTGTTCAGGGCTCTTGATATCTGCCACTGCATAGGTAAGTGTCGTGAGCCAGGACTCAAGTCTGTGATAAACTCCCTTTTGTGTTTGCATCCGCTGTCTTTGGGTTCTTTGAGGCTATGCTCACCAAGTCCACCGATCTTGGGCACAGCACTGGTGTCCTGTCAGGAGACACATCACTGTGTTCTTGTACGTGTATGGAGTTTGAATTGTGTGAATGTATTGTCTAGTCAACAAATATGCTGTTTTTTAATTGATATTTTAAAATGTCATCTCTCCAACTGACAGCATGAAACAGGTCTTTTAAATTTTTCACAAAGCAAAATACCTGTTTTTGTTTACCACCAGAGACCGTTGTGCCTGTAGCAACCTGCAGGGGGCGCTGGAGTTGTCTGCCTAAATGGAGCTTGGAAGGGGAGGGAGGGATTGGCTTCTAGCCTTCCTGCAGGAAGTCCAAAAGCTTAAGTAGGTAATTATGAGTGACTACACTTCATTTGCAACACAAGTAGAGTTAAGAAGAGAGTCTGCTCTTTCAGACGCTTATAAGGAAAAAAAATAAAATAAAATCTAAAATAATATTGAACTGATGGCTAAGAGGAAACTGATTTCCTGGAAACAAGTGCTGGGGAACCGAGGAGGTGATTGGACTGTATGTTAAAGCTCTTTCCCAAATGGATCTGATGGCCGTGGTTTTCTATTACTGCATCCAGGAGTAGGAGGTCCCTTACTGTAAACTACCTAGAAAGCATTCATTTTCTTAACCGCTCAATTAGGATAATTTTCCCTTGTGATGTATGGGACTACTTCCTTCTCTCTGATTTGGTCTGACCATGCCTCCATCTAGCATGGCTGGAAATAGCTGCTTGCAACAGATACCAGCCTTGAGTCTTTGCCACATGCCAGAACCTGCAGCTTGCAGTGAGACCCCTAGAAGGGGTTGATCAGCAGCCCCTTGGGTCAACAGGAACATAAAGTAGCTAGCAGTCCCTCCATCTGTCTTTCTCTGATGGACACAGCAAATGTGAACTTGCAGAGTTCTAGGCAGTTAAGAAATATGCAATAAGGGGGTTAGAGAAGGAAGGGGTGACTTCTCCTCAGGTCCCTAGGAACCCCCACTTAGAGTAGTTATTTAGAGGCGGTTTAAATAGTTACAGCAGAGGCAGCCTGCAGACCTCAAGGCCTCTCAAGTTTCCCCCAACTCTAGAAGTTTCTTAACAATTGAATGGCATTTTGCTTGTGTGGGTCTGGAGTGGGTCCCCTTTATTTTTCTGTTGAAGGGGGGAAGGCAATTGATGGCCCTCTGAGTAAAAATTTAATAAATGAGAGGAAAGACTAGGGAAGGGAAACAGAAAGTCTTTGAGAGCTAAAAGCCAGGAAAGATTGAGTCAATACATACAACCCAAACTACTGAAAATAAGTTTTAGTTCCACCCACCAAATAGTTACAGTGGAGATATCTGGATCAGGCTGGAGGTAGGGTTCCAAGAGCTGAGGAAAATGAAAAGAATAAAAAGTCAATAAACATAAAAGAAAAAAGAAAGACGTTAAGAAGAGACAAGGCATGGGCAATGACTCGCCCCCTTGTGGCCTTCAGGGACATTGCACCAAGTCAACCGCAGTCCCCCGTTAAATTAATTGCACAGCTGTAGACACAAATGGGGTGTCACTACTTGAGCAATTTCCATGGGATGGTTGCAATATTGAGCAAAGCCTGGTGGGTCTCCCCTCATTATAGGAGCTACGCAGCAGCGTACTGGATGAGGAGAAGGAATTAGAACCCCAGACATGGAGTTTGGGCTCCATTGCTACCTATATCCTTCAATGAAGTATAGTTCCCATCTGATTCCTCCATCTTCTCCTAATAATCAAGACAGAACTTAATTGTCCCAATTTGCATTTCTGTAAAGAAGCTGCCTACCATACAGAAAAAAAAAATAAAGTCCATAAGAAAGGTCAGAATAACACCCCAACTTTCTAAGCCAAATTCAGGCCCCATGCTGCCAGAGGGAGGGGGGCAACTGGGGGGTGGTGTGGAACTCAGGCACGCAGGCTCCCTGAGATGGAGACGTGGTGCTGGGGACTCTCCAAGCAGCTTGCCATGGTGATCATCGAGCCCAGCTACCTTCAGCTCTTCTCCGGAGTCCTGCCACAGGGAGGAGGCTTCCTTGGCTCTCTGGCCTTCCCCAGGGTGCTCGCCACTCAGCAGTAAGAGCAGTCTTCTTTCTTATTTTTTTAAATTAATTTTTTATGTCATTGTTCATTTTTAAACAATATTTGCCTCCCCCCACCCCCTCAGGTGTAGTCCCCACAGAGTTTCCTTCCCCAAGGCACCCGTGCACCATCACCTCAGTCCCCTGGGCTCCTCCCTCCCTCTGATCCCGCTCCCTCCTCCTCCCCTGCAGGATGTCTCTGGTTTATAATTGTCCATTTTTGCTTTGTTGTGTTTTGTACTGTTACTATTTTTTTACACTGATGTCTTATTCGGTTCCCCTATATTCCTGCTGTAAGTGAAACCATCCGATATTTTTCTTTTTCCTTCTGGCTTATTTCATTGCACATAATTCCTTCTAGCTCCATTCATGTTGCTGCGAATGGCATGAGTTTATCTTTTTTGATTGCTGAATAATATTCCATTGTGTATATGTACCACATCTTCCTGATCCAGTCGTCTATTTTTGGGGCATTTGGGTTGTTTCCAGGTTTTACCTATTGTAAATAGTGCTGCAATAAACATAGGAGTACAGATGGTCTTTTGAATCAATGCGTTTATGTCCTTTGGGTAGATCCCTAGGAGTAGAATTGCCAGGTCATATGGTAGCTCCATTTTTAGTAGACTGAGGAATCTCCACACAGCTTTCCATAGTGGTTGGACCAGTTTGCACTCCCACCAGTAATGTGGGAGAGTTCCTTTGTCACCACATCCTTGCTGGCATTTGTTGTTGCTCATTTTTTTGATATGTGCCATTCTTACTGGTGTAAGGTGGTATCTCAATGTGGTTTTGATTTGCATTTCCCTGATTATAAGGGATGGTGAACATTTTTTCATATGCCTGTTGGCTCTTTGTGTTTCCTCTTTGGAAGGAGCAGTCTTCTTAAGACACAAGCAGATCACAGCCCTCCAATACGAATCTCCTCAGTGACTTCCCACTGCTCCAGAATTAAATCCAGGCTTCTTGGCATGGGCCCTGAAATGATCTGTCCTACTTGCCTCTCCCTTCTCGTCCTGTGCCCCTCTCCACCACTCACACCCCTCCAGGCACCCTGGCCCTGTCACAGGACAAGGGAGAGGCCCCTCAGAACCCCTGGTTTAACCCTCCAGAACATAAGACTGGGAACTGCCATGGCCCTCCACTCCAGCTACTGGGAATGAGAGCAGACCAAGGAGCTGATGCTCAGCCAGGAAGAGGCTCTTGAGAACCTCTAGTGGGGATGAAGAAGAGACTCCAGACACTGGTAAGGAACAAATGGAGTCAACATTTATTGATTAAGCAAGGCAGAAGAGACAGAGATCCAGGAATACCTCACTCGGACGTGAGAGGCCTCCCATCTGGAGATAGGCTCTGAATATATAGGTTTTAGGGCTAACGTCTAAGAACAAGAGTTCCTCTTGGTTGGCAGAGAAAAACAAAAGGAAAGTGGACTTGTCCAGAGTTCATGACTCATATGTCCCTGTTCGCTGTGGACATTACTCAGGTACACACATGTGCTCACCGTTTCAGTCCGGACCCAATTTAGGGTCTGCAGCTTTAGGGCCTGTTACACTGACATCCCCTGGCCTGGTTTCAGATTTTCAATTTCCTGACCACCAAGCAACCTGTGGACCGTTGTGAGAATTGTGCACTGTCAGGAGTTCATGGTGGCCTGTGCTCATGGGGTCGGTAATGACCTGGCCCCCCTGGAGTGGATTTACGGAGTCACAGATGTTTGTTTCTGTGTCATTAACAGAATTTGTGTCCAGGTAGCTTCATTTCTGGAGCCAACAGATTTCTATCTAAGGTCTACCGTTTAATTTTATGTTAGTTATTCGTGAGTTAAGTCCTGAGGCCCATCCTACCTCGGTTTCAGTATCTCAGACATAACTGGCTCTTTCTTGCCTGCGAGCAGCTGTCTTTGCCTTTGCATCCAGCTCAGAACCCTGCTCCCTCTGCTCTCCGCCTCCTCTCCCCCTGCAGGCCTCAGCTTCAATGGCTCCCCCTGGGGAGACCTTTCCTGACCACTCTGAAACAACTCTTGCTTTCATTTCTGTTTAAATCTTTCAAGCATTTATCATTTACCTTATCTTTTCCTTTTTTGGAAATGTTTTGTCTGCCTCCCCAACCAGACCGTAGCTTTATGAAGAAAGGGTTACATCTTTGGGTTGTTATTCACTGTTTTGACCCCAGCACCTTTACACAGTGTGTGGTCCATTATAGGTCCTGGGATTATAGTTAAATGAATACATAAGTGGATGGATGAATAAAGTAGAATTTGGAATGCAGCAGGAATAGGAAAATACAATTTCACAGGTCCAAAAAAATGGGAGTAGGAATTCCAGGCAGGTGCTTTTGGCAAAGGACATACAAGCTGTCCCCAGAAAATGTCAGATTCGAGAGAGGCTTGTAAAGCAATCACAGCCACCCAAACCAGTTAGATGCTCAGAGAAACCTCACACCGAACTACAGATTGATGTGGAAATGATATACGGGAGTTTCTATCTTTATAGCACATTTGGAGTTTTGTGCGGGGAGGCGGGCTAGGGGGAGGCAGACAAGAGGAGAAAAACTGAACTGTCAGACTCAAGGCAATTAAGTCCATCAGAATGGAACAACCGCTAAGGAAGGTGAATTTCTTGGCTTATAAACCATTACATAGCTCCTCTGTGCTTTGGGTATGCAAATGCCTTTGCTGACTGGCAGCACCCGAGGAGGGAACACCTCCTTATCCACCTATCCACCCAAAGTCTTGCTTTTGCTCCCATATCTTATCACACCACCCTAGGTGTAATTAGCTTGAGCAATGACATGCCCTTGAGGTGGCTGTCAAAAGCTCCCTTCCCAAAGTCCTCTCCAGGGAAGCTGAGCCAGAGGGAAGAGGGAAGCCCAGAATTTACATCACTGGCAAGAAAGCTCTAGGGACAAAGACTTGCATCTGTCCTAGGTGCCCAGACCTACTTGCAAGCAAGGGCAAGCTTGCAACTACTGTTTGCATGCTTGATTAATGTTTCAAAAGCTTCCCACATGGGAATAGAGGTGTCCTGTGTCAGCCTGCCCTCTGTACATCTAATATAAGGCCCAGCTAATATCTCTGGGCTTCTGTTTTTTTAACACTGAAGGGAGGAGATGGATGCTGTCCTGGACCCTCCTAGATTTCACTCTGTGAGTCAAGGAAAAAAGAAAAAAGCTATCTCTAGAAATGTATAATAATACTGCAGTTGTACTTTGAGGACCCCAGAAAACAGAAGGTGGGAAGTGAGAGTCAGAATGGACAGAAATGTTTCACACAGCCCTTGACCTTGAGGACCCAGAGTCCAGGACAAGCGAGGAAGAGGGGGTGTTGCAGAATCATAAAGGATGTGATTTAACCAAGAATGGCAAATTCACAGTTTGGACCATTTTGTAAATCCAGCTGTTTTGTGCCTATATTTTACAGTAAACTTGTTATAGAGCAACCCCGATATTAAACGGGTTCCTGGCTGTGGGTCCTCACCCGCGCGCTTTAACGGGACTTATGAATACTCTACTACAGACACACGCAAAAGGGTTAATAAAAGGTTTATTTACAAGAGAAAAGGAAATAAGGAAAATGTACAACTCAGGGAGAAAATAGGGAAATAAAGTCTTTAATGCGTCCTACCCGATCCGACGACCTGGAAACCCAAAGTCACTCTCAGAGCTGGCCGGACGCTGCGAGCTGGCCGAGAGCCCAAAAATGGAGAGAGCCCCAAAGCCCACGTGTCTGCCTTTTGTATCCACCTGGCTGCTTAACCCCACCCTCAGGTCCCAGCCACCTTCCCTTTGGTGGTGATGGGATTTGGAGTTCCCAGTGTCTTTGGCTTTGACCTGGGGTGGGGGTGGAGTCCACAAAGCCTGTATGGAATTTGCTTTGGGACATCCTTTTCCCCCTAACAAACTCTCAGCTAAATATTCTAAGGAAGGAAGGCTGGAAGTCCTCTGATCTGAATTAGGAGTCAGGGTTCTTTGGACACAAGAAACAGAGATAGCTTTGGTCAAATTAAGTTACTCCTCTCCTACCAAAAAAAGGTGCCCCCCCCCCTTCCAAAAAAAGACAGGGACAGGGGAATCCTGGAAAGATGAACAGCAAGAACTAAGGAACAGTCTCCATTAAAGCCACCACGGGGCTGCAGGAGCTCAACTGATGCCCTCCCCCCTGCTATCACATCTCTAAAGATCAAATTCCCAGGAGACAGTGCGACTGTCTCCACTTGTGTCCTGTCTACCGCTTTGCCAGAGGGCAAGACCCCTTGATTACACTCCCCCCAAGAATGCCTGAAATGAGGGAGGGGTACTGAGTGCACTTACACAACAGACAGAATAGCCCACCTCACACCTAGGCTGTATATAGGGACCACCATTGTATACGTGGTGTGTTTTTTTTTTAAAGATTTATTTATTTATGCATACAATAACTGGGGTACAGGCCAGAGGTGTGGGGGTGAGAGGATTCACCAGAGACAGAATGGGGAACAGAACAGGCCGACTGACTGAAATACACTACTGAAGGGAGCAGTGAGCAAGTCAGGAGAGGTCTGCTGCACCATGTGGGCAGCTCCCTGGCTAGGGATCGAACTCGTGCTGCAGTGGCTGCAGACAGCTTCATAGGTTGCGTCTTAACCCTTTGGGCCACCAGGGAGGCCCCTATGTGGTGTGTTATTGATTAAATGTTATGTGTACTTAACTGTACAGAAAAAATTTCAAGCTTTGCATGTAGTAAAACCTCAATAGAAGATGCTATTGACAAAGTGATATCTAATTAGTTTATTTTCCAGAGTTGATTATTTTTACCAAATTGCTATTTTATTTTCCCATTCTTAGCCTTTTAAAATGTTAGAGTTAAAAAGGTAATCCCATCAACTCCAGACCTACAAAACTGGGATTCAGGGGACTCTAGGATTCCAGACCTAAGGTCCACATGCCCTCTTAGCATATATCAGGGGGCAGCATATCATTTTACAGGCGAGATGACAGAGCCCAATAAAGTAAAGTGGCTGTCATATGAATCAGTGGCAGAGGTAGGTGAAGTGCTTAGTATCCAGCCTTTTTTTTTTTTAATTAGCAAATATACTCACTGCTGGGGAACAGGAAGGGTAAGGAAAGGAGTTCTCTTTTGTTTGTAGTCACACTATACAGTGGGGAATGGGTTTTGGTGCGAAGAAATGAAAGTGGTAAGATTTACCTCAAATAAAGGCAGTATTGGTCTCCCATCTGCTCAGGATTTCACAGTTCACTAAGCACACCCCCACACGCCTCCCCCCTGCCATTATCTGGCTTTGCTCCTCCCCATAACATGGATATTTACCAAAGTGTATTGTTTTCTATCTTAACTCTACCCATGAGGAAATTGAGGCACAGTCACAATTTACGTGGCCAAAAAAAGTTGAGATTTCAAGTCTCTCCAATTATAAAACATGACTTAAGTACTATAAGACAGGGCAATGGTTTTGTCATTAAAAATAAATGACTGCTTCAAAAATCACAAAAACTCCATAACTCAAATTATTCAGAAAAATATGGATTAAAAAACAGAAGCATGTATCTCATTTTTACCCCATTCCTGAACAATTTGTGAGTTTTGGGGTTTTCTTCCTAGACCTTTTTTATGCATTTACAGGTAAGGCTTATTTTGTAGATTTTGTGCTTTCTTATTCTTAGCATTGTGTCTTGGCTATTTTTCCAAATCCTTAAGCAGATCTACCTCTGTTTTTAATAAGCCATGTTTGAAAATAGAATTGCAACATTTATGTGAACACTGATTAAAACAGGGTCTTCCCCAGGAAAAGGGGAGGTTCAAGGTTCCCTGCCCCATCCAGGGGAGGGTAGACCTGAGCAGGGAGAAGAAGCTGGAGAGGAGACTGGGGAAGGAAGAAGAAGGACTGGGAGCAAGGAGGCAACCTGGAGGAGGCACATGGAGCAGAGAGACATATGAAGAAGCTGCACTTGCTTTTTGGTCCTGGACTGCTTGAAACAGATGTGGGTGAGAGACCCGTGGGGAACAATGGCAGCTTTGATTTTGATTTTGCTCTTTTCCTTTCAGATTTGTCAGGCTATTTTTGATCCTTTTCTGTGGGTCCCCATGAGAAGGTGCTTTAGACTTGTGGCAGGCCTTCAGGCCTCAGAGGCCCTGCTTTGGGCCAACCCTGTTTATCTGGTCATTTACCCACAAGGGATGGGTAACTTTGGTTGCTTGATTTGGAAACTATTTTCTTCCCCATTCTTTCCCTTTTCATCTACATGAAAGTGTGGACTCTGACAATGTCACTACTAATTCTCTCTCTAGAACAGGACCTTCTGAATCACAAGTAGACTAACAAGGCTTATCTCTGTTTTCCCTACTGCAAAATGGAGATAAGAATAAAGTGTGTTTTAGGGTTGTAGTGAAGATTAAATTGAGACATTTAATTAAAAGATCAGCACAACGACTGATGAAGAGGAGGACCATTGTGATGCTAATTCTCCTTCGGTTTGGGAAGGGTGGCAATGGGACATTGGGTGGGGCTTAAATTGCAAAGTTATCATTACTAGACCGGCTGACAGCGGGTGGGGGTTATTTTCTATTATATTAAGAGTAACTAAAGCTGCCTGACTGTGACGGATGCCCCCTAGAGGTAGCTACGACAGCGAAACTCCGTTTCTGGAAACTAACCAACCCGGCTTTCATGGTGAACTACATGCGCTCACGTGGGGAACTACAATTCCCAGAGTGCACCACTCCCACCACGCCTCGCCACACCTTGCTCTTAATTGCCGCCATGCTCCTGGCGCAAACTACAAATCCCAGAAGACCTTGCAGCGCAGCTTCTCGCTCCCAGCTTATCACGCCCACCATTTTTTAAGCTAACTGCCGCTGCGTCGCCCGCTGGGAAATGTAGTTCCTTGGCGACGGGTCCCCAAACCTAGCCTCCCTACTGCAGGCGCTGCCTTAAGGCGCGCGAACAGGCCGCGTCGGATACCTGCTCGTAACGTCCCACACGGAAGAGAAATCTGAGTCGGGAGGGCTCGGGAGACGCGCCTGGGTTCGTGGGCCTCCCTGAACTGGGGCTCGCGTTCTAGAGCTCAGCGGGTGAGAAAGCAGAGTGGGAGGAAGGAGGCGCTGGCTCCAGATGTCCCCCTGGAGGAGCCGCGGGAAGGGTGACTCCCAGGGATGGAGAGGGCGTGGCCGTCCCCCCCCCCCCCCCCCCCGCCGGACCCCTGGGGCGCGTCCGCCCTTGGGTGGGGCAGAGGTCCCTGCAGAGACAGCAAGTGGGGAGTCCGTGTGTTGGGATCACTTTATGGTTGGGGGCTGGTCTGCGGGGCTTCAAACCATGGCCGCGCCTGCCCTGGCCTGCAGGAGCAGTGCCTGCACCAGGCCGTGGACCTGCAGAGTTTAGGGGTGCAGCAGCACCTACTTGGAAGGTTAGGCAGGGGAGTGTCGCACAGGGAGCCCAGGGGTTTCAGCTGTGCCCCGGGAACAAAGCCCGCCCCTGTGCATGGAAGAGTGGAGGGCCTCTGGGGGTGAATGTTTTGTGGAGCTATGGTGGAGGGAGTCCCAGCTGGAGGGAAACCTTGACCGCCTTGCGCCCCTTTCAGGCCAAAACGGTGAAGCTGGAGTACGCCCTGTGTCCTCTTTGAAAGCTTTATGGGGCATCACCCTGGGTGGAGGCTGCTGAGTCTGATCCAAGCCAGAGAAGTTGGTATCCAACTCCCTGGTTCTAGAATGCTGTAAAACTGATTCGGCCCATGGAAAAATGCCCCGAGTAAATTGATTGGGGAGAGGGGGACAATGGGGCGCAAAAAACAATGTATATAACCTAGCTTGTAATAAAATCATATTTATTTCCCCAAATTCATGGCCAGAGGAACAGAACCATGCTGTGCTCTTAGCAGTGATTATGATCGAATGATGAGGTGGCAGATTGATTTTACTCCTCCTGTCTTTATGTGGCCTGTGAATTTGTACAGTAAGCTTGGATTATTTTTTTAATCTTTTTCTGTGTCACTTTTTGCTCCCTGGTGGTGCTATTCTAAAGGCAGGCAGTAAGGCCAGATGCTCTGTGGCATACACTTGACCACTGCAGACTGAAATAACGGGAGTGAATTTGAGGGGTGAATTTAGTGTGCAGTCTGTGAGCCTAATGCTTTTTTCCTTCTTCCAGGTTGAAAAGAGGCTGTTTTAACACGTGTCAAAGCATGGTATGTGGTTATTTTGGTCTCTGTCACTCTAATCCATTATCCTTTCCAGTATGAAATATTGCCCGTCTCGTCTGATGGATTTAGGTTATATTTTTTAAGTTCCTTAGGATCTAATAACTCACATTGGGGTGAGTGGGGATTGAGGGAAAAAATTATTGCAGCTGAAATCTCTTTTTAGTTTTGGGTTTTATCCAGCTTTGCTTTTTGCCACTATGTTGGGGTCATTTTATTAGCATATGTTCCATAATTGTGTGTGTGTGTTTTGTTACAAAAGAAACTTTAATATATCCTTTGGGTGTTCTCCCTGTACATTTCCTGCAACAAAATTTGTTAAAAATCAAGGTAGGAGCAGGAAAAAATAATTTTTAATGTTCATTTTCATTTTTATTTAAGTATCATTGCTTTATGTCTAGTTAATTTTTTGACAGTATAGGATTTCTCCCCTCAGGTGTGGGTACCGTAACTCTCCGACATTTAATGTTTATTTCATTTTTTTTTTCCTTTCTCAGTTTCTGCCAAGTTTCCATTTAAAGATTGATATTCTTCCATAAACATTTTCCCATTAAAATGTCCTTGCCTCTAACAGACGAGCAGAAGAAAAAGATTGAAGAGAATCGACAAAAGGCTCTAGCCCTTAGAGCCGCAAAATTATTAGTAGAGCAGCATCAGAGCCCAGCCTCGGCCTCCTCTGTTGCTGCCATAGCTTCCCAGACAAAGCAGGGACCGTCCCAAAATCTCCCCAGGGGTTCTTTTAAGCCAGTGAAACATGGTGTCTTTCCCAAGCAACAGAACCCCAGTAGTTCATCTAAAGGGGACCAAAGCCCTCATAATTCCCACAGTTTTCATCTCAGCATGCCAGAGCAGGCAAAGGAGATATGGAAGAGGCAAGAAGAGATACCCACAGCCGGCCCAAGCCACAGCCTATCAAGTCAAGTGAGTCTCACTGCCATCTCCCCTTCCTCAGCACAAAGTCCTCCAGAGGTCTCCAAGCGACAGATCTTAGGTGACAAGTTAAGTCAAGGTCATCCTCACGCTTCACATGAGACCAAGTTGACGCCCTTTGTTAATACAACTCCAGAGCCTCTGGCCAAAACCAAGATATTACAGGAAACACCAGCTTCTTCCTCTAGACAGCCTCCCAGGGATCCTGAATTAGAGACCAAGACATCAACACCGTCCACCTCAGGCTGGAACATTTCTAACATCCATTATAATTCAGGGACTGTGACGCCCAGAACAGAAGGAAGATCCCAAAAGGAGGGGAAATGCATAAGGAAGGGAGATCGTTTCCAGGTAGTGATCGGATACAATGCAGAACTCATTGCTGTGTTTAAGAGTCTGCCCAGCAGAAGTTACGGTAATGAATCTTTAGTCTTGTTCTTTCGATTTTTTTTTTTTTTTTCCTATTTCTGGAGTCTCTTAATCTAACAGTTTGTCATAAATATGAAGAAGGTGCTTTGGCACATTCTGTCCATCCAGTAGTTAGAAATTTTTCTATTTTAGCTCATGTTTCCTTTTGTAATAGATGTTCCTTCAAACAGCTGCCAGATTTGGGGCCTGCCACATGGCCATATGGAGAATGGAGGAATGTTTACTGAGAGGCCAGTTCCTCTGCCAGGAGCTTTATATGCACTGTAGCACTTAAGCCTAACAATAATTTTTTGTGATAAGTAGATGTTAATTACTTCCATTTTTGGATGAGGAACATGCTCAGTAAGGTAAAGTAATGTGCTCAGGTTGGTTCATTTGGAAAGGAAGAGCCAGGCACAGCTAGCTCTGTAACACCCAGAGCACATGCTCCTTCTCATGCCTCATGACCTGACTTCCCTGGGTATCAACCCGCTTAGGTGAGGCCCAGAACACCCCAAGGCCTGACTGGAATTCCACTATGTAGAATAAAAGTACTATCGTTATTTATATTTGCTCTTTGTTTTCACAGGGATTTGGAAATCATAGGGGTTTGTCAGCAATTTTGGACTTAGCATTCATTCATTCGTCAAACAAGCTTTAACTGAATGTCCAAATACATATTATAACTATAGTCAGTAGCCTCATTGCGAGCAGACCAAGTACTTCTCTGTTTCATTTTAGATCCTGCCACCAAGACGTGGAACTTCAGCATGACTGACTACAGCACCCTGAGTAAGTAGGTGTGTCCTCGCCCCTCACATCGTCAGGAGACACTGGTGTTAAAAAGTCCTCTGGAGTGACAGATGTGGTATCTAGCTTATGGTTCAGAGGACTTTTATGGCACCCCTCACTGCCGCCCCTTCTCACCATGGCCAGTATCTAGGGTCACTGGCAATATTAATGGAGCCCACTACTGTTATAAATTGCTTTGAATTGTTTTCTTTTGGTATCATTTTCATTTGGCCCCAGTTTTTTCAGTATTCAAGCTGTAAGGAAACCTTTGTCCATAAACTTTTGCAGTCTCACTTATTAGTTAGGGTAGATTCCCAAAGTTGAGTGATTATGATCATTTTCCAGAGTTCTTTCTGTGTTTTGCCCAATTATTTTTCAAATTTGAGTTCTCTTTATACTTCATGCAGGCATCTTTATTCAGTAGTTTTGTCTTTAGATTCAGTTCGTGTCTTCCACAGTTTAGCTATTCATCCACGAATGCTTCAGTGATACATAAAATCAGGTTCCAGAATGTGCATTTGTGGCCTGTAGGCCTGTGTCTGCTTCCTTTTTGCCCAGACAGTAGGCACGTAGAAAGAAAGATAGGTGCGTGGGCCACGTGTGTTGGCTTTGATGGTTTCTCTCACACAGCAATAGAAATGATATGGTGGGTTTACTCATCCTGGTGAGATCCCTCTTTCTCCTCTTAGTTTCTTTTGAGTTCTAGGTTTTTCAGTTTGAAAACTTAAGCAGCAGAAGTGTTCAGAAATACTAAAATTCCAGAAGCCCCAACGAAAATACCCCTGCAAGCCTTCCCAGTATCACCATGCCTTTTCTCCCCTACTTGCCCTTGGAATTCCTCCTGCCCCTGTCCCTCCCACCTGCCTGAGTACCCTGGGGCCTTGAGAAAGTCTACTGGGTTATCACCTCTGCCCTTTTTTCCTTCTTCCTTCCCTCCCTCCTTCTTTCCTCATAATATAGGATTTCTCCCCTCAGGAGCAGTCATGATTTTCCCACCACCAAAGTGTCCCCAGTCCTTCACCACCTTCCACTGTTCTTTCTTCCCACCTTATTCTCTTCTCTTTCCCCACTCCCTCCTGGCTGTCTCAGGTCTGCTTTTGAGGGTCAGTCTTACAGCGTGTCTTTGTCTTAACCTTTGTACAATAGCCAAGATATGGAAATAACCCAAATGTACCAGAACAGATGAGTGGATTAAGAAGATGTGGTATAGACACTCAGTGGAATACTACTCAGCCATCAAAAAGATAAACTCATGCCATTTGCGCAACATAGATGGAGCTGGAAGGGATTATGCTAAATGAATTAAGCCAGAAAGAAAACAATAAATACGGGATAGTTGCGCTTACATATGGAATCTAGAGAAACCTCTGTCCTTTTCTTTCTTGGCAGTGGAAGCAGCCCAGCGCCTCCCCACAGTCACACTGGAGCCTCTTGGAGAGGCCAGCAGCAGCACAGTAGCTCAGTCATGCCTGCCTCCTGCTGCCTCCCTTGACTTTGTCGAAGGGCGGTGCCTGCTCATCTCCAGGGCCCGCTTTGAGGCAGATATCAGGGGTTCAGAAGACCTGATCACACTGTTTAAACAGATGGATTCCAGAAACTACGGTAATCAGCTTCTTTTTTTTTTTTTTTTTTTAAGATTTATTTATTTATACAAGAACTGGGGTATAGGCTAGAGGCACAGGAGGGTGAGAGAATTCACCAGAGACAGAGCGGGGAACAGAATGGGCAGACAACCGAAAACACTGCTGAGGGGAGCAGCGGGCGAGACAGGAGAGGTCTGTCGCGCCATGTGGGTATCTCCCTGACCAGCCAGGAATCAAACCCGTGCTGCAGAGGCTGTGGACAGCTTCACAGTGTTGCGCTCAACCTGCTGTGACACTGGGGAGGCCCAGCTTCTGTCTTCTTCCCAGGATGTGTAATAGCTTATGACCTCAAGAGAAGTTATTCAGAAATGACTTTCTCAGTAGAACCTTTCTGACCTGCTCCTCTCACTGTAGAAACTGATGCCTAAATTGTTCAGATAGGGAACACTTGATGGGACCTGTTTTGTCCTTCTAGGTCTCCCAAAGAGATAAGCCCATGATTTTCCCCAGACACCTGGTCAGTGTCATCCTGGTAGAAGCAGGTAAATTCCTGCAGCAACCTTTTAAACCCCGGCTGGACTTGAAAAGCAGCTGGTTGCATAAAAATAAATGCCATTCTGTAGAGTAAGATGGTGGTTTTCAAACATCTGTGCATGCATCAGAACCACCTGCAGGGCTCAGTGAGGCCCAGGTTGCTGGGCCCACTTGGGAGTTAACACTGATGCCCGTCTCCTGCCCAGAGATACTGACTGACTTTGAGGTGGGGCCTGGCCTTTGGTATTTCTGAAAGTTTTCAGGAAGTCTAATAATCAGATAAGATGCAAAATTGCTGGCCAAAGCAGAGCAATTTTGCTTTATTTTTTGTGAGGTTTTTCAAAATCCACCCGGTTGGGTTAAGGGGCAGAGCTGGCTATAGAATTCTGAACTCCTGGATTTCATTCTCAGCTCAGGCCATGTTGTTTTACAAAACAATGTAGCTTTTATGGATCAGTACTTTCCAGTTCTTGCAATGATTTTAGTCTTTTCCTTAGACAAATAGAAAGTAAACCTTTGAAGTCTTATGTCTATGAGACCTCATGTCTAACTCCATTGTGGAAAAAGTTCATGTAGAGTTACGTGTTCTGTGAGTGCTTTGCCAGGGCTGGGGCTCCTTCAGGAGGAGGTGATGCTGTCTGGCACTTGTCCCTTGAGGGGACAGAGTTTTACCTGGCGACCAGCAGGGTTTGGGGGAGGTGTGCCAGACTCAGCCTGAAGCCTGGGATGAGCCACTCACATAGTCCTTAGTTTTTTGCCTTCTCAGCCCTAAGATGTTTGACCCCTGTCTGGAGTACCCATGGCGGGGAAAGGAAGGATTGGGGTCAAAATAAGGTGGCTGTAATTGTATGGGGAATATAAAAATAAAATTAAAAAACAAAACAAAAAAGGAAACACAGGATCCCTGTGTCTCCTGAAATCACCCTCCTGATGCAGTTTGCTGTTTTGGGAATATAAATAGTTGAAAAACTAAAATTGTATACCCAGTCCTGCCCATTCCAGACACCTCAAAACCAAGCTTGGATTGTTTTCGCCACAGCTCAATTTATGGGCTTTCACATTTGCTGCTCTGCCTCTGCCACGCTCCAGCCATTACCAGGAAATGTCACCCACACTCTGCCCACAGCGAGAAAAATCTGTCTGATTTTGACCTTTCTATCAGAGTCCTCTTAGGCCACCTTACTCTCTCCCTGAAGCTCATACCTGTGTCCATGGTGCTCTTTGCCCCAGCCACCTTGCTTGCTCTCTGACCAGATGTGGAGAATTTGCTTTTAGTGCCCAGGAAACATTTGGATTGAACCTTTCTTGATTTTCTCAGAAAGTGAGAAAACCTCTCAGTCATTAGCCAGTGTTGGGCAGGGAGACACTCACCCTCACCCTTCTTCATTAATACCGGTCATATGTGCCCACATACTAGTCAGCAGGTGGTAGAACAACAATAGAATAATTTATAATTACTTTTTTGGGTGTGCTCACTGTTTGCCAGCACACTTTTAGAAGCATTAGACATTTAAATGCCATGTAATCCTCACAAGTACCCGAGGCAGGGGCTGCAGTTGCCTCATTTTCAGCTGTGGAAACTGAGGCACAGAGAAGTTACAGAACTTGCCCAAAGTGACACGGCCAGAAAGTGGCAGAATTCATATTTGTGAGCTGGCCGTTTGACTGAAATCTGTGAAAACGTCTAGGGCAGGTACTCTCTGGATTTCTGTGTCACAGTGCCATGCACAAGACCAGCCATGTCAGCCCACATGCTAGAGGTTTTGAGACCAGAGAGTGAGGGTGATGGTGTAGCTGGGTATCTTATTTATTTATTTGTTTCTTATCATTATAGATGTCAAGACCAGGAAGTGGAACTTTCTCTTGGAAGAACACAACAAACTGAGTAAGATACACACCTTGCTTGTTTTATAGCACGCTATTAAGCTTTATTAATCTGCCCTAAATTGGACATGTTTTAAGATTCTGCCTCTACTGTGGTATCTTCCCAGGCTGGTGTAGGAAACAAGAAAAGGTGAGGGTGTTTTCTGGCACTGTGCCCACATCTGCTGAGGTGCAGCTTTATAACAGCCTAAAAACCCAGGGCCTCTAATTCCATCGGGGTGAAACGGGGCCAGTCAGGTTCCCAAGGTTTGTGAAACTGTCCCGTTATCATAAAAGTACGTGAACTTTGGGAGTCAGAAATGAGCAAGGGTTGCTTAGTTTAAATGGAAGCTGCTAAGAACAGGCTCCCAATTTAGTTTTGAGACCAAATGGCCCACGAAGGTAGGAGGTTCTCCGTGGTTATGGGCTGAGTTCTGCCAGGTGCTGAAGCCTGGGACAAGGTACTTCAGCGTTTTGTGAGCACTTTTGAGACTGATCAAGGGACGGGACATGTGTACAGATGGAATTACAAGAAGAAGAGGCCAGTTTTGGCTTATCATTTTCCTCCTCTGTGTCCTGCTGGGGTGGGGCAGTAAGTTCTAATATGCCTGAGAAAAGGCAACATGGTCATATCTAGAATGCCAGTCTACTATGCACCTCCCAGGCTATCACAGTTCTACAGTGGGCAGCACCTAACACAACTTACATTCCTCCTTCGTGACCCCCTGAGCCTGCTAGCCAGTGGGAGCCATCACCTGTTGATACCAGTTAGGCCAGGAGAGACATGGGAAGCTCCAAGTCCTTGGCCATCTTACCCATCCACAGGCTGGGGCTTTAAGGAAGAGGGGAAAGCTGGGTGTCCACCCTCTGTCTCCTTATGTGACATCAGGTAGGTAATTCAACATGCTGACCTCCTTTGCCCCTTCAATAAAAAAAGTGATCTTTTAATCCATATCTTTCCTACTGACAGAAATTAAATATAAAGGAAGAGCCTTTGAGTCCTTCAGGAAAGACCGATGCAAACCACAAGGCTAAGTGTGAATGATGTGCTACTTCTCAGCAAACTGGCAGAGCCAGAAAGGGGTACTGACTTGATCTGAACACTCCCCTGCTTCTTGAAACTTTGGCCAAAGCTGGATTTTTCATGAGGGATAGGAGTGAATTTTTCCCTCTCACTTCTTTGTTTTTCCAATACAGAAGGATATAAGTATGTTAGCCTTAAAGGGTTTGACTTGTGTGGAATGACAAAAAGCAGGATACAGTATCGGCAGGTAAATGTCATGTGGAAAACCATGCCTTGCAACTCTCCGCATTAAATAATGCTTTCAAATCTTTGGGTGCCACAGACCCCCTGAAATATCTGAAGAAAACCTGGATTATTTACCCAGAAAAATGCACGTAATGGCCACACATAAAATGTTGCATTGGATATTAGTAATTCCATGGGTCTTAAGAATTCTAGACTTAGAACCAGGATGGCTGTTGTCCATGCTCTCTCATCATTAGTGTTTTGTGGAAGAAAAGACTGATTCTCCTCATTTCCTAGATTAGGATCCCAGCTTGGACCCAGAAAAAGGAAACAGTACTTATCAGGAGCATTGCAGGAACACAATAAAAGTCAGTGGCATAAAAATGTCTAAAATTGGGCCTCCCCGGTGGCACAGCGCTTGAGCGCTGGGTTACGAAGCTGCCCACAGCCTCTGCGGCGCCGGTTCGTTCCCCGGCTGCCGGGCGAGGGCCCCACATGACACGCAGACCTCTCCTGCCGCCCGCTGCTCCCCTCAGCAGTGTATTTCCTCGGTCTGCCTGTTCTGTTCCCCACTCTGGCTCTGGTGAATTCTCTCACCCTCCTGCGCTTCTGACTGTACCCATAGTGCTTGTATAAGTAAATAAATAAATCTTTTTTTAAAAAAAAATAGCAACCCTTAAAAAAAAAGTCTAAAATTGCCATGCCACCTTGAGTTTGGAACGTCACCCATTAGGAGCGAGGTATAGACTGCAGGACAGTGCTGTGCCCGGCATAGTTCTGGTCCCATCTTTAACAGCCCATAAACCTGGGGTATCTGCACGCCCCTTCTTCCTCATGTGTGAAATTAGATTATTGACCTATGATCCGTGTGTGTGAGACTAATTGAGGAATGACTGTTTGACTTGGTTGTATGATGGCTCAGTGAGGATGAGGTGACAATTATCTTCTCCAGGTAAGGTGAGTCTAAGCGCTTTCCTCCTCTCTTCTCTAATTGACTCGAGGCCTTCTGCCACAGTGAAGTTGGCATAAGGCCTTTTGTTTTCCTCTGACTGTCCCGGTCCAGAAGGGCTCTGCATCCCCCTCAGCGATCTTGCCTTGCTAGCTGCTATTTGAAAACATTAGCCTCTCTCTGCCGGGCGGCTCAGTAGCATTCTGCCAAAGAGTTACTGTACAGAACTGACTTCGAGATGACTCATGAAGCCAGACAGCACATTCCTGTCATCCCCCAGCACAGGGAGAAGACAACAGTGACAGTCGTTGACAGCGAATGGGGATTTTCTTAGAAACACACCCAGTTGGCTGAGCTAGCAGCATAGGATTTTAGAGTCAGTAGCTGTTAGAGCAGGCTTGGTTTTTCCCTCTTGAACAGCTGAAAGAATATAATGCTTACCGAGCACCACATTTCACACCAGCTGGATCATCAGCCCTTTCTTAGCTTTTCATCAGCTATTGGGGTTTTGAGGATTGCTAGGATTGAAACGAAAATGGTTTCTGAAGGCACATGGAGTGCTCAGTCTCCTGAAGTGTGTAGAAATCAGCATGCTCAGATTTAATTTGGAGGCATAAAATGTATTTCTATCCATATGGACAGTCTCTTTTATATGAAAGCCGTCAACCTTACCTAATTTCCAATCATGGAGATTCTGTTCATGCACATTGTTTCCAGAAATATCTGGTGCATAGATTTAGAGAAGGCTGGGAATGACTCAGCCCTCCATAGTTCCATCAGGATTTGCACTCTGAGCCGATTGATTGTTTGGAATACCTTGTGAGGACAGTCAGTACACGGTCATATAGAACAGAGAACGAGCAATCTTAGATCATCAAATAATTTTGAGTAGAAATGAAATATACCGAGTTTCCTTGCTTGGTTCCCTTTACTGGATTCCTGAAGACAGTCAGCCCCTTGGTGGGTTACTAGGAGTCACCCAAGGTGTCCCTGAAAAGGGACAGGATATAGAGCGCTTGAAGATCTATAAACAGTGGTGACTTTCAGAGGACACTGATAAAAGGGAAGGCTGCCTTGGAAGCTGCACCCCTAGGATAGTGTCTGTGATTAGTTGTTCAATAATTGTGCCACCAGGGATCTCTCGCTCTATCATCTTCAATTTTTTTATTTTTAACTTGTCTTCTCCCCTGAATTGTATGTTTTATTTGTACCTCTCACTTATTGCCTTTCTGTTTCTCTATAGAATACCCTTTTTCTCTTAATTTTAAAATGATCTGACACTAAAGTCTTTAAGAATGCAAAATCAGTGAAAGTTATTTGCTTTCATTTCCATGTTGATTCCAAGTAGTTAATTTTTCCCACTTCAATTAATGTCTGACTAAAAGATTTCCCCTTCCATTATGCAGGAGTCTAGAATCAGCACACTTGAATGGAAAGCAGTGAACCTTAAATAGAAGCTGTAATTGAAAGGTCATTCTTAGTAATAGTTCAGACTCTAAACTTGACAGGAATTGGTAAACATTTCTTTGTAAAAGGCCAGATAGTAAATATTTTAGGCTTTGTGGGCCATGCAGTCAGTCTCAGCTGCTCCATTCCACCATCGTAGAGTGAAAGCAGCCACAGACAATCCCTAAACAGGTTGACATGGATGTCTTGCAGTAAAACTTTAGTTGTAAAAACAGGTTGACTTGGCCCACAGGCCTTATTAGCTTGCTGGCATCTGCTCTGGGCTCAGTAGGGGGCTATTGGGTCATCTCCAGACCAGTGGATTTTCTAGGTGCTTCACTACTGAGATCACTACTGGAAATTTCACTTCTAAAGGTGAGATCATTATTCACTTCTGGAAAGCGTCCAATGTGAGCCAGTCCATGTGCATTTTTATCACTTGGTAGCCTTTGCATGGACTCTGCCCTTTGTTGGTGGTGTTGTTTGTAAATAACACTGTTGTCCTTCTCATCTGTCCTGGAAGCTCCTGACAGCTTGTCCATACCAAACTCCTTGCCTGTTGATAGCAAGCAATGTAGACTTCTCGGACTTCTCAAATATCAAAACTGAAAGAAAACATAAAGGGGATAGAAACAAGATGAGATTTATTCTAAGTCTTGCTTTTTCTTTCCTGATTTTTAAAAATATGGTTCCTTAAATAGTTGCATGGGAATATGAATATACTTTTTAATTCAGTTTAAAAATATTTCGGTTGCAAAAACACTAAAATCAATTCCACATTGCTGATTGCCCCCTTTTTTGTCCAAATTAAGGAATAAAGAGGCAAAGCTAATTCTCTAGGCTGATGTACTTTGCCTAGGATGCATCTGTCAGCCACCAGGTTTCTCTCCAGTTGCTTTTTTAAGAAGATGGCAGGCAGCACATTCTAACCACAGAACTTTGTTTTCCAAGGCGTCTCTTTTCCCAGACCTCTCAGGCATTAACACTCCAGTTCACACACCCTGTTCTTTCCAGTTGCACGTGTGCGCTGCCTCCCACAAGTTAAATTGGACCCTCTGCCCAAGACACTGGTCCAGGCCTTCGCTTCTCAGCTGGAGAAGACGACCCTCACAGCAGACATCCCTGAGGCTGACCTTTCTGAAGTGGACCCCAAGCTGGTGTCTAACCTGCTGCCCTTCCAGAGAGCTGGAGTCAAGTAAGATCTTACTTACTCTGTCCTCTCTTACTGAGATTTCATAACTTACCACCAGTTCGTTCAGATGCTCCCCTCTTTCAGAATGCTCATCTTTCACAGACATCTAGAATGATCCAGGCATTAAGCAGCCAGGTGTGCTATTACCAAAGCCCGATTGTAACCAGTGTTTTCAAATTCCGTCAGTTAATCAGGACTTTGTTGCAGGTGTGCAGAAACCCAGCTCAGACTAGTTTAAGAATTTTCTGGGTGCATGGAATAGAAAACCCAGGGTCTCTGAAGATCTCATCTGGATTTGGTCCCTCCAACCTCTCTGCTTTCTTCTTAGTTCACCTTGTTCACAGCCAGGCAGTCCTCAGCATGGCAGCAAGGGCTGCCCAGGGCACCAGCTCACACCCACCAGCTCAGCATCCAGTGGAAGCGCCTCTTTCCTTGTGAGTCTGGGATACCTTAAATCTGGTGCCAGCACCAGGCCAGTCTCTGTGGCCTGGAGGGCTTAGAAGTCTTGTTGGCCAGTCCCAGCTATGGACCTGTCCCTGGAAGAGGATTAGGCCAAAGGATAGGGCTTGCCCCACGCAAGTTACTTGAACTGAATGTAGTGAGAGGTGCTGATTTTCAAAAGAAAGTCAGATGCTCTTATAGAAAGTCAAAAGATAAACCACTTCCCAACCTGTCCTTTTTTCCAGCATTTCTTGGGAAAAAAACTTGCTTCTAGTGAAAATAGGGGAGTTTGTGGAGAAAGAAGAGGAGGTCTTGATAGTCCATCTAGAAATCTTAACAGCTAGGTGTGTGTTCAGTTGGTATGGGCGGGAAAGTGTCCTGTGCAAAGGAAGGAACCAAGTCGTCAGCAGGACTGACAACCCACCCACCTGTGCTCCTCACCTCCTTCCCTGCTCACTGGGCCTCCCTACCTGTGCTGAGAGTGACCCTTGTTGGAAACTTTTACCATGGCTTCCTCCACCTAATGATCATCTAGGTCTTTCCCTTCCTTTTCCATCTCACATTTTCCCTATTTTGACTCTATATTGTTATTATTATTTGTGCTCTGTTGGGTCCTGCTCTCCCCTCTTTGGCAGCAGGCCTCTGGCAGAGCCAAGCTGGCCAGCCCGCACTAGGCAGAGCAGCAGCTGTAGATGTGGCGTGGCAGCAGGTTGGCTGGTGGCCCTGTGCCATGCTACTCTCCTTACCTTGTCTGCCCTCAGTTTTGCCATAGCAAAAAGAGGCCGCCTGCTGCTTGCTGACGACATGGGCCTGGGGAAGACCATCCAGGCCATCTGCATAGCGGCCTTTTACCGGAAGGAGTGGCCGCTTCTGGTGGTGGTGCCATCATCTGTGCGTTTCACCTGGGAGCAGGTGGGTTCTCTGCCTTGTGAATTTAGTAAAGGTTCTCAAGTTAGAGCGATCAAGTAACAGTTGGGGACAGGGCCTGGGAAGCTTTAAAAAGCCAGTCTGGAGGCAGGAAGAGAGATGCAGCAGCCTCCTGAGGCCAAGCTCAGGGCTTTCTGAGTTAGAATCAGGGAAGTTCTGAGTTCTTTAGGGAAGAAAGTCAAGGAGTCAGTGAGCTCAGACTCAGCTCAGTCTGCCAGCAGACACCTGGGCACCTTCATGCCCCTGCAAATAACACCTTTCATATGTACATTTAGATTTCAAAATATTTTTACTCCTCTATTGCCATTAATTCCAGAAGAACCCTGTGCAGTAGACACGATGTATTAATGCATTTGCAGAAGATAAAACAATCTCCACGTGAAGAAGCACCAGGGCTGCTGCTAATGAAAGCAGTGCAGGCCTTGATGACACGTCTCCTGATATCAGGGCTCAGGTGTTCACCTGCAGAAGGCAGTGTGGGCAGGACGGTCACTGTCCACCAGGATCCTTGTGGCAAAGCAATCTGACATGAGCATTGTTGCCCGTAATCCAGGGGTCTTGAGTAAAAGAGAAGCTCAGTGAAGAAGGAAGCCAGAGTTCTTCATCTGCCATGGCTTCATCTGCAGTGTTCTTCATCTGCAGTGGCTTCATGCCACTCCTGGCAGGCACCGGCTTCCTCATGCCTCACCTTCTTCCTAAGGTCACGGAGAGGAGACAACTCTACCTGCAGACAGCCCACCTGATGCCCACATGTGCCCTTCCAGTATGTCAGAACAGTACCTCCATTCCTGTCCTTATGGTCTGAAAGCCACTGATGCCTTGAGGAACTGTAGTTCAGACACATTTGTTTTGTATGTTAAATTCCTACACAAATTCTACACAAGAGTCAAAAGACCATATGGCTATAAGCACTTTTGAGACTGGAGAAAGAACCAGCATTCCCAGTGTCTGAAGAGCTGGCCCCAGGACCACCTGGGGAGCAGCCAGACACCAGCCACTGACACGGGGGCACCTGGTAGCCTTCCATTGGCTCCAGGTCCTGGCTTCGTCCAGAAATGACAAGATTTCCAAGAACGGGTGATTTTGTCGAAAATGCAGACATAAATATTATCATCATCATCACTGTCTTAGTGTACCGGGCTCTGCCAAAAATTGGGAGTCAGTCTGCCCCTGCAGAAACTGGCCATCTAGTTAGAGACCACAGACACCACATAGTGACAGTGAATGAGTGCTCGCTCATAAAGAGTGAGCATCCTGTGAAAAGTAGAGGCGTGCATGGCTAAGAGGAAGAAGCGCTGGGCCTGGGCTAGGTGGACAGAGCACAGTGGATGACTTGGTTGCAGCCGGCACCTGCTAGGTCACATCATTGTCTTGGTATGTTCTCTCCTGTCATCCCCAGGCCTTCCTCCAGTGGCTGCCGTCCCTGGCCCCAGACAGCATCAACGTTGTGGTGACGGGGAAGGACCGCCTGAGAGCTGGCTTGGTCAACATTGTCAGTTTTGACCTTCTGAGCAAGTTGGAGAAACAGCTACAAACTCCTTTTAAAGTTGTCATTATTGTAAGTGACTTGGCAAAGCCTTTTGAGTGTGGCAACTTCCTTCTTAAAAATTCTAAGAATTTTCAGATCTGTCACATCTCAGAGTCCCTCTCTGGGTTTCTAGGAGAATAGAAATCCCTGTCTTTATTTTGACATTTTGTTCCTCTCAAATAACGGTTGTCATTCCTGGCTACTAAATATTAGAATCTCCTGGGAAACTTTTAGAAAATGTGATTAGCTAGGTGAGTGCTTGGGGTTTCTAGCCTGTCGCTCCCTATGGGAGGTGCTGGCTGGAGTCGACTCCTGGGCTCCAGGAGCTCCGCCTGGTCAGCGCGGGTACCGGCCTCCTGTGCTTGCTCTGGCCACAGTAGCTGGGATGTACAGGTTAGGCTGCTTGTACGTTCCTCCCTGCCTGTGAAGCCAGTATGAAGACACTCCATGCCCGCACAAAAAGCACTTTTCACCTAGTTGTTTTTGGAACAGGGCTTTGCAGGAGTCTGGCTGCTGATGTGGCGGTACATCTCTCAGTCACCAGCTTTCCTCCCGGCTCCTCACGTACTTAGACGGAAAGTCCGGAGAGAGCACCGTGTGCTGGTGCTCAGTGTATCCACATGATTCACAAACAAAACTCGGAACCAGACGGCTCCTGCCCCGTCTGTCCAGTTCCTACCCCAACCCAGTCACCACTAACGTTGAGGTGCAAAGCATGTGACAGATGATTTCCAGTGGAAGTTTATTGCCTTTTTTTTTGCTAAACAGGGAAATCCAGTGTAACCAAATGATATGGAAGGACTTGTCCTTCTTTATTTAAACATGTGAATTTTAAAAGCCAGTGGTATTTTCATCCTTTTAAAAATAGAATTCTCTATTGACAGTGGCTTGCCAAATCTTGATGCTCAATTTTGGAGTCATCTTATCTTGAAGGAGAGGAAGGGAATATTTTTTTAGGAGGCCTAGGAAAGTGGTGTCTCTCGCAGCACAGCTCAACAAGGCTGACTAGCAACTCCTTGCCTTGGTTTCCCTGCTCTGGGCTGTGTGGTAGCTGCGAGGCATGTTCTTCCAGAATTTCATGTGAGAGATTCATTCCAGCTCGACAGCTCCCACGGTGCTTTGCACGGAGTGTGTGGAGGGGAGGGTCAGCCTCGTCCTCCAGGAAACCATGGTCCAGTAGGCCGACACAACCCCACAGATCACTAGAGGACACTTCACTGCCTTCCTAGCTGGGTGAGCCAAGGATTGTGGGTGCTCTGAGAAAGGGCAGAGTTGCTGACCTCAGGTCTCTATTGTTTTGTATATGAGAATCATACATTGCATGAACCAACTTAAATGTTTATACTTTTCCAAAACTCTCTAGGTAATGAGTTTTGGGGGGGTGTCACTTCTGCTTTGGCACAAGTATAGCCTGAATAACGACAGCATACATGTGAAATGAAAATATTAAAAAAGCCCCTCAGGCAATGGTGCAGCGATGTGTGGGAAGAACTGTCATCCAGTATCAGATACTTTATATATAATCACTGATCTTCCCAGTGGCCCCATGGCCACTATGAGCCCCTGATGCAGCCGGCCGTGAGAGAGGTGTGTCTTCAGTGCCCACGCGCAGGAAGCTGGCAAGGTGGAGCAGCACTGATTAAAACTGGGCTGCAACTGGCTTCAGAATTCATGAATTTCTGTTTGTGGCTCCACACTTACTTAACCTTTCAAGCTGCTTAGCATCAGTGTTGCTTCTTCAGTTAAGAGCCCTGTCTCTGACTTCATAGAAATGTGAGGGAGAAAGAAAGGAGTGGCTCTTGAGCGTCACACTTAGAAGAGACTTCAGTTACACGCCATCCCACGCGGTCATTTACAATAGTGGTACATTTCTGCACGTTGGTTAATTGTCCATGATGCTCTGTTCCCATCCACAAACGCTGTACTGTCTGCTGTTGCTCCCTGTAAACCCTTTTTCTCTTTGTGGGCATACGGGCACATCGTCAGACAGCAGTGTGAGTGTTACACTCAGGTTTAGGGGGTTCATCTCACACTTCCCTCCATCCTGTTTTTTAGGTCTTCTTTGGTTCATCATAGCTGAAATGGAGCACGGGGTTTCTCACAGATCACCTTCAGGGACCAGAGCCAGGATCTCCTGGTATCCCTGTCATAGGAGGGTGACACCACTGAGTGCCTCCTAAGTGGCAGGACTGTTCTAAAGGCATTATTAGAAGCATGTGTTAGTTGTTCATTCGACTTCATAAAATATGACGTGTTTTCGTTTCCTGATGGCACAGAGTACAGAATGCAGTTCTTTCAAAACTCATGTTCTCAACATGACTGTTGGTCCCCTAAAGACAGGAATCACATCTCCCTTCCCTAAGCTCCCATGGTAATTTGTCATTCCCACCTCAGTGACAGCACTTACAACACTGGCTGATCAGATGCCCTCCCTGCACTGTGAGCCCCTGTGGGCAGGGCTTGGGCACAGCACCTCCCCCGTGCAGGGTATACGTGCATCTTCAACACATGTTGCTTTAGCGCCTGCAGATGTAAGGTGTGTCTTGTAAACCAGCAAAGCAGTTTGCTGAGTTCAGCCTGTGAGGTGGGCAGGGCTGAAATCACTCACCCCACGGAGATATGAAGCAACGTGCCAAAATGTGGCGGAGAAGGTACTCCAGAACCTGGGTCCTTCGGCAGGCCCAAGCCATCTCCTTGAGCAAGAAAGAGCTAAGGGGGGCCCTCCGTGGTGGTACAGGAGTTAAATTGTCAGCGCTATCAAGCTTTCGCCAGCCACTGAGGCATGTATTCAATCCCTGCCCAGGTAGCTGACCCACATGGCACAGAAGACCTCTCCTGTCACTCTTGCTGCTCCCCTCAGCAGTGTATTTCAGTAGATCCGCCTGTTCCATTCCCTACTCTGTCTCTGGTGAATCCTCTCGCCCCCGCATCTCTGGCCTACACCCCAGTTCTTCTATGCATAAGTAAATAAAAATGGATCTTTAAAAAAATAAAAGCTAAGGGAGGTATCCTGGGGCATCCCTGTGCCAGGTTAGGCTTAACGTGAGCTTTGCCTCCACTCAGGACTTGGTCTTATTCACCTACGTGACTGCTTCCTTTCAGGATGAATCTCACTTCCTTAAAAACAGTAGGACTGCCCGCTGTCGTGTTGCTCTGCCCCTGCTCAAGGTGAGTCCTGCTGAGCCTACTTGACATCAACTTCCCGAGGTATTTGCTCAAACTGGCGGGGGCCCCAGGGTGTGCCAGTGCAGGCTGTGGGCTGTGGACGTGACCCCACTGACATCAGGCAGCCATCCTTAGGTCTTTGGTGCCAGTTTCATTTTCTTCCCGGCTCCCACTAAGGAATGATGTCGTCTCTGCTCTCAAAGATGAAGACCCATTGAAGGTCACAGGCCTGATGGGACCTGCACTCTGGACCCTCTGCTGCTCCTCCAGACAAAGCAGAGAGAGTGCCTCCTGCAACGTGTCATCCCAACAGGGATGCCTGTCTGAATCAGTTCAGGGTCAAAGCTCTCCTGGTGCTGGGAGCCAATGAAGATGAGTTGTGCAGACTTAGAACCAGGCAGTGGGTATCAACAAGAAGCACTGGCAAAGCTGAGATGTGCCATTTAGGCTGATGTTCTTTTCTGGGGTCATCCTAAGTCTGTTTTATTAACGGGAGGGTCAGCCATCCCCACATCCCTCTCTGGTGGTCTGACCTTGTGCCTGAGAGCTTGGGCTGAGGTGGGCTTCAGAGCAGGGCGTGTGTGCAGCGAGCGCAAGTCTTTATCTGGAAGTATCTTCACTGCAGTCTCGACTCCAGGCTTCATGTGGCCCTCCCCCTCTGTGTCTGCTTTGTGTCCTGGCCCTGCCCATCCCTCACCGAGGGACGGGGCCCAGAATTCCTTCAGCTTTTTTATCGTGACCTTTTTTGCCAATGTTGGGAAAAGTCAGAATGAGAGAAACAGCTTTTTCTCTCTTGACAAGGGAGAACTCTCTTCCAGATGACTTTGGTTTGTTTATACTAAGCAAACGAAGATCTGTGTTTATCTTGTGCTCCATCAAAGCAGTCTTTACAATTGCAGCTTGTATCACGTAAGAAAAGCGTTGGTTATATTAAATTAGAGAAAACAAATAGGCTAAATGTTAGTGTAGTGTATTAGCATCTGAAAATTAATTTTATCAATTTTCTGCAAATACCACACAAGTGTCTATTCATTTCAGTTTGGGTGTTTGGTTTGTTTTTGTGTTTTTGTTTTTTAGAATAGCAAGTAATATGTCTTCTAAAGCAGGATGATGTCATCTGCTTTAAGTTTAAAAATAAATGTCCTTTACTTAGAAAGCTTGATCCTTTGCTCATACTACCTATAAATATTTATAGGTTGAGAGCCACTTATGGACACACTTAAATGAAATGCTTTTCCCAGGGTGATCCTTCTTTTAGGAGACTTTAATATGTTTTCTTTTGAAAAATGTTAATAGGCCTTGTTACTGTAATTCCAGTATTACAGCTATAACTAAAATTAGATCTGTACCCCTGATGTTTAGACAAAAAAAAAAAAAAAAAAACCCTGCATGATAGATTATATCCTTAAATGTATAATGTGAAGAAGCTTCTTAGCAACTGTCTTATTAATGCACTCACAGCCTGGGCGCGCAGACTGGACTATCTGAAATAGGTGCTTCTAAGTCAGACTTTTTAAAACTGCACTTACATCTTTAATATCTTGGGTCTATTTCAAAATAACATATTTAGAACAATCTTTTATCTGTTATTAGTATATATTGCTCTGCATTTGGTCTAAAACTTGGATGAACTAACATTTTAAAATAGGACCCATCTTCAGTTTGTGAAGGTGCCTGAAAGCTGCTCTCTTCCATAAAGTTGACTCCACATGCGGTGCCCATGTGCTGGCAAGATTGAGTGGGGTAAGGGCGAGATCTCCTGTCTTACTCTGTTCACTGAACCTTTCATCTCTGCTACATTTCCACCTAGATCAGTTTCTCATCTTGGCTCTACTGACATTTTGAGCTGGGTAATTCTGTTGTGCGGGGCTGTCCCGTGCAGTGTAGATTGTTGAGCAACCTCCCTGGCCTCTCTTCACTACACACCAATGGTACCCAAAATAGTCTCCAGATATTGCCAAATTTCTCCTGAGAAGCAAGTCACCCCTCCTCCATCTCTGTTGAGAACCACAGGACTAGATATTGTAAGGAAATGAATCTAAATATTTTGAAATGAAACAGGAGATGAGATGAGAGAAAATATGCCTTTGAAAAGACAAGGAAGGGTCTCATTTAAGATCTCTTGAGTTCTCCTCTAACTTTTGTATCTCTTAGAACTATATTCTGAATACTAATACTGTAAGATATTTTCAGTGAATGTGCTTGATGAAGTTGCTTGGTTAGACTGTTAGGGGGAAAAGGATGTCCTAAAGTTCTGTAACAAGACCATTAAGACCGCAGGATACCTGGGCCAGATCATGCCCAGAAAATGTGGTGTTTTGGTCGCTTGTCCTCAACTCCCTTTGTCTGTAATCTTAATTTTGAAGAATCTATAATGACTTCTGAACTAACTAACATGCCTCCCTCATCCCTGCCACTGATATCAGGGCTGATGTGTGCTGGGACATTTGTGCTATGGGCTTCACCTTCTGTTTGGTATCACCTGCCTACTTGTGTTCTGTTGCTAAATATCACAGGAGACTCTGCCTGTAGCATAAACTTTAAATATGTAGCGTATTGGGAATAATACTTGGTACGCAGTGGGACTGAACTTGGAGAGCATGACTTCTTCCCCAGTTTGGAGTTACGGTGACATACGTTACAGCCAATCAGAGTAATTCAGAAAAGCAAGTTATTGGCTCCATTGGAGAAACGAAAAACAAAAGGGGTAACAGTAGAAAATGATGGAGAACTCCCAGACTGCTGCTTTTGTGAACTTAAAACAGCTCCAGCTCTTTACAAGACAGCTTTCTTTTGACTCCTGTTTTAAATTCTGTATGTGGGTTGTATCTATGTTGACTTACTTCATTAGACTTTAGTTCACAAGTTGTGAATACCAGCTGTCCTGCTCTCCACTCAATCTGCAGGGCTCCCCCGCCTTTGACCCACAGGGAAACTAAACCTGTCTTTGAAGGCCCCAACAGTGTCTGCACGTGTCAATCATCTAATTTCTCTTCAACATCAAATAGAAATCCTCTTCGTACAATGTTCCATGGTGGCTTTTTCACATGCCACTTTTTTTAGGAATTAGCTATAAAGTGTTCAATTTTATGCATTCATACTTTTATGCATTTATACTTTTGTAGATTGGAAAGTTCTTGGAAGTTCTTGGAGGTGGAGGGGGATATAAATCATGTCCAACTGGACATCATTAAAGACCTTGAGGATGACAGTGATGACAAGAGGGATGTGTTTGGGCTGGCAGGGAGCAAGCTGAATCACCCATAATAGATGATATGCCATTGTAACTTTTTTTCAAAGCTGGCTTTCCTCCACCACACCCCACACCCCCCCACACCCCCCCCCCCCCGCCATAATGCTGCTTTTTAACACCCATAATCCTCCATTTCCAATGTTTCCATCACCCACCAGTCTGGACAGCGTCTGGGAGAACTGACTCAGTCCTGCCTCACTCTTGTCAACACCTCACAGGGAGCCCTGGAGTTAATTTCATCACCTGCTCTGTGAGCTCTTGGCCCAGGTGACAACA
The DNA here is from genome assembly GCF_014898055.3 of Talpa occidentalis. Lineage (NCBI taxonomy): Eukaryota > Metazoa > Chordata > Mammalia > Eulipotyphla > Talpidae > Talpa > Talpa occidentalis. The sequence goes on from NW_023603184.1 coordinate 135,385,588, forward strand.
GAGATGCTGGGAATAGGTTTGGGGTAGTGGGCCGATTTTTCTTATTGATAAGATTTTCATTTTCCTGTTTTCATTGAAATGGTCTCCAGCTAAGGCCAGTGGTGCTAAAGACGTCATTCAGGAAGCTCATTGTTATTATAATGAGTCTGCATCAAACCGTGCTGGAAATTAGAAGGCTTGGGTAATTGAACTGTGGAAATTACAGTGGAGAAATTCATAGCTCTCCTGTTGTAATGGAATTAGGTAATGGTAGTTGCTGAGAGGGCAGAAGTGCATCTTGAGAATTGTGTATATTGTCTATTTATAAGGAATCATTTTTCTTCCCTCTGGTGCACCTTTATTTATTTATTTTTATGAAGTAGTGTATCCATTTGAGAGCCTAATTTCCTCTGGTAGGTGATTTACTGCCTGCGATTGCCTTATTCAACTGTCATTAGTTCAAGGTTACAGTGGTTAACAAGCTGTTTCTAGACACAGTAGGGTCCCTTCCCAGAGTTGAAATGAAATTTGCCTCTAGGAAATTTTGGCCATCCCATGTTCTAACACAGTGGGAAGTGTCTCTGTTTTATCCTTATCTTCTTTCCCATCTTAAAATTAGAGCAGGGGTATTTGGGTCTGGTCTTGGTTCAAGTGGGTGTCAGCTTAGTGAGGAACTTGGAGTTTGTCATTGGAATTGACCAGTGACGCTGAACAGGCTGCTGCAGACCCACGTTGAATTGAGGGTGAGTGGATCTGGGTCCCATTTTTTTAAAGTCTTATGAACTGCAAAATGACCGCAAGTCTTTGAGCAGCTAGATGGGTGACAGCCTTTTTTCTCCTTGAAAGAAAGACAAAGGTATATCCCCAGAAGTCCCTGGTGCTTCCTCCTGCAAGCAGACAGGTCTGGTCGTTGGTGTCATTGTGAGTAACATGGGTTCAACTTGGATGTCAGAAATCCATTCTGGAAGGAGTTCAGTCCTCTCCCCACCCCCTGGCTTCTACTTCCTTTTCTACTGCTGGATTCTTAGCATTTGTTCTATGTTCCCCAGAACACTAATCAGCTTTTTTCTGTTTACCAGCACACAGCAACCATTTCTAGATTACTCACTTTGTGCCAGGTGCTGTTACAGAAAATAAAGGTCAACACAGCCAAGTCCTTGGTCTCAAATGGCTTGTGGTCTAGAAATAGACTCAGTGTAATGGTCCAGGTGCTAATGCAGAGATGGCAGAGGGTGCTCAAAGGCAGCTGGATGGGCTGAAGCAAAGGTGGCGGCACGCATGGAGCTCTGGACCACGTACTTGTTTTTCTGGTTGTCACAGAGAACTGAGTCCCTGTGGGCCACACAGTGCCCTGAAGCTGGGTCAGTCTTTAGTGTCTTTGGAATCTAGATCTGCGTTGGCTCTGAGACGATAGCCTTGAGAACTGCCAGTAGTCAGAATGCCCGGGAAGTGAAAGGGGACTTTGCTGTCCTGGGGCATCAGGGGCCTGTCCCCCTGGGGCATTTGGGATAGTCCCTGTGTGCCCCTCTATGTGTTCTCAGCAGCTCTGGCTGTTGGTTTTCTAGGTTGCCAAGAGGGTGATCTTACTGTCAGGCACACCAGCTATGTCCCGGCCTTCAGAGCTCTACACGCAGATTGTCGCAGTCAAGCCGACCTTCTTCCCTCAGTTTCATGCCTTTGGACTTCGCTACTGTGATGCCAAGAAGGTATTTATTCTCTCTTCCCTCCCTCATCCTGCTCCTTTTTTTCAGCCGTGATATCACTAGAGACACCCTGGCTGGAGAGCTGGACCATGATTTTAGCTCTGCTTGGCCCCTACCTCTGACCTTGGTTTGTGCTTAAGGATAAGAAAGAGAACAATGCCTCCTTGTTCTGGCACTTGTGGTCCAGGTTGGTGTTTCCAACAAAGGACAGTGACTGTGGTGTAGGTACATGGAGCTCTTGAGAGCCAGCACCTGTTCCCGAGAGAAGAATGCTAGGTGAGGCCGAGGCCCTTGACAGAGGGAAGAAGGTAGACTGGGCAGATGAAGGTCACTTAGCTTCAGAGGAATATGCAAAAGAAGGTCCTCCCAAAAAGTGGGAAAATACTCTGCGAGAAAGACAAAGAAGCCTTTGCGCAGGTGGAGTAGTGAGGAGAGGCTTCAGCTGCCCTGGGTGGCTCTCATCACTGCCCTTAACTCATAAATGTTGACTTGTTGCAGTGATTGGTGCTGGTCAGTAGGCCAGGACCTCAGCCTGCAGATTATTTCTCTGAATGCAGTGCCAGTGGAGCAGCGCCCCCGAAGCTGCAGTCTCCACAGTTCTCCCAAACTGGAGGGGGACGCCTCGTCAACACAAAGGCCATTGCTATCAAAATCTAAATTTCTAACATCTCAGTTTTTTAAACTGAAAAAAAAGTTTACTTAATGGTGTAAAGAAGTAAATAAAAGATCAACACAATAGAAAAAGTAGGATGCAGCGCTTGCCCTGTAACTAAATGAGTTCTCTCTCTCGAGCAGCTGCCCCTCCCTCCCTGTCTCTCTCTCTCTCTCTCTCTCTCTCTCTCTCTCTCACATATGACCGAAGATGACATCCACCAAAATGGATTACTCCTATAAGGAGAGAAAATCTCCATGGTTGAAATGTTTCAGTTGCATCCTTCACAAGCCCTACCTTCCTCCCAAAGGGCCACAGACTCCACTAGTGCTCGTCCAGCTGACCAGGCTGGGCACAGGGCACCCTTCTCTCTGGAACCTTTGTATCTCTTCCCAGATCCCCACTTGCGAAAGGGCGGTCTTGGCAGACTGAGGGTTGCTAGTGAAGGATGAATTCATCACTTGGCTTTCCTCTGGATCCCCAGTACCTCACCCGTGAATAGCCAGGTTAAAGAAATTCCAGCTGCTACATTCTGTCTTGTTTGCCAGAGGGAAGGCATCAGAGAGGTTGATCAGGTGGAAAAGGAGAAGAGGAGGCAGCGTTTTCTCCGTTGTCACTGGATCCTAGCATGTGTGACTTCTGTTCTCTGTGCAAAGGAATTTTGCTCAGATTCCCTCCAGACGGGATGCAGGCTTGCCTGGTAACACACTTGCCTCTGTGGTTCGGAAACTGACTTCAGTGATCAAAGAAACACAGCAGGCCTGCTGCAAATATCCGGGATCTGGTTGTGTTTCCTCCTGCTTGATCTGAGCAGTGTCCTGGTATAGGCTGATCAGGTATAACCTCCAGTCACCCTTGGCAGTAACAGTGTTGTCACTTGTGTTTTCAAAGTATGCCAGAGCTGGGATCCACCTGTGGATGGCCAGAGAGCCTGTCCCAAGCCACTTCTAGGTCTTTCCCTGAGGCTTATAATCCCAACCACCCCCCAGCTCCATCCTGTTTCCTTCTGCCTTCTGCAGGTTAAAGTAGACATCTCTGCCAGGGTGCAGATGGCAGCCCACATCCAGTGTGTCTGTAGCCAGGCCACATCCAGCAGTGAAGATTCCTGGCTTTCCTTTCTGTTTTGCCCCTTCTAGGTCAGCAGTATGTTATCGTTGGACTCAGCATGTTTCCTGGCCTGAACTGGGAGGCCTGTCAGGTGTCAGGTAGCCATGAGCCAGCTTGGCCAAAACCCATGCACATTTCTGGTGTTCTTCCCCAAAAATAACTCAAGAAAGGATGACACAGCTCCTAATTGCTTGGACAATTTTTTTTTTTCCTTTTAAATCAGCTAGGCTGAGTGCTTGTGGGACTGGGCTCTTCTCTCCTCTTTTGGGAAGGGTCTTCTCCTCCTCATTGTCTTTAGTGCCTTCTTCACTCTCTCCAGACCTGACAAGGGCTCATCAGTTTGCTTCGACAGATGGAAGTAGAAATCCCAGTTGATGTCCTTGCTAACAAGCAACGTGTGGGTGGGACCAGCCCCCATCTCATTCCTGAGCCCTGGGAAAATTGGAAGGGAAGAGTCACTCTTTTATCTTGCTTATCCCTGCTTTCAAACTGTGACCAGGGCATTGAACTCATGCTTCAATAGTAGTCCTCTATCTGGCAAGGTCAGACTTCTCAAACTCCTGAACTCTCTTTCCAGGAGGTTCCACTTGCCCCTGAATAAGAATTTGACCCTTTCTTCTCTGCAAATGGCTTCTCCTTTTCCCTGGTGTTTCTGCTATAAGCCCTAAGGCCACATGCCCCACTCCCCGACTTCTTCTTTCTTGTGGGTCATGCCCCTGCTGCCTAGGACTCACCAAAATCTATAACCTAATTAATTCAGAACTTGGGGATTCCTGTTCTGGGATCACATCACACATTTTCCCAGCCACCATTTACATCAAAGACTCTGACATTTGGGAGAAATGACTGTGGCTAATACATTGCTCTTGCCATCTATGAGCAAGAAGCTTTGTTGTGCAAGTTATGATGTAAATGGTCTGTCTTATTGTTAAAATATTTTTTTTAATATTTATTTATTTATACAAGAACCAGGGCACAGGCCAGATACATGGGAGGGTGAGAGGATTCACCAGAGACAGAGCAGGGAACAGAACAGGCAGACTAACGAAATACACTGCTGAGGGGAGCGGTGGGCGAGACAGGAGAGGTCTGCCACGCCATGTGGGACCCTCACTGGCTGGCTGGGGTGAAACTGGCGCTCCAGAGACTGCAGACAGCTTCACAAGGTGGCACTCAACTGCCTGCGCCACGAAGGGAGGCCCTTGTTAAAATATTCTTAAAAAAAGAAAAAAAAAATCTTTCAAGTACTTTAAAAATACCTACTTATATTTAAAGCATTTATAATGTAAGTGGTAGTGCTTTGCAAAATTAATTGCAAACTATTTTTAGCTGCTTGTTGAGGCAGAAAGTTTCTGTTATTAAATATATTTAAAAGTATACTTCTTTAACAGCCTGTAATGCACTTTCCCCATGAAGCTGTCGAGATTAGATTAGTTGAATATGATCATCATGGCCCTTCCAACTCTTCATGTGTCATCTGCCCCGTTTGCAGTGATCCACTTTCTGAAAAGAACTTTCTCTGCCTCCACCACCTGGGCCCATCGGGTAATATAGGGGCTGAAGACAGAGTTGGTGACAGACCGTCCCTTCCTGGCACTCAGGTCCTCATCTCCCCAGTCTTTCATGCTGTCTCAGTTTGCCCTTCCTCCTCACAGCCATCCATCTCCAGCACCCCCACCGCCCAATAAGTGCCTGGTAGAGGGTAAGTTTTCAGTTAAGGCTTGTTAAACTGTCATTATTCCAAATTCCAGTTTAAATTCTTTCAGTTTTAACCTGCAAGATAAGGACTGACAATATTAGAACTTAGGAGTATAATATCTAAATAAGTTACAGCAGCCACAAGAGCCAGCATGATTTTTATTTAATGCAGCTGGCAGGCCAGGGCAGCATGTGTGTTTGCGTGTGTGTCCAGCTTCTTGGAATTAAGCAGAACCACCGAAGAGAGCATCCCATGCCAAGTTCATTTTCCACCCCATGGCAATTGCTGAGAACTTCCCACTGATTTGGCTTCTTTTCCTAGTCTCAATTTAACAAAGTTTTACAGGATACCTACCATGTCTCCACAATTATACTGGGCCCTCTGACCCTCAAAATTGAACTCCCCAGCTCCTGCTCGAGGTAGTTCAGTCCAGGGGAGGGTGAGACAGGAACGGGGAGATGAGCAACTAAAAATATAAGGCAGCAGACCTCCTGGTTCCCTGATTTTAATAAGACTGTGAAATCAGTCTGTTTCCATTAAAGTTGTTAGTGAACAAGAGGGTTATTTTACTTGGCAGCACCGTCCTGGCTGTGTGGCAGAGAACATTCTGAGGGGAGGGAAGCATGTCTGTGAAGGACTCCCTGCTCACTCTGGTCAGCCAGGCTGTGTTCTAGGTATGCCCTTGAATCCCCACCGCCACCACCAACACTGAGTTGCATTGTACTCGATTGTGTTGGCATAACCCACACTAAGTCTTGTGATTTTCATCAAAGAACAATATTACTGACAGCTTTTTTTTATTTATCACATTGTGCAGTGGACTCTGTAGGATGAGCCCTAAGGAAGATTATTTTTGTACTTAGCTTGCAGGAAATATCTCACAAGCTAGATGTTTTGATTTTGGATATAATAAACACCAAACCTCTTGACATCTTGCATTTGCTGCTAGAAACTTGGTACCAGATTATAGAATCATGATACATGTTTTTTGTTCACACCATTCCTGACTTCCTTTTTCCCTTACATAGAGCCTTATACATCCCCTGAAGCCACTTGAAATTCCCTGAGCAAAACCAGGGAGGGAGGTTGTGAGAAGGGACACCCACCTGGAGGCTGCAGCTCTGTTCACTAGGCCCCAAAAAAACTCATGGGCTATCCCGCTTCTGTCTCCACAGCATTCCTGGGGGTGGGATTACTCGGGCTCCTCCAACCTGCGGGAGCTGAAGCTGCTGCTAGAGGAAGCGGTCATGCTGCGCCGTCTCAAATGCGATGTCCTCTCCCAGCTGCCACCCAAGCAGCGCAAGATGGTGGTGGTTGCGCCTGGCCACTTCAGTGCCAAGGTCAGAGCTGCCCTGGACACCGCTGCCAAGGAGATGACCAATGACAGCAGCGTGAGTCTGGGCCTAGGGTGGGGAAGTGGAAGGCAATGTTTCCACAGCCATCAGTCTGGGGCCGGGGGCATGGGGTGGGAGGGAGCGGGTTGGGGGTGGAGGCGTGGGGGGGTGGTTGTGGATTAGCCAGAGTTGCCTGAACTTGTCCTTGTAAGCCTCTTCTACTCCCTGGGCAGGGACAGTGAGCCCATTTCATTTCTCAGCTCACCCAGCCTGCTTCCAACAGCTCTTGGGAATTTGCAGTTTAAGGGTCATGCGGATCACTGTTGCCTGATGGTCATAAAAATAAACCTTAGACAACTGCAGGATGGTGCTATGTATTCTGGAATGAGAATGCCTCGAGCCTAGTAACAGTGGTTAGCAGTCAGTCCCCCATGTAGTCGATACATGTGTTAACCTCTATCTCGTGTCATGTGCCTTCATCAAAATAGCAAATTGACATTTATATAACAAAGTAGATTTTCCCACTCTCTTAACCCAGACTCCTTATTACAGTCATTTATAGTTGGCAGGAAGTTGGCATCTTCATTTTACAGAGAAGGAAACTGAGTTTCCTTCCCAGAGATTTTGATTTGCCCAAGATACTGGCTGCTTCGTGGTGGAGCTGAAGCTATAACCACACCGCTTACCCTTTATTTTAGGACTCTTTTCTACTGTGGTGGTTTATCTTTTCAAAACACTTTCATATCTCTCTTTGGTGTCATACTGTGCTAAGTGCAATAAGGTAATCTACAGTAACTCCATTTCTGTACTGTTGGGATAAAACCTTGCAATTTCTATTACTAAGAAAACAATCATTGACATTTTTGACATTATCATAAAGCATTGTCTGTGCTTAATACTACCCTGGATAAAGAAACTTAGATGTAGATGAGATCTCTGCCTTCTGAGAGGTTACAGAATAAATAAGAATGTCAAGAGGAGACAGAATGCGTGATGTTTTACATTGTTTTACCACGTGCATGCGGTGAATGAGACTAGCAAGTAACTAGAGGATACCCTGGTGTGTTGTCAGGCTATATTTAATTTATGCTGTATTTTTCATGTAAAAATCTGGATGACCTGGATCTCCATTGTGGAGTTTTCAAACTATGTTCTATAGCATTGATGTGGACATGGAAACCAGTGGTTCTCAAATTATATTTCAGGGGACCCACGAGAAGAACCAGGGTGTTCTGTGCTAAAATAAGCTTTAGTGGTCTTTTTCTGTTTCTCAAGATAAAATTTCAGTGATTGGGCATTTTATTAGAACTTTTCAAGTGTTTTCTTAGAACTTTATAAACCTCTGTTGTCTGCTACTCTAGCATTTGCCCACTAACAAACTGCCAGACAAGAAAAACAACTAGCGTAATTCCTCAAGTTAAATGGGTAGTTCTTCCCAAACATGATTTTAGATGGAACCTGAAAGTTTAATTTCTCATTTTGCTAGTAGTGATGTGATATTACTAAAATGGAACTAGGGACTAGTGTTTTATCACTTCTACTAGCAATGCAAATCCCTTATATTCTGTGAGATATTTTGATGCTTTCTTACCTAAAAAAAGGAAACTGGAACCTGTCTCTGAGGCTTAGTGCACAAAAAGTACCCCCTGTGTGAGACTATCATCTCTGCTTCTTCACCCTGGAGTGTGTGTGTGTGTGTGTGTGTGTGTGTGTGTGTGTGTGTGTGTGTGTGTAGAAGAACTGGGGTGTAGGCTAGAAGTACAGGGGTGAAAGGATTTGCCAGAGACAGTGGGGAGCAGAACACGTGTATTTACTGAAATACACTGCTAAAGGGAGCAGCGGGCGAGAGCAGGAGAGGTCTGCTGTGCCATGTGGGTCAGCTCCCTGGCCAGGGATTGAACTTAGACCATAGCAGTGATAGTGCTGAGACTTAACCCCTAGGCCACCAGGGAGGCCCCCACCCTGGAGTCTTAATGCTATTTTGCAGATTATGAAAGCAAAGCCTAAATTGCAGTGTGATGCTTCCAGAATCCAGCTGGGAAAGAGCCTGCAGCACTGCTGGACACTTGCTGCCTACTTCCTTGGAGTCTTGGGAAAATTAAAAGTTTATCCCTAAAAGGGAGAAACTGTGACTGGTACAAATTATCAGCATGACGCTGAAACCATGTACTAAATTCTTTCCAGTGATAGATTAATCCTTGAAAACTTGGCTCCCTTTGTGTTCTTTACTGTAAATTCATTTTTTTTATCATAGAAAATCCAAGTAGTAAATGAATTTATAAGCTTTGTGCTTTGAACGTTAGAATCTTTCTTACTCAAAAGCCCACTCATTTGGTGCATCTGTAAACAGTGGGTCCTAACCTGACGGAGGAAGCAGAGCCAGTATCAGCTGGGAGTGGACTGAATGGCCACGGACATCCCTTTCACCCTGACCGGCTGTGAAATCCTGAATGGGAAGAGTTAAAGTGGGTATTGCGGTTTTATGGTTTTAGTGAAATAAGGAGGTCCTGTGAATCTCCATAAAGTACCCCTTCTTATTTCCTTAGTTGCATTTAGCCCCAAGTTTCCTTGACATTTTCACATTCTGGTGGCTTCAGCAAATCACTGCTATCTGTCCAGAAATGATTCTTTTTTTGTTCCCTCACCCCTTCCCATCTGGAGGAAAGTATTTTTTAACAAGCTTTAAATCACAGAAGCCAAGGGTGAGGCAGCCAATTTATAAAATATAAGGTAGAACGAAATCTTTTTCTCATATTCAGCTGGAATAATAGATGCCGTTTCACAGGCTGAAAAAAAAAAAAAACAACTGATTCTAATCCTTTTTTGTCTAAAGCCACTTTTTGATCCGCAAGACCAGGAACAGAAAAGTGGAACAAGTCCATGAAGACTTCCTAGTGACAATATCAGTTCACCCTTCTGCCTTTTGACTATCCATTCAAATTCCAACATGGAAAAATAAATTCAAGACCCCAGTGGATCTAATATAATGAAAGTCTGAGAAGCAAGAACAAAAAATGCAGGCCATTTAATATTTCCTGGTATGGTTGGCAAAGGAAGTGAGATCATTAATGGACTAGTATTGTGTCTACCCGGTTTGGGGGAATTTTTTTTGTTTTGTTTTTAAGATAAAATTATCAATTTCTCCCACATCAAAACTACAGTAGGTGTCTATTGTCTATAATCTGAAAAATACTTACAAGTAACACTTATTTCATATTTTTATTATGACAGTATAAAAAAGATTCAACCATCTTCTGTGTCACATAATCTTGGTTTAAATCATGTTGGTGTTTCTGTAAAATGTATATATATTTTGATTTAAATTATGTGTCATATATACATTTTAATATCACTTAAGTATGTAATGATATTTTTTAAAAGAATTGAGATCACACAATTATACATCACGTGGGAAGGTTATAAAAGTGTATAATGAACACTTTTCCATGTTGTTGAATGTTCTTTAAAAACATCATATTTTAAATATGCATTATATTCTCTGACATGGCCCTATTCGTATTGTCAGTCATTTTTAGTTGGAACTTTTGAGTTATTTCAGTCACTCATTATTCTGAGTAATTAATGCCACACTGAAAAAGTAGCTTACCTATGAATCTGTGTACATCCCCTTCTATCATGGGGATAAATCTTATAGAATGAGATGCTGCGTCGTGGGCTGTGGGCATTCTCAGAAGGCTTGTGGTACAAATGCTCCCCAGACGGCAGGCGATGGACGAGTGCTGGATCTGGTGAAGGAACTTGTTTCTTCACATCCTCTTTAGCGCTAGGCGTTAAATCTTGGGGCAAGGTTCTCAAAGTGCTTCTTGTCATTTCTCCATCTGTTTTGCCTTCTCCCTTTCTTATTAGCAAGTTTGGAGTGAGTGAGTGTGAGCAGGGAAATGCACTAGGAAGAATGAGTCTGGAGGACACGGGAGTAAGATTGTGCTGAGGATGATGGGGGGCGGGGCGGGTGATGAAGGGGTAAGAGGTGGGGGAGGGGCATCACCTTGAAGCTACATGCATTGAGAGAGGTGGTCAGTGCATGTTGCTTTAGCCCATCCTACTAGGGATGGCATTAGGTGAGAGGCCTAACCTGCTGCAGGGACTCTGAAGGCATGTGAAGGGCCTGTGAACTCATTGCCACAGGTGAGGTTGTGTGTGTGGCCAGGGCCTCACTGTAGTCTCCTCTGGGCCTGTGAGTAAAGAACTAGTTAAGGCACATGGCCATGGTGTCACCCCTTCAACGTGAGTTCCCAGGAAGTTTGAGTTGCTTAATTGGATACTACCACAAACTGGGGGCACAAGGGCCACACAGCCACAACATACATGGGAATGAATGGGCCCCCTGCCCTGTCAGTGCCCACCACATAATTCTTGAGGTTCTTGGGTACCTTTCTTTCTCATCAGGAACTGGAAGAAAGACAATCCTCAAAATCAAAACTCTCTTTGGTGCAGGCAACTGGCCTGCTGTCTACAATGTCGGTAATTTTAGGCACCGTCTTGCTCTGCTACTTCCCTGAATTAGTGAGTACCCTGAAGGAGCAAGTTCAGGGCCATAGATGTTGCTACTGTTGAATTCTGTCTTTATTCCACGAGGAGGCTATCCCATCAGTCACTGGCCTCCCAGGGCCCAAGGATGAGAAAGTAGAAGTGTCTATAGGAACCCATGCTTGCTGTGGAAGGAGTTGGCTGCCTCCCCAAGGATGCTAACAGAGTATCATCTCTGGAGTCCACAGTTGAGAGTAAATGTTACCTCATTATGATAAAACTGTGAGTATATGCTCTTAGCATTCTTTCTTAGGTTTGATTAGATGCAAACTATAAAGAACATAGTTTCTTCCTGGGAGGTCAGTTACCTTATGTGGGAGATGAGTCAGTTGTTCTGAGATGGAGGTGGAATCAACTACTACTCAAGGGCAGTTGGAATTGATTCAGTAAGTCTTAGAAAGAGGTGAGCTTTATCAGCTGGGTGTGGACGCACTTGGCAGAAGAAAAGGGGAGGCAAAAATAGTTTAGGCTGATGTCACCCATGAAACATATTGTCACCACATTGTAGTAAATAGGTGTGCTTAGCAAGTTTCAGCTGATCACATGTGCTCTGCATGTGCAGTGAAGCCCTGCCTGATGCGCTTTCCCAGAGAGCTTCATGTTCCTGCCTCATTATTGGATCCTCACAACAGCTCAGAGGATGACAGAGTCGCTGTGATGCCATGTCTTCAAGGACAGAACCAGAGTCCAGACAGTTCCTGTGTTTGCCTAAAGCAAGTGGACAAGTCGGTGTCAGTGGAGCGTGTCCAGGCCTGGTGGTTGTGTCAGGATTTGTAAAGCTCATCGTGGCAGTAATGGCATCATCTTGTCCCAGACTTCTCAGAACAGGAGACTTTTAACCCTCGATTTTTTTCCACAGAAACAGAAACAGAAACAAGCCCTCATTATGTTCTTCAACAGTACAGCAGAAGCTAAAATCCCGTCTATCATGTAAGTACGCGCCAGATGCTCCTTCTCTCAATCTCATCTTTAAAAAGGACCATCTGTCACATAGGTCTGCCAGAACAGTTTTGCTGTTCTGTAAGAAATGATCGAGATTATAATTATAACTTGAATGTAAAACTTAGGGCGGTGTGGCTCATCACCCACAGGTGTAAGTGGGCCTGTCCCTGGAGGGCTGTCAGGTATGCTCGGGAAGCTGTGGTAGCACTTCTTGTCAGAGCCCAGCCTGGAGCTTCTGCCACTCAGGCAGGTGGGGTTGACCCAGCCACTAAAAGGGGTTTTTATAGGTCACAAGCAGAGGGCCCAAGGGGGTTTTTCCTCTAGGAAACTGTGGTCACTTGCCTCAGGAAGAAATTAGGGGATTCATGAAAACTGCCTAATGGGGTTCTCTGGCCTTCTCCAAAATTAAGTTTCTATCATTATTTATTTAAATAAAGAGGTGAATATCAAAGTTTGTTCAAAAGATACAGGCAAGTAGACACGTCACACTTAGTTTTCCTTCTGCCATGAAAACAAAAGTTGAAGTAATAATTTCTGTTCTTTACAGTTAATCACTGATTTGAAAAAAATCTCAGTTGTCTGCCCTAAAGAAAGAAAAACCTACTCATGTTCAGAAATCACTGTGGTACAAACTTGAGGCCATTCTAATGATGGGCAGTTTGTCTAAATTTTTTGTTGTTTAACATTCTTGTGAGACTCTGGCAGGATAATGGTGCAAGTGATAAAATTACAACGGAAGTGAGTTTAGTGTGTGGTGAGCGATGCCAGATTGGCTGTGGGGCCTTAGATCAGTGGATAAATTGAGACACACACAGCTGGCCCAGCCTCCAGGTCTCCCAGCCTCGCCAGGCTTGCCCTCTGCCCCTTTAATGTGGTAAGAGGCTGAGTTTGCCATAATATTCAAATCTAAGATTCTACACCAATGACTGCTGACATTGCGGCTCTCCTTCCCCCTGTGGGCACTGCCCTTTTCATTTATTCTGATACTGTTAGGAGACTAATGCACTCCAGATGTGGTTTTTATGGCCTGAAAACTTACCTCTCAGAACTAATCAGAGTTGCCTCCCCCCAGCCCCTTTATCATGTGCTGCTGAAGAGCAGATGGCAAGGGTAGGAGTCTTCCCTCGGGCCCTCTGCTTGTGACCTATAAAATACAGGATCCATTGAAAATTGGGTCCGGAACCACCCATTTCCCTTAGAAATTTTAATCTAATCATTTTGCCACCTCATAAATAAACTGAGCTCATACCTTGTCTTTGTCCATTCAGGCTGCTAGAACAAAAATACCATAGTCTAGGTAGTTTAAAAAATAAACATGTATTTCTCACAGTTCTCGAGACCGAGAAGTCCAAGGTCGAGGTGCTGACAGATCCCCCATCTGCAGAGTGCCCTCTTCATGGCTTCCCAACAGCTGTCTTCTCACTTCCTTCTTGGTGGAAGTGACAAGGGTGCAAGCTGGGGTCTCTTGTAACCGTGCAAACCCCATTTCTGAGGGCCCTGCCCTCATAACCTAATCACCTCCCAAAGGCTTCACCTTCTCATACCATCACTGTAGGGGTTCGGATTCAACATGTGAATTGGGGTGAGTGGGGACAAAGACATTCAGTCTATAACATGCATACCTTATACATACTTTTCCAGAATCAAATTATTTGGTGCCTTAGAACTTTGAACCATATTGGCATCTTTTGTCTCTACTTTTCAAGTCGAGTAAGTCACATATGACTACATTTTGCAGAAACTGAGTAAATCTCAAGTAGACCTCTAGACCTCAGAGTTATGCAGCTAGTAAATGGAAATTAGATTATAAATCTTAAAACCCCCATTTCCTCTAATTGTTTTTTCCCCTTTTTTGCTGTTGTTTGTTTTTATTTTAATGGACATCTTTCTATATAAAAGCAAGGTTATTGTTGTAGGCAAATATTTCCAGCCTAGTAACTAAGGGACTTTGGGGGAGGGTAGAACTGCACAGTCATATCTGAAACATAGAGGGGAGAGAGACATTAGGAAAATTGGGGCCTGTGGTTTTTATGAGCTGACCAAGTTGATTTTATGGCCTTGTGACTTTCTGATGCTATAGCAATAACTTTTTTGCTTATATCATGGCAATTTTTATGTCTGACAAACCAATTAACACAGATTCTATTACAATCAACAGATCACAAATTGAACTCAAATCTGTATACCCTGACTGGCCATGGTGTTGTTTTAAAGTAATTCTTATGTTTAGAGGACAGTTCGCTTACCTCCTCACCACCTGTTTATAACAGAAAGCCTTTGCAATTTTTCTTTTCTGAGGAGGACCATGGCTCTTATCTCTCCACACACACCCACTTGTGGGGATGGCCTCAGGCGGGTAAAGGCCTCTTGTGTCGAGGAAGCTTCCCATTGCGGGTGGGAGCAGTGACTGTACTGGAACTGTGAGCCCTCCTCAGGGCACAGATCCTACAGAATGGGTCTGCTGACTGGGCAACTCTCTATCTGGGTGGCTGCCTTCCTGGAAGGCCATGGTTAAAGATAGGGGATGGGGAGTCAAGGAAAAACAGAGTGGATAGAGGAGACAGGTAAATCACGGGGAGAATAAAGACCAAGTATATAAGATTCTTCACTCCATATCCCTTTGCTTCAGAAAATAATTAGATTACCCCTGGCTTAGTGACTGGCCCTGTAGTTTGAGTCTAGCAAAGAGCTGAAGAGTATTCCCTGATCAGCTCTTTTGTTTTTTATATATATCTCAATATTACACTTTCAGAAATTTGATTACTGTCAAGAATCCCTTAATCCCCTGCCTGGGTATTTTCAGGTCTATAGAAAACACTTCAATTTGTATTGAAAATATAATGATAGTGGAAATTCTTAATTATTTTCTAGGACCTCAGCTAGTAAGAAAGTCTCAGTCACATGCCAGCACATAAGTCATCAGGACACTTTGTGCATGGAAGTTGACTGTAGAGTATCAAAGAACTCTTCCTGTATGTGGCACAGGATGGCTTTCCACAACTCCTAACTTTGCTTCCTCAATTTGCGTTACCTGGCATGAGGGAGAGGAGAAGAGGTCAGTTCTCAGAGAACAGAGGGAATGGACTGGGGCGGGTGCTACAGATGCAGTCACTTTTCAGTACGTAGCTTCAGCTGGGTGAGAATATGTGTTTAACTTACTGTGCTGTCATTGTCAAATGCAGTGAATATATCCTGGACCTACTGGAAAGTGGAAGAGAGAAGTTTCTAGTGTTTGCACACCATAAGGTGGTTCTGGATGCAATTACTGACGAGCTGGAGAGAAAGGTAAGCTCCCTTTGAAATTCAACAAAGGTGCTTTCATTGTGTTTGCTGCTAAGTTGTTTTAAGCAAGCTGAGATCAGGCATAAGGTCTTCTGTTTGCAAGATGGTTTTTAGACACAATGCTGAGGACTTTCTGAAAAAGCATTCTTCTTTCTTGTAGAATCTCAGTGGGGTCAAAATATCTTCCCAGCAGTGTCCTGTAACTTCCTCTGCTCTTTATAAAGATAGCCCAGGTATCTTGCCTTAGGAACATGGCCCAGCCAGTTCCATCATTCTGTGTAAATAATTAACAAAATTGACAAGTGGGGATGGCAAAAATCATTCTCTTATTGGAGACAAGTATTTGTGTGAATGTCCCCCCCCCCTTCCTTTTTGTTCCTCCTTACTACTTACTGTCAAAGTGGCGCTATTTTATAGGGCCACGCGCAAATATCAGTTTAGTATCGTGTTTCTTGTTAAATTGAATGAAAACTATCTAGAAGTATTTCCAAGGATGTTCATTAAAAATAGATATCAGGGCCTCCCTGGTGGCTCAAGGGGTTAAGATGCAACCTATGGGGCTATCCACTGCCACTGCAGCACGAGTTCGATCCCCGGCCAGGGAGCTACCCACATGGTGCAGCAGACCTCTCCTGTCTCGCCCACTGCTCCCCTCAGTAGTATATTTTAGTCAGTTCACCTGTTCTATTCCCCACTCTGTCTCTGGTGAATCTTCTCACCCCCCACACCTCTGACCTGTACTCCAGTTCTTGTATGGATAAATAAATAAATCTTCAAAAAAAAAAAAAAAAGAACAACTAGATATCATAATATATATAAGGATATATTGTTTAATATATCCTTAAACAATATATAGTCTCATTATGTATATTTTTTTAGTTTACATAAATGGCAACAAAATACAAGTATCCTATAATTTACTTTTTTGCTCAACATTATTTTGAGATTTCTTTTTTTTTTTTTTTTAAAGATTTATTTATTCTTATACAAGAACCATGGCACAGGCCAGATGCGCGGGAGGGTGAGAGGATCCACTAGAGACAGAGCGGGGAACAGAACAGGCAGACTGACTAAATACACTGCTGAGGGGAGCAGTGGGCACGACAGTAGAGGTCTGCCACGTCATGTGGGATTCCCGCCAGCTGGCTGGGATCAAACCTGCACTGCAGAGGCTGCGGACAGCTCCACAGTGCGGTGCTCAACCCCCTGCGCCACCAGGGAGGCACTGAGATTTCTTTATACAGTGTTGCACGTGCAGTTCATTAACTGTAATTGTTGGACAGTATGTTGACAACTCTCAATCCATTCTGCTTGTCCAAGAACGGGTGACCTGATGGGTTGAATAAAATGTAATTCCCTTTGTATAAAAGGATAAGAAAAACAAATACATGATCAAGGAATTAAGTGGAATCAGGTTTTGTTTGGGTAATTGGCTAAGTAATTAGGGAAGAAACTTAAATGACACTTTACCTTGCTGATTATCAAAACTCCTTAAGCCCAAAAAGTATCATAAGAAAATATAGATGAACGTGTAGCTCCTTCCTGGGCCGGGAATGACTTTTGGGTATAAAAACAATGAAAAAATTTTAAAGGAAAATAAATTGATTCAAATTACATAAAATATGGATCCTTTCTGTCACACACATGCACTGTGGTTAAATCATGGTCCTTTGAACATTCAGGACATTTCACAGGGCAATTTGGCAATAACTTAAATGTATGCACCAACTTTTCCAAGCTCTTCTTGTAGTAATTTATCCTAAGGAAACAAATGAGACCAATCAGAAAATATTTACATACAAGAATATTAGCCATTTGCGCTTTATAATATTGAATGATTAGAAATCTAAGTGTTCATCTGTAGGTATACCTTTGAACAACAGTCCACTCCACCATAAATATGATAATGTGAATCAGTGGTTCCTAACTTTCTGGAGATCACCGAACCCTTCAGAATCTGAAATATGAAAAACTTCAGCTCCACTAGTAATCAAATAAATGAAGGTTGTAAGAAGATACTTTTTTTAAAAACCCATCAAATCAGCAGTACAGATGTTCTTGCCATTTTCACCTCTGTGTGGCAAGCTGGCCATGTTCGTACATGACTTCCCGGGAAGTAATATGGCAGTAAAATCAGATGTCCTAAATTCAGCTTTTCTCTTTTGCCATAATGCTTTGATTTCTAATAGTCTAGTTTAAGGGAATAACCAAATGTGGGCAAACAACCATGAACCAGTTCATTTTAATGCATCGTTTCATTTTTTTTAAATTTTTAATTACCTTATTAAAATATAATTGCCATGCAATAAAATGCACATATTTAAAATGTGCATATTTAAAGTAGTACAGTATAGTAGGAACCAAAATACTCAACATATCTGTCAACCCCAAAAGACTTCTCATATCCTTAGTCATTGCTTTCCTACTTTTTACTTCCCACCTATCTTCAGGTTACCATTGATGTGCTGTCTATTACTGTAAACTACTTGATGATTTTTAGAGCTTTGTAAATGTGAGATCATATGGTACGCTTTCTTTTTCCCCCTGGTTTTTCTCTCAGCATATTCTGAGATATATACATACTACGTGTATCTACAGTTTGTCTTTTTATTGCTGACCAATATTCCATTGTATGCATAAACTATAAATTTTTTATCCATTCCCCTATCAGTGGACATTGGCAAACCAACCCTTTGTTAGTGAAAATTAGAACATCCCACCCATGTGAAGAAATAGATGCATGGTTCAGTTTTACTAGTGCCACATAATGAAATATTATACATGCATTAAAAATCTTGTTTTAGAAAAATTTTTAATATTTCACCTTATTTGTAATGTAATGTTTATTGGAGAACAGCAGAATATAAAACTTTCTATTGAAAAGATATGCTATACACATTGAGAAAAAAAGTGACAGGAAAACGTAGATGTTAATAGTTTATTTTCCTTATAATATTTGTCCTTGTCATGAGAATAAGTAAGTGATTCTCAAAAGAAAATAAGTTAAACTAAGACTGCAGCTAACATACACGACCCAGCAGTTGACTCCAGGGCGTTTACCTCAGAGGAATGGAAACATGTTCTCACAGAACACAGATGGTCATGGCAGCTTTATTTGTAGTCACCCCAAACTGGAGCCAACCCAGATATTCTTCAGCAGCTGGTAGCTAACCTGGTTTATGTGTACCTCCCCTGGCACCTCAGCAATAAAAAAGAAGAAACTACCAACACGCTCAACTGGGAGGGATCTCCAGGGAATGGTGCTGAGTGGAATAAAAAAAACCCAAAGGGTATACACACTGTATGGCTGCATTTCTGTAACTTTCTTAAAATGACACATTTGAGAAGGGCAGGACAGTTAAGTTGGGACAGTGGGGGCGGGCAGTGTGGGGTGGCCAGTGGTGGGTGTGTGACACCCACCAGGGAGACAGTTGTATCACACACACTCATGGGTAATCTGAACAAGAGCAGTAGCTTGTATCAGAGCCAATCAGATCGCCACACTGCACTAGAGTTTTGCAGAAAGCAACCATTGGGGGAAACTGAGCAAGGTGCACAGGGAATCATTGTTTTATTACTTAAATGTCCTGTGACTCTAAAATTACCTCAACACAGATTTCAGTTTGAAAGATATAAGAAAAGCCACAAAAGCAGCATCAGGTGAGAACTTGATGTTCCACTCAGACTTGAGCCAGAAGAGCAGCTGGTTCTGTTCTCAGGTTCTGTCCTCAAGCATGGCAGCGGGAGCCCCGCCCTTCGTGCCCACTGGCTTCCCTCCTTGTTCCTGCAGCACGTGCAGCACATCCGCATCGATGGCACCACCTCTTCAGCTGACCGAGAGCGCCTGTGCCAGCAGTTCCAGCTGTCCGAGCGGCACGCCGTGGCCGTGCTGTCCATCACTGCCGCCAACATGGGCCTCACCTTCTCTTCAGCTGACCTGGTGGTGTTTGCCGAGCTATTTTGGAACCCAGGGGTAAGGGACGCAGGAGACGTGAATTCTCCTGGCCTGCTCCCAGCTGCCAACGGAGAGGAGCAAGTGTCAGCGCTCTGAGCAGGCTCGCATCCAGCCCCTCGCCCTCTGTTGTAGGCCCTCATAAGTAGGTTTGTATTTCCCTTGTGCCAGTCTTCAGGACAACCAGCTAAGTGGTAAGATTACTGACTCCATCTTACCAGTAGGAAAACTGATGTTTTAGATGCTTGAAGGAGTCAGAGTTCCACTGTCTGAGGAAACCGGGGTACAGTACCTCAAGGGCAAGCTGTCATGTAGGGGAGCAAGCACATGCAGCCCAGGCCTGGCTTTCCTGCCTCTGACCCCTTCCATGAACCATCACTGCCAGCCACTTTTGCAGATGTGACGTGGTGACAGCTTGGGCGTTCCCTGACCAGGGTTGTGGCCACTGGCTAATCAGCTGAGGGCTGTGACAGCAGAGAGAAAACATTGTTTGGACTGAGCATTTTCTCCTGACATTTAGAAAGAAGTCATTTCCCTCTCGTGTTCTCACATGAGAAGCCACTTCCACGTGGGTGCCTCACAGCTGGCGGCTGTGTGATGGGTGGACTTTGTGGTTGAAAGTGTTCGCTAGCAGGAACATCACTCGTGGTGGCTGTACTCCCTGCAGAGCTAACCTCCATCTAAAAGACCACCCTGCCTCCAGTCATAGGCTTCTCCCTTGAGTCTGCTGTTTATTTAGTTGAAAACTGTATCTCCCAGGGGGACGAGAAATGTGTGGCTTTCCTCCGGGGTCCTTCACCACACAACTCAGCAGCAGCCTAGCTCAACAGCAGCTTGAGCCCAACACTGAAAGGCCATGCACAGCTGTCCAGCTGCAGACTTAACCCCCCCGGCCATTGTTGCATTGGCTTTGTCTTTTGTAGAAGACAGGTTGCTGGTGGGTGGAGGTAGGCCCACTGCCACGTGAGAAGACAGACTGCTCTAAGGAGGCTGGGATGCGGTAGGCTGGGGGTAGGTGGGCTTAGCTGCATTGGTCTTGACCCACCTACATCCCAACCCCTGGGCTGCACAGGTGCTGATCCAGGCTGAGGACCGGGTGCACCGCATCGGCCAGTCAAGCTCCGTGGGCATTCACTACCTCGTGGCGAAAGGCACAGCTGACGACTACCTCTGGTACGGCTGATGCTGGCCTGGCATTTAGGACCGAGCAAGAGTTGACAACATTGTATTTCCTTAGCTCACTAAGTACTTCTGCCCTTGGCTTTGGGGATCCCAATGGAAGGCCTGCTAGTTCCATCCTTCACTTTCTTCATGACCCTGCGGGTGGCTTGCAGGAATTATTGTGGGTCCTTTTCCGCTGGCCTGAGACAAGGAAGGGGACCTGATTGTGCTGGAGCACTTCCTGGCCACACAGGTGCTTGTTGAAGCAGGATGACAGTCCCCCAACCCCATTTATTGACATGTGTTGGTGCACTAGGCCCCCTCCTGCAGTGCTGTGGGCCACTGGGAGAAAGTGGCTCATCTTGGGCCATGGGTGCTATAACCTGGGGTCATGTCTGGAATCAAAGCAAAGAGTCCCCAGATGTTCCTCTGCCTAGTCCCATTTCTGCCTTCATGCCAAGTTTCTTGACTGCTTCATTAGTTTCCACTGCTGGTCTCCGTCTCCAACCTCAGACTGTGCAGGTGACCCCCACTGCCCTTTTTGTTTAGTAAATTTGTTAACTGACCAGCTCATAACACCAAGTACAAAATTTTGTTGTAATGAGGCAGCATTTATTTCCCACACATCTTCTAGTAGAAAAAATTTTGACCCTGATGGCATGAGCCCTAAATCAGTTGGTTTACATTGAGAGGGGCTGTACTGCAGGATGGAGGCTAATCACTCCACTAGTTCCATGCAGGTTGGACTCACTGCAGCTCCTTTCTCCCCAACAGGCCCCTGATTCAAGAGAAGATTAAAGTTCTGGGTGAAGCTGGGCTTTCTGATGCCAATTTTTCAGAAATGACGGAAGCTACTGATTACTTCTATAAGGTAACTGCAGCACATGGCTCCTGGCCATGTGGGACAGCAGGAGGCATTAGGCCCTTGGGTCCTGAGCAGGAGAGTGTGAATCTTCTCCGGGTCCTCCCCCAACCTAGGGGCAGAAAATGACTGGCCTATAATCACACTAGGTCAATCCATGTTTGCCTTCCTTTATGGAGAACTGATGGCATCAACTCCTACTGCTTCTGATGTGGGCTCAGTTCTCATAAAACCAGAGTTTGTAATTGCTGTCTCTTCCATCAGGCTATCAGAAGCTGACAGAAAACTCGCCATGGCAACTGTTGAATTGTTGCAAAAAAGTGCATAGCAACACCACACGGCAGGGCTGTCATGGGAACACGTCCCCAGCATAGACTGGGGAGTGTTTAAAATAGAGAATTGCTTTTAAATAGCATTTTCCCCTCTGTTGATGCATTTTATTCTCACCAGGGCTGTGGCCACTGGCTAATCAGCTGAGGGATGTGACAGCAGAGAGAAAACATTGTTTGGACTGACCATTTTTTAGAGGGGTGAACTGAGGCATGCAGAGCAATAATACTTGCCCAGAGTCGTGGGTGATCTGAAGCCAGCCCAAGGTAGAAGGCTTCAGAACCCAGCCCAGCCTTCTCCCTGTGACCGCCCCACTTATTACAAGGAAGGTCAGAGGCTAGTGAGCACCCGTTCCAGGGCCAGGTGGGCTGACTCCTCAGAGTTGCTGAGAGGAAGGCCTGTGGCCTCGGGGGATGACAGGCTAGGGGGCGACGCAGCAGCCTGCCTCCAGCCCAGTTGCCTCCAGCCCAGTTGATAAAACACCATGGAGAAGCACAAAGATTTCCAGAAACTGTCTTTCACCAGCTCAGGCAGTTGACAAGGAGAGTATGAATTCGGGGGCTACTGCCTGCTCCTGGGTGATTCGTGAGTAAATTGATTCCAAGCTCAGACAGAGGTCTGACCTCACACAGAAAGGCAGCTGGCTCTTCAGAAATCCAAGGGGCCTTCTCCTTGTGGAGTCGCCAAGCTGAGTTAAATCAGCAAAATCTCATGGTGACAGATGTTAAGACTTTGGAGTCCAAAGATTGAACTCCTATAATTATTGAGATATATAATCATTTTTAAAATGTAGAGATTACATTTTTAAAATGTAGAGTATAAATTATCCTTTTAGATATAAAATTTAATAAACCAATTTTCGAACAAACTTATTTTTAAACTTCTTAAGGAACTCTCTAATTCAGTATAACGGTAAATATTTTAAGAGATCTGGTTATCACATGCCTTTTGAAAAGAATGAGCTTGTTTTTGAAAGATTCGTAGCCATTGAGAATGAGTTTATAAATTATACCTCATAAATATTTATTCATGGAAGCCTTAGTTTCAGCTACTTTCAATTAGTTAAGAATAAATATAGTATTCATGGCAACCTGAGTTTCAGCTACTTTGAGTTAGTTAAGAATTTTTGCCTTAAGAAAATAAAAAAATTAGGGCCTCCTTGGTGGTGTAGGGCTTAAAGTCTCATGCTATCAAGCTGTTACCAGCGAATGCAGCATGAGTTCACTCCCCAGCCAGGGAGCTACCCACATGGCACAGCAGACCCCTCCTGTCTCGCCCACTGCTTCCCTCAGCAGTGTATTTCAGGAGATCTGCCTGTTCTGCTCCCTATTCTGCCTCTGGTGAATCCTTTCACCACCATCCCCCACCCTCCCACTGCACCTCTGACCAATCTGTGGAGATGAGCTTTGGAGGAGTGAGATCTTGGGAGTTATTTCAGTAATGAAACACTGATTTGGAACATTAGAAGAAAGAAAACATAATAAATTGAAGTGTGAGAGACTCTGTGGCCCTCACAACATGTCTGCACCCAACGAGCAGCAAAGAAGAGATGTCAGGGCCTCCCTGGTGGCGCAAAGGGTTAAGCACCGCATTATGAAGCAATTCGCAGCTTCTGCAGTACGAGTTCAATCCCTGGCCATCCAGGGAGCTACCCACATGGCGCAGCAGACCTCTCCTGACTCACCCACTGCTCCCCTCAGCAGTGTATTTAGTCAGTCTGCCTGTTCTGTTCCCCACTCTGGTGAATCCTCTCACCCTCGCCCCCATATCTCTGGCCTGTACCCTGGCTCTTGTATGCATAAATAAATAAATCTTTAAAAAAAAAAAAAAGAAGAAGAAGAGATGTCGGACACTGAGGTCATCAGGCTGCTGGGGTGATAATGGCTGGCTGGGTTGCCTGCACAGGCCGACACACAGCTCCTAAGCGGGAAGCCCGGATCCCTCACCACTATGTCCTCTTGACGGCCACAGTGGTGGAGAGTCAGCCTTTTTCTTTATCTTTTCTTTCTCTGACAAAGGACCCAAAGCAGCAGAAGATCTATGACCTGTTCCAGCAGTCTTTGGAGGAAGACGGAAGCGACATGGAGCTCCTGGAAGCAGCAGAGTCCTTTGACACAGGAAGTGCTTCACTGGACTCTGGAATTGGCTCCCTGGAAATGGAGGGAAGCACCTCGTCAGGCAGTTCACCAAAGAAAAGGAGATTTGAATGTTTTGATAATTGGGACAGTTTTACCTCTCCCCTGTGAGAAGGGGAAAAGAACACATAAAAAATCATGAATATTAAAATAAAATTATTATTTTTTAAATGTCATGTGCCTGTTACTATGGCTGCAGCACTGGTCTCTGTCTCATGTCAGCAGGTTACCAGGCCAAGTGTCCGTGTCTCCTTTCCGGCCTTCTGCAAGGGTTTGCTTGGGTCTTAACCTTAGCTTTTCTGGCTGAGAAATGGAGACAGTATGTTGTAGGAGTAGTGATGGATGTTCTTTAAACAGCAAGGCGCTTTTAACACAGCCCTCAAAAATGGAATTTTTAAAAAGGTGTTGACTCAGCAGATATTTATGGAACACCTAATATGTGCCAGGCACTGTCCTAGGTACTGATAATCATTTGCCAAACAAAAGAGGAAAAGTACTTGCTTTTTTAGAGCTTGTTATATAACGGGAGTGGCAGTGGTTACACTTGCTAGGAAGAAAAATAAAGTAAGGTAAGGGTTTAGAGCAGGTGTTGACAGGCTTTTTCTGTAAATAGCCAGATCATAAGTATGCTTGACTTCACTGGCCAGGCTGTCTCTGTTGGAACCACTCAATACTGCCGCTGTAGTGGAAAATCAGCCATAGTTAATCCCCACACAGACGACTGTGGCTCTTTCCCAATAAAACTCGATTATGGAAACTGGAATTTGAATTTCATGTTCTTTTCACGTGTCACAAGTTGTCACCCTTGATTTATTTTCAAGCACTTAAAAATGTAAACACCGTACTCAGCTCACAGGCCATGCGGCAAGATTTAGTTCACTGGGCTTAATTCACCAGCCCTGGTTTACAGCAGCTCTGTCCAATAGGAATGAAAAAAGCCATGTAATTTCTATTTCCTGCTGGAGTGCTTTTTAAAATAAGGATTAAACAAGCAACACTTAACCCGATATGTTAAAAATCCTGTTATTTCAACATAGTCATGATTTTTAAGTTACAGAAAAATTTTACTTTTTTTTTTCATGCTGTCTTCAAACTCCAGGGTGTATCTGATGCTAACTGCGCGCCACCAGCCTGCACTAGCTGCTTCCAGGTGCTCAGGGGCCACTGTGACTGGACTGTGATGGACAGCACAGGTTTAGAGAGTGTGGAAGTTGAAGAGATAGACTGAGCAGTATGCTGGAGAAATCTCAGGTCCTAAGAAGAATGGGATTTGAGCATGAATGGAAGCCACCTACTGGTTTTGACCATGGTATCTATGTTTTTAAAAGATGGCCTCAGTTGGTACAGAAGGATTGGCAAAGGAACTACTGGGATGGGGCTGTGAGCTCTGACAACTGGCCCAGCAAATAGTTGTGTGAGGAGGTGAGAAGTAGGTGTAAGTCGGGGTTCAGAGCCTGGGTTTTCTCAGCAGCAGTGAAAGGTGCCTAGTTCTGGTGTGCGTGTGTGTTAAGGTTACCCTTTGGCACTGTTTACTGGGTGCCAGGCACTGGGCTGAATACATGTAATGACATGGTGAAGTCCCCCTTGGGGGAAGGCAATTAATAATTTCATTGTGCAGAGGCAGAAGCAGTCTCAGTTGGGGTGTGGTATGGAGCAGGATGGCGGCCAGACCACGCCCCCCAGAGTGTGCTGGGCAGGTGCTGCTTTGGAGGATCTGCTCTGGTGACCTGCTCCTTGCCTGAGAGCCTGAGGGGCTCAGCCCTGTAAGCCTGCATGAGTCTCCACTCAGCAAACTGGAGCCAGCCCCTGGGATGTACTTTTGTCCCTTACCTCTCCCCTCCTTGGCTTTGGCTTTGCTTTCCCATTGAGAGACTTCCTCCCAGGTGCCTTTGTCTCCTCATGGCATGACAAGCATTTGCTCTTCCCACCTTCCTGTAAGTTGTATTCCCTGCCCTCTAAGTCCTAGACCCTGCCCTCTTCTCCCTAGCTCACAATGGCATATAAGCCTTTCTCTACTGACTATGGGGGAACTCCAAGTCTTTGTAGGGTTCCCATGCCTCCGAAATTAAATTTGTTTTTCTCTGGTTAATCTGCCGGGTGTCACTTTAATTATTAGACCAGACAGAGAACCCAGAAGGGTCCAAGGAAAATCCACAGCCTCTCACTTCGCC
This sequence comes from Talpa occidentalis, assembly GCF_014898055.3. NCBI lineage: Eukaryota > Metazoa > Chordata > Mammalia > Eulipotyphla > Talpidae > Talpa > Talpa occidentalis. The sequence continues at coordinate 135,411,445 of NW_023603184.1, forward strand.
TCAGGGTCTGAACTCTTCAGGAAAGTCCAGGGGGGCAACATGCACATCTCAGTGGCAGCAGCTACTTCCTGGGAAGCATTGTGGAAATTAGCAGCTCAGCCTGCCCCCGCTGGCTCCTCCTGTACTGCGGAGCCCTGCCGTGGCCCGACATTGCCACGGATAATTAGCTCTCTGATTTCCTCTTCTGATGCTCAAATGAGAACTAACCACCTGTTACCTGGAGAAAGTCTGGGGGCCAAAGCCCTTGGGTGCAAACACTCATTGGGGTCTTTGGGGTCACCCGCACTTCTTACTCCACCTCCTAGCTCTATGTTTAATTTTTTTACTTTAATCATTTTACAATTTGACATGCTTTTCTCTATCACTGCTGTGTCTGGTTAGGAGCCTCCACAGAACGGGGGTTGAGTTTCTCTTAAGTTTGAATTTTACCCTAAACAGCCACTTGATATTTTTCTCAGAGTGATTAAGAGCAAGAGTAGCAATTTCACCAAATAACACTTCATGTAAGTCTTCTTGCGAGTGGGTGCCCTGGAGGTCCAATGACAGATGGCAGTGCCTGTCTGTTGCCCTGGAAAGCTCATCGTCTGCAAGGACACAGTGATCAGTGCGGGTGGTGAGACGATGTAGGCCCTGTACTGGGAGACTACCTGGAGGCGGCCCCAGGAGCAAACCTGCATGAAGAGATGATAAGCATCTCATGTAACCTTTGCCCCTATGAACTGGGCATTGATTTTTGCAGTCTTGGGGGTTTAATGGATGGAAACAACACATCACTTCATTAGGGGACAATCTTTGGGGTGAATTAAGGTCCCAGAAGCAGAAGGGTTTGGAATAAGGCAGATCCTGAGAGGAGGGAGCATTTTTTTCTTGGCTGCCCCAGAACCTCTGCTCCATGTGCTTCATCATGTGGCTTGCAACTAACTGTTCAGGAGTCCCCACCACACACCCGCTGAAACCTCCAGAGACAGTGTCACATGGGTGCTGCTCACTCAGCCCATCGGGGGCTCAGAGACATTAGGGTGCAGCTTTTCCATGGGTTCCCTGACATCTGGTCAAATTTTTAGTCTCTAAGAGAAAAAGGTTGGTGGCTTTCATGCCTTCCATTAATAATTCCTCCTTTCAGGATGTGGCTTCTATACATGGGTATGTGTTAAAAGTAAAAGAAATAACAGTGAAATGTAGAGTTGATTTGAGATATACATACCCACTGTTGTCATGAGAACTGGCGGTTGTGAAGTTTAAACATCTCTGCTATTGTCATGCGTGGCCTGGCACACACAGTGGCCGTGGTGATCCTGGATGGTGTCGGGTCAGTGCGTGCCACTTGGTCCTCGCGATTTGGAGCTCATATCTGGAACCCTATTGCTTGTGGCCTCAGTAGGAGGAGGCCTTAAGCCTTCTGAGGCCTCTACTTGAACCTGAGTTTCAGTTGCTCTTCAGAAATACACTTTCCTGAGATGCCCCTGAGGTTCTCTGAAGCAAATTTTATTTACACCATGTAGCCTATATATTTTAAGTTAATTAAAGAAAACATGGGTATTTCTGTGTGACTCCGCAAGACGCAGACATACTGAGAGTCAATACCTTTGGGTTTAAGGAAACATTTCTATACCCTTTCCTCCTTTATTTTGCAGTTCACTCCAGATACCCACCTCCGGCCCCACCCCTCACCCCAGTTGCCATCACCATCACCAGCACTGTGTTTTCTGGAAATGTCAATTGGAATGCAGAAGATCTGAGCCCTCTCATTCCATTGTTGTCCCTGCCATTGTTGTTCCCTTAAAGAGTTTTACTAAAGCTTCCCCAGGCCCTCTGGACTGACTGCACCCCTCACCAGGTCAGTGAGCGGGCCTGAGTGACCCTGGTTAACTTCTGCACCAAGGGCCGGAGGCTAAGGCTCCTGCTGGCCTGGATCCACTTGTGCTGGAATTGTCTCTTTTTCTTCGTGGTCCCCCCAAAGTCTTTTTCTGGGGCAAAGGGGAAGCTGAGAAACAACTGGTGGTGCTGACCCCACCCCTCCAGCTCTGGGCTTTTGCCCTGTCTGTGTGTTCCTGCCTGTTGGAAACTTGGTGCTTTCTGAAGTTCTTTTTAGGTAACATTTAAACTGCAAAGGGATCAAAAGAATCCCTTAACCCCCGCCCCCCACCCTGATTTTTACCACATCCTCTTGCTGATTATCAAGTTCAGGATCACAAAGTAAAAATGGGAGCTTAAAGGACACAGATTCTCATACCCATATTTTGTTTACTTTTGTATTTTCCTGTGGGAAGGAAAAACGTTGGGGAACCTGTGAGTCACAGTCTTTTGGGCATTAAGACGGTTGAGGGTTACTTGATTTTGCCACACCCTCTGCCCACATTCCCCTGCAACCCATTCAACAGGTTTTATGGAGTATCGAGCGTATTTCCTCGTTTTGAAACCCCGCCCCCCACTTTGGGGGATGAAATATAACACACAAAAGAGATCATAAAAGGAATTTACAACTTAAAATGTTATATAAGCATCCATTTGTTAATGGGGTTTATTAAATATGACCCAAGATTATGAACAGAATATCTTCCAGAAGCTTTACTATTTAGATCTACCACTCACCTGGAGGGAGGTAAGGTCAAGGCTAATTTTTGCCATATGAAAATGCAGTAATCTCAGCACCATTATTGGAAAGACTCTGCCTCCACCCATTGCTCTGCATACATGTGATGTTGACATGAACTAATCTGTAAGTGTACAAGTGAAAAAAATGAAAGCCCTATGTCCTCACCCCTCAACCGTTAGACTTATTCCATAGAGGTGACACAAAATGCTAAGTTATTCCCTATACATACAAATATATGTAAGTATAAATAGTTTTTCTTTCATAAAAACTGCATTAAATTCTCCATACTAAAAAAACCCCCAAAACATTCCATATTGTAAATGGCTCGTTTCACACAATTAATATATTTGACCATTCACAGCAGACCTCTCCTGTCTCGCCTGCTGCTCCCCTCAGCAATATATTTCAGTTCCTATGCCTGTTCTGTTGCCCACTCTGTCTCTGGTGAATTCTCTCACCACCACCTCCCACCCCCCCACCCCCGCATCTCTGGCCTATACCCCAGCTCTTGTATGTAAAATAAATAAATCTTTAAAAATATATATGTATTTGGCCATTGTTTGATGTAGCTCTCCCCTCACTTTTCAAGAGTTGCTGAGTAACTCCCATCCTGATGGACACATTGCCTGTGTCAATTACTGTAAGATAGCCATAAAAACAGCAATAAGATTGGATTTAAAATAAATTTGTGGAGCGAAAAGAGGGAAGAGAATCCACATGCTAGATCCATTTCAGACACCTGGATGCTTTCTAGGTGTCCAGGACTTGCTGTTGGAAGGCCTCCCTCAAGGGGTGGGGCCCTCAGGGTTCTCAACAATTCTGCGCAGGCTTGGTTCTCCTCCGTGGCCACCAAACACTTCAGTGAAGGGCAAGTAAGAGCTCTTCAGGCATGAAGTGAAGGAACGACATGGAACCCGGGGCCCAAGATAAATCCCTCTGTCTCCAGCATGAGATGAATTTGGGATGATACTTGTGTCTCAGATTTCTTTCAAGAATAAAATGTTCCATTTGCCCCCAAGAGAACTGGTTGATTCAACAGCTAAAAGAACTCTTCTCTGGAGGTGACTTTTAAACTTACTTATTTTTTGAAACCAGAAAAGTGAATGTGGAGTGCTCCCGAGGAGCAGGGGGACTCAGCAGAGATATTCACGGAGATTTTTACGGGTACATAGCAGTAGCCATAACCAGTTAACAAGTTAACAAGCTCTGCATCTGATGGTCCTCTAATGGGAATGGAGATTTATTAGCCCACAGATAAGACAAATTGAGACATTAGGACAGGCTCAATTCTCTGAAGCCACTTAGAACTGCTTTCATGAGAGTGCTATTTGTACATCATCAAGCTTGCTATTTAAAGAGAATTGAACATGAAAATTTTCCTCCTATTATGGAGTGTCTCTTTTTCAGCCACTCAATTGCAATCATATGTGTTTTCTCTCCCTCTCTACCTCACTCTCCAGAAGGCTAGAGATGTAGGAGGCTATGGAGGGGTTGGGGTGGGGAAGTGATGGGTTTGCTAATAGGTGATCTGAAGCAGACTCTGGTTCCAAGCCAGGAGAGCTCACCTGAGTCTGGGCTGCTCCTGCTGGAGGCTGGCTGCACTGACCCACTTGTTCAGGGTAAGACAGCACCACTCCCGCAAGCTCTGCAAGCACAGACTAGAACACCCCTCCCATCAACCCCATTTGTTTGCACCAATATAAATAAATACATTTTTAATTTACCTTTTCGGGGGCAGCAGAGCATAGTTTTGGTGGAAAGATTTCCAGAAATCATCTCCCAAATGCAGTTTGTTTATCTTTGGGGGAGAAGGGACTTTCTCCTTTGGTCCCCTGCCATTCTTCATCCCAAAGGGAGGAAGTTGGGTGGAGGCTGTGCTGGAACAAAGAGCCTCCTCGTCTCTGGCCTCAGGTGGCAGTAGCCATAAACAGTCTCAGTGTGCATAAGCTAAAGACATTAAGGAGAAAAGAGATGGGCCTATTTTAAAGGGAAAGTAGAAAGCTAATCTGCTGTAATCCCCAGAGTATGGCAGAAGAGGAAATAGAATTGAAAAGACATCGAGAGACATTGGAATCAGGTATCATCATTAGCTCAGCAATAATAATAATCACATTTACAAATGCTCACTAGGCACTCCATTAAAGTTATTTCATCCTCCCAAGAACATTTTAAGGTGTATGGTATACTCTTCATGTTATAGGACAGGGAGAGGGGCAGCCCAAACCTGGCAAACCTGCCTATTCTAAATGGGTTCTGCCATGCGCCGCATCAACACAAAACATAGGAGACTTTAATGGGAAGGAACTTTAATTAGGAAACAATACAGGTAAGGCAGAGTCTAGTTTCTAAATGAAGCACCCAAAGTTACCCGTCTCCTCGTGGGTAAAAGTCCATCCAAATGGGATTGGCCCAGAGCAAGGCCCCAAAGCCTGCCACAAGTCTAAAGCATCTTCCAGTGGGGACCCACAGAAAAGGGCCAGAAACAACCAGACAAGCCCGTAAGGAAAAGAGCAAAATCAACATCAAGATAAAAGCTGCCATTGTCACCTCCCCACAGGTCTCACCCACATCTGTGTCACCCAGTCCACGACCAAAAGACAAGCGCAGTTTCTTCACGTGTCTCTAGGCTCCATGCGCCTCCTCCAGGTCTCCTGGCTCCATCCTGCTTCCTTCCTTCCTCAGTCTCCTCTGCAGCTTCTCCTCTTCCTGCTCAGCTCCACCCTTCCTTGGGTGGGGCAGGGAACCTGGAACCTCCCCCTTTCCTAGGGACCACCCTGTTACATTCACAGCGGAGGAATCAGACTTAGAGACTTGAATCTTGTGACTTAGTGTGTCTTTTTCAGCCACTCAATTGCAATCGTATGTGTTTTCTCTCTCTGTCCCACTTTCCAGAAGGCTAGAGATGTAGGAGGTTATGGAGGGTTTGGGGTGGGGAATTGATAGGTTTGCTTCCAGGCTCTGGCCTGGAAGTCACTTATTAACTCTATGACCTTGAATGAGTCATTTGACCTTGAATCTCAGTTTCCAATTTGGGCTAGATTATCACTTGTCTTTTTCATTCCTAACTGGATTGACCCTGTAAGGGAAAGAAACCCTGACAAACAAAACCCTTTGTAAGCCCCTGATCACAACTATCCATGCCAGGCCATATTCCCGTGTACCAGGCATTCCTGGGCACTGACCCGCCAGGTTCTGTGCAGGCAGCTGGGATGCAGCGTGGGCAATATGGGCCCTGCCTATCGTGGAGTTAGCTTATGGTGAGCCCTGGGTGGCTGGTTTTTTTTTTTTGTTTGTTTGTTTGATTTTTGTTTTTAACAGATTTTACTTTTTAGAAAGTTTTAGATCTACAGAAAAAAATGAGATAGTAAAGACAGTCCCTATATGCTCTTTCCAAGTTTCCCCTATTATTAACATCTGACATTACCGCCGGACATTTGCTACAATTAATGAATCAATATTATTATTAACTAAAGTCCACAGTTTATTCAGATCTTGACTCGACAGTTTTGAATCAGGGTAAACACCGCCGAGACACTGCTTTGCACCCTGAACATCCCCAGGACGCCGCGGGGGCGAGGAAACCTCCGGATCATAGAGATCAGTGCCTAGCGGGGCCTCTCAAGCGCCACTTCCGCTCGCCCGCCTAAAACCGCGCCTGCGCACTGCGTCTCTTCCTCTCTGGGCGCTCACCCACCTTAGGGCAACATGGTGAGTGTCGCGCCCGTGGAGGCCTAGATGTCTATCCACCCGCATCTGTCTTTTTCTCTGTCCCTTCGTCCTGCTCCACCTCTGCTTACACACCCTGACTGTGTCCCCCGCGCCTCCGTACCTTTACCTTGGCCTTCCAGCTCACTGCAAGGCGGAGGGACGGAGTGGCTTGGCGGAGGCTGACCCCGCGGGCCGGGTGACAGGGTGCCCTCGGAGCTTGGGACCGACCCTGGGACTGGTTTTATTGGGGTGGAGTTGGGGGTCAGAGGGACGGTGCTAGGTTACAGGCCCGGACTGGGTGGGTGGGAGAATGTTGTGCGGAAGCTCTGGGACCTGGGGGTGGGGCAGGGTCTCCGTCCGTGAGTCCCCTTTTGGGGTCCCTAATGGGTGCTTTCTGTCTTAATTCGCTCCTCACAGGCCAAACGAACCAAGAAGGTGGGGATCGTCGGTAAATATGGGACCCGTTACGGTGCCTCCCTTAGGAAAATGGTGAAGAAGATTGAAATCAGCCAGCACGCCAAGTACACTTGCTCCTTCTGTGGCAAAGTAAGGTGGTCTGGGGGGGCAGGGGGAGGGTATCTCGAGGCGAGGCTTCTCTGCAGTTTGTAAATGGTGTGATGGTTCTGAGTAGTTAGACTCACAGATGCAAACACTGTGATAACTATTTCATACGTATATTTTTCATTTAGAAAGGAAACCTCTTGGTACTAAGGGTTAAAAAGTATTGGACAAAGGAGAAAGATAAATTCCGGAGGGTGTCCCTTGTATGTGGCATATGGAGAAACTAAACAAGTGGTCAAAGACAAACATTAAAACCAACCCTTGAAAGCTGGCCATATAGACTTGAAGCAGTCAGAGGGGCAGTGGGAGGGAAGGTGAGACCTTGGGGGAGCTGTGGTCATATCTCTCAGGGAAGTCCTGTACTGGCAAAATGCTAACAAGATGCAAAACAGTGGCATTTAATTAAAATATTGGGCAGGGTCCCGTAAAGATTTTGTCATGTTTGTCTGCTGGTGTTGGTGTTGAGGTTTTTGTTTAATAAAATATTTGTATGTTTACTGGGTGCGAAAGTACAGGGTTTAAAAACCCTTTGGGGGTGGGAACAGATCTTTCACATCCCTGGTTATATCACCATGACAAAAGCTGTTTTGCCCAAGAAAACTGGAAGCAAGTATACATAACCCCGTAAAATACACCAGCCTTCATTTTCTTTTGTAATTAGGACGCCTGGGTGTTTGGCAGGCTTTTGCTTGGTTTATCGGAGAAACTGGTTGTCTTTTGCAGACCAAGATGAAGAGGCGAGCTGTGGGAATCTGGCACTGTGGTTCCTGCATGAAAACGGTGGCTGGTGGTGCCTGGACCTACAAGTGAGTCCATTTCTTCCAGGTTTGACATTGGAGGGGCTAGACAGAAAGTAACGATGCTTTGTTTCTTGAGGGTTGGGTGAATATCAGGTTTATTTTCAGTTAATCAGACTAGAAACAAAACTATTGGAATCATAAAGTTACCATTTTGAGCTCAGTGAATCTGTATTAATCTTGGCTTAGATTACAAACTGTTTGTAGAAATTAGTATGTCGGTTAGCTTTTTGCTTACTGTGTGTGGAAACAGGGTCACCTGGACCACCACACCTTTGCCGTTCTGAATGGTATTGGTTGGACTTCTTCCACCTTGGAACCCTCATGGGCCAGGTGATATTAAGATAAACCTCTTTGCTGCTTTTGATTGTGCCAGCCTTTCACTAACTTTATCCATTTCTGGAAATTAAAACAACCCTAGGAGGTTTCTAATTTTGGAATATTTGCTGAATTGAAAGTTGAGGTTTTCTTCTAGCTGGTGTTGTCTAGCCTTGTATCTTGTGCAAACGAGCACTTTGTGTGGATTTTATGAGGGGAAATAAGGGCCTGCCTTAGTCGTGATAGTAAAATGAATTAGTTTTATGTGTCCACCCTATGGGGTGGGATGGTAGAACTTTCTTGTAATCATTTTAAAGGTCTTCCCAAAATGGTCTCCATTGCTTTAGACATTGCTTTTTGAGATCTCACTTTCTATACCATTTTATAATTTATTAGTTGCTTCTAACATTTTGACCACCATTCTTTTTTAATGAATTTAGGTGTCTTGCAACTATTTATGTTAATATTTTTACACTCTGTTGTCTGAGAAATCAGAGGTATGAAATTGTCATTCTGCAAGGGCTTGAAGACAGCCCTTAAAAGTTAACAGTTTGATTATGATGTAAAAATGACACAGGTCTACTCATTTACCATTTTACCTGTAAACTTGGTGGATTATGTTAGAAACCAGATTTGTTTTTCTTCGCAGCACTACTTCTGCCGTCACAGTAAAGTCTGCCATCAGAAGACTGAAGGAATTGAAAGACCAGTAGAAATTGTATAGTTTAGACCACTGCCAGCACATAATAATAAATGGGGTAATCTTTGTAAGAAAATTATTTGGCTTTGTTGCTATTCTGACATGCATTAATTTTGTTTCCCAAGCAAGTCTCAAAGACTTTACCAGTTGGAATACTTTAATTTTTATTGGACTGATAAAGAGGGATTATATACTGAAGTGGGATTATATTCCAGTACTTTTTTTCGGTAGTAGACTGATAAATAAATAAAAATCTTACAGCTTTGGTATATGTCTTCACTTCTTATAACTGTCTTTGCTAGGGCAATTTTTAAGATACATTGATTTGAATTGTGGAAACTTATTTTTAAGTCACAGTTAATGTTTTTAACTGTTTTAAAGGTAGGATGACATTTTGACTTACCACACATATTAGAATTTCAGAGCAAATTTTGCAACTGTTACATCATTCTCCAATGTTCAGTTTGCACATGGTTGATTATTCATAGGATTGGATTATTTAGGTTGACATAGGTGGTCACACTAATAAAATATGAAGCTCCTTGGAGGAATTCTTGAGTGAAGTTAGGATCTAGTCTTTATTCAGTCCATCACTTAATTCTCTCAGTTTTACCTGTTGACCTGTTCTTGACCCTGTCCACCATCTGTCCGGACTGTGCCACTGAGCTAAGGGGCAGAAAAGGGCCCCTTCAGATACTTTGCATCACCTTTACACCTTGTGCCTGATTCCCTCCCTACTGGGCTGTCCTGGTGAGCTCCCCACGGGTAGTTTCTGGTTCAGGTCAATAAATGAGAGGCTCAGCCGAAGACTTGGCAGATGAGAAGGAAATAATGAAGTTTATTTTCCTACTCCTTACAGAGTTGCTTCAGGTACTGAAGGCTGCAACTTGTCTTAGGTGACTTACTCTAGCTACTTGAGTGCCTCTCTCTCCTTACTCCTTCAGGGAGAGGAAGGTTAAGTCTCCCTCAATTGTTTTAGTTCTAGAGGCCTCATCCATTGTTGAGTTCCCTTAGTGATTGGATTTAGTCCCTTAACTCACCTGAACTATCCCTTTTGAGTCTTAACATCATTTTCTTTCAGGACCCTGAGCAGATATGTTTCAGTTAGCAGTTTTTACCTTTCTGGAGCTGAACTTCTCCAGATTTGTTGCCCATTCTGTGTCATCTAGCTAGATAACAAGATCCTTTATGTTGGCCACAAGAGTCACACAACACTGGTAAGCTAATCAAATTATTTCTGGAAATTTAGAAATGCAGAATTTTACATAGATGGCTAGTGGAACTGAGTCTGAGGAGAAACTCCCTTAGAGACACTGAATTTCAGCCTCTTAAGACACCCTGAAATTGCAGTGGTTCTGTGAGTAGTAGCTCTTTGATATGGTGAGGCCAGTATCAAGGCTTGATTAGGTTACCATCTAAGAGGTGAACAAGTTTTAAACTAGTCTTGGGGGATTGAAGTTGAGTACCAAATCATTGTGCTCTGTGACTGGATTTAGTTAATTTAGAATTAGGAGTGCCCTAGCTGCCTGTAAGAAGCAAATATAAATCCCAAGAAGATACCATTCACTTCAAATTATCTGTAACTTTGCATAAGCTGTCTGGCAAGTAAACATAACCAGGTGCACAAGGATTTTGATAATTTAGTTTTAGGATAAGGCAATGAACAACTGATCACAGGGTATCCAAATAAGTTACCAGTCTTGGGCTTAACCGCTTATGATGGACAAGTAAATGACAAGACCAAGAACTTAGAGTGATCAATTGACACTTCTTGTCCTGACACCATAATTACAACTCTGGATGAATTTAACAGTAAAAGGGCATCAGTGAATTAGAAGCTAAATCAAATGGTAAGTATCCCCCAAAAAGTACCAAAGAGGGTGGGGGCAATGTAAAGGAGTGAGTGTAAACAACAGGAGGTGATGGAGTTCTGGAGTCTTAGGGGAGATGACATTGTATAAGGACTTTCTAAAGCCAAAGAAAAATGCCAAGCCAAGATTCAAGGATTCCTGTAAACCTTAGGCTAAATAAACAAATTCACACCTATCGTTAAAGCTAGTATGAGTACCAAAGGGAAAAGCGGTATCTTCAATGAAAGCGAAGACTAGAAGACAGCAGATTAAAGTGCTTCAAGTTCTGTCCTCTGACCATATCCTTTAAGTACAAAGGTGAAAAATACAAACAAAAACCACTAAACATTTTTCACTGTAAACCCACATATTGGACAGAGTAAATCAATATCAGAAGAATTAAAGATCCAAGAGGGGTAAGAATCAACAAAAGGGAGAAAAACGTAAGTGAATGTAGACTAAATTGGGCGGGGTATGAGGGTTGTAAGGAAAACGTTACAGCACTGCATGGGACAAGAAAGGGTAAACTTAAAATATTCTAAGGTTCTTGCATTGTTTGGGAAGACTTCAATCTACAAATATGGGTAATCATTAAAATAATAGGAAATCATGTATAACATACAGTGGAAAGCATGCTCAATCCAAAGAGGTAGGGAAAGAACTAATAGGGACATAGTATGGAGTTAGATGGTAGATTAAGCATATGTAATGTACACATTTGTATGTGTATATATACACACACATCTGAAATAATACCACATATAGTTAAAATATAAACTAAATTGGATTATATGCCTGAAGTAAAAGGATTAAAAACCTAAAGAATAAGGAGTCAGATATAAATGATATAGGGACACAGACATTGAGCAAAGACAAAGGTTTGAAGTAAAAAGATGAAAAGAGAAAGCCTGCAGACATTAATCCATGAAACAAAAAATATTTGACAAAGTGGACTTAAAGGCAGAACAGCACTACTACAGACAAAGAGGGACATTTATATTGTTAAAAAAATCGTGCATAATTTTTCAGCATTTCTGGGCCATTGACAGATAAGAAACACTAGCTATGTAGGTGATGGCCCTTGAAGATGTTCTTGAGAAAAACTGAAGAACTGAAGTTAGAGAACTGATAACGCTGCAAAAGCAATGCCAACAACTAGGAAACCCTAACAAGTTGGAATTGTCATAAGCTAGAAAACTTGAATTATTAATTTCTAATCAATATCCCTATGAAGCAAAAACAAGTGTTTCAGCAACCCAGGAGATAATCGGTGCTAATTGTTAAAAATTACCAAGTTGAACTAGAGCCAGCTCCTTTGTCTATGATTTGTTCTTTGTTACTGAAGCCTGCTGCTCCATTCTATTTCCTCGACTGGCATTAAATATTCATCATTCCCTAAACATTTATCAACTGGGGGATATTAGCTACTGTTACATAGATCAATACATTCATGATTTGTTTTGTGTGGGGAAAACAACCCTCATAAGATGTTACATTCAAGTCATAGTTCTCTAGATATTTTGGAAGGTTTATATAGAACATTGTGGCCTTAGAACCCAGTGGATTTACATAGATTCTTTACATAGTGGGTTTTACATAGATTTACATAGACTCCTAATTAGTAGATCAGGAAACTACTCTCCACAGGTATTATTCATTCCTGCAAGGAAGCAGAGAAATCTGTCAGCAAACTTTGGCTGCAAGCATCAAAAATGCCGCTAGGGGGTGACACAGTATAACTCTTGATAGAAGAAAGGCCCTTAGCCTGGCCGTGGTGAAGCACACCTAAAATGATTCAGAGCTTGTGTAAAACAATTTAGTAAACACCGACTTATTTCCAAATTTCCGTAATGCCATAACTTGACCTAACAGACTAAGGTAAAGAGAGAAGGAGACCAAAGGAGTTAATTATAGATCTTCTGTGACAAACAACCCAATAACATATCATTAAGATTAACTTGGATGTGTTCTCTAGGGTCTGCTAGTTCAGAGAGAAATTTTAATTTAGCATTTCACTTTGTTGATAATGTTATTTTACCAATTGTAAAGCCAAAACTCTTCTGCATTGTTAAAATGTAATAGAACGAGCACTTGTTTATCAGCACCTTTTAAACTAAGGTATGCAGGTCTCTGACCATGTTTTCTGTCTTTAAGGATTTTTTTCCTTTTGCGGAGGTCAGCACAGGGGGAGAGTATTAAACACGTCACCCTAAGCAGGGGGCTCAGTAATTGAGTAACTGGAGCAATGAAAACACTAGCCAATGGGGAAGCAAAGAGCTTCCAAAAGGGGGCCCAAGGTTACCCTGTTGTAGGAGCACCGTAGGGTAAATGAAGATGGTCAGGCTTTTAGGCTGTTGTCCTTTGTGGGTATCACCTGCGCCTTGAACGCAGGAGGCACCTGGGAGTGTGGGCGCGGGGTACGCCTGCCTGATAGTGGGCACCCGAGTATGGTAGCATGGGGTGGGCACGCGTAAGAGACTGTGGCAAAACGGCTATGAGCGGACGAGCGCCAGCTAAGAGAGCAAGAGACCACCAGAGAACTCCAGAAAAAAGAGCATTTAGAGATCCTCAGGGGGACCCCCGGTTGCTGTCTCCCTGCTGGCTTGTTTCCCCCGCGTACTCTTAAGAAACCTGTGGTGATGATGCCAAGGGCTCCAAGTTTCTGCGGTGAGCCTACCCAGCCCGGGGTGGTTGCGCAACAGACACCCTAAGGACACCACCACTGGGCAGAGCCAACGGAATGTGGGTGGGTGTAGGACTGGACGCGGAGCCCGCGAGAGGGGCTTCTCTCTCTAGTCGGAGCCGTGTGTGTGTGTGTGTGTGTGTGTGTGTGTGTGTGTGCGCGCGCGCGCGTGCACCCACTCTCCACGTGAAATGGTAAATTTATTAACTCTCAAAGGCCAGTATTATAGGATAATGTGGGGCTTTTCTTTCCTCAGGTTCTTTGTTCTTTTTTTTTTTTTTTTGTGGGACTTTTTGTGGGACCCTCGCCGGCAGCCGGGGAACGAACCGGCTCTGCAGAGGCTGCGGGCAGCCTTGCAGCTCAGCGCTCAACCGCTGCACCACCAGGGGAGGCCCAGGTTCTTTTTTCTTAGTCATGACGATCCCTTCCCACCCCAAGCCATTTTTCTTTAACTCATCAACCCAAGGCTGTTCTGAGATGGATTTTCCTGCTTTGTCTCTGAGTCTGATCAGCAGCCCGAAGGCTTCCTGGGAAACCTCACACGCTCCGGGCTGTGCTCTGAAGGCGTGACCTGAATAAACTCATTCAATCCTCACAACAGCTCATCTTTCCAGCCTTATCTATTGTCATGTCCTGTTTCTTCTGTAAACACCAGCCCCACTGAACTTTCAGTGACTTGATGTGCTGGGCCTAGATCACAGGTGGCATTTATTTGGCTTCCTCTGCTTTGGTTCATTTTCCTTGCATATTGTCTCTTCACTTCTTACACCAGACTCAAAGGGTGCATAGGATCTTGTCCTCCATCTACAGAGGCTGGGGAATTCAACATTATGTCTAAGGCCACTATAGGGTAAGTGAAAAAGCATCAGGCTTTTCTGCCCTCCCACCATTAGGATGGATGATGGATCTGCGGTCCTGAACGCATGCCTGATGGCGGGCACCTGGAGTAGGGTGCGGGCATGCGTCAGTGGATACTTGTGCTGAGAGACTGGGCTTATAAGGGCGGCGTCATGGGGGCGCCAGCAGAACCATGAGAGGAGCAGAGAACAAGGCCACCAGAGAAGGCCGAAGAGCCCAGAAAGAGTGAAGGCCTGCCAGCCCCCCAGCCCCCTGGCACCCCTGCCTGCCGTGTACCTGGTAAATCCCAATAAAAGCCTAAGAAGCCACTGAGGGCTCCAGGACTCTTTCCTTTACCCCGTCTGCTCGGATCGTAGAAAACCCGCCCTGTGCCCTTCCTGCCATTACAGCCACACACTTCAGGGGGGCACCATCATGTGGAAAGAAGGAACGCTTTGGACCCACAAATTACGTTTTCCAATTTGGGCTTTGTCACTTAACTCGCCTCAGCTTCAGAGATGCTTGTTTATCCTCCAGAGATGAAAAGACAGGTCCTCCGCGAGACCTCTGCTGAAGGATTTTGGTGCTGGGAGAACCAACCTAGGTATGAGACAAAGGCATTCATCAGGGGAGCACAACAGGCTGCAAAGGGCTCTGCGAGCAGACAGCGCCGGGCCGCGGGGCGGGGCCTGGGCAGCAGGGGGCGCCCTTGGCAAGCTTTGCTCTCCAAGTCGCCCCTCTGAGAAAGTGACTTTCCCGCTGCTCGCGCGCCCTGAGCTCAGTGCCGGCACCCTCGTCTCTCCCCGGGACCACAGGCTCCCCTAGCAGACGACCGGTCCGCGCAGCTCGAGCGGCGGTGCCCATCCCCCTGCGCCCCAAGCTGCCCGGAGTCAGTCGCTCTAAGAGGCCGAGCATCTCCGTTCTCGGGGCTCTGGGGTCTCAGGTGTGGCCTCCAGCCAGGGCCCCATTTCTGCGACCCGCCTGTGTCCGGCTGCCAGTCCAATTCCAGGTACAAGTCGGGCGAAAGACTGATCGGGGTAGCACAGCCAGCTCATTTTAGCAGGAACGTTTTATATTATTATGTGTTTATTTATTGGCAGAGAGATTTTATAAACAGGCCTTTAACTCAATGGAGGTGCACACCCAGCAAGCCCGTAGGAGAAAAATGGGGGGGCAGGTGGCAATGGCAGTAATCAAAAGTGTGGATTTGAGGGCTTTAAAAGCCCCTCATAATTTCCATTCACCCCTCTCTTGTAAACAACTGTATTTAATCGTAAAATTATTTTTTTAAGTTTTATTTATGTATGCAAGAACTGGGGTACAGGCCAGAGCTGTGGGGGGGGGCGGTGAGAGGATTCACCAAAGACAGAGTGGGGAGCAGAACTGGCTGATTGACTGAAATATACTGCTGAGGGCAGCAGCAGGTGAAACAGGAGAGGTCTTCTCTGCCATATGTGGGTCAGCTCCCTCGCAGGGGATCGAACTCATGCTGCAGTGGCTGGTGATAGCTTCCTAGTGTTGACACATTAACCCCTGTGCCACCAGGGAGGCCCTAACCTTACAATTATTAAGTATAATAGGTACATTATAATAAATTCATTATGATCATTTAATCTTGTGTCCAAAGTGTTGCAAACATAGGTTTGAAGCCCTACCCTGGCTGTCCCCTTTCAAGCTTCTCTAAAAGCCATCGTTGCACACACCTCCCCACAGCGAGAAAAGGAGGGGTGTGCATGCTGGCTTGGAAGCTGCCAACACAAAAGATCTCCAGCTTTACATTTTAGTTGAAAGACTCCTGTCTTCTCCCTTCCTCTTCTGGGACCCTACTGTGCAGAGCTCAGCTTGGGAACAAGTCCTGGGGGAGGGGAGACCTCAAAGACATGATGACAGACTCATGGGGCTTCCCCACCTCTGCCTGCCCTCCAGTCCATTCCCGCTCTGGCCCAGGTCCACTGTCTGGCTACCTGAGGGGTCTGTTTTTCTTTGTTGAGTCAGCGCCAATGAGTCGGGGCCAAAACCAGCTGGGGTTAGTGGTGAGTACCGCGGGACACTGGGAAGTGAGAATTTAGTGGCCCAGAAGAAGGCATGGCGAGGAGCATCTGTCCGAGGACACTTAGGGCTGGGGTTGCAGAGCATGAGCTGGGGACTGAGCTGCTACAGCATTGACTACTGGCTGTTGGCGCAATGCTTTCTTGCAGGGAACAAAGGGATTACTCAAATCACATTGCTTGGGGTCCTAAAAAAAAACCCCAGGCATACCCCTATTGTGTTTCTATTCTACTCTTTTAAAATTCTAAAATGGGGCCTCCCCTGGTGGCCCAGGCAGTTGAGTGCAGTCCACAGCCTCTGCAGCGCTGGTTTGATCCCACCGACTGGCAAGGGTCCCACATGGCCTGGCAGGCCTCTCCTGTCATGCCTGCTGCTCCCCTCAGCAGTGTATTTCAGTCAGTCTGCCTGTTCTGTTCCCCGCTCTGGCTCTGGTGAATCCTCTCACCCTCCCGCACATCTGGCCTGTACCATGGTTCTTGTATAAAAAAAATCTTAAAAAAAAAAAAATTCTAAAATGGACCCAAATCTTTATGAACTTTGCTAATGAAAGGTGAGAATGGCGGAGGAACTTCTCAGACACACCCACCAGCAATGCTGCTGCATCCTCTTGCCAGAGCCGCTGAGGGTGAAAGCAGGGCAGCTCTTGACACTTGGGGTACCCTTCTGGACCTCCCCAGCGTGGCTGCGCACCCTGCTAGGTGGGGGTGGGGGAGAGTCAGATGGAGCTGCAAGGTAGTTAGAAGGCCTGAAGTTCAAAGGAATCAGCCAGTAATACCAGGGGAAGAGGGAGTGGATGGGATGAGATACACCAGTGATGCTCACGATCAGGCCTTGCGGTGGACGTGTCCGTTTCTTGCCCGTGCTCTCTGCCCATCGTGGGTCGGCTGGGGCTCGGCTGGGGCTCCGGTCATCCTCATTCTTGTTCTGGGCCGGAGCACAAACCACGCTCTTCTCGCTTCTGCTGGGAAGTGACTCCCATCACTTCTGTCCACCCTTCCTAGCCAAAGCCGGTCACAGGGCCACGTGGGGGCTCAGCAACGTGGGCACACGGCTTCCCCTTACCGGAGAGAAGCAGATGTTGGTGGCGAGCAGCACAATTTGTCATAATCTGCTACATAAAGAATATTCTAAGTGCGAGAGATGCTCGGATATGACTCAAAGGGAACCCCTGCCCCAATATGTCAAAATTGGTAAGAAAAACTAAGATCCCTGCACAGCATTTTGAAAGGGACACTTATGGATGCTCACACCTTGGAATAATTTCTCAAAATCCTCAAACTATGGAAAGATAAAAATCTCCCTTCCCTGAAAGATAATCACGTGGCTGATCCTAGGGGGTTAGTGTCCTTGTACTAGAACATCGCGGAGGGGTTGCGTTCCTCCCATCCTCATGGGTTTCTCTCCTCCCCATGCCCCCAATTCTACCAAATGCTTGCTTGACCTTTGACAAGTCCCTTCCCCCCAGAGTCTCTCCAGCTATATGACTCTCGGTCGATATCTAACTTCTCCAAACCTCAGTTTCTCCATCTGTCAAATGGCAATGATAGCGATTCCTGTCTTAGGAAGTTGCTCTGAGATTTAAATGAGACAAGAGTGGAGGGTGAGCAAGACACATGGCCAGGAATGAAGCCTGTGAGGGTTGGCTGTTGCTGGTCCCTCTGTGACCGCAGGGGCTAAGCTCAGGCTGGTGCTTTCTGGTCGCCTGGAGGGCCATGCGGGGCTGATGTGAGGAACACAGGCTAACCGCAAGCAAGTACCTGAACTCAGTGGATTATCAGGTGCAGTCAGTCGGGGGGCATCGCCATGGGGACAGGTCAGCACGGGTGAACCCCCACGTTGTTCTGCCATGTCTCACGTGTGTGCTCTGGGGCCTGGGAGCAGCAGCTGTCACAGGGTCCCTGTGCTGTCGGCTCTCTGTCTTGTCTCTCTTGGGCCCCTAGCGGGAAAGGGAAGCTGTGACTGAGACCCGGAATCTTTCGTGCTGGCCATCAGCCGCGCCCAGCCTCCACTCATGGAGGCCTGTGTGCCTCTTCCCGGCATGGAGCCCTACTCCAAAGCGCGCTCCCCCGCCCCCCTAAGAGCAAATGGAAGTGGAGAAGAGGTGCAGGAGAGTGTGGTGTAGGAGGGCACCGTGCTGGTGGTGCCCTGTGATTGCAAACAACAGCCGGTTGGCATTGATGTGCAGCCCTTACCGGACATTTTCACTTTCTTTCTACTGGTGCCCGGGTCAGCCTGTTACAACATCAACCTCCCACGCTTGCTTCACTCAACAGTGACTCTTTCTGGGGCACCCTGCAGAGTCTTGGTGATTTTTGGAGTTGCTGGAAAGGCCGATGGAAGATTCTGAAAGGAGGGGGGGCGGTGCCTTCTGCAGCAGGTCATTTGTGGTGGCAGAGGGGCACATGGCTCCTCTGCTCTCGCACCCCCTCTGAGGGTTAGTAGGAGGGGTGAGCCAGGGATGGACTCCGTTTGACAGTAACAGTGTGGGGGTACCTCCCCCACGTCTCTTCCCTCTTGAGGCTGGGGTTCTCAGACGACACATGGTTGGGGAGGTGGGGGTGTGAGCTCCTGCCTCTGCTGCCAAGGGCCCCCAGCACCTGTTACCGATGAGCCATGCAGGTATTAGCCAATTTTTAATTCCCAGCAAAAGATAGAAAAAGGAAACAGCAAGAGCGAAATCAATCTGTTGACATAAACCTTCTCCTGACATCATCTTCATTACCTATTAAATTTAGCATTTAAAAATTTCCTATAAAAACCACTTGTAGTTGAGGTTTCCTCATTTTGCAGGACTCCCAGGGGCCACGATTATTAAAAATGCC
The DNA here is from genome assembly GCF_014898055.3 of Talpa occidentalis. Classification (NCBI taxonomy): domain Eukaryota; kingdom Metazoa; phylum Chordata; class Mammalia; order Eulipotyphla; family Talpidae; genus Talpa; species Talpa occidentalis. The sequence goes on from NW_023603184.1 coordinate 135,430,366, forward strand.
TGGGAATCATAAGCAACCATAAATTTAATAAGTAACTAATAACCAAACCACCTCAAAAAGCAAAATGAGAAGTCTGCTTTGGAGATTGTACAGGCAAAATGTATTCAATGTGGGTGCATTTGGACACGCTTGCTATGATGGGGAGCCCAGGCCTTAGGGGGTTCCTCAGAGCCCTGCCCACAAGCCTCCATGCCGTGTCTTCCAGCCACTTTCTGTTCGTTTGGGGAGGACACTGAGTTTTTCAGTTTCTTTCTTTTTTTCATAAAAGCAGAAATCTACCGTATTGCTCGAAATGAGGGATTCATTTTAACTTGCTTGGATTTCTCATGGTGAGAATAAAACCACACATATATGGTCAACTAATCTTTAATTTCTTCATCTAAAAATCTGTGAACAGTCCTGCTGTTGTTTCTTCTTTTATCACTTTAATTTTCAGCCCGTAAGAGGCAAAGGATGATCAACAATCACTAATAGAAACCAGGACAAAGCTCGGCTGGCCCCGGAAGAGCCCTTCTCCACGCCTGCTGTTGGCACAGGGGCCTAGCGTTTAAGTTCCCATTTTCTGTAAATCATCTCTTTTTGGTCTTTTAAAATTTGGGTTTTTTTTTTTTTAAATAAATACTACATTCACATGACACAAAAGTGAAAAAGGCAATAGAGAAAGATATTGTTGGACTTTCCCCATCACCCCATTTCCATCCCTTCTCATGGCCAGCCAGTAGGCATTTTCTTGTAGAACCTTTCCAGGGGTTTCCTTGTACATAGCACAAGTCAAATCTGCTTCTCCACACCCCCCTCTATTTTGTTCTACACAAAGTTTTGATAGTTAAATATATGTGCACCTACTTGTTTTAACTGTATACCTTGGGGGCATTTCCATAGTGTCACAGGGCAGTCACATGTCTTTAACAGCTACCTAGTGTTTATTTTTTAAATTTTTTTAGATTTATTTATTTATACATACAAGAGCTGGGGTGTAGGCCAGAGGTGGCGGGGGGAGGCAGTGAGAGGATTCACCAGAGACAGAGTGGGGAGCAGAACAGGTACATCTACTGAAATACACTGCTGAGGGGAGCAGCTGGCAAGACAGGAAAGATCTGCTGCGCCATGTGGGTCAGCTCCCTGGCTGGGGATGGAACTGGTGCTGCAGAGGCTGCTGATAGCTTCATAGTGTTGAGAGTTAGTCCCCTGTGCCACCAGGGAGGCCTCCAGCTACCTAGTGTTTACACTAGAAGGAACTTAAACCAGATGTCCCATTGAGGAGTAATTGTGCTTATTTCAGTCCTTTGCTTTTGCAGATAGTATTGTGATTAATGTATCTCTAGCTAAATTTTATTTATTTATTTATTTTAATTTTTTTTACTTTTTTTTTTTAAAGAGGCATGTATTTTTATTTATTTATTTGTTTGTTTTTTCTTTGTTTGTTTATACAAGCACTGGGTACAGTCAGAAGCGCGGGAGGGTGAGAGAAATCACCAGAGCCAGAGCGGGGAGCAGAGCAGGCAGAAGGACTGAAGTACACTGCTGAGGGGAGCAGCGGGCGGCAGGGGAGGTCTGCGCGCCATGTGGGACCCTCCCCTGGTGGCCGGGGAGCAGCCGGGGATCAAACTGGTGTCTCAGAGGCCGCGGGCAGCTTCACAACCCAGCGCTCAACCACTGCTCCACCCACCGGGGAGGCCCACTCTAGCTAAATTTTAAATAGTCTTGCTACTTTTTCTTTTATTGCTTTATCCTTCAGTCCATAATATTTCATGTATATCATTCGAACATAGGTGTTTTGGACTGAACGTTTATTTCCTCCCCAAAACTGTATGTTAGAAGTGGTAATAAAGGGGAGAAGGTGATAAAGGATAAATGAGGGCATGAAGGCCTCCCTGGTGGTGCAGGCGGTTGAGCGCTGCACTGTGAAGCTGCTTGCAGCCTCTGCAGCGCAGGTTCAATCCCAGCTGGCTGGCGAGAATCCCACATGGCGCAGCAGACCTCTCCTGTCTTGCCCGCTGCTCCTCTCAGCAGTGTATTTCGTCAGTCTACCTGTTCTGCTCCCCACTCTGTCTCTGGTGAATCCTCTCACCCTCCTGTGCATCTGGCCTGTACCCCAGCACTTGTATAAATAAAAAAAAATCTTAAAAAAAAATGAGGGCATGAGGGTGTGACCCTATCCTGCTAATAAAGCTGGGGCTCTTATAGAGGAAGGAGAGATTGCAGGGCCCAGGGAGAAGGCTGCTGTCTTTGTCAGCTTTCTCCACTATAAAGTGACTCTTTCCCACTTCCATTCTGTGCTCTTTGGAAGGAAGTCAGTATTCCCCCTACATCTTAACAAGTGGGGGCTTATGTTCACCTTCTTTATTTACCCCTATTTATTTATTCATTTTTATATCATTATATATTCATATCAGTGTAGACTCATGGATATTTTATATTTTAGTTTATAAATCTCTACTACTTTATTTTTTAAAATATTTATTTATGCATACAAGAACTGGGGTACAGGCCAGAGGTGTGGGGGTGAGAGGATTCACAAGAGACAGAGCGGGGAACAGAACAGGCAGATTGACTGAAATACACTGTTGAGGGGAGCAGTGGGCGAGTCAGGAGAGGTCTGCTGCACCATGTGGGTAGCTCCCTGCCTGGTGATCGAACTCGTGCTGCCGTGGCTGGGAATAGGTTATGTCTTAACCCCTTGCGCCACCAGGGGGGGACCCTACTTTATTTTGTTGCTCAGGTTTCCCAGCCTGTCCACTGGCCATTCTTTCATTGGTTCCTATTGTCCTTTGACATAAGCCCAACAGTGCACGTTTCTAGAAAACTTTTTTTTTTTTTAGTTTTTTGAGCACTTTCTTATGATGTTGCAGGTTCCTCTTGTGTATTTCTTGCCCCTGCTCTAGAATCAGTCTAGAATCAGAAGCTCCACGGGCTTGTCATGGATCCCAATTTGCTTTAGCTGGAGGGTAAAATGTATTAGAATCTGAGTGCAGGCCAAGCTTCTTGTTACAGGGGTGTCAACTCATAATTTTTATTCACTGAATAAAAATTCACTGAAAGCATGTTTATTCCCAGCCTCTCTTAACCCCCTGAAGATTATCGTCAATGTCCACAGGTGACTCCCTGTCTCCCAAAATGGCCTCGCGCAACTAGAAATCAGAGACATTCTGCAGGGGAGGGGGAGGGTGAAGGATCAAAACAGGGGTGGGAGGAGCACAGGCGACTATGGTGATGGGACACGGGTGAATGGGTGGTGGGAATTCCACCGGGACTGCACCTGAGAGGGGCCTCACCCCACACTTTGCTTATATCCTTCCATCCTCCACCTCAGTTCCCCTTCTGCGACTTGCTCTCTTCCTGGCACCCCTGTCTCTTGCTTCCTGGTGCAGAGGCTCTGAAAACACAAGTTCGTCAGCAGCCAGGGTTTCTCGTACACAGGAACTCCGCCAGCCGACGCCAGGCAGGACGGAGGCAGGAAGGAGGACGCATCTACACAGTATCTTGTCTCCTTTTTTTTTCTTAGAAGTTAGTTCTGCGGTTTGAGCCCATGGAATGCTGCTCTCTGACCTTCCCTGGGCTTCTCTAGGCCTTTTTCTTCTAGGTCTTCTCTGTCTTTTGTAAGGGTCCAATGCAGGCGCCAGGGTGGGAGTTTTGTGATGCGGGACCAGACAGAGCCAAGCACAACACCTGTGAAACACCCAGAGAGAAGCAACGCGGGTGGGTGCTGCTTTGAGACCCCTCTGTCCAACTTCTCATGGAAGTTTTACAGATGGGGGACCCGAGGCCCAGGAGGAAGAACCGGTCTCCCGCAGAGCTGGTGGAGAGGGCTTTTGATGGCTGGCCCGTGCTCCTGCTGATGCTGCAGAGGGCTCAACTGAGATTTCTTTTCTCTGAGAAATTTGTCTTAACATCTTCATCCTGCACCCACCCAGGCACCCAACAGTTCCCTGGTGGAGGGCGTCAGTTCTATTTTTTGAAAATGCACAGGTTTTAGAACCAGTGAGACCTGCATGGAAAGTCTGGCTTCAGCAGTCAGCAGTCATTTGATCTAAGGCAACTTGTCAGGGTCTCAGTTTCTTTATCTGTGAGGTGGGTCTGAGGGTGCTCGGGCCACAGGAGAGATACCCATGTGCCCTTCGGTACCAGCAGGGCCGTGAAAGCATGCCAGTGTGTTACTGGTGCTCAACATTTGTCAGAGGAATCTGGATTTGCTAAGATTGTTCTGGAGTTTCTCATCTGCTACATTTTATATCGTGAAACAAACAGAAAGCACCTCCCTTACTGTTGCTTCCTTAATATCACTGCCAGCTGGGACACACAGCAGGTGCTCAAAAACCACCCCCCAATGAAGGAATGCTCCCAAGAGCTCTTTGGAGCAAGCACCAGGGGGCACTGGTTTTCAAGTCTCCTGGAGTGTTTGAACAATCTGGGGAGCAGGCCACCTTTCTGCAGGTGCCGGGGACAGGTAGGACCTAGAACAACCATGTCAACCTCTCATTTTACAGATGAGGAGACTGAGGCTTGGGGATGGGGAGGGAGTTGCCTCTGGCCCCCTGAGAGGGCTTTGCTGAGCCGGGTTTCTACCTGCTGGCCAGGGTGGGGGCCGGATAAAGCAGCACGGGGCCCCTGAGCTTTCATTGGATTTGGCCTGCCTGTCCCTGCTTGGGGCCGGGGCACGTTCCCAACTGAACAAGATGTGGCAGGAAACCATGAATCAAGGGGGTTGATGATGTTGAGCTGCCTTCTGGTTCTAAATCCCTTTCCCTCTCTTTCCAGGCTTGCTCTGGCCTGTCCCTGCCTGGCAGAATCTGAGGCTGCCCTCAGCCCTACCTTCAAATTGTGCTGAGAGCAGGGGGGACAGCTGTGAGGACCCAGGGATGGCATAGGGAGAGCTCAGAAAGGAACCTGGTTGCTGAGCCATGGGCGACTTTGTGCTGGGCGCCTTTCACGGGCAGGGGAGTCTTTGCAGGAAGCTGGTCTGTGAGAGGCAGTAGGGCCTGAACAAGGGTGGGCAAACTCCACGAAGAACCAGAGAGTAAATATTTTAGGCTTTGAGGCATTGCAGTCTGTCCCAAGGCTGCTCCAACTCTTCTGTTCAGAACAAAAGCAGCCAGGCAACACATCGATGAACAGAGAGAGCTGTGTTCTAGAAAAACTTTATGTCTAGGGCCTCCCCGGTGGCGCAGCGGTTGAGCGCTGGGTTGCGAAGCTGCCCGCAGCCTCTGCAGCGCCGGTTTGATCCCCGGCTGCTCCCCGGCCACCGGAGGAGGGTCCCACATGGCGCGCAGACCTCTCCTGCCGCCCGCTGCTCCCCTCAGCAGTGTACTTCGGTCCTTCTGCCTGTTCTGCTCCCTGCTCTGGCTCTGGTGGATTCTCTCACCCTCCCGTGCTTCTGACTGTGCCCAGTGCTTGTATGAATAAATAAATAAATCTTAAAAAAAAAAAACCCTTTATGTCTGCATGCTTGCATTTGAATTTCATATAATTTTTATGTGTTGCACAATATTGGTCTCCTTTTGATCCTCCCCCACCCCCAAACTATTGAAATATATAAAAGCCATCCTCAGCTTGATGGCCGTACAGAAGCAGATCCCGGGCACATGCAGGGAGGGAATTTTCTGCACACGGGTCTAGAGCATGGACTTGAGAGTCAGACGGGCTTGGGTTCGAACTGGGCTGAGCTGTTTACTTGGCATTTAATCTTCATCAGGTGACAATCTTTCTGAAATCCAGTTTCCTGACTGTAAATAGGGCTAATATTGTCCACTCAAGTCAGACAGGCTTTTCTCTATGTGCCCAGAGTAGCCTCTTAGGGCCTTGATATGGGAACTGGAGGTCAATTGGGGTCTAGGAAGCCCTGGGTGGTTTTACTGCTTTTCCCTAAAGAATGCAGATTGTTTTGGGCTGGGAGCAGTGAACACCCTGGGGGCTCAGAGCTTTATTGTTTGCCCTTTCTCCTATCAAAGAAGCAATCACTGCTCCCTCTAGGACTAGAAGAATGTAGTTTTGAGGGGGTTACAGCCAGGTGTAGGTTTCTCAGTGATTATGTCCTCTCTATGCAAGAATGAGAGTAAAGATGACTTTGATCCTCCTTGTCCATCCTGGATTCCCCCACCTTGATGCCCTGGACACCCCCTGTCCACTCCATTATCCTTTAGAAATCACAGCCGTGCAAATTCTCCATACATATCCTATTCACTTCATTTTTCCTGTGCTAAGTCCTCTGATGCTGCTTTGATTACTCATCTAGATCAAGAAGATCCCAGAGGAGTAGGGTTTTCCCCTGCACCCAGTAGAGTTATAGCAAGTGTGAAATGAGGTCAGGAGTGCGAAGAGCCTGCTTGGAATCTTTGAAGTGGCCATTAAGTGGAGGCTGTTAGTCATTCATGAGAGCATTTAGGAGTGAGACTTGAGTGCCACGTCCAGTTCTGGGTTTCTCCCCAGAAACTCTGGGAAAGGCAGTCACTATAGTTTTTTTTTTTTTTTTAAGACTTATTTATTTATGCATACAAGAACTGTGGTACAGGCCAGAGGTGTGGTGGGTAAGAGGATTCACCAGAGACAGAGTGGAGAGAACAGGCAGACTGACTGAAATACACTGCTGAGGGGAGCCGCAGGGGAGACAGGAGAGGTCTGCTGCGCCATGTGTATTGCTCCCTGGCTGGGAATCGAACTTGTGCTGCAGAGGGTGCGGATAGCTTCACAGTGCTGTGCTTAACCCCTTGTGCTACCAGGGAGGTGCAGTCACTGTAGGTTTTTAAACAAACTGAACCCCTGCTCTTGGCTACAACAAATTCATCCTGCTTGTGTTCAGTTCACCTCAGTTGAACGCACACTCTCAGACTTTGTGTGGCGCTCAGGAGAGCAGGAAAGATGAGGTGAACTTTACCTGCTGCTGCCAACAAGATACGCATCTCCTAAGAGGGGAGATAAGACGCAAGCCCGAACAGCCAGAAAACAGAACAGCATGTGAAAGAAGACCTCCAGGGAGGCGAGATGAGTGCCAGGCCCCGTGTTCATTCTTTCTGTACGTGTGTTCACCTCAATTCTGTAACCCCACGAGGAGATTATATTCCCCACTTGATAAGTGAAAAAATGGGGACTGTCATGGGACCGGGCAGAGGGCACAGCCCAGGTGAGCAGAGGATGGAGAGTCACACCCAGGACTGGCGACATGGGGGCCAGCATCCTGCACACTGGCCTGCGGTGCCTCTACGCCCACAAGTCCATTCTGGGTGTTGTGGTTGGGGATGTTTCATAGCAAATCAGGAGCTTAGAGATAGTGGGGGGGCGGTTTCCCCAAGGCTGGTGGAGGGACCAGGGTAGAGGCTTTAGGCGCAGGAGACAACGTGAGCCGGTGTCCCTTGCTGGGAACACTCTGGGCATGTTTGGGGAACAAAGAGTGGTTCAGGTGGCCTGAGGGTCCATCCGCCCAAGTGTCTGTCCCCTTGTGGGTGCCCCTGCCTTCCAGCAGGGCACAGGTTGCGGGCAGGACGGGGAATTCACAGACTCCCAGAAACAGGCACGTCTCACAACACGGAAGAGCCTCTCCTTGGAAAGCAGCCTGGCCTGCAACATGTTCACTCTTCAGACCTGCTTTTCTTGTCCACAGTTCCTCGCCCCACTTCTGGCAGCACAGGGAAAGCAGTTTTGGGCACAGATGAGAGTGTCTCAGCGGGGGCTGTGTGACCCTGGGCTGGTCACTTCCTCTCTCTTGTCTCAGTTGCCTGAATACAAAATTAGGATTTAGGTAGTCCCTGGCCCTTTCCAGTTCTCACCTTCCACAGGTGGCAGTCTACCTGTTTCAGAAGGTACCAGCCCTCTCCTCTAGTGCAGAGGGGACAAGGCCACTGTGGGGAGCAATGCAGTGATGGGCTGAGGTTCCTGGGCGGGTGGGGCCTGGGGTGAGAACTTCAGCCTCCGAGTTGTCCCAGTGCTGCCTCTAGGGCCCGCTCCTTGCTGAAGCTCACAGCACCCAGGTTCTTTGTCTATCAAGCCCTCAGCGCATGCACATTTTAATTAGTCCATTTATTCCTCACGTAGCCTCCGGAGCCAGGAGGCCTGCATTTGAACCGCGGGCCTCCCAGCTCTGGGAAGATGGGCAAGTTACAGAACCTCTCTTGTCCTTAGTGGCCTCTTTTGTAAAGTGGAGACAGTAAGGGAATTTGCCTTCCAGGGTTGCCAAGGAATAAGGGAGCCTCCCATACGAAGTGGTTAAAACCATTCCAGCCTATAGGCAGCATGACGCAAGTGTTCACTCATTATTTTTATTCAAAGTGTGTTTTGAGCGGCTAGTGAGTGCCTCTTGCTGGGGTAGGAACTTTTCCCATATCATATATTAACCTTCCCTGCAGCCCTAAAAGGTAGGGGTTACTGAGACTGCTTTTCATAGGAGGAAATTTAGGTTTTGAAGCTTTGAGCCGGGCCACTGCCTCCAGGGACTGCAGGGAACATGTCCGCAGGGCAAGAAGGGAGCGGCTGGGAAGGGAGGGCCGCTCACCTCCTGGCCAGTCCCCTACCTTTGGTCTCACTTTGCCTCCCTCCTGTACCGCCTGGTTCTGCTCAACCCCCAGCTCCTCCTGGGGTCTTGTCTTGAACAGTCCACACTGCCAGCATGTGAGAATCAAGTGCAGTGACTGGGGAGAGATGTGATTTAGGGACAGGGCGGCAAGCCTGGCGAGACCGGAACAAGAGCCCTCCGGGGTTCATTGCGGAGCTGCCTCTCAGCCAGAACACATGGAAGCATCCTGCTCGAAATCATCAGGGCACAGACTTCGATAAGTGAAGACACGCCTGTCCCAACGAATGCCCGGGCATACCAGACAGTTCGCGCTGCATGGCAGGGCCATTTCCTCTTGGTTTGTATTTCCTTGGCCCGACACCCCGCAGATGGTGTGCTCTGCTTACTGGAAGTGAGTGTGGAAATGATATACTAGAAATTGGAGCCATTTGGATAACACTTGAGCTGAAACCTGACACTATAGGTCTGATTGAAAATCCAGCAGTTCTCCTTCCTGACCCTTTCTCCCTGCTCCTTCTTGGCCGTGCACGGCGCCTGCTGCATTCCCCCAGCTCCCTCCAGGCCTGCTTTGGTTAATTCTGGCTCCATTTGCCTAACTTCTCATGGGAGAGGCAGAGATGCTTGACCAAGTTACCCGACCCATGAAACTCTACACACTCACACACGCCACACACGCCAACACACACCACACATGCCACACACACACACCACACACCACACACACACCTTACACGTACCACATGCACCCATACATACCATATACACCACACACACACCACATATCACACATACCACACATACCACACACATATACACCATACATACACCACACATGCCAAACACACCACAAACCACACATCGTCCACACACCAAACACATACCTTACGCATGCCACACACACCACACACACCACACACACCCTACATACATACCATGTGTACGCACACACACACACACACTTGGGTGTGGCCAAAGGTGCCCCTTCAAAGTCCTCATTGAGGACTTCCTGCCAGAACCTTCTTGAATTTCTGGCACACGTTCCTTCCTCTGCCTTCTGAGCTCCATCTCCTTCCTCCTCTGGGACACAGAGTCTCCCCCAGAACAGAACTCTACTTCAGACCCTTACTTGGGCCAGCCTTTTCTTTGTCCTAGCAGCCTGGACCTTTCTAAAGGCAACTAGAAATCCAACTTTACTCAGAATTCAGGATGCCTCTTGTCTGCCCCCACTCCAGGCCCCAGCACCCCGGAACCTGGAGTCCTTGCTCTTCCTGTCCTTCTGGTTATTTCCGGGGCCACTGGAGTCTCTGGGGCTGATGGAGATCCCGAACCTCTCTTTCCCAACTCTCTGACTAGACCAAATTAGTAAAACCAAGCCCCAAGACTCGACTTTTGCCTCTTCCCTTAATGATTAACTTTCTTTGAGGAATCTAAGAGCCCAGACGCAGTGGCCACTGACCTGGTCACTGCCCATCCTAAAGATGCCTGTCACGAGGGTCCAGCCTCAGGGTTTGGGTCCATTTCATGGAGAAAGTGAATTCCTTAGGGGCATCAGTTTTGTGTTTCAAACCTGGTGGGAAACTTGACCTGCCCCTTTGCCCGCTGCCCACCCACCCCGCCCCATCCTGGCTCCTAGGAGGTTTGGTGTGTAAAGGATTACAGAGTGCGGAATTGTGATGGCTTTGCTCAATTTGAGGTGTTTGTGTTCTGATCTCTTTTTTTTTTTAATTTTTTTAAAGATTTATTCATTTATGCATACAAGAGGTGGGGTGTAAGTCAGAGATGGGGGGCAGTGAGAGGATTCACCAGAGACAGTGGGAAGCAGAATAGGTGGAGCCACTGAAATACACTGAGGGGAGCAGCAGGTGAGACAGGAGAGGTCTGCTGCACCGTGCGGGTAGCTCCCTGGCCGGGGATTGAACTCGTGCTGCAGTGGCTGCAGATAGCTTCATAGTGCTGCGACAACCCCTTGCAACACCAGGGAGGTCCAATGTGTTCCGATCTCTTTAAGCCTCAGTTTTTCATCCCATTGGTTTTAAGCCCTGATTTGTCAAGGGAGACATTAGCCAGTTGCACTGCTGCTGCCTACCTCCAAGTATCTGGGCTTGTCACCCCCTCAGCCCAGCTGAGAATGCCAAAGGGCCCCAGGGTCTCTACACCAAGACTAAGGTGGAGGTGTGGCGGGCGCCTCATTGTGGGCACCTGGAGACTTGGTTCCCTTCCTTTCTCTAAAGTGCTGGGATTCCTTCCCTAGGCTGCCATAACTATGGTCAGAGCCTGGGTGGCTTAAACAGCAGAAGCTGGTTTTCTCATAATTCTGGAGGCTAGAAATCTGAGATCAAAGCGTTGACAGGATTGGCTTCCTCTGAGGCCTCTCTCCTGGGCGTGCGGACTACCATCTTCTCTAAGTCTTCACGTGGGCTTCTTTCTGTACCTGCTTTTGTCCAAATTTTCTCTTCTTATCAGGACACCAGTCACACTGGATTAGGACCTGCCTTCATGATCTCATGTTTAAAGATTCTATCTCCAAGTACATTTTGAAATACTGAGAATTAGAACTTCAATGCATGCATTCAGGGGACACAATTTAGCTCTAGCATCTTTCATTTTAAATGTACCCTTCCTGGTTTTAGGGCATCTTGGACCTTCATTTTGTCTCGCAGGGAGACATCTCCCCTGTAATTGGGATTAGCAAGAATACCTATAGACTGAGGTTGCTGTGGGGATGAAGTGCATACAGAGGTTAGTAGGTGCTTAGTGAATCTTCAAACCATTAAAGATGATGAAGGCAATGATGACGCAGTGGTGCTCGCACCACAACTGCTATGAGCAGATGTCTCGGTTACAACAGATTTTCTTTTTTAGGCTACTGGTGATTGTTTTGCTCATGTCACTTTCATTCTGCTGATTTCTTTCCAAAGGAGGCTTCCCTGTGGTTGTCATCACCCCAAGACTCAGGTCAAAGTCACGCTTTCTGCTCTGGGACTTTGAAGTGCTCCTGCTGAAGGTGTCACTAGGCCTGACCACTGCTCCCATCTCCTCTGGAGACCACAAGGCCCTGGTGCTCCCAGAACCGTCACTCACTCAGGCATCTGCTTTTGACCTTGGCACCTTCTCCTGTATGGTGACTGCTGCCAGTTCTCCCAGCCTGCCAAACTGACTCTTCCATCACTCGAGTCACCTGGGAAACCCCGTCTCCCCTCCAGCGGGGGATCAGTCTCCTTGAACTGGTCCCAGGAGGTGCTGCTCTTTGGGCACCCAACCCTATCACCCTCCCTGCACACATGGGGCGTGCCTCGCACTCCAAGCCCTTTCTGATAGAGGCTTTCTGCTCAAGACTTGCCTCTGTCTACATGCAACCCCAGTGTCCAGCTCTCTCAATTTCATAAAACATTAAATTGTAAGTCTGGTCCAGTTTCACGGTCTGCTCTGTGCACTGCCTGCGTGTAAACATGCCCACTGGAGAGGCTGGGTCTGTGCCCGCCACAGAGCAGTCACTCGTGAGCGCTTTCCCGTCTCCTCAACCTCACCCAGGCTTCTGTGCTTTTGCCTCTGCTGTTTGCCCTCTGCTTGGAAGCACATCGTCCGCCTCGTCCCCTGGTGCAGGCCTGTCCTCAGTCAGGTCTGGGCCAGGTCAGGAGATACTTCGCTGACCCTTTCTGGATGAGCTGACACCCACCTCCTGGGCCTGCCTTACCATACTGCCTGGCCAGTCCTCGCTTAATGTTGACAGGGTTCTTGGGAACTGCAGCCTTAAGTGAATGTCGTATAAGGAAACCAATTTTACTAAAAGGTAATTGATAAACACAAGAGTTAAATTCCTATGACATAGTTCTAGTCAAAAAAATCACCCAGCTCCTAAATAATGATTGCAAACACTTTTAATACTCAACCATCATTTGTATTCATTCATTCATTCATTCATTTCCAATCTGTTTATTCCTGTTCAGGGTCAGGAGTAATCTGAGCCTACCCCAGCAGCTGTGGGTACAAGGCAGGAACGAACCCTGGATAGGACATCCTTCCATCATAGTGTACATCACACACACACACACACACACACACCCACATACACCACACACAACACACCCTCATGCCAATGAGCCTAACAAGCACATCTTTGGATAACAAGGAAACCGGGGTCCCCAGAACACAGATGTAGGGAGAACTTATGAACTCCATGCAGATTCCCTGCTGGGCGTCGAAGTCTTCTGCTCATCCATCTATCATGCTCAACACTGAAAAAGCAACGTTCCTTGAGGACCTGCCGTACTGATGTCTGTTGTGCAGTTTCCTCGGCTGGACTGGGAGCCCCTCCAGGGCGGGCACAATGACCGGTTAACTTTGCACCCCCAGTGCCCAGCACAGGGCCTGGCTGCAGATGAATGAAGCCAGTGAGGAGGGCTCTGGGCCCCGGCCATGCTGGGCAGTGCCTTTCATGGCATTTTCCGTTTGGCCTCACCTCTTCCTTTGTCCTGTTTTTAGCCTAATTCCTTTCAAGGCCCTGGCATGGGACTCTGAGTTCATTTTGATGATTGCTTTAAATATTTGGGGCTGTTGGCATGCCAACACAGGGACACATGCTAGGGAGGGAGAGGAATTCTCTTAGCTCTTTGGGTTCTGCCCAAACACAAGGAATGTGCCAGAGGCAAGGGAGGCTCTGAGAAAGTGCCAGATTGGGTCAAACTAAACTGCTTTCCTACCTGGCTTGGGGAGCCAGGAATTTTGGCAAGAGACAAGAAAGTAAGAGGACACAGAGACCTGGGGGGGATTAAGGGGGAGCAGGGGAGGGATGGCCTTCCAGGAAACCTAGGAAGTGCTCTGGATAGAAGCGAAAGGGCAGCAAAAGCTCGGATCTAGAGGAGCCTCGTCTATGCCCAGAAATGGTGATGAGTCCCCAGGAGTAAATAAATGCCTGGACATGGTATCCCTGGAGCCACTTTGAAAATCAGATAGGTCAGAGGAGATGCTGGAAGCCCTGTTGTGGAGAAACTAGACGCCACAAAAATAAGCTCATGGGCATCTGGCCTAAGAGGGGCCTCAGGGTCTCCCCATGCAATCCCCAAAGCTTTGTAGATCAGGAGGCCAGAGCTCAGAGGGGGATGAGGTGACTAAGACCACACATTTATGGTGATAACACCAGAGATAGAACCCACATCTTGTCTTTCCAAGGCTTCTAACTCCCATGGCTGGAGACCGGCTCGAATTAGGTTCTTCAAGTTTTCCCTAACAGTTTTATACATAGCAGAAAAAGTTTAGCTTCTGCTTAGGAAGTTAAGTGGTTTACTAAGTGGTTTACACATTTTGTCTTGTCTCAGAGAGGCCTTGTGAGCTTGCTGAATTTTATTTTATTTTATTTATTTATTTTTTTTTTTAAATATTAAATTTTATTTTTATATTCCCCATACAATTGCAAACGCCCCATTCTGACCAATCCTTCCCTCCCGCCCCCACCCCCAAAAAGTTCTCTGGTTCATAGTTTTTTTTGTTGATTTTGATTTTCACTTTCTTATTTCATTTTCCTGGTCCCTTATTTAAGTTTTCTAGATTCCTGCTATGAGTGAGACCATCCGGTATTTTCTTTTTCTTTTGGCTTATTTCGCTGAGCATGATCCCTTCCAGCGCCATCCATGTTGCTGCAAATTGCATGTGTTTATCTTTTTTGAATGCTGAGTAATATTCCATGGTATATATGTACCACATCTTCTTGATCCAGTCATCTATTTTTGGGCATTTGGGTTGTTTCCAAAGCTTAGCTATTGTAAACAGTGCTGCTATAAACATAGGGGTGCAGGTGTTCTTTGGAATTGATGTTTCTGTGTCCTTTGGGTAAATACCTAGGAGTGGAATTGCTGGATCATATGGAAGCTCTATGTTTAGTAGGTCCAGAAATCTCCACAGCTCTCCATAGTGGTTGGACCAGTTTGCACTCCCACCAACAGTGCACAAGAGTTCCTTTTCTCCACATCCTCGCCAACATTTGTTGTTGCTAGTTTTTTTAATATGTGCCATTCTCACTGGTGTGAGATGGTATCTCATGGTAGTTTTGATTTGCATTCCCTGATTACAAGTGATGTTGAACATTTTTCATATGTCTGTTGGCCATTTTCATTTCCTCTTCAGAGAAGTTTCTTTTTAGCTCTTCTGCCCATTTTTTGACTGGATTATTTTCTTTGTTGTTGCTGAGTCTCATCAGCTCTTTGCAGATTTTTGTGATCAGTCTTTATCATTAGTGTTGGTGCAAAAAATGTTCTCCCAGTTGGTGGGTTTCTCTTTGTTTTGTTATGTCTCTTGCTGTGCAGAAGCTCTTTAATTTGATGTAGTCCCAGCTGTTTATCTTTCTCTTCACTATCACTGCTTTGGGTGATGTGTCTGTAAAGATGTCTTTATGTGCAAATCCGTAGTGTTTCGCCTATTTTCCTTCTATGTATTTTATGGTTTCAGGTCTTATGTCTAGTTCTTTAATCCATTTTGAGTTGATTTTTGTGTATGGTGTGAGGTAGTGGTCAAGCTTCATTCTTTTGCATGTAGCGACCAGTTTTCCAGCACCATTTATTGAACAAACTTTCTTTGCTCCAATGCATAGTCTTTGCTCCTTTGTCAAAGATTAGTTGACCATAAATCTGTGGGTTTATTTCTGGATTTTCTATTCGATTCCATTGGTCTGTATGTCTGTTCTTGTTCAATACCATGCAGTTTTGATGATTATGGCTTTGTAGTATAGTTTGAAGTCTGGGAGTGTGATGCCTCCATTTCCTTCTTTTTTTTTCAGGAGAGCTTTGGCTATTCGGGGTTTTGGTGATTCCATATGAATTTCATCAATAATTGTTCTATTTCTTTGAAGAATGCCATTGAGATTTTGATTGGAATAGCATTGAATCTGTATATTGCTTTTTGGTAGGATGGCCATTTTAATAATGTTTATTCTTCCAATCCATGAGCAGGGGATGTCTTTCCATTTCTTTGTGTCTTCTTCTATTTCTTTTAACAGTGTTTTATAGTTTTCTTTGTATAGGTCCTTTACCTCTTTGTTAGATTTATTCCCAAATATTTGATTTTTTTGTTTCGATAATAAAAGGGGTGGTTTTTTTGATTTCTTCTTCTTCAGATTTATTGTTTGTGTATAGGAAGGCTACTGACTTTTGCGTGTTGATTTTGTATCCTGCCACTTTACTGAATTGATTGATGAGTTGAATTAGTTTTTCTGTGGAGATTTTGGGTTCTCTATGTATATTATCATATCATCCGCAAATAGTGATAGTTTGACTTCTTCTTTTCCTATTTGGATTCCTTGGATGTCTTTCTCTTGTCTTATTGCTCTGGCTAGGACTTCCAGTATTATATTGAAAAGCAGTGGTGAGAGTGGACATCCTTGTCTTGTTCCAGATCTTAATGGAATTGCTTTCAGCTTTTCACCATTGAGAATGATACTGGCTGTTGGCTTGTCATAGATGGCCTTTATGATGTTGAGGTATGTTCCTTGTATCCCAAGAATTTCAAGGGCTTTTATCATGAATGGGTGTTGCACTTTGTCGAAAGCTTTCTCAGCATCTATTGATATTATCATATGGTTTTATATTTCTTTTTGTTGATGTGTTGGATACGTTGATTGATTTTCGGATGTTAAACCATCCTTGTGCCCCTGGAATGAATCCAACTTGGTCGTGGTGAATTATCTTATGGATACATTGTTGGATTCTGATAGCTAAAATTTTATTGAGGATTTTTGCATCAGTGTTCATTAGGGAGATTGGCCTATAGTTTTCCTTTTTTGTGTTGTCCTTATTCGGTTTTGGTATTAGTGTAATATTGGCTTCATAGAACGTGTTTGGTATTGTCCCTTCCTTCTCAATTTTTTGGAAGAGTTTGTGAAGGATAGGCACTAATTCGTCTCTGAATGTTTGGTAGAATTCATTTGTAAATCCATCAGGTCCTGGGCTTTTGTTTTTTTGGGGAGGTTTTTGATTACCATTTCAATTTCACTAATTGTAATTGGTCTGTTTAGGTGTTCTATTTCTTCTTTATCTAGCTTTGGGTGATTGTAGAGTTGTAGGAATTTGTCCATCTCCTCTAGATTGTTGAACTTGTTTCCATATAACTGTTCATAGTAGTTACTGATTATTTTTTGATTTCTGCTGTGTCCGTTGTGATTTCTCCTCTTTCATTTATGATTCTGTGTATTTGTGCTTTCTCCCTTTTTTCCTTTGTGAGCCTGGCTAGGGGTTTGTCTATTTTATTTATTTTTTCAAAGAACCAGCTCTTGGTTTCATTGATCTTTTGGATTGTTTTTTTAGTTTCAATTTCATTTATTTCTGCTTGGTTTTTATTATTTCTTTCTTCTACTGGTTCTGGGGTTTTTTTGTTGTTCTTTTCTAGATCTTTGAGCTCGAGATTAGGTTGTTTCTTTGAGTTCTTTCTTGTTTTTTGATGTGAGCTTCTATTGCTATATATTTTCCTCTTATTACTGCTTTTGCTGCATCCCATACATTTAGGATATTGGTGTCCTCCTTGTCATTCAATTCAAAGAATTTTTTAATTTCTTCTTTGATCTCCTCGTTAGTCCAGTGGTCTTCCAGTAGTGTGGCTTTTAATCTCCATGAGGTAGGATAGTTCCTTGCCTTCTTTTATGATTTATTTCTAGTTTGATGCCTTCGTGGTCAGAAAAGATGGTTGGTATGATTTCAATCTTGGTGTATCTGTTGATGTTGTCTTGTGCCAGTATGTGATCGATCCTGGAGAATGATCCGTGTGCGCTTGAGAAAAATGTGTACTCCGTTTTTTTTGGGTTAGTGTTCTATAGATGTCTGTTAAGCCCAAATGCTCTAGGTCCTTATTTAGAGCTTTAGTTTCTTTACTTATTTTTTGTCTTGTTGATCTATCCATTGTTGATAGTGGTGTGTTGAAGTCTCCCACTACATATGTGTTTTCTCTGATGTCTGTTTTCAGAGAGGACAACAGTTGTCTGATATATTTGGTGCTCTTTCGTTTGGTGAGTATATGTTAATGAGTGTTATTTCTTCTTGAAGTATTGTCCCCTTAATCATAATGTAGTGACCATTGGGTCTCTTTTTATTTTTTGAGTTTGAAGTCTGTTTTATCTGATATAAGTATAGCTGTTCCTGCTTTCTTTTTTGGCCCATTTGCTTGTAGGATTGTTTTCCATCCTTTGACTTTGAGCCTATTTTTATCTTTTGTAGCTAAATGTGTTTCCTGGAGACAGCAAAAGGTTGGGTTTTGTTTCTTAATCCAGGCTGCAACTCTGTGTCTTTTTATTGAAGAGTTTAGTCCATTTACATTTAGAGTTAATATTGATATGTTAGCATCTGTATTTGTCATTATGTTTGTCTTTCCTTTGATTTTATTTATTTATTTATTTTAATAACTTTTTTTTTTTCGGTCTTCTTTCGTTGTTATTCGTCCCTCTGAGGTTCTGGCTTTAGGATTCCTTGTAGTATTTTTTGGAGTGGGGGTTTAGTCGCAATGAAATTCCGGAGTTTCTCTTTGTCTGGGAAGGTCCATATTCTTTCTTCATGGAGGAAAGAGAGCTTTGCGGGATAGAGTATTCTTGGTTGGCATCTGTTTTCTTGGAGTCTGTTGACTATGTCCCTCCACTCTCTCCTTGCCCGTAGTGTTTCTTCAGAGAAGTCTGATGTCAGCCTGATTGGTTTTCTTGAATGTTATCTGTTTCTTCCTCTTGTCAGCTCATTATTTTTTCCTTGTCCTGGATTCTTGGGAGCTTTACTATTATGTGTCTTGCTGTTTTTTCCTTTCGTCGTGGAAGTGGTGTTCTTCTTGCTTCTTGTATATCAATTTCAGCTCTTCTTCTCTCTCATTTGGAAGTTCTCTTCAATATATCCATGAATATTTTCTCTGTTCCTACATCTCTCTCCTTCCTTCTGAATTCCTATAACTCTTATATTTCCTTTCCTCATGGAGTCAGATAGTTCCGAAGTCTTTCTTCATTCTTTTCCTTCGTACTTCTCTTTCCTTTTCTGTTTTGGTTTTTTTATTTCTGTGTCTTCAGATTACTTATTCGTTCTTCATTTCATCTATTCTGCTTTCATTGCTTTTCCCAGAGTTCTTTAGTTCTCCATTAATTCTTTGATCTCCTGCATTTCTCTTACTTCCCTCTTTAGGGACTCAATTTCCTTCTTCTGATCTATCACTTTTTTAATCATGGCAATTTAAATTCTCTTTCTGGAAGGCTCAGAAGTTCTTCAAGTTGCTGTCGTTGCAATCTGGGAGTGGTTTTCTTTTGTGTGTGCTTCTTTCCTGAGGAGTTTTAGGTTGCGTGTGGTTCTTCTACTCCCTACTGTCTGTTTTCTATTTGTCGTATGCGTTGGACACTGTTGCTCGGACTGACTGACATCTTGGGTGAACTTCTCCGCTCCCCTCTCTCTCCAGGAGCCATCTCTGTCTTCTGGGAGCTTCTGCTGGTTTTAGCAGTTTTTACTGAAGAAATGTCCCTTTCTCAAATGGCGAAGCAGGATGCAGCCCTGCGCCTCCGGTTTCAGGCACACTCTTTGCGCACCCGGTCTGCCCGGACGTGGGTGCCTGCTCCCTCTGGGCTCAGACTGCTGGTCGAAAGGGCCTGGCGTGGAATAACTTCCCGGCTGGCCACTGGGTCCTCCAGAAACCTTCTGCCCTTTTCAAGCAGACTTAAGAAATGTCCTGTTTTATAGGGTGTTAGACTTTTTTTTCTGGTCGCTAGTGGCGCCAAGAGATCTCTCCTATTGTCCTTTGGGGGCTGTTTTCGCCTCCCCCCACCCCGTGGGACAGAGAACAGAGCGGAATGGTAGGGTACACCTCAACAGCTTTTGGTGCTGTTCT
Source organism: Talpa occidentalis (assembly GCF_014898055.3). NCBI lineage: Eukaryota > Metazoa > Chordata > Mammalia > Eulipotyphla > Talpidae > Talpa > Talpa occidentalis. Next base: position 135,449,696 of record NW_023603184.1, read on the forward strand.
GCCTTGTGCCCCACCGTCGTGGAGAAACCACGCCCCGAATTTTCGTGTCCCGGTCTCAGTTCAAAGCCCTCAGTCCAGGACGCGGCTGTAGCCCAGTTCAGTGGCGCGGGAATGGCGCCTTTTGCACCCGGCTCCCGTGCCTGGGCGCCTGGATCCTGCTTACTCAGGGAGGGACCTTCACCTCAGTGAGGACCTCCGTGCGTCTCCCCGCAAGCCTAGGTCGTCTCCCCGCCAGCCTAGGTCACAGGCGCGGGACCTGGGCAGCCGCGATCCCGGTCTGCACTTGCTTTTTCAAGCGCGCCAGGCGCGCCCGTTTCCCGCGCGCTTACCGGCAGCCCGGGCTGTGTGCGCGTCTCCCGGGTCTTTGTTCTTCTCTAATGGCGCCCGAGCCGTTCGCTCACCGCCGCGGCGGATCCTGCAGGGTTCGCCTCAGCTCCCGTTCACGGGGTGTGGTGCTGCAATAGTTCCTTTCCGCTCACAGTCCCGCTTGCTGCGTCGTTTGTTCTTGTCGTTGTTTTGGTTTGTTGTTTCCTCCTCTCTGCTGGTCGGAGAGTGCCGCCTCTGTGGGCGGGGGAGGGGAGCAGGGTTCTGCGCTTCCCTCCCTTCTAGTCCTCTTTTATGGCCACTTTCTTCTTCGGGCAGTTCGCTGCGTCACCCGTTTATCTTCCGTGTCCCAGTTCTCACTGGACCTGCCGCTTTTCCTCCCTATTCACTTTTTTAATGGAAGATCTTACTCGCAGCGTCTCCTCGCCGCCATGTTGAGCTTGCTGAATTTTAAAAGATGATTTGCTTAAGTCAACCAGTTACTAAACGCTGAGGTCCAGATTCTGACGCAGAGACTGCCTGATTCAGGAGCTTGAGCTTTTGACAGCTGCTTTCTTCACCTTTCCCTGCCTGGCCTTTGCAGATCCCAGGATGTGGGTCGAATGATGGCCCAGGGCATTTAGATGAAGTGAGGTCCCAGCCCTCCTGACTGGGATTTGAGACAGGTAGTCATGGGCTTCTGAAGGAGGTGGGACATTTTTCCTCCTAAAGACTCTCTAGTCCAAAAGCGCTGGTGATGGGATGGGGAGATGATCCAAGGCGGGCCGCCCATCTAAGAGTGGGTGATGAGATGCAGTAGCTCTATGAGGAGGGAGACAGAGTTCCCGACTCACTTCCCAAGATGGCTGCTGGCTTTAGAGCTTAATGGTCTAAAGAGAATAAATTTGTCAAGGAAGACAACAGTTCCTAAAACCCACTCCCTTGGCGTTTGCAGAGCCTTCACGCTCCAAGTTGTCAGTCGCTCTGGTCGTTACTGTGCCTGGTACCTGTGGGCTGAGGCTGCGAGGCCAAGTTGCTACTGTAACAGGGTGGTCCCAGGAAAGGGAAGGTTCCAGGTTCCCTGCCCCACCCAAGGGAGGGTGGAGCTGAGCAGGAAGAGAAGCAGCAGAAGAGACTGAGGAAGAAGCAGGATGGAGCCAGGAGACCTGGAGGAGCTCCTGGAGCCTAGAGACACGTGAAGAAACGTGCTTGTCTTTTGGTCTTGGACTGGGTGACACAGATGTGGGTGAGACCGAGGGGAGGTGACAATGGCAGCTTTTATCTTGATGTTGATTTTGCTCTTTTCCTTCCGCTTGTCTTGTTTCTGACCCTTTTCTGTGGTCCCACTGGAAGATGCTTTAGACTTGTGGCAGGCTTTGGGCCTTGCTCTGGGCCATTCCCATATGGATGGACTTTTACCCATGAGGGACGGGTAACTTTCGGTGCTTCATTTAAAACTAGACTCTTTGCCTTTCCTGTATTGTTTCCTAGTTTTATTAAAGTTCCTTCCCATTAAAGTCTCCTATGTTTTGTGTTGATGCGGCGGATGGCAGAACCCATTTAGAATAGGCAGGTTTGCGGGGTTTGGGCTGCCCCTCTCCCTGTCCTATAACACTACTAGGAAGAAGCCAGCACATGGAAGAGGCTCATATGAGCAAAGAGACGAGAGCTTGGGTCCTAGATGACTGTGTTCTGCCAACACTGAGGCCCATCCCCCTAGGGGTGAGAGGATTCACCAGACAGAGGGGAGCAGAACAGGCAGATTTATTGGAATACATTGCAGAGGGAGCAGCAGGTGAGACACGAGAGGTCTGCTGCGTCATGTGGGTCAGCTCCCTGGCCAGGGATCGAACTTATGCCACAGTGACTGGTGATAGCTTGATAGTACTAAGCCTTTAACCCTGTGCCACGAGGGAGGCCCTGGACGACCTACATCTTTATGGGGAATGTAAATCGGCATAAACTTTCAGATGAGCAATTGGACAATATGTTTCAAAGTCCTTAAAAATGAATAACATTTCTGATTCAGAAATTCTTCAAGGAGTATAACCTCAAAGACATAGTAAAGTTTATTGGGTCCTTTTTCAACCAATAACACAGTGTCAAGATGGCATTGTTTTAAGTACTTCCCATCTATTAATTCATTTTATCCTTTTGACAACTCTGTAAGATAAGTACTCTTACCTTTTACAAGTAAATTTTGATTTTACACATACAGGAAATGAAGCTCAGAGAAAGGATTTCATTTGAGCAAGCTTAATGAGTATTGACATTGAGCTTGAGATCTGGTGCAACAGTTGTGAGGTCCTTGTTCTTAACCACTAAGCCATCCCGCTTCTTGATGTGATTTGAAGTGAACCCAGCTCTGCTCCTGGAGGGTATTCATTTTAGCATTATAATAACAGCAAACCGTCGTCTAAATACTTGACAGCTAGGGGTTGGCTAAATAAAATCTGCCTTTCAAATGAAACAAAGCAGCTAATAGATAGATTAAAATTCACATGTCAAAGAATACTCAATGAGATGGGAAATGTTGATGATACATTTTTAAGTGAGAAAAGCTGTTTTCAAAACTATGATCCCAAATAAGAAAAAAGGAACCTATTTGTTATTATTCACATTGTGTGTGTGTTGGCAGACGGTCTGGCTTCTGTGAGCATTGCTGTCACGACCACCAGGTGCCTTGCTCATCCTCACCTCGCCCAGCTTGCCAGCCCATCCTCTTTCCTCTGTCAGTCTGGAGTGATCATCCCTCTGCCTCGCACTGAGGTTCTGGCTGCGTATTTTAAAAAGGTAAGAAGGTGCTGAGTGAGTTCTCCACACAAGTGCCACAGTTTCCCTTCAAGTCAATCCAGGAACTCTCTCTACCAGGCAGGAATGTTGATGAGTGGAAATGGTTGGGTAGAACTTATAGGAGGAATATTTTAGGTAAACAGTGCCACTTAAGAATAGGTGTGATGCTTCTAGTAATCTACCCAAAGGACACAAAAACACTGATTCAAAAGGAAACCTGCACTGCTAGGTTTTATTGCAGCACCACTTACAATAGCCAAGATATGGAAACAACCTAAATACTAAAAAAACAGATGAGTATGGGCCTCCCTAGTGCACAAGGGGTCAAGCACTTCACTATGAAGCAATCTGCAGCCTCTGCAGCACGAGTTTGATCCTCGGCTGGCCAGGGAGCAAACCACATGGTGCAGCAGACCTCTTCTGTCTCACCCACTGCTCTCCTCAGCAGTGTGTTTCAGTCAGTCTGCCTGTTCTGCTCCTCACTCTGTCTCTGGTGAATCCTCTCACCTCTCTCCCCCGGCATCTCTGACCTGTACTCCAGCTCTTGTATGCATGAATAAATAAATGTTTTTAAAAAAACAAACAGATGAGTGGATCAAGAAGATGGTATATATACACAATGGAATACTACTCAGCCATCAAAAAGACAAATCCCTGCCATTGCTGCAACATAGATGGAGCCGGAAGGGATTATGCTAAGCAAAATAAGACAGAGAAGGAAAAAAATACCGGATGGTCTCACTTATATGGGGATTATAGGGAAATTGAGCAAAGGATCAGGAAAAAGAAAGGGAAGAACACAAGGACTATGGTGCTATGGTGCTGGGAGAATTATGGGAATACACCTGAGGAGAAATCAAACATGTACAAATATTGAACAATGATGTAAGGAAATAAAAAAAAATTAAAAACAAACAAACAAAAGAGAATAGGCATGGTGGAGAGGCTAGGTCCCTCCAATGTAGGGAATTCTGGAAGGGGTATCCTGCTTTTTGGACTATGGAATGTAGGCCAGTCCCCCACCCCTGGAACCAATACTTTACATTGCAAGCTCTGAGCCCTAAGAAGATTCAGAAGCTCCACTCAGAATCCCCTTGATTTTCTGTCCTACACTTACCCTGGCTCCATGTCCATGTTCAGGCAAAGCCCAGAACTGACTGCTTAGAAAACTATTAATTGAGATTCCTCCTACGGTGCTTATTTCTGTCTCAATAAGGCCTTGGCATGCTATGGGTAGCTAAATATATTGGCTGTTTCCTCTCCAATGCCAACCTAGTTTTTAAATGTTCCCAAGTATATCTTCCCAGCTTCCCCTTAGAGAGAATTTGCAGCATTCATCCTCTGTAATGCAGAGTAAAAAACTGAGCAGAAAGCTTACTTAGAGACAAGAAAACAGAGGAGGATATATCCGGGCAGGAGAAGTATCTGGATTCACACATCCATGTGTCCATTCAGAGAGTCTCTATGGCGTCCCCCTGAGTTACTGGCACTGTGCTAAGTGGGGAGATTACACAGATCTGAGGACTCAGACGTGGGCCCTGCCACCTGTACCACGGCGAGTGCTAACATGGAGGACACACAGAGCAGCAGAGGGAGGGCCTGCAGTGTCCTGTGGGAGGAGGACATTTCTCTAAACAGCTTTCCTCCCTGTCCTAGAAGTACTTAGAGACTGAGGGATGGGCCGGGCTGAAGAGCCCACAGAAACATGGAGAGATGGAATTTATGTGCATGTCACGTTAGTTTGGGCTCAACAGCATGGGTGCCCTTCCTAATAGAATTAATTCTTCTGCTGGATTTGGTACCTGGCTCTAAAGAGGTTGTGTATACATTTATTTTCCTTTCTAAGGTTTGGTTTCTTTATCTTACAGGTATATCCATATATGTTATAAACATTTTTAGGCCACAAAATCCCTTTTGTAAACTGGAGCATATAGAATCTCAATATATAAGACCAATAATGTGGTGAGCAGGTGGGAGACTCCAGATTAGTCCTGGCCTACCCCCCATTCATTCCTCACGGAGACCCCTCATGGGGATGCCAGGGGCCCCTAGTTGCAATTGGAATCCATGATTGAGATGGCACCTCAGCCTCCCTGGCCTGAACCCTCTCCTCTTCCCCTCCATTTGGACCTGTAGCTGCTCCTGCCTCCAGGAGGAGCCCGCACTTGCAGCCTGGGAGCTGCAGTGGAGTTTGGGGGAGGTGATCTCAGAGGGCTCGGAACCCCCATGTCCAGGGAAGGGGTCAAGCCCTGTTCTGTGGGTGAAGAAGGTAGGTTTTCTTCTGAAAGCAGGAGTGCTGGTAGCCCAAGGAGGAAGAACATTCTGGCAGCACGTTATGGATGGCTCTGGCCCCATTTACACATCAAGTGCTCCTGGAAGATGATCTGGGGACAAGGGTCCTCATTTTCCCATCCTCTTGGTTGGACAACCACATCATATATGTCTACAGACACATTTCCACCTGTCAAAGTCTTTGGCATCTGAAACAGGGTTTACTTTCTGGGGTATCGATAAGGTAAGGCAGAAATGATCTCCCCATTTCATAGGTGAGGAAACGGAGGCCCAGTGTGATTGTCTCTCCCACAAAAGAATTCTGACACTCACTTTTGAGTCTGTTGTCTATGCCCAAACCTTGTCAGACTCCTAAGCAGTTCCTCCTCCTCGGGACTCATTTTGTTGATGTATATCAGTTGCTCTGTGTTTCTTTACCTTTCCTTCCGCCCCCACCCCCCCACACACAAATCTACAGTTCGATTTCCCGAACTTCTTGTCATTGCATAGAAGGAAACAGAATTAATAGGGGGCCATGAATGAATGATGCACAAGAGTTGTTGCCAACTTCTGTCTCTGCTGTGCTTTGGTAATCTTGCCAGGAAATTGGAGGGTGGACATGAGAATTTTAGAGTGAGGGTGATTTAAATCCTGGGAAGTCTATAATTCTCTAAATCTTATTAACGTTGGGGCTGAATTCCAAACATTCCTCTGGGTCTGTGTGTGGATGCTGTCAGCCTTTCCTAGCAGCTTCTCCACTGGCCTGGAACCTTCTAGGGCATTCCAGGTCCCCGTGCTTCCCCCTGCTCCCAGGACAGGCCTGTAGTCAGGCATCTTCACACTCTGCTCCATCTGGAACTCTTTTTGTCAGTTCCTGATGCTGGCTGCCTCTGGGCTTGCTGTTCCAGTGCCCAGAATCCCACATGGCTCTGCCAGCCAAAGCCACAGGAAGCAGCATCAGCAGATAAGGGTGCCCTTCTTTGGAGGCAGGATGCATGGGCAGGAGGACCTGTCCCAGGAACCTCTGATGAGTTATTAAAGATAACTTAAAGAGGGGCCTCCTTGGTAGCCTAAGGGTTAAATCTCAGCTCTGTCACCCCTATGGCCTGAGTTTGATCCCTGGCCAGGGAGGTGACCCACATTTGCTGCAGCAGACCCCTCCTGTCTCGCCTGCTGCTCCTCTTAGCAGTGTATTTCAGTAGATCCCCCTGTTGCCCTCTGGTAAATCCTCTGGCCCCCACACCTCTGGCCTATACCCCAGTTCTTCTACTAAATATTTTTTAACAAGATAATTAAAGAAAGGTGGTGTAGGGGCAGGATGACACAGGGCAGGGTCTCTATGATCCAAGCAGACGGGGTTAAGGAGGAGTCCTGGAGCCCTTGGTGGCTTTTGGAGGCTTTTATTGGGATTTTACTGGGTACACGGGAGGCAGGGGTACCGGGGGCTGGGAGGCTGGTAGGCCTCCCAGCCCCCAGCAAGTCTTCACTCTTTCTGGGCTCTCCGGCCTTCTCTTGTGGCCTCTGCTTCTCTGCTGTTCCATTCTTTCGTTCTTTTTGCTTCTTTGCTCTTGCTCTACTGGCGTCCCCGTGACGCCGCCCTTATAAGCCCAGTCTCTCAGCACAGGTGTATGCACTTATGCATGCCCGCACCCTACTCCAGGTGCCCGCCATCAGGCATGCGTTCAGGACCGCAAGGATCCATCACCAATCCCAATGGTGGGAGGGAGAAAAGCCTGAAAATCACGTACCCTAACAGGAAGGCCTTCCTGTTATCAAAACGTATTTTTATGTATGTCATCTATGTACCTAGAGAAAAACCCAAATATATGTCTTCGTTTGGGAAAAAAAAGAAAGAAAATGCACTGGAAGACGATGTTTGGCATAGACACAGAGGAAGGATATTGTCAAAATCCCATAAAGAACATCTCCACGTGTTCTTAGGACGCCGACTGTCCATGGACGCTGGAACAAGTAAGAGAAAATGGAATTCAGTGGAAGTGGAGCCAACCCTGCCTCCAGAGCTGTGCATGCCCTGCAGGGCCTTGCCTGCTGGCTCCTTAAATGTGTCCAAAACCCACCAATGACTCTCTTTTCCAGATACCCCCTGGCCCACCCTCCAACTTATCAGTCTCCTGTGTTGTTGCTATACGTCCCTTGCCATGCTGACTCAAGCCAGGAGTCACCCTCAGCCCCTCCTCCCTCATCCCCCACCTCCAAGCAGGGGGAACCCCGCCATTCCCTCCTTTGCTGACCGATCTCCTACACCCACTGCCTCTTGTCTGGGGAGACAGGAAGCCATAAGTGTTCCTTGCCGTAAAATCTGATCTCATGATGTCAGAACCCACAACTAACCCACTGCCCATGACATCATGGCTGGCTGCCTCCGCCTGGCTCCCAAGGGCTCCACGCCATGGCCCCGCACCCTTCCAGGCTCCCTCCCTGGCTGCTTTTCTCTCCCAGTCTCGCTTCGCCTTCCCACTGTCCCCCACACAGGCCCATTTGATTTCTGCCTGCGCACCTGGGCCTGCAGTCCAGCCTCATTCTGCCCCAAACTACCAGTTCTTCAAGGCCCGCGTCCCTCTTACGCCCTGGCTGCTGTGTTTATTTTCAGCCGAGCACTCATTGGACCCTTTATTACGCATTGCTAAGTGTGTCTTTCCAACACGGCTGTAATCTTGGTGGTAAGGGCGTGGTCATACCTGTTTTCTTCATGGCTCTGCAGCACCCAAGCAAGGACGTAGGGCTGGGGGAGACATCCAGGGCTCTAAGACATGATCTCACGAATCCTTCCAACCTTAAGAACTGGATTTGGGGGTCTGTATTTTGTAGATGAGGAAACTGAAGCGCAAAGAAAATATTTTCACATCCACAGTGACAAGGAGCTGAGTCTACTTGATACCAGGGTCACTTCATAACAAAGCATCTGTTACCACTCCCTGTCTCTATTCCAAGGTGGGGACAGCCGCTCCTCAGGGAGTCCTTCCAGGACCAGTGGTCCCCACGCCCTCTTCCCTGGACTCCCCGAGCACTCACGCCCCACACGGGATTCCCTTCTCCAGGAGGTCACCTGCTTCACAGGGGAGGGTGTTGTTGGCCTGTTGTTCCACTTCATTCCCAGTGTCTCTAACAGCTCCCAGCATGTAGTTTATATTCAATAAATATTTGTTGAATGATCAGAAATCAAAATATTGGGAGTGTGGATTCTACCTGCTGGGGGAGAACGTGAGGGGCACAGGGTCCTGCTGCCTGCCGGGCGTGTCTGCGCAAATCTCCCCAAGCAGCATTTCAGCTTTCATGGCCCCTTCTTGTGGGTGCCCCGAGGCAGGTTATGACTTGCACGGCCATGCGGAAGACCTGGGGGATGTGCTACAGGGGCATGAGAGCTCGAACTCACCCAGGCCCCGTGCCCACCACAGTAGGTAGAGCAGACCCCCCCACCAGGACTGTGCTTCTTCCCCTGGGCATGGAAGTGTGTGAGGGGGGGCATGAGAGACCTCCCTATAAACTCTCCCTGGCTTCATGCTTTTTTAACCCGTGAATGGCCCTTCCCTGGAAACATCCCTGTTTATGACATTGTGTCATAAAGAGCTTAATTTTCACCTTTGCAAAAGAGAGCACCAGTGACTTTGGAGAAGTCTCACTGGTGCTGGGGTGCTGGGCTAGGGAATCGGGGCCAGATTCCCTCGGCTTTGCAGATGTCTCTGCAGCTGCTGGTTTCCCTGGAGGGAATGTTCAGATGTCCGGCTAGGGGTGTCTGGGTGGAGGTGTGGGATTGGTAACAGTTTCTCATGCAAGGTGGGCTCCCCTTTGTGGAAGCACCTCGCTCACAGGCAATGCCTCACAGAGAGCAGGGATCCCAGGTGCCCTAAAAGACGGGCTGGTGGAGAGAGCCTGGAGGCCCGGATTCTGGTCCCAATTCTTCCAGGCCAGCCTCTTCCCTGCTCTGAGCCTCAGTGTCGTCTGGAGTATAAGGCGCTGGGCCCTGTCTGGGAGGCTCCTTCTCAGAGGCTTGTGGGAGCGAAGCCTATGAGAAGAGCAGCACGTAGCAGAGCAAGCACAGCTGGCTCCCTCCTGCCCTTGGGCAGGTCCCACAGAGAGATCGTGGTCCTTCTTTCCTGCCGGGGATACCTGCGTGGAGCTGACATCTTCTGGCTTCTAGAACTGACTCTGAGGACCCACAGCAGGCTCCATCGGTCCACACCGCCCTGGGGACTGCCAGGGACAGGAGCTGAACAGAGTCACCAGGGACAGAGGTGACAGGGAGGAGAGCCCAGCGGTAGACCCAGATGCTGGGGTGAGGTGGGGGCTGGAAAAGTGGGACAAAGAGAGACACTGGCTTTCCCTTCCCGGGCCAGGGCATGTTGCTTCTGGGACACAGCATGATGTTGCTTAAACCCACCAGTGTCCATCTGTCCTTCCTGAGCAACCTGAGGCTGTCAACATCAGGGTCTGAGGAGTCCCCCAAGAATGGATCTCATTGGTCCCTCTCTGTGGAGGTTTTAAAACATGTCCCCCCGATTCTTAGACCCCCCGCTCTCCATGAGAGGTGGATCTGTCCCCTTGAGTCTGGCCTTGTGACTTCTGGACACATGAATAGAGTAGATGTGGCGCCTGCCAGAGCCTGGGCCAGGCCTTCTGACGCTGGCAGCTTCCTCTTCCTGTCTCACGGGATGCGGCCCTGGGAACGCAGCCACCACCTAGAGGAAGCCAGAGCAGCCCGGAGGGGAGAGGCCGCGTAGAGAGGAACCGCGCTGGAGCCTCGCCTGGCCGCGGGCCCGACGGCACCACCGTGCCAGCCGCCTGCCCGGCGAGGAGCCATCCTGGGCGCCCACCCCGCGTGCCAGCTCACGGCAGGTGGAGCCCACAAGCGCATCCCTCGCGCCCTGCTTGCCTGAAGGCGAGGCATACTTGTTGCTTTTACGCCATTCACTTTGTGGGGTGCTAGAAAATAGAAAATCAGCATAGGGTGCATGGGAAGCCAGGCTCTCAAGACCGCCCAGAAAGTCGCTTATTATATTTTTCTCAGACCAGCGAGCACCCAGCCGTCCTGTAGACCCTTCCTGGCCAAACACTCTGAATGGAGGTGATGACTGGCAGGACTTTTGTTCCTGGAAGTCCGTTCTCTTCTCGATTCATCTCTTCCTCACAATCCTGGAGCCCCACCCCCTGCGATTTTCACCTCTTCCAGGGTGACCCCTTCTTCCCAGCACCCTCTGCAGGCTCGGGGCTCGGGGACTTGAGTGCGGGACCCCTGGAGGTCTTGGGTGTTGGGTGTGTGCAAGTGTGTGCGCATGTGCGCAGAGGATGCGCTGTGATCCCTGGAGGGGTGGAAGGTAGTGCAGGAACTGACTGTTTTGATTGCAGATGTTTTTGGTGGGTGGATTGGAAGCTAGCCGTGCTTCCTTAAAGATCTTTTAGAATTAAAATCAACCTTTTCTGGTTTTCCCATTCTGCTTTTTTTTTTTTTTTTTCCAAATTTCTGCAATGGACACAAATTGCTTTTGCAATGAAGGAAATAAAAACTCACTTCCAATTCCAATACTCAGAGTTCACCAGAATTCACATTTGGTGAATTTCTTTTCAGCCTTTCATCTGTACTCAAACATCTCATGGATATTTGAGATCAGGCCAGAACACAGTTCTCTGGGTTGACTTTTCACTGTACTTTGCATTTTAAGAGTCTCTCAATAAATGTTTTCCCAAACCTGATTAATGTGTTCAAATATTAAAAAAAAAGGGTTTAGTGATTTCATTTGTTTAACATAACGTTATTTAGGCTCTTTATTTATATGTATACTTATGCTCTATCCTAATACATGATATTTATTAGTAAAATTATGTTTAACATAACAAATATGTCAATATATGTTTGCATATCTATTTATCTTTGCTTCCTAGAAGTGGAAGTTCCAGGTTAAGTACTATGAACATTTGGGGGGACTCCTGATGTGAGTAGAAAAGGACAGACCCCATCCCTTCCGAATTATCTGCTTGGCTTCAGGAACTGTCTCCTGTCGGGGAATCTCTCAGGCTTTGACACCCAAGGGAGGACCAGGGTGGAGAAACCATGTGAAGGCATGTGAAAAGTTTAGAGCTGGTGGGAACAAAGCTCCTCAACTTAAATAAATTTATAGATAATTGAATGATTAGGAAATAGTTTTATTTTTGGCTCAACAATACAATGAAGGATTGCCACTTGGGGAGATGCCTTCTGTCCATTACCCCGTTTGATGCTTCTGAGGACGTGTGTTCTTGCTATTCCTGTGTTTAGACGAGGGGCTCCATGAGGTTAGATAAGCTGTCAGAGTCTCACAGCTCGTTAGGGGTCAGGCGTCAACATGGAGCGTCCTACTCACAGCAGTGAAATGATCCGCCAGCCTAGCCCCTGCATTTTCCATGGCAGAATGGAGGCAGGTGGAAGACTCTGGTGCCCTCTTACTCCCTGTCCCAATTTGCTCTTTTTCTCTTTGAATGAGAGGGACCGAGATGAAGACTTAAGGAGCCCTTTCTCCATTGTCACAGATCGGGACGCCGTCCCGGAAGTTACAGAACATCATTCCCTGCAAAATGTCTGCCTTCCGTGGAAAGGATTAGAATATGAGGGCTTTCCACCCTGCCTGAGCGACCTCTGAAAGACCCTGGCAGGGAGAGGATTTCGTGGGTTTCTGGGGAGCCCTGAGTGGCTGTTCTGACCTGCATTCTTCCAGCATGTGTTGTCTAGGAGCATAAGCCTGAGGGTGTGCAGTGAGGGGAGGGAGGGTGCCGCTGGCAGGGGGACCACGGGAGTCCAGCAGATCAAGGAGTATTAATAAAGTGGCCGCTGGCTGTGAGGCCTGCCCCGAGTCTGTCTTGGGAAGGAGCCCAGAGAGCAGCCAAGGGCAGAGGGATGTGCTAGACGTCCACATCCCATGTTGAATGCCGGCATGCTGCAGGAGTCTGTGCAAACCCTCATGCTCCTAGCCACTCAATTGTACCTCTTACCTCTTCAGATTTCCTTTGCAAGATTTGTCCTCTGGAGAGCCACCCCAAGTGAACCCCTGTTGCTCTGTTCAGATGCCTCATTCCTTTCCAAAGCTTCATCTGGGGGTGCATCCAAACTATTTAAAAACAATGAATCTAGCCCTAGATCAGTCTTAACAGATAGCCAACTCTGAAGGCAGGAGCAGCTTCCACAGGTCCTCTGCCCAAATAAGTGTTAACTCTTCAGTTGCTGGACTCAGGGGAGGTTTGCAGGTGTAGGGAGAGAGAGGTGGCCAGGGCACTAGTGGGGTGCAGGGTAGTGGCTATTTACCACACAGCGCAGATATTTTCCAACATTTTAACAACTAGTGTGGTTGTGCCTGGGTGTGCATGTATCTGGCTCAGCTCTGCCCAGATGGAAAAAAATGGAGGCTTGTCCATAGTTTCTTAGAGATGTTCAAACGAGTCTTTCCTGACCCCTCAAGGACACACACGCTCCCAGGTCCTCCTCTCTATCCCCACACAGAGCCCAGAGTTGGTCTCTAGAGCCAGGGTTCTACAGTTGCTGAGCTCCAGCTCATCACAAACCAGCTTAAAATGCCCTGAGGGGTCGGTCTTCAGCCTCCCATGGCATCTGCACTCCTTGATGCCTCTTCCCCCATGGCAGGTGGTCAGTTAAAGGTGGGTGAAAATTTTGATTTTGGCGGTGGATTAAATTCCTATTTGGTAATTTAAGACCTGCAGTTCTTGAAGGCAGTGTGGCCAACCAACAGTCTCTCTCCCCCCAGGGATCTGACTGTGCCTCATTTTCTCAGTGAGGATAATTGACTGAGATTCCAAAAGCTGGAATGCCAATCTTGGCTCACAATTCATGGCCTTGGGTGAGAACTTACCCTTTCAGGGATTTGATTTCCTGGAAAATAGATCTGGTGTAGCTGATCTTGCAAGCCCATTCATTTTTTTGAATATGATTCAGTGGTTGCCTTTCTCTGCTGCAGCAATGGCACATTCGTCATGGTTACAAAAGGGAAGGGAACCAGATGGTTTGGGTTCAAATGCCAGTTGAGCAACTTGGCTATTATTAGCCTTGGGGTATTCATAGGGTGTTGTATGAGTTAAGTAACATCCTCGAGTGTTTAACATGCTTGGTCCTTAGTAAACTGTCAATAAACATTATTTTGCTGCCTCCAATTAATTATAGTTTCATGAAGGCTGGGCCTTACCTCTGATCCCCAAAGCCCTCAGATTCTAATCCTTAGCTCACCATCCCTGTGAACCTCTGACCACCAAAGTCTCTGTCCTGTATCAAAAGGAATGGAATTAACATCCACTGAGGTTACTCTGAGCCAGACCCTGTACCAGATGCTTCCATACACTTTCTCATTTCCTCCTCCCAACATGGCAAGAAACAAGGACTATTTTCCACTCACTTTACTCCACAGAAAATGGAGGCCCCAAAGGAGGAGAGCTGTACCACTGCCCAGTGGTAGGTTATGGATTCAGACCAGGTCTGAAAAGCCAAGGGCTCCAAAGCCCTTGCCAGGGTGAGCAGAGGGACGCCCCAGGAAGACAGCACCACATCAGCCCAGGTTCCCCTGGGCTGGAAAGCTGACACCCACGCATGAGAAGGAGGCCATTTGTGGGCCTTTCATCACCCTCTTCTTTCTTTCTTTTAAAGATTTATTTATTTGCATTCAAGAACTGGAATGTAGACCAGAGGTGTGGGGGGTAGGGGGTTAAGAGTATTCACCTCAGTGGGGAACAGAACAGGCAGACTGACTGAAGTACACTGCTGAGGGCAGCAGCGGGCGAGACAGGAGAGGTCTGCTGCGCCATGTGTGGTAGTTCCCTGGCTGGGGATAAAATTCATGTACAGTGGCTGGAGATAGCTTGATAGTGCTGTGTCTTTAACCCCTGCGCCACCAGGGAGGCCCAATCTCCCTCTTCTTTCAAGCCAGGCTTACAGATCCAAAGTAACAAAGACAGAACCTTGTTGATAAAGCCCTCTTCCCTGGGAAAAGGAAGATTAAAAAAGAGAAAAGAAGGGAGAGGAAAAGAACAGAGGAGAGAGTGGGAGGGAACAATATTTTGATAAATATTTTCTGTTAATAAATTCCATTTTGTCTCTAAAATGTTTGCCAACTATCTAAGCAGGAAAATTTTTCACATACCAGGACAAAGCGTCGCCGAAAGGCCTCTCCCGCCGTCGCTCTGCCTGCAGCCCCTGTTTCATAACCTCCCAGGAGGCAGCCTCTCCTGGATGCTGATGGTCTTCCCGTAGGAAGATCTGTCTTTTCCGTGAAGGAGATTCAGGGAGCTTTAGGCAACTCGATTCCCAGCTTGGGGACAAGGTGTCCTAGAAGCTCTGCAGGCCTTCGTGTGTCCAAAATTCTCTTCCCTTCTCCTTTCCCTTCTCTCACCCTCTTCCACCCAGAGGGTAGAAAATGTCCACCTCGCTGCTTTCCTGCTTGTCTTCCAGGGCCCCCACCTCTCTCCGTCAGAAACTTCTCTCTCCTACCCCCTTGCACTTTAGTCCTTTCCCTCCATCTGTCCAAACTTGTTAGGTTGTGAAGAAATTCTCAGACGCTCAGTGTCATCTTCCTACTCCCCCAACACTGCGTCTTCATGCCTGCATTCATTCATTCTGCAAATTTTACTGGAGGGCCATTGGGAGTGTGTCCATCTTTGAAAAGTCCATGAAGTCCTGATATTGTGTTTGGAGAAAATTCTAGCTAGTGCCAAGGACTTGTTCCTTTGTCTTACTGAATTGGCTTGGGGAAAAAACCACTTGAAGATCCTATGGGCACAATGGTGCCCAAACTTACCATTCAGGGACTCCTGAAGCCATCTGGGGAATATCTGGATGAAAAGGAGAGACATCGTCTAAGCCAATCTGCCAAACTGGAGAGAAAATGTGGATCTAGTTAAAACTTAAATGAGGCCAGAGTGTTGATTATTTTTCCTCCTGATGGACCATCTTTCTATCTCTAGCTCAACTTTCCTTTCTGTGCTCGAGAGAGGCCGGCTTCATTCATGCAAATGAGGAGGGCGACATTTAACATGGCTGCTGTCTCAGAAGGTATCATGTTCACTCTCTGATGGTGTTAAAATTACTCTTATTTCTTACTCTGATGGACTTTGGAGACTTTTATAAGACCTCATAGTTTCTTATTCTGTTAGGTAATAGAATCAGGACCATAGATGAGCAGATGTCCCTCAGGTCATTGAACCCAAGGACTTGCCTTGCTGGGACTTGCTGTTTGTGGAAGAGAGTGAGACATTAATATGGGTTGGGTCAGTGTAATGTAGCTCTTGTAGCAAAAGCCAGCTCTACTCTTTCTGATTTGCCACTTTGTCCTTTGCAATTGAATGGTTGTTTTAGCATATACTCTTTGACATTGCAATTCTATTTCTCAAAATTATTCTATTTATGTGAAATAGCGCCTATGTGTGGTTTTATGAGTGTCCATAATAGCAAATTATTTAAAATATACCTGGAGTCCACGAGTAGGGTATTAGTTAAACATAGAATGGTACAGACACATGATGGAATTCTACCCAACTGAAAAAAAAAAAAAAAAAAAAAGAAAGAAAAAGTTCTTTTCATGCAGTCATGAAATAATCCCTAAGAAACATTACTTTATTTTTAGATTTTTTGACATTATATTTAGAGATACTATTTTTTTTCCTTTTTTAAAAAATTTATTTTTGCATAGAAGAAGTAGGGTGTAGGCCAGAGGTGGGGGCAGTGAGAGGATTCACTAGAGATACAGTAGGGAGCAAAACAGGCAGATCCACTGAAATACACTGCTGAGGGGAGCAGCAGGTGAGCCAGGAGAGGTCTGCTGAGCCATGTGGGTCATCTCCCTGGCCAGAGATCAAACTCCGGCCAACGTGGTGTCTATCAACATGGACACTATCACTGTCTCAGTGATAGTGCTGAGACTTAACCCCTAGGCCAACAGGGAGGCCCAAGAGACATTCTTGAGAGAAAAACAGCAAAGGGCAGAATTTAGTGTTTTTTGTGTTATTGCTTTTGTAAAGAAAAGGAAAATTGTGTGTGTGTGTGTGTTTGTGTGTATGTGTGTGTGGTGGTGATGGTGGTGGTGGTAGTAGAGGAGGGGTTGCTTGTAATGTGCAGAGTATCTCCCAGGCCACAAGAGAGGATACAAGTTGAAAAGGGACTGTTCACTCAATCCCCTTTTGTACCTTCTGACTTTTAAACCCTGGATGTATTACTTCCAATATTTCACTTTACTTCAAGAGGAAGAACAGAGGTTGGTGGGAATCCTGGAAAACTGAACTTGGATGCCCTTTATCAAGCAAGCAACTTTATCCATCACTGGCAGGTTTGGTATCGCCAAATCTTCCAATTTTTAAAGAGAAATTGTGAATAATGTTTAATGGATCTTCCAATTTAAAATGTTGGCTCTATTAAAAAACCATGGCAGGATGAGGAAGGTTCACAAGCTGAGCCCATCCGCATGTGACCCTGTGGTGGGAACTCCAGGATCCCTCAGGAGGCTGCTGTCACTACTTGGGGAGAGGTCATCAAGATCACCCGGGTCAGGGCTGGCAAGGACAGGACAGAGGAGTAGAGACTAGGTGTGTGGAGGTGAGTGGGCCAGAAACAGCAGGATCCAGTGATAATTGAATGGGAACATAAGAGAGAAGGAGAAGTGGAAGAAATTTGGATTTTCAACCTTGAGTGGTTTGGAAGAGGGAGTGATTTATAGACAAAATGGATTGAGAATGGTTCTGAAATCAGGAAGACATGGGATCTCACCCCTTTTCCACCGTTTAGGGTAAATTTAGGGTTATCTTATCATTACGTAGAGATAGTAAGAGACAGTATCATAATATTGAGTATTAAATAAAAAGAATGGTATCATTTATTAAATACATAAAATGTGTGTGAAGTGATAGTAAACAAAAACAATACATGCCAGTGTTTCTGGCATTTCATTTCATTCTCCCTACTCCCCTTTCCCCAGGAGAAGGCCTGGTGGAGCTGACTTCACTCTGGTTGTGGGACTAGGTGAGGGCTGTCGTGCAACCCCGCCCTCATCAATGAGCTTGGTGAGAACAAGTTCCGCCACTTCCACTGGGAGGGCACAGAGCTGAGGGGGTGCCATCTTGCCACCCCAGGGAGAGCGGGTTTGTGGAGAGTTAACAGGGTTGGCAGAGAGAGAGAGAAGTCTATGTCCTAGAGAATAATCAGTGCCATGCCCACTCCACGCCTGGCGCTTTCAGCTACAACCGAGCCAGTGTGTCCTCTGAAGAAACAGGAAACTCAAGCATCTCTGGACTGAGGACACCAACTGCTAAGAGGCCAATCATTG
Source organism: Talpa occidentalis (assembly GCF_014898055.3). Taxonomy (NCBI): domain Eukaryota; kingdom Metazoa; phylum Chordata; class Mammalia; order Eulipotyphla; family Talpidae; genus Talpa; species Talpa occidentalis. The sequence continues at coordinate 135,467,365 of NW_023603184.1, forward strand.
TTTGGTGTCCCAGGATTCATCAGTTTCCTTAATCCCCTGGATATTTTGTGGAGGTGGAGATGGTGTGAGTGACACCACTGAGAATTGCCCCTTCCTGCTGGCAACAGTCTTATAACAGTGTCACCAGAGGTGTTGAGATTAGTGAAAACTCAGACAGCCAAGTGTGAGTCAGAGGTGACACAGGGGGACAAAGATGCTGCCGTGACAGCAGGGTGGGACAGCATGAGGGAGTTAAGGGCTTGTTTCTAGATTCCTGAATGGGGAATCTTTGGGGCAAAGCCTGGGATTCCATGGCCTGGAGCAGCAGGCAACCAGCTCAGCTCTGCTCTCTGGTCAGTCAGGTTGGGGTCACCAGGTGCAGTGAGCACTGAAACACCAACCCCCCTGGTGTAACACATGCAGTCATCAAAAGGTTGAAGTCCTTCAGGCTGGAGAAAGTGAGGCTACCTGCCCACCTGAAATTTACCCCCAAGGGAGGGTCGGGCAGGGTGTGTGTTAAGTGTTAAGTGAATGTCCATCTTTCTTTCTAAATGATCTGGGAGAGGGGGTGTCCAGGTCCTGTTCATTTCAGTAACCTCAAAAGAACCCAGAAAGAGCCGCCACATAGAAAGTGCTAGAATAGAATGTTTCACACAGAAACAAACTGGAAGACTTTAGTGACCTGCTTCTCCTTGTCCTGGAAGAACAACCCTAACACGTGGGCCAGACTTGAGACTGGACAGTGGGACCCCAGTGTGCAAGAGGGAGGGCAAGGGAGGAGGGATGAGTGGCCATCTCAGACCTCAGACCTCCTTTCAGCAAAAAAGCAGTTCCATCTGCCTCCAAAAGCACGGGAGAAAAATGGCTACTGCAATGGCTGGGTTGGTGGATGTAAAGTTTTCCCGGGATAATAATTCAAAAGCCAAATTCAGGGCCTCCCCTCGTGGTACAGCGGTTGAATGCTGGGCTGTGAAGCTGCCCACAGCCTCTGCAGTGCCAGTTTGATCCCCAGCCGCCGGCGAGGGTCCCAGATGGCGCGCAGACCTTTCCTGCCGCACCCGCTGCTCCCCTCAGCAGTGTATTTAGTCAGTCTGCCTGTTCTGTTCCCTGCTCTGGCTCTGGTGAATTCCTACTCTGGCTCTGGTGAATTCTCTCACCCTCCCGCACTTCTGACTGTACCCAGTGCTTGTATAAATAAATAAATAAATCTTCAAAAAAAAAAAAAAAAAAAGGCCAAATTCAGCTCTCACAGTAAATGTGATGAGCAGGTGGCCCTTGAGCAATTCAAATTAAGTTATCCATTTATTCAACAAACTTGTACCAGGCTGTGCACTGAGGATTCCAAAGTGACTGAGAAATATTTTCAACCTTCATAGACTGTGTGAATCAAGACAATTAATTACACCACTGGGTTGTACCTGTGGTGATGAGACCCTGTCAGATGGCCCCTTCTGTGGACCTGCTTCTTCATCTGGGCATTAAGTGTTCCAGATCATAAGGGGAAGGTGAGGTGATTAGATATACCTTTTGTGGGCATACTTGGAGGAGGAACTTGCACCCAGTTTGGGCTCCAAAGCAGATGCTGAGTGGTGATTCTCAAGCACTTAGTGCCTATTAGAATCAGAATCTGGTAGGGAGCTCATTTTAGAAAGGAAGTTTCTTGGGCCGACCTGGGGATTCTGATTTGGTAGGTTTGGGTTGGAGTCTCATAATGCACATTAAAAAAATATTTATTTATGCATTCATGGAAGAACTGGGGTGTAGGCCAGAGGTGTGTAGAGTGAGAGAGTTGGGAGAAGAGGCAGATTGACTGAAATACACTGCTGGGTGGAGCAGTGGGCGAGACAGGAGAGGTCTGCTGTGCTGTGTGGGTCAGCTCCCTCGCTGGGGATTGAACTCAGGCCATAGGGATGAGAGTGCTGACTTAACCCCTACACCACCAGAGAGGCCCATATAATGTGCATTTTGAAGAAGTATCTTGCCTTGATTCTGAGGCAGACCACCCATGGACCACACTTCAGGAAAAATGCTCTCCAAAGAGGTGTTAAACGTTCCCCAGCTGTCAGCCATTCACTTTGGCTGGGCAGAAGCACCCAGGAGAGAGCCTGGATTTAGCTTCTTCCCCTAGATCCAGGTTTCAGCGTTTCTCTATGAGACAGCTGGAAAAAAATTGCCATGCTACCTGTCTGTGTAACAGCAAGCACGTCTATTCACACAGCTATTCTTGATTTAGCTGTTTCAGAAGAAACAGGGTGAAACTGCAGTAGGGAGTCTAAATAGTTTCCTATTGCAAAAAGACTGAACTACCCTAAATGAGCAAGTGCGTAAAGCATTAAGAGTACAGGCTTTGAAGCCAGCTTACCGCCGTTTTAAATCTGAGCTTCTTCCCCACCTCACTGTGAGACCTGGAGCAAATTGCTTTACTTCTCTGCCTCAACTGTCTTATATGAAAATGAAACTGATAATAATAGCACCGACCTCAAGGTGTGTTACTGGAGTCACATGAGCTGTTATGGTCAAACAAGATTAATAATGAAACAATGTAAAAATGAAGAATGATGTAAAAAATATATAAAATTAAATTAAATTTAATTAAAAAAGAAAAAAGACAAAGAAACTTAATGTAAAAAAACTCTTCAGGGGCCAGAAACCAAGAGGGAAAACTGAAAACTAGAAAATCAGTTCCTGGGTTTTGTGATTATAGTGGGAGTGGAGGAGCAGGGCGATGTGACAGCAGCTTTTAGTTTCACAGGAGTTTGGGTTTTAATACTGTGCAGGGACAAGAAACATGATCTTGAGCCTCTGGGAGGCAGGGTGTTGGCGCTGTGAAGTCCACAGAATGTCAAGACCCTGGAAGGACTCCATGCTTTAAAAAATTAGAGACCAGAAATAATCCCCCTCTAGCATAAAAAAACGGGAAGAAAGCTTTTTTTTATCTTGAACTGAGGCTAGGTGAGAAGGGGGAAACTCTCCCTTAAGAATTCAGAACCACTGGCATGCCTCTTTACAGGGTTTAGGGCTTGAATAAACAGCTCTTGTGCAGCCTAGAAACCTTTGCCCTAAGAAATGCCTACAATTTGGTCTCAGCCAATGATAATCTGTTAGAAGCAAACACTTTGATTATACTGATTTCTCCAGACTAAATCTCCATTGAAGATGAACTCACAATCCGAAATCACACAATACACAAGGAAACACCACGAGCAAGAACCCACAGATCCAGACAGGGATAAGATCCCCTAAAACTTAGATTATGGAACCATCACAGGAGATCATAAGCTAAGTCGGCTTAAATGATTAATAGCATAAAAGAAAGTTTCAAAACATAACAAATATCTAGAGAGTGAACAAAATCAGGTGGACTTAAAATAAAACAAAAAGTACTTGTTTTAGAGAAAAAAAAAATCATTAAAATTAAAAACTCAAAGAATACCCTAAATAGTAGATCAGACATAGTTAAAGACAGACACGGACAAAGAATTATTGCACGTAGAGGTTAATTTAGAAACTCATCCAAATGGAAGCCAGGAATAAAAAGTATGAAAGAGATCTTAGGAGACAGTGAAGATAAACATTAAAAAGCCTACCATATATCTAATAGGCGTTCCAGAAGAGAAAATCAATGAAATGAGATGAGGCGATGTTTGAAGGGAAGGTACATGAGAATTGATAAAAGGTGAGAATGTTTAGATTCGGGAGTCACCATGAACCCTAAATCAGATTTATAAAAGCAAATATTCTTCTGGGTATACCTAGCATAACTGCAGAACACCAAAGACAAAAAACTTTTTAAAAAACCAGAGAGAAAAGATTGAGATTCATTACAGTTGAGAAAGCAGAAGGAAGAGGCATGAAGCCCTCGAACGCCCTAGGAGAGGACCTTGCAGAATTCACGCCCATCCATGTGAGTCAGATGTGGGGAGAGACAGAGGTCAAGGCAGAAAACTTGGACTTGGTATGAAGAGTACAAGGTTGCAAGGACCCAGTGAGTCAAATAAATTGGCTTGTTACCAAAAAAACATTTCCCAAAGGATTGTTTTGCAGTGACTGGAAATGAAACTCTTCTAAGACTCTTTGTTCCCAACTCCAAATTGTTGGGGTTTTTTTGTTTTGTTGTTTTTCGCTTTTCCTTCTTTTTAAATAGCTCAGAAAGGTTTTCCACCATCTGAGGTGATTTGAGAAGAGCTTTAAGTCAGTTTTCAGCAAATGCTTGCTGCTTTACTCTGGATTAACCATTCTGTGTGCAGTGTTGACATCTTCTGCTAGAAATGACAGAATTTGCCCTACTTTCTTTCCTCCATCCATTGCTTCTTTGGATTAGGTTGGATGCTGTTTGGGAAAACTGGATTGGGCCAAATAGGATATATTCTTGAAAACCCTGATTTCCATACAGGTTGGTATTTTTCTGTGGCTTTCTTTCATCTGGACTGTTGTTGACAAATGGAAAGTTGCTAAACATTTGCCTAGGAACACCCCCTCCGCCATCCCCATAAAAAATCAGGCACACCCTGCCAAGGAAACGGAATGATTTTGCAAAGGCCAGCGTCAGGGAGATGAGAAAATACTCTGGGTACCAATCAACTCTCTCCATCGCCACTCGGGAGTTTAGCTCACTGGCCTGATAGGAGGACACAGACAGACCAGGGAGAGCTTATTGTTGTGCTGCATGGAGCAATGGCTATATGACATCATTGCACTCAGTGTGCTAGAGGACAGTACAGTTCTAGGGGACACTCCATGATCCAAACAAGGTCCCAGCCCTTGGGGGCTGAGAATCCAGTAAGAAATGCAGATAAATAATTATGTTTTTTTCCACAGAATTCTGTGCTGGAAATGGCAGTGGGGAGACTTAATCACATACTTGAAAGGAATAAATCAGAATAGCTGAGGGAAGGAAAGAGCAAGAAAATTCAAAGAAATGTACATTGTTCAACCCTTCTGGAAGATCAGAACGGAAGGGGAATGGCGAGAAGTCTTGTGGGTGAGGCAGGCAGGAGCCAGCCATGGTCAGAGTAAGACTTGGTCTTGAGGACTCCAGGGGCCATCGGAGGGTTTGTGCAGGAGAGTAACCTGATTAGATTTTATTCTTAGAAATTCCCTCTGGCTGATGCCTGGGGAGCCCATTAGAAGGGAGAAGTGGGAGGCAGGGAAATGCGCTGGGCAGCTTTGCTGTGGAGACCAGCTGAGTCAGGTGGCGGCAGTGGAGACAAGCTCAAGATGCAAGAGATGCTCCTTGGAGAACTGACAAGAGCACTTGGTGATTGGCTGTGGACTTTGAGAGAGGGAGGCTGTAGCTTGATGGTCAGGGTCCTGGTTTGAACATCAGGCAGATGCCAGGAGGAAGGACTCTGCTCCCATCACCTGCTGGCAGCAAAGGAGAGAAGGGCGTGATCCCAGCAAGTGTCAGAACAGAGCTGTGACCTGAATGGAGCAGACGAGATGAGGGCACTCGGGGCCAGCCTCATGGGCACTGAGCTGTGCAGTCTCACGGGGTCACACTCACAAGGGCCCTGTGTTTGGCTCAGGGCTCTGCTGGCCACCTTGAAGTTCATAGTGATTTTATCTTTGAACTTGATTTTTGCCAGGGAAGAAGCCCGCCCATGAGCAGAACAGATATATGCAGTGTGAATGTCCTCATTTCTTGGTGTCCTGTGCCCTGGAGCACCGAATCCAGTGGACTGACCACATGTGGCAGCGCAGAGGACTAGGAACGAGTGCAGGATGTTATAAAAACTGACTGCTTTGAGAGTCACCCCCACCCCCACTTCCTGTTCCATATAACGTGGCTACAACTGAGTTAAGTGGGGATCTAACAGCCCCAGAACCATGCTTTGTTCAATCAATTTGCTATAAATGTGGAAAGAAGGCAGCGGTAGCCTATGAAATGTAGCAACCAAGGACTCTTTGTGACTTCCCTGTATTAACCAACCATTTATGTGGAAATGATGACATAGAAGGAAGGAAACAGGACCATGCTTATTTTCTTTTCTTTTGAATCCTTCCTTCCTTATTAAATTGGTAGAATGTGCACAAACCAAGGGTTTCTACTTTTTTGGTGAGAATGTAAGAAATTTCTGGTAAGAAATAGGCATGTATGAACTATAAACTGTGTGATCCTGGTCACTCTAAATAAGAGTTAATGAAGAGTTAATGTTCTTATAATTGCATTAAAAACTGCCATTACACAATATAAAAATGAACAGTAAAATGCATGCTAATTATTCAATGTTTAAATTTTTCTTTCCTTGGAACAACATTGAGCAGCAACTAAGAATACTATGAAGGTAGGAATGCAGAATGGTCTGGCCACTTTGGAAGAGAATTTGTTAGTCTCTCATAAAACTACAGTCTTTGCATATGATCCAGTAACCACCCTCCTGGGTATGTACCAAAATGTGTAGAACGCTTACATCCACACAAAAATCGCCATTCATCTGTTCATGGTGGCTTTATTCATATTGTCAAAATTTAGAAATGACCAAGAGCCCTTCAATAGGTGAGTAGGTCAATAAACAGTGACACTTCTTATGCCCATACAATGGAATATTATTCTGTAATGAAAAGAAATGAGCTATTAAGCTACAAAAAGACATGGAAGAAACTGAAATGCATTTTGCTTAATGAGAGAAGCCAATCTGAAAAGACTCCAAACTGTAAATCCAACTATAAGACATTCTGGAAAAGGCAAAATTAGAGAGTCAGTAAAAAAAAAAAAAAGATCAGTGGTTGCCAGGAGTTTGGGGGGAGGAGGCGGGTGGGATGAGTAAGTGGGGCACAGGGACATTTAGGATAGTGAAATTATTCTGTAGGTTACTATTTGTATACTCAAAACACACAACACAGAGTGTGAATTCTAAGTGTTTGGACTTTGGACTTTAGTTAATAATGTGTCAATATTGATTCACCAATAACATAACAAATTTATCACACAATGCAAGGAGACAGAGGGAGTTCTCTGTGCCTTCTGCTCAGTTTTTCTTTAAAAGCTAATCTAGACACTGGCAAGTTGCAGTCCTCACAGTGTGAGCCTTTTGGGCCGCCTGGAACCTGAGGCCCTCAGTGAGCTCCCCAGTCCCGTCTGCCTCCCAGGCAGGGCATGGAAGCCCTGACAGTGCAGCACCTTGGAACAGAGAGCTCGGGTGTCCGACTTCTGGAGAGCAGCACACCAAAACCCTGGTGCATAACAGAGAAAGGAGGGCGAGAAGCAGCTTCCTGTCTTGGATAAATTCAAGCCGCTTGCCCATGATCATGTTGGAGCCAAATCAAGATAATTGGGCGGTGCTCAGGGCCTGGTGGTCACCAAGCACCCACACAGCGCAGCCCTGAGCACCTCCTTGTGACTCCTGAAGTGCAGGGAAGTGAGAAGGGCCCAGTTGAATTCTGGCGGACCTCCAGGGCTCTCAGGAGATGTTTGGGGTGACATTGTCAATGTTAGACTGGACAAATGCATCTGTTCTAGAATTTTAAAAACCCTTACCAAGAGGGAAACAAGAGATGTTAGCGATGGAGATTGTTGGGTTCATCTAAGCACAGATCAGCGAAAGAGAAGTGTTCTTGTCTAGGCGTTTTTGTATTCAACCTGAAAACCTGAGCTCCCGATGGGCACGCTTAGCTTTGGAAAACTAGTATTTCATCAACACCGACTTGTTTTCAAATTTAGAAGTTTAAAAATAAAATGCTTTCTTTCAAAAACGTCTATTCATTGATAAAAGGATGAAGAAAGCTTGTTCACATGTTATATGTCCCATTTCTGGGACAGGGCTAAGAAGGATCCCAGGGCCTCCACTCTAGGAAGGCCTGGAATGGGCCTCCTTGCCTTGGCTTGGTCCCCTTCTTTGTCACCAGGGAGCCGAGTCATCAAGGACACACTCCCAGGTCAGCTTCTCCATTGGGCTTGCTGGGACTTCAGGTAGACTCTCAGAGCTGGTGCAGGGGGCTTTGCCGATGGCTCCTCAGCCTTGACTCCTTGGCCTACCTTCAACTTAGCCCTTGTCAGAATTTAGGAGTAATGATTTCTTTCCAAATCTATAGGAGATGGAGGCGACATGCTGCCTGGACAACTGGATAATTATCAGCATCATCAGAAGAGATTTTAATCCTCCTCTGTGCCTCACTAAGTCACCTTGGCCTGATTTCTTCACCTCTCTGGGACATGGCTCACCTGTTATAAAAGGAACATGGTGAGGAAGCCAGGTTAAGAAATTTTCCAAGAAAGCTACTGTAGAACCTTAGTATGGCAAAGGGAGTGGGACCTTTCTGGTTGCAGGTAGAGAAAGATAAGAAATGGATTACCTTGGACCTCTTACTTGTCCTCTTGAACCACTGGTGCCCTTGAAACTCCAGAATTTCTACCATGGAGCACAATTCGAAAACCCCTACCTAGTCGACATTTCCTCCTATTATAAGTATCAGAGCAAGATGTTTGTTCAAGGTCATGCAAGGAGTTAGCAGTGGTGATGGAATTAGGACCCAGGTTCCTTGACCTGTAGTTCAGTGTTCTTTGCCTTCACTGTTTTTCCCCAGCCCTGTTGTGGCCACGTTTTGTTTATTGAGTAGGAAATACACTACTAGCCCAAACATGAGCTCTGCCCTCTGGAAATGGAAACAGCAGCCCACACACAAATCATTGCAGCTGCCCCTACCCTAATACCAGCACAGAATGCCAGTGACATGATCCTGCCTCTCACAGGTCACTTATGTTTAAAACCAAGTATGAGATTCCTGAGGGCCCTGGAGCCTCTGATAATGATCTGTCAGAGATCTGGATGAGCTGATAGTTGAGTCTTAAGCAACTTTAGCATTTGTGATCTGTATCAGCCTAGCGCTGAATTATGCATAGTCTTGTATTCTTACAGTTCAGTTGTTTTGTGTGTTGGCCTTAGCTGTCCAGCTAGATGCTCTATCCTACAAGAGTATCACTTTCTCCACACCTGGTGCTTAGTTAATAATGGTTGGTCTAGCATGCATCTTCTTGAGGTCATTGAGCCTATTTCTGGTTGTGAAATGGGAAGAGGAGTCATGACAGAAGAAAGTTCTAGAGGCAGGTAAACTTCTCAGCCTATTGGAAATGACATGGGATCACTTCCCCCAGCATGGTTTAAGTGATGAAGAGCTGAGCCGGCAGCCATTGAGAATGTGTCATGAGTAGTAGCTGCCGTTTTGGAACAGGTACTATGAGGCATGCACTGTGCTGAGCTTGGCAGATGCATGATCTCCATCTGGGATGGACTCCCCACATCACTGTATACATAAGGGAGCTGAGGCTCTGAGAGAGGAGGTTTCAGAACTATGAGAAGAACTCAAGTCTGCCTGACTCCAAAGCTAGACCAGAGCTTGATTAAGACTTCATGATCATAATCTCCATATTAAAATCACCAAGGGAAATATCCTTGGGTTTTGAACGACCCTATGGGTAGCATAAAGTATTGGTTTAACATATTTTTGGATATCCCTCAGCCTGGTCTTTCCCTTCAGCCCAGAGGCTGCTTCTTCCTCCTGCAGCCTTCCAACAAATTTAGATTCTCCAGATGAAATGGCTAGAGAATGTATCATCAGTAAGTTCATAAACAAGACACATGCCTGTGTCCCAAATGAGTGACAGCAAAACCTAGAAGACAGCTCAAGGTCTTACACAGAAGATGTCAGTGTTCATTCTCTGCATCCTGTTGGTCAAGGCAAATCATGAGACCAGCGCAGGGGGGCCATTATGATAATATCCTACCACATAAGGCAATTGTCAGAATCTAGAATGTTGGAGCCAAAAAGGACTCTTGACTTTTACTAAATCAGTTACTGTGAGCAATCACTCTGAGTTACCAGGAAATTCAAACACATCTGGGTGCTGAATGTGGCTTCCAGCGCCAGCCAACCAAACATGGGGTCTGCCTTCTTCCCTGAAAGCCTGGCATCTCCTGCCCTCCCCCAAGCTTGCCACTTTTTATACATGTTGCAGCCTCAACACATTTGCTATAAATTTTAACAAATTGGTGAGGAATTTCTATAGAGAGACTGAGTGAGAGTCAACACTTCATCGGGGGACGAACCATCTGGGAGAGCAGCCAGGGTTTTTTTTTAATAATTTGTTTTTATTGTGCTAACATTGCTTTACATTGTTTATGCATCAGAAGTCAATTTTAACAAGAGCGCATGAAAGCACAGCCAGCCTATCCTATTCGTTGTGTTGTTACTAATCTAAGTGGTGGATCCCAGGAAAAATTCAGTCTGTTTGTAAATGGGCTTTTAAATGTGCGCATCATGTATAATTGGAACGTGTCACCTGATCCCTACATTTAATTCACCCGTGTGGTCAAAAATATTTTATATTTTGGGCCTCCCTGGTGGCACAAGGGGTTAAGCACAGCACTGTGAAGCTATCCACTACCTCTGCGGCACAAGTTTGATCCCCGGCCAGGGAGCAACCCACATGACGTGGCAGACCTCTCTTGTCTCGCCCGCTGATCCCCTCAGTAGTGTATTTCAGTCAATCTGCCTGTTCTGCTCCACTCTGTCTCTGGTGAATCCTCTCATTCCCCACACCTCTGGCCTGTACCCCAGTTCTTGTATGCATAAATAAATAAATCTATTAAATTAAAAAAATTCATATTTTAAAATATTTTATCTTTTAGAATATATTATCTTAAATTATATTTCTATGAAATACCTAATTTCGGGGGGGGTAGGACAGCCTCTCAGGTCTGATCTCTTTCTTTAGAAAAGTGGTTCTCAGCCAAGGATTTTTTTTCCCCTGGGGGACATTTGTCAATTGCTGCAACATTTCTTATTATCTTGATGAAGGAGAGGCGTTCCTGGCGCCTAGTGGGGTAGAGGTCAGGGATGCTGCCAATCAACCTCTGCAGCACAGGTCAGTCCTCCAAACGAAGAATTGTCTGGTTCAAATGTCAGTGGTGCCGCTGTTGTTAAACCCACGTTAGGAGTTCCATGTGACAGCAGCATTGCCCTGTTTTATGTTCCCTGGAGACTTTATTGCTCATCTCCATAGGTAAGGTAAATGGAATTAATCAGCCTTTTTACACCACTAGCCTCTGTGACTGTCACCTGCGGCCTTGATCGTGTTAACACAGAAGGCACCTGGGAGCGTGGGCACAGGGCACGCATGCCTGATTGAGGACAGCTGGAGCCTGGGTGTGCACGCATGCGTAATTGTGCACACCTGCGCCTAGAGGTCAGGGCTGTAAGGGCGGTGTCACTGAGAGATGGGGAACGGCTACAGGGGACAGCTACGGGAGGGTGAATGACCGTCGAAGAGGCTAGAGCACGAGAAGACACCAGAGAGCCCAGAGAAAGAGCGTAAAGATTCATTGGGGGCTGGGAAGCTCGCTTGCTTGCCTGCCTCCCAGCCCCCTGCCTGACCTATGCCTGCTTCCTTGCATGCCAGCCTCCCTACCTGTGTACCTGGCTCCCTGAGAGCATTAAAGCCTGAAAATTCCACCGAGGGCTCCGGGACTCTCCGAAATCCAGAGTGAATCTGCCCTGTGCTTGCTGGCACAATACCATGCAAAGTGTTGTTTTCTTTCATTCCAATGTGTGCCCAAAAGACCAGGATTGGCAGGTGGAATGTGACAAGTCAAGATATGGGCAACTTGCTTTCTGAAATATTTAGAAGGAAAGGAACACGGGAGTACATTTTGATTTCAGTTGTGAAATACATAGTTCAGAAAAGAGATTGTTCAAGACTTCCGTCATGATTCATCACAATGGAGGGGCAACTGGATACGTTAGGACACAATTACCAGGTAAATATTTTTCTAACTACTAAGAGATGTTACAGAGATTTGCCCAGGGATGGGGTTGTTTGGGTGAACTTCTAATTTTCCTTCATTTTTCATGCATGTCAAGTAAAAGTGTAGTAGGAAACAAGCCTATTTCTCAGAAGGACGTGGGTTGACAGGTGGAATGTGACAGATCAAGGTCAGGACTGGGCAATTTTTAAAATATTGGTTCTGGAATTAGGCTCTTCCCCAGGGTTCTCTCAGTGATGGAGGCCTGGGTGAGGCCGGCCAGGTGATTCCTGTTGCCAGCACTAATTGTAAAGGCAGAGAGTGGAGAGTAGAATTTCCTATGTACGGGCCAAGGATCTCAGGCTTAGGGAGTTTACTTAATAATTTGCTAAATAACACAACTAATAAGAATTTAAGCTTCTGATTCCCTATCCTGCCTCTTCTAGGTTGGGTCACTTTCTTACTGACTTGGTATGTTGGTTGAGAGTCAAAAATAACAAGTTTTGGGAATATAAATTGGAACAGTCAGTATGGGAACAGTATGGTGATTCCTTTAAAAACTAAAACAAAAAATATACGATCCAGCAATATCACTCCTAGGTATTTAACTGAGGAAAGCGAGAACACTAATTTCAAAGGATAAGCACCAGTATATACATAGCAGCGTTATTCACAATAGGCAGGACAGAATCAACCTAACTGCTCACCAGGAGATGATTAGATAAAGCTGTGGTATATATACTCAATGGAATACTGCTCAGCTGTTTACAAAGATGAACTATTACATTTTGTGACAACATGGATGGAACTTGAGGTGATTATGCTAGGTGAAGTAAGTCAAAGTTGTGGGTTCCTATTACTGGCTACTAACTGGCCACTCATGGGCAACTATGACCTACTTGCTATGTACAAATCACAGCAGGGCACTCCTTGACCACCTAGGGAGCATCGCCCGTATCACAAGGCAGGCCCGGGGATGCCTAGGCTGCTGTTGACCTGATTACGTGACTATCTCCATGGCGGTCTTGGGATAACTCCGCCTGTGATAACATCATATTGTGCTGATGCAGCTGTCTCTTGGAACATGGTCACGGTGTCCCCTTCCCTGTCCCTCGTAAAATATTTTTTTTAAAGATTTATTTATTTATTTGTTTATTTATTTATACAAGCATTGGGTACAGTCAGAAGTGCGGGAGGGTGAGAGGATTCACCAGAGCCAGAGCGGGGAGCAGAGCAGGCAGAAGGACCGGGGCACACTGCTGAGGGGAGCAGCGGGCGGCAGGAGAGGTCTGTGCGCCATGTGGGACCCTCCTCCAGTGGCCGGGGAGCAGCCAGGGATTGAACTGGCGCTGCAGAGGCTGCGGGCAGCTTTGCAACCCAGCGCTCAACCGCTGCGCCACTGGGGAGGCCCTAAAATTTTTTTTTAATAAATTTTATTTTTATATTCCCCATACAATTGCAACCCCCTAATTTTGACCCCAATCCCTCGTAAAATTTTGTCCCCACTTCCTATCCCACCCACTGGACCTTATTCCTCATGCCATTGTCATGTGATCAGGTTTTACCTGCCCTTTATGATTTCAATAAATGTCACAAGAACTTCTGCTCAAGTGGCAGAGTCTTGCCTTGCAAATCTGCTCCACGACTGCTGTGTCCCTCATGGCATGCCCGCCTCAAAGCGGCAACAAAATTCCTGTCGCAACAAAAGTGAAAGACAATGACTGGGCGATTTTACTCATAAATTGAATATAGACAAGCATACATCCTGGCAAAATAAAACAAAAGTAACTCTCAGAGTCTGTGAGAAAGTAGGGAGAGGAAAGGGTCGAGGGTGCCAGTTTAGAGTGTGAATGGCAGTAGATCTTGGGTGGTAGCTGAGTGAGTTACATACACATATCAAGGCATGAAGCTCTACTCCCCAAATTATACAGTTTTCTAAATGAATGGTGAGTCAATAACATTTGATTTAAAAAATAAAAGGAAATGGAATCTATATTACACCATTTTTCTATGACTTTGGGGAAGTATTTAATCTCTAAATCTCAGCTTCCTCTTTGATAAAATGGAATAGCAATAATGTCTAGTGTGTCCAAGGGCTCCTGCAATCTCCATAATCTTTTTGACTCCATATCTCTCTCACTGGGTGCCCATGTATTCCAGTCTCACACCCACAAGGGTGAGTGGTGGCCCCTGGGGGGAAGGGAAAAAAGAAAAGATCAGTGCTGATTAAATGGAGGGATGAGGGGCAGCAGGGTTTGCTGCTTCCCTTCAGGCTTCCTCAGTGCCAGGGTCAAAGAGGCTGCGAACAGAGAGAGTGGGTGGACATGGCCATGCAGTGCAGTTGATGGCTGAGATTACTGTTGCATCAGAAACAGCAGAGTCAAGCTAAAGAGTGTTGGACAGAGCAGAGTTCACTCATTCATTCGTCCAGCCAGACAGCCATTCACCAGTGACCATCAGCTAGTTTTCATTGAATCCAAACCCTGTGCCAAGCACATGGAGGAGAGTGAAAGTTGACAATGAATTTTTTTTTTAAGATTTATTTATACAATGTACAGGTGTACAGGCCAGAGGTGGGGGTGGTGAGAGGATTCACCAGAGACAGATCGGGGAACAGAATAGACAGATTGACTGAAATACACTGCTGAGGGGAGCGATGGGCAAGTCAGGAGAGGTCTGCTGCAGACCTCTGGCCGGGGATTGATCTCATGCTGCAGCAGCTACGGATATCTTCACAGGTTGTGTCTTAACTCCTTGCACCACTAGGGAGGCCCAATGAGGTTGAACAGGGGACAGGTAAAGGTGTGGGCTTGGGCACTAACTACCTGAGTGTACCTCCCAATGCTGCCCCGTCCTTGGTCAAGCGCTTTCATTTCTCTGTGTCTGTTTCTCTATCTTTCAAGTTGGAATAATAATAACAACACCCATACTCAAGAAATACTCAGAGCATGAAGTGATATAATGTAGATAAGGCACTTAGTACCTTGCCAGGCACTGCATAAGTATCCCATCAATGTTAATTATCGTCATCCCTGTTACATGATGATGTGACAGTTATGGAAAGAGACATTAGCTGCCTGTTGAGGCCACCGAAGGAAGATGGAGTGTTAAGGTAAGAAAATAAAATGGAGAGAAAATTTTTTTAACAATTTATTTATTTGTGCATACAAGAACTGGGGTGTTGGCCAGAGGTAAAGGGAGGGTGAAAGGATTCACTAGAGAAAGAGTGGGGAGCAGAACAGGCAGACTGACTGAAATACACTGCTGAGGGGAGCAGTGGGCGAGACAGGAGAGGTCTGCTGTGCCATGTGGGTAGCTCCCTGGCTGGGGATTGAACTCATGCCACGGTGGCATGAGTGGCAGCGATAGCTTGATAGCACTAAGACTTTAACCCTGTGCCACCAGGGAGGCCCAGAAGATTTTTTTTAAAAGTCTTTATAGCTAGTGTTTTTGTTGTGGTTCTACCTGGGCAAAAGAATGAAGATGCAGAAAAGCTTCCATGAGATGAGAACTCAGACACCACTAAAACATATGCGTACTTACCCATAGTCCAGCAGGCACTGCTTTTTATATCCTTGACCTTAGAACAAGGCTGTGAGTGAGGGACTCCCCTGGATGGCTCCCTGTGGCTGCCACACTGATGGGAGCCCAAGGTCAAGGTGCAGCAGGGCTGGCTTCTGCGGAGGCCTCTCTCCAGGGCTTGCAGACACCGCCTTCTGCATCCTCATGGGGTCCCCTGTGCTTGTCTGGGTCCCATCCTCACAGCTCATCTTTACTCAGTCACCTTTTTAAAGATCTTACCTCTAAACATGTTTATATTCTGAGGTATGGGAGGGGGTGGAGACTTCAACATATAAATTTTGAGGGGACACAATTCAACCCCTAGCAGAAGGTGCGTCTCCCTCGGGAGGCCCCGGCGAGCATCTATCCCTCATCTCTTCTAGACTCTGGAGGGGCCAGCATTCCTTGACTTGTGGCAGCATCATTCCAGCCTCTTCCCACAATGACACTGCCCTCCTCTTGTTTGCAAGTCTTCCTTTCCCTCCCTCTCATGAGGGCATTTGTGACAGTATTTAGGGCCCACTGAGATAATCCAGGGTTACCTTCTCATTGTAAAACCCTGAATCTGCACAGACCTCCTTTGCCAAGTAAAGCAACACTTGCAGGTTCCAGGCAATTTGGATTTGGGTATCTTTTGGGGGACTATGTTTCAGCTGCCACACCATTCCATTACACAGGGAAAACCGATGCCCCTCAAGGTGAGGCAAACTGCCCAACATCACAGAGACAACAGAAGCCAAGGCAGGTCTCCAAACATAAGGGTCCAAACTGAACTGTGTTCAGTGCTCCTTTTAGATCAGTAAGTTATGCCCCAGCTGACAGCAGAATGGGAGAAGGATCCTTGAGGACGTTCCCCTTCAGAGGGGATGAGTGCAGCAGACCCAGCCAGGCCATTGTGGTGGGAGAACCCTATTGTCATCTACTGGAGGTGAGACCAGAGACCTGTACTTGTTGTCAAGCAAATTCCTAGAAGCAAGGAATGTGACATGAGCCTTAGATCCAGAGAAACTGAATTGACTTTGGAAAATTCTCAGGTACAAAGGCCAGGGCTGCTGGAAGAGCTCTGAGGTGATTTTGCAGGGCAGGCTGAGGCTGGAGGTGATGCTTATTCCCCTCAGGAATGAAGCAGTGGACACAGAACCACTTTCCAGGACTTATTCAAAGAGAGGGTGAGAGTCTGCACTGGGGTTTGGACCCAGGGAGGGAAGGGGAGAATGGGGCTGGGACTCTAGCAGGTGTTTTTCTGTTCAAGGAAGTAGATACCTGCTACAAGCACAAAGAGAAGCTACAGTGACCGCGCATCCTACTTTGCCTCATGCGTCCTATCATTTTGCACAATAAGTTCCACATCCAGGAAAACCTGTAACCTGGGCAAACCTGTATCCTGGGCAAACACGACTAGTCACCTAGAGTGCTCCTAAATGTATTTAATGTATTTCAGGCAGCAAGGCCCAGGCCACAGCTATGTCACCCCGAGAAAGAGAAAGCACCTGCCCCTGCAAGCTGATAATATAAACAGATAAGATAAAAAGAGATGCATCTGTGGAATGTAAGTTTGGTTGCTCTATGAGAGCGAGTAACAGTGGATTCCCTAGGTAGAAGGCTATTTCTCTTCCACTTTAGCTTGTACTCAAGTTCAGAATTAGGAGCAACTCTGCAGAGTGGGGGGCCCAAGCTTTTTCTAGCTTGCTGCTCCATAGCTCCAGGGTGTTGCTCTGTTCACAGGAACCAGCATGTCTGTGCTCCTGTCTGACTTCTCAGCTCTCCCACCTCCCATGTAAACAATCCCTAGATCAAATTCCCATGGTTAAATGTCTAGACAGGTTTCTGCTCTCTTGAGTGCATGGTGATAAAGAAACCATGAGTTGAAAATGATAAGCACTACAGATCAGAATGGACAAAAGCATGCCACGGGCCCATCCACTCAGACATCTGCAGGGAGGCAGGACAGAGGGCGTAGGCGTGCAGCAGCTCCATCTGAGATGGGGCTGCTTGCAAGGATTGTCTGTGAGAAGGTAGCTTGAGCTGGGTGAAGCTGTGACGTCCAATGTGGGTGTAGGCTGTGTCAGTGGGCTCCTGAGTGGCATGAACCCAAAGAGAGTGGGCGGGGCTGAGTAGGGGGTACCCAGTGGCCTGGCTGGAGAAAGCCAGAACTATCACTGAGGAAGGTGGTGGGGCAGTCGGGAAACCATGCCTAAATGCCCAGGAGGTTGGAAAGTGGTGCAAGGAGGGCAACAGAATCAGTAAAGGCAGGTGACAAGAGATTGCCGAGTGTTTTTGTTTTAGTTCTACCTGGAACTAAAATAGGTAGAACTGTTTACCTGAGGAAGGATGCCAAAGGCAATCAGTTAAAGTCCCTGGTATGAATTGAGCCATGTCCCTCAAATTCTTATGCTGAGGTCCTACCCCCAGTACTTCGGGATGTCACTGTTCCGGAGATAGGGTTTAAAAGAGGTGACTAAGCTTAAATGAGGTCATTAGGGTGAACCCCAGTCCAGTCAGACTGGTGTCCCTTTAAGATGGAGAAATGAAGGCACAGATAGGCAGAGAGGGAACAGTGGGTCACCTGCCAGCCCCAAAGGACACCTAACCTGCAGGAACCCCTGTCTTAGACTTTTCAGCCTCCAGAACAATGAGAAAATGAATTTCTGCTAATTCAAGTCTGTGGTGCTTGTTACAGCAGCTGCAGAAAACGAATGCAGTCTATGTACCAAAGCATTTCCAAGCCCTCCCAGCACACTTACCTGGGCTCATTTTGCCAGATTAAACCTTTCTTTTCTCTCTCTTTTTTCTTTTAA
This sequence comes from Talpa occidentalis, assembly GCF_014898055.3. Lineage (NCBI taxonomy): Eukaryota > Metazoa > Chordata > Mammalia > Eulipotyphla > Talpidae > Talpa > Talpa occidentalis. Next base: position 135,485,441 of record NW_023603184.1, read on the forward strand.
ATTTTAAGAAAGAATTAAAATACACAGAAGTCTGAAGGATATTAAATACTCATGCTCTCATTATGCAGAATTAGCAACTGTAAAAATATTTTCCTATTTGTTTCAAGCACTTTTGAGAGAATAATTAAAACATTACCAATATGGTTAAAGTTCATTTGACCACAACCCTTTCCTCTTCTGCCCCCTTTTCTGAGAGGCAATTGCTATTAAGGAGCTGATGTGAATTCTTTCAATCCATGTGTCCATGAAAAACATTTGGAATTGGTTTATGTCAGTTTTTAATTCTTGCAATCACGCTACATGTCTCGTGAGCTGTGACTCTGTGACTTCCCAGCCTCGTGATTTGTGTCTCTTGAAGCACAGCAGGCAAACCAGGGGACAGGACATCATGTCGCTGGTCAGGGACCAGCAGAGCACACACAACAGCCTGTGCAATAGTGACATTTCCCCTGCAGAGTACGTCAAAGAGAAATCTCCAGGAGGGGCTAAATCTTTACACATGCTAATTTCCTTCTTTAACAAAGAAAAAGTCCAGACTGGAAATTTTCAACAAGCAATGAAATCTGGCTAGATTTTCATACCATTGTCATTTTCTTTGAATTTACTTTTGTGATTACCTTCTATTTCAGGTTAGGTGATATTGGTCTTTTATTTATGACATTGGGGTAAAGTCAGCTTATAAAATAGATTCAAGGGTAAAAAAGTTGCTTGACAAATGAAAATATTAAGCCAATAATGGCACAGATGGCATGTGGAAGCTGAAAATGAGTGAAGGGTGTTCATGAATAGGATTATGGGGAAAGACAGAGATGACCACGGGCATGTTGGTGTCTCTGTCTGTGGCCAGTCTGACTGCACCTGGCTGTGGAATGCTTTCTGTTCATCAATGCTTGTAACCCCAAGAATGAATGACTAGTGCCCTTTTGCAAATCACGACACTGAGGTCCATAGGGCTGAAGTGAGGGATCTACCCATAATTGAACTACATGACTGGAACTAAGTCTTTTTTTATTTTTTTTTTTTATTTTACACATTTTTTTTACATCATTTTTGCACCATGTATGCATTTTCATCTTGGTTATATTCCCCATACAATTCCCACTCCCCTTGTTTTTATCCTACTTCCTTCTCCCCTCCTCACTATAGTGTGTCTCTGGTTTATAGTTGCCTGTTGATTTTGATTTTTACTTTATTATAATTAGTCTTTTTCCTGGTCCCTTATTTAGGTTTTCTAGATTCCTGCTATGAGTGAGACCATCTGGTATTTTTCTTTTTCTTTCTGGCTTATTTCGCTGAGCATGATCCCTTCCAGCTCCATCCATGTTGGTGCAAACTGCATGAGTTTATCTTTCTTGCTTGCTGAGTAATATTCCATGGTGTATATGGACCACATCTTCTTCTTTTTTTTTTAAAGATTTATTTATTTATTTATTTATTTTTTATTTATGCTAGTACTGGGTACAGTCAGAAGTGCGGGAGGGTGAGAGAATTCACCAAAGCCAGAGCAGGGAACAGAACAGGCAGACTGACGAAGTACACTGCTGAGGGGAGCAGTGGGCGCAACAGGAGAGGTCTGTCGCGCCATGTGGGACCCTCGCCGGTGGCCGGGGATCGAACTGGTGCTGCAGAGGCTGCAGGCAACTTCGCAGCCCAGCACTCAACCACTGCGCCACCAGGGGAGGCCCTGGACCACATCTTCTTGATCCAGTCATCTATTTTGGGGAATTTGGGTTGTTTCCATAGCTTTGCTATTGTAAATAGTGCTGCTGTAAACATAGGGGTGCAGGTGCCCTTTTGAATTAATGTTTCTGTGTCCTTTGGGTAAATACCTAGAAGTGGAATTGCTGGATCATGTGGAAGCTCCATCTTTACAAGCTCTCCATAGTGGTTGGACCAGTTTGCACTCCCACCAGCAATGCAGGTGGAGTGCACATCTTTGCCAACATTTGTTGTTGCTAGTTTTTTTAATATGTGCCATTCTCACTGGTGTAAGATGGTATCTCATGGTAGTTTTGATTTGCATTTCCCTGATTACAAGTGATGTTGAACATTTTTTCATATGCCTGTAGGCCATTTGCATTTCCTCTTTGGAGAAGTTTCTTTTTAGCTCTCCTGCCCATTTTTTCTTTCTTTTTTCTTTTTTAAAGAATTATTTATTTATTTATACAAGCACTGGGTACAGTCAGAGGCACGGGAGGGTGAGAGAATTCACCAGAGCCAGAGCAGAGAGTAGAACAGGCAGAGTGACAAAGTACACTGCTGAGGGGAGCAGCGGGCGGCAGGAGAGGTCAGTGTGCCATGTGGGACCCTCGCCTGGCGGCCGGGGATTGAACCGGTGCTGCAGAGGCTGTGGGCAGCTTTGCAGCCCAGCGTTCAATCACTGTGCCACCAGGGAGGACCTCTCCTGCCCATTTTTTGACTGGATTATTTGCTTTGTTTTTGTTGAGTCTTATCAGCTCTTTGTAGATTTTTGTGATCAGTCCTTTATCATTAGAGTTGCGTGCTAAATTTTTCTCCCAATTGGTGGTGTGTCTCTGTTTTGTTTACTGTCTCTTTTGCTGTACAGAAGCTCTTTAATTCATGTAGTCCCCACTATTTATTTTTGCCTTCACTATCACTGCTTTGGGTGATGTGTCTTTAAAGATGTCACTGAGGTGTAAGTCATGTAGTGTTTCACCTATATTTCCTTCTATATATTTCATGGTTTCAGGTCTTATGTCTAGTTCTCTAATCCATTTTGAGTTGGTTTTTGTGCATAGTGTGATTTTTATCACTTTCATCTTTGGTTGTGTTTGGAAGTGAAGTCAACAGAACAAGGGACCATGCCCAGGAGGCTTGAGGACCTTGCTCATGGGTGTATACCTCCCATTGCCTCCCTGAAATGGGGTATGTGCAGCCTGCTTTCTGAGTCCTGTACCATCTGGCCCCCCTTTACACCCTAGCCCCAATGGCTACTGCCTCCCAGGCAGCCTACTCATGGGCCATGCAGGCCCTGGGAGGATGGAGCAGAGACAGTTGAAATCACAGAGTAGCCCACAGAGTCTCATGTGGGGTGAGGCTTGGCTGGCCTCCCAGGCTGGCAGTGGCACCACATCTTCAGTAGACACCTGAGCTTGGGCCTCCAGCCTGTGATCCAGAGTACCCTGGGTAGCTGGTCCAAAGGAGAGGGAGATTGATTCCCCCAGCCCTTTCAGGACCCCATTTGTCATTTTGCTCTAAGCTCCCCCAATTATGTAGCCAGCCCCAACTACTAAGTTAGCATGAGGGATACTGCATGTACCCCTGCAGAAAAGTAAGAATCCAGAGGGAAAAATCCAGGAGGGAGGAAAAGGGCTTAGAGGAAACCTTGGGGAGCAAGCAGAAAATACCACAGAGCACAAGAGGTCCCCCACCTAATCTCCATCTCAGTCTGAGTGCACTATGCTCCTCCTTGGGAGCATCTGAAAAATGAGGAAGCTGGGTCAGAAGAGGGCCCTGAGGCACACCCCGTCTCTGGGGAGAGACTGGGAATCCATTGACTCTGGGATAAGTGCCCGGCCATTTCATATTGGGGCGACACTGCATAGCATCACACCATCCGTGCAGATGCACCCCCACCCCGACAGCAGCACATGCCACAGGGGCTCCACGTGAGGAACCTTTGCACCGTAAGTTCTCTGGAGCTCCTGGGCACACCCAAAGTGGCTGTGATTTGGGGCGCATCCTCCGAAGGCCAAGAGTGTGGGAGGCTGACGGAAACACTCAAGCACCCAATGAGGCAGAAAAGGAAAACATTCAAAATGAGCAAGAGAGATCTTTGACAAGGGCAAACAGGAGAAGATGGCAGTGGGAAATCAGGCGAGTTGAAAAAAAAACGGAAAGGAAACCGAAGTCCGTGCGTAGAGTAGACATCGATGGCTTAGCAGATAAAGCCGTGGAGAAAACCTCGGCAGGAAGCAGGAGAATTCCATGAAACGGAGCTGACTCAGGGAATGTTTGCACTAACGGGCCTCGGGGGAACTTACCTAAATTCCATGGCGGGAGTGACAGCTGCTAGTCTGGTTGCTGATGGGCCACTGATTAATTTCTGGGGCCAGCTGGCCGAAGCTCTGGAAAGAAAGGGTGGGTAGACACTGTCTCCAAAGAAAGCAACTCCTCCAGGGCTTGGGGGAAAAGTAAGAAAGGAGGAGGAGAACAGACTTTGAAGGGAGTAAAGGAGCAAATGGCATGGCAAAAATGCTTAAATTCAAAAAGCAAGCCCGGCGTCAGGGGAAATGAGCAGAGAAATGACGCAGGCAGTGGGGAACAGGACAACCACGAGAAGGACAAAAATGAAAATGGGATTTCTGATGTCCTGAGCCATGGGATAAATGGATGGCTTTGTTTGTGGAGAAGACATGTGAATACTTAAGTTACACATTTCATAATTTAATTGCATAATTTGTACAAAAAAAAATTAGCAGCCCACACAAAACAAGACCAAATGTTATTTGTGGTCACCTGGATTGAAAAGGAGGCTCTCCAAGGAATTGGCCAAGCTGAACACATGAGTAGAATTATTTTTTCCCAGAGCATAGGCCCTCTGAGAGCGAGAACCACAGGTCAGAAAGAGGGTTCAGACCCGAGCTTCAATCTGTGCTCTGCCCTTCTTCGAGCTGGCCTTGGAGACATTTAAATTGCAGCATCATTACTCGTCAAAGCCGAGTCCTATTTGTTGCGCTTGTGCACAGGGAGTTACAAGCTCTATGGAAAAAATGTGTGCGTAATAGCTTTGTAAACTGAAAATCACTCTAAATGAAAGGCACTATTCCTTTGCACATTGCTTTGTTTATTTCCAACCCGAGCACACCCTTTATCCCCACTCAACAGTGACTGCACAAAGTTAAAATCAAAATGCTGCAATAATTCAGTCCACTTTGTCCTTCATTTTATCTCTCTTATCAGTGAAATGTGGACTGAAAATGGGGCTCGTCCACTCATTTGTTCATTTTGTTATTTTATTGGATCCATCATTCACTCTGCTCATGGTAGCTGAGACCCAGCTGGGGGCCAGACTCCCTCCAAGGCACCAGCGGGTGGAAAGCGACATTTCTGTCTCCTTGGCTGATGAGAGCATTGGCAGGAGAAGGCTCTTCCCCAGCTCTTTACTCCAGTCACACTGGAGCTCATCTAAGTTCTATTTTGATTTTTGACGAGCCAAGGCAGGTTCTAGAGATTCGTTTGCCTTCTGCCTGGGAAGTGACTTTCCTGAGACCCCTCTCAGTTTTCAGCTTAGTGTGTAAATTAACCCCATACTTGGAAAGGCCACTTCCCCTCTTCGTCCCCCCAATTCGTCACAGCTATAGAATGGCACCCTCTTCTTGAACTGCAAACTCCGTGAGACCAAAGCTTCCTTCCTCCCAAATTAGCCTAGATTCTAAATCCCACAGCTCAAAATATGCTGGCTGTGGGCGCTTATCACTGCCATCAGCCTAAATGCCTTTGTTGTTGTTTATGAAGTTAAAGTACATTTCCCATAACATGTACTATTTTGCCTATTTTTAATTAAATTGCTTTGTTGAATTGTAGGAGCTCTTTAGAGAATCTGGATTTCAACCCATGTCAGATTTATGATTTGCAAGTATTTCCTCCCCTTCTGTGAATTGCCTTTTTTACTGTCTTGATAGAGTCCTTTGATGCACAAAGCTTTTAATTTCTATGACGTCTGAGTCATCTTGTTTTTTTGTTTCCTGTGCTTTTGGATTCCTATCAAGAAATCATTGCCAACTGCAATGTCATGAACATGTTCCTCTGTGCTTTCATCTAAGACTTGTATGGGTTTCAATTTAGGTCTTGGGTGCATTTTGAATTAATTTTTGTGTGAGGTGTAAAGTAAGTTTCCAGCACCCTTTGTTGAAAAGATAACGGTCTTTCTCGCCACCAAATGGTGGCCGAACCCTTAATGAAAACCTACTGTTTGTATGAAACGCATCTCCTCTTGAAGTCTTGTCTCTCCTCACCTTGGCACCCTTGTCACTGCTTTAGTCCAGGGCATGGTGAGTCCATACATGCGTGGTGAGTGAATGAATCTGCAGCCACTTCTGTGAGAAGATGTCTTATGCAGCCCGATCCTCTTTTGCTGCTGTTAATTCGTTTCTAAAGTCTTGCCTATTTTCTCTCAGCCCCACTTCTGTGTCTACACTCCTATGAGCATTAGCCCACACATGCTTACTTTGCTGTTTCTTTGAGTAAATGCTTTTTCTCTCCAGTGTGGCAGGGACTCTGTAACCCTATAACTGGAGACATGTCATTCCATGTAGATTTGCTGATGTTGAAAAAAATGGAATAGAGTGTCCAGGTGAGTCATGAAGAGATCACATACGCACCATCCTGCACCTCCTCTTTGGCAGATGGGAGACAGAGCACCCTTTCCCACTGAGAGGGCTGGAGCATCATTGGGGAGCTTCTTCCCACCTCACAACTTGGACATCACCCCAGGTTCCCACCCTCAGTTTATTTATTTCAGTCTTGTCTCAGTCTGTTTTCTGTGACATCTCTCTGGAAGGTCTTGGGAAGCATGAGTCCTAAGTGATCTTTTGACAGGTAAGGGCATGAGGACTCCCCTGGGGAAAGCAATTTGTCCAAGGCCCTAGTTTACAAGTGGCAAAATCAGAATGAGAATTCATTCCTTTTTATGTCCCAATCCAGGGCTCTCTTTTTATAGACCTGGGTGGAAACCCAACATAACCCACACAGGAGAAAATGGGGAACTTTCTTATGTAACCAAGTACACAGCTTTGGGTGCCCTGGGCCTGTCACTTACTAACTTTGATTGTGGCAAATCATTGCAATTTTTGAATGTCAGTTTCCTCATATATAGAAACGGGCATGTAGCACATCCTGAGAAGAGTTGTTATGAGAATTAAATTCACAACCTGGAGACAATTACTCTGGGAGGAGATCTCATTTAGTGTAAAGAGCATGGGCTTGAGCTTGAATCCTGACTCTGTCATTTCTTGGCAGTAGAACCTAGGGGGAGTTACTTGACCTCTGAGCTCAGGACCTTGATTTCTGTACGTGTAAAACGAGGGTAATAATTGTACTGGCTTCAGAGATTAAAGGAGAGTGTGCGTCGATGGCCTCAGCGTGGTGTCTGGCACACGGCGAGCCTTCTGCTCTTATAGACGACCCCACTGTGTCCAGCAGAGGCACCCCAGGAACTTTTGCTTCCTTCTCTCCTTCACAAGCCAATACTGTAAACATGATAATGGGAACCACATTTTAACTATTAGAGGGAGAGGAAAAAAGTTTTCTAGGACTTTAGAACATTCTAGGCAACCACTGTCCCTCATTATCTGTCCTGCTCTGTTACTTACATGCACGTTTCTGGCACTAACCTGCAAGCTGTGCCAGGATGGGTCATGTCTACTCACCTTTGTTTGCCCAGCAGTCAGACAGACTCAGTATCGGGTGACAGCAGATGACCAAAAATGGTCATCTCAATGGTTTGTGGAATCATTGTCACACACTGGCTTTTCAGGGGGAAAAAACTCTGAAGCATCGCATGAAAAGGGTAATTAATAAAAAGTAGCATGAGTATTTACCTGGTGGGGTATAAATATCAAATAATAAAATCCTGGCATCCTCTCTGTATCAGGTCCTGTTCTGAGACTGTGTGATGCATTCTGTCCTTGCCTCGCCGTGTGAGGGGTGTGCTGTCTTAAACCACTCCATGAAGGAAGACACTGAGGCACAGAGAAATTATGAAACTTGCCAGAGGTTATATAAGTAGGGAGCAGCAGAGGCTGGCATGGAACCCACGCAGCTTGGTCAGAGCCCAATCTTCTTCTATCAAGTATCCTGGGAGATGCCTGGTCACTGTTAGCTCCTCAGGGAAAAAAGTCTCACCTCCTAGAATAGCTCAGGCCATCAGAGGTCTGTATTCTGCAAGCTAGTTAGGCAAGAGAGATTAGTTCTGTCAAATGTTTTTGCGCTGACAATAGAGTTTGCTTTAAAAAGGTTCTTTGCTGACTGATTCCCTAAACTCCTCTCACACCTCCTTGTCATGCCCTGTACCAGAGACCCAAACCACATGGGAGGACCTTTCTCTGCATCCATACTTGTCTCTCAGCTGGACAGATGAGCTACTTAAGAGGCCCAATCAGGTCTCTTTAATCTCTCCATTTCCTGCCGTGCCTAGCACAGTGCTTGGCACAGAGTAAGCGTTCCGAAAATAATTGTGGAATTTTTTAACTAAATTAAATCTTCACAGTGGAAAAACAAGAATGAAATAGTTCATGAAAATGCAGAAAGTAATCTGTAATATCACAGTGCCAGCGATTTATCAGATTTTATGCCTCCTTTTCATTAGGCAAATGACACATGTTTACGGTAGAAAAATGAGAAAATGCAGATAAGCAAAGAGAAAAATGTTAAAATCGGTTAGGATTCCGTGATTAAAATTTTAATTTGTTGCCTTCTACTCCTTTTTGCTTTGTCTGTGCTCACTGCTGATCTTACAATTTGCATGACAATGGTGAATGCACAGAACCAGATTTTCTAACCATTTCCCCCCTTAACTCCATTTCACATAGCCTTTGCGTTGCACCCATCTGTTCAATAGGGCTTCGCTATTATTATCCTTCATTGTAGAACTTTTAGAAAAATCAGTTTAGAAAAAATCAATTTAGAAAAATCAATTTAGAAAAAATCAATTTAGAACTGTTAGAAAAATCAAAAATTCGGAGGGCTTCCCTGATGGCCTTGGGGTTCAGTCTCTGCCCGGTATACTACCACGATAGCCTGAGTTCAATCTGCAGCCAGGGAGCAACCCACATGGCGCAGCAGACCCCTCCTGTCTCACCCACTGCTCCCTCAGCAGTATATTTCAGTAAATCTGCCTCTTCTGCTCCCCACTCTGTCTCTGGTGAATCCTCTCACACCACCCCCCACCTCTGGCCAACACCCCGGTTCTACTACACAAAAATAAATAAAATCTTTAAAAACAAAATAAAAATTTAGGTTTTTAAAAAATCTTAATCCCAGCACCCAGTGTTAATATCTTCCAGGAGGAAGGCAAGTGTCAGTCACCCAGAGATGGTATCTACACGAGATGGAGTCACTTTGGTTTTCTTGTAACCACCTATTTGCTATTTCATCTGTAATTAGGGGCCATCTGTAGTGTCTACCTCTGGGGCCTTTGTTCAGACAATAGCCCCCAATGTATGTAAAATTCTCCCTGCAGATAGGACACATTTTAGGTAACCACCTGTAATCTTCCCCATCAGCACTGTCATCATTGCCAAATAAGTGTCACATTAGGGACATAGAAGTTGCTCTGGCATCATGTGAAGCAGTGGGTGGGGTGGGGGTAGGGCTCCTACAATGTGAAACATGCTTCCAAGCATCTTCCCTGGATCAGCTGTGTCTGCATCCTCCAGAAACTTGGTGGAAATGCTGTACTTCAGGCCCAGTGCAGACTGAGGGGATCAGACACCATGGGAGAGGCCAGGCAGCCTGTGTTTTACCAAGCCTTTACGTGACTTTCATGTAGATTCAAGTTCAAAAACCATTTGGAAGAAGCAGAAAACTGGCACCAAGAGGCTGAGTCCCAGGTGGTTTTGCTTGGCTGGTAGGGTTGAAAAGTTTGAAATTAGGTGTCAGTGTTTAAAAGCTTGGAGGTTTCACATGCAAATCTCAGACGATTGCTTTTCTGATATGTTATTATTTTTTAAAGATTTATTTATGCATACAAGAGCTGGGGCACAGGCCAGAGATGCAGGGGGGTGAGAGGATTCACCAGAGACAGAGTGGGAAACAGAACAGGCAGACTGACTGAAATACACTGCTGAGGGGAGCAGTGGGCGAGACAGGAGAGGTCTGCTTCACCATGTGGGTTGCTCCCTGGCCAGCCAGGGATTGAACTTGTGTTGCAGAGGTTGCGGATTGCTTCACAGTGCGGTGCTTAACCCCTTGCGCCACCAGGGAGGCCCTGATATGTTATTATTAAACCACTACTTTCTAAACAAACGAAAAAAGTCTCAGATTTCCTGCTTCTCTGAGGGCTGAGCAATGGAATCTGCCCTGGAGGCAGAGCCTTCACCCTATAACAGCTGAGGACCTATAAAGGTAACTGCATGTCACTCAAGAGACGACGAGGAAGCTGAACCCGCAGGAGGCTATGGTTTGGGTACCTGTCAGTACCAAGCCTGGAGTGTGAGCTGAAGTGACCCTCACACCTGTACTTTGGAGGGGCCCAAGGGGGCACCAGCTGCTGCAAGTGGGATCTCCCAGAGGCCCTCACCATGCCAGCGAGGCCCAGAAGGCCAACAATAAGCCACTAAGATGATTTCAAAGATGAGACTCTAGAAAGACTGTTGCCCTTTATAGAGGAGTTTGGGAGTAAGGTGAGCTGGTGAGCGGGCAAGGTGGTGGAGACTGTCCACTGTCTGCTCTCACCTCACAGAAACCAAGTGGGAGAACAGGCTGGGAGCAGCGGATGTGCTGAGGAGGGACCTGGACAGCTGTGGTTAGGTTTCTCCTGTGAAGTAGGCATCCCTTGGCCACTGCTGGGCTAGACTTGGAGGGACTGAGGCCACCAGAGCCAGAGGCTAAAGTAATGCTGGTTGCTGTTAAGTTGGCCTAACCCTGAGAAACCTGGCTTACTGGATTCACTTAGACTAGGAGGAGGGGGGTGGGGGCAGAAGAGGAAGGAGAAGAGGGAGTAGGGGGAGTTAGAGGAGGCTCCTGCAAGGCCAGGGATTGTTCCCAGGACTCCAGGGAAACCCTCCTGTAGACTCTGGGCAGGCCTGGCTCTGATGAGACCCTACTCACATGGGGTCTGGTCATGGTTTTGAATTCTCCAATCTCTTCCTTACCTGCCCCACAGCTCTGCTCCAGCTTACCCTTGCAAAGCACCTTTTTGACTCCAGAGGCTTCAAGGACTCTCCTTCCAGAGTTTTCCAGTCCTTCCTCCCCTCTTCTCCTCCCTCTAGCTTAACCCCTTCTCCCTCAGGAATGTCTTGCTCAGAACTGTCCCAGACCCTTACCTTTTCTCCCATTGTCTGTCATTTAACCCAAAGCCCACTTCCTTCCATGCTCTTCTGGTAGAGAACTGACTCCCTCTCTTCCTGCCTCCTCCTTTCTTCCTGCAGCCAGCTCCCAGGCCTTCCACCCGACTGGCGCCACCAGTGCACCTTTCTGGTATCTTACAGTGGAGGGACCCAGGAGAGGGGGTTATGAGGCCATTTAGAGATCAGGGAGAGAGAAAGGCCAGGTCTCTGGGATCCTGAGGGGAAGGGCGGAGGGTGAGGGAGGGGAGGGGAAGGAAGAGAAAGCATGTGTGTGAAAAGACTAAGGGTGTTGGCCTGCATGTTAGAAAGAGCAAAGTGCTGAAAAGCATGAAGGGTAAGATTATAAAGAAAGGTGATTTCACCTGGAGCATCAGTTTCACAATTTTTGACCATGACCTACAGTAAGAAATACCGATGTGGTACGCATGCTCACACACGACTGAAACCCTGGTGTCATGGGTCAGTAGTTACCTTTACTTCCCCTCGGAATACACAATATTTTCCATTGCTTTTGTCCCTTTTTCCTACATATGTGCTTTTGTGATATAGTTTTTTTTTTTTTTAAAGATTTATTTATACAAGAACTGGGGTACAGGTCAAAGGTGTAGGAGGGTAACATAATTCACCAGAGACAGAGCGGGGAACAGAACAGGCAGACTGACTGAAATACACTGCTGAGGGGAGCAGCAGGCGAGGTAGAAGAGGTCTGCCAAGCCATGTGGGTTTCTCCCTGGCCGGCCGGGAATCGAGCCCGTGCTGTAGAGGCTGCGGACAGCTTCACTGCACGGCGTTCAACCCCCTGCGCCACCGGGGAGGCCCTTGTGATATAGTCAAAATAAATATTTCAATTAACAATATATCTGTTAAAGCAATTTTATAACCTACCAATGGTTCATCACCCACAGACAGCAGCACAACAACATGAAGTTGGGCCACTGGAGGACATTTATTATTAGTCTGTAAATCTATGAAGGCTGATTAATAAGTACCGATAATAAAAGAATGAGCGCTAACAAGCAGTTCTAAGCACTTTCACTGGTACTCTGTAGTCTTTTGCTTCTGTCATGTACTATTATTACCTTATTTTACAAATCCAGAAATGGACCCACTGAAGGCACATACGACTTTGCTTAGATTGGTGAGTGCAGAGCCAGGATTCGAACCCCAGCAGCCAGACGCTGGAGTCCTGCTCCAATTTTCCGCTACTCCCATGCCAGGTGACAGGTAAAGGTACATTGGGTCACCTGTCAGGAGCCGTGAGCTCAGAGCTCAGGAATACAAGTGACTAGATGCAGTTCCTGCCACTTCTTGGGGGCCGTCAGAGGTAGCCAGGGGAGCAGAGCAGACACAAAATAAAGAAGTGTTAGTAGGATGGGACAGGAGGAATTGCAGAGTAGGGACAGAGATCAGGGAGGTGGACTTCTCTTTGCTGGGGGACATGGAGGCCTGGGACCCACAGAGCTGGAGGCAGAACTTGGCAGCAAACCAAGAGCTCTGGGCAATGAAAACCTGCTCTTTTCTTTCAATGTTCCTCCCTGCCAGGTTATGGGAAGCCAAGATGGATAGACAAATATTTGTGGTCACCTCTGGGGATTTGTATAAGAGACATGCTTGTAAGAGACATGCTTGCAAGAGCACCAGGCTGGGCTCGCCATATACCCATTGCAGGTAGCACCCACCATCCCTTTCCATTCATTGCTGATCTTTTTTTGCCATTCACAGCTTGTGTTATTGTTCACTCTCGTTGCATTTGAGAGCTTCTGACTGACTAGAAGCTTCAGAATGCTGACTGTGTCTGTTTGACGTAGACCATGCTCTCAGTTGCCACCGACAGTGTGGGGCTCCTAAGTAGACACCGGAGAAAGAGGGATGAACAGACACTGGAGGCCCAGCTGCAAAAGGGGAGCCCTTTCTGCCTCCTGGCAGTGAAGCACTCCTGCACTCCTCCCTGTTGCTCCATTGAACATGCTCCCCAAATGTGTTCAGTCTGCTGCCTTGGCAGCCACCGGGTAACTACGCTCCCGTGGGTCAGGAATGCCAGCACAAGGACCTCAGGGGACTCATAGGACTTGCTCCATCTCAGCCTGTGGATTGTGGTCCCTGGCAAGTCTGACTTTCCAGGTACAATAACTGCATCTTTGCTCTTTGGTCATTTCTCTGCCCCTCTATTGCTGAGTCTCCTTTGCCCTCTGGATTTGGCTCCTAAAGGCACCCGAGGACTAGTGGAGGGTGGGACGAGGGAAGAAGCAGCCGCTCCCAGGGCCGGGCTTTCTGCAGGCTCAGCAGCAGCAGCTGAGTCTCCTCCTGGGCTCCCAGCTCCGCTGGGCAGCCCCCCGTAGACCCTGGAGTTCCCACTGGTGGAGGGATGACCATATGTAATAGGTAAAATGCAGAAATACAGGACAGTGGGTCAAATGTGAATTTCAATAAAATGAATATTTGTTAATATTCTTTTTTATGGTAACATACAGAATTTACCATCATAACCATTTTAGAGTATACAAGTCTGTGGCATTTCATACATTCTCCATTTACTTTTTTATATTAAAAAGTACTGATCTGAAATTCAAGTTGAATCAGTGACTGTAGTTCACAACTCCTGGGGTCCTCTGCTGCCTCCACTAAGAAGGCTTTTCTATGACCTCTGGAACCAATTTTCTTCGTTTCAGTCTGAATAAAAGAGCTTCAGTGCCCCTCACCCTCTGCCTTGCCCCTGCCAAGATAGCAAAAAACAGCAGCTCCCTAATCACCAAGGGATCAAAATAAGGTCCCCAGTCAGCTGATCCCTTCTCTGAAGCCCCTCAGTCTCCCCCAGGCCCCTCAGCAGCCCTTAATCCTCCTGTGCCAGAAACCACCAGGTGTCTTTTCTTTCTCAGGTGCACCCCCACCCCTCCATGCAGAGTGAACGGTCCAGCGTGTCTGTCAGCCTTTGCCAAGCCCCCCCCCCCCCCCCCCCCCCCCCCCCCCGCCCGCTGCCCTCCGCCCACCTGCCTGCCACCCTCGCAGTCTTCAGCCCTTCCTGTCGCACGTCTGGCACGTCCCCTGCGTCCACAGGCTCTCCTGCTCCTTCCCTGCCCCCCTCTCAGGACTAACAAAGGAAAGAAAAGCGTGGCTCTTGTTGCATCACTACTTTTATTAATGAAGGCGGGGACAAGAACAGCTGGCCCTTGCAAACGGGTCTGCTGAGCTGGGGGGTTGCAAAAAGAGAGGGGCTCCTAGCGACGGGGTTTGGGAAGGGATCTTGGGAGTTCATGCATCTCGCACCTTTGCAACTCAGGGACCCCTGGATTAGTCACCCAGCCCAGAAACACAGCGAGAGTCCCGCCGGAGTCGTTAATGCTAGGGTGAGCAGTGAGGTTAACCCATCAGCCCGGGAATGCCGACAAGTGAGACTTTCCAGCGCTCAGCTCTGTCCTTCGCGTCTGCGGTGCCAGCAAGCGCGTAGTGCGCTGGATTAGAGCTGCTCAAAGTGCTGGGGCCCCAGCCATGCCCGCAGGCGGTCCCCTCCCCCCACCCTGTGGGAACCAGAGGGCAGGCTTTGGGAGAAGTGCAGAGAGTCAGGCCGCTGCTGCGCTGCTCCAGCACATGCCCACACACGCTCACTTTCCAGAAATCCATTTGAGTACACTGGTTTACAAAAGTGTTGGCCTGTGGTGAGTTGGTGGGAAACTGACCTTTCACTAGAGGTGAGCTGGTTGGAAAGAGGCTGGGTGTCCTAAGGCAGTGACTGAACCTCTCCTATCTGTTTCACCTCTGTATAGAGTGGTGATAATGACTCCCACCTGGTGAGATCATGGAGCGATTCTGTGAGTTCATCCCAGGAGCAGGAAGAGCACCTGGCAGGTGTTAAGGCACATGTGTGATAGGTGCTGGAGCTAGGAGGATTCTTCATCTGAGATGATTAAGCCACATGATTGTGTCCCACTGACCCTCTTTCTGGCGGTCTCGAGGACACCGTCTATTCCCACTCTGCTTGCTGTTATAACCAGAACTGAACTCAGAGTGCTCCTCACCCCCTAGCAAGAATCAGATCTAAGCAGTGGGTGGACACTAGGGACCAGCCAGGAGGCCAGGATAGAGCAGAAGAGGGAAGCCAAGGGATCAAGCTGGGGTGGGTTGGATCATGGGGCCAGAGTCAAGAACTGCAGGAGTCTAGTTCCAGGGGCTCACTCACGGAGGGTGAATGAATGAAAAGTGAAGGGACGCCTCCCGCCTCTCCAGTTCTGCTCTTTCCAGCATCAGCAAGGAGGGGACACAAGCAGAGCTCAGGTGTGTAGCTCCAAGCCTTGGGAGTCTGGGGCTTTGGCTCAGCAGGCTTCTGTTGATAAGCTCAATTTCTCCTTCTCCAGGACGTCACATGTTCGCACTTCTTTTTTTTTTTTTTTTTTTTTTTAAAAAAAAGATTTATGCATACAAGAACTAGGGTACAGGCCAGAGGTGTGTGTGGGGGGTGTGACTGGTGGCGCAAGGGGTTGAGCACAGCACTATGAAGCTATCCCGCCGCCTCTGCAGCGCAAGTTCGATCCCCGATCAGCCAGGGAGCTAACCCACAAGGTGTAGCAGACCTTTCCTGTCTCGCCCGCTGCTCCCTTCACATGGCAGCACTTCGATTCCTCACCCCTGGAGCAGGGAATCACACATGGTCTGAGCTGTTAGAGGGCCACCATGCTTTCACTGTCCCTCTCCTTGCGCCTAGACTGCGAGCCCATGGGTCTGGATTTGAGGTTTAGGTGACCTGGACACCCTGCAGCTCTGGATCCCTTGCCCTCTCCTCTCTTAGGAAAGGGAGTTTTGCACAGATCAGATGAGAGATGGTGGGGAGGTGGGGTGGTAGAAACAGTGGTGTGAAAGTCATTCACTGAACTAATCACACCGGGCCAGGCCCTCATTAGGTTGCGGACACATGATGGTGAGTGGACACTTCCGTGCACAGAGCTTCAGTCCAGTGTGGGAGATGCACTCACTGGACTTGCATGACTAACTGTGAGTGTGTGACTGTGAGAAGAGCCATGGGGAGGCCCCTGTCCTAGGGACTCGGACCAGAGGTTGCTGAGGAAGGACAGGCCTTCCGATGGCCTTGATGACAGATAAGGCAGAAACAGCCTGGAGAGCAGGACAGGGACTGAAGAGCTGATTAGAGAACAGGAGGGCGCTAGGTGGGAAATGAGCTGAAGAGGGGTAGGGACCCACAGACAGGGCCTTGAGGGCAGGTAGAAGACTGTGGGTCCTTATCCTAAGAACAAAGGGAAGCCACACAAGGGTTTTGAGTAGGGCTCTGATTTGTGTTTGAAAAAGAATTCTCTCTAGCTGTTAGCCCAGCTGGGTGGAGCTTTCTTAGCTGGACAGTCAGAGAGGAAACCTCCCATGGTGTCTGGCAGTCATTCCTGGGCTCCCTCCCCATGTACGTGTCCCCAAGCAGGGAGAAGTGTCTGCTTTGTTCACTGATCTATCCCAACCAAGGAAAACTGCTTGGCACATAGCAGGTGCGCCCCAAATACCTGAATGCCCCCAAACTACGCATGTGCTTCAGGGCAAGGCTAAGTCCATCTCAGATGCTTGGTTGGTCATAGAGCACATCAGACATCACATCTTGACTCATTCCACCAACTTATCCTGGGGCCTCGCCAGTGTCCATGTCAAGGATACAAAAGGATCCCATTGTCTCAAAGGGGAGAAACCCAAGTCATCAAGGAAATGGCTACGGAGGAACAGAATGATGAAGTCACCAAAAATGTGTCTGTTTGTCTGTTGGAAGGTCTTGATCAAGGTCAGCAAAGGGTCATTTGGTGGCTGCTTTCTGCATGTTCTAGATCTTGGGCAAATCGCTTTCACCTCTCCAGTTTTGCTTTCCTTATCTCAAAAGTGGGGGTGATAAGAACTGCTTTGTAGGGTTGTTGTAAGAGTTAAATAGGGCAATTAAATGCAATCATTTTTACAGGTCACTTTGCTAAGAGATTGGTACCTAGCCGATACCCAGCTATGCCCCAGCTGTCCTGTTCCCCCTTTCTGCTCTTTCTCTCCCTACGTTCTCCTTTTCCTTCTTATTCCTCCTCCTCCTCCTTTCTTGTTGTTATTATCATTATTAGCTGGCCAGCCTCCCTGGTGTTTCTCCAGAAAACCATTAAACATGGTTAAATAAAACAGACACTGCCACTACTCCCTTATAATTATATAGAATTGCCCACATGAGAAGCAGCCCAATTGCAACTTTGACTGAATGCCCTCATGACTTTTGGTTTGGGACTTTATTTGAAACCACGTATGTTTTCTCTGTCCTCCATGGCTTAATATGTGCGGCCTGTCTCTCTTCGTTGATGTCCCTGGCCTCTCACTGTGTCCCATGTGTAGCTGCCTGGGAGAATGGCCGCCCACCCAGTGCTTAGGGTGCCCTCCCCCCAAGGCCACTTCAAAGGGGATTTTGCATACCCCTGAAAACCTATATTTTAAGTCAAATCATTTGAAATAAGACCCTCAGATCAGTTGGAAAATCTCTCCAGGCAATTTTATGTGAAGTGGAAACAGAAAATGTTATTTTTATAGAAAACACCCCCTCCAGGACCTCACAATCTAATGGAGAAAACCAGGGTGGGCCGGGTGGGTCTGGGAAAGCCAGGAAAGGCTGGGGGTAGGAGAGGGGACAGGAGTCCAGGCTGCCAGCCTTCTGGAAGGTAGCAGTGAATTCTGGTCCTGTGGACAGAGAGCACACCTTCCAGGGGCAGAAGTGAGCTGCCTCCAGCCCCTTTTCCATATCCTCGCCAGGCACCTTAGGTGGGCAACAGGACAGACTGCTATTGAGACACACTCCCTCATTCACACATGGCCCAGAAGCGACCAGAACCCATGGGGTGGGGGCAGCATCGTAAACAAGCCTGCTGGCTACATGGCACTGTGCTTATCTCAGCAAATATTGACCCGGAAGATCAAAGAAGTGGTCAAAAAACAATATTTTCCCCTAGAGAGCAGGCACTGTTCCAGAAGCCAGGACCCAACAGGGCAGCCGTGCAGTGAGGAAAGGCACCCTGGGCACTGTGGAGGCCAGGGAAGAAGAGAGGGGCTCATGGTGCTGCCTGGTGGTCGTGATGAATACTAGCACTCAAATTCTGAGTCGGAGCTTTCAGTGTCTGAGGATGGTTCCAAGAGGCAAGCACTCCACACCAAAGACCCAGCTGGGCAGCAAACATTCAGCTGAGCCTGCTCTTTGGACTAGACAGTGGGTCAGGGGCCTTCTGGTTGAATCCACTCAGTCCTACGGAAGCCCCAGGTGTCAGTCTTCCTACCCCTTTGCAGAGGAGGAAACTGAGGCTCCAAGCAGTTTGGTAATTTGCAAAAGGTCACTCAGTGGGAAACCTGGCAGAGCTGGCATTGGGACCCCCAAATAATTGCCTCTAATGTGTTCTTTGCTGTCCAGGCTGTTTCAAGTTACAAAGGCCTTGGTGAAAGGGCTCCAGTGCCCCCTCACCACTGAGGGTCCTGGGGGCAGGCATCTGGATGAAGAGCAAGATCTCAGGTCACTGCCATGACTGAGTCTCCTGGTTGTTTACTCCTTTAAGAAAAAATAATTACTGATTCTCCATTCTGGCTCCTGGGCAGGGGGCACAATTTGCAAAGCATTGGCAAAATGCCCAGTGCTGCACCCCAGCCATACTCTGTGTGTGTGTGTGGTCTGAGTATATGTGCATGTGTCAGTATATATTGTGTGTGGGTGTGTAAGTGTGCATGGTATGTGTGAGTGTGTATTGTGTATGTATGGTGTATGGGTGTGCATGGTCTGTAAGTATATAGAATGTGTGTAGTGTATGAGTGTGTATGTGTATATATGGGTGTGTGTGTGTGTGTGTGTGTGTGTGTGTAAAATGGTGGTAGGGACTTATTGCGACTCTCAGCGTTCCCTTCTGCCCAACCCCCAAGCCACTGATGATCATTATCTGTCATTATCTACCAGGTCTCTCCTGTGTAGAAGGGCTGGGTCATAGGAAAATGCTTCTAGCTACCTATGGGCAAGGGGATGAAAAAAATAATATCTCTAATGCAGACAACAAGGATGAGAAAAAAGAGGCAGAGTGTGCAGAGAGAAAGTGACCAGCCCCAAAGTAAGCTACAGCATGACAGAGCGGAACAACAGAGTAAGGGATAGAAATAGTTGCACTGCTAGTTGCTGAGGAGAGAGAAACACTTTCCAGAAAGTGAGGGAGACAAGTCCCACTGGGGGCAGCAGCCTGAAGCTTTTTGGTGGAAGGAGATGAACAGGGGAGGCTGTGGGTGAGAGGGGAAGAGCGTGGAATGGTGGAGAGTCTCAGGGCGCTGGCTCACCCCCCAGAACACTGCACACATTTCCAACAGACACCTGCTGTCCCTGCGGACACAGGGGAATGTGGAGTTGAGATGTGAGAGAGAAGAAAGGCTTCCAGAAACACTGTTACAACCCCAGGAGCCAGAGCTGATTTCCAACACCACCTCCAGGGAGCCTTCCCAGCCCACTGTTTCGGCAGCAGAGCCCCCCGGGGATCATCTGGAGGTCCTTGGCCCTTATTTTGCATTCAGGACACCACAGAATTATAATCAGGATTATGATCCCTATAGGCACTTTCGTTTGTGTTTTTCATGTGGGTGTGTATTGTTTCTTTTAATAGCCTGTACATTCCTTTACTATTTCTGTTCTATCTCCTTCACAGTATGTCATGCAGGGCTCCTGTTCTTTTGAGTACGTGCAGCACTCTCTCCTTCCTCTCTTAGCAATTTAAACTTTTGAAAAACTCCCATGCATATGGAATTTTATGCCAATCTACTGGCCATGCCTTCTACTAAGAATCCCCCTTCTACTTGAAAGCTCTTTTTTCTGCCCATGACCTTCCACGGGGGATGTTTCATCTCATGAAGCCCCAGCAGGCACTAGTATTTCCATTCCAGAGAGGAAAAGACAGAGTCCCATAGACTTGTTTAAACTCCTTAACCTAGATAAAAGATTAAAATGCCTTCTACATTTTGTACCAACATATGCACCACAGTTTAATTGGGATTCCAAGGGGTGAACATCTTTTGTTTGACATGTATTTTGTTTCCATGTATAATAGGAAACGTGGCATATTAAATTGGTTTTCTGACATAATACTGTTTCTAGTGTTTTATTTAAATAAAGCCAGCGAGTTGATTTAAAGGTCAATATTAAGGAAATAATTGAGGTGATTCAAAGATAGAGCACAAGTTAGAAGTGTGTTCTGAATGACTGCCCTTTGGGAACCACTGCTTAGTGTCAGCTCTGCAGTGCTGGGCCCAAGGGGGTGTATTTCGGGCCCAGAGCCAGGATAAGGAGTAAGAGCAAAGAGTCACAGTGCTCAGGGGTAAAACCACAGATTCATCCAGTGAATTTGGTGGAGGAAGGCGGTTCCTTTCTTCAGGCTGCAGTTCTTTAATTTATGCAGAGAAGTCCCATAAGAATGGTGTGTGTGTGTGGGGGGGGGGTGTGTGTGTGTCAGGTAACAGGAATTAGAGAACACTAGTCGCTGCCCTCACTAAGCTTCCTGTGTCCTGGGGAGATGAAGGACACTTAAAGAAACACCAGGCAACCTCAGCTCCAATCTTGCACCTGGAGCTCCATTCTGAAATGGTCATGTTGGGAGGGATGGACAGAGCTGGGGAGTCTCTCACCTTCAGGAAGTTGCTCAACGAGGGAGGCAGGCAAGAGTCAGATTGGAGGCAAGACAGATCTCCTTTCCTCATCTTCACACTAAAGGGTCTTGTTCATGCCCTCAGGACAGATTCTTCCCGCCACGCCCCACTCCCCCAAGGTTCAGTTTCTAAACTGGCGCTTTCATCATTTCCTCCCACACTCAAATCTCCCTCCCTTCCCCTTTGGGGAGGCTCAGTATGAGGACAGGGAGAACCAGCCCTCAGGACAGAGAAGCAGGCCCCAGCTCTGCTGTGGTGTGCCGTCCACACAGCCTTCTCCTAGGGCGGCAGAAGGGTGCTGTTCCAACTCATTTTTCACCACCACCCAGCAGCGGTTTTGTAAGAGACCAAATGTGCCCACGGCAACGTCTTGCTCACCACAGATTTCCTGGAAAGGGAGGCAGGGTGTACCCTTGAGGGAAGGGGTGAGAGGCTGGGGTGGGGAGAGGTTTGTGTGCTCAGCTGAACACCCAGACCCTGCCAGCCCAGCAGGGTCGTGACACCCCCTGCAGTGGGCTTGGGTTTCATCCCTAGAAGGCCTCAGCTTTTTGTGTTGAGACTCTGGGGGGGCAGTGCCTGAGATGGGGGTTTGGAGGCAAGAGCCAGTGAGCTGGTCATCTCATGTGGCTAGGACTTTGGAAAAGCTGGGTCCTTCCTAGCTAGGCTCTATTTGTTTAGCTTTTCTGGCTTTTATCCCTCAGTGGCCTCAAGGGGGTGAGGGTGGGGGTGATGGGGAGATGAGATAACAGGATGGGGGGTGGGGGTTTGAACAAGTTTGTTCAGACACTATTGTGTGGCTGACATCCATTAGGCAAGCTGGGGAGGGAGAGAGACCCCAGGGAAGGGGGAGGGGGAGAGAGAAAACCAACCACACAATAGAACAAATAAACCTGAGGACTCAAAACCAAGAACCTGTCAGAGTCCAGACGGGCCCAAGGTGGGAAGTGTGTGCAGCATTTCTCCCAGCTAGGGGGGCAGCCGGGTTACACTGGGGGGGTAAGCCTGTAGACAGATTTAGGATAAGAGTCCCCTGTGTTTCAGGAGCTCCCCAGTGGGCCAGGATAAGATGGGCTGTTGTTTCCCAGGGCCCAAAAGGGTTATTTGATTCCAGATTGTGTGGCCAAACAGATGTAGTCTTATTCCTGGAAAGGGAGGCTATGGTGGGTGATGGGCAGAGGGTGCAGTGGTGGGGGGGGACATCTCATGGAGGCAGCAGCCCCGCTCATATTTTTCACAGATGCCGAAAGCTTTTTTGGGGGGAACCCTTCTCTCCCATTCTGATCCTGGCCTCCTTGTGCTTCTCCACCTGGCTTCCTTCTCTAAGAAGTCTTGGGAAACCCTTGCCGGCTCCCTGTCCAGATCCAAGCTTTGTCCTAAACATCAGGGAGGGTCTGCAGAGCCTTGGCCAAGTCCCAGATGGAGACTGTTTTCTGGTGACACTGACCTCACTTTGTGGGAGGGAGTGGGGACAGAGAGGGATACTGTGGGAGTCTGGGACCCTCGCAGAGAACATGACATTGGTGGAACTGCCTTCTGAGCAGGCATCCTAGTGCCCTTGAGGTTATGGTAGGGCTGCTGCAGGGGCAGTCAGTGGGATGAGGGCGGGGAGTAGTCCCCAGGGCCTGCTCATCTCCTTGACCTAATAGTCTTAGAAGCCTACTCTACTCTTCAAAATTAAGCAGGCCTTAAAGCAGGGATCAGCACACCATGGACCTCAGGCTGTTTCTGGCCTCCCTGTGTTTTTGTAAACAAAATGTGTTGGAACACAGCCCAGCTGCTTGATTAAGCATGGTCCCTGGTGGCTTGGGGACTGCCAGTGAGCAGTCCTGGGGAGACCTGGTACAACACCTAAAATGTTTACCATTACTGAAAAAGTTTGTTGGCCTCTGATCTAGAGAATTCCAGCTGAGGGATACTTTGCTCAACAGCCCCTGCCACCATCAGATGAACGGATTCCTTGAGTGTCCCCAGTGCAAGGATTTCCATGACTCCTTGGCCTCCACAAGCTCCCAGAGGGGGAGGGAAAATGTAAATATGTTTCATGGGTAGCACCTCTACCCCAGGCTTAGAGCTTGGCAGTGTTCTCTGTGAAAGTAGGAGCCTCAGAGGGTTGATTCATTTGATTCACATAAGTCTCCAGAGCACAACACTTTGTGGGGGGGGGGGGGTGGATGTTGAGGAGAGACTAACTGTGGCCTGGCTTAGATACACATGTTCTAGACAGCGAGGAAGGGCAGTGCCATATGCTGTCTTCAGGTAGACTCCAGTGGCTCCCTGTCCAGTTCCAAGCTTTATCCTAAACATCAGGGAAGGTCTGCAGGGCCTTGGCCAAGTCCCGAATGGAGACTGTTTTCTGGTGACACTGACCTCACTTTGCGGGAGGGAGTGGGGACAGAGAGGGATACTGTGGGAGTCTGGGACCCTCGCAGAGAACATGACAGTCTTTTACCCTCGGTCCTGAAGATGGGCTGGCTCATATGACTGAACTGTAGAATGGGTGTTGCTGAGGAACCTCTGGAGCCAAGATGTACTTCCACCTGCCTCTGGGGACACTCCCTCTGAAAATCAAGCTTAGGGAAGCCTCAGGCGATGTCGGAGGAGGTGCTATTGGGAACCACCATACTTGGCAGCAGAACAGCAGTGAGGGCAGTGGGAAACAATCTGGGATGTCCAGGCCTCAGATGACCCAAGTCCCAGACTGTCTACTACAACCCCACAGATACTACCCATTTGAGTCCTGTCAATTCACAGAACCACGAGAAATGATACAAATGAGTGACTTAAGACTTAAGCTTTAGAATGGTTTGTCACACAGCAAGAGATAACCAGGATGGGGTGAAGGCTGTGAAGGGTGTCATGGGCACTGTGGACAACTGTGATTCAGAGTCCTGGTTTCTTGGCTTTTCTGGACAGTGGGTTGACATCTGGATCTGTTATAAACTAGCTGGGTGACCATGGCCAGGTCATTTAACCTCTCTGGGCCTTATCTGACATTGAGGAAAATCAAATGAACTAACATCTGTAAAAGTATTTGCATGGTCTCTGTTTTGGTCCTCTTCCCTTTCGTCATTGCACATCACCACCTGTTGCTATGGCCATGCAGATCCACTGGACTGCCTATTAATAGCAGGGATAAGGTTCTGGGTCTACCACTGATTTCCAGGTCCTCTTCCAGGCCTCCGAGGGCCACTGTGCTCTGATGCTTTCTTCTATTGCTTTCTTGGTACTCTTTCATGCATCTCTTGGGAGCCCTAAGCATCCATGTTCCCCCTTCCTGCCACACAACATTTGGGGACCCACTTCCATCCTTCTCACCAAGTTCCTGCAAAGATTGTACCCATTTTATTGAAGGAAGGGATGTGGAGCATTCCCGACTTCACACTGAGGGACTCTTAGCCTCATCCTCCACTCCTGCATTGTGCCAAAGGACATGGGCCTTTCCCCAAGAGCCCAAGGTAAGAGTAACACCAAGAGCACTGTAGGGAAACCAAAGGGACTCCATCTTAGGTCCATGATGAACTGTTATTCCATTCCGGGAAGACAGCCAAATTCCCCATTGTTTCCTTCAGCCACGCTAACCTGTGTCTGTAAACCACCCCCACACCTATTCATCTTAATAGAACAAAGACACACACATCATGTACCCTGGACACCTGGTGTTAGCTGTTTTACACAAGCACTTACTCTTGAGTTAAGTATTGAGCCTCAGTGGGATGGAAGGGGTGCCCTGTCAGGGTGGGAGGTGTGGATCCTGCCTCAACTCGACATCCTGAGTCTACTAGCTCATCAGAACGAGGACCCCGGATGTAATAATAAACTTAAATCATGATTAATGCATGTGCCAGCTTCCCTCTTCAGACTCAAATTACCCTCTCAATTTGGAGGAACTTAATCGTTTCCACAGCCACATATGGCTTACGGTTGAGGGTCGCCTGCTGGGAAACATGTGAAGAACTTCACCTCCATTGCTTTGTTTACCATTTGCAGTTACCCTCTGCAGCTTGTCACAGATGAGGAAACTGAGGCTTAGAGGGGTTAAGTAGCTTGACCCAGATGGCGTGGCGTATGAGTGGATGTAAATCCAGACAGCCCCGCTGCTTAATTCTTAATTCCTCTGTCCATCTCTGGCACTCACATTCTGACTCTGATGTGTGTGTGTGTGTGTCCTTTCCATTTGGTTACTTTAGAATCATCCAGCCTAATTCCTGAACTTCTAGAGGCGAGGTCATACAGAGTCTAGGCTAACATTTGGGAAGAGGCATTTGGTGAAGATGTTCTGAAGACTGGACAGTGGTGGTGGCCCGAGCCAACTGTGGGTCTGGCACCTGAGGTTTATTCAGGAAATCACCATAAATCTTTCCAGTCCTGGTGTCTTCATGACCTCAGGGTATTTTTCTCTTTTTCCATCTTTTCCACAGGGATGCTCCTTAGATTTCCATTATGGAGTCTGCGACCAGAGAATTGGATGCAAAGCGCCACAGGTCCTCATGCCTACTTACTTTATTTCAGGGACTTGCCAAAGAGATGGTGCTGTGTTTTTCCCCAGGGGTCTGGATAGAAAGTAGAGCGCACGCCCTCTGCTCAAGCACTGCTCCTATCCGTTCATACTCTTCCCATCCAACTCAAACAGTGAAAACTGACAAAAACCTCCATCACAAAAAACCTGCAACCCGTGGAAGATGATTTTAGACATTACTCAGATGTTTAATCGTGATGAGTGGACATGATGTTATATAACGTGGTATGTTATGATTCCCTTTTTAAAATTCTTCCTATTCTAACATTTAAAAGGTGCTCAAGTTTGTCAGACATCAGGGTACTGAAAAATAAAACCATCATGAGATGCAATGACACATCGGCCAGAACAGGTTATGTTGAGAAAAAGATGGACAATGCCAAGTGTTGGTAAGGAAGCAGAGCAAGTAAAACATGCAATGCTGCTCATAGGAGCGTAGGTGTGTATATTTACCTGGCGATGTTTTTGGCTATGTCTACTAAAGCTGAACATTGTACCATGTATCCTAGCATCCAGAAATTCCATGTCTAAGTATAGACCCAAAGAAACAAGCTCAACTAATGACACATTTTGGGAAATTCATAGCACCTAGAATCAGAATAGTCAAAACATGGGAACTATCCAAATGCCTGTCCACAGAAGAACAGCTGAAGCAGTGCTGGTGTAGTCCCATCACCGATACTGACAAGGAGGAGGAACTAGCAGCTGTGCGCAGGAATATAGGAGGGTTTCACAAGTTGAGCAAAAGAAACCAGAGACAAAAAGAATCAGAAAAATAGTTAACCTCATGGGAGGAAATAAGTGGAAGGGGGATAGGAAGTGGGCTGCTGAGTGCTGTTAGTATTCTCTGTCTTCACCTGCGTACTCGGTATTTAGGATAGTCAATTTGTGAACACTTATCAAATCTGTGATATGTATACTTTTTCACACGTAAATTACATTTCAATATGTTGTTCAAAGAAATTCCACTCCTGGGCCTCCCTGCTGGCACGGGGAGTGTCAGAGCTACCAAGCTAACTCCAGCCACTGAGCCATGAGTTCCATCCCTGGCCAGGATACTAACCACATGGCACAGCAGACCTGTCCTATCTCCCCTGCGGTTCCCCTCAGCAGTGTATTTCAGTAGATCTGCCTGTTCTGTTTCCCACTCTGTCTCTGGTGAGTTTTCTAACTGCCCCCCCCGTCCCCCCTTGCACCTCTGGCCTACACCCCAGTTTTTGTATGCGTAAATAAAAAAATCTTAAAAAAATATTCCACTCCTGGGTCTCCCTGGTGGTGCAGTGGGTTGACAGCTGCACTGTGAAGCTGTCTGCAGCCTCTACAGCACAGGCTCCATTCCCAGCCAGCCAGGGAGAAACCCACATGGCGTGGCAGACCTCTCTTGCCTCACCCGCTGCTCCCCTCAGCAGTCTTGGATCTGTCTGCCTGTTCTGTTTCCCGGTCTCTCTGGTGAATTGTCTCACCCTCCCGCACTTCTGACCTGTACCCCAGTTCTTGTATAAATAAATAAATCTTAAAAAAAAATTCCACTCCTACGGATGACTTAATGGAGAAAGTCTCAGGGTGGGTCTGGTTGGCCTTTAATCCTTTTCTTCTTGGGGTCATCTTTTGTTAACCAGGGTGACTGAGTGAGCAACAGTACCCAGCTCGAATAATGTTACTTTGTTTTCATTGTGTTTATTTACATGGTTGCTATTTATACATAGGTATCCTTACTGGTTTTCCACTCACGGTTGTGATAGAAAGTTTCTTTGAAAAATAGCTTTAAGTAAAAGAGAAAAAAGTGAATTGACTTACATTGAAAATATTATGTAAATAATAGTACAGGTGGTAGGAGGGTTGGGTTTGTGAAACACTTTTCAAATAGAAAAGGCAGGGATTAGGGGGAGGGGAGAAAACTAGTTTGAGCCTGTCCCCATCTCTCAACGAGTACTCATGTTGGGCCCAGACAGGCTCTCAGGCCTAAGGATATATCACCTTTACAGAGGCTTCATGAGAAATTTAAAGCACGGTGTGCTGGCAGAGACTAGAACAGAGAACTTGAGTTCATTTGACGAATATTTATTAAGTCTTTGTGCCAGGCATGGGTGGAAGCCCTGAGCCTACAGCAAGGAACAGAATGGTGGCATCCCAGGCCTGGCAATTACCCAGGTTGGGACGTGAGTCCAGCTCTCCTGCCCTTCATCTGGGAATGAAACCTTAGCAGCAGTTGGCGTTTCTGGAGTAGAATCCAAGGGTAGAACCCTCAGGTGTTCTGGAGAAAGATTAGAAAGATGCGGTTATTGGTGGCTGGTGTGTGTGTGTGTGTGTGTGTGTGTGTGTATGAAATTGACTATTAACCTGGGTGCGAGGAGAAAAGAATTAAAGTGCGGTTTTCAGATCATAGGAAAGAGAAATCCCACTGAGTACTTTGTATTTGTCAAGCTAGCCTTACTTTACCTGCTCATCACCATGGTTCTTGGCTAAAAGATGAAGAACTTTAAAAGGAGGTAAAAGGAGAATGGATCTCAAAAGACAAGGGAGTAGCTGAATGAATGAATGAAGAATGAATGAATGCCTCTCCTAGTCTCTCAATAGATTAGCACAACATTTTATCCCCAGCTGCTGGAAATTGCCATGGAGACTGAAAATACAGGGGTGTTGTCAGGAGTATTTTAGAAATAGTACTTTTTATTCATTCACTCATTCATTGAGTGCCTACTATTAGGCACCGGAACTACTTTTAGAATGGTGCACTCACCAATATGGTAGTAGCTTCTGGCTACATGTGGCTGTTGAGCATTTGAATTTGAGCTGGTTCACACTGAAACGTGCTGAAAGCATAAAGCACACATCAGAACTTGAGGATTTAGTATAAAAAATATCATTGTTATAATGTTTAATATTGATCACACATTGAAATGATAATAATTTGAATTAATGGGTTGAGTAAAGTATATAATTAAAATGGATTCTTTTTCTTCTTACTATATTTTCATGTGGCTACTAGAAAATTTGAAATTGCCTCTGTGGTTCATGTTTTTGTTGCATTAGATTTCTTTCTTTTTTTTAAAAGATTTATTTATACAAGCACTGGGTACAGTCAGAAGCGCAGGAGGGTGAGAGAATTCACCAGAGCCAGAGCGGGGAACAGAACAGGCAGACTGATGAAATAACACTGCTGAGGGGAGCAGCGGGCGGCAGGAGAGGTCTGCGCGCCATGTGGGACCCTCCTCCGGTGGCCAGGGAGCAGCCGGGGATCAAACCAGCACTGCAGAGGCTGCGGGCAGCTTCGCAACCCAGCGCTCAACCGCTGCGCCACCGGGGAGGCCCTGTTGCATTAGATTTCTACTGCATGATGTGATGTTGGACACTGTCCCTCCTCTGAAGACACTTAGATGCTAATGGCTGTGACTAACTGAAAGGAGGGCACCAGCCTGGCACAGCTAAGGGAAGTGGCCGGCATTCCTCCTATCCTTCCCATGCCGGTGTCCTTTTACTTCTGTCAGATCTGTACTAAGCACAGCTCTAGAGCTTTCCAGAAGTCAGCTCTATTTCCTTTCTGTGCATAGACATAGAGACTGTACACTGCCTGCCCCAAAAGTGATGCCAAACCTCACATGGGCCAGCTGGATTTCCTGTCAGTCTCCTGCATGCCCCATTCACAAGTAGCGTTTTGCTGGTCAGAGTGAACTGGACTCCCCGGTCTCCTTTCTTCTCCCCTCCCCCACCCCACCCCACCCACCCACCCCATCCCTTTCCTCTCCTCTTTCATTTTTGTGTTCTTGCTTTGGCTGGTCCCTCTGCTTGGGTGTGCTTGCTATAACTATTTCCCCCAGGAGAAATTCTAAACTTCAATTCGGACTCACCCATGAAACCCCCATCAGCTCTTCCTTGTAAATATGTCTCCCCTTCAGAGCCTCTGACAACTACTTACTTGTTTGTCTTACCAAACTCTACCCCATAACATTGTTAGTTCCTTGAGACCAGGAATGTGCCTTTCCCAGGGTCATCTAGCTCACTTCCAGGGCCAGGTGGCCACGTAGTAAGTAGCTGAATTGAAGCAAATGTCTCTGAGTCTGAAAGTTAGAAAGAGCTGGAGTGGCTCCAGCCGATGGGGGAAGGGTGGCAAGGAAGTATTGAGGGGTTAAACCTGGTCTGGAGCCAGCCAAATGGTCCATCCTTCACTAAGGGAATCTCTCTGACAAGGGTCTTTGTTAGGGTCACCACCTAGAGAAACGGGTGATAATTCAGGCCCAGCCTGGAATGCTGGGGGTTGGAGGAACTTGGATGGATGACTCAGTAAATCAACCAGAACAACGAAGGGAGCCCCCCAGCCCCCCTGGGCCATCTGCAGTACTGGAGAGAGCTATAAATGATCTTACCCAGGGCCTCTCTCACACCTGGAGGGCTGATCTGACCTCTCCAAGACCCTTGAAGCAGAGAGTTCTGGGATCCTTCCTGTAGCAAACCGCTGCAGATAGGAGCATGGGGGCCCATTTGCTAAGGGATTACTTGGAGGGCTGGGGGGAAGGTGAAGAGGAAGGCAGCCGGCTTCCCAGAGCCTAGAAACAGCAGTTCTGTTACTTGCATGTCACCGTAGGCTCCCAGGGTTGGGAATCTGCGGTGGTCACTAAGAGGGGCTGTTCTTGGCTAGGCTGGCCTCTAGGAAGGGACTTCCCAGCACACACTCCGTGCCAGAGTCACTGCCCCGAGCAAAGTGCGAGCGGTGGATGAAAACCACAGGCTGGGTGGAGGGAGGGAGTGGTCGTGGGCTAAAATCTCCCCGAAGGTCAAGACTGCGCCTTAAGCTCTTCGCATTCTCCAGCAGGTAGCTGGGCGCGGGCTCCGGAGAGGGCGCAAGGAACTCCTTTGGCACTGCGCGAAAGACCGGAGACAGAGGCACCCACTCTTCCCCACTCCCTCGCCGCTCCTGCACACCCCCAAGTCATCGTCCCCTGGAGGAAGGGAGCAGGGCACGTGCAGAGGCGCAGGCCGGGGGGATTCGGGCGGCGGGGGACCCACAGCGCAGGGCGGGCGCCCGGGGTGGGCGCGCGCGCACGCCCCGGCCGGCGCGCGGGAGTGTTGGGGGAAGGGGGTGGTCTCCAAAAGGGGGAGGGGAGAAAGCAGGGGGCGGGGAGAAGCAGGGCCCTTTAGGACCCGG
The DNA here is from genome assembly GCF_014898055.3 of Talpa occidentalis. Lineage (NCBI taxonomy): Eukaryota > Metazoa > Chordata > Mammalia > Eulipotyphla > Talpidae > Talpa > Talpa occidentalis. Next base: position 135,515,796 of record NW_023603184.1, read on the forward strand.
CTGCGGCGGCCGCCGAGGAGGAAGAAGCGGCCGAGGCGGCTCCCGCGCTCCAGGGCCGCGCCACCTGTCCGCTCGCTCGCCGCCCTCCCGCTCCCAACGCCGACATGCTGCCGAGACTGGGCGGCCCCGCGCTGCCGCTGCTGCTGCCGCCGCTGCTGCTCCTGCTGGGCGCGGGCGGCGCTGGCCGCGGGGCGCGCGCCGAGGTGCTGTTCCGCTGCCCGCCCTGCACGCCCGAGCGCCTGGCCGCCTGCGGGCCCCCGGCCCGCGCCGGCCGCCGCCGTGTCCGGAGCCGCCGGCGACGCCCGCGCGCCCTGCGCGGAGCTGGTGCGGGAGCCGGGCTGCGGCTGCTGCTCCGTGTGCGCCCGGCTGGAGAAGGAGGCGTGCGGCGTCTACACCCCCGCTGCGCGCAGGGGCTGCGCTGCTACCCCCACCCCGGCTCCGAGCTGCCCCTGCAGGCGCTGGTCCTGGGCGAAGGCACTTGCGAAAAGCGCCGCGACGCCGAGTACGGGGCCAGCCCCGAGCAGGTTGCAGGTACGCGGCTTGGGACAGCCGGTCGGGGGAAACTTGGGGGGCGGCGGGCGAGCCTGGCCGGCGAGCGTGGTGCGGGGAAGGGGTGCGCGTCGGGGCCGCGGCGGCCGTGGGAGCGGAGAGGAAAGCTGTTCCCGACCCACTCTGGGGGGATTGTTGGCAAGTGGGGCGCGAAGTCAGCCCTGGGCGGGGGTCCAGTCGTTGGGGCGCGCGGAAGAGCCCTGGCGACTAGGTGGTGGTCAGCGGGGCGAGGAAAGGCGTCTGTTACCATAGGCTTCCCCGGGTGGAGCGTACCCCAACTTATATTATGGAGGGGGGCCTTTCTGGGGAGGAGGGCGCTGTCAGATCGGTGGGAGTAGGAACTTGGAGGAGTGAATCTGGGGGCGACGGCTGGAGCCGGTCCCCGCCGTCCGAAGGGTCCTGCTGGAGGACCCGCTGGCGGTGCTGGGGACACCTGGGACTTTGGTGAGAGGGGGCGCTAGGAGAAGGCGGCGGCACCCTGGAGGGCCCCCTCTTGTGCCGGGGTTGTGGGGTGGGAAGACAGGACTTCTTGGTACTTTGTCGGGTGGGGTTTTAGGGGAACATATACAAGGGAATGCTGCCGGTTTACATCGAGCACGCAGAAGGCTCTCGCCACTATGCTGGATGGAAAAATAAAGCCGGCGCGTTGGGGAGGCGAGGGAGCGACCCCAGCGGCTGAGTCTGTGTGACTTAACCGGTGTCGGCTGCGGGGGGCCCCCCCCCCCGCAGGGGCAGCCACGCAGCTCGGGTTAGCATCGGGGTCTGGGGCGGGAGGGGGGAGCAGGGGCGCGGCTACCAGTACCCTAGGAGGTGTTACCCCCCAACTCTATCCTAATTTGAAGGCTCTCTTACAAGGATGGGACCCCGAGATTCTTTGTAAGGGGCCTTCACCCAAAAACTTTTTCGAGGGACACAACCAGGCTAGAAGGATCTCTCACGATATATGTGTGTGTGTGTGTGTGTGTGTATGTGTGTATTTTTTTTATAAATATATTTAATTACAAAAGCCTCGGGACCCAGTGTCTGGAGAAGCTGTAATTATTTTCTTTCTTCTTGGAGACAGTGGTGAACTGTGCCCACTGCCTGCCTCTGTTGTTTAAAAAGTAAGCAAGTCTGACAAAGTTTCCCAAACTTTAGGGAAAAAAAAGAAAAAGTGGAATCGTGACTGGCTTCTTAGTTTCTCTGTCATTTACACCCCCTCTCGAGCCCCCCCCCACCTTCTTCTGGCCTGCTATTGTTTTCCCCTGTTCTCCTTGGGAGTGGAATTAGGGATCAGAGTTGAAGTCTTTCTTTTACTTCTTCTGTTTCTCTGGGGTATTTTGACCTTGAGTGTAGAGACTATGAGGGCTTCTGAGAGTGCAGCCCCCCAGTTCCTTTCTCACCCTAGAGCCCCCCAACCCAGCCTGCACTCCGGTTAACCCTTCACTCCGGTTTCTCTTAGAAAATAATGTAGGATCTTAGACTCGGTGAAGGTCCTTCCACGGCGGGGTGCCTGTCATTCAGTCCTGCGTTCCTCTATCACCCCTTTGCACCCCGTGGTCCACCAGGGCGGGACTGTGATTTCTGGGCTGAACTCTGACAAACTAAACATCTCCCTCAGCAGGGTGAAGTTTTCGAAAGGCCGCTAAGTTCATAGAATCCTTGGATTTTGACTGTTTGAATAAAGTGTGCGGCACATCTCCATCCTAAACGTTTCAGCGCTTTTTTTTCACTCTTCATTCCTCTCACTTTTAACCTGAAAACAACTCTCCTGCTTCCCAGATCCCCCGAAGCAGGTTAGGGTCTTGAGAAAGGAGCAGATGCCAGAGATTGTCCCCATTCATTCCTCCCTGGAGCCTGAAGCGGGGAGAGGGGACAATGGGGTGAGTTGATTGGAGGAATGTCGCTGCATTCTCTGTCTGGTTATGGGGCTCCTAAACCTCCTTAAGCCTCCCCCCCACGCTGCCCCCCTTCCAGTCCCTCGCCTCCCTCCCACTGCCCAGCCCCTTCTGCATTTTTCTCTCTTGTTCCAGACTGGGAAGAGGGGCCGGCAAGTTGGGGGGACGGGTGAATGTTAGATGTGCGGTCCTGCGGGTGTGCTGAAGAAGTGACCAAGAGTAGGGCTGAGGGGTGGGGAAGGAGACACTGCAGGGGAGAAGCCTGGGGTTTGGGAAGCAGGGGTTTGGGAAGGGACAAGTTTTGAGGCGCTTTGCAGGAGAGGATCTTGGGTTGGAGCAGGGATGGGAGGGCCATAAGGAGAGGACTGGAGGGGGAATCCAGATGAGACCTTAGCGCTGAATGCTGCCCTTTTCTCCTCCCATCTCTTCTCCCCGCTCTGAAGAATGAGCCCTAACCCCTGCCCCCCCTACCCCCCCCCAGCCTGCATTCCTCTTTGAGCAGGTTGCTTTTGAGAATTTTAAACATACCCTCTTATTTCCAGGCTGCAAACTCCAGCAGTTCCGGCTTTGCTGTTAGCTCTTTTGTCTTTGTTCCCAGGACTCAGGGGCCGAGTTGCTGGCTTCCTGGGGATGGCTGGGATGCAGGGGTGGGGGTGGGCACATCAGCGGGTGCTGCGCCTGTATCCCGTGGGGGTGATGGGCTGGGACTTGTTGGTTCAAGGAAAGGAGAAGTCAAACGGGAGGCGGAGGAGGTAGGAATGGGTGGGCATGGAAGAATAATGGCAAGGGGACCCCAAAATCTGCCTGAAGTCTGTACCATAAAAGTGTGTGGCTGTGTTTGGTAGTGGAGTGGACAGAAGCGTCTAGAAATATGGGAGGAAGCAGAGGAAGCAGGTTGGAGCCCTTTCAGAATTCCTGGCCGGGGACTCGCCCCAGGCTAGGCTGGACTAGTTCCCCCAGCATCTCCCCTGCCTCCTTCCCTGCCTTACAAAGCCCTGGATTATGCTGAGGGGCGGAGCCACCCAAATGGCCGTCTGCACATATAAAGGTGCTATAGAAATGTGCGTTAATTCAGTCTCTGGGCAGGCAGGCGGGCAGGCGGGTGGGCAGGCAGGCTGGCTGCCTTCGGAGGCTTTGCATGTGCAGTTGCTGGGGAAGCATAAAGGGGGACCAGAGGCAAGCACTGATTTACAGTGGTCCAGTGCAACTTCAAAAAAAAAAGGGGGAAAAAGCAACGGGACTTCTGGCTCAAAGTGCTGCTTTGCATCTTGTCTTGCATAAATTTGCATACTGAGTTCAAAGTCGTAAAATAGACTTGGGGAATGAGTGGGACCCGCTGTCACTGATTGCTAACACCACTACCTCCCGCCCCCCCTCCCCCTCCTGGACAGAACACCCAGAACTAGCTCGGCTAAGCTGCTCTGCCTGAGTCACCGCTGTGCGTTGGAAGGAAGAGATGGGGGAGCTGAGGGCTGCTGTTTCTGGGTCCAGTCTCCTGAAGGCTACCAGCCAAGCAGGGTGTGGCATCTGCACTCTGGCCTTGGAGGCAGGGTTGGTCTGGAGGGTATGGCTCACAGGTCCCAACCAGAGAAGGACAGCCAGGCAGGCACTGTCCTTGGCTGTCTCACCTTGGACTGCCTTTGTGCATGGAGGATTGGGATTTAGGGAAATCACAATCCGTCTTCACTGCAGTCTCCCTACCCGCCTTCCATGTACATCCAAGGTGTCCCCCCTCCTAGTTCCTTTTGTGTGGTAATAATGACCCCATTCTTTTGACAAGACATATGGGGAAGTTTTGAGGGAAAAAAATCCTATATAACAATGTCAAAACCAAAACCAAAAGGATCTCTGAATTGGAATGGTTGGCGGAGTGTGGGGGAAAGATGAACCCATCTGTTGTGTCATGAGAGTCAGGATGCACTGGTCCTTTGTTCATTGGAGTATTGAGTTTCCTGGCAGGCAGCGGGAAAAGGGAAACTTGGATGATGCTCACTGTTAGCTGACCGACCTTAGCGTTGAGCTTTAAAGTAAAAATTTCAGACATGTCATTCCTTTAGGAGGGGACTACAAGGAATTTAGTTATATAAAAATAGTTCCTGAGAACTGGAGCATGTTCGTTTTCTCATTGTCAAACATTTTGAGGACTTATTTGAGAGAGTCACTGCTTGCTTGCCTGGTGATTAGGTTAGCTTCTAGTTGGTTTTCAGATGAGCTGTTTTATGCATAACTGCTAAGCTTTGATATGGTGAAGTTCCAAAAATTCTTGGCTGTGAAGAAATAGAGAACCCCAGTACAGGTTGGGGTGGGGGGGGTGAGGGGGGCTGCTAAAGGGAATTAGGGAGGAACAGAAAATAAACAGGCTATGCCCACATTTTGGTTGGCCCTCCAGACCCGAATACTTAGTTTGGTACAATATTTGGCACGATACAGTACAAAACAAAGAGAAAAACAAGAAAAGGTTTGTTTTGTTTTGCAGTGTTGGGGGTGGGGGAGGAGCTGGCTTTTTAGCGATTCCATATCCAGGGACTGCATTTAGTTTTAGTCTCCCCTCTGTGTCCCCAGCTTCTCCTTCTCAGTCCCCAGTGAGCCATTCCTCTTCCCCACCTATCCCAGTCTCACGTGGTCTAGAATACCTGGCGGAAGCTAAAGAAGTGGCAGGGCTTGAGAAAATGGCATGGAAAATATACTGGCCTCAGCCTTCCTCAAGGATCCTATTAAAGGGAGACTACATAGGTGATTGGGGATTGGACTGTTTGCAAAAAACCTAATCCTTAAATGACCAGGGCAGCTGAGTGGCACTGCAGGACCAGGCTTGGTGGCTGGGGAAGTGGTTCTTTCCTCTTAGGGGCCTTCATGGAGGGGAGCTTCATGGAGGGCGGCTTCTGAGCCCAGGGCACAGAGGAACAACCAGGGGAACTGGTGATCTGGCTGTAGATGCTTCTTGCTGGCTCTGGCCAGCAACTTGCTGTGATGGCAGGCAGCCACCAGGAGGTGGGTTGCCCTCTCATCTGTCCTCATCTCTTATGAACTGACTTCTTTGCCTGCTTTGTGTCCACTTTTAACCCATCCCTGTGAGAGAGGATTTTATTTCCACTTCGCAGGTATAGGCTCTGGGGCCCAGTCAGGGGACACCGGAGCAGGTAAGTAATAAGAGGGGATGCCACTCTGGCCACCTCGCCTCTCTACGCCCTGCCTCCATGGTCACGCAAGGGGTGGGGCTGTTGTCAGGAAAAGCCTTTGACCCTCTCATCCAGAAGCTGGTCCTGGACATCTGCCATGTGCTGGTGACATGGGCCACGGGTCACCACTGCCAGGTTCCATTGTTTGCATTCCCTCTCGTCTCTTGAGAGGCCCAGTCCTGGGGACTTCAGAAGTGAGTAGCAGTTAGGAGGGACTGAAGGGTGCCAGGGCTGGGGTCAGCCTTCCCATTGCTGTCAGATCAACCTGGGTTCCAATGCAGACCCATCTCTTAGAACTTGGATGCTGGTGGCCAAGGGCCTCCTCATATGCCAGCTTCCCTGTTATGAAATTGGGCTGATTGTGCTTCTTAAATGGTGTGCCTGTGGGGGTCAAAGTGATAATGGAGAGTGACTGGCACATAGTAGGGCCACATATATGTGAGCTGCCTGAATCTTGGCATGTGATATCTCCTCTCTGTTGTATATTTAGCTGGCCTCTGTGCCATGCAGGCCACTCGTCCCTCTGGCATTAGGGGTCTTATCCTGATGCGAAGCGGCTTCGGATCACAGCCCAGTTTTCTGCCATGTACTAGTCACTGAGGCAGCGGTGGAGTGTCTCCGAGCCTCAGTTTCCAAATCTATGAATCAGGGATCGATGGCACTGGCTCCATAGGGTCATGCTTACATTGTTGTGTGTGCATCTCTCTGTGCATCTGTTTGTGTGTGTGTGTAAAGATAATGCATAGAAAGCTTATCACTTGGACTTTGTTTTTGTAATGAGTCACTTGATTTCCATTTCTTCACCTCTAAAATGGAAGTATCTGTACCTCTGACTGACTGTCATGGGCTGTAGTGAAGCTGTAAAAAGGGTAATGAAACTGTACTTTAGGTACACTATAATCCCATTGACAATAAATAAGCAGTTGGAGGTGGACAGGCTTGCATTTTTGGTGGGTGAGTAAGGTGGTGCTCTTTGGGTCCCGTGGCCTGGCTGTCTGGGACTGACCATTCTTATTCCGGGAGCTTTACTCTGCAGAACCTAAATGGGGCAGAGGTGGCTGCAGGGTTCTGGAACTGGGCTCCCTGGGCTGAGTCCCACCTTCACCTGGCCAGCCCCCCCTGCAGGACCCAGCCCTCCAGCTGTGGCTGTCAGAGGACCCCAGAGGCCACACCTCAGAGGTGGGGAGCTCCTGCCCCCTTGGATGCCCTGTACAGGAAACCTGCCATCACCCAGACTTCAGAACAATAGGGTCAAGTACTCCCCAGACTGGCCCTCGGCATCAGTACCTGCATCCTGTGGCCAGTGTGGGGGTATGCAGTGGGGGGCAGTGGCAGCCAGAGAGGACCCTATGCCATCTACTTCCTGCTCCAGGAAAGCGGGCTTTCAGATCCATCCTGTCTCAGCCTGGGGTGCCAGAAAGTTGAACGTGATCCTGGCAACGAAATTGGATGTTCTATCCAAAAAAGTGACGTTTTCTTACTACGCCTTCTCCAGACTTGACCTCACTCCCCGGTGGGGGAGCAGCTGTCATTTGCAGGGGGCTGAGGGGCTCTCCACAGGGACGCTGGGTGGGGGCCGTGTTTTCTGGGACCCTTCCTAATGTCTGATTCTGTCCACGGGCTCAGAGTGACAGCCTGTCTGGGCACCGAGACAAGATGACTCTGTTCTCAGGCATCCTAGGAAGGCGAGGCCCCCGGAAGCAGAGGAGGTAGATGCTTGAGTTTTGGGGGGTTCATGGGCTTATGATGAAACCATCAACAGTGGGGAAAAGACACAGCCTTGGGGAGGGGTAGCTGGTCAGGGAAATTTGTTAGTTTTCAGGTTCCAGAGTAGAATGTATGGGGTAGCGATTTTTTTTTTCCTACAGCAAAGTGGATCATCACCCCCCACCCGCTCCCCCTACTTGGCTCCTAACCCTCGACCCTTCTCTCCCCCTCTGGGCCACTCCTGTTCCTTAACAAAGCCAGGGAAGATCTGGGCTGGCTCAGCTCCTGGTGTCAGTCAGGACTCAGAGGGAGACCTCGCTCAGAAAGCCGGCTCCCCCGGAAAGAAATACAGAGTGGACTGTAGTGGCTGGAGGGGGGGAATTTGGCAGCCCTTGGGGCCCCTTCTGGCCGCCAGCCCCACATCTCTTCCTGGCTGTTGGGAGGCAGGGCAGGAGTGAAGACTGGGGAGAAGGGGACAGGGATTGGCAGGCTTCCAGCCGCCGCCAGAGAATTGGCCCTCCAGCCCTGGTGAAGTTGGCTGAGCAAAGCCTGGGGAGGTTTCTAATTAGTGGACGGGTGTAGGTGTGTCAGCCTGTGCTCATTCAAGGAAGTGGGGCCTGGAGCCAGGGAGCTGAAGAGGGTAGGGGCACTGGGACCGGAAAGTCTTGGGAAGTTGAGAGATGGGAGTGGGGAGAGCAGCCCATCTGCATAGGCTAGGATCCAGGTTGGGTTGTGGGGGTACAGTGAACTTGGGTCTTCCTGAAAGAGTGACAAAGTAATGATAATTAAATGGCTGTGTCTAGACATCCTGCACTTAGACCAAATTGCCTGTAGTTTTGCACACCTCCCCACCCCCCAGGCCCCCAGCTGTGTTTTAGCCACAGGATTCTCCCCACCTGCCAGATGGAAGAAATCAAGGTTGCATTCTGGTTCAAATGCCAAGGCAAGCGCAGACCAGAGTGGACAGACCAGAGCGTAGTCTGAGGCTCCAGATCTCATTCCAGGGCTCCATTCCATCAGGCACACATGCAAAGCAGCCATGAATTATATACTGCTGCCTGGAAAAGCTCCTTTTCCCTGGGAGGTAGTAATTAAGGCATAACTTCTCAAAAATGTTCCTTTATGCAACTCCCCAGGAAGTTTCTTTTAGGTCTATTGTCTTGACTTCTGCATGGAGGTGCCAAGTTGCCTCTGCATGGTGAACTTGCTTTCTGAAGTGCCGGAGGTTCAGATAAAATGAAAATGGCAATCCCCCTGTGCCCTGCTCTTGCAACTAACTGATAATACTGGGTAGTTTCTATAGCAACCGTGGCAGGAGGTGTGGCAGGCAGGATAGAGAGGGTTGGTGGAATGGGTTTAGTGGATCATAAGAGCTTTTGAGGTTGGGGGGAACTAGCTGGCTTATGACTGATGGCTGCCTGCCCTGGGAAGATGGGGTCTCATGGAGAGGGGGAGGGGCAAGGTGATGGGGAGCAAAAGGGGCACTGGTGTTAAAAAGTCTCGGTTGAGAGTCTTTCCTTGATGCAGGGGACCAGATGCCATTTGCTTACAAGCCGTGGAGCCAAGCGGCCAGGTTTAGGTTTTTGGCTCTGCCATTGGCTACGTGACTTTGTACGATTGACTTCAAACCCTTTGGCCCATTTTTGTCAAGTGTAGGAAGGGATAAGAAAGTATCAACCTGATGTGATTGCTTGATGATTAAAATGAAACTGTGTACACAAACCACTTAGCACAGAAACTCAGATAATCAGATGACATTGTGCATTTCTGACCCTGCCTCCTTCTCTCTGTGACCTCAACACAGTAGAAGGACAAGGGAAAATGCCAGTTTTCAGGTGTCTTTTGATTGACCAATTTATTGAGAAGAGAGACTTTAGAATCCCATCAGGAGGTATGGCTTTCCACGGGGTATGGCTTAGCTGCCCTTGGCTTTGGAAAACTTCTAATGAGTCCAGAGCAGAGTCGGGGGGGAGGTTTCCAGCGGGCAGTCACGGCCCTTGATGCCACTGCCGCTCACCAGGGCATGGGGCTGGCTGACGCGGTCCCCGTATCCCAGAGGTGAGGCTGCGCACCTGAGCCGCCGCTGGTGGACTCCTCAGTCAGGAGAGGGGAACCATGCCAGGCAACTGATGAGATGCGGTTCTATATCAGACAAAATTAGTGAACTTTTAGATGAAGAGAAAGAAAAGCATGGTGACCTATTTAAAGGCACTTATTTATATTCAGGACACTTCTTGTGCTGGTTTGAGAATGTGGCAATCCTAGACATTTTTGCAGGTTTTTTTGTTTCTTTTTGCGTCCCCTGCATTCAATTCATCAGGCTTGGAGTATCTGGGCGCAATCTTAGTGGGATGGAGAAGAGGTGGGTCTTTATTACTCTCTGGGGGCTGCTCTGTGGGGTTCACCCTTAAGAACCCATTGTGGAGACAATTTAATTGTGGGTCTGGAGAGGGAAGTGTCCTTTCTATCCCATCTCTGTCTTTCCTTTGCGCTCTGTCTTTAGTCATGACTCGTCTTGCTGCTGTGGCACCTGATGATGAGGGAGAGGCCAGAACAACGAGAAAAACAAATAGGATAACCCAGAAAAACAAATAGGATAACCCGCTCTGGGCTGGGGGACTGGGGGTGGGGTGCAGTCAACTTCCTGTTTCAGCATTGACCCAGCACTTCCTGTGTGCAAGCTGGGAGACTGAAAATAGAGTCATCATACCACCTGTACTAGAACTTGCTCTTGGATCCTGGAGGAGAGCAAAACAGCGTTAGAAAAAGTTGAATATTATCTAAGAAGAAAACTAGTCAGTAGAGACCGTAGATTAATCTAATGCAAATAAGTGGGTGGTTCTTTTGCATTTTGACTAAGGCTCTTGGGAAGACCTTGGCAGCCTACACTATTCTGAGAGCCCTTTCTGATGGATAAAGTCACAGAAGTAAGAGACTCGGGTTGAACTGCATCTGCTTCTTCAGTCTTGGAAGAAGAAAGCCCGTCACCTTCAGTCCAAGAAAGTAAATGAAGTATTCAGACTCTCTCCCTCTCTCTCCTCCTTTCATTATTTACTTTTCCCCAAAGCACTAAGGACACCAAGTCCAAGTTTGTATAATTTCTATCCTTTAGAGGAGAAAGAAGAAGCATGGACCCACCATTTATTGTGCTCTCAGGCTGGAGGAAGTTGAATCAAATTCCAAGAGCATTTTGCCTCCTGATGCTCTTCGTCTGCCCGGTCAAGTGGCCTCGGGACACTGGGAGGCCATGTTTGCCAACCTCCTTCTTCCTCCAAAGGTGCCTCCTGAACTATTCTAGAGGAATAGTTTACCCATCTACGTTTTGTCACTTGTTTTGGTTCTTGCCCAGGAAACTCTTGCGTGGCTTCTTACCTGTTTCCTCTCAGGTCCTCAAGGGGCAGTTTTCCATCCACTGGGCGTGACTGGCCCTTGGGCTCCTCCAGTGCTCTACCCCTGTGGATGTCTCCAGAGCCCTTTGCACCAGGATGGGCTTGGCCCTCCATTCTCACTTGAGGGGCCTAAATCCCTTTATCTTCCCCTCCTTGACCCTATGACTCTCCTCCGTTGCCGTTTCAGGTCTTTCCTCTGACTCATTTCCTCATTCTTCTTAGTCACAGAGGCTCTCAGGCCAGTCTTTGATGGGCAGGCAGGTGAGCCTGGTGGTGAAGTCCGCCCTGTCACTCCTGCTTGATCCTCTTCCAGCTGGTGGAATATGAGGGGTACCCTGCATTTAGTGACACTCTTGCCTCATAAGGAGGGTGAGGTGTGGTTGGAGTGAGAGAGGTAATTATTACAAAATTTTAAATTTCTGCATTAAAAATTAAAGAAGAGTACTACTACTAATAATATAATGTCTCCAGTCTGCCACCCCACACTGGGTATGGGTGATAGTTTGTCATGCTCACTTTAAGTCTTTTATACAAACTTCCCCTGGTGGACTTCCCCACTACCCTGCCATTGACCTCCACCAGGTATTAGTTAGTGTTTCTGTTTCTTATTTGAACAGATTTCGTTATGTATATGAGAGAAAGGTGGATGACCATTATCTGCATTTACTCTCTGAACATGCATTGAACATGTCCATAGAAGGTTTCATTCTGCCACTTTTTCCCTGTCAACATTTGGTATTTGAGATCTACTCATGTTTGTATAGATGCACATAAGGACTATGCTTTTTAACTGCTGTATACTATTCCATTTTATTACCCTACTGATTTTATTTACCCATTCACCTTTTGAAAGCGTTTTGGATGAGGTTGTTAATAGGTTTTTTTTTTTTTTTTTGCAACTTTAAGTTATGTTGTTATGAGCACTTCTGCACACACGCCCTGGAAGCTAATCGCTGGGTCTGGCACATCCCTCCCATTCCCAGAGCCTCAGCTGCAGGTCTGCACCAAAGCACAGTCTCTACTCACTTGGCTTCAGCAGATGGGACACCTGGCCAGGTTCTCGGTTGACTTTAGTTGCACCACCAGAGAAATATTCAGGACCTGTGGGAGGCAGGGAAAGCCGATCGAGCTGTTGGTCATCTTGATATCAATTTCTCCGACTCCTCAAGGACAGCCTGGCTCACAGAACCCCAGAGGACCTTGGCTGAATTGGAGCATGTTTTTGTTTTCTCAATCTGTCTGCCTCAGCCTTGACCCTCCCCTGGTTCGTGCGATTCCAGGAATGACCCTGGTATTTATAAAGCAGCTCTTTAGCGAGTGCATAGGCAGGGAGGCTCTGGAGAGACTGTGCTGTTTCTCCTTACTCTAGAAATCTCTAGAGTTAGAAATCTCCACGAAACCTGGCCTAGAAGGGCCCCTCTGCATCCAAGCATACCTGTGTCTGTTATGAGCCCCTGCTGCAGTAGGTGGAAAGAACATAGGAATCTCCCCATTACAAAGTGTGCACATGAAGCCATAGCTCCTAAAAAGAGAGGCATCTTTTTCAGGTTACCAAGAAAGTGGGGCAGGAGCGCAAGACTTGAAAATGAACGAGGCCCTTGGAAATGCCCAAGCTTGAAGGGCTTTGTTAAAATCCCTGACTCCTTGACACTTGCCCTGGACCTCTGGGGCAGGAGTCCAGTACTATTTGTGGCAGGCTCTCCACATGATTCCTCATGGACAGCCACAGTCAGGAACCTTTCACCTAGTCTAACTTCCTGAATGTATCGAGTGCACAGCTCATTGAAGCACCCCTGCCTGGGGTCCCTTGGAACCGCAGGCATGATGGTGACATACGATCAGAAGCTTGGTCCTCTGCCTTTCAGAGCAGCGCTGCTTCCTACCATGCTAGAACCAGTTGGCTAAGCCTTTGAGTCAGGACCTGAGAACTGGTGTTCCAAAGTCTGGATCGGTGGCATGGCTCACTTCCCTTCCCCAATGAACTGTCACGTCCAGTAGTGGTTTCCTCCCTGGATGTGGGGGGACCTGTGCCTATTGACCTTTCATTTTCTTACCCAGCTCTTTAGTACCTCACTGGGTAATAGGCCTGTGGTAGGCATGGTGCAGGAGATGATCTCCAGATGAGAAAGGCCACTCCTTCCCTGGTGTGATATCACCTGGCTGACTTGTGGATCTGGGACAGCAGGAGGCATGTTGCAACTATTTCTTTCCACCAGGGGAATTAAGAGTGGAGGCCCCATTTTCTGTTCAGAAGCCACATCAGTTGCTGCTGAAATATTGCCAAAGTGGGATTTCTGTTGAAATCTGGTGGCCTCTTGGGAGGTTGGCTCCCTGGGGTGAGGAGAGAAGGGAATGAGCTGCGGCTCAGCAGGGGATAGATGGACCAATCAGGAGAATGCCATAGACCCAATGTCCTGGGTGCCAGGCTGCACCATAACTGACGTCCATGGGCTGCTCAGTATTCTGCCACCTGCTGCCTCTGACTTCGAAAAAAAGGTGGACAAAGACTCAGTGAGACTATAGAGCTCATGATAAATTTCAGATGAACTATAACAAATTTCCCCCCTTTCTACACACCCCGTTTCTAACTTGCACCTCCCTCCCTACCCCTCAGCATGAATTGTCAACCCCAGTCTCTTCTTCCAACATAGCAAATACACCTTTGATTTACCTGCTCAAGAAATAGATCTTTTCAAGTTTGATTTTTTCTGCATTGGGAGTTGGATAATAATACTGTGTACGTTTTAAAGGGGTTGGCCAAAATCATCGCTGAACCAAAAGTGGCAAAGCCTGATGGTCTTTGCCCATCTGAGTTCGTTCCTGAGTTGTCTACTGCCATGGATATTAATTGGAGAAGTTGTCTCAACGGGCGGAGGAAGATGGCAGTTAGTATTTCTTCTTTTTTTTTTTTTAATATTAAATTTTATTTTTATATTCCCCATACAATTGCAACCCCCCATTCTGACCCCAATCCCTCCCCTCCCACCCCCCACCCCCCAAAAAGTATCTCTGGTTCATAGTTTTTTGTTGATTTTGATTTTCACTTTCTTATAGTTACTCATTTTCCTGTTCCCTTATTTAAGTTTTCTATATTCCTGCTATGAGTGAGACCATCCGGTATTTTTCTTTTTCTTTTTGGCTTATTTCGCTGAGCATGATCCCTTCCAGCGCCATCCATGTTGCTGCAAATTGCATGTGTTTATCAGTTTATAGCAGCACTATTTACAATAGCTAAGCTTTGGAAACAGCCCAAATGCCCAAAAATAGATGACTGGATCAAGAAGATGTGGTACATATATACCATGGAATATTACTCAGCATTCAAAAAAGTATTTCTTCTTTTGCCCAACATGTGTCAAGGGCAAATGCATTTTGGGAGAAATCAAAAAATGGAGCCATGTGAGTCCCGTGCCCAGCTCAGCTCTGGGTGAAACCAGAGAACCAGTCAGCATTCCTCTGGCCTATAACTCGCTGTTAATTCTGGAAGGACCTGGAACACTGTCTCCCCACTGGGGAGATAGATTTTGGGGTTAGATAAGGTCATCTCTGTGATGCCCCCAGCTTCTGGGTTTCCAGATATTTATAAGACGAGCTAAGGTGAAGATTGGAAAATGACTAGGGTTTCTTGGAAAGAAAGAAAGGAGGCATATGCCTGTTAGGGAGTTGTTGGTTTTGGGGAAAGTTCTCCTTTTCTTAGCAGACTGGCCTAAGGACAGACACCTTACATGCTAAGGAAGCAAAAATAGGGGGTAGCTTATTTTCATTACAGATACTTGAAGATCTCTTATTGATCAGGAGTCACCGACTATCAAATGGAACACTGAGGTCAGAACCTCACACTGGGAGAAAATGAGGTTTTATGAGAATAAGGATCTATTGGATATAAGGCCATTTGCTTTATTTTAGGTTGTTGGTGCTACAATCAAGCAAGATTACATTGGGCAGAAAAAGAGTGATGACAAAAAATTCAAAATCAGATACTAATGATTGACAAGGACGTAATACTTTCTCCTGGTGTGTCAGCTTCTAGCTGCCCTCTCTGGCTAGATGGGTAAGGCCGGGTCAGGGGACCCGGGGGACCCTGTGCCAACCGTGAAGCGCCTCTGGTGATGGCAAAGAAGTTGGGTGTGCACCTGTAGATCCAGAGGGAATCCTTCTGGGCTCAGACTTGCCATCTGTCAAATGGACAACTCGTCTGCCTGTCCTTGTTCTCATCTTTAGCCCTGTTTCAGGGACTTACGGTGGAAGGGGTGCATTTAGGACACATGGGGGAGGGCTTCTCCCCACTCTTCGGGAAGAAGCCTAGATTCCCTGCTCTCCTTTTGTTGTCTCCTGCACATCTCTTTGGAAAGCTGTGCTCTCCGCCTACACTGCCTCCTTCATGGTGACCCATTTCCTGGGCCCCTATAAAGAGGAGAATAGTTCACACTAATCCTTAGGGAGAAGTCTCTGCAGGGGCCTTGGAGGTCCCTGTCTCATCCTAATTAAACCTTTTCTAGTTGTGTGATTTGGGTTGCTAAGAACCGTTTCTTGGAGTGATCTTTGCCCTGCAGCCCATGGAGCTGCATGCAGCAGTGGTTGCTTAATAAATATTATTCTGAACCTAACTCTCTTGGGCAGAAAAAAAAATGCAACTTGGTATTTTTGTTCTGAGGGCAAATTCCATCTCTAGCTGGAGTTCTCCATCTGGAATGTTTCCCCGCGGACTGTTCCTGTCGCCTCTAAGAGCATGTAGGGGAAGAACATAGTAACGTGTGATGCTGTCCTTGTCTCGCTGAGCGTGGCGGTGCTGTGCGGGTACTTCCCTGAACGTGGGGGAGATGCAACGAACTAAGAGCTGCCTCCATGTACCCCTCTGGTGTGCCTGGTACGGCACTGGCACCGAATCTGCAGGCAGCTCCCCCCCACCCACCCCATCCTCCAGGCCTCCCGTTGGGAGTGGTGCTGTTTGTCTGCATTTTACCCTTGAGCAGTGGGGCACAGAGAGCTTCAGCAATCAGTCTCTGGCTGCACAGCTAAGGGTGAAGCTAGGATTCAGACCCAGGCCATTAGACTTTGGAGCCTGAACTTTTTTTTTAAATAAGATTTATTTATTTATGCGTACAAGAGCAGGGGTACAGGCCAGAGGTGTGAGGGTGAGAGGATTCGCTAGAGACAGAGTGGGGAGCTGAACAGGCAGATTGAAATACACTGCTGAGGTGAGCAGTGGGCGAGAAAGGAGAGGTTGCTCCCTGTCTGGCCAGGATTGAACTCGTGCTGCAGAGGCTGCGGATTGCTTCATAGCGCAGTGCTTAACCCCTTGCGCCACTAGGGAGGCCCTGGAGCCTGAACTCTCGAGCCTCTTTGCTGAGAAGAGTCAAAAAAGCAGGTAGGTGATCTCCAGCCTACAGTCCTAGCTGATCTCCACCCAGGCTGCTTCTCGTTTCCCTTCCCTGAGCTTCCACTTCAAGATGTGGGGCTTCAGCATGTGCGTCAGCAAACCAGCCTGTGATTTCATCATCTTGTCAGCGTGTCTGTTGGCAGGGATGCTGCTGATAAAGGAGGGGAAGGCGCACAGCCTGAATGCAGGTGGCTTCAGGGAGGGTGGCAAACCGACCCTCACCTCTGAGAGCTGGGACCGTCGTCTGGGGACCTGGAGTGTTAGGATGTGAGGGCTAAGACACGTCTGCCTTTGCGCACCCCTTCCTCTGTAAAACAAGACTAAGTGAAGTCGTATTGTACACCTGGGACTGTATCAGTATTGTCTAGGAAGATATCTTCTTTGACCTAAAAGTTCCCTTTTTTCTAACAAATGTGAAAGAAATGGAAACGTCCACCAGCTCATGACGAGGCCCTGTGCCTCGTGAGCAGGATGGGCCTGCCTGGAGCCTGCGGGCTGAGGGCACGTGTATCCATATGTGCCCTCTCTTTCTTTAGAAGTTTTTCTAGAGCTTTCTGAGGGTCTTGTTTGGGGCATGGTGTGTTAGCTGACCTCTGGAGATGCTTCTTAGGCCCCGTCTGGCCCAAGAGCCCTGAGGACTTAGGGAGGAGGGGAGTGGCGGGCTGAGAGTCCTCTGGGATGCCTGAGGTGACCACCCTCCATCCCAATACTGCGCTGCAGACCCCTAGCTGGAATGAGTCAGGCGCTGAGCCCGGGAGACCCTGATGCAGAGGCTGTTGCAGGCACTGGACTCAGGTGAGTGGAGCCTTCCCAGAAGCTCCTGGATAGGACTGAACATGGACTGGCCTTCCCTTCTTCAACCAGAGAAAGTGTGATTGTGGCCCCCAGGGTGACTGGAGTGGGCAGGTGAACCGCCTCCCAGAACAGAAGAGCAGGTAGGTGACCTCCTGAGAGTTGCAGGCTTCCCAACAACAGAGCGGATGGTTCTGAAAGTGGGGGAAGTGTGCGTGCCAGCAGATTCCCAGAGCCCCCGACTGTTCTAATCACCACGTGAGCAGAACATCTGTCTCAGGTCTGGAAGTGGTGTCGGGGTCTCCAGAAAGCTCTCCCGCTGTTGGCAGGAGCCAGCAGGCTGGGGACAGTGTGGTAGGGTTATGTCAAGGAGGATCTCAGGTCCAAGGGGTTGGATGAAACGCCTGGAAGGTGCAATTTTGTCTCTCTTATTTGATTCTGGGTAGGCCCCATTCCCCCAGGCATGGGGACCAGGACCCCAAGATTGTCCCTCCAGGTCTCTGCACAGAGAAACCTGCCAAGAGAGGACTAGCAGGAAAGCTGAGCTGGTGAGGATGCCTCCCCCTCCTCTTGTGCTAATGTCTGCCGCATGTGTCAGAGGTCAGGGTTAGGGAGGCGGAGGGCCACTGGGCATCAGACCATCCTATTTATTTTCCAGCTTCCTCTCATTCTTTGCCCTTCCTCTCTCCTCCAACCCCCTGCCCTCCACCTCTGGCTCCAGCTGCCTGACCCATGCTAGAGGGTGGCCCTGTGCAGACCTGGTGGGACAGAAACTGCAGCAGACTGGGCTTCTCTGTGTCCTGGTTCCTGGAAACCTGGTAGGCAGCCGAGCCAGGGAACTGGGGACTCTTCTACTGAGGCCCCTGGGTTTCTGTTGCTCTCAGCCTCTCAAGAAGCAGAAAGGGGGAGGCAGAGCGGGTGAGGAGCGATGGAGGTGGCTTGAGGATTCTGATTGAATGTAGTGGAACTGGACTCTCCCACTGAGCTGAGTGGCAAATGCCTCTACGCAGCACATCCTCCTGGAACATGGCTTCATCTGCATCTGGTTTACTCATGATAGAACCCAGGCCACCCCGAACCCCTGGGGAAATAGCCATTCTAGAGAGAAGAATTTTCCATGTTTCCAAAGGCTCATTCATTTAAATATTTAAATTTTCATTTTCCTAAAGTTTAACAATTTTGACTAGAAATCTTTATTTTTTAAATTCTGAATGCTTAGAGCTTTACCTCCTCCTTGCTTTTGATACCCCAAGGTTGTCGTCATCATCCATATAGCTCTTTTGGGCTGCACAGCATGGCAGCCCCCCCAGCATCTTCGGTGGGTGTGTGGTTGTTTGCCAGGCCCTAGTTGTCCCCGGAATTAGGTTTTTTAGTGTCCTCTTTCCTCTCTGCCATCTGATGCTTCTTGCCACTGTCCACATGTCTTCCTTTCTGTTTTTAATTTTGTTGATTTTATTCTGTGGTGGCTTTGGAAACCAGACATCCCAAGCCAGGCTTCCTGAGCGGTGCTGTTGGAATATTGGGGTGGCTCTCCAGGTGTGATTCACCCCGCGTCCTGTGAGGGAAGCACCAGGGCTTCTGCTGCTCGGGGCTTGTCTTCCTGCCTCCTGCCCGTGGTCCTGCTGCTTGCTGCTGAGGTAGCAAGAGTGGGACGCGTGTCCTCGCCATTGGAGCCATCACTTCCTCCACACGGCAGGGAGCTGCTGTATTCCTGCGTGTGTGTCGGCCGCATTATCTGCAACATGTTCAACGGTTGTGGGAAGGAGGAACTTTTTCCAACGATTTATGGTTAAGAGAACGGTGGCACAGAGAGGTTGTAGGTGCAGGAGTAGAGCTGGTGTAAAAAGTGGCAGAGCTGGGTTTTAACACCAGAACACCCTCTTCACCAGCGCTCATTCATCTGCAGATGTGAGGGTGCATGGCAGATGTGAGGGTGCACAGCAGCTGTGTGGTCCCAGGGGTGGAGGGGATGGGGCAGTTCTGTAGACTCCCTCGTGTGCTGGGGCCCTGCCTGTGCCCAGTCACCCGTTCCCTTGGAATCGGTCAGAGCATGCTTTGCAGAGTTGGGGGTTGCCATGGCGCCAGCCTTCATGGGACTGGAGAGGTGCCCTGTCTCTTTGCTGGTGAGTGAGCAGGTGCCCCAGCTTACTACCACCCAGAGGAGGTCTGGCCCTCTGTCCTGGGCAGTGCCACCCATCAGGGCTCGCTGTTTCCACCCTGCATCTCTGCCCAGGACAGCACCCGCCCCAGCCCACCATGCTGTGCTGGAATGCCGAAGGCCTTGCCAGGCACTGTGTGCCTCACCAAGACTCTTGTGCAGAAAAAAAAAATTTAAGAGCCATTTAGTTGTATTATCAGGGCTGTAGGTTTTTGAAGGTGCATTAAAAGGGAAGAGAAAATGTGCAAGATTTGCTTAAAGACACGCCCTCGGCCCTCCTTTTCCCGAGCTCTTGTTCGGACCTGCAGGAGAGGGCCCAGCATGGGCTGCGGCTCTGTTTGCTGTGTCTACAAGGGGCTGTTTGACTCTGGCCCTCTGAGCTGGCGGGGACTTGTTTCCTGGGCTACGGTTCTTCCATGCCCTTCTGTCTCCTCCCGCCCTGCTGGACATGCCTAAACCCGCATCAGACTGGGAGCTGGGGCTGCTCTCAGGGACCCCTCCCATGAGCTCTGCCCACAAAAGGAGCCTTTCCTCCTGGGTGACTGACTGGTGGTTAAAGAAAGTTGAGAGGCTTAATGGTTGTTTCTTAGACAAACATCTGGAGGAGGCTCCCTACTGAGCGATAAGATAAATGGACAACGTCAGGGGAGTCATAGTTCCTATTCTTGGGACTCTCCGCGTAATGGGGGATTGCAGTGGGAACATCAGTCACTGGCAAGACACCCTAGGGGACAATCCCCCCACCCCACCCCTGGGGAGGGGGCCAATGTAAATGAGGGATAACAATAGGGGGTTTTGGGAACTAGAATCTGTCCCCCCACCCAAGCCCTGCGTAGCCTGTAGCCTAATGATCTTTGTGGCACGAGTTTTAAAACAATCCAGTGGGTGCCCTCTTTCGGCCACAAGTGGTGAAGACTTTGAACCGGGTGTTAGAGGCAGGTGGATGTGGGAAGTCTTTCTGGGAAGAATGATGAACCCCTGAAAGAACTGAACCCCATTCCATGGAAAGGATCTCAGAGACATCCTCACCCTGCTGTGCTTCTCTGCTCCTGGCCTGCCTCCCGGGATGGAGGCAGAGTAGAGTCATGTCCCAGGTGCTTCTCTGGAATCACACAGCCTGTGTTCAAACCTGGATTTGTGATCGTGGTCAACACTTGACCTCCACAAGCTCCAGTTCGTCATCGGTGGTGCATGTACTCACAGTACTAACCAGGGGTTGTGCGAAACAGAGTGATCATACATGCAGAGTGCTTAGCACGATTCCTGGGATGTGAGCCCATCTTAGTCATCATCGGGGTCCAGCTGCTCTTGGAAGGTCCGTCTCTGGGAAACTGGACCAACAGTTTTTTCTCCCTTTCTCTGCAGACAATGGCGATGACCACTCTGAGGGAGGCCTGGTTGAGAACCACGTGGACGGGACCATGAACATGTTGGGAGGCGGAGGCAGCAGTGGCCGGAAACCCCTCAAGTCTGGCATGAAGGAGCTGGCTGTGTTCCGGGAGAAGGTCTCCGAGCAGCACCGGCAGATGGGCAAAGGTGGCAAGCACCACCTGGGCCTGGAAGAGCCCAAGAAGCTGCGGCCGCCCCCTGCCCGGGTCAGAGGGGGCTGGATCTGGTTGGAGGGGCAGGAGGACATGGAAAGGGAGTCTCCCAGTGGGGGGGCGGCACCCCAGCAAGAGTCACGCAAGACCCAGATGCATATCCTGTGCTCGCAGGCAAGAGCGCTGCTTTCTAGCTTTACCCCTAATAGGTCCATGACCTTTCCAGTATCTCATCTGGAGCCTTCGTATCTCTGGCTGTGGCCTGGACTGGGGGCAGGGTTTCTTAAGGCCTCTTCCTTCTAAAACCTCTACATTTCTGTGTGGCTTCTGGGCCTAGGCTGAGAAAATGGAGAAAATGGGCCTGGAAGAGCCCAAGAAGCTGCGGCCGCCCCCTGCCCGGGTCAGAGGGGGCTGGATCTGGTTAGAGGGGCAGGAGGACATGGAAAGGGAGTCTCCCAGTGGGGGGGCGGCACCCCAGCAAGAGTCAGAAAATGGATGCTGGAGGTGAAAATGGACCCATTCAGTTTGCTCGCTTTCGTGGCTCCCTGCACTCAGCTGCCCACTTTGCTCTTTCCTGCTCAGCTCTGCTGTCTTGGGTCTCGGTTTATGCAAAGGAACAAAGGAGTTTGTCATGTGGGGATAGAGATATTCTAGAGACATTGACTTGAGTTTAGTATTTGCAGGTAGATTCCATTATGATCCACACAGCCGTTGTCCCAGAGAGAGGAGAGGAGTGAAAACTCATACCTAGGGTGACTTTCTTTAGGGGGGAGCGCGGGGCACAGTGAGAGCACTAGGATGGTGTCCGAAGGCCCTGTTCCCACAGCTGACTGTGTGACCTTGGCAAAGTCCCTTCCTATGCTTGTGCTCTCAGCACCAGTGTGACCCCGGGTCACACGCAAGCCAGTCTTTCTGAGCTCATTCTTACTCGAAGTGACCTCTTTCCCTGCCATCCCCATTGGTGCCCACAGACCCCCTGCCAGCAGGAACTGGACCAGGTCCTGGAGCGGATCTCTACCATGCGCCTTCCAGATGAGCGGGGTCCTCTGGAACACCTCTACTCCTTGCACATTCCCAACTGTGACAAGCATGGACTGTACAACCTCAAACAGGTGAGAGAGGACCCTCCTTGCTGCTTGGATAGGCCTTATTCCTGCCTTACCCACCTGTAATCTTGTTGAGGTCCAGACTTCTGTCTGGGGGGTAGAAGGGGTATGGATGCCAGGAGATGGAGGTGCCAGGAGATGGGAGTGCTGGGAGAGGAAGATATTCTGGCTGCCAGGGCAGGGAAGGCAGGAGTGGGGCTCCCCTAACTGAGGTCAGGCCTGTCCAAGGCTGACTCCACTTATCCGACTACTTGTCATCAGTGCTTGGTGTTCATGTTGACAAGGAGTCTCGTGGAGAAGAGGTGCCTGGAACAATGCTTGTTGACTTTCATTGAGCTTTAGAATCACCTGGAAGGTGATGCCGGCCTGATTGCCACTGGGAAGGTCCATTGGGGACCGATGGGAGTTGACATTCCTACCACACACCCTCGGGGTGATGATTGTCTATAGACCATGCTTCTAGAATCACTGATTGAGACCATGCCAGCCAGTCTGGTTTTCAAGTATCTCAGGGAATGGAGAATCATGAATGAGAAACCCAACTTAAAATATTTCTAAAAACATTGCTAGAGCATTGTAAGTACATTAGAGGAAATTAAGAAGGTGCCCATGTGCCCACAAGAGCCCCCCTCCTTCCCCTGCCTGTGTCTGTAGCTGCTGATGGCCAGGGCTCCCCTTAATGTCATCATCACAGCGGTGGGGAGCTTGGGTGGCTGTTGTCAGTGACTATGGAGCAGTGGTTGCTTGTCCCTTTACCTGGCCTGTGTCATCCCTTGTATGGGGAGGACAAGTAAGAGTCTGTTTCACTGAAGGCCGAGCAGTGGGCAGGTGGGGACTGTGGGCTCCCCTGCCTTTGATTTTCAGACAGTGGTTCTAAGCCCTGGCTCCAGGAGCCTTATAAAACATGGGTGGCAGTGCAGCACTTACACCCCAGGAGAGCCAGATTTTATGACTTGGGGTGCTTTTCTGAGCACAACCAGGATTTTCAAAAGTTGTTCTGGTGACCCTAGTGATTCTGTAGGTCCCCACTTAAAGGGTGGGTTTCAGAGCCAGGAGGTGGGCTCTGCCAGCAAGGGGTTTCACGCTCATCTCCTTCATAGCCCAGGTGTCTCCCTTTCTAAAATAAATGTGGATCTAGCATTAAGCACTGCTTGAGCATTAAACACTCTTTGTGCGTGTGCCCGGCTACTTCCATTGGCACTCGAAAGACATAATGATCTCTTCTAATGAAGAACAGGCTTGTGCTGTGTCTTTCAGTCACTAAAGGGATTTACAAGAGTAATAGTGTATGGTCTTTGGATGCCGAATGCCCAGGTTGCCTTCTCAAATAGCTGTGTGACCTTGGGCAACGTACTTAACTGATCTGTGCTTCCTTTTCCTCATCTGTGAGTAAGGTGGTGATACTAGCAGTGATTCATAAGGGGATTGTCAGGGTCAAATGCATGTGTATATTAGACATATAGAAAGGAGCAGTGTGTAGGTTGCTCACGCAGTGTGACACACAGTAGGCCCTGGGCTGACTTTCACCATTATGTGTTTTGTCCAGCCCACTGTCACCCAAAGCTGGTCCCCCTTGAACCGGACTTTCCTGTGGCGGAGCAGCGGGCGGGGTGGTGGGCAGGCAGCTGGGTCTTTTCCTCTTTCAACATCCCCAGTAGCCTTGCTGATCAGAGCCTTAGCCTCAGCCGTAGCAACAGTGCCACACCGGAGCTTGGTGGTCCCCCAGGCCTCCTGGACAGGACTCTGCACCTAGCAAGGTCACGTCTGGCCGAGACCACCGCCCCGCAGGCCCCAGCTCAGCACACACGTTAGCTGGGTTGCAGGAAGGGGGGAGTGCCGGTGGCTGTGGTGTGTCCTTCACGGTGTCCTCTTCTCTCCTCAGTGCAAGATGTCTCTGAATGGGCAGCGTGGGGAGTGCTGGTGTGTGAACCCCAACACCGGGAAGCTGATCCAGGGAGCTCCCACCATCCGGGGTGACCCCGAGTGTCATCTCTACTATAATGAGCAGCAGGGGGTTCGTGGGGTACACACCCAGCGGATGCAGTAAACCACAGCCAGCCGGTGCCTGGCACCCCCTGCCACCACCCCCTCTCACCAGCACCGGCAG
The DNA here is from genome assembly GCF_014898055.3 of Talpa occidentalis. NCBI lineage: Eukaryota > Metazoa > Chordata > Mammalia > Eulipotyphla > Talpidae > Talpa > Talpa occidentalis. The sequence goes on from NW_023603184.1 coordinate 135,539,581, forward strand.
AGAGGGGAGAGCTTGTGTGGTGGGCGGGGAGGGTTTTCCAGGAGTTTCGACAAGTGTATTTATATTTGGAAAGAGACCAGCACCGAGCTTGGCATCCCCCACCTTTCCCCTCCCCCCTCCCCAGCTGGAGATGCCTGCCCCCCCTTTCTCTGTCCCAACTGGGAAGAAGGGGTGGTTGCAGTGGCGGAGCTGGGGACAAGGTTTGGGAGGGAGGAAAGAAATTTTTATTTTTGAACCCCTGTGTCTCTTTTGCTTAAGATTAAAAGAAAGAAAAATAAAGTGTGTGTGTGTGTTTTGTCTGAGTTTTTGGAGTTCCCAGGGAAGCTGAGCCTGGGGCTGCTGCGCCTCCTTCCCTCCAGCTTCCCCCCCCCGCCGCCCCACTCCTGGGGACATGGGGAGAGCACAGCCTCAGATTGTCACCTGGATAGGGAGTGATTCGGGAGAAGGGGCTCTCCCTGTGGCCTGGCCTGTGGACACAGCCTTGAGTCCAGATGTGACCCTCCAGGTCAGTCTGGTAATCTGCCTCCCAGCGGAGCCCCCGGCCCCTCTGCTGTGGCTGGGCTCTGGGAGAAGAGAGGTGACGGTCCATGTCTTCTCCCACACTGAAGTGACCCTGCAGAGGAGCCAGGGAACAGGGTAACATTGGAATCGGGAGCCTCTGGCCCCTAAAATGCGGGAGATGACCCTCCTGTGGGGGAGGGGGAGAAGGGGCATCCACAAGGAAAGGGGGGTTGCGGGGCAGTCCACCCTGGTGTGCCCTCGGAGGACTGAGGCCCGTCTTCTGAGTGCCCAAGTATTGCTTGGAAACAGCGGATGCTCGGAAGGCTGGGAGACCAGGGAAACAGGCCCAGAGCCTGCGCTGTTTCTGAACAATTCCACTTGTGCGCTCTTCCTGCTCTGTTCTTTTGGGTCCCACCCGCCCCCCGGGGAATTCCAGGGCCTCCCCCACTTTGCAGTGGATCTTGGGAAGGGGTCCTAGCCTTTAAAGGCCCACTGTCCGCACCCCACACTGCCTCTCCAGTGTGCGGCACAGCCCCGCCTTGCACGTTACTCCCTCTTCCACCTCTGGGACCTCAACCCTTCGTGCCACTAAAGCAAGTGCCCTCCCTTCCCACCTGGAGAGGCTGAGGGCCGGGCTGTGGGTTTGTGGGGGCCAGGGTAGGGTGGGGAGTGAGGAGAGGCTCCTGGAGTAGGAAATTATGACCCCACAGCACACAGCTCCGTGTCCTGGGCTGATCCTGGCCAGCAGGACATTTAGTCCCTTGGTGGAGGCCAGTTCAGTTAATCCTCATATATCCATAAAAGAGGCGCTATGATTAGCTCTGCTTTACAGATGTGGGAACGGCCTCCCCAAGGGCCCCGCATCCCCAGGTCAGGGCTGGGCGTCTCGGAACTCGAGGAGGATGCGGCTCTGCCCTCAGCGATGCTGCCCCCTGTGGGCCGAAGCGGGGCGCGCGGCTTGGGGAGCGCCGGGAGCGCCGGGCGAGCGCGCAGGCAGGTGGGTCCGTGCGCGGCAGCACAACTCCCCTCCTATGTGGGGCCGCGTTTTCTTTTGTCCAGCGGACAGGTGCTCTCGGTGGCCCTCTCCGGCCCCCTCAGCGGGGACTGCCGGGCACTGCCGTCTCTGGGCCGGGCAGCCCGGGCTGGCCCCCGAGGAAGCGCCGTGGTTCCAGCATTTCCACGGACTGGGGCGCGTGTCACCATGGACACTCCCCGCCGTCGGAGTCCCGCTCTGTGTGGTCTGGGAGCCCAGGCAGGGTAGGGTTTTCACTTTGAAGTTCCTAAGCGTTTCTAATGCAGCGTCAGGGCTGAGGCAAGGATGCCGGAGCTGGGACACCTGGTGTGAATCCGGTTCCGCAGGTATCTCCTATCCCATCGCCCTGGAGCTTCACCTGCGCCTTCTCTGAGCCTCACTTTTCCTGTCTATCTAGTGGGGATGAGGTCAGTCTCCAGCAACAGGGGGGTATCAGTGCGAGGTGGTGGGTGTAAATGAGATTTGAAATTTTTTTTTAATTAAATATTTATTTATTTATTTATTTATTTATTTATTTATTTATTTATTCAAGCACTGGGTACAGTCAGAAGCGCGGGAGGGTGAGAGAATTCACCAGAGCCAGAGCGGGGAGCAGAGCAGGCAGAAGGACCGAAGTACACTGCTGAGGGGAGCAGCGGGCGGCAGGAGAGGTCTGCACGCCACGTGGGACCCTCCTCCCGTGGCCGGGGAGCAGCCGGGGATCGAACCGGCGCCGCAGGGGCTGCGGGCAGCTTCGCAACCCAGCGCTCAACTGCTGCGCCACCGGGGAGGCCCGAGATTTGAAAATTGTAGGGCAGCGTAAGATGGGAGGGCTCATCACTGCAGCTGGTGGAGGGTCAGCCCCACGCCAGATTCCACACTCCACGGTTGCCAACTCACTTGGCGTAAAGCAGAGCGCTCTTGAGGAGTGGTCTTCTTCCCGCCCACTTCCAGGTCCTTTGCCCATAACCCCCTGGTACTCAGCCCTCTGAAGAGGTGGATTTTACAGGTGCATGAGCAACGCCTCTGCTGTGGCTTTAGCTACAGGAACCTCACGAGCCGATGCAGTGTCATCTACACATCTTGGCTCGGGGAAGATGGTTGGCGGGTCGGGGATCTTGAAGATGCCAAGCTGATCTCTTGTCGTCTGCAACTAATGCACCTCTTTTACTTTTGCTTATAGGAATTTTATTTCTTAATTTTAAAAAAGTTTTATTGGCCGTTGACAAGCGCTGGGCTTTCCTGCCGCTATGTGGCTGCCTGGGGAACTGCAGCGGAGCTTACTGGGGTCTGAATCTAGTTTGCTAGAGTTGGCCCCAGGAGCCCAGCAGGAGTCAGTTGAGGACACTTGTTACACTTTCAGAATCGTGGCACCTGTGCCAGGCTGCCTGAGTTAGGAGCTTGGGGAGGCACCTGGGACTCTGCATTGAAAGGTGCCTCCTGGGTCATTCTAATTTATAGAATCACCTCACTTCTAGATGACCTCATTTCCAGGATTCAGGACAAAATGAACATGCAGAGTCCTTTGTTCAGAAATTATTAAGAATTTTCGGAGTGACAGAAGAGCATTAAACCAAGCACAGGGCCCTCTGTGGCCACACAGGCTGCTTGCACGAGGCTGGCCTGCTTTGTCTTCTGCATTTGGGGAACCAGCGCTGCAGCCGCCGGGATCCCCACATCAGCTCCTACCACGTGATTGTTGAGAGCCTGGGCTTAGAGGCGCCACCAGCTCTGAATGGGGTTTGAGCTCTACTACTTATGACTCCTGAGACTTTGGACACACTTCTAACCTCTGAACCTCATTCGTTTCATCTTTAACTGTTGAAATAATTTCTACCTCAAAGAATGGTTTTGAGAATATAAAATCATTTCTGTCATAGTGCTGCCTGAATGTCGTCACTCCTGAATCCTCTGCTCAGTGTTGGGGTTTTGGGACATGAAGATGAAAAAGGTCACAGTCTCTGTGCTGAAAGGCTGCCATTCTCGTGGAGGGAAACAGTCTCATCACCGTGAGGTGCCCAGGGCTGACGGGGGTGGAGGTGTGCCCAGGTGCTGCAGACAGTCAGCAGGACTTTGTGTGTCATGGAGGGGAAGGCATCAGGGTAGTGCAAAGACAGAGTTGGAAGGAGGGAGAGGCAATTTGGGGAAAGGAGTGGGGTGTCTCTGTGTGTGTGTGTGTGTGTGTGTGTGTGTGTGTGCGCGCGCATGCGCGTGCATGTGCATACATGCAGAAGGAACAGCAGAAGCTCCACAGTGGACGTGGAAAGCTGTGTGTGGCTAAGGCGACGTGTGGAAAGGGGGGGTACAGATAGAGGTGTAGCTGGCGAGGAAGCCAGGGGAGAGCTGGAGTGTTCACCTGAGCACTGCGGACTTTGGACCAAAAGCTCTCAAGAGCCAGGGAAGGAATTTAGGCAGAGGGTGGGTGTGACTAGATCCATATTTTAGGCATGGGACTCTGAGATGTCCAGTGTGAAGGACATGGGGGTGGATGGAAAGTGCTGGAAGGAAGAAATTGCAGCGGTCCAGGTGAAATGCGAGTGTGAACTGAACTGGGCAGGGGAGATGAGGAGAAGGGTCAGGTTTGAGAGTTGTCAATGAGGCAGCTTATTCTTGGGACTCTGAGACTGACTGCGTGGAGGGGGTGAAGGAGGAGTCAAGGACGATGCCTGGGGACCAGGCTTGGCAAGTGGGAGGCCATGGAGCCTCTGAGATAACAGAGGAGGAAGAGGTGGGTAAGGAGGGGAAGGCTGCGGTGGGGGAGATGAGCTCAGATTTGGAGCTGTGGAGCTCGAGGGACCGTGGGTGGAGGAATCTCCTTGACTTGCCCCTCACCCTCACTCATCGACGCCCCTCACAGGACAGCCGGGAGGTGCGGGTCCTCAGTCCTGGAGCGTGTTTACACCCTCTGCTGGGCCTGTTGGGTGACCCCGCGTCTGCAAATGCAGCAGTGGTGCTTGGGTGGGTCCAAAGTCTCGGGGACCGAGTTCCCTCCACCCTTCAGAAGGATGCACGCCCCATGACATGCACTCCTGCAACAGGCAGGGAGGTTCCCAAGTCCTCTGCTTGCTTTTGACTCAAGAGGGCTCCTTCTTACCACCTGGAGCTGGACAGAGTGGAGATGTCTGGGTTCCGTCTCCCCAGGAAGCCGATGCCCTGGGAAGCCTTTATAAGATCAGGTGGGGGGGTGGTTTAGGTGGAGGGTGTCACTGGACAGAGATGGTTGTGGGTGTATCAAGGGTGATGTGCTGCTCTAGGCTCCGAAAATGAAGAGGTGACATGTAGATTGGGAGAAGAATGTGAGGGGAGAAGGGACCTAGGGGAAAGGAAAGGCAATGGGGTAACTGAGGCAGAGAGGGGGCACAGTGGGAGCTCTGCTCTCGAAGCCACTGCAGGACAAGAGCCATTGCAGAACATCTGCTTCACTGGGCTGGACCTCCAGTGAGGGGGTGGGCAGGTACTGGGTGGGAGCAGGAGATGGGCTTCACCTTGGCCAGAGGTGTCTAGGAGTCAAGAGCTTACGAAGCACTGGAGTAAGTGATGGAGGAACATTCTAGAAATGGCTTCCTTGAAATTCTGTCCAAGTAGAAGAGACCCACCATTTGTTTAAGAGTGGATTAATGCCACTTTATTTAATAGCAGGGGCTGAGTTGAAATGATAATAATAATAACAGTGGCAGAACACGTGAAGATTATTTGCCCTTCTAAGAATGGTGAATGTGAATTCATTGAAACAGTGTTGAAGGGACAGAGAAGGGGCACCCAAACTGGATGGAAGGGCATGTCTAGGGGGCCCCCTGCTGGGGGGATGGGCAGGCCCTCGCCCTGCCTCCACTTGGTCCTTTCTCCTGCCCCTCTCTCTGTGCTGAGTATGGTGGGCTCATCTCACCCTGCATTTGTCTTCCCTGGGCCCCTGGAGGAAGCTGACGCAGGCTAACTGAATGCATAACTTTATTAAATAAATGCTTTGTCATGACAAAAGACAAAGATCAAGGAGTAACATAAATTATAACTTGAATAAATAGTATACAGCAATCTTCACTTTTTTAATAAAACGTGAGATCTCTGTTTTTGTTTTCTGTTTTTATTTCCTTAGGTACAAAATGCTCAACAGGAGACCGAGCTCTTCCGCATTCAGGTGATTTTTTTTTCCAACTTTTTTTCACAAACTAGTTTTGTTTGTTGGTTTTTTTTTTTCATCCTTTTCACCAGTAAAGATTATGAGCACTTATTTTTTTTTTTTTAAAAAAGTTGAAAACAAAAAAGGAAGAGAGGATAGAGCTATGGTAGGTATGTATGCCGTGCTATAAAGGACTACAGTTAATATGTGCTGTGGTTACTGCTATCTTAAACAAACCGGTAGGCAACTCGGAATCTGAAGGATCTTGACTGACAACCGTCTATCCGTGTGGGTTACTGTGTGACTGTGGCGGTGGAAGATGTGGGGCTCAGGCTGGCTGCCGGGACCAGGGACTGGGGTGAAGGGTGCGGGGTGGCTGAGAGCCCCCTCGTCTGACCCTCCCTACCTTCCCTTTCCCATCCAAAAGGAATTAAAAAGAGGAGGCCAGAATCTGTGGAAATGGCTAAACTATATACTCCATTCGAAAACCAAGAAAGCATGTTTAAAAAAGGAAACAAAAAACTACGAGGAAAAAAAAAAAAGTGGAGAAAAGTGCAAAAGAAGTCTTGCACCTTAGTGGTTTTAAAATAAAGACAGTACAAGGCCTAGGTGGCCGGCTGGCAGACCTGCTGGCTGAGCCGCTGCTTCTCAAGTCTTAGCCTCCCTTCCTCTTGGAAGTCGAAGCGCTGCTCTCCTGGCCAGAGTGGCTTCTGGGCCCATGCCTCTCCCAAGTCCCCATTCTCCGGGGGGCTGAGTGGATGGATGGGAAGGGGGCCTGGCGGTTGCCGTGGCAGCCCTGTCCCTGCTAACCAGCCAGGAGGAGGGAGGAGGTTAACCCCATGCAGGGTGCCAGTGGAGACACAGCCCAGGCAATGGGAGGTGGGGGAGGCCGAGAGAGGAGGTGCGGGACCACGCAGGACTGCCCGTCCTCCCCAGTGTGGAGTTGAATGTCTCCAAGCCTGTCTGTCCAGGCCTGGCTGTCAGAAACTTTCGAGTCTCTTCCCAGATGCCCTGTTGGCCTGGGTGGGTAGTGCTTCCCTGGGGGAAAGGAGCATCTTTCCTGGTTAGGTCTCCCTCAGTCACCGGGCAGGGGTGGCGGGACGACAGGTAAATTCTCCACTGCCTGAGTGAGGCATGAGTCAAAGGGGAGATGGGCAGAGACCTCCTGCTGGGGGGAGGGGCTGCATGAGAAGTGAGGTCCAAAACCGGAGTCCATGGCCAAGGTGGGCAGATAGTGGCAACAGGCAGTCGGGAGTGAAGGAGGCTGGTGTTCAGGGCCTCACAGCCCCTGACCCTCCACACCTGCCTTTGCTCCCACCCTCCAAGGGAGGGGCTCCATCTGCCTCAGTGGCTCCCTCCTTGTGACCCCCCACCCCAATCTGGGCTCAGGCCAGACCTCCCCTTTGGGAGGTTTAGTTCCATCTGTCATGAAGGTCCAGCTTCCTCTGGGGTGTGGCACCAGAATCACTTCCTGCAGGCGCTGGCAGGTGTGGGTGAGTTGACATGGAAACTTTGGAAAGCCGATGACGCTGGCAGGGACAACTAGAACACAATTCCCCACCTTATGGCTGGCAGCAAAGAGCCAAGTAAAGTCCAGTAAACAGTAGGGATGGGGGTGGGGGAAGCCCCTCAGGAACCAAGTCCAGGCCTTGGGAGGGGTGGGGGTAGGGCACGCAATTCCTGGCTCAGTCTTTTCTTAGGGGGAATGGTACCCCAGTATCCACTTGGCAGATCTCAGTTGGATAAGCTCTCAAGATCCAAGAAGGAATGGGCAGAGAGCAGAGTGATGTGGGAAAGGGAGAGGGTACTGGCCTAGGACACCGAGATGCGAGCTGGGGGCTGGGAGAGTTGTGCCGAGATGGGGGTGATGACTCGGCAGGTCAGGTGAGTCCTCATGGCTGCCAGCCCCATTGGGCCCTGTCCCGTGAAGACTGACCACTTCTCTCACTGCCCGTCACTGTCCATCTTGGACAGTAGGAGGCAGTCCCCGGGGTGCACTGCTCCATGTATCCATGGGTCGAAATATACGTGCTAATTTGTTTTCCTCTTCGCTGCCCCAAGCTTGGTGTTGGAGGTTGTCTCATGGTGTCAAGCCATCAGGAAAGAGTGGAGAGACTGTTCACAGCAAGGAAGGGCCTCCTCTGCCAGTGTCCAAGCCCCCTTCCCCTGCAGGCTATCTCCAGCCGTGGAGGACAGCTTTAAGGCCTCCCGTTGTTGAGAAAGCCAGTGGAGAATGGGATTTTTCTTAGTTCAGAATCTGGCTGCCAATGACAGCACCCCCAAAGTATCCATTCCCTATACCTTTCTTCCATCCTCCACCCCAGGGAGGAAGCGTGAACCAGCCAGAGTGGATGAAGAGCTTGAAAGACTCTTTGGCCTCTGTCCCTCGTACAGGCTGAAGGTGGGCCTATGGGCACATTGTCTTGTCTCTTCAAAAGCATGGCCGTCCTCTACTGGACCGCATTCCTTCTCAGCTGCTAATGTCTAGAACTCACTTCTGGGACTCTATGGCCTGGAGGAGGCTCATTGCTCTCTTTAAACCTACCTTCCCCCTCTTACTTCTCTCTTTTCTCCCAAATCCCAGAGAGCTTACAAAGTGAGGACCCAAGGAAATTTCTCTTGGCTTTGTCCCCTTTTTTGTTGCCCCTGAAAGGGGCGATCAGCCCCCCAGCCCATTCCCCAAGCCCTGTGTGCCTTCATTCCATCCCTCCATCTATTCTGGCCTGAGCAACCACTTGGCTCTTTCCCTGTATATAAACCTTCCCACCTCTATCTCCCTCCATACCATCTCTCGCTCAGTCTCCTGCTCTCCAGTCTGAAGCCTGGGAGGCTTTCAAAAGGCAGATGGTGCCCAGAAGACATGAAAAGTCTGGCCAGGCCCCATAGGTCAAACTTGGACCTCTGGAGGGTCTGAAGGCTAAAAGGGTGATTACTGGGAGCAAGGTGGGCGCACCTGGGAGTTCTCATCTACCTGGCCTGGCGGTCGTTACACACACAGGCACAGAGGGAATTGCTCCACACTATGTCCCATCAAAAGAATATGATTTTTCTTGGTTTTCCCAGAATGAGGAAGCTCTTCAATGCCTCTATAGAAAGTACTTTGGAAAGTAAATGCAAACCTTTAAAAGAAAGGAAGGAAGAAAGAAAAAGAAGAGAGATTTACATGCCTATATATGGCGATAGGGAGCCTGGTAGATAAATACAGGCCCACAATTTTTTTTTTTCCAGCCAGCCTCTCCCTCAGAGGCTGTACTGTCTGCAAATTGAATACAATAGGGGTTGAAACCACTGGCTTCAGCAGGTAATTTTAGTCACCCTGGGAGGACAAGTCTTTCAGTTATTGGCTATTGGTTGTGTGTTGATTTCTAAAAGTCTGCCTGGGAGTGAACTGTGCACAGGAAAACTTGTCTATCTAATATCACTCAGTTATTAATTTGTTTTGCTTTGGGAGGAATGGAATGCATTTCAGTTTTCACAAATTTGGGGGAGAGAGAACACTCCGCTGGATCAGGGGAGAGAAAGAACAGGCTCCAAGCCTTCTGAATTGCTGCCTGGAGGAGAGAGAGCCAGGCTGGGCACAGACACCTGGGTCTTTTCCTTTCTCCCATGTGACCAACTCACACTGGGGAAACTGCAAGTATGCCATGCAAAGCCATACCTGGGCCACATCTCCTAGGGCCCAAACGCCCTAGGGACTCAGCTTGCGGCCAGGTGCACACCTGGATCCAGCCCCGGTCCTGGGATCTTTCCTCCCTGCCCACGCCCTTCTTGTCCTTTTCTGAACTCTCTCTCCTTTCCCTCTCTCTGACATCAGCATCATCTGCCCTTTGCTTTTCTTCTTCCTCTCTTCCCTTCCATGTGCACCTGACTTGTCTCAAAAGAAAACCATTTTAAAGGGGGTTCTCCTTAACTTTTTGCATCTCTGTTGTTGCCGTTTTCAAAGTTGAGACCTTGCTAGAGATTCCGAGGTCCTCAGTTTCCTCAAAAAGATATATATATGTATTTTTTCCCTTCAATGAGATGAAATGAGTGGCGTCCTGGGGTGGAGGGAGGCGCTGGCTGGAGCCGGGGCTAGGGGCGGGAGGGGCGCAAGGGGAGGTGGGGCGGGGAGGGGACGCATCACTCCACATTGCTGCTGTCAAAAGTGTGGCACTGGAAGTCCCCGACGTGCTCCATGCCTGGCAGCTTCATGCCGTACTTGTCTACGCACCAGCAGATGCCACGTTTGCGGCCACGGGAAGGCTTGCACTGGGGTGGGGAGAGCGATAGGCAGTGAGGGCGATGGGACCCCGAAACTCTGCTCCTATCTGTTTCCCCACCCTCTAAGAGAGACTCCCAGCCCCAGAGAGCTGGGGGAGCTGTAACCAATCCTCGGGGTTCTGGTGCCCTCTTTGCCGGTCTGCCTTTGGCTAGCTCCTACAGGTTTTTTATATCTCCCATGCCATTCAAGGTGGTATTCTCCAGCGATTTGCCAGAGAGCTACATGATCTGATGATGATGGTGATGATGATAATGATAATAATAGTGGTAGGAGGCACTGCTTGTATAGCTTCATCATGTACCAGATACCACTAAACCAAACAGCCATCCCATCCTGGTCTTATTGTGCTTTGCAGATATTGTGTTTATCATGAGACCTTCCACCAGGAAAAAGATTAGGATGTGCTGAAGGCTCAGATGATGATTAGTGTGTGTGTGTGTGTGTGTGTGTGTGTGTGTGTGTGTGTTTTAGCAATGAAGTACTTTTTAATTAAGGGATATAATAGCATTGACAGAATGCTATTGAACACCAAATAGACTACAGTGTAGTGTAAACAGGACTTTTGTATGCACTGGGAAACCAAAAAATTCCTGAGACACACTTTATTTCAATATTTGCTCTCTTGCAGTGGTCTGGAACTGAACCCGCAATTATCTACGAGGTGTGCCAGTGTGGCAGGTCCTGGTCACTGTGCTTTACAAAGATTAACCTGTTATTCCTCATGATGGGGGAGAATGGGCTGATTCCTTTCCCCTTCAGGAAGCAGAGACATGAAACAAGCAGGGTAAAGGAGTCCCTGCTGGTAAGTGGCAGAGTCAAGAACTGACTTCAGGCTACCTGTCTCCTACTTAACCCCTAATCTACATGAGGGATGCCACTATGGAGCAGCAGGGCAACCGGGGAACTTTAGAAATGCAAAACTCTGAATCACTTCCAGAACTGCCAGTCAGAAGCTCTTAGGGTGCAACTGGCCACAATCAGTGTTTTCAGCAAGTCCTCTGGGCCTGTTCTGATGCCCTGGACAGTCTGAGGGCCACTGCCTTGAGGTCACACGTACCCCTTTAATAAGTATTCCAGCCTAATCCACAATAGGGCTGCCCAAAGTGTAGCCTGACCTGGACCAGACATGACCTGGTCCATGCAGAAAATCTGTTGTGGCACATGCAGAAAATCTGTTGTGAAGTCACATATATGTATATACATGAGTGGGTGTGTTTGCACCAGCAGAGATGTTAACAAGCACAGACAAGGAGCACATTCCCCTTAAGGTGAATTCATGCACTTAAGGTGGACCATTAAAAGTAGATGACAGTCTGGGAGGCTCCAAGCAATCAGCATGGAAGGTCGTGGTATGTGGGGGAGGCTGGAGGACCCGGAAACACTGCTGTTAAGGCTAGAGGTTGAGGTTCCCTGGTAACTCAGGTTACCAGGCTAGAGGTTGAGGTTCCCTGGGGCCCTCTGCACTGGGGCTCACGGGCTGGGGGCATACCTGCTTTCTCTTGTAGAATCCTTTGCGGTCACAGTTGGGCAGGTACACGGCGCGGGGCACCATGCGGGGGCTGGCCTTGAGCTCCTGCAGGGAGGCCTCCATGTGTCTGCGGCAGGGACCCTGTGTGCGGAGGGACAGAGGGTGAGAGGCTGGCATAAGCCACCTGCATGTGCAGACCAGCCACCCTGGGGTGTGGGAGCTGAGTGGTCTAGGGGGACAGTGACTGCTTTTGGTCTGAATGAGTTGCTACCACAGATCTTTCCCTTCTCCTCTGCCTGTCATGTACTCTGGGTGTATAAAACCTGCCTTTGACCAGGCCAGAGTGGGCCAATGTCTCACTTGTCCACCAGGCCGCCCACCCTCAGCTTCTCCATTCTGCTGGGTAATGAAGACTGGAGAGCCTCTGGGTGCTCTATGAGAAGGTTCAGCTGTTGCTGTGGAGACGCAGCCCCAGGGCATGCATTCACGGCCTGCTGTGTGGCCTCTGAGGCCTGCTGGCATTGCTCTTGAAAGACACTACATCTATGATCGCCCAGAATAAATGGAAGCTCTGAACATCCTCCTGAATCCAAAGCTCAGCTGCCTTGGTAAGCGGTAGGTCCTTGGATAGGTCCAGCCCAAGTCGCCCTGCTGCCAGGAGTCCCATCATCCGTCGCAGGGCATGGTGGGAAGAACAGGGTGGCAGAGGCTGCAGGGAGCTATAGCAGAGTGGGGTGGGGAGGAGCCCTGGAGGCTCACCTGCTCAGATTCCTGTCTCATCTCAGGTGCAGAGATGACGCGGGGGTGGGCAGTGTTCTCAGCGCCCCCCACAAACTTGGACTGGGTCAGCTTCTTTCTGCGGTCCTTCTTCACTGCTTCGGCCTTCAGCTCGGAGATGCGGGTGTGCTTGGGCCGGAAGATCTTGGGGGAGTAGGTCTCCTCGGTCATCTCGGAGGTGGTAGGCTCCTCATGCTCGCGGGAGTCTCTCTCTGCAGGTGGAAGTGGGGAGAGAGGGTCAGCCTCTGCGGGTCGAGCAAGATGGTGTGGAGGCACCAGCGCCTAGACTTGGAGTTTGGGGTGAGGAGGTTTGGGGTACTGACCGGGGAAAGCAGGGAGACCAGAACCAGGGAAGCAATCCACACCTGTGTCGGTGGAGGGGGAGCTGCTGGCACTGAGTGGAGAGTCAGCCCGCAAGACCTCAGGGAGTGGAAGACTCTTGGAAAAGCCAAGGGGACATAAGAGAGAAAGGAATATTTTGGGGGCTGGAAGGAGGAAGCGGGAGGGGAGCATCTTTGGGAGGGCTGTTGCTTGCTGGGAGACTGAATGAGGCGACGGGGTGGTGGCTGGAGGGGGCTGGGATAAGAAGACAGCCTGGAGATCTGGGCTGGGGGAGCAAAATGGGGGACAGCCAGGGCATGGACAGGAAAGGTGATGTCTATCTTCTGGGACATCTTGGTGCTTTCAGAACTGCTGGGAACAGAGAGATATTAATATTTGGACTTGGGGAGTGGGAGCAGGAATTCTGGGGGGTTGGACTAGCAGGTGGAGGGGTTCTGAGAGAGCCAGAAGTATGGAGCCTTGGGGGAACAGTGCCAGTGCGGGTGGGAAGGCCTGGCTCCCAGCCCTGGCTCAGACCTATCTCTGTGCCCCATGCCCTGACAGGCTGAAACATAACTCAGTTCTGGGCCCAGAGAGGCTGACAGCTGGGGCTGGAGCAGTTATATATAGGGGTGACTTGGTGACAGTCTATACTTAGCTGACTCTCAGGACCTTTAAAGAAGTAGGACTTTGTTCGCTTATTTGTTAGTCTGTTAATTCTCCCTGCCTGACCTTGTCTTGTACCCAATTCTTATCTCACAGCACCCACCCCTAGATGTCCCATGGTCAGCTCCTTGACTCCACCACCCTTGGCAGACTCAGAGTGGGGAGGTCTCACATGGCTCTTCCCCACTGGCCAGGATGCCCACTGTGAGCAGAGGGGCAGGGGTGGAGTGGGAAGACCCTGTCTTTATTGCTCCCTTTGCTTTTCAAATTCTACCCTCAGGAACTAGTGTTTTAGGGTGGCCACAATAACTCAAGCAGGGTAAACAAAAATCCTGTTTTCTCTCAACGCCGCTGGGTTATCCAGGACCTGCGTTGGTAAGGGGTATATGGAATATGAAGGGTAGAAAACAAGGAGGTGGGAATGAGGCACACTGAGAGAGAAGCTTAATGGGAAGACACGGTTGGGTGTTGGGGCAGGACTTGAACCCGACCTCAGAGCTGCCAGCTCCGCAAAAGTTTCAGGGCATTTAAGGGAGGCACTGGGAGACCTGGTCTACCAGGTCAGGTGGCAGGTGGCAGAATGCACTCTAGCACCTGTTTGTCTCTTGGCTCAGGATTTGTCAAGTTTCATTGTATTGGCATCCTCTCTTTAAGGCCTTAGCAGTGAAGTTCCCAGCCCTGAAGAAGACTCCAGTGCTGGGGTGAGGGGGGATTGTGGGAGGGTTATTTGATTTGGGTATTTATCTACAGGAGAGGAAAGGAAGTAGTTACAAGAGAGGACAATGACTGGAGAGAGCAAATAGCAAAACAGTGGGGAGATTCTCTCTGAACAAAATTCAAGACAAGAACCCCTACCTCCCACTTTTGGCCTTTCACCCTTTTCCCCAGTTCTTGTTGGCTTACGCCCTGTTTTTTTAATCAGAAGTTGCTGTGATGATTGATCAGCAGGTGATGTGCCTGGAGGTGGGATGTAGCTAGGAGTGTTTTGGGTCCACCAGCTTTTCTTGGTAAGGGGGTGCTAAGATGGGGCGTGATGCAGGGAGGAGCATAGCTGGTTTGGGGGACTCTGTCATCTGAGAACACAGGCAGAGACTGAGGAGCAGGTCTTGGTGAGGAGGGTGAGGAGGGAGAAGCTCACCATGGTGGGTGTGGAAGGCTCGCCGGGCCCATCTTACTGAGTGACTTGAGATTCTACACTCAATCTCTCTGGGCCTCAACAAGCATTCGAATCCTCAAAGAGCACTTGATCACTGGGAAAAGGGTTGCCCCAGAAAGGCTGGGGGCTTTCTAGGGGTACACAGGCAAAGCCCTTCTCCATGAAGATTGTTACCAGATAAAAGGGGGATGAGGACAAGAGGGTTTGGTGCTGGCCAAGGCGTGGAGGACAGAACACAGATCCAGCCTGGTCTGGAAGGCCAGAAAATTGTCCTCAGGGGACAGGTGGGTCCCTTCTGGGCTTCCAGAATTGCCTCATCCAGGGAAAAGAGCTCAGGAAGTGGCCCATCTCCAGCAGCTGGACCAGCTCCTGGAATTCTCCCAATAGACCACCTAGTCCATCCCTCTGTGTCCAAGAGAAACAAGTCCCCATGCCTTTGGCAGCGGTATTCTTTCTACTTCTTAAAGAAAACTTAAGAAGATGGGGGGTCCCATTGACCCTCTTCTGGCCACCTGTTTTTGGGGGTTACCTCTGGTGAAATGTGCTGTCCCCCAGATGTCATTTTGGCATCTCTCTTTGGTAACAGCCATGTCCAGCCTCCCATATATCAATAATGCATCTCAAGGTCCTCCCCCTTTAAGGACCTTTTCTAAGAAATGCTGTGGGCACCTTAACTTTGAGTCACCCGTCCTGGAAGGAGGATGAAGCTCTTAACAATGGTTGGGGAAACTCTGGGACACATTTACTTCAACCTCTTAGTCTTCTCTTTGCTGGTGTGCAAGTGTTGCCTTGGGCGAGGCAATGAAGATGTTAGGGAACAAACTGGGTTCCTCCATCATCCTTAAGGAATGCAAAACACTTTTGCAAACCCTGTCTCCTTTCTGGGCTGCACTCTAGGGGATGGGGCAGGGGTCGTCCTGAGGACCCACCCTCCCCAGTTGGGTCCCTTCTGAGGTGCAGGATTCGGGTTTTAATGTGCCTCAGGATTTTGGTGCCAATTAACCCCATGGGACCTATTACTTAGGCAGCGGGGAGTCGAGTATCAGAGATACTAATCAAGGCCTTGTGGTCACCTGTAGGCTTCAGGGAGACAGCGGAAACTTGGAGTGGAGCCAGTCCAGAGCCACAGAGATTAAAGGACTGGAAAGTGAGCCAGGGCTGGGACACTGGAGCCAGTTAGCCCCACTCAGCTACTTTGTGGCCGAGTCATAAATAGGCTTTCAATTTTGGAAGGGTTTGCATTTTAAATAAAACCAGAAACAACAAGTAGACTGGCAACTCCTGGGCTATTTCTTTAAGAGAAAATGGACCAAGACTGCAGAGGGATTTAGGTGGGATACAGAGAGGGACTGCCCGAGAAGCAGCTTGAAGCAGCGCTCCCCCTGAGCTGGAGAGAAGGGACTCTCAGTTGGGTGGGGTCTGGAAGCTGGTCACCCAACAGGTCAATACCTCCCATGGCCAGTAGATGGCGGAGGAGATTGACAGCCACAGGACATGTCCTGCTGCTAATTTCTAGGGACTCTGAGCAATTGAAAAATCTGGAATTTGTTTGCTTCCATCCTCTCCTACTTCTCTGACAACCACCCACATCCTCTCCTTTTCTCTGTGTGCCTGAAGCCTGCATTTAAAGGGTCAGGTAAATTGTGCCCAAGAGGACTGGGAATAAGCCAGGTGGGGTGGCAGAGGAAGAAGGCAGGTGTGGGAGTTGGGGGGTGAGGACAGGCATGGATTATCTCTGCATAACCCTGGCTGTTTCTTCCATCCAAAAGTGGAATCAAGGAAAGAAAATAATCAGGGAAAGAAGAGAAGCTTATGTGGGACCTCGCTTCATTTGGAAAGGATTTAGCAGAGAAGGGGAAAGTGGAATGTTCAGGGCCCTCCCAACTGCTGGAAGCCTAGAAGGCAGGGCGCTCTCACTCCCAGACTTAGAAGAACCCTTGGATCTTCCTGGTATGTATGTTGGGGTGGGTACTGGCTTCTCCTCCTCAGTCCTGCCAGCCACCTCTCTCCCACCTGCTGCCTTGTCGTCTCTCCCTTCTGCCTTCATTCCTGAGGATTCCCAGTCACACTGGTACAGGAGCATCCACTGAGGCACATCCGGGACCTGGAGCACCCAAGGGTGGGCAGTGCTGCTCACAGTACAAAAACACAATATACACACCCACCCACATCCTCCTACTCTCCCCCTGCTCTTCTTGCTCCATCCTGCTGTAGACCTCCTACCCCAGGGGGTTCTCAGTGCCCCCCAGTACCAATAACAGCTGGACCCTCAACTGACAATAGCTTCCTGCTCTGTTGTGACCTCATAATCAAACACAAGAGAAAACTGGATGGCCCAGATATTGCGACTTTGCTTAGAGAAGTGGAAGGAACTAGGGGTACTCAGAATTTGCAGCTCCGGTAGATTGTGGGGCTATACTGGGCCACCTGGGCCCAAGGAAAGGAAAGTCTCTTTTTCTAGCCAGCAGACAAGATGGGTTTGGCCAGAATTTCTCTCCAAAGAATGACAAGGTGAGCTTTTCTTCTCGCCCTCAATCTAGCTCCCTCCCTCTGTAGAATTTAAAGAGTAAACTTCTTCAGGGCAGAACTTTATCATTTATCATGGTCACCTGGGTGTGTGGTATTGAAGAAATAATCTTGAAATGGAGAGATGCCCGGATCTGCTCAAGAGCTTGACAATAGTAGGCATGAGGTCCTTTCTGTGCAATATCTGGGCCAATGAGAGCTCAGTGGACGCCATGAGTGGTCATCTCCCCTGTGTCCCTGTCTCTAAGTGTAATCACTGCCACAGGAAGGACAAGGAGATGAGCCTCATGGGGGTGGGCAGAAGTCGGGTGCCCTGGACTTGCTGGGCCTCTCTGCTCTACCGGTGGCTACTGAATTGGACCGTGGAGACATACGCCTTTTCCAACATCGCAGGAATTTCCAGTGGAAGTGCTGGTGGAGGTCACTGGTCCATGCCTGTGTGTGGGTAAGGCCCAGGCCAGGTGCTCTCTGCCTTCTCCCCAGTTTCCTAGCCAACCTGCAGCCACCTGCTCTTTGCTACAACCTGAGGCTTACGGAGACTGATAGCTCAGCTGCTCACTGTTGAAAAAACTGTCAGCCATGTCTCAGTCTCCTGACCGGTTTCCAGATGCCAGATGACTCAGGGCTGCTGTGTGCTCATCTTTGCACAAAAGGCATGGACAGGGCACTCGGGGGACTGAGGAGCCTTTCTGGGGTGATGTGATCCTCCTCCCATGCCATTCCTGATTCCTGAGCAGCATCTACCTGTCCCCTGCTCTCTTGGAAGAGTTTCCTTTTCCTCTGTGCTCAGCAAAGGACGTGCAAGTCCTGGGCTCTTTCTAATCCAAATTATGGGCTGAGAAGCAAAGGAACACTGACTTTGCAAGAGGAAAACAAACCCGAACAACCATCACTCTAGAGATCAGTCCTGTGCTTGTGGGGTGAGGAGCAGAGTGGGGCTGCAGATTCAGCATCTGTGACTGGACACTGAGGGCCAGAGTTTTACCTGGCTGAGCTCCCTCACAGTCCCCACCCCATCTCAGGCCACAAAAACCAACGTGTTAGGTGTTCGAAACCAACAGCAGAGTTGGCCAAGGCGGGTATGGAGCCTCTGGTCCTGAGCAGACACAAAGACCGCTCAGTAGAGTGAGCAAGGATTCGGAAATGGCCAGGCTGCAAGCTCTTAACGTGCAGTAAGCCTTCCTGGGCTGAAGATGGTGCTGCCAAATGCACCCCTATCCGCCCTGCTGTGTGCAGATGTCCTCGGAATGCTCTCAGTCTCTGTTATGGGTGGGATGAACACAGCCCCCTCCCCGTGGGGTGGTTATGAGGGTGAAATGAGCTGATACGTGCTAATTGATTTCAGCACCCGTTCCTGCCTTTGTGGTCTCGGTTGCCTTTCATTCCATTCATCAACTAAAACTTTGGTTGCCATGGCTCCTGGTTGACAGTTACTTCCTTGCAGAGCACAAGAGCCAAGACTCTGTGGAGGGCAGAAAGGTCTGCAGTTAAGTGATGGCTCTCCCTAGGCTCTAGGGAGTCTGCCTGATGGCCAAGTAGAAGGACTTTGCAAAGAGCCCCCTCTCAGAGGTCTCGTGAGGGAGCTCTCCCCTCCCTGTTGCGACTCCATTCCTTCATGCTGCATTAAGACCCTAAAGATGTGGCACATGTCAAGGAGGTGACATTCTCAAAGTGGGGTCTCACATATCCCCCACTGCCAAAAGAACAGGGGTAAGTAAAAAGATCCCCCTCATTTTTTTCTCCCTAAGACCAAAACAGGATTCTGACCCATGACTCTAATTTACATTCCTTGATCCCTGGGCGGAGCTGGTGACAGAGTCACCCATAAGAAATACACTCACGCATATCTCTCAGGGTGAGAGTCTCCAGTCAGGTTTCTTTGGAGTTGGAAAAAATGGAGCATGCTCAGTAAGAACATCTGTATAGGTTCCCCATATACACCCCACATCAGCAGGTCCTGGAGGGGCGAGGTGGGGAGCAGCCTCAGCATGGAACAGGGTTGATGGAGGAGAGGTAGGGCCATTTCTCTGACCTGGCTACACTTCCACTCATGGCTTAGTACAGCCTATGGCCAATAGTACAAGAGCGGCCCCCTTATTGCCACTGAAAAGTTCTGGATGGCCAGAAGGGGGCGGCAGGGAGCAGGCAGCTGGAACTCCCCCCAAGTTCTGCTAGGGGTCAAACAAGGGAATTCTGTCCACTCTGGCAATCAAAACTCTAGACTCTTGTTTAGACTCTTTGAGGGCAGGAGGAAAGAGTGGAGCAGGGTTCCCTTCTCAGGTGAGGGAGGGGCTCACGATGGCCCCTCTGCAGCCAGGTTAGATGGCCACTAGCCCCATGTGGCTGGACACTTAACATAGGACCAGTGGATGAAATTTTAAAAGCTCTTTTACTTGAATTAATTTAAATTAGAAAACCAGTACTCAATTTGGTCACTGGAAAATTTCTAAGTATGTTTAGAACAACATGGATGCGTGATGGACTTTTTCAACTGTAAATTTTATGAAACCTAAAAATACAGATTGCAGGTTCCCAGTGAATTCAGCGTCTGAACTGGGATGTGCCATAGGCATAAAGTACACAGCTGACTTAATATCAAAGAAAAAAAGTAAAAGATCCCATCACTGTTTATTTGATTAGATATTAAAGTATAATATTTTGGATCTATTGAATGAAAATATATGATGAAAATAATACCATGCTTCATTTTACCATTTTAAAAAAATGTGGCTACTAGAAATTTTGAAATGCCATATGACATTATATTTCAATTGGATAGTGTTATCCTAAGTGGTCTGGAAGGTAAGTCCTTTTCACTGGGGTGACAGAGAGACATGCCCGCTGTGGGGGTCCAATTTTGATGGCCAGGATAACTGGGGTCCACATAAAACATGCAAAACAGTGGAGGTCTATGAGGCTGGGGTCTGAGTACAAATACAGACAGGATCTGGCTTCAGAATTTGGGGAGAGAAATGGCTCAGAGCCAATAGGTAAGGTTGTGGGATCAAAAATGAGGCCACCTATGTACTTTCCAGCTCCCCTAGGGCTCACCTGGTGGGTCTAGTCTACTGGGAAGAGCAGCTAATCTTATATGCCTCCTTCAGAAGACTCCCCTAGGGAGGAGCTGTCCCCCTTCCAGCAAGTATCAGGATGATTCTCTGTAACCCCCAGATCTACTATACTCTGGGGTCCTGTGTCTCCGCATCACTGACGTGGTGTCTGCATACGCTCAGTGCCTCTCTTGCTCTCTTCCTTACCAACTTTGGTGGCTTTCTTTTTCCCCTGATGCAGACATCCCCGATTGTTCCTTCATTCCTCCCACCTCACGGCTCAGATCCCCTCATCCTTCCAGCCCTGATGCCTGCAAGGCCTGCGCTGGCAGAGGCTGGTTACCATGGGAAGCAGCCACCTTGGTGCTGCATTCTCCTTAGGGACTGGGGCTCCAGCCTGCACAGCTCCCTGTGGCTGCACCAGCCTACCCACCCCAGGACAGAGCCCTGTGGGGCAGGAAATGAGGTTTAGCATGAGGACCTTAAGTGTGGTTGAACACCACCCCCCTCTCCATCTTCCTTGCCCCCACCCCTCACCAAACCACTGGCCTAGGCTAGTCTTCCTTGCAAGGCTGGGATGGAATGGAGTGTGATTGAAAAGAAAGAGGGTGCTGCATTTTCCATGTTGGGGCTACTTCACTACCTCCCCTAAGATAGAGCATCCCCAAGTTCTGAGTTCTTAGTTCATTTTCACAGCCCCCATTATGGTAGGACAGCTTTGGGTAATATTTGCCAAAGGTCTTATGACAGCTTAGACCTGACCCCATCAGGAGCCCTGGTGACTGAGGAAAGGCAGGGAGAGTGGAACTGAGCGGACATTCAGAGGGAAGAGGAGGGCACGCCCTACTCTGCTGCCAACCCTGCACCTAAATTTGGGCAAGTGACTCGGCACTTCTCAGCATCCTCATCTGTAAAACGAGGGCCAGGTTGCTTCCAGCTTTAACACTCTGGCCAATACCAGGGCAAGTCCAGGAGAGATGCTAGAACCAAGATGAGCCCAGTGGCCAGGCAGGAAGAGCCACTCCCCCTCTCACGGAGGTTTCCAGTCACTCTGGATTTGGATTAAAAAAAGAGAGGAAAATATGATAATAAAAATTGTAGAAAGAAATGGAATTAGAAGCAAAAGGGGGGGGGTTCTGTAGACACAGAGGAGGGGGGAGCAGAAGCCTAGATTTGGTTTCCTGGTTAATATGCTTATTTATTTTTGCAATTATGTAATCAATCTTACTGTTTCAGAAAACACATCCAGGTTACAATTGAAGGGTGGCCCCTGGGGAACTGCCCCTTTTTGATGAAAATGTAAACCAAAATCTAAACCTCTCCTAGTTGCCTCCTTGTCTCTCAGGGCAACCTTTCCCATGCCCCTGCCTTTCCATTCCACCCAGGTTCCTCCTTGGTACCTGGTCTGTTCATGGTGTTCTTCCAACTTTCTGGATGCAGTGGGCCTGGAGTGGTTTTATATTTCATGCATTAAATAACTCAGGTTTTAAAGGCATTTGCTGTTCAGGTACAAGGTGCAAACTTCAGACAAAAATCACTCTCCCTTCTCAAGAGGCAGACAACCCCCCCACCCCCAAGGGGAGAGTGTTTCTACTGGGATTACTGCTCCCAAGCCCAGGCTGCAACCTTCATGGTGACCTCTGACCCCTAGGGTCAGCTGACCCTCCCTCTGCAGCTGCAAGCCCACCTGCAGGCTCAAATCCCACCCCAGCCCCAGGCCGGATTCACAGCTGCTCTGACTTAAAGGCAAGCCCTCAGGGGATGCCGGGAGTGGGGGAGGGGGCGGGAGGGGGAGGCACTGGAAGGGAGGGAGAAGAAAGAAAAAGAGAAATGGAAAGAAAATGAGCTCTCTCTGAGGCCACAGTGCTTGCTCTTCCAGCCCGAGCTGACACAGCAGAAAGAAGGGAAAGAAGGAGGAGAAAAGGCAAGAAAAGTCAAGTTAAAAGCTCCATCTCTGATCTTCCAGCTCAGTTTTGGTTGGCTCAGGGCACAGCCAGCCTCTCAAAGACTCTTTCAAAGGGAGGGGGTGCGGCGGAGAAAGGAATCTGGCTCCTTCAATTTTCCATGATCTTGTTCAACCCAGACACAAATTTGGCCAATAAACCTAACTCTGGAACTGGACTTCACCATGGCATTTGGGCCAGGCTTGGAATGGTAGCCAGGGTGGCAGAGGCCAAAAACCTCAAAGACGCAAAAGATGGAGCTTATTTTTATGTAGGTGTGTGTTTTATTTTTTTTACCCCAGAAGCATCTTATCTGTTCCTCCTCCTCTCTTATTTCTCAATGGCAGAATTGACATCCAGAACCCACTTCTCTACCCTAAACTTAATGTCCCCCAGGCACAGGACCCAGCTCATAAAGCCACAAGCCTTCTACAAACAATGCCCAAAGCAAGGCCCGGCCTTCCTTGACTTGACCGGCTCACCGATATTTATTGAGCTTGGCTCAATAAATAACTCCTGTCTCCTTCCTGCCCCTAGCCTCACACACTCTGCCCTCTGTTTCTATATCTATCTTTGCCCCTGAACTGGCCAAAAGAAAATGCAGGGCCGGCGCGCTCCCAGCACCAGGCTCCCGGGCTGACTCCCTCTCCCGTTGCGCAGCAACGAGCCTAGCAAAACACCAGCCCGCGCCGCCCTCCCCTCTTCCTTCCAGAAGCTTTGGCTGCCAGCCACCTCGCTCTCCTCGGCTCCCCATTTCTGATTCTAGAAAGTCTCTCTCTCTCTTTTTTTTTTGGCTGAAAAAAAAATCGATATATCTACAAACACACACCTCTATGTCTGTACGCGTGTCTCTCTCTGTATCTGGAACTATAGGGCATCCGCTCCAAGCAGGGGCGAACCCAAGTTTTCACTACTGATTTGGTAAGGGGTGTGTGTGGGAGTGTTGGGGTACAGGAATTTTGGCCCAAAGAGTCGACATTCTCCTTCCTCTCTGTTCATTTTTCCCTCAAGAACTCTCTCCAACTTTTTTTTGGGGGGGATCCGTCCAACGGCTTTCGAGCTGAAAGGGTCTAGCCAGGAGCGCCCACTCCATCCCGTCGGCCCAGGAGGAAGGCGGGAGCCTCGCCGCGCGCGGGTCCTTCGCAGACCAGCCGCCACAGCAGGGGGCCAGGCACCTGCGCCTCCGGGTGGAGTCGAGAGAAGGGCTGGGCGGAACCGAGAGGCGGCTACGTTTTGGCCCAGAGAGACCTTGAAGGTGGGGGTTGAGTCAGGGGCTTCGAGTCTAAAGGTGATCTTACTTGGAACAAAAGCGTGTGTGCGCGCGTAGTAGGTAGATCTGGAAAGCTGGATGCGCCTATTTGCTCTTCCAGCAATTGCGCGCGCGCGCGCGCCCTACGCTCGCACCGACCACATCACACTAACCACACAGTTGGGCAAATAAAATTGGGGCCAGAATGCGGCCGAATGATACCTTGCATACTTTCGATGTGACCGGATTATTACCCAGAGCGCTGGCTTCCAAGCCAGGAAATCGATTCATACTTTTTTTTTATTTTTTATTTTTTTTCTGGATTGGTGCTAAGCCTTTCCAAACCCACATGCCCCAAGATAAGGCGGGCGGGACCGCCTTTGAAAAGAGAAGAGGCTCTTAATAAAAATAACTCCACAAACTGGCCTCTGGGGCCTCCAGGGCTTGCACTGAGCTCTCCGTGCCTTTTTGCAGGCTGCAGTCCCGGGAACGCTACCTATTGCCAAGCGGGAGAGGCGACCCGGCCTCCCGAGTTGGGACAAAACCTGCAGTTTGCGGGTGTCAAAGCTGAACCCAGAGAAACTCTCCTGCCTCATCATTAAGCGCGGAAACACTTTCCTACAAGAGAGTGTCGGTAGTAGTTTGCAGTTAAGAAGAAGCGTGTTGAGATGCTCATAATGAAAGCGGATAGAAGAGCATTGTCCCAGCCAGAAGCTGCGCAGAATAAAATAAACATTATTTAGGCAAGTTGAATCCCTTTGGGAGAAGATCGATAACAGGGGTGACGCTCCAGCACCCAGATTTTTGTCTATAGTTTATTAAGCCTTTAAAAATTTTAAGCTTAATAAATTCTTTCCAAAAAAATATAAATAAACCCATTTGGGGGGATGGCGGGGGGTGGGTGGATAGAACTGTTCGGATTAAACAAGCAGCTCTGTCAACCTTTTAAACCCTAGAGTCTTGGCACCGAGAACTTGGGGAGGAGCACCTGGGGGCGGGGCTCCTTGGAGGAGGGGGGGAGACTTGGGGTGCGAGGCTTTTCTGACTCCGCCCCTTTGATGTTATATTTTGTTTCCAGGGTCCTTTTTACATTTACCCCACACCCACTAGTGATCTGTTTTTGAGAGATGTTGGGGGGGGGCTGCTTAGCAGCGGGGGGGAAGTTATGGTGTCTGAATTTCGAATCCTCTTGCCTCCCAACCCTCCATCCACCTTTCTTCCTAGGTAAAATCTGAGTTGGGGAGCGGGGGGAAAGGAATTAGCTGCAGGGAGGAACATCCAAAGCACAGGAACACCAAACCCTGGCTTCCTACCCCTTTTTCCCCCCCGACCCGCCCTTTCACCGTCTCCCCGACCCGCCCCCCTGTCTCCCCGCAGCGCCCCGAAGCGCGCCTAAAGTGCTCTGTCCCTTCCAGGGTGGAAAAGGGGTAGTTTGCATTTTAATGTCTTACCGTCCACACAGCCAATCACATTGAGTCAAAAGCAAAGGGTGTGCGCGTGGGAGGGGCACCAAAGCGCCCACTCCAAAGCTTTAGCCACCGCGGGCTGCGTGTGTGTGTGCGTGTGCATGTGTTGTGTGTGTGTCTGTGTGCGCGCACGAGCGCGCGCGCGTGTGTGCGCGAGTCTGAGCGCGCGCGCGCGCTAGTGTTGGGTAAAAAGATAGAAATATCAGCAGCGACCGGTGGGGGGCAGGGGGCTGGGGGTGGGGTGCAAAGGTGGAATGACCCCCCCAAGGCCGGTAAACGCCTTGCTTCCAGGGCCCGGGTTAAAGCAGTATTTTGTAACAAAAGAGATTGTTTTTTCAAGTTCAGAAAAAACGTGTAGGTGGGTGGGGGGGGTGGAGGAGGGCGTTGGTAATGCAACATGCACCCTTCAGACTGCGGGCTGGGGATCTGGAGATTTGGACCTTGAGGCTCGAACCTGGGGGAAGGGGTGGGGTGGGTGGTGGGGGAGGGGCGGGGGAAGCATCGAAAACCCGGCTCTTGTGGGCTAGACTGCGGCCCCGGGTAGCCGGATCTGCCAGGGTTCCTATCCCTAGAGGCCAGGACCCTCCCCTCCCTGCTCCCGGGCTGCACCCCGGCACTGTGCGGGGCAAAGCGCACGGGGCGAGCCGGTCCCGTGCCCCCCGCCCGTGCGCCGGGTAACTGGCTGGCACACCGAGCACGCTCACCGATCTTGGCTTGCTCGCGGTAGCTCTTTTCGTTGAGGCAAACCCCGCGGCCGTGCAGCAGGGCGTGCAGCGGCTTCTCCTCGTCCTGCCGGGGGAGGCAGCGCAGCCCCTGGGCGCAGCGCTCAGTGTAGACGCCGCACGACTGCCCTTCGGCCAGGGCGCAAGTCATGCAGCAACCGCAGCCGGGCTCCTTGACCAGCTCGCAGCCCAGGGGGCTAGGGGGGCACATGGAGAGGGCTTTCTCGTCGCAGGGCTCGCAGTGCACGAAGGAGCCCAGACCCTGGGCCCGCCCAGCACAGGCGGCCAGCAGCAGGAGGATCGCGGTGAGCACCATCTTCTCCGAGTCTCCCCCTTTACCTTGGGGCGGGGCAGGAGAGCGAGGGTGCTGGGAGAAAGGGGCCAGGAGCGCGCCCGGAGAAATTTTTTTTTAAGTTTCTAGCAGGTAGAGCAGGTGCCCTTCCTCTAGACAATTGCAAAATGTAGAGAGAGAGGGAGAGTTGGGGTGCCTGCAAGCAAGTCCCGATTGCAAGGATCAAAGGCTTGCAACAGGTTGGGGGGAAAAGGGCAGCGTCAGGTGCAGGCAGAGGGAGTGGGGGCTGGAGAAAACAGTCCCCAAGCTCGACCCGGTCAGACTTGCAGGGGGGAAAAAAACCCCAAATTATCCCCACCCCCAAAACGACCACCGGAATGGGGTCGGAGGTTGTGGGGCAGGGGTTGGGGGGGGAGAAAAATGGGTTTGCTTAAAAAAAAATTGTTTAAAATCTATGGAAAACCCTGCACCTTTCTAATGCTCAGTTGCCAGCGGCACGCGGCTGCCGCGGAACAGGTAAGAGGCAGCGGCTGCAGCCGAGAGGGTGGGGGAAATGTTAAAATCAAGAAAAAGAAAAAACACCCAAATCAAAAACCCTGACACCTCTTTTCTCCCACTCTGCCACCACCTCTTCGAAATTCGCAGGTTTTGCGTGAAGTCGGGAGAAGGGTGCAAACGGGAGGAGGGGGTAATTAAAAAAGAGAAAGGGAAAAAAAAAAAAAAAAAAAGGAAAAACCCCACACCGCTTTGCAGCTCCTCTCTAGCTCTTTTCCCCGGCAGAAGTTTCCAAAGAGACTACGGGCTCTGGTGGAGCAGGCGCTTTTAAATAGACGGCCCCTGGCTGCCAGCCAGTTTGTAGCTGCAATTTGAGCTCCCCAACACCCAACCCAACCCAAGGATGCCAGGGAGCTTGCAGTACAAACTCACACGGTTTGGGGGTGGGGAGAGGCCTTCGAGACACGCGGGGGCTCCCCTGGCTCTCTGAACAGTGTCTTCCCCAGCCCCAGAATATAAGAAAGGGGCTTGGGGAACCCGGCCTGGGCTGCAAGGGGAGAGGGAGGGGGCTGAGTGGGAGAGAGTTCTGGAGCACCGTGCACACAATGAGGAATAGCTCGGTCTCCCCAGCCCTACCATTCCTTAACTAGCCAAGGCCCAGGCTGGAGGGAGAGGCAATTTTCTTACTAGCCAACTGGATATATACAGTGCCCAAGAAATTCTTCTCAAGCCTGGGAAATGACTGTCTGCTGGTGTCTAAGTTACCCTGCAAGGTGTGTGTGTGTGTGTGTGTGTGTGTTTGGTGTGCAGAGAATGGCCAGGAATGATGGGTAGTGGCTGAATTTTAAAGAGATAAAAACAGAAAAGAAAAACTGAACTTCCATCCCCCCAAAAACAAACAAACTAACAAACAAACAAACAAACAAAAAACCTAGGGAAGGGGATTGAATCCTGTTTCTATTATTGGTGAAGTGAATGTCTCTGGTCATATGTTAAAGAAGTGAGCACTTTCAGTCACTGTTGGCCCCGGGAAGCTGCCTGTGTGTTGCATATACTTGCAGGAAGGGTCCTTCAAACAACAGCTTTGTAGGGAGCAGAGAGTTACAGAGACTGGCCTTTTGGAGAAATTCTAAGTCCGAAAATCTGGCCCGGAGACCTGGACTGTCTTGCCGCGGAAGGAAGGCAGATTGGAGTGAACCCAGTCCCTCCGGAAAGCTACTGAAAGGGCCACCTCTTCTGAGGTACTTGGTGACAGACAGAGCGACTCCTTGTGATAAAGGTAATTGGCACCCTCGAATACTAGGAGCGCAGGCTGAGGGGGCCACGGTGATTGCTCTGAAGAGACCCCAAGCAGGAACATTGTGATCCCATTTGAAACTTCAGACAATTTATTCCAACATCACAAATCCCGTATTTCCTCAGTCAAAGGAAAGACAGCTAATGTCTTAAGAGAAGGGAGGTGATGATTTTCCTTTTTGTCTAAAGTGGACATGGATGGGCTGTGGACTTCACAGCCAGGCCAGGGAAAAGCCTAGTGCCCCTGCCCCTTTGGAGCCCTGGGTAGGAGCCTCACCCCTTCTACATTTCCCTTGTCCCGTGGAAGTGCCTCTGGCTGCTCCGGAGAAGGGGCTGCATTTCAGGAAGTTTGCCACTAGACTGCACCCTTATCTATGATAAGAGTCTTTCTGTAGAAGTGCTTGGAAGAAAATCTCTCTCTGGCTTCTCTGGAGCATCTTGCTCTGTGGTGAACACTCCCAGATCCCGAGCTTTGTTCTCACTTATCTATTTGCCAAACAGCACATTTTCAAGCCAGACGAAAGTTGCACTTTTTTTCTGCTGCCCAAAAGGATTTTAGGTGTCTGGAGCGTGGTAGGAGCTGAGTAGAGTGATTCAAAAAACAAAAAGAGTTGCTGCACTACATGTAAAATCTCAATAAAAGCCCGAGAAAGCCAAACAACAACAACAACAACAAAACAAAAGAGCAGTGAGACCTGTTGGCTTTTTTTCTGGCCTCAGCCTTGGCTTTGGTAAGGTAGGGGGAACATGAATATTCCAAAATTTGGCTGAAGTGTTTGAGGAGCCTGAGAGACCACATGTTACGCTCTCTTTCCTGTCAAGCTCAGACTATAAGAGTAGCTGGACAGGGTGCTACATGTCTGGCTCCTGCTTCTATTTCGGTACCCTACACACACACACACACACACACACACACACACACACACCTCTGCCCCCCCAAGCGACCCCAGGCACCCTGGTAGCATTTAAGATGAATGGGGAAATTGTGCTCCTTCCAGAGACACATGAGTTACCTATTCCTGGCCCCCTCCATCCTGAGACACATCTGTGGTGACGTGTCTTTGTCTAGCTGACTTCCAGTGACTGGAAAATAAAATGTGTGAGGACAGGTAAAAGGAAGAGGGAGATGATTCATGGAGAAGAGGAAAAGGTGGTGGGGATGAGGAAAGAGGGGGTGGGGGTGGGAGCTGGCTCTTGGGCAGGGTGGAGAGGGGTCTGGGGAGAGGGTGTGCTCCAGGCTGTGAGTGTAAACACCCACTCTTTATCTCCACGCAGAAATGCCTGCCTTTGTGAGGGCAACTCTGCCTTTTGGGCAGAGTTGACTAATTGGGGGAGAGCTGCTGGCCAAGGGACCCCGAGAAGGCGAAAGAAAAGGACT
This sequence comes from Talpa occidentalis, assembly GCF_014898055.3. Classification (NCBI taxonomy): domain Eukaryota; kingdom Metazoa; phylum Chordata; class Mammalia; order Eulipotyphla; family Talpidae; genus Talpa; species Talpa occidentalis. The sequence continues at coordinate 135,568,277 of NW_023603184.1, forward strand.
TCTCAAGAGCCTGGGATTCTCTGGAACGAGCTCACCCGAAGATGGGGACCTGGCATGGGATTTGCTTGGGAGTCCATGATTAGTGTACGGTGGCTGAGTGGGGTGGTGCGAGATGGGGATCCGAGGAGCCTGTCCTGATTCCATTTCCTCTACCCTCCATTCTGAAGACCCAGATCTGCTCACAATCACCTTTAGCAGGTTACTGCTGAAAAAAAGTAGTCGCCATCAATGAATTTCATTAGGAGGAGCATATTTTATTTCTGTCAGGTGCAAATGTCAGAAGCAGGCTGCCAGCTTTCCTTCAATGCCCACTTTCTCTTGCTGCCACTCTGGCATGTTGGAGCTTGACGCTTTTCAGTCAAATCTTTCTTGGAGAAGAAAAAGAAGTTAAATATCACCCACTGCGTCCCCATCCTCAGAGACCACCCTCCCTGTTTCCTTAAAAGACTAACTGCATACACAGACCAAGTTTCAAGAAATGCAACTGATAAATGATTGGTGCTTTTCTGTAGACAACTTTTCAAAGGGTGCACAGCATTTCTGTTTTAAAAAGCTGAGTCCTCTGATCATTTTCTGTGTCTAAGCGGTTTTCCTGACAAGGGTGGTTACATGGTTTGGGAAAACTAGACTTTGAACAGGACACAAAGTGTCATGGATTCCTCTGGTTGGAAAGGAAAAACATCAGCTAAGGGTCTTGTCTTCATTTGCTCCTCTGCATTGCTCTCACCACTCACAGACAGACTTGCCCAAACCACAGTGAGTAATTATTCCGCTTAGAAGCCCTTATGAGATTGACATCAGCCTTTCCCACTGGCCGGCACACCTCAGGCATGCGGCTGCTGCTGCCGGTCTCTGGTCCAAAACTAAGGTACAGTGACCTTCAAGAAATAGAGAACCCGAGGCTTCAGGTTAGCAAGACAGAGGTCTGGGCAGAGCAGTGCGCTGCAGTGACGCCGCCGAAGGCTAGGTGGCAGCATAGGTACATCATTGTAAACACGCCTCCTTTCCAAGAGGGTGGGAGGCAGACACTGGGGCAAGGCTGTGAGTACAGGGACGGGTGGGGGCAACAAAAGCTGGGATGGAGGGTCCCCATTCATTCACACCTGTGGGCCCCCCCCAGTCTCTCTACCGCCCTGTGTGTGCCAGGACAGCATCAATCCAGCCTGCGCTGGGAGCACCCCCAAAGTCCCACCAGCATTGGCTCTTCATGATCTCTTCACCTGGAGACCAGGTAAGACTTGGCCAGAACCTGTCTACTTTGGGTTCATTACAGATCTCCTTAAAGCTTCTCTGGTGAATGATGCTAGAATAGTCTTTGGTAAAAGTACATAAAACCGTCTTTTTTCAATTTTAAAATATGTATTGTGGAAAACTTCAAACGTTCCCAAAGCAGAGTAATAGAACCGCTCTCCTCTCTGCGCCACCTGCACTGAGTATGTGTGAACATCTCTCCATCCCTGTTTGAGAGTTTGTCGAAAAGAAGCTCAGTGTGACAGACAGCAGCTCGCCTTCTCCAGCCGCGTCCCACACAGGTCTCCCCTTGAGTGGCAGCCATCCTGAAATAATGTGTATCCTTGCTGCACAATGTTGTTCTAGGTTTTATGTGAAATTTCTCATAGAATGGAGTTAGGATGATCTGAGGGTTAAACCATATGTTGCTTTAGAGGTAGCTTAGTAGTGGTGCTGGCTACGGTGGCGAGCAAACTGGAGTCTAAATTGACCCTCAGGCTGACTTGTGAAGGAGCAGAAGCCAACTATCATTCAGAATGATTTATATGTCTATGTGAGCAATGTATAAGTTAATAGTGTAAGAGTCAATGTTTAGGAGGCTTCTGGAGTGGTTCCAAGCAGATCCTGCAGACTGGGGAGGGCTCCAAGGTGCAGTTTCTGGTTGAGATCCTATCTTCTGGGTCAGGACCTGGCCCATCCCTGCAATGAACAACCCTAGAACTGTGTTTGAATTTTGGGAAAATGAGATCCCTAGGAAATGTGATCCATTGTGGCTAAGGAGTGTTGGTAGATCCTGATTAAGGAGGGAGATGGGCTCGATAGGAAAGTTGGAATCACATGGGGTAGGAGGAGCAAGAAAGTGTTAATTGCTTGAAGCAGGTTTAATATACGTTTGGGCCTGAAAAGGTGAAATGAAATCACAGTGAGTGGTTGGAATGTAGCTTTCACAGCAGTTGGAGAGGGAAAAGCAGTAAGAACGTGCTTACCATCGCTAGCACATAGGGCAAATTGTGTGAGTCAGGAAAAGATGCCCTCCCCCAAGACGCTTGCATTTTTAAGACAGTTGCTCTAGAAGACAGATTTTATTAGAACAACATACTTTACTGTCCTTTGCAGGAAATTGTCATAATGATTGCACACGTTGGTGACGTTGGCAGTGTGAATAATGCCATTTCAAAGGCTCTTGCTATGCAGGGCACTGGCAGCACACCGGCGGGTGGTGGCCCCGCTTGGAAGATTCATGTCTGCTTTCCAGGCCTTCAGGAAGCACTGTTTGTTTGCTAGTGTGGGGAGGTTCGGTCAGGGGCATGGTTCATTCCATTCCTGGGGTTGAAGGACGTGTTTGGACTCTTTCAAAGCAGCTGACTCTGACCATGTTCTCATGGTCCAGTTCACATCTTTGTGCCATTCCTTAGAGAGATTGTGCTTTTCCACGGCTCAGGTTTTTGCACAAACTGTTCATTCTAACAGGAATGCCTTTCCCCTTCCTTGCTGACTAGCGAACTCCTAATCATCATGAGAAATCCCAATGAAATCTCATCTACCTTGGAAGATTTCCCTGACTCTCATGTGAGACTTCCTAAGGATGTAGGCTGGATGGTAGCAATTATCCCACGTGTTCCTCTGTCTCCTCATCAGTAAAATGGGGGAATAACATTGCCTCCCCATCAATTTTGTGAGCCTTGAAAGCGGCCTTTTAGGTGAACCTCATTAGTGTTTAATCAGTATTACCTAGTGTAGTTCTGCTTCCCTGTTAGACCAAATCACTTGAAAGACTCATGGTCCTTATCTTGGTATCTTATTTCTGCTTTTCCTTCCTTCCTTACCTCTTGACCAAGAGGCTCTAGTACATAAGACATTCAATAAATTACTTTCATAACTTATTATATGTCTAGTACATAAGACATTTAATAATTTATTTAAGTATTGAATAAATTAGGTTTTGAATGAAAAATTTTTCTCCCCTAATTGTTCTAACATTTTCCTGAACCCTTGGTTTTATCCCTGCATGATTTTCATGGACTGTTGGTAATGTTGATGTGCTCCTATTTTATCCTTTTATATATTAGTCTGGTCAACCCTTTGTGTCACAGATGCGAGTAATTACGAATTCCTAAAATAACAACAACTTACAAGTACTCCTGTTGTTGGGCTTACATATGTTAGTTGTAGTATAACTAAACATGCACAAGTATATTATGGCATACACTTATCTCACTGTAAAATCCCACAAATCTGTAAATAAACTCAATCAAAACAACAAACCCAACAAAATGCAAAATGACATTAATTTAGTGCGTTGGTTGATGTTTTGATGAAAACAAATCACTACCCGTGTTGTGATTATGGTTTAAATGTTACGGTGCAAGCTTTTGAGCTTGGTGTGCACATTTTGATGTCCTGTTTGATGATTTCATTTCCCACTATTTTTTTTAATTACAGTGCAGTAATGGCTTTGATAGTAGTTCCAGCCAGCTTGAAATGTAAGAATTGAGTATAATCAAAATTACCAAGAGAACCCCTTAAATCATTTGATAATACAACAGCATGTCACCAGGCCTTCACTCAGCAACTACCTGTCGTTTTAGACCATCATTAGCCAGTGACAACAACTGTGGTATTTTACTTGGGTCCGGCACTTTGAAAATGAGAGCCACACTTGGCCAAAAAATGCAAATTAAACACTAATAGAACTTATAAATAGAAAAGTCTGTAATATGGCTGGGGTATGTGTGTGTGTGTGTGTATGCACCTATGTATACATGCTGGCGGGTATACTAGAGGTTGCACACAGAGATGGCACAAAACCAGGAGAGCTGGCTACCCATTTGTTGGATGATGAGGAGGTAAGTGTGGAGGTAGCACCCACAGCATAAGCATCACCCCTCCCCAGATCCTTCCACTTAGACTTAGGTAAAGGTGCCAGTGCAGTCTCCAAGCAGGAGGCAGAAGCACCTTAACTGAAAATCAACGAAAGAGATGACATCTATTTAGAACAAGGATTGACAGATTAAGTGGAAAGAGATGTGGGATTTGCCCGGTTAGGGTAGACTGGAGTGAAGGGTGGCTCCCCCGAGTGCCAGGCTTTGGATAACACTTTAAATGAAAGCAGCTCAGTCTGAGCCAGTTGCTGACCTTCCTCCGGGTCAGTTGTTATATGGGATATATGAAAATGAGATGTGGAGCCTGTCAATGGGTCATCGTGGGTTAGTGGACCCGTGGGTTAGTAGCCACGTAGCTCATGGAGCCCAGCAGCTTTGTTGTAACAGCTTTTGTTGTAACAAGGGGCTATAAATGGGGCAGCTTCAATGACAAAAATGTACCACGTCACAGAGGCTCTTAGGTCAAGACCAAGCTGCGGGCAGGGCCTGTTCCCTCTGCAGGCTCCAGGGAAGGCTCTGCTCCAGGCCTCTGGCTCAGCTTCTGGTTGGTTCTTGGCTGGTGCAGCCTGACTCCAACCTTCTCACGGTGTCCTCCCTGAGTGTTCATCTGTCCAAGTTTCCCCTTTCACAAGAACACCAGTCGCGCTGGAAGTCCTACCCACCACACCTTACCTGATCACATCGGCAGTAATCCTACAATCATCATCATCATCATTATCCTATAATTACAAATAAGGGCACATTCTGGGTGCTAGGACTTCAGCTTGTGAAACTGAGGGACACAATTTAACTCATAAAATGGAATAAAACACTCAAGTGGCAGGTATAGTTATTCTTGATACCGTCTTCCATCTTTGCACAGGGTCTTTATAACCAGAGCTTTCAGGTCTACATGTCTATTCTCCTTGGCTTTTAATGTCTTGATTATGTCTAGAAAGAAAATGTGTGAGAACAGGTGGTCTGAGCACGCCCCCCCCCCCCGCATGCTGGCTGGGCTTAGAATGGCGCAGGCACATCGCAGACCCTCAGGAGGGTTTGTGGGTGCATGAATGAATGAAGTCAGTTCCTCTTTCATCCCTCTTCTCTTTCCTTCTTTCCCCCAACTCTTCTCCCTGTGTCTCTCTCGCTCCCTTCCCTGCCTGCCTACCTTCCTTTCCTTCTCTTCTGGTGTCTCAGCAACCAGCCCCTCTTTCTAGTTATCTTTTCTAGGTTGCCGAAGTATTAAAGGCAGAAGAAATGAGATCACATAAATTTAATTTCCTTTGTTGATAATTATTAAACCCTCCCTAATCATTTGCTTTCCAAAGCCTATTAAAACCCAACCACAGGGCAAAAGGTGTCAGGGTGCTGGTGGTGGGGATGGGTGACCATGCTGGAGGCTGTGCAGTCCTTTTTGGGTATTTCCTGGGCTTGATGTTGGCCTAGACTTTGGAATGAATGGGACACAATTCTACTCTGAGAGTCTGGGAAGAAACCAGTGAGGTCAGTATTGGCTCTAGAGATGGAAAGTCAGTCTGAAGTAGGAGCCAGAGGCCTGGAGAGCCATGGGGGCTAGATTTTTGACCCTCAGAAAGGTGAGATGTGACCCCCTTCATCTAGAACAGTGATTCCTCGATCCACCAACCACAAGCGCAGGCCCCACTGATGTGACTGCCTGTACCTGTCACATCTGTTCTGAAAATGTATCAGGGTTGTCTCAATCCTGGACTTGGGCAAGAAGTAGCATGTGAAATGTAGGGTAACAACAATCTGTATTCTAGAGACCCAGGGGTGACCTGTCACAGACCAAGTTGGGGGTGGTCTCTAGACCCAATGCCCTCACCTCCGGAAAGAGAAATGACTGAAAACACACAAATAACTTCCTGACCTCTCTCTGTTTATCTGTCTATGTGTCTATCCATCCATCCATCCTCTCACCGCTGTAGAACAGTGATCACAAATGCGCGCAGCCCATGGCAAGGCCCAGGAAGGATGCAGGCTGGGGTGTCTGGGAGGCGCGTAGTTCCAGAGAGGCAATTGCAGTTCGCTGTCATCCTGTGTCACCATTAGGGCCCATGAAAACAGCATTGACTCACCATCCTTGGAGCTTTGTTTTTTTTTTTTTTTTTTAAGATTTGACTGGTTATTTAATTTTATCAAGAAGACGTGTTTGAGTGCCTGAGGCAGCTGAAGACAGCTGGCACAATGAAGACCTAAATGCTGACCTCCAGCTTCTGGACACCAGCCCAGCCCAAGGGGCTGACTCCTGTGCAGTGCTGTGGTCTGAACCCTGATTGCCTGAGTGAGGGGGCTGCTGGGAAGGGGGTGGAACAGAGTTTCCATTTTGTAAGACTTTAAAAAGGGGTGACGCATGTGAGTTCTCTCTCTCTTTCTCTTTGTTTTCATTGGAGCTGCTGTGGAAAGCAGTTTCCCCTCTGGGTAGTGGACATTGGTGGCCCCCTCACCTGAGGCACGGGTGCCCCTCTCAGCTGTAACTGTTTGCTCAGCAAGCCTCTGTTTGCTCTGCAGCTGTAACTCCATCCCACCTCATACAATCCACTGATAACAGGACTATCTCCCTTTCCCTCTCCCCTGCTAGTTCTACCTCTCTTTCTGCCCTGTTGTTTAGAATATTTTTTTTCGTTTGCTGTACCAAAGGTCCTCTTGTTTGCATTTGTGGGAGCAGGTGGCCAGAACCAGAACCTGTGAGAGAGAGTCTCACCTGGTGACAATTTTTAGGCCCTCTGCGGTGTAACATTTTTATTGTGCAGAATCTCAAGCACACACAAAGGTAGACAGGCTAGTGTGACTGTACATCCACTACTCCAGGCCCCCCACCCCACCCCGCCCAACCCAGGCCTGTTTGCTTCCTCCATTTCCGTAGACTGAATTTTCAAATATAAAGAACATGTAACTCCAGTTTCACGTACACTATTATGTTTATTGAATTTCTTCATTTGAAAGGGGGCGGGGCATCACAGCACAGTGAAGGGGTGTCATTTTCCCCACCCCCACTTATATGCAGCCACCTTGGACTACAGAGTGCCATGAACTAGACCTCCGGAGCAGGGAAACTGGGGGGAGAGTCAAGCAACTATGCTTGGTATATATAACCAACACACATGGACTCCCTCGCTTGCTTCATCAGCCCCACCTGCAACTGCTGGGAGGGAAACTTAGAGGAGATGTGGAGGAGAGAAATGGGGGAGACTTGGGAAAGATAAGTGGGTGAGAGATGTGGGGAGATAGTCCTTGGCAAAGACAATGGCCATTATCTTGATTTGTGTTTTTATCTCTCCTTCTTCCCAGGCTTGCCCCTTCTGCTCCTTTCCTGTGGTTCCTGCCAGAAGGTGCTTTAGACTTGTGGCAAGCTTTTGGGCCTCAGTGGCCTAACTTTGGATGACCCTGTTTGGCTGGGCATTTGCCTATAGGGAATGAGTAGGTTTGGGTGTTTTATTGGGAAAGTATTATTAGGAATATTCTCTAATTCTCTATATGCACACTAATTCCATGGCAGGGCATCCACTTCATTTGTCTGGGGACCAGGGGTGCCCCTTGGCTGCACGTTAATACTATATCCTGAAAACATTCACCCAAACATTCCCAAATACTAAGAAGGAAGAGTGTTGATTTCCTTCTAAATTCTGCTTACTAGAATTTGGTGACCATTAAAAGAATCTTTGAGGAAAGTGAGGATAAATTACTGTGAGTTTTGAGAGTAGGGACCTCTGAGAAGATGGGTGGGAAGTAGGTGATACAGGCAGGGGGAGCACTGAAGCAAAGTGGAGAGAACGTGGTAGAGATTTTTGGGGACACAAAAGAAATCATCCTGTATCCCACTGGGTTTTGCTAGGCTGGAAAATAACTAACATCACACAGATTGACAAGAGGAAAAGTCATACACATTTAATAGTAACCTGTGTACTTCCAGCATACATGGGAGAGACCCAGCAAGATTGAGTAACTTGGCCCAGGAGGCTTCAGACAACATCTTAAATACTTGAGACAAGGGAAGTTGGGAGAAGAAAACAAGTCAGTTAGGGCATTTACCAGGGAAAACAAAGGAATACAGATTTAAGTTCTACCTTCTCAAGGGAAAGAGAGAAGATTAGGTCTTCCCGAGAGAGGCCCTCACAGAGAGAAATTTACAGATAAATATCACAGCTACTTTCACTTAGCCTCAGAGTGTCAGAATATCTTGTCAGAATATCAAGCTTTTGCCAAAAGTGATATATTTTGAGATGGCAGATTTTTGCTCTCCTACAAGGGGTGCTTTTGGTAAAGTTACTCAGCACAGAATACAGCAGGTCTAGAAGTAGGAGGGCTGGCGGTAGAGGCCTGGGGATCATCTATGAGAATATGGCAATAGAAGCACGAACGCCCAGAGAGAAGACACTAGGGAGGGAAGAACACCTCCATCTGCGCTTAAGGGACGAGTCCAAGTTATTGACAGGAACCATACTCAGCTTCCCAGGAAGGCAGAGAGGTAGCAGAGGAGGAAGGAGGGACAAGAACACCTGCTTGATTTGATCTGGGCGAGGGAGGTCAAGAGCTGGTCAACATGTCTATGTGGGAATGTTAGTGCTCACACAGAGGGGCATCCCAGCAGCCCCAAACCTGGAAGTTCTACAGGGGTCTGGCCATCTGTGCATACAAAGACAAAGCTTACTTAGTGTGAAAGAATTTAATAGGATTAGTGTGCAGAGAGAGAGAGAGAGAGAGAGAGAGAGAGAGAAAGACAAAAGAATAAAATATCCTAAGTTACCCATCCCCTCATGGGTAAATGCCCAGCCATAGAGGGTTGCCCTGAAGTGGGGCAGCTGAAGCCCCAAAGCCTGCCATAAGTCTAAAACACTTTCTGTGGGGAACCATAGGGAAGGGGTCCTAGGGGCCAGGCAAGTCTGGGACAAAACAAGGAAAACTGAAGTACAAACCAAGGCAACATCTGCCATTGTCATCCTTCCCATATGTCTCTCACCCATGCAGCTCTCATATGTGTCTCTACATATCTCTTTCATGTGTCTCCTCCAAGTCCCCCAAGACCTTGGTATAAGTCCAAAGTCAAAAAACAAGTGGACTCTATTCCATGTGTCTCTTCCGAGCCCACCTGCCTCAAGTGCTGTATAGCTTCACCTGGCCACTCAGCTCCACCCCTTGTTAGGTGGGGCAAGGAACATGGCACCTCCCCCTTTTAGGGAGTTGTCTCTATTACCGGAAGAAAATGTGAGGTGTGGAGATAAATGAGTGCTTGAAACAACTCGTGTGAACTGGATAGGGGGTCAGGAGGAGGTGGCTGCCTGCCAGCTCAGAGAGCAAATCCCTCTGCCCATGCCAAAAAATAGCTATTGCAGAAGAGAAGGAGAGAGAGACCCCACAGGTTTAAGTTTCTAGTTTCAGGGAACACATATGTTCTTATTCAAAAACTCACCTGGGGCCTCCCTGGTGGCCCCAGGTTAAAGACAACGCTATCAAGCTCTTGCCAGTCACTGCAGCATGAATTCGATCCCTGCTGTCCAGGGAGCAACACACATGGCGCAGCAGACCTGGCCTGTCTCAACTGCTGCTCCCCTCAGCAGTGTGTTTCAGTGGATCTGCCTGTTCTGCTCCCCACTCTCTCTAGTGAATCCTCTCACCACCCCTCCCGCACCCCTGGCTTACACCCCAATTCTTGCATGCATAAAAAAATGAAAAATCTTAAAAAAAAAAATTAACACCCAAGACAAAAAGCTCACCTGATTAGGTCAGGTTCACCCTGGATAATCGACCATTTGATTGCATCAAAGGAAAATGCTAATTAAATCTGAGCAATCCCTTCACCTTTGCCATATCAGGTAACATACCCTATAAGTGACATTCCATCATCTCTGCCACATTCTAAGGGTTAAAAGCAAATGATATATGTAACTGGCACTCAAAGGGTGGGGATTATATGAGGCCACGGATCATTTTCGAATTCTACCTGCCACCGTGCTTGACAAATCAACCCCATTTTCCTCAGGTTCCTCATCAGTAAAATAATAGAACTCAAAGTCCATGGACCAGTGCTAACTCTCATGCATTGAGTCAGTTTTTGAGAGAGAAAGTGCTTAAAAGAGAAAGAAACACTCAGTTGTTTTCATGCTTCTCAAGTTCTGTGGTCCTTTCAGAAAAGTCAAGGAAGCTACCAGCAGATGAACTCAAGTCAGCAGACGTTGAAAGAGAACCCTTTAGCACCTGGCACCGTCCTTCTCTGTGTTATCAGGGACACAAAGAAGAGTGTGTTTCCTCGTAGTAGAGTTCTTTACAGTTTTCTCTAGTTAGTACAAGCGGCCTTAAGAGATGTAGGCAGGGGCCCTCCCTGGTGGCACAGGGGTTAAAGTCTCAGCACTATGAAGCTATCACCAGCCACTGCAGCATGAGTTCGATCCCCCGCCAGGGAGTTGACCCACATGGCACAGCAGACCTCTCTTGTCTTGCTGCTCCCCTCAGCAGTGTATTGCAGTAGATCCACCTGTTGTGCTCCCCACTCTGTCTCTGGTGAATCCTCTCATCCCCTGCACCTCTGGCCTGTACCCCAGCTCTTATATACATAAATAAATAAATCTTTTTAAAAAAGAGAGTGATGTAGGCATCCAGCCTAGCATCCATAAGACCCACATCCTGGGGCATCCCCATAATATACCTTGGTAGATGTCCTATGGTTTCTGATCATTTAAGCACTCTTTGTTTTATGACTGCCTGAGGGAGTGTGACAAACCCCAGAAAAAAACACACAGACTCTATTATTGTTAAGCTGCACGCTGGCATGGGGGGGCATCTGGTCAACCTCACAAGACTAAAGCCACATAGACATGGCAGTGCACAGGAGACTGACAGTCCCAGTTCTAATTTCCAGGGGTTATTCAAAGTGTCAGGGGTGTGTAATGGGGGGGACACATTCAAAAAAACTAATGAGGGATGTTTGGGCTGGGAGTGGAAGTGGCTTCCATCCTGAGGTTGGCCCAGCCCAAACCATCTCACCTCCAAGTCTTTGAAGGGTGTTACCTGGACAGTGAGCTAAGCCATGCTTGGCAGGAAGGGCAGGAGGCTGTGTGGTCTGGCAAAGAGCAGAGCAGAGGGGCAGAGGGACTGAACTTGAATCTGCAGCTGACTCACAGCCCCTCTCCTGCCAGACATTTCACCATTTAATCCTGCTGGAAAATGAGGAAAAGACCCAAGTCAGGATCTCACTGAGAAATCCAGATGCCTTTCACCAGGATAAACAAGGCAGCTTTCCTCTCTTGCTGCTGCTGCTGTGTGTGTGTGTGTGTGTATTCTAGCCTTGAGTATTTCTCTTGGTTCCCCTTCCTCTTACTTTCTCTGTGGATCAGTGTTAGGACTTGACTTTGGTCTCAACTTTTCTCACTGTCTTCAGGTGTGAGCGGACAGAAGGCGTAGTTTCTCCGCCCCCTCCCCCGTCTCTCCTCAGCTTCCCTTCCAGTTCAAGTGAAGTCGTGTTTCTGCTGCATCTTCTGAGTGGTGTGTCTGAGCAAGCCTCTGCCCCTCATCTTGACAATGGAAATGTTGGGGGTTGAGGGGAATAATAAAAGCTCTTGACCTGGTAAAGGCCTCATAGGGCTCTGGTTTTGTCTGTTGCTGGAGCAACGAGTGACTGGGGATTTTTTTTTCTTAATAGGCACTTCTGGTACAGGAGCAAAAAAACAACAACAAAAAATCTCTGCTTTAAAGTGAATACTTTTCTGTGGACTTGAATTTCATATTTCTCTGCCAACCCCTGTCTCATCCTCAGGGCCCCCAGATCAGACTTCTTCCACCTTTCCACCATTTTGACTTTCCTAATTTCTCAGGAAAAATAAATCCATTTTTCTTCTTTTTCCTTCCCATTCTTCACTGTTTTGGGTGATTTGGGGAGTAGATTGCCTTTAATTATCTGCATCTCATTTGGCTCCAGAGGTAGAGTGTTGTTCTGAGCCTGACTGGCAGAAACTATACTGGTTAGGAGTCACAGAGGCCTGCCCCGGACCATCGTGCCTCCACCCATGGGCTGAGTGACCTTCGTGAATTATCTTTCTGAACTTCAGTTTTTCTTACCTGGAAAATAGAAATTAGTCATCCGTGTAGGGCTGATGAGAATACTAACAGGATATTTGCAAAATTCTTTGCTATCTGCTGCCTGCTAAAGGGATGAGCTTCAGATTTGAAGCTCTAATTCTTCATAACCCTTGTGGATACTGGGGAAGGTTTTCTTTTTTCTTTTTACTTATTTTTGTAAATTAATTTAAAAAATTTTTTAACATCATTGTTCATTTTTAAACAATATTTGCTTCTCCCCACCCCCTCAGGTCTAGTCCCCATAGAGCTTCCTTCACCAATGCACCCGTGCACCATCACCTCAGTGCTCTGTGCTCCTCCCTCCCTCCCTGCTCTCTCTCCCTCCTCCTCCCCTGTAGTGTGTCTCTGATTTATAATTGTCTGTTTTTTTTTTAAAGATTTATTTATTCATACAAACACTGGGTACAGTCAGAAGCGTGGGAGGGCGAGAGAATTCACCAGAGCCAGAGAGGAGAGTAGAACAGGCAGAGTGAGGAAGTACACTGCTGAGGGGAGCAGCGGGCGGCAGGAGAGATCTGTGCACCATGTGGGACCCTCACCCAGTCACCTGGGATCGAACAGGCGCTGCAGAGGCTGTGGGCAGCTTCGCAACCCAGCGCTCAACTGCTGTGCCACCCGGGAGTCCCCTATAATTGCCTGTTTTTGCTTTGTTAGGGGTGTACTGTTATTATTTTTTTACACTGATGTCTTATTTGGTTTCCCCATATTCTTGCTATAAGTGAAACCATCTGATATTGTTCTTTTTCCTTTTGGCTTATTTCACTGAGCATAATTCCTTCTAGCTCCATCCACGTTGCTGCAAATGGCATGAGTTTATCTTTTTTGATTGCTGAAAAATATTCCATTGTGTATATGTACCACATCTTCTTGATCCAGTCATCTATTTTGGGGCACTTGGATTGTTTCCAAGTTTTACCTATTGTAAATAGTGCTGCAATAAACACAGGGACCCAGCAATTCCACTCCTAGGGATCTGCCCAAAGGACACCAAAACATTGGTTTTCTTCTTTAAATACACCTTAGCATCCCCTTTCATTCATTCTGGGAACATTCCCAGGCCTACGGAAGGTTGTCCTTCCTCTGCTCATAGCTCAGTGCCTGTGCCACCACAGGGCCCAGCATAGGGTAAGACACCTGACCTCATCAGTGCTCACCCTGAGCCAATTAGACTCTCTTTCATAAGCGAATGAAAGGCACTGAAGAAGGATCAATAGGTAATAGTCTTGGGATCTGAGCAGTCTTAGGAGCCTGGGATGTTGGAACAAGAAAATGAAGACATATTCAATAGCCCATGAGGAGGATGAAACCAATAGTTACAGACAATGAAAATAGTTCTGAATCGCAAAGGCTTTTATTCTGCATGCCATGATACACCCCTCGTGGTTCTTTGGTGTTCCTTCTTCCCTCTCAACAACTGGCTAGAGAAGGTTCTGTTCTCTGCAACAAGAGGAGCTTGTAGTAAAACATCTTCATGGATATTTCTGATTTTTGGATGGTGTTGGACTATCATTGATGCTTTCCTTTCCCACCTTAAAGAGTGTTGACATTGTGTGTCTTCATGGAATGTTGATTCTATTAAGATGCTGTGTGATGAGTTCATGATTCTGTCAAGTTTTGTGCAGAGAAGTTTTTCATGCTTTTTTTTTTGAAGATTATTATTTACTTATGCATACAAGAACTGGGGTGTAGGCCAGAGGTGCGGGGTGTGAGAGGATTCACCAGAGACAGAGTGGGGAGCAGAACAGGTGGATCCACTGAAATTCACTGCTGAGGGGAGCAGCAGGTGAGATAGGAGAGGTCTGCTGTGCCATGTGGGTCACCTCCCTGGCCAGGGATCAAACTTGTGCTGCAGTGGATGGTGATAGCTTGATGGTGCTGAGACTTAACCCCTTGCACCACCAGGGAGACCCAAATTTTTCATTCTTATGAGACTCCTGAGCTGACAAACACTGGTCCTCTTTATGAAGTTTTGTTTTGTTTTTACATAGAAGAAATAATGTGTAGGCCAGAGGTGTGGTAGTAAGAGGATTCACCAGAGAGAGTGGGGAGCAGAACAGGCAGATCTACTGAAACACACTGCTGAGGGGGAGTAGTGGGCAAGATAAGAGAGGTCTGCTGCACCATGTGGGTCAGCTCCCTGGCTGGGGATCAAACTCATGCCGCAGTGGCTGGCGATATCTTGATAGTGCTAAGTCTTAACCTCTGTGCCACCAGGAAGGCCCTCTTTGTGAAGTTTGAGCTCCTCTTCCCAACTTTCTTTTTACTCCTTCTGGGGAGTCTATGTTTTTTCTCTGAATTGTTTGGGTTCTAGAAGCCCAGAGATAGTTTTCTGATTCCAGTCCTGGAGATACAAAATCTGTTTTAAAAGCCTTAAACCATATCTTACATTTGAAAGGGATCTGATGCTTCAGATCTTGACTCTGTCCTGAAAATCTGCTCTACATTTACAGACATCATCTGTTTGGTCTTCCTGACAATATCTGGCTGATCAAGTGAACCCTTTCTATGGATTAGAAAGCTCAGAGGAAGGCTTGTTGGCAGGGTAGATTCTGAGCAAGTCAGCTTGGGAAACTTGGGGAGAACAGCTCCTTCCCCCACTAATCCAGGCTTACTGCCAGGTTGCCAGTTAGAGACCTGAGCTTTGGGCACAACTCATTTCAGGGTGAGTCAAAAAATGAGGGAGTCTTGTCCACACGTGCCCAAAAAGGGAAAGGCCCTCAGCTAAGCTGTTTCAGGGAGTCCTCTGAAGGACTTGGAAGATCTTTGCTCTTCTCTACCCAGAGAGAGAGCCCACCAATATGGAGTGTGCACAACTTTCTAGACCATGAGCAGAGAAGAGGCTTAGAGATGACCTGAGACTCTGTCTCCATGCCAGGGTCAATTTCTGTGGAGCACAAGACTGGGAGGGCCATTAATAATAGGTACAGAACAGACTTCTGGTTCTTTAACAACAGATCTGCTAAGACAGCACCATTATGCTCTTGAACATCGCTGTGATGTTACCTTGGCAACCAGCTAAGCCATTTCTTTGATTTTCTCTAGCACCTGGGAATTAAACTCTTCACATGAGCCAAAGCTTGCAGCCTTTTCTTAACCCAAACCAACACTGGTCTGGAGGGACAATTTAGAATGAGTAAGCTAATAACCTTTCGGTATAACAAAGGTCCTTGACATTTGGTGCATCTGAGCATCCCTCCACCCCCAACCTTTGAGTCACTGACCACATTTGCGAGTGAGATCAGAAGAAAGGCAGATGGTGAAGGGCATGAAAGGAACCTGCTACTCTCTAGGTCTTCAGCACTGATAATTTTCAGATGACTGTGTGAAAATAGGGAGAACTGACAATGGATGCAGGTTTATGTTCATAGTAGTGTGTCTATGTGGGACCAGGCGAGAGTATTTCTGTGGGGGCCTTAGAAGTAGATGCCTGAGGGTTAGGGATGCCAGGTTAAATAGAAAATATCGTTAAATTGGGATTTTTGAGGTAAACCATGAATACATTTTATTATAACTATGTCCCATGCAGTATTTGAGACACACGTATTAAAACTGAGTTGTTGTTTATCATCTGAAATTCAAATTTTGATGGGTGTTCTAGACTTTGAGTTTTATCTGGGAGTTCTACTTAGGGTGGGTATGGGTGAAGGTGGTGGGGTGTTTGCCCGTGGGAGGCATGGCTACCAAACAAAAAGGAAGGCATACATGTAAAAGTGTGCCTGTCTCTAAGAGGAAACAACATGAGAGATCATTTCAGTGTTTTTATTTCTTCATGGTTTGAATGATTCTAAAATGATTGATTTTCTGTTTCCAAACACTTCTCAAGACCTTGGCGATGCTTGACTCTCCTGAAATTTGAGTGATTGATCTTCTAAATTAAATTTCCCCGCTAAGTCATTTGGAAGAATGAGTTCGTAAGGATTCTTAGAGTAGTATGTAGATCTTTCCCCTTTATTTTCTTATTATTTGGGATTGTTCTCACCACTCTCCTCTTTCTTCTCTTTGATGAGCCACTGAGGAAATAAAATATGAAGACAGAAGCTGTAGGAGCTTAGGTGTGGTTGGGGAAAAATAAATCAACTCTTAGAGGTTCCAGGGTGAGAGAGAGGGGTATTCAGCAAGGGCTTTGTGCGTGCGGCGAGAGCAGGCTCTGGGCTAGGACTCAGAGAATCTGGCAGGGGATGAGTCAGTCCCAGGCAGGTCTAGGAATGGAAGACTCTGCACAGCTGGCTTGGGGCTGTGCAAAGGGAGTGGCAAGTGAGGGTTTTTAGCCCCAGGCTAAATCCTGGAGGAGGAAGAGGAGGGCCAGGCAGTGTGTACAGGTTGCAACGAACTCCAAAGGATTGCCCTGAGCTCCTCGGTTGCCCTGGAATGGAGGTCTAAACTCAACTGCCAGCCTGGATGTCTGAGTCTTTTTTGTTCAAGGCAGATTGACCACGCCTTGATGATGGGTATCAGAGGACTTGACCAGGAGTACAGAGAGTTAAATGCTGCTCAGGGGTGAGGAGGCAGGCTTGTCCCAGGTTTTCAGCCCTGGCAAGTTCTCCCCATTGGGCTGGGCAGGGGTGTACTCTGAAACCAAGTGTTCCTGTGGCATCCATTCAGGGCCAGAGTCTGCCTTTTACCTGCTCTGAGGATTATTTTGGTCCTGGCTTTAATACCTGGATCACCTCAGAAGGGGAAAGGCTGTTCAGCCCTGCTGGGATCTTGTTTTCCAGAACAGACAACACACATGGATGTAGAGCCTGGAAAACTTGGGTTTGGTCAAGCTGGAGGACTCAACCTGCTAGTACCAGGCAGGATTCCTGCTGGCTTTCCCTGGGCCTCCAAATTTCTCGGCCACACAGGTACCTGCCAGTTCTCTGCAGCCCCTGCCAATGCATTTCCCTTCTCTTTGCCATGTCTTTGACTCCCACTTAGTTCAGGTTCACAAACAAACTGACATATTCCTTTGGCTTTAGTGTCATTATCCACAAAGCGGTGGCACCTCATCTAGCCTCAAGCTAGATCATCCCTTCCTTCAGCCTTTGAGTATGCAGATCAGTGGTAGAGCTAAGTATCTCTCTGTAAAGCTTCTTGGGGGTGCCCTTAATATTTTCATTTTCTATAATTTTGATTCACGTATATCTTGAGATATGAGTCTTGGGAATGTCGAAAGGGTTGGCTGTACATCAAAATATTGACAGTGTGTTTTCTCTAGTTGCTGGGATAATGGTTGATGTTAAGTGTCTTCCTTGTGCCTATCACATGAATTTGTGCAATGGACAATAAACATTACTTTTAAAGGCTGTCTCGAGAAGGAGAGGTCCAAATCATTCGCTAACTTCTATGTTGCTGGTGCTCACAGATAAGCAGTGATTTTGTGTAAGGAGGCAGGGATTCAAGTCCATGACCTCTGAAAGGTCCACCTAGCACGTGATTTTGTGCTCCATGCACACAGCCAACTCATATTTACCTGCAGTAGCGTGTCACCAGGCACCAGAGAAGGAGGAAGAAAAAGGGCCAGAATGGGGAAGGAGAATGGAGGTGAGAGGAGAGAAAAAGAGAAAATGGCACCTCACGAAAAGCTTGCAGCTTTGCTTTCAACCTTCCCCTAATAATTAGTGATGCAGCTGCAGGGGACGAACCCGTGGTGAGTTGCAACTTGCAGGGCTCCAGTCCTCAGGAGGTTTAAACCTCATTCAGTGTTCAGGAAAGCTCAGTGTTCAGATGGCTCCTCTTCTTCTCTGTCTGTCTTTTTTATTTTAATTCTCTGCCTGGAGGGGTTTTGTGAAGGCTTGGGAACTTTGGGTGTCCTGGCCAAGAAGCCTTTCCCCCAGGGCTGGCCCAGAGATGCTGGGAAGAACTTGGTCAAAGCAGGTTTTTCTCCACCAATGATCAGGCAGCCAGCTCCAAAAAGGTCTTGGGGGGAGCAGAGCAGAAGGTTCTGAAGGAGAGAGGCGTAGAGATAAGGTCCAGTGGGGTCTTGTGCAATCCAGCTGGTTCCCCTCTGGTGGGGAGCCTCTTGCCATCCCAGACTTGCTCTGTTGCACATCTGCCTCCTCTGCGTCGCAGGGTCTATTAACAAGGGCGATGTTGCAGCAATGGGGGTCCCGAGGCAGTGCACATGCGTGGCCTGGTGGGGCAGAGCAGATGACCTGATTTGAGTCTTCATTCTCTGCTGACTACTTGGGTAACCTGTGGCTAGTTACCAATTTCTCAATTTCGTCCTGTCAAGTGGATGTAATGGTAACATACTCCTTAAGAGATTGCTTAGCACAGTCCCTGGCACTGGGTGTGCCTCTGTCATTCCTATCCTTGCAGGAACTCATGTGGCTTTTATTTATGGACAGGACATATGGCCTTCTGGCTCCACCCAGAGCCCAGCAGCAGCAGGAAGGACTGAAATTTGGGGCCAGGGAGAACTTTAAGTTGTAACCAGTGGTGTGGCCCCTGGGGGTGGAGGGACTGTCTGCATGGAACCTCAGCTGGGTGGCTGCCGAGGCTGCCTGGAGGTGTCTGAATGGGAACAGAGGGCCCCTGGGTGTTCTGGCTGGCGCTGCTCCTGGCTCAGTAATTGTTCCTCTCCTGTTAGCCAGTCAGCCGTGTCTGTCACAGCGCTTGCACTGAGCTCCTGAGCAGGTGAGTGGCAAAGGTCACAAGGGAACAGAGGGTGTCCTCTGACTTCCATCTGGTATATGGGTCCTTGCTCTCTGATGACCCCACCCAAGAAGCGCACAAAAGTGCTCATTTGTGCAAGTCTGCTATGCAGATGCACTGCACTGATGGTGTCTCCACAGCAGCTCAGCACAGAGGGCCTGCCATTCCTACTTTGCGGCTGACCAACTGAGTTCAGTGAGGTTGAACTGCATGCTCAACCTGAGTTCACGGGCTGCTTGTTAGTGTGCCAGGAGGGCTTGGAATGAGAGCTCTGTGATTCCAAGGATTGGGTTCTTGATAGTCCTAGAAGTCACTGAGATGCTAATGAAGCCATTGCGATGTGGATTATTTCACTAAAAATTTTCCTTCAACTATAGAGCAATTGCTGTCTTATAACTGGGGACATGGTGGGTAGGGAAGTTAGCCCAGACTTTTTCTTTGCTTAGTTTGGACTAACTCTCTCCAAGGGGGACTGTGGAGGAAGTTCGCTTGCTCCAAGGGAGTCCCCTGGATGCCACACCATGGAGCCCCACTGGAATCTACCTGCATCTCCCACCAGACCACACACTCCTTAAGAGCTGAGACTGTCTTATTTGTCTGGCATCTATACTGCCTCCTGCATAGTAAATGCTTCATTCGCACTTTCTAAATGTAACTGTTTCCCGGAAGCTTTCTCTATAAAGCTTTTGTTTATAAACTGCTTACAGCATGTCTGCTTCGTAGCATAACTACATGCCTTCACCTAGGTCATCACTGTAATCATCTCATGACAGCTGGTAAACTGAGGCTCAGAGAAGTGAACCCGACCTTCTCAGTGGCACTGAGTTGCAAGTGGCAGTGCTGGGGGCTGAAGATGTCTTCCCCTTCACTAGTCTCCCTCTGATCCCCACCCCTTAGTCTCTCCAAGCCTGCAGGAGCTGGTTCCTAGTGCTGTTCTCTTTTCCTTTTCTGGGGAGAAAAAAGTTGGCAGAGCACTCACCTTGGAGCACCCAAAGTCACCGTGAACCCAGCAACACAATTTTACTTCTTGTTGAGCAAAAGTCATGTTAAGTCAGCAGGCCTGGCCAGGCATCTCCACTTTGTCCTGCTTGCTTCCTGTCTAACCCTGACCCTATTTGGGTCCTGAATTGTGGCCTCTTGTTGAGAGGGCACCTTGGTGTCCTGAGCTGCATGGGGGTGGTGGCTTCCCCCTGTGGCCCAACAGCAAACCCTGCCCGTCAGCACCCCATCCTTCCTCACTCTCCATGCGTCTTCCTCCCTTAGCTCCAGGTGCCATGCAGGCCCCCCCCAAAGGAGTGTATTAGTTTCTGATGCTGCTCTAATGAATCACCATGCATTTAGTGGATTAAAGCCACACACGTTACCTTACATTTTTGAAGGTCAGAAATCACACCCGAACCTGACGGGGTCTCACATCAAGGGATGGTGTCTCTGATTCTCCAGGGGAGAGTCTGCTCCTCGCCTCTTCCAATCTCCTGCTGCCAGTGTATCTAGGCTCTTGGCTCATGGCCATCACCCCAATTTCATCAGATTGCTGTCTCCTATCGATGTCTCCACTGCCTGCCTCTTCTAAGGACACTGGGAGTCCGCTTGGATAATCCAGGACAACCTCCCACTCAAGATCCCTGCCTTACATCTATACATTGCCTTTTTGCCATTATAAGGCAACATTCATAGGTTCCAGAGGTCAGGATATGACTTCCCTGGGTGGCATTATTGAGACTAGTACAGGGATGGTTTGTGCTTCTAGAACAGCCCTTTACCTATCCACCATGCATCACACCAGTAAACAAGCTGCCATTTAGCAAACATGGGCTCTGTGCTCTGGGCTGGCCCTGACTCTGCACAGCATCTTGCTTTCTCCTCACCTCCCTGACACTCCTGCAATCAATGTGATTTTCGTTTGACAGAAAAGAAACTAAAGTCTGAGACTTAAGTGACTTGCTATTGGTCACAAGGGAGTAAAGCAAGGACCCTTACTTGAGCCCACCCTGTGTTTGTTTGGTTCTAAGATCATTTCCTTTCACAACACGTTCTCCCTGCCATGGCAGCCAGTCCCTAAAGAGGTTCCCAAGGATCCTTGATCATCCCCCTATGTGGACCCTCAGACATTGCCCCAGGTTTGGCTGGTATGACCAATAGAATACCGTGGAAGTGAGGGGGGTTGTCTTCTGAAGCTAAGTCACTGCAGCCATTGCAGCTTTTGCCTCCCTCTAGCTCTGGGGAAATAAACACCACGTTGCCAACACTTTTCAACTCCCTGTGAAGAGGTTCACATGATCAGTAATGGGGCCTCTGATAGATAGCACCAACTTGCCTGCCATCTTGGAAGTAGGTCCCCAACTCCTGTGAGGAACCTGTGCAGCCCAAAGTGATGTCTTGACTGCAACTTCATGAGGCACCTGTGGGGTGATAAGTGTGTTCTAGAAATCTGGGCAGATTTTGCTCTGAGCTCCAGCTATTGTCAAAGGAGGTGCCAGTCAAGCCTTGACCCTCTGAAGCCAGTGCCCCATTCCAGCAGTTAGTAACTCAGCTCTGAAGTGGGAAATCCAGCAGTTCTAGAATGTTCTCTGTTCTTGAACTATTTCCCACAAAGAACAGAGAAGTCTTCCATTTGTGATCCCTTGCCTTTTCAAACCATCAATTATTCCTTAATGCCCATAACTGGTTTCTGCAACACAAAGTCCTTAATCTGGCACCTACCCTCCCTCTCTCCTCTCCTTGATGGTCCTTCCCACTTCATTTCTCAGTGCTCCTCAGACTACCCTTCCAGGGTGTTCCCTGAAGTTACAATCTCTTTATGGTCTGCTTGCTTGCACCACTTTCTCCTTGTCAGTTGCACCATGAATGAACCAGTACAGATCAAGGATATGCCAGGTCCCAGGAGCCAATGAAAGATGCTTCTCTGTGCAAAACAAGCCATTTTTACAGATAAGGCAACTCATGTCCCAGGGGAAGTGGTGACAGTCAGTACTGATAGGGTCAGGCCCTGCATGGCCCTGTGGCTTCAAGTTCAGTGTTTTTCCACTTTACCATGTTGTATCTGACTCACATTTCTATGGAATTTTACAGTTTCCAAAGCCCCTACTTACTATAATTTTTATTGAATTTCACAACAAGCTCGTGTAACAGATGGGAGTGAAGATTGCTCAGCCCATTTCACAGATAAACCCAACATGGGGGAGTGACTTTGCCCTCATGGAGACAAGTGCCTGAGCTTGGTTCCAAATCCATCTGTCTCCTGGCCCATGTTCCTCTGCCTTGTCTTTGCACTGCTCCTAAACTTGCCACTGACTTTTGCATATAATTGATTCCCTGTGCATACTTGTTGGTTGATTGATTTTTAAAACTGTATTCTTTATTTAGTGGTGAAAAAGAGGGATCTGGTATCTGAAGAATTATCTATGATGACTGGGACTAAATGGACTTAAAATGTGTAGTAGGAAGGTGTAGGGGCAGACCTCAGAAACATCTTTATGATGGAAAAGACTGCTTGACCCTGAGTATTGGCCAGAGAAGACGAGGGAGTTAACTGTTCTGGGGGTACTTTAAGAGTGCCCAGCCTTGCCTGGGTCCTAGGAAGCACTGCTTATTCTTAGGGGTGGGAGGGTGGATATGGAGGATCCAGAGAGCCCAGCATCCAGGACTCTGATGTTATCTGAGCCATTTAAGCACAATAAACTTTCCTTGCTGGATACTTCTTGTCCCTGTGCTCAGGATTTCAGCTGATGAAGATGGTATTCTGAAAGAGCTTCTATGAAGACCAAGGATCAGGCTTTGGGCTCATGACACCTCGTAGGTCATCCTGCTCTCCTTGCACCTGTCCTTAGATTTACCAGCACAATTCAGTAGGCACTCAGTAAATATTTGCTGAGTGATTGATGAGCATGACATAAATGGATAGCTGTGGCCACCTTCTGTCTCTACAGGGTTAATAATACTTTACCCTGTCTTGGGCACCCAGTCCAGTTGGGACTGCCTGCATTGTTAGGGCTTCCTTCTTCCCTTTCACCCCTCTTCCACCAGATCCAGTGGACTCCTGTCCTACCTTGTCCATGACTAGTTACCCTCATCTAGTGGTCACCTTGGCCTGGGTTCCTAAAGTACCTTTACATTCTGATTCAGAACCTATTTGGTATAGGAGATGAGAAGGAACTCAAGTACAACATGGAAAACCACCTGGGTGAGAATGGCCTTGTGCATTGAGTTTTCTGCTCTAAACTCCCCCAATGGAGTCCTTGTGCCACCCAGACTTAATATCTATTGCAGTTTCAACCTCTCCCCAAAGAGTAACCCTCAGTTGATCAATCTGGAGTTTCCTAATGAGTACCGGTGAGGTCATCTGCATGGTAGGAGCCCCCTATCTTCCCTTGGGGAAGGTGGCTCGACCCAAAATAATGTTTTCTTTAGCTAAAACCTGTCCCATCCTCTTCTGTCTGTAAATGCCCTTCATTTTGTATAAGGCCTTGCAGCACATAGATGGGATGCTGCCCAATTCATGAATCATTTAATAAAACCATAATTAGAACTCTAATTTTGTTTTTAACTGAGTCCACCCTGGGGTGTGAGTTTGGATGAGTGGCGAGGGGCCATTCCCCAGGTTAGTGTGCAAAGTCACCAAAGCCTCCAGCTGGGAACCAGGAGACATGGGGTGAATTCAGGATCTACTGCACATGAACTGGTGAGTGTGAACTTGAACTAGTTCATCCTGCTCTGAGCTCTGCATTTCTCACTGTGAATGAGAGGACTGGAGTGCCTAATTCTGGCACCCACTCAACAATTTTTTCCTGAGCATTTACTCTGTGCCAGGCGCTGCAGTGATAAAGCTGGGAACAGTTTCTGCAATCATGGAGCATATGGGAAGGGGAGGCAGATGGAACCCAAATAAAACAGCGAGCAAATAGTTAACAGATGTACCACAAATGAGATGAGTGGAGGAAGGCAAGAGCAGCAGGGTAAGTGGGGGTGGATGATAAAGGCCCATCTTACCTAAGGTTGTTGTGGAGGCCAAGGCCCAAGTGGAAACATCTGAGCACAGTCCTGAACGAAAGGAGGGAGCAGTCATGCAGGTATCTGGAGGAGTGCGCCCTCAGAAAAGGAACACATGCAGAGAATTTTTAGAGGGGAACCTGTTTGGTGTGTTTATGAAACAGCAAGATGGCCAGGTGGGCACTGAGGGCAGAGACCAGTCAGGGAGCCAGCCAGGGGCAGGACCTAGGGCTGTATCCTGGGCTATTGGGGAAGCCTCGGGGCACCAAGAGCAAGGGTCGGGCAAGTTCTGATTTGTGTGTTAAATGGGGGATTTGACTCCGAGTTCCATGACCGTGGGCTCCTTCCTGGCCTTGGCTAAGTGGGTCTGGCTTGGTAGGGGAGGGAGGGATAGTCTCAAAGCGAGGTCCTGCCTGAGAGGCACTTGGTGAGCTGGGCCAGGGATCACAAAGGGATGGATCCTGCCTGTTCATGTCCCATCCTGCCGGCAGGCACTGAGTCCCAGCCCACTCCTTGCCGGTGAGGGAGCAGAGCTAGCTGACAAGTTAAGCCACACCCCCTAAGCCATAGCGGCTCTTGGGTTTGGGTGTGGATTTGACATAGAGGTTAGATGTATGATGTCTCCACCACTCCCAGAGGATGGTTTTCCTCTTCACAAAAATCCTTCTTCTCTCCACTCTTCTTTCTAATTTCCCCCACCCCCACTCCATTTCTTCTGCTGTGCTCCCTTGTTTTCTTCCCTATCTATCTGTCTATCTATCTGTCTGTCTATCTATCTATCTATCTATCTATCTATCTATCTATCTATCATCTATCTATCTCTCCTTTAAGTATTACACAGGATCAGAAGCCAGAAGTTTATTACACAGAATTAAAAGATGGGCTCTCTCTGGGCCGTAGAAAAGCTAAGCCACTTAGGTTGGGTCTCACAACTAGGAAGTTGTGTAGTGTATGTTTGAAGTCAGGGGGCAGGACTCCAGAGTCCCCCTGAGGCCCCTCGGTCTTATTACCTTCCAGTAGGTCCCAGAGAATGTCTGAGACAAAGGATGCAGGGACATGTGAGCCACTCTGGGAACAGAGATGGCAAAGCCGGCTCAGCTGCAGCGGGGAGGGCTGCCAGGGACATCTTTACAGAGGAGGGGTTGGGGCTCTGAAGTAGGCTCTGAGCGGTGAGTGGGACTTTTCCAGGCAGAGAAGAGATGGGGTGGGGTGGGGGCAGGGGAGAGGAAGGGCAGAAAGCAGAAGGACTGGGAAAATCCATCCTGTGTTTGGGGAGCAACCAGTCAATTATCTAAATTAAGTACCATAAGGGATTACCTCAGTGGAAAAATCAGACAAACTGGTTGTTTGACCCAATCCGTGAGTTTTTGTTTTGTTTTTAAGTAACTATCTCTACACAAACAGAATAAATACAGACAGTCTTCAGGTAATAAATGAGATTAAATATTTATATTATATTCAGGTTCAAGGGTAAATACAATGGGGGAGGAGAGAGGAGAAGGTCAGAGTCAGGGATAGGGAATTTCCTGTTTAGACAGAAGGGTGTCTGGTCAGCCCGAGACATTCTATCCTGAGAGAAAGAACGTTTGGGAAGCTGGGTTGAAAGGATCCAAGACACTCCACTCAGTTGTAAACCAGCCCTCAAGTCTCCTATTCGCTTTTCCTAGAAATGGTTCATCATTAACAGTATTAAGTGAAGAAGGGATTTAAAGAGAAGAAATTCTGATTCATAATAATAATACCTGGTATTTATGCCACACCTTCTCCCAAGGAGCTCAGATTGCTGTAGGGAAATTACATCACAAGTGCTGGAAACTTCATCGCTGCCTCTTTTTGCCCTCAAACTATCCCTTGCCAGCACACCCTGGAGAGGAGGTGGCAGCTCTGGGCACAGTGTTCCCAGCCCAGAGGTCCAGTGGGCTCAGCAGGCCTGCACTTCCAGGACTCTCCTCTCCAGGTCTGCAGAAGAATACCAGACATCCTTTACGCGCTGTGAGCACTCACACCATCCATACTAAAAATAACACGGTGTCTAAACATCTCCAGAAAAGAAAAACACATGACCTTCTTTGAAATGTACCCCAGTCCCAGAGACAGAAGTTCTTGGTCCCTCCCTCCAAGCTCTTCAGCTATAGTGGAGCTCCGTTCTCTTGGGTCTTGTCTATAATAGACACAAAGAACAGGTATCTTGTCCCTACATCTTTAAGAAACCGCTGGAGCCTCCCTTAACTGTTGATTTTTTAAATTTTTAAAAATTTTGAAAGTTAAATTTTTTTTTTTTAAGATCCTCTATCTTGCATATCAGAAAGCGAGGCTTTTCTTTTCTTTTCTTTTTAAGATTTATTTATTTATTTATACAAGCACTGGGTACAGTCAGAAGTGCGGGAGGGCGAGAGAACCCACCAGAGTCAGAGCGGAGAGCAGAGCAGGCAGACTGATGAAGTACACTGCTGAGGGGAGCAGCGGGCAGCAGAAGAGGTCTGTGCACCATGTGGGACCCTCATCCAGTGGCCGGGGATCAAACTGGTGCTGCAGAGGCCATGGGCAGCCTCGCAACCCAGCGCTCAACTGCTGCACCACTGGGGAGGCCCAGAAAGCGAGGCTTTTCTAAAGCTGATGGAGGGAAGCCCTCGGTTCCACTGTGAGAGGAGGGTCCAGAGCCCACAGCTCTTTGCTGAGCACTCAGGTTGTGCAGAGCCCTGTCCTAGGTCTGGTCAAAGGCATTGACCAAGTCCATCAGGCCTTTGCCTTGAAAGAGCTTCGAGGAGAGGGTCGATCAGGCATCCACAAAAAGCTAAAAGGTCTTAAAGCATCAATTTAAGAGTTAAATGTCCATGCAAGATAACCAGGAATAACATCGCAAGGAATGGTGTGATTATGATAATAATAAGAGCCAACGTTATTCAAACTTACTACATGCAAGGCCTGTCCTAAGTGCTTTACATTCATTCACTAACGTCAACCTTACTACTCCCTTCTTTTTAAGATTTATTTATGCATACAAGAGGCCGGGTGCAGGCCAGAGGTGTGGGGGGCGAGAGGACCCACCAGAGACAGAGCGGGGAACAGAAGAGGCAGATCGATTGATATACACTGCTGAGGGGAGCAGTGGGCGAGTCAGGAGAGGTCTGCTGTGCCATGTGGGTAGTTCCCTGGCTGGCGGGGGGGATCGAACTCGTCCTACAATGGCTGCAGACAGCTTCATAGGTTGCGTCTTAAACCACTGTGCCACCAGGGAGGCCCCTTACTACTCCCGTCTGAGGGAAGAGCTATTATCCTGTTTTTGAGAGGGGGAAAATCACATATAGAGATATTGAAAAGCTTGCTGAAGAACACAGTAAAAGGGAGACTTTTACCAGTGAACCCAGATAGTTTAATACCAGAATATGAATGATTAAATTCCAGCAAGGAGAAAAAGAAATTTTAATCTTGATGGGCTTTTGGGCAGGTTCTGATATTTGCTTGGAGCAGGTGGGAGGAGATTTGCACACTGATCTCCTTGGGACCAATGGGGCTCCAGTGTCTTCGTCCATGTTCGTAGGGCCAGAGATTCAGTCTTTCAACTAATATGTAGAAATACCTGGACAGCTCCCAGGGCAGAGTGGTGGAGACTGTAGGGCCCAGGGGACAGCGGCCAGGTGTAACTCTGTCTCCTGGGACAAGTCACTTTCCCTATGGGCCTTGTTCCCTTCTGGAAAGTGAAGAGGTGTTGGACTCAGTCTTGTAGGTCCTATATAGCTCTAAATGCAAGTTTTTATGCCTCTTGTAGAAACAGATGCTATAAAACACATAAATGGCTTGGCCTACCTTAGTGCTGAGCTTGTCCTGCGACAGTGTTCAAAAGTGGGTTGCATTGGGAGTATGGAGCAAGGCTACCCCTGAGGGCTGGAGTGAGTGGGCAGGCCAGGTTCATGGCAAAGATGGGACTGGAGTGCAGAACCTATGGTGGGGGGTAGCTGAGTTCTCCCTTTTCTGCCCTATAGGTGTGGCTGTTAAGTTGTGTTGACAATTGTCCTTAGTCGTCATATCAGTTAGGATGTGTTTGTTGCAAGAAAGAGAAAATTTCCCTGCAATCTGCTTACACCAAAAAGGGAATGTTTTAGTTTGTATAATCACAAGTCTAATTGAGTGGCGAACTTCAGACATGCCTGTCAGGGCTACTTTTGTGCAGATTTCATACCAGTTCTATTTCAGTGAATGAAAGTGACCACCACACTTTATAACTTTTGACTAGTGTTTAAACACACATGCATCCAAGATGTTCCAAATAGTAAGAAGTAAAAGAATCACTTCTCCACTTGGCTGCTTAGCAGTTACATCATCCTGAACACCTCTTCACTTCTCTCTTATCTTTTCCTGAACTTTGGAGAAAAGCAATGCCAATCCTACCTGTTTCATAGGGCCGATGTGAAAATCAGATGGGGCTATATCAGTGGACATGCTTTTTGATGAGGTCAGGACATATATATGAAAAGGACTCCTGCTATTTGTTTTAAAATTTGGGAACATAGTGTCTCTGGACTTTGGCATCTTGAATGCATATTATGCAAGTCTTTGCTATATTTTAAATAGGAAATGGCAGAATGTGGAGAGGAAAGGAAGATAAATTGCACAAGGGAGTTTAATCTTTCAAAATTAGGAGAAAGGTGATTGGTATGACAGGTGGAGAATAGAATTTCCACCCAAAACAATAGTCTCAGAAGGAAATCCTAGTTTTTCACTGACATGCAAAATTACCTCTTGATTTCCCTCTTTGGGTCTGGGTCCTATTATTTCCCTCCCCTGCTCTCCCTCTTTCCCCCACTTCTCTCAACTAGTTCTTTAGCTGTTCCACTACCTCCCCAGTCCTCCTCTGGTGCCTTAGCTTGGATGTCCTCTAGGCAATCTGGAACGAATCACCAATCATTGGTCTTTGATAGTCAAGAGCGAAGAGCATGGAACTAAGTTCCAACAGATTCCCAGTGCTTAGGCCCCTCTTTCATGCCTGTCTCCTACCTGAGATCCCAGCATCCATCATTCATGACACTTACTTGCACAGGGAGGCCTCTTCCAAATCTGTAAACCCCAGGTGTTCCAACAGGGAGGGCATTTAGCCTGCAGCATGCCGACTTATCGAGATGTCTATCTTGATGTGTGCACCTGCAGCACTGAAGGCGCATCGACATAAATCACACATGACCCATCCGACCTGAAGGTGATTGCAACAGCTCAGCCCACCTGCCCCGCCCCTCCATCACCACCACACCGCGGGTGACACAGTGACTCTGGGCCAACTCAACATAGGAAAGGTGCCCTGGGAGGCATGCACGCCTTCCGGGACCTTTTCTTCTCTTGAAATGTTGATTCTTTTAAACTAGAAAGAATAAGTGAAGCTGTTACCTTACTTTTTCTCCTATATTCAGTCAATGCTGCATTCAAATAATCTTGGGAAGAGGTTTGTATATGCTTTTCCTTAGAAATTACTACAGAAGCGCCCCCCCCCCACCACGCTGCCCCCCGCAATGTAACAATACATTGAAAACTGGCTGTGGGCACTTTCTAAAGCTTTGGAAGTAGTCATCTCCAGCCTTCCAGGCAGGGGACAGTTCCCGAGTTCCTGGAATATGTAAATGCCAGGCACAGCACTAGACAGATTTGGAAAGGAAGTAAGCTCCCGAGAATGACATTTTCGAGCTGTCTTTTTAATAAGGAACCAAGCCCTT
Source organism: Talpa occidentalis (assembly GCF_014898055.3). Taxonomy (NCBI): domain Eukaryota; kingdom Metazoa; phylum Chordata; class Mammalia; order Eulipotyphla; family Talpidae; genus Talpa; species Talpa occidentalis. The sequence goes on from NW_023603184.1 coordinate 135,597,786, forward strand.
AAGAGGTTTAGCTCACCTGAAACCAGATAGCTCAGGACCGAAGGAAGACTTGATTTCAAGCATTTTGACCTAGCAAAAGCACTGATTTATATGAGGCCATTTTGCTTTTGTGAAAGCAAATCATAATCCTAATATGCTACTTATGTAGTAGAACATTTGTGAGGATCAAAATATAAGTTTTACTTAAAAGTTTTTGGATTTTAAATTTCTTGGAGCTTAACAATTTTTTTTTTTGTGTGTGGCTTTTCCTTTCTCTCTGCCACTGATTTCCTTCTCTCTCTTTTCTTTTTCCTTTCCAGTTTCAGGTGGTTTAGCCATGTTCTTGGGTCACCAGCATTCTGACAATTTGGCAAAGTTTCTTAAACATAAGAACACTTGTGGATCAGCTGCTCATTTTCTTTCTTTTTACTGATACTGCCAGCCTATACTCACGTGGCCAACTTACCTGTGGGTGCGGTTTTGGCCTCAGTAAATTCCTGTCCTTGTCCAGCCAAGAGGTGGATCCCAGCCTCAAACTATGCCAGTGAGTCTTCTCACCTGGGACTTAGCTGAAATGAGTAAGTAAGATGAGCCAAGCTGGAATGTTCTAGAATGGGGTTCTGAGCTGACTGGGTCTTAGTTCTGTTCCACAGATACCTGGACCTACTCTGGGTCCACCTTCCAAAACCTTGCTCCCTGCTTTTCCTGTGATTCTGTGAGTTACTTGTCAGCTATCAACCACCACCGCCAGGTGGATATCTTTGCTTCTGTGCTTCATTTATTTTTTCCACTTCTTCAAGTCTTCCTATTCATTTGGTTTGCTTCTAACCAAAGAACATTATTTAAATTTATGATGCTTGTACTTCCCCAGACAAGACAATTCCTACTCACGACTCTAACCTACAGCCCATGCACTGGAATCTAAACGTCTGATTTTAAGGCCAGCTTCTCTCCCCCATTTCCAGATCTCTAAATCCAACTGGATGAGGCTTCTCTCCCGGGTGTAGAGAGGAGCCATTCCTCACACCCAGACCCTCTGCTCTCTTCAACAGACCACGCTTAGCACCTTCACGTTCTAGGTTCTAAGCACTATGAATGCTTGAGATCGAAGCGCGGGCCTTGCCTTAGGGAGCTGTGTCTTGGGAGTGGCAAACACTCCATTTAACTCATGTGCTTAGTGGTATGCTGGCTGGAGGTGGGTGGCAACCAGGAGGGCCCATAACTCCAGCTACAGGCTTCAGGAAAGGCTTCCTCAAGGAGATTATATCTAGTTAGAACCTAAAGGCATATTGGAGGCAGCTGGGTAAATATGGGAGTGGGGGCAAGTTCTGGCTGTCACCGCTTTCATGGCCTTGTTTACTTGTTTATTGTCTAAATGCCCTCACTTCCTGCTAGAATGTAAGGGACACCATGAGAGCGGCAAACTTGTCTGTTCACTGCCTGATCCCGGCAAGGGAGCCTGGCACACAGGTGATGCTGGAAAAGCTGTGCACAGGTGTGTTCTGAGGAGGTTCACCTGAGGAGGGTGTCCAAACCTTCCCGGGGGCCTGCTCTCCCTGCTTCCCGCCACACGGGGTGAGCCTGGGCGGTACCGGGCTGCCCCAGACACAGGGCCTGTGCACATGAGACCTGTGCTACCCTCTCTTCCCTTCTCTGCCTGACGAGCCTCTGCCATCTTTCATGCCCAGGCCTCTACCTCTCCAGAGGCACCTCTGACCTGCTGTTCCTCCTCCCCATTCAGCTCCCCTCTTCCTGCCCCCAGAAGACCCTCCCCAGCCCATTGTCATGGTGCTTCCAACCCAAACTGCCAGGTCTAGCAAATAAAAATACTGGACATCCAGTTAAGTTTGCATTTCAGGTAAGTGTGACATTTTTTGAAAGTAGAGTTTACCCCCTGTGTCTTTGGACACAATTCTGCTCTATAATTATTTCTTGTTGATCTGAAATTCACATTTCACAGGGCAGTCCATATTTTATCTGAAAATTTTAATTTCCCCAGTATGATTTGGCCATAGATTTTCCCCATCTCCCTACTAAGTGCCAAGCCCACCTGCTCCCTCACTGTGTCCCCAGACCCCTGTTGGCCACAGGGCTTCTCAGGCTACTCAGTGGAGACGGGCTGGAGTCTGCTTCACCTGTGGGCACACCCACTGCCTCTCTGCAGGTGCCTGCCAGGAGCTTTGGGTGCACAGCTGGGTGTGGGGTGGAGAAGAAGACTCTTCTGTTTTATCACTGGGGATGATTTTCCTTCCTGCCTCATCCCTTCCACCACCCCCTGCGGTCCCAGGAACTTGAGGAGAGGGCAGCAGCCCGTGTTGGGATGTGTCTGGGGAGGGCAGGTTAACCACAAGCCAATGATGATGACTGCAGCCAAGTGGCATCGCTGTGTCTGAGGTTCTGGACACTTTGCGTGCTCACTTAATCCCATAAGAACCTTATGGTAGTTCATAGTAGCCCCACGAAATAATATAATTATTATAATTCCTGGCAGTCACCTAGAAAAGACCCTGCCTCTGCAGCACCCTGGAGCCCAGAGCCAAGCAGGGGTGCGTGCTTTCTGAAGGGCCCTGGGCACCTTCCCCCTCACCTGACAGTTGTTGAGCCTCAGCGGGGTGCTCTGTGCTGAGAGCCTGCCCTGCTCTGCGTAGCAGCGGCTCCAGCTCTCAGCCATGCACGCTCCCACTCTTCAGGTTTTCAGCCTTTCTAACGGCCAGGGCCATTCTGCCTGGGCTCAGATTGGACTCCCACGTAAACCCTGAGCACGTCTCTCTCCCCACCTGCCACTTCAGCAGCAGAGTAATCACAGGATCATAGTGTGAGCCTTAGATTAGATTTCCACGAGAGATCGCCTGATCTCATGCTCTCATTTTACAGATGAGGAAATGCAGGCCTAAGAAAGGTTAGAGATTTCATGAGTTCACAGAGTTAGCAGTGACTTGTGTTGTTTGGAATCACAGCTGGACCAAGTGTGGGCTACGCTGAGGCCGGGTGGATGTGAGCGAGGGCAGAGTGGGGCTCAAGGAGGTCATGGCTTGGATGTCACCCAGCTGCATGCCCTCGGAAAATTCGGGGCAAAGACTGGTTAGCACAATGGGCTCTTTGGGGAGCCTGTGGGATGTGGTCAGATAGAGGATGGAGGGTTGTGAGACTGGGAAGGACGTGTCCCTGGGTGGGGTAAGGGACAGGCTGGAGGTTCCTTGAGTCCCTTCACACCTGCATATCCTACAGACCTCTAGAAGCTGGGCCTGAAAGCCAGGTCTGGAAGTGTTTTATGTGTTCAGTTGGAACATGCTGCTTGGCTCAGACCACCAGGGCCACCCAGAGTCACCGTGGCGGCCCTCTGCCTCGTCACCCCTCCCGAGCTGACCAAAGTCTATTAGCTTGGGAACGATCTGCAGGAAGCTGTTCAGGCTTTCTGGAACCCTGTGTTTTGGTTTCACTGTTAGTCCTTCCAAACTTCCTCGTTGGGGGCAGTTTTCATTCTTTCCTTCTTTGTAGGTCATCTGTGAAAATGAAGAGACAATTAATTAATTAAATGTGCCTGAGCATTTGCCATGTGATACCAAGGCCCCTGTTGGCCCCAATTGCTTCTTCACTCAAACAACAGGATTCAGTCCTATCCATGCCCCTGGCAGGGTTGGATCACATTTGGGGTAACCACGTCTCCCATTCCCTTCTTTCTAGGGAGTTTCTGTGGGGAGCACAGGTACTGGTGAGCAAGGAGCTACTTCAGCGTTGGAGGGATTTCCCCTCCCTCCCACCAATCCCCAGCCTACGTGCTGATGAGAAATCTTTCGCCTTCTGTTAGGAATGTGCTTATATGAAAAGGCGAATCCTTCTATGAGAGGTCTCAGTTATGTTCTTTTACTTGTAACTGGTGTTTATGTCTGATAATGAGAGTTTCTTTTCATGAAATTATAAAAGTAATACCTGGTCACTGTAGAAAATTTGGAATATATAGAAAATGCAAAGATGAGGAAATGAAAGTAACCTGTTTTTTGGGTTTTTTTTTTTTAAAGATTTATTTATTTATGCATATAAGAACTGGGGTATAGGCCAGAGATATGGGGCGGGGAGAGGATTCACCAGAGACAAGTGGGGAGCAGAACAGGCAGATTGACTGAAATATGCTGCTGAGGGGAGCAGTGGGCGAGTCAGGAGAGGTCTGCTGCGCCATGTGGGTAGCTTCCTGGCCAGGGATCGAACTCATGCTGCAGTGGCTGCTGATAGTGTCATAGGTTGTGTCTTAACCCCTTGTGCCACCAGGGAGGCCCATCTTCCCATTGTTGTTCCCTTCCTGAATGCTCTCAAAACCTTCAACTGAAACTTGCCATCTTTCTTTCTTCTTTCTGCCTGTCTTCCCTCTTCTACCCTCCTAAAGAAACGTGCTGTCTACCGCTCCCCTGGGGTCTTCTCTTGCCTGCCATCTGTCAGTCGCTGAGGGCACCTCCTCTGCTGCAGAGATGCCAGTCATCACTCACAGACCTGAGACTTCCAAAGCTCTTGCTTTAGATGAGACCCTCTCCTTGAGCTCAAAATCTCTGCATTCAATCCTGATTTCTGGGCCCCTGTCAAGCTCAACATGCCCAAAGTGGAATTCCTCATCTCTGTCCCCAAACTGCTCTCCATTAGATTCTCTACCACCCCATGTCTTCTTTCTCTTCTTCCATGTCTAATCACTGTAGAAAGTTTTTAATAAAACTTAAAATATTCAGTCTACACTACTACCATCTTTTGAAATTGTGTTCATCCTTTGTCTTTAATATCAAAATGCTCTTAAAGAAAGAAATATAGATGGTAGATGGCAGTTTTTGTCTGCATCTGTTTTCAGTGTCAGTGGAGACATTGTTGATTGCTGTCCACACCCAAACCCTCTCCCTTTCCAACAAGAGCTAGTTTTGTTCACTTGTCTGTCCGTTCCTGCTTTGGAGGCCTGTTCTGATCGGTCTAAACCAGCAATTCTCAAAGTGTGGCCATGAGACCCCACCAGGGGGGTCTTTGAGGTCAACACTTTTTCCACACTAAACTCTTATGAGTCTTCTGCTCTCGCATTCTTCCGTGAGCAGACACTGGGTTTTTCCAGAAGCTGTTATGTGATACTTTAACAGACTGAACGCAGAAGCAGATAGGAGAACCCAGCTGTCTTCAGTTAAACTGGAGAGTAAAGGGATTTGCAAAAATGTGGAACAATGCCATTCTTCTCACTGAATTAAAAAAAATATTTTTCATAACAAATATGGCATTTATGTCAACATCAAATGAGTATTTTTGATAAATAAATATTAAAAATTCCCCAATACTAATTTATAATATGGTACATATTAATAGATATAATTCACCTAAATAAAGTCCTCCTGGGACCTCTGCAATTTTTATAAATTTAAAGGGATCCCAAGTCAGAAAACCTTGAGAACTACTGATGTAATCTGGTGACAGCTATTATGGTCATGTAAGTGACCTCAATTAGTCCTATCAGATTAGATCATGGAAAGATTTATATTCCATGTCTGAGGCAGAGATTTCTTTGCTTTCTTGTGTTGGATATGAAAGCTGGTAGCCTCTTGCAACCATGAGAGAAAATAAGAATGCTAAGGCTAAATAGCTTAATAGCTTGGGGCCTTGAAGATGTCATTAGGCTGTGATGGGACCTTGTCTGACTCTCCTCTGCTTTTTCAGTGACATGAGAAGAGAATTCTACTTACTGCTCAATCCACTTTGAGTTTGGTTTTCCATTACTTGCCTCTGAAAGCCCCCTTAACTTAAAATAAGCACTTAGCATAATTCTACACCCAGTTCCACTGTGTGTTTGTGCTTTCCTGCAACACCATAAATTAACTCAATTCTGACACCATCTACCTGGCCAGAGCCTCAGATCCTACAGTTTAGGGACTCAGTCCCCACTTCAGATGCCAGCCGAACGTCCAGGATGACACCTGTGCTTTTTACTTACTGACTATAGACCGGAGCTTCCAACAACCTCTTCCTTGGGTTTGATTCATTTGTTAGGACAGTGTGCAGAACTCAGAATGTTTTACTTACTAGATTATGGGTTTATTATAAAAAGACATAACTCAGGAATTGCAAAATGGAGCATAAAATCTGTGGCAGGGTAGGGAGGCACAGAGCTCCATGGCCTGTGAAGCTTCTCAACTCTGTTTCCTTTTACATGTTTACAGAGACGACTTTGTTACACAGTCATAATGTGTGAAGTCATTGTCCATTCCTCATTGGTCCAGCCTCATCTCTTCTTCTCTCTCAAGAGGTCGAGAGGGTGGAGCTGAAAGTTCTAACCCACTGATCACTTGCTCAGTTCTCCTGGTCACCAGCACTCAGTTTTAAGTACCAAAAGCTGCCTCAGGAACATAACGAAAGATACTTCCATCACCCTCAGCACTTCGAAAATTCTAAGGGTTTTGGGAACTCAGTGTCAGAAACAAAATGAAGAGCAAATATATATCATAAATCAAAATATTATGCTTGGAGCTACATATTCCCATGTCAACCCCAAACGTTGAAGGGGGGGGGCATGTCACTATTTGTATAATCTACAAACCACAGCATCAGGTGGTCCTCTGAGATTTCTCCAAGCATGAGGAACCACCAAGAAGGAAGAAAGGGCTGGGAAGGAGGAGAAGCAGGCTTCGAGGTAGTGGGACATAGAAGATTCACCACATAAGCAGAGAGGGAGAGACAGAGAAAGGGCTGCTGTGGAATTCGTAGACCTGGAATGTCCTTTGAAAGCCAGACCCCTTTCCCTTCCACCTTCCCAAACCCCCCTCCTCCCTTTTTTTTTGCTTCTTTGTAAACCAAACTGTCCACATCTGTTCCATGAACTGACTCATGGTGACAGCTGGGAAAGTTTGCTCCACTGCTCGACAAGTGGTGGATTAAGCTTCAGAGCCCTGGGACGAGGAGATGTTTCCGTGTCCAAATATTAAACCACCGAGACCTGAACAAAGAGGGGGCTGGGAGTGGGTGAGTTCTACCCCTGGCACCTGGGCGTACTTGTGCTGGTCTCTATTGTGTCACTTTCTTCAAGACCGTTGAAGGACCTCGCTGATGAATTTAGGTGCAATGGTGGGGTACAAACACAGAAAAGAAATCTCTTCCCATATTTTTTGAAAAGAATATTCTCACCTATTTAAAATAAGGCTGGTGTCAAAAGGCCCTAATTGATGCCTTTCTGGACAGGACAATCTGTATTCCTGACAGACATTTCCTGGGGATGCTGGAGGCACTAAATGCAAATTTACAGATACCTCTGTGTTAGATTCTCAAAGGGAGGTTATATGAGAGCTGAAAATATTTGTCTCATTTCTTACTTTCTTGTTGGTGGGCAGCAAAGTGGGAGAAGCAGCAGGGAAATAGCCTGAGGACTTAAAAGGACAGATTAGACTTTTCACTAATAAATTACAAGTAGGACACTAAATTTCTTTCTTGTTAGAAAGAGATCAAAATTGGATAGAAGCTCCTTGCATTTTTTTTTTTTTTAACAAAAAACTGCTATGAAGACACAAAGCACACTAGACTCAGATAAGCCCTGGGGAGACTTTATGTCCAAGTTAGGGTAATCAAAACGAGTTTAATTTACTCAATTCTGGAATCAAACCAAGGCTGCTTTCAACAATATTTGAAGCCAGTTAAAGACCAGCAAATGAGATGCCCAGTTGTATTTGGACCTTTGTATCGATTTACCTACATTTTGCATTGTGCTCTAAATCACGTAGCTTGTTTTTTTTTAATTAAAAAATAATCATCATGCCTAATCTTTTTATTAAAATTTTTATTTTTTAAAAAAGCATAAGGAATGGAAAAAGTATTTTCTAATCTTCATTATGTACTCATTTATTCTCAGGAGTCCTCGAGGCCAAAGAGAGTGTCTGTTAGTGAATTAGAATAAAACCACAGGATAATTACTTTCTGGACTACCAACCCAACATGAGTTGCTTTCCGTTGTGAGAATGCTGAAAAGTTGCCACAAAATTAAACCAATTAGGATAATAAGGGGGAGAAGGGGAAGATTAAATTTATTTCCATCTGATTTAACTTATTAATTTCTCAGGAGAGGATTTCCCTGCAATTGACCTCCAGGTTTTAGCCCATGAGCCCCTTCTGTGCTCAAGAATATTTGGGTTTTAACTCATACCCAAAAGACTCATACTTTTTGGTTGGCTCAAAGCCTCTGACCTTAGGAAGGAGGTGTGAGGAGTGAGTGAGAGTCCAGAAACAAGTTAGCCAGTCGGTAAATATTTTTGGAGGCCCTACTAGGTGCCAACATGTTCTACCATCTGGGGATTGTATGCAAAGTCAGAATTCCTGACCTACAAAAATTTATGCTGTAATGGGAAAAAATATAATAAACATACAAACAAATAAACCAATAAAATAATTGTTTAGTGCTGTGATGAAGATAGAATAGGGAAATGTGATTGCTAGCCCCTTTCCAGAAGCAGGATGGAAAGGGCAAAGACCCCGGGTCAGGGGCACACTTGGCGTGTGTGAGAGAGAGGGCTTCCTATGTGACTGCAGACCAGGGTGGGCGAGGATGTACACATCCCTCTCTGCTTCCTTTACTCCTTCCCATTGGACTAGGCTGCCCATTCTCTGCTTGCTGGATGGGGAATGTTTTCTATAAGGAAAAGTGCCCAGGAGGAATTTGTTGAATCTCACGCCTGGTCCTGCTATTGGTGCTGGCAGATGACAAAGAAACATGTGTCTCTTCCTTCTCATATTTAGGGAATATAGTTTTGTCATTAGGTTTAGCCCTTGGTTTAACCAAAACTGCATCTGTAGGGTTGACAGCTCTGGAGACGTTCTCCTACTCCTAGTTGTCAACAATGGAATCCACTCCAGCAAGTGGAGGCCGAAGGGATTTATTAAGAGCATAGACATATATCCATAGATATCCATAGATATATGGGCTAGCAGGGAAGGCTGAAAAAGAGATTCTAGACTTAGCTTCCAGCAATGACTTCCTAAACTGTACTGCAGAAATGGGACCGTAGGAGAGCTGCTGTCTTTTCTGCAGTGACAGAGCTGCCTCCCAAATCAGGAGGCTGCAGCCAAGTTGGCTGCTGTGGGCCTGCCTGCCTGTGCTCCAGTATGTTCACTTGAAGGGACATCCCAAACTGGACCTATCTTCCTTCACAACTTGATGCCAAATCAAACTCTCGAATGAGTATTTCTGGTTAACAGGTTCCAAGTTAACAGCTTGGGTGTCTGAGGAATGTTCTCTGGGTTTTAGCCTGTGCAATAGAGGGAAACCTGCTGGAAAGTAGAGTGGGGGCTGAGTCTGGCAATCTGCTAAACCTGTCCCCCAATCAGCCTAGGTTTGTAACCCCTGCATTCTGAACACTGGGCTCATTTTGGGGACTCCGCCAGCATTGCTCCTAGACCCCAAGGCTGTCAAACCAGGAGCACTTTTCCCTTTCAGACCCTACATTCAGGGGCAGGTGCCACTACAAGTTTTGATCTAGGTCGGGCTGGTTTAACCTGACAGAGATTTGGAAGTGCTTGGAGGTAAAGCTCATCAAATGAACTGATGTTTAGACTCCAAACCCCCAAAGTGGGCAGGCCATGGTTGTTTTCCTTGTTTTTATAGCTGCACTATTAAGGCAGAGCTTGACATATAGTAGGCACCCAGTAACTATTCACTGAATAAATGAATGGAGGGGAAATAGAAAGGGCGAATTGCTGGGACAATTAATTTGAGACTCATTTGTTAAATATGCTACAGATGCACTAAATGCTTCCGAAATATGAACTTATTTAATTCTCATAGCTATTCCAAAAGATATGTACTACTAATCCCACTTTAAAACTCAGGTACAAAATGGCTTCCCCTGGTGGCGCAGTGGTTGAGCGCTGGGCTGCGAAGCTGCCCACAGCCTCTGCAGCACCGGTTCAATCCCCGGCCGCGGTGAGGGTCCCATGTGGTGCGCAGATCTCCTCTGCCATGCCTGCTGCTCCCCTCAGCAGTGTCCTTCGGTCCTTCTGCCTGCTCTGCTCCCCGCTCTGGCTCTGGTGAATTCTCTCACCCTACCGCACTTCTGACTGTACCCAGTGCTTGTATAAATACATAAATAAATCTTTAAAAGAAAAAACAAAACTCAGGTACAAAAAACCATGTTACTTGCTCAAGCCTGCACAGAATAAGTGGGAGGGACTACAAGTCCACTACACTGGGTTGCCCCAAATGTCCTCTGATGTTACAGGCTTTACCTATTATTGATTTGCCCATATGACCAGTCCTTCATGCCTACATGTGATAATATGAGAGCACATGTGTATAATGAGGTACACAGAAGTTGTTGCAAATACTGAAACCCACCTGCCCTTATTCGCTTCTTTTTTTTTTTTAAAGATTTATTTATTTATTTATACAAGCACTGGGTACAGTCAGATGCGCGGGAGGGCAAGAGAACCCACCAGAGCCAGAGTGGGGAGCAGAGAAGGCAGACTGATGAAGGACACTGCTGAGGGGAGCAGCGGGCAGCAGGAGAGGTCTGCGCTCCATGTGGGACCCTCGCCCGGCGGCCGGGGATCGAACCGGCACTGCAGAGGCTGCGGGCTGCTTAGCAACCCAGCGCTCAACTGCTGAGCCACCGGGGAGGCCCCCTTCTTCGTATGGCCTCCCAACTTCTTCCAGACCCTTCCTACTCACGCTTTTGAGGCTGTGTCTCCCTCCCTTGTTCCTCTGCCATCCCTGTGCCGAACTGAGTTTTGGGACCATTTTAGCTCCCAGGTAGGAAGCTGAGCCACCAAGAGAATATGCCTATTTTTTTAAGATTTATTTATTTATGCATACAAGAACTGGGGTACAGGCCAAAGGTATGGGGGGCGGGTGAGAGGATTCACCAGAGGCAGAGTGGGGAACAGAACGGGTGGATTGACTGAAACACACTGCTGAGGGGAGCAGCGGGCCAGGCAGGAGAGGTCTGCTGCGCCATGTGGGCAGCTCCCTGGCTAGGGATCGAACTGAACTCGTGCTGCAGTGGCTGCGGACAGCTTCATAGGTTGCATCTTAACCCCTTGTGCCACCAGGGAGGCCCGAGAATATGCCTGTTTGAATGAAACTCTTACCCACAGTCTTCTTGGTCAATCCAGAGTCCAGACCTGAGTCTGCCTGCCTGAGGTACAGTGACATCCTAGATCTCTGTGGTTTCTTCTGGAGAGGCCAGGGAGACTACAAGACTCCTGTCCCCCACTGTCCATGGGTCCTGCTGCCAACCTTCTGCTTGGCCAGTTTATTTGAGGGTAACGGGTGCCTTGACAAGGCCGAGGTGGGGTGCTGGTGTAATTGGCACTCTTAGGGCCCAGGAGACATGATATTTGCAAATGCTCTGGGGAGCTGGCTCTTCACAGGGACAAATTATTTGCAAAAACAATAGGCTCTGCTGGTATTCTCACAGATAACATGGGGCCGTGGGGGAAAGCATCTTCCTTGCCAGCACAAACAACAGTGTGTGTGTGTGGTGGGGGGTAGGGGCGGGGGCTGGGGCAGGAAGGAAGGGTGGGCTGTTTCTTCAGCATTCATGCTATCCATTCGCCTGCTTCCAAGCAGGCCAGCTGTTCCCAAGCGCAGGTCTTGAGACCAACGTCCTTCATGGAGGCACCTGGCAGCACCTGGCAGCAGGGATGCCCTGCTGCCAGCTGACCCTCTAGCTTTAGGAGTCCCTTTCTTCTCCATGGAACTCTACCCCAATGATCTAGGAGAAAAGTCAACTGTGCCCTTATTGCCATTCCTGACAAGGATTTCCCACACTCTGAGGGGTCCCAGCTCCCCATGCCCAGGTTTGGGGGAGCCCCAGTGACTCTGTTGCAGACTTAGTGGGTTCTGAGCCCTTAGATCTTGACCTGCTCCGTCCCTTTGGAACACATTTTTTTCCTTGAACTTTTTTCTTCCTTTGGTGTTTACATGAACTGGTTGAACCCGTCACGTGATGAGCCTGTGTTTATATTTGCAGAAGCTCTGCCAGGGGAAGTTCTGTTTGTATAGAGGTCACCCCATCTCTCGGGTTTGGCTGCAGCCCCACCCTGGGGTTTCAGCAGTAGTAGCTGAGCACACTGCAGGGCACTCCCCCTGCTTCTTGCTTCTCTTTCAGCCCCAGTTTTCCAGGCTGCTGGTCCCAATGCTCAGTGCTTCTCCGAAGAGCAAGAGGAGGCAGACTCGGCAGAGAAGGGCATCATCTTCCTTCCTCCTCATCTTCAACCCAACCCAGTCAGTTTCCCCTGACTTGTCTGTCTCCTTTCTTAGACCCGAACTGTCCTGCATGGCCTCCAAGCTATACTTGGGTTGGTAGAGTAACTGTTAAATTCAGAGATAGGCTGCTCTTTGCCAACCTCCCTCTGCTGGGCTGATTATGTAGTCAGCTCTGGATGGCTGAGACCAAGGACTTCGGAGTCAGACAGAACTGGTTGGAATCGTGCCATTGCCAGTTACTAGCTGTGTGGCCTTAGACAATACCTAAAGCTCAATTTCATCATCTTAAATGAATATAATCGTACTTACCCGTTAAGATTGTTAGTAGGATTAATTTAGGGCATGCAGACAGAATGTGTTTAATTATGATGATGATTATGATGATGATAATAATAATAACTATTGTAGCAGTTAGAATTGGCAATTTTCTCCCATCTGTTTCCCTCCCCTATTAGAGCAGTGTTTCTCGATTTTTTTTTTCCCTACCCAGTATGGAGTCTTTTTAGCCATTTCCTTGATTGATTTCTTTTCCTCCTCCACACCCCCTCTATCTGTTCATATACTTTGGTTCTTTGGAAGCTACAAATCATTGTAACAGCTATGATATTTTTGTTCCCCCAAGAGCCAATTTTCACAATTGTACCACCCGTTGATAATACACGGATTGGAGGGAGACTGCTATCTGGGGAAACATGCCAAGTTTTATTAGTCTTTTGATTTGATGGAGAAGCAGGTAAACCCCAATGCAGCTATTTTGGGGGTATGGCTGCCCACAGGAGAGTGCCTGAAAGAAACCAAATACCACATCAAATGCTTGTTGTATGCTAATGGGCACCCAGTGGCCATAAAGGTAGGGTCAGTGTCTTGTTAGGGTTTAAATTATACCCTTTCTCTCCTGTCGCTCACTCTTCATTCACGCTTGCTCATGGGACTTGAGCGCGTTCTCCCCCTGGGTGAAGACAGACAGGCTGATGTTGAGCCTATGGCTGCATCGATAGCTCGACATGAGACAGTGGGACATGGGAGTGATTCAGGGAGCCGGGACCTCTTTGTTTGGACAGAAGAGTAGGGCTCCTGCAGGGAGCTCCTCCAGGTGCTGGAGACCTTGCAAGTGACCTTAGTGCAGGCAGGCCAGTTGAGGGGTGAGGCAAAGCTGCCTTGACAGCCATGTTGGTCATGCCCTGCAGGATGCTGGAGCAGCCACGATAGACAGTTCTGTGAACAGTGGTCCCGGCAGTTGTGCAATGTGGTGCCCTGCACTGGCGACCTCTTCCTTGTGAAAGCTTAAACATTAGATGCCTTCCTCGGGTGCCGAGAAATTTGTCCAGCCAGAATGATCTTCCCTTTGCAGTTTCCCCCAAGTTCAACTAAGAAATCTGCAAATAACTGCAGCAGTTTGTTGTGTGAGTGTTTTAGTGGCCAAGAAGAGGAGAGAGACTCTCGTCCCATCTGACTGTACCTGAGTTCCAGCAGAGAAGGGATAATGATCTTTTGGAAGGGAGATGAGTCCAAAACTTGGGGTGGCCAGAGGGGGGTCCCAGCTGAAGACTGTGCTAGTGTATTCTGAAAGGGCATATGCACAAATAACCTTTGACCCCACAAATACCTACGTGGTCCATGCTCTTGAGAAGGGTGGCAGAGCCCGGTAAGTCTTGAGCTACAGCCTACCCCGAGTTCTTGCGGGATGCCAGGTAGGCGGCTGAGTGCTGACATTGGCATTCTTGATCTGCAGTGTAGATGATAAGGATGATGACATTTGTCACGTGGCTTCTAGATTAAAATTTCTTTTTTTCCAGACTGGGTTGGCAGTATTCTATCTTGGGCCCTTCTAGCTGTGCCGTCTTAGGGAATCTGTCTGTGAGAATTTTCAGTTAGTTTCGCCTCTCTGAGGATGTGATAATTAGCACCTTTCCTGAAAGAAAACATCACTATGAAGAGCTTGATGTGAGGGAGGGGAGGAAACAGAGAAGAGGAAGCTGGGGAGCTCATAGCACAAATGCTTGCATGTTTTGCCTGTACTGAAGCTTCCTTCGCTTTTCCTCCAGTATCACTCTACACCTTTAACTTTCCCACCCTGAGGATTTGAGGTCTTAGCTTTTTCCCTATTTCTCAGGCATTTCCTCCTTTCTTAAGACTTTCCCTAGAGAGATGCTGCTCCATGTGCTTCCTCCACCTGTTGCATGACCTTGGGCTGTGCAATAAGAACCAAGGCAGCCCCAATGGGAAGGAATCCCTACTCCAAAGGGGGTGCATCCTGGTACTGAGTGTGGGAGCTGAGAATGTCCCTGCAAGGCAGGGAGGGCTTACATGCTGGCTGTGTGACTGTGACCATGGACTAATGCAAAGACTGGCTGCAGCCCTGGCTTTGGCCCTGACTTGTCACATGACGTTGGGTAGGTCACTTAGGCTGATGGCCTGGATGCCTTCATCTATAAAAGGAAGAATTTTTGAGAAAATTTTGAGGTCCTTTTTCCAACACTTGATATGTTACAGCTTAAAAATAAATTAGTTGACAGAATCATTGACTCCTCCCCATGGTATCTGTGTCTCACTGTCAACTATGTAGGGCTCGTGACAGCTGCTTTCCAATTGGGGTCCTGGGTGCTCAGTGAGCTGGAGATGAGCTGCATTGTCATTATCTCTGCCTTGAGCTTTTATGATGACTCTGTCTGACTTCATTCTCATTCCCTCCCACCTGCTTGCTTGCCCCTGAGCAGCCCAAGAGGGTCTGAGAACTCAGACACTGAAAGCTGAAGCTGAGTTAGGAATGAGTTTTCCAAAGAAGATGGAGCCAGGAGACCAATCATTAATGCATCAGCATTTCTCAAAACCTCTAGAGATAATTGCATAATCCTGAAAAATTGCTCTTTCTCCCTCACCCTAGACCTCTAGGCAACTTGTCCTGGGATAAGAGCTGCTTTTCCCTGAACTGTCACCACTTGATTTTTGCTCCTTTTGTTCCTTTCACACCTTTATTCTTCCCCCAAGCTCTTGGGTCATGGCCAAGCTGCCAAAGCATCTGGTAGCTTGCTCCATGAGAACCCTGCAGAACTGAGGTCTTTTTGGACCCCAGCAATGGACACCTTGCTAGAGGCTGAAGAGCAAGGAAAGCTGCCCTTCTCTCATGCTCAGCATTCCTGCCCTGCTCAATGGACCGGAGCAGGAAGCTGAGTGACAGGATATCTTAACCCTCCAAGCAGCAAAGTGTTGAAAGATGTCTGTTCCATCCTACCACTGGCCCTACATGGGCCTTCCCTCTCCAGGAGTTATCCTTTCAACAAAGCAAAACCTGCCCCAGCTGAGAACCATCTCTTCCTTGTTTAGTCAACATTTCAGACATTGCACTGAGGCCAACTCTGGCATCTCTCTCTAGAGACGAAGAAGGTAGACATTAAGTACTGACAGAAACAGGATAGATCAGCCTCTGCTAAAAGTCAAACTTGCCAGCAAATCCCCAATTCCACAGGAAAAGTGCTATTTTTAGGATTTCCTCAAGGCCACCTATTTGGAACATGCTCAATCTGGAGAAAGTGAGGAAGAGAGACTGTGTTTGGTTAAGAGGAGGGAGGCTGTGGTTCTAGGAAACGGGAATGTATGTGAATTTCACAGAGGAAAGTAAGAGTCAAAGAAATGATTCATTAAGAATGATCAAATGCTAAACACTTTTGGGGAGAAAAGCCACAATTTGTGCATCTCTTGACATCTAGAAAGAACTGACCACAATTCACCCTGGGCAGAAAGATCCAGGGAACTTTAATCCACTTTAGAGTACAATTATCTGAAGTCAGCAAAATTTCCCTGACAGTTTCGGTTTTCATTGCTTTCCTCTTATTTTATTTGGACCAAAAAGCCACTGAAAAGACTGTGCCTTCCATACTGTATTTGGATGGACATGTGAGGAGCTTCCATGTGGAGCCTGGATTTTTTTCAGTCGCCCCTTCCCCTTTGTGAAGCATCTTGAACCCCTTTGGCATCTGGTTTTCAGACTAGATTCCATCCTATGAGAAGGCTGAGTGCGACAAATGTATGACAATATGGAAAAGTATTGTTGGTTAATGCTAAGGAAAAGAAGGTGCAGCTAAATGCAGAAAACCTGAATTTGATGATGATGGTCATATGTGGTTAAGAGATACATGGAGGGAAAACTGGCAGGAATGCACCAAAATGATACTCATGATGAAATTGTGGTTATGCTTTTTCTCCTTTGGTTTTCCAAAGGCTTCAGAGTACCTGCTTGGCAGGAGTGGATCTGTTGGAAGTGGGGCTGGGTAGGACAGTCACCCAGATGTCATCTTCCTGGGTCATGGTCTCCTGGATTTAAGAAAAGTGGGTGGAGACCGGTTTTTTTTTTTTTTTTCTAAATAGAAGATCTGTGGGAGGTTTTCTAGTTCATTACCTATCCTCCTTACTTCCAGTTTCCCCCCAAGCAACCTGTATACACACACACACACACACACACACACACACACACACACACACACATTCCCTCCTACCCCAAGTTACATGCATAGAAGGCATTTCTGAAGGGCTTCTGGGATAGGCATCTGTGCACACCCAGTCAGCTGGTCTCAACCCTCTCCCGAGCCACTTGAGATGGTGGGAACTCAGTGGTTGCTGAGTTGGACGTGGGAGAATTGCAGAATCCACTGGTGAATTGCTCCTTTGTTTGCCTCCTAATCTTCTAATCCTGGGGAACAGAGAAAGGAGTTTTCCTGGGACTTGGGGCTCAGCCTTCCAAATCCCTCTGTCTTGGACCCCACCCTGAGGGTTGGGATGGGGGAAGGCAGGTGGGAAGACACCAAGGACAGGGAGGAGTCAGGGTTGTGAAACATGGGGCATGGCCGGGAGCTGGGGTTGCACTGACCTCATGTTAGGACCCCCGCCCCTCCTGCCTCGGGGCCACAGCACTATCTCAGAGGTCTCTCTGGCCTTCCTTCCACTTACCTATCCTCTGTCCCGTAGTTACACCGTAGCTGGGAGCCAGGGTGCAGGAGTTGGCCTTTCATATGGATGTTTTCATCTGAAATTCTCTTAATTTACCAGCCAATCACCATTCCAATAATCATTTATCCCTTGGCCTATACATGTGATCAGTGCTTGATTTCCTCTACTTATCTGCCCCATGCTGAGAGGCCAAATTCATGGTCTAGTTTTCTGTAAAAACCACTTAACTATATGCAGGTCTGTGGCCACTGGCTGCTGCTTCCTTAAGCTTGGCAGTGACCTTGGCTAACGTGTGTGGCCAGCTGCAGTGACAACAATAGCTCATGTTTATTGAGGGCTAGATGTGTGTCAGATTGTCAGATGTTAAGAGCATTACACGTTAACTCCTTCACTTTTCCTTTGTGCTCTCTGAGAGACAGCTCCATTTTGCACATGAGGAAACTGAGGCACAAAGATAAGGAACTTGCCCAACGTCCCCAGGCTGGAAGGCAGCAGCATCTGCTCCTGAATGTGAGCAGCGTGGCTCCAAGTCCACTATCCCTGTGGTGCTGTGGGGTCCGTCGCAGCCCTGACAAGGAGCACAGGTGACCTGGGGACCCGTCCCCGATGCCCAGAAAGCAGTCACTGCAGGTGGCAGGACAGGTACCTGCTGGTCGCGTCGGTCCCACCTTGCCGAGGCCACATCTTTCCTTTGTGTGTCCTCATTGCCACCACGGTGCGAGACACACAGTCACACGTCAGGTTTACCCGGCTGCACGCATCGGGTTGTTGAACTGTGTCTGAGTCAGGGACGGTTCTTTCCATTCCTGTGGGGGCAGGAGCTGGTATTTCGAGACTACTTTGCATAAAAGCAGCCCTTTTTGGGTGAAGCAGAACATGGAAGTCATGTTTTGCTGCTTCTTTACATCCTCCCTGCCCACCTTCCAGGCACTTCCATCATCTCTCGTTCTGGTGATTCTCCTAGATACTTTCCTGTTGCTTGTGCACACCTGGTGTAGGCCTCTCCTCCCTCCCTGACTGGGAGAAACTGGCTTTCCCCAAGTTGCTCTCTGGAACTGAGCATGGGTGCGCCCCAAGCAGCACTTTGGGGGACATCCAAGACGCTGGGATAGAGCCGGGGCTTCATTTTGCCGTGTAGTTTTTGGCAAATTGTCTTGCCCTCTCTGAACCCAAAGAGGAAGCGGTTGCACCCTGACATTATGGAAGGGGTAGGAAAACTCTCCAAATCTGGGTTTTGAAAAAGTCATCCTGCAGCTGCAATGGTAAGAGAAGCCACACTCTGGGCTGGAGGGCCGGGCTGGGCTGGCGTGTGAGGGGGCTGAGTTGTTAGATGGACTTGGTGAGCTGTGTGGGGACTTTGGAGCTGGTCACATGTTTTTAAACGTGGTTTCTTAGTGTCTCTGGGTTTCTTTTTGCCTGGTGCCAACTTGAACTATGCTAACCGGACTCTATCAAGGGCACTGAGGCTGCAGGCAGAGCAGCTCATTCCCAATTTCAGCTGGCATGAAAGCAAACACATTGCCCTCCGAGGGACACCTAGCTCTGCCAACTCCAGGCTCCAGACACTGGCAAGGGCTCCCTGATACCTAATGGGTCTGGCATGGACCAGCAGGGCATTATGGGTATTGACATGCAAATAAGCAGGGCAGAATGTGTGGGTGGGCTCAGGGACATTTGGCTTGCAGGTTGAGGGTGTTCATTGCCCCAGGGAACTATCAGTCTCTCTCTCATGCAGTGACTTAAGAGCAGGAGGGTGGTGGCAGGGAGAGGAGATTTCAGAAAAAGGAAAAGGACAAAAAAGAGAGTGGGCAGTGGGAAAGCAGCTGCCAGGACACAATGCCAGCTCATGTTTCAGTGGTGCTTGAGAAAGAACTCAGCAGATCTCAGATGAAGCCTCGGGGCTGCCCAGGCTGCCAGCCTGGCCAGCCAGCCACATGGGCTTTCTCGCACACCTGGCCGCTACTTCCTGGGTCAGGAGCCTTAGCTCCTTCCCTCTGCCCAGCTGCCCTCAGCTTCTGAAGCTGGTCCTTGTAAACAGGGTCCCTCCAGCCCTGGGACTCTCTGAGGCGCACTTCCTGTCTCTCCTGCTCCCACTGACTTGGCTCAGGGCTCTTTGTCGTCTCCTTCAGCTCGTCCATTTGTCCTCTCCTTCCTCTGCCCAGCTCCATCATTCAGACGAGATGGCACCCTGCCTCGCTCAAGGTGCAGGAACCAAGGGGTGAATGAATGTCAAGGCTTTAAGCACACCTGGTGTCCATCTCCCATCCCTGCAGATGTAGCACAGATCTGGCCATCTAACTGTCCTCCAGCTAGGGCTTCAGAGTCCATCACCTATAGTCCATTGCCCTGTTTTAGTCAGGCACCTAAACTCTCTCAGTCAGCAGCCACATTTCAAAGCCTCAGCACAATGAACACCTGTCTTGCTCAGGGTGTCATTGCCTGAGGTGGAGGTGGGGGTCCTTTGTCAGGAAGTCACTCATCCTCCTAGTGGCTCTTTCTGTGGCCACACCTGGTCCTTTGGGAGGCTGGAAATGCTGTGGCCCGGAGGCAAAGGACAATGGTTCTGAGAACTTCCAGATGGACTCTGCCCAAACACCTCGTGTTTAAGAGCGCATTCGTGTTGGCGTCAGAAAGAACGTAAGTAGAAAGCTGAGCCCCATCATTAAGTAATAGATGCTCAGAACTTTTGGAGAAGCAACTGCCTGGTGGAGTTAAGTGAGGAGGGAGGTGTTCAAACCGAGGTTGGTCTGAAGCCAGGGCTGTGTGATTTTGAAGTTGGCTGCTTATCCTTTCTGGACTGCCTTTTTTTTTTAACTTGCAAAGTGAAAGTAATATGACTCACCAGGAAGGGCACTGAATCCCTTAACATAGGGCTAAACCCATAGGACTTGCTGGATGTCATTGTCGTGGTCACTACCACTGAGCATCACTGTGGTTGTTAGTTCATGCTAAGTCTTATGATAGGAGCTGCAGATAAAAAGTTAAGTAGAAATTATTCCCTACCCTCACACTGTTAGGGGAGACAGCTTGTCCACCAGTGGCTTCAGCGTGTGTGGCCCCGTGTGAAGGGGGTGGCTGTGGTGTGGAGAGGAATGAGAAGGGTCTTCTCTTTATCGGAAGAGAAGTGAGTAGATGGGAGTAGATGGGAGGGGCAAGTAGATGGGAGTTTTCTTCCTGTCAACCAGAATGGTTGCACCCCAGCTCCATAGGAGACACAGGTCCCGAGGGCTGTTCACACGCTCTGAGCGGAGTTCCCCTTCCCTCCTCACTGGACTCCAGACTTGCCCAGTGACCTGCTTAGACCAGTCGAATGGGAGTGGAAGTGATCAGTCTCCATTTCTTTTTTTTTGAAGATTTATTTATTTATGCATTTTTTTTTTTTAAATAATTTTTTTTTTATAGAGGCATGTTTTATTTATTTATTTGTTTGTTTGTTTCTTTGTTTGTTTATACATGCACTGGGTACAGTCAGAAGCGCGGGAGGGTGAGAGAATTCACCAGAGCCAGAGTGGGGAGCAGAGAAGGCAGAAGGACCGAAGTACACTGCTGAGGGGAGCAGCGGGCGGCAGGAGAGGTCTGCGCGCCATGTGGGACCCTCCTCAGGTGGCTGGGGAGCAGCCGGGGATCGAACTGGCGCCGCAGAGGCCGCGGGCAGCTTCGCAACCCAGCGCTCAACCGCTGCGCCACCTGGGAGGCCCTATTTATGCATTTATTTATTTATGGGGTACAGGCCAGAGGGGTGTGTGTGGGAGGTGAGAGGATTCACCAGAGTCAGAGTGGGGAACACAACAGGCAGATGGACTGAAAATACACTGCTGAGGGGAGCAGCGGGCGAGACAGGCGAGGTCTGCTGCACCATGTGGGTAGCTCCCTGGCTGGCCAGGGATCGAACTCATGCTGCAGAAGCTGTGGATTGCTTCCTAGGGTGGTGCTTAACCCCTCACGCCACCAGGGAGGCCTTAGGTCTCCGTTTCTGATGGAGGTTTTAAGAGCTGGCGTGAGCTCAGTATTCACCAGGCCCTTCCCCTCCCACCCTCGGCCGCTGACCGTGTTGGAGATGATGGCCGCCAGCAACATGGAGGGAGGAGAGACGGGGCATTGCAGCAGATCTGCAACGTGCATGTGGGACAAGATGAACCTCTGAGCCTCGGGGGTTGTTTGTTACAGAGCATAACCTGCCTGTCCATCCTGACCAACTAGCTTGGGGGCTGGCATGTGGTAGGACCTGCCTTCAGAAGGTAAAGCCCTAGATAATGGACCCATGAAATGTTTTCTGAGGGGAAGAATGAAGACTCTGGGGACAGCAGTGAGATGCATCTCTATGAGGCCAACACAGAAGATGCCAGATGTGGCTCTAGATAACTGTGGGGGTTGCCCTCCCAGGAAATGAGGAGGTGCAGCTGAGAACAGCCTGGAGTCCTTTGCCTTTCCTCTTGTTTGAAGCTTGGTCCTTCCTTTCCTACACTGTCTGTACAATCTCCCTTCAGTTTAACTGCTCTAAGAAATTTTACTAGAGTGTGAAGTCATTCCAGGAACAAACTTTGTGTAGATGGTTTGCTGGTTAAAACCTTATGCGCTTAGTGGGGGAAACTTGGGGGAAGGAATGGAATGGGAGACATCAAAAAGGGACCAGGGAAAGAAAGAAGCCAGTGGACAAAGAGAAAGCACTTGTAATGACAGGTGATCATGTGAGGATGGTGTATGGGAGGGGAGCAGGGAGCATGTTCTACCCGACTTGATGAAGCAGGAGTTCCCCAGGGTTCGCCACGAGATCATAGATTATATCCTGCACTTGTTTATTCATCCATTTAAATAACTCTTTATTGAATATTGCTGGCACCATGTGTTCAAAAATAAGTCAAAATAATAAGTTCAAAAATAAGTTCAAAAATAAGGCCTCCAGGAGCCCCCCGACAAGTACATAAAATATAGTGTGATTAAGATGACTGATGGCCACAAGCACACGGGCCTAGTATAGAGAGGAAAGCTCCTGAACTGCTATGGCTTCTGAACAATGAGCATCTGATCCATTTTCAATCAAGTCTCCAATAGGAACTTTCCTTTCCCGCCAAAAGGAATCTGAATTGATCCTCCCTGCCTGGCAGCAGAGGATGCTGGGAGTCTGGGACTTTAATGCCTGGATTAGAGAAAGAGTTGCTTTGCTATAGGAGCAGACCCAAGGGATTTGCACACTTTGTGCAAAAGCTCTTTTTTTGTTTTTTGTTTTTTTTTTACATTCTGAGCAATTTGAGCTTCAGTTAGTGACAACTGGAGGTGTGGAGTCAGCTGGGGGATGCGATGTGAGGATGGAGTTGTGAGCCCAGCATGGGGGACAGGCCAACCCTGAACAGACTGCTCCCAAAAGTTGAGATTCTTTTGCTGCTTTAGAGGGAGGAGAAACTGGCCGATGATATGAGAACACCCTCCTCAGCCCCTTGCATTGGGTAGGATGAAGTGGACCTTGCAGAAAATGTACATATACTTCATTGCAAGAGTCTGGGCTCTGCCTGTCCCATCACATCCTTTCACTGTCTTCACAAAGTTAAAAGCTAAGTATTTCAGGCTAAGCCTGTTGTTTCTAGATGGTGAAAACCTGGTTTGACAGTCAGGCAAGATTCCAGCTCTGAGAGGCTCAACTCTAAGTAAAGGCCCACTTTTGGGGTACTGTCTTCACCCAGCTTGTGAGGGAGAGGTCTATAGTTGGCACAGGCACTGGGGTGCCAAGCCAGTGATAGGTCGGAGGTAGGAGTGATCTGTTCCTTTGGCTCTAGAGACTCCATCTCCCCTTGGGGAGGTCAGGAAGATCTCCCCAAAAAGGCAAGGCTTGAGTTGCATTTTCTGGATGGATCTGTGTGTACCAGGCAGGGAGAGCTGTTTTTGATGAAGTACAGAAGAATGAAATAGCCCGGTGAAGTCAGGGACATAAGAGTAGCTGAGAATGACAGTAACATAAGGCACCACATCTCAAGACTTGTTTAAGCATTTCAGGATAACAGGCAGTCGAATAAGACCATCACCATTTGGCTGCCCCAGCCTACTGTTCCCCAGGGAGGTCAGCTTGCTTTTCAGCCCAGACAGGGGACAGCCACACTCAGTGTTCTTGGCCATTGCCTCACTCCCTTCTGACCCTGCTCTGCGTTTCTGTTAGTAGGACTTTCTTCCTTGTACCTTTGGTCTTCAGAACCACTTGCATGCTTCTGACACGAGCTGGCATCATCTGATGATTGGCAACTTTTTTCCTTCTTAGTAGGACCCAGACTAAAGGGTGCATCTCACACCACATGCATTTTAGACTCAACAAATTTAGCTGGTTGATGTCCTCATGTCTCCAACCTCCCTGAAACCACACCAGCCTCAGGCTTTGCTGTGAGTTTCTCTAGTTTCCCTTGATTTCTCTCCTTGCGCCTATCATATTTCTCAGTTTAAAAGGATGTCAATTAGCCGCTTGTCAAGTCATCATGAAATGAGCATGCTTACGGCTCACTTCACATTAGATAACTTTTCCCTTTGTAGTGAATTATAGATGAGGACTCAATATGCAATTCTTTTTCAGAGGATAGTTTGAAGCAGTTAAAATTAGAAGCACACTAAGAAGCCAAACATGAAAGTTGGGTTTAATAAGTCATGACACACCCATGTGATGAATGCCATCTACTATGAAAAATTACACTGTAGAAGAGCTACATAAGTGACAGGAGAGAATGTTCATGACTTATTAAGATATCAAAAAAGCAGGTTAGATACAGTTAGGTGTAGTAAGAGGCTGATTATCTTAATATATTTATGTACACACACACAGAATAGAAACGAGTTTTATTTTCTTTGCGTCTTTTCAAAAGTTCTACAGTGGCCTTGCATTGCTTTTATAATAAAAATATATTAAATTCGCTGCACATATTTGAGAGATGGGAAATTCTTCACCATGACTTCTGAAGGTCAAGAAGGATTTATTTAACTTTTATTGGAATATTGCAGCCCTATAAACAGAAACTAAGAGTCTGTGGACTGTTTCTGAAAACCGTACCATTAGCTGTGCCTGGAAGAGTCAACTGATGCTGAGCTTCATCAAGAAGGAGATGGAAGCCTGATGTCACTGCCTCATGCTCCTGCAGAGTTGGTGCCAATGCATCCTGCCTGCCGGTCTCCAAAAAAATGACAAGGAGGCTCAGCTGTGCAGCTTGCAGAAGACCTCCTGTTGGCTTCTGTAGAGGATTCCTCAGGCTGCAAACACAGTGATGGAGGGGGCAGGTGCTCTACATTTATGAAGCCCCCCCCAGGTTAGACTAGGGTCATCAGGGTATGATTTTCAACTGCTTTCCCAGGAGAAAAAGGGGCCATCCCCGTGATCATGAAATGGGTAGTTCTGGAAAAGAATGAAAAAGAACACAAACTCTACTGAGCTGTTAACATCTCTGTAGAGATGCTTACCTCCCCAAGGCGATGGAGGTGGCTCCAGGGAAAGTGAAGTGAGTGGGGCAGGGAGCAGCCTCTAACCTGGTGGCTTCCAAACTTTTTGCACTTGTACCTGATATTGAAAATACACTTGATGTGATTGCAGACCCCACGAAGCACTCGGGGAGCAAGCAGCCATCACAATAGGCCCACAAGAGTGTGTAATGATGACTTTTAGTAGCTATAGAAGCACCCAGCTTCCTCCTAAAGCACTGTGTGCCTTCAGTGCGCTGGGCTTTAGGAGCAGAGCTCTTTACTGCTCTGACACACCAAGTTTCTCTCCAGGGAGTTCCCACATGGTCCCTGAACACTCTCTGTCTTCGGATCTCACCTCTGTTCCATTATAGACTCCCTGATAGTGTTCATGGCCCACCCTCCCACTCCAACTAGCTTGTTGGAGACCTAACCTCCATTTATGGTATCTGGGCTGGGGTCTTTGGGAAGTCATCAGGCTGAGATGCGGTCAGGAATGTGGGCAGCCAAGGACTTGTGTCCTTATAAAAGGAAGAGAGGGGAGCTCTTCTCTCCCTGTGAACACCCCAAGGAAAAAACACATATGAGAAAGTGACTTCTGCTAGTTGGGGAGGAGGTCTCTCACCAGAATCCAGCCATGCTGGCACCCTGATCTTGGACTTCCAGCCTACAAGGCTATGAGATAACCCCCAGTGTATGCTATTTTACGATGGCAGCCCTAGATAACTCAGGGTGCCATTAAGCACAGCAAACCGAGCCTACTCTAAACTGAGACAGAAGAGCCAGCTCAAAGGGCCACGTGACCACCTCTGCCCTACCAGCGTGTAGACTCACGTGCAGCAAAAGTAAACCTCACATTCATCTGATGTGTGGCATGAGGCTTACCAGTGAAGGTCAAGGGGATGTCGGCCAAAGACCACTGCCCCAGCCTGTGTTCTCAGGTGGTCTTGGTGGTTGGCTCTGGTCCATGCTCAGAGAGCTCGCAGGGCTGGCCTGCATGTCCCTTTCATCCCAGCTGGGGTGACACCTTTTATGATTTTGCAGGGCAAATATTTGTGAAATGCACGAGTGAGGTGAGCTTGGTGGCTCAGAGATCTCATAGTCAGCTATTTTCTTTGTGTCTCTGGAAATCTCTGGAGTTGTGACATTGCCTGCACGCTCCTTTCCTAACCCCTGTAAACATCCCATGTGTAAAATGAGAACACAGGGAAGGTGACATGTGCCACATTCAGATGAGAGAGGAAATGGCTGCGGGAGACTGCAGTCTGGGGAGGGATGGAACAAGACCTGGGGTGGAGGGTCCATTGGAAAGGGGCAGCAAGCAATGGGTTGGGTGTGGACAGGGGTGTCCTGAGCCTGTGGCCGACAGAAGGTGCACAGAGACACAGAGGAAGCCTGGGGTCCGGAAGCCAGTGTGAGAAAAGCTCTGTGTTCTCTCTCCTCTCCCCATAAGCAGCTGGACTCTGTTCCGGATCAGGAATGGGAAATTGCAAAGACTGAAATCCACTTAGAGGTCACTTGGTGCGTTGGTTTTCTTTTTGATGCTGTAACAAGTTACAGTAAATTTGGTGGCTTAAAATAAGATGAAATCATTGTCTTCCAGGTCTGTGGGTCACAGGTCTGACACAGGAATTGCTGACGTACAAACCCAGAACTGTGCTGCTTTCTGGACACTCTAGGGGAAAACCTGGTTCCTGGCTTTTTTTTAGCTCCTAGCAGCTGCCTATGTTCCTTGGCTCAGGGCCTGCCTCCCCCAACTTTAAAACCAGCAACATGGAATCTTTTTTGGGGCCCTTATTCCATAATCACATGTTCTCTGACTCTCTTCTTCTGCCTTGGCTGTTTTAAAGGATCCTGTGATCACCTGAGATACTTCTCCATCTGCAGGTCAGCTGATGAGTGACCTTAATTCCATCTGCAACCTTTATTCTTCTTTGCCATGAACTTAATATATTCAGTTTTTTTAAAAAGGCATTATTTATTGTAGTGACATTGTATTACAACATGTAAATTTCAGGTGCTCATTGTTGAGAATCAGCATGTGTACAAGTGCCATCAATGTCACCACTAGAAGTCCAAGTCTTCCCTTCTCCATACCATCGTGCCTTTTTGCCAACTTACCCACACTTTTCTCCTTCCCTTCTGATAAGTGATGATATAGTCCAAATGTTTATTTTTGTTTTATTTAGTTCATCTGTTCATGTGAGTGAAATCATATGGTGTTTGTCTCTGTCTGGCTTATTTTATTAAGCATAATTCCCTCCATTCACAGGCTGTGAAGGTGAGGGCCTGGGCATCTTTGGGGGCCATTATTCTGCCCACCATATTTTGCTTTGCTTCTGGTCTGACTTTACATCTGGTATAGACATAGGGTGGATATTTTGGCAGCAACTCAGCTCTGTGATTTCCTCCTACTCCCACTTTCTACTTCTGCTCACTTCCCACTCTGGAACACTCTTCAAAGTGTGTAAGTAGTAGTTTCAGAGAAGAATTTTAAAAGGTGCTCTAATGAGCATGCAATTATCATTTGGCGAAGCAGGCAATCACCACAAGACCAACCAAATGAGTCCTGAGCATTTATTCCAGAGTGAAGAGCTTATCACCACACACAAATAAATGTTTATACAAACTTAATTTGTAGTAGCCCCAAACTGGAAACAAGCCAGATGTCCACTGATGAATGAATGGTTAAACAGACCACAACACATCCATGCCATGGAATGCTACTTAGCAAGAAAGAGGAATGAACTGCAGTCATGCGTCATGTACAGAAGTTTTGGTCAACAGTAGAACTCATAGATGACAGCGGTCCCTGAATTTCTAGTGCCTAGTGACATCATATAGCATTCTAGTGGTTTTTGAGAGCAGCAGCCTCTAGGATTTATCATGTCTCTAGATGGGATCAATTTCCCTTGTGCTTGACCTAATTGTGTCTTGTTGTGTTCATCATAGCCCCTAAGTGTACCCCTAATGTGGCCATCACCCAATGACGAAGTCCCTGACTATGCACTTCTCATAATGTGACTCAGTCATCAAGCAAACCATAATTATGTTGATACACACAAGTACTTGGATCAATTTCTAGGGAGCTCTACAGAATGAAAAAAAGACACTCCCAAAGATTCCATACTGTGTGATTCCATTTCTATAACATTCTTGAAATAAAATTGTAGAGATGCAGAGCAGGGTGATAGGGATATTGTAGGGCTTAGGGGTAGTTTAGGGTGGGTGGCTGTAGATGGGTAAACAAGGAAAACTCATGGAAATGTTCTGCATCATGGATGTAGAAACACCAATATCCTAGATGTGAAACCTACTACAGTTTTGTGGGATATTACCCTGGGAGAATTGAGTAAAAGATCTTTCTGCATAATTTCTTATAACTGTATGGGAATCTAGTTCTCTCGATATAGAAAGTTCAATAATAATAATAAAAGACTTGACTTACAGACCCAGCAACGGACTTGGAGAGGTTGTTACCTTTCAAGGTGGTGTGAGCAGTATGGTTAGTGGGTGGGGGCAAGTCTGTGTACTAAAGAACATTCCTTTATCTCAGTCTTAAAAATGGGCACATAATTCATTTCCTCCAATGCGAAGACATTATTTTTATGCACAGCACAAGTGTGTGGGCTGCTGAGGGTTCCAGACCCTGAGGGCATGTCCTGCTTTCAGGCACCACCTGGCCTGTCTTCCCTTGCCCTTGCACACACACTTTCCCTCTCTCTCCCTCCATAGGCTTCAGGTATCACCTGCTGCGCAGCAGGTGCTGAGACCGGGTGGGGGAGTGCGGGATGGGACAGGGGAAATCACCAATCCCTCCATCTCTTCCATTTTGACCAGACACAGCCATGTAGGCTGCTGAGGGGGAGCCGTGGGGACAGGACTGGTCTCTATGATGGTTGTTTCTGGCTGGCTCCTGGGACTGGCTTTGCTCAAGGCCAGAGCTGTCAACTGTGCCCTTTTGAAAATGAGCAACAAAGGGGAAAAGGAAAGAAAAGAGAAAAGGAAGTAGGGGGTTTCCAGAGTGGGAGTGGGGGTGGCAAGGCCTGAAGGGAGCAGGTGGGGACTATTTAAACAGAAGGCCTGACTCAGCTATTTTCTTTCACTGACTTTCCAAAAGGACTGTTTGTTTTAGCTCCCCCAGGGGGTGACAGGGGCTAGGCTGGGGGCCCATCCCTGGGGAGAAAAGGAGCCTGGGTTTTGGGGGAGGGATCATCTGGGTTTATAGCAGCCAGAGCTGGGGTAGGGGTTTTATTTTGCTACATTTGAGCTCTGCGCCCCAAGGTAACATTTTGTCCAAGGGAAACTTTGGGACTATAGAGGCTGGGAAAGGGGCGACCAGAAGCTCGGGTAGAGATAAGACAACTCATCATTCTCAAAAACGGAGAAGAGAAAATAAATGTCAAACATTGGAGAGTCTATGTATTGAGCTAGAAAATGTGTTGATGAAAAGAATGATAAAGGACAAGGAAAACAAAGAATTCTCAGGCTCCCCCAATCTAACTATTCTAAGACACCAGAAAATCATTTCTCTTCCCAGAAGAATGTCTACAGTTGCTGAGTTATATTCTGAAATAAAGCCAAATTTGGGATTTGCAATTATGGCCTCACAAATCACACCTCCTACAGGAAGGCTTCCAGGTGAACCTTAAAGGGAGTTATATTTGCATGAGGTCTCCTCAAGTTCTCCTTCTTTCACTGAATTCACCCTGGACTTGCATATATGACCAATTTGATGAGTGACGTGGTTTAGAACAGAGATACAATTTTTAAATCTAGGGAAGTGTTCTTTTGTTAAAGCAACCATTTTGAGAGCTAACTGCTTTCAAGAGCTTCAGCCTTACTGGACCCATTAATGCCTATGAATAAATGAAAGGTTTTAGACATTGACAGATTTCTCTCTGGGGAGTCAGACTCAACCTAAACTCCAGCTTCGAATCCATTTGGTGGAAAGCAAAGGTGCACTTTAAACCAGCAAATGATTAGCATTAAAGGAGAAGCGTAAACAGGACTCTGATTCATGCATATGCTAGCTCCCCCCACCCCCAGGATATAACCCAGTTGATCTTTTATCAGATAAGATCCACACTCCAGGTCTCTACTTTGTGTTGGACTCCGGGCCCCTCCTCTATCCCCACCCCCTTTCTCCCTGGGGCTGCCTGGATGTATATAGTTCAGCAAGGTTTGCCTGAGCTTGTCTACTCCCAGAGGTCGGGAGCCAGGACAGTGTCAGGAACATGTGCTTGGTGATAAATGCCTATAGGCTTGGATGGCAGAGAGCTCCGGGTGGAGGTGGATCTGGGCAGACTTGTAATATTTCACCTGGTTATTTTGCTTGTCATCAAATCAGATTCAAAAGTCAAATAACTTGGGATTTTTATGTGTGTGTGTGTGTGTGTGTGTGTGTGTGTGTGTGACAGATTTGTCATAACTCATCCAGGGAACTATACACAGAAGATGTAAGAGATACAACACCTATTCTAATCACTCTACCTAAGCAGGGATTTGGATGAGATGGTAGGTTCCATGTCTTCCATGTCCTCAGGTGACTTTGGACAAGCTATTGGCTCCTCTGCTCTGAAGAAATAAGAGGTTGGGTTAGATGGAAGGTTCTATCTCTTTTTCATTAGCCTCTGAAGATCCTGTGATTTATTGTCTCATGAACTCCATATTTTGGAATAATATTTACAATTAGAATCTTTAAGGATAGTGTTCTAGATTCCAAATCTTTAAGATCCTAATCTTAACTGCCAGTTCATGCATAACTGACATTTACCATATAGAGACCTTTTACTTTCAGGAAGAGCCTGCAGTTATAACTGATGCTAATTGCTGACCTGAGCTCCACCTGCTTGATTTCCTTTCTCCTCACCAAACCCTTTAGATATATATTATTATGTTACCCTTTACTAATTTCATTATGTATCCATTTAATAGGAAGCCTAAGAGAATAATTAACTTGCACAAAGTCACACAATTGGTAGAAAGTGGTAGAGTTGGGATTTGAACCTAGATCTATTTTAATCTGAGACCCCCTTTTTTCTCTACCCCTTCTTCTCTACATGTAATACTGCTTGACTTCCCAGACAGATAATATATCATTTAGCTTTTTGTTGGAGATATATATATTATTTTCTATTCTGCCCTTTAATGTCCAGAACAAGGTTTGTGAACCTTCCTTATAAGCCTGTTGGGCTTACAAGATAAACTACCCCAAACACATAGATAGGAGTTAAGTACAAAATAGAGTTAAATGTGAAAGAGTTAAACACTAAGTAAAACAAAGAAATTGACCTTGATCAAAATTAAAAACTTTAGTGCTTCAAAGGACGCTATCAAGAGCGTGAAGAGACAACACACAGGGTGGGAGAAAATACATTGTAAGTCATTTATCTGATAAAGGACTTATGTCTACAATATATAATGAATTCTTAGAACTTAATAATAAAAACACAACTCAATTAAAAAGTAGGCACAGGATTTGAATACACGTGTCTCCAAAGAAGACATATAAATGACCACACTGTGGGTGGAAATGTAAAATGGCATAACCTCTATGGCTGGAGAGCTGGGGAAGTGTGTGTGTGCACATGCGCGCATATGTGTGCACATGCATGTGCACACACATGTGTGTGGTGGGACTGCTGAAGAGTGGATTTCTTTCTGGAGTGATGGAAATGTTTTAAAATTGATTACAATGCTGGTTGCAAGACTGTGAATATACTAAAACTGAATTTAAATGGGTGAATCTTACATACATGAATTAAATTTCAATTAAAGTGTTACCAAAAAAAAAAAAAAAGAGGGAGTTTAGTGCAAAATTCCCTGCAGTGAGGGGAGCACAGAGGACTGGAATGGCTAGGCATGGGTCCTAGGATTAGGGACCAGGGGGCAGGGGAGAGTCTCATCGATGCAGCAGTGAATGGTGGTGGAGGAACAGCTTGAGGTCCTCCCAGCAGGGATGCAGTGCCAACCAAGTCCTGGGGGCAGGGTGGCTTTGGCATGTGTGGGGACAACGACACGGTCCCCCCATCCAGTGGAGAGTGTGCATTGCCAAACTTCTGCAGGAGAATAGCAAGTGGGTGAGGTGGAGCCAATCCAAAGACTTTGAAGTCCAAGGTAGGGCTCTTGACTTGGTGCCACAAGCAGGGAGAAACCAAATGTAATGGCAACAGTATTTAAGGGAACTTCAAAGCTCCGTTTGCTGTAATGTGTGGGCCAAGACGGAGTGGGGAGAGATTAGAGGCAGCAAAATGGACAATTGATTTGAGAGACTCTAATGAATGGGGCCATCCCAGTTTTCATTAAAGATGACTCTCGTTGCTCTGGTCAGATCCTGCAGCCCACCATCCACCCTGAGTGCCCATCATATTGGCATCCACGATGGCCTACTCCAGGGTGTTTTAGACCTTTATCCCTCTTCACACACCTGACTCTTAGCTGGAAAACCAGCCTTTTCTTCATTTAGTAAATGCTCATCCTACTTGAGTACCAGCTCAGTGTCCATGTTCCATCGGGGGGAGGAGAATCAGGAGGGAGGGTCCCTGGAGTGGGGAGAGCCCTGCAAGGCATTCAGGGCCATGCTCTGAGGGTCTGAGACAGAGAAAAGGGCTGTGAGTGAGTAGGAGAGCAGAGAGGGGTGAGGATCAGGGTCCAGATGCCCCACCTCGCTTTGCAGTATGTGTGTCCTGAGTGGGTGCTCCTGTGGAGCCCGGTTGGGCTAACAAAGTGTCACTTCCCTGGGCAAGTCTTTCAAGAGATGCCGTCACCGCCTCCTCCTTGGGTGTGTATTTGTTGTGGTGCACAGAAAGTGTGGGGTCAGTACTGCCTGTCTCTCCTTGGCTTCAGTCAAACAGTGGAATCTGGAAGCTGGTGACCCTGCCCTAGATTCTCAGTCTGCTCTGACACACTGCACTTTTGTCTTTTCAATTTACGCTTCCCTTTCCAATTCTCCTCAAAGCCTTCTGGAACAAAATTAATGGCTCTGAGATGACTGGCCCATTTCCTAAAGTTCTTGGCATTTCAATGGCCAGCTCCTAATTACTTGATGCAACCTAATTAGTGACAAGAAGAAGCCGACGTCTGACCAGTTGTCTTGTGCCTGGTTATCGAGATCTTGTAGTGTCAGCCGACCCCCAACAGTAGATTCTCAGGAAAACCACAAGTATTAGCACCTCCTTTTTTTTTAAATAACTATTTTTAGGGTGGTGGAGGGGTTTATGGTTCTGGGTCATCTACTTCTTTCTCTGTGAGGTGCTCTATTTCAGTCCTGCAGTGAGCAACCACAGAAATGGAGTCATATTAAATATTGTGAGTTGAAATATATGCAAGTGAAAGAGCAAGTAAGAAACTCTGAGCAAGTCACAAGGGCGGGTGACGAAGGGAGCCCTCCATGGGCACTGCCCAGCTGTGCCACCTCTGAGCTCTGTCCCAGCACCTGACCCACCTGAGCAGCTCAGCAGGTGGAGGTGTTGCATGGAGCCACACACACAGGTCAAGGACTTCATTTGCTGCCCATCAGAGATGCTCTGATCTCTTTCTACACCGGGATTAAAACAGACTCTGCTGGGCCTATTGAGAGCAGTGTGTGCTCTGCCACAGCGAGAACTGAAGGCTTCTTTTGGCCACCTGAGATAGTGGCTGTATGTCTTGATTTGGAACCAGATCTCCGTGTGAGATGCTTGTGGGTGGCACTTCTGGTACCTTAAGAAGCTGTTGCAGTGATGGAATGAGGTAAGCGTGCGCCTCAAGGAAGGAGCTCACAGCCATCACCCTCACAAACTGCCCTGTCCCCGTTGCACCTCCTGGCACTATTTCTGTACATTGAGAGGTGACCAGGTGACCCTACCTGCCCTTTATAAGTGATCTGACCTGTGAGGGTTAAGGAGGGAGTTGGTTTGATCGAGTGAATAACTTCTAACTGATGCAAATGTAATTTTTTTGGAGGCTTCTATGCTTTTTATTCACTGAGAGTGGTATCTGCCCATTCTTGGCACTGAAAATAAGGTTGAGTCATCCTCCACTATAAAGTGTCTGGCACGCCAAAGCCAACTATGGTAGTGGAGTTAAGCATTGCTAAGATTGCTTCTCACTTATGGTCCATCCGTCTGTCCGTCTGTCCATCTGTCCATGCACCTTTTTAAATTTTTTAAAAAAGATTTATTTATTTATTTATACAAGCACAATATAGTCAGAAGCTCAGGGGGGTGAGAGAATTCACCAGAGCCAAAGTGGAGAGCAGAACAGGCAGACTGACAAAGTACACTGCTGAGGGGAGCAGCGGGTGTGGCAGAAGAGGTCTGCCTGCCATGTGGGACCCTCTCCGGTGGCCGGGGATCAAACTGGCACTGCAGAGGCTGCGGGCAGCTTCGCCACTCAGTGCTCAACGACTGCGCCACTGGGGAAGCCCTGTCCCTGCACCTTTTGATTTATTTATTTTCAGTAAAAACTATGACAAAATTTTATATACTATAATAGGACTTAGGTGAGAGCCAACTTTCTTTTTACCTACTTATCCCTATTTTCCCAGGCTCTCTTCCTAATTTCTAGGGTAAACTTCCACAGATATTCCTAACATAAAAAGCATTCTATTGATTGAAATCTTTGCAATTTATTTATTGCTCTCAAACAGTATCATAAAATACATAGTTTCACTTCACTCCTTTTCACATAACAATGTATCTCAGGCATCTCCCCACATCTCTTGAGCTATTCTTTCTACCTCCGCCCTGGCATTGCTTTCCTAGCTCTTCACAATAAAGTTCAAGTCCTATGGCTGGCCTCTTCAGTGCAGGCAGGTATTTGAGAAGCAGCAATAGAAATGTAACAAATACATAGCACTTTACATGTATAAGCTGATTCAATGCACGCAATAGCATTATCCCCCCATTTTGGTTGAGAGTGCTGAGGCATGGAGGGGTCCCACAGGGGAGGGGAACAGCCAAATGGGTTTGGAGCAGTTTGTGGCATCTACCAGCTGAGACTCTCAGGTGCACCTGCCTTGACCATATGCATGCACTTGACTTTGTTTTTTTGGTTTTGGTTTTACCTTCATTTTCAAATGAGAGGCTCCTTCTTTGGGACTAGGCTCTGCTCTTCATCCCTGCTAGGGGTGATGGAATTCAAACAGGACCTGGGATGACAAACTGAGAACTGGGAAGCAGCCCATAGATTTGTAGGGAGATTTGGATATTTCCATGGAGGCCTACATTCCAGGGTCATACCTGATGTGGGAATGGGATCCTGCACATCCCCAAGTGTTTCTCTGCCCTGGCTGATGCGCCATTGGGAACTCTGTCCATTCCTCCCTCTGACTTTTCTCAGATAGGGTTCAGAGCCCCCCAAGAATGCCTCCGGTGCTCTGGGCAAATCTGTCCTCTCTGCCTTTCCTGGAAGCCGTTACCTTCCAGCCGCCTGTGCCGGCTCCCTGCCAGGGCGCCTCTGACTTTGTAAATGCCACAAGAGGTATTTATATCCCCCGATGGCCAAAAGGGGCTACCATTGCCGGTGGCTGTGGCTCTGCAGTGGGAAGAGATAAGGGTCATCCAAGAACTCAGAGTGAAGTGCTTGGAAAGAGCACTCAGAGGGGAGGGACAAGCCTTCTGGGTCTGTGGACTGAGCAGCCTTTGATCTGGAGGCTGTGCAGGCAGAGAGCTATTCTGGGCAAGGAGACCATCACAGACCAGACTCACCAATCTGTCAACCAAGACAACTGATCGTACTGTGTGCCCAGCGCTGGACTTAGCGAAGTCGCCCCAATTGAACGAATCACCAATTCAGATTCTGTCTGATGACTCAGGGCACAGGTGAAGCTTTGTCTCCTCCCACTCCAGGCTTCCTTGGAATTCATAGCGTTTGTTTTCCAGGAGAAATCAAATGCTTGTTGAGTGCCAGCTCTTTCCACTTGGCATCTACTGGGAAGCTCTTTCCTTGCCCTCTTGATTCACTGGAGTTGGGTGAGGTGGGGATGAGACAGGACCCCTCCAATCTCCCAAGGCTCCTCTATATTCCTCCTCACCCCAGGCTGTGGAGACTCTTTTATGACTGTGCATCCATTCAGGGATCGGCAGCCAGCACATGGCCTGGAGCTGGGTCTCTTGGAGCCTGATTTGGACAGGCCCCGGGGTCCGCATGAGAGGGGACGTGAAGGGGAGAGGAGAGAGGTGCTGAAGCTGGCACAACCCAGTCTCTTCCATCTCAAGGTCCTCAGAGGTGTTTGCACTCTTGCAGACACATTTGTGAATTACGGGACAGGTTCATTGGGGATTAAGAAGAAAGGGAGGAGGGGAGAGTACTCTCAGGCTGCAACAGAGAAACCAGAGCAG
The DNA here is from genome assembly GCF_014898055.3 of Talpa occidentalis. Taxonomy (NCBI): domain Eukaryota; kingdom Metazoa; phylum Chordata; class Mammalia; order Eulipotyphla; family Talpidae; genus Talpa; species Talpa occidentalis. Next base: position 135,633,660 of record NW_023603184.1, read on the forward strand.
TTAAACAACTTCTCCAAAAAGGCAGCTGCAGGGCAGGTGGGGCTCGACAGGGGCTGAAGCCCAGGGACCCAGACGCAGCTTTGCCCTGCATGCCTGCTGCTTCTGTGTCGGAGATTCTGTTGCTGCTTGCTTGGATTCTCCCAGAGAGCCGGGGTGCCCACCACACTGGGGGATCCCGGCGCCTGAGATTTCAGGCTGGGGGATGTGTAACTAGAGCAGCAACAAGGAGAGCATGTTACAATCTTGTAAAGAGGCTCAAAGGTGGGACTGCCGGCGAAGGGGAGATGGTCGGAGTGCCTTGATATCTGAGGACCAGAACCAGTCCTTAGTTCCTGAAAAGAAGCATAGAAATGATAGGGACCAGCCCAAAGGACCAGGAGTTAAGTGTTCACAGGTTAGTTGGAGTCAAGACCCATGAGCTCTTGAAAATGACGAGAAGAGTTACAGCAACTTAGAGATTACAGAGAGTTCTGGATTGCACTAGAAGCCCACTGGCAGCTGAGAGGGAGGGGTAAGGAAAGGGCTCTAAAAATACTCTGTGGGAGGGGGGTCCCATGAGGTCACCTCCTCAGGATACTCTGTCCACACTGGCCAGGCCCTGGCTGCTGTCCCGTGCCCGGCTCTGAGTACAGTCATTCGGACGTTGCTGGAGCCCAAGGATGAGTGTTGGCAGATGGCAGCTTGAGAGGGACGAGGGGAACCTGGAGCGAGTTCAGAGGAGACACCCAGGCATGATGAAACAGCCTGAAAGAGGAGCTCAGAGGCGAGGTCTGGGCATGGGACCGGCTCCACCTAGATAGAGCAGAATGGGAGTGAGGGGGGCACCCAGCACCTCAAAGCCCCTGGAGCGTCCAGCCTCATCTCTGCTCTGCCCTAAGTGAATGGAACCAGAGCCCTGACTTAACTGTGCTGTCTGGTGGACTGTGAGTTTATGGGCACTTGACACCCGTGACAGTAGAGCTTCTGCTTCATGTTCTCAGCGCAGCCGTCCCCCATGCCAGTGGGCATGGCCACGCCTGACAGCCAAGGTAACTGACAGGACCCTGACGCTCCCTCATGCTGGAGGAGTGACTCCTAAGTGGTGTTTCAGACAGCCGGCAGGGGAGACTAAGACAGTTATGAACAGGTGCGGAGCCTGCCTGGGACCCATCAGTCACCCACTGCATGAGGTCACCCCCTTTTACAATGCACCCTGGAAGGAGGGACAGGAGAGAGGCCAATGTGAGTGGGCCAAGACTTTGTCTGCAGGAAGGGAACAAACGAACACCATGGAGTCTCCTACCATATGCCATGAACTTGACCTGGGTGGTGCCGTTTAATTTTTTAGTCCTGTGGGGCAAAGAGAGAGGGATTATTCTTTCCCAGTTTACGGATTAGAAGACAGAGGAGGTGAAGGATTTTCCCCAATCTTCCAGTTAGCTAATTTAGGGAGCAGTAAAATTAGGGTTTGATCCAGGGCAGTTCTGCAGAACCCACCTGCAGTTGGTGAGGGGAAGCTAGAGAATAGGGCAGAATTCTCACCTGGCCCCAGGGCCCTTCATTGGTACCCACGAGCATCCCTAGGTAAGCTCACTCCAGATGCTGGTGTGAGTATGAGCTGCGTCTGCACTCAGAGAAGGGCAGAGAACGTTCTCTTGCTCCCTCCCCATCTCTTGGCCTGGGCTCTGGTTTAAGTGGAGGGTCCCGCTGGGAACTTCCTAGGGTAGAGGACAGCTGTGAGGGGAGGAAGAGGGATGCAGCTTAAGTCTGGAAGTGACCAAAGAGATACAATCCCCAAGCTTGGATGTACAGTGGGTGTCTGGTTGCCTTGGCCTGGAATCTGAACCAAACCATTTTCCATGGGGGAATTAGCTAAACAATCCAGCCCACAAAGGGAGCAGCTCTGATATGTCAGTTAACAAGCTTAGAAGGGTGGGGGAGGGGAGGGAGGCGGCTGCTGGCGAGAAATCCACCTCCTCTTGTCCTGCTGCCTGAGTCCAGCCTTTCTGCTTGGGAACCTGGGAGGGAGGCTGGTCTGATTTCCCTGTGGTCTGAACGGTGGGAATTTTTTGGTGGCAGATTATATTTTCCCGAGGTGGTTTGAATTACACCTGCCCCATTTCATTTAATTAGGGCTGGTGCTGCTGTCTATTGTGTCCAGTGGGCCTGTCTGCATGAATAAATAGTAACATGTTTGTTTTCTTTCAGGTGGGGTATTTTTTTTTTTTTAATGATGGGGTTGGCAAAGGAAGGGAGAGCATGAGGAGCGATGATGAAGTCATCAGGGAAGAGGATGTTAGTGGGCAAATTCTCACCCCATGAGCCTGCCGTGGTGGCTCTTCTCTCCACACCAACTCCCCACCCCTGTTCTTCTTGGACCCGTTTGTGCTTGTGCACAGTGTATATTCAGAGCCTCCTGTGCTTTCACGGCAGTTCCCCAGTCAGACTTTCTTTCTCTTTGCAATATACCTGGGAACCAGGCATTTCCTCCTTCTGTAACTCCTTGTCTCTTTGTCCCTGCTCATTTTACTGTAGTTTTCCATTCTCTCTCTCTCTCTCTCTCTCTCTCTCTCTCTCTTTCACTGTCAATGCCTCCGGCTACTATAAGATCATAGCAAGGGCCTGCTTGAGTAAGCCACGATACAATCTTGTCATGGAATGTTATGTAGCCAGCAGAAGGAATATAAAAACTTTACATTGACTTGGAATAACTCTCAAGAGACATGACAAAGAAAAGATGTTCTGAATGCAGTTGACCCTTGAACAACATCATGGTTAGGGGTGCCACAATCCCTTTGTTGTCGAAAATCTGCATATAACTTTTGATTCCCGCAAACTTAACTACTACCAGCCTGCCTTTGACAGGAAGTCTTACTGATAACATAAACATCCAATGAACATGTATTTTGCTTGCTCTATATACTATGTGTTATGTTCTGACAGTCAAGTAAGCTAGAAAGAAGATGTTATTAAAGAAATCATAAATAAGAGAAAATGCATGTACAGAGCTTTATTGCATTCATCAATACTATAAGTTTACATCTGATGATAAGAAAATCCATGGATAAGTGGACCCCCCTGCAGTTCAAACCCATTTTGTTTGCAGATGGAACTGGAGGGGATTCTGCTAAGTGAAATAAGTCAGAAGGAGAAAGACAAATATTAGATGATTTCACTCATATGTGGGATACAAAGAAACAAAACAAAGGAACAGACAAAATTAAACCAAAACAAACCCTGGAAATATGACTACAGAACTGAGGTTACTGGAGGGGGAGGGTGGAGTGAGGAGCCACAGGGGAGGCAGCCGGATGGTCTGTTGTGGAGTATTATGGGCACCTTGGTGGTGGGGTGTGATGTGATAACATGCACCCGAAGAGGTGTGAACTGATTCCTCTAAATCATACACAGTGTTATAAACCAATGTTACCTCAAAAAAAAAAAAAAAAAGTTGCAGGAGAATAAAAAGTAAATGAGTTAACTAAAACCCAAAACCCTGGTAGTTCAAGGGTCAACTGTATTATGTGCTTTTTTGTGCAATGAAAGGATGCTGGGATATGCACATCATATTTCTGAAGATATACAAAAGACCTGGGAACCCAGGTGCCTCTGGGGAAGGGGAGCGGAACTTGGAGAGAGGTCTGCTTTTGCATTCATGCCTTTTCATGCTATTTGATTTATTTTATTATCATGTGAATGTATTTACTTGTTGCATTTAGGAATTGATTTATAAAAGGACCATGTGGAATATGAAAGCATAGTACAAGCCAGTACATGTGTAATTACCAGTAAAGCAATGATTAAGATCTGGCCCAGAGGATCCAGGTTCAAATCCAATTTCCCTCAAACATCATGTGTATGATGAAAGGCAAGTAATTTTTCTAAACCTCAGTTCCCTCATCTGTAAAATGGGGATAACAATAAATGATAATACCTACTTTAAGAGGTTTTAGCTCTTCTACTTCATAGGGGGAGGCTGTGGGTAAACTCTACAACTAAATGGATTTAAGTTTCAATTTCTTTGTAGAATTTGTTCATGTGAGTAATGCACAAATCATAAAAAAAAAAAATCCCAAGACTGTGGACCATGAGTTTTCATTTAAAACATGATAGAACTAGAAGATGAAAAATCTAAATTCCAAGGAGAGTGAGAGCATTGTTTACCCCAGTGTTCCTGGAGGCACTGGGGAAGTGGCACAGAGAGCTGAGCCCTGAGGAATGAAGGGGATTTGGTTGGACTGCAGGTGAGGCCATTCTTGCATGCACAACAGTGATGTCAAAGGGATGGAAGAAAGAAGAGAGGAGGCTGGTGAAACAGGGACTGGGCCAGTCTGGCAGGAGCAGAAGCTACCTCTAGAGAGTGATAAATGGAGATAGAGATGTTGGAACCAGATTGCAGGGGGCCTTGAAGGCCAAGTCAAGGATCTCAAGTTGTGCCCCAGAGGCAACGGGAAGCCTTGCAGGTGTGAACACAGAACAGTTGGGCTGTCTACTGCGGTGTAACACATCATTCCAAAATGTAGTGGATAGAACAGCCTCTTGCCATGCTCCCAGAGCCTGCACGCCAGGGCCATTTGGCCTGGGCATAGCTGGAGCAGTTTGGCTCTGCTCCTTGATGTCTGGGACTTCAGCTGGAAGACTGAAAATTGGTGGTGAGTCGATGGCTGGGTTGGAATCATCTGAAGGCTCATTTACTCATATGTCTGCAGTTGTGGCTGGCTGAGAGCTGTCCTTAGATGTGTCTGTCTGCCAGAACACACACACTCACGGCCTTTCCGTGGAAGCTGGCCTTCTTCATGACAGGGTCCCAGGGATTCATGTCCCAGGAAAGTCAGGAAAGTCACACTTTGCTAATGTAGCTTCAAAGGTCATACAGCATCCCTCCATCATTCTGTTCATCGGGGAAGAAGCAAAGCCTTGCCCAAGTACAGGGGAGAGGAAGTAAAATCTACTTATTGATGGAGGAGCAGTGGGTGGGCCCAGAAATCTTGTTGGGGCCACTTTTTCAAAATACAATCTGTGTGAAGAGTGAGGTGGGAAAAAATCACTCATTTAAAACAAATATTTATGGAGTATCATTTAGGTGTTAGGTGACTTGCTGGAGCTCGGAGATAGAGTGATGAGCCAAAACAGAACTGATTCCAACCTCCTGGAGCTGGTGGAGGAGGCAGACATTAGTCAACATATGAAAATCAACATATGAAAAATACAAAAGTTCAAGTATTGTGAGTTCTAGAGGAAACATGGGGCTATGAGCTCATATAACAGGGTGTGGATTTTACAGAGTCAGGGAAGTCGGGAAAGACTTCCTGTGGCAATGATGCTAGGGTTGAGAACTGAAGGCTGATGGAAATAGAGGAAGCACAGTGGGAAGCAAGAGGGTTCTTCTTTCCATGTGGAGTTCCCAAGTGAAACAGCGAGAGAATTTTGAAGAAGGAATCAGCTGAATGAACATGGTGGACTTATAGGTGAAGGGTCCAATTTTCTCTGAAGTCTCAGATCAGGTGAGGAGAAAGATGTTACTCTGCAGAAGAGTTGAGAAATCAGGACAGAGGACACTTTGGAGAGTACAAGATTGTGTTCAGGCTGAGCGATGTTGAATCTGAGGCAGTGTTTCTCTCAAGAAACAGCTCTGCGGGTAAGCTGTCTGGCCAGGTAGAAGGTAAAGCTATAGATTTTGGAGAAACTGATAGAAAACTGAGGGTTGAAACCATGAGTTAGATCTTCAAGAAAGAAGGAGCCATAGATTCAGAAGGCAATAAGCTCTAGAGAATGCCATGTTTAAGGGGAAAGAGGAGGAAGAAAATCCAAAGAAGGGGGCAGCAAGGATAGTCTGAGGCAGGACTGGAGGACAGGTCATCATCTGGAAAGACAAAGGAGGAAAACATCTCAGGAGGAGGTAACACTCACTCCGGGGCCAGAAGAGCACTAAACAGAAGCATCTATACCAAGCTGGGTGGTTTGTTATAAAGTGCTCCCAGGGGACCAGAGGCAGAAGGAGGCAAGAAGAGGAAGTCAGGGTAGAGCGAGTGGTGAGCAAATGGGGACAAATGATGGAAGTGGCTGGAAAACTTCATCAGTAAGAGGAGGACCCACACTACAGAGAGAAACAATGAGGTCTATGGGAGGCTGAAGATACCGATGAAACTTCTCTGAGAGAAAAAGGGAAAGAGCTGGAAAGTGCTGGAGCAGCTAGAATGAGTTAGATGAACATGTCTGTAGGATTTTGCATCCCCCTTTATCTGAAGGTTCTCCTTATTTTTAGGGTGGTGAACTCAAAAGATCATGGTTCAAGAAGACCCTGGCTAGAGAGGAGCGAACCCAGTCAAGGTTGGTGAATGCTTCCAAATCAGGCTGGGCCATGCAGCTAATGTAAAATTATACCTTGAAACAACTGGTCCATTATAAAATTTTGCCTCAGGATTTCTTGGTAGAGAAGAAATTTTTTTTTATTTAAAGATTTATTTATTTATGCAGAACTGGTGTACAGGCCAGAGTTATGTGTGTGGGGGGTGAGAGGATTCACCAGAGACAGAGGGGGGAGCAGAACAGGCAGACTGACTGAAATACACTGTTGAGGGGAGCAGTGGGTGAGTCAGGAGAGGTCTGCTATGCCATGTGGGTAGCTCCCTGGCCGGGGATTGAACTTGTGCTGCAGTGGCTGCGCATAGCTCCATAGGTTGCATCTAAACCCCTTGCGTCACCAGGGAGGCCTGAGAAGAAAAATTTTTAAACCTTAAAAAGCTCTCCAAAGTTCTCCCATAGGCTCCAATCAGAGCATTCACTTTATTTTAAAATGGTTTGTTCACATGTTTACGCAGTCCTCTCTCCTAGCTAGCCCCATATTCCCCAGGAAGGAGGGGTGTGTCTTATTTTTCTTGGATTGCCAGAACCTGGCATCCAAACCTAGTATATCAGAGCCTCTCAGAGACTGAGAGGGCCTCTTCCATGGAAGAAATGACAAAACAAGGTTATAAAAATCCTGGTATAATTCACATGATAAGTAGAATGAGTTAATACTTTTCTGCACATTTGCACAAAAATGCAAGCTACCCCTGGTAATCACTAGATAATTACAGTTCTATTAGAAATTATTCATAGTGAAGAATCTTCTTTTAATTCTGCCAGTCAATCTCTTACAGTGTGTGTAATCTCACTGGGAGATGATGTCAGCGTCTATATTTGAGGACCTTGGGGCAGGGAAGCCAAGGCCAAGTGACCTTCCCACATGAGAGCATATTCCTACTCATCCTCCCCGTGGGCTGTGGGGCATACAGCAGACACTCAGCACTTGAGCCGTGTTCTCCACTTGTGCCACACTGCCATGGACATCTCTTTGTCCCCCTCAATCCACCTCTTTCATGTCTTTGTTCAAATATTACCTCTTTGGGGTGACCTGCTCTAACCATTCAATTTAAAATTCTAACACTCCCCACGCCCCTGCCCTCCCCAACCTCCTTCTTAGCTTCATTTTTCTCCATGGCACTTGCCTTTACCCAGTATTTTATATACTTTGCTCTTTTATTTGTTAGTTGTCTGGTTGTCCCCTTCTTGGGGTGTGAGCTCCATGAAGCCACACAGCTATGATCCTAGAAGGCACTTGGTTCATAGTTGGTGCTTGTGTTAGTTTCCAGGACTCAGAGGGACCCAGAGGAGCCTGGGGTGGGGCATGGGTAGGGGCAGCTGAGAATTCTGTAAGGAGGTTTGCAGTGAGAGGGCATGACTGGAAGAGAGAAGGCAGGTTCTGGACCAGAGTGGGTGGTTTACACAACAGAAATTTGTTGTCTCACAGAACTGGAGGTTAGAGTTACGAAGTCAAGGTGTGGGCAGGGTTGGTTCCTGTGAGGGAGATGCTGGTCCAGGCCTCTCTCCTGGCTTCCAGTAGCCCCAGGTATTTCTTGGCTGGTCGACAGCATTCTCCCTGTGTCTTTATGCCAACTTCCCTCTGTAGGGACTGTGCTCAAAGTTCCTCTTTATAAGGACACCAGACATATTGGATTCAGTCCTGCCCTGATGACCTCATTTTAAACGTACCATCTGCAATGACCCTATTTCCAAATAAGGTCTCATTCACAGGTACTGGGTGGAAGGGGGTTAGGGCTTCTACATTTTTCTGGCGAACACAATTCAACCCATTACCGTACTCAACAAATATTAGCTGAAGAAATCAATGTGGTCACTCCTACTTAAGAAGCAAATGGGTCATTTGAGGGGGGGAAACCAATCTTGATCTACAGTGGTGGGCATGTGATAGACATTTACTGAAGAAGAGGGGGAGGTAGGGAACCCCTGGAGTTGATCCCCTCAGAGCTGGTGTGAAGGAGACTGCTGAGTGTGAGAGGCAGGGGGTCTGCAGTCAGAATGGGGTGGGGGTGCCCCTGTGCTCAGCAAAGCAAAGACCAGGACAAGGCTCGGGGTATCCAGAGGAGTCCAGGGGGCAGCAACATTCTATAAGGAGGTTTGAAGCCAAAGGGGATGACTGGAGAGAGGCACCCAGATGGAGATCAAGAAGCCAGGTTTCTAGAAGGACCTGAGAATTCCACCAAGCTTGGCAGCAGAGAGGGTCTGACCTTGAGCTACAACATTGAGTGACTCGTTTGAATGTCCTGCCTGCCGGGGTCACCTATGAGCCGAGGCTCAGTGCCCTGGATGTGGTCTTGCGTGCTGTGAGCACAGGCCATGTGCCCTCGTCTGCTTTTATCCTTCAGTGTACTCTTTTCTTTTCCCTTGGCTTCTTTCTTCCCTTGAAAAAAGTTACTTTTGCACATTCCAACTCTTTCTTGACTTAGGGGAATGGGAGTTGCTAATGGGTGGTCAGCTGGGAAGGGGAGGTCGCAGGCCCTACTTGGCCAGGCAGCACCCAGCCCAGCGGGCGAGGAGAAGGAACTGGGAGCAGACAGTCATGGAGCGGCAGGGCCTGCATGCTGGGCTGACGCTGAGGCTTTCCATTTGAGGCTTGAATTCATAGGACACAGAAACACAAATGTCTGCTCATCCTTGACCTCCTGCAGATGGAATATCACTGGCCCAACAAAGGAGCCACACATGTACACCCACATGGGCTCAGCATAGGGCAGAGGGGGCATAATTCACTGTGGGGGCAATTATCGGTCCCCAACCAGCAGAGACTGAACCCCTGGTCACAGAGATAAGCTGGCAACCTACTGGTGCAGGCCGCATGCAGTCAGAGCTGAGCACAACAGGGACACATGGAATGAGACACAGGAGACCTGGGTTTGTTTCTGAAGGCCGCCGTGAACTGCGTACCACAAACTCAGAGACTTAAAACAACAGAAATCTGTTGTCCCATGATTCTGGAGGCCACAAGTCTGAAATCAAGTTGTCTGCAGGCCCCTCTCGCCATGTTGCCTCTAGAGGAGGCTCTGTCCCTGCTTCTTCTAGTTTCTGTGGTTTGTCTGCGATCTCTGGTGTCCCTTAGCATGGAGACATGTCACTCCCTGCACTCGGCCGTCTTATCCCCATGTCTTCACGTTGTCTGACCTCCGTGCATGTCTGTCTCTGTGCCCGAAACTTCCTTATTCATAGGGGCACCTGTCATCCTGGATTAGGGCCCACCCCACTGACCCTGTTTTGACTTATTGTCTGCAAAGACCCTATTTCCAAAGAAGGTCATGTTCTGAATACCAGGGGGTCAGATAATCAAGCTATCTTTTGGGAGGTATGCAAGTCCACCTGCAGCATGGCCAGTGAAGGAGACACTGCCTCAGAGTGTGTGCACAGGGGGCGGAGGGCTAGGAAGGATTTCCTGGGAAGACAAAGGCAGATGGAAAGGCATCATGACAGGTGGAACAGCACAGACAAGATGGCGTGACCATAGAGACTCGGGATCCAGGGGAAGAAGGAACCGGTGCCTCTTAGGTGGGTTCTGACACCCTCTCAGGTGCAGTGTGGGTGCCATCCTTTTGGTCAATCCATACCACATGGCCATTCCCACCTCATCTGACAGATGCCAGCTTCTGTGTGAGAAAGGCAGTGACCGGCCATGGGTCAGCCCACACTTGACATACCAGTGGAGACAAGAGCTCACGCCTTGCAGTTGACGTGCAGTGACACCTCCGAGGGCACTTGGAGCTGTTATACACAGATGGGGAGTGTTTGGGGGCAGGCCGTTCTCTTGGGTATCTTGTTGCATGTAGTTGGGAGCCTGTTCCACTGTGGAAGTGCTCCTGGGTGAGGCATCACAGGAAGGCCTCAGGTTGACCTCTGGATCTACAGGGAAACCAGCTGACTGGAGGCTGATGGATCCAAGCAACAGTCATGGAGACCAGGCTGAGTCATCACACCCATAGAAGCAACTAGGAGGCCCTGCCTCTGTGTTTTGCCCAGGTGCCCACTCCTACCTGCTATTCTAACATCTGAATAAATATTTAGTGAATTTTGCTGAGCCACCTTAGCTCTTCCCAGCTGTCAGGGAGACTAGCCTCTGGAGGTGGAATGTTATGTTTGAAATTGGGTCCTGTTAGTTAGTGGCTGGGTCAGAACCAACCCTCAATTTCTGCATCTAGACATTGGCATGATAGTTTCTAACTCACAGAGTTATGGTGGGCATTGAATAAGACCACAGATGCATGAAAGTGCTGTGTCTGTACCAGTTATTAACCATAGTTAATATATTAGGGATTCTTTCTAGAGCTAAATCAGATAATATTCCCTTGTAATTCTTTCTCTTTCAACAGGACTCCTTAAAACAGGGATCTATGAACTAGGGTCCAGTTGCCAAATAGCTCTCTTGGCCCCTGTTCTTCTAGCAACCATGAACTGAGAATAAGTTTTACATTTTTTAAATAAATGGAAAAAATCCAAAGAACAATATTTCATGATATGAAAATTTTATGAAATTCAAATTTCTGTGTCCATAAATAAAGCTTTACCAGAATGTGGCCGTGCCCTCTGTTTATACCTGTGGTCACTTTCCTGCTACAGCTACAGAGGTGAGCAGCTGTGACAGTGACTGCATGGCCTGCGAAACCCAAAATATTTACCATCTGGTCCTTTCGATAAACAGTTTGCTGACCCCTGCTCTAGAATAACAAAACCAAGCAAATAAAACCTCTGAGTTCACCTCCCATTTTTCAGCTTTCAAATACGCCGTGTCCACAGCCCTCAAATCTCCGGGTCTGGGAGACATGTTCCTACAGACCTGACTTTCAGGACTCCCAGAATGTGAATTTGAATGGCCCACAGCTGGGGCCCAGCTACAGAGCCTCCCTACCTCTGCGGAGCCCTAGGGCTCCCCAGGCTCTGAGGGGCTGGGGAGGCAGGTTGCAGCTGTGGGAGTCCCTCACACAAATCCCATCCTGCCCGCTGCACTTTGGCCATTGAAGTTGCCTGCACGTCAGCTGGTGGAGTGCTTTGCCTGGTGACAGGTCTGCCATTTAGACATAATCACCTTTTTTATAACCATGTAACTCCCTGAATGCCTCTCCCCACCCAGAGCTTTCCGTGATGATTGAAAAGAGCTAAACCAACAAATGGCATTATCTCCTCTGAATGGCCTCAGTTTATCACCTGGACAAACCCAGAAACTTCAACCATGAGCTGCTCTTTGTTGTAGCAACAGGTGCTCAGGAAGCATCTGGGGTGAGTGAGGGGAAGGAGGGGTTTAAACCCTAAACACCAGAACAGAGCCAGGCAAGAGGAGGAAGGTCGTGGAATGTTCTTTGGGGGAGATCTTTAGACACAGGATCAGCTTCATTTCTCCAAGTAGGCTGGAACAGATCCTCAAGGACTCAGGGGTGGCAGCTGATCTAGTAATCCATCCAGGTTCTGGAAAACGTTCTAGGGCAGTCCTGAGTGTTGGTCATCCTAGAGTAAAGGTCCTAAAGAAGTTTCCTGAAGAATTATAAGGGGGAAAAAAATTCCAAGAGATTTCCTCTTTTTTTTTTTTTTTCTTTTTCAGTTCCAATATAAATATCTGTGTGTCTGAAGCCAGAGTAGAAATCACAGTCTGCCTACCTGACAGGGGTTCAGGTAGGTCCCATATAACTCCATTGTCAATGTTTTTTTTTTTTTATGAAATATCAGAATGTTTAAATATGGAAACATTTGGGAGTCCAGAACTAAATCTCAGGGGAAGTAGTATAGTATAGCACAGACCTGGGCTAAGTTTTTATGAAGAGTTACACAGTAAATAGTATAGACTTGGGGGCCCTGCAGCCTCTGTTGTAACTATTCAGCTCTGCTGTTGCCATGTCACAGTGGCCAGGGACAATGTGGCAGTGAATGATCATGGCTGTGTGCCAATAAAGTTTTATTTATAAAAACAGGTAGTGGGCCAGATGGGACCAAGACTATAGTGTGCTAATCCCTGCCCTGGAGTTTTACTCTGCTCTATTTTAGTCCTCTCTGTTTGTCCTTATCAAACTATGAAGAATGTCAATTTATGGGAGGAGAGGTCCTAAAGAACCTAATGTGTGCTCAAGTTATGTGTAAGCAGAAACCAGGAAAGATGGGCAAGATATTCAGGGTTAAGTCATGAGTTCAGTTAGTAACAAAGGGAAGAGCTGGACATAGCTGCTGAGCTGGGGTTGGTGATAGGAGTAAGGCTCCTTGAGCAGCTGAGGACCCTAAACAATATTGTTCCAGGCTCCACAGGCACACTTATCCTTGGTTTTGTTCTTTTTGGTCTTTTCTGTGATCCCCTGCAATTTCTGCCTCCTTTATCCCTTCTTGTAAACTCCCATTCTCTCTGCTTTTGTAAAATAACACTGCCTCTGTGATCCCTACACTCTTTACATTCAGAACAAGTGGACCCTCTTCTATGCTTCACAAGTCTGGCATATACCTCTGGCAGGTGTAAAGTCTATAATAGTGCAAGTTACATTTATGACTTCCTCATTGCTGGATTGTGAACGCCTCACATGTATGTTTTACTTATCTTTACATTTTCAGTGGTTAGTTGGGGAAAAAAATGAATGTCAAAGAAAGAAAGAAATTGGTGAGGGGAATAGTCAATTCAAAACTCCTAGGTCTAGTGCTATCTTGCATGACTTTCCAATTGCTTTATGGTGTAGTCTTTCCCAGGGAGTGGGAAGGAGGGGCAGGGTTGTAGTACACAACCTACAATTGTATTGGGTGGATTTCCATAACCAGTCCATAGTGGAAGGCAGGGGTTCATTGGTCCCTGTAACCAAGGCAGGGAGGGCAGAGTAGAGCTGACCTCATGGACAACTGGGAACAAAGGTACAGATTTCACTGTTCCTCATTTTGGTTTCTGTCCAGGTGCCATTTTCACACCTGCCATCTTTAGCCCAAGGAGGAGCTGCTTTTCCTTTTCCCAGAGGTTTAATCAAATAGTTTTGGGAAAGCACTGGCCTTCTGGGAGCAGTGTACAATCTGTGGCCAGGGAGGCAGGTTTCCACAATTGGCAGTAGATCATGACTGGTGTGGGATAGGAGGAAGATACCCCCAAAGGAAGAGGGGTTCATTTCTTAGAAGTGAGGAGCACATATGCCAAGCAGACAGAATAAGAGACACCCCCTTATATGTTTTCCCTTCAGCAGTGCCTGGGCCTGAGCTGGGTACAAACACACAGCAACTGATGGGAGCCATTTTCCTTCCCAGGTGCCACCTCTCATTCCTTGTTCAAAATTTATTTCCAGCCTGGAACTGCCAATAACCTTTTCCAGAGTAAATGCATTCCCTCACCCTGCTGGATTAAGAACTAGCCTGTCTCAGGCTTTATAGGAGAGAAACACTACCATCAAGTTGGCTTTTCCTTTCTAGCTTTTTAACATTCAGCAGAGCCCCAACACTCCATCATTCATTTAACAAACATTTGTCCAGCAAATCCTTTGTGTTTTTGTTGGCTACTTTCAAAGAACAGGAGATTATAAGGCAGGTGGGGCTGATGCTTTAATGGTAGAATTTATTAAATGAATAAACTTAAATTTTTTTAGAGCAGAGTGAGTTCATAGCAAAACTGAAAAACAGGACAATTTCACATCCAGGACTTATTTTTCAGAAACTATTGTGTGAGCAGCTTTTATTGTCATTGTCTCATTTATTCTATTCAACAAGTCTGTGAGGGAGGGAGACATTCTCATCTGTTCTTTTCACATAAGGAAACTGAGGCCTGGAAAGGTAAAGGGGCTTGACAGCTATCTCTCAGCTTTCCAGGGGCCAAGCTGGGGTGTTACTTTGTGCTTTTATTGGGTGCTTTCTTTTTTTTTTTTAAAGATTTATTTATGCATAAAAGAGCTGGGGTATAGGCCAGAGGTGTGAGGGGTGAGAGGAGTCACCAGAGACAGAGTGGGGAAAGAAACAGGCAGACGGACTGAAATACACTGCTGAGGGGAGCAGTGGGCGAGACAGGCGAAGTCTGCTGTGCCATGTGGGTAGCTCCCTGGCAGGCCGGAGATCAAACTCATGCTTCAGAGGCTGCGGATTGCTTCATAGTGCGGTGCTTAACCCCTTGCGGCACCAGGGAGGCCCTACTGGGTGCTTTCAAAGAGCAGAAAATTCCAAGGCAGGAAGGCCTGATGCTTTAATGGTAGAATTCTCCACGTCCATCTTAGGTACTGGCAGTACTAGTTGGTAGGTTTTAAAAAGTATTCAAAAACTCTGAACTCAGCAAGTAGAGCAGATCTGTCTGCCCAAAGTTTCTACCTCAAGTCCCCACTTGTCCCTGGGAGCAAGTCTGACAATTTGGTTAAGTAGGGGGAGTCCTGCGTGACTCCCTCCCCTGTGTGGACGCTGATACTGACTCCTCAGTGTTCATCTCGCTGCCACCGAGTGGCAAAGGCCCTGGAGCAGAGGATGCTGGGCATGACTGGCAGGCTCTCCAGACACAGCCAGCCTGTCTCTCCCTGGACCAGTTCCCAGGCCCCAAGGGGCCTTGTGGCTCACTCCGTGAGGCCCCAGGGCTATGATTCCAGTTTCTTCTTTCTTTGGCTTCAATACTTCTCAGCTCTGGTCTCCTGGGGTTAGCGTATAGGTGGCTGGGGATCGGAGAAGGGTCAAGGGAGGGGTAGTCAAGTGGAGTGTGTGGCTGGTAATATTTTCCAGTTCTCTCTAAAGTGTCTGCCTTCTCTTAATGAATACGGAAGTGAGCCTGCTGACTGGCTCCCACTGCTTACCTCGTGGGGCAGCCAGCCTGGGACGGGGTGGGGGAGGTGGGTGAGAAACTGAGCAGGGATTAATCCAACCCAGAGTGAATTGATAGACAAAAGCGGTGGTGATCAGGTAACCTTTTTCCCAAGCACAGGCCTTGGGGAGGTGGAGGGGAGCCAGGTATTCCCATTACTGCATGCATGGCCTGCTTCACGCCTCTCCACCCTTGACCAACATTTTAGTGTCATTCCATTCCATTCTGTCCTGCTCCATCCTACCAGTTTTGGTGGAGAATCTGGAATGTTCCAGGCATATATGAGTGGAGGGGTGCTATAGAAAGATGGGCGGTCACTAGCGCTCTGGCACCCCCCTTCCAGTGAGGGCCAGAGATGTACCTCACTTCACTTTTGCTGCATGATAAGCCCCCCCAAAGTGAGTGATTTGTGACACCCTTCCTTTAGTGCTGCTTCTGAGTCTGCAGAGCAGCTGGGCACTTCTGCCAAACTGGACACTCTCTGCGGATCACCGCTGGGCTGGCTCATGTGTCTGTGGGCGAGCTGGTGAGTCAGCGGGCTGGTCCGTGATAGCCTGGACAACTGGAGCCGCTGGCCACATGCTCTCTCATCCTCGCCCAGGCTAAGTTGGGATTATTCATGCGCAGGGGCAGGTTTCCAAGAAAGTGAGGGGCAGCACGCAAAGCTTCTTGAGGCCCAGGTTTGGATCACAAGTAAAGTCACTTCTGGCCATTTTATTGGCCAAGGCTGGGGATTAGGACAGACTGGACAGAAGGGCTGAAGGAAGAGGCTCCTGCTCTTCATGGAAGCAGGGTCGGGCACTTGCAGGCATTTCTGCCCTCTGCCTAAGACACAAGTGCCGTTATTTTGCAGATAAGACTGGCAGTGCTGTGTCAGGGTTCTTATCACAAACCCTAAAGCAGTCTGGAGGGGGAGAGTAAATTCGTCAGGGGTGGCCCAGTGGGAAGGGGTTTGGAGACAACTTCACAGGGAAGGTAGCCTGGAAAGACAAATAGTATCTCAGTAGCAACAGAAACACAAACCTATTTCTTTTCCTTTTTCTAGCCTGTTCCTCTTGCCAAAATCTAGCCCTGGTCTACCTGCTACCACCTGGGCTGTTTGCAGGGATTCTGTCAGTGAGCCAAAGGGGCATCCTCTCTGTCTGCTGCACCTGGAGGCAATGAAAGCCCCAGCCAGTGCTTCTGGTGCTTAGAAAAAGGGAGGTTCCTTGTCTCAGGTTTTGGCCAAACTGGTATTTTTTCTCCCTTTTTCTTCTCCTCTCAGACTCCTCCACTTGCACTATGGTTTGTACTGGATGTGGCTCGCTGGGCGCCAGCAAGGCATCAAGGTAACACTTGTCATTCCATTGCCAATGGAAAATAAACTTATTTATCTTTTTTTGTTGGGGGTCATGCAGACCTCTGCCCTGCGGTCATGTGCATTCTCCTTCGAGCTCTTAGCCCAGAGTAGAGGGCTGAGTGGGGATGGTCAATAAATGGGGTGGCTCTGGCAGCAGTGGAAGCCTTTACTGTAACTATTGTACCCAGGAGTCCTTGGACATTGTGACCTTCCTGAGCAGACCTCTGTGACTTTGGTAGAATTTTCTGGCATGCTTTACTAGCCTGATCATTAAACACAAACCAATTCATAGCTTTCTGTTTTAGCACATGCTTGGGGAGCTCCGGGCCACGCAGACAAACAAAGAATCCCAGAAAGAAACTCAGTGTGGGGTTGGTCCTCCTCAGGTGAATTCTGCCCTTGGCGAAATCCTGGGGCCTGAGATCCTGCTGTGGGAGGATGAGCTCATGGGCACATGAAGAGCTGGAGGGTGCAGCCTGATCTCTTATATCCCCGTTATGAAGTGGCCAAGTGTACTCTGCAATGCAAGTGTGGTGCCCTTGTCCTGGTTTGCCTTTTTCTTCCCAGACCCTGCCTGTGGAGCCCCCCAGGGACTGGTAATTTTCCTGGGTACTGAAAGTGGGGTGGGTTGGGGTTTTTGGTGGGAGTTCTGTTCAGTTGGTTCCCAGTCTGAGATGTGGTCAACAGTGGGGGTGTGAGGTTGCTACCTCCATTCATGACAGATATCAGCTCTTTTTTCCTCTCTGCCTTTTGTAGTACAAACAGTATCTAAATCTGATATCTTTGGCTTCAAGGATCAGAAGCCATAACTAATGGACAAATGAGACATTTATTCCAGAACTGGGCAGGACATGGGTTATCTTATAAAGATAAATATAGAGTCACGGGAATCTGGACCCCAGTTTGTCACTGTTCTTCCTCTCTACTTCTCTCTGAGTGTCAGTTCATTCTGAATTCTTTCCAGAGCTGTGGGCTACTGGTAGATACATGGCCCAATAAGGGCTCTGCTTAGCAAGCCGTGCAGAAAGAGGACACTTACCCCCGCACCCCCATGATATTTTTAGCTTAACCCCACAGAAAGTTTCAGAGTCTCCCTCTTTGGGTTATGAGCCGGCAGCCTGAGCATGGACACTCAGCTTTGTTGGTTCTTAGTCATATGCCCATCTCTCTAAGTAGGACTTCAGGTTCCTAGGATGAGAAGTTGGCTGAACAGGCAGCAATCCTGACGCGTGCTCTGGCAGGCACATAGACTTTGGCAATACACCCTCTTTTTATTGTTGGTGGAGCTCATCGTGCTTCCTCTCTGCTCTTCCTTGGTGTAACCTAATCTTTGCTGTTTCAGTCCCCATGGTGGTCATTGGTTTAGGCACAAGCATATGATGTAGGCCGGCCAATGTGGTATAAGACGACACCAACTGGACAGTTTCAGAGAAAGATTCTCCATTCTTACAAAGCCTCATTTCTTTTACTGGCCACCTGCTGGTGTTCAAGGGATGCCTGGAATTGTTGGACCAGGTGACATTGGTGAGGACTCAGTCAAGGGTAAGACTGTGGGGCCAAGGATGATAGAGCAGGGAGCTGGGGCCTTCAGTACCTGGTGGAAACAGTGAGTGAGCTGATCCTGGAACTACCCTCCCCAGAAGCTTTCATTTATGAAGAGTACACTTTCCTTATTGTTGCCTTATTTCCACATTGTGAGAGCCAGCGGTTTTCAGAGTCTGGTCTGGACCAGGGACATCAACTACCAAAATATCCTTTGGGAACTTGCTAGAAATGCAAATTCTTGAGTCTCATCCAGGTCTCTGGAATCACAAGCTCTGCGGTGGGACCCAACCACTTGGGTTTTAAGGAGTGGTCCAGGTGATTCTGATGCAAACCAACATTTGAGAACAACCATTTAAACTATTTGAGGTAGGATTAGAGGGGATTTGGTTCTGTTTATTTGTTGCCCAAATATTCTAATTGGGACCTTCACAACAAAAAGGGTCTGGAAAGGACCTAGAATCATTCTGGTGGCACCTGTTGCTTCACAGCAGTGACTGAGTTTGAAGAGGAGTCATACGCCAGGCATGTAGCCTTTCTGCAACTATGTGGCCCTGGAAATCTGGGTCCCTCCTACCTTGGAGTTCTGGTTCTCATTTTTTGTATTCTCATCATCAGAAATCTCCCCTTTGCCTTAATTTTCTGTATAGGGTGAGCCATGCAGACTCTTTCCCTGGCCCCTTTAATGTCAAGGTGCCTGCATCAGTCAGGGTCCTGGCAGGAAACAGACATGGCACTCGAGCCAGGCAGTTAGGAGAGAGGTTAGTTGAGGGACAGGCGTAGGTGTAGGAAAGGTAAAGGGACTCCGAGCAAGAAGAGCACAAGGCCCTGGGCCCAGTAGTAGCATTACTACCTCTAGGTCTTTAACAGCAAGGAGAGAGAACAGCTGTAGAACCCAGAATGGGTAGCCTGAGTGTGTTGAATGGTACACCCCTCCCCAAAGATAGGCCCCACCCTCATCTCTGGCACCTGTGAATGTTTATAAAAGAGTCTATAAAAAGAGTCTTCACAGATCTAATTAAGGATCTTGAGATGAGAAGACTATCCTAGATAGTCTTCTTGGGCCCTAAATATAACTCGTGTCCTTATTAAGGAAAGGCAAGAGATTTGAGACAGGCAGAAGAGAAGACAGAATAGGAGGTAGCGATGTGACCTCAGAGGCAGAGATTGCAGTGATGGGGCCCTGAGCCCAGGCCTGCTGGCAGCCACCAGCCGCTGGAAGAAGCAGAGAACGGACTCTCCTTTGGAGCCCAGAGTTAGCCTGGCTGAGCTGACACGTTCACTTTGGACTTCTGACCCCTGGAACTGTAAGGATAAATTCTTATTGTCTTAAGTCACCAAGTTTGTAGTAATGTGTTGCTGTAACCACAGGACCATGGTTGTGTAGAGAACAGTGTGACACCTTCTGCCGGGGGGCTGCCACAAGGAGGGAGCTGGGGAATTTTTCCCAGTTTTGCTTCATTCCCTGTGACCTCCAGATGGTGCCTTTCCATGGTTGAATTCAGATGAAAGCCACCAGACAGGGAGTCCTTGGTTTGAGCCATCAGGGGCCTCCTGAGACACAGAGCAGGGGGATGGGGGCTGGACAGAGGACCAGAAGGGGCAGAGACAGCCATGAACACTCACCCTCTTGCAGGATAAGCGCAATGGAGGGTCACCATTGAACAGACATGGACCGATAGGATCCAAATGTGCATGAGAGGGATGTGGCAAGAATTTGTGCTGTGTGATGTTCAGAGAAAAGCAGCAGCAGCAGCAGCAATAATAACAATAAAATTTGTCTGGAAAAACTTCCAGAAGAAGTGGAAATTCAAATGATATTTAAGTAGTGGGAGAAAGATGTTCCAAGCCTTTGCAGAGATGACAGTGGATAAGTGTAGGAAGGGTATGGACTGCCAGTGCTTAAGATACATAGGGTTACCTAATGTGGGACTTTGACAGTTTTGCAAACTTCTGACATTGTGGTTTGATCTATGATAGCATAACTGCTCTTTTGTGTTGGATCCTAAGCACCCTAACTACCTTCAGGTGAGGACACTCCCACAAGACTAGCCTCAAAGCCTTGGGGAGTTCTGCTACTCAGGGAGGTGGCAGAGGGATGGAGGGGCAGTTCTTTGCTATCTGGATGTGGGGGGAGGGGTGCACAGGGCTCTGAGGACAGACGTGGGGCTGGGCAGTGAGCAGGGTCACAGCAAGTCCTGGCCCCATCCTTCGAGTGGGCTGCTAGGCAGGGTCTGGGCCAGGTCGGATTCAGGTCCATCACAGCCCCTGCCCTCTGTCGCTCCAGGCAACCTATTTTGTCTTCTCTTTGTCCCTCTTGGTACAATGGGAAGAAGGAGACTTTGACAAGAACAAACGATGGTAAATAAACCAAGGGAAAATAAGTAATAGCACATAAGTCTTAAGTCTAAGGAATAAGTCTAAGTAAATAACACCCAGTCATTTACCAAATTACACAAAACCATCTGATTACAAAGCAGGGAAAAGAGAAGACAAAGCCAGAGAGGCGGGAGGTCCAGCAAGTGAGTGTGGACCGCAGAGGGACGGAAGGAATCAAGAGTCGTTAGCAGGGGAGACTACCTGACCCTCTCTTCCCTCCTCTTGCAGCAGAGGGAGGGCCATCTGTGAACCATTTCCACTCTGACTGGCGAGGAGTCGAGGATTAGGCCTGAAGAATTGTTCTCAAGTGTGCGAACTGCTTGGCAGCTTCTAGTCCTCCCACTGCTACCAGCAAACCAAGGGACCCACCACTTGTCAAACTCCTGAGTCAGAGGCAGTGGGGGGCGGGTAATCTGCCTCCTGGAGAGACCCTGGGGTCCAAGGATCAGTGCTTGTGTGTGTTTGATCAGGCGCAGAGGTGACCTTCTAAATATGCAGAGGGCCTGTGTGTTCAAAGCAGTTTGCATTTGGTGTGTGTACGTGCGTGTGTGTGCATGTGTGTATGCCTGTGTGTGTGGGTGAGTGTGCCTGCCTGCCATGCTGGGCTGCTGTCTCCATGCATGAGACAGGAACCTGAACTGGCAGGCAGGGGACGTACGTGTAAGTTGACCCAGAATCCAGGTCCTGGGCCTCTGCAGGCCTGTCGCCTGCAGGACTCATTACAGAAGAGACCAGGTGCTTGGAGTGTCCCCAAAGTCAAACAGAGTGCACTGTCACGAGTTTGAAAAATATTCCTGCAAGAGATATAAATAAAGACTCCAAGCCCAAAGCCAGGGTTTTAGAAAGCCATCCTTAAACACAGGATAATTTATAGCCACTGCTCTCCTGTCCCGCGCATGACTCAGCTCTCCTAGTCCAAGCAGGCCAAGCCTGCTCCAGTAACCTTTGGGTCTGGCTGCAAGGGTAGCGCTAAGTGTCTCCAAGGAGCCCAGTGAGGACCTTCTGGGGGGCCTTCTCCCTCCCTTCCTTTTGGGCAATCTCTGGCCATGGCATGGAGGGTGCAGACTCTACAGGTGGGGCTGAGAAGCAGGATGCTTGGCTATTCCCAGCCGCTGGCTCTTTGGCAGCCTGCTGAGCTGATTCCCGCTGCTTCTGAGAGCCAGTGGGGTCCTCTGTTCCCACCCTGAACCCATCTCCAGATCCAAGCTCACCTGGCAGGTAGTAGCCTCAGAAAACAGATGGGCTTAAAGCTAGAGAGTGTACTCAGGGATGGAGACTCATGAGCTCCCCAGAAAGAATAGAAATGACCGTGCTTTTCCCTTTTATTAAAAATATTAACTTACCCAAGTCAGGTGCCCAGCAGGGCTGGAAGAGGACAGGTGGTGATAGGCTTAAATGGGGTAGATTTTTGGTGGGAGGCAGACTGGCATGAACAGGGGTAGTTTTTCTGTTCTCTCTCCCCCTCCCTCCCCAGTCACTGTATTTTTAGCGAGCTCCCTGGCCGACCGTGTCTGAAGAGAATGTAAGTACACGGGGTGCTTATCAAAAATCAAAGGCTATTTCTTTTTCTTCTTCTTTTTTCCTTAAAAACTTCCAGGAGTATAGAAAGGACTGGAAGTCTTTTTACCCACAGGCCTGATCCCAGTTTGGATTCCAAGGACATTTTTATGTTCAGGCCCATGTGCCTGAGTGTTCAAGTATAGAAAAAAATATTATCATTCAGGGTTATTTTAAAAACAGTTTAGCTCTTTGGTTAAATTGCTAAACAACCCCTGAATCAAATTTTCTCTGCTCCAGCAGATGAATTTTTGTAGTTAGCCTCATTTCAACATAGGGCACAGAAGCTCAGAGATAAGCAATAGTTGTTGATTAGATGAACAAGTCCTTGAATCTGTAACTCTATTTAATATGCATTTATCAAGCCATTCCGTGTGTGTGTGTGTGTGTGTGTGTGTGTGTGTGTGTGTGTTCTCTAGGTGAGAAGGACCTGGAATTGGGTGTTGGGTGGTAAAGGGGCCCTGATCTCTGGGCAGGGCAGTGACCTTCATGCCCACCCCTGCCCTGTGCTGTGCTTATTGCTAAACTTTTGTTCAGGAGGGATGGCCCAGGCTCCTGGGTGTTTATTACTTACATAGTAGGTGTTTGTGATATTTAAGGTTTTCTTTATTTTGTGTATAATCAATAAACACCTTTTAAAGAGAAGGAAATTTCTCCTTCTGAGAAGGAAGTTTTAATTCAGCTAAGTTCAAATCTCTCCCTCCCCTCAACACTGCACAAATCAACTTCATGAATGATAGAAAGCAGAGCACCTTGGTAGCTGCATAGCTAAAACCACAGAATTCCGGCCTGGCCTGGCCTCGCAGGAGCTCACAGGGCCTACTTCAGAATCTGCAGCGCAGGCTTTTGAAGTTTGTCTTCTGTTCAGAGCCACCTCCTCTTTTTGATCTTTCCTTCCGGGAGTTGTTTTCCACCTTCCATCAGTTTCTGCAGGCACTGCTTTTCAAGTCATCTGTTTTTTTTTTTTTCACATTATCAAAACAAGAAAGAGTGTTGTGGTTCATTTATATGCATGGATCGATTTGTGCATCTCGATCAATTAGACATATAGATTGATGAGCTACATATAGATCGATCACACACATATGATCCGTTAGGCACATGTAGGTTGATTAGACCCCTGCTTTTTATGGGAAGGAAACAAACTAGTGGAGAAGCAGAGACTTAGAAGATTACACAGCTGTGAAATAGCAGCACCTTAGCTCCTTACAGTGATCGAGAATTAATCTGTAATAATTGTTCAATAAGAACTGTGGAGAAAATTCTGTAAGCTTGTCAACTAGAAACCTTAAGGTAACACTGAGGCTGAGTCAAGCTAATTTCTCTTCCCTTTTTGTAGCTGATCACTCTGCTTGGATCATTGTGCTTTGATTGGACTCCCAGTGACTTTTTCTACTTTATTTGGGATACACAGTCTCTATTCTAATCCATAGGCCTGGCTGGGCTCCCTGGTTATCATCCGCTCTCTGAAGTGCTCAGTCTCAGCCCAGCAGTCCTTGGTTTTTAAGGATATGGGGAGGGCCTTCGGGAAGAAGACCACCTTGGATTTCTGGTTTCTCTTCCAGATGGAGAGAGGGAGGCCCCTTCTTTTGGGTCTGCTAAGTTAACCCTCTGAAAGCCCCTGATGGGCCTACTCTCCCTGTTCACCCCCAGTTCTCAGTCAAACACTCCAAAGACACAGGGCACCATTTTGGGTGCAACAGGGGACTCAGAGCCAAAGATACAAACCTTCAGTCCCACTTGTTAGGATTGGAAGGAAGACATGTGCACGTATATATTCTGTTGCTCAGACGAATAGGTCTGTGTGTGTGCCTATGGGTGACGGGGTGGCCTTTGGACCAAAGCAGCACAGTTCTGACCCCGAGGGCTTGTAAGATGGGCTGTTCGCATGCATTCCAGAACACACTGAGGTCAGGAAGACTTGCCCATGCAAGCATGCTGGGAAGAAAGAGTAGCAGTGTCTGGTGGATTTCAGATAAATGCAGAAGGAGAGACTGGGGGGTTAGATAGCAGAGACGGGACAGCTTACTTGGCAAATCCCTTCTCCAGACTCCTCTTTCTTCTCCCCTCTAGGCTCCCCTCTCCCCAAGTCAGAAGAACAAGGGCATGGGCCAAACAAGCGCCAGCTGATTCTGTGGGCTGTTTATACCCTGTAACCAGAGCCTGTTCTTGCTGAGGTGGCCTAACAGCTGCAGAGATAAGGGGATTGGCTGTGGCTCCTGGAGATTGGATGACCCATGCTGGCGTCTGTCTTGGGCACCTTATCCCAGTCATTTTCCCAAGCCAAGTGGTGGGAAGAGGTGGGGCTGACTACTAGCTACTGCTCAGATGGTGGGGGAAATCTTGCCCAATCAGGGGTGAATCTTGGGGCCCTAAATGGAACTTGCTTGAATGCACTGTCCAGACTCCCCTCCCAAGGGGTTGCTCTCTTAAGGGTTAAAGGAGGTGAGAATGGAGTACCAGTTTTTAGTGGTTTGTTTTCCTCCTTCTCTGTCTTTGTCACCACAGAAACAGAAATGAACATGTGGTGAAGTGCTGCATCAGACAGATTCTAGATTCTGCTGCCAAATCCAAATTCTGGAAACCCCCTCCACTCAGCCCAGTCTGGACTCCTTGTGAAAAAGCTGGGGTAGTGAGACCCCTCTGCCTCACTCTCCTGCTAGTGTTTGGAGATGCTGGAAATTCTACAAAGCAGGCTGAACCCACTGGTCTTTCATCGAGCAATGTCCCAATTCCCACCTTCAATGGCATATCCTGCTCCTTCTGGGCAGACCGCTGTCTTCCTTTCTTCTCTCCCATGAATTGCCCTGCTATGGCCTCAACTGTCTGCATGGCCGCCCCTGGTCCCAAGTGCCCTTTGAAGTGGGTACATGTGGTGTTCTAGTTCTCAGTGTTCACACCCCTCAAGTATGAGATTTGCAGGTGGTTAACATGTGCTCTTCTTTGGTCTCCTGTGCCCCTGCCACTTTGGTGAGGCAGCAGATTTAGCACACCCTGGAGCCCAGAGCTGGCATGGCCCAAGGTGCAGGGCACCCAGGGCTGCCTGCCAGAGAGCTCTTCCCTCTGATGGCAACCTTGGCAGGGGAGAGGATGGATGAGTCAATCCCTCATGGGATTAGACTGAGTTTGTTTAACAACTGCCTCAGAAGGAAAAAGATAAGGGTAAGGCCATTGAGTATGGAAAAACCCTCAAAATACAATGCCTTTCCCCTTAGAGAGATCAGAGTTGAAGTTCACATGTGACCAGGTTGTGGGACCTCTTGCTGTTTCCTTGTAATTTACAATGGAAATGGTGATGGGTTATACTAGGTTGTGTGGATGTTGGGGTGAGAGGAGATGATGGGAGGAAGGATGCTTGGGAGATTGGTGGTTTCACGACCTGGTTCATAATGGGGATCATCTGTATTTGTTGTGTGCATGAATAAAAGAAAGAAGAAAGACATCAGACTATAAAAGCTTTGCGCAGCACAAGAAGCAATCAACAAAATGAAAATTCAACCTATGGCATCAGAGAATATATTTGTAAACTATGTGTCCAATAAAGGGTTAATATCCCAAAAACTATCTGAGTGAAAAATGGGCAGAGCAACTGAGTAGACATTTTTCCAAAGAAGACATCCACATGGCCAGCAGCTCCCTGAAAAGATGCTCAACATCCTTATCCACTGGGGAAGGTAAATCAAAACCACACTTTACACCTGTGAGAATGGCTGTGTCAAGAACACAGAGATGAGAGTGTTGGCAACGATTGGGGGACACAGAGACTGCGCACAGTTGGTGGGCATGAAAATTGATGCAGCCAGAAAAAAGGTGCCTCAAAAAAAAAAAAAAAAATGAAACTTCCAAAGAATCTAACAATCCCACTGCAGGGCATATATCTGAAGGAAATGACAATAGGAGATTGAAAAAATATCTGCATCTCCATTTTCATTGCAACATTATTCCCCATAGCCAAGACATGGGAACAACCTAAGTGTCCATTGACAGATGAATGGATAGAGAACATATCACACACGCATATCAGCCACGAAGAAAAAGGAAATCCTGCTATTTGTGACAACATAGCCAGACCTGGAGAGCATCATGTTAAGTGAAATAAGCCAAGGAGCAGAAGACAAGTACTGTAAGCTATCACTTATACGTGGACTCTAACAAAGCTGAATTCACAGAGCAGAGGCTAGAGAGTGGACTCAGTGGGGGCGGAGGCAGTGGGGGGTGGGGAGGGCGGGGGGGTGCCGTGGAGAGAGCTGAGAAAGTCCTGGCGCAGTGATGGCCAGCGCCGTGATTACAGTCACCAAGTTGCTAAGAAACTAGATCTGAGATGTTCTCACCACAAGAAAGAAATGATAATTATGTGAAGTGATAGAGGTGTGAGCTGACACTGTGGTGGCTATAATTTTGCAATATATAAATATCTCAAATCAATATGGCGATATGCAATAAATGAAAGACAGAAGGTAGGAAAGCAGCGAGGGAGGGGGGGAGGAAGGGGACCTGGGACCCTTGCTTTTTCAGGTAACAAAGTCCTAAGCGACCTGGACACAGGGACCGCTCAGCTTGCAGATCTGGCCACAAGTTGGCTGTGTCTCAGTGTTGCAATTGGCAACTCCCTGACCAAGCTTTTCCTTTTTCTTCTCTTGAACAGCGTTTAAGGGAGAGAGGGAGGGACGAGACGAGTATTATAACATTGACACGTAGCGGTTGTTTAGCAACTGTTGGTTTGTGCATCCCAGGATTTCCAACAAGGGAGGGACTGCTCGCCCATCAAGTCTTCCCATCCCCCTGCCCCCCTCACTCAGTGAGTCACTCCCATGCTTCTGCCCTTGTTTCTCCAGCTTCCTCTGCCCCTCCTTCTGCGAGCCTCATTCCCCCTGGGCCTGGAACACTCCCTGACGCAGGTCACTCCCAGGACCCCCCCACTTTCCAACCCGGTGACCCTAGTGTATCACCGTTCCCCTTCAGCTTCAGTCTCCTTATCTGCAAAGGGTAAGGAGAGAGACTACCTTTGGCTTCTGAGGAGGACTTGGTGGCATCAGAGAAAAGAAGCACTTAGCCCAAGGCCTGGCCTCGGGCCTAGCTTAGCTATTTCTGTTCCTGAGACTAGGTCCCTCCTCTTTCTGTCCCCTTCCATTCTGTCCCTTGATATGTTTCTCTCCCAACAAAGACTGACATTAGCTAATTTCCTCATGGCCCCCAGAGATAAGCCCATCTGCTTCCCACCCTACCCCTCTGTATCTTCGCTTCCTAAATGTGAGAGTAGTTAGAATAAAGATTTTCAAACTTACTAAATCCTACAAGCATACACCTGCAAAATAACTTCCCTGATGGGATAATAGCTAGAACCTCCGCAGGGTGTTTCTTGAATTCCTTTTTTCCTCTTTAAGCAAAAACACATTTACTAACCAAAGGGTTGATCAAAATCAAACCACACTTTGAAATAGTTGCTTGTAAAATGTTCGTGATAAAGATAATTGGATGCAGTAATGAAAAAAAACTCTGAGATTTGATTTGAGCTTGTTTATTTTCACAGCTAAATGCTATTGAAAGTGATGATGAAATTTTTATTCTGCTTTTTCTTAGCTCTGAGCACAGGCGGCATTGTTCATGTTGCATGTCACCGCGGATTCTCTCTCTCTCATTTGTCTTGTTGTTACTGTATTGTCCTTTTCCTCCCATCCCACTCCTGGTGCTGAACCAGGACACGGTTTGTAAGATTGCAGGTCTGAGCTTTTCTGCCATTCACTGTGGTTTCTTCAACTTTTCTTTTGTGTTTCTTTTGAAAATGGTGTTTTCATAGTGCTCTCAATTTTTTTTTTAAGATTTATTTATTTATGCATACAAGAGCTGGGGTACAGGCCAGAG
This sequence comes from Talpa occidentalis, assembly GCF_014898055.3. NCBI lineage: Eukaryota > Metazoa > Chordata > Mammalia > Eulipotyphla > Talpidae > Talpa > Talpa occidentalis. The sequence goes on from NW_023603184.1 coordinate 135,661,424, forward strand.
GTGCAGGGAGTGAGAGGATTCACCAGAGACAGAACAGGAACAGGCAGATTGACTGAAGTACACTGCTGAGGGGAGCAGCGGGCAAGACAGGAGAGGTCTGTTGCGCCATGTGAGTAGTTCCCTGGCCAGCCAGGATTGAACCCGCGCTGCAGAGGCCGCAGACAGCTTCACGGGTCTGGGCTCAACTGCCTGCACCACGAGGGAAGGCCCTTCTGTTTGAATTCTTAATAGTACAATTCACAAAACTGCAGACCCCTATTTCTTATTTTATTTTTTAGATTTATATATTTTACATCATTGATCATTTTTAAACAATGTTTACTTTCTACCCCCCACCACCCCAGGTATAGTCCCCATAGAGTTTCCTTCACCAATGCACCCGTGTGCACCATCACCACAGTCCCCTGTGCTCCTCCCTCCCTCCTCCTCCCCTGCAGGATGTCTCTGTTTTTTTCTACCAACCTCCAGCTCCTGGGTCACTCTCCTCAGAACAGTGACACAGTCAAGTAAGAACAATGGTGGGTGATACTATTCTCTGGAGATCACCTCACCTCCTCTGGATATGACTCTGGGGTAAGGATAGGGAGTAAGAAGAAGTGTCCTTAGCAGTGGTTCTCAAAGTTTAGTGTGCAGAAAAATCCCTGGGATACTTTCTAAAACATGTCAAATGCCCACCCCCACCCTGCCATTGACTCTGATTCAATAGGTCTTGGGAGGGGCCTGGGAATTTACTGTTTGACAAGCCCCTCAGGGGATCTGAGGCAGGTGGTCTAGGGAGCCTCTCCTTTGCTACAATCCTGAACACCTGGAAATATCTTTTGCTCATTCCATGGTAACCGAGTCCGTCTCGGGCTGTCCTCCCTGCCCCACACAACCTGAGCCAATCTGCCCAGCATGCCTCTTAGGTGCTATTCAGTGGTGAAGGGAAGAGCCAAAGAAACTCGAGTTGGGTGAGATTAGCTGTTCCTTTTCATATCCGCCCTGTGTTCTAATGAAAGCAAGTCTCAGTCCAGATCCATACCTCCGGTTATCAAGTAAGTATTCATGGCCAAACAGGCGTGACTGCACATCTGTTCTGTTACTTTACTTAAATCCCTGCTCTCTGCCCTTGTAGATGCTCTGACCTCCTGTGGAAGGTTTACCCAAAGCAGAAGCCACGCAGTTCCAGAGGTGGGCTCCTGCCTTGCTGATAATCAGCATCAGTCCATTAGAATCTTCTTGACCAGTGATGGGACGTGGGATCCCATAAGGGCCAAGTTTTAGAACTCATCCAAGATACTGATCTGGGTCACCCTGGACTTTTACACTCATGGAAGGTGGCGTGTGTTTCTAAACTTTAGCTCATGTACATATTGTGCATATCTTTAACTCTCAAAAAGAAGTTTCTGTCTTTCTTCATGATAATAAACAATGCATTAATTTCACCAGAAAAACCCAGTTTTGACCAGCAAAGTCTCAAGACTTAGACCTCTATCAAGATCTTGAGACTTGAAGGGCCTGGATTAGCTGACCCTGAGGACAAAACTTATCCTCCTGAGTCCTTGGGGGCCAGGTGACAGCCACCCTCTGTAGAACATTCTCTGAGCCCTACCCCTTTCTTGGATCCTGGTCTCCTGTTCCTTATCCACCCATGTGGCACCCACTTGTGTAACAAATGCTTGTGTGCAAAAACTTCTTCTCAGGGTCTACTTCTGGGGAACCTGCTCTAAGATAACCTTTATGCCTTTTTGTAAGTGGGTAGTTCTCAGATTTGAGAGCAAATCTCAACCAGTAGAGGAACTTGCATTGCTGATTTCAAGGTCACATCCCTAGAGTATAGTCCAGAAGGGCGGGTCCCAGGAGCCTGCAGTTTAATGAGCTCTCTGGGGGGCTCCTGCCATCTGTGTCTCTTGCTCTCATTTTGAGAACCAGGGTCGTGGCCCCCCACCCATTTCTATAGCAACGGGTTACTAACTGAGGCTGCTGCAGCTTTGCCCTGTCCTGACATCTGCTGATCCCACAAATCCAAGTGGCTTGGCCTCAACCAGGAACAAATTGCTGCTTCCTGCTGTCCAACTGGCACTGTCCTGTTGTCAGGCTGATCCTCCAGGCTGGGTCACTTACACTGGGCTCTAGGCCAGCCGGGGTGCTTTTCAGAGACCTACATGGTTGGAGGTTTGAGAACCACAAGTCTTCTCCTCTCCCTTACATCTATTCTTCTTTCTGGCACCTGCCCAAGCTTCTGTTTCCACTTCCCCACCCCTTCCTCCACCAGCACATACACCCTTCATGTCAGATCTTGGGACACAAGGATGAGACAAACCCTGAAACAGCATTTCTGGCAGTGAACCTCCTGGTTATACTCACACACATTGTCATACTTCCTAAGGTGGATCTCGGTTCCATCACTTACCAGCAGTGTGATGGTGGGAAGGTTCTTAAACCTCTTTGTGTCAGTTTCTCTTCACTGAAAAATGGAAATAATAAGAGTAACTGCTGCAGAGAGCTCATTGGTTGCCGATGAGTACAACGCCAGCCACAGAGTGAGTGCTCAAGCAACATTAGCTAATGTGGTTGTGTCAATTCCCAACCAGACATGTCACCTGGAGATGATCCAGTGTAACTGTGCCCGCAAGGGAGTGGGGTGTGTCACTAGGGATGACGCCTTATTTCTCTTAAAAGTTCTGTGTGCTTGCTGCAGGGTAGCTGCAGGGAAGTGAGGGGCGAAGCCAATGGAACAAATGATTGTAGATTTGCATGATATGCTTTGATTATAGATAAATAGGCAGAAATTTTGACCCTAAGGATTATTAAGGAGACAGGAAATGGCAGGATTTACATTGGGAAGGTGCCATGTTGAATTCACACTCACAAACTGGCATGCACAAACTCATAACTCAGATCACACACAAATACTCACATGCATACTCACACACCCTTATACTCACATGCACACTCACATAGACTCACACAAACATATGAGCCCTCACATGATGCTTATACACGTGCTCCCATGCATATTCTCATACATTCATATCACACACACAAGCTCACAATCCTCTCATGCATTCTTACACTCACATACACACACACATTCTCACACTCACTTGCTCTCAAATATCACACACATTCAAATAGCATGCAAACATTGCACATACCTGTTCACCCTCACACACACATATGTTCAGACACACCAACCAATACCCTTTTATACTTACACATTGTGTCACACAAAACTTGAGTAGAATTAAAGAGTTTTTTACTAAGAGGCTGGGGCTGGCAGGACCTAAGGAAGCAGCAGGAGGCTACAAACTTCATGGGGCCTACTGTGTTCTGGGCTTGATAGGGGCATGGGTCATTGGCAAGATATACTTTATTCTCATAGCTTCTGAATGAGGCATCCATGGCAAAAATCATACTGTTATAGAGCCAAAGAATGAAGCTCTGAGCTAGAGATCCAGGTAATGGAGTATTACGCAGCTATGAAGAACAAACCCTTGCCATTCGCAACAACATGGATAGAACTGGAAGGGGTTATGCTAAGTGAAATAAGTCAGAAGTAGAAGAGCAAATACCAGATAATTTCATGTGTGGAATGTAGAGAAACAAATCAAAGGAACAGACCAGACTAAACCAAAATGAATCCTAGAAATCTGACCATAAAACTGAGGCTACTAAAGGGGAGGATGGAAGATGGGGAGCCAAAGGAGGAGGCAGGCTGGATGAAATATGCCTGGAGACCACACCACCACCAAGCAGCGACCTGCCAGGTGCCATCTCCCTGTAGTTCATGAAATGTCCTGTCCTATGTGCTCAATGCAGGGAAGGTGACACGCTCACCCCAGGGTGCACATAAGAAACCGAGGCAGCCTAGGTTTCACTATCTTCCTTGAGGGCCCTCTACTCATATATGTGGGAGTCAGGAGTGGACACAGGCAGCCTGGGTATGGGTGTCAGTCTGCTTCCTAAGTCACACAGAGGGGTGATGCCTGGGCTGGATTTGGAAACCCCCATGGTGGTGTTGGGACATGGGAGCAGGAAGATGTGCAGGAGAGCAGGGGGGTGAAAGTCATTACCTCTCCCAGGGGCAGGCCTGGGAGGGACTGGAGTAGTTGTTTGGGAAGTTGGTTTTTTTTTTTCCTGTGTGGGCAATGCAGGAAAGCAGAGGTCTGAAGGATGAGCACACTTTGCATGTTTAGGAAGATGATTCTAGCAGGATGGGTGGAAAGAAGCAGAGATTAGGGATGAAAGCCTGGATGGCAAGCTACCGCAGCGATGTGGTCAAGGTGGATATCAGTGGTGTTCTAAGTCCTGGGGGAGTCAGTCAAGACCACTGCAGGGTCCAGTGGGCAGGGCTCGTGACAGCTGGGGGAGCGGGAAGGGAGGGCTTGCTGGACAGGGGTGTTTCTAGCACAAAAGCTGGAAGGATCGTGGGGCTAGTAAGAACCCAGGAGGAGCTGACGTGGGCAGAAGAGGAGGCTGGGAATATGGCCTGGATGCACTCATTTGGAAGGGGACTTGGGGAGCAGCCATAGGAGTCTTGTGTCAGGCAGGCACGTGGGGCAGTGGCCTGAAGAGAATGCCTGTGTGGGAGGCTGAGGGAGCCGCCAGTGTTGGCTGCCAGAGAGGTCAGCTGTGCTGAGAATATTCCATGGGGAAAGAATGGTCAGTGTGTGTGTGGACTCTGGGGTTGTCCTTCATCTACTCCCCCCTAGAAGCCCACCCTGGCCCCCGTCTTCCATCCCACAGGCCTGCTTTCTCAAACTGACCTGTTCCCTGTGGCCACTGACAAGTTCCGAGGCCCTGCTTCCAATGTGGGGTTCTCTCCATATCTTCAGGAAGTAACCAGGAATCCATGGGCAAACTCTTCCCATATGAACAAACACCTAGGAACAAGCCAGGCCTGGACACCACTGTGGTGAGAAAGAGAGTGGAGGGAGAGATAAGATCCAGGGCTTAGACATTGACCAAGGTCTCCACTCTGTCCACACTGGGAAAAGCCCTAGGGGTACAAAGATGAATCAGACCCAGTGTCCACCTTGAAGAGCAGCAAACAGAGAGCAGCAAACACCCCAAGATAACCAGGGCACAGGTGTCACGGGGGCATAAACGGAGGAGCCAGAGCAAAGGGACTGAGTGACTTTTCCTGGAGGGTCATGCAGCACTGCTACAAAGAAGGGCTATTTTGCACTGGGCCTGGAATGCTGAGCTGACTTTTCTAGGCAGACAGAGGGTAGGGAGGAGTCTAGGCTAGGGAGGGCATTCTCAACTTAGGAAACCATACAAATAAGCAGGGGAAGCACTGGTCAGGAAGAACCTGTGATCTGGGTGGACTGTAAGGGGTGGGTGGGCAGCAGATGACCCTGCCCAGGTAAATTATGTATGACCCTGTGGCATCTGTGAGTATCCTCTAGCAGCACTGTCCTGCGGGATTTTCTGCGATGGTATAAAAGTTTTATTTCTGCATTGTCCAAAATATCAATAGTTGTCCCTAAAAGCATGTGGCTATTGGGAACTTGGACTATGACTTGTGTGGCTGAGGGATTGCATTTTTATTTCATTTTATCTGACATTTATTTCTGCTCAAATAGCCACCTGAGGCTAATGGCCACTGTGTGGGACCATATATCGCTAGGGAGTGGAGAGCTGTTTACATGGGGGAACTAGTGTAGGAGTGTGATGTGGTGACAAGCACATAACCAATAGCTAGTCTTGTATTTCTATCAGGTCATTCATGCAGAATAAAGTCAGAAATTTCCCAAGCCAGCATTTCCATCACAATTGTAACTTACGCTAGCTATCCCTTTATGCACTGCCATATCTGGCAAATCATTTGCTCCTCAATAATTCATTGCATCAAGCAGAAATTACCCATCCATTTTTAAGGCTGGAGTTTCAGAAGATTGTGTGATCTGCCCAAAATTACATAAATATGAAAAGACGGAACTAGTTAGCTGTTCACGGCTGTTTGCTGGGGTAGCATAGGCTCTGACCTGCCTTCTGTGTCATGAAGAGTAAGTGTTCACACTGGTAGTCTTGAAGACTGGCCACTGTGGGTGCTGTAGGGATACTCTGTCTGCCATTAGACCAGGCTCAGTGGAGTAACACACACAGGAGGTGTTGCAGTTAGAGAGAAGTGTGGGGCAGTAGGTCGAGGCTGGTGTCGGGCTAGTGGAAGGAGCACTGAGCTCTTTTCTTGACTCTATGAAAGGGCAAAATCCAGTTGTGTGTAGACTTTGGACCATTCCCCTTCCATCCATGGGACTGAGCATCTCACTGATGGAATGAGGAGGCTGGACAAGAGGAAACTGATCCTTTCACCCCACATTTGAAACAGACTCAGGTGGTATTCTGGAATCCTCATAGCTCAGACAAAGGAGCTGGTCCAATCCCAGGGCAAGATGAGTGAGGAGCTTCTGCTTCTTACATAGAAGCCCTGGCTGTGAGAGTCAAGGTTCCAACATAGCAAATGTTGCTTCCATATGATTCGATTTCATCCTTGCCAGGAGGAGGGGTGAAGTCTGGGTATTCAGCTGTAGATGACATTCTGTCTAGGTTAAGGGTCCCGGGCAGGAGAGAGTCCAGGCTTCCTATGATACAGGAACTGAGGAGGTCTCATCAGTGGTCACATACAAAGTTCTGGAAATTTTTAAGGTATGAGGAAAAACTATGGACTGTTACTTTTAAAACACCTTAACCATTTTTATCCCAAAACTCAAAATAGGAAACATCTGCTTTAGATGTATTTCTATGTGTACTTAACGTGATCACATTGTGTATATTTTGAGATGATGAGAAGTCTGCCTGAAAACAGCAAAGAGATTTACGGAGCTGAGCACAGGGGCCCAGTGAGAAATCTTAGTGGAAACTTTTGTTCTTCCATTTCTGCACTAGGAGCAGAGAATTTGGAGGAAGGCAATCAAATGTTTCCTTGCTTAGAGCCCTATGGATCAACTCAACTCAAATAGTATAGTCACACTCCATAGATCTTTGTGCCAGCCACTGCTGAGGTCTGAAGAGCGTGTGAGGACTAAGATGACCAATCCTTGCTCCAGGGAGCACATGGGCCCATGGATCATAAAGACAGAATTCCTGAGGAGGGAAGTCTGGCCCAAACTCATGACACCAACCTCTTGAGGTAAGTACTCCATAACCGTTTTTGAAAGTACCAGAGAGTTCCAGGGACAAGAGGGAAAAAATGAATGACAGGAGGGAAAGAATGTCTTTATATATGTTAAACACTGTCCTTGTGATGGATTCAGTTCTCAGAACAACCTCTCCTGGTCTTGCTTCATGATATTGATGAAATCATGCCAGTTGGGCCTGTTAGCAGGAAATGATCTTACTGAGACACAAGCATGCCAAGGGAGATAGATCCGCAAAGATTCAAAAATCTACCACATTGAGTACTTTTTAGGGGTCCAATGTTTATGGTTTGGAACATACTATAAATGACAAGCTGTTGCACCCTGGGTCCCCTCCTATTCCCACTACTGTGAGCTCATGTTGGGCTCCCTCGGGTCTCATTCCTGAATAAACTATTCACTCATAAATCTTCATCTAGGCTTCTAATTTCTTGGGGCAATGCAGGCTGAGAAAGATTCCTGGCATTTTGGAACTGTGAAATTTTAGTTAAGTTGTTTAGTCTAATTTCCTGCTCCCCACCCCCAACCCTGCCCACACATATGTGAGACGCTCCCTTAAGCACTCAGAATCCTGAAATTACAAAGTCGTCCTCTGTGAGAAAAGAAGGCAAAGAGAAATTTTTCGTGGGTGGATCATCCAGGGCTTTGGGAGTAGGAAAGAGAGGGTACACTCAGATGGGGATCATCAAAGAGTTTAACAGAAGAACAATACAGTGTGGGCAAGGTTGGGAAAAATTAAGAAGGGGTGGTGAAGCGGCAGTGGGAAGTTCCCATCATAGGTGTGATATTGTTAGATCGTCGTAAGAGATATCTCTTTAGCAGGTGCCGTGGCTTTTAGTAGAACTTGGCCACATCATTCTCAAGAACTGCAAGGAGAAAGTAAGGGGTTAAACACCCTGCCTTTCTCTCCTCCCACTTTCCATCTCCTATTGATATATCCACTCATTGGATGCAACCAGAATCCACAGGACAAGGAGGTCTGATTGATCCAGTGCATACAGTTAGTCTGGGAGCACAGTATAGATGGCAAGAGGGTGGAAAATGGAGCTGGCAGGGCAAATCGAAAGGAGCAAGTTTCTTTCCTAGTAACATTATTTAAAAACGTGTAACTACAGTAACACACACAGCTGGCATAGACAAATTTGTGAATCCAGCTGACTCTTAATAAGCACACAACTCAATAGAAGCGCACTAGTGGCTGAGAAAGTGGCCTTTATGTGACCTATCTTGTGCCATGGGCTTTTCTGGTTTACTTCTCAATTGGAAGAGGAGGGCATTCATTGATTCTGTGAGTCAATTAGAGGAGGTAGGTTAAGAACTTTCCTATTTTACCTCCTTCCCTTTCTGAACTTGGATAGGGTAAGAAGCAGAGAGACTATAAAATACAATTCTTCCTCTGTGCCTATTACTGAGAACTAGATGCTATATGGGAAAACAGAGAAAGGATAATATATGGCTTCAAGCCTCCTAGAGTTTGCACTCTAGGTAGGGAGATGAATACTCTAGATGGAACAGAATAATCAAAAGTAGCAAGAATTGAAATGCCAAAGTGTGGGATGCAGATGAATCACCAGGAATTTAACTAAAGAAACACAATATCCAAGTTGGTGGTTTCTGCAGGGTGCTCAAGGGGCTCCCACCTGGGTGGGACTCAGTTAAAGCCCTTGTTCATGCTTTTGGAGAGCCATGTGCCTCATGGAAATTGGGCAATTAGACTAAAGAGAATGTATCATACTTAGACTTCCAATCTCTCTTTTGGGTGGAGTCCTCTTGGCTTTCCTTGTCTTGACTGGGTCTGTTGTAAGATTTTGTTGAGTTTCTCAGGGTTCAGATTGATGAGGGTAAAAGGCTAGAACAGGCATTTGGGAATCCCTTGCTTTTTTGCAGATATTTCGCTTGTCCTGGGCAGAGGAGGAAAGCCACTTGCAAGTCTGTGTAAGTGGTATCCATTCCAGGGGTGGTGGGGGTGCATGAAGAGTGCCCTGTCCGCACCAACCTTGCCCTCTCTATAGCTTGCAGGGGAAGGTGAGGCATTAGACTCATTCATTCTTCAGTGGCGGGAGCAGGGTGTCCCAAAGTGTGTTCTGTGGGACATAAAGACTCAGGAAGTAATAAAAAAAATACATGAAAACAAAGTATTTAAAAAACACTAGTTTAAATAATAAAATAGGCACCTTACTGCTGGGTCTCTCTGATTGTATGTATAGTAGGAAAGTCCTACCAAGGGCTAGCTATGGCATAAACGAAATGATTCCCAAACTTATTTGAACAAAGAACATTTTTAAATTATTTTTTATTTTTGTTTTAAAGACTATTTCTTGGGACAATAGTATGCTGAGAATAGTTTTAGAAATGAATAATAGAGGGGGATTTTGCCTTTATTTACTTTTATTTATTTGTTATTCATTTGTCAGTCATTTACATATTTATATAACTTTGGGGAGGGAGGGGAAAGAGAGAAAGAGGGAGAAAGAGAGGGAGAGAGAGAGAAAGAGAGAGAGAGAGAGAGAAACAGTGTTTAAAACTACAGGATTCCTGCTAATAAATAGCACTTCAGATATCGATGGGCAGTTGTAGGAATTCTCCTGGCATCCCTGTACTCTCTTTCCTCTATTGGGCTGAAAAATGGGTGATGCTAAGGAAGGCTTTATGTGAGGGGCATGTAGAAGGGAGAATTCATGCTGATGTAACAAAACCAGAGGTAGGGGATTTTGGAACCTCTTTCATAAAGGGCTGAAAGAACAAGAGCAGGGGAGATGTGGAATTTTCAAGATGGTGGAACTTGGGAGAGCTTGAGGTGATGCCTTTTTTCTTAAAAAAGGCTTTAAGTTTCACAGTCCCGAGCTAGCAATGTATAATGTATAATTTTTTCCTCTCCTGGGAGAAGGAGAGAAATCGAAGAAGCAAGAATCTCTGCATCCAGAACATTTATTTCTACCAGGCTTTCTAGTTCACAGAATTGTCTGGCAACTGAAGCTTAGGAAGATGCCCAAGTGTTTTTCTCAAGCCCTTTAGTATTATAACTGAGTGCAATAACAAATGGACAAGAACAATTGGCTTTGACTTAAAAATAGGAAGATTTAGCAATTACAGAAACTCCCAAGTCTGGGTCTCTGGATTGAATGTATTAAGCAGAACCAAACAAAATTGTTATTTTTTTCCTAGGTCAGAAATGGTTGAATATTGACAGTTTTATGTGTCAGCCTATAGCTGGCAAAGGTTTGTGGGAGAGTCAGAGGGGAGAAGAGTATGTGTGTGGGGGTCGGGGGTGGGGGTGGGGCGGGATAGGGTGTTGCTGGTGTTAGTGGGAAGCTAGTATTATATGTAACAGAAATAGTGTTGCTACTGATAAAAACATAGAAGAGGGAAGCTCTCTCAGGTATATTTCCAAGGGGTAAATAACAAGATTAGACATTTATGACAGATCTGGACTCACAGAGATAAAGTTGGAAGTGTGGTGACTAGTTCTTACAAACATACATGAAATACACTGGGCCCACTGTTGGTGTCTGGAAGTGAGGCATTGGGATCTGGGTCTGAGCATAAATTGTGTCACAAGCATTTAGTGACTTAGACATGAGAAACAGTGAAATAAAAGATCCAGTATTACTAGGAGAACTTGGACCCAATCTTTAGGTGATGGCTTCTTTCTTATTCTTTATCCGGTCTCTTCATTTGTGCTACCATTATACCTGGATTCCAAAGTGGCAGATGGTAGCAGAGGATTGGGAAGGGGTGAACTGAGGGATATGGTTAACACAAAGGTGTGTTTTGCTTAGTTCCAGAGGATGACATGAGGAATCTCCATCTGTACCACCTCAGCTAGTTCTTTTGGAGGACAAATTCAGCTGTAATAATAATGAAGCTTTCAAATTTCCAAAACATTTAACAAAATACTCACAGATGTTATCCGGTTGATTTAGATCTTCGAACTGGTGATAAAGGTATTGCTATTTCTGTTTTTCAGATTAGGAGATTATAGCTGAGAGCACAAATTTCTTGAGGATGGTAAATGCCAGAATCAGTTTCAAACCTGTGTACTTAGATTCCACATGGGATCTGTTATTTTGTTTGATCTCATGGAGGGGAGGCCATCATGTAAACAGGGACTCCTAAGGTAAAAGCAATAGGGGTTGATAGGGGTTGGGCAAGTAATAACAGGCATGAGTGAAGTTGGACGGATATAGGACAATAAGGAATGGTAGGGACTGTGACTCAGAGTGGTAAGTTCATGCCCTACTAGAGGGGTAAATTATTGTTCAGCCCCAGGTGATTATTGCCAGGAAGAAATGCCAGCCTGGGAGAAGATGGAATTTTAATTAAATAATGATTTATTGAGTATCTACTATATATCAGGGATAATAAGGCAGTAAGGTGTATAAAAATCTCTAGATTATTACACGAACCTTGTCCAATTTTTAAGTGTTGGGAACGAATGAAAAACTTAGAAGGCATTATCCAGGCCATACAAAGCACAACTGTGGGCTATATTTGGCCTGTCAGCTGCCAGTTTGTCACTTCAGATCAAAGGCTTTGGTGGGCCAAGTATGTCCCCCCAAAAGTGCTCTGTGTAGAATGGCCCACGAGGCCAGGGAAGAAGTGATTAGCACATTTATTCATTTTAGGTTTTTATCTTGTCCTTTACAATTCTTACTTCTATGAATGCTGCATCATAGACATAGCTGATTCCTATATTGCAATACATATGTCCTTATAAATATTTCAGTAGTTGTTTTCTATGTAAATAACAATAGATATTATTTCAATATAGTATTAATAAGTTAAAATGTATAACATTATTTCAAGGCATTATTTCAATAAATATTATACTATTTCAATAGCTATATTTGGGGTATATGATCCAAGGACTTTAATAAATAAGGGTGTGAATCAGGAAAGGCTCAAGACCCTGAGATAGTTTTTAAAAAGTGTACATTTGTACACCCCCACCCTGAAATAGAGCTAACATTGTAGTCTCCAGTTTGGAGCTCAGAGGGCTCTAAGGAATGAGGGAGTAGGCAGAGAATCTATAACAAGATTGATTCAGCCCGAACCAGCCCCTGTCCTGTCTGCCAGACAGCCCTGCCCTACGAGTGCAAGCTGCAGGCCCTGCTGAGTGATAGGAGAAGGTGCTGAATGCTCGCCCAGTTCAGGGCTGACCAACATTTCCACCTCCCGGGCCAGGGCTGTGGGGCTGTTGTGATCATGGTTGCTTCTAATTCTCAGAAATGAGACATGCTTGTGAGATCACAGCTGTGCCAGAAATGTGAAAACAGAGGGGTAATTTAATATTCACCCTAAGGTATCAGGAAGGCATTTTATGAAGGTGACCAGGTGTTTTTCAACTGATTCTGCTTAACACCTCTCCATAGAGCATGAGGTGGTGACTGTAAACAGCTAACAGGGAGATTCAGGTTGCAAGTTCTGAAGACATTTTTTGACAGTGAGTTTTGCCTGAGTCCTGTTCTAAAGACAGTCTTGAACCATCTGTAGAATTGCAGCGTGGCATCCTGAGGAGAGCACTGGACAAGGAGTACTACTCCTGCAGAACCCATTTGGTTTCTTGCCCTTAGGAAATGCCAGATAGATCCAGATATGTCCTGGATTTCATCTTCCTTTCTTGGATAAAGAAAAGCAGTGGCTATGGTCTCTGAGTTTCTTCCATCTGCTCCACCACTAGTCTCATGCTAGGAGTCTATGTTGGAAAGTAGGTACTCTTGAGTGGTTCCTGAGCCAGAGAAAGTCAGCTCTAACCCAGACCCATAGACTTGCTGCTGTAGCAAACAACTTCTGAGATATATAATGGTTCATACACAGCAGGAGTTTATTTGCTGTTCACAGAAAGAGTAAAGTGTGTTTTCTTGATTGCAGCTCATTTTCCTCCAGGTGATAGAGGAATCCAGGACCTTTTCACCTTGAGATTCTTCAATCTTTCATACATGGCTCCAAGGTGGCCATGCTCATCTCTATGAAGCTCACAAAAGAGGGAAAGCATGGATAATTGAGCTTGGGGATTTTTTTGTGGCCCGGAATGGGAAGGGTATGCATTGATTCTGCTTAACACCTATTGAATAGGAAATGCCTAACTATAAGGGTGGCTGGGAAATGTAGGTAAGTTGTGTACCCAGGGAAAAAGAGGACCTGGATTTGGCAAATAGGAAGCGATCTATGTCATAGAAAGGACAGAACAGGGGAGGAAGAGCAAGATAGGTGTGATGATAGTTATCTTCCTGTTTCTAAAGCTCCTGGAGCAGTGCTCTGCTGATAAAAAATGGCAGGACCTGGGCTTCAAAAGATTTCCTGCCCCACAGGGAAGAGCCCTGAGCTAAGAAAGGGTCAAGACACCCTAAGTTCTACTTTTGACTGTCTTGACCTAACTGTGGAACTGAACAGAATTTACTTGATCCTTGTGCTTTAGCTTCCTCCTAGGTGAATGGCAACCAAACTACTTTATCTTATTGACATGATTTTCTTAAGACTTAGGTATAGCAACATCATGCACATTTTGGAAAAAAAAAATGATTTTAATAGAGAATGAGCTGAAACTGTAGATAGAGAAAATTAAATTAGATTAAAAAAGAATCCGCTCCCTCTTAGTGGAACAAGAACAGTTTTTATAACCTATAAATAATATAATATAAAATAATATAAATAAAATAAAATAATATAAAATAATATAAAACCTATAAATAAAATAATATAAAACCTATAAATAATATAACCTATAAGTTTAAAGATTTTATGTAAATAATTTAAACTTTAATTTTTTTAAATTAATTTCTCATTAGTTGACATAACTTGAGTTTTTTTTTTAAAACATTGTTTCTTTTTTTTTAAAGAATTATTTATTTATACAAGCACTGGGTACAGTCCGAAGTGCGGGAGGGTGAGTGAATTCACCAGAGCCAGAGCCGTGAGCAGAACAGGCAGACTAACGAAGTATACTGCTGAGGGGAGCAGCGGGTGGCAGGAAGAGTCTGCACGCCAAGTGGGACTCTCGCCAGCGGCCAGGGATTGAACTGGTGCTGCAGAGGCTGCGGGCAGATTCACAGCCCAGCGCTCAACCGCTGCGCCACAGGGGAGGCCCACTATTGAGTTTTGTTAGTGCAATCTCACGAATGTGCACAGACTTAATTCACCTTCGACCAAAACTCCAGGGTCGGTGTCCTTTCCTCTTCTTTTTCCACCTTGCCCTTCTCTCTACTCCCTCTGGTTACTATGTTTTTCAGAGAGTCTAAGAATTATCTTTTGCTGTACTTTGCCGGTTTGAATATGAAACAATTTTGAGATCGTGGAAAAAGAGCTCAAACTTGGGTTTGCCGGGTGGGGGCATGAGACATAAATGCAACTGACTGAAATTATTTTCTCACTTCCTTCCTTGAGTGTTTTCTGTCTCTCGCCAATACAACATTAACTCTAAGTGCACAATTTTCTTTTGTCTTTCTTACAACTGTGTTCCCTGTGGCACATGTGGTAAGCATTCAATAGATATGAATAGATGAGTCATTGAAGAGAAGCTGACATGGGGTCTTTGCAGAAACTGCTCTGTGATCTTTACAGAGATTTTTACAGAGACTGCTCAGAATCTGCCCACAGGATCTTTACTGCTCAGTGGTCAGCACTCTTGAGCAAACCGAGGAGAGCTGGGGAAAGAAAGGGTTCCTGGGCCAGCTGCGACATGGGCAGATGAGTCCTCAAGCAATCAGGATGTCCAACAGGATGCCCAAGAATTTAACTTAATTCAATTTAATCCCGACACTATTTACCTGGAGATCACATGATTCCATAAGTTAAGGGCTCAGTCACTAGATCACTGATAGTCACTCATTCACTCACTAGATCAATGATTTATTAGGAAAGGATAGATTTCAGAAACAGCAGATGGAACATGCTCCTCTTCAGAGGCCAGGCCCAGGCTGAGGCCCAGGCTGTAACTTGTGCTTCTGACCAGCTGGCTACCAGTCAGGAATCCCTACAGCCTCCTCTCCTTAGACTTCAGGTGCTGGTCACAAGCCCAGGTTATTATCTATACTTTTGACAGATGACTGTGTAAACCAGAGGTTCCCAGGACTGCTGGAGAGGGTCACAGAACTCCCAAACTCATTCACTCACTAGATCACTGACTGATTATGAAAGGACAGATTTCAGAAACAGCAGCTGGAACAAACGTGTAAGGGAAGGTGTGAGGAAAGGACCTGGAGCAATTGAACCCCTCCAGGGGTGCCACTTTCCCTAGTTCTTCACCTGTTACCCACATGCAAGCTCTCTGAACCCAGTCCTCAAGGGTTCCTGTGGAGGGCTCATTGTTCAGACGTGATTGATGAACTCACTGGCAATAGAATCCAAGCTCTGGCATATCTGGGGCTGGGACTGGAAGTTCAAATCCTCTAGTCATGTGGCTGGTTCTCTAGATAACCAGCTCCATCCTTAGGTATTTCCAAAAGTCACATAATTCATGCAACAAAAGACACCTTATCACTCTCAACAGGGAGGAAATTCCAAGGGTTTGGGTGCTAGGAACCAGGAACTGTGGCTGAGCACCAAATATATATGAGAGATACATTTGTCATCTGAATGACCTAATAAACATTTCCTATAAATCATAATATCACAGCTGGTGTCTTGGGTTTGACCGGGGTGGGCCTAGACAGCCAAGGATGGTGGCCCTTGAACAGGACTTGGGGCTCTGACACTGGAACCAGCTGTCTCTACCTTATGACCCTGGGCTTAGAGGTCTCTTCTCCCTCCTTTTTTCTTTTTAGGAGGCACTTGGCTGGCCTCCTGGGGTATATTTGGCTCCTTCTTCAAGCCACTTGTTCTGGCTGTTGAGAAATGACTAAGCAGATTCTCCATCTCCTGGTGGCCAGCTGCCAACCTGGGAGAGTTAATACTGCCAGTTCAAACTGGTTTGGGAGGACAAGTTCTCCTTTCGAAAGATCCCCCCAAAAGAAGTACATAGCAGTTTCCACCATTGCTGCCTTTTTTGAATGGCCTTTCTCACCTTCTCTAAATGGGACACTAGCCTGATCCCCACAAGGGAGAAAAAGGCACTATTAGTGCGACTTCCCTTCCCAGGGCTCCATGTGCAAGTCACTCTGGGCATTGCCAAATGACAGGCAGGGAATATTTTATGGTGGCATAATAAAGACAACACAGTTTTCTGCTTACTCACCGCTTGCTCTGCACCAGGTGTGACACTTTGGGTGCAATAGCTCATTTGATTCTCACAGGGATCTTGGGGGGTAAGAGCTGTCATTCTCTAGAACAGAACCTGCAAGCAAAGAGAGTTTAGGGAGCTTGTCCAAGGTAACATGCAGGGACTGAACTAAATCCCAGGGCTCTCTGTTTCCAAGTAAGGAGCTGCCTCACCCCAGTTGCAGTCTTGCTTCTGCTCACGTGGTTCCTAAAGCTGACTATAATGGATGCAAAGGAAAATCCAAGAACTTTCTCAAAATTTCTTTTCATTCATTCCAAAAAAACCCCTACCAAGTAGGGAGTGAATAGGTTTAATATGGAAATTTGGTTTAGAAGTGAACTGAATTTGGGAACTATTGGGTGTAAATAAAGTTAGAAAAAGCTGCAGGATCATTAATGTGTTGACATTTGTTACAAATTTTTAGGAAAGGGAGGTATTTTGCTGCCAGTCCCACATTTAATGGACCATAGAACACTTTCTTACCTTAGGCACATCTAGGGAATTTAGAGTTCCTTGAGCTCTCATTGAAAATTGCCAAGCTATTAGGGGGCCTTGGGTATGCTCCTTCCAGCTCCACTTTCTCCACCTATTCATCCCACCATCCATCCATCCATCCATCCATCCATCCATCCATCCATCCATCCATAGACCATGTTCTACCACACTCTAGGTATCATATAAAGTATTTTCTCCAATGTCATCCTATCCATGCTCACCACAATCCCATTTTATAAATAAATAAGGAGAATGGCAGCAAGGCCACAAACCTGGGCAGAGGGAGGGCTGACATTAAAACCCAAATTTCCCCATTCAGATTTTCCATCTAAACTTCAGGGTCTCTCCCTTTAGTTGCTTATTCAAGGTCTGGGCATTGATCAAAATTCCAACTTGAACCCTGCTTCCTTCAGAAGGTTTTGTATCCCTTCCTCCCACCCACTCTGTGTAGTGATTGCCTTCAAACTCACCATCTCTGCTGGAATTTGGTAGCTACTTTATCAGATTACTGGCCAAAGGGTGAGTGAGTGAGTGTGTGTGTGTGTATGTGTGGGTGTGAGCTCAAATGGAGTTTCAGTTAAACACTGGGCATACATCATCTCCTATAATTGGCACATCAACCCTATGAAGGAGGTTCCCATCAACAGACTCACTTTATAGATGAAGTTCAGCTACTGGGTCAACATCACTGAGTCAGTCAGTGATGAAGCCAGGCCTCAGGACCCAGGTTTCTTCTACTTCTCTCTGGTGCCTCTACCTATTCCAGTTCAACCTCCCCTTTCATAGCTGGGGCACTATGGCCTAGAGAGGGGAAGTTATTAGTCCCTAATCACATAGCCATGAGTAGTAGTATAAGGACCACCTGGAAGAACTCCACACCAGGAACCTTCCACACCAGGCTGCCTCCTCAAGTTTAACATTGGGCCAGGCCGTTGCTGCCAATCAGCTCCTATGACCTTGATGCCGGGGATATTGTAGCCCCAGAGATACCAGGAGCCTGGTGGCCTGCTCTCCGGGGAATAGCCAAGGAAGGGCAGCCTACGAGCCTGCAAACCCAGCACCTAAAATAAACCAGGCAGCAGGCCCTCAAGAAACCACAGAGCCTCCCCACAGCCCAGGGCCAAGTGCAGCTCAAGCCGCAGCCTTGGTGCAGTTTTGAACCCAGAATTTTGTGACTGCTCCTTCTTCCTTTTATTTAAAAAAGAAAGTTCTCGTCACTCTCGACTTTGGGGCTGGCAGGAATTGAGGGAGTTAGGAGGCAGAGGACCTGGGAGCAGGGCAGGAAGGGGGAAGCAGTGTTCTTCAGTGTTGATTCCCAAATCTGAATGCTCATCAGAGTCACTGGAAGAAATTTCAGCCACCACACAGGTGTCACCCTAGACCTGCAGATGTGGACCCTGGATACAGGGACTGGGATTTTGCATTTGCTCATTTTCCCCAGGTGAGTCTATTTTGGTCCAAATTTATGACTTCCCACACCAGGTAGGCGCCTTCCTCATGCTGATCCACTGGATTCCCACATCTCCTTCCTAGCCCTCACTTCATGCCTGACTATTTTCACTTGGGAAATTTAAATTCTAAATTGCCCTGATCCAGAGGTTTGTGGAAGGGTGAGAACAAGCACTTAGTAGGGTTTCTGTTACTTTTATATATGTGAAATTCAAGTTTTTCTTTTCAAACAAAGTTTTGGAAGGTTCTGTTCTGTAAGAAATGTGTGTCGTGGGAGTATTTGGTTCTGAGGAATCTGGTTGCTTAAGAAGTCTGTCACCAAGGCCCTTGAGTCCAAGGCAATCTGTGAAAGTTAGAGGTCTCCAGGGTAACAGCAGCTTCCAGGAGACATGCTTTTGTATTTAAATATCTTGAACCACCTTCACCAGCAGCTGGAAATACCTGTTGAAAGAGAGTTTCTTCTCATATAATAAGAGATTGGAAAGTTACTTTCTCTGGCTTGGAAAAAGTTGGGGGTTTGTGTTAGGTTTAGAGGTGGCTGTAGCTTTTTCCTGCTGCTGAAGGTGAATGGGGGGAACCTTCCCAGCTCATCAGAAGGCTGGAGAAGAAAAGCAAACTAAAACTATTCCTTCAGCAACCTGAAGCAACCATGATATCCCCAGATATGCCTGGGGTGTCTCTCTAAGGGCAGAAAAGCTACACAGCGGTGAGAGTTCCTGGGGGAGTATTGACATCAAGCTGAGCTGAACTCCAGGGCTGAAGTTCTGGATGTATGTTCTTACCTGGGGAGGACTTAATTCCATCACAGGGGTAGGTAATTCCACCTGGGGAGGTGGTTGGCAGCACCTTGATAGAGCATTGGATTCTATCCTGCACCTCCTCGTTGAGTGATAGGGAAGGGAAGGGGGAGAGGCCTCACTCCAGTGCTCATTGCATTAGGCGCACACACTGAGACAGCTCGTGCATGTGGACGGTTCAGTGCGTGTGGACAATCTCTAAGGTTGTCCACCATAGGAAGCACATAGCCAGAGATGGCAAGGAGCTGTCATGCCATTTGCTGCCTCTATGGTTGTGGCTGACTGTTTCTGCCATGGGTGAGCTTGCTGGCAGGGCAGGGGTGCTGGGTGTCCACAGCCACACCACCACCTCTGCTGCTCAGGGGCACTGGGTGCGTGCCGTGGCCAGCTCAGGGAAGACTTCCAAAGATAGCGCCGTTCATACTGCCCGTTGGAATTGGCGCCAGGGAGGCAAGCTGGGGGGAGCCAGCTGGGGGGAGCCGTCTGGAGAGGGCACGGCCACTTCAGGGAGGCGAGGAGTCCTTATGTGACCTCGAAGTTTCCCTTTTGTAGCCTTCATCTGAGCCCTAGTGACAGTGCTAGGGCTTAGCCATACATAAAGTGGAGCAAGTTTCTCTTGGGGGGGTTCCCTTGTTTTGAATCTTTTACCGCCATTAGAAATTCCTTCCCTAGGTCCTCTTTGTCTTTGAATAGATCCCTTTGTTTCAGGGAGAATGACTGTTGAATAAAGAAATTAAACCACTAAAGGAGACTTAAACACTTCTAGAAAGGCTTCCATTTAAAACAGAGGGGAGAGAGAGAGAGAGAGAGAGAGAGAGAGAGAGAGAGAGAGAGAGAGAGAGGTTTAATCCAAAACAACAAATGTTAGAGATTTCGACCTTTACCTAACTGGGGAGAGCCTTTAGTCTGGGGCTTGGCAAACTTCCTGTAAGGAGCCAGGTAGTAAGTGTTTTCAGTTGGGTATGTCACGGGGTCTGCTGTGTGCTGCTGCTCTGTGAAACCAGCCCCAGACAGCACTGGCAAGTGAGTGGGCCTGGCTGTGTTCCAATAAGACTTTGTTTATGGACATTGAATTCAGAATTTCACCTAAGTGTCACATGCACTAACGTAATATTTGTCTTTGCATTTTCCCCGACCATTTAAAATTTTAAAAGAAACCCGTAGCTCACGGGCTGGCCACAAATAAGGTTTGGCCCTTGTGGGCCACTGTCTCTTCCCCAGGATGGATGCGCAGTGTCTGGTGAGGTCCCTTGGTTTGGAGATTCTTTTTTATAGTGTGGCCATTCACCCATTTATGAAGTCGAACCCTTACTGAGGAAGAACCTTGTGCTGGGGACTGTCCGGGGTGGGGGAGGAAGTCAGGGCAGCTTGCTTCAGGTAGCTGATGTTTGTCTGGCCGTGGTGGAGAGATGTAGGCCTGCAGACAAGGATTTGGGTTTCAGAGTCAGTCCTTGCTTGCTTGGACGTGGGTCTTTTTCAGCCACAGTCTACAGGGCGAGGCGTATTTGCAGTGCTGAGCCCAGGAGCCTGGGCCTAGGTCCTCTGGTGATGGGCCGCGAGGGAACTGTGTGGCATGCTTGGAACTAACGCCCTGGGAGAGCTGTAGTGTTCTGAATTTCCAACTCAAAAGTCCAGCCAAAAAATAAAGATGAATAAAATAGCATAAAACCCAAGACCTTTTGGGCTCAGTGTACTCTGGCAAAGCATTCCAGTGGGATTCTGGGATGGTTTTCAAGAGCCGTGGCTTCTCGTGGACTTTCCCATGGCCTATTCCAAGACAACCACTGCTCTGCATATGTTCCCCGAGGCTGGGTCGTGGTGAAGGCCCCTTGCGACAGCCGCTGCTGCTGTGGCCAGGGCTGAAGTTCAGTGCTCCTGTGGGCTCTGGCAGTGGGATGGCCCTTGTCCCCAGCTCCCCCACCCCATTCCAGGGCAGGTGATTGAGAAACCCTGTGAATTCCTCCTCTAAGACCAAGATGTCCCTTTTCTGTTGTGGGAGGGCAGATATGGCTACATTAAGATAGAAGCAGTTCATACAGTGAGCAGCCCATGTGCCTGACAATTACAGGTCATCTGCTCTACATCCATCCCCTGTGTGTATGTGCCATGTGGGGGTGGGGTGGGGGTGGGGGGCAGGAGGGGGTGGCTAGGGAATGATGCTGGAGAATACCACAGAAAGATAAGTCATGTGGGATGGTCTCTGTGAGAAATTCACATTTCTGATAGTCTGTTTAGGTGGGAATTTACATGAAACAGGGAATTTCAGGCAGCAAAGCATTTGTTCCTTCCTAAAACCCACAATGGCCTGATCACCAATGAGCCATAGGACCTTGCTGTCCCGTCCCCTACAACCCAGATTCCTTGTACAGACGAAGAATGACTGTTACATAATTACATGATTGCAAATGATTTTTTCCTGTCATCAGAGTCTAAAGATTGAAATATCCTTCCTTCTTCCTTTCCTGAACTCATATTTTTAGCATCCATCCCATTTCCCTTCTAGTTCCCCTGCCTTTTCTACTCCAAGCTGGCTCAGAGATATTCCTAAGTTTATTTGCAAGTGCCATCCCAGACCAGCCTCCCAGGAAACCAGTCCAAGGGGTATGGAAATGAGGAGGGAGAGGGTACCCTGGCTCCTGGCCTACTGGGTTTCCACTAAGGTTCCTGTACCTGCCACCTTGCCTCCAGTCTGATTCCTTAAGCAGCACTGAATGTGGATGGGTAGTTATTGTCATGGCTTGGTCATATCTATTACACCATCTTTGCTTAGCAATTATTTATTAAGTGCCTGTCCTACGACAGGCTAAGTAAAATACGGGGGATAGAGGAGGAGTAGGTGAATACTGGTCTTAGGTTGTGCTTTCTACTCAAGAAAGTCATCTTCTCTAACTCCCTCATTTTGTGGCTGAAGATTTTAGGCTCAAAGTAGAAAAATGAGTTATTCAAGGTGATATAGTGAGTTAAAGGTGGCACCGGGCCAGGAACACTGGACCTCTTATGTGAGATTAGACTTCCTCATGGGCAGCAGAAATTGCATTTCTGTACATTTGCTTGGCATTTGCAATGTATAAAGCACATCCGATCTCTGTCTCGATTGTGAGAGGGGCAAGGCTTAAAGATTATTATTTTTCATGTAATTATGAGTGGCCTCCACATGGTTTTTCATTTCCCAGATGAATAAGCTGAGGCTCAGTGATGCCTGAGTAAAGGTTAAGCAGAACCTAGAAGAACCAGAAGCTGGGAGGAGAACCTGGGTCTTCCGATTCCTAGTCACCAGCAACACAAACATTCTGACCTGCCCCAGTCACTCGTCTTGTTCTCTCCTCTGTGACAGCGCCTGTCAACTGTGGCCAAAAAGAGGAGTAAAAAGAGATGCCACATGATCTCAGTGGTATGTGGCCGTCCTGTCAGAATGCAGGGAAGTGACAGGGACTCAGAGGCCACTAGAGGATGGTCAAAGAAAATGTAGGCAAGACTAGCAGCACAGAGAAATGAGGTACTCCAGTGAGATCACAGGTGAAGGAGGCATAAGACAGGTCAGTGTGGGGAGGATGGAGCTTGTCAATAACTTTGACCCCCTCCAACATAAAAATTGACATACTCTCCATACTCTGCATGGAGGAAAATAGGTGTCATGGGGGTTGATTTGATGACACATACAAAGTGGCATGGGCCACTGATAAGCCTGGAGGTTATGGGGCTATCAGCAATTTGGTTACCTGGGGTCTGGATTTGGAATGCTGTATTACTTAACTTCACCCTTGAGTTACATCATATTCCTTCTCACAAGTCCTCTTCTAGAAATAGTGCATGTGTAACCTGTTTCTAGAGTTCCATTTGTGCAGGCAAAGTTCTCCATCAAGGAGAGTTAGCAAAGGAAGGACAAAACCCTCAGGCTCCTTTAACTGCCTTTTAAATGACCTCTTCCAGACTTTTGGAGATAGTTGTGGTGGTAAGTTCCAGAACAGACTCTAATAGCAATCCATTCATCAAATCATCAGTTTTTAAATCCAAATTTCTATCAAGTAATCAGCAACGACATATGTACTGAGGAGCTTCCATGCAGTCATCGGCTACTTTGGGGATTATGAAAGAACATACTTCCAAGAACATACTTTTCAACTAACTCTGAGCCATTTGGATCAAGACTAATGTCAATACTATGTGGAATCATTGACTTATTTGCTGGGTAGATTATGGGGACTCAAAAATTCACCCCACATCAGACATCACACAGTCAGAGACCTGTGCCATGTAGAGATGTTGTGACTCACCTGGCCATTTAGATATATATTGAACATATAGTATATGCCAGATTTCCTTTATACTATATGAAGGAAAGCGCAAGTGGACTCTGACTTCAGAGAACTCATGTTCAGTGAAAGGAGAAAACAACAGCCAAGAACAAATTAACTCAATTATGGGAAATGCTGGGAAGGAAGCAAAGAGAGTGTGAGATAATGTAACTTGTCACGATGGTGTGGGACTTAGGCTATTTAACAGGGTGAAGTCAGGGTGAGGCCTGAAGTTTGACAGTGTGAGGGGCAAAGGGTATGGGTGGATCAAGAAGAAAGAAATTCCAGAGAAAGGCAATGTATCCTTCAGTTACCTATTGCTATAGAACAAACAACCCCAAAACTTAGTGACTTAAAAAAGTAGCCACTTAAAATCATCTCTCATAGTTTTATGGATTTGTTGGTTGTGCTGGTTGTCACTTCTCACTGGGGGTCTCTTGCAGTTGCAGTCAGATAGCAGTTGGGACTGGAGTAGGAGAAGTCTCAGCTGGGTAGGATATTGATGGTAATTTCCCCTCTGTTATGTCTGGTGTGTGCTCAGGCTGGCTGGATCAGTCAGATGCTGGTTATCAATACTCTTTCCATGTGGCTTCTTCATGTCTGGCTAGGGGTTCCGCATAACATGGAGAGTTCAGAATTGTTGGATTTCTTACATGTAGGCTGTTTCTTTCCTCAGTGAAGAGAAAGAAGGAAACCGATCATCTTGTTAAAGAAGGTCTGGTGTCATTCTGTAATATCCCATGGATCAAAGCAGTCACAGGCCAGCCTTGATTCTAGGATGTGGAAGATTAAGTCAAGGAGGGAGGGGATTGGGTGTGGCCATCTTGGAAATGAGCCAGTATTTTGTGATACAAATGACTTGCTGGTCAGTGGGCCAGGAAGACAGGCGGCGCAGCAGAAGTGCAGTTCGGGTGTGCGGAGGAGGCTAGGGTGGTGGGCAGAGTGGAGCAGTGTAGCCAAGTTCTGGTAGGGAAGTTAGAGTTTTTAAGATATTGTGGCAGCCTTAGGTGTCTTGCTTTCCAAGCATTAATAATCATAGTCCCCTTTCTTCTTTCCTGCCATGCTTTCCTACTTACTACAAGAGGTTATCCTGAAGTTTGACAGTATTGGTGACGTGCTTCTGTGGATCTCACATTTTCAGGGACTCCCTGTCACCTCCTGAACCTGGCACTGATTTTCCAGCTTGGCTTCTGGGATTCTCTACCATGGTGTACATTTTGCACAGTTGCATATTTTCCTCACATTTTTGCCCAACTGATGTCTCCTTGCCTCCATACCTGTCCACATCAGTGATTTTTTGTTCATAAATGGCCTCCCATGATACCATCACTAGCTGTCAAAATCCTATCCTTCCTTGAAAACTCACCTCTAACACGACTTCCTCAAACTGAGAGTGACCCTCTCATTTCTATAACTTGCTAATTTTGATGATTGGAAGTGCAGTTACATCTCTACTTGACCAAGTCTCACAGACCTGCCCCTGTTGATTCTTGGTCTTCAAGGGTAGAACATTTGAGCTCTTTGCTTCTTTTGGCCCATGGTTCCCTCCTGTGTACATATTCAACTGATACCTGTCAAATTAAAGAACAATTTCTCTGGGCCATTAGACTCCAGCTGTCTCTTCATTTCCCATGACAAATTTCAGGATTCAGCTCCCAGAATCCTTGGTCCATAGCCCTACAAAGTTCCTTGGCTGGTCTTTCCTGCAGAACCACGGTTTTGCTGTTCCTAGACAGTCTGGCCTGCACAGCCCAGAGCCAGCTTCCAAGTAGATGGAGCTTCTGGTTCTACAAAGTCCACTCTTCTGGACGCCTTGCACTTGTTTTCCTTCGCAGGAGGAAGCCTTTGGTCACTGCTTCATCTTCCATTTATAGGCATATATGTATCTTTGTTATTCTTTTCAGAAAATGACTGTGTTCTGAGCTCAGACCAGGAGAGAAAAAGTTGAGGGCTGTGCAAAGGAAAGAAAATGTGTGATATCAAGATTTCTGCAATAATTCTGCACATATTGGCTAATGGAGAACACTCTTCCTACCTCTACTGCTCTATCACCTGTGCCTCAGCCTGCGTCATTAGCTCCTCAGGGTTTATTGATGGGGTTGCTATGGATGAAAGGAAGGCCAGGGCATGGGCAGTAAATGTGCCAAAGATTCTTGACATCTAGACAAGAAAATGGGCATGGTTCCCAGGTGTGAGTCCCTGTCTAGTTGATTCTTGAGTCCTTCTGACAGCAAAGTGTTCTGAGGTGGAGAGTCAAGCCCTAAGGCATCTGGATTGTCCATCCATCAAATTATATCTGTATGCAGAAAGAAGGAGTAGTAACAGCAAACATTTATATCCTGTTTCCTCTAAGCCAGCTACGGTTTTAAGAAGTTTTTAAATAGTATTACTGATGAAAACCTCTCAATAACCCTATAAAAAGTATATTATTATTATCCCCATTTTATAGATGAGGAAATGGAGGCAGAGAGAGGTTATGCC
Source organism: Talpa occidentalis (assembly GCF_014898055.3). Lineage (NCBI taxonomy): Eukaryota > Metazoa > Chordata > Mammalia > Eulipotyphla > Talpidae > Talpa > Talpa occidentalis. Next base: position 135,687,261 of record NW_023603184.1, read on the forward strand.
ACTTAACCTAAGGTTACAAAGATGGTCAGTGGCTCCATTAGGATCTGAGTCCAGGAAGGCTGGCTCCAGACTCTGTCTTTAATGACTCACAATGCTGCTTTAATTGTTCATCGAATTAAGATGTTTAAATAACCTTAAAAGATCACTTATCCCTTCTTATATCCCCAAGTGTATTGGAAGCAATAATGTGTCTGAGGATTGTGAGAAAGTACCTGGATAAGTCTGAACTAGTTCCCAGCATAGGTAATTCAATTTGGTTCAAATTCTGACTTTCCCACAGATTTGTGATTCTCAGTGTGTTGTTTTTACCTATTTGGAAGCTTAGATTAGCAAAGGAATTTTTCTCTTGTATTTAAGAGCAACCTACTTTCTTAACTTAAACTCATGGATGGTTTCACTTGTAGGAGGCATGTAGAGGATCCAAATAAGGGATCAGAAAAAAAAATTAATTATAATAAAGTAAAAATTAAAATCAACAGGCAACTCTAAACCAGAGACATTCTACAGGGGGGGAAGAAATACATAGGATCAAAACAAGAGTGGGAAGAGCACAAGGGACCACAGTGATAGTTCACAGGTGAATGGGTGGTGGGAATTTCACAGGGACTATAACCAAGATGAAAATGCACACATTGTACAAAAATGAAAAATGATGTAAAAATATATAAAATTAAAAAATCAATATAAAAAATAAACTCATGGCCTGGAAATGTACTAAGTAACCAATCAATTCTTTTTTCCTTCATTTATTCATCAGATTTCAGTCCCATGTCTTGTATGTAGAACACCATGTGGTTATGAGAAGGGAAAATGGAAAAAAGGAGAGCTAAATGAAATAGATGTCGTTCTTGCCTTCAAGCTCTGGGTTTGTGTCATCTGCCTACACTGATAAGTAAACCTGAGGAGCTAACTGTATCTGTTCAAATGCTCTTTTGGGTCATCTCTTAGTACTTTCTGAAGTACTGAATGTGGAGAATTTCGCAGCTTACCCTGCAGTGTAGAATGTCCTACATAAACACACTTTTATAAGAAAGCTCACTGGAGCATAGATGTTCTTACAGGCCAACAGGTCTTTAAGCTGTCCAAACTGGATGGAATAGTGAATGAATGTAGATACCAGACCCAGGCTGTGCCCAATACACTGTTCAGCTGAGTGAGAATGCCAACTATATTAGTTTCCTGGGGCTATTGTACAAATTACCATGAACTTTGTGGTATAAATGAGCAGAAATTTATTCTCCTATATTTCTGGAGGCCAGTGGTATGAAATCAAGGTGTCAGCAGGGGACTGGCCCTTATTGAAACCTTTAAGAGAGAACCTGTTTTATGATTCTCTCTTAGCTTTTAGTGACTACTGACAATCATTGGTGATCCTTGACTTGCAGATGGCTCCAGTCTCATCACAGAGAAGACAAGTTCACATGGTCTTCTTTGTGTCTCAATTACAAGTGCATCTGTCATCCTAATTCCAGGATGATATCATCCTGATATAATTAACCTAATTATATCTGCGAAGACACTTTATCAGAATAAGGTTACATTCATAGGTTCTGGAACAATATCTATTTTGACCACTGTTCAGCCCATTACACAGACTCAGAATCTTTTTCAACTCAATGTTCTGGTTACATTTTATCAATTTAGCAGTATTGTCATAGAAAATGAAACCTAGTTAGAGCCCCAGGGTAGTGCCCACTTACATCTGTGTCCATCCATTTATACACCATATTAGGATAAGGAATTCAAGGTTTTTTTTTTTTTTTTCCTCCTAAAAAGGTATTTACAAAGTAGGTGTAGTCTACATAGGTAAACCAAGTGTGTGTATATTATCAGTCAGGATCCCAGAATCTAATTCAGATGATTCAAATGAAAAAAAAAAAAATGAAGAGCAACTTACAACATTGTAGACAGGCTTAAGGAAACCAACAAAAAATGCTGAGACATCCAGAGACTAACAACAATGGAACCCCATTAACACTCTGAGAACTTGGGAAGGGGAAAGGTCAGTGTTACTAGAATTCTAGTGAGAACTGGAATTGTAGAGGAAGGCTTACCCTGGTCTTCAAAGTTCAGATATATGGCCAGAAATGTGACCCAATTAAGGAGGTAGCAAGAAAGACACCCTGCCTTTTCCCTCCCACCTTCCAATCTTCTGTTGATGACTTCTATTGATCAAACCAAACCAGAACTAGTTGGAAGAGTATAGAGTCCATAGGGTCAGTCTTGGTAGCATGCCCTCCGCTAACAAGGGCAGAGATGGACTGCAGTGAAGTCTTCCTAGAATAACTCTGTACATGGATAGGAGTCTATTGGCACATCTGCTTTAGGTACAGTCATGGAATCTTAGATGTGGACTAGCATTCAGAGATTATCTACTCTAAATTTTCATTTTCCAGATGACAAATTGAGGTCCAAAGAGGATAACCATTTGCATGTGTGCTTGGGCATAATTGCTTGGGTGGGATATGATTTCCCTTCATTATCCAAAAATTCAAGAAGCGTAGGTAGTATGGCTATCAAGCATTTTTAAACCCTGGCACTGTCATGAGAATTTTAAAAGTGATTTGAACTAAATGAAAACATAACTTATTAAAATTTGTGGGATACCGTGAAAGCAGTGCTTAGAGGGAAATATATAGTATTGAATAAATCTATTAGAAAAGAAGAAAGAGCTAAAATCAATCATCTAAGTCTCTACCTTTGGAAACTCAAAAAGAAGAACAAATTAAATTTGAAATAATGAGAAGAAAAGATATAACAAGAGAGCAAAAATCCATGAAATAGAAAATAATAAATCAGTATAAAAAGTACAATGGATCTTAAAGCTGGTTCTTTGAAAAGATCAATAAGTTTAATAAGCCTCTACCTGGACTAATTGAGAACCAAAAAGAGGACATAAATTACTAATATCCAAAATAGAGCAGTTATCATTATAGACCCAATGGACATTAAAAGACTAATAAAGTGACTGTGAACAACCAACCAAGCAACTAACCAACCAGCCAGTCAGCCAATCTTGGGGCTCCACTTTGTAGAGATACTAGTTGGTTTCTCCCCAGAACCAGTCATCTTTGGGAATTCAAGTGATTAAGGGGAAACTGCTTTTGCTGTTGGCTAGTGGGAGCTTGGTCAAGTCGGATATCCTATCACCTGCCAATAACGATTACTCCTGGAACGGGCTGTGGTTAAACTAGTCAAATCTGAGTAAGGCTTAGGACTTTTGCCATGAATGCTGGGACTAAGAAGCTCCCGCGTTCCTTCTAGGTGTGAGTGAGGAAGTTCATTACTTTGAGAGTTTTTCTCCTAAGAACATTGGGGGAACCAGTGTTAAGATGAAGTTAGGATGGAGATATAAAAAGAGACTAGGTTTTAAGTGAAACTATTGAGGTCAGTATACCTTTCATCTTTTTAATTAGGTGAACAATAAATTCCTTTTAAGGTTTAAGATATTTGAGTCATTTTTTTTTACATGCAGTCAAAAGAGACAGCAGATAGGTGCATTGCCTCTTTCAGCATGTGTTCTTCTGAACATGAATGAATCACATAGCCTCTTTGATTACTTTCATGGATACAGGTGGACTGAAAAGAAATAAAATGCACTTTCAAAAAGTTCATTATTTTTCTGTTTCATTCTCTTTTTCTAGAGAACACAAATACCAACACTGTGGTTGCTAGGACCTGTTGAACATTATATTGGATTTCAGAGAAAAGTATCCTCAAAAGAATAGAACAGAAAAGAGAGAGAGAGCGGGAGAGAGAGGGAAAGACAGAGAGAGAGAGAGAGAGAGAGAGAGAGAGAGAGAGAGAAAGAGAGAGAGAGTCAGTCTATATTTAAATTCCACTAGAAGTTTTCCTTTCCATACTTATTGTCTTTAAGGAAACAGACTCTTTCTCCTTTTTCTTAGAGATTGAGAGCCCTACACAATTTGGGGAGTAGGGAGGGACTGAAGAAGAATACGTGAGAAGAATGTTGTAGAATGTGGATGGATAAAAAGCCTTTAATGAAAATTCCAGCAATATGTTTGGAAAGGTAGAAATCTCTCCGGGATTTCTCTCTGTTTTATAGGAAGATTAGTTAATGTTTTAGGTTGGATCCTGTTCACATCATCCAGACAATACGGCAGCATTACAAAGATTTGAACTGCAGTGTCAAATTCCCTAACCACGTCCTCTTGCTCCAGATGACCTCTTTGCCTCCTAAGTCTTGTGAATTGCTTTCCCTGGAACCAAACCAGATGTTCTGGAGAAAGCAGCATGTCAGCATTCTAGGTAGAAGGTCCTGGTCCCTTGAGATGCCATTTTCTGGACTCACTGTGCTGGGCTGATTCTGTGCCTAGACAGGTAATAGGTATCTCAGCACCAGGAGGTGCTTCCTTCAGAGGAACTTGGAAGCATATGTGACATGAGTCTCATAAAGTTGAAGAGAGGACTGAGGCTGAGGCATGACAATGAGAAGTAGGCAGGAATTGTCCAAAAGGGATGGGGTGAATGAATGTTTAGCAGCTTTGTCCCCTTGTGCTTTCAGCTCTGGAGTTCCACCAGAGCCCTGGACTATGCTATAGGGGTTGGGTTTCTTTGCCCCAGTCAAATTTTTCTCTTTCACTACAGGATTGAAAAAAGCAGGATAACAGAGTCCTAAGGAAGATCTGGGAGCTTTGAAGGAGGTGAGGTGTGACAAAAGTGTAGAGTGATGGTAGTGGGGGCATAGGAAAAGGTTTGGGAGATTGTGCTAGGATTGGGAGATTGTGCTAGGAATAGTCATAAACTCAGAATTTGAGAGCTGGAAAGGATTTTGAGATCATCCCTGCACATTCCTCTCTTTGCAGGAGGGGGAACTCCTGCAAAGTACTTGCCATAGGGATCATGGTAAACTATGGATAGAACTGAGACAAGCACCCAGCTCACTTTACTACCAGGCTGACTGTACTAGTTATCTATTGCTATATAAGGAATTATCCCAAAACTTAGTGCTAAAAAGCATGAATACATACTAAGTCACAGTTTCTGTGGGTGAAACAAATGGGTTGTGTCATAACTTAGTCCTCTGCTCAGTCTTTCATGGTGCTGTAATCAAGGTGTGAGGATGGGCTGCTTTCTCATCTGAAGGCTTGATTGGGGGGAGGCACTGCTTCCAGGCTCACTCAAATTTTGTTGTCAGGATTCTGTTCTCACAGACTATTGGATCAAGGACTTCAGTTCCCCACTGGCCAGAAGTTTCCAAAATTTCCTTGCTATATTTCATTTTTTTATATGGTAGCTCAAAACATGGTAATTGGCTTCTATCAGCATAAATAAGAGAACACAGGAGGTGAGCCAAGCAGAATCTTTTTTTCTAACCTGATTTTTGGAGTGACATATCATCATTTTTACTCTCTCATTCATGGAAGTTAGTCACTATGTAGAGCCCATAATCTTGACTGTCAGGAGACAGCAGTCCTTAGGAACCAACCTAGAAGCTGCCTCCCATATTGACTATTTTCCACTATTGTTTGTTTGCTGGCTCCTTCAGCAATGTAGCAGAAAGGAGTGACAAAGGGAAAGCTGTAACTTAGGAGGTAGGTGTTCGTTTCACAGCTGTTCTGTTCTGCTTTTGAGTTGGAGAAAATACCCTTCTCCTCAAGGAAGGGAAAACAAAAGTCAGAGGCAGAAAGCATACCCTTTAAACTCTGGAAAGAAGCAATCATAGTACTAATACTTATTTCCCCCCTAATGTAAAATTTCCCTGTTTTATTAATGGTCAGTTGTTCAGTGGATATGCTCGAGAAAACAAGGAATTTGATTTAGAATCTGAAAACCTGATAGAAATGAATATGACCTATAACCACAGACAAATCACTTACCCGCATGGAGCTGCAATCTGTTCATCTAATCACTGGGATAATGGTGCCAACTCTCCAGGGCTAATTGAATCAAGTGTAATACCCATCAAAGTCAACAAGGTGCTTTCATATAGGGTGACTTAACTAATAAAAGTGGATCTGTTAGAAAGGTGGAGTATCAACCTTCTCTCCTGGTGCATCTTAAATTTTAAAAGAATGCATGTGGTGATCAATATGATAAGGACAGGAGCATAAATGTATGTCGATCTATGGGGAAGAAACAACAAAATTATTTTTTGATTGTATGAGGGTGCACTAGTTTGCCGAGACTTACATAAAAAAATGCCACTGATTGGATAGCTTGAAAAAAGTAAGAATTTATTTCCTCACAGATGAAGCAGTCAGAAATTCAAGATCAGGTGTCAGCACATTTAGTTTGTTCTGAGGCTTCTTTCCTTGGCATGTAAATGGTCACGCTCTTGTTGCTTCTTCATGTAGCTCTGTGTGTGTGTGTATGTGTGTGTGTGTAGTGTCTCTGGTGTTTCTGCATCTCTAGTGTCTCTGCATCCAAATTTCCTCTTCTTATAAGGACACCAGTCAGATTGGATTAAGGTCCTCTCAAAAGTAGTTAAGGTTTTCACTTAATCACCTTGTTAAAAGTCCTATCTCCAAATACAGTCACATTTTACAGTACTGGGGGTTAGGGCTTTGACATATGAATTTGGGGGAGGAACATAATTCAGTCCATCATAGATGGTATATCTACAAAAATCAAGAGAATGAACAAAAAAATCTGATGAGTAAGGTAATCAGATACAAAATACATATATGCAATTCAGGTGATGTATCATGTGTAGGTAATGACTTAATGGAAAAAAAGATATTATTCATAATTATCTCCCATCTTCAACCCAGAAGCGTTTCAATGCTGGGCAGAGAGGAAGGGTATCTTGTGGCTCAGGGCCCCTTTTTGTCACCTGGGCATAGAATGAGTACAGCTTGCAGTCATTCTATCATGAAAGATCTTATGAAAATATTCCAAATCCCTGGACGTCAAGCTTCTGACCACAGGCACTCAGAGCCAGAGCACGTTGCTACTAGGAGAATTAATGCCCACCACCCCCTCTGGGTTCTGTTCCTTTCTCAGCTGGGACTTATGTCCTCACAAGACTCCTGGTCCGGTCAGCTCTGCTCCAACATGGGGACATGTTACCACAAGAAATAGTAACCCCCCCAAGAAACTTTTCCTCCTGGGAACTGCATCTCAAGCTCAAAAATCAGTTTTTACTTTCCAGTTATATCATTAAAACCCTCACTCAGGCGATTTCCTCAGAACAAAGAGTCTCTCTATACTAAAGGACTGTTGACGTTTCCATTTCATGCCAAATAGAAATTGCTTGCAGCTTGAAGAAATTTAAAAAAAAAAAGTTAATTGCAGAAGTAATGTGAAATAAAATTCAAGCAATATAGACAAATCAAAAGTCTTCTTTGTTCACCACTTAATTTCATTCTTCTTCCCAGAGATGGTCACTATCAGCAGCTTGGTGCAAATATAAAAATTATGTATAAAATTACGTATATGTGTGTGTGTTTATACACATGTCTATACATATGTATATATACTTAGCTATGTTTATACACACATAGGCCTTATTTTTTATTACATATAAAAAGCTTTAGGCTCTTAAATTTAAAGGTCATACTATCTTGGTACTTGTTTCTTCCTCACCTCTTCCCCACAATCACCCCCCACCCCATAATATGTGTTGGAGACCTTTCTATATCAGTACATACATGTGTGGTGGATCTATGCTCATACATGCATATACACATATCTTTTTAATTGCTGTAGAATATGTCACGGTGTCTATGTAACTTACTTGATTTGCTAGTCGGTCACCTAGGGTGTAAACAAGAGGGAAGACTTGCATGAGACTTCACAGCAGGCCCATTTTTGTTAGCTGGGTTCATCTACATAAACAGTCTTTAACTTTAAATGCTATTGTGACTATTATTGATCATTTCTTGTGTTGAGTTGTAGACTTCTCTAGAACTGATACCTAGACATGAAATTTCTCCTTCCAAACTTTGATCATTTGTATTTTTAATAAATCAATTTTTTTAACTCTTTTTATTTTTTGTTAACTTCTCCCTGTCACGATCTCCAAGCTCATGAAGACAGTTTTTGTGGAGAACCTTGACTCAGCTGGCAGTTCCCCTCACAGCTGAGGAGGCCTCCATGACCTGTTGGTGATGTGATTTAGTTCATCACAGTTCCTGTTTCTCTGACTTGCAGCCTGGACCTGCTCCTTGCTTGTCTTCAAAATCTGAAGTCTCCTTGGTGATGAGCTAGCCTCATGGGCCCCCTCGCTGCTCTCTGATTAGAGCTCCATGTCCTAGTATGCAGTTTGTATGTTTATATTTTGGTGGATGACTTGGTACAACTAAACACAGTCAGGATTTTAATAGCCAGGCTTATATTGCACCCTGACTAGTTTTGCCTCATCTCTTTGCGCTGAGTTTGGAGGATGCCAGGTGTTCTGCTGGTGTTCTAGTTTCACACCTAGAACCTACTGGTGTTCTCATTTTGCTCTAGCTCCACTAGCAGACTCTTCTGCACTCCTATCTTCCCCAGACTTATACCCTGGAGTGAGTCCCTCAAGTTTGCCCCCTCAGCTCAGATTGGTGTAAGTCTGAGGTTTCAGAGGCATCCCTGTGCACACCAGTCTTTTCTAAGGCAGGATATCTTTATTTTTCTCTAACAAGCATACGTATTTTAGGGTTCCCCCAGCTCTCTTGATCAGAACTCAACCCTCTTCTGTTCTTTGTTTTTAAATTATTTTTTTTTGTTTATTGAAGTAACATAGGCTTACAGCGTTATATAGGTTTCAGGTGTATCACATTATAAATCAACATCTACATATGCTACATTATGTTTACTACCAAAAATCTAGCTTCCATCCATTGGTCTAGAAGAAATGTCAAGTCCCTTTTCTTATTTCTCTTTCTTCTCCTCATGGAAGCCATATGTGATCTTTTGTCACCAGCATTACATCCCCCACATCCATTTGTCCATTCAAAACATGTTTGTTGAGCAACTGTTTCGTGCAGGCACTGTAGCAGGGGCTGGAAACAAAACAGACACCATGCTGGGTGTGTCAGGCACCTGCTTGGAGTAGGGGAGTCCTTCATTTCCCTCTCTAGCCAAATCAACAGGTCTATAATTTAGATGTTGGGGACTGAGCAAAATTGGGAACTCCTGCTGTGTAGCTGCCCTGCCCTGTTCATCTGAGGCATATTACTGGTACTGGGGCTCTTCTTTTAACAGAAGACCAAGTGTCATATAACAGAGCCCTGGTGGCTGTCCTGCTGGGTGTGGAAAAGCATAGACAAAGAAGTTCTGGGTAGGGAGCAGACGTTCAGTAATCCCCACTGGCTTAGTGGGCTGTATTGTCCTGACCTGCAGTGAGAAATATAGATGGTGGGTCTCTATGCTCCATTCAGACTGTTAGACCATACTCAGTGGCTATAATGTCAACGTATCCAGTGGGAACTTCCAGAAGGGCAAACACAGTGAACTGGAAATGGAGAGGTGATAAAGCCCCTTCATTTCTCATTGGTTGATTAGAAAAGATTCTCGGAACTATGCTTTAAAATATGGGAGGAATGTGTGAGAGAGAGGTGCTGGTGAGAAACAAAAGGGGTCTCTTTCCCTAGGAGCCTGAGTGTCTTTCCCTTGGTCTCCTGCCCGAGTGTCTTGCAGTGGACACCATTACATGTCAAGTAGACCTAGAAGAAGGTGCCCTCGGGGCCTGGGGAGCCAGTGCTCTCACCTGCTTGTCTTCAGTCTGCTCAGCAGGGATGAGGTGCAGTCTGCACTGCGTGGGGGGAAGTGGAGGAGATGGTCTGGGGGAGGCCCTGTGACATTTTGAGTCTGTCTTTCAGTAGAGAAACGGAGGCCAACAGCTTTAAATAAATTTTTAATTAGTTAACCTGCTAACAAGCTGAAAAATGAAGAGAGATACATCTCTCTTTCTGAGTCTCTGCTCTTTGTCTACACCTGTCCCACCTCACAGGGTGTTTGGACCCTTGCAACACCCCATGCTGGGCAGCAGGCCAGCCTTTCTTAGATGAAATCCAGGCTGCCAGATCACCTCGCCCACCAGCGCTCCCCCGGCCCAGACCCACCCGCCCTCTCCTGGGAGACACAAAGGGCTTCTGTGACTCCAGCGAGAGCTCACAATCCTCCTCTTTCTTTCTAGCAACACAGTGAAGTCGTGGCGCATCTCCTGGCAGCAGGGCTGGGCTGACTTGCTATGTCGCAAGCAGCATGCAGGTTTCTGCTCCTGGGTTTCCGGGGCAACCCCTCTAGACTACAGGCTGTTTTCACTCCAGTAGAGATGCTTTTATGGAGATTTTAGGGCTTCCTGTTCAGTTTCCAGCTGAAGCTGAGGTCTCGGGCAGGGTGGAGAGGAATGTATATTTATAACGTACCCCCAGTGCATGGGATATTATACCCAATATTTTTTTAAAGATTTATTTATTTATGAATACAAGAACTGGGGTACAGGCCAGGGCTGTGGGGGGTGAGAGGATTTACCAGAGACAGAGTGGGGAACAGAACAGGCAAATTGACCGAAGTACACTGCTGAGGGGAGCACAGGGGCTCTTAACTCAGTATGCATTTCAAAAACAGAGGCTCAGAAAAATTGGGTGACTTGCTCAAAGTCATCAACTGTTAAGTGATTGTGGCAAATTGAGTTTCCTTTTATTATTTGTTGCTTAGGGTTTGAATACAATGACCCTGACTATTCCCAGTCAAGAGAGATGAGACACTTCTGCTCTTGTTGCTTCCTGTCTCCCGCTTCTAAGCATCCTAACCTGCTCCTATCAAAATCCCCCTTCACTTTGGCACTGATGTGCCTGGTTTTGGGGAGACTAGGGCAGTATGGGAGTATGCAGAGGACAGAGTTCTAGTCCTGACTCTCTTACTAATGGAATCATCTTAAGTGTGCCTTCTCTAGGGTTTAAGCCTCAGTTTCTCCAGTTGGAGAACAAAAGCCACAGCCAAGTGGTTAGGCAGATAGACACAGAAAAGACAATCTGTTTCAAATCCCAGCTCTGCCACTCATCAGTCATGTGATGGTTGGGCAAATTGTTAAGCTTTTTGTGCCTCAGTTTCTCATTTCTAAAACAGATCATAATAGTATGTATTTCATGGGATTGTGGTGAGGGTGAAAGAAGTTATAAAGTTCTTGGGAGGTATCTGGCATAAGTGACCCGCAGATGTTGCTATTATTCCTAGATGTGCACATTTCTGAAAGAACATAGCACAGATTTAAAGGTGAGTGTCGCCATCTTCAATTCTTCTGTACTTTTTGCTTCTCTCTGTGTGTGTGTGTGTGTGTGTTGTGTGTGTGTGAGACTCAGGGTTGGAAATGGTGAAGGTGGGTAGTTAGTTAGCTTTATTCTTCTCTGCAGGGGTGGGCTTGGCTGAGTAGATACTGATCTAAATGATAAGAGCAGAAAGTGTAGGGGAGGTGAAGTGACAGAGCTGCAAAAATCCAGGAGATTGTAGGCTAGTTCTGTCCCACAGAAATGTAACATGAATCACATTTGTGATTTTCAATTTTCTAGTAACCACATTTTAAAAAGCAAATAAGAAACATGCAAAATGAGATGTATTTATTCATTTTATTTAATCTTATATGTCAAAAATATTATTTCAATGTATCATCAATATGTAAAATGACTAACAAAACATCTCACATTCTTTTGTTCTTACTAAGTCTCTGGAAGCCAGGATGGTTGTAAACAAGTGCTCACCTTGATTCAAATTGGTTCAGTAGCTATATGTGGCCAGTGGCTGCTATATTAGACAGCATAGACATAAACCCTCAGGAACTTTTGCTAAATCAGCCAGGACGTGTCTTGTTTTCTGGATGTCCCAACCGGAAGAAGCATAAAAGGACAATCATTCTAAATAGGAGTCAGGCCTCTCTGATGTCAGAGCTTCCTCCACCCACTCCAGGCTTAAATCACTGTTACCTTTCATGGGGACCACAGTGCCCTCTTGACTCTTTGCTAGAATCTAGGGCTTCTAGGCATGTTTACTTTGCTGAGACATGACTATAATAAAGTGTGCACAGAGCAAATGGACCTGGCCAGCTCCCAGCAGCTGCTCTGTGATGATCTCCTTGTGTCCTATTTGCTCTTTGAATGTGATGAAAACTCTCTACATGGGGGAAAAAGTGGAGTTGAGAATGAAGCCAACTTTTGGTTCTGACTGTGATCTTTGTACTAAGAGAGCAGCGTTGCAGGAAAAGCTGCCTGTTACAGGAGTGCTCACAGATTCAAGGAAGCGGCTGGTGTGTGCTCAGGAATGCTAAGCTTTTACCCTACGTGGAGATGCCCACTTCTCGATTCTTGCATCCTGCAAGGGGCATCGTCGTGGCTGGTCACCAGGTGCACAGCTTCTCTTCCGTGATAAAGGCCCCCCAGTTTTCCTTTCAGGGCACCCCACTGCCAGCACAGATCTGACCATCATTTCCTCCTTCCTGGGACCTGGAGGCTTTAGGGCAGTGATGTAAGAATGGATAACAGTCGGAGTCATTTAGTGCAAGGAGAGCTCCCTCGGGTGCCTGTCTGCTGCCTGTCTGATGCCCATGGTAAAGCCTGACTGTCTAAATTTTCCTTGTATTCCCTGAGCTCTTCTGCATTTTTCTATAGATAACATTTCTTCCTGTTAAGTTAGCTGGACTCTGCTTCTGCTACTCTCAACCAAAGACAAGTGGCTGCATACTCCGAGCTGTGGGTGGGCTCGACAGGGCTCAGGAGCTGCAGCTGAAAAGAAGGGAAGGGAAAGGACTAAGTGTTCAAGCCAGAGACCCCTTTTCTAGTCTCCAATTGTGGCCGGGGCGGGAACTGTGTCAGTGTTTACAGAGCTTTTTTTCTCATTTTTCTCTCACTTCTTTACGATCTTCCTGAAAAGTACCATCCCTGCATTCTCCAGTGATGTGGCCTGAAGGGTAGCAGGTGGCAGAGACAGCCTCTGTCTATGCTCTTGATGCTACTTTCTGTTTCTTAGAGAGAAGTCAGAGATGGCGGCTGCTGGGCTTGAAACTACAGGAGTTTTTCTTAAGGAATTGGAAAGGATTTTAGAGAGAATCCCAGAGAAGGGTGATGAGTCAATGTGCAAGTCAGGGCTGGCGCTTTGGGCTCCCAGGTTCGCGTTCTGTGCCCCCCAGTATTTGGTGTGGTTACTGGACCAGCAACATCGGCCCCACCTGAGCATGACTCTTAATATATAGAGCCAGAATCTGCTTTTTATCACATTGATTCCAGAAGATTCTATGCATGTGAACATTTCAGAAGGATTTTTGTATGCAGTCCTTGATAGGTTCTTGGAAACTGCAACTTTAAGCAAAGTTACATATAAAGGGACTAATTTTACGCTAGGCTAATTGGTATAAGCAAGAGTTAAGTTGCTACAGTGCATTTCTGGTCATAAAAACATCACCAAAATGCTAAATAAAGGCTCCCAAACACTTCTAGTAATAAACAATCACCTGTAGCCCAGGGTCTCTAGTGGAACCTCTCCTTGGCAGCTCAGGGTAGAAGGACAGGATGCCCTTTCATCACAGGACATGTGCACATATGTGCACCTGCGCACACACGTGCACACACACTCGGGCTGAATAACTGAGACATGACAACCAGGAGGGAATCCACACAGACATGGGGAGACCATGCACACCCCACACAGACAGTGGCCCTGGTGGTGGGGAATTCATTGTCATTCTTATTGCTATAACAAAGTTAGAAATAATAAATAAAACCACAAATGAAACATTCTTGAAGCACTGGTATCTTGTGTGCAGTTGACAGTCTGGGTGCCTGAAGGAAGCACAAGTGACCTTTGATAAATGAAGGTCCTGTTTCTGGTCCTGTTGAGAAGCTCTACTTTCTTGAAAGATCCCATTCTGAGGCACTTTTGAGGATAATCCCTGCCCATTGTGCAATTCACATTCTTCTTGCTTTTCAAACCACCTGTGTGTTAGACCTGAGACTTTGTAGCTAATTAATTGCAGAGATACTTGCCATTCGTTAATGGAAAAAAATAAACACGATCCTAATCAGCGAGTTTGTTAATGCACCCTTGGTCCTTTTCACCCACATCTACACTCAGATTTTGTTTTTCACAACATATTGGGTGAAGAGGAAGACGCATTCATTTGCTCCCCCGGCAACCATGGCTGCTGGGACGTCCTGATGTGCTCCTTCCATCATGAATGGTCTAGCTCCTGCTCCCAGGAGCTTACAGACTAGGAGAGAGATAAGATCACCCTTAGCTCAGATGTTTTATGGGAGAGCAACACGAGTCACAGGGAGAGGTAGAGGCTTCCTGACCTCAGGACTGGCCTAGGCAAAGAGTCAGGAGAGCCTGAGGGACTCTAGGTCACAGTAGGGGCCTGGAGCGCTGCAGAGCAAACTGGCATGATGGGGAAGTCTGTCCGCAAGTGTGGGATGTTCAGCAACTGACACAGGGTCTGGGAAGCGGGCATGTGTCGTGGTCACCCAATGACACCTAAGGGCCGTCCAGAGGGAGAGAACATAGGGCAGCTGCCCTATTCAGGGCCTGCCATTGGCAGTGTTTTCTATTCTTTGGAGTCTCTTGTGATGTAGATACTATGACATTTTACAGATTAGGATGATGAAGTTCACAGAGGCTTGGAAATTTACCTAACATGACATGCCCACGGAGCCCATGCCCGTCTGTCTCTCCCCACCTGCAGGCTGCTCAGAAATGCCTTATTTCCTTGAGCCTGAATCAGGCTTGGTCACGGGGATGGTGGAGCTGGGCTGCAGGGAATGCTGAAATGGCCCCAGCTGCCAGGGAGGAGGTGTGCAAAGGCTCGGAGTAAAGAACTAAAGCAGGACTGGTAGACGGAGTCAAGGTCACAGAGCAGGAGCAGCTGGCTCTGATGAAAAACAGACACTTGCGTTTCGGTTCTGAACCTTTCCCCTGTGCTCTGCTGTGTGGAGAGAACTGTCATCTGCCTGCTCCCGGGACACTGAGCTAAGATGGCAAGAATGGCTGCAGGCTCAGATCAGGGGAGTCTCACGTTTGGACTGATGAGAGGTTGGAGAGGGAGGGTGGCGTGGGGGGTCTAAAGTGAGCAGAGGCTCTTTCTGGAAGTGCGCCAGCCTGCTTTCTCACTCATCAAGCTGGTGAAGTTAACAGCCTGGGAACTGAGACCCTGCACTCCCAGAGGTCAGGACTAAGACCCCCACCTCACTAGCTTCCTTGTCCACAGTGAGGCTGGCCGGAGCAAGCCCAGATCTCAGAGCACGAGCCAGGCTGTGGTTTCAGGCTGCTGCTGGCCTCTAGTCTCAAAGGACAGAAACTGAGAGCCACTCAGCTGAGCCCCCAGGCCATATCTGACTGGCACTGTCCCCCATAGCACCCAGAGAACCTCCCAGCTGCTGTTTCTGGGCCTTCACCTCCTCAGCACGGCCCTGAGCATTTCTCTAGAACTTCCTGCTTGCCTACAGCTACAAGGTTCACCAGGGGTCATCTGCTGAGGCCAGAGTAAGAGGTGGGATGAAGCCCCTCTGGTTTCGTTCCACCCACACATGGGCTCTCTGCACCCCGAGACCATGCAGCAGAGGCCCTGTATCCACGTCAGCTCACAAGCAGGTCAAGGTGACCCAGAAGAGCTAGTGGTCAAAGTCCTTAAAAATTTTTTTGACGTTCCAAAAAAGCCAAGTCAGTGATGACTTCAGGACGTGGCGTTCCAGAGAAAACTGGAGAGAGGAACAAGGTCTGCCTTGGTCAGGCAGACGGAGAAAGAACACACAGCGGCTGAGGTCTCTGAGGCTCGCAAGGAGGGTCGCCGTGGTCAGGGCCTGGTGCTGTTTACCTACGTGCGCCTGTCTGGTGGGCGCTGGGCCTGCAGGAGCTGTCAGCAGGCAGAATGAATGTCTCTGGAGGGCAGGGACTAAGTCAACACCAGTGCTGGGAAGTTTCCAGCTCGTGGGCCTGGAAAATGTTCTTGCTGCAAAGCAGAGTTTTCCGGGCGGCTACCGTTCCTTCCACAACCTGCTGAGGAGGGCAAAGTCTGAAGTCACCGGGCAAGGGTCGGGCTGCCTGGACTGGCCTGGGCTGCTCACCACATGCCCATCCTAATGATTAATTAGATTGTTTCAGTGTTTAGAGAATTGTTGAAATATAACATCGCCTGAGAACGTTTTAGTAGGGGGCTGAAACTTAGAACGTTTTAGAAGGGGACGCAAGCTGAGGGGTCAGGATGATAAAGCAGCTGGAATCTGTTAAGTCCAAGGAAAGAAGAAATTGTGCCTGTCACCCCTGGTGATGTCCCAAGAGGCTAGCCTTGGGCTCTGTGTCATCTGGGGTTCTTTACCTGCACCTCTCAATTGAGGAAAGAGAAGGCAGGTGGTCCCCTCTCTGCTGCTGAGACTGGTGGTAGCTGCCATCCAACCTGATCCTCCCAGTCCAGTCTTTGAGAAGAGGTTTGTCTGCTGCTCCCCAAACAGTGCTGGTTTCCACGGAGCCCCTGTGAAGTCTTTTTACTTGAACCCTAGAGAGAGCTGCTTTTCTGGGGACCCTGATAGATATAGGCCGACTTCCCAATTGTAATGAGTTTCTTTTTTTCTTATATTTGAAGAACTGGCGTGTAAGCCAGAGGTGTAAGGGGTGAGAGGATTCACCAGAGACAGAGTGGGGAGCAAAATAGGCGGATCTACTGAAATACACTGCTGAGGGGAGCAGCAGGTGAGACAGGAGAGGCCTGCTGTGCCGTATGAGTCACCTCTCTGGCTGGGGATTGAATTCAGGCCATAGCCACTGAGACTTAACTCCTAGGCCATCAGGGAGGCCTCAAGGATGACTTTCTTGAGGGAAGGGAATCTCTCTCTCAGCTTTCCCACTGTTGTAGTTTGTCCCTGACTCTCCCCAGGGGAGAGGCTGCCATGAAAGTTGGCATGGAAGAGACTGAGCAGCGAGCTCAGGGAAGAGGGGTGAGCTGTGCATGGAGGCATTTGAAGGGTCCTGGCAGCAGATGCAGCAGGGTGTGGTGGGGAGTGAACTGTGCACTGGGGAGGGTGAGAGGCTAGGGGAAGGGAGCTGGCAGGATCAAGAAACAGACACACTACTTCAGACCACCACGCACACCTCCCCCTAGGTCGTCTTTCCTTGCAGCAGACTGTGGCCTGTGGGGACCCTGGCTATCCTTCGGGATAACCCAGGCTTTATTCAACTCCTCTCTCTCTGACAGTCCTGCATCCCCTTCTGAGTACTGATCTCTAATAATTATCTCCTCACCCAACCCCCACCCTGGTCAGTGCTGAGAACCCAGTGTATGACTGTAAGTTGAGAAGGATTTAGAGCCTGATATTAAAATATGGGCCCTGTGCACTGCAGCTTTCATAAGACTCCCAGAAGGTTCAGGAGAAATGTGTGCTTCTGATTAGGGGTTCCCGAGATCCCTAAAGAGCTTTGTGCTGTCATGCCTTTGGATGAACACTGGTTAGAAAAATGGGAATGAGTTAAAGGAACATCTAGGAGGTAGGACAGGTGTAACTGTGGACAATGAGGGCTACAAAGGGAGGTTGAAGGGGTGAGTTTTCATGAGACCTGAAAATGTTCTCAGCCTAAAATCTGATCCACAGGGACTCACAGGGACGTCCTCTGTGACCTGCACACCTCTCTGGAGCCCTCTGAAGATGTGCATTCCCGAACCCTGTCACCTGGTTGTCACCTGGCCTTCTCATACCCCTCTCTCTTGGAAACTTCTGGGGATGAAACATGAAGTTTCCAAGTGGGTGGCTTATTTCTGTGGGTGGCTTGGTAAAAATGAGTCTCAATTCCACCCTGTGCCTCCCTGGATCTGCCTCTGAGGAAACAGGAAGAGCTCATTAAAAAAAAAAATATTACCCCCTCTGAGTGGGTGGCTGCTGAGAGGCAGTGTCAGATCTGGAGGATCAGGCTGGAGACATAAGGTCAAGGTAAAATGAGGTAGTTAAGAACAGCTCTTCCCTGCCCATGATCAGTAAGGCCCCACCCAGATTGAGGTAATTCCTACTTCCACACCTGATTAAGGTTCACTTATGACATCACACTGACATGAATCTCCCAGGCAACCACCTCCAGTTTTGTCCATCTCAAACTCAGAAGAGCTAACAGTCTGAATCTTGCCCAAACAGAAGATTAGAAACGCCACAAGTGTTCTCTGCTCTCCTCTGGCACAAGGTTTGCTTCTCTTTTTTGCAGCAAACTCCCTGACAAAACCAGCTTGTGTGCTATTTCTCCCCCTTCCTCTCTTTTCTGCGTTGGGAAGAGTGAATTTAGGGATGGTGCATTATCATTTGGGCACATTGGAAGAGAGTCACACGACATATTTGACATTTTCAAGCCATGTTCACACCAACCGGTCATGATTTACACCAGCCAGTTCTTCCCCAAGTACGCCTAACTTGAACTCACTTTTCCAGCAAAGACCAAAGGAAACACACTTCGGTTTTCAACATTTTATTGAGATGTTGGGGAAAAACAGCCAACATATACATTCCTCATTTCGTCATGATTGGCATTTTAGGCTCTTCTCTGCCTTTGATCTAACTCCACGTTTCTTGGCAGTCCCCCTTCTGTTCTCTTACTGCTGCCTGGTGCTGTTTGAAGTCCACCAGGGCAGAACCCACTGATGGGATCACATGTGGGAGCGGTAATGGCGATTGGCTGTGGGGGAAGCACATGTTTGCAAGAGGGACATGAGTTAGGAAGAGCCACCAACACGCTTCCTGAGCAGGTAGGAAATGGAGTGAAAATGAAATTCTCAGGCTGAGATTTCAAGGTCTTTGGAGACATGAACTCCAAGAGAGCGCCCTGGCGCAGCAAGTGTCCCTCCGGGTGACTGCTTTCCTGCCCGCCCCTCACTCACCATCATCACACCGTTTTCTGCTCTTCAGGCTGCCCTTCCGGTATTTTCTTTTGCTGCCACCTCTCTTGACTCCCTTGTGGGGAGCTCTGTTCTTGCCCCTCCTCATGCCATGGCTCTTTAACTTGCGGCTGGTAGACATTGTAATTTCTGCCAAAATGAGGGGCTTTGCAAGGCCGGGGGGCTGCGGGCCTGGGTATTTAAGGCCTTAGTCATTGTGACTGTCAGAGGGTGTGGCTTAGCAGGTGGGCGGGTCTCCAGTGTGATGTCACTAGACTTGTTAAGCTCTGGTCCTATATGTGAAATAAGGTAGTCTCATTAATGCAGCTCAAGTCTACCCTCAATTTTGAGGCATTTCTTATGTTAAATGAGGTTTTGCAGATAGGTGTTAGTGAGCAGCTACATTCTAGTTCTGTGTCAGGCCTGTGGGTATATATAAAGTATGCCGTCTCCACCTATAGGGAATTTTGTGGGAGTTGAGTGTATGTATATGCATGTTTGTCTGTCTCTCTTACAACATTGGAAGATAACAAATGTATTTCTATAAGGACTTGAGTCTAACAATACAATTCAAATAGGATCAAAATAAAAACATTCCTCCTTCATTGAAATCAGCATTTCTCACCTTGGCTTTGCTGACACTGTGGGCTGAGTAGTTTGGGGGGGCTGTAGGATATTTAGCAACATGCTGCCCTCTTATCCATTAGATAGAGCCCCCACAACTGTGACAAATGCTTCCAATATTGCCTTGGGAGAAGGAGAATAATCACCCCCCCCCCAAGTTGAGAACCACTGGCAGCAAAAATTTATTGATCACATAGAATGTATCATGAACTTAGATGGTAAGAAAATAATAGTGAGTGTGGACATGGACTTTGTGTTCAAAGTAGGAGGGTAGGAGGGACCACTTGTCAGATATCTGTACAAGTCAGGGAATAATTACTTCCCAACATGGTACATGATGGTGTTGGAGAGAGTGAGAGACCAGACCAGCCTCAGATATACTGGGAAGCTGCAGAAAAATGAAGAGGATGACATGATGTGATCAGAGGCTGCTAGGTGGGGGCTGAGTTGATGGGGGAGCAGGAATAGAGAGAGGCTGTTTTTCAGGAGAGAAGTATTGATATGACTTAAGACTGGGCCAAGAAAGTGTTGAGACTTGGTGATGGATCGGATTGGATTGAATTGGTGAGAGCTGAGGGTATCAAAGTTCTGACTTATTTCTGTTTTATGTTCCTATCTAGAGGCTGGGGCCACCACTGGATAAAGAGGGCCGGTTTGGTCAAAGACATTTTTTGGGTTTGAGATGCTTTTGAGATTTCCAAATAGAGATACTGAATGATTGTTGAGTATTTGGGTCTGGAGCTCAGAGTATGAGTCTGGGTGTGAGAGAGCTGCCCATCCCCCATTTCCCTGTCAACATATTCCCTCTCCACCTTTTTCCTCCTTTCGATATTGTATTGAGTTTTGTTGGGAAAAAACACCTATCAAACTTGATAACTGGTTTTTCTTTTGCCTCACCTTCTCTCTCCCTGGTTATCATTCTCATTCATGAGCCAAGTACCTTGCACATAGGAGGTTCTTAGCAAAAGTTGGTTGACTAGAAGAATGTAGCTCTCACTCCACTCCCTGTAATCCTGATGCTGATAGAGAAGATGATAAACCAGGTTTTAACACCCAGATTTCCTTGAAGAGCCACCTTAAGTGAGATTTTTCACTTTCCCGTTTCGAGACTTTCTATTGGTCCGGAGAGGAAGGAGCTTATGAAACAGACTGTCTCTTTGTGTCTTGGCAACTTTTCTGTCTACTCCCTCTAGCTGTTCCTTCTACAAGTAAACTCCACGAAAGCAGGAAAGTTAAAAATCGTGCTGTCTGCTGTGTATCCCCCAGACAGTCCTGCTGTGAGTAGGGCCTGTAAGGATTTGTGGGATATTCATTGGATTAATTCAAAGACCTTGTATTTTTTTCTGACTATCCATTCATCCCCATTTTGTCCTCACTCTCCTAGAAAGACTTCCCTGACTCTTCATATTTTCACTGTTTTTTTGAAATTTGTCCAAAGTCTTTGGTCCTATGATGTTGTCCTCCAAGTCTGGAAAATTGGCCTTAATTGTATGAAATCCTATTTAGTCTGTTTCTACTAGGAGGCAGTGTGTCTTGGTTCCGGCCTGACTGAGCCATAAACCTCACTTTTCTGTATTTCAGAGCTCTTATTTTTCAACTAACCTGGTTGAGTTAACTGATCTCTAAGATGATATGACTTTGGCAATAGCCTCTTTGTAGTTCAGGGCTGTAATTCTTTTATTTCAACTGTATATCCTACAGCCACTGATATGGTCCACGGTAGGTGGTCAATAAATACTTGGTAACCTTAGACACTGTGCTGTGGTGAGGATAGTGCAACACAGAATGACTCTGTAGTCCAAGTGGGAGCCATTTTAGACAGATAAAGATTTTGTCCCCCTAACAGGGTGTCCCCGGGGGCACTCTGCTGGCCTCTCATGCCTGAATGTCCCGGCTAAAATGTTTGCAGAGGAACTGAACCCTTCTGGTCCTGGAGCTTGGATAATATTTCTGTCCCCAATCTTTCCCACCCCCCAAATACCTGATCTGCCAAAGAGAAGCTGGGGTTATAGGGAAGCAGGCAGCCAGACTTGAGAACCCATGAAGAAACAAACAAAAAGTCCGCTTTGCATAAGGTTAAGGAGAAGTTCTTATTTCAGACACCCATGCTGAGAAAGTACAGAAACAGAGAGCCCCAGGTAGGGGGCAGGCTAGAGGGGGATAATCCACAGGCCAGTGGGGTGGGTGGGGGTGTTTGGGTTGGCTTCTGTGACAGACCTCCTGGAGTGAGGGTTGTGCATGGGGTGATGATGCCTGTCTGTTTCTCTTTCCATCTCTGCCCCAGTGTTGCTAGAGCCAATGGCAATTCGATAGAGCCAAAGAGTTCACTCCTGACCCTGAGCAGGCCCGGAACCCACCCTTCCTTAGGAACCTTGGTCTGTTCATCATCTCGTTTTCTCCAGTCCTTGTCTCCCTCTTTTTTGGATGAAGACAAGGAGGAGACACAGCCGACAGGCGCTACTTCAAATAACCCAGCACAGATGTAGAGAAACCTGTTTTCTCCAAACTTCGGCTTTCCCAGTCGGTCTTAGTTTTTCTTTCTCTTGATGAAAAGAAATAGATATTTTTTGATATCTAATAGAGAAAACTGAATTCCTGGTCTTTTAAGAAGAGGAGCTATCAGCCCCTTCTGTCTCAGGTTTGTGTGATATCTTGTGGAGACAGGTGGCTGGACAGAGGGGATCTTTATGTCCTAGAAGGAGGGCCAGTGTGGCACTGCAGGGAAGGACTCAGAGGCCAGCACTCCCACGGGGTCCTCTCTTAGGTCAGAAAGGAGCGGGCTTTGGGCATCGCTGTTTTGGAATTCAGACCTCCAGCTGGGGCCCGTCTCACCTCTTCAATTTAAGTTCATGCCATTAATTTTTCTGGGGAGTCCAATGAATGTCCTCTCAGGACTGGACCTTCCCAGCAAGCCAGAAATTGGGGCTCATTAAGAAGAAACATGGAAAAGCTGCTGACAGTTCTTATGCGTTGATGACTCAGTCTGAATCCCTCTCTGAAACCTAAGTCTCTCCAGATGTTGACCTCAGCGGGGACCGTGCACACCCTATCTTCTCTGTTCTTGCTGCTGCGGCTGTTGTTCAGGCAGACCAAAGGGCTCAGAGGTAGGTTGGGAGAGGTAAAATCTCCCGAGAGAGGGGTCTCACCAAGGGAAAGTATCTCTGAACTCAGACTCATTTGGTGTCTCCGGTAGGAAATAAAGAAAAGCCAGATACTTTGGATAAGGGCTGGCTTTGAAAGAAAAAAAAGGAAGGCAGAATCTCAGCTCCATTTGTGTCTTCCCATTTCATTCTGGGAAGCAAAGGAAATGGTTCTAAAGATGGTCTGGGTCCTGCCTGTAGATTTGTTGGGGCTCTTGACCATTTTTCCTCCAGGTTCCTCTCACATTCTTTCTGATTGCATCTCCAAACTGTCTTTCCATGAATAATTCTTGTTTCCAAGGAATAGAGAGGCTGGGCTGCTAAAAGACAGGAGATTCCTTGTTAAGTGGTGGTCGTGGGAGGTTCCTCAGTAGCCATCTTGCCCACGTCCTTTGAAAGGCCAAGAAGTTGGTCGAAGGACAGCACCAGGCAGTGCCAGAGCCAGGGTGGGCCCAGCATTGCTGATGGCCACGCATAGACCAGCCGCCACTCCACACTGAAGTTCCTACTTAACTTTACAATAGATCTGGCCTTGACACTCTGATCTATTTACCTTTTCTCTCACATGTGTATTGCTAGGATCACAGTGAAGGAATCTCTTGCTGAAGGGATAGAACAAGAAAAAAGTTAACACATTCTTCTTAGAGGCAGGGTGTGAATTTGCAGTTCTTTTGGATAAATTTAAAGTTCTCATTTGGAGAGATTTCAAACTTTCACTTGTTTTCTTTGGACTTCTGAAAATTTTACTATTTTCATTTCTTTCGTTACCACTAGCAATAGGCCACATGGTGCAGTAATAGACAAAGAAAACCCAAATGATATGCTTCAGAAGGTTCCAAATACAATTTTTACTTTAACCACACCCCTGGCCCCACAGACCTTAATCCCCATCTATAACCTAGTGAAGAATCAGCTATCTCAGAATATGCTGGAATATAGTTCCCTTCAGCTGTAAGACAAAAATAGGACTGAATATTCAGGTATTAGACAGGGTATCACAGTATAAAAACATCACACATATTAAATTCCTTGGTCTTATGTGGTCTTTGGAATGATTATTTAATTCATCTACTCACTGGAGTGAAGAACTGAGTTGGGAGGGTGCTAGAGAACAATTTCTTAATAAATATGTCTAGGGGTAAAGACTAACTTGGCCAATCACTAATTATAGGTAACGCTACATCTCAATCCCAGATCTCCAAATGGCCAGTCCTGGCTTCTTGCCACTGTACCATGAGGCGTCTGGCCTCTCTGTTTCTGTTTTTTCTGTTTTTTTTTTTTTTTCTTCCTTCAAAATCTGAGAGTCACATTGCAGGAGCTCTTGCCCTCCTGAAATCATTGCATCAGCCATGATATCACTGGGTTGAGGATGCGTGGATTTGTGAAATGGACAGAGTTGTCATCAAAGGGGGGAATGGACCATAGACATGCCCAAGTGGCTGCACACACAGGTCCATCATAATTGATGATTTCAGAGCACTGTGACCAGCATGCTGGTCAGGGGCACTGGCTGGAGACACTCAACATTTATGAGGTATTTTTTTTAAAGATTTATTTATTTATGCATATGAGAGCTGGGGTGTAGGCCAGAGGTGTGTGTGTGTGGGGCGGGGGGGCGGTGAGTGGACTCAGCAGAGACAGAGTGGGGAGCAGAACAGGCAGATTGACTGAAATACACTGAGGGGAGCTCAGTGAGGGGAGCAGTGGCGAGACAGGAGAGGTCTTTTGCACCATGTGGGTCAGCTCCCTGGTGGGGATTGAACTCGTGCTGCAGTGGCTGCGGACAGCTTCATAGTGCCAGGAGGCCCTCTGGACTATTTCTTTTTTTAAACACAAATGCTTATAGTAACTCTACTGACCAAGGTTGTGTCAGTAGAGAATATCACAATCCAGTCCCATCTTTTTGACTTGACCTGAGGGAACTCTATGCACTACTCTTATGATGCCAATTGAGGGTCAAGAAGAAGAGGTGACAGGTTGTAAGCACAACTTCACTGCTTGTTGAGGATCTTGAAAGATGGAACTGACAAAGAGGGCTGGCCAGACAGTATCACTGCCTGATTGGTTTCCTCATTGTTCCTTTGGGCAGCATTAACATAGTTGAAAAAGTATGTTTAATTGTATTTATACTAAAGGGGACAAAGTAACTCCTTCACCACACTTTCCAAGTCTGGAATTCTGAGATCCAAAGCACAAAGTTTTAGTGACACTTTGACCTTCTCACATCTCATACTGGGAGAGCAGGGATGGCTTACCCAGTGAAGTCTGCAAAGAAATGCTTTAACTTTTTATCAAGGACAAAAGAAAGACCCAGAATGAGTATAGCATTGATCAGATTTTTATTGGTCAAGAAATTCCTGGTGCTGGGAAGTCTTATTTTTTTTCTGGGAGGAAATGTGGAAGGTGATACCATCTGATAAGGATTGTGTCACCATCTGGAGGTATGTGTTTGCCCAGTAGACCAGTGTCTTGTCACTGTGATAGTGGTCACTGTGATAGTGGTGCTGTCTCATGCTCTAAGGAAGCAGAAACAAAATTGAGGTTAAACAGTTTACTGGTTAGGGTGGGAAAGTCTCAAAATTTCTTCAGGTGGACATTCAAGGCCAGCTTGACGTTTCCTAGGTTGTGCCTTTTTATTGGGTTACCCTTGTAGTTCTGGTTTTGTCTAGTGTATTTACTGCTTGTGATGCCTGCTTTAGGTAAGTCAGGTTTCTCTAGAACCATCAGCCTTATTGTGGAACCCAGTCCAAGCTGATTATGCTGGCTTGTTGCTAACAAAATATTAAGAATATCAAGGTGGGGACAGCAGAGCACAAATCAAGCCCGAGACCCCTTGAGCAGAAAGGCCTTTGGGACAGCACAGGGGCCATGTCTGTGCAGCACCCCCTGTCTCCCCTGACTTTAGGGGCTTCCTATGCTGACCACCCAGATAGGTATATTGAGATATTCCTTTCTCATTTGAGAAAGAGTCCAGTGTTGCTCTTAGGTATGTTTTTCATAATGGGGACTTGATGGATAATTGCAAATGGCTTATGTGACCCCAAGGCCCTGAGAAAAATGATGTAAACACATTAATACTGGTTCCTCTCTTCCCTCTTCATGCAAACCCTGCAGCTATTCCTGATACTCATCCTGCCACCCGCAGGACCACACATTCAGTCACCATCCACCACCTGCCTCTCCTCCTTCATGCTCTGGGTGGCCATGCTTTCTTCACAAACCCGGAGGAAGTCACAGAATGTTCTCTGCTACATCCTAGGGCGGCTGCCCTCAGTCATAGTCGATGTTAGGGTTTCCTGTCACTTACTTGAAGATGATCTTCTGAGTCTGGAGATGGGCGAAGGGTGGGGGGTCACTGTGATTTGGACTGTCCCATCCTCGGATGTCACAAAGCCCACGTGAGATCAGTGACTAAATCCCCAGAGGACTGGGCCTTGGGACTGGGATGATTTCTTAACATTTAGTCAAACCGATTTTCCAGATCCAAGTCTTACAACCTACTTAATTTGGACAAAGCATTTTATTCCTCCTGTCTTAACAATCTTCTTTAGATAAAAGCAGAAGGACATGGACTTAATGGCAATCTTATTATTTTACTAATGGGGAAACTAAATGCCTAGTGAGAGATTATTTCTTTAGAGGCTCAGGGATTTAGAAAATTGCTCAAGGGCACACAAATACTAAACAGCAGAGCTGGGGTTTCAATACATCTCTCCCTAATTTTGGTGAGTGTAAGCAGTGACTTCTGATGCCTCTGCTGCCATGTAGGGAGGGAGAGGAAGATAATCAATCACTTGGGGGTGGCTTTATTTACTTAATTTTTACTTAATATACTTAATTTTTTATTTACTTAATTTTTTGAAGGGATATAGGAGCAAAAGACTTGAAAGTGAAGTCTATAGGAAACTAACCCAAGTCAGTAATGGGGATGAGGAAGAGGGATGGTTTATAAAATATTGAGGTGATGGATGAGCCATAGAAGATTTTGATGGAAATGTTTGAATCCTAGACTTCTGCCCTGGCTGATTGGCTTCTAGGTGGGCACAGGAGCAGGCACTATATTTGGAGAGGAAATACAGCTTGCATTTTATTTTATTGTTTTTTAAAGATTTATTTATTTATATATACAAGGACTAGGGTATTGGCCACAGGTGCAGGGGATGAGAGGATTCACCAGAGACAGAGTGGTTAGTAGAACAGGCAGATCTACTGAAACACGCTGCTGAGGGGAGCAGTGTGTGAGTCAGGAGAGGTCTGCTGCGCTGTGTGGGTCAACAACCTGGCTGGCCAAGGATCAAACTCATGCTGCAGTGGCTGGCAATAGTTTGAGAGCATTGTGTCTTTAACCCCTGCACCACGAGAGAGGCCCAAAATACCAGTTTTAGGCACAGGTTGAGATGTCTACCAGACAGATCCAGAGTCTACTTAGATGTCCCATGGACAAAGTGAATATAGTTAATGGTAGTTCAGAAGAGTAACTGGGGCTGGTCATGTAGATTTGGGCATTGGTGGTACAGTTTTGTACAGATGAGACTATAAGAGTAGATGAGACTGTCTAGGGTAAGATTGCAGGATTAATCTGTTTTTGAGTTTTTCAGGTGAGAGAACTCAGAAAGGAAATTGAGAGAGCAGAAGAAAACTCAGGGAAAAAGTGGGTTTGCAAAATGACAATAAGGAGTTCAAAGATGGAAGCCACCAAACTTGGGATAGTAGTAATATTTACTGGGTATTTATTAAGTACTTGAGTATTTAAGGAATCTCTCATATTTTTAAGTCTTTAGCTTTTTTGGATGTTGTAGAAGATTTGACAATTTGCTTTGTGCAGAGACAGACTGGGGAGTTTAGTCATAATTCATTGGGTATGAGAGAGGCAGGAGAGGAGGCAGATGGGGTGGATGTTGTTTTGAGTAGAGAAGGCAAACCTCTTCTCTAGCAATCTCCTCCTCCTTCCCTTTGTAGAAGCTTTTTTTTTTTTTAAAAAAAGATTTATTTACTTATTTATACATACATACAAGCACTGGGTACAGTCAGAAGCACGGGAGGGTGGGAGAATTCACCAGAGCCAGAGCGGGGAGCAGAGCAGGCAGAAGGACCGAAGTACACTGCTGAGGGGAGCAGCGGGCGGCAGGAGAGGTCTGCGCACCATGTGGGACCCTCCTCCGGTGGCCGGGGAGCAGCCGGGGCTCGAACCAGTGGTGCAGAGGATACAGGCAGCTTCGCAACCCAGCGCTCAACTGCTGCGCCACCGGGGAGGCCCTGTAGAAGCTTTTTAAAAGAGAAAGATTTATTCAACCACTGTTGCTCTGCCATTAAAATATAGTAGGCCTTCTTGCCTCTTCATTTTACCCATGTGTCCTTCACTCCTACCTGACCTCATTCTTCTCTCTTACCTTCAGATAAATCTGCAGATCTGGATGGACATGCAGTCTTGACTGATCCTCATTATTCCATCCTTCTTCCTCCCTCAGGTACCTTATACCCGGGAGAACAGAGTCAAGACAAGAACCTATACCTGGAATAGTGTCTGCAACATGGTAAGTCCTCCAGTGCTATCAACCCACTTAATTCTTACATCACCCCTATGCAGAGGGTACTCTTATTGCTGTATTTCAGTTCAGGGTAGTTAAGTAACTTGCCCAAGGTCTCAGCTAGTAAGTGGAGGAGCTGAGGTTTTCTTGTTTAAGAAACTGAAATAATTTGTCATGTAAGATTTTTTCTTACATATTTTATATCCTTTTTTAAGTACTTAGCATAAATATAGGTACACAAGAAGTTCTCAGTTAAACCTTGGCGATTGCAAACAAAATTCTTGAATAGGAGCTCATGTTCATAAGGTGAGGATTTATTCAGGTTGTTGGTGTGTAGTGGGGAGGGGAATCATTTTGATGTGGACCTAGGCTGCTGAGTTCTTAGGTATATTGCAGTCAGAATTTGGATCCCATGGAAACCACCTTACCACTTCCTTTTGCCCGTCCCTCACATGGACTGCTGCATCCATACCTCTGTGGGAAAGAGTGACAAACCATAGAAGAGCAGAGATGAAGTGAAAGAGAGCTTCAGCTTCTTTTTTTAAAAAAGATTTATTTATTTATGCATACAAGAACTGGGGTACAGGCCAGAGGTGCGGGGGGTGAGAGGATTCACCAGAAAAAGAGTGGGGAGCAGAACAGGTAGATCTACTGCAATGCACTGCTGAGGCAAACAGTGGGAGAGGCAGGAGTGGTCTACTACACCATGTGGGTCACCTCCCTGGTTGGAGATCGAACTCATGCTGCAGTGGCTGCAGATTGCTTCATAGAGCTGTGGCTTAACCCCTTGCACCATCAGGGAGACCCCAAGAGAGCTGCAGTTTCTTAAGGCAAATTTGTTGAATAAATTGGTTGCTCTATCAAGCCATATCTAGGACACAACGTCACATTCATAGACTCTAGTACTTTTTTGCTTAAAAATATGTGTACTCTGGGTATGGAAACAACTGGATTGTTAGCATGTTTTGACAAGGAAAAAGAAATATAGAATAACTTAAATTCATCTGTGTGGATATGCTCAGAGGTAGTTCGAGTGGGCCTCGGCTGCCCTTTCTTCCCGCTCTCTTCTCAGCTTTTGTTTTCCTCCCCAGGATTCAAACTTTAGGTCTTACAATAAAAGGACAAGAGGAGATAATAAAAGTCCCTGCCTTTTATAAAGGACAGAATTAGAGGATTCGTCAGTTATTGGCTTTTTTAAGAGTGTGCAAGTGGCAGTAAATTACAGGGACTGTCAGAAGTGGTTGGGTCATCACCTCCTCCCTTCCCTGTAAAGCTGATTCTCACACACCTTTTTTCAGAAAGCATTTGCAACAGGGTCTTTTTTCGGACCCCTTGTTTGGTTTTCCTAAATTCCTCCTATAAGTGATATCATCTGATATTTTTCTTCTTCCTTCTGACTTATTTCACTGAGCACCATGCCTTTCAGCTCTATCCACGTTGTGGTGAATGGCATGACTTTATCTTTTTTGATTGCTGAGTAGTATTCCATTGTGTATATAGACACATTAAACTTGTAGGCAACTATAAATCTGAGATGTAAAGCAGGGAAGGGGAGCGGGATAAGGAATCAAAACAGGGCTGGGAAGAACAAGGGACCATGGTGATGGTTCACAGGTGATGTGGTGGTGGGATAAATGAAATACTGTAACAAAAATGAAAAGCAATGTAAAAAAATTAAAAATTAATAAAAGGAAAAAAAGAGAAAGAAACAGGATCTTAAAGGCAGAGAGATGACCTGTTTCTGGGGTCTCACTGCCGACCCTTCCCTTCTGGCTGGTACCATCTCACAGTCATCCTGGTGGGCTCTGACACTCTTCTGTCTCCTTTTTTGTGCTTATTGAGTCTTCCTTCAAAATATCCACATTTTCCATTATTTTAGGTAGTGGTTATTGACCAATCCTTCTTACCTTTGGACTACACTATTACAGAGGCTGCTTGAGTCTTTTTTTTTTTTTCCATACAAACTTTTGTCCAATGAAACTTCATAAAGCAAGACTAATGACACCACTCTTAACACTGGAAAATTCCTCTCTATGTGTAGTTTACTTTCAATTTCATACCTGCCCTCCCAACCCCAACTTCATTTTTTTATCTGCATCTTTTATTCTTTCCCTTAGGCAATCTGTACTGTTCTGGCCAAATTGGGTTATTTAAAGAGGTAGTACAAGTATTCCTGGGAAATTCAGTGTCTTACTGGGATTGTTATTTTTTATACCCATTAAATTCCTATATGTCTTTCAAACTCCAAACCACCACTCCAAATTCTATGATTACTTCTGTAATAAACCACCACTATTCATCTTTTGGATACATTTTATATTATTTTCCAGACTCCGTGCAGAATTTTTTTTCCATATTTGTATGTGCGCCTTCTTTCCCAGACATCAGGTTTCTGGAGGTTGAAGGTGTATCTCTCTCTGAGGTTCTGTGGGAAGGGGCAGGGTAGTGATGAAAATGAAGAGTTGGACTAGAGCTTTGAATTCCACATTGCTGGGGGTTGTCATGGGATGGGGTCGGATGGGAGGAAGAAGGTGACAAAGGGGCACAGGAGAAGGATTAAGAGTAGAATCTACAAAAATCTTCATTTGTGGTAATAGGTTCACGGGTCCAATCTTACCAAATTGAATCACAATATATGAAGTTTATTGTATTCCAGGTATGCCTCAAAAATTTTATTAGAGAATTTTATAGTGTTCTCATCCTTGTTAGGGCTCTCTTTCCAGAAATAAGGTGAACCAGGAATGCATATCCAAATGTGCCAGCAGGTGTAGACTTTGAAGATGCTGGACTTGTGTCGGAAAAGCTGGGAGAATTTTACTTGGTTTGTATCACTTAGGGCAGTTACCATGTGCTGTATATACTGGCAGGCAACCAGCTGATTCTAGCAGTTCTGATAGGTATGTTCTCGATTTTGTCCAAATATGTCACTATTCCCCCACCTCTCCAACTGAGCTCTGATGTTGATTTTCAACCATTGTGACAAGGTAATCATCAGACCTCTTTACCAGGAGGGCCCATGTCATGGTCCCTTGTCTCCATATATAAAGGAAGTAATGAGTGGTCTGCTTTGGACAAATGGGCAGGGGGTGAGGAGATAAGATAGAGGCTGCAGTTTTAACAAGAACCAGCTGCTTGGGGAATATATGAAGATGGTGAAATACCGCAGATGTCAGTGTTCAGCATGTCATCTGAAGGATTTACCACAGAAACACAAAACTAAGAAGTGCCAGCAGAAGCACAGGAAGACAAGGTATGAATAACTTTTCTGATCAGAGAAGGGGACTCCCTGACCTGAGGAATTGCCAGCCTAACTTGGCAGGTGTCCCAATATGCCAGGACTTTGTCAAAGCATAGCTCTCCATTTGCTTCCAAAGAATGTTTTCAAATTTTCCCTAGCACTACCCCTTCCCATCAATGCCCTCTGAAATGAGCCTCCCCAATGGTCCCCCCACCTTCCATAGCAATCCTGAAGACCCAGTCTTTCTGAGTTCATTGCTTGTTGCCTTTATGCTTAAGATCTTCTAATCTTACTCTTTTAGTAGAGAGGCTGACATAACTCCTGGATATAGCTCTTTGAAGCTGGGGTTCTTCAACTCTTTGAAACATTTTATCTGAAGGAACCTCTGGGAAAGTGAATTGGGGAGGTACTGATATGAATTTCCTGAGTACAAGTCTCCCATTTTCTCATTCTTGTCTCCCTAGTCAGAAGCATAGGCCAGAGTTTTGGTGGAAGAAGCTTCTGGAATCCTCATTTTTCAAAGTTCTGGCTTCTCCCAATGGCAGCAAGAAGAAAAACTACTCTTGGTTCAGGCCTAAGACCACCATAATCATCTTTGACGTTTCCTCTCCACCCCAGGGTCTCTAAATAAAATCTGTCTCCTCTAGTGGACATATGCTTTTGTGTTTTCTATAGCTGGGGGTGCTGCAGACTTTTATCCTGTGATGGGGTAATTGGATGAGCTCAGTAGAGGGAAGCCAAGTTTTTCTCTTGCTTGAGAGATTTTCTTATGAAAGTTATGATGGGTTTTGGTTTGGGATAGGCTCAGAGAGACTTTCTAAATATAGAAAGAGTTCATTTGGTTTGATAGGCCTTATAGTCTGGTTGGGCTAGGGGTGCAAGCCCCAGAAAACCTGTAATGAGATCACTGGCAATTCCCAGTTCATTTGTTGGTAATTAGTCCTGAAGATTCCTATTTTTCTAGAAACAATTCCAGGTCATGTCAACCCAAAGCTCAGGAATTATAAATGTGAGGAAAGTTAAAAGCATCTGTGTGTTTGGAACTTTCTAACGGATGCTATCTTCAAGCTTCTTCCAACAGTGCACTCTGGATACAATGTGATTTTGCTATTTCAGGGTCAAATAATTCTGATAACTGCATGGAATCCCTTGTGTGGTTAACCTGGACCATGTGACCCAAACCCATTACCATTCAACTGCTAAGTTCTGCTCAGCACAGCCTGCTCCTCTCAGGGGTCATAATGCAACCTTGAAAAATCATATGCCCGCAAGACCAAAGCTGATTAGACTGATAACTCAAACTCAGTTCTCCTATTTCTTTTTTTTTTAAATTTTATTTTTATATTCCCCATACAATTGTAACCCCTTATTTTGACCCCAAGTCCTCCTTTCCCCCCCCATAGTATGTCTTTGGTTCATAGTTGTTTGTTGATTTTGATTTTTTCTTTCTCATAGTTATTCTTTTTCCTGGTCCCTTATTTAGGTTTTCTAGATTCCCTCTATGAGTGAGACCATCCGGTATTTTTCTTTTTCTTTCTGGCTTATTTCGCTGAGCATGATCCCTTCCAGCTCCATCCATGTTGGTGCAAACTGCATGAGTTTATCTTTCTTGATTGCTAATATTCCATGGTGTATATGTACCACATCTTCTTGATTCAGTCATCTGTGTTTGGGCATTTGGGTTGTTTCCAAAGCTTAGCTATTGCAAATAGTGCTGCTATAAACAGGAGTACAGGTGCTCTTTGGAATTAATGTTTCTGTGTCCTTTGGGTAAATACCTAGGTCAGTTCTCCTATTTCTCTTGGAATATGAAAGGTGCAGGAACTGGAAAAGAGACAGGAGCTACCTTTTTACTGTTCAGTAGACTTAGTAAGCCCCCGGGTCATATTTCCTAGATGTTGGTGAGCTTCTTATTCCTGATATAATGTGGCTATCTTTGATGTTGACTTTTGCTCTTGCATGGACACTCTTGGTCTTAGTGTAAGGCCAGGAACTGATGGTAGTGTGAAGATGTTAATGCAGGTATTTCTGGACCCAGGGTCAGAAGCATCTTACAATAATATGTTAGAGTTCTATCATTAGGGATAACTGTATCTAGTACATTGCAGTAATGTCCCCATTATGTAATTAGATGTGTGTCTTGAAATAATCCATTGTAGTTGTATGCTATGGTTATAACTAGATATCAGTTTATTTTGTGTTAATACCAGTAGCAACACATTAAAATATATCATGTTCATTATAGTAATAGAGTTATATCATTGTACTGATATACTTCTATCACTAGATCTAATTATATCTTGTGATAGTACATTGTAGTAATACATGAAATCTTGTGGTAATATGATGTAGTTACAAGTTATATTCATATATATGTCTGGCAGTGGTACATTACGGTAATCCTAAATTATATATTGTAACATGTAGTAATGTCATAGTGACATCACCAGAAGGAAGTATATTTGTGGTGGTAAAATATAATGATGTTATACTCTATGTTGGTAGCATGTTGTAGTAATAGGCCTTAGTCATCTCATGAGACAGAAGTAAATGCTGTGGTAAGTATATACTAGTACCTTCTAGCAATCTCCTGATAGTACCTCCTGATAGTACCTGATAGTACCTTCTAGCAATATGTCACACATGTGGTGGGGAAGGCTTAAGGAGAAGCCAAGAACAAATTCAGTAACTTTCCCTGCTTCATTCTGGTGCCAATCATCTACACCACCCTCACCATTTTTGCAATCTAAACAGAACCTGGCCCTGTTCACCAGGACACAGCCTCCAAGAGCTTACAGTTTAAAGTCAAAGTAACAGTGCAAGATCAACCAGTGCCTAAAGCTTGAAATGAAGTGTGGAGAACTTGGAATCTTAGCTTCCAAGGCATTCAATATTTACGAAGGAAAGTCTTTATGAAGTAAGAAATCATGACCCAAGTTACACCTCACAGCAGCTTTTGTGAGCTGTGCCAGTGATGCAGGGTCCCTGAGAGGGCCCGAGCACCATATTTGCAGGCGACAGCAGCCACAGTAAGTGAATGATTGTGGCCACGTTCCAATAAGATCTTACAAAAACTGCCTAAAGCTTATGCTAACCATTATTTCATTGATCTCCATTGTGCCATCAGGGTAATCATTATCTTAATTTTCCAATTGAGAGAGGCTGAATGGTTAACTTGAAAAATCACATAAAGATAAAGATAATAATGTGCTTTCTTCAGTGTTCTTTCTACCCTCAGGGGGAGATTGTGCCTTTTTTTGGACTTGTCTAAGGCACTATCTTACTCTTCCAAAGAGGCTCCCTAACGCTCTAAGGTAGCTGACTCTTGCTATTCATGGGTCTTTGCCTCTTTTGATGCTTCTATGCTGTGGGTCATCTTTCCACTTGGCAGTGGTAGTCTTAGGTTTCTTGTAGCAGGGTCATTTGGGGATGTGGGGTGGGAGTAGGGGAGTGGGAATGGGGCACAGATCCACCTCAGACAGTTTAGCTGGTGACAGGAGAAAGATATCTAACTGGCTATTCATAAGGTCAGACCTTGTGTGATGCAATGTGGTTGGGTTGCAACAGCCACCATGCTCCTTTACACTTCACAGAGCTGAAACAGGCCCCAAATTAAAGTTCATGAGCATGTGAATCCGGATTCAGTACCTACTGCTCTTTTGCAAGTCATACCCTAAACTCTTTCCATCCTTTCTGTTTTTCAAAATGTTGTAATTAATGGTCACTATGCACTTTTAATACATCCTCCAATTCCAGTAGGTTATTTCACTCCTGTAGTGTATGGCCAACGGATGGCCTAGGAGCCCCGGACCCACAAATGTGTTTTCTTTGACAGATTCTGCAGGCTGACATGTGTTGGACAGCAACTATTTGTTTTTTGTTTGTTTGTTTAAAGATTTATTTATTTATACAAGCACTGGGTACAGTCAGAAGCACAGGAGGGTGAGAGAATTCACCAGAGCCAGAGCAGGGAGCAGAGCAGGCAGACCGACGAAATACACTGCTGAGGGGAGCAGCGGGCGGCAGGAGAGGTGTGCGCGCCATGCGGGACCCTTGCCCGGTGGCCAGGGATGGAACCGGCGCTGCAGAGGCTGCGGGCAGCTTCGCAACCCAGCGCTCAACAGCTGAGCCACCAGGGGAGGCCCTTGACAGAAACTATTTGAACTAGTTGTCACCATTGGAAAGTCAGCAGTTTTCATGTAAAATCTAGATTTGTGACTTATCAAAATTTTGTCTAGCAACTCTAATTCTCAACTTGAAGTATTTTTTAGAGGGGTCACGCTCTTCAATTTGCCACCATTCACATAAACCTCTACTTACTTTATTTGCATAACTTGCCTGGACCCTGAAGACATTGACTTTGTAACCTCTGTTATAAAACTTCCTATCTACTGCTTCTAACCCTGCTGGTTCCTCTTCTTTCCCACCCACAGCTGGATGTTCTAGGCAGGGGAGCCAAACATAAGAAGCTGGGAGTGTGGACAGGGCAGGATCTTCTGATTCAGATCCCTGGAACTACACATGTTCAGGGCTATGGTATCCCTAGACTCTGTATCCCTATTTCTCCCAGAAGTGTAGTTTGAAGTCCATGAGGAAAAAGCAGAAGAGAACCAACTTTCTGTCTAGATGAGACTTGGGCTCAATACTGGGAATAAGAGACTCAAGAAATCATTGTCCTCCACCCTAGCGCTCAGCATTATATTTTGGTGGGTACACAGCTGTGGTGTCTAGAACACAGTCCCCTTCTGAATAACTGAAACAGGAGGTAACAGTGTGAGGCAGAGGAGCTGCCTTAAACAGGTCTGAGCCCCGGTGAATCTTTCGAGCTCCAGAGGGGGAGGGAGCCTGTCTGACTAACGTGTCCTTAGCGTTTGACAATAATAGTGGCAGTGAGGATGCTGTGACAGATAATTTACTGAATAACTTGTGCGTGTGGTCCCCTGAGCATCTCCCATCCCTGACTGAAGCTGAGTCACATTCTCATTTAGTTATGGGAGGGGGGCATTCAGAAACTCTTTGAAGGTAACTTCCTAAGTTTTTTTATATCTAAAAGTCTGAACTTAAGAGGATGTTTTGGGGATGATATAATTTTACTCACTTCCAGTAGAGCCTGAGATGAGATTGTGAGTACAGGTTTTATGTTGGGGAATAGATGCTAAGAAGCAGGAGTAGGAAGGCAGAGTGTGCGAGACAGGGAAGGAAAGGATGTTATGGAGTTGATTGCTGTTTTAATTACTGGGTTGCAATACCATGAGTGTCTCCCAAGGAACTATATGAAATGTACCTCAGAATTGGCGCTCTAGTTGTGGGGAGGCTGAGACATTTATCCCTGGGTTTCTATCCCCTACTAGCTGAATATTTCCTTTGAGCATGCCGACTGCCCTTCCCCAGGCAGTGGCCTCCTCTGGTTTAAGGAAATACTGCTCCCTGTTACTTTGTTCAATGCTCGTAAGGGATTCAGCCAAAACTGAGAAAATTTATCATTTTTAACACTGAACATTGTGTGTTTATGAGTTACACATCTTGTATCTATCTGCATTATAATATTTGCATAATATTCCATTATTTGGATTTTACATAATCTATTTAACCAACATCCTGTCTCTAGTACATTTCTTTTCTTTTTATTTACTTTTATGTAAAAAATGTATGCAAAGCATACATTTTTTATATAAAAATATATGCAGTTGCTCTGCATGGTTAGTATTCTTTTAGATTATCATTGCAAAAGTGAAATTATAGGGACAAAGAGCATATCCTTGGAGAACTAGAGGGTCAGCTCCTCTAGCCCGTGAGGCCATACACTCTCAGGCTCCGGCACCTTGCATACATACAGGGCACCAGCAGGACAAGCTCAGTTCTCCTAGGACAGGGGCTTGCATGGGGTCCTGGGGAGCAGGACCACACCAAACCTGAGGGCCATGCAAAGAACCAATAAAACAGCTCCAAGGGGGCTCTGCACAGAGCCCTGGTGGTTTCTCCTGCGTGGACATAGAAACAACCAGGTTGTGATCCACAGAGACGCTGGAGCCAGATGGGTGATTCAGGCAGCTGGTAGTCTGGGAGCTCAGAGAAGGGAGACATCAGTCAGGTCAAGGAGACGAAGAGACAAAGAGAGATGAAAGGGCTTTCCAGGTAAGAGCCAAGGCCATGAACAGTCCAGCACACAGACTCTCCTTTAGGGACATACTTGGGTCTGTGCTTGGCTGCTGTGTGTTGGTTTCTCGGCACTGCCAACCCCCAAAGTCAGGCACATATGACTTGACCACTGTAAATACCACCCAGTAGGTCCCAGAAACAAGTCAGGCTTGAAATGAAAACATCTGCTTGTTAATGGAAGGGACTGTGCCCCTCTGCACTAACTTTAGATGGTCTGGGATGGCACCAGTCTGCTGGCTCCTCCTGGAAAAGACACATGGTTTTGTTTAATTTTTAGGTGAATCTGCAATTGATGATGGGATGTCAGACAACTGGAGGTGTTTGATGGATGCTTTTGTAGAATGGACCCCTCAGATTTCTATTATTTTTTAACTTTTAAACAATATTTGCTTCCCCCCACCCCCTCAGATTGAGTCCCCATAGAATTCCCTTCCCCAAGGCACCTGTGCTCCATCCCCACAGATTTCCATTTTCACGCCACATTGATTTCCTTAGTTGACACATTAAGCCACCGGGCACCCCTGTGTGAACTGCTCTGCATCAGTTCAGACCCTGGCAGAGGCGATATAGATAATCTCCATCCAGAACAGATCTCCCAGGAGACCCGCATGCAAGGAAGTTGGTTAGGAACACACCCACTTAATGGCCTCTACCCTATGCACAGGTGTGGCCAAAAGGCACTGGTGGAAGAGGCTCAGATTCCCCTGCAGAAGCCTGTGGTTCAGTGGATGAAGGTACCTTGACTTGGAACCTGGCACTTTCACAGCCAGTGCGTTGCTACCAAAGTGTTATGAACTTATGAGCTGCCCACGTGTCCCTTCTCAGTTCTGGTGGCAGAAGGGAAAGAGATGGAAAAAAGGCAAATAAAGTGTGCATGCTGGGGGCATGGTGCTTGCAGAAGCAGACGGAGTTCAGTTCTCTGGGAGTCCCGATTGGGTCCGGTGGGCACTCTCCCTTAAGGCCAGGGGGCTTTGAGAACCAGCCTTTGTTCTGTCATCACTGGCTCTGGCTCCTCCTGATTTCCTGTCTGCTTGGAGAAAGCCCTGGAGGCTGTGGGGCCACCTGTGAGCAGTGGACACCCAGCACTACTCTCCTTTCTGCTCAGCACCAAGAGGCTCAGGATGTAAACTTATCCTTGACTGGGGAGCTATGAAGTACGGAGTCCCGGGGGCGTGGAGGTGGGTGGAGGAAGAAAAGCTCCAGAGAGGGACCAGAAGAACATGAAGGGGAGAGGCAGCAAAAAAGGTGAGCAGAGGAGGAAAGAAAGGCTTGAGAGGTGAGAGGTAACAGGGTTGCTTGGGCCCCCGGAGGAAGGGCAGAGGGAAATGCAGTACACGGGGCCTTTGTTCTCTGCCTCCCTGGAGCAGACACCTGGGATGCCAGCACCTTGGCTCCCTTAAGCTTTTGCCAACCATGGAAGAACTTCAGGAAAGGGAGTCATGGGGAGGTTGGAGTGGGAGCTGGGTGTTCCTTGGAGGCCTGGGTGGCCCCTGTAGTCCAGGAATCCCTCTAGGCTGGAGGGAGAGGGCTCCCTGGCCCTCCTGGCCCCTTCCATCTCTGGGGCACTCTCTGCCAGCCTGGCTTGCCCTGGGCACAGGCAGCTCTCTCCTCCCACTGGCTACTGGGCACCCTCCCAAATCAGTTGTCCACTTTTTTCCCCTCTTCTACTCTTACCCTCCTCCAGCCCCCTCATTTCTCAGAACTCACTCCCATTAGATTCCAGGAAATGGCTGGTGCAACTTTGTAACCAAATCCCCTAGAATCCCCTTGTATATGTTTATGCTGCCCTGTCCCTCTGGGCTGTCCTCATGGCTGGGTCTAGTTACAGAGAATGACTGACCAGACCAGGCCAGCGCTGGACTCTCCAGGGATCACTAAGCCTTAGGGAGCTCTCTTGGGTTGCTGGCCTTCCTGAGGGGGTTGGAGAGCAGATGTGGCCCTGCCTGCAGCTCGACTCTCCCCTCACACCCAGCTCCCTCACACACCCACTTGACACACCCATCCTCCTCCCTCACACCCACCTCACACACCTACCTCTCTCACATCTACCTCCCGCACACCCACCTCACACACCTACCTCTCTCACATCTACCTCCCTCACACCCATCTCACACATCCGTCCACCTCTCTCACACCCTCCTGACATACCCATACCCCTCACACCCACCTCACACACCCACCTCCTTCACACCCACCTCACACACACCCACCTCTCTGATGAAGGGCTGTTTATCTTCAGAGTCCCTGACCTACAGCTCAGCTCCCTGCAAGGTTCACCTGGCTATGCTGCCCTTTTTCTAGGGGTTCTGGGCTCTGGAGTTCTGGTCAGAGTACACATTTTCATTGCGTTCAGAGAAATCTTTGTCCAACTGGGCTGAGGGTTGTATTTCCTTATTCTATGTCTTCGTGATCCGGGGGGTGGGGGGGAGAGGGTGAGGGGGCAGAATACTTTTGACCACATCTTATATGGGAGGTGGGGATGGACTAGGCCAGGGGTTGATGAGTTTATTTGAGGCTTTGCAAGGTCACATATGATTTCTGTTATATTTTCCTTTCTTTTCTTCTACTAGTTCCCCCACCCTCAATTCTTTTAAAATATTAAGGGAAAAAATAAACATTCCTAGTTTAAAAAGTATACAAAAACAGGCCATGCTCAGATTTGGCCAATTTGTCCATCCCTGGATTAGACGAGCTCTCAGATTGTGATCTATAAAATGTCTCCAATACGAATCCTGGGCCTAGAGAGGTGGAGCTGTGCTGACGTCTAGTTCCAAAGGGCCAGAATCCAGTGAGTTTGGGAAACAGGTCCCATCGATGCCACAGGGCTTCACAGAGCTTTTCCTCTGTGGGGGGACCTGGCTGTCTCCCACACTAGACTCAGGAGTTTCCACTGTTTGTAGAGCTGTCTTTCAGGAGAAATGCTGTGGCCTGATAGTCCATGAAATACACTTGGAACAACACTTTTATAGAAGAATCCTCCCCCCCAATGTGACCACTGGCTTTGAAGCTTCTAATTTCTTTTTTCTTTTTGAATAAAACATTGATTTGCTATTTGTTTACAAATCTATATAATTTGGGGATTACAGCTTCACACCTTCACATGTGTATATCTTCATTGGTTCACCACCAGCCTTCTAGAACATGCACCATCACATGGGTCTCCTCTACCCTTTCCCTACCCCTTCCCCTCTGGTAGCCACCATATTTTTCAGAATCTCAAAAGTTATTTTTGTTGTGTTTTGCCAGTTTGTTTGCTTTGGGGAAGTATTCCTCCATGCCCCTCAGGCATCGAAGATAGGGGGCATATCCTCTTTCCCAACCGGGAGACTTGGCCATCTCATTCATTATGCCCAGGAGAACACAAAGGACTCTGCCGCACTCCGTGGCCTCCATGTGGCACAGGCAGTCAAAACTGAGTCAGGAAAC
The DNA here is from genome assembly GCF_014898055.3 of Talpa occidentalis. Taxonomy (NCBI): domain Eukaryota; kingdom Metazoa; phylum Chordata; class Mammalia; order Eulipotyphla; family Talpidae; genus Talpa; species Talpa occidentalis. The sequence continues at coordinate 135,728,151 of NW_023603184.1, forward strand.
ATGCTCAAGGGGCAGTTGCTGTGGGGAAGGCCATGTTCAAGTCCAGGAGACCTGGGCTCGCTCTTGGCCGCACTACACATGAGTTGGGCAGCACCAGGCAAGTCTCTTTCTCTCTCTCAGGACATTGGCCTTTCTCACCTGCAGCACCAGGAGGACATGCTTGGAGAGCTTCGTGACTTGGTGACAGTCACAAGAGAGAGCTCATGTTCTGACCAGATACCTGCAAAACGGAGGGCATATCACTGAGAACATGTGTGGAGACCCCCGGACTGGCAGGGGGCTGTGGTCACCTGACTGGTGGGACTGAAGCTTAGAATTATAACCCACATTCTCTGGAGTACCTTTCAGATTTCATGGAAGAGATAAGAAGCAGCATGAAGGGTGGGGTGAGGAGAGAGAAGGGTGGGGAAGGGAAAGGAAGGGATGAGCAGGGGAGGGAAAGGAAGAGAAAAGAAGAGAGGGGAGAATCTGGTTGGATGAAGAAGGGCAGGGATCCTCTGCCCAGTGGCTGGCATTTGAAAGGGAGAGCAGGGATAGGGTATAGAATGTCTGTCTTCCCTGGAAATCTGTGGAATTTTGTAGGCCTTGGTGTGACAGCCAGAGATCTTGCCAGCAATTCAAGGGGCAGGAACTGACCTCTTGCCAGGGTTCTCCTCATGATTCTGTTTGAGGTTGGGACTGGGGCAGCAGCTGGCTTCTGGTACCACCTGGGTGCTAATAGTAACTGGGCAGCACTGGTCAGTTCTCTGGGGCAGATGGCCATGGACAAGCTTCTATTCTGAGAGGCTCCAATGGTGGGGGAGGGCTCCAGATGAGAGGTGGGGCATGAGATATTGTAAACCTACTGCATTGAACCTCTTTATCATGAGAACGAATATTCTGCTCAAATCTCAAGTCTGGGAAAGATGGAAAAAGGACACAGAGAGGTAGACAGTAAGTGGGGGAAGCCGAGCACTAGCAAAGACTTCAGACAGGTACAAAGGGGTTGGGGGCAAGTGGCCTCAGAGTGTGGGAGCTGGTATTGACAGTGAAGTTGCATGCGTTTGCTACAACCTCCAGGCAGGAGTCTTAGGCAACATTCCATGACATTTCAGGCACTCGGAAGGGGGTACTCCTCAGGTGGGGCAGGGAGGCAGGCCCAGCCTCTCCAGCTTGACCAGAACCCAATGGAAACCTGACAGAGCCACAAGAAGTTTCTGGAGAGAGCTCTCTTTGTTCTTCCCTGCCCTCCCCACCAACCACAGCATTTCTTCGGGTCTCCTTCCCACTGGGCACATCCTGCAGCCACCCCCTCTGGGCCCACAGCCTTATCTGCAGGTCCCAGATAAAGAGTGAATTGGCCTAATCAGTCCGACTGGACAGGCTGGCTCCAGGGAGGTCTGCTCATGGTGCCACTGCCAGAAATGGAGCCGCTCACGTGGCTGACCCCTGTCCCCCACTCTGTGGGCCCCCTGGCCACCACCCTCTCTCCCCCAGAAAACACCAGTCCTCCATTAGACGCTCCCTCTTTCCAATCAGCCCCCAGGGACTTTATTCCCAGGAGAGATAAGCTGTGACTTATCTAAGGCTTCTTTGAAAATCTCAGTGGCAAAAGCCTCTATGTCAAGGTCAGGCTGTCTTATGGGTGCTGGCTGGGGGGAGAAAAAGAGGAATTGGACTGAAACGCTGTCAACGTGCTCCAGAACAATAAGGTTTTGTATCTCTCAACAGTATTGCAAGGTAACTGACACTAGAAGCACTGCTGATTCTTTGCCTTGATTGAGGATTTGACCCATTGCTTAAGCCACTGCTTTGCTTATTATTAGGGTGCCTGGTTAGGTGATTTGGTGGGGCAGGGTGTCCCACATTACAAAGAGGGGGAAACAGGCTCAGAGATAGCTGTTGTCTTTCTGCAGGCTCTCAGTGACATCCTTGGCTGGCTCAGGGACTCTGAGTCCCATTGTTACAGGGCAGCCCCGAAGTAAAATGGGTTGCCTGACTGTGGGTCCTCACCCACACGTTTGAAAGGGACTTTAATACTCCACTGCAGGCACACACAAAGGTTAATAAAAGGTTTATTTACAAGGGAAGGGGAAATGAGGAAATGTACAACTCAGGAGAAAATAGGGAAATAAAGTCTTTAATGCGTCCTACCCGATCCGCCAACCTGGAACCCCAATGGCACTCTGAGAGCTGGCCGCAAGCCACGAGCCGTGAAGCCAAGAGGAGACCCCAAGGCCCACGTGTCTGGTTTTATACCAAACCTGGCTGCTTAACTCCACCCTCAGGTCCCAGCCACCTTCCCTTTGGTGGTGATGGGATTTGTCTTTCCCAATGTCTTGATGGCTTTGGTCTGGAGTGGGGTGGAGTCCACAAAGCCTGTATGGAATTAGCTCAGGACATCCTTTCCCCCTAACACCATTGCCAGTGTTGTTGCAGGACCAGGGCTGATGCCTCTGAAGGTGCCATCTGCAGGGGAGATTGGTTGATGGGCCAGATGTGCCTCCCAGATGTTGCTCCCAAGCTCAGCCTGTGTGGCATGAAGACTCAACTAAAGGAGTTTCAATCCTGGGGAAAATGTCATTCAGGGCTGGCTCGAGAATTGGCAAAGAACAACCTAATGAGACAAGAGGAAGGCCAAAAAGTAAAGAGGGGGTGGTTTCCATGCCAGCCTGGGCAGCAGCTCCCAGGGCGCGGTGGGGCTGCAGCTGGGACGAGGCAGGTAGGGCTGGTCAAACTGCAGAGCCTGTCTGGGTCCTCACTCTGCTGCTTCCTCCTCTCCAAGGGTTGGGAGTTCTCTCTTCCCTCTGCCCCTCTGCTCTAGAACCAGGAGGTAGAGAGACCCCAGAGTACAAGCACAAGAGTCTGGTCAACCTCCTAGTTCATGGTGCAGGCAGGGGACCATGACCGAGTTGCTGGTTGCAGGGGCTGTGTGGGTGTGCAGAGGGGCCGGAGGCTGACCCCACAGCTTGGTGTGTCCGCTGTGCATTTGTCTTTGATGGCATCAGATGAGTTTTCACACAGAGCCTCAGTGCTGCAGTGGGGTCTTCCATGGCCTGAAGTCCCACCCCCTCAGCGTCCATCTCCTCCTCAGTGGTTTTGACTTTGGAGGATCCAGGGAGATTCGTGGCATACAGTTTAGAGACCCCTGGGGGAACCTAATTAATTCACAAGTTACTGGGCAAACTGGAGGGGGTAGAGTGGGCACACTGTGCCTCACTGTGAAATCTTAGGGGCTCTCATTCCCTGGGAGTCTGGTCAAGTGTGGAGACACTTTATTTGCTAGACCAGGCCTGCTGCCCTCCGGCCTAGGGGTGCACCAGCTGCCTTCCAGCCTAGGAATGCACCTGCTGCTAGAAAGAGGAGGCATCCACCCACGGCGGTTTCATCCCAATCCGTTTCCTAGGGGGCAGGGTGGTGAAGGATCACAGCACAAAGAAACAGGAACTAATCCAAAAATTCTGGACCCATCTGCCCTTTCTCTGGTTTTCCCTCCTTGGGCCTCAGCACCCCAGAACTTTGACATAGTACTTCCCCAGCTGCTTCTTAGAAAATTAATCTGTTCATGTCTTCCTCCTAGGACCCTCACCCACTCTTTCTTTCATTCACAAAACAAGTTGAACCAATACTGCAGCCTGTAACACACCGTGGGTATGAGCCTGATGCACAATGTATAAGGAAGAAACCAGGTTCTAAGAAGTCCTGCAGGAAAGAAACTGCTTCTTCGCAAATCATTCCTAAGTCTTCTTCAGGAAACACCTACCTGCTGAATACCCCTAAGGACTGGGTTCTGCATCAAGTTCTTATGTTGAAGTCAAGTTTGTTTGTACATAGCATCCTCCACAACCGGGTTCTTCTTTGCTGGGCTTTGGGTGTCTCCTTTAACATAGGATTTAATTTCCAGAAGCATAGGGACTTTGTCAAGTTGAGAACAGTGCTTCACACACAGCAAACAATCAAGATTCATTGAATGGAAGTCTTTTGAGGATCTGGTGCCAGGGAAGGCAGCTGTGTGTCCTGGGTCTTCACCTGTGCGTGCTTCCCAGTAGAACTCCCTCCCTGTCCTCTGCTCCCTGAATCCTTGCCTGTCACTTCTCTCAATCTCTGACTCACCCGCCTATGGAGCCGTCCTGGCTTCCCACCACCTGCCACCATCAGTCCCTGGCCACGGTCCCTTTGGACACCTGCTCCGAATTTATCAGACTCTGCTTACTTGGTTTTCTTCTTTGGGTAAATCAAGGAGACCAAGTTTCATTCAGGGAGCGGCCTAAATGCTAAACTGATGACGGACTGGCCAGTCCCGGATGGGTGCTGAAGACACAGAAAATCACCAGCCCTGCTCTCAGGAGCCTGCTGTCCGGAAGGCAGTCAGTTCCTACTGGGGCCCAAGAGCCAATTGTTAAATTTTCAGGAATTTTCCAAGCCGGTGGTCAAACACAGCACTCAGTTAAGTCATGGCTGATCTGCGGCCATGAGCTTGCTCCAGATACAAGAATTTGGCACCAATCTATGGAAGCCTTCTATGAGAGTCAATTGACCAGATGGAATTTACAATCATGAGTAGTGTGTATTTTATTGTTATTTGTAAATTGCTTTGTATCAGCAAAAATTTATCATGTATATTTTTTCTTTTTTTTTTTTTTCTGGAGAGCCACTTGTTCAGCCTTTGCCAGTACCCCCTCATCAGTACCCGGCACTGGGACCATTCTGAATTCAAGTGTTTTATTAGAGGAGAGCCAGGGTCTGTGTGATTGAGAGACAGGGGGATTTTCTTCCTCCTGTGGGATGGGAACAGAAAACAATTCCTAGAGTTGGCGAGCTGAGTCTCAGAGGAGAAATGAGCACTGAGGCTGAGCCCTGGGCTTGCTTCTGATCACAGACTTGGCCACTGGAAAACAGGCCTGAGAGTCTGTTCCCTGGCACCTGCCACTTTCCTCGCCAGCCTCCTCCTTGCTCTCCTGGACCTGGGGATATCCCATTCTCTTTCCTGGTTCTCATGGGCTCTGTAGATGTTCTCAGCCTCTCCTGGGCCTTTCCCAGGAGGGCACAGGGAGGCAGGCAGGGTAGGGGCGGGCCAAGTCTGAGGCATTCTGAGGCAACATCTGCCACAGCTGGTCCCGGGCTGGCCAGACACCCTTCAGTCACGCTCTGACACATACATCCAAATAAATCAGTTCACAGCAGGAAAGGGTTTGGAGAGTCCAAGTCTGGTGAAACCCGATCTGGTCTAGAGGGACAGAGAAGGCACAATGTCAGATAGAACCAGGCGGGTCCAGCCCCAGGCCATATCTTGGTGCTGGTGCCCTGAAGGAGACCACAAAGGGGTCTTTCTGTGTCTTTGCCCTGGGGGTCCTGCTCATCCTCTCTTGGCTCCACTGGCTTTTTGAGCTGAGGGCATGAGTGGGTTCTGGTGGGACAGCACTCAGCTCTCCTGGGCTGTGGAGGATCCCAGCCTGCTCCCCGAGTCTGCGGGGCAGCCACTGCAGGCTGCAGGCAGGGTGACCCTGGGCTGGTGTGGCTGTCCTGTTGGCCAAAGGACTGAGAAGCCCTCTGAGTTCTCCCCAGAGCTGGGCATCAGCTGTCCTGTTCCAAGCGCTCTTGTGGGTCCTGTGTACTCCAGTCAGACAGGCGCGGCTTCCCTTTCACAGTGCAGAGAATCACGAACATCCTCTTCACAGTGCAGAGAATCACGAGCATCCTCATCATCCAAAGAAAAGAACTTTCTTTTCTTTGGGGTCGTGTCACCTCCTTGAGTGACGTGTTCATCCTAGTCCATGCCCCCACCCCAGGAGGGCAGCCAGAGGATCCTTTCTGTTGTCACATTCAGATCTTTTCAGCTGTGACCACAGCCCATTCCCTCTCACTGAGGGTGAAAGAGAACTTGGCCCAGAGTCACTTGCTTCTGCTTATAAATATTTTATTTCTCAGATTCAGAGGGAAATCTCAGCCTTACTTCCCTACAACCTGGAACCCTCACTTGTGTTGGCCAGGGAGAGACAGCAGGGAGAGGAAGGTCTGGCTTCCCATGCCAGTCATTCAGTTTAATGTGGGGTGGCTGAGTCTTGGATCCAGAAGGCAGGGCCCAGGACCCAGGAATCCAGGGGTCCAGGGAGAACAAGTTTGGGAGCACTCATGCAGGGAGGAGCCAGCTCCTATTTGTCCTCTTATTGGTGTATCACATCCAGGCCACTACTTTCTAGCTGGGAGCCACGTGAAATGAACCTCACTACTTACACTCTGGACAGCCCGCTGGGAGCCGATTGCCGCCAGAGAGAGGCCAGAAGCCAGCAGGTGAATGGCCCCCTGATGGAGGCTTGCCTCACTAGCCTGGCATCAAGGCTGACTCAGAGAACAGGGATTTGTATCGTTGCTGCTCCTGTGCTCCCCTTGGCAGTGTCTGCTCAGAGGGTAGACCAGGCCAAGCTCTGTCGCACTTATATAACAACACTATTGTGCTGGTGTGTGCACAGGCTAAGTCCAAAAATAAACGCTATTGACCCATAGAGATTTGAAGTACAATTTGGGGGGGGGGGCGGTGGCTGCTAAACTGTGAGTGAATCATTTTTATTACTACTAAGACTAACTTTATATTAGAATATTATAATTTGCTAGTCAAGGGAGTATCTTGGAAAAAGGTTGAGCGCTAACTTACTGGGTAGATTTGAAGTTAATTCTGTGACACTTAATAGGAGATCATGGGACTATGAAAACCTTCGCATCTGCCCATTTATGAAAACATCGTATTTCCAGTCACAGCCCTTAGATGATCTGTTCTGTTTTTATTTCATTTTATTCTGTGTTTTACTCTTTCCTGCCTTTGCATTTCAGTGTGTTTAATTTCCATCAACCTATCTTTAAGTCTATCCAGTCTTCCTTGAGTGTGCTGAGTCTGTGGATGAGCCAGCCAATGGCTTTCAGCGTCACTCCAGAAATGGACTGACATTGTGGTTATAAAGAATCTGTCGATGTGTGTTGGAGGAAGTGAAATCCTGGGAGGGAAAACTGGGTTGGGGATAAAAGGGGGCATCTCTGATCTCCAAACATGGTTTCTGTGGAGTCTTTTGGGTAGAAAAGTAAGGCTCAGAGTGGGTAGTGTCCTTTCTAGCGCGAGCATTTCATCTACTATGGTTTAGAAGTGAAGCGAGGGGCTTACCTGCTATTTTTCTATAGTGCCAAGGCAGATTCCAGATGGAAACAAGGCACAGCCTTAAGCCCAATAGAAGGTAAAAGGGAATTGAGGATAATAGAGAGTCGAGGGGAGGTCTCCACCCTTAAAGAGTCAGACATGAAGAGGACTAGACCTGTGGGCTGAGGCCTCTGGGTACATGACTCTGTTTTATCTCTGTGCTGGGTCAGGGAGCCTTGCAAATTAAAAGGATGCTGTGTAGGTCCTGAGAAAGCTGTCCGTATTCTAGAGACCATGACACCTGGTTTGGAACCATAACAGATATGCTTTGCCTGCATTTATTGACGGCCTATACTTCTCCGGGTAATGTTTAGGCATAGTAGCTCTGGGGTTCTGCATTAGATAAGACATAGTATCTACTTGATGGAGACGGTAGTGGAGAAATACCTGGATCTTCACATTAATCAATTATTTTTTTTAATCATTCAAGTTTTAGTTTAAATGACAGTGATAATAACAAGCCTGTCCTAATGTCTACCCTAATGCCCTCTCCCCACGCGTCCTGGACTACACACAGTCCTGTTGCAGTCATCAAGACCTAGTGCTTCCCGGGGCCTCCCTGGTGGCGCAAGGGGTTAAGCGTCAGCACTATGAAGCAGTAGGCAGCAGCTACTGCAGCACAGCACTGAGTTCGATCCCTAGCCAGGGAGGTGACCTACATGGTGCAGCAGACCTCTCCTGTCTCACCTGCTGCTCCCCTCAAGCAGTGTATTTCAGTGGATCTGCCTGTTCTGCTCTCTACTCTGTCTCTGGTGAATCTGCTCACTCCCTGCACCCAGCTCTTGCATGCATAAATAAATAAATCTTTTCTTTTTTTAAAAGACCTAGTGTTTCCCTATTTATTTACTGACTTATTCACTCGTTTAAGAATGTGAACCCCAACAATGATTAGAAGCAAGTTTCTTCCTTCTGTTCCCTGCTGTCTTTTCCTTGCCTAGCAAATAATAGGTATTTAATAAATGAGTGAAGAAAAGGAAATTTCTTTGGCTCTAGTTTTGCTGCTCTACAGTGAATTAACATTTGACCTCCAGAGAATTCCAGAACTCTTTTTAATTTTCTGTTGTATTTTTGTCAAATTTCTTGTTTAACAATCTATTAAGTGTTTGCAAAGACAGAAGGCAGAACATAGTCCTGGGCTGTGAGCTTTTAGAGGAGCACGTCTGTGGAAATCTGGTTTTATGATGACTAATACAGCAAGACTTAATGGCTGCTTTTCCGACTGATTGATTAATTAAACTTGCAAAGTGTCTGACCTGGTGGGATATTCTTTTGTGAATGACTGTTCCTCACTTGCTCCTCCAATTGTTCTGAAGGCCAATTCTTTGTGGTGGATGAGTGTTTACGGCTAGGAAAACTTCAAGAACAAAGAACATGCGTTCACAAGATAAGTATACACAGGAACATATTTATCTGATTGAAAAAGCTACAACTCTCCACTTAAACAAATCAATTTTTGGAAATGTTTTATGAAGCATATCTCTTACAGGAAATAACTATGATGTTAGACACCCAAACAAATAATAAAATCCAGCGTGGCTGTCAGTTCTGTTAAGTCTCTCTCTAAGTGCCTCACTGAGCTGCTGGTAGAAGCAAAGTCCTCAGCAGGTTTGAGGTTAAAGGTCCTGTGTCTACAGGTGTTAGGGTCACAACAGAATTTGACCTCAGTTCTTTCTAAGCTAAACAGAACTAATTCTTTGTCCAAAAGAAACTGGAAGAAGGCATGTGGTGGGGGAGGAGAGAGAGAATTGAATAATGCATTAAATGGACCAGTTTTTTTTCTACCACATTTATTAAACTTATACAAAGGGCTAGACACATACCAAGTCTTTTAGGGCCTGGAAGGATGAAGCAGGGAAAGCCTCTGCCCCTGCATAGTGGTACTTGTTGGGGAAAAAGACACAGGTATTGAATTGGTTTGGGGAAGATGATGGGCTTGGATTGAGAGAAACTGGTTTGGAGAGGCTGGCAGCATGCTGGGATGGAGGCACCTGACAGTCAGCTCACCAACTACGAACGAGGCCTTTCCCTAGGCTCTGGACTCACAAATCTAAATGCCTTATTAACGTGTCCTCTTGGGTATTTAAAGTTCAATGCATCCAGGGCTGAATGCCAGCCCCATGTCCTCCTCCTTTGTCCCCATTCTCTGTGAACAATGTTGCCATGGACTGAAATCCCAAACCCAGGCATTTCCCTCTTTCTCATTCTCCATCTCTCCCTTGCCCATCCCCATGTTCTGCTAACTTCATCTCCAAAGCATCTCTTGAATCTTTACCTTCCTGATTTTCTCTGTTTTAAATCCTGTCACTTCCTGTCTGATCTCCTGACAGCCCCTCCTCTCGATGGTCTACCTGATCTGACTGAGGCTCTACTTCAAGCCCTGCCTTCATGCTGCGGCCAGAGTGACCTTTCAAAATGGCCATCTGAACATGCTGATGCCCCCAGTGCCCAGTTAGTGTGCGTCCATGCCTTCCTCTTGCTCTCAAGAAGAGGACCTAATTTCTAATGTAGCTCCCAAGGCAACCCTGATATGACCCTTCTGGTCTTGCCTTCTCTCTTCTCTGCTTTCTTCTTTTTGTCCATAGGAACAAAAAGCCTTATCCTTGCACTTCCTCATCTTCTGTGGGACTTCTGCTGTCTGTGAAAGTTGGAATGATGATCCCCCCTCCCAAAGATGTCTGTAGCTTCATGTACAGAACCCCTGAGTACTTCATGTTGCATGGAAAGGTGCATTAAGGTTGCAGATGGAATGGGAGTTGTTAGTGAGCTGATATTAACACGGGACATCATCCCAGGTCACCTAAGAGGGCCCAGTGGAATCACAAGTGTCTTCATTTGTATGGAAGGGGGAGACATAGAGAAGTTTGAAGTGATTTGATGGGAAGGATTCAGCCTTAGTGCCAGCTTTGAAGATAGAAGGGAGCCACAAGCCGGAGAGTGCAGGCAGCTTCCAGAAGCCAGAAGAGACAGGAGCCATCAGGAAGGAATGCAATCCCACCCACACTTTGATTTGACCACATTGAGGCCACATCACACTTCTAAGCTACCGAACTGAGTGTGTGGTTTATTGTCACTGTGTTTGTGGTGATTTGTTATAGGCACCATTAGAAGTTGTACCCACCTGGCCCTCCCACTGGAATGTGCTTCTCTCCTTTGTCATCCGGTTAACTCCTAAGAGCTTAGCTCAGGGCCAAAGCTCACCTTTGGCTTCCTTTATTATCAGCTTGAAAATTAATTAGGAACCTGACTAGGTTACCACTCTTTATAATAGATGCTCTCCTTTCCCTTTTTGATGATTTGTCATAATCCCAGTTGTGAGTGTGCTTATGTGTGATGCGGATGGTGTGCTGGTGAGAAGCACAGATGGACTCTGAGCCCAGTGACTGGGGTGTAGATCCTGTCTCACCTTGTACGTGCCACCCTGCCTGTGTATTCATGTGATCTCACTGATAAAACAGGAGTAACAACAGCACACGCCTCATGGGACCCTTGAAAGAACTACATGAGCTCAGGGAGGACTGAGAGCCATGTCTCCTCCAGCCCCACCTTCCAGTGACTCTTTATGGGAAGCCTTCCCTGCAGGGAAGCATCCTTAGTGCCTTCCACAGGATTGGTGTGCTGTCAAAGGTGTTAGTTTCTCCATCTACAGTGAAGTCATAAATGCATTAAAAAGTAATTCATTAAAAAGCATATGCATTAAAAAGTGGAGCTAGGGAGAGGATGGGTTTGAAAATACATGTCAGAAATGACTCCCAAATTGGTTACACCAAGGAAGAATTTCTCAACTTGGGCACAGCTGACATCTTGAGCTGATGGTTCTTTGGTGTGTGGGTTGCCCTTGCAGGGCATCTGGGAAGGAGTGCATTGCAGGAAGTCTAACACTAGATGCTAATAGCAATTCTTCCCTGTGCCACTGGGATAATTACAACTGTTTCCAGATATTTCCACCTGTTCCCTTTGCAGGGAATCACCACCATTTGAGAACTGCTGCTTAAGGATGCCAACCATCACACCAAACAGCAATGTGAGTCTGGGCTGGCACAGGAGCATGCAGCTGTCCTTTGCCATCTTGGCCTGGCAGAACCCTGGGGAGGTGCTTGCCAGGAAGCCCCCAGCTGCTTATCTGCAACAGCTCAGCAGCTCAAGGTCTGTGAACCCCAGAGTATGATTTGGTGTGAGAGGCAGTGTGTGATTGCCTGTCTTAAAGTCACAACATAATCATTTTCTGAAAGCAGGAAAGGGTTATCTCAAAGCAGACAGTACTTGAACTTTTCAGAAGATAGATTTTCACAACAATCTAAATGCCAGAAAGATTTGAATAAGTGGGATAAAATTTTGGATAACAGTTGACCTTTACCTTTGGCTTCCTTTATCATCAGCTTGAACATGAATAAGGAGCCCATGCGTTCCCTCCCACCATAAAGTAGTTCTGTCAATTCTGTTTATTCTCATAAAAGGGTTACTTGGGTAAATCCTGGCACGTAGATATATGACTTTCCTGTAGTGAGGGCAGCAATGGGTGCCCAGAGGATGCGGTGAGCCTTCCTCTCCAGGGGTTTTGTAAAAGGATTGGAGCACCCCAAGGATTGCATTTGATAAAGGCAGAGACAGGGAGAGAGTCAACTCCAAGCAGCCTTCATTTGGGGATTCTCCACTTGTGTGATTTTGAGGTTCCGCAGAAGAGGGCAATGGTCAGCCCCAAGGGATGGAGGACCCCCGTTTCCTGACCCTACCTCTCATTATACTGTGACCCCCTGGCTTTTACTCCATAGAAAAGAACCTGAAAACAGTGTTTAATTGGGAAGCAAGATGATGCTGGCCCCTCTCCTTTAAAAAAAGAGATTCTGAGAGGGGAATAATCAAGAGCAAAGTCAAAGGTGCCCCAAAGAACCTCTGGAAAAACCAGTTTCTCCACTTTCCTAGGCAGTTGAAAGGATGGGGCAGATCGCTCCCAGGCAGCTTGGAAGAAAGGGAGCCCACAAATAGAACTGAATCTATTTTTAAAATGGAGGAGGAGCCAAGTTAGTCGGCACTGCAGGTCTCTGCCCTCTTAGACAGGCATGGAGACACTCGGGGCCATCACACAGATTGCCTTTACTGCCGCCCTTGGGAACCTCGTGGAGTTAGCGATACTAGAACTAATCTCGTCCCCAGTCACACATCTGTGCTTTACATGTACTTTCACGTACAAGTCCCAGTTAGAGTTTTAGATGCAGTTTCTCTGTTCGTGAAAGTTGGTGCATTGTGGTGGGAAGGGCTTCAGTGCAAATCCTAGGACTGGTGCCAGGGAGATGAAATGGAAGAGCTGGATCCAGAGAGAAGGATCCTGCTTGGAAAGTGAATGTCATCTCACCAGGAAGGACAGAGGAGACACGGGGAATTAAAAGACCTTGGGATGTTTGGGTTGAGAAGTTGGAATGTGGCCAAGCTGACTGCTATAAGTCGATGAGAACTTAGAGATCACAGCATCCAACAGGCCCATTTTGCAGATGAGGGAAGGAGGTCAAGTGGGGAGGTGACCTGCACAAGGACAGCCAGCAGAATCCACAGGGATGGAGGTCAGAGGAGGCAGTTGCCTCATCTACTGTGCTCTCTGGCTTCAGAGACATTCACCCACCCAGTGATCTCTTAACTTAGTAGAAGAGGTTGGGGAGTAAATTAAAATAATGTTAGGTTGTTGCTTGTTTTTGTTTTTGTTTTTTTTTCCCCACACAGTAACTTATCAATAGATGTTGCCAAAGGGCTATAGGATTCCTTGCAATCAATAACTCCACAGGTCATTTTCTCCCAATAGGGAAACATTTGTTTGAAAAAATGATAGTCTCTTCAAAGATGTACTTCTCCCTGTATAGCATTAGCTTATTAAAATCCTGTGCATAGGGAGCTCAGAAAGATTTGTATAAAGAATTTTCAGTATGCAATCTACCGGGTTGTGGGGTAGCTGCAGAGACACCCCTCTGCCTCATTGTCCTTGCACTTGACTTCTCTCTCTTAAAAGGGCCAACAAGAGCAGTTACAATCCTTCCATTGTACGTGCCCTTGGTCAGACCTCACACAGGATACACGATTTACTTTTTTTTTTTAATAGAGGCATGTTTTATTTATTTATTTATTTGTTTGTTTGTTTGTTTGTTTTGTTTACACATGCACTGGGTACAGTCAGAAGTGCGGGAGGGTGAGAGAATTCACCAGAGCCAGAGCGGGGAGCAGAGTAGGCAGAAGGACCCAAGTACACTGCTGAGGGGAGCAGCGGGCGGCAGGAGAGGTCTGCGCGCCATGTGGGACCCTCCTCCGGTGGCCGGGGAGCAGCCGGGGATCGAACCAGCACTGCAGAGGCTGCCGGCAGCTTGGCAACCCAGCGCTCAACCGCTGCACCACCGGGGAGGCCCACGATTTACTTTTGGACTCCACATTTGAAGAGGACACGTTCAGACACTTGGTTCAAAGAGGAGCTAAGGGAACTAAAGTGTTATCAGGGATGTGGGAGGAGACCCAGAACTTGTAGACCATCCCCTGCTCCTCAGTATTTTCTCTCTCCCCTCCACTCTACTTTACTTTCTTTACCCCTGGTTCTCCTTGCCTCCCCTCTCTCCCTCTGTTAGTCCCTTGCCTCCCTCCCTTTCTTTCTTCATAACACCTGAGTAAGGTGTGGCCAAAAAGTCTCTTCCAAGTACTGAAATATAATCTTTGAATTTTGAATTAGGAGGTCATGGGTGGACTTAAAACTTTCAGCAGAAAGGAGACAGTGAGTTGGGGAGCACAGAAATCAGCTTGCAGCGTTATTGAGGTGTATACAAGAAGAGTAGGAATAGTTCAAGGAAACTCTAGGATCCTTTCTAAATCTAAACCCTCTCCTATCTCTTGCAGTAATTTATTTCTCCACTAGCTGCACCTGTTAAGGGTGTCTAACATTTGCTTTTCCCAGGAGGTTTCACAGCATCTAGTTGGGGATCACTTTCCTCCCTCCCTACAGGTGGGTCTGACTTTAGGTTATTGTTAGAACATCAGGTTTGTTCCATAAAGCACTGTCCCAAGAATGAAGATGCTGGATGTGACATGGCTCCCTTCCAAGTTTCCTTTGGATAGGCCCGTCACAAGATTTCCTCCAGTAGCTATAAAATCTTAAAGTGTAGACTCATATTTCAAAATATTCCTCATAGCAAAATTGTAAGTTTTAACATGGTCTGAGCAAAGTCATAAAATGAGAGCTTGATCTTTTAGCTCCATAAGACTCTTCAATTTCTAGACAATTCGATCCATAATCCCAACAATAGAAATGTTGTCTTCCTCTCTAACTCCTTTACCCTCTTCTCAAGATTCCTGATTTTCTTCTCCATTCCTCCCTCTTCTCTCCTTTATATTTTTCTTACCATTTAGATACAGTCTTCTTTTTTGCCCTAAAGATATTTAAAACCACAGACACCAGTAATATATGAATACAGTCATTGTAGGGGTGCTGGGGCAGGGGATCCCCTCAATAATATAAATTTTCAATTCCTTTCCTAGCTGTAGTCACAGTTATCACAGTTATTGGGGTTTGGGTTTTGTTCTCTCTTCCTCTGTTACCCAAAGTGAGGTCTGAGGAATGCCAGCATTAGTGTCCTTGGGGGACTCTTTTGAAATGCAAAATCTACATTTTAGTAAAGTCCCAGACAATTCGTATGTTGGGATTGAGTTTGAGAAGTGTTTCTGCTCTACACCAGTAGCTTCCAAACTTTTTGGATTGTTTGTTCCATCTGTCAAAGAATCTCGATTCTATATTCTGAAGATATATACTTAAGCTGCTGATAATGAGTGTGCTCATATATATATATATATATATATATATGTATATATACACACACACATATGTCTGTATATAACATACATATATATATATATATATATATATATATATATATATGCTTTTCTATCAATGTTAAATATTGTTGCAGAAATAAATTCTGGCCTTTTACCCAGGAAGGGGAAGAAGAAGCAGTACTCTTGGAATGGTGATGTCAGGAAAGCTTTGTTACTCATGCATGAGGTCTCAGACCTGGGAAGTCCCATAAGGTCTGAGCACTGGTCTAGAGTCAGAGAATTTCTTTTATATACAACCACTTTACATTGATAAAGTTGGTTAGTTAGCATACAAATTCTTTTTTTTTTTTTTATAAAGGGATGTTTTATTTTATTTATTTATTTTGTTTGTTTGTTTTGTTCATACATGCACTGGGTACAGTCAGAAGCACAGGAGGGTGAGAGAATTCACCAGAGCAGGGAGCAGAACAGGCAGAAGGACCGAAGTACACTGCTGAGGGGAGCAGCGGGCGGCAGGAGAAGTCTGCGCGCCATGTGGGACCCTCCTCCGGTGGCCGGGGAGCAGCCGGGGATTGAACCGGCGCCACAGAGGCCGCGGGCAGCTTCGCAACCCAGCGCTCAACCGCTGCGCCACCGGGGAGGCCCAGCATACAAATTCTTGACACAGATAAGGGGAAGGATACAAATCTTCCAGGATGGCCTGGGAGATCAATCAGCCTAGCAGGCTGCCAGACCTTGTTTAGATATGCTTATTAAGAAAGCAAACTTATTATTTACTTTACATTTCTAGGTCTATGACTCTTTAACAGGGAAAGATTTCTTTTTCTTAGCAGTTCCCTTTCAATAGCAGTTCAGTTTCTTGTAGACAACATATAGTTGAGGCTTGTTTTTTAAATTCACTTTGACAGTGTCTGTCTTAAGTGGTATGTTTAGACCAATTACATTTAAAATGATTATTGATGTAGCCGATTACCATCTACCTGATTTATAACTATATTCAATTCATTTGCCTTGTTTTTGGTTTTCATCTTCTACTGTATTTCTGCCTTCTCTGGTTTTAAATGAGCATTTTTATGATTCTGTTTTCTTTCATGTCTTAACATATCAATTAGGCTTTAAAATTTTTTTCCCTCTTTTTATTTTATTTATATATATTTTATGATGGAGGACAGGAATAAAAAAAACTGAAAAGGAGGTGTGTCACAAGACCAGAAACCTGGCTCACACAAGGAGGTGGGGGTAGATGGGATTAACATAGTCATTGACACAGCTATGGAAACCAAGACCCTTAGGCGCCAAGCCTAGATTACAAAGCATAAAATCCAAGCAGGTATCAGACTGCTGTCTAGAGCACAGGCCTGAGGGTAAAGATATGGATATTGAGCCCATTGTGGAATCTCTGGCCCCTTTGGATTCTGCATAGTTATCCAAAATCAGCAACAAACCAAGGCTCACAAGGAGTGAGCCCCTCTCGAACAGAAGAAGACTTTATCAGTGCAGTCTCTGCACAGGTTTGGAGCTGCTCTCCTACTGCCCACCTGTGTGTGACTTTGCAGGTGCCTCTTTTCACCAACTCTTTCCTGCAGGGCAGTAGCCTCCTGCCTGCCCATGACCTGCACCATGCGGGGACTTCTCTTCACTGACCTCCCTCAGTGGAGGCAGCTCTCCTCAAGGGCTCCTCCTGCAGCCATGTAGGCCTCTGTCAGCAAACCTGTCTCTCTGGGGCAGCTATTCCTGCCTGCTTGTGTCTATGCAAGTGTCTTTAATTTTTATCCTTCCTGTTCTTTAAATATAATTAATGTCTTTAAATAAAACTAAATATAACTAATGTCTCTGTCTCGCTGAAACAGAAGCTGTAGTGAAACCTTTCCCAGAGTGAACCCAAGGTCTCTGCACTGCAAACCCACTGACTCCAATAGGGACGATACTTTACATCATTCTTCCTTTCTGTACAATGTTTGCTTTCTCCTCGCAGATGTAGTCCCCATAGAATTCCCACCACCAATTCACTGGTGCGCCATCACCATAGTCCCTTGTGCTCTTTCCTCCCCTGTTTTAATCCCTCTCCCTCCCTCTCCCCTACAGAGTATCTCTGATTTATAGTTGCCTGTTAATTTTGTTTTTTTAATTTATTATAATAATAATAATTATTATTTTTTCCTGATCCCTTATTTGGTTCCCCTGTGTTCCTCCTATAAGTGAAACCATCTGATATTTTTCTTTGTCCTTCTTACTTATTTCACTGCACATAATCCCTTTCAGCTCCATCAATGCTGCTGTGAATGGCATGAGTTTATCTTTTTTGATTGCTGAGTAATATTTCAATTATGCTTTTTACAACTGTTTTTAGTGGTCATTCACAAATTGTGATATTCACTTGCATTGAATCCAAGTTCATTTTCAAATGACATCACACCACTTCCTGGGTAGTTCAAGAACCTCATAGTAATAGGATATTCCCAATCCTTCCTCCCACCCTTTAAAATGTTGCTATCTTCATTATCCATAAACTATTATAACTGAATCCATTGCAGATAATAACTTGAAAGAAGCTGCTATTAAGAAGAAAATAAAAGATTTTGTTTCCTTTCTTTATGAAGATCTTGGTTTCTGACCTACACAGTTTTCCTGCCCTCTGAAGAACATTATAATATTTCTTGCAAGACAAGTGTACTGGTGACAAACTCCTTCCGTTCTTATTTATTTAAGAAATCCTAGTATTTATTTCTACTTCCTTTGGAAGTCTACTTTTGTAGATACAGAATTGTTAATCTTTGTCAATCTTCTTTCCAAGAGGAAGGTCCAGTTCTTTACCCCCTCAGGAGACGGTCTCATGCAAAGAAAACCCTCCTGAGAAGCTTTGAAAACCTTCCACTGAGCAGTATATTCATTTTCAGTGGAACTTATTGGGGTGGGGGTTATGGTGAATGGATTTCTGAGCTGTAATTTTCATCTCTTTTGCTTACAGTAGAAACTAATTCATTCATATTTGTTTTCTAATATAAACAGAAAGCTGCTACCACTTTTCAGATTCCAAGCTAACAGAGATTTGGAGTTTTTTTTTTTTAATTAATAAATTTTATTTTTATATTCCCCATACAATTGCAATCCCCCCATTCTGACCCCAATCCCTCCCCTCCCGCCCCCCACCCCCCAAAACGTGTCTCTGGTTCATAGTTTTTGTTGATTTTGACTTTCACTTTCTTATAGTTATTCATTTTCCTGGTCCCTTATTTAAGTTTTCTAGATTCCTGCTATGAGTGAGACCATCCGGTATTTTTCTTTTTCTTTCTGGCTTATTTCGCTGAGCATGATCCCTTCCAGCGCCATCCATGTTGCTGCAAATTGCATGTGTTTATCTTTTTTGAATGCTGAGTAATATTCCATGGTGTATATGGACCACATCTTCTTGATCCAGTCATCTATTTTTGGGCATTTGGGCTGATTCCAAAGCTTAGCTATTGTAAATAGTGCTGCTATAAACATAGGGGTGCAGGTGTTCTTTGGAATTGATGTTTCTGTGTCCTTTTGTTAGGGGGAAAGGATGTCCTGAGATAATCTCATACAGGCTTTGTGGACTCCACCCCCACTCCAGACTAAAGCCATCAGGACATTGGGAAAGACAAATCCCATCACCACCAAGGGGAGGGTGGCTGGGACCTGAGGGTGGAGTTGGGCAGCCAGGTTGGATATAAAAACCAGACACGTGGGCCTTCCTCCCTCTCTGGCTCGCGATCGCTCGCCTCCTGGCTTCACCGCTCCTGGCTGGCGGCCAACTCTGAGAGCGCCATTTTGGGGTTCCTGATCGGCGGATCGGGTAGGACTCATTTAAAACTTTGTCTCCCACTCTTCTCCCTGAGCTGTACATTTCCTCATTTCCCCTTCCCTTTGTAAATAAACCTTTTATTAACCTTTCACGTGTGCCTGCAGTAGAGCATTGATAAGTCCTTTTAAGCGCGCGGGTGAGGACCCACAGTCAGGCACCCCGTTTTGTATCGGGGTTGCTCTACAACACTTTGGGTAAATACCTAGGAGTGGAATTGCTGGATCCTGTGGAAGCTCTATGTTTAGTAGGTCCAGAAATCTCCACACAGCTCTCCATAGTGGTTGGACCAGTTTGCACTCCCACCAACAGAGCAGGAGATTTCCTTTTTCTCCACAACCTCGCCAACATTTGTTGTTGCTAGTTTTTTTAATATGTGCCATTCTCACTGGTGTAAGATGGTATCTCATGGTAGTTTTGATTTGCATTTCCCTGATTTTTAGCCATTAGAATAATAATTACAAAAGATCTGATAACACACAAACTGCTTCTACAAACATCTTTTAATCTTCACCACTGTGCTGTGAAGTGGGCAATCTTTTCTTTATGTTATAAGTGAAGGACTGAAAGCTCAGAGCATGTAAATAACTTACCCAAAGTTCCAGTGCCAAGGAAGGGTAGAAGGGAAAATTGTTTCCAGCTCCGTAACTGCAGTGCACCATTTCTATAGCACTGTACCAGCTTTCTGACTTTATGAACTAATTTCCTTCTACCTCTCCCTGAGATAACCAACCCATTTGCTTCTCTGCCTCTGAGTTGCCTAAACCAGCATAGCTCCTATGGCTTTCAAACTAAAGAGCTGGTTAAAACTATTACCAGCCGACTCCGACTAAGCCAGCCATCTGGTCACCATCTTGACTGGGTTATACCCGACTTTGGATCATGGGCATATGTGAGACAGTAGCAGGAAGGTCTTGCCAGTTCTTCATCATCTAGGCCTGTTATTGATCAATCGGACTCCTGGCTTTTTGGTTTTGAGCGAGTGGACACATGCTTGTGTGTCTGTTTCAGTTTATTATACGTACACGTTTCTCCTAAAAGAAGGTAAGTTTTTTAAAACACAAAAATAGAGTAAGAAAATTGATTCATCTTCTAGTAAGGCATTTAAGAATTCAAACAAGAAGAAATAGAATGTGAGGTCGGAGGTCATAAGAAAATCCACAAAGGACTAAGTAAATGAATAAGTATGTTCACCAAACTAAACCAGGGTGCCCTTTCTTGGGGTTGTATCTTTGTTAAAGACATTTTATACATCTTCACATAACCACTTAATTTGCATTTCTTATCATGGTTTGCTAGAACTTTTCAGGATTTTGCTTCCCTGCTGTTTTTACGACAGGCTTGACAATCATTTAGCTTTGCTGCTGATAATGAGCGTGCTAAAAGGCGCATTTTCCGCATCTGCTCTCCACACAACGGCCAATGTGGTTGTACAGCGGGGTGTGCTAACACCCTCTCTGGAAAGCACAGTGGGCCCAGAGAAGCCTGGTAAGTTGAAATGTTTGAATGCTTCAGTTAACTTTTACTGAACTTGCTTGGAAGAGTTAAGTGGGCCTTTCTCAAGCTCCTTCTCCACACTTGGGATTTCAAAGGCTTAGCTCTGTTGAGCCTTCCTCACCCACCACCCACCCACTCCCTTCCTACTAAAGCTCATGATAGGGGCTCCCAGAGGAGATCAAACACTATCTTTGTTGGGCACAGTTTCTGCAATGCCGGTTAAATAAACTCTAGAGAGCTGCTGTGCATTATATCCAGTTAGTACTGTGTAGTTCACTTAAAAACTGAGAGTACGTCTCATGTTAAGTGTTCTTACCATGCACACAAAAATTAAAAACAAACAGACAAAACTTTGCCCTCAGCCTCTGTTCTCTTTGTTGTGATTTCAGTATAAGATCACAACTTTCCTCTAACATTTCTACCTCCTTTATTTATTACAAAACAAAACACTTTTTCTAACAGTCCCCAATGGAGGAGCTCACTATTCATGGCTGCTGCACCTTAAAAACTCACAAATGAGAAAGATGTAGGTCACAAGTTGCTCCATGTCCATGTATTCAAATGCTGCAGTAAGGGGATGAGAGGCTCAGAAGCAATTAATGTGTTTAGGCCAGAGATAAGGAAAAGTCAGTATTTGATAAAATGTTACAATTTCCTTGTGACACATTTCTATATAGTCTTCTATACTTTGTGATTTTAAGTAGAATTATTATTCGCCAAAATTTGATGTTTTGAGATTTGTAAAGATTCAAAACAGTATAATAATTCGAACAGTGGTTAAATGAACCAGTCCACAGTTGACCTTCTTAAGATATTTATGTATCTTATTGGTAAGAACAGGGAAGAGAAAATGGTGTAAAGCTAACTTATGGGCTGGGTGATTCTGGCTCTGCCATTTGGAGCCCTTGGGATGCATCGTTGGAATATTCTAGCATCAGGTCCCATTGTTGTAGAATGAAAAACCACAATCCATTGAATCCCTAAGACTCTAAGAGCTTGGATTTATTGAAAAGTTAAACAAAGCTTAGCAATGGATTCCACAGTCCTTGCTGCTTTTCTCTCTTGTACCACATCTGAGAGGTGGCACCATTAAACACTAGGATTTGAAGAACCTAAACACCAAAGAAGAAGTTGATTTTGTATGTAGAGTCAAGCTCTGCTGCTTGACTGTTTTTATGTCTGGGTCCTGGGAGCCTTCTCTGTCCAGCCTCCTAGCTGGGTCTGCTGTGTGGAACGACTCACTCACCCTGTCACGTCAGCACCATTTTGGCGGAAGGCCTCTGGAGCAGCTGCTGCCCAGGAGGGCTCTGCTCATGCCCTAAGCTGACACATGACAACTTCTATTAGGCTGAGGTCCTCCATGGGAAGCCAATGGGCCCTACCAACCATCTCCCTTCTGTCTCTCCATCTGCTTGCTCCCAGGGAGGTGGTGGCAGGGCTTAGGTTAAGAGTGCATCCGAGGCAAGGACATGGCCTAGAGCTGAAGTGCTTGTGGGCTCCCTCTTTGTCACATGCTGTCTGGCAGGGGAAAACCTGTCCCTTAGGAGGAGATGGGGCGACTCAGACTTCCCCCTGCTGAGGGTGTCCAGGCCTCCTCACACTCTCCCTGCCAGAAGCCTCACACTGCTTGGGTTAAACATGACCAGGTGTTTCCACAGAAGGCAGTGCCAGAGGATTCTTGGCATGTTCTCTGCACTTGTTTGAATGTTGTGGTTTTAGTATTTGTTCTGATTCTGGTGTGTGTGTGTGTGTTATAAGTCCCTGTCCAGTGTCTCCCAGCATGTTTTGAAACATCTGACAGGAAGAGCAACAACACGTGGTGGGGTGGAGCTGGGCAGGCTGGGAGGGGCAGGGCTGGGGGCCTGGAGGCCTGAGAGGGGCCAGGCCATGTGTTCTGCTGGTTAGTGCATTGGGC
This sequence comes from Talpa occidentalis, assembly GCF_014898055.3. Lineage (NCBI taxonomy): Eukaryota > Metazoa > Chordata > Mammalia > Eulipotyphla > Talpidae > Talpa > Talpa occidentalis. The sequence continues at coordinate 135,750,348 of NW_023603184.1, forward strand.
TGGTAAGGCGGGAGGCTGCTGTGCTGGGATCCCCTTCTCAGCCAGGGCTCCCTCACACTGCAGCTTGAAGGGAGCAGGTTTGAGCAGTGACGTGATTTGATGCTTTCACTATCTGAAGATGAAAATGAGGCTAAGAGAGAGGCAGTGGCCTGGGAAAGGCCCATCTGAACCACCAAAATCTAGGCTGTAGGTGTGTCGGTCCTTACCTGTCAGTCTTTGGTGTCTATTCAACGAATAAGCCAGCCCAAGCCCTCAGCATCTGTGCCTACATGGTGCTGCCTTCTTCATCAGCGAAGACCTGAAGGTCTCTTATAGTTAGGGAGACTATCTGTCTCCATTGCTCCCACCCTGTCCTTGTCCTATCCCTCTTAAATTGAAACAGTTTAGACAATAACCAATAGGGACTTCCTTCTAGGATGCAGCTTCTTCAAACAGAATATTCCTGGACCAAAGAGTAGCTGCTGAAGCCACCAGCTCAAAACTTCATGAAGCTTCCAGTTGAGCTTTTGGTGGCAGGTAGCGGGAGACCTGGTAGACGGGTACATGAATGGCCTTGACCAGGACGACTGCAGTCTAACAAAGGGCTTCAAAAGCAACTTTCTAGGACTCATTTTCCTCGTTTGCCAAATGAAGGAATTATCTGGGTGGTTCTTAAGGCTCACAACAGCTCAAAAATCTGCATCTCAGGGAATTTCAGCAGGCACCCCTCTTTCCATGTCTCTCACTAGCTTCCATGTCTCTGCATGGATGTGACTGGGGGCACATCTGAGGGCACTGTGGAGACTGCATGGGCAGGGGCCCCATGTGAGAGGTAGCAGCCTTTCAGCCGGGACTGCAGGTAAACTTGCCCATCCCCCTTTGTTTCTGCTTCCCAGATTACACAGGGCTTGGGAACAGGCCAAGAACATATGGTGATGCTGAACTACCATTTCCAAAGGGGGCACGCCTGATGTCTCTATAGAAGGCTGTTCTCTAGTGGTGCTCTCCCAGAAAGGAGGCAAAGGAGTCCCCATCTGTCAGACTCTGATTTGGTGCCTGATCTTGGGAGAATATGGTCTTCCTGGGGGAGTTGACTTTTGGACACCCTCATTGTCCTTCCAGTCCAGGAGATGCCACCTCCAGTTGCACCTGTGAGCTCTATGGCCCTTCATTGGCTTCGCTGGTGCCAGATAACCGGGGTCCAAGCCCTGATCCAATTACTCTGCTGTGCCACATTCAGCAAGTCTCTATTCCCCTCTCTCCCATTCTCTCTTCTCATTTGCAGAGGGTGGGGGGATGGAAAGCAGCACTCCCCGCAAAGCGATTCTGAGGATTCGTTGAGAATCCTGGCCACACATGGAATGCAGTGCCTACCCTAAGACATAGTGCCATCATTGAGAACACGTTGGATGTTTGGGCTTTAGCATTCTTTGGTCCAATGCAAGGGTCCCGCGGCTTAATGAGTGACCACAAACCCATTCAATGCACTTGCTGGAGAAGGCAGGGCTTCCAGCCTGTGTGGCAGGAGGAAAAAGAATCCTGCCGTCCACACTGGGACCGCTGTTCTCATCAGTGAGTCACTGCTAGTGGGCCTGGGGACATCCTGGCCTTCGAAGGGGGAGCCCGCGCCCGAGCTGCGAGCAAACTTGGCTCTGATGGGTGGTTCTCAGGCTCCCCTCTCGCTGCCAGGGGAGAGAGAGTCAGTAGGCTGTGAGGGACTATCAGGTTCTTATTATTCTGATGTGTTTATGGCAGCAAGTAAAATTCGTTAGGTCATTTACGAACTTTGCTTCCATTCTCACACAGCTGGTCCTCTTTAAGCAGGCTGTGCATGATCGAGAAGGAATTTAGCACAGGCAGAGGCCCCTTCTCCTCCTCTAGACCTCGGGGGCTCATTTAGGAAGGCCAGAGAGAAGTGGCAGGTGAGGCTGCTGGTCTATCAGTGTCAGCACGTGAGACAACTTTGAGAGGTCTGGCCCACTTGGTCATGGGCCAGAGAGACGAGGGTCCTTCTAGGACTCGGCCATGCACCAGGAGGATGAGAGCAGAACCGACCCAGCTGGATGAGGTCCTGAGTCCCAGCTATCTCTGAGGTACACAGGCTCTCCCCTTTTGATCTTTGCTGGCACATACATAATCTCGAAGAAGTCCAGCTCCCTAAAGAGAAACTTACGTCCCCAGAGGGCATCAAGAGGATAACTGTCCACATTGGGGGTAAAGGATGTCACATCTCATGGCCCTCTGACACTGCTTCCATTTATCAACAAAAGAAAAGATTTGTTTTACACCAAACTAACTTAAAGTAGTCTAAGGCAAGGCTTTAGCATCATTCAAGACCCCGATGTAAAACAGACATGGGCATGGTCTCGACTCTAACACATACCAGCTGTGGACCCTAAGCCTGAGTCCTCACCACCCAGTGAGGACAATGGCTTCACCAAGTCCTGCTGGCAAGCAGACATGAGCCACGGCACGTGCTAAGGGTGTTAAGTCTGCAGTTAGGTGCCCTCCTGCTCTTCCTATCCTGTCTGAATCCCTTGTAGTTTTCTCTTTCCCCTTCAGGAACTCTCTGAATTGATAGTCCATGGTCAGAAAAAAGACCACCGGGGAAGAATGAACCACATGGGAGGGGCAGCCCAGCACCAGCTCCTCTTCTCTGAAGTAGATGTGGGTGATGGACCTGGTTAAAGGGAAATCATCTCACCCAGGTGCCAAATAGGCCAGGTTCTCTGTGTTCAAGCTATGGAAAGGTCATTAGAGAGATAAGCCTGGAAAAGCTGTTCTCTGGTACCAGGAAGACCAGGGCAGGTGTGAAGGACAGAGGCAGGTTAGGTACAAGGATGTTCCTAACAGGGTCAGAGGGTGAAATATTGACATGGATGTGATTGAAATAAGGGGTGCGCTCCCCCAGGAGGGCTGTCACCATGGGAAGTTCATGTGTATGGGCTGGGAAGGGGGTTCTCCATGGGGAGGCAGGGGATGACTGATTTTACCAGGCACAGAGCCTTCTGAGGAGTCTGTCACCTGCTCTTCAAGTGCATTGCATTATGGCTCTTATCAACTAGAAAACCATCTCTCTTTTTTTAAGATTTATTTATTTATACAAGAACTGGGGTACAGGTCAGAGGCACGGGAGGGTGAGAGAATTCACCAGAGACAGAGCAGGGAGCAGAACAGGCAGATGGACCAAAGACACTGCTGAGGGAAGCAGTGGGCGAGGCAGAAGAGGTCTGCCATGCCATGTGGGTTTCTCCCTGGCCAGCTGGGAATTGAACCCGTGCTGCAGAAGCTGCAGACAGCTTCACAGCACAGCGCTCAACCCACTGCACCACTGGGGAGGCCTTGAAAAACCATCTTAACTAATTTACTTTGCAGATAGAAAAGAATTCCCAGAGACCTTATGCCCCAAAGTGACAGAAGCTGAGCTTGTGCAAAAGTATAGACCTTGACTTCCAGCCTAGTGGTATGTGGATGACAACATCCAAGATGGTGCCCAATGGTCCAGCTTCTCCTTGTGTCCACACACTTGTGTAATCCTCTCACCTTGAACATGGACTTAACCACTTGTTTCTAGTGAATAAAATGCAACAAAGAAACAGGGTGTCTCTTCTAAGAGTAGGTAACAAGAAGACTGTCTTGTCTTGGAAACCTCCTTCCCTCTCTTCTGTTCTCTCTCCAGGCATTTCATAAAGATGTGCCTATTAAGAATTACACTATCCATAAACCGGGACTTTGGTATGAGAAGGACTAGATCCCATCTCTTCAGAGGGGTGGCAACACCTGAATGATCAGTGAGAACACAGTCTGGGGTTCAATGCACATCAACAGTCACACGCAGATGACTTCAGTCTCCCCACCCAACTCCAAGCACATGAAGTCATTCAGCATCTAAGCGGCTGTCCTCATCTGTGGTACTGCAACTGTTTGCTCAGTAGCCAGAATAATCAAAGCAGCCAGGTCTCTGCCAGGGCTGAAAGAAGGAGAAAGGTTAGGGGCTCGGTTCACCAGATGGGAGAAGCCTGGTGAATCTTTGGGCTTTGTTCTTACCCTGAATGACAAGGCACCAACAAATGTGGGCTGCCCCTAGGCATCTGACCTTTTCATCCTTGGGAATCTGTGGTCTTAGGGGAAGAATGACATAATGGCCCTCTGTTCTTAGTGGACTCCGCTGGGCTAATGAGGGACTTGTAAAAGCTCTGGGTGGGCAAGGGTCCTCTGAAGGTCAACATGCCCATTCTCCTGTCTCCAGGAAGGGCAGCTAATTATCAACTTTTTGCGTCAGAGAAGCAATAAGAAGAAGGTGAGTCTGACTTTCACTTAAGAGGGACAGGAAGGAAGGTTCAGCTTCCTTGGTTAATAATGCAGTACTGCATGTCCCTGACAGTCAGTTCTTCCTGCTTCTATTTTCATTCAAAAGTCCCCTGTTTCAGCCCTTGTCTTTATTCTAGGTGAGGCTCAGCTGCTCCTGGAGATGAACATCTTTCTACCCGTCAGATAATTGCTTTTGGCCCCGGCCACAGTGATACTCTTTCAGATTTCATCTTGAAGATTTTCATGAATAACAGAATCTACCTTACCTAGGTCTGGATAAGGTATGGGCGGTGAGGAGGTGATAACAAACACAGAGGTGACGCATGGCAGAAGCGTCTGTGCTTTGAGGGTCCTTGGGGTTTACGTGACTTTGCTGAACTGAATAAACTCTGAGAAGGTGATTGATCTAGAGATCACCAGATCACGGCAGATCACAGTCCAGTATCTGGACCTATGCCTTGCTGTCTTGTTGTCTTTCCAAAGATTTGAGTTCATCATCTTGAATCACTAGACAGAACATGACTGTTAGCTTTTCTGGAAAGAAAAAGAGGACAAAAAGAAATCCCATCCCCTTCCTAAAAAATAAAGGAGAGTGAAAAGGCTCTTTGGGCTTGTTAAACAGGCTGTTACGAGACTTCTTGGACTTCAAATAGCTTTTACCAAATAACATTTTGTTGAGTTAAGTGTAAATGAATCAGAAACATATGGATAAAATTTCCTTGAAAATACACAAGGGGTTCAGAATCAAGGAGGGTCACCCTCACTCCCAGCCCAGCCCACCCCCTCCAGCCCCAGGCTCGGCCGGGAGCTCCCGCCTCTCCCTGGGCTCACTGAGGGGATTGCTCACCCAGCGGCCACCCAGCAAGCTCCTCGCTGCTCCCCTGGAATTCTTCCTCTTCTCTTGTGGTTTAGTGGCCAAGTGACTGGGGTGGGCTGAGAGAAGAAAGGTCAACTGGTGAGAGAGATGAATGAGCAGAGGATGGGAGGTGCAGGGATGTCGGCCCCTGAGCCTGTGCTGTGCGCTGTGCCGACGGCTCCTTGCTGGCTTCAGATGCAGGACTCTTTGGAAAGCAGTTCAAGACGCCCCCCCCACCCCCATTTTTTTAAGCAATACGAAATTCTCTTGACCCATGCTAACTGTTTTGTGTTTTCCAGGTTGCCAGGGTTTTCTGGAGCTTGTTCCTTATTCCGGAATAGCCATGTTGCACTCCTAAGAAAAGGCACTTGGGAACGGAGGTCATGCTGAGGGACTGACTCAGCTCGTCAGAACACCTTTCCCTTGCTGCACGCTAAGTTGCTCTCCTCCTGTGCTAGGTAAAGTGGCCACTCAGGCGAGATGGAAAGACCCCTCTGAGGGCCTGCAGTTCCGCAGCCAGCACAGCTTCATGGGGTTGGTCCTGATGGAGCCATGTCTGCCGTGGTCGGGTTCCATCCCCAGTCCTGCCCTCTGCAGGCGTGGCTCTTGCCCTGGCACAGCTGACCAGGGTGTACTGTCACCACCTGTGGACAATCTCCACATCCTTGCCACCATCATACTGTCTGAGTTTGTGTCTCACCAAAACATCCCTTGAGTTAGGGATTTGAGTGCAAGAGTTGATTTATGAGGTGATTCCAGGAAAGAAAGGCACGTGTCGGCAAGCCGGGTGCCCATGTGGGCACTGGGCTCCATGCTAATGGAGACCCTCTGAGAGGCCCTCACCTGCTAAGAAGCCAGGAGACCCACCCCTCCCTGCTCCCGGGACAGTGGCCCCCATGTTCAGCCTACTCCCTGTGTGGACACGTCATGTTCTCAAAGCTGGAGGAAGTCCTGGGGCAGAGAAATGCGGAGGCTCAGGGAGGGAGTTGATGGAGTCCCTGTGGCCTCCTACAGACACTGGGGTAGACCTCACTCGCCCTCACTGCCCCTGCCTAATGACCCACTTCTGGCTCTACCCTGGGATGTAGTAGGATAGAGGGAGCACTTGTTTGTGGGTGCCAGGGAGCTGAAGGTTAGGTCTGTGTTTGCACTACCTGCTGGGCTGCTGCTCAGAGCATCTGGCGCAAGAGTGGCTGTTGTCACGGTCCAAGGAGCCCCTGAGAGACACAGCTGGGCTGAGCTCTCCCACTGGCTTGGCCTTCAGTTCCCAGGCTGGCATAGCCACCTGGAACTTTGGTTTGGGGTCTTTTTACTTTCCCTGCCTGGGAACACTGGTCATCCTGGGAGCCAGGTCATTTATCTGCAAGGCCCATGGGAGAGGAAGAGAGGAAGAAGGACCAGTGCATCGAAATGGTGTCCTCCGCCCTCTGAGGGGTGCTAGGCAGCGTTGTGCCAAAGGATATGTTGAAGAGAGCTTCATGGTCAGGGAAGACAGGAAAAGAGACAGGTGAAGAGTCATGTTTGGCCATCTCCTTTCTCTTCTTCCAGATGATTCACACCATCATCACTTCCCATCTCTGATCCTTGGGCTCATAGTCAGCCCCGAGTCTTTCCTGCTCTCTTGGCTGGAAACAGATGCAGCCTGACAGATGTCTCCTTCAGGAACTGTGACCTCTTCACGCCCACCCCAGGCAGCCACTCCCTTCCAGGCTCTCAAAGAGAAGAGCACTTCACAGACTTCCTGGGGATGCCAGCCTCTCCCACATACATCCCTGCATGTCCACCCAGATGCCGTGTTTCCTGTCCCTATGGCAGCCCCTCCTGCCTGAAGCTCCTCAGTCTCCTTCTGGCTCCTACCATTTGAGCAGATAGTACAGTCACCCCTTGGGGGCATCTAGACACCTGTGAGACAGCAGGACCCTTCACCCCTCTTAGGAGGACCCCTCACCCCTCTTAGGAGGCTTCTTCAACCTCACAGGGCCCGCCCCCTCTTCCGCTCTCATCTATTAGAGATGGTCCCCTCTCATGTCTGAAGGAGATGGTGAGGACCAACCGAGGCCATGTGGATGAAAGTGCATCATCACCCACAAAGTCTCCAGAAACAGAGGGGATCATGTGATCCATTTACAGCTCAGCACTGAGTCCCCAACAAGTTCACCTGTTGTGTGGATATGGGACCAGTTCCATCTGGTTGGGGTGCCCACACTACCATCGTAGGTTATAGGTTCAAACATTTGCAAATGTGTGTTTTCACGTCATACCCACTACCAAAGCCCAGTGATGTATGTCCATTTTCTATTTTCCAAAGCACTTGGTTTGGGGCTCAGGCCCATGGGCTGATAGCAAAGAAGTAACTAGTAATTGGCTCCTCGGACGACAGTCCCTGGAGCTCTCTGGAGGGTGAACCCCGAGTTCTCAGGGGGCTGCAGGAGGGGACTGGCATGGGGAGAGGAGAGCAGGTCCTGTGGGCCAGTACAGCTGAGGAAGCCCCCTCTGGGCAGGCAGTGCATGGACACCCCCTCTGGCCAGCTGAAAGCTTGTGGGGATGTGGGTGCCTCCCCTCCCTGTCCAAACCCATCCCTCTCATGCTGTTTCCCCCACCTTCTTCCTCCCAGCATCCCCAGCACACCCACCTAACACACATATGAAGGCTTCCTGGGGTGCCATGTGGCACCCTTTATGGCTCAGGGCTCCCAGGTCTGTGGCAGGTCCTGGACAAGCCCCTGCTGGAACAAGAAGCCCATCCTGCCAAGCGTGCAGGTGGCAGGTGGATGAAGGTGTTGCAAGGTGGGGCCAATAACATGATGAGGACCAGCATGGCCCTGTCTCAAGAGGCAGCTGCTCCTGGGTGGAGGAGCCAGGCAGCAGGGCATGCTGTCCATGCGCAGGAAGGGCGGGCATTGCCTTGGACAGCGCAAGGAAGGAGATTCAGGTGGGGTCCCTGTGGGGCCCTGCAGGAACTGACCATGTGATCTTCCATAGCTACCCCACTGCCAAGGACCTCTCCTTGATGGGGGCGGGGTACATATTGGAGACGGTGGTCACATGAGCACCCGTAGACCAGACTAACATCTTTAAAGAAAATTGATTGGCCTAAAACGAGGTTGTTAAACTGTGGTCTTTGGTGAGAGGTGTCTGTTGTGCTGGCACCCCTGAGAGATCTGTTGGGGGAATAGGATGGAGACCAGTCTCTTATGATCCTACTTTTAGGTCTCCTAGCAACTCCTTGGGGGGATTTTCCGCATTTTTTTCCCTGCACTAAAGAGGACCTTTGATCTGGCGCAGTGGTTTTCAGTGAGTAATGGGCATGTGGTTCCGAGTTGCTGCGGTGCCCCAGCTGGCTGGAGCGGGCAGCCACCAGTGGTCCCAGGGCCTGAGGTGTGGAGGCCACAGGCCTGCAGGGTGGGCCAGGCTCACAAGTCGGCTCCAAGGTGGGTGTCTGTTTAGTGCGTTTCCAGGAGCATCAGAAAATATTCACAATGCCCAGTCTCCCCGGTGTCTGAGATTCCCCTGAGCTTTTCTCACTGCTGTGCACAGAATATGACTCAGCCTTCCCATTAGCTGGGTGAATGAACAAATGTATTCATTTATCGCGTCCTGATGGCTTCCGTCTTCCATCCTCAGAGAGAAAGCTCGGCGCTGTAGTCATTCAGCTCACACTGTGGCTGGGCTTAACTGTTCAAGCCGCTGTCTTATCCTGTGGGCAGCTGGTTGCTGGGTTCTGGGACAGGGTGGGAGCCACACAGTTGGCCAGGGATGTGGGCAGAAGAATGGCAAGAAGAAGGACCACATTCGGCAAAAGCATTTCCTTTGTATGGACAACCTGGAGGGGGCCCCCTGGATGCTCTTCAGGGAAGGACTTGCTGCCCAGCTGGGGGCGTGAGGTCAACAGATGGTTTCCAGCTGTCAGCTCCTGCAGGTCAGCCTCAGCTGCAAAGAGCCACTTTGGCCAAGGTCATGCCCTCGTCAGGGCAGCCCAGCTTCCTGAGTGAGTGAGCCGGGGCCAGGCCCGTCAGGTCTGCATGTTTGGGGTGCTTGAACAGCAGGCTCCCTAGAGCTGCCCGTGGCATGTCTGGTCTGTGGCTGCAACACAGCTCCATTTCTCCCTCTCCCAGCCCTGCTTCTTCTACCTCCTTCCTTTTGCAAATGTTGATCTGTAATAAACAGCAAACACCCACACCCATCTCAGAGGCTCCTCCAGAGAGCCCAGCTGGGAGGCCCTACATCACGGAGCTCCCTGGGGGGGTTTCTGAGTCACCCTCCAGGCCTACTCCCAGCCCTCAGGCAGCTTACTGGCCAGAGGGGCAAGTAGGCAGGTGCAGCACTCCCAAATACCTTCGGACAAATCAATTCAGTACCTATCAGAGTGTGTGTGTTTCAGAGACAGCTGTCTAGAAGCATCCAGGTGCCCCGAACAAACATATCATGTCCGTGCCTGCCTCAGGGCCTTTGCCCTTACTGTTCATTCTGCTTGGAGTGTTGGATTTGTGTCTAAATGTCACTTCTCAGAGAGTTCTTCCATGACTCCCCAAACGAAAGGACCCGCTATGCAACTCGCAGTCACCCCGTCATGTACTGTGTGGTTTGTTATTTCCTGCTATAGTGAAAATCAAAGATAAACTTTAGATGCTTGTTTTTTCCTGCCTGTTTTGCCCCACTAAACATAAAACCCCATGACAGCTAGGTCCTTAGGATCTTGCAGGGCATCCTGAGCCAGCACCCTAGATAATACATGGAATGGACAAATATGTATTGAGTGGCAGTAATAGAATCTAGTTGGAATTTAATAATATTTTCCTTCTAGTATATTCATTTTTAATTTTTTTTTCTAGTTAAGTGATACTGGCTTTTACTTAGAGCAGGGTTAGATAATTTCTTTCTGCAAAAAATTTGAGCTACTTGGTAAATGTTTTTGACTTTGCTGCCATCAAGTCTCTATTGCAATCACTTAACTCTGCCGCGGTACTGCAAAAGTGGCCACAGACAATATGTAAACAAATGAGCATGGCTGTGTTATAACAAAGCTCTGCTTGAGAAAACAGGTGGCTGGCAGGCTATTGTTTGCTATCCCTGCCTTAGAGTAGTAATATAAAATTTCCTATAAAATAAAATTTACTGAAGAAAAAAAGGAAGTCTATGGAAATAAAATTATTAACTAAATAGTTTTACAGAAACCATATGCAAATTCCTGAAGTTGAAAAGGACTCCATTCTAATTTTCCTTGCATCATCTGTGGCTGCAGCTGTGAGGAGGAGGGAAGCTGAAAGGGAGAACCCTCTTTAAATTGACTGTGGCCAAACTTTGTGGGAAGCTCAAACTTAGATATTCCCAAGAGCCTGGCAGAGGTCTGCTTTTTCTCTCCCTGCTGTCACTTTGTCCTATATCCTTTCCACCCCCAACTCTGGTCTGGGAATTAGGGACTGTCCTAAACTTCTCTTTCTGGGGTAAGTTATCAGTCCACAAGGTTTGAATACCCTAGGGCTTGGAGTGTTGGATTCTGTGTGTAAATGTCACCTCAGAGAGCTCATCCATGACTCCCCAAGAGTCATGGCCATGCTCACCTAGCCTGTAAATATTCCCTGCCTTTGAATGTGAACATGGTAGGGGACCAGACAGCAGGAGTGGTTGAAGGTAACCTTTTGCAGGTCTGAGACTCCTAACGCTTTGGGAACAAGATGGCTCAGATTTGCTGAGCACTTAACCCCAAATCAAGCCTGCTTCATGTGAATTAACAGGTTTGTTCTCACTGTCATCTTGTAATAATATTAGCCCCACTATATAGATGAGAAAACTGAGACCAGGCAAGGTTATTCAGCTGACAAGAGGCAGAATCAGGTGTTGGACACCTATGCAGCTGAGGAACTATGAGATCTCTCTGGGTAGCTCTGTCTGGTTCCCACTAGTAGGAAGACACAGTCACTATTCTTTCTCCACACCTTTAAGAGAAGGAAGGTCTGGGATGAGGGCAGAGTAAGTCCTATGGGCCAGAGGAGCAGCAGGATTATAACCTGTATAACAATTAACAAAGGGCTTTCAAACCAGGGGATGGGGTGTTCTGGATGGAGAATGACTTTAATGAAGTTTTGGAAAGGAACTTCTCTTCCTGAGAACTTGTGTCCACATGTACGTATTCTTCAAGTTCCTAAACTCTTCTCCACAAGAGAACTCAGCCTCCAGAACCCAGAAATCAATGAAGTCAGATCAGGAAGAAAGACTGGAGTAGAACAAGAAAGAATTTGAGTGAATCAGGAAGCTTCCAGCTCTCTCCACTGACCAAGCATGTGAGGCGCATCATGTAAAGCATAGGAAGGGCGAGGATTTGAGTCAAACTGAAAAGCAACCTTTGGTTTTTTGGTCCCACTTTTAATTTTTTGTCCATTAACATTTTTATTGATAAGACATAGAATGTATTAAGTATACATGTCTTTTTTTCTTTTCATTATTTTTATATAAGAACTGGGATACAGGCCAGATGCGTGGGAGGGTGAGAGGATTCACCGGAGACAGAGCAGGGAACAGAACAGGTAGATAGACCAAAATACACTGCTGAGGGGAGCAGCGGGCGAGACAGGAGAGGTCTGCTTCACCATGTGGGACCCTCCTTGGCCGGCCGGGATCGAACCCGCGCTGCAGAGGCTGTGGACAGCTCCATAGTGCGGCGCTCAACCACCTGTGCCACCAGGGAGGCCCAAGTGTACGTGTCTTAATTGCACAGCTTGACACTCATCTCCGTGACCATCACCTGGATGGAGAAGTGGCTGATTTCCTGCACCCCAGCATGTTCCCAGGTATCAGGGATGCCATGGTAGGTGTGTGACTTCAGCACACAGGATCAGCTCATTTACCCTTTGTAGTGATCTCAGGGGATGGCGGCTATGATTATGCCCATTTCATAGACAAGGAGAGGGAAGCTCTGAGGAAAGTTCCCTCCTTGGTCTAATGACTTGCTATTAATGTCTTAAAATTCTTTATCATCTTTGAGCATGGAGTCTTACATTTTTTATTGTATACAAACCCAGATCATGGCCACTGTCTTTCAAGGTTCAACTCTATCTTGTCCAGGAAGCTCTGCCTGGCCCCAGCCTGCTCTGGTCTAACCCTCTGAGTTCTGGCCTGTACATACCCTCACCACTTAGCTACATTCATTACACTCTGTGTGCTGCCTGTCTTTTCTCTGTGGTTAAGTGCTCACAGGAACACTGGGAAAACTATGTCAAGTCGGCACTGTGATGGGACAGTGAGGATTATTCCCCTGCAGGTTTCATCTCCTTCCTACCTGCAGCTTCCTTTCTTTGTCCTGGAGCCGGGGTGGGGGTGGGGGGTATTGTCAGGTGGCAGTGCAGGAAACTGTTGCTGGTGACTTTTTTTCCTCTCCCTCCCTGTGTGTCTCTGACCAGATGGCTTCACTCCCCCCCAGAATTCCAGAATGTTAAGGTAGAAGGGATCTGAGAAATCATCTGGCTAAATCCATCTCTGGATGGGGAGGTCTCAGAGAACACTTGTGTCCCACTCCAGGGCACACAGCTCGTGGGGGGTCCAGCAGAGAGTGTAGTTGCCTCCACCCCTTCTTCCCTGGCTCTTTTGACAGATGTAGCCCTTCCTGCAGCACAGGTGGGAGGGAGCCCTGCCCCGTCGGAGCAGCTGAGGCATTCTAGTGGAAGCCAGCAGTCCATCAACCCAATTGGCTTCCGGCTTCCTCTGTGGAATGGCTCCCTGGAGCCTCCCTGAGAAGCTTCAGGAACCAGCTGCCTGTCGGCCACCTTATTAAACTGGTTTCCAGATGTCTCCACCTCCAATCGAGGAAGCAGGAGGAGGGTGAGAGGCCGGGAGTTTGTTCACTAAAGTCTGCCGAGTCTGTAATAAATAAGGCTGTGCAGTGATGGAGCAGGTGGGCTCTGGGGTGGGGTCATCCAGAGGATGTCCTCGGTGAGGCCTTGCATGACAGACTGATCAGAACATCTGGGGACAAGGACCAGAGAGAAAAGATGGATGGACAGACAACCAGAGGCTGAGAGGGTGTAAGGAGGGGACCATGCAATTGCCAGAAAAGGAAGCAAACATAGAATGTATTAAGTGTACATTCCCATCTAAGAAAGATGGGAATGAGGCCCCAAATTTGCCAGTGTTGAGCTGCCAGGGTCTGTCTCCTTCCAAACAGCTAATTGGGTCTCTGAGGGCCTCCCGGGGCCATGCCCTGCACTATATGCTGGGCAGATACCAGCTCATTTACCCTTTGCAGCGATCTCAGGGGATAGTGGCCATGATCATGCCCATTTCATAGACAGGAGAGGGAAGCTCAGAAACTTAGGGAGCTCACTCAGGTCACACAGTGGTAGGGACGTCAGGTTCCCTCACCTGTACCCTTAGCACTCCACTCTCCTTGGAGATAACACCAAGACAGTCTTTCCAGGCTCTGTTCCATTCTGGGCACAGAAACAGCAGCTGGCTGGCACTATCTGACCCTAGCGTGGTAGTTGTCCCCTGATCCATGGTTTCACTTTCCCTGGCTTCAGTTACCGTGTGCAACGGTGGTCTGAAAATACCATGTATGATAAGATGTTTTGAGGGAGAGAGAGACCACATAACTTTTATTACAGCGTATTGTTGTAAAATTGTTCAATTTTACTATCAGTCATTGTCGTTCCTCTTTTGCTGTGCCCCATTTATAAATTAAGGTTCATCATAAGAATGTATGCATAAGAAAAAGCATAAGCACATATAGGATTAGGTACTATCTGTGGTTCCCACTGGGTCTTAGAGTGTATCCCTAAGAATAATGGGGGCACCGTGTCCCCCTTTACAGAGTAATTCTGAACCTGTCTGAGTGTGGCTGATGAGGAGGACCAGAGAGGCAGCACATCCTCTCTTCCAAGCTCTTATTTAGAAACACGCTGCCTATTCCTGGCTGGATGAATTTTCCTCCAGCTCAAGACTCAATCAGCCAGCTTCACTGTCTCTTTTTTTGCCTCCGTGATCGCAAGGCAGCATTTATGTACACATGAGAAACGGGTGTATTGATTTCTTGGGGCTGCCGTGAAAATTGGTGGCTTCAAGCTACAGAAATTTGTTCTCATGGTTCTGGAGGCCAGAAATCCGAAATCAAAGTGTTGGCAGGACCTTGTTCCCCGGAATGCTTTCTTGGCTCTTTCTAGTGTCTGCTGGCTCCCCCAATCCTTGGCATCCCCAGTCTTTTATTTTATTTTGCTTTATTCTTGGTGCTCCTCGTCTTATAGCTGCATCTCTCCAATCTCTGCCTCATCATCCGCTGGCCTGTCTTGTCTTCCCTCTGTGGCTCTGTATCCAAATCTCCCTCTCCCTTCTCTCCTGAAGACACCAGCCATTGGATGTAGGGCTCACCCTGATCCAAAATGACCTCATCATCACTTGATGACATGTACAAAGACCTTATTTCCAAAAAAGGTCATATTCACAGGTTTTGGGGGAGCACAATTCAACTCACTACAGTGGGTATACAGAGGGGAGGGGATCCATGATAAAAAGTAAGAATTTACGTAAAGTAAAGAATTTACTTTTCACGTGGGATTTTGTGCTGGGGAACGTTTGCTTCTCTGTGAGCAGCTACAGGATCTGAGTGTGTGTAGCACATTAATACCCTCAAAAAAAAATAGGATTTTGACTTAGGGTTTATTTATCTTGCATAATCCTTGATTCATCTATATATTATTACCTGCCCTCTTCCACCTCCCAGCCATTGTCCTCACCTTTAGCATGCCAATGGGCTTCAGAGCTGGGATGCTTCTAAAATTGTTTGTCATAATATTGGGGTAAATATTCTGTTTTAATCAGAGCTGACAATTGCCATCTGCTTCTTCCACAGTGGCTTGAGGAAGTCTCTAAGAGAGACCCAAGAACCCAGGAAGGAGCTTCAAGGCTTCTCAAGACCAGGACTGCGGAGCCCAGAGTTACTTCTGTCACATTCTATGGCCAAGTCAGGCATCAGGCCACCTAGATTCTGGGAGAAGGAAACTAGACGTTCCCTCTCAATGTGACCAGCCTGAATCAGAACTTTTCACGTGGGATTTTGTGCTGGGGAACATTTGCTTCTCTGTGAGCTGCTACAGGATCTGAGGCTTTGCTGTCCTCCAGACTGCAGCTGTCCTCACTACCTAGCGTCTCCTGTCACAGCTCCCGTATCGACTGGTCTTCTCAAGGCAGAATTCTAGAGTCTGGCTAGTGAAACAGGAGTCCCCGTCTCAGACACCCAGGACAGGACCAGGGGATCCCCCCACGGGATGATAAGAAGGAGGGGGATCCACAGCCGAAGTGGTATCTGGCTGGTTGTCAGCAAACATGAGAGCTAGTATTTCCGAACTAGGCGTTGTGCTCAAAGGTTCACATGCATTAACTTGTTAAGTGTTCTCCACAGCATTATGACATAAGTGCTGCAGTTACACCCATTTTATAAAAGAAGAAACTGAGGCACAAAGAGGTTGAAGTGACATGCCTAGGCGCATACTGCTGGGGAGTGAGAAACCAGCACTCAGGCCCAGACAACTAGGCTTGGCGGCCACAGGACCCTAGCAAGATGTTGAAAGTGACAATGGCCCCTGCAGCACCTGTGAGCCTTGAGGCTTGCTGCTGAGTTCCAGGGCGCTTAAAGTCTATCATCAGCATTACCAAGTTGATTTTCCTTTGGTAAGTAGCCAAAGGTGGCTTTTGTGTGTTTGCAGAGGTCTTGTATCAACAAAAAATTCTTGCCTTCATTTATCTCTTAGTGTCACAAACCATTCATCTCCCAGGATGCCCTAGGCCTCATATGCAAATTAAACCAAATAAATCTAGGTTGCATTATAGGCAAGTTATTGCAAACTTTGGGATTGTGAATGTCCAGGCAAAAAAGGAGTTCAACCGTGATCCACTGGGTGGGCGGGGCAGTGCTGGCATCTTCTGTAGACCTCTAAGCCCTCGATGTCTTCTCTGAGTCAGCAGGGCTTCAGGAAGGAGCAAGCTGGGGATTCCCATCGAGGCCTCCCATCTCTCTGCAGCCCACATCCTGACCTCTTGCTTCTAGCTGTGTGTATTTTGCATTTGCCCTTCTAAACCAATTTTCTTTCGAGCACAAACAGAAAGCCCCCAGGGAAGAAATAACTGGGCTCTTCCGGGCATCTTCTCAGATTGAATGGCTGTTGCCGCTTGGCCGAGGTGAGTGCGCTGGTCCTGGCGTCATGTAGAATCTGTTTATGGCTCTCTGGCGGGCTCCTTCCTCCTACGGGGATGGCAGATGGCCTGTATTTTTAATAATTAACAAAAAAAGTCGGAGGGAAATCAGGCCCAGCAGGAGGAATTTGGACCCATCCAGGCAACAAAATTGAGCTGTGAATTTGTTTGGACATTGGAGATGGTGTCTTGCCATTCGGCATGCCTGCAGCCGGCGCCCTCCAGGAATCCAGGCGGCCCCGCTCTGCGATTTTCCTCAGCAGGTCTTGGGCGGAGGTAGTGGATGGCCAAAAGCCATTGGCAACCCCGGCCACTTTGTGCTCATAGGACTGTGCATCTCGGGGTTGGGGCTGGCAATTTGTGAACCCCACCCCCTCACCCGCATCCCTAGGCTTCTCTTAGCTTTATATTAGCCCTGGAAGGCAGAGGTCCCAAATGACTACACACATCGGCCACAAGACCAACTTTGGGTCATTTAGCAAAAAAGAAGAAAATGCCCAGCCTAATGGGAAAGATAGAGACCTATAGAGACCTCTTCAGGAGAGATGGCGGAGGTCCTGCCTCAGCTGGATTGTTCTATGGAGTGGAGCTAACTGTTCATTCATGTGTTCTCCATGTAGTGGGGAC
Source organism: Talpa occidentalis (assembly GCF_014898055.3). NCBI lineage: Eukaryota > Metazoa > Chordata > Mammalia > Eulipotyphla > Talpidae > Talpa > Talpa occidentalis. The sequence goes on from NW_023603184.1 coordinate 135,767,299, forward strand.
CAGGAGGGGTGGAGAAGGAAGTGGTCATCTTCCCTTTCTGGGACTTGCTTTATTTGTAAAATAAAGTCACCATTCCTGTGTGTGACCGATTCCCTGCTGAGACACAGAAAGGTCTCGGAGGCAGAGGTGACTGTAGGCGGGGAGAAGCTGGGGCACTTGGCTGTGGAAAGACCATTAGCACACAGATAAAGGGAGCAGTAGGGTTGGGTTGGGTGGCTGGGACAAAGGGCCCCCAAAGCCAGTCTCTCTTCCTAAATGGATGGCAAAAAATACCACCCACTCCCTCCATCACCATCCTCCATCCCTGGCTTGACACTGAGTCAGGGGTTGCTAAGGACTAGGCAGAAGCAGCCCTGATCCGTGAGGAGCTGCCTGAGTGGAAAGTTGGTCCTCTCAGCACTGGCTGTGGTGTTTAGAGGGCCCCGCTTCTCAGCGCCCCTGGTGCTGGCAGGTGGCTGGGAATGAGCATTCCAGTGACTGAGGGAAAAAAGAAAGCCCCCCTCAGCCCCTCTCCTGCCCACTGCCCCCAGCCTTCGCTCCTGGTCAATGCTGGGTCCCACTGACCAGCTGCCACCAGGGGCGAGTCAGCCCAGCAGATGGTGTGAGGAGGCTGGGAGGAGATCACGTCAGCCAGCAGCAGACACAGCAGCCACTGTGAAGCTGGGACGTTCTGTTCCCAAGTCTCCTGCTCTTCCCTTGCCTCCCTCCATCTCGTCTTCATTCATGGAGTGTCCAGGCTCTTTCTTTATGCCTCCCTCTTCTTCTTTCTCCTCTCCACTTCTCTCCCTCTTTAAGTGCCACACCTTTCTCCTCCTTTTCTCTCAGCTTTTGCAGTATTTGGCAAAGAAAGAGAGAGGGGCTGAGGTCAGGGGTAGGGTCCTTGCTACAGCCCTGGTACAGCAAGATCAGTTTCCTGGCATCACAGCTTCCTGGCATCACAGCTTCCTGGCCAGCGTGGTGGGAGTGAGGAGGCTCCCTGTTCCTGGTGACAACTCAGCCACCCCCTACTGGCAGGTGTGCAATCAGCTCGGAGCTGGGGGCCAAGGCCACCAAAGCCTCAGTAGGGTATTAGCCTGATAGGGCCAATGGGAAAGTCCTAGTGCCCCAGACTTCATTTCCGATCACAGATGCTCCTGGAGCTACAGCTTCATGCCTGCTGCCATTGCTAAAGGAGTGTAGCCATCCTCTGCCCACCCCTCCCCAGACTCTCCTCTCTTTGAAAACGCTGTCAGGACTCAGGCTGGTCTCTGATCCTTGCTCTAGCTGTGACTTCAACCTCTCCCATCTCCATCCCTCTTAGATTCTATACCTCATGGGAGCAGGCTGTGGATAGAACAGTTCCAGGTTTCCCCCAAGAATTCACACTGTTCCTTGTCCATGTCAAAAGGCCCAAAAACATCCCTGATGGGATGGAAAAGAACAAAGGATTTTTCAAAGAAGTCCAAAGTTCAGTTGTTTCAACTTTTCCAGACTCCCCTAGACTTCCGGTTTGCTTTCTCGATTCTAAAACTGCACTATCGATAGATTGTTTTAAATAGTGGGAATGTCCTGCACCTGCACTGTCCATAGACTGTTCTAGAACAGTGGACATATTCTGTATCTGCACTGTCTAATATGCCAGCCACTAGTCACATGTAGATATTGTGATAGAGGAATTGAATTTTTTTAAGTTTAATTTCAAGTAACTTAAATAGTCTTATGTGGCTGGTGGGCAGTTCTAAGCCTGGGGAATTTAGGGAAGAGAAGCATTTGACAAAGCACATTTCCAAATCCCACTTTACTTAGTGCTCTTAACAGGTAGCTCAGCATCTGCCGCAAGTCCAGTGCTCTATAAACTGATTCTTTCCATCAATCTGCAAAGCTGCAATTGGATGGAGGTGTTTTAATTCACATTCTACAGATGATCAAGGAGTCCCACAGTTTGTTGGATTGGTCAACAAACAGGATTGGCCAACAGCCCATCTGACTCCAGAACTGTGCTTTACAAGTACACCCTGCTTTGCTCAAAAATCTAAGACTTGGCTTCTAATCCTCACTCTCCTACCAGCTAGCTCTGGGACCTTGGGCTAGTCCCAAACCCCATTAATTCTTTTCTGTCCTCACTGGATTTCTCTGTGGGTTGAGGGGTGGAAGTGGGCATCGTAGCTCCTAGGGTCTTCAGTTCTGCTTGATCCACCCCAGATGGAACTCGGATTATGTCTAAACCCACTCTGGGGAGGATGGTTCTGGGAGGATGGTTCAGTGGAGAGACAGCCTTTGCTTTCAGCTAGGGACATTAGGAAGGTTCCCAGGGGCAGGGACAATTGAAGTGGGCTTTGAGAGAGGGAGGGTTCTGGGTATCAGAGACAGGGCAGTGAGGGGAGCAGAAGGCAGGATCACAGGCAAGGGCAGGAGGAGCCCCCAATCTGGGGGAAGGGAGCATTTTGTGTTAAGGCAACTTTTCTGAAATCTCTTCTAGAAAGCAGCTTGAACAGTGTTTCCCCAAGATCCAGGGGATAGACAGAAACTCCCAAGCAACAAGAGGTTAGCATGGGGAGGCCTAATATTTGTTCTGCCTTCTCTCTTCTGAACTATTTCCAGCTCCCTCCCATCAGGAGGTTTGTCCCTGAGGCTGAGAGCACATTAGGGCATTTTCTGCTTAGCCTGTGTGACTTTAAATGTGTCCCTGGGCATGGAGCATCCACTCTGCCCTGTCGCCAGGCACGCCCAAGCTGTTGCCTAAAATCACCCAGGCAGCATTCCTGGCCCCAACACCCTCACTCCGGGCTCTCGTTCCCAGACTGTATTATTCCCTTGGAGCTGCCTCCACCCCCTTCTTGCTGGCAGATGCAGATGCTGCCTGCCACTATAGAAGTTACACTGTAACTTCAGCTGGATCTTGTAAACTGGAGCCTGGGCTTTATCCATACAGAGAGACCCCTGAGAGTATCTTGTGTGCCCAGCCCTCTGGGGCACCCCCAGATGCATAAGTGAGAAGACCATAGTCCAGGAGAGTACAGCTAAGACACTCACCTCAAATACTTAGATATGATGTATGATAATAGGGAACAGGATTAGCAGAGTCAGTCTTGCCCAATCTGCTTTGCTGCGACTGTCAGTAGGCAACACACGAAAACACAGGAAGAATGGGCCCCAGTACTCCTCTTGCAAAGAGAATTTGGCACCTGGATTTTATTTTTTTTTTAAAGATTTATTTATGCATGCAAGAGCTGGGGTACAGGTCAGAGGTGCGGAGGGGGTGGTGGTGAGAGGATTCACCAGAGACAGAGTGGGGAGCAGAACAGGTGGATCTACTAAGATACACTGCTGAGGAGCGCAGTGGGTGAGTCGGGAGAGGTCTGCTGTGCCATGTGGGTTGCTCCCTGGCCAGGGATCGAACCTGTGCTGCAGTGGCTGTGGACAGCTTCACAGGTTGCGTCTTAACCCCTTGTGCTGCCAGGGAGGCCCCAACACCTGGATTTTAATTTGATATTTATTTCCCAATTTTTATAAAGGTCAACTAACACTCATCTTGGGCAAAAGCATTTCTGGTTCCACCTGTACACTAGCTGATTCCTCAACTACCTTGCTGAATGCTGAGAGAAAGGAAGGAATGACACTCTGGCCCCTGGAATTGCTATTCCTCCAGCACATGTGGTTGTTACACTGTTTTCCACCTTTGAGATGGGCCCAGGCTATATTTCTGCCTGAGCAATTAACTAGATAATTACCCCGTGGAACACTAATGACATCAACAAGCAAAGTCTACAGCAACACAGGAGTGGTAGACTCTGCACTTACTGCTCTGGGGTTTTTGAAGGGATGGGTTCTTTCTGTCTTCTCTCCATTCCCCCCAGGGGCCAAAAAGGGCCCTGGCAAATATGGTCTTTCCATCATGAAGTCTGAGGTTTCAGGGCCATGGCATAGTTGAGAACAGGGTTTGGGACTTCTCCCAAGTCCTCGACCTCACAAGCACACAAACACAACAGCATTCACTTTGCATCAGTTGCACAATTGTATGTTCTTGGTTATTGCTATAGTGTACTTAGTGGGCCCACAGGATTGTAGGTACAAATGTGTATTTTGTTGTGTTCTTGGCAGATGTATTAGCCAGTTTTCTCTAGATAAATATTCCAGCCAAAGTTTTCCAGAAATGATAAGTTGTGCATCTATGCTATGTACACACACATATACATACAGGCATGTGCACAAGTACATATATACACATATTTGGGAAGGGAGCAGAGAAAGAGAGAGACAGAGACAGGGAGACAGAGAGAGTTTAAGGAATTACCTCATGCAATTGTTGAGGCTGGTAAATCTGAAATCTGCAGGGAAGGCCAGCAGGCTGGAGGCCAGGGGAAGAGTCAGTACTACAGTTTCCATTTCCGGGAATCTTCTTTTAATATCTTCAACTGATTAGATGACTCCCACCTACATATGGAGGGAGATCTACTTTAACCAGAGTCTACTGATTTAATTGATAATCACATCACATCTTTTTTTTTTAATTAATAAATTTTATTTTTATATTCCTCATACATTTGCAATCCCCCATTCTGACCCCAATCCCTCCCCTCCCCCCCCCACCCCCAAAAAGTGTCTCTGGTTCATAGTTTTTGTTGATTTTGATTTTCACTTTCTTATAGTTATTCATTTTCCTGGTCCCTTATTTAAGTTTTCTAGATTCCTGCTATGAGTGAGACCATCCGGTATTTTTCTTTTTCTTTTTGGCTTATTTCACTGAGCATGATCCCTTCCAGCGCAATCCATGTTGCTGCAAATTGCATGTGTTTATCTTTTTTGAATGCTGAGTAATATTCCATGGTATATATGTACCACATCTTCTTGATCCAGTCATCTATTTTTGGGCATTTGGGCTGTTTGCAAAGCTTAGCTATTGTAAATAGTGCTGCTATAAACATAGGGGTGCAGGTGTTCTTTGGAATGGATGTTTCTGTGTCCTTTGGGTAAATACCTAGGAGTGGAATTGCTGGATCCTATGGAAGCTCTATGTTTAGTAGGTCCAGAAATCTCCACACAGCTCTCCAATAGTGGTTGGACCAGTTTGCACTCCCACCAACATCACATCTTCATGGAAATACCTAGATAGGGATTTGACCAAACAAGTGGGCAGATAGCCTAGCCAAGCTTATCCATATGATTAACTCTCACAGCAGAATGACCATGAGAGATAGAAGTCTATCAAAATGTTCTAGACAACACAAGTAGTAGTCTGATGCCTGAACAAGGCTGTTGGGCGGCCGTGGCCAATGGTCATCTAGACAACTGCCCTGAAAATAGTCTTTTTTTTTTTTTTTAAAGATTTATTTATTTATTTATACAAGCACTGGGTACAGTCACAAGCGCAGGAAGGTGAGAGAATTCGCTAGAGCCAGAGCAGGGAACAGAACAGGCAGACTGACGAAGTACACTGCTGAGGGGAGCAGCGGGTGGCAAGAGAGGTCTGCGTGCCATGTGGGACCCTCGCCGGAACCAGCGCTGCAGAGGCTGTAGGCAGCTTCGCAGCCCAGTGCTCAACCTCTGAGCCACCAGGGGAGGCCCTATAATAGTCTTTTCAGTGCTATTTCATTCACTTGACATTTCTGGTTTTGGCCATCTGAATTCAAACACTCACAAATTGATTTAATGATTAGATCAAACTAAGTAGCATAGTGGCTTGATTTTCTGAGTCAGTTCTGATCAAAAGTTGGTGGCTGCTTGGTGTGATAAATTGTAAAGAAGCCCAAGATTGAGCTCAGCTCAGTGGGAAAGTGTGGTGTTTAATTACTCTCACTTGTCATGGGAGCAGGCTGGGGGATTGGAGGGTAGTGTATAAGCTTCCTATTTGTCATTCATGATCAAGACCAAATTTTTATTTGAAATGAGAGAGAAGTTAAGAGAGGAGGAATTATTTGTGTAAGTTCACCAAACAAGCAAATGTTAGCTTGAGGATGAGAAATGGAGAGTCTGGTCTTCTACCTCATGCCACAGTTTTCCCTTCAAACAAGAGATGTCTAATGAATGCCATTGAGGAATCAGTACTTCCCTCACTTCCATTACAACATTTTTACTATTAAGAAAAAATTTGTCTCTCTTAAAGTCCATGCATCTCAGAACTATTGACTACACACTAAATTTGAAGCTTCATATTTTCCTATGTTCTTTAATTGTGCTGAGTCTCAACAAAATTTGTAATCTAGAGCTAAGATGTCTAATGTAACAACTAGCACCAATGGCTCTTGACTTCTTGAAATACAACTCATGTAACTGAGGAACTGAAACTAATATGGTAACATTTAAAAATTTTTGATTTAAATAACCACACGTGATAACCAATAGTTGCTACTATATCAGATCACATAGGTCTAGAACATTTCAGCATTTCAGTAAGTTCTACAGACAGCACTTGATTAAACAAATTTCCAATTTATTTTTTCTTTCCTTGCCTTTCCTGTTCTTACTAGACTAACTTTTCAAAATCTTGGCATGAATAAGACTTTTGATTGTTTGAGTCCCAATTTCTTTGACTATCTCATTTTATTTTATTCCAACTTATTTTAAATTTCCTTTTTAATATGTGTTAAAATCAGGCCCAGATTTGAGGGAGGATCTGAAGACCCACAATCAAGGAAGCCCTTTCTGCTTGGGCCAGGGGCTGGAAAAGCAGAGACACTCGTGTTACAAGGAGGGAGATTATGGGAAGACCAGCAAGAACAATACATTTCATGAAGTTGAGTTTTTGTATTTTTGTGACTTTAAAATACCAAATCTTAACTCCTACTCCATTTCTAAATTCAAATTTCTTGATCCACTCTCTCCCTAAGCCAATTCAGGCTTGAACTGTCTCCTCTTGTTATTCACTGATCTTCTGAACTCAGCTTTGAGATGAAGAAGAGCTTCTGAGTCTCTTCCTGAAATCTCATGGCTCCGTCCTTTTTTCTCTTTGTGAACATGATCACTGCAGCAATCCTACCTATCAGTACAAATATATAGAATACAGTTTTTCAACTGCAGCTCTACCCTCATACCTGGATGATATAGAGCATGCTACTTAAAATCCCCATGCCTCAGTTTCCTTATTTGTAAAATAAGGGTGGTACTTGTTGGGAGGATGAAGTGCACAGTACTTAGAAGCCTACCTGATACCAGCAGGTCCCATATGAATATCAAATACAATTGTTATTGCTATTAAATTGTTTTTTTTTTTTAAGTTTTATTTATCATACAAGAACTGGGATACAGGCCAGAGGTGTTGGGGGGTAAGAGGATCCACCAGAGACAGAGTGGGGAACAGAACAGGCAGACTGGCTGAAGTACACTGCTGAGGGGAGCAGCGGGCGAGTCAGGAGGAGTCTGCTGTACCATGTGGGTAGCCCCCTGGCCGGCCAGGGATCGAACTTGTGCTGCAGAGTCTGTGGACAGCTTCATAGGCTGCATCCCAACCCCCTGCGCCACCAGGGGGACCCTAAATTATTGTCTGTTTTCTTGTTTTCTCCAATAGACTGCAAACTCCTGGAGAGCAGGCACTCAGCATGGTAGCTGGCAGGTGGTAGGACTTCCATGAATCTTTGCTCAGTAAGTTCCTTCACATTATCTTTTCTCACTTCTTTCAAATGTCCCTGCATGAACTTTCAGATCAGCTCTGAAGTTCGGCCCTGGCTCTGCCCCTCACTGCCTTCTATATCATTTGACTGATGATTCTTCTTGTCTGAGTCCCTTGGCTAATGAGTTCTTTTTGGGGTCATCAAATCCACTCTCTTACTTTCAGCAAATTCTGACACCCGTTCAACCTCTGCTCCAGTTTGGAAGCTGGGCCTGTGGAATCCATCCAACACAGACTTAACAAATTCCCCAAACAGGAATTTTCTCCCATTAGGAAAGTCCCGGGGCCGCAGACATGAGGGCACTGGTCTGTCTTCCATGACACATTCCCTGGGTACCTGGGCCAGGAAGCAGTGGGTAGGAGGAGGTGGTGTCACTGCCCCCTCCTTGAGGGATTTTGGTGGGGGGCATGCCTTCCTGCCATCTTGGCTGTGATTACATGAACCTACAACCACCTCAGCCTCTGCATTACTCCCCTCCCCTCTCCTGGCACAGAGGTGGCTTTACCCCAACTTTGACCCTTTCTGAACTATTAGACCCCATTGTGCCAACCAACAGCTTGTCCAAACCAGGGACTGAGAGGCCACAGCAGTGTCTTACATCCTCTAGAGGTTTCTGTTCCAGACACACACTCACAGCCGTCTAGTATCAACATAGCCTTTAAGGATGATGCAGTGTGAAAGGGGAACCCACCCACCACAGCCTTCTGGGCCCAATGTCCACACCAGCCCTGGCCTGCCAGGTCGTTCCACAGAGCATGACTCTAAGGAGTGCAGCTTCCCTTCAGACCCTCCCTCCCTCCCTCCCTCCCTCCCTCCCTCCTTCCTATTTCTTTCTTTTCTATCTTTTTCCCTTTCTCCATCTTTTCACTGTTCCTTCCTTTTCATCGGCCAGTTTCCAAAGAACAAACTCAGATATTTAAATAATTTCAATTCCTATTTTCTACACTTAGAACAGAGTGGGAGAAACATCCTCCTAAGCAGATAACTATAAATGACAATGAGAAGTGGCATCTTTTTTTTTTTTTTAAAACAATTTATTTATTTATTCATTCATTCATTCAAGCACTGGATACAGTCGGAAGCGCGGGAGGGTGAGAGGATTCACCAAAGCCAGAGTGGGGAACAGAACAGGCAGAGTGATGAAATACACTGCTGAGGGGAGCAGTGGGCGCAACAGGAGAGGTCTGCGCGCCATGTGGGACCCTCACCGGTGGCCGGGGATCGAACTGGCGCTGCAGAGGCTGCGGGCAGCTTCGCAGGCCAGCGCTCAACTGCTGCACCACCAGGGAGGCCCGAGAAGTGGCATCTTGAGTAGCCACAGGGTGCTGCTGAGTCCAGAGCGGGGCCTCAGCAAGGACATTTGACTTAAAAGAAAAATGGTTCTCCAGGTCTGCTCTGTTAGATACATGCCATCCTCGTCTAAATTTTTTACAGGTAAGAAGAGAAACGAGAAAAGTGTGGGCAGCGCAGTATGGGTGTATGAAGTCACATTTTTTAGACAACATCGTCTTTTTTCTGAGATGTTATAGGCTTTTGGTGCCTTGTGTACACTGATGGTGCAATTAGGTGGTGATGAGCATAATGACTGTAGTTTTTTCTGAGTTCATGTCTTTATTTAATAAAATAGAAGGAGCAATCACATATTAGTCCTCCAAAATTTTTGGAAATGTTACTGAGGCATGAAACCTCAGAACAAGGAACCTTGGGCTTGAAGCATGAGTAGGAGATAGATTGGCAATGAGTAAAGCCTCTCTGGCCCACCTCTGAGTGCCAGATCTAGGTAACTGGATGATGGTCCCCTGGCCTGACAGGCAGGAGACTCTCCAGGCAGGATGCACACAGTGTGGCCCTGCCAGCACAGAGGTGGTGTCATGGCACATGTTTTCTATTATTTCCCCAATAGAAGTGCTGGAATTTTCAAGAAGCCTTCCTTACTTTTTCACCGATTCTTCTGTCAACAAGGAAATGCATTTGTGGGGTCACTTCTTAGGGTAGAGGAAGTGTGCTCTGATGGAATGAGAAAGGAAAGTGATTCCAGTTGGGGATCAAATCTATGACCTGGGTTATTAGCTACCTGTACTAACAAACTGACTCGATCAGTTGCATACAAGCTGGCTGGTGTAAGAACATGGTACAGGGAGAGCTTGTGTGGGCCTGGATCAGTAGACAGAAGACCACATAAAAGGCAGTAAAACAGTCAAGCTCCCTTTCTGAGGCCCACTGTTCCCTGGATGTGTAGCTTTGACTGTTTTGTTTCTCTTTTCTACCCTTGATTTTCTCATCTACAAAAAAAAGGGAACCAGATAACTTTAGAGCATTGCTTTTCAAACTTTAATGTGTATCAGAATACTTGGAGTGCTTGTTCAAACTGGGTTCTTCCCACTGATTCTTTCTGATTCAGTAAATCTGGGTGGGGCCCAAGATTCTGTGTTTCTAAATGTTTCCATATGAAGCTGGGGTGCTGGTGCAGGAACTATCCTTTCAGAGCCTCTGGGTTAGACGCTCAAATTCTCCACCCCTACCTCCCTATACATCATCCTTCCCTTAAAAAGGTTTTAATCTCATTAGCATTTTTCCTGTGAGAGGGAAAACGATTGAAGACTTCATTCTTTCAGCTTCTAATCAGATGTTTATTTGGCACCTTGTGTGTAAGAGAGAATAAGTCTACCATATTCTTCCCATCAGTGCTTCCTGAGAACCTCTGCATTGTGCAAGAACTTTGGTTCCTCCAAGGTACTTTTACAGCCAAATCTCCTATTTGTGGTCTCAGGAAAAGGGAGGGTCTGGAAAATTGAGCTCAACAGATGGTGGTAAGTCCCCTTCTTCCAAACACTTTTTCAGGGTTGACTGGTAGAAATTGATGATGCAAAGAGAAGCCTGTTTATATATACACATCAGAATGGATGAAGCAGTGGCCAAGAGATTCATATGCCCCAGTCTGGTCACCATTACCTCCTCCATGTCCAGGCCCAAAGGTTTTGTTGAATAATGATCACTCCACAGAGTCATGGTGGGTGCTAGACAGAGAACAAGTACAGATGTGGCTCCTGCCACCTGCAGTACTGTCCTGGATGCCAACAGCCTTGGAGCTGGTGGGCATTTAAAAACAGGACTGGACTAAGGTAGAAGGGGAAAGTATTTATGTTCACCAAGGGCTGTTTTGGATTTGGGGAATAGAGGAGAAAGTGCAGCTATGCTACCTATTTGGAGGGTAAACAGAAGGTAGCTTGGAATATTTAAGTATGCATTCATCTTGCCATCCATGTTGGTTATCTTCCATTTTCTAGCTCATATACTTTCTGCCTATATTCCTGTGATGGCCATGGTTTCACTAAATAACCATGTGCAGGTATGGTATGACCATGCCTTACCCCAACTTCACCACTAATCTACCTTCTGACACTAGCTTCCCTGCTGTAGTGCAGGAAGCCAATGTGAGCCTGATCAGTCAATCTGATGTGTTCGTTAATGCTTGTAGGGAAGCCTTGATCAGTGGGGGTCAGAAGTGAGAGGATAACTGCTCATCTCTTGAGGTTTCAGACACTTCTAAGGCGCATTGTTCCTTGGGGGATCTTCAACAGGACTGAGCTCCATTTATGCACAGAAGCATAAACAACTCAAAACCACCCTCGATTTAGCTTTTCTCTTTTCCTGTTTTGTTCTTCCACATTCTCCTTTTCTGAACTCTGGGGGTCATTTCCCCCAAATAAACCACATACATGCAAATCCTTATCTCAAGTTTTGCATATTGGAGCAACAAAAGTTCAATGATAAACATGTTTTAGATATATCGTAGCATTTTAGGAAGAGTAAACAGCTTATATATTTTTTGAGCACTATCAGTGCACCAAGTCTTATGTCCTTTTTAAAAATAAAGATTAATTTTGCATTCTATTTAAGTATATATATATATATATATATATATATACATATACATACACACAATCTTAAAAGTCAAATAGCACAATAGCCATAAGCAATAACCCCCTTTCATCCCTCTGACCAAGGTCATCCCACTTCCCAAAAGCAGGCAGTTTTGCTGCTTAGCAGTCCTCTACATGGTTCTAAACACCATTCTGCTATTTCTAATGGCTCACCTCTATTAGGCAATGATGATAAAACTCCTAGATTGATTATCTAATAAGTCTATCCTTTCCCTGTCCCTCTGTTTTCTAGGGAGGTTCCATTGTCTTTATTTTTCAATCTTTCTTCTGAATTTTATATTTAGCTATATCTGCAATTTCCAATGACTTTTTTTATGTTTGGATTTTTCATAATAGAAAATTATTTTTATTTCATGAATGCAACTGGAAGAAGAAACCTCTTTCCTTTCTGGAAATATTATTTTTCTTTATTTTCTTCTGTTACTTTCTTTTACTTATAATTTTCATTTTATATTGTTTGATCTATTCTATTTCATTTTAGTGAGCTTTAAATATTTGGTGATTCTTGATTATTTATATTCAGGAGTGAGTTTGATAGAGATTTCTTTTCCTACAACTGAATACTGCTGTTCCTTAAGGAGAGTCACTACTGAACAGAAAACTTCAGAAATAAATAAATTTAGCAAGATTCCTGATTATAATAGCAATATGAAAAGACAAGTGCCCTTTTACATATAGTAATAAATAATTAGAAAATGCAGTTAAGACTACCATATAATTTATGCAATAGCAACAAACTCCTCTAAGATACCTAGGAAAAAATCTAACCAAAATTAATGCAATAAAAAACACAACAAAGCAAAACGAACAGACAATTATACACCAGAGACATCCTGCAGGGGAGGAGGAGGGAGAGGGATCAGAGGGAGGGAGGGAGGAGCACAGGGGACTGTGATGATGGTGCATGGGTGCACTGGTGAAGGAAACTCTATGTGAACTACACCTGGGGTGGGGGGAAGCAAACATTGTTTAAAAATGAACAATGCTGTAAAAAAATATATAAAAAATAAATTTAAAAAAAGCTTTGCTTAAAAAAAAAAAGCAATGCAAAGTCATTAGGGAGAGAATAATTAAACTTTTCTGAAATCTGATAAGACCAAAATAATTAGAGTGGCATACCATATTCATGGATAAGGAGATTTGATATTGTGAAGATGTCAATTCTCCCCAAAATGGTCAATTTATTTAACCTAATTAAAAAAAAAAAACAACAAATGGGTTTTCAGTGGAACCCAAGAAGCTTATTCTAAGACTTACATGAAACAGCAAAGGTCCAAGAAGAGTGAGGCACTTCAGATGCAGAAGAACCAGGTGATAAAAGTTGTTCTTCCAAAAATCTTTGCCATTAATTTTTTTGTTTGTTTGGTATTTTTAAACATTTATTTATTTATTTATAAAGCACTGGGTACAGTCAGAAGCACCGGAGGGTGAGAGAATTCACCAGAGCCAGAGCGGGGAGCAGAGCAGGCAGAAGGACCAAAGTACACTGCTGAGGGGAGCAGCGGGCGGCAGGAGAGGTCTGCACACCATGTGGGACTCTGGCCAGTGGCCGGGGATTGAACTGGCGCTGTAGAGGCTGTGGGCAGCTTCGCAGCCCAGCGCTCAACTGCTGTGCCACCAGGGGAGGTCCTAATTTTTGTTTTTAACCCTGCACCAAAAACATGCTATCTACTCGATTAGATTAATGAAGTCCCTAGATATGCCCACACATATATGAAAGCTTGGAGAAGCAGTAGACTTATAGAACAGTGCTGTCCATGTAGAGATATAATATAAGCCAGATATGTAATTTTTTTTAAAGATTGATTTATTTATACAAGAACTGGGGTACAGGTCAGAGATGCGGGAGAGTGAGAAATTTCACCAGAGACAGTGCGGGGAGCAGAACAGGCAGACAGACTGAAAACTCTGCTGAAGGGAGCAGTGGGCGAGACAGGAGAGGTCTGCTTTGCATGTGGGTTTCTCCCTGGCAAGTCGGGAATCGAACCTGCACAGCGGAGGCTGCAGACAGCTTCATAGCAGGGCGCTCAACCCGCTGCATCACCGGGAAGGCCCAGCCACATATGTAATTCTAAGTCTAGCAGTCACACTGCAAAAAGAAAAAGAAGCAGATGAAATTAATTTTAGTAATATGTTTATTTAACCCACCATAACAAAAATATTATTTCACTATGCAATAAATATAAAATTATTGAAGAGCTATTTAATATTTTTTGGATTAAATTTTTGAAATCCAGTATATATTTAACACATCTCATTAGCACATCTCACAGCACATCTCATTTCAGCTCCTCTGGCACATTAGTGTCTTTTCAGGTACTCAATGGCCTCATGCAGCTGGTGTGTTGGGTGCACAGGTGCAGAGACTAAGAGTGCTGGTTCTGCAGCCAGGATCACAACTTACTAAGTATGCCACCACAGCTTCTGCATCTGTAAAATGATGAACAACAATAGTACCTACTTACAGCATTGCTATAATTAAGCATCTTTTCATGATTTGCTCCACAGGGGACTGTGGTGTAGTCATTCTGTGTGTGTAGCCATTCTTCTAAGGGCATCCCACACATTATTATTAGGCAATGTATGACAGGCAGATGAATAGAAAAGAGAAAACTTTTCAAAGAATGATTCTCAACATCATTTTCTATGTTGCATATCAAAAATAAAATTTAAGCATAAATCTAATTCTAGTTGCATCTAGAATGAGTGTGAAATGCCAAAATTTAAAATGTTAACAAATTCTTCTCTATTCAAGTCATAAAGATATTTTTCTTTATCATTTCTTTCTAAAAGACAAAAGCACCATCTATAATGGAAAGCATGATAAAACTGATTGTAGAACTTGTATTTCTCAAAATACACCCAAACTAGGAGTCAATAAAGGGGAGAAGATATTTTCAACTCATGAAACCAAGAAAAGATTAGTATTTGGAATATATAAAGAACTGTAAGAAAATGACTGGCAATCCTCTTCAAGTAGTAAACAAATAAAATGCATACATGTTTTACTAAACAGATTATATATATATATATATATATATATATATATATGCTCTATAAATATCTGAAATTATGTGCAACCTCATTAATAATCAGGATAATTAAAACCAAATAACATATTTCACATCCTCCAGATTGGCGACAATTAAACTGACAATACCAAATGTTAGTGAGAATGTGGAACTCAGGAAATTCTCATACATCTGGGTGGAGCGGATGGTGGTCAAATCCTCCATGGGAACTGTGCTACATTATTTGTGTCCCAGCAAGTCCTCCTTCATGCATATACGCTAAAGCATCCCTGGCACAGACGTAGTAGGTGACTTGTGTGACATCGCCCAAGACATCACTATCCCCAGTAAACACAGCTTAGAAACAACCAAAAATGCACCCAAGAGAGAATGGAGACATAAATTACAGGATTTTCACACAATGTAATTCTAGACTTCAATGAAAAGAACAAATTTTCATACACATTTCAATGTGGATGAACCTCAAAATACAGTGTTGGGCAAACAAAGCAAATTATAGAATAAATGTAGTATGACACCATTTATGTAAAGTTCAAAAGCAGGCAAAACTAAACAATATATTGCTTAGAGATATATACATGTGTGGTAACATTACAAAGAAAAGCAAAGAAAATGATTAAAACAAAATTCAGCATCGTGGTTGCTTTGAGATGGAGAAGGATACAATAGGGCAGGAACACATACAGGGCTCAAAGTCCTAAGGCTAATGGAACATACAGGTGTTTTTAATATGATTACTTTAACTGTGTATGCACGTTGCATGTGCTCTTTTATGTACACTACACTTCATAATGTAAGAAACACTGGTTGGAATTTATGTTTTACAGTGGGGCTTTTTGATTGTTGGGTTTTACTTAATTGGGTCCTGGAGTCTAGGGTGATTAGACCGTGAGCTGGAGTTTGCTTTGGGGGCTCCCCAAATGCCAACATCTGTGGACTTCTCAAGGTCCCCTCAGTTTTCCAGGGCATCCTGTAACCTCTTGCCTGGGAGGCGAATACCTGGCTTCCAGCAATCCAGTTCTAGGGACGAGGCATGGGTTGAAGAGCTAGGAGTATGTGCAGAATTCTACTCAATCCCTGACCTCTGCTCTGCCCTCTTGGGAGAGGCAGTTGCCTTGCTGTGTGGGGAGGAGGTCTTGGGGTTTGATCGTTTTTTCAGGATTTCCAGGAATGACACAGGGTAGGTTTTCTGATCAAGCAGACCGGGTAAAGGAGGAGTCAGAGCCCTCAGTGGCTTTTGCAGGTCTTTTATTTAGATTTACCAGGCATGTGGCAGGCAGGGGTGCTGGGGGGCGGGAGGCTGGCAGGCCTCCCAGCCCCCAGCAAATCCTCACTCTATCTGGGCTCTCTGGCGTTCTCTCTGCTTCTCTTCCTCACTCGGCTTACGTTCATTATTGGCTTCTGCTGGCGTCCCCATGATGCCGCCCTTATAAACTCAGTCTCTCAGCCCAGCTGTACCCACTCCAAGTGCCCACCATCAGGCATGCACTCAGGACCACAGGGTTCCCTCATCTATCCTAATGGCGGGAGGGCAGAAAAGCCTGATACTTTTACCTTACCCTACACCAAGCAATTGCTGCAAGCTTCCCACTTGCTGTGCACAGCACTTGGTACTGCCATTTCAGAGGTGCTCTGATTTCCTAGGGTTGCCTCTCTTCATCTTTCCTCTGTCCCCCACAATGTGCCCTTTTGCTGAGATACTTTTTCCTCCTCTACTGGTTTTCCTTTCATGACATGAGCTTTATGTTTCTCGTCTTCTGTGGTCACATCTTCCATTCCATTTGTTCTTCATTGCCTCCCATTTGAGAGAGGTTTCAAGGACGAACATGTGTATTCGAGCTGCAGTGTTTAGCCAGAATTATTCTCCACCACCCTTTCCATGTTGGGTGATTATCCCCAACCACACATTGGGGCAGACCACTTGGTGAACCAAGACTCAATAGCAGGTCTGAAAGAGTCCAGGGATCATACCTTTCCTCTTACCCCAACCACTTCTATTCCCCAAGAAGGCTCCAGGGTCTTATGATCCTTCTGGTTGAAGCTATCTCTCTGGTCTAACCCAGAGCGCTCCTGCTGCAGGTTCCCACGGCTGCTCTCCACGGGGTGCAATAACCAACCCAGAATAGGACTCCAAGGACCACAGTGGCTCAGCCTGCAAAGCCATGCCCCCAGCCAGGTGTGTGAAAAGCAGCACAGCCTCCCTTGGGTGCAAGCAGCGTGACCTTGGTTTTCCATGTTAATGGCATCACACAGACGGAGCGTTTCCTTTGGAAACAGCAGCTAGTCATCGGGGCCATCAGCCTGCTCCATACTGAGAAGCACTTGGAATGAAATTTTATCTGGCAGTGGTGGGGGAGAGAGAGAGGAGAGAGCGATGGGAAAGTTACTTTATTTTTTTTTTCTTCTTTGACAGCCACAAGTTTCCTGTGCTCCCTTGGAACCAAATTTCTGTTTTGACTAAATGGAAAGTCTCCAAGGAACAGGGGCTGATAGGGGAGATTTCGCTCAAAAGCACCCTCTGTTGCCTTCCATCAATTTCTCCTTCCCCCTCCTCCACCTGATCCACTTGCTCTCCTTTCTCGCTGCCCTGCTGACCCTGCCTGCACGAGCTGCATGAGCTGCCAGCTGAAAGCACTCTGCACCTTATTATTGGTCTGGCTTGCTGGGCTGTGGGAAGGCCAGGCCCTAGAGGGGTCAGTGGGCTGGGCCAGGGGCCAGGTGCTGACCAACAGTGGGCAGGTGAGGGGTGCTGGAAGGGCCGTGAGTCCAGTGGTGGGGCTCTGCCCCCCTAGTTGCCCTGCCAGCCCCAAAGTGCCTGGATGGTCCAGCAAGCTTCACCCTGTACTGCCCAGGCCTCAAGACTCCTTCCTAGCGCTCATCATACAGACAGGTGCTGATTGTGATTCTGGCAGTTTTAGAATCAAATCCATTCAACTTTCACCCAGGAGAGGGGAGGAAATGGCAGTTGTTGCAGGAAACTACAAATAAGCATGGAGCTGATTTTTCCTCGGACCTGAAAACCACTTGCTTTCTACCCAGATTTCGGCAATGCTGCACGCAGCCTCACACTCAGCCACCGATGTTGCGGGGGCCCTTCAAGCTGTCCTGTCGCCATGGTCTCCAGCCTCCATTTGCCAGCCCCTCCGAAGCAAGAGTCAGAACCAGCACTTCTCAGGCTGTGTGGCTGGAGGACCTCTTTGGCTTGTGCATGGAAACACAGCAGACGTGCAGCAGCGGGGGTTATCTTCTGTTGAGTCAAGTAAGCCTGCTTATTTTTAACTTTTGCTAGAGAGTCTAGGGTTAAGAGAATATAGTGTATTGGCATAAAATGAAATAATGGCATTATTACTGTCATCATTATCTTCATTTATCTTTATGGGAGTCAGGAGTGTTCCTGAGCACTTGAGTGCATTCTCTCATTTTCTCCAGCTGTCCTACAGCGGTGGGGGCAGGGGGTTTCCTATTATTTTCTCTTGGAATCTGAAGCCAAGAGAAGTAACATGCCTAAGGACATAAAACTTGTGCATGACATGCACACACACACACACATTTATATATAGTGACTCCAGCAGGGCAAAAAAAATTCCCTGTTCACTAAGGGCCTCCCCTGGTGGCGCAGGCGGTTGAGCAACGCGCTGTGAAGCTGTCCACAGTCTCTGAAGAGCTGGTTTGATCCCGGCAGGCCGGTGAGGGTCCCACATGGCATGGCAGACCCCTCCTGTCTCACCTGCTGCTCCCCTCAGTAGTGTATTTCTTCAGTCTGCCTATATTGTTCCCCGCTGTCTCTGGTGAATCCTCTCACCCTCCTGCGAATCTGGCCTGTATCCTGGTTCTTGTATAAATAAATAAATCTTTGAAAAAAAAAGAAAATTCCCTGTCCACTAAAAGTTTAGCAAGTATTTATGGGGTGCCTGTACCAATTACTGTACCAGGCACTGTACCAGTTACTGGAGATCCCAACATCTAATCCAAAATATTACCCGTCCTCCAGAAGCTTATGGCTGCTGGCGGGGTGGGGAGCAGGCAAGCACAACCACCTCCAGCACAGGTTGTCTGCAGGGAACCAAGTGCAGTGGGGTGTGGAGCAGAGTAATGGATCCTCACCTGGGGGGTCTGAGAAGGATGTCAGAGTTCCCATGCAGTGAAGGGAAAGACAGACATTCCAGGCAGAGGGAAGATGAGAGAAGCTGGGATTATGAAAGGACGTGGAAGCAGTGGTGTCTTTGACCCTCATGGACATGTCACCCTCGCTAGTGATGGGGGTGTGTGCACGACACAATAGCTGCTTCAGGGACATGAGATTGTAGGGCCTCGATACTACACTTACTGGATAATGGAAACACAAATGTCACTGGAATACAGTGGGCTGTGCCCTTGTTGATTTTTGCTCTCTGTGGTCTCAATTACCCACAGTCACCTGTGGTCTGAAAAGATTATTATGTACAGTAAGATACTTTCAGAGAGAGAGAGAGAGTATAGTCACATAATTTTTATTATAGTACATTGTTAAAATGGTTTCATTTTATTATTAGTCATTATTGTTAATCTCTTTCTGTGCCTGGTTTATAACCTTAGCTTTATTATAGGTATGCGCTACAGAAAAAACATAGTACTCTTTCAGATTGCGGCATCCACTGGGGGTCCTAGAATGTTTCTCCTGTAGAGAAGTGGGGGCTGTGGTATTTACATGGGGTTTATAATTCACGTTGGAATGGGCTTGCCCTTGGGGACCAGATTTGCAAGTGGCTTCTGTTAGTTTGTGTATATGAATTGCCTGGGAGGAAAATGTTGAAAGTTGCTGGTTAAAAAGGAGACTTGGATCAAAGGAGATAATGGGATAATTTGGCATAGGGGCGTTTGAGGCACCTTTCAGTGTCTTTTCCAAGACTCCACCTCTGTCCAGGGCACGTGGCAGCCACGTGGCTGGCAGGACACATGTCTTTGGGCTGGACCATTAGACCAAAATCAGAGTGATTCTCAAAAGTGAGGACTCTGAGGGGCAGTAGAAGGGACAGTGTTGGCTGTGGCCAGCTGATGGTGTAAAGAGGGTGACGCTTCCTGGGATGGGTGAAGACCAAGGTGGCTCAAGGGGTGTCTTCTTAGGCCTGGAGCCCTAGTTCTGTTCAGGGTGAAATGGGCCCCAGGGTTTGAAAGAAGGGAAATGACCAAGAGGAATTTGCTGACTTGTAATGGCCAAGGGATTTGAAAGTCATTTATTTTGGACTAGAGAAAAGGCAGAAGGAAGCAAGGGAACGTCAATAGATTTCTTGACTAGCCAGGCACAAACCCAGAATGAGGGTACTTTTCTCGCTGCCAGCATGGAATTAAAGTGGCAAGCATGAGCGTTAAACTCCCATCTGCTCCTACATGAGGGTCGCCAAACGGGGCGAGATCACAGATCTGCCATCCTGGCCCTTCCATCTAAGCTGACACCTCAAGCAAGTTCTAAGAAGTTGTATTTCAACCTGTACTTCTTGGGGGTAATTAGTTCTTCTTGGTGTTTGTTAAGTACCACTGGCAAACTGTGATGCTAGTAGGATGTCTTAAAATAATCTGAAGTGTTAAGACACATCATTATAACAATTTTCCCTTTTCTTTCTTCTAATTGGATAGCATCTTTTTTTATAAAGTTCAATAACATTACAATTTCTATTTTCCCTTTTTACCACTGGATTCATTTCCCATTGCTGTTAGAGTAAATCACCACAAATTTAATGGCTTAAAACAGCACAAATCTATTCTCTCACACTTCTGGAGGTCCGAAGTCCTACAACCAAGGTGCACCAGGGCTGTGCACCTGCTGTATCTCTGTAAGAATCCATGTCCTCACTTTCCCCAGCTTCTAGTGACATTGGCTCATGGCCTCAACTGCCATTATTGAAGCGAGCAGCAAAGCAACTTCAATCTCTCTGTTTCTGTTTCCATCATCACGTATTTTCTGACTCTGATCATCTTGTCTCACTCTTAGAAGGACTCCTGTGATTGCATTGGGATTCCCTAGGTAATTTCCAATCTAAAATCCTTAATTCAGTCCTACCTGCAAAGCTCTCTTTGCATGTAAGCTACACGTGGACAGGCTCTGTGGGAATGGAGCCCATCCCCCTAGTATTCAACTGGCTACAACCACTACAATTCTGAACTGAATGTTGCTATGGCTACTGGCAAATAAATGTGAACCACACATGATTTTCTGCAATATTTACCACTCAGTGTTCTAATTTACCTTCCCCTAGAGTTTATGATACTCGATAAAAACCAAATGAACAAATGTAACTGATGCTCACATGTATTTCTTCAGCTCCAACATATCAGAACCAGAGCAGATAATAAATGTTTGTTGAAAAAACATAGGAAATATTAGCTTATGGTTGATTGAAATTTTGACACTTTTTTTGCGGGGTAAAGAATTGGTATTACTCCTTTTTAAAAATAAATGACCCTCAATGGATTCATTTTTACTTCTACCAATGATTAGAAAAAGAAGCCAACTAAAACATTATTTCTAAAGGCCAAACCATCCAGAGCTTCGTCCTACGTGCCTGGTGCTATGGACGTGTTTCAATGGCCTCGTTTTATTTTCACCACAATCTTATGAAATTGGTAAAAATTATTTTCCCTTTTGTTAGTGAAAAGAGTAAAAGTCAGAGAAGTTTTGTAATTTTCTTGTTAGGGTTGTTAAGCTACAGCCATTCTGAATCCTGGTGGTGTTGGCCAGGCCAGGGTTATTCTACTCCCTCCTACACTGTTAGCTTCGATGGGTGCTGCTGGCTTCACCCTGGTGGTCCTGTTAATGCAGGAGATGGGAGCCTCTTTCGTCACTGAGTTCCACCTTCCCTGAGCCTCGAGTCAGGTATAAAAAAGAACAATTAATTCCTGAGCATGGGTAGTTCTTCTGGAAAATTTGAATTGAGGGTGCTGCCAAAGTGATTTTGCTTTATTTATGTTTTAGGCTCTCATAAAAGTTCCTACACCTAGGCTTTTAAAAGCTCCTAGAGTGAGAGAATGAGTGGAATTTGCCAGGAGGTAGTGGGCGGTGGGGGGTGGGGTGGAGAGGGGCAACAAATGTATCTTCCAATCAGAAAATGTTTCTTCTCCAACATTCAGAGCCTTCTGAATGCACCCCAACTAGCAGAGGTGAGCTGGAGTGGAGAGGACTGAACCTGCACCAGCAGGACTGGATGAGACAGAGTAGAAAAGAGGAGTTGGGTTCACCAGGAACTTTGGGGGAGCTGGGGCCATGGAGAGATGAAGAATGTAGACTTTGTGGCTGCCTCTGCTCGCTCTTGGTAGTGATGTTCAATTAACCTTTTCATTTGAATTATTCTATTCCTAAAGTTTTTCTTCAGTTAAATATTGACATGGGCGAGTTCGGACCTTTTAGGGTTGTTGTGAGTACTAGTGAGTCAAAGTACATAGGACAATGCCCAGTAAACGTTCAAGAAATTTGAGCTACTGTTGGTAACACGATTGTGAAGACTTTGGGGGAAGGCAATGGAGCTGAAAGAGCGTTGCTTCCTCTGTGGTGTGTGCGAGAGAAATAAAATGCACAAAGTGGGAGAGGTCCAGAGGGTCAGCAGATTTAGCAAATAAAAATTTGGGATTCTGACTTTAATGTTAATTTTGGATAAACAATATACATATGCAATGTATACTATATTGCTATATAATAAGATGTTTATATATTTTATGTTATATTTACATATCTATAAATATTTAGTACACTTGGTGTATATTTCATAGAATTATGTTCTATGCAATGTTTATCTGCAGTACAAATTTAACTCTGAATATGGTATTTTATTTGGCAATTCTACGGGGGCTGGGGGAAGGACAGGAAGGAAAAGGAAATCTCCAGTTATAACTAGAGGAAAAAAAGTCCGATGCATTTACAGCACAGCAGTATTGCATCCAAACCCTACTCCCGTGTGGTTTCCAGGGACTGAAGGCCAGACAAGGAAGCCTCTCTCTACAGCCTCTACCTGGCTGGCTCCAATAACTGGGACCAGGCAGCCACTTTGTGGCATTAATCTGCCCCTGAAACCAGATCCTGTGTTTGCTGATTATTAAACTGTGCTGTTCTCCATTCTTCTCCCTGCCCCAAATGCACAGGCACACCAACACACAAAGGCTTTGGTTGGAGGTGGAGAGGTTAAGGGGGAGGGGGCGGGAAAGGGATTAGAGTTTTATCAAAATAGCATCTGCAGAGATCCTTGCAGGATAGACCTCACTCCCCAGCATGCCTGTGTCCTGGGGCCAGGCCTGGGGCTGGGGCGGATGGGAAAACACCAGCTGGCCGAGGAAGGAGTGATCCCTGGAGGGTGGAGGCTCCACCAGGTATGTGGGTTGGTGGGGGGGGGGGGCTCTTCTCCCTCCCTTTGTAGGGCCTCCTGCTCCACTCAACTGTCTTACTGGATTTTTCTTTCTTCTTTTTTTTTTCTTTGGCCAAACTTACTTTTCAAGCATCAGGTAGTAACATCAGGTATTAACATTACTGGGACTCATATATTCAGGCAGGGTGCCAACCGTGGCTGAGAAGGCAGAAAGCCCTTCTGAGTTAGGCAAGCTTGCAGAACTGGGTTCAGAACCATTCGGGGGTGCTAAACCTCTTGGAAGTCATCATTTCCTGTCCCTGCCTCCACCCCTGGATTGCTCTAAAACACTTCATATAGGAGACCAAGAAGAGATTATCTTATTCCTCAAGATTGCAAGTTTTCCTGGCTCTCAATGGTGACGGCCATATTCTGTTTAAAGTTTACCCACATCTTTTGGTTGCATTAAGGGTCTATTCCCCAAACAGTTTGTGGCCCTGGTTCTCACAGATTTTTTAATTTTCTTTCTGTTTCTCATGTCTATTTATCAATAAAGGAAAGAAAATCTGTATGGTTCCTATTTAAGAATAGCTTTTCTTTTTTTTTTTTTAAAGATTTATTTATTTTTACAGAAGAACTGGGGTACAGGCCAGAGGCACGGGAGGGTGACAGAATGGGGAGCAAACAGGCAGATTGGCTGAAATACACTCCTGAGGGGAGCAGCAGGCGAGGCAAGAGAGGTCTGCCACATCATGTGGGTAGCTCCCTGGCCAGCTGAGAATCGAACCCGCACTGCAGAGGCTGTGGACAGCTTCACAGTGCTGCGCTCAACCTGCTGCGCCCCTGGGGAGGCCCAAGAATAGCTTTTTTTGAGGTATAGAAGTGTTACACGGCAGCCCCCGATACAAAACGGGGTGCCTGACTGTGAGTCCTCACCCGCGCGCTTCAAATGACTTATTAATACTCTACTGCAGGCACACGCGAAAGGTTAATAAAAGGTTTATTTACAAGGGAAGGGGAAATGAGGAAATGTACAACTCAGGGAGAAAAGTGGGAGATAAAGTCTTAAATGCGTCCTACCCGATCCTCCGATCTGGAATCCCAAATGGCACTCTAAAAGCTGGCCGCAAGCCGGGAGCCGTGAAGCCAGGAGGCGAGCGAGAGAGAGAGAGAGAGAGACCCCAAGGCCCACGTGTCTGGTTTTTATACCAAACCTGGCTGCTTAACTCCACCCTCAGGTCCCAGCAACCTTCCCTTTGGTGGTGATGGGATTTGTCTTTCCCAGTATCTTGATGGCTTTGGTCTGGAGTGGGGTGGAGTCCACAAAGCCTGTATGGAATTAGCTCAGGACATCCTTTGCCCCTAACAGAAGGACCTTGTAAGTGTGACATCAAGGGAAGAAATCCACAAGGAAGATATTGATAGATGAGATTCCAAAAACATTGAAAACTTTTGCATGTCATAAATACCACAAAAACACACAATGGAAATATTCCTTACATACATCCTTTATATAAAGAGCTCTTATAATCAATAACAAAGAGAAACATGTATCACTAATGAAGAAATTTAAATATAAAAATACAGAGGAAAAAAGTCAACCTGATTAGTAACAAATGAAATTCAAATTGAATAACAATGGGATGTTATTTTTGTGTCTAAAAAAGTGATGAATTTATTTTTTTAAAAGATAATACCAAGTGTTGGCAAGAATGTGCAAACACTGGGACTTCTAAGCACTGTACATTGCAGTGTTAAAATGTAGAGCATTTTGGAAGGGTAAAGAGGCAACACAAGTTATGAAATAAAAATGCTTCTGCCTTTTAAGTCAGGTATTCTATTTCCAGTAATATATTGAAGAAAATAATATTTTAAACCAAGATTTGGGGTGTTCATCCTAACACCGCTTATAATAAGACAAAACTTGAAATTTATGAGCAATAATTACTTTAATGAATTATGATACCTGAATCATGAGAATACTCTGTGGTCATTCAAACTGTGCTGCAGGACAGTGATTGTTAGGCTATTCTCAGTGGAGTCCTCAGGTGAGATTTTGGGGTCTTGGTATCCCATCTTTGATGGACACTTTTCAGTTTTACATACTAGGTTTCCTTGTAAGATTTAATTTGAAGTAGAGTTTAAGTAAAAACAATTTTTGAAAGCTCTCTTGGAGAAGAGCACTTGAGAGCTGCCAGATAGCTTCTGTCTGCCCCTCCAGATTAGCTCCCACTCCTTCCCTACTCTGCTTTCCTCCCTAAGCACCAGCCTGTATGGAGATGACATGGATGGGTTCTTCAAGAGAGGGAAGGGAATTGGCTCTTTTAGCACCCCCCCCACTTTGTGAGAACACAAGGAATTGGTGTTATCTCAAGTAAGAAGTCCTTTCAAGAAGCCAACACTACATAATTCCCCCTCCAAATGTTCATAGTCACTACTTCTCTTTATTCTTTGGGCTTAAAGATAGCAACAGCTCAGTTTACTATGCTATGATTACATTACTTTACACCTAGGCTAGCCAAAGAATTTATTATCACCTTAAGACTCAAAGAGTTATAAAATAATTTTAATGTATTTGTTGATCAAAAATAGATTTTATTTTATAGGTGGACCTATAAGAGTTTTATTCAAGAACTGCTTTTAAAACAGTTTAAATAGCATATGTATATTCATTAAATCAAAACTGAAAAAAAAGCTTATTTAAATTGATTTTTTAAATAAAAAGTCATTAAAATTATGTAGGCAAAAAAAGGACATGATCAGAATAGTAATTATTTTTGATACAGAAATCATCTACTTTATCTTCTCTATTCCTGTATCACAGGTATTTTTTCAGAAGAAAACTATTTATTTAGTTTTTTTAAAGATTTATTTATTTATTTATTTTTACAAGCACTGGGTACAGTCAGAAGTGCAGGAGGGTGAGAGGATTCACCAGAGCCAGAGTGGGGGAGCAGAACAGGCAGACTGACGAAGTACACTGCTGAGGAGCAGCGGGCAGCAGGAGAGGTCTGCGCGCCATGTGGGACCCTCGCTGGGTGGCTGGTGATCAAACCAGTGCTGCAGAGGCTGCGGGCAGCTTCGCAGCCCAGCGCTCAACCACTGCACCGCCGGGGAGGCCCCAGAAAACTTTTTTTACATTGTGGTCTTACTGCTTTTAATTGATAAAGCTAAATTTCAAATTTTTCTTTAAGGTTGTGTTTTGTGGCTCATGCATTTGAAATTGACACTTTCAAATAATTTATTTAAATTACTTTTATTGATGTAACATTGGCTTGTAACATTATATAGGTTTCAGGTCTATAGCATTACAAGTCAACATCTGTATATATTACAGTATGTTCACCACTGAAAGTCTAGTTTCAAGTAATTTATTTTTTAAAGATTTATTTTTTATGCAAGAACTGGGGTACAGGCCAGATGTGCGGGAGGGTGAGAGGATTCACCAGAGACAAAGCGGGGAACAGAAAGGCAGACTGACGAAATACACTGCTGAGGGGAGCAGCGGGTGAGACAGGAGAGGTCTGCCGTTTCATGTGGGACCCTCGCCGGCTGGCCGGGATCGAACCCGCACTGCGGAGGCTGCAGAGAGCTTCACAGTATGGCACTCAACCACCTGCATCACCAGGGAGGCCCCTAATTTTTTATTTAGAATATAATTTTTTTGTTTAAATGTTTTTATGGAGGTAGCTTTGGTTTACATCATTGCTAGTATTTTAGTAAGAAAGGGTGTAGTTTTCATACCACCATAGTCCACAGATGTAATATTTTTAGTTGAGAAAATGCTCTCTGAGGTACCTGGTTAAATTATGCTAATGTAGGACATTGCCAATTGCACTTGTTTTCCTATTAAAATGTATCAACATTGTAAACCAAATATTATCCCAATTCTGGGACCCCCTACTTAGGTGTAGATTTATTTTGGAGGACTTGTGGAAGGGCGGGAGGGGGGGGGCGGGGGGGCGGAGGGGGCGGGGAGGGGGGGGAGGGGGGCGGGGGGGCGGGGAGGGGGAGGGGGCGGGGAGGGGGGGGGAGGGGGGGGCGGGGAGGGGGCGGGGGGGGCGGGCCAGGAGGATCTGAAGCACAGAGTATAGCAGAGCAGCAGGCACAGAGAGAAGAGACCTTCTGCTGCACCACTATGCGCTCTAGCTCCTATGCCCCCTTCTGGGGGCTAACTCCCACACTCCTTGCGGGTAGCTCCCTGGCCGGGGCTCGAACTCAGGCCGCAGCAGTGAGAGCTCTGAGACTAACCCCTAGGCCATCCTGGAGGTCCCGCCAGGGGCTTAGTTAAATGGAGCCTTTAACCTTTATTAGGAGGCTTCAGGAGAACTACTGACAGCTGCTTCTCCAGCAAGTCAGAAGAGACTATGGCTGCCCTTCCCTTCCTCAGTGATCATCACTGTCTCCTCCTAGGGCCCATGGGCGCTGAGGGAAGATGGCTTTCAGCAGCACCTCCATGTCTTCATCGGTGACAAGAGGGGGCAAAGTATGGGGATTTTTCAAGTCTAAAGTATTTTTCATTGATGAATCAGAAGAAAACCTACACAGTTCAGAAAGTAATCAGGATTGTACTGATCCTGAAAGATTTCTTTGGTGATGATCGTGTGTAAAATCAATATTTAGAAGTTTCTAGAGATTTAAGTATGGGGATTTTTCAAGTCTAAAGTATTTTTCATTGATGAATCAGAAGAAAAACCTACACAGTTCAGAAAGTAATCAGGATTGTACTGATCCTGAAAGATTTCTTTGGTGATGATCGTGTGTAAAATCAATATTTAGAAGTTTCTAGAGATTTAAGTATGCAGACTTCTGATGTCCTCATAGAATAATGAATGCTCTTAGGGAGCATGAAGAGACTCAAAAAAACAAAGTAAATAATCCAGTCACAAAATGGGCAGAAGAGATAAAAAGGAACTTCTCCAAAGAGGAAATGCAAATGGCCAACAGGCATATGAAAAAATGTTCAGCATTACTGCAATCAGGGAAATGCAAACCAAAACTACCATGAGATACCACCTTACAACAGTGAGAATGGCACATATTAAAAAAAACTAGCAACAACAAATGTTGGGGAAGATGTGGAGAAAAAGGAACTCTCCTGCACTGCTGGTGGGAGTGCAAACTGGTCTAGCCACTATGGAGAGCTGTGTGGAGATTTCTGGACCTACTAAACATAGAGCTTCCATATGATCCAGCAATTCCACTCCTAGGTATTTACCCAAAGGACACAGATACATTAATTTTAAAGGGCACCTGCACCCCTATGTTTATAGCAGCACTGTTTACAATAGCTAAGCTTTGGAAACAACCCAAATGCCCAAAAATAGATGACTGGATCAAGAAGATGTGGTCCATATACACCATGGAATATTACTCAGCATTCAAAAAAGACAAACTCATGCCATTTGCAGCAACATGGATGGAGCTGGAAGGGATCATGCTCAGCGAAAGAAGACGAAAGAAGACGAAAAACACTGGATGGTCTCACTCATAGCAGGAATTTAGAAACCAGCAAAGCACCTGTAGTCCATGACCTTAGTCTATCCTTTGCACTTGTTTTCTTCACGTTGTATAGAAGAAATGGATTAAGTAGAAGAAGCCATACATTTCTGGGCATTAAAGAATAGTTTGTGTGGTTGTTCAGAATCATCTTGGAAGGTGCAGTAATTTCTCTCTCCATATCCTCCAGATATTTCTTAGCTCATAAGTGTCTTCTAGTACTACCGTCTCTTCTCCCATCAGTATACACTCTGTTTGCCTTCCTTGCTCCTAGAAGCTGCCCAAGGACATATGACAATATTCTAAGATCTTTCCAGGCCCTCCATGGATGGCAGTGGTTTCATATCACGCTTAAACAATCTCCTGAGGTTGTGACCAGAGATTCGTCCATTGTCGCTGCTCTCACAGACGTGCCAGGGCTCGGGAGCGGCGCTGGGGGGCGATGGGGTCCAGCACAGAGGACGGAGGCAGCTGCCGGGGTCCGGGAGTCTCTTGGCCAGAGCCCGCCACACGCTGCCTTGAGGCGCCCCGGCGCTAGCGGAGGCGCCAGAACTTCCGGACCGAAAAAGCTTATTTTTTTTTTAAAGATTTATTTATTTATTTATACAAGCACTGGGTACAGTCAGAAGCGTGGGAGGGTGAGAGAATTCACCAGAGCCAGAGCAGGGAGCAGAACAGGCAGAAGGACCGAAGTACACTGCTGAGGGGAGCAGCGGGCGGCAGGAGAGGTCTGCGCGCCATGTGGGACCCTCCTCCGGTGGCCAGGGAGCAGCTGGGGATCGAACCAGCGCTGCAGAGGCTGCGGGCAGCTTCGCAACCCAGCACTCAACCGCTGCGCCACAGGGGAGGCCCTGAAAAAGCTTATTCAATCAGTGATCTCTAACCATTCTTTTGAATATTTAACTCATTTCAATGCTCTAAAACTATAGTCCTTCCCAATGGTGTTCATTCTCATATAGCGTATCAACTTATCCACTTGAAGATAGGGACTCCCTCAAAGGATTCTTTGTACAAGTTGAGATATTTCAAAGCCCAACTACAGATCTTCAAAATTAAATCTTCCCCTAGGGCCTCCCTGGTGACATTAAAGCAGCGCACTATGAAGCAATCCGCAGCTGTGGCAGGTGAGTTCGATCCCCAGCTGGCCAGGGAGCAACCCACATGGCGAGGAAGACCTCTCCTGTCTCACCCACTGCTCCCTTCAGCAGTGTATTTCAGTCAGTCTGCTTGTTCTCTTCCCACTCTATATATCTGGTGAATCCTCTCACCCCCGCATCTCTGGCCTGTACCCCAACTCTTGCATGCATAAATAAATAAATCTTTAAAAAAAAAATGAATCCTTCCTCTATTTTAGCCGTCATATCACTTTTCCAAAGCACCCCCACTGCTTGAGAAGATTAATGACTTCCTGTTTTTAAGTTTTGTTTTCTATAATTGCAATCTGTTTATAGATTCAAAAGTTGAAACTTTTTGGCCCTTTTATTTGCTGAGTATCTTGAATAAAGATTTGCTGAATATCTTGATTAAAGATTTCAACTGATTGGGCCTCCCTATTAAGCTACTCACAGCCCCCGCAGCACAAAATCGATCCCTGGCCAGCCAGGGAGCTACACTCGTGGTAAAGCAGACCTCTCCTGACTTGCCCGCTGTTACCGTCAGCAGTATACTTGGGTCAATCTGCCTGTTCTGTTCCCCACTCTGTCTCTGGTGAATCCGCTCACCACCCACCACACCCCTGCATCTCTGGCCTGTACCCCAGCTCTTGTATGCACAAATAAATAAATAAATCTTAAAATAATATACAGTTGAGAGCAAAACAAAGAAAGTGCTCACTGCTATGATAAACATGTTATATATATGTATATATGTATATATTTGTATTTAACATCAGTTTTCACAAAAAAAGTAGTTGTTACCATGCAAATATAAAAATACTTGCACATTTTGACAATGATAATTTCTATTTGAATCACAGAATTTATGTAAAAATTAAGAATTATGTGTACGTGTACATGCAAGCAATTCAAGTATCTTTTGCTCCCTGGGTTTCTTTATTTAGTAAGAATGGTGTTTTTACCGTACTGCTGTTATCTATCTAGTTTTTTTACCATTACTAAAATGAATCATTTGGTCTCTAATGTTGGACTCTGAATGATAATTTAATACATTTACAATCATATCAGATTAAATTTTCAGAAACATTAGACTTTATGAATTGAATTCTAAAAATGAGTCATTATTTTGCATTTAGATAACCGATTTCTTATTTGAATCATCTAAAGACACCGATATGAAATTGGCATTATTTAGCAGTGTACCAGAATCCTTTGCAATGTAGTTGGAGCCAACAGATTTAACAGATATCATTGAACTTTCATTTTGTGAACAAAAACCTTGGAATTAACAATGAGCAAAATTCTAACATCATTTTGATGTAAGTGAGCAGTTCTAGCTCACAGACAAGCAGATCTGTTTTCTGTAGCTGTGTGTGTAAAATTATTGTTTGTGTCAAGGTCTTTAAAAAGTCCATCTTCATGAAATAGATGCTGCGGCTTCTTTACCATAGTGTGTCCTGAGAATTTCACATGATTAGTGGTGTGACTATGTCTTATGATGGGTAAGTTTTGACAATCTTTTTGTGCAAACTGCATGCTCACTCATCATCACTTTTCTTGAGAGATGGAACTTAATTATTCATTAAGTACTTAATTTTTCATTAAATAAAATTAAATAAATTGCATAAAATAAATAAAGTACTTAATTTTTCATTAAATACACCCTTAAGATATTTAGAGTACACTGGCTGGAAGAGTTGATTACAAAATAAAAAGTTTACCAAACCATTGAAGGAAGTAGTTGCGGTTTTGTTTACACCAAAATAAATAAGACTACTGTAGTTGTGTTGCTTAGTGTGCATTTCCTGCATGTATCACACACACACACACATACACACATGCATTTCAACTATAATTTCCCACCTTGCTCACCCATCTCTCTGATGGCTCTCCTAGAAGCTGTTTCTCAGCGTTGGTCCATTCCATCAACAGATGACTGTAGACTCAGGTGACAGCAGCACAAATACTTCTAACACTACAGCTGCGGATGAGAAGATGCTGCCCCTAGCTGCTTAAATCCAGGTACATTTAAAACAAAGTCATGATTAGTATGTGCCTGGGACACTTGTCTCAGAAAAGAGGCATTAATGGCATTGGGTCTGGAAATGGGAGAGACAAGGAGAACCATCATAGGTCATCTTTTAGATCTAACCACACAGATGCACACCTCTCACAGAGGCCGAGACACCCTGGCAGATGTTGAGGATATTGAAGAGTGTTTTCCTAATCCATGCCACCTAATTTTAGTGCAAAAATTAATAACAATAAGACTTTAGCCAAAAATGAGGACTGATACTAAGACAACAGATACATCCCAGGATTAACCCAGGCAAACCTGGATGCAGGCTCACCTTTCCTCTCCACCCACACTTCTGTAAACAGTCCTTTGTGAATAACCCTCCCCTCCCCAACCCCCACACTCATCCTATTTTGAATGTGCCATCTGTTTCCTGTTGGGTTCCTGGCGGATACAGTGGGATAAAAGGCTGTTCACAATATATTGTTGCATGACAAAAGAAGATTGAGAAGTAGAGTGACAATATGCTCCAAATTAAGTATGCTAGATAGTCATGTATATATAATTGCATAGAAAAAAAATCCTGGGAACATATACATCAAAACATCACTTGTAGTTCTATGGGTGGCAGGATTAAAAGTGACTCTTTTCTTGTTTTCTTTATGTGGATTTAAAAAAATATCTCCAGTAAGCATGAATTGTGTTTGCAATAAGAAAAAAAAATGATTTTCATGATCCTTTATGAGAGGGGTGGGGGTCTGTGGTGCACACTGGCACTCCTCACATTCTCAGCACAGTGTGGTGCTCTGCAGTGTACAGGCACCATAGTAAGAATGGGCAGACCTGTGGCTGCCCAAGTGTTCTTGGGCAGAACACTTTTTTACCAAAGCTAAGAATGCCAAGTTTTCTATTTCTATGCATATATGTGTACTCAGTTGACTTCTCTTTCTCCTGACATATTCCGTTTGAGAAGGATGTGTTCATACTGTCTACACTAGACCTTCAATCTCAAAAAATCCCACTTCTAAGAATCATCTTTTCTCAACATTCCCTTGTGGAAACCTAAACCATATTTGCATTCCAAAAATAGCAATGACTTCTGCTCGTCTCCCCTTCGCTTTTGAAAATGGTTAACCCACATTTACAGTTCAAGATAGATAAGGATAGAGAGGGAGAGATGGACAGAGAGAGAGAGAGAGAGAGAACTCTACCGTAGAAAGCAAAGCTCCAGTGACATCATCTCATGATTTTTTATTAAAGGCCTGGAGAGAACTTGTTGGACTCTTACATAAGAGTGTGACCGCTGATAACAGAGTCTGTCCAAAGACACACCTAACTTGACTCTTCTGTAGAATGACGACACATTAGCCTGCCTCTCATCAAGGAGTGTGTTATGGTGCCTTTTTTTCCCCCACAACTTCAAGCTTAGAAGAAATTTTGTGTGAAAAATATTCCTCTGTCTTAGTTTTAAGTGGACTGACTCCTGTGATGTGGAGAATGGAGAGGAAGGAAGAGGTAAGGTTACCTACACATACACACAGATACAAATTTACACACACACACACACACACACACACACACACATTTGCATTGACATATTTGTCCTGTCAGAGACGCATAGAGCTTTTATAAAATTTCTCTCTCTCTGTCTCTCTCTCTCTCTGTCTCTCTCTCTCTCTCTGTCTCTCTCTCTCTGTCTGTCTGTCTCTCCCTCTCTATCCTTATCTATCTTGAACTATAAATGTGGGTTAACCATTTTCAAAAGTGAAGGGGAGACGAGCAGAAGTCATTGCTATTTTTGGAATGCAAACATGGTTTAGGTTCCCACAAGGGAATGTTGAGGAAAGATGATTTTTTTGATTCTTAGAAGTGGGATTTTTTGAGATTGAAGGTCCAGTGTAGACAGCATGAACACATCCTTCTCAAACGGAATATGTTAGGAGAAAGAGAAGTCAACTGAGTACTCATATATGCATAGAAATAGAAAACTTGGCATTCTTAGCTTTGGTAAAAAAGTTTTCTGCCCAAGCTAAAGAGTAACCCAAAGATTTAAATGGATCAGTAGCCTGCAATGACCAGTACCTATAGGGTGCTATGGTACCAAATAATATAGATGAGTGTTAACTATAATAGAAGTTAAGAGTATGCTTGTCCTAGCCCACAGCCAATATCATTCTCAATGATGAAAATCTGAAAGCATTCCCATTAAGATCTGAAACAAGACAAGGATGTCCACTCTCACCACTGCTTTTCAACATAATACTGGAAGTCCTAGGCAGAACAATAAAATAAGAGAAAGACATACAAGGAATCCAAATAGGCAAGGAAGAAGTCAAACTATCAGTATTTGTGGACGATAGGATAATATACATAGAAAACCCCAAAAAATCCACAGAAAAAAATAATTAAACTGATCAATCAGTTTAGTAAAGTGGCAGGATACAAAATCAACACTCAAAAATCAGTAGCCTTCCTATACACAAACAATAAATCTGAAGGAGAAGAAATCAAGAAAACCATTCCTTTTATTATTGAAACAAAAAAATCAAATACTTGGGAATAAACCTAACAAAAGAAGTAAAGGACCTATACAAAGAAAACTGTAAAACACTGTTAAAAGAAATAGAAGTAGACACAAATAAATGGAAAGACATCCCCTGCTCATGGATCGGAAGAATTAACATTATCAAAATGGCCATCCTACCAAAAGCAATCTACATATTTAATACTATTCCAATTAAAATTTCAATGTCATTCTTCAAAGAAATAGAAAAAATATTGATGAAATTCATATGGAGCCACCAAAAAGCCCGAATAGCCAAACCCTCCTGAAAAAAAAAGGGGAATGGAGGCATCACTCTCCCAGATTTCAAACTATACTACAAAGCCATAATAATAAAAAACTGCATGGTATTGGAACCAGAACAGACACACGGAACAATGGAACTGAATAGAAAACCCAGAAATAAACCCACAGATTTATGGTCAACTAATCTTTGACAAAGGAGCAAAGAATATGCACTGGAGCAACGAAAGTTTGTTCAATAAATGGTACTGGGAAAACTGGGTTGCTACATGCAAAAGAATGAAACTTGACTACTACCTCACACCATACACAAAAACCAACTCAAAATGGATTAAAGAACTAGACATAAGACGTGAAACCATAAAAATATATAGAAGGAAATATAGGCAAAACTCTACATGACATGCACCTCAAAGACATCTTTACAGACACATCACCCAACGCATTGATAGTGAAGGCAAAGATCAACAGCTGGGACTACATCAAATTAAAGAGCTTCTGCCCAGCAAAAGAGACAATAACCAAAACAAAGAGAAATCCCACCAACTGGGAGAACATTTTTGCACACAACACTAATGATAAAGGACTGATCACAAAAATCTACAAAGAGCTGATGAGACTCAACAAAAACAAAGAAAATAACCCAGTCAAAAAATGGGCAGAAGAGCTAAAAAGAAACTTCTCTGAAGAGGAAATGCAAATGGCCAACAGACATATGAAAAAATGTTCAACATCACTTGTAATCAGGGAAATGCAAATCAAAACTACCATGAGATACCATCTCACACCAGTGAGAATGGCACGTATTAAAAAAACTAGCAACAACAAATGTTGGGGAAGATGTGGGGAAAAAGGAACTCTCCTGCACTGTTGGTGGGAGTGCAAACTGGTCCAACCACTATGGAAAGCTGTGTGGAGATTCCTCAACCTACTAAAGATAGAGCTTCCATATGATCCAGCAATTCCACTCCTAGGTATTTACCCAAAGGACACAGAAACATCAATTCCAAAGAGCACCTGCACCCCTATGTTTATAGCAGCACTGTTTACAATAGCTAAGCTTTGGAAACAACCCAAATGCCCAAAAATAGATGACTGGATCAAGAAGATGTGGTACATATACACCATGGAATATTACTCAGCATTCAAAAAAGAGAAACACATGCAATTTGCAGCAACATGGATGGGGCTGGAAGGGATCATGCTCAGTGAAGTAAGTCAGAAAGAAAAAGAAAAATACTGGATGGTCTCACTCATAGCAGGAATCTAGAAAACCTAAATAAGGGACCAGGAAAAATAATAAGTATAAGAAAAAATCAAAATCAACAAACAACTATGAACCAGAGACACTCTATGGGGGGTAGGGGGCAGGGAAAGGAGGGATTGGGGACAAAATAAGGGGGTTGCAATTGTATGGGGAATATAAAAATAAAATAATAAAAAATGAGTAAGCTTGTCCTAACTGTGTATGAGCCAAGAAAGATGAGAATGAAAAATTGGTGAAAGAATAGATGAGGAGTATGTGCAAAGAACATTCTATGTAGAAAATAGAGGAACTATTTCCCCTCTTCCTAGTGACAATGGCTTAATAGAGAGGACCCAAGCACCTCCCAAAGTTACAGAGTTGGAGGGGGGGGTGTAGGAACAAAGAAGAAGAAAGGAGGGATTCATTGGGCAAAAACATAGTTGAAGACTGCAGCCCTGTACCTGCCATGGGAGGATTTTAGAGGCACTTATTAAGGGTCAGAGAGATGCAATGCAGGTTGAAGAAGCAAGCTGCCTAGTCAAAGAGAGGGCAGTGGGAAGAATCCAGAAATAGAGCTGGAAGATCCAGTTCCAGCAGGAGGAGCATGAAGGAGACAGATGAAGTGGGGAGTGAAAGCCCCTTGGGGAGGTGGGTTGGATGTAGGCCAAGGAGGGTGGTGGAAAATAGCTTTTGGTGCCAAGAGAAGAATGAATTGAGTGAGAGGCCATGGGAGGGTGGAGGGAGAGGGCACAGGGCAGGTCCCACAGGAATTGCAGACATTCAGTGAGAGATGATGATTATTCCAGCTGTCCGCCCGCTCTGTTGATTTTATGCTGGCAGAAGGAGGGTCTGGATGGGACTGATAGTGGCAGGCAAGGGAGGAAGGGGGTGCTGGGGAAAGGCAGAGGGTCAGGGTGTTGGCTGTCATGAGCCAGTGTGAATGATAGCATTGCCCCATGAGCTCCTCACGATTGGGATCATTTCTATTTTTATGTTTTGTGGAGTGCTGATCCTAGCCCAGATTGTGTTCTGAGAAAGGCCAGGACTACCTAAAAAAACATCTCAGACTCAGTCCTGTGGACATGGGGTCATTCTGAAGTCCTCCTTGAAGAATGCGCCATCTTCACTGGGGCCTTAGAAGCACAGAATAGAATCCAGGGGACGGGATGTCATTGACCAGAGTATGTTGACTTCACAGGACCCCTTAATCCCTATTAGTCTCACTGCCCTCCTGGCTTCCCCCATCTCACCCACTTCTCATGGGAGCCTCAGAGAAGGGTCTCTATAGAGCAAGACAAACATGGGGAAGCTGAGGCAAGCAATGAGCTGTGTCTTCCAAACTTTCTCCTCATTTTCCAGCATTGAAAAAGAGGCAAGTCAAGAGGAGAAAGGTTTTTAAATAAAGAGGAATGTGGGCTTATTGTCTGTCATCTCCACACTCTATAAATCAGTCGCAAGATCTGTAGGCCCCCAACAACTAAATATATTTTTAGGTTCCATTTCAGCAACTGTTTTCTAGAGATGATATAGTCCACTTCATTATGTCTCATCTCATGCTCTAACCATCCCATTCTGTCTTGTCTGTCTGTTGTTCCCTTGACATTAATCCATTGCTTCTCTTGTTCTCTGCTTTTGGTAGAGGACAAGCCTTAGAATCAAGTGCTAACGTGGTCCAAGTGTTGGAGATGGCAGATAAGGCATGTGGCTGGTAGGGCTCAGGAAATGACAAATAACAGAAGGTCCTAAAAAGAAAGATGTATGGAAATCCAAAAAGGAGATGAAGTTGTTGATATTTCTTTCTTTTAAAACAACCTTAATATGGGGCCTCCCTGGTGGTGCAGCGGTTGAGCTCTGGGTTGCAAAGCTGCCCGCGGCCTCTGCAGTGCCAGTTCAACCCCTGGCTGCTCCCCGGCCACCAGAGGAGGGTCCCACATGGCACGCAGACCTCTCCTGCCGCCCGCTGCTCCCCTCAGCAATGTACTTCAGTCTGCCTGCTCTGCTCCCCGCTCTGGCTCTGGTGAATTCTCTCACCCTCCCGCGCTTCTGACTATACCCAGTGCTTGTATAAATAAATAAAAATCAATCTTTAAAAAAAAAAAAACCTTAATAGGATATAGTTTATCTAGCACACAATGCTTCCATACGGTTCAGTGGCTTTTCGTATATCCAGGGTGTGTATCACCATGATTTTAAGACATTTTCATTACTGCCAAAAGAAATCCTTCACCCCTTAGTCATCATCCCAACTCTTCCCCCAATTCTAGGCAACAACTAATTTACTTTTGCTGTGAGATTTCTTCAACCCACTGCCAGTTTCATCCAGGATGAATTTACAGCATGCTTTAGAGTATATGAAGTACTTTCCTAGAGTCACTCAAATTTTGATCTCTTTCAACTTATTTAAGTAAGCAGGACAGGTGGTTTTATCTTGCATGTTTCAGATCAGAAAACTGGGGTATCTGAGTGACAGCATTGTAACTTCCATAGAGGAATGAAATGACACATCCCCCTTATGTCTACAAAAAAAAAAATAAATGAAGAGGTGTTTGTGACTAACATTTCCTTCACTGTTCCACAAAAGTTAGGAAAATAAAGACAAAAGGCAAGATGAAGAGGCAAGAAGAAAGGGCTAAAGTGCATTTGGAGGAACTGAGGTGAAACATCTGCTAGAATGTTCTAATTAAGATGTATGAGCTGCTGGAATGTATTGCCCAAGGTAACTGCAAGATCTCCTTTTCGTGGGATTAAAAAAAAAAAAAGAAAAAAAAAAAAAAACCCATAGCAGAACTCTGGCAGGATTTATTTTAAGGAGTGGTTGTATTGGGAAGCAGGGGGATGGATTAGGTGGCTGGCCAGTCTCTCCCAGTGCTGGGAAACCAGGAAGGCAGGTGGCAGACACATGTCATCTCTGCTGACATGAAGTTATTCATAGTCCTTATGAAGAGGCCCCTATTTATTTTTGGTCCTCCTGTCTATAAAGTGAGACACTCTATACTCCTTCATCTGAGGGCCAAGCCCTTGATGAGGCATTGTAGAAACTCTAGAAACAAGGCCAACACACAATCCTTCTCATCTATTTAAATTCTCTTTGTGAGACAATAACAAAAACAAAGAGAAACCCCACCAACTGGGAGAACATTTTTGCACACAACACTAATGATAAAGGACTGATCACAAAAATCTGCAAAGAGCTGATGAGACTCAACAAAAACAAAGAAAATAATCCTGTCAAAAAATGGGCAGAAGAGCTAAAAAGAAACTTCTCTGAAGAAGAAATGCAAATGGCCAACAGGCATATGAAAAAATGTTCAACATCACTTGTAATCAGGGAAATGCAAATCAAAACTACAATGAGATACCATCTTACACCAGTGAGAATGGCACATATTAAAAAAACTAGCAACAACAAATGTTGGCGAGGGTGTGGAGAAAAAGGAACTCTCCTGCACTGTTGGTGGGAATGCAAACTGGTCCAGCCACTGTGGAGAGCTGTGTGGAGATTTCTGGATCTACTAAACATAGAGCTTCCATATGATCCAGCAATTCCACTCCTAGGTATTTACCCAAAGGACACAGAAACATCAATTCCAAAGAGCACCTGCACCCCTATGTTTATAGCAGCACTGTTTACAATAGCTAAGCTTTGGAAACAACCCAAATGCCCAAAAATAGATGACTGGATCAAGAAGATGTGGTACATATACACCATGGAATATTACTCAGCATTCAAAAAATAAACACATGCAATTTGCAGCAACATGGATGGCTGGAAGGGATCATGCTCAGCGAAATAAGCCAGAAAGAAAAAAAAAAATACCGGATGGTCTCACTCATAGCAGGAATCTAGAAAACTTAAATAAGGGACCAGGAAAATGAATAACTATAAGAAAGTGAAAATCAAAATCAACAAAAAAACTATGAACCAGAGACACTCTATGGGGGGTGGGGTGGGAGGGAGGGATTGGGGTCAAATAAGGGGGTTGCAATTGTATGGGGAATATAAAAATAAAATTTATTTTAAAAAAAATTAAAAAAATAAATTCTCTGTGTTAACTGTGTATTCTGTTTATCTATTACAGTTTAACAAGGTACCCCCAAACTTAGTGGTTGGAAACATCTATAAAGTATTATTATAGTTGACAGTTCTGTGTATGGACTGGGCTCAGCTGGGCAATTCTTGCTTGGTTGTCTCATGAAGCTGCAGTAAGATATTGACCCTGGCTGCCAGTTCCAAAATGGCTCACTCAAATGGCTGGCAACTGATGCTGGTTGTAGGCTGGAAGCTCAACTGAGGTTATCAAATGAACTGTGCTCATTTGGCTTGTGTGATGTGTGCTTCTCATAGAATAGTGTTTTCTGGAGGGTTTAGGTTTATTTCACTCACATGCTCAGCATCCTGATGGGGTAAGTTAGAAGGTTGGGCTCCTGGTCTGTCCAACATGGTAGTCAAAGGGTCAGGTCAGGGGTCTGAGAGTAATCAGAAGTAATCAGTTCTTTTAAATGTCAGACCTGAACTGGTATCGTATCACTTCTACGGTTATACTCTGTGAGTCAAAACAGTCACCACCTACCTCAGATTCAAGGGGGGAGAAAATAGATCCCACCTTTAAATGGGAAGAGTTTCAAAGGACTTACATCTGCCATGCAGTAGAGAGTAGTCAGTGATGGACTTCGGGTTCTCAGAGAAGATGCACAAAACCTGAAAATAAAAATATACAAACCAAGGTTCATTTTAATAAATTTATAGGGATAAGAATTGGGCTAGAGATCAAGAAGATGTGGTATATATACACCATGGAATATTACTCAGCGTTCAAAAAAAGATAAACACATGCAATTTGCAGGAACATGGATGGCACTGGAAGGGATCATGCTCAGCGAAATAAGCCAGAAAGAAAAAGAAAAATACCAGATGGTCTCACTCATAGCAGGAATCTAGAAAATTTAAATAAGGGACCAGGAAAAAGAATAACTATAAGAAAGAAAATATCAAAATCAACAAACAACTATGAACCAGAGACACACTATGGGGGGTGGGGGGCGTGGAAAGGAGGGCTTGGGGCCAAAATAAGGGGGTTTTAATTGTAAGGGGAATATCAAAATAAAATTTAAATATAAAAAAGAATTGGGCTAGAGTGGTAAGTTTAAGGTGGCGGAAAGCCTGAGGTTAAGTGAGCTACATCTTAGACTAAGTCATTAGTTAATCCCTTTATTTAATAGACATTTATTGAACCCATAGCTAATGTCAAGTACATGTACTGCAGAGATAACCATGATGTGGACCCTACTTTCTAAATACCCAGCCTGGTAATACATGCACTAGATGATATCCCAAATCCAAACAGTAGTTTCTGGTAGACCAGCTACTCTCAGCATATACAATTGATATCAAAAGGCAGTTTGTCTTACAGTTCTTACTTACTTTACTTTGTAACACAGTGTTACAAAGATTGATGGGATGGGTCTCTTGATTTATCTTGCTTGATTTAGCAAGATATCAAGCAAAAGCAGAAAGAAGTATTTATTATTATTAATAAAGATAGATAAAAGATACGGGGCAGAGTGGCCAGGTTAAATAGATTTCTCTGGAGAGATTCCTTCTGATGGAGATATGTGCTTTCATGGAAAATTATTTGGAAGAAATGGGGTATGTTCAAGAGCCTTGGGTTCAGTTGAAGTTGCTTGGAGGCCTTGAGAAAACAGTGGCTATAATTCATGTTTCTGGACCAGGATTTTTGGACAGATCCAAAAGGATTCCCAGTGGGGATGTGAGACTGCCAGTTTAAGGAACTTTTCCTTGTTATTGCTTAATGTGCATAGTGCAGTCCTATTCTAAGGAGAAGGCACATTTTTTGAGCAAAAGAGGAAAAACAGGGAGGTAGCGAGAGAAGCAATCACAAATGGAGAGCTGGACAGTGACACACCATTGGCAGAGGAAATGAGAAGAGGGCTCCAGGTTGTTTATTTCTACTTGGGTTTGCCAAGGTCAATTGTTAGATCTCCTTTAATTGAATGACAGGTCAGCTGGAAAAAGGAATATATTTGGCTAATTTGGCTATCTTAAAAATAGAATTGATTTTACTAGAAGAAATAGCTACTATATTATACTGAACCACACAGAGAAAACCTGTAGAAAAAAGCAGAGATGGCCCTTGCACAGGAGGTGAGGCGAGGATGTCAACCTAATGCCCCTCTTAGCCAGTTCTGGAAGTGAGACGGGAGCACTGCTGAAGATCAGGAGGAGAGAGGATTTATAAGGAAGGGGATGGGCCATGGCTTCCTCCTTCTCTAATCTACCTTTTACATTACCCCAACTCACCTTCCTAAAACATTGCTTTCACTATGCCTTTCTCTTGACCAATGACCTCTAGTAACTCATGTTTGCAAAAGTAAAGATGCTCCTTAGTTTTTTTCATTTCAGCCTATCAAGCTGGTTCTACTTTCCAAAATGTTAGCACCCAACATCAGCAGGGTGGTTCCCTGGTTCTGTACCCATCTGCCTTGGTACCTTTTCGCCACCTGACACATGCTTTCTATTCTGATTCTAGATATTTTTTAAGTCTTCTTGCACTAGAAACTTTCCTAAATCACTCAAAAATGAGCTCCCTGTTTTGATTTATGTGTTCATTTGTTTAATAATTCATTTACTCATTTGTTCATTTACTTACTCAATTAATATTCATTTGCTGATTATATTTATTATGCATCTATTTGCCAAGCACTAGTCATATGGATTTAAGGCATATTCCCTGCTGTCAAGGAAGTTGAAAATGAATGAAAGAACTATAGGACTCACTCAATAGCAATATTATATTAGCCTATCTTGCTAGTGGTGTTCTCTGTGTCTTCTTTCTGTGTTGTTTTTTAATTTGTAAAATATGTTTTCCATAAAGGCAGTTTGTCTACAGTTCTTTCTATCCCTCAATCAGGCTGACCAATATTAAACTTTCCAAAATGATGTAAGATTTGGGAACATGTGAGAGCAGGGCACTGATCGCAACAAGTGTGTGGGAGTCGAGAGAATGGGGGGAGAGAGACGAATATATGAGATTTGATGACCTTAAAAGGAGATACATTAATTTGTGTGATGATTGGGACTAAAAACCCAAGGACGATGGATGTCTTCCCTGTTTAAAATCAATGTGTCCATGAGGAAGCCTCAGAGGATCTCCCCAATTTGTATGACCTCGCCATGTTTCAGAGCTCCAGGAATATGAGGGCCTTCTGAGAAGCAATGGAGAAAGCCACTAGGACTGAGTGGTGAAGTGAGTTAGCCTGCTGTCTGAGTGATTAGCCAGCAGAGAGGGCACCCAGGCTGCTCACCTCTCAGGAAGTGGCCAGGGCAGGTGGCAATGTCAAGTTTGAGAATCACAGTGGCCAAGGTTCTGTCCTTGGATTCTAGATCATTACCAGAGGAGAGACCCCCCTACCTGGCCCACTCTTCTCTTTCTGCTTAGGTCTGGTTTTCTGGGGTCAGCCCATTGTGGGGTGTGT
Source organism: Talpa occidentalis (assembly GCF_014898055.3). Taxonomy (NCBI): domain Eukaryota; kingdom Metazoa; phylum Chordata; class Mammalia; order Eulipotyphla; family Talpidae; genus Talpa; species Talpa occidentalis. Next base: position 135,810,347 of record NW_023603184.1, read on the forward strand.
GTGTGTGTGTGTGTGTGTGTGTGTGTGTGCATGTTCTGGAGCATGCATGACTCCACTGAAGAACACAGTAAAATAAAAGTCAAGAAGGGGAACTGCCTTGGCTTGGCTCTGATGACTTGTTGGATTTGGGAGCAATCACTTTTTTTAGGAACCTTAGTTTTCCTATCTGAAAATAAGAGAGCTGAATTAGTTCATTTTGCTCAACTTATTTCCTCTTAAAAGAAATCTTTCATGGGCTTCCCTGGTGGCGCAGTGGTTGAGCACTGGGCTGCGAAGCTGCCCACAGCCTCTACAGTGCTGGTTCGATCCCCAGCCACCGGCGAGGGTCCCACATGGTGCGCAGACATCTCCTGCCACGCCTCCTGCTCCCCTCAGCAGTGTATTTCATCAGTCTGCCGGTTCTGTTCCCTGCTCTGGCTGGTGAATTCTCTCACCCTCCCGTGCTTCTGACTGTACCCAGTGCTTGTATAAATAAATAAATAAATAGATAGGTAGATAAATAAATAAGTAAATCTTTAAAAAAAAAAAAAGAAATCTTTCATCCAACAAATCATAGTGCACATAGTCAGCCTGCAGAGCACATAGAATCAGTGCTAGATCACCTGATGAGCCCCAGAAGGGAAAAGCCGATCTCCCCTTTCTCGACACCCTTTTCCTCTTCATCTCATTCCCCAACCCCCAAACATTTATTTTGAAGACCTTTGGATCAGAGCAGAGGGCCCTACCTTTTACTGCTCAGGGTATATAACCAACAGTAATTTTAAGTAACTCACACCTAGTGTTGACATATTGATAAATTATGTGCCTTCCTGTTGTCCATCCTGTGCCATTAATAAAGTTCTTTTTTTATTTTTTAACTTTTAATTTTGAAACAACAGGTTTATTAGGAAAAGGAGAAAAAGTCACCTGTAAAGTCACAGGTGGGCAGAGAGCTGCCTCTTTTTCATTTGTTAAGCACAAAATAAGTGCAGCTGGAAGGTTCAATCTCTTTCACCACACCCTAATGAATTGTCTTGTCAAATCCTGAAGTTCACACACCCCAGTTTGGAGACTGCTGTCCCCTAGGGGCCCCAAAGTTCTTTCCAGCCCTGCTGTTAGAAGAGTCTGATTCTGCAATGGGAAAAGAAATAATACTAATAACTCCCAGTCCTGTTTATTGCTCAGAAAAGAAGCCATTTTCTGGGTGCCTGGGAGTGTAAAAGCATTGTACCCCATTAAAAATCGAAGAGTCACCCAGATGTTAGTGGGCCAGGCCCACTCTGCTGGCTCAGGCATCTGCTTGGGACTTCCCCTCTCTCACCTGTAGCGTGTCTGCAGCCTCCTGGTAGAATTTCCCAGCATGTGTCTGGCATGTGCCTCTTCTCAAGCTGTGAACTGGTAGCCCTGTACCAGGCTGTGCCAGGAGATTGTTTCAACAATCTGTTAATAAACAAAGCACAGCAGCTCACAGATCCTCCATCACTGCTTAAAAAGTATTTTGTGAGAAGTAGGGTGTTAGGTTGCTGTCTGTGGTCCCCATGCCCTTTTCCCTGTGCTCTGACCCAGTGACTGTTCTATTCCTGGAAAAGAAGCGGAGTTTGGGGGAATTGCTGGGTCACTTTCTGGGGAGGACCGTAGGGCTCAGGGGAGCAGTGACCGAGACCCAGTCCCCATCCACTCATAAGTCATTCCAGAGATATGAAAGCTGGCAGAATTGCCAAAGCCTCCTTGCCAAGGCAGGCTTCTCTCCAAGGGGGCTTCTATATTTATGTGAAACAGAAATGAAACACAGCACTGGAAGGGAACAGATACACATCAGGCTGCCCCCTGCGAGTGCAGATTTAACAACAGGCGAGACAGTGGGGAGAGGCATGGAGGGAATCATCCAGAACAGAGCGGTGACTTGGTGGGCCTCAGGGGTCTGGACCTAGGGAGGCAGCCAGAAAACTGTACAGACAAAAGCCAGAGTCTTAACAGGCCTCTGTGGACGTCAGTGTGGCTAACATGGAGACATGGCCGCCTGTGTCAGTGCCTGTGTCAGTTTCTGAAGGTTGCCATGACAAAGTACCACAGAGTGGGGGGCTGAGAGCAGCTGGTATTTATTATCTCATGGTCCCGAGGCTAGAATTCTGAGACCAAGGTGTCAAAAGCACCATCCTCTCTCTGATCCTTCTTTGTCTCCTCTGGCTTCTAGAGGTTGCAGGCATGGTTGGTGTCTCTTGGTTTACAGATGCATTTGTCCAATCTCTCCCTGTCTTCATGTGACCTTCTCCCCTGTGTGTCTATGCTTTTTGTCCAAAATTCTCTCTTCTGATAAAAACACCAGACATTTTGGGTTTAGGGGCCCACCCTACTCCAGTGTGGCCTTTATTTTACAATTATATCTTCAAAGACCCTATTTTCAAATAAGGTCACATTCACAGGTTTGGGTGGATATAAATAGGAGAGGGCACTAGTCAATAGCACCCCAGTGCACCTGTTCAGGGAAGAACAGGGGCCAGAGAGAACCAGCTCTTTTTGCTTTACTCTTTTGGGCTCAAAATATTACATCCATTCTCTAGTTTAGCAAAGTCCCTGGGTGAAAGAGAAGGTTGACGAACTCTTTAGCTCTTCATAATGGCAGGTCTCCCAGAAGTCCCAATGCTTCAGCCTCGTCGCAGTGTAATCCAGGAGAACAGAAGGCTTAGCAGTTTTATAAGATCACCAGGAAAGGGTATACACAAAACACATCCTACTGGATGGGAGAAAGTCCAAATTTCACACACTATCCCCGCCTGAGCTATGCCGCCTCATCCAAGTACAGGGACATTTTTTCTGAATTTTAGCTTTGCAGATAAACTCTCAAGTTGGGACACGGACTGCTCTTCTTCACTATTTTTTACAGAGAATTTTTCACTTGCTTGGTCTACATTTTCTTTTCTTTTCTTTCTTAAAGATTTATTTATTCATTTATACAAGCACTGGTACAGTCAGAAGCGCGGGAGGGTGAGAGGATTCACCAGAGCCATAGCGGGGAACAGAACAGGCAGACTGATAAAATACACTGCTGAGGGGAGCAGCAGGCGAGCCAGGAGAGGTCTGCGCGCCATGTGGGACCCTCGCCAGTGGCCAGGGATCGAACCAGCGCTGTAGAGGCTGCGGACAGCTTCGCAGCCCAGCTCTCAACCGCTGTGCCACTGGGGAGGCCCTACATTTTCTTATATTTTTTGGCTTCCCCCGTTTCCACTCCTCTCTTTCACCTCTTAATTTTATCTCTTCTGCCTGTTGTTTCCTTCTAATTTTTACTTTCTAAAAATTAAGAAAAATTAAAATATCCTCTTTCTAGTCCTTCTCTTGACCTATCGCCTGAATTGCTAACTGAAAAGAACTCAGCTTCTCTCCTGGGTGTCCTCACCCACTCACTCTGCTGTAACCTCTATGGCTCCCCCCGTTCAGAGAGATGGGGCCAGAGAAGAGAAAATGAGATCTGGAAATGGGGGAGCAGGAGGACCAGAGCGAAGTACGACACCTCAGAGGAAACAGTGAAAAATGCCAGGAAATGACTGAAACTCACGGCCAAGTCCAGCCAAGACCAACAGCCCCCCAAATGGGAGGGACAGTGGAAAGAAGCGTGAAAACTCAAGGACATGGGCTTGGGCAGCATGTAATAAAAGGGTAGAGCAGCTCATCCAGAAGAAATATAGGGAAAAGGAAAAGAAAGACACTTAGGGCGCAGAACTAGCCAGGCAAGTCGGAACAGAGAATTCAAAGTAGAGACCTCGTTGAAGATGGTGATATTTGGTTAAATCTGAAGCACGGAGTATCTAGTTCCGAAACCCTGACCTATTCTCATAATCTGGTGCATTAAGCCCTTGGCTTAACGGGGGGTGCTGCTTCATCACACCTTTTATGTTTCCCAAAGAACAATGCTTTGGCCAGGGGTCCTCCTACTTCCCTTCAGCACTTTCAGAGGATAGATGTCCCCAAGCTGGCTGGAGGAAGGTTGGTGAGGTTCCCTGGGAAGTATGGTCCATCTGGAATCAACAATGATAAGCGCACATCTTGGAAGTCTGTGATTTTCTGCTGCAGTGCTGCATTCTTTTTAGCACCTCCTCCTTCCCAGGGGTTCTCAGACCCACTCTCCTTCAAGACCCCAAAACTCTGGCCCAAGCCCCATCATACTCAGATAGGGACATCCTCATTAACACCAAGTAGAAACCACCTGCTAGCTACAGTCCATTCTCCAAAGGCTTAATATCAGTTGTCTCCTCCCCATGCGGTCCACAGGTAACAACTCACCAAAGAACCCAAGGACTGAACTTTATGAGGTAAAGAGATCCTAGCAAATCTAAACAAGGGCTTGATGGTGGAGAAGTATTTAGGGGGAGCCACTTAAGCTTGACAGTTTATGATCAAAATTATTTGAGAAAATTCCTTAGAATTCAGTTACTTCAAGTTTTTTTTCGACAGATAAAACGGTGAGATGATCTGACATTAAAAACAGCTCATCTTCTGAGCTTATTGACTAGGTTGGTCTGTGTTTGGGGCCAGGTGAACAAAATGGTGTCTTGGCCAAGTCCAGTTTGAAGACTTTGAACATGAGCACTTCTGAGCTGGACTGGAGGAAATTCCATGTCTTGCTTCATAGGCTCCACGCGCAGCTCACGCAAAGCACACGCAGTTATTTCTCTTGTTCTCTTTGCTGAAAACATGTAACTAAAATCTACATGAGTTAAAAGTGAGTTTGAAAGACTCTTCTCTAGCCGCAAGTGCTGGGGTGCACCGGCAGCAGGACGAAAGGGTCACCAAGACCCCCTTCTGAGACCACTGGGAAAGGCAGAGCTGGCTTAGAATTAGGTGAGGCCTAGGAGGCCCACGTGACAGTGAGCATAGCCTGGAGATGAAAAAAGATGTCACTGTGTGTTCTGGGTTTTCTTACCACCACACTGAATTTTACTCCAGCGGGAGCTCCGCAAGTGTGTCGATGTTTCTGAGATACATTTAGCCTGAGCCCCCACCAGGGAAACCGGGTGAGGCCCAGAGTGGTGCAGCAGAGGGGAAGGTGAGAGCTGCAGCTGGGCAAACAGAGCCTGCATTGTTCCTTCCCACCCCCCTCCACACAGCATCAGTTCTGCAGCCGGGTGGGTGCCTCCTGCAGAATGGAGCCAACAGGCACCAGGGCCTGTTCTGTTTACACAGGTGCCTTCCCTCCCCAGGGAAGCTGGGCCTCTGCAAACACGCGTGACCACATGCTGCCAGAAGATGGATGCTCACATCTGCATGCTGCCAAGGGGAGAAACTGAGGCCCAGAACAGGGAAGGAAGGCTTTTGGGCTGAGCAAAGCAATGATGGGAGCCGGAAGGGCAGGCAGGTGTTCTGATTCCCCACTGACCGCTCTGGTTACCAGGCTCCTTTGTCTTCTCAGACCTGCTCTCGACAGGGACAAAGCTTTGGGACTTTTCACTTCAGGAGACGGCAGCCCTTTCCCATCTACACTGCGAGCTGAAGCCAAAACTCCTTTGTGGCTGGGGTGGGGGCTGGGTCAGTGACCCCCAGGCAGCCACACCTGCGAGAGCTGTGAGCACAGCCCAGCCACAGAGCACAGGGAGGGGGGCTGGTGCGGAGCCCGGAAAACATTGTCACCTGCTTAAAAATGCCCCCGACACAACTGATACCACCCTACTCTGTCCTTCCCCGTTCCTCCCCCAGCTGCGGAGTCTACCGAGAAACAAACTCTTAAGGGAAGCCAGACTACTTGCTTATTTGTTCCTTTTCCCCCCAATTGCCCAATTTCAAGCCCTCAGTTCAAATGCTCCAGATTCTTCAACAGATAAAGTAAAGGCGATGACAACGCAGGGGGAACCACCGATGAAAGGAGATTTAAAAAATACTTCCCTTTCTAAAAAAATGCTCGAGACTAAACTGTGGACTCCAGGGGTGCTCACCTGATGCTAAGACTATAAAAACAAAGAAGCAATGAGTATAAACGTGAGAGGTTGAGGAGCATGGTCACTTTGGGGAGGGTAAAGTTAAGACTTAGGGGACATGTGGAAGGGACTATTTCTTTACCCTGGCACTGACTGCAATGCGCAGGCCTTGTAACATCCAGTAAGCTGTGCAATTGTTTTATGTGGGTCTTCTGTGTCCATGCTTTATTTGACAATGAAAGGGTTAAAGTCATTGGTCCCTGTCCTGGAGGCTGGACAGCTGGGTCCTGCAGGATGTGGGTCTGCACCACATATCCGTCCCGGATGATGGAACCATGTCCGAGTGGCAACTATCCTGGGTACCCCGGCCCTCGAGCCTAACTTCATCAGTGATTCTCGGACAAAGGGTACATGTGGCATGGCAGAGCAGAAGGGCAAAGCCTGTCCTCACTGCTATGCACAGATAAGGCACCCCAAGGATTTCTTCAGAACAGTCTCTCAGGTGGATGGTGGGGACAAATCCAAAAGACTCATGTGCCCATGGAAGCTGGTGTTTTCTGGCAGATCAATGCTGCTGCCCACTACAGCTCAGGGCTCACTCTGGAATTGTCTCCACCCACCTACCCTTAGCTGAGGTCTGCCTCTCCTCTGTTTCTTGAGGGCTAAGACAGTCATGGGGTCTGCCAGGGATGCAATTGTGACTAATACCAATTCTAGGAACAAACCCTTCCAAGTAAATGATCTGTTGGTCCTCACAGGCCATCAGAGACACTCAAATATTACCCCAGTGTCTCCAAGTGCGTGCATACAATGTGTGCAGGCCTGTTTAGAAAAAGACAGCAGGTTGCTAGGCAATGTGTTCCAAAAGGGAGAGTGTGAAGAAAAAAATAATAAATAAACAGATGACAAGGATGAGATCCAAAGCCTGTTAGGACGACAGCATTTGGGTCCAGTTCATTTGCGTTTGATGGGAGTATCACGGGGACATCAGGGCTTGCTCAGCTCCAGCATCAGTTTCCAATCTTGCCTTCCAGCTCCTCACCCTCTGTCTTATGTGGTGGGGAAAGCTGAGATGAAATATGGCTCTCTGGAGGGCCATGCCTTTGTGAAAGGCTATTACAGCTGTAACAAAACTTTTGTAATCTGCACTGTGTCCATTACAGCTACAGGCTCCTTGGGGCTCTTCCAGCCTCAAGGAAAACACACACACCCTTTCTTTCTCTCCTTCTCTCTCTCTCTGTCTCTCTGTCTCTCTCTGCTCCCTCTTCCTTCCTGCCTCCCTCTCCCCAACCTCTACTTTTTCACTTTCTAAAAGGTTATCACAGTCATTCTTTTCACATAAGTTTTTCTCTAACCTTTAAAGGACATTGGCCTGACATCTGTAGAAAGGCTGTGTGGCATCTGCTGAAGACTTGTTGAGTCATTGAGGCAGATGCAGACCACAGGGGTGGGGGAGGGTGTGGTGGGGGGATGGGATGGGGGTGCAAGGAGGGGAGGTCACTGCAGTGTCATAATGTGAAGCTTCTCTGAGTCTTCTTAAACTTGGAGAGCAACCTATTGCCTGCTACCCCTCCTGGCAATGAGAACCTGTCCTTAGGGAGGGCTTAGGTCACGTGCCCACCCATCCATCAGCTCCATGATTGCTTTTGGGGGGGACAGTTTTACTTTGTGCTGAAGGAAATGAGATAGAACCACATCACCTGGATTCTTGTCCCAACCCCACTAGTGGTTCTGAGCTGTGTGGTCTTTCAATTTCGTCACTGGTAAAACAGTGTTGCTAATTCTCACCTTGTCATGCAAGTTCCAAGGAGATGCTGTGCTCAAGTGCAGGCAGTGCACGGCCTCATTCTCCCCTTTGCAGTCGGGTGTGTTCTGGACGCTCTGGGGACACGGCAGCTGGAGCAAGCGGAATGCTCCTTTCCACCTGTTCAGGGAGACAAAGCTGGCTCTCAGGATTATGACTGGAGGAAATGGGGGTGAATTCTGGGCTGAGGAGTAAGGAAAGGTGGGAGGAGAAAGGAAGGCTGAAGGGAATTCCTTCCGGTGCCAGGAATTTGAGGAGGATGGAAGAGCCAGGTGTGCTACGGAGTCCTCGTCAGCTGGAGGGCCAGGCTAGCTACCTGCTCCTGCCTAATAACTCTTTTAAAAAAATATTTTATTTTATATAATTTTTACATCATTTTTCATCTTTGCACAATGTATGCATTTTCATCATGGTTATGTTCCCCATACAATTGCACCCCCCACCCCTTATTTTGACTCTAGTCCTTCCTCTCCACGCCCCTCCCTCCCTCCCCCACCTGTAGTGTGTCTCTGCTTCATAGTTGTTTGTTGATTTTGATTTTTTCTTTCTTATAGTGATTCTTTTTCCTGGTCCCTTATTTAGGCTTTCTAGATTCCTGCTATGAGTGAGACCATCCGGTATTTTTCTTTTTCTTTCTGGCTTATTTCGCTGAGCATGATCCCTTCCAGTGCCATCCATGTTGCTGCAAACCGCATGTGTTTATCTTTTTTGATTGCTGAGTAATATTCCATGGTGTATAGTAACGCTTGAGGTCGGACTTGTGGGCCAGGTAGCCCTACCCCCTCCTAATAACAGAACGTGGAGGTGTTCAGGAAATGCAGGCAAGCGTCTTAGTGACCACACTCTAGAGCAGCGCTAGTTACGAGGGACCCAAGAGTCATTGTTGGTATCACAAAAGGCGAGATGAGTTAGAAAGAACTGATGATTGCAACATCGGGGCTTGTCATTGTCCTGAGATATTAAGAATATTTGGTACATAGGATGATTAGAATGGAAGTTCTGTGACACCAAAGCCGCAGTGGGGCGGCCAGGGAGACCCAGGTCTCCAAAACTTTTCCATTGCCTTTACTGTATAAACTGCTCACTTCTCAAACTCTCCGAATCTTAGTTTAAGCGTTTATAAAAGGGGAATCGTGTCTGGCTCTCGGGGTATCCGGCTCCTAGCAGCGTCACCATGCTTGTTGAATGAATGATGGAAAGCAAAGCTAAATAGAATTGTTTTTCTTTTAGATTGTGTTCTTTGTTTTTTAAGTCATGTTCCCTTTATTTCTTCTACTTCCCTTTCACTGCCTTCTTTTTCCATTCCTCATGTTTTTAGTCCCAGGATTGACCTCCTGGCATCATGTCAGCTCTAAGCCTGTCTTCACCTGCCTTATTCACTGGTTAGTAGTGTCCCCAGGGATTAGCCACGGAGGGGTTTTGAGAACTGCTGAGGCTGAGCCCATCTATCTGGGAAACACGCCCTTATCACCAGGTGAGCGGGAGGCTGCCCTGCTCCTGTGTGCCTCCTGGACAGGTCTCCAGGGGTAGGTGAGCCTCTTGGCGCATCTCCTCCACACCTGTGCTAGGTCTCGTGTGTGCCGTTTCCATGATCGAGAGGATACAGAGAGTGGGTGGTGAAGAGGAATGGGGAGAAATAACTGGACTTTTCCAGTAGAGACCACGTGGCACTCTAGAGGAAGAACAGAAATAGCCTCAAAGTAACACCACACAATTCTTCAGCTTGCCAAATCTCCCTCTGCCAAATCATACTTGTGTGCAACTTAAAGATGGAAGATGTAACTGACAGGAAGTAAGGGAAATAGGGCATGATGTTTAATGATTCAGAGATATCTTGGAAGGGAATGAGTGAGTCTTGTGCCAGCAGATGCAACAGGGGAAAGCTCCACGCATCCTGGAAACTTTTTCGCGGGTTGCACTTGCCATCCTGTGCGTCCATCAGCGGTGATGGAGTTGGTTGGGGTGGAGGGTGGGATACGCTGCATGAATAATTCAGAAAGTCTTGTTTTCTTTTTTTGGATCTGGAATGCAATCTCTTTTTGTGCAGCACACAAATATACCTTACTCATCATATTTAATTGCTAATGAAAAAAAAATTTCTTTAACTGAGGGTTGAGGAATCACCAAGGCCAGATTGTATCATGACCACGGAGAGAGGTGGGGAGAGCCCGCCCAAGGTGACTCCTCCAGCTTCCTACACTGGAAAAATAGCATCCACTAGGAGGGGGGAACAGCCATTGTGGGGATCTCTAGACAATGGTAACTCTTCAAAGCAAAGTGACTTTTCAGAAAAATTATCAGGGTATGGACTGTATAATCTGTAATGCAATAGAGGTGTTTTATTACCCAACCCTGCAGGTGTTTCTCCATTTTATCCTACATTCAGAGATAATATTTTATTCAAAAGATGACAGAAAAAGAGTTATGCCTGAAAAAGAAATTCTTCCTTTTGGAGGAAAAAAAAAGAACTTTCTCTCTCTCTCTCTCTCTCTCTCTCTCTCTCTCTCTCTCTCTCTCTCTCTCTCTCTCCATGCCAGCTACAATTGATCATTCATTATTGAGGTTTAGAAAATTTGGGGAGATAGAATATGTACGGTTGTGAAATAACATTCAAGTTCTTATTTTCTTATTGATCCTGTGGTGAAAATGAAACCCCTCATCTACCCTGCTGAGATTTAGAAATAGAAAACACCCCCGGAATGGCCTGATGCCCCATTTTGTTCATCAGCCTTTCACTCCTCGTCAGCTCTGACTGGGTCTGTCTTCTTTCAAAATTGGTCTGTCACCAGTTTTGGGTTTTGGATCAAGTTTTGCTTTCCTGTTCCCGTGCACTGGCGTACTTCTGGGTTGAGTTCTGAGAACTCTTGAATCTATTAACTCTTTCTCCTCGTCCTCAACAGCAAAGGCAGCTCAGGGCCGGCGGTGGGCTGGGTCCTCCTCGGCCTTTTGCCTGCCTTTGACTCTTCCATCAACGTTTCTCCCACGCCCTCACATTCTAGAAACTGAGAGCCTAGGCTCTCTTCTCCGTGAGCTGCCCATCTGCTCGCTCTCCATGGCTTCTCCCCGTCTCTCTCCCTATTGCTTCCTCTCCCACAGCCTAACCCAGCTATAAAATTTCCCCTGGATTTAAGCATCCTGGATATCGTCACTCATCCTCACTACATGATCACACCATGAGTAGCTGCCTTTTTAGGCCAGCTCCCTGGCCTTTATCACATAAAGAAGTTTGTTTTTTTTTTTAAGATTTATTTATTTTATTATTTATACAAGCACTGGGTACAGTCAGAAGCGCGGGAGGGTGAGAGAATTCACCAGAGCCAGAGCGGGGAGCAGAGCAGGCAGAAGGACCGAAGTACACTGCTGAGGGGAGCAGCGGGTAGCAGGAGAGGTCTGCGCACCATGTGGGACCCTCCTCCAGTGGCCGGGGAGCAGCCGGGGATTGAACCGGCGCCGCAGAGGTGCCCGGGCAGCTTTGCAATCCAGCGCTCAACCGCTGTGCCACCGGGGAGGCCCCAAATAACGAAGTTTTTTGTGCCTCACATTTTGTTTTGGTTGCAGACCAGTTGGTTCCTCGCCAGGAGTCACGAATCCCTCCTGTGCCAACAAGTACATCTTGAGATTGGGCTCTTTAACCACTGTGATCCCCAGTAACAGCATAATAATGATATTAGTAACTATGCCAACTCCTACCTAAGTGTTGACCATGAGCTGAGCACCCTGCGGGGTCTTCTCTTCCCGCGTCATTTACCCCTCACAATGACCCCACGAGGCAAGTTCTGCTGCAGAGGAGGAAACTCAGGTAGTCGAGATTCTGTGAGCTGCATGGGCTCATCCGGCACTGGGGAAGCCTGGGTGTGCACCTCGTGGGCTCTCAGCCTCTTCCTTCCCACCACCCAGGGACTCCTTAGCGTTTTGTCCTCACACCCAAAGAGCCAGCCAGACACGTGGGCAAGAACCAGGGGCAGCTAATGTTGGGAAATGTTCGTGGATTTTCTTTAGTTCTTAAAGGAAAAACAAAGGAGACCCAGGATACGCTAGTGAGGTGGCAAAGTACATCGACCAGCAAGGGTCTCAGCTTGACATTTTCTCGCTTGGGTCAGTTGGGTTCTCCTTGACCTCGGTGCTTGATGGAGTTTCTGTCACCACGGCCACGCTGCTCTGAAGCATGAAGTTACCATTAGCGATCCATCAGGACGTGGTTAATTTGGCTGCCTTCTTTAAGCAAAGGGCTGTGCAAGAAGTGAAGAATTCTTTCTGCAGCAGCAGCCTGGGAGTAAATGGTGAGAACCTTCCTTTGGAACACAGTTGGCAAACGCCAGGCAGAAAGGAGGCTTTCATTAGCTGGGCTGGTTTGCAGAGAGCTAAGGGGCTGTGGCCAGAGGCTCAGTGACCCTGTGTGTGGTCACTCAGCTTTGCTCCGTTCTGCGGTCACAGCCCACGCTCTAGATCCTGGCCAGACACCGTGTAACACATATGGCATGCCGCGACGGTCTCCGTGGGGCCGGGGAAATAAGGTGTGGATGAATCAGCTCAGCCCGAGTCACTGACCAGAGGAGTGTCGCACATCTGAAGGGCTGTGGGGTGGCTTGTCATGTCAGGCTCAAGGGCGTGGTCCTGTGGGATCTGTCTGTTCAGGAAATGGCCCCCTTGAAGAATATTGTCTAGTTTTTGGGAGACCCTAAGCACGGTTCTTCTGTTCACTACAAAGAAAGTAAAATTGAGTTCATGTAGATTAAGTGACGAGCTGTCAGTATGAGACCTTTTGCTTCTTGCTTTTTTGGCAGAACTCCATCTGTGGACCACCAATTCAATGGCAGATGTCTTTTCTATGCCAAGTTATCTTTAAATGTTCGTCAAAAATCAACTCACCATAGATGTGGAGTCTTTGTGATTCAACAGTTCATTCCATCAATCTACTTGTCTGTTTTTGCAAAAATACTTCATTCATTACCTGTAGTCTTTTAATAAAACTTGAAATCAAGTTTGGGGTTGGCACATTTTTCTGGGCCCTTCACTAGTGAGTATATTGTGGACTGGTGTCCTGCATTGGAGCTTCAGAATTCATAGCACAGATAAGGACATATTCAGGACGATGAATTTTCATGATGATTTAAAGCTAATAAACATGCATATTTACCTTGAATGGAAGCAATCTGCTGGCGGAGTTATTGGGGCTTCACAGATAATATTTTTCACTCATAAGAAAACTTTGACGATTGTGAACTTCTACGAACGATACTTGTAAAATATTTAATTTTCATAAGAAACCCATAAGACACATAATGTTATGCATTAATTATATCTCAAAAGAACTGGAAAAAAGAAAAGACTATGAGGCAGACATTTCCTGCTCTGCTTTACAAGCGGGCAATCTTAGGTATGAAGAGACAGAAAATACACAGAAGAATTAAACTGAGCTCATACAGGAAATTAAGTGGTAAAGTTGACATGCTCTTTGATACTTTCCCCACCTCAGAGGTCTTCAATCTGTGTCTGGAAGGCCTGCTGGTGCCTCGGGGCTTCTGTGAGTCCCCAGGGGATGGGTGGAGGGCAAGGCCATGGGCTCAGTTACACCAGACTCGGTTAGTCCAGCTCCCACCAGCGATCCTTTGGCCAGTGTTATAGATTGGAGTTCTGTTTAAAGCAAGTTTGCAAATCCTTTCATGCTGTCTTTCAAGACGAGGCTTTCTCTGTTTTTTCATGGGCAGAGTTCCTGGAAGGTTCGGGAGAGCGGTGAACTGTTAGAACTATTTAAGCTCTAGAGTGGGCTGGTAGAGCTGCTTTCCTGAGTGATTCCCCACGGGTCTATTGTCTGGACACCTCACGTGGCCACCAGTCACTGGCATGGCTGGTCCCTTCTTCAGTGCTCACGCTGACATCCGGACCTCACCCAGGTCAACTGCGGCTTGTTGCAGCCTTCACCCCTCCCGAGCCTTGGTGACTTCCTGCTTTGCACAGGCTATTCTCCTAGGCCTCCTTCTCTTCTCCATCAGCCTCACCCTTGGCAGCCACCTCAAGAAACCCAGCCTTCTTCTTCATCTCTCTTTCAGAAACTGGAAAGGTTTTTTTTCTGAATTGCTGATGCTCTTGCCTTTGCCAAAACCCCAAGGCCCAGATCCGTCATGTGCCAACAAGTACCGGGGGCGAGGTTGTTTGCATGAATTCAGAAGTGGCCTTGAATTTTTGCTGAAAATTCAGCCGACAGGGTCTCTCCTTCCCTACCACACCCTGACACACATGCTCCATGGCTGATCAGGAAATGTTTAATTGCTTCCCCCGCATTTTCACACTCTCTACCACCCTTCTTCATGATTGCTTTCTACTGATTCTTTCCCTATCACCTCTCATCTGCAAAAGTAATCAGAGGGCTCAGATCCCAAGACAGGGAGGGGCATCTGGGGGCACATTTCACCCAGACTCTTGCTTCTAGGCAGCAGCCACACTTGCCTGGGTAAAGACCCTCTCTTCTCTCTTTAGATTTTTAGTTTCCGCTCCTATTTAAGCACCTCTAGATTTTGCTTCTTGTGGTTTTATTTATAAATTTTATTAAAAAGCAACTCTCTTTAGAGTTGCTTTTCAGGACCTATGTAATGCGTGGAATGTAGAATCAAGACTGCCGTACCAGGGGGAGAAGTGGCGCCCTCTCTGCAGACAGATGTGTCGCTATCAACCTCTTTCCTGGGCCACCCAGGGTTCCCGGCAAATTCATGATCAGGGCTCTGCACAAGACATTGTCCATTGTGGTTCAGCTCTATTGTTGACTGATCTCCAAGCTCTATTGTTGACTTACTCCAAGAAAAATAAGATCTAGTATATGAAGGGAGGCTCAGTTAAAATTTGACAACATAAATATTTGGTAAATGAAGCTGTTTCTGTGGCAGTAGCTCTATCTGCCAAAGGAGAACAAGCTCAAAAAGTCAAGAATTGGAATCATCACCCAGAGAGAACAGGCCACAGCCTGATGCATGAAGACACCTCTTCCTCCCTTGCCTTCAATCTCAAGGCCAAAGGCACGGGGGGCTTCCCCTGGTGCCGCAGGTGGTTGAGCGCAATGCTGTTCGATCCCGGCCAGCCGACAAGGGTCCCACATGGTGCAGCAGATCTCTCTCCTGTCCTGCCCGCTGCTCCCCTCAGTAGTGTATTTCATCTGCCTGTTCTGTTCCCTGCTCTGTCTCTGGTGAATCCTTTCACTCTCCCGCACATCTGGCCTGTACCCCGGTTCTTGTATAAATAAATAAATAAATCTTTGGGCCTCCCTGGTGGTGGAAGCAGTTGAGCACAGCACTGTGAAGCTGTTCGCAGCCCCTGCAGTGTCGGTTCGATCCCCCCCAGATGAGGAGATACCCACATGACGAGCAGACCTCTCCTGTCCCGCCTGCTGCTCCCCTCAGCAGTGTATTTCAGTCATTCTGCCTGTTCTGTTCCCCGCTCTGTCTTTGGTAATCCTCTCACCTTCCTGCACATCTGGACATCCCCATTTCTTGTATAAATAAATAAATCTTAAAAACAAACAAACAGACAAAAAAACCAAAGGCACAGGATCGTGTGACCTGGGCCGGGAGGAGCAGACCAGGAGGAGACAGTGCCATCTCTGGCGAACCTCACCTCTTCATGGGATGGCAACTTAGCCCCTCTCACTTGACATTTTGGACATGGGGCCAGGAGGAAAGAGGGTATTGCTTTCTTGGGTTGTCGTTTCCCCAGGTGAAAGCTTATTTTGCTTTGCCTCATCCACACAGCTTTTTCCTCTTAACCTCTGCTGCATGTGAGCAGGAAGCTCAAGTACAAACAGTTTGAAATTCCAGTTTTGCCTTTTGCTCCTCAAGTCCTGACCCAGCAGCCCATAGCCTCCCAGGCTCATTCTGGTTGCTTTGAAAGCTCTCACAGGTTGACAGGTTGTCTGTTGTGTGTGGAGGTGAGAATCCCACGGACCATAACCCTCCCAAGTGCCTGATTTAACGTGTATCATTGACTCCATCCCCCTCCGCCCAAACTCCTGAAACGTGGGAAAAAGGGGAAAACATTTGAATATCCTACAGCATTTTCTTGGCCTGCAACCCTGAGCGTATCAAAGTGTGGCAGAGCACAGCTTTGCCACAGCAGGAACTCAGGTGACACCTATTGAGCCGAATTCTCCTTATCTTTGATAGCGGCTTTATTCCTGCTATCAGCTCACCCTACTTAGACCCATATGCCATTGCAGATGACACTTAGAGGGGGAACCACCTCCTGTACTTTCATTTTTCATGCAGGTTACTGTGGCCTAAAATGGCGACGTGATTTGCTGGCACTCTGTTGTCACTGAAATTAGCTTCAGGGGCTTTCCTCTCGAGTTCAAATGCAAGCCTCTCCTCATTGCCACATGGGATGAAGGTCCCCCCAACTTACCTCATGAGATAGACAAGCAGGATATTGAGAAACAACCCCAGCAGGTCAGACTTCCTTCAGACACTTCCTGCTGGTGCTTTGCTTGAGAGTCAGTTAAAAACTCCTGGGAAGAGTAAGAAGCACAACCTGGAGAAGGAAGAGACATGTTCTCTTTGATCACGGGACCCCATTTGATTGGGGTCTGCTGCTTCCCTTCTTGGTAGGAGTTTATTCCCAGCACGCTCAGCCAATGGCTGTGAAGAGCAGTGAATTTTTTCACCTGTGATTCCCCTGCTGTTGAGCAGGTGGGAGTCCTAGGGGTGGTACTCCAGTAATGAGTTGTTCCTTTCATGCCAGGACGCCTGATGGAATAGCCTTCTCCAGGTGTAAGTGCCCATCTGGGCCAAGGCTCCTCTGGGACCCCACCTTTGTTATGGCTGTCCTTTCTATTCACTAGACCTAGTTTCGAGGTCAAGCTCAAGGCTCAGCTGTTTCTTAGGGTGCTTTCTGAGAAGAAGCAAGAGCAGGTAAAGTATGCTATCTTCTCAGACCCCAGACCAGCGGTTCTCACACTCAAGCACACACCACAGTACCTGTGCCAAGGATTTCTAGGGTGGAAGAGGCATGTCTCAGTGGGATTTGGAGCTGCAAGTCCCTTGCTCTTGACACATGTTGAATGTTAGCTCGCCCTGCTGGACCATTAACTCACTGAGTGTAGCAGGAGTCTCTGATCCCCCAAAAGAAACTTGTATGGCTTTTTAGATTAAATTGTGGGGATTGTGGAAAACAGTGTTTATGTCTGGATAACTTACTTCTTGAATCACTTGCTTCTTATAGCATATATGTTAGTGCTAGTGCTTTGGGCTAGAGAACTGAATATATACCTGAGAAGGGAGAGGGTTAATTTTCTCTCTCTTCTTATTTCCTACCTGACCCTCTACCTTGTCCACCACTTTGCTGCTGCTAGCCTGAGACTGAGAGTTTTGACAGAAGACAACTGAAGACATAAGGTAGATCAGGCAGCTTCTGTCCAGCTTTCATTTCTAACCACCGTCCCTTGGATTCATCTTCTTTCCTATGTTTTTCTCCTTCAACTTATTTTGTATAAATAATGAGATTCTGTTATCCCAGTTTCTCTTTTTGGCACTGTAGGGTAAGGTAAAAGTATCAGGCTTTTCTGCCCTCCCCCCATTAGGATAGATGAGGGAAACCTGTGGTCCTGAATGCATGCCTGATGGCGGGCACCTGGAGGGGGTACACCTGGGCTGAGAGACTGAGTTTATAAGGGCGGCATCACAGGGACGCCAGCAGAAGCCAAGAACGAACAGAAGCCAAGAGAGGAGCAGAGAAGCCGAGAGAGAGAGCCACGAGAGAGCAGAGAAGCAAGGCCATGAGTAAATGCCGGAGAGCCCAGATAGAGTGAGGATTTGCTGGGGTCTGGGAGGCCTGCCAGCCTCCCGGCCCCCCAGCACCCCTACCTGCCATGTACCCACTAAATCCAAATAAAAAACCTGCAAAAACACTGAGGACTCTGACTCCTCATTTGCCCGGTCTGCTGGATCAGAAAACCTGCCCTGTGTCCCTCCTGCCCCTACAGGCACTTTCTTTATCACTCTTATTCCACAGAGAAGCTTTTCTTAAGTACTAACAACAGTGCAGGGGCTCGTAGGGGTTCAAAGTGAGCCAGACTAATCTTGTCCTTGACTTTCTGACCTCAGAAGATCTTTGATTTTCTGATCTTCTGACTACCTATCTCTTAGAAAATCTAGTTGAGGATGAATATAAATGTGCAAATAATAGACTTTTAAAGGTCAACCCTCCCAATTCTACAAAGTTGGAAAGCTTCAGCAAACACAAAATGCTTAAGTTGAAATGACACAATGTCGATCTGAGGTAAATGAAATTATTCCTCTGGCACAATATATACATAATGTTGAAATGGGTCCAGAGAGGACAGAATTGAAGTAATAATTCAGACTATCTTAAGACCAAAGGTAGAATGTTTTGAAATAATCATCTTGTAAGTTCTCATTCCAAGGACATTGGGTGGGACCATTCTGTAAGTAAAATCTTGACCATGAAAACAACTTCTGAAATTAAAATTCCAAGATAAGGTCCTTGCTTTCTGAAAGCAAAATATTGGGTGTCAGTACCTTTTAAAACCATTAATCTTTTTTTTTTTTTTACCATTAATATTTACCAAGTCTAACAAGTCACATATTTGCAATCTTGTATTTTTTTTTAAATTTTGTGACTTTCTTTTTAATTTTGTGCATAAGTTACTTTTACCTTATCGATATTAATGTTTTTAAATGGCCATATTTATCAATCATTTTAAAATGGAAACTCCTTAGTTTTATATATCTATATATTTTTAAAAGATTTATTTATTTATAAAAGAACCAGGGTACAGGCCAGATGTGTGGGAGGGTGAGAGGATTCACCAGAGACAGAGAACAGAACAGGCAGACTGACTAAAATACACTGCTGAGGGGAGCAATGGGAGAGACAGGAGAGGTCAGCTGCGCAATGTGGGTTGCTCCCTGGCCGGCCAGGGATCAAATTTGTACTGCTGAGGCTGTGGATTGTTTCATAGTGCAGTGTTTAATCCCTTGCGCCACCAGGAAGGCCCTAGTTTTATACTTTTAAAGCACCTTATCCACATCTATTCAGATAACTTCTCATCTAATAGTTTTTTATTTTCTCTTAAATCTGTAGTGATTTATTTTGGTATATTGTGTGAAATAAGCTAAATTCTTTTCCCCTGTATAATCAACTATCTCTCACACTGCACTGTTTATTAAACAAACTATCCTATTCCTTAGAGTTTCTACATCCATTTACTCTAGCCCATTGTTGACATCGTCCCAAGTAACTTCACCAGGAAGTCTGAACTTGAATTATATATGGTTGATAGGGAGGGTGGAAATTATGATGAAATGTGGTAGAAGTAAAATGAATTGTCACTGATATATTAAATGCCCAAAATTTGGGTATAAATTGAAGAATTTAGTTAAATAATGGAATATTTCATCTATTAAATTGGAAGATTGGTTGGGGTAAGCTGACTAGCTGATCAGTTAATTTGGGCTTCATTTATAGACACTCACCTTAAAGTCTTGAACATCTAGAATAGTGATCACACAGGAGGTGATAAGAGATTCTTTTTGGGATAAAGAAGATTTTCCCTTGTTGACCATATAATTACACAAGCAAATGGATGAGGAAGTCAGGTTTTGTTCTGGGTTATTTCTTGCTGATGCTCATGCAGCTGCTTTTCTTCTGGACGGGCAGTGTGGAGACCAAGTAGTTTCAGTAGACACACCAAATCCTGCAAAGGAAGACATTCCACTGGCTTCCTGAATCAGTCACTCTCTTTACAAAGCAGGATGTCAGCTGCTGCTCTGGCTGAGGTCAAGGTCCTTTGTAGAGCCACATGCTAACAATGGGGCACTATGACTTCTGGACTCTTCTTTCTCATTCAGAATGACATCTGGCCATGGAGTTTTAAGTCATCTGAGTTCTTTGTGATGGAGCCACTAAGGGTATATCCTGTGTTCCTTTGAGGTTAGAATTTGCTGTAATTGAGGAAATGAAATCCAACACACCCAGCTCACCCCACCCAAGCTCTGAGAGGGTCTAGGAATCCCCAGTGTTGTTAGAACAAAGAGTTCAGCACATAATTCTCAGAGGACTTGATCAGTGTCAATTTGCCACCCTGTTGGCTCCTTCCTTGAGAAAGTCTGTCCCATTTTAGAGGTTGTTAATTTTATGTTCAATATTTTTGAGTGTGTTGATAATAGTTTTAAATCCAGTTTGCATTATGTTTCATCCCTGCTGTGCAGAGCAGGAAACTTGAAATTCTGAGAGTTAGGGCTGGTGGTGAAAAGACCCCTAGACCGTGAAGTCTCTAGTTCAGAAAATGTACAACTAAGCCTGCTCTGTGTGCATCCCCCAACTTGTCTCCACCCTCCCATTTGTCACAGCGCCCCTCCCTTCCCTTAAGACAGTTCAAAACTCTTCCCAAGTTAACACCAAACAATAGAATATTCCATTTGCCTTTCTCATGCTCATGACCTGCCTAACTCAATGTCACATGTGATATCTAGAGGAGTTCCATCTATTTTGCATGTCTTAAAATTTCATTATTTTTCTCTACATAAACTCCTTGACTGAAGGTTCAACATACAATCAACACATGCAAACACACATCAGAGTGTTCAACTTGGATGATCTTAGAAATATTCCTTTTGGCAATTTTTAATTAAATTTTTGGTAATTTTTAATTTCTTCAATTAAAAAGAGAGAGCAAAGAGGTTTATCTGTTTAAGTAGGCTTAGTTATGCATTCATGTAAAGCCAGAGAATGATTTAGAAGACTTTCTCAAGCCCTGACACTGTTGGGATGATGGAAGCCCAGAAACATTTTATGGTGAAGACAGGAAGGATTGGAGGGCTCTCAGGCAGTTCTGGGAGGCTCCCATTCTCTAACTCTTCTCCTCCCCTCCAGGATTGACTAGCGGAAAATTGAAATCATCAGGATTCATTGTGTTGCAAGTATAGACACTCAATTCAAATCAGTTTAAGTAAAACAGGATATTTAATGGTCATTGAAACTAGAAGTCCAGGAGGGAAGGGATGTAGGTAATGTTTCTCAGTGTTCTTTCCCTTGGCTTTGCCTTTCCCCTGTGTTAGTTCTATTTTGGGAGCAGACTATTCTAGCAAAGGCAGTGTCAATCCCATAATTTAGAGCATAAACAGAAAGAGAATATCTCTTTTTCAAAATGTCCAACCAAAGTCCTGGGGACTTCCATTGGCCCACCTTGGCTCATGTGACCTCCTCCAGAGAAATCACAGTGGCCAGTGGAATACACTCCTTTTGTCAGCCTAGCCTCCTCAAGGGCTCACCCAGAGCCAAGGGTGAAGAGCAGTCTCTCCCAAACCACATGGATGGCTTACCCGAATAACACAAGGTTGTTCTTTCCTGCTGGGCAGGCAGAGCAATCCATATCCATTTAAACAGATGGTGGATGGTGGATGGAGATTGCTCACTCTGCCCTGGTTGAGCCTGGAATTGCCCTTTACTTTGGACAAGCAAATTAAATCTCTGGAACATACAAATGATGCCAGGTGGAACCAGAAAGATTTACTGTACAATTAAGTTGTTATGTGGGTTTATAATTGGGCCTTTATTCAGCCCTCCTCCATATGACTTCATCTTCCTTCTGTCTATATCTAGATCACACCAGCCCTCCCTATTGTACCTTGGAATTTTCATGAACCCACACTCAGGTCCATTAGAGAACAAATACCTTTTGGTCTCTCTCTCTCCTTGCTGGGAAGCATGTGTTATAGTCCACAAGGTTGCCATGGTTCTACTACATTGCCCTTCAGATGGCTGCCCAGATGTTGGTCTGCACATGGGATATGGCTGACCCCATTGATGGTTCCCTCTGCTCAATAAGGGTGCTCTGTGTCATGACCTTCACATGAGAATTGGCATGGCAAAGCAAAATAGTATTGGACAGGGAATTTAAAAATATGTGTTCTAATCCTGGCACTAACTAGCTGGGTAACTTCAGGAATGTATGTGGGTCATTTCTTCCTCTACATTTTATTATGCCCTCTTCAACGTAACCAGTGACACGTTTTAGTGCTCATCTAGTTTGAGAATTCTCTATACTAGTTTCAAGTTTTCCCCCTGAAATTATAAAGCTTATCTTTCAAAATGATTTCCTGAGAGTAGACATGAAATAGAAGAAAGGATTGAAACACAATTGGTCCACTGAACAAGCATGTGATTATTAACCTGTCTGTGTCTCTCTTTCTTCATCTTTGAAATAGGACTAGAGGATGTCCTGAGGATTAACTGGGTCACTACTTGAGAAGTGCATTAGATATAGCATAGTTTTTACTGTTGCTGATATTGTATAAAGTATAGAATAATGGAATGGGATATATTTTTGGAGTTCATAGGAAATCATGTCTAATGACGCAGCTGGTCTCATTTTTGATAGATTTAATTAATATTATTATGTAATTCCCATTGCTCTTGAAATAGTTGAAGATATCATTACATTTCCTCTTAAACATTCCTGTGTTCTTCAATTTCTTTCCATTGTTATCATTGCAAGACTGGCCAGCCATGGCTATGTTCAGTTTTGGTTATGCCCCCATCTAAGTGAGGTAAGTAACTTAACACTAGAAGAGACCTAAGTGGTGCTCAACTTATCACTTCTCTTGACATGTAATCTCACTTTTATTAGTGCTGCCTGGGATTGGGTTTCTTTTCTAGCAGCAAAATCATGTTTGAGGCTTACAGTTAGCTTGTATCTAAAAAAATCGCAAGTTGTTTCCATATAAAACACTGGAAATTATATTTAGAATTCAAGATCTCTGTCTGACCTAATCAAATTTACCTTCTGGGTTAAATTTTGAAAATCTTTCGAACACAAAATGAGGAAATTCTGACTTTAGGCATTTGTGGTCAGTTAAATGGACAGTATTTTATTTATTTATATTTTTAAAAGGAAGTCAGAAGGAGCAGTGAGGGCCAACATGAGGCTGAACAGAGTACTTAGGCTGTGATCTGAGCTTCTGTCTCTTCTGCAGAATTGAGAGTTATCTGTAGTGTCATCCTGGCTGTAGACTTGGGAAGCTGGGAGACAATCCCTTCAGCTCAATAGTTTTCAATACTTTGATTCATAGGATTTCTTGGTGTTTTGTTGTATGTTGTTGTGTTTTTGGGAAGTGACTAGACAATCTCTGTAACTCCTTTCTGACCCCCAAGTCACACCTGAAATAAATCAATGAGTTTGCATTTGGAGATAATGCCTTTCCATCAATAATCTTTGTGTCTCACCTAAGAGAGAAAATTGGTGTTTGGTAGGAAAGTACCATAAACTGTGTCCCTGTGGCCACCTATATTAATTATCAAAATTCAGTTTCTATCATTCAATTAAAAAGGAGGAATTCTCTGAGCTCAGATATTTCTCCATTTCTAGGGGGACTGAACCCTTTCTATTTCCAAATATTAGCTATTCTTTATGTACATATCAAAACCGTACCTAAGAATTTTTATAATTCAGTCCATTTTTTCTCCATTGGCCCCAGTATAACATAGTGAAATGTATAGATACACACATAATAAAACATCTATCTATAGTGTATATGAATGCACACACACACATATATATATATATATCTCTCAAAGCATCTATACGAAGCTGTGACAAAATGGCATTACCTTATATCCAAGGATTCTTGCAATCTGCTTATAATTTATGAAAACACACATACTGGTCTGACTCAGATTTTCTCAGTGAGTGAATCTTGCTCCAGATCATCAATTACTTCAAGAAGGCTCATTAATCACTTGTTTGAGTTTCTAGAAAATAAAATCAAAGTATACATAGTTAATGTCAAGTTTACATGTTTTGATTTTGCCAATCAACTTTTATTGTTATCTTAAAAATTAAGAAAACAATTCTCTATTATATTTCTTTGGGTCCTTTCCCCATTTTACACAATTACTCAATGATCCCGAACTTTGCATCTGAACATCTTTTGGACCTCATGCCCCCCCCCCTTTTTTAGCAGTGTTATCAGTCCTGGTGGCCTCCTTTTGTTCTGGCCCTATTCCCAGATCACTGGGCACTGAACTTCCTGGGTCTGCTCTGTGCTTCATGCCTCTCATTACCCAACCTCAGCAGGAGTTCCTTTGCTTCTGCTCCACTTCTTCACCAAGTCCTTGTAGACATCCAGCATCCACAGCCCTTCCCACTTCTAGATGCTAACCCAGCCCCTCCTCTGCCTGCCTGGGTAGGTCTCATTACCCACCTGTGCAGGCTACCCTGCACTAGCTTGCCTTTCCTTCCCTCCACTGCATTTGAGTCTTTGTGATAAGAGTGAGGAGACAAGAAAGAAACTTGAAGGTCCCATTCCCCTGAATTTTGACCTTACAAATGCAGTCATCTTCCCTTACCTTTGCTTTTGGCAGTTTTAGTTACCTGCAGCCAACTGCAGCTTAAAAATATTGCACAGTAAAATATTGAGAGAGACATTCACATAACTTTTACGACAGTATGTTGTTATAACTGGTCTATTAGTTATTTTTATTAATCTGTTACAGTGCCTGATTTATATATTAAGCTTTATCATAGATATGTACACAAAGAAAAAATAGTATCATATACAGGGTGTTGGTGCTATCTGTGACTTCAGGAATGCACGGGGGAATTTAGGAGGGATTTATAGGACTCACTGTAGGTCTGTCCTCATCTTTACAATGATCTAGTTCATTTGGATGATTATGATATTGACACAATGATGATGATGAAGACAACAGTACAGCAGTCACCTGAGTACCATGTGCTATGGATAGACCAGTTACCAGGTACAAGGCACTGTGGCTGTGTACAGTATATGCCTCACATCATGTCATTCTCACAGTGTTTGAGTTGAAATTCTAAAGGGCAAAGTAAATCTTAAAGGTGAAGTAAATCTTAAAGGTCAAACAGCAAGAAGAGACAGACCTATAATTCCAACTCAGGTAGTGAAGCACCAAAGTTCAAGATCTTGATTATTTTATTGAGTCTACTGGATGGCTGATTCCCTCCCATCACCCATCTTTGGTACCTACCTCTTCCAGAAAGCATCCCATTCTTTTATACACACAAAGACCCAGTGTAGTGAACCTTCTTCTAACTTGTGAGGATGTGGGAAGCTCTGCCTCAGAAGGTGGGGAGGTTAAGTCCCTTCCCCACTCCTCTTCTCCACCTTCTCCAGGAAGGCTTATGTATGGAAAGACCTTTCTCTGCCTGGTAATGGACCCATGACTCTCTCAAGAATGGGGTTCTGGAGAGAATATGAGCTATTTTCTTTTCTCAACCTCCACCCTTTCTCAAGAGCCAGCTTGAATCACACCATTGTCTTGGCAACCTGGGCTATTATTTTCTATCTTCTCTAGCTAAAGCATAAATCCCTTCACTGTTGGAGTGTGGCTCACTGACCTGCAGCATCAGCATCAGCATCAGCATCAGCATCAGATCATCAGCTTGTTAGAAATGCAGTCTCAGGACCCAGCCCACAGCTCTGAGCCAAATCTGCTTTTCATAAGATCTGGGTGATTTGTATGTTATCAGCTTGGGAAACATTAATATAGCCTGTGCCCCTCGTGAAGAGGCATGCAATGTTATTTTGACTTTATTATTCAGAATTTATATTAGCTTCTGAAGCTTTTAGTAATAGATTAACTCATTGGCATCTCATCATTCTATCAAATACATAAGGTAGTCATTATTAGCCCCATTCCCCACATGAGGAACTGAGGTGTGATTAAGTAATCTAGACCATCTTGTAGTAGAAATGGGTCTGGGATGAGATACTAGGGCTTGGAACTCATTTGCAGCACACTGGAAGAGACACAGCTCCCCTTAAATAGCCCCAACCCCCTGCCAAATCAATGATTATCTACAAGTAGTCCATATCCCATCTATATGAAAATTACCTGGTGGAAGGCAGAGAAACTTGTTAAATGAGTAGATTCTTAGGGTCCATCAAGGCTTAATGGATCCTCTTATGTTTTCCTAAGAATTTAGAATCACTTCCTTCTCTGGTTAGAATGGTCACATTTAAGAGAATGAGATGATGGAATTTTAGATTGATTGAGTTCATATGGGGGGACTCAAGCCAATGGAAGACTTTACAGAAGAGTAAGAATACTTTTGCCCAAGCTGTGCAGTAGTTGAATAGTCCACCAAAGGGGTTGGAAGAGAACTGGTTAAGGCAGAAAAGATTCCACAGTCCTTGGATGTGTTAGTGAAGAGAAAAAGAACCAGCTGTGTGAAGAGAAATGATGTGAAAGAGAAATTTCTGCAACTGGGGTATGAGCAAGAGTTTGGGGATGGAGGGATTAAGGAAAGTGGTTGTCTGGGGAAATCAAATGAGAAAAGGGAAAGGAAAAAAAAGAAAAGTGGAAGGAGGGCAAGTGAGGGAAGGGAGGCAGATTTGTAAGAATGGAAAAAGTGAGAAAGAAAACAAATAAGATGAGAATGCACAAAATGAAATCTGGAAATGCTTCTCTTTGGAGCTTCTCTTCCCTGATCAAGAATCCAGTGATATTGGGCCTCCCCTGTGGCACAGCGGTTGAGCGCTGGGCTGAGAAGCTGCCCACAGCCCCTGCAGCCCCAGTTTGATCCCTGATTGCCGGCAAGAGTCCCACATGGCACGCAGACCTCTCCTGCCGTGCCCGCTGCTCCCTTCAGCAGTGTACTTCATCAGTCTGCCTGTTCGGCTCCCCACTCTGGCTCTGGTGAATTCTCTCACCCTCCGGTGCTTCTGACTGTACCCAGTGCATGTATAAATAAATAAATAAATAAATAAATAAATAAATAAATATTTTTTTAAAAAAAGAATCTGGTGATATTTGCCACTGCATTATAAGCCTGAGCCAACAAAGCTGACACATAAATAGATCTGTAAAACTGTAACTTCTAAATATTGTCCATGAAATGTCAGTAATGTCTGAGTTCTAGATACAGATTTAAATGTCCTGGCTTCTCTTGTGTTTTACTGAGTCATGGATTATAACAAAATTTGTTCACTCGCTTATCTTAAAAATAATATATCCTAACAAAATAATATAAAGACAATAAAATTAGGAAAAGACAAGAAAAAAGAATGAGAAAGACACCTTAACACCTAGACAAAGACAGAATATGTCTTTATTTGGAAATAATATGAGCATATGTGTAGAAAATCCTTAAGGATCTATAAAATAGCTACCAGAGCTAAATTGAGTGGTGTCCCAGAATACAAGGTCAATGTTAAAATGATCCATTACATTTATGCTTACCAGCCAAACAGTATTTGGACCAAATGATAAATGTGGACCGTGAAATTTAAAGAGTTAACTTATAATGGCATCTGATAAAATATCTCAGAATAAATTTCATAAAGACCTGTGTAATGAAAATATTTTTAAAATGAGAGAAATTAAAGAAAACTAACCATGGATTGGAACACAATATTTTGGAGATGTCAATCCTTGCCAGTTTAACCTATAAGTTCAATTCAATCCCAATCTTTTTTGTACATTGACAATCTTTTCCGTAGGTATTGACAAGTTGACTATTATATAAAATTTATATCAAAAGGCAAAGTACCTAAAATAGCCAAAATAACTTTGAAAAAGTAGAATAAAATCAGTGAATTTATGTTATCTTATTTTAAGGCTTACAGTCTTAAAACTACATTATTACTTTATTAAAGCACCAGTATTCAAGGCTATATAATATTGGAAAACAATAGACACAGATCCATAGAACTGAACTGGTGAGTTCAGAAAATATTTCATGTATACACAGTGAAATGATTTCCATAAAAGGTGCTAAAGTCATTCAATGGAGAAAAGATAATTTTTTCAATAAATGAATCTGACATTATTGGATATATATATATGCATGAAATGTCATGAAATATTTATATATATGTATAAAAGAACACTGACCATTCCTTCATCCATGTGGAAAATTAACTTAAAATGGATTGTACACCTAAATGTAAAAGATAGAACTTATAATACTTCTGTAAGAAAACATAAGCTCGGAAACAAATTTTCAGTTAGGCTACCAAAAGCAAGAACAATGAGAAAGTAAATTAATTGAAAATTAAAATTGTCTTTTGAAAGAAATGATTAGAAAATGAAAGGCAAGCTACAGACTGGGAGACAATATTTACAATACATATGTATGTCAAAGACTTGTCCTTTGAATACAGAATGAATTCTTACAAATCTGTAATAAGAAAAAAAAGAATTAAAAAACAGGCAAGAGGGGCCTCCCCGGTGGCGCAGCGGTTGAGTGCTGGGTTGCGAAGCTGCCTGCGGCCTCTGCGGTGCCTGTTCGATCCCCGGCTGCTCCCCGGCCACCAGAGGAGGGTCCCACATGGCGCGCAGACCTCTCCTGCCGCCCGCTGCTCCCCTCAGCAGTGTACTTCGGTCCTTCTGCCTGCTCTGCTCCCCGCTCTGGCTCTGGTGAATTCTCTCACCCTCCCGCGCTTCTGACTGTACCCAGTGCATGTACAAACAACAAAAAAAAAAAAAACAAACAAAAAAAAAAAAAAAAAAAACAAAAAAAAAAATAAATAAAAAACAGGCAAGACATTTGAATGAATACCTCACCAAAGAAAATTACAGAGAAGAAATTTGCATATGAAAAGATGATCAGCATCACCTGCCATTAGGAAAATTTAAATCAAAATAATAAGATGCTACTACTCAACTACTGGACACACTAAGATCCCCAAAACTGATAATCCCCATTGCTGGCAAGGATATAGAGCAACATTCATTGGGTTGGATGCAAAGTGCTGCAATCACTTTGGGAGGCAGTTTGGCAGTTTTTTCTTTTTAATAAGATTGAACATAGTTTACCATACAATGAAGTAATTGCACTGCTAAGAATTCACCCAAAGGAACTGAAAACATACATTCACATAAAACCCCATATGAGAATGTTTACAGATGTTTTTTTCATGATTGCCAAAAACTAAAACAACCAAGATGTCCTTCGAGGTGAATGGATTAACGAACTGTTTTACGATTATATGATGGACTTCTATTACTCATCCAAATAAAATCTTAAACTATCAATCTACAACAACAAGGATAAATTTGAAATGCATATTGCTGAGTGAAAAAAAGGAAGCCTTAAAAGGCTATATACTGCATGATTTAACTGCTATGATGTTCTGCAAGAGACAAAATGATAGAGATGAAAAACAAGCCAGTAGTTGCTAAGGGTTTGGGATGGAGATTAAATAAATGAACTACAGGGAATTTGGGGGGGCAGTAAAACTATTTTCCTATATGATACTGTAGTTGTGGATCCATGACACTATGCAATTACCAAACCATATGGGAATTCAGAACACAGAATAATGTGTGCAAATTAATCATGCAAATTAAGTGTATGCAAACTAAATAAATACAGCTAGGAGATCAGGAGATCCCAGGGTAAAATGCAGTGACAAAACAATCTAACTGTGTGACAAATGTATGACAGGACCTCTCTAAAAGGGGGAGGATAAAAAGTGATGGCATAAGCAACACTGGAAATGCATATACACTGTAAGGCTAAAGACAAAATGAATCTACACAGCACTCTAGTCTAGTTGGTGAAGTTATCGACCTGGGTGTAAGCACAGACAATTCTGAAACCACCATGCTTACATATATTGAGATGAAAGAATTAAGGAAATGAATAAAAGATGGTGAAGTTTCTCACAATTGGAGAAGTGGGTTTCAGATAAGCAAGAGGAAAAGTTCAAAAGAGCCAATGTAAGAACCAAAAAGAGCGATGTAGTTCTGGGTAAAAGTTAGTGTCATCAGTAAGAATCCATGTTTAGCTTTATATATATATATATCTTCTACATTCGAGTGAAATCATATGGTGTCTTTCTTTTCTTCATCTGACTTATTTCACTAAACAAAATATCCTCTAGGTCCATCCATGTTGCATGGCAAGGTTTCATTTTTTTCACAGCTGACTAGTATCCAGTGTGTATATATACCACATCTTCTTTATCCACATCCATCATTGGGCGCTTAGGCAAGTGATGTCTGCATCATGGCAATATGAGTTGCTTCCTTTATTTCTGTCCTTTAATCTACAGCTAGTAGATCGACTATGACTCCCAAGGGTTCCTCTGTTCATCCTATCAGGTGAGTGGTGCCATCTATGCATCTGGTGTCTAAAGGTGGGTGAATTGGGTCTTGTGGAGACACAGCCTATGATCTTCAGCCCCATGTAGACCAGGGACTGTGAAATGTCTGCAGAGAAGAAAAATTACACCACGTGTAAGAAGACTGGAACCAGGCTCCACCATTTCCAATTGCTGCATCTGCTTGCAGGGGACATGCCCCGCTTCTCTAGCGTGTCCGCAGGTATATGCTATGAAAGCCTTCACCAAACCTCAAAAAGCAGATGGGGATGTGAAGGAGGTGGGGCCGGGGCTGGATATTCCTGTCTTTCATTCCTCCTTCTGCTCTGCTCTTCACTCCCGCCCAAGTGGGTGGCAGGAATGGTAAGACCATGAATGCCACTGGGCCAATTTCCAGTGGGCACAGTTGGGAAATATTAGCTGTATCTGTTGTTTCCAGAGGCAGGAAGAAGCACTGGAATGATCCCTTTTGGAGATGTGTGGTGAGAAGAAGGTTAGCTGCAAATGCTCTACAAGTTTTGCAGGTTTCATGTGGGAGAAAGAGCAGCACCCACTACCCCCAACACTCTTCAGACATGGGAAATTGTAGGAACTCAGCTATTTCTCAGAAAATGAACCTATGGTTCCTACAATAAGCATAGGGCTATGGGCCAGATCCCTACCCTGGGAAGGAGCAAGAGGAATGAGGACCTGGGATCTCTGGAGCAGGGAGTGGGGAACACATTTGTGTGTGTGTGTGTGTGTATTATGTATTTTTAATTAAACTTATCATTCAGATAATGCTGATTCATGTGCAATAGTAAGAAACAATACCGAGCAGTGCTTGTTCTATCCACTCAAGTTCCCATATGGTGCCACCTTGCAAATCTATCATATCATAAGAGAGAAATGGACACTAATATGGTCAAGACACCAAACATGTCCATCACCAGCAGGACCTCTCAGGTTGCTCTTTTATAGACACACCTGCTGCTCTCACCTCCGTCCCTCTAAAACTGCAAAGAGCCCCACTGTCCTTCAGCTGGTGACTGACTAAGCGACCAGGTTCACCTTTAAAGAGACATGACCTAAAGCTACACTGAGACTACCCTGTGGGCTTTGGGGTGTATACAGAAGGCTGAAAGTCACTGTTCTTCATTGGTCTGATTTCAGTCCTGTGCTCCCTGAAGTGGGGGAGGGTCTTGTCCAGGAACAGAGCACAGGAGGGGGGGGGGACCAAGTTGTGAGGCTAGATTTACTTGGGTGGCATGTTGTCCGCAAACTGGCCCTGCTGGCCACCCCTGTTTTCCCCTTTATGACTTAGAAGAGTTGGGCTTTATAAAAAAGTGGCTTGCAAGATGAATTATTTATTGATATGTGATTGTTATAGATGCCAGCCAAGGATTTTACATGGCAATCTTTGTCCCCCTAGCATTCTAAGGTAGACAGTATTATTATCTCCCAAGGCTCAGAGAAGTTAAGTCACTGACCCAAGGGAATATAGCGACTAAGTCAGACCAGGTTTTGAACCCAAGGATGTTAAATTTGACTTCTGTGCTCTTTCCATTCATCACGCGGTCTCCGGTGATACCCTCATTACTTAAGAAAAGCCACTCAAGAGCTGTGTCCTGCTAAGAGAGAGAGACAAAGAGGAGACTCAGCTGCCTGGGAAGGAGGCCCTATGGGTCCCTGTGTTTCTAAGGCTGTGATCTATGGTCCACACGTGGGAAGAAGCTTTCTCTTTGAAGCTCCTTGTCTTCAGAACAAGTTTCCAGCCTCCAGCCACTCTTTCTCTCCAACTTGCTTCCCTCTGCTATTGTGTGGCCTCTTTGTCCATGTCCCACTCTCAACCAGAGACAGGATCCAGTGCAGGAGGCAGGCATATTTGGGCTTCAACCCAATGCCACTTGCTGTGTGAGCTTTGGCAAGTTGTTTTATTGCTTAACTTCTGGGTTTGCATGATGTTGTTCTGTTCTGGTACAGTCTTCTTCATGGTGTCTTCATGAAGATTAATGAGACAATGCATGTCAGATTTCTAGCAGGTTTCCTGGCATTTTGCAACTACCAATAAATACATATATATTGTCTATGCAACCTTCTTGAACTCACAGAATTTCATCTCTTCTGCCCCCCACACTGTGCCATAATTCTATTCTTTTTGAAATGTCACTCGTAGTCCACTTTTTCCAGAAATTCTTTCCAGAGGAATCCGGTCCACTAACCAAGCAGCCAATATTAGCTTTTCTCCCTGTATTTCCTTTCAGCCTACTCTTCTTGTATGATCCTAGTCACCTGTATATCCATCTTTCTGCCCTACGCATGACCTCCACTGGGGGAAAATACTGAGTAATGATGAGTGGGGTGTGGCTTGTACTCCTCGTCAGCTGTGTCACTATGGACAGACTGATTTTACTTCTTTGCACCTCAGTATCCTCTGTTATAAAATGGAAATAATAAGACCTCTCCCACCCACTTCATAGGGTTTTCATAAAAGCCCAATAAGATATACTGTTTAAAATATTTCAACAACCTCAGAATGCTATATGAATATGGCATTGTTATTCAAATATGGAGCTTCTTAAGAGCTTTAATTTTTAGCTCTGTGATCAGTTAACTTTTGATGTGGAGCAAAAAACCCACAAATTCTTAGTGGCATGCAATAATAAACATTTCTTTCTCACACATCTGTGAGTTCAGCTGATGTGGGCTGGGCTCGCTCCTACATCTGGGGTGGGGGGTGGCTGGAGCTTGGCTGACCAAGCTGGGCTGGCTGAGTCAATTTGGTTCCACATGTTTCTTATCGTCCTTCCCGGATTAATGGACTAGTCCAAGCGTGACTTTCTCAGGGCGATGGTGGAAGCATGAGCAAGCAAATGAACACAAGCCGGGTTCTGGAAGGCTAGGCTTGGAGCTGGCACATCATCAGTTCTATCAGTCAAACAACTTACATGACTGAGCTCAGGTCTAGGGAGTATGTAACCCTCAGCGTAGGGAAAGTTTTTGAAGTTTCATGAGAAAGGGTATAGATACAGGGAAGATTGACAAGTAGGGACAGCAGTGCAATGTGCCACCCTGTATTTCACCCCTAGGGCTCAGATTATTTGGAGGCCCAGTGGAAGCTCAGTGTGCTTGGGAAGAAGCAGGCAGGGCTCAAGTGGAGACAGAATTCATCCCCTCAGGCATGGCTGGTTGACTCTAGAGTCCAAGGACCCACGTCTTAGGTTGGTGGAGAAAAAGCATTTAATACCATCAGGATATTTGAGCTCTGCTTGTAGTCTTGTTCATAGATTTTTTGGTATGAGTTTAGATGCATTGTTCTTTCCCAAGATTATTGGTTTTACAACAATGGAAAATACTCATGATATTCTCTCCTTCCTCCCAGGATTCCCGTAGATGCCTGTAGTTCCTGAGGACCAACAGAAACAATGGATACAGCATGGAGGTCCTTTGTCTGAGACCATCTCCACTCTGAGTTTGTAATCACCACCCTACAAATTTTCCTTGGAGTCATTTTTGTTCCTGAGGCTACCGAATCCCTGTAAACAAATGACTGGAGCCAGCATAGGTTCCCAGCACTGAAATTCTTGCCTGGCAGGTTTATTTGTAATGACTCTAGAGAACTGAGTGAAATATCTCAGAGCCAGAAATTCTGGGTTAGAAAGTTTCAAACTAGAACAACCTCATCAAAGAAAGAGGAAGATGGTGGGGAGGAGTTAGCTTCATGGGCTAACTCCAGGACTCCAGATGTTTGTTAAAAAGGACTCTCCCAAATTATTGAAGCCCAAGTTACACAATGAGTGAAATGAGTGAGAGAGAAAATGGTCTACCGGATCTTTGTTTGGGGTGCTGTGGGTTTATTAGGAAGTGGATGTCAGGGAGAATTGAGGAGTGGAGGAGCCCACTATATGTATAAGAATGAAAACACATGCATACACATGCACACCACACACACACACACACACACACACACACACACACCCCCACATACAAAGAGCTAAGCGTTGCTGTTGTCAAATGCTTTTTTTTTGCCCCAAGAAATTAAACCCAGGGCCTGGAGTTCTGCCTTTTAAGTTTATCTTCTTGTTTTTGTTTTTTTCCTTTTCTAAATTAAAACAACTGCTTTTTCAAAGAGAAAAAAAGAGAAAAATATAACAGAGCAGCAACTGGCTTGCACTGGATTTAAATTTTCCCAGGAAGGTTCTCTTCAGAGCTGTGAGTATAGGAAACGTGTTGCAAGTTCCCAAGCCATGAGAAAATAAACTCCTGTTGAGATTTCACTGAAATACCTGGAGGGCTGCTCAAACTTTCCACCAACTCTTTGCTTTTCTGGGAGTTTCAAGATTGGAGAAACAACTTTACCTACTTTACTTCCCACTTGGGACCAAATATTCTGTATCTGGAGGATGGGTCAGTGCTCTCTTTCCCACCCAACTCATTGTTCACTCATTTGATACATGGTTGGGGAGCACATAATAACTACTAGGCACTGTGGTAAGAAGTGAGCAAATTTATGGTCTCCTGGGGGGAGTGCTGCAATTAATAAATTAACTTGATATAATGCTATGAAAGGAATGAACACAATTTATTCAGGATGGAGAATAACAGATCTCTTCATATAAGGTGGTTAAGAAAGACCTTCAAGAAGGTGATAAGCTGGGAGAATCACAATGAGAAGTTTTCAAAAAGTGATATAATATGATTTACTCCCAACTGCAGTCCATTCTCCAGATAACATACAAAGAGTTATTAAAGAAAAGCAATATTAAAGTTTAAAGTAAAGAATCAAGTAGTATTAAACTCAGTGACCTGGTGGTGGCTAAGGAGTATGAGAGAATGAAATGAATTTTGGGGCTTATTTTGGTAGTGAACTATAGTGTATGACATTGGATCAGATAAGTAAATTGACCAGGTGGGTAGGAGCGGCTGTTGGG
This sequence comes from Talpa occidentalis, assembly GCF_014898055.3. Taxonomy (NCBI): domain Eukaryota; kingdom Metazoa; phylum Chordata; class Mammalia; order Eulipotyphla; family Talpidae; genus Talpa; species Talpa occidentalis. Next base: position 135,845,034 of record NW_023603184.1, read on the forward strand.
AAGAGATGAAGACAATACCAAGGTTTCTAACTTGAGACTGAGCGGTGGGTAGTCCATTAACCTCTCTGAGACGTTGGGGTCTTTGTATAAATGTCTGGTCTGTGTATATTTTTAGACCTTGACTCTGAAGACTCCATGTCTCCCTCTGAAGCAGAGGAGATTTTGGTTTGTAGGAGAGGACACAAAAGGGATGATTTAACCAAGGCTTTAGGCATTTTCATTAGCTCTCTCTGCTGTGCTGGATGTGGGAATGGGAACTTAACATGCTACTAATGTACATGCCCCAGGAAGTGTCCGTGACGACCTCTAGTTTTGATGGCAGGGTCAACTGAATCAGCCTGGTCCCATGAGCACAGTTGTTTTCCATCTCTTCTGATGAAAATCAAAGAGGGTTTGAGTCAACACAAGCAGGAAGTTCAGTGAAACACCAGAATTTCCAAGTTCTGTGTGTCATGGACTCTTATTCTAAAAGAGATAGGGGTGAATCTGAATAAAATAGACTGAAATGAAGATTAGTGCTAAAGATGACTTGTTATAAAATGTGGTGAAAAAGTCTAACATGTTAAGATAGTAATATATTATAACCAGGTGAAATTTATTGCTAGGATGCAACTTTGGTTTTAGGAAGCATTACGATAGTATATTACAGTAATATATCTAAGGAGAAAATCATGACTATCACTAAAGATGCAGAAAAAGTCTTAGAAAAAAATCAATACCTATTCTGGACAGCACTCAATAGTGTAGAAATTGATGACTCCTTCCTTAATAAGATAAAATAGTTTAGTCTTAAAGTCAGCATTTTATTTAGTGAGAAAAGATCAGAGGTATGTTCATTAAGTTCAGGAACAAAGTAAGAATACCCACAATTCCCCCTCTATTTAATATTGTTTTGGAGATATTAGCCAGTCAATTAGAGGCATAGTAATGGGAGACAAGGTTGTAGAACTATCACTATTTGCAGATGATGTGATAGTATAGATGTGAAAACTCAATCCAAGATAAGACTAACTCAAGCAACAAAATGCTTTAGTACATTCAGGAAAAATAGCAACATTTAAATGTAACATTCAGAAATCAATGTTCTTATATGCACTTCATTTCAAGTACCACAAAGAAGATCAAATACTCAGGAACAATTTCGATAAGAATATGCAAAATCCAAACAAGTGCACTTTAAACCCTTCTTAAAGATACAAAGTAGACTTGAACTATTGAAATGACACCTTTGTTTTTGATTAGCATATTTTGATATTATAAAGATATTATTTTTCCTTTAGTTAGGTTGTAGATTGACTATAATACTAATAAAAATCACATTTAAAAGTTTGTATAGAGAAATTGATATTAAAGTTGATATGGGAAAATTATTTAATTTTTTGTGAAATCACAAGAAGCTCATTTATTGTATTTTATGTATAAATATAATTTATAATTTAGTAAGTTCTGTATAATCCTCTTTTTCTAAATGTGTTCACTACTATATACAGAGAGTCATATGCTCTGAGTTGTATTCTTTTCAATATAGGATCTAGAATAGCTAATCTTGGTTTAGCCCAACTGCGTAACTAAATAGAAATGTTTGAAGAGTATTGCTATCATTCAGTGAAAAATCTATTCAACATAAAGTCCATGCTGTTAGTATATGCCCATATTTCTCTTTACTAATACTATATGCGAAAAGCTAACATGCAAAATTTAGAAAAACATTAGGAAATAAAAATGAACTATGACGAAGGATTAGTCCTGCCCAAATTTTAAAAATACTTTGAACTTAGTGCAATTATGACAGTGTGGAGCTGGTGAATAAGTTGGCAGACCAATCAGTGAGATATAATATAATTGAGAAAAAAATCCATGGACATAAAAATTTAGTATATGATAAAAGTAGAACTCTGATCATTTATGGAGATTGTAAAACAGATAAGTTGAAAGCTGTATCTTAAAATATCAACAAGAATAAGCATCAAATGTATCAGAAGTACAAAAAGTAGAGTTGTAAACTTGAAATTCTAATTAGGAGAAAACATAAATTAATTTCTAGCTTTAATCTAAGTCTGACTATGACTTGAAAACATGTCACTATAATATTAATGATAATACATTTGACTATATAAAATTAAAAACAAGAACTTTATATGGAAAATACACTGTAAATAACAAATTCAGAAGCTAAGTGAAAAACTGGGAGAAAATACTTCTATATATATTATATTTAAATATATCTGTGATATATGTAGATAAATATGTGTGTATATATCACAGATAAAGAGCTAACATCTGCAAAGTATACAAATCTCTCAAAATTGAAGGAAAAAGGAAAAACTGAAAACCATTAAAAATGACCAAAATATATCCAATTTTTTTTAAAAGATTTATTTATTTATGCATACAAGAGCTGTGGTACAAGCCAGAGGTGTGTGGGGTGAGAGGATTCACCAGAGACAGAGTAGGGTTCAGAACAGGCAGACTGACTGAAATACACTGCTGAGGGGAGCAGCAGGCAAGTCAGGAGAGGTCTGCTGCACCATGTGGGTTGCTCTCTGGCTGGCCGTGGATCGAACTCATGCTGCAGAGGTTTCAGATTGCTTCACAGTGTGCTGTTTAACCCCTTGAGCCACTAGGGAGGCCCTATCCAAATATTTTTAAATGGCCCTTACATATATAACAAAATGTTCATCTTTTCTCATAATGAGAGAAATGAAGACTAGATCTCAATTTAGATGCCATTTCTCATCTTTCAGACTAAGAAACAAAATTAAAATACTCAACACACTCTGTTGACAAAACTGAAGAAACTCTGGGAATGAAAAATGATACAAACCTTTGGAAGGACATTGACAATATCTAACAAAGCTCTTCAGTTTTCTCTCTCTATCTAACCATCCCTCTTCTAAGAAGTTTTCCATGCCTGAGAAGGTGTGATGTTCAAGGTATTAAAGCTAAGGGCAAAAGAGTATGGATAGAATATACACAATGGTACCTTTTGTGTAAGAAAGGAGAAAGAAGAAAACATGCACAAACACAATATCTTTAGTTTTGTCAAAAGAAGCTCAGGAAAGATAAATGCAACGTGAATTAAATATGTGACCCATAGGGGACATGGGGACATCCCACTGGTCCCACTTAGGCACCAGGTCCACCCACACTGGTATAAGCAGAGTAACTTTAAAGTATTTTTAAAGGATTAGAGAAGGTTTAAACTTCTCTAAGTTGACTTTTTCTATAGTTTTTACTTTTGGAAGCTTATTAATGTTACTTTCTTTTAAAAAAAGGAATTTGACAGCATTCTATTTTTTAAAAAAGATTTATTTATGCATACAAGAACTAGGGTACAGGCCAGAGGGTGGGAGGGTGAGAGGATTCACCAGAGACAGAATGGGGAGCAGAACAGGCAGATTGACTGAAATACACTACTGAGGGGAGCAGCGGGCAAGGCAGGAGAGTCTGCTGCACCATGTGGGTATCTACCTGGCTGGTCGGGATCGAACTCAAGCTGCAGAGGCTGCAGATAGCTTCATAGTGCTGTGCTTAACCCCTTGTGCCACCAGGGAGGCCCTTGACAGCATTCTAGATGAATACCTTCCCACACTGGGAGGTGAAACACCAATGTTGTGCATTGGCCCTGCTGTGTTTGGTCATCCAGGTTGCAGGACATTTTCCCATCCATGGGGCACAGCTATGTTCTCAGAAATCCACAGAATCACAGAGGAAGAGGACAATATGGTTGAGTTTTTCCCAAAGATTATGCATGATCTACCAGTTCTTACTAAAGTAAATACGTACCAACTCTGGAGACTGGCCTGCATCCTTTGGTAATTCATGGAATTTGTGACATTAGGTTTATGTGGAACAGTCTCCATGTGTGAGTTCCACAAATGTGGTTCCACATTTCTTCCTTTCCCCTTGGATTTTCCACTCTTGAGTTTGGACTCCATATACCAGGAGGGTATTATTTCTAAGGTGATGTGTCTACTTCCCAAGCTCTGTCTTGCATTGCGGTTTTAGGGATCGACTACCACAGCATAATACAGAGGCAGGAAAGTCTAGCACTAACTTGGCACCTGCCTATGCCTTTTTGCTGCTGATAAAGATTTCTTCCCTTACTCTCCAAGAAGTCAGGACTTGCATTTCCAAAAGTAGCTGTGTGCTTTGGACAATAGCCCCACCCACTTTGCTCCTCATTGTTCCCTCTCTTCCAAACTGACTTCCTAGGATAGCAGAAAGTGAACAGGTAGTTTGGAGGCACAAAATAAAGCATTAAGACAGCTCAAGGGATGGAGATATTATTTAGGTAACACACAGCTCCTTAACCTAACAGGTGCATGGGGTCACAAGACTGTGAACCCCACACAACCAGGATGTCTGCTTTGGTAACCCATAGTATCCCCTAAGCACCTCATTTCAAGGCGATCACCTCTTTAATGTCGCCAAGTACAGTCACATTCCAAGGTAGGGGTGGGGGAAAGGTTAGGCATTCAACACATGAATTTTGGGGGGTCCATAATTCAGCCCATAGCAGTGTCCTTGGCTAGAATCCTTTTGGTGCAACCATGCCACGAAGCTAGATTACTATGGATTGAAGAGGGAAGAGTAGGTGAGAGCAAGGACTCAGTAGGTACAAACTGCTCCCTGGAAGGTTGGCAAGAAAATGGAAGAGAAACCTGCAACCACAGTCAGGCAAGGATATAGGGGCAAAAAGATTTCTCCTTCCTTCTTCCGCCTTCCCTTTCCCTACTTCCTTCTCTTTACTTCCTTTACCCTCTTTCTTTCATGCCTTCTTCCCTCCTTTTACCCCTCCCTACCTTTTTTTTTAAAAAAAGATTTATTTATTTATTTATTTATTTATTTATTTATTTATTTATTTATTTATTTATTTATACAAACACTGGGTACAGTCAGAAGCGCGGGAGGGTGAGAGAATTCACCAGAGCCAGAGCGGGGAGCAGAACAGGCAGACTGATGAAATACACTGCTGAGGGGAGCAGTGGGCGTGACAGGAGAGTTCTGCGCACCATGTGGGACCCTCACCAGAGGCCAGGGATTGAACTGGCACTACAGAGGCTGCGGGCAGCTTCACAGCCCAGTGCTCAACCACTGTGCCACCGGGGAGGTCCCCTACCCTTTTTTTAACCCTTTCTTTATTCTTTCTTTTCTTTCTCTATTTTCTTTGAGCATGAGTTTTAAGAGTAGAAGTGGAAAATAGAGACTGATGAGAAGGAAAATGGCAGAGAAAATTCCTAGTGTGAGGTTCCCAAGACAGGATAGGTAGGGGTGAGAGTGCCTCTTTGGACTATTGTCTTTATCTACCTTTGTCTTTCTTCTGAATTTGTTCTCTTATTTTCTGACATTTTGTTTCCTGTCCCACATTTCTGTGCAAGATAGTGTGCAAATCAGTACTGGCACATGTGTGAGTTCCTCTATGTGTGTGTGCTCCAGTGTGCACAAGTGTCCATGGTGCACAAGTGCCCATGGTATTGTGAACACGCTGACAGTTGTTTCATCCCAGTTATATCATCCCACCTCCAGATTGCAAACCCTGTTGAGTGGCAGGCAGGACATTCTTGCAGGAAGAATTCTGACCTCAAGGAGAAAGATGTAGTCCCTACCTCACAACGAATGACTTGTGTTCCCAACTAAGGACATCTGATGACTGATAGAGACTCTGTCTCCTCTTGCCATGAAGAGGGTAGATTTGATCAGGTTTGGCCTTGGTTTCATTATCTCCTAGGTGCACACAATGACTGGACAGGAAAGTCCTGTCAGATGGAGAGAAAGGAGGCTTCCTCGGCCGCAAATGCCAAGGGGGAAGGAAAGAACAGCAATTGGAGCACTGTCTAGTTTTAGTGCCCGCCCTCAGTGGGCACCAGAGAGGCAGAGCGGGTTGGGCTCTGACCCAGTTTCCACTTGGCTAGCCAACTGGAAACAGCTACTCACTGGACCACTGGGTTCTTTCCAAAGAACAGTGAAGAAAGGCAGTTTAGGGTAGGTGGGGGTGGGAGAACTGGTTGGGCAAGAAAGTCATAAGCAAATGTAGGCCCTGTGGCCCGTAGCTTCAGAACCAAAGAAGCCCTGGTCTAGAGATATGGGCCAACCGAGCCCAACTGCTGGAAGGAGAAACAGGAAATTTAAAAAAGACACAACCACTAAATACACTAAAGCACCCTTTAACTACCCCCCTTAGATACACAGATCGCCTTCTTGTAGAAAGGGAGGAAAACCTCGCCTGCCTTGCCAATGTGAAGCATGGCAGCAGGCTCTTGCTCCTGATTTGCTGTCCAGTGCTTGTCTGATGCAGATATTTTGACTCCAGTCCCCTTTCAGACTTCTCTTCCCAGCCCTTCCTTCTTATATCTAAAAGTCTCTCTAAGCAGTTGGTCTGTCACCAGGTTGAGTGGATTCTGAACCTTTACTTGGACCCAGGAATCTGGAACAGGATCCCTTAGTTGACTCAGCTTAGACAAGGGCATGAAAGAAAGACTGAATCGACACAACACCAAGTCCCAATTAGATTTCAACATGGTGTTCACAAACTCTGGAAACACAGGTCTTGCTATTTTGTTTTTGAAGATTGAAAAGGTCCTTGGCTATAATATACATTTGCCGGTATTTCCCAGAGTTTCTGGATGGACGAGGGTCACAATGGGGACAGGTTATTTTTGTGTAATACTTTCCTTTCACTCATTCAGTCAAGCAAACAGAATGCTTGAAGCTCTATTATGTTTCGGACACCAGGGAGCACACAGATGTGCCCTAGGTACACATAGGTGTATGTTTTGTTGTACTGATTACAAAGTGTAGTGAATGTCCTGGTCAGGACTCTTAACTTAGCAATGGTGGATACCCAATTCCACCATACACAAAATGGAAATTACCTATTAAAAACAAAGGGAATTATTTACTGAAAGCAAACTGGGAACTATTAATTGTTTCACATATATGGTAATTCCAAAGGCAGAGCTGGCTTCAGATGTGGATACATCCAAAGATTTGTTATAGTACCAGGACTCTGCCTAGGTTGAAGTTGACATGTAGACCAGAGCCTAGAGCCAAGAGACAAACTCTATCCAGGTATACCAAGCAAGATTGCTGCTGGGAGTACTTACCCAGCAGGTGTCCTCTCCAACACACCTTTATCAGAAGTCTAAGAAAACCCTGATTGCTCCCTTATGGGTTTTGTCACCAAATTTGAACCAACCACTGGGGTCAGAAAGGAACATTTGCATTGCTGTTGCATTGCCATATCAGGTCAGGAGTCTACACAGGCTAATGGACCAAGGAAAAATGAAATCCCCAAATCAAGGGATGCTGGGCCTGTCAATCACAAATAGTCCCCAGGTTGGACAGATTGGAAAGGATAGTTATTAGTAACAGGTAAGTAGTAGGGAGAGATGGATTTAAGAATGAGGGGTCCCTACAGAAAGAAAGGCAGGGAACAGGAGGATGAAATGTGGGCAACATGAGCCATGGGAGTAAACCATATCTTGGGGTCCAAGGTGAGGACAGAATCAAATATGGCTAGAGGAGTGAGTGGGGATGGGTTTCAGAAAGCCTTGGTTACCAGCTGAAGGTAATTTGCTCTTTGGACATGTGGAGCATTACAATGATTTCGTGTTGGATTCAAATCAGGAAAACAAATCTGACTTTAGATCATTGGTGGGGCTGAGATGGAAGAAATGAAGAGTCAAATGATGGAGGACACTATTCCAAGAATGCAGGTAAAGGTCAAAGGGAACTGGTTGGTAGCAATAGAATTGGAAAGGAAGGACAATGTGCAGCAAAAACCTAGTTTTGTTCAATTGAACATGGAAAATGAGGAAGGGAAAGGACTCAGAACAGTGCTAAAGTTTCTAGCCTAGGTTTCTAGCCATGATCAGAATGAGTCTTCTGAACAGAATTCAGGTCATAACTCACGGGGATGTCCAGCAGAAGGGGTTCCACTAAAAGTTATATAGAATATTTTTTTTTTTCTCGGGCCTCCCCAGTGGTGCAGTGGTTGAGTGCTGGGCTGCAAAGCTGCCCACAGCCTCTGCAGCGCTGGTTTGGTCCCCGGCTGCTGGTGAGGGTCCCACATGGCACACAGACCTCTCCTGCCGTGCCCGCTACTCCCCTCAGCAGTGTACTTCGTCAGTCTGCCTGCTCTGCTCCCTGCTCTGGTGAATTCTCTCACCCTCCCGCACTTCCGACTGTACCCAGTGCTTGTATAAATAAATAAATAAATCTTTAAAAAAGCTTCTCCCTTGGAGAGAAATAACCTGGTGAATTTAGGAGGCAAAGCATAGGTTGATCCCTTCTTTGGCCCATTTCTTTTGGGGACAACTTGGGTTTTTCAGGGGGCACAATCTATCCTGCAGGAGAGCCTGCAGTACCCAGAAAAATCTGGAATTGGATGAATAATTGTGTATAATTGTGAGGCTCAGAATGAGGAAACCCAGCAGTTCCCAGATTAAGCCATATTCATCAACTGTAGCAGTAACAAAGGTGTATTTTTCCTTTCTCTTTCTTCATTGGTTCAGAGTTCTAATGGCAAAGGGGATGCTATCTATGAGGTCCCCTCAAGCACTCATACTGACCCTTTCTCATCAGCCCTTATGCTCAGTGACTCCGGGGTAGGGAGACTGTACATCATGATATGATCCCCTCCCTCCACCTCAAAGCATTTCCTGCTTCATGACTTGGATTTCCTCTTCTTGGGAGTATGAATGTGGGCACCCCACCCCACCCCTCACCCTCTGTCCTGAAAAGGCAATGGGGGAGAAAAGGCACAGTAGAGTGAAGATGATGACAGAGAGCCACTGAGAGCCCCTCCCAGAAGGGGGACGTTGCATGCTGCATAGTGGAGGTGACAGGCAGGATGGAAGACCTAGGGAGTGGCTATGAGACTAGAGATGAAAGCCAATCTCTAGAAGTTTCTGAAAGGGATTGTGTCACTCTTCAGGACAGGCAAGGGGGGTGGGTGTCTTAAAGAAGCATGGGAGGAGAGTAAGCCCTCATCTTGCTGAGAATTGTACCAAAGTCTTAAAGTATTATCTACTTTACAGATTTCGATGATGATATGAGGGACAAGCAGTAAGTCCCCCCAACACAGGATGCAGCGAGGAAAGCCTGACTTTCAACCTACAGCCTGACTCCAAAGTCCTGGTCTTTCTCTCACCTTAGAGGCTGGGTGAGGAGAGAGAGCAAGTTGGAAGCCAGGGTGCATCCACGGAGGAAGAAGGACACCGTTATAAAGGGTGTCAGCAGTGGGAGAGCAGCCACTGTGTCTGGGCCTGGAAGGGCCAAGATCCCTAGAGACAGCAACAGAGACAGATGACTTCCACCTGACCCTACCTCCTGGACCTTTTTAACATCTTCTCTATGGTCACTTTAAATCCTCCAGAATGTTGTTTATGGCAAATGGAGAGAGCGCAGTTAGCAGGTAACAGGTCCACACCGTGATGGCCCCCGCGCCCTGAACTTTGAGAAGCAACAGCCCTGTTTCATTTCTCTTCAAGAACTGCCTTCTGGCTCTAAGGTCATCCAGTTCCATGTTTCCCTGCACCCCCACTGCAGCTCATGACTCTTGAGAACTGGGGCTGGGTGGAGGGATGGAGCTTTGTGCACATGGGGGCGTTATGTGAAGGACCTGGAGTGGAGAATGGGCAAGGGGTGCAGCCCTGGGCAGGCTGGGGGTGAACTGGGAAGATGAAGGGTCTTTTGTATGCTTGCACCAGCCCTGCTCAGGAGGGGAGGCAAGGGGCTGGCACTGGCCCTGCGCAGGATGGGAGGGAAGGGATTTGCACCAGCTCTGTGTAGGAGGGGAGGCAAGGGGCTGGCATTGGCCCTGCACAGGATGGGAGGCAGGGGGCTGGCACTGGCCCTGTGCAGGGGGTGCTGCAGGGGGCTGGCACCAGCTCTGTGCAGGAGGGGTGCCTGGCAAAGGACAACCAGCTTGGCTGGGCATGAGAAGTCTCAGGGGAGGGTTTGGCTGAGGCAGTGGAAGATTGCTTGTCGGGAACCAACTTGCCTGGAATCTTAACCTCCCCTGCTGTCTCCGCACCACACAGGGGCAGAGTGCTGGACCTCACCCAGAGGTCCCCCTCCTGCCGATCAGATTCGTTTCTTGGTGAGAGAGGGAGACTGGAGCCCGGGGACCAGAGGCGGCTGTGAGCTCATGGAAAGAGAACTGGACTCAGGGAGAACTTGGGGTCAAGTTCTGTTTGAGATGCCAATTGAGTTTGTTGTTCTTTGAAGGCAGAAACAAACTTAAACAAACAATGGAGAGGTGGTTAGAAAAACCTGTCTCTTGGCCTCGGCTTTCTCACCAGTGACGATTACAGCCCCCACCACATGAGGCTGCAAAACTGAAAGCGGGAGGCGCTTGGGCCAAAGGCAGGGCCTGACTTGGAGCATCCTCCGTCCTAAATGGACCCTGAATGAGGCAGGAGAGCACCGAGGTGGGAGCTGTAGCCAGATGGACTGGAATGGCATCTGCTGGTCCTGTCTTTCTTTAAAACCCTGACATGTTGTTCACTGTGGATTTTTAAAACTATTGCACGTCAAAACTATGTGCTGACTAATGAGTTTTTTTGGTGATCCCTGAAATTTTGTGCCTGGGGACACCTTCCTGGCCTCACCCCAGACTCACACACACTGTCTTTCAAAGCGAGTCTCCTGATTGTCCATGCCTCAGGCTCTGCAGCTGTCAGATGGAATAATAGCTCTGACTCGCTGGGCTTGTCCTGAGGATGAAGCAGGCCTCCGTGTGTGCCTGCCGGCCGCCTGTCCCTCCCACCCAGGATGTGCTCTGTGGATGGTAGCTGTCACTCCTGGTTCTGCCACGCCGCCGCCACGCTGCTGCTGTTACTATTGCTATTGCTGCTGTGAGGATTATCGCCTATTCAGTCTGGGAGACCCTTCCTGATGAGGAAGTCTGCACTGAACGGGAGGGGAGCAGCTGGGCTCTGAGGACAGTGGCGAGTCATGTCAGGAAGCCCACCTGGGACCCTCAGGGCCCTGCGCCAGGGCAGGGGGCTTCTACAGAGTCCCCTGGGAAGCCTGGGGAGAGAAGAAACCTCACCAAGTCCCTGCAGAAAATGCTTGCGGCGCAGCTGCTCTCTGGAGATGCCACGAGTTGCCTCAACAGCTTTTCCTTTCGGGGCTTGTTTAACATTTCAAACAAAAATAAAATAAATAACTGCAGTGTTTATGGAAACCTAAGACAGAAATGAAGACGACTAAGGAGAAAGCTAAGTGGAAGCAGGCCAGAGGGGTTTAGAGGATCCCCCTTTCCTTGGAGTTAGCAGTTTCGGGCTTCAGTTTGTCAGCTCTTCCTACCACACCCATGCATTTCTCCCCTAGCAACCTCTCAGCCAACATGCATAACACACATGCGTACACGTGTGCTTGCGCCCCCACCCCACACATCCCAAAGGGAGGCACAGTGCGGCACATGACTTTAACCCCTTCAGCCCTTGACCTTCTCTCTCAAGAGACCCAGCCAGACTTGTTTTTATGTGACTACGACATTCCCAAGTCAGAGTTCCCAGGAGGTGGGAGAGTGGGCAGAGGGAGAAAGTCAGCAAGGCCCTACAAGGACAAGACTTTGGCATAATACTCGTCCCGGATTTGCCTCTCCCTACCTCAGCATATGCAGACTGTTTCATATATTTTCTTCTTCAGTCCTCTAGTCTCATTTCGGTCAACTCCATCATGGACAGAAGCATTACCAGATTCAAGGATACTCTACGGTGAAGTAGAGGAAGGTAAGGAAAATGTAAGGGCTTCCCAGAGGCCCACGTGGCATCTCCAAGCCCTTCCGGAGAACACAGCTCCCAAAGTGCAATGCTCTGCTCCTCGAGCAGGGTGGGCCATTTTCAGGAGTCCCAGTGTCCAGAAGCTCAGGAGACCTCAGTACTCTGCCCCACTGGTGAAGGGACCCTGATGCTGCTGACAGTGCAGGCCTGGCCCCAGGTGGCTTCTGTGTGCTCCTTCTGGCTCTGGGTTGGCATTGGGCCTCAGCAGGGCTTACTGTCCAGTCATAATCACCATCTTTTTTCATAAGGCTCCCATCTGTGGAGCAGAGCAGTTTCTTCATCTCTGCCAGGCCTAACACAGGGACCATGAGGAAGCACTGAGGGGCCACCCTGTGCTCTGGGGAGCCAGGCCTTGTCCCATGGAGAAGAGCAGAAGTCTGGGGCGTGCCCTGCATTGGCAAATGTCAGGCTCCACATTCACGCTGGCTTAGCTGCTCGACTGGTGACCTCAGCAAAGTGTTTCTCTTGACTTTCAATTTTTTCATCTATTTTTGGGAACACTACCTCACAGGATTGTGAGGACCACATTTACATGAGAGATTTTAATAGGATATACCATGGTGCTTTTATCCGTATTGTTATCTCCTCTTTTCCATGTCTGCTTCCCCTTTGAATAACGACTGTAATGGCTGTAGAAAGAAGGATGCAGTAGAGTAAGCCCTCCAGTGATTTCTAAGCATGTTCAGTGATGGATACTATAGTATTCCAAACAGGAAAACCTTAGGTTGTCAATGTACAAAGAATAGCCTTCCAGATCCCCAGGCATTTAGATCAATGTCCCTATCCCAAATTTCTTTTTTTTTAATAATTTTTTTTTAAAATTTTTCCATGGAAGAACTGGGGTGTAGGCCAGAGGTGTGGGGGGTGAGAGGATTCACCAGAGACAGAGTGGGGAGCAGAATAGGTGTACTGAAATACACTGCTGAGAGGAGCAGCGGGTGAGACAGGAGCGGTCTGCTGTGCCATGTGGGTAGCTCCCTGGCTGGGGATTGAACTCAGGTTGTGGCAGTGATAGTGCTGAGACTTAACCCCTATGCCACCAGATGGCCCCTATCCTCAACTTCTATATACATTCTGTATCCAGGCTGTATCCTGGATACAGATATAGTCTGGATACAGATATAGTATCTGTATCTCACAAGCTATACAGGCAGAAGATAGAGGTATTTCTCACTAAACATAGGGCCATAAATTTGTCATGGGCCATCTTGTTCTGTTTGACTCATCCACTTACAATCTACTAACTACATGCCTAGATAGTTTCAGGGCCTCAAGGGTGGGAAATGACCTTACTCCTGACCCACACTTCCCATATACCCTGGAGAAGGATCTGCTCTGTGCCAAGCACAGAAAGTACTGGACACGGTCCTTTTCTTCAGCTCACTTAGAGAGATCAATGGTGGCCAAAGAGAAACACAAAAAGACTCCCAGTACAAGGTCAACTGGGAGACCAGGCTGCTCAGAGACTCTTCCAAGGAGAACTTGCCATTTTCTGTCAAGTTTAAAAAGTGGATCACATGTTGATGTGGCTATGGATATATGTTTGAAGATGCCCCAAGAGGAGGGAAGCTGATTGCAGAATAGCACCTCAGGCTCCCCTGAATTCTCAGTTCCCTCCAGCAAGCCCCAGCAGAGAAAGCTGTAGAGAGTTTGCAGGATGTTTTCCTCGAACCCTTAGCCAGCACACCACTCTTCTTTACCCTGCTCTGTGTCCCGAAGGCTGCCTCTGGGCTGCCTTCCTGCTCCAGACTGAGGGAAGAGACCATGCCAGACCTCAGGGATAGCAAACCTCCCTCACAGCCACAGCACTCGTAGCTGCTTCTTCCTCCCGTCCCTATGGACCCAGCACCGTGATGTTCCCTTCAGTTGGATATTGTCAGAGAGGGAGGTTTCTTCATCCTTGTTGGTTTCCCCTAACATCACCCTACTTCTGGACAACCTCTTTCTTTAACTCTTTTCCATGTCCCACCCAAGGCACCCTTTGTTCCTATTGGGATAATGGTTGATGCAGAGGCTTTAGGGGCACACTGCTGAGGCTAACTGGGGTGTAGGCCAGAGTTGTGGGGGGTGAGAGGATTCACCAGAGACAGAGTTGGGGAGCAGAACAGGCAGATCTACTGAAATACACTTCTGAGGGGAGCAATGGGTGAGCCAGGAGAGGTCTGCTGTGCCATGGAGGTCAGCTCCCTGGCCAGGGTTGGAACTCATGTCACAGTGGCTAGCGATAGCTTGATAATGCTGAGACTTAACCCCTGTACCACCAGGAAGGCCCACCAAGGTTGACTTTTAAGAGAACTCTTTGAACATCATAATCTTGGTTGGAGAGATTGCCATGGAGAGGGAGCAAGTTGGTGAGCGGGGAAGCTGCCAACAGGCCTGTGCAGGGGTGGGGAAGACGTGCATAGTCCAGGCACTGGCACAATTCTGTTTTCTAATGTGCAGGTTTGACTCAGCATCACTGGGAGCCACAGAGCATCCTCATTAGCATTTATGAGCTCATTAGAAGCTTCTGAGAAAAACACCAACAAAGGGTGCTAAGTTCCTCTAGAGTTGAATTTTTAATTTCTTTTTCTTTTTGGAAAACAAAAGTCATGCTTCAAATAAAGCCCTACTTTATAGAATTGAGACATAGCTGGGAAGTGCCCCAATTTTGCTAATTCAGGAATGAACAAAAAGGCACAGGGGGAGAAAACTCCTACCCACACCCATACCTATCCTGGCATGGCCCCAGTGCTGACTTCTCATGCCAGGCCCACTAAACGTGGCACCAGACTGGGCTGGAGGACCTGGCACTGCTGTGGTTAGTGGAAGGGCCAAAGACACAGCATTTGAGGTGTGGGTTCAAATCCCAGTTTTCGTGCTCACTAACTTTAAAGCTTGTTTTTTTTTTTTTTTTTTTTTTTCTCAATCTCACTGAGCTTGGGTTCCCTCATCTAGAAATTGGAAATAAGGAGCATACCCAACCCATTGTTTGGTGATGATGGATACATTAATAGTGACTGAACAAGAATGGGAAAGAGGAAAAATGGGAACCGAGAAACCAAGGATGTCGTTGAATTGAACCTTTCTTCACCATGACTTCCTTCACTAGCTCTCTTTGTAGGAGGAATACTGAAGACACTCTTGTATTTCTAACCCATTGCAATACATACGATATTTAGTATGGCTCATAGGGTGATTGTATTAGGAAGGTCCAGCTATTTTATGCAACTTTGCCATGAGTGCAAAAATGAGGACCTAACACCTGGCCTCTTTCTGCTCACCAGACCACCTTCCATTTACAGATTGAAGAATAGAATGTCTTTGGCATTGCGACCTGGCCATTTCTTTCCTAGGATTCTCCAGAAGCCTCAGTCTGCCCAATAAAAGCAATTCAACAAATCTGTGTGTACCAACTGGGTAGCAAAAGCCTCCTGAGGTTCTCCCCTCAATTTCCAATAGTTCTTAAAAGTAGATTCTAGTACCTTCTTTTGCAAGTCAAGACACTGAATATCATATCAATGAGGAGTCATAGCCTCCAGCCCCCAAGCGAGCAGTACGAGGGTTTTCTAACCAAGTTATAGGAGTTTCCCCAACTAATGATAAAACACAGGTAGTTTTCCAATCTAATCTATTAAACTCAAATTCATCCTCTCCCAAATTAAAAAAAAAATAGATTGAGACAGACTACACTGGATTTACATAAATAGTGCTACTTTCTTTAGGCTACAAGTTGGGCCATGTCATAAAGATAACTAACCTCTATTTTTATTTTTCATTGTTTACCATGTACCAAGTATTTGTTCCAAGGATACTTTACATGGATTATCTCAATTAATCCTCAGTCTAACCCTTTGAATAAGGTACCATTATTATCCCCATTTTATAGATGAGGAAACTGAGGAACAGAATGGTTAAGAAATCTATTCAATTCCTACATAGCACAGACAGCATTTTTGTCCTGCAGCTGTGTTCTTACCCAATTCTATCATCAGCTACAGGGTGGAGCTGACTTTGTAGGGATTCAACTAGTAGAATATACTTTGGTTAATTACTCTGTCAAACCTGTGGTCTGTTTGTGGTATAATTATCCATCAGCTCCTCCCCCATCACAGTTATAGTTATAGTTCCTATTAACAACATCCCATTTAGTGCCACATACCTGGCCCAGAAGGTCTTCACCTTCACGACAATCTTATAATAAATATCTCATTAGCTCCATTTTTCAGATAAAAAAATTTTTTTCTTTGTCCAAAGCTATGGTGAAGCAAGAGTTACAATCTAAGTTTGTTTTTACTGATTTGTTTGTATTCATTCTTTAGTTTCCAAAGTGAATGGTTATTAAAAAAAAATTCTGAGTACTAAGACAAGTTCAATTTAATTTACTGTTCAATAATGAACACTGGTTCTTTCATATACTTAATTTATGAGATACCCCGATATTAATTCAACCATAGTTTCCTTTTTATGAACAGGCCTTTCCAATATTCTCTATTATCTTCATGTCAGTTTTAAATACCTAAGGACCGAGCCCTAGTTCATGTGTCTTTCAGAATGCTGCCTCTTCTTTGAGCAAGAACCAGAAGGCCTTTGGTGAGTGCCTCTGAATAATGCTGACATTGAATCCTTTGTGGTCCCCAAAGAAAGTCTGGCCCACCAACCAGTGTCCTTGGCAGAATTAAACCATCCTTTCCCAAAATTATTGATTTTTTCCCTCAAAACAAAATCTTCAGATAAAGACCTCAAAGAAAATAGTTGTTTCAGTAGAAGCTTGTATAGACAAATTTTTTTCCTCTTTGTGCTCCAAGCACAAAACTTCAGTTGGCAAAGAAGGATCTTCTATGTCTGCCCGTCTCTGGGCTTATGCTCTTATGCTATGTTAATATCCCAAGGCTCTCCTCTCAGTGAGCAAACATGGGCAATGGAAAGAACTGAGCATACATTTAAGGTTGGCGAGCTCTTTTACTTCCCAATCCTTTTTTTCTACAATCCGAGGAATCGGCTTAAATATCTGGATATCAGGTGTTCAAGCATTCCACATAAGAATCAACTTCTAGCCTTCAAGATTCCAAAGTTCCTAGAATATAAAGGTCCAAAGGTATCTGGCTCTATATGGGTGGCAAGGTCCCTCTTGGGCGTGAGATAGATTGGGAAAGAGATGTGTGAACAATGATGGAGACAGAGAAAATGACAACCTCCAGAAGGAGTGCTAAGGAAACTAAAGTTTTATGTCTAACTACTTACTTGACTATGGGAACCCACTCTATTTATTTAACTTTTTTCCCCCAAACATGGTTAGGGTAGAATAAAAACTAGTTAGTCACTAAAATAAAATTTGATCCCAGTTCAGATTTCTAAACTCAGTTTCTCTCTCTCTCTCTTTTTTTTTTGAATTGCATTAACACTGATTTATAACTTTGTATATGATTCAGAGGTACAGGTTTACACCTCCTCAGATGCATGTCCTCACACCACACCCACCATTATGCCTCCTCCTGGCAGAGTTTTATCTCCTCCTCCTATTGGAGCCTCAATTCCAGTCAGTTTCTAAGGTTTGCTATTGGTTTGGTTTTACCTGACCCTTTGTTTTTTCTTTATATTCTACGTGCAAGTGAAAACATCTGGTATTTGTTTTCCTCCTTCTGTCTTATTTTGCTTAGTATAACCCCCTCCAATTCCACACAGGTTGTCAAAAATAGCAAGAGTTCACCTTATTTTCTATAGATAGTCATGTTTCATCGTGTATACATGCCACAATTTTCTACTCCAGTCCTCTGTTCTTGGGCACTTAGTTTGCTTCCTTAGCATGGCTATTGTAAATAGTGTTACAATGAACACAGTGGTGCCTATATCCCTTAGAAATAGTGTTTTTGCATTATTCCGTTTAGGTACCTAGGAATGGAATTGCTGGACAATATGGTATATCTAAATATTTTAATATTTTGAGAAGCTTCCCTATTGTTTTCCATAGGGACAGGACCAGTTTATATCCAACAGTATACGAGGGTTCCTTTTTCTACACATCCTTACCAACACTTGTTTTCTGCTCTTTTTGACATGGGCCATTCTTACCGGTATGTCTAATTTCAGATTTTTTTTTAAAAGATTTATTTTTATTTATTTATACAAGCACTGGGTACAGTCAGAAGCGCGGGAGGGTGAGAGAATTCACCAGAGCCAGAGCGGGGAGCAGAGCAGGCAGAAGGACCGAAGTACACTGCTGAGGGGAGCAGAGGGCGGCAGGAGAGGTCTCCACGCCATCCATGTGGGACCCTCCTCTGGTGGCCGGGGAGCAGCCGGGGATCGAACCGGCGCTGCAGAGGCTGCGGGCAGCTTCGCAACCCAGCGCTCAACCGCTGCGCCACCGGGAAGGCCCTAATTTCAGATTTTTATACAACACAATGCAGCCTCTTCTTCATTCTCTAACCTATTTTTTTCTACCCGTTTCTCCTCCTTTCTAATATATTCTTACTTCCTGCTATTCTAGTTTCTTTTATTAATCCTTTATCCCAAGAGTAATTCAGAACCTATCCATGTACTAATGTTGCCATTGTCCACCTGTTAACTACTAGAGATAATCCCAGGATGATAAAGAGATGAGGTAGGAAAGATCTAGATGGTATTGATTTCCTTCAAAGGAACATATTCCTGCAGGCACACTGGCCAAATTGCCACAGAACTAACCTAGATTGTTTCTGGTCTCTGGAGAGTGTAGTGGCATATTCCTTAGCATTATCTTCTTCCTATTTCCTGAATGGGAACCAAGTCCCTGCTCCTAGTTGGATTGAAATTTAAGTTTTGAAACATAAGTATTCCTCTGTAGGTTCTTGCTTGAAAGTTATGGGAGTTGGAATTTAATGTGAGAACATACATCTTCAGGAGGACTGCAGAGACTTCAGGATTCCTGAAAGCACTATTCTTGGAACACTTAAACATGTGCTTTCTTTACTCCACCATGTCGTTCCCCAATGCATGGGTTACCAAGCTTGGGTGGAGAGCTTTCTTGAACTTTGTCAGATACCCATGGAGTGTTCTTTGAATTTCTGACAATGTATAAATATGTGGCTGACCAACCCAATCCAACTAGACCCAACTGAACCCAATCAGATGTTTGTTGTTTTGCAAGAAACATGAGGAGAGTGTCAGAATTTTAAATGTGTTCTCTATCCTTTTCTAACTCCCTTTTCTGCCAGGAACCATCAGAAAATTGAGTTTCAGGGACAGCCTCTCTCTGGCTCAAAGGCCCATGTGCAGTTAATAGTCCTGGCTGTTACTGTCCTTCAAGTGTGGGGTCCCAATAATTCTCGCTCCATTTCTATTTGGTCTTTTTCTCCCCAGCACTTAGAAGGATTCACCTGAAGATACCTCTTCATTTCTTTCATTTTTAAAGTACACTGATTCTAAAATAATGATGACTGAAGTGAACATACTGTCTTTTTAAATCTCTAGCTGAAGAATCTCATTTGCAGCTCTTGAAAGCCTTGTTTTTATAGCAGTGCTCCAAGTCTCCTATAAAGCCATTCATGCCAGGGCTTTACTTTTATAGTTTATATCTTTGTAGAGAAGTGCGAGAAATGCTGCGCCACCCCCACCCCTGCGCTGTGTGCCCCTCCTTCTAATCGAATTGCTGGTAGGGTCACCCACTCTTTCCTGTACAGCTTGGATTAACAGAGTGATTGCCTTTCAATGCTAATCTAAACACATGCCATCAACTCTCATCTCAGGGAGTATTAAAAACAGAAGAGTTCCTTTGTAACCCTGATTGGCTTTGTGACTTCCTTGGGGTAAATGCTGGTCTCCGTCTCCTAGTCATTCAAAATGTGGGTGGGCCATGTCCTACCACAACCAAGGTTGTGAGCTCAGAAGATTCACTCAACTTTCATCACAAAGCAATAATCAAATGCAGTTGTGTGGTGCACAAGGGCCCTCACAGCCATCGTTGCATCTGATCCCCATCACAGCGCTGTGAGCCCAGAGAAGCTAAGGGACTTGACTGATATCACATAACTGGGAATAGAATTCTCGGCATATGATGCCAACTTCCACACTGCATAGCCCTCTGGTTGATAGTAGAGTGAATAAAAGATAAGTAGGCAAGTAAATCTGAAACTGGGGACAAGTCTTCTGGGTCATCTGTTGGTTTAGACATCACGTGTTGAGCCTCTTTTTACTTTTTAGATAACTGAAAGCGGAGAGCACTGTCTGCCTTTAGGAACAGAAGAATATGATAAAGGGCAGGGGACGGGTAAGGGTTCAAAGCCGCAGAGACAGCTGACCCTCTACTGTTCTTGTTGCTCGAGCTTGAGTGAAAGTGCATGTCATGGGTCCCCCATTTATGTTCAAAAATAATAGTTTATACTTACTAGGTGCTCACTGTATGCCAGGGGGTATGTCAATGCCTTATCTTATGGCCAGATAACAAACCTCTGAAGCCTCAGGGTATTTGTACTTGCTGTGCCCTCTGCTGAGAACACCCTTCCATATATTCCCATGTGACTCTCCCCGTTTGCATCTCTTCCAAAACTGAAGGTCACAGGCCACAGAAGTTCTTTCCTGACCACACTTATCTGCGTTTACTCTCTCTCCCTATTACCTGGTTTTATTTCTCTTTCTAGCACTTACCATTAAATAGTCTTTTGTTGCTGCTCATCTGTGTATTATCTTTCTCCCCCACCAGAATAAGAACTCCTTGACAGCAAGGACAGCTACCTCCCTTTCACTGTCCTCCCAGCACCTACCACCTAGAACACTGCCTGGCATAGAGTAGATCTGAGTAAATAACCTTTTTTTTAAATGATTTATGTATTTATGCATAGGCCAGATGTGTGTGGGGGGTGAGAGGATTCACCAGAGACACAGTGGGGAACAGAAATACACTGCTGAGGGGAGCAGCAGGCAAGACAGGAATGGTCTGCTGAGCCGTGTGGGTCAGCTCCCTGGCTAGGGATCAAACTCGCGCTGCAGAGGCTGTAGAGAGCTTCATAGGTTGTGTCTTAACCCCTTGTGCCACCAGGGAGGCCCAAATAACCTTTTTTATAGATAAGAAATCCAAGGATCCAAAGGAGTAAGTCATTTGCCTCAGAGGACAAAGCAAGTGAGAGGCATGTGACAGAAGCTGCCCAGCTTAGGAGCTCTGGCCTCAGGCCCTGCTGAATGTTCTCACTCGGCCTCATTAAGGGAATCATAAAATGCTCAGATGGTGGGGACCTCGTCTACCCCTGCCCAGTCGTAGTCCCCTAGATCTGGCTCTTGTAGCCATTCCCTTAATGGTGCCCTTGCTCCCACCCCCCACGGGGGAGGAAACTGCCTTCCCCGAATCCGCTTTCCCTCATCCACATACCCCCCCTCTTCCCAGCACACTGTTTATGCCTGCGAATCTGTGTTGATGCATATCACAGCCCCCTTAGTCATTGTTTAGCCATTATAGTTGGCTGGGGTAAATTTCCATTCCCCTGTTTATATTATATTTTTGTTTCTCTTCTCCTCCTCCATTTTTAAGGGCAGAGAAAGACATGTTCAGTAATGCAAGCAATAATATAGTTACAATTAAGATGGAAGCATTTTGCCAAAAGGAGGATTTAGTTGTGATTTGTTGAATTCCATCCTGAGTGTATTATTTAAGAGCAAATTTATGGCTCTTTTATGAGCCTTTTTGAACAGAGTAGCCTGATGCTTCTGTTTCTAGAGGCTTTGTGCCAGCCTTGGGGGGTGAGGGTGTGAGGAGGGGGCACATGCTTAGCAAGATGTGTTGCTGGAGAAGTTTCAAAGCAGCCTTCGGGACATGGGAAAGATCCCCCACTCTCTCCTTTCTGACGCTGACGTCTCTTCTGTCACTGCTGTTAGTAAGCACATGGCCCAGTACCCTGTGCCCACACTTGAGAACACCCTTGCTCTTCAGCTTCAGCTCCAGCATTTCCGGACGTGGGTCTGGAGTAACTTCCCCAAACTTCTGGAGTAACTTTGCCTGGAACTCACCCCATGTCCACGTCCCTGAAATGACATGCACGAGGCAGGGGGGTAGCCCTATGGGTTATGGGAAGAAGGGCTTAGGACCAGAGCTCGGCAGAGCTGCATTTGAGTGTGAACATGACCTTGGCTCACATGGCAACTTTCCTTGCTGTCCCCACATCCGGCCTCTCTAGAATGTACGTCTTGCCTGTTCAGTGGTTGGGTGGGGGTTGGACAAGGGGCAAAGGGGAGGAATGTTCATGGTTCCTGAACCTGTTGGTCTTTGTTGCTTGTGTTACTCAGCTTTACTGGGTGCCTCACGGGGATCACGATTTTCAAGCAGCATTTCCCAGGCTCCTGAAAGGCAAGCTTCCAGTTGGGTTCAGCTAGCGGGACGCACTGGATGCGGAGAAGGGGGGACAGGAGGAAGGAGACGCCATGTCACTTCTTTACTGTTCTGGTTTAGGGTCCTGGTTGTGGGTGGTGTCTCCAGCACTGGCCTCCAGTCTTCTTGGCCTCCACATCCTACTTGACAGGTCTGCTGTGGCTCCAGCCTCTGTCTCGTGGCCCTCGCCCCCCATCCTGGTAACTTGGTCTCCTCCTTTATCCCTGCAGCTGCCTCCTGCTGTGGCTGCCCTCTGATTTGCCTCCTAGTCTCCTATCTGGCTTCTCAGCTCTTCTATCACCTCGGTGACTAATTCCCTAGACTAAAATTCCCTGTTTTAGCGACTCAAGTGTGGATTTCATTGTTTTTGTTTGACCATTGACCGACACAGAGAAATTTGTCTTTAGAAATAAAGCTGGTTGAGCATTTCGTTTTCCCTTAATCCATTAGAAAATATGACATCATAAACACCAGCTCATCGGCACAAGGTGACACAGTTACAGGCATGCGTTCTTTTTTCCTCTCACACCAGTTGGGGAAAGCAACATAACAAAAGGCCTTTTGAAAGTAAGGGGCTTGGAAGAGTAAATAAATTTAAGAAGAAAGAAGAAAAAGAGATAAAGATTGTTAGCTTCCTGGTTTGCTCCTCTTTCTTTTAAACCCAGACTTTTCCACTCTGGGATATGAATAAGAGTCTAACTTTCTTTTACCTCCAGCTTCTGGTTTGTAAGGAGACAGAGGGAGGGAAAATGAGGGGGAGAGAGAAAAATCAACCCAGCCGGCAGCAAACCGAGCGAACAAACATCATGTGTGCACACTGTGGGGATGGGCTGGGATCGCTCAGCTGAGAAGACATAAAAGCTCCTTCATGGACTTGAGCTTTGGGACCTAACTTCACTGGGAGCTGGGAATCAAGGGCGAGAAAGAAGAAAAGGAGACGGAGCGGGACAAGGAGAGGAGGGAAAGAGGGGGCACATTTTCCCTGGCAACAGGACGTTATGCCTGTCAAGAAAGCTGTTCAGCTTGCGGGCCGGACGCCTTTCCGCTCAGGTGTGAAGCTGGCTTGGGAGTGTGTCTAGCTTGCTTGTGTGCTTTCAAGAATGTGTCGGCTGCTCAGCAAATTCAGAATGGAAACATTTTAAGTAAGCAGAAGAGAAAACGATATATTAAGAAGTTGATTTAGCTAGAGTATAGACTCAAGAATGAAAAAAAGGAGATTGGATGTTCTGGGTTTAAAAAAAATGTGTGTGTGTCACACACAGTAATTTAGACCAGCTGGGGTGATCTCACAGGGACCCCAGGGGCCAGAGCTGCCGTTCGTCCGTGGAGAGCACATCTCCCCTGGAAATGTGTACTCAGGTGCAGTTGAAGGGTCTGAGGTCATGGCTGAAGCCCTGTCCAAGATCCTCCCAGGGCTTCAGCCTCTGCTTCCTCTAGAGTCCGTTGGTCGAGAGCCATTCTTCAGAGACCAGGCCAGACCATGAGCGAGTCCAGCGCGCATGAGGACTGTGTGAATTATCCTTGGAGGCCAGCGAGCCTGTTACTCCAGATTCTGTCTTTCTTGGAGAAATTAGCTGTCTCTTTTTCCTCTGCTTTCCTCCATGGCTTCCCAGAGTCTGGGTCACCAACTTCTCTGGGATATGTTATAAGGAACCACCTCAGGGAAGCAGACATGAGACAAGCCATACCTTGACCCCCTCCTCCACTGCTTTGAGCTCTTTCCAAGCTCTGGTGGACACTGGATTTGTCCTAATTTAGGGTGTAGTGCTTCCTGCAAAGGCCAAGGAGTCCCACTAGAAGGGAGAAGAAAGACAAGGAAGGGAAATCTTTTAAGAGGAGTTCACTTTAGTCTCTTATCCCTAGAAGGGACTGGAAAGGTCTGGGTCACATTTGCTCAAACAGCATTCATCTTGAGTTTACCAGGGGAAGCTGGCTCGATTTCTTCTGTTTACTATTGTATCCCTACAATATAGTGGAGCCCTAGGCCTAGGACATGGCTAGGGTCTTATGATCACCCCAAGATTCCAATAACACAATGAGCAAATGTAGAAAAGTGTTTGTTATTTGCAAAAGGTTCACAAAACCTGAAAAGAATTGTGTTGTCTCTTCCCAGAGAATGGTGGAAAAGTAAGAGAATATGTGCTGAACTGCCATCATGGATGAACTTCTGGGCATTTGCAGGAGTTAGAGAATCAGAAGCAGAGAATCCAGGCTATGGTTCCCAGGGGTCACAATGACCACTGAAAACACTGAAGAATTCTGCAGCTTAAAAAGAGTCAGAAAAAGGGCTTACAGCCTTGTCTGCAAACTGGAATGCCAGCCAGCATAGGTGAGTGAAGTGGGCTAGGTGGGGATTGTGGCAAAATCAATACACAGATCAGTGGTTCCAGTGCAGAGGTAAGGACCCAGTGTGGACAGATTTTCTGATATTTCAAGACAAGCCAGAAAGTTAGTATTTATGAAAAATATTTACTTAAATACATGTTAGTATTTAAGTAAAAGTAGGCAAAATAAAACATGCCTGCAGACAGGAAGGACCTGTCTGCCCATTTTTGGGCTTTTATCCTAATGGAATTCAGACTTCCCCATAACAGTCCAGCCTGCTATAAATTTCTTTTCTGCCTTTCTTTTATACTTTTTTTAAAATGGAATTTAAGAGGGATTTTCATGAGTTTTTTCTGACAGGGAAACTAGCTAATGGTAATTTTAAGATTCCTTTATTTCTTGTGGCTTATAGTTATCCCCCCAAGTCTCTGAGGGCCTAACTTCTGGATCCTCCACAGCATGTGGCACAGTGTTGGGGACAGAGAGGGTACACACTTAGTATGTGTTGATGGAATAAATGTGACTTTCCTCTAAGTCTAAATGAGGAACAGGAGGATTTAGTGGATGGAAGTTATCTAAATTATCTGTAACTAATTTTTTGGGTCTTCTTTGTCCCCAGTTTGCTGAAATTTGTATTAGATATCTGTTGTTATACAACAAATTACCGTTAATTAATTGCTTAAAACAACCAACATTTATGATCTCACACTTTCTGTGGGTCAGGAATCCAGGTGCCTCCTAGCTAGATACCTCTTCTCACAAGGCTACAATCAAGGTGATCTCACCTGAAAGATTAACCCCAAACTCACTCATTTGGTTGTTGGCAGAATTCAGTTCTCACAGACTGTTGAACTGGGGGCTTCAGTTCTTCACTGGCTATCGATTAGGGGTCTTATGTTGACTCCTTCAGTTCTTTGCCACCTGGGCCATAGAGTGGCTCCTAACTTGGGAGCTAGTTTCCATTAAAGCAAGCAAGGGAGAAAGCAAAGAGTGCCAGATAGAAGCCACAGTCTTTTTGTCATCTAATCTCAGAAATGATGTCTTGTTCTATTTTCACATTCAAGTGGAGAGAATCCACTGGGCCCTAGAACTGTCTTGGCAATAGAACTATGGAGGCTGATGTCTTGGGCCTTGCCTCCTGAATATTTCTTATCCTTCTTTTCTGACTTCAACGGAGAACTATGAGGCCCTGGGAGTTCTCATCTATCTCTTCCCAAGAAATTTCAGAAATTGTCAGCATTCCTTCCCTTTTTATTCAATTCACTTCAAAATATATTTTTTAAAAATCAGAGAAGCAAATGAATTTTAGAATTGAAATTGTGGTAGGTTGGTAGAGAGAAATAGGAAGGATCATGTTGAGGAAGTATGCTGGATTCTGAGTCAATTAATCTGGAAAGCTTTGCTGTCTGGTGTCACAATCAGATGCAGTAGGTCCTGCAGTGACTGAGCACCTGAGAAATGGAAGACATGATGCTGTTAGAGTGGGTTTTCTGCCATTAGAGTGGGTTTTTTATTATCTCTCAGGAATTAGTCACTCAAATGGGCAACATGAAGTAAAGCTGGGATCAGACCCCCAAACAGATTCTTCACTGGTGTAATTTAATTTAATAGATGTAAATAGGAAATAAAGTCAAGAATCAGCACTGGAAAATGTAAATTTATGAATCCGAGGTTATTCTAAAAGATAAGGGGGTAGCAACACACTTTGCTTGGTAGACACCAATACTGAGATCCAGAGAATCTTTTCAAGCAGGAACGATACTTTGATTACTGGAGGTCAAGGAACAGTCATAAGTGAGAGCAGGCAGAAAGCCGACTCCAGGGGTGACCAGGAAGGGACTGAACGAGGTCAGCAGCTGGGCATCCCAGCTGCAAAGGAGACTGGGCTCCAAGGAAGATTCCCTGGGGAGATTGGGAAACAAGCCTGGATCCCAATCTCTGACAATGGATACCCAAAACAGAGAAGCAACTAAGTAGAAAACAAGGGCTGAAGACAGAGGTTTGGTCAGGAAAAAGCCAAGAACCTGGTTATTGGGGAGCGAGAGATCTGCTGTCAAGCTGGACCAGTAGCAAGACAGAAAGAGCAGACAAAATGTTGACCACTGCCAGAAACCAAGATTGGTCTCAGAGTTTGGCATGGGACCGAGACTACCGGTTGAGATCAGGCAGTCCCTCTTGCCAGGGGAGGAGTAATGCAGGCACCCAAAGCCAGGACAGACATTAAACCCTGGCGACCCTGTGACCAATTGCACTCAATACCCTCTGATACCTCATGGGAAAATCAGGCAAGTGCTGTTCGGAGAGGCAATTAGGTTTCATGATTTCCTTCCCAACAGGACATCAGCATGAAATTGGAGGTTTGGCTTCCAAGCTTTCCGCTGCCTCTGTTCCCTTCCCTCTTGTGAGGGCTCGGGTGAGAAAAAGGACACTACAGGAATGTTCTGCTTCCAGACCACCAAGGGAACATGAAGGCGCAGGGGGTTAGTGAGAGTTGTGGGTGTGATGCTTGTACTTTCCTTACCTTTGCACTAGCTGCCCTCCCAGCCCAGGGATATTCTCTCCCCTTTCCGCCAAGACACATTCTCCACAGGACCCTCTACTCTCAGCTTTCCCAGGAATCTTCCCAAATCTCTTCCCTCATCTCCCCCTCACCACCTCCATACCACCCACAGTAACCCGACCCCCCCAAATTTCTGCTTTTATCCACAATATTTCTAATTATGTAAGCTAATTTGTTTCCTTTCAAGTTTTCCCAACTTGCCAGTGTTTTCCTACCCTGTCCCCCACTACCATGGAATGAAATACACCCCCTGGATAGAGTCAAGGATTTTCCTTCATAAGTCAACCCTCCAGTGTCTAAACCATGCTCAGCCTTCAGCGACTTCTCCAATAATAAAACTTAGTGTATTCCCTGGTTGAAGGCAGATGGGGGGGGGGAATCAAAGTGCCTTTCTAGGTCTCTTTGATCTACTTGATTTGCATTAAATTTCTGGGCACAAGAGTTTCTGCAAATTTGCAGCCTTTACTGTTCCTTCCCATCCCTACACTAGTTGTTTATCGCAGCAACCACTTTAGAAATGGCTTTAGAGTTGGGGTCAGAACACCACCTTTTTTCTGGACTGCTCATAGAAAATAACCCAGTAGGGATACCCCATAATTGCAAAAAAAGTCCTTGCTGAATGTAATGGAATTTTCCTGATGTGAATGCCTGTGCCTATCTTTAGAACTGGACTTTCATGATAAAACAATCAGGAGATTTGGCCGAATTTTCCATTATTTAACTCACTATGTTGGGTCATGTAGAAACAACTTTTAAAAACAATAATGACCTTTAAAAAATCCATCCCTGAAGTCAGGGGTAGTCACTAGTCCACGGGCAAACCACAGCTTGCACTGTGCACTCTCTACTGTTCTTCCCCGGGCCAGGGGACAGTCTGACTTTGGTTATCTACAAAGTTGAGTTATGAAATCAGCCCTTTTGTACTCTACCTCTTGAAAATTGACTGATTTTTCCTATAATGAGTTGAAATGACTGAGGAATTTCAAAGCAACTAGGAAAATTTTCCCACATAGTCCTGGGGATGCCTGAAGAACACCATAGTGCCAGTTCTCAAAATATTTCCTGAGATCCACCAAGGGTCTGTGGCCTGATCTGACCATGGGGAGAGTGGCATGGGGTGGTCTTGCTATCGCTGAATGTACTTGGCTCCCGCAAAAAGCTCATATGCCAACTTCATAGATTGAATGGATTAAGTGCGTTGGGGCAGAGGGACTGCTGAGAGTCACCAGAAATACCACCTCTGGCTTCCGTCCCACCCAAGGGCCTTACACTTTCATCTGAACAAGACATTAAGTCCTGCTGTTTGAGTTGGCTTTGCCCTGCTCCATGATTTCAGTTCCTTGTCTCCATTCTCCAATGTGTGGTCTTATTTCAGTTCTCTAAGCACTATTGTTTTTTCTGACTTTAAAGAGTCATCCAAAAAACCTCAGTAATAGGGCCTTTGTATCATTATTTACTTTTCTAATTATATATGTCTTTCCCTTCCCCAATGCTTGAAGACTTCAAATTGCAGTTGAAGTAACTGCACAGGGAAAAGCAAGAGCAACAACAACAAACCACTTCACTCCTCTGGGTGGAAACATGCACTGGATCAAGAGGGATAAGGAAAAAAGGGCTCATATTTGGAGAATGAAGTTGGAATAAGAGAGTGAGAGCAGATGGACTACTCTGGCATCTGATGCCGGGGTTATGAGAGAGTGGCCCAGTGTGTTAGTTGGAAAAGTAAGGCCATGAAAGGTCTTTAATCTGAAGTCCCAAATGCCTGGACTGACTGGGGTCCTCTTTTTGAACTTTGGCCTCCTTGAGGTGTTGTTCCCTGAACTTGCCCTACCCTGACATTCTAGAGTGTCTTTAGGTAACTGACTTGGTTGATGAATGTAGGTTCCATCCCTTCTTAATGTGACTGCAACTTAAGGATTGGTATATATTTTCCAGTTACAATGGCATTAGGTGAGATGATGCAGAGATAGTCCAAATGGGTGATTCAGTGGATGCTTTACCCATAATAATGGGGGAGACCCCAAGAGATATGGGGCAAATGGCCCTATTCAGAACTCCAGGACTTGCC
Source organism: Talpa occidentalis (assembly GCF_014898055.3). Taxonomy (NCBI): domain Eukaryota; kingdom Metazoa; phylum Chordata; class Mammalia; order Eulipotyphla; family Talpidae; genus Talpa; species Talpa occidentalis. The sequence goes on from NW_023603184.1 coordinate 135,874,094, forward strand.
ATCACAAAAATGTTCTGTGACATTCCATAATGGAAATCCATTGCTCTTATCTCCCAGCAATAATATCCCTACTTTCATTGGAAGATCACCTTACTTTCCTTTGAGAAATAATACCACTTTTATTCCCAAGGTATGGAAAGTCCAGGCCAGGTCACGTGTTTCATATCCAGTCAATCAGGACATGCCATGCTGTGGACAACATTAATTGGCTCGGGTAGGTAAAGTACACACATTTGTCTATTGTAAATTTAGCCTTAAAACTTTAATGTCAAGGAAAAGATTCCCAGTGATAACATTTGAGCACTTAGGTGAAGCTTTTCAGTGGATGTCCTTATTTATTTAAGTCTGTTTGAGTTTCTGCCTCTTGTAACTAAAAGTGACATGTTGTCATAGTAATTGCTAGCCATTAATATAGTGTATTCCCTCTTCCAGGCTACTTTTGCTTCTCTCCCTATATATAAAGCTGAGCAGAAAATAAGTGTGCTATACCTGTAAGATGCATAAAAGAGCAAATGAACAAGAAGAAGAAGACCTGGAGGTTAATGGCTGAACTATAATTTTCTTGGTTCCACTGGCTTTATTCTGGCAGTGGCCTAGGAAGTAGAATCCAGGTCTTTCTAAACCCCAATTTAATTGTGGCTCCTGAGGGAGGGTTCCAGATCTTAAATAATCTCTAGTGGGTTTAAGGGAGGGTGGGTGGTCCCTGTAAGCTCTCTGTGGGAAATTTTTTGAGTATCATTTTCAGAATGTACTGCCAAACAGGCAATTGGATTAGGGAGGCCAAAGGTTTTCTCTGAATGCTACTGAAGACACTGGATGGAAGCAACTCATGCCAAAACATTTTTTACTATCATCTTTCAAAGGCTAAGTTGGCACCACAACCGATGATGCCCACGCTGAGGAAAGGGTGGCCTTGGCTATGACTTTTGTATATACAGCACATTTCAATATGACAGAGATGTCCAAATTAACCTGTGGAATGCACCTTTTCTAGGGGACATTACCTTGAATTCCAGGTAAAAACAGTACAGGAGGTACCCAACTTAAGGACTGGTTATTTCAGAGGACACACCTCTGTCTGGATGGTTCCACAAGATAATGAGGTCAAATATATTCTACTGTTGAATACTGAAAACGGTTATTGGTGCTCTGAGATAATGCATCATTTCACAATGAAGTCATTGTGAATAGCTTAATCAAGAACATTTTTCCCTTTATATGTCACACAAATATTACAGTTATTTTCATTTATTACTTCATTAAAAAAAACTTATATTCAAGTAATTGCATTATCTGAGAAGCTTATTTCTCTCATCAGATGTCAACAAATTGAAACAGAGTTCACAAATTGAATATTGCTCTACTGCTCAACATTATTTACAGTATGTCCCACCTAATAACTGGTATTCAGCCAGTGTCTATTCAATGAACACCCAGTTAATCAGTGTCTATTCATTGAACCCCACCATTTATATCCAACCTCTTCCCCACCCCCATGAAAACATGGTTCCTGGGTTCCAATTTGTGGTTTGAAAATGACTAGCTTCTCTTTAACCAGTTGATAGAAAACATTTATTCAATAAATAATCACTGGATATTTTCCCAAGAGCCATGTACTGTTTTAGGATCTGGGGATGCAAAAGCAAGCAAAAGAGATGTGGTCCTTGGCTTCACAGAGGTTATGGTTTTAAATCACAGAATAGTGGACAACAGGTCAGGTCAGTTCAGTTATTTCTCCTCCAATCAAACTGGACCTCATAGTAAAAGAATGAATTTAAGGCCCCATAGTGAGTGAAGGGAAGTCTCCTGATACCCTCAGCGAGTCTTGTCTTATAATGTCATTGTCTACTCTCAATGAAGCTTCTCCCTTCCTTCAAAGTTTTTCCAACATTCCTCAGTAGCCCCTTTAGACCCTAACCAAGCTACTCCTTTTCCTTATTTACTTATTTTCTCATTCATTTTGGGAATACTTGTTGCTAAATTTTCTCAATAGAAAACGTACCTAAATAGAATTCTATATCCTGGGTGAACATGGGATGTTTCCCTAAAGGAACCTCTCTGAGCCAAGCCAAAGCTGACCTTCTAGGCAGCTTCAGCATCCTCTAGAATCATGAACACCATCATAGCTAAATGACCTCATTCACATTTTCTTGAGTCTCTCTCCTTATTTTTACTGCAAATGTTGAACTCATCTCACCAGGTATATTTCCTAAGCCTACTTAGCAACCCTATTGCATTGGAGTGTGTTCCTCCAAATTCACATTTATCCAGAATCTGTGAATGTGACTTTATTTGGAAGTAGGGCCAAATAAATAGAGAGAAAGAGAGAGAGATTATAAGGAACTGGCTCATGGAGGCTCGGAAGCTCCAAGATCTGCAGTAGGCAGGGAATCTGGAGACCCAGAAGAGTCTTACAAATTCTATTCCAAGTCTGAAGATTTGAGAAAGAACTAGGAGAACTGATTATATAAACTCCAGTCTGAAAACTAGCAGTCTCAAGTCTCCAAAAAAGCCAATGTTTCAGTTGAAGCCCAAAGTCTGGAAAAGACCAATGTCCCAGCTCAAGCTGGCACACAGGAGCACTTCCTCTTACTCAGCCTGTCTGTGCTATTCTTTCTCAATTTGTGGGATGAGGCCCAACTACATTAGCAAGGATTATCTGATTTATTCGGTTTACCATTCCAAATATTAATATCATCTAGAACCATCCTCATAGACACACCCAGAATAATGTTTGGCCAGATATTTTGGCACCCACCAAGTTAACACATATATTTAGCAACACTAACACACAGGGTCAGATTCATGTTGATTCTGGGTGACCATCTTTAAGAACAAATTATTATCCCAATCAGGTACATGTTGGCTGCAAGAATAAAAAACATAACTTTGTCATTGGAACGACGGCAAAGACTTGAGTACAGGTAGTTTATTTGTGTGTGTGATTAATGGAGCAAGAAAACAGAATAAGAAGAACGAAACCTGAAAGGATGGAAAGCAATTCAAGGGTGCCTTAAAGAGTTGGCTCCCATGACAAGAGACTAGAACTTGGTGCTGCTGGGACACTTGGGAGAATCTTGTGCAACATGTTTCAAAAGGAAAAAAATGGAAAAGAATTTATCCATCACATCGTAGTCCCCTTTGGTCAAAGGTGACCCCTCATGCGTTAATTTTCCCCACACTTACAGTATGCATATGCTCCAGGATGATGAAGTTTTTGCCATTGTCCCATTCCACAGAGTCAGGATAGGATGTAAGTGGTCTGAAGCAAAAGCAATTGTGCTTCTACAAAGGCATGCAAAACTTTTATGTTGTCTGTTGGTATAACAAGGGCTGGAGAAAGAGGTAAATCCTTCTCATGAACTTGGAATAGTTCATGAGAAGTATCCAATATATTGAAGCACTGTTACTGACATGTGCCATTTGGTGAGACCTCCTTTCTATTTTTGGTAAGAATACCATCTTATAAAGCAAAGCCCATTTTTGTTATAAAAATTGAAAAACTAACACCCTAGAAGCTACGTAGACTAGGAAAGCAAGTAAGAACATATGGGCTACTCCCCATCTCTTATCTATCAAATTTGGGCCTAGATGGGAAGCCAGACGTGGTGATGAAGAAATGCCAAGATACCATTCAGGTATCAGAAATACAGCCAGGTCTCAGGTAGAACAGGGATAAAGTCACTTCTCTCCCCTGGGGGTCTCATTTACCTCATCTACTATTGTCTCCTAACAGGCTTTTTCTGCTAATTCATCTCTTAGAAGATCCTCTGCCCACATCTGCCCACCTTGCCTAGGTCTAGAGTGCAGTCCTGCTGTCCTCCTATAGCTCTTAGTACTAATTCTTGATACAAAGATTCTGACTGGTTGATCTGTTACTTTGAGTCAGGTCACATGCCTCTCTCCATGGCTGAGTTGCCCTTGGATGACCAGTCCTTTCTGGTCTGATCAGTTATATTTGGCAATGGGCGTCAGAAGACATAGGCATAGGCACTTAGAGAATAAAGGCTAAGAGGAGAGATTATCCAGAAGAGAGGGTGGAGAGACAAAATGGAACATTTGAGAAAAGTGTTTGCGATTGGATGCTGTAGTCTGGATAGGGAATGGAGAGACCTGAGTTCGAGGTCTATTTTTGTCACATAGCCTCGGTGATCCTGGTAAATCAGATAACTTTACAAATCCTCAAATCCTTCACATAATAAAACTAAGGGACATGGGTCAGCAGATCTATAAAACCCCTTCCAACTCTAGCACTTGTAGGACTCATTCAAACTGAACTCATTTCCACAGTGGAGGCAGAACCACATTGTCACAATTTTGGCCTCTTTTAGGGAAGAGGTGTTATCAGAAATCTGGACTGGTGCCCGACGCATCATCTTTCCTGAGAAAGTTCTCAAGTAAAAATCCATCAGTAGTTCTTTATCCACTTCCCTGCAACTCAGGAGGAGTCACATTTGTTTCCTTTCTTCCTCTTTCTTCCCTTTACCCCCCTTTCTGTTTATCTGCATCAACAGACAATTCTGTTATCTGTAGGAAGTCTTCAGAATATTCCAGCCTAAATGTAGATGTCCTCAGTTTTTAAAATCAATCTGAAAACTTCCGAGAGTTTCTCTCATTTTGGTCACCAAAATAAGTAAGTTCCTGGAAGGGAGGCCTCTCAGAAGTAGGGGCCATGCCATTGGTGGAAAAAATGCCATTGGTTTGGGCCTCCCAGGTGGTGCAGCGGCTGAGCGCTGGGTTGCGAAGCTGCCCGCGGCCTCTGCGGTGCCGGTTCAATTCCCGGCTGCTCCCCGGCCACTGGAGGAGGGTCCCACATGGCGCGCAGACCTCTCCTGCCGCCCGCTGCTCCCCTCAGCAGTGTACTTCGGTCCTTCTGCCTGCTCTGCTCCCCGCTCTGGCTCTGGTGAATTCTCTCACCCTCCCGCGCTTCTGACTATACCCAGTGCTTGTATAAACAAACAAACAAACAAAACAATAAATAAATAAAACATGCCTCTATAAAAAAAAAAAAAAGCCATTGGTTCTTTCCATGTGAGTGGCTTTGATGTCTGTAGTTTAAGATGGCTCTTAAAAAAAAAAAAAGGTTTATTTATTTATGCATACAAGAACTGGGGTATGGGCCAGAGGTGTGGGGGTTGAGAGGATTCACTAGAGAAAGTGGGGAGCAGAACAGGCAGATCTACTGAAATAAACTGCTAAGGGGAGCAGCAGGTGAGTTGGGAGAGGTCTGCTGCACCACGTGGGTTAGCTCCCTGGCTGGCCAGGGATAGAACTCTGCTGTGGTGGCCGCCAGTAGCTTGCTAGCACTGTTTTTAACCCCTGTGCCACCAGGAAGGCCCAAGATGGTGCTTTTTCACTTGCTTCTTCTCTCTGAAAATGCTATTGGTTGTATTGAAGAGATTATCATTATCTTTGAATTGTCAATATATTACCCCTCAATTATTTCAACTTGGAATGGGTCCTTCTCCCATTCTTTTCTTGCTGAGGAAAGTCTTGATGCCTTTCAAGACTCAACAAAACATTTTTCATGAGAAAGTCTCTCTGTAGGTAACAGAAGTATAGAAGTCAACTTGCCCCACTGTCTGACCCCAGTGAGAACTGCACACCACCCGACTCCTAAAAGTGGGAGTTGACTCTTCTCCTGGGAAAAGATATTCCCTTAGTCACTTGAATCTAGCGTCTAAGTCATACAATCCCCTCAGCAGGACAGCATAACCTTGCTTTCTGTTGGTTCAGCTCAGCTCTTCTTTTGATTGTTTCTAAGGTGGAGGAGCCATTTATTATGTTCTTTACAAGAATGGTCAAGCTGGAATCACGGTAATCACAATGTACTCTGGTTTCTATGTCTGAGTGTACACTCATATATATGGAAATGGATCAACTTATTCCTCAATTTACCCATCATAATACTGTTCTACAAGTTTCTTAGACATTTCATGACAAGGAAATGAGTGATCAAAAAATTTCTCTTCTAGAAAACTCAAACCTTTAGGGAGAGAATTTAGTTTCGTGTAGCTGCTGTGTAATACAGGTAGGCCCACCCCTTCACCAAAACTCCCTCAAGATCAGCTGGACACACAATCGTCTATGTGGACAAAGGCCACTTTCTTTAAGATTTGCCTGCTTGCTGAATTTCTGACTCTAGGGACTTTCTGGGAAAGGCGGTCATAAGTCACAGAGGTTTCTATGAACAGTACTGCTCACAGAAGGGCTCAGGTTGTCCCTGAATTTTCCACCCTCAGTTCTAAAATGAGAGGAAAACCTGCCAGGAACTAGGTGTAAGGGGCTGTCTGAGTGAGCAGAGGGGCAGGGGCAGGTGGCAAGGTGATAGAGAAATGACAGTATTGTTTCTGTCCCATCCGCAGCTCTGGCTGAAGACACAATATTGTCTCCGGCAAAGCAAAATATTAGGCTAGTTCATTTTATCATTTTACCATAGGCCTCTGAGACTCAGAGAAGGAAAAGGACTTTCCCTCAACTTGAATTTGTGGCTGATTCTGTCTTAGTTTATGATCAAATCAAATATGAAGTTCTTTTAAACAGCACTGCTCTCAGTATCTTGATGTTTGCTTCCAAAGGAGGGGGTGGGGATCACAGAGACACAAAGCAACACCAGGAAGACTCTTTCCAGCTGTTGCATTTTAGTTGACAATCACTAATCTGAAACTTCCCCCCCAAAAGCACTGTTTAGAAGCTTTCATCTAAACACAATGTTAAGACCCAGTCTGGAAGTTATTACTTTGGCTCTGTCTACCATCCTGCTTGCCTCCATCTTGGTCATTCTTTCCCAGGTGTTGGTCTTTTCCAGTGTGGAAAAAAATGAATCTCTGTGGTAAAAGTTAGGAGTTGTGTGGATGGGGCTCTAGGCCAGTTTCGCCTATTTCCCAATTCTGCTAAGCACAAAACACAATTTTCTTTCTAATTTCTATCCCTCACTTCCTCCAGTCCTCATCGTTGTTAGAGTCTATGGAACTGACAAGATGACACCTCATTTCTTTTTGTTTTGTCCCTTGTAACATGGACTCGACCCCCAAGGAAGTTCTAACATGGCTTTTCTTTTTCCAAAACATGGTAAAGAGCAGTAAAGGAGAGAAGAAAAAGTGTAAGAGGGAACTTTTAATGAAAACAGGCTAAAACTGGAGGTAACCTTAGATAATGTCTAGTCCGACTCCACATTCTGTAGGTGAGGAAACTAAGACCCTGATGCCATCCAAATTCCCATATAATTGGATTTTAATAGATCACTTCGACCATGAAATGACACAGTCTACAGATAAAAGAAGCTATTTGTTTCTATCACAAACTGAGGAGAGTTACTATTCTGATAAATTTTAGATTTAGAACATCTCTCATTCTCTCTGACATTACATTTTACAAACATTCTTTATGGTCATATGGTCATGTTACCATGGAAACCACAGGTCAACAGATGATACCAAAAAATGAGAAGTCATAATAATTAATGTTCTTTAGTCTGAAAGCATTAGGCATTGTGTGTGTATGCCCAATGTAGGCTAACCAGAGTTGCATGTGACCCTGCTGCTCCCAGCAAATGAGTTACTGAGATAAGGCCATCCTTTTTTTCTTCTTTTTTTTTTTTGCGTGTCCAAGTCATTCTGAGAGAAGGGTACATGACCATGGGCTGGCACTGCTTTCACAAAGAAAGTCCTGGCTACACCAGCTTGGCTTGGTTAGGATTTCCCCAGCATGTGGGCATCTTAGCTCTGGGTCATGCAATCATCTGTATTTAACACTGAATTTAGCCTCATGTCTGAGATGAATAATGCCTGATTTGAAGCTGAAAGTCAATTTATTCTTTTACCTGATGAAATGTAACTTCAAACAAGCCAATATTTCTGTCCTGGCATAAGCAGGAACTATTAAGTAATAGTTTATGATGTGGCCTGCTAGTTTTCTAGGCATTATGAGGCATGAAAAGAATTACGGGGCATGGTGGCAAAGGACTAGACACCCAGCATAGAAGATGAAGAGATTAAAAGCATAGGAGTGAAATAGTGATTAGAGTGGCATAATCATTTGAAGGAAATAGAAAATAAGGGGGAGACATTGCAGGGAGCTTTAGGGTGCTAGATGACTCACTGGAGAAGGGAGGTTTTGCTTGGGTTTTGAGAATAATAGACCATTGATGACCATAGTTGTAGGGGTAAGAAGGGCAAAATGTGGAGGGAAGGTAATTGCTGTGTCATGTAAAACTGGACTGGATGAAAACAATGGTATGATTCTTGTTAAGGATCTTAACATCTTCCATTCCTATAGAGCTGGGTCTTATCTGAGCTGAGAAGAGACCATATCCCTTACAGGGCCAATCACCGGCCACCGGGAAGTTAAAATAAAAAGCCTTGTTCTAAGCAGCCAAAGCTCTGATAGAAAGCAGAATCAACATTCTGGTCTCCTATCTTTCTAAACCATTCCACTTCTTCCCAGCAATTTGGGAACCTTACCCAAAGCTTGGAGGCCTGTGCCTGGCACCTTGTCTGCATAGATAGGTATGGAAGGGCCCTACCTGGGGAGCAGGGTGGAGTGGGCTGGTCCATCAGAGGCACTGGGTGCTTCTCAATAGACAATCACCTGCAAAGGCCCCGGAGTCCTTTGTAGGGATGGATGGGGGAAGAAACGTTGACACTGAGTGTCACTAATCCTTTATCCTTTCCTCCAAGGCCAGGGTCAGCAGCCCAAATAAACATGGTATCCCACTGAGATGGTCCCGCAGCCAACTGACTCCTGGTGTCTTGACTCAAAGTCACCTGGACAGGCCTGATGGAAATGAAGGATGGCCCAGCCCTTCCCTAATGGGTTTTCCAGAGTCAATACATCATTCCACCCAGAGCAGAGGAGAATGAAAAATAGATCGAGTGCCACAGGGCCGTGATCCATGCTTCCTTGGATATGGAAGCAGGTGAAAGGAAGAATGACACAGCTGGGGGCAGTAGGGGGTGCTGGCAGGCAACATGTTTTCAGGTTCAAATGAGAAGGGTGAGAGGCTGGCCTGGAGGAAAGCCGGAGCTATCTCTGGACAGGGTGCTTTCTGGGCACTGGGCAAACCCTATGGCTTCGGGAGCTGCCCCAAGCTAGTGTTGGTGCCAGCGCTCCATTCACCCTGTGAAATGTATTAATTAGTGAGGGGTTTTGGCCCAGAGAGGGTTGCCGTGGCTTCAGATGAATATAGCAGAAAAGAGACAAGTTCATTTACAAGCACCTCTGAGAAATCTCAGCTCTTGTGCATTAAGAAGAGCTGCCACTAAGAAGAAAGAGAGATCTGGCAAAATCCGATGGAAAATACAAATTAGTCCAAGTCTACAGAGTTCCAGCAGTGAAAACATGGATTCCAGCCAAACAGATTATGTCCTGCAGGTAAGATAATTGGGGACAAAACAAAAATGAAAGCAATCAAAACCCTGCAAACAGTGCTTCTCTAGGTTTCTACAGCTCCCTGCTCTTACTCTGCAGAAATATGTCTACAGAAAGGATCTTGGTCTGGTTTAGTCACGGCATGTCCAAACTAGAAGCCACCTTCAAGACTTACTAGCCTGACCTTCATGGTCAGAGGGCAAGCTGAGGTCCAGAGAGGTGAATGCCCTTTTCCTAGGCCCTGTGGCAGAGCTGGGAGGAGTGGGAGCAAGTCCCTTCATTCCTGATCCAGACCCAGAATTATTTCTTCTACTTAACAACTGGTGCTATAAACATTTCAATTTACCTACCCAGTAGGTGCCGGTGCCCAACTACCTCCCTAACACAGTGGTCTCTAGAATCAACAGGGTGGGGTCTGAGGGAGAGCTGGTCTGAACACACACCTGAGCATCACAGCAGGGCAGACCCTGCCCCTCCAGGCCCTCTCTCTGGATTCCTCTAGGGTCTTGCTGCTCACAGTCCCCGGCCTGTTCTCCCTTAAACCGTTAGGCCCCTCAGAAGAGGCAACTGCCCTGGTATTCATGTTTACCTAACTCAGTCTAATGTAAGTACATAAATCCTGATCAGTCTGGCAGACTCTTGTATGAGTAAAGAGTACAGGTTGAGAAAAGGACAGGGATTGGAGGAAAAAGAGGAGAGAAGAGAAACAAATAGAACACAAGGCAAAAAATCTTAACCTCATGCTTAATAGATGTAGGTACAGTCATAGAGTTATTTCACGTAATCCTCAAAATCATCCTATTGTCATCACCACTGCAGTTACGTAATTTACAGAAAATCTCAAAGTCAGAAAGTGACAGAGAGGCCAAGATGTGGAAACAACTCAAGTGCTTGACAACAGATGAACTGGTAAAGAAGATGTGGGGGGTGGGCCTCCCCAGTGGTGCAGCGGTTGAGCGCTGGGTTGCGAAGCTTCCCGCAGCCTCTGCAGCGCCGGTTTGATCCTTGGCTGCTCCCCGGCCACCAGAGGAGGGTCCCACATGGCGCGCAGACCTCTCCTGCCGCCCGCTGCTCCCCTCAGCAGTGTCCTTCGGTCCTTCTGCCTGCTCTGCTCCCCGCTCTGGCTCTGGTGAATTCTCTCACCCTCCCGCGCTTCTGACTGTACCCAGTGCTTGCATAAACAAAACAAACAAATACATAAATAAATAAAACATGCCTCTATAAAAAAAAAGAAAAAAAATAATTTATTAAAAAAAAAAAGAAAATGTGGGGGGTGTGTGTGGAGGATACCACAATGAAATAGTACTCAGAAATAAAAAAGATAAAACCTTGCCATTTGCAACAATAGGACTGGACCTGGAGGGGATCACACTAAGTGAAATAAGTCAAAAGGAGAGAGACAACCATATGGTTTCACTCATTTGTGGGCTATAAAAAAAAACCCCACAAAGGAACAAACAAAACTAAAATACAAACAAACCCATAGACTCTGACAGTAGAATTGTGGTCACCAAAGCTGGAGGAAGGGAAGGGACAGCTCCAGATAGAGGAGTTAACTGGTGGGTGGTGAAGAATGGCTGGACATTGGTGGGGAGCGTGCTGTGAAACGTGCAGTTGTTAATGAACGTTAGTTCAATTAAAAAAAAAGAAGAATGTCCATCTCTTCACAAGAAGAAATGTTCTTTTTCTTTTTTCCCTTTTTTTCATTTCTTTATATCTACTTGAGAAGATGGATATTAGCTGAAAGCCTGGTGGTTGTCATTTCACGATTTACAAACCACTTCGCAGGATGCTTAAACTTATGCATGACATTTACCAGTTAGTTCTCAATAAGAGAAAAAAGAAAGTGGCAGAGCAGAAATTATCTCCAGGAGTGATGACTTTAAGGGCCCAGTGTTTTCTATTCTAACAAAGAGGAGGTAAAGAAAAGAAAAAAGACCCCTTTGGGGCTTGGGCTAAAGCAAGGAGAGGGCCGGGAAGAGGCTGGGGCTTTGGGGAGTCTGGGGTTCAGAGGCCGACCTCGGTGTCTGCTTCCATGGAGTCTGTGAACATTACTGCGAGACTGTTCTGAACCGATTCTGCGGTAGGCATGGGTTAGGGTGGAGGTGGACAGAGCTGGTGGTGGAAGGAGTTGAATGAGATGGCCTGGGTTCAAGAAATAAGAGCTTCAAGGCGAGCATCATGAAGAACAGAAATCTGGGCAGGGGGCCACGGAGAGAGCCTGGGAAAGGGAATGGGGTCACCGCAGGGAAAGTTGCGGGGAGGGGCCCTCTGGGGAGGTGACATTTAACCTGAGACCTGAGTCATCGGCACAACTGAACGTGGGATATTGCACACGGAGACTTTGCTGGGAAATGGAACATCCGAGTAGTCTGACCCTATTGTTGGGCTGCTTGACCCGTCCCAGCTGATGGAGCTGGACAGGCACACAGAACAATGGGAGCGGAGTTAGGGCTTCCAGGGGGGTGGGCACTAGGGGCGATGGGCTGCAGAGAATTGAAAATCAATAATTAATTTTAACAATGTCAATGAAAAATCCTCCTCCCCAGGGTGGGGTAGAAGCTGCTGGCCTCCAGGGGCAATCCAGAGACAGGAGCTGGTAGCTGGGGCTGTTCTGAAACCCTTGACGGGGCAAATCATCTAGCACTCTCTATTCCTTTTTATTCTGGAAGGGAACATTCACACAAGGTTGGTGAGCTCTAAGGACCTTTGGGAATTCTCCTCAAACTCTGACCAGTCCCTAGAGCAAGACCACCCACAGAACAGGTCCCATTCCCCGGTCCCTTGTCCCGGTCCCTTGGGCCTGTGGCCTAGGCCACCTGCCTCTCCTTCCTCCCTGGAGTGATTTCTGTGAGAAGAATTTCCCATTCCTGAAAGGAAGTCTATTTTCTCTTTTCGGAAGTCAGGGAAACCAACGTGTGTTAAAGGTCAGCTGCATCAGTTCTCCTAAATGGCAATTAAGCAATTGTCTGTGCGAGCCAGAGGCATCCGGAGCACAGGCTCTGCTCAAACCTTGGGACCTGGGAGAGGCTGGGAAAAGAACAAGGAGGGGATGCCCGGGAGGGGCTGTGGCTTCAGGAAATCAAGCAGAACACCCTGAACCGTAAAGGCACAACTGCGTCAGCAGGCACAGGCCGTCATTCCACCAAAGCCTCAGTGAAGATGGGGAAATAGCAGACTTCACCATCACCTAAGGTCAGGCTCGCCTCCCTCCGTTGGCATCTCCTCCACATTCTCTCTCTGTCTCTGTCTCTCTCTCTCACACTCTATCAGTCTTGCTTCCTCTCATTCTCCCTTTCTCTTTCTAGTTCTTTCTTCCTCTATTGTATCTTTGTCATGTCCTCAAACTCCCCTCCCCTGCCATTCTACAACATTCTCTCTCTCTGTCTCTCCCTCTTGCTCGCTCTCTCTCTCTCTCTCTGTCTCTCTCTCTCTCTCTCTCTCTGTCTCTCAACATGTGTCACCGATTAGAATGGGCCCTGACTGTCCCCCTGCCATGGCCACTGCCTTGCATGTCTGCTGAGTATCCAGCTGGGAAAGCGGCTCCGCAGACTCTTCCCTCTAGGAGAGACTTTGGTGCAACAAACAGATGCCAATAGGCAGAAACTATGGACTTTTTTTTCTGTTCCACATCATGCCCACAGAGCTCAGCATAGTACCTGCCAGCGCCCTACTCATTACATGTTTAACAGGACAGAATTTGAAAAACCTACGTAAATATTTCTTAATACTTAAATACCAATAAATGTGCTTAAAACCCAAGCTCTCAAATTGAAGACATTGTTCTTTCCTTACAGCCTTCTCGTTGTCTATTCTTCTACCTGCCTCACCAGCACTCCGTGTGTCCCTCTTCCCTCCTGTCCATCCTTCCTTCCTTCTCTCACATTATCATTTGAAGGGGCTCTGGCCTGGGGGGTTCTGACCCACTGGATTTAAATTTCAGCTCCACCACTTTCCTAGTTCTGGATCTCAGGACTTTAGCTTTTCTCATCTGAAAATGAAAACCACACCTAGCTCAAGGCATCGAGCTTCTTGAGAGGAATCAAACAGATAACACTCATAGATCTTGGGCCTCCCCGGTGGTGCAGCGGGTTGAGCGCAGCACTATGAAGCTGTCCGCAGCCTTTGTGGTGCGAGTTCGATCCCTGGCTGGCCAGGGAGATACCTACATGGCACAGCAGACCTCTCCTGCCGCCCGCTGCTCCCCTCAGCAGTGTGTTTTGGTCCATCTGCCTGTTCGGCTCCTTGCTCTCTCTGGTGAATCTTCTCACCCCCTGCACCTCTGACCTGTACCCCAGTTCTTAAAAAGAAAAAAAATATCAAAACAGGTAACACTTATAGATCTTGAACTTGCTGGTAATTGATACTTGATTGATGAATTTCCTTTCCTAGCAAAGCAGAGGGAAGTGTTAGCACTGTGCTTGGCTCCCCACATTTCAATCTATTCAACACAACTTCACAAAAATCCCATGAGGGTGCTTTGTCTCCATTTTATGGATGAGGAAACCTAGACTAGAAAAAGTTAAGTACCTTGGACAGGTACTTTTTCAAAGTATTTTTTTTTTTTTTTAAAGATTTACTTATACAAGAACTGGGGCACAGTCAGAGGCGTAGTAGGAAGGTGAGAGAATTCACCAGAGACAGAGTGGGGAACAGGACAGGCAGAGGGCCGGAAGACACTGCTGAGGGGAGCAGCGGGCGAGGCAGGAGAGGTCTGCTGTGCCATGTGAGTTTCTCCCTGGCTGGCCGGGAATCAAAACTGCGCTGCAGAGGCTGCAGACAGCTTCACAGTGCGGCGCTCAACCTGCTGCGCCACCGGGGAGGCCCCGAAGTATTTTTTAAATAAATGAAGACCACCTATGGTATCACCATAGGTGATAGGCTTTGCTGAGGTTTCTGAGGTTTCTGAACAATAGTCCCTATTCTGTACCCCCTGGATATCTTCTCCTAAGTCCCATTTGCCAAATCTCCAACATGAAATGGTTTACATCACGACTCCAAGACATGATAACCTAAAACTGCTCACTAGCAACTGCTTGGAGAAGATGACCCTTCAGTTTCTCATTCATTGTGGGGAAAACCCAGAACTCGTGCCAGCTTCCTATACCCTCCACCTCCCTGCTTCCTCTTCTCCAGGCAGGATTAACTCATTTCCTTCATTCTCAGAGATTCCCTCAGACAATCCTTTCATCCTCCTCCTGGTTTTCTCCCCACCCACTCTGTTTTCTCGGCTGGTGAGGATCAACATACCCTTCCTTGTCTTTGCGGGTGAGACCTTCACTAGCGTCATGTGTCAACACACAGAAAGAGCAAGGAGCTTGCACTGGGTATTTTTACTTCTAAAAATCTAAAAGTCTTGATTAAATTTTGCAATGTTTATATGATTGCACAAGAAATGGAAGGCTTCGCTACAATTTATGTGGCTGATTTTATGTAACCGAATTCTATGGTGTTTATAACAGTTTAGTACCTTCTCCCAGAAACTGGAGAGCGGCGCGGCTCACTGTGACACACTCACCCTCCGCCCTGCGCTCTTCCTGAGAAGCCCAAACCACAGTTTGTAATTGAGTGTTTATTTTGTGTTTAATGTTTATCTCTTCTCCCAGGCTCGAAGGCGCTGTGAGGGCAGGGATCACATCTGTTTCCTTCAACCAGCTTCAGAGACCCAACCTCTTCTACTCAATAACTCAATAGTCTCAACTGTGGCTGCTCATTAAGTCATCAGAGGAGTTAAGAGATAAACAAGCACAGACTGACTGATGCTCGGCCAGGCCTGCCTCCATGGGCCTGAGCCACCTGGACAACTGTCACTTCACAGGCCCTGAAAACGATTCTCTGCTGAGTAGCACCAATGACTCCAGGCTCAGAGACCTGCTGCTCTGCTTATTTTCTGTACCTGTTTCTTCTCTCCCTTGCACCAGTTTCTGCGCTGCTGGCTTGCCCTCACCTTCACGTGCCTCCTTGGCCTGACCTGGCCGTCAGGCCACCCCAGAACATTCCTCCTTTGCTTTAACCTCCATTTATGACTCACCGCCTTCAGGACAAGGCTCCAGAGAGAACTGTCCAGACGCTTCGCCTCCTGTGTGATTCCAAGCCCAGCCTCCTCCTTAAAATTCTTTCATGCAATTTTCTACGAGCATGTGCTTCTGCTGGCAGGATCCTAAGTGTGACTGATCTTGACTGTGAGTTCTCTGGCCTTTCTGAGGCCCAGATGTGAAGGTGACAGGAGTTGCCTCTGTTCTCAGTTTGAAATGTGTAAACAGAACGTGGGACAAGAGGGGCTTCTGGTCAACAGAGGCATGAGGCAGAGAAACAAGAGGACATTTCATTTAGACTCCTATGCAATTATATGCAATTATGTAGACTACCTACGCAATTATAGCTTAGATGTATAAGTGATTGATATATCAACATACATATATATTTTAAATTTATATTGATTAAAAATGTACATATTTATATTTTTCTAAATGCATAGAAGATGATACACAAGTGTAAATAATGGTGGGAATTTATTGGAAAATATGATGGCTGTGTGGTGGTGTATGTTGTATTGTGTGTCTCTGTGTGGTATACACATGTGCCATGTGTTGTATGTAGGACATGTGCCATCTGTGGTATGTAACATACATGTACACACAAGTATGAGTCACATGCGTGGTATACAAGTTATTGTGGTATGTGAAGTGTCATGTGTTGTGTATCTGTTTTTGGTGTGCTGTGTGTGGCACATGCATGTATTATGTATGTGTGGTATACATGTCGTGTGTGTATGGCATGTTTTGGGGATGGAGACACTAATCATGAATCTGGAGATGATAGGAAAAGCTACAGGGAAGATGTTTGAGAGTTGAAAGATGAACCCAACAGACTCCATCTTTCCAAAGCTGTGGGATTAGGGCCTTGAATATAAAACTACATCAGAGGCACATTTCTGGATAAAGTATATTTCTTCTGACTCTTGGGTCAGTGTCTTCTTCTGACCATTTTGTCCTGTGTTTTCCACCCTTGGGAATGCCCAAACCTCTCCCTTAACCTCATGACTGCTTGATCTAACCGTGACTCCTGAGCCTAAGGTAACCTGGGCCTCTTGCGTCACAACCGGGAGGTGCTGGGACTCTGGGAGCAGAATCCAATGAGGACACGGTTTTGGCTACTTCTTAGCTGTCTGTGGCTTTACTGTGTTAGGTGCACCCCAGGCCTCCAGCTCCCCAAGGAGTTCTTGTCTTTCTGCTTCCAGCCCAGTCCTACCTTGGCTTTCCCCAGCCCTGGCAGGGTGTCTCCTAGAGCCCGGCTCCCTCAGATGTTTGTCTTCCCCTCTTTCTGAAGGCCCTAGGTCTCTGGGCAGGGTGTGAGAATTTCACTTTGATCCATTGTTCCTTGGAACCAGAGTCGCTTAATCTCCGCAAGAGGAGAGTCCCAAGTGTGCTGTGTGCCGGTCACAGAGAGGTCCTGGCTCGCTGCCGGGCTGTGTGTGTACACACTTGTGTAGCCCAAACGCAAGGAAATTTTGCTAAAGGCTCCCATAGAGAGAAGACATGTTTTGGGGAGAGAGGTGGGCACTAGGCCCTAGTAGGGAGAGAGGTGGGCGCTAGGGCTCTCTGTTGGGGTCAAGGGATGCCCCACCACCAAGACCAGGGAGACAGGTCCACCTCAGGATTCCCTCCAGCTTTCTCCAATTTGGGCCCCCAATTGTCATTTTCCTGGCTTGGAACTCAATGACTTTGTGTTGATTCTGTGTTTTCCTGAAAACCTTCACTTATTCGTGAACTGTATGTATTCCTCCCCGAGAAATGCCAGCAGATTAGTGAGGCCAGAAGGAGGAGCGCCTCCTGTTTGCAGCCTGAGTTGAGGGTGAGGAGTCCTCAGAGGTCAAGGCTTAAGGGTGACTGGGGTGTGTGAGTTTACTATGTGCATCTTAGCTAGAAAGATCTGTTAATGCCATTCCTGAACTTACTACTAGCTTGGGAAAGTCTCAAGTCAAACGATGTCCCACATGCAAATGCCCAGGACCTCGGTGCTGTGACACAGACCACACAGACTCACATTACTACTTTCATGAGCATTGCCTTTGGGGACTCTGGAAGGTGACCCTAAGACCCTCAGGAATGCCCCCAGGAGAAAGTCAGCTGCAAGAACAGGAGCTCAAAGGACCAGTCCTCTGTGTCAGGCTCATTTGCTCACGAATTCACTTGAAAGCACTTTGGGGAGAAACACAGAGTTAGGTGGACACATCTTCATGGAGCTTGCTGTCTGGAGCAGTGTGGAAAGTGGATGGCTTCCCAGCTGCCTCTAGCCCATGAGCTTACATGTGGACATTGCACACAAACATCTGGATTTCTGGCTTCCTATTTAAAATCTAGCTCCCCTGGGCCTACATTTCCACCCAACCCTGAGTAAGTGCCCCTCTGGCTGGGCTGCCTGTGGTGTGTGAGCCCTGTGGATGCCCTCTGTCCACCGTGCTCCTGACCAGGCCTGGCCTCTTCCAAGGGCGAGTCTGAGGCCTCAGTTCTACCAACTGAAGCTGATGGGAACCTCGACCAAGGAGGAGTGGGGGACAGCAGAGTATATGAGAGGCAGGTCAGAGGCCTAGCAGCTGTGTTGGTGGATGAGAAATGCAAGTCAGAAATTAGGAAACCGCTTCCTGTGGTCAGAATTGTGAAAGTCTAAGACGTAAGGCCAAAGGAAAACTACAGAGGCTTCCTTTCTTAAGGAATCTTCAGGAAGGGAGCAGCTGTCTGACGTGATCACAGTACAGTCTTGCTGTGAGCCAGCAATAACCCCTCCCAGTTCCTTTCAGTCACGGGATTTTTATTTTTTTATGGCAGTAACCTTGGTTTACAACACTGTATATGATTCAGAGGCACAGCTTCATTTCTGTTCAGATGCATGTTACCACACCGCCCCCAGGCACCCGAGTCCTCCCCTGTGGTCCATTGGGACCCTTACCCTGTCCAGTCCTGGGATACCCACTCTCCTGCCTCTGGCACCTCTGGCTATGTCAGATTTCTAGTTTGCTTCTGTTTGGTTTTGTCTGTTCCTTTGCTTGCTTGCTTTCTGTTCCTCACTAGTGAAATCGTCCTGTATTTCTCTTTCTCCTTCTGACTTATTTCGCTTAGGTGGATCACCTCCAGTTCCATGCATGTTGTCACAAAGTCATAAGATTCTTTTTCTATAAGAAATGTTGAGCCATGGAAATAAGAATTTGCCCCAGTTTCTTTAAAAAGTACATTCCTGGCCCCCTAGATTTCTACACTTTTTCCTTTTTGTGCCCAGCTAAGCAAACAACTTGAAGTATATTCTTTTTTCCTTTTACAGTCAGTGTGTGTGTGGTGGTCGGGGGTGAGGAGTCAGATGACAGAGGTTGAAGAGGGGCTGAGGAGGCGACCATGACCAGGATGCGCTCAGGGACATCGCAGGTATCTTTGTGGAAAAGACTCTATCTCTCTCCCCCTCCCTCTTCTCTCTCTCTCTCTCTCTCTCTCTCTCTCTCTCTCTCTCTGTCTCTCTCTCTCTCTCTCTCTCGCCCGCCCCCAACAAAGTAGGCTATATGCCAATGCCAGTGCATGCTGCATATTCACAAACAAAAATAAGACAATTAATCTGGGGAAGTAATGTGGGCTGACCTGGCAGCCAACTCATTCAAGATCCACCTGTCACTGGGTGCAGTCAGTACAGGGGAAGAAGGGTCCTCAGGAAGGCAGGGGAGGCACGGTGTGGAGGGGTGACCTTCATGACTGATGGAATACACTCCAAGGGGCCGGGGGAAGCACCCAGCAGCTGGAATAGAGGGCCATGCCAGGGTGAGGACTAGTTATTTTAGAATAGGAGTAGGGTTGGAAAACACACACACACACACACACACACACACACGAAGTGACCAGAACACAAGAATGCCCAAGTCAGGCGGTGAAAGCAGCCCAGTTCTGAGGCAACACTGAGATAGGGCGCCTTTGTCCTGGGCCTGTCCCCTTACCAAGGCATTTATAACCCACTCTAATAGCTACAGCCAGACATTTGGCCCATATCTGCTTTTCTGGTGATTTTTATTTTTTCTTTCTTAGTTTGAATGAGTGCATTCAGAGTGACAAGGATGAACTCATAAGCAGAGGAAGCACCTGCCAAGAGTCACAAAAAGAAATAGAGAGACTTGAACCACAGGATGCGCTTATGTGCTTTCTCGGGACATGGCCTTCTCAAGGCCTTTCTCAGGGCTGGCACCTCTGGGGCTGCCAAAGGCAGAAAGAGATTCATCACGAGAAGGGGTGCATCAACATGGGACCCTGTAGTCAGGGCCCTGGGCACCCTCCAGGAGTTGGGGGTATTTCCATTTTTAAGTCCATTTATTGTACAGTTGCTAAAAGCAGGGCCCAGAGATTTGAACTGCCACGTCTAAGGCAGGCAGCTGCTTGGGGCTAGGGCAGTTGTAACTTCTCTACTGTGATGAAGGCAGCCTCAGGGTCCATGCCAAGGCAGGGGATGATCCCTCTGGGCCTTCTGGTGTTTGGGGTCACTGATAGGCCAAGGGCTGAGAAAGTCCTAGGGCCTGCGTGCTGCTGCCCTTCTTTCCAGGGATGAAGACCAGAGCTTGACAACTGCCCTGGACTCAGGACAGGCCCACAGGGAGGTCAAGTGCACAAGGCCAGGAGCTTTTGACTTTTAAGGTGAAGGATCAGGGGCTCCAGGAGGCCCCTCTCAGCTCACAGAACAGGTGGGTGTAGACTTCACTCCAGGGCCAACCCAGCAGCTCCATGTGTCCTGAGAAGACAAGAGTCTCCCCTCTAGACCTGGAAAGAAGATGCTTGCTTCTTCTAGCATGATTTTTAATAGCTGGACTCAGAAATGTGGGTCCCACAGTGAGCGGGGGCCAGGTGACCTCAGGCAGGACACCTGCCTCTGGAGGTGATCTCAGCAGGCAGGTCAGGAGAGGGAGGATCACTAACTGACCTCTGACCACAGTATTTTATAGTTCTGTGTTCTGTGACCCCTGTCTTCCTTGGAACCCGCTTCAATCATTATTTTCACTATTATTGCCTTTGTTCACATTAATGATCATTTTTTATTATTACTCCTCAGATGAGGCCGGCTGACTGATGAGAGCACACGGTGACAAGGACAGCAGCCAGGCCCAGCCTCAGCAGCTACCACTGCACTGCACAGACATCCTGGAGCAGCTGAAGTGAACGTCATGCATGCTCCCCTACCTTGCTCCCCCAACCCCAACCCACATCCCCAAGGCACGCAGCTTCGGGGTTCAGGCAGGAGTCTGGAGTGAGCCCAGGCTGCATGAGGAAGGAGGCATGACTTCTGGCGGAGATTAAGTTCAATGCTAATTTGGGATGCAGGATGAAAAGAACACGTGTTTTAGAGAGAGTGTGGGGTTGCATGTGCCGGTTTCTCTACCTTATAGCTGCACATCCTCAGAGAATCAATGATTGCTCCATGCCTGGTTCACTGAGAATTTAATCATATTAGCTACTGTGAAGGTTTACTCAATCTTGTGGTTATAGAAATCATGAGGGAGGGTGGACGGGGAGAGACAGAGACAGAGACAGAGACAGAGAGGGACTGTGACTGAGTGACCACGACCTTACAGAATGTCATGCCCATTCAGCAGAGGTGGCAGGGCTGGATGAACACTGCATCTCCTGGTTCATTGCTGGCCTTGGGGCATGCTGCCTCCTGGACTCGTCACACTCCAAATGCTCTTCTCAGCATGTCCCCTACGCCCAGCACTGACTCCTAGCAGCATCCCTGCCTTCCCTCCTGGGGTTTCCTTCCTGCTTCTCTCCACCACCTTCAAGGGACATGTCCAGGGCCCTCCTGCAAAGTGTGGACACACCCAGGCCCCTTCAATGCCCAGCCCCTCTGAACGCCTTTGTTCCTTCTTGTCTGTGCCTCTCGCAATTGCGATGACCCATGACCTTGGGCTGTGAGTTCTCTTTATATGGTCAGTGCCACCTAGTCCCTGACGGCAAGAGCTTTGTGGGGCAGTCTTAATTCCTGCTGGCTTTTGCCCTCTCTTGCTCGCAACCCATCCTGGGCCCCAAAGACTCAGTGCTGCCCTCATTCCCTGTCCTCTGCAGCAGAGAGGCTGGGAGGTGCTAGAACCCCCTCTCCATGCCCCTCACACTCCACACCACAGCTCATTTTCTATGAAAATCCATCCAGCGACCCTCCTCCCCAGAAATAGAAGCTCCACTCTAATTAAGAACAAGCTGGGGTCAGGGCCTCCCCGGTGGCGCAGCTGTTGAGCGCTGGGTTGCGAAGCTGCCTGCGGCCTCTGCGGCACCTGTTCAATCCCCGGCTGCTCCCCAGCCACCGGAGGAGGGTCCCACATGGCGCGCAGACCTCTCCTGCCGCCCGCTGCTCCCCTCAGCAGTGTACTTCGGTCCTTCTGCCTGTTCTGCTCCCCGCTCTGGCTCTGGTGAATTCTCTCACCCTCCCGCACTTCTGACTGTACCCAGTGCTTGTATAAACAAAATAAATAAATAAATAAATAAAACATGCCTCTATAAAAAAAAAATTAATTAAAAAAAAAAAGAACAAACTGGGGTCCCAGCCTGTTCTCTTGAGTCCTTCCAAGAGAAAACATTTAAGGGAACACTGGAATTGGAGTAATTCCCCAGCACACAACTACTGGTTGACTCTTTTCAAAGAAGCAGGAGCAAAGAGCTAAGATTTGGTTTTAACTACTGTTCTCAATTGCACAAGACATTTTCTGAACTCTTCTTATAGTTAGAATAAGAGTGTGGCCTCTTTCACAATGATTTGCAGCAATTGGTTGGTTTGTCATTTAAATGTTACACAGGTTTTCATTATGTGAGTGATTATAGTAGTGAGGAGAGGCGAGTTGTATGAATATCTTCACTTCAGTGTGGGAAAAATGTGGTGAGGTTTTAAAAGCAATGAATTAGGGGCCAGACCTGGGAGTGGCCAGTGCACAGTCTATTCCCCAGTGTCCCCGGCTGCTCGGTGACCTTGGTGAGTCCCTCCATCATGTCAGGACCTCACTTCCTCATCAGTAAGGGCTTGATGCCACCTGCCCTTCTGATTTCCCAAGGCACCGATAAAGAGAAAATGAAATCTGAAATAGGCTGCAGGATGTGCAGGCCCGAGTATAAATCTCCACGGTGATTATAAATGACGTCTTAGTGTCATGCTCATTTCTCAGGACCTCCCTGCAGGGTTGTCTGAGACACCTGCTCATCACCCTGCTCCCCATGGGCCCTTGACCTGCCCACCTGCCTGGCTTCCTTCTGATCCCTCGCTGCCACTGCTGACACAGGTTGCAGGCCTCCCCCATGGGGAACATTATTCTTTTCTTCCCACATTCTCTGTTGCGTGCTTGTAAGTGCCTTCATTGGTTTCAGGGCCCTTCACCTCACTCTCATACTTGTCCTCCCTCCCCCGCCCCCCGGCCCCCTTTTCCAAGGGCTTTGCTATGCGCCTGGATTCCCTCCCTCCCCACCTTTCTTGTTTGTGGACTAGCTGAGCCCTTTTCCTCTGACACCTGCTTCTCCTCAACAGGTTCTTGTTATCTCAGCCGATGGCGCTGCTTGTGTGACTTCCCTGGTGCAGTGCAGGCTCCACCTGCCTCCTGTCCCCTCCCACACAGAAGTGAGCCCCCATTTTATCCTGCTAGTGATAAAACTTGGCGGAGGCGGCAGGCGGAGGCTGCATGCCCCGGTTCTGAGTGGTCCTGTCTCTTCCTCCAGGGCCTTGATCCTGGGAAAACTACCAGGCAGGCAGAAGCTTCTCTCCTGTCTAACTCTTTAGTGTGCTGGAGAGAATCCAGGCCTTGCCAGCAGAACAAATGCAATAACTTACCAGCCTGCCCCTTTTTCTGTAGAGGAATAAATGAGTTGGCATCAGAAGGGACATTGGGGAGCAGCTTTTTCAGCCCCCACAGCCCACAGCTGAGAAAGCAGAGACAAGGTGAAATGAGGCCTGTCCAAGGCCACCGGGTGGGCCCATGTGAGGGATGGACGGGGAATCCTAGATGAATATGACATGGCTCCCGTCTTGAGGGGTTCGCACTCAGGGGATGAGGAGACGTGCTGTATCGACAGGGCAGGTGTCACTACCTGTTGATTAATCAGGCTCCTCCCTGAGGGCCAGGCCCAACCAGCCCACAAGGGATCTCAAGGTACTGTTAAGACATCTCAAGACCAGGCCCCACTTGCCCATACTGCTCCTTTTCCCTCTTCCAAGAGGAAGAGGTGGGGGCGGCAGGTGGGATGTAACTGGAGAAGTCTCCTTGTTCCCTGCTCTTTGCAAAAACTAATGACCCTCTCACCACCCAGGACAGCCACAAGCAGTTCTCAACACTTGGTCAGCTCAGAGCCCCCGGAGGAGAAAAGAGATTTAGCTCTTTGGTCTCTAATGTGTCCGCTATTACTATGAATTGTTTGCAGGAGTCAGAGGAGGGGCCGTGAGTGCTGTGTGTTCTGCTGTGTGTTCTGCTCTCCATGTCATGTGCTTCTTTCCCAGGAGAAAGCCCCTGAGGAATGGGGAGAAGTGGTTGGGCACATCCTTGCAAAGTTTGAGAGGCTGATGAAAAATACCCAACTCTCAATCCCTCAGTATATATCTCGAGGGTCATGTGCTAGTCAGCTGTTGCTATAAAACAAGCCACCCCACACCTAGTGAACTGAAGCAAGTACTTTGCTGCGCATTGTCCTGTGGGCCGGGCTTTTGACAGGGCTCAGTGGTGTGGTTTTTTCCACTCCACGTGGTGAGACAGCCCATTGGGGCTGGAGGATCCAAGATGGCTGCTTTTTTACATCTGGTGCCTTGGTGCCAGCTGTTGGTCAGGGCTCGTCAGTTCTCCACATGACCCCTGATAACCTGAGATACTTGACCTGTTAGCTGAGTTCAGAGGGGGAAGTGTCAACGTGCAGGGTTTACCCTGCCTCTGGTTGTGTCACACTTGACAAGTGACATGGCCAAGCTCAGTCAGTGTGAGAGGGATTCCCTGGGAACCATTGGGAATCCCTAGGTTACCTAGATTGACAAACAACTCTTCCATGGGCAGAGAACTGTAGCTAGGTATCGCGGGCTCCCACTCTAGCTAGCAAGATGCTTTGAACCTCATCCCATTGAGCAAAACTCCCTCTTACCCCGTCTGCTCTTAGATGAGATGATTTTTCCCTATTCTGCGTTAGTTCCTAACACGTCAGCAAGCGCGAGAAAGCTGAACTCTGGCTTTCCAGGGTGGATTAAATAAACATTCTCCCTCTCAAAAATAGGATAATCTCTAGATTTTCCACCAGTGGGTGTGACTTTTCAAAAAGCTCAAGTTGAGGTACAAAGATACGGGCACCTCGCCAGACCCTGGCTGCAGGTGTCCAGGATATCAGTCAAAAGGAAGTGCGTGATCGGCCTTGGGTTGCCACACCAGAGTGATCTGGAGTGTGATACTGGAGTTGGTCCTCCTGGGACATATGATGAAAGCACTTGCTAACTTTGGGGAATTTACTTATCCTCTGGACGCTGCATTTTCTGCATATGGAAAATGGGCACGCTAGCAATCATGACTGTCTTACAGATCAAATGGCAACGCAGGCCAAGGGCTCACGACTGCCTTGTGAGGAGTGAAGGCTCACAAGGCATCTTTTGTTATTGGTGCTAATACACCCCCTTTTTCCCCACAACTCCCCTTAAAACATGAAGTATAGGGCCTCCCCCAGTGGCGCAGCAGTTGAGCCCTGGGCTGCGAAGCTGCCCACAGCCTCTGCAGCGCCGGTTCGATCCCCGGCTGCCGGCGAGGATCCCACATGGCATGCAGACCTCTCCTGCCACCCGCTGCTCCCCTCAACAGTGTGTTTCATCAGTCTGTCTGTTCTGTTCCCTGCTCTGGCTCTGGTGAATTCTCTCACCCTCCCGCACTTCTGACTATACCCAGTGCTTGTATAAATAAATAAATCTTTAAAAAAAAAATCCAAAGACTGGTCCCTTATTTAAAAAAAAAAAAAATGAAGTGTATTTACATACATGCGGCTATCTAGTGCAGAAGAATGGAAAAAAGAAAAGAAGAAAAAAGTGAAGACGGAGATGTAAGAGAAACGAAAACAGAAGATAAAAAGGAGGCAAAGGAGAGAAGCAGAAAGAGAGAAAAAGTGGCTGCACCGCTGAGAGCACACACACTTTAAGACCAGAGATCACTGTCCGAGGAGTCACATCGCTGGGGTCACCCAAAGCTCACTTGGCTCCTGCAAAACTAAAGCATTTGCCAGTGGGAGAGGCCGAGAGGTGTGTGTCAGAGAGCAAATGGATTTTGCCACCCAAGGTGTCTGTACCAACTTGGACAGCATCGCATGGAAAAAAGGGAAGGGAGTGGAGGTGGGGGAGGGGAAGCATGGCTCAGAGGGAGGCTGAGGCTGTCTGGGAATTCAACCGTGAGACCCGGCCTATTAGCAAGTCTGCAAATAACACATACAGCTTTCCCTACATCCCCAGCTCCTGAAGGGGAGCCAGAGCAGTTCTGCCTTCTACATACTTTTCCAGATAAGTTTCCTTTAGTCCAACTCTCCTTCTCTGCACCTCTTTGGCCTCCTTCTTCTATCCAGGACCTCAGGACTGCGTGTTGATACTGGTGGAAAGGAAACATTGTGCCACCAATGAGCACCAGCAGAGTGACCTGAGGTCTTATGCCTCCCACTCTTCTTTCTCTGCCAGGGCCGGGAGCCTAGACTTCCATCCTATTGTACATAGAAGAATTGGGAAATAAGGTAGCTCCAAACCGGGACCTGGAAAGTGAGAAAATCCCCATCTTTAATTTATAGAACCCAAGAATGGGAAGATAAAAGGGGCGAGGGCGTCCCTGGTGGTGCAAGGGGTCAAGCATCGCACTATGAAGCAATCCTCAGCCTCTGCAGCACGAGTTCGAACCCCAGCTGGCCAGGGAGCAACCCACATGGTGAAGCAGACCTCTCCTGTCACGCCCACTGCTCCCCTCAGCAGTGTATTTTGGTCCTTCTGCCTGTTCTGTTCCCTGCTCTGTCTCTAGTGAATCCTCTCACCCTCCCGTGCATCTGGCCTGAACCCCAGCTCTTGTATGCATAAGTAAATACATCTTTAAAAAAAAAAAAAAGATAAAGGGGCTACCCTTGGCAGAAGCATCTGGAGAAATCTCTCTGGACATCAGCATCTCCAGAATTCCCATTCTGGTCAATGTCACTGGCCACAAAGCTGGCCAGGCCATTTGGAAAGGGCCCCTCTCCAACATTGGTTGTAAATGCCTGACTTTTCTCGCATGTGCAAACACCATTTTAAGTCCAAAAGATTTAAAATTAAGAGTAGAGAATTTAGACAATAAATTCATATTACTAATATTTTGTATTTAGATGTGTGCACACTTTTGGTATTATGTGCATTATATTGAAGAGAATTTGGCTTATTAGAATTATAGTTCAATCTTGTAAGTTCAATTTATAGTAATTAAATGATTAATTTAGACATGAATTTAGGTTGAAATCTTAGTTTGTCATTAAGAAAACTGAAGAACCACTATTTTTAAAAGGTTCATTTATTTGATTTATAAAAATCATCTAAGTGATTGAGAAAATGTATCAAACAACCAAATTCTTTTATGTAAAGTGAATATATTCAATTTATTAATACTTTGCACGCTGTTCTCTTTATTAAGTTTGTAAGTAACACCAACATTAATCAAAGCTCCCTAAAAAGTGATAGACTCCCTAGCTCCATAATCATAAAATTTATAAACTGAAAGCAGTACATTAAGGGGAAACTAGATTTTTGAATGTGGAACCTAAGTTAATAGAATATTTATTTAAAATTAATTTTAAAGTGACCTTTGGATAATGTGTCCTGTTCATAAAATTCACTTGAGAAACATGAAAGACATCACATTAAAATTATTTTGATTACGGTCATTATTAGTTTATTGACTTTCTAGGTGCTCTGTAAAAAATTGCCTCAAATTGGGCATCTTAAATGAATACCTTTTATTTATTATTTTATAATTTGCATGGATCAGTAGTTCAGGAACAGCTGAGCTAGTGTCTTATGAAGCAGCAACCAAGATTTCAGGCAGGGCCTGGGTCTCATCTGAGGTTACACGTCCTCTTTCAAGTTCGTATGGGTATTGGCTGATCCTTGCCGTGGTAGATCTCACAGTGACTTGCTTTTTCAAGGCTGAGAAAACATCTCTAACGTCTAGAACCTCTCCTAAAGCATTCATCTGATTAGATCAGGCCCACCTAGAATAATTTTCCTTTTGATTTCACTCAAAGCAAACTGAGTCAGGGTCTTAATGACACTGGTGACCAATCCATTCACCTTTGCCATCAAATGTAACCTAATTACAGGAGAAACACTCACATAAATTCCTGTTACTGTTCCCAGAGCCCAGACACAGCAGTGGTGTTCTCCCACCCTGCTGCTCCACAAGTCAGTTGTGACAGTTACTCCTCAGAGCCTAGCAAATGCCCTTTTGTCAGTTGGAGCAGTTGCTCCTCAGAGCTTGTTGGGGCCATTTCAGAAATCTGTCTGACACAGTTAATAACTGTGTTAACATGGTTCCTTAGGCATCCCTCCTACCACTCTCATTGTTTCCTCACCCTCTCCTCGCTTCCTCATATCCCATCACTCATTGCTGCATGCTGTGTCCTGACCACACCCTGTCCTCCCTATATCACTGCTTCCACTTGATTCATTTTCAGCCTTCCCTCTCCATGGCCTGTCTCAGCTGTCACCAACCTGGTTTCCCTGTCTCCAGTGGTACACTCTCAAGTCCATCTCAAGTTTCCAAGAAGAATCATTCTTAAGGGAAAATCTGAGAATCTCATTTCTTGAGTTAGGATGAAGTATCAATGGATCCATTTCAGATTTCTACTCACATGTTCTTCCCATTCTGGTCCCTGCCTTGTCTCTAATTTCACCCCTCCTCAACCACCCTATATTTCCTACCTTCCATTCAGTTGTCATGTTCCTGTCATTCCAAACCATTACAACTCCCTAAACAGGCCAATGACTTCTGCCCTCAGGACTTGTTTTCATGACTTTCTTTACTTGGCATTTCTGTGAACAATGTAGACCCTCAAAGAGTTGGCATACAGCTCTCTATGCCTCTGAGGACATGAAAAGTCATGAAAACTTCTCCACCTGCTGCTGGTAGACTTGACTTTTTTTTTTTTAACTCAATCTCTCATAGCCTACATGAACTTTACAATCTGGTAACACTGATCATAGTGTAGATTGGTAACACTCTACTGCACATATGAAAATCTGTCTTTCCGTCTTCCATCCTAGCCAGCAAAACCATAGGAGACAGAAACAATTCTTATTTATTGTGCTAGTCATAGTAAGTGGAACAGTGTTGAGAATATAATAGACAATTTGTGCTTTTTAATAAAGGGAAGCAGCAAGAGGTCAATGAATGCTTCAGTTCTTAGAACTTCGATTTTCTTAATGGAGGTGATATTATCCATGTCCAGGGTTAACGTAAGGACTGGGGTTGTCATTAGCCTGTCTTATTTGCCAGTTTAGCTCCGGGGAAATCAGGATGGCAGGAAAGCTGAGTCTGACATATGTACTGCATCTTTTAGAATTGCATGGCATGGTTTGAACATGATGAACTGGCAGACCCGTGGCTATGACAGT
Source organism: Talpa occidentalis (assembly GCF_014898055.3). Taxonomy (NCBI): domain Eukaryota; kingdom Metazoa; phylum Chordata; class Mammalia; order Eulipotyphla; family Talpidae; genus Talpa; species Talpa occidentalis. Next base: position 135,903,092 of record NW_023603184.1, read on the forward strand.
AAGCCTTCTTCATGATAACAAAATGTGCTCTGGTGTCAGTGATATCTCCTGAAGGGATTAATTGCCTGAGGCCTCTGATGTTGCACTCTAAAATCCATCTCAGTGTTTGCTTCAAGGCCACACCTCCCACAGGCTGCTCCCCACTAATGGTTGAATGCCCTGGGGATACTAAAGAAGATCCATTTCTAGGCATCATGGGATTGCTTTGTCAGCACATTTGGGCCCAGGGATTCCCAGGGGGCTTTGCCAACCCTGATTTAGACTTCGGGACTGTCTAGGATGCTTCCACCAGATGCTCCCTCCTTCTCTCCCTCCTTCACTCCCTCCTCCACTCAGAATTAAATTTGTTCCACAGTCCAAAGTCTCTTTCAGCCATCTCCAGGTCCTTCCTGATTTCCTTTCACAGAGGCATCTCCCCTCATAAAATCCTTGCATGTTTAATCCCATCTTGGCATCATCTCCTTGGAAAAGCCAGACCAGAAAGGCAGTATAGTATCAGGACATTTTTGTTTTCTGCAAGTTAAAGTATAAAACTGACAAATAGTGTCATTCTGGCTTAACTCTGGCAAAGAAAAATGAGGGAAAGGAGCTTTTGTTCTTTCTCAGGACATTACAGAGCTTTTTTTTTTTAAGATTTATTTATTTTATACAAGCACTGGGTACAGTCAGAAGCGCTGGAGGGTGAGAGAATTCACCGGAGCCAGAGCAGGGAGCAAAACAGGCAAACTGATGAAATACACTGCTGAGGGGAGCCGCGGGAGTGGCAGGAGAGGTCTGTGAGCCATGTGGGATGCTCGCTGGCTAGCCAGGGATCAAACCGGTGCTGCAGAAGCTGCGGACAGCTTTGCAGCCCAGAGCTCAACCGCTGTACCACCGGCGAGGCCCATCAGGACAGAGCTTTCTAAAGAGGGAGAACTGGAGAGTAGTGTGAAAGTGGAGGTTCACATCACTGGGGGGAGTGAAACAATGTCACCATGGTTGTTTTCCCTGGATCATGTAGTTTCCTGGAGAGCTCATTTCTGTTCTGACCTAGGCAAGCTTGTATTCCCCAACTATCATCCTTAGCATGGCACACACACACACACAAACCTTTTGTATGGTCCAACTAAGTGAGTATAATAATAAAATGAGAGTTTAAGGAAGGGGCCATTGACAGAATCCTGGGTATAACTTAGGGCAGGCAACGAGGCATTGACCAACATCCTTCAAGTGAGTCACATCTAAGTGCCCTGGGGGAACAGGGTAGGGAGCAATGATTATTGGAAACCAGGGGAAAGATAACCTCATGGGAGTTTCAATCCTTTGTGGAGGGACACATCAATTTACAACATTAAATACCCCTGCATCATGCTGCCCTCCTCTTCCCGTCTCCTGCTGGTGCTCCCCATCAGCAAAATGTAAAAAGCAGAGTGGAAGAGAATGGGCAGTAAAAATGGAAGGTAAATGGCAGGTCTAGCTCACACTCCCTAAATGAATGTGCAAAATTGCAGCGAGCATGCCTGGAAAGCACAGAGAGGAGCAAAGAACAGGAGTTTGTCCTAGGTTGCTCTTATCGTCCCTTTATTCATTCAAATGTTTAACTATAACTACTTGGTAACCTTTCTCCAAAGATGTTAACATGAAACCTTGGCAGCAAAGTGAAAAATACATGAGGTTGGCACCATTCCCTGGGCTGGTCCCTGCCCTCTGAGCTGCCCCATTCTCTGATTAACAATACTCTTGGGTCGGCCCCACCCCCTGACAGTCACAGCTGGCTGGCACCACACTCACTTCATTTCCAAAGCAGAGCTGGCAGTTTTTACCTTTGACTGGGAAAGGGCACAGCTCAGTGTGTCTGGGAGGAGACACAGCTCTCTTCAACAGACCAGTCACCTGGCTTCCCCAGCATCGCTCAACAGTTCACTGAGGACAGTGTAGGAGGAAAACATCACCGAATCTGATCGCTATCTGGGCCTTCTCATGGCATGCCTAAAAATAAATACGCTTTCAGTTGAGTTGCAAAGACACAACCTGCTGAGACCAGAGCCCTCAGCAGGGTTGATGATATCAACCTTCACACCTCAGGGGAACCTACAGCTCCACTGGGTCTGGACAGAGAAGGGCTGGAAGGAACAGGCTTCCATGAACTAGCAGGAGTGGTCGACTGAGTGTTCTCACCTGGCAGTTTCTCTGAGCAAACCTGAGGCAGTTAGTCTTAGGAGGTGAGGAAAACAAGTTTGACTATTTTCTACCATTCAGCAGGATGGCTTTTTAATCTTCCTATATTTTCTTTCACTGTGTAAAAGATTTTTAACTTGAGGTTATTTCCATAGTTAATTTTTGGTGGTTGTGTTTCCCTTATCATAGGGCTTGACTGTCCAAAAACATCTTATCGCTAATATCATGCAACATATCACTGATGTTTTCTTCTATATATTTTATTGTTGCAGGTTTTATATCTACATCTTCAATCCATTTGAAATTTATTTTTGTGTGGAGTTACACAAAAATAATTGTGATTTTCCAGTTTCCTCAGCACTATTTATTAAAGAAACTGTCCTTTCCTCATTATAGATATTTTATCAGAGATCAGGCAGTGAATTATACTTTTTGACTCTGTTCCATTGACCCATGTATTTATTTTTTGCTTACATCATTGTTTTTAGTTCTGTTAATAGTAAAGTTTGAAGTCACCACTAAAGATTTTAGAGCAGCAAAGTGCCTTTCCTGGAGGTGAATGTTAGGATAACTTCTCCAACTGTGATGGTTCAGATGGAGGAGAGAAGAAAGACTGTTGGCAATAAAATAAGTGACAGAAAGCCTAGGCAAAGTGGAGACAAGTTATTTTGAAGGAGGTGAGAGGTGGAGAAAAGATGTGAGGAATATTATGGAGATAACCAGCACTATGCCTTTGACCAACTTGCAAACTGACTCATGACCAAGAGCGACATTTTCAAGGCTTGGCATCTGAAAGTGTGGACCTGAACTCTATTGGCCTTGACAGAAGTCTGGAGCACAGGATAAAGAAATGACAAGGAGAGAACAGATGATGGCTTGAATGCAAGTGTGTGGTGTCTTTGACCCACACTGGAGTCTCACTGAAGGGAGGGCCCAGCTTTTCATTCTGGTGAAGGTCAGTATGTGGTGAATTTGCAGGGAGTTGGTCCTGCACTGACAGATTGGAGCAGGAACCCCTGGACTGTGTGGCTTTGAATTTTTCCAGGAAAATCCAGCTGAGTCCTGAAGCCCTGCCCATAATTCTGGGTGAATCTAGATGACACCAGGAGGAACTGACCAAACTTTTCATGCTATTCTCTTGGGGCTTCCTCCCTCAGCTTGACTTGGCAACCTGACTTCTACTCTGGTGGGAAGAAGAAGAAAAAGAAAAGGGAAAGAGGAAGATAAAAGGAAGGGAAAGAAAAACAGGGCAGGACAAAATGTTTTTAAACCTTTCAAATTCATGATTTTCAATGAGATCAATGTATTTTCTAAACTAGCCCATTGCCTGTTTTATCAGGATGTAAGCTTACTTCATCAGGAGATAAAAACCAGGGAATGTTAAGAGTGAGCTCATGGGCCCAAATCTGATCATAGCAGGACATTTTTGTACTCTGTCATTGGAGCCCAGGACTTCTGGCTCAGGAACACCCACAGTGCAGCAGTCCATTGCTCTTGTTCAGATTTCCTGGGTTTGAAATCTGACTTGGCATCTTTCTAGCTATGTCCCCTCAGACAAAGTGCTTAACTTCTCTGTGCCTAAGTTTCCTCACCTATAACATGGAAATAAAAATGATACTTTTCATAAAGTGGTGAAAGATGAAGGCAAAGCATTCAGAAGCACATGACACAAAATATCTATTACTATTGTCTTTCAGTTCAGGGAGTCCCAAGATAGTATGTCAATGTGAACCATCACTGGACTAGGTGTCTGGACACCTTGGTTTGAGATTTTGTTATTCCAATGACCAGTTCTCTGAACTTGGTCAAGGCATGGTTAACTTCTGTGAAACTTGGTGTCTTCTATTTATTCAATGAGGATATTTGAAAACTCCTTTGCCACATGGGTCTGAAGAGCAACTGTGAAAATGGATGGCAAGTATCTTAGTAACTGTGGAACTCTACACTGATCTCGGGCTCCCACTCCTATTGCTCTGCCATCTGGGCCTTGGCTGACCTCTCTTGTCCCCACCACCCAGCCCTCAGCTATATCCAGAGCTGGCAGACCTGAGAAAGACCACCTGAGGTTCTATTCTACCCCAGTGGAACCCTGAACACACACTGAGGTTTAGCTTTCAAAGTTTCCATTTCCTCTTTACTCCAACCGCTGGCTATCATCATGGATACTTTTTTGATTTTTTTGATCTTCTTTGGAAACTAACAAATATCCAGATTAATAATTAGGAACTAATTTAAATTGATTTATTCCAAACATGGGAACTTTACAAAAGGCTAGTGTATCAAGGTAGAGTGTGGTCCTCAGAGAGAGACTACTAGAGTGGCAATATATCCCTGCTACCCTTGTTGGAAGGCTGGGACTTGTGTCCTATCCACATCATGGGCTTTTCCTGTGATGTCAGCAAATCACTACATTGAAGGGCTCCCTGGACACTGGCAGGGCTTAGTTAGATTCCTTCAGTGTAGGTCTCCTATGTATTCATGACTCTAAAAACTGGCCCCCCCAAATTAATCATCATAAAGTACAATTGTCTGGCCTCAATTAAAAAGAGGTATATTCTAACAGAGATGACCAAAGGTAGAATGAAAAACTGAGTTGCTTATATCAAGTTTTTTTTTTTTTTAAAAGATTCACTTATTTATGCATGCAAGAGCTGAGGTACAGACCAGAGATGCGGGGTGGGGGGCGGTGAGAAGATTCACCAGAGACAGAGGGGAGCAGAACAGACAGATCTATTGAAATACACTGCTGAGGGGAGCAGGGGGCAAGGCAGGAGAGGTCTGCTGCACCATGTGGGTCACCTCCCTGGCTGGGGATCGAACTCGTGCTGCAGTGGCTATGGACAGCTTCATAGTGCCGCATCTCAGGGAGGCCCCTTATATCAAAAGTTTTAAGCAGAGTTTGTGAGTTTGTGTAGATGGAATGCTGCAGCAAGAATGGGTGGCTGCATTTTAAGGTCACTGACAACTTGGAGGGCAAGAGATTCTGTGAATTTTTTAAAAACAGGAGGTATCATCAAAAAGCATAATGGGAAATGTTGAGGAATGGAGTGTTCAGGCCTCCTCACATCTTGCCCGGAGGGTGAGGTGGGGCCCTTGGTGCTGAATGGACTTCATTGAGGGAGAGGGTGGAGCCCAGGCTGGCCCAGCAGCAAGGTTGTGTCAGAACCGGGGCCTGAGTGCCAAGACGAGGCCTTTTCCCTGCACTTCCTGTGCCACCTAACGTGGGATGTAGATCTCAGGCAAAGTGGCATGGACTGATCAAGAGGGAAAAAAAGAATCAGTCTTTGAAGTTATTTTCCTGGTTCAGGGACCTCCACGAAGAACACTATTTACTCATTAGCCTGTCTAGACAGAGGAACTCACCCTCTGGGCTGGCCTCTTCCTCTTCTCATTTTCCTTGCTCTGTCACTCTTGCTGAGGATGGGGAAGAAAGCTGAAAGCTGATAGTGGAATTATGCAAGGACAGCGTGGAGGTTGTTCCATAGATCTGGATTTGAGGCCGAGGAATTCAATATCGCAGGTTTGAAGATGTATGACTCCAGGCAGAGGGAGTGGCTCAGCTGAATAAAGTGGAGAATGTAGGAAGGCCTGTGAAGGGAGCTCTCTCGGTCAGCTGGGCTGCTGTGACAGAAGGGTAGGTGAAGGGGCTCAGACAACAGATACGTATTTCTCAGGGTTCTGGAGACTATGAAGTCCAAGGTCAAGGTGTCACCACTGGATTTGGTGTCTGGTTGGTAGAAGACCACTCTCTTCCTGTATGCTCCTACCTCTGTGACCCAATCTAAACCTCTAAACCTAAGTGCCTCCCAAATTCCTCACTTCCAAATACCATCACACTGGGAGTTAGGGCTACAACTTATGGTATATATTGGGAGCATGGGGGGGTAGGCAGGGCATAAACATTCATTTTGTAAAAGGGAATCACATCCCCAGGGTCTGTCTAGCCAGTGGTCCCCATGACATGAATTCATGCAGTGCTGGCAGACTCAGCCTGCCCACCATGGTCTCAGAGAACAAGCTCAGATGCAGAAGTTAGGAAGCAGAAGCTCTGGCCACTTGCTGGTTGTCCAGTGACATGCACAGGACAGCTGGTCTCTCCTTCCCACAGGTGTTAATGAGAGAGAGATTTGAGCTTCTTATAATGTGTTGTAAAGTAAGTCAGAATGACAAAAATGAGTATGGGACATTCACATAGCAAAACAATTCCATTATGTAAGACACTTTGAAAAACCCATGGACGTTGATAAACATGCCAAGACCTCTGAGGTTAAGAGGAAGGGAGAAGGGAAAGCGACAAGGGGCTGAAAGGGATGGTGGCAGGTAAATAGAGAAGACTGGAGCTCTTGAACAGCACAGCCGTGTGATGGGCACGAGTTGCAGGGCAGCTGAGAGCCCCTATCGAGATGTCCAGGTTGTTTCCGTATCTTGACTGTTGTGAATAACGCTGCTGTGAACATGGCAGTGCAGACGTCTTTTCTCAGCCTGACTTCAATTCCTTTGCATAGATATCCAGAGGTTAGATAGCTGGACCTCCGGTACTGGTATTTGCAACGTTTTGATGAACCTCTATGCTAATTTCCACAGTGGTTTTGTCATTACAGTCCTAAAACTAGTGTAAAAAGTTCCACTGCTCCACATTTGGGGCACACTTTTTATCATTGTTTTTTGTTTGTTTTTATAATAGCTATCCTAACAGGTGGGACATGGTAGCTCATTGTGGCTATGATTTGCATTCTCTTATAATTAGTGCTGCTGAGTGACTTTTCATATACTTGTTGGTTGTTAACTTATCTTCTTAGTGAAATCTCTATTCTACTCTTTCGCCCATTTAAAAATCAGGTTATTTGTGTTTTGTTTTGTTTGCTCATTTATTTTTGTTACTGAGTTGTAGGCGGGTTTCTTATCTATTATGAATACTAACTCCTTATCAGATAGAGTTCGCAAATATTTTCTCCCATTCAAAAGGTTGACTTTTCATTTTGTTGGTTGTTCTCAGTGCAGAAGTTTTTCATTTATTCCTTTTGCTTTTCTTTACTTACAAAGGGAAGAAAAATTTCCCCAAGTTCCTCAGCATCTCACTGGCTAGAACTGAATTCCAAACTGCAAGGGGAACTGGTCTTTTCTTTTTCTTTTCTTTTAGTTTTAAAATTAATTTTTTATTTTATTTATTTAATTATTATTTTGTATATATTTTTATAACATTCTTCATTGATGGTACACAGGTGAATTGGTGGTAGGAATTTCACGGGGACTATAACTGAGCTAAGAAAGCATTCTTTGTAAAAAAAAAAAAATGACACTGGTCTTTTCAATGTCTTCTGTTGCATGAGGGTAAGAGAGGAGGGGACATTCATTTGCCAAGTGTGGCCAAACAACTTTGCCTGCCACAGCTGCTGGGTTCTCTCTGGGTCAGCTTGCAGGAGCATGGGGTCTGGATTAGGCATCAGAAGAACAACCGCTTCATCAGCAGGTCAGCCTCTCAACACCAAATCCTTCCTTGGACTTTGCTCATCAAGAATCAGTGACTTAAAATGTCTGCTGACATTCTCACCTCACTCACTAGATGACGAGCTCCTTGAGAGAAAGGCTATGATTTATTTAATATGCAGAACCCGACTCTTCAAAGATGGTAAAAAAATGTAGGAGGGAATCACTAATTCATTGATAAATACTTATTAATTGAATGAATTAGTTCATTAGAGGAGGACCCTATTTGTAGAAACACAACATGACAAACACAACATGACAAACTTACATGACAAACACAACCTGACAAAGCACAGCTTAATTCTCAGGAATGCGAAAAGTGGAAAAGTTAGATAAAGCTGTGTTAAACAATACAGGATAAGTCTAGTGGTTCCACAGGCATAATCATTTACATGATTACTTTAAGGATAATATTTTTACTTTTCCTATATTACTTGTTGGCATCAAGGAAAGGAAAATTGTACAATCTTTTTTTAACCACAGATTCACATAAAAATACCATATGTGATAGTAATGACTTATGGTTTTCCAAAGGAATGTGCAACATCTTATTTGATCTACACAGCAAATTTATGAGATAAGCAAGGAGAGATTAGTGATCTAAAAATGTTAATATGATGGGACAAAGTTTAATAATATAGAGACAAAAATCAATAATGCTGGATTTCATACAGACATATGCCTTCCTGCGGCTCACCAAAAAGAATCCTCTAAATTCTAGTCCAATTTCTACCTTCTATGTTCTTATAAAAGGAAAGATTTTTTGCTGGAACAAGTGATAAGTTGATCTAGATTTTATAGTACTAGAAGGCTGGATGAAAATGACAGAATACCACATGAATAGGGAGTGAAAAAGGACATTTTTTAAACTTCTGCCTGGAGACCAGAGACAGTAACAGGATAACAAGGCAGGTTGGAGAGGAAAGGGAACTTGAGTGTTTCTTAGAACCATGTACTTTCATTCCCTTTAATGTCTTTACAGATACATGAATAATAAATGGGATTTCATTTTATTATTTTATTTTGGGTTGTTGCTTCTTAATTCTGTTACTTCTCTGAGACAGAATCACGTGGGTCTCTCAGTATTTTAGGGTTACATATCTCACATAACTAAAACTTAGAGAGCTTAAGTGACTTATCTCAAATCAATTACCTACTTGGCAGAATCTAACTACTGCTGAAATCTCTATTCCATAATTTACTTTTCCACTTCATCCCACAAAACAGAAGCTTATACATTTTTTTTTTTTTTTTTTGCTTGTTGCTTGTTTTATTGTTGGGGGAGGGTGGTTTATACTTTTCTGGCTTGTCTAATTCATGGAGAGTTGTCAGGTTTTCAGTTTGCTTCTATCAAGCAAATGATTTGCAGGGTCAGGAGTTTTGACTTTCTTTTGTTTCCTTATTTTTTCTTTCTTATTCCTGCCACCTTACCTGAGACCCATGAGTTCCTCTGAGCTTTGTATCTCAGAGTGATAACTGAATTTGTCCAAATGGAAGTTGCTGGAAGCTGACTTAAGCTACTTGGAGGCACCATGTTGGTGTGAGAGCTGCTTGGTCTCGTTCTCTGTTCAGACACCCCCACCTCTCCCAGCTGAGTCACAGATGAAGGCTTCACATCAAAGTGTAAGAGACAAGGATCCACGGGGACGATCCACTAATCAAAGGTTTAGGATTAAGACTCACATTATTTAATCTCCTGCCTCTCTACCCTGAGGTTCTGGGTGAGGTTAGCTTGCTTGCTTACACCTGGTTAATTCAGATTGATCTAAGGGAGAGGTGTAGAAATGTCTTCAGTGTGTTTGTGCTTCAGATAATTAAAAGATGTTTGCTCCTGTATGTTAAAGAGAGCAAACAACTGGATATAATTGTAACCAGACACAGACTGTGGTAGATTTGAAAGTTTGAGCTCCCGTGGCTCAAGGAAAGACAAAGGTCTAGATCTGGGGCCCAAACAGGTAATTATTTGTGGGGTAAAGGGTCATTACAGTAGCTAGTTGAGACCTTGGGAGACTAACAATGGTAAGTATATGGGATAGATATGTTACCTACTTGCTCCTATCAAGTTGCTCCTTTTTTTTTTTTTTTTTTTTTTTTTTTTTTAAATTTAGGTGGTAGCAGTACTGGTGGGAAAGCACATTGGATGGTTTCACTTATAGCAGGAATATAGGGGAACCAAATAAAACATCAGTGCAAAAAATAATAACAATATAAAACAAAACAAAACAGACAATTATAAATCAGAGACATCGTACAGGGGAGGAGGCAGGAGAGGGATCAGAGGGAGGGAGGGAGGAGCACAGGGGACTGTGGTGATGGTGCACGGGTGCATTGGGGAAGGAAATTATAAAGGGACTACAACTGAGGGGGGAAGCAAATATTGTTTAAAAAATGAATAATGTTGTAAAAAAATTAAAAATTAAAGGGAAATAAAAAAAAAATAAAGTCATTCAGTAAAAAAGAATCAGCAATGGCCAAAGAATCTGAGAACTTAGAAAGATGGAGAAAAAGAGAAAGAAGAAGTAGTGCCCCCAAAGGAGAAGTCATTTCAGAGCATTCTGGCAAGACCTGGAGTTGACTCTTGCATTGGTTCATCGATGATGAGGTGAAGGCCTGAAATGAGGCAGTAGGAGGGGGGAGTGGTGGGAGAGAAGGAGGAATAAAGAGAGAGGATGGAAGATGGGAAATCAGAGGGCTGAAGACTGCTCCACTGGCATGGAAAATTCAGATTGGAGTTGCTGATGTCACTTGTTATGGTTTATTGTAGTTGTGTGGGTGTTTGCATGCGGGGTCCCCATTCTCCCAGTTCTACATAATCTGAAGCCCCATCTGCAGAATATCTGACAACAACAATAGTCACAGAAGGTAGAAGCATGGCTGGGAGTCCTCAGTTTTGCACCTCCTTACCATGGGGTGAAACATGGAGAAGGGATTGAAAATGACCAGAAATAAAAAAAAAACTATGAACTAGAGACACTTTTTGGGGGTGGGGGCGGGGGGGAGGGATTGGGGTCAGAATGGGGCGTTTGCAATTGTATGGGGGAATATAAAAATAAAATTTATTATTTAAAAAAAAAAAAAAGAAAGAAAATGACCAGAAATCAAAAATTAACCTTCAGATTCACAATTCTCCAGGCTAAATGGGACCATAGTCATTCCTGGTGGTGAAATATCAAGCATTATTATGTCTCATTTTCTTCCTTGCTGAGAGACAGGAATATAAAATGGAGAGGGGTGTTGAGAGAACTTGGCATGTCTGGAAACCGTAAATAGAACTTCATGGATAAGCTGAAGGTCTTTGGGGAGTGACGTGGTTCAGGGGCAGAGAGAGTCTGGGCTGTGAAGGTCTAGGAGCCACAACAGGGATTGTGTATTTTACCTAGTAAGTCATAGGGATCTATCAATGACTTCTCAGTAGGGATTACGTGATCAGATTTGCATTCTGAGAAATCATTCCACTTGCAGTGTGGCCAGTGCAATAGGGACTGGCAGGTGAGGATGGACAAGGGGGACTTGCCTCTATCCCACAGCAGTGAGCTGTAAACTGCCCTCAGGGGCTAAGATTGGAGTCTGAGTCTTTCTTGAGGCTGAACTATAATCTCTTTCTCACTCAGATGGACCTCTTAGAGCTGGATCTAAAAGTCCCCCTCAGTTCTATGTCCATACCTCTAAGACATGATGGACATTAGGAAAACAATGGCTTTAGGAAAAGCATGTCTGTGGTATTTGGAGGAGCTCTGAATTTTGGATGAGCTGGATTCTTCCTGGGAAAACCCCAACACTCCTGACCCTTCCTCCTTGAATGAGTCCTTATCTTGAAGGCTAGAGGACCTGGATAGTGAGCGTCCCCTCACATTTGCAGTTTCCCAGGTTTGACAGTTTACCTCCCATGTGTGTTACATTCCATCCTCACAGCTTCCTTGGGTATTTGGTCAGTTAGATAAGTTCTTAAAGCTGCAATTTCCTTATTTGTTCAAAAGTGAAACGAATACATATCCTGCTCAAGGTCATCTGGATTACTAGCCCAGGGTCAGAAGCCATTTTGTCTCCTGGTCAAGCCTGTGTTTTTGGCATCACTGCTGCAGCTGGTAAGGCCTAGCCACACATGACTGAGCACAGAGGCGGAGTAACCATATGGGTTGACTTGTGTCCCTTCTAGGAAATACAGTCAAGTCCTAAACCCTAGCACCTGTTAGAATTATTTGAAAATAGGGCATTTTCAGATAAAATCATGTTAAGATAAAGTCATTAGGGTGGTCCCTAGTAAAATATAACTTGGGTCCTTTTGAGCAGACCAAGACATAGGTTGAAGAGCATGTGCTCAGAAATTCAGATCAGAGCTCTGCAGCTGCTGACCAAGGAACTTCAAGAATCAGTGGCCTCTTGCAGAAGCAAGGAAGAACACAGAAAAGACTTTACCCAGAGACTTAGAGGGAGCATGACCCTGCTGACACCTTGATTTCAGACCTCTGACCTTCAGAAGTATGAGAAAATAAACTTTTGTTGTTTTAACCCGTGCAGTCGATGGATTGGTCATTAGTCACAGCAGCCCTGGGACACTCATTTAGTGCCCTTGGTGCCAAGTACGTCACTGTTATGCACTTCAACAATCAGACCATTGTGTAGACTGGACTTAGGAAGAAACTCCTCTGCCCACCGAAGAATGTGGTTAAAGGGTGAGTGAATCTTGGGGAGAAGAGTGTCAGCACACCAGAACCTGTCTGCTTAGCCAGCAAAGTAAGAAAAGATGATTTTATTCCCTTCACTGCCCTTCAGGCTAGGTGTTGAGTCTTTCAACACCCATAGGCCAAGAGGTTCTGATGTGGGGGATGTAAAATGACTACAATCCATCAAGAATATGCTTATTGTTCTGGGCCCAGAGGGAGGTGGGGTGAGGAACTTCCTTTATGAAGCCTTGATCTTTGGGAGACTCGAGCTCAGTCAGGGAGAATACTAACTTTTTGATTGATTGGTTGATTGATTCTTGCCCTATTCTATCAAAATAACCTAAGATCGTGTCAAATGGCCCAACACCAGCTGCTAGTGATTGTCTGATGAGCTAATTGAAAAGGGTGTTTTTTTGTCTAAGGTGATAGAGATGCTGTGGGCAAGTGAATGACATGGTTAGACAATTAGGACAAGATCTTGACACAAAGGGGGATCCTGTTCTCTCATCTATAAAATGGGGAGTTTGGACTGCTCTGAAAATAGTCACTCTGGAAATCTAGAGATTTGACTCTCTCCTTCAAGATTCCTTAGAAGAGAACTTTCTGAGAGGTCCTACATGGTGACCTGGGGATTATGTAGAAGGCTTTGCTGAGTCTTGTAAGGCCTAATAAGGACATCAAAATTCAGGGTAGATTCTTTTGGGATCATTCAACGAACCCAAATCTGACATTTCAGTCCATTGGGAAAAGCATCGTGCCTCCTCCAGATAGCTATTTAACTCGATTATGGTGTGATTGACTTCCATTTGATGGGTTTATTGGGAAAAAGGAAAATAGAAATGTTATCTGCCCCAATTCCTCTCAGACAAGTCATGCAATCTATCTGACTTGGTGGGGGGAAAGAAGGGAAAGGGAAGAAGAAGGTCAAGATGAGAAAAAGAGGATGGCTGTTGAAAAACAGAGAAGAAAAAAAGGGAGTGAAGATAAAACATAGTCACATTTAAATTCTACCCAGAGAGTGCATTTATGTCTCCTACACACGTTCTTGTTCTAAGGCACACCCAACAGGAAGAAGACTCCCAATGTTAATGTTAGTACAGAATTCTCATCTCTGCTTAACCTCCTAGTTCCCTGTGTTATACAAGACCCCAGGGATAGCGGTGGGGGTGGGGACTTTGCTCCCTCAGGAACAAAACCATTATCTCAGTCTGTGTCAGGACCCTGGAGACTCTTTGACGTCAGTGCAGCTTGCCCCTCCTTCCAGTGGCCTTTGGCAGATGTCTGCTCTCAGACCCCCTTGGAGGGTCCATCTTTCACACAGACATTTTTACTGCTGTGCATCTTCCATGATATACCTCTCATGCCAGAAAAAACTCAAGCGTGGGGCATGACATGGTGCCCTTGTGAAGAGACAAAGTCAGCTTTGTTCTCCTAGGTACAGGACCCTCAGGTGATTAAGCAAGTGTGACTGGGACATAGAGGTGGGCAAGAGCAGGGTCACAGTTGACCAGAAGACTCTTTCACTCTGCACATCTAGGAAAAGGTAATGGACATTGTCTTGGAATTCTCTTGGAATTTCTTGTTTCGTCACGTATGGCTTGTTGATTCGGGATTGCGAGAATCTCATTTTTGCTATCAGTTAGCTCAACCATGTCTGTTTCCCAAGCTATAGAAATGTCGAAAGGGGAGAAACGCCTGGATGCTGGGAACTTAGAATAAAGGTGTTTGAAAAGCTGAAGAAAGTGGGAAGTTGCTATAAGACCACCAGACTCCCTGCTTTATCCCCTAACAGAACTGACTCCCACTGCAGAGCTCCCCTCTCCCCATTGCTGACACAGATGGATAGCCTCCCATTTATCTGCATCCACACTTACCATTCACTGCCTGCTCACCAAGTATTTTGGATTCACTTCTGAAATGTGTTTCCTTCTTATGCATGTTCTTACTTAGTAGCTACCAGCCTCAGATTCCAGATTTGAAAATCAGGATACTAATATCACCCACTCCATAGGCTTGTTGTAAGGATGCATGTGATCATGCAAGTAAACTTGACACAACATTAGCAAAGTAGAGGGTAAGTGTAGACTTATTATTACTCTTAGTATTATCCCTATCACCTGTCTCCTTCTCAGGCTCTCACCACCTCAGGTCACAGACTCCTACTGGAGTTTCTGCCTGCCATCTCTCTCCCATCTTGCAATGGAAGCCTGCATATAACTGACACTTTAATATCCCTCAAATGCATTTTTTGTTATAATTTATTTTCTCAAATGCTCCAGTGATTCCAAATCACCTTGATACTAAGTGACGGCTCCTCAGACTAGTAGCCCTTCTCTGATACTATAATCCAACACAGAACTCCAACTGCAGCATGGCAAGTATGCCGCTGGCCTCATCTTAGCCTGGACAATTCATGCTTCTTCTCTTTCTACCCCCTTTTTAATAGTACTGAGACACACGTTGTCTCTTCCTTTTCTCCACCCAAAGTCCTTCTTACCTATCCCAAATGCAATCCTAGAATAGCAAACTCTAGTCAGAAGAATAGGATCCAGAAAGTGAGCATGAGTGTCCCATACTTTATTATAGAGACTGATTAGTTCATCCTAATTTGATTTCACCTTTGTCTCCCTTCTCCTATCTGCAATAGTGAAATTCTAGACCTTAAGTGGAGTATGAGAAGAATCCACTGAACTTCAATTGGTAGTGGAAGGGGGTGTGAAATGGGGAAATTTATTTATTTTCTTATGAAAACTTTTTGTTTTGATCAGGGGATCAAAAGAGTAAACGTAGGAGAGACCCAAAAAATCCATGACCAATTTCCTAACTTAGTGAGGAAATATCTCAGTGGACTCTAAAATTTGGGCTCAGCTATGTGGTAGGGAAATATTGAAAAGTCAGAAGACTTGTTCCAATTTTCTTGTTTTGTCATGTATGGCTTTGGTGGTCATACCTTTGTAAAAGATCAGGGAATAAAGAAAGTTGGGTTCTGATTCTTAACTCCAGTATCAAGACTTGCTATTGACAATACGTACAATATAATTCACTCCATTATAGACTGAATTTTTCCCTTTCACCCCTTCTCTCGGTTTCTTTACCTGAAAATGGTGAGAGAAATAATCTCTAGGTTGGTGCCTTAATAATACATATATTAAGTGAATGGGCATTTGCTGCCTGTAGGACAGTGAGTGAGGATGGACTTGTACATACATAGAATAGAATGATGGATCTCAAGAAAAATAATAAGCAAGTATCATAAACTATGTCCCGGGGAAACTTTCATTATACACATCACTCATTTCTATCACTGTCTCTGTAGGACTTGAAACACAGAATGGCTTTGCCACTACATAAGGGTATATGGGCTCCAGTGATGGTGGCAGGAGAAAGGATGGCTTCATCCCTCTAAGTCCCTTTCAGCATCAATATTCAGTGACCTATGGTCCCAAAGGAATGCTCTGTCTACTGCAGAACATATTTACAGCCTGCGTCCTCTCTCCTCCCCCTTTCTCCACCCCCACCCAGTTTTATTCCTAAGGGACAGAGGCTTTGATAGAGGATAATAACCCCAGATGATGCAATGCATTTGTTTTGGCCTCCACTTGGGTCTGTGTCTGTTATTAGAGGGTGTGCTAAGTCTGACCTTCCCACTGGCTTAGTCCCAGGTTCAGGACCCACTCCACCATGGCCATGACTCACTTCTGAGTTAAGAGGACTTCTTGAAATCATGGGCGGTGGATGGGCGCCCAAGTCCTTGTAGTCCTGGTGGCTATCCAGGCACCCACCCAGGGCCAAAAGAGATGAGGGCTCTCTGCTTCTGTTCTTCTTCAGGCCCACACATGACATATCTAGGGCCCTTTTCTCCCTATCTTCCTAATGCTATGCAAGTTTGTGTACATTTCTGGCCATGGAAAAAAACTGAATTACACAATAGTGTTTCCATTAAATGCAATAAATACTTTCTGCAAACACTGTGTCTGGGGACAGAGGTAGAGATTGTAGCCAGATATAAAAATTAACATTGAAAAATATTTATAGCAAATTATTTATGTTAGGAAAAATGTTAAAAATACAGAAAAGCCGGGGTCTCCCCGGTGGCTCAGCAGTTGAGCGCTGGGTTGTGAAGCTGCCCACAACCTCTGCAGCACTGGTTCGATTCCCAGCTGCTCCCCGGCCACCAGAGGAGGGTCCCACATGGTGCACAGACCTCTCCTGCCGCCCGCTGCTCCCCTCAACAGTGTACTTCGGTCCTTCTGCCTGCTCTGCTCCCTGCTCTGGCTCTGGTGAATTCTCTCACCCTCCCGCACTTCTGACTGTACCCAGTGCTTATATAAATAAATAAATAAATCCTTAAAAAAATTTTAAAAAAAATACAGAAAAGCCAAAACATCTTCAACAATTGTAATTCCATCCCCAAAGATTTTATATATATATAATTGAATATATATTGAATATGTTTCTATAGAAGCATTTTATCTAGACACACATATTAAAATATTAATAAAAATGGAATCAAATACTTTTTGATAGCTGATGTTTTGCATTGTTTTCCTACTTTACAATATAGCATAAACAAATGTTGAAACTCCTGTAGTTCTAAGCTAAGATTTACTAGTATATTGTATTTGTCCAATATTACAGCTAATAGCTATGTATCTATCTAGATACAAATTAATTAAAATTATGTTAAATTGCAGAATTGAATTCTTCAGTCACATTTCAAGTGTTCACTAGCCATATGTGCTCAGTACAGATATATAGAATATTTTCATCATCTCAGAAAGTGCTACTCGACCAGGCTATTCTAAAGAGATACATTTTCACAAAAACCATCTTGAAGACAGGCAATCCTCAGAGCATGTGCATGCCACATGTCTACCTAATTCACAGTCACTGATGGACAAGAAACTACCCATAGATGTTTTTAAATTGACACTGCATTATTTATTGTCCTTTTTCTTGATTACTTCCATCCACCCATTTTTGATGCTACATTGGCCCTCTGTTCCTAACTTTGAAGCGTGAGAAAGAGGTTGAGAAATCACATAAGGAATTACTGAAAGATGTTGAGAAATCACATAGGGATTACTGCACCCCAAGTTACAGAAAGCTGCTATGAGGTCCCTATGATAACAGAAAAGGAATTGAGCCAGTCAGTGTTCTTTACATTTTCAAAAGAGGGAGGAAGCTCTTGGTGATGGATTGGAATGGGGTGAGGAGAAGGTAGACATGTGCCATCTCTTTCCTTCAGTGTCACCATAACTTGGAAAGTAGTTTTGGTATCCTAATGATGAATACACAGAAGTGTCTAGATTCTACTGTAACCACTATAGTCACTATTTATTGCCTACTATTAGAAGCCAGGCACTGTGCCAGAGGCTGTACTTATATATTCTCTCACCAAAAGCTCACAGCACACCAGTAATAGGAGTACAAAATATTCACATTGCAGATGAAGAAAATGAAGTATGATGGTTAAGTAGGAGGTTAAGTAAGGTAACTCAGAGTTTCCCTGGCAGAACTGGATGCTACACGAGGCAGTCAGACTCTTACATTATAAGAGGTAATTTCAGTTCCAAATAGTTTACACCAAAATTTAGAAATCTGTTCATTTTAGGACACTTCAATTGAGGATCCATTATGTATTAGGTGTTGCGATTTCTACCCTCAGGGAACTAATGTAGAAAATAATTTCAGTGGCATTATCTTATTTAATCACTCATTTTTATATATTATGTGTTTTAGAGAATTTTTTCTTATCTTCACAACTGGAGTGCAAATGCCCCCCTTTTTTTCTGGTTACCCTTATAAGTTTGGACTTATTCATTCATTTTTAATCAACTTTATTTTTAGGACAGTTTTAGCTCACAGCAAAATTAAGTGGAAAGGACAGAGAATTCCTACATGTTCCTACCCCCACAGACTCACCACCTCTGCTGCCATCAACATCTCTCACCACAGTGGTGTATTTGTGACAATCAATGACCCATCATTATTATAGTCCATAGTTTATATTGGGTTTGAAACCGGGGCAGACAGGGTAAAAGGGCAACAAGGCTGGATGGAAGGATGGAACGGCCACCTGCCTGCCTGGGCTCTGAGACCAGAGAGCCTCCAAAAAACCCCAAAAGCCAAAAACCAAAACCAAGAGCTACAGCCTAACAAAGGACAGTGCCGGATAAGAGGACAGGTCACTGTCTGTGGGTTCTCACCCACGCACACAACTGCAAGAGACCTCAGGCTCCAGGGTTTTTTTTTTTTTTACAAATGGGAAACAAGGAGTTTACAACAACCACAAGGTTTATTTTACAAACAGGGGAACAAAGAGTTTACTGCATCCACACGTGGTGCCTGTCTCACCCAGATAGCATCAGTGATGGTCGCCACCGGTCACCAGGAGTGCTGGACAGCACTGGCCAGTGGTGATGGTCACTACTGGTCCCTCAGAGGCGGTGTCAGAGACACCCTTTGTTAACAGCTCCTTGTGTGTTGTTGGGCGATACCAACAACAAACACTCTGAGACACCAGG
Source organism: Talpa occidentalis (assembly GCF_014898055.3). Classification (NCBI taxonomy): domain Eukaryota; kingdom Metazoa; phylum Chordata; class Mammalia; order Eulipotyphla; family Talpidae; genus Talpa; species Talpa occidentalis. Next base: position 135,921,927 of record NW_023603184.1, read on the forward strand.
CCCAGGGCCTTCTGTATTCCTATCAGGCAATGTCAGAGACAGGACCAGAGGCCCAGTCTCTGACAGAGATCTTTGGCTTCTTTTCCCTCCTTGGAGGTTGGCTGCTGGATGCTTCTTTTCCTCTTTCTTTGGAGGCCAGGAACAGAGCCTTCACTGTCTTTCCTCTTCCTTTGGAGGCTGGAGCTGTCTTCTTTTCTTCAGGCGCTGTTGTCATCTCTCTTGTTCGTCTTTTCAGGGGCTGGCGTAGGCAGCTCTTCTTTGGGGGCTGGCATCCTCTATCTCAGGGCTGGCGTTGTCTCTCCCTGTAACTCCCTCCGTCCCTGCCTTATATCCTCTTTCAGGGTGTCCCACCCACATATCTGATTGGACCATTTTTCAATCCTGTGGCTGATGGATCATTTACCAATCAGTTCATAGCACCTGATTGGTCCACTCCACAATCCAGGAAGTACAATGTTACATAAAAGGGCTCTGAGGAGCAACTGCCACACCTGACTTGTGCTGGTGCAGCAGGGTGAAAGAACACCACTGCTCCTGCAGGCTCCCACAGGTGAAGCAGCTGGGTTCTGGTAACAGGTTCACTCTTGCTTTTGTACACACTATAGATTTGGACAAATGTATAATGGCAGGTACATCCACCATGATAGCATCATTCAGAACAGTTTCACTGCCTCAAAAATCTTCTGTGCTCCACCCATTCATCCTCTCTGCTCTCTTATTTCCTGGCAACCACTGATCTTTTTAAAGGCTCCCTAGTTTTGCCTTTTTCAGGATGTCAAATGATTGAAATTATAAAGTATGTACCGTTTTCAGGTTGATTTCTTTCAGTTAGTAAAATGCATTTAGATTTCATCCAAGTCTGTTTAAGCCTTGATAGCTAATTTCTTTTTTAGCTCTGGGTAATATTCCATTGTCTGGATGTAGCACAGCTTATTTGCCTGTTCACCTACTGAAGGACATCTTGACTGCTTCCAAGTTTTGGCAATTATGAATAAAAGTGCTATAAATATCTGTGTGCAAACGTTTGTGTGGATGTAGGTTTTCAAACTTCATTGGGTAAACACCAAGGAGCCCAATTGTTGGATTATGGTAAGGATATTTTTAGTTTTGTAAGAAACTGCCAAACTATCTTTCAAAGCAGCTGTAGCATTTTGCATTCCTATCAGAAGGAATGAGAGTTCCTGTTGCTCTGGCAACAGCCTTTGGTATCGTAAGAGATGCAGATTTTAGCCATTCTGATACAATTCATTCTAATAGAATGGTAGTATCTCATTGCTTTAATGTGCAATTCTCCAATAATATAGGATTTTGAACATTTCATATGCTTATTTACTATTTGTATATCTTCTTTGGTAAGGTATCTGTTAAGGTTACGTTTTATCATTTTAAAAATCTGGTACATTTTATTATTGTTGAGTTTTAAGAGTTCTTGTGTATTTTTGTAATAGTTTTTTTTTTTTTTAATCAGATGTATCTTTTATAAATCGTTTTTTTCCTATCTGCTTAACAGGAAAAATTCTCATTCTCACTCTATTCATTAACATTCTTTTTTTAAATAAAGATTTATTTATTTATGCATACAAGAACTGGGGTAAGGCCAGAGGTGAAGGGGGTGAGAGGATTCACCAGGACAGAGTGGGGAATAGAACAGGCAGACTGACTGAATACACTGCTGAGGGGAGCAGTGGGCGAGACAGAAGAGGTATTCCTCGCCATGTGGGTTGCTCCCTGGCTGGCTGGGGGATCAAACTCCTGCTGCAGAGGCTGCAGATAGCTTTGTAGTGTTGTGCTTAACCCCTTGTGCCACCAGGGAGGCCCTATTCATTAACATTCTACTGACTGTTTTGCACATAAGTTTTTCATTTTAATGAAGTCTAGCTTCTCAATTCTGTTTACTGATAATAGGTCTCTTTAATTTTGGCCTGTTATTATAGAGAAAATAAGGGCATTTGGCTCTATTAGTGAATAATTCTCTTTAAAATTTTATTATTTTGGTGCCATGGTGGTGGGTGTAATGTGATACATACATTTTAAGAGGTATGAACCAACATCCCTAAAACACATACACTGTTGTATGATAATTATTTCTTTCAAAGGCTGTGCTTTTAGTGTTGTATCTAAAATGTCATCAAATACCAAGATCATTTACTTTTTCTCCTATATTATTTATAGGGATTTTATATCACTAGTTTCGTATTTTGCATTTTCATTTATAGTTTTACATTTTTATTTTATATTTAGGTATGTGAGTCATTCAAAGTTAATTTTGTGATGAGGGTAAGTTGTTTTTTTGTGTGCATGTTCTAGTACCATTTGTTGAAAAGACTATTTTTGTTCATTGTATTACCTTTGCTCTTTTGTCAAAGATCAGATGACTAAATTAATACAGGTCTATTTCTGGAAACCATATTCTGTTCCATTGGTCTTTGCCTATCCTTCCACCAATGCCATACAATTTGATTACTGAAGGTTTATAAAAAAGTCTTGAAGTAGTGTCAATCCTCCAACTTTGCTCTTCTTCAATACTGTGTTATTTACTCTGAACCTTTTGCTTCTCCATGTAAACTTTAGAATCTGCTTGTCGGGCCTCCCCGGTGGCGCAGCGGTTGAGCGCTGGGTTGCGAAGCTAACCGGCCTCTGCAGCGCCAGTTCGATCCCCGGCTGCTCCCCGGCCACCGGAGGAGGGTCCCACATGGCGCGCAGACCTCTCCTGCCGCCCGCTGCTCCCCTCAGCAGTGTACTTCGGTCCTTCTGCCTGCTCTGCTCCCCGCTCTGGCTCTGGTGAATTCTCTCACCCTCCTGCGCTTCTGACTGTACCCAGTGCATGTATAAACAAAACAAAACAAACAAACAAATAAATAAATAACATGCCTCTATAAAAAAAAAAAAAAAAAAAAAAAGAATCTGCTTGTCAATGTCCAGAATATTTTCTAATAAGTGTCCACAGACCCTAATGAGTTATAAAGTCTGGAAACACAAAAATAAAGATGCATATTGCCTGCTCTCAAGGCCCTTTAGTCTAGGTACTCTTAAAATACTGTTGACTAACTCATTACTTAGAAGTCAAATTTCTTTCCTATGCTTCAACTTACAACCCTGATGTCTTGTCCTAGGCTCTCAGTGCCTTTGAAGTGAGGGATGCAAACTCCAGTGCCTAAAATACACAGGAAGAACCTTGGATAGAAGAACATTGTGTGTAATTTAAGAAGAATAGGGACCATGGTGTATACTGGGGAGCACTTATCAAAAAAAAAAAAAAAGGAAACATAATGCTTTTGGAGAAGACAGACCCTGCTCTGACTCATCTTCTGATTGTAAAAGAAGACAGAAATGCAGAATTTGTTGTGAATTATTTCAATAATTAATTGTTAAATACAAACTCAAGTTCAAATTTTAAAAACGGGGACTAACCATAACAGGTGGTCCAACCCAGCCTACCGGCCACACATTTGTCACTTCCATTTCAACTACCCAAATACCTCCAACCTACTTAACAAGCTCAGACTAGTATGTTTTTTACCTTTCCAGTGTCTTCCCACCTAATCCTTTATACAAATGTTTTTGTATCTAAAACTTCAATTCCTCTCCTTTCTCACATCTCTCTACCCCTGCCTCCAGCCGGTTTTTAAAAACAATGATGACTTGTTTTTCTGTCTTGACAGATGAGGATTTCAAGATCGGTTTCCCCCTGGCCCCCTTCTATGAATTCTCTGGTTTTCTCTTTAGTTTTGTGTTCTTACAGTGAGTAACCAAAATCATGTCTTGAGCTGGGAAAAATGCCTAATGAATCAACTCACTCTGAGGACATGTGAGTTATCAGTGTTTAAAGACAATAATAAAATCAGCTCTATTTTTATAGCCCGGTGATGACTAACAGCGCTCTCGGAAAATTTGGGACCTTCAGTTAAAGTTCGGGAAAATGGGATCAAAGATGGGAAAGGTTGTCAAGAGCTCATTTTAGATACATTCTTATCTCTTAACGGTGCTGTGCACAAAATATTTCATACACTAGGAGTAGAACAGTGTCATTTCACCATCACTGTATGATTACTAAAGGTTAATATTTATGAATGTACCTATGATTCAGATATTATACTAAGCATTTTACATACATTTTTATCCTTCATTCTTCAGAATAAATGATGCCATATTTTTATCATTGGCCCCATTTATAACAACTACACCCTGGCTTTCAAGCTTTGATACTCACAAAAACATGGACAATTACATGAAAGCTTAAAAATCTCTGAGAATTGATGTCATCTACCCCCCAGTCTCTAGGCAGGATGGAATCTTACTCATTGCAGAATGTGAGGAAAAAAGAAAACAAACCCTATTTTAAAATTATTATAAAGATTCTTAATCAAGAATCCTCAGCCTCTCTCAGTTACTCCTTTCAGTATATAATTATCATCACAATCAGGAATTCTTGTATTTGATAGGCATCCTGTATATCATGGGACTTAATTTGGAATTTTATCTGGAATTTCATCTGGAATTTTGTTTTTTCCGATTGGGATTTTAAAATAGGTTATTTATTTATCCTGGGACCCTCCTTTCACAGCCACATACCACTCTCTGAACTTCCAGAAGTAGAGTTTCACGTGGGAAATAGTATGTGTATGTGCTTGCCTGTGGTTCAGAGATAAATCAGGGAAAAATTGTCCCTTTAAATCAGGATTGTCAGTCAGGGCTGGCATCAGAGTTCTGCCATTTAGTTGCCATTATCATTTATTGTAAATCAACCATGAACTGCGCAGTCAGGGTAAACAATGTCGAGGCTCCTCTCTGTGGACTACATAGGAAACTTAGCATGGCAAGTCCTGAACCTTCTGTCTTCAGGCAGCCCTTCACAAGATCTCTTGTCTGAAATCATGTTTGTGACAGCGGCAAAATTAATTGTCGCTGGCCAGGAACAGCAGTCATAAATCATAAAATGTTGTGCAAGCATTAATTAATAATTATCATTGTATTTACTAAAAAAATTTTGTTCATAGATAAGCAAACCACTTTATAGATAAGTAAACCAAAACTAATAAATGTGACATGCACAAGAAATGTGGCATGTACTTTGACATGGTCTAAGACTACATGCCCAGAATTGAGGGGAAAGTGTGTATAGATTTATGGTCTCTGATTTTTTTCTCTCTTCTATTCTATCTCTGGATAACCAGCTCTATTAATCATGCAACCTGTTTTTGAATAGTGATATCAAGGACCACTGAAAGAGTCTATTCATTAATGTAGACAGATGTCAATGAATGCAAACTTACTGTTTCTCTAGTTTCTCCAGAAAAGAACAAAAGTCTGTGGGAACCAAGGAACAATGGTGCAAAGATCTAAGAAACTTGAGCAAAATGGAAGATACTCAAAGAAAAAAGAGACATTCTAAACAAGATATTTCTTTGGTAATCAGCAAACCTGAACCAAGAATCAGTGTTTCCTGCTGGTCCAGACCTAGAACTAGATCTTCTAGAACTCAGCCAGGAAATTCAGTCCTACATAGAAAGAGCAATAGGATAGCACAAGGAGGGCAATGTAGACTTATCTCTCTCCCTAAAACCGGCATGGTAGATCCAGTCTGAGCCAGATAGATCCAGTTTGAGCTTAATATTCAAGCTTAAGAGAGACATCTCTGCTTCAAGGATAAGGCAGGGGCAGCCTTATCCTGTCTGGATAAAGTTGCTTGCATGGAGTTACCTAGGGGTACAGATTTGTTTTTATTCTACTTTTTCACATCTTAACTATCTAACCTGGCTCTCTGAATTTTTTTTCCTTCAAGCTTACTTTTAGAAATTTCATTCCCTAGCTGCTAAACTAAAGAGATTTAATTTCAGCCCAATATCTAAGGGATTAAAAGAAAAGTTTCTTTCCTTCTTCTTTTGATTCTTTTTTCAGATTTTTTATTACAAAGACACAATAGAGATAGACATCATCAAACCCCTTCTGCTGGATCACCTTTTATATGTACCTCTGGGTACAAGTTGTTCTCTGTTTCAGATCTCCTTCACCCAGGTCTGAAAAGATGTCATTGAGCCCTGACCCGTCCCTCTGAGAATCCCTGCACAACTTTTGTTGAGGGAAGTGTGATTTTCTTCATTTTTCAATTTAATAGATGCTTGCACAAAAGCTGTTATGTGCCAAGAGCTGTTTTGAAGTACTTTATAAGTATCAACGCATTTAATTCTCACAGCAACACAATGATGTTGGTACTGTTATTATGTCCATTTTATAGACAAGGAAACTGAGGCATGTCAAGGCATCATGATGCTCCAGTTGTGCGGCTTGTTGGTGTTGGAGTGGGAATTCCAGTCCAGGCAGCCTGGCTCTGGTGTCCTCCACTTTTACCCACCACTTCATGCTGAAGCTCAGACCTGTTGTTACTCACCTCCTGTATTTGCCTTAGTTATGTAGCTACTAATTTTCTTACTAATATGGGGGCGTTATAGAAATGGAATCCCCATATTTACTCAAGTAAAGTCTCTGGTGTTGATCTTCCCTTTCAGTCTACTTGCCTTATATTGAAACTACATCAGCTGTGCATTTAGCTCAGGTCTTCTATGGCTCAAGTTAGAGGGCTGCTGGGGCCTCAAAGCACACTATGGAAGTGTTTTACAAGGTTGAGGGTAGATATGACCAAACTTACTACCTTCTTTTGAACCAACACTGCAAAAGAAAGGAGAGAAACAGTTCAGCAATCAAGGGTCTTCAGTCAAGCCACACAATTTAAGATTCTTAGAATCTGGTATCATTTGTGCCACCCATGATGGGTCAGTTCCAGGCAGTCCCTGCCTTCTTAAAGACTGGAGTCTCATCTTGCCAGCAAGGAATTCAGGCAGGAATGGATGTCACCAGCTCCTTATACAGCCACAAACCATTTCTCATTGGGTTCAGAGTCATAGAATACCCACACAACCTGCCTTTCTGCCTGCGAGGGGAGGCAGGAAAGGTAATCCTTTCCATTAAGCCTGAAGGTAGCTAACAACATCTGAACTGTTCTATCTTGCTACCCTCCACCCTCAGACTTCTGTTGCTTAAGACCCTCACCAGCTTCTAGTTTCCCCAAGATCGAATCCAACTCCTTAGCATAAGGAAAATAAATGTTCTTTATAATCTGGTCCCTACTTTTCCCTTCTGTTTTGCCTCTGAACCCTTCCTACAGTCCTGTATTCTCTCTCTCCTGTCCTGTCCTCTGCTCTCATCTCTTCTCCTTCCATCCTTTCACCCCCGACCACCTCCCTCCTCCCTCCCCTTCCTCTACCCCTCCCTCCTTACTCTTCATTCACACTAGACTGCTCATAATCCCACACAACCACTGCTGTCCCTCTGAGCTCCTGGCCTTTGCTCATGATCTTCCCTTTGCCTGGAATTCCTATTCCTATAATCTGTTGACGAACTCTTCCTTGATCTCTAAGGCCCAACTGAGCTTTCCCCCAGGAAGGCAGTTCCCTAAGCCCCTTAAAACTCATTTTATTCCTGTTATTCAGCCTTATACCCCATGGTATTTTACTCTCCTGTCACAATGTCCTTACCTCCTTCTCAAAGGAAGCACTTTGTCCTGTGATCTCTGCAAAACACAGAACTAGCAAATACTAAACAGATGACAAAACAGTATCCAGCCATTGAGTTGGTGCCCATCCCAGGCAAGGGGTCTCAGTCCTCTCTCTTTGGTCAGACCCAGAACAAGGTCAAATCACTCTACAAGTATGATGTACTTAATATCACAGCTGGGATTAGAACCCAGATCATTAGGCTGTGAGTTTTTCAAGGACAAGGAGCACATCTTACTCGCACTATGACTTCAGTGACCAGTATCATGTCTGGAAAGTACTAGTGTTGAATGAATGAATGAGTACACTGGCATCAAGTTCTTTCCACTGTCTAGGAGCACATGGGACAGCAGCTCAGCAGGATTACATCATGGTTGATTTCCCCGGACAACTAAACCACACGATTGGAGACCTATGATTCAGATGAGGGTGCAAGTGACTTGCTGTCAACATTGACCAGTCAAGCTATCAATTGTCCGATGGCTTTGACTTTGTGCAGGAGGGACATCAACTACATTTGCTTCCTGAACTGATGCATTACAATGGCCAAGTTGGCATCACATACAGATGTGGCCCAGATATATTGTTACCACCATTCCACCAGAAAGAGGCTGCTGCTATTTTTAAAGTTCCCCTGGAAAGTAGAGGATATGATTTCCTGCTTATCCATTCTGATGTCACTCAAACCTCCAGGGAGGAAAGTTCCTCTTTACATCCTGCTAAAATTGCATCTACCTTATATTTGGAATGTTTCTCCCTTCAGGTCAGATGACAGCCGATAGGCCAGGCTTAGGCCCAAGTGTAGACAGTACAGCACACCCTGTGAGACTAACTGCCTGCAGCACATACACAGATACTGGTCAGCACTGCCCCTTCAGGAGCCCTCAGTGGGGCTACAGCTGAGGTGATGACAAGGCAAGCCTATTCATTTTTTCAGTACATCAAAAAGTGACTCTAGATTAGTCAGGATTTCAAATCTTAGCTTTCCACATGAGTAATTTGCTCCAAAGTCACATAACTATTCCCTTCTCTAGAACTTTTTTCTCATCTGTAAATTAGGCCTGGCAGTAATACAGGTCTCTGTATACCTAACATTAGCTATCAGTTCAATATAACTCTTATACTAGCACATGATACATAGTAAATATTACAACACACACACACACACACACACACACACACCCTTCCAGGGCTATCTAAATTTGTTCTAAAGGGTAAGTCAGAATCTGTGCTAGTACTTTTTACTTGGGGACTTACATTTTAAAATTTTGTTTTCTCTGCTCATATACTCTTAATCTCTTTGCTGATTTGTAGCCCTTGGAACCTGCCCCAGGGTCACTGCCCAAAATTTTCCAGTTTCCCCAGGGCCTCCCAAAACAAATGTCAAGTTAATTGTCTGAGCTTCACTTTTAGAAGATTATTGCAAATATGCATCTTGACTTTGGTGAAAATCAGTTGAGTTGTTTTCTTTTGACAAGATATTAGAAAGAGAGGGAGAGAGGTAATTTCAGTTTTACAAATGTAGGCAGTAAAGAGCAGTGGCTAACCATGAGTTCTTTCCACTTCTCACTACAGAGCACTGATTTAGGACAGAGACCTGAGCTTGGGAGCATGGGAGGCCCAAGCACCATAGAAAACCATTCCAAAATCAAGGAAGCATTTTGTCAAGTACCTCAAATGATGAAAACCTAATGGAAATTAATTGAAAAAAATCTTGGTACTCTAGTGATTTTTGAGCAATGAGACTGAGGAATTAAGGGCCTTAGGGAAGAAAATCAAGTCCTAGAGCACAGAGCAGGGGATGGGGGACAGCGATTTAACAGAGAAAGTTCCATCATTGCAGGATCTGGAAGTAGAGCAATCTTTCTGGGGCATGGCAGCAACACGCCCCCTACCTCCAGCAAGTGTATTCTCTGCTCCCGGGAAAGGAGGTGCTGAAGATGGCCACCACCAGATCTCCAATGACAGGAGGGCACATCCTTGCATTTTTCATGCTGAAATAATTGCCAAGGTTTTCATTCCATGTTCCGGTGCATGCTCGATGGATACTTTGTCAACTATAATAGCTTTGGGTAGAGTGACATGCCAGCTTTTCTCAATCTGAGAATCCAGTTAAGTGAAGATTTTCTACCCAGAAAATGAAAAACCAAGGTCAGTGGCATCCTTTACTCTTTAAAACAACATTAAGAAAATGTTTATTCTGTATTAACCATAACCTTTCTAAGTTAGGCAATGATTGACTTGCCACATGCTCCTAACACATAAAAACAATAAAGCAACCCAGCCTGGGCTCTGACTCTCCAACTAGCCCGTGATATCTTTGCTAGCAGAACACTGCTACCTTCTAGCTTCGGAATGGCAGTTGTAGGACTCCATTACTCTATGGTGGAGGTAAAAGAGGTGCAAAAGGAGATAATGTGGGATGTTTGCATCTCTTCCTTGCTAAACAAAGGTTGACTATGCAGTCTCTGAAGTACTTGGTCACCACTCCAGGTACAATGACTTTGAAGGGGTATTTCAGACTAGAGCTACTTACTCAAGAGTGTAGCAGCCTCTGTGGAGTGTGTAGTTCAGAGGGTGCTAAGCAGATACTCAGAGAAGATCACTGACTTAGTCATTCTGTTTGGCTTGTTTTCTGTAATTCTCCCCATCAGAAAACTTGTGTCAACACAAAGGAGGAGTGTGTTTGTCTCTGTTGGCCCAACTGTTAGCATGGTTGTTGCTGCAGGTTTTGAATCCCTCCTACCTCTTCCGAGGGACAGATTCAGACTGGGGGAGTAACTTTGACAAGTTGGGAAAGAGATGGGGGAGTAAGCTGGCTCCTTAGAGCAAGGCAATCTGGCAAAAATGTTGGCTCCATTAGGACACATGTAGGGGACTTGGCCCACAAATCTGCCCTAATTTCAATGTTGCCAAAGATGCTTAGTGGAGTAATTAAAATATAGGTTTGTCTAACAACTCAGACTTTTCCAAAATTTCTTCTCATTCAGCGCTCCATTTATATACAAATCAGCCTAGGACTGCAATTATTCCCATGTTCCAGATAAAGACATGGATTTCAGAGAAGTTAAGTGACTTCTTCAAAATCACACAGTAATTTGTTAGGAACTGAAGTCTCTTGCCAATAAATTTGTGTCTCTTTTTTAATGCTTTTATCCACAACACTTAACACAGGGTGAGGCTCACAGAAATCTGTTGAATAATTGACTACGAACTAAAAGTCAGACATCTCTCTGCTGCTAGAGCTGCCAGATTAAGCAAATAAAAGCATAGGAGTTTCTCATAAACGTGAATTTCAGATAAACAAAGAATCTAATTTAGTATAATTATGTCCCAAATATATCATGGAAAATCTTTCCTTTCTTCTCTTCCTTTCTCTCCCCCACCACCTATAATTTGTTTACTTTCCCCTTTACCTCAATGGGACATTATCAATGTCTTCTTATGTGTAACGCTTATTGTTAAGAACCAAAATTCAGTAAAAACTAAAAAACACGATTTTTTAGCTTTTAACTCATTAAATATCTTAATGAAATATCTCCAAATTATTCTGAGTCATATGCAAACAAAATATACCCAACTTGTTTCAAAAAGGTTCCCTTAACCTAATGAATCTTAGGTTGATTTACAAAGCAATTCTTTGACAGATCATATGTTCCTAAAAGTTGACTCATGACCAGCAAAGAGTAGGTGTGTCTTCTGCCATGCTAAATTATTATTCTGTATTAAATATTAGCTTTTTCACAAAATTTTATAGTGGAATTTTTCTGTGTGTATTAAAATATTTCTAACCTTTCACACTACAGCTAATATGTTTAATAACCTTTGTACTTTAATTTTAGATTTGTTAAAAAGTTGCAAGGATAGGACAGACTTCCCCCAAAGACCCTCCACTCAGTTTGACTCACTGTTAATATCTTACATGACCATAGTATATCTGTCAAATAAGAAACCAGTGTTACTACTAATTGATTTTCACACTATTCAAATTTTGTTAGTTTTTCAAGTAATGTTCTTTTTCTGTTCTAGGATCCCATCCAAGATACATCTAGTTGTCATGACTCCTTAGTTTCCTCTGGCCTATGAAAATTTCTCAGACTTTTCTTATTTTTCATGACCTTGAGAGTTCAGAGAGTGCTAGCCAAGAGTCTTGTAGAATGTCCCTCAATCTGAGTTTCTCATGGTTAGACTGAGGTTATGGGTTTGGGAGAAACAGTACAGAGGAGGAGACCTTCTCATCACTGCATACCTGGGGCATAATCTATCAACACGACTTATCACTGCTGATGTTGAACTTAATCACCTGATTAATTTAGGTTTTACAGGTTCTCTGTACTAAAGCTAACTTTCCTTCCTTTCCAAGCTCTATTCTTTGGACGTCAGTCAGTAAGAGCAGTTCACAATCAAGGGCAGGAATAGGGGACACTAAATTCTTCCTGAAGGAGGGAGTGTCTAAAGAGATTACTTAGAATAAGTAAAGAACTTGTGTCTTCTATCACCCACTTATTTATTTATCCAATAATTTATTTATATCAGTATGGACTCATGGATATTTACTGGATATTTTGGGTTTATAACCCAATATCATTATTTTGTTGCTCATATTGGTCCGTCTTTGGATATAAGACATTCTTTCTGTTGATTCCTACATAGGATCATTTCAAATACTCCCATCACTGTGGTTTATTAACACTTCCTTACTTTCTAGAACTACATGATATTTCAGGCTACAGCTATCCTTTTAAATGTTGGAACACTGAAGTTTGTTTGAAAAAGTTATAACATTATAATTAATTTCAAATATATTTCTACTCTATTAACTTAGTAATTTAGCAATGGCATTCTCCATGTATAATTTGTATTCATGTAATAATTAAAAGTTTATTATACATATAACCATACTTTTTAAATGAATTTACAGCAATGTTTGCAACCATGTCAGATGTTTCACTTTCAAGAGAATGAACTTTAAAAAGCTGTAGCTAACTTTCATGAATTGATGAAAAAAAACATATTGGAATTAAGTGATTTTGTTTGAAGTACTATTCACATTTATACAGAATTGAATCATTTAACTGTCAAGTTCTCATTCTGCTAATGAAGTGAGTTCATAATAGCTTACCCTCTTTTCTCATGTATACACAAGAAAAGTAAAATCAAAAGTGAGCATATCCAGGACCTCCCTGGTGGTGCAAGGAGTTAGGCGTCAGTACTGTGAGGCTGCCCACAGCTACTGTAGCATGAGTTCAATCCTTAGGCAGGGAGCTACCCACATGGTGCAGCAGACCTCTCCTGCCTGACCCGTTGCTCCCCTTCAGCAGTGTATTTCAGTAGATCTGCCTGTTCTGCTCCCCACTCTGTCTCTGGTGAATCCTCTCACTCCCCGCACCTCTGGCCTATACCCCAGCTCTTGTAGCATAGATAAATGGATATTTTTTAAAAAGTGAGCATATCCATAGCATAATGGAATACAGAGGTTTTGCTAAACCTTTCCCCTAATACAACTAGGAAAAATGAAATCCTGCTCACAGGAAATTTCATCAGTTCATCACTGGCAATAGTGGACTGGCACACAAATAATTTGAATTGAAGTCAGTGGTTTGCTGTTAGTTGGGGGCAGGGATGTCATGGAACTGGAAGAAACAAAAGGAGTTGCAGCCACGGTGGCAACCATTCCAATCAACTTAACAAGCTGGGAACTGTACACATCAGTGCATTGCACGAACTGTTGCAGTGAATATTTTCAGTGACTCTTTTCATAGAGGGTGGAGTGCAGACTTACAACCACATGCTTTCTGGGACCATTGAATACATTGTGGAGAATCTGGCTACCAGCAGTGTGAGCATGGCAAGGAAAGAGGGCCCTGGAATGTGGGCTCCAATAGGAGGTGAACAGAGCTTGCTCTGGAGAAAGGACAGAAGAGGCAGTACCTGGAATAGCCTTCCCACCACATCAAGACTGAGACTAAATCTATAGACTCCAAATTTCCCATCCATTCCTCACCTGCCACCAAGTTAAATAAGGAAGATAAACAAAACTCCAGCCACAGTACCCCAAGTGGGAAAAATCAAATAAGGCAGCACACATGCCTAGGAAACAAGGAACATCTGAACACAAGATGAAAAACTGAAAGAGAAGTTCAGAGACCTATATGAAGGAAACAGAATTCAAGGACCAAACAAAAATATTTTAGAATAACTACCATCCACAAACTCAATAAAATCTTCAAAGGACAATCAAACACAGAAAGGCAGGGTAAGATGTAGGAAAAGAAACACAGGACCAAAGAGAATTTTTCACTATAGAGATAAAAGATATTCAAAATAACATAAAAAGAGATACTGAATATAATGAGAACAAATATGGAAAGCATATTAAGTAGTTTTAAACTGAATTTTCTTTCCAGAAGAATCTTAGAAAATTGAAGACACAATGTTACTAATGAACCAAGTGGAAGGAGAGAAACAAGATTTAGGAAAACGAAGAAACTCTATGAGAAATTTCAGACTCTAGTAGAAAAGAAAACAGGGATGATGGGTGTTCCAAAAGGTGGAGAAAGAGGGTAGAGCAGAGATTCTATTCAAAGAAATAATAGCTGAGAACTTCTGAAAGTTAAGAAAAGGATTCATTATGGATATTAAAGAAGGTAAAAGAATATCCAAATTTCTAAAGGGAGAATGACTTTCACCAGGACACATCATTGTCAAATTATCAAAAGTCAAAGATAAAAAAAAAAATGTTAAAGGCTGTTAGAGTAAAAAAAGAGTGTAACATACAAAGGTTCCTAGTTGAGAATTTCATCAAATATCTTAGCAGACACACTCACAGCTAGAAGAAAATGCAGTCATATTTACAATTCTAAAAGATAAAAATTGGCAGCCAAGAATATGCTCTCCTGAAAAATTATCTTTCAAATATGATGGAGAAATAAAGGCTTTCCAAAACAACAATAGTTAATGGAGTTTACTACCACCAGACCTGCTCTAAAGAAACGTTGAAGGGAAATCTTCTCTATGAAAAGAAAACAAAACATTGAGCACATTCCACTTCTAGATAATTAACCAACGAATATGAAAACAGCTATGCCAACAACGTATGCACCACTATGTTCCCAGCAGCAATCTTCATCATAGCCAAATCATGGAACCAACCCCAATGTCCATTAACATGACTGGAAAGAAAACTTATGGCATAATACTCAATGGAATACTATTCATCTATTTAAAAAGATGAAATAGTGCCTTTGAGGACAAAACTGATGGATCTTGAAGTGATTATGCTAAGCGAAATAAGTCAGAAAGTGAAAAACAGTAGGTAGATGGTTTTACTCATTTGAAGAATATAAATAACCAAAGAAAACAAACAGCAAAAAACAGCAACCAAAGAAAACACAGCAAAAATAAATCTTAGACACTGTGAAAGATACTGGTTACCAGAGGGATGAGGGTGATAGTGGAAGCAGGGAATAGGGGAGGAAAATGATAGAGTACTGGCACTGGAAATTTGCTGCAAGATGAGGGAAGCATTTATCAAAAATGATATAATTATGTAAACAATTGAATGATCAATAAAATTTGAAACAAAAGTGAGCAAAATGAATTGGGAACAGTACATTTGATCTAAATGAAAAGTTATTCTACATCAATGATATCTAAATACCATAACTGTGCATGCTAAATTGTCACTTTAGACACATTCTTCCTAAAAATACCCAGTTACTTTCAAGAGATACTGATCATTCTTCTGCAAAGCTGTATTGTCTAGTTTTCGCATGAGTGATGACAGCAGTACAGCCCTAGTGCGTGTGGCTAATGTTGCCCCATAATGGTGGAAACTGTGCAAGTTTCATGTTTGCTGTCAAATTTCATGAAAAATGGAAATTCAATACCTGATTTTTCTTTAAACTTATTTTTTTGCTTTATTGATTCTGAAAGTTTCCTTGCAAAATAAATAGCTATGAAACAATAAAACAAAAAATAGGTGTGTTTATCATATAATAAATGAAATAGACTATTGTAGTAAGAACACTGAGTACTCTGTATGCTTTCCAGCAACTGGTCAGAATCTATTTCTTCCAAATGTCTTATGTACACATAACCTGCAAATTTCCACCATTTCTACTGACCTCCAGCAACCTGTGGCCTCTCAGCTTCCTATTGCTCATGATACAGTCCACAAAACTAATTGGTTACAGCAAGTGTCTGGCATGGGTATCACTGCTGAATCCTTCTCCCTCTGCTACCTGAGAACTGAGGAAGGGCCTGCTCCAAGTTGTAACATCCAAGCATTTTATTAGAGAACACCCAACAGGTTCTCACTTAAAGAAAGATGTCTAGGGCCTCCCTGGTGGCGCAGGGGTTAAGACGCAATCTATGAAGCAATCTGCAGCCACTGCAGCACAAGTTCAATTCCCAGCCTGCCAGGGAGAACTCTCCTGTCTTTTTTTTTTTTTTAATGTAATTTTTTTTTATAATAAATTTTATTTTTATATTCCCCATACAATTGCAACCCCCCCATTCTGATCCCAATCCCTCCCTTCCCGCCCCCACCCCCTCAAAAGTGTCTCTGTTTCATAGTTTTTTGTTGATTTTGATTTTCACTTTCTTATAGTTATTCACTTTCCTGGTCCCTTATTTAAGTTTTCTAGATTCCTGCTATGAGTGAGACCATCCGGTATTTTTCTTTTTCTTTTTGGCTTATTTCGCTGAGCATGATCCCTTCCTGTCTTGACCGCTGCTCCCCTCAGCAGTGTACTTCGGTCCGTCTGCCTGTTTTGTTCCCTGCTCTGTCTCTGGTGAATCCTCTCAACACCTGCCCCCACCCCGCATCTCTGGCCTGTACCCCAATCCTTATATAAAAATAAATAAATCTTTTTAAAAAAAAAGATGTCCATTATGTTACATGTGGAAAATCAGGAAAATAGAGATTGATTAGCTGTTCACTTTGAAAGGTGCTCGTGTATTACATCATGTTTCACACACTGTGAACATGGACAGGAAGGAAGCTAGAAGTTCAAAATAGAGCTCAACCAAACCCCTTCTGACTTATTTTAATGCAACACCTAATGATATTTTGTCATAAGATGAAATGATTCATAACAAATGCCAAACAGGATAACACAGTAGGACAGTTAATATAATCTGAAACTGTTCTAGCCAAACTAGGACATTTGGTCAACTTAATTAAAAAAATCATTGTGTAGCTCTCTTTGATTCCAAGGTTTTGGGTAAGGTTCACTAGCAATTATCTCCTTCAGAATTCTGGGAATCCTGCTTAACAAACATACACTCTGGTGGAGTTTCTCTATCAATTATCTGGCACCTGGTACCTTGCTCAGTACCTTGCTCATTTCCAGCCATGCTAGGCTCCTAGAAGGAGACATCCAGGGGGCTTTCTGGCAAAAGGCTTCCAATATGACAAGTATTCTGTCACAAACCATATGAGCTGGGCTGGACAGCACAGAGATCTTGAAGATTTCTTACTGTGAGCATTCTCCTTTATGACAGGATTTAGCTGGTCTTAGCAAGACTTAGTCTCTTTTCTCCAGAGTCTCACTTAACATTTTAGGGTTAAGGATGCTTCCCCTTGAAGATTTCCTAAGTCTACATTTAACAAGGAGAAAGATAAAGAGGAAAGTGAAATGAGTTTTACAAATCCTTTTTACCATACGCGAATGATAAGGCTCTATTCCTACGTCAGCCTCACTGAGTGCACATACGTAAGATTGCCATTCCATCTGCTTTGAATATATTTCAGAACTAGGTCCCAGTTAGATAAAGGCCAATGTGCATGTACTGAGGGCAGAGAACAGTACATAACACAATAATACTCATGAAATCATTTAACAAGTTATTGAGCACTTATATGGCAACTTTTGGGCAACTTCTTGGAGATAATGGATATTAAACACACAATTCTTCACCTCATAGAGGTCATGGTCTAAATTAGAATCTTCTGACTACATCAGAAGACTGAAAACTAGCCTGGCTAAGTGTAATCACAATGCCATGCATATTTTCAGGTGTCTCTGGCACTAAATCTGAATGGGAGCCTAGCAAAACCACCAGCTGCACACTTACCATACTCAGACTCTTGGTTCTGACCCAAATATAGCCTGGGAATGGTTGTCCACCATCAGAAGTGCACTGATGTAGCAGGGTGTCCTGGTTTACAGATGGTGCTTGGTGGTTAAGAGAAATCATGAATTTTGGCTCTATGATATTTGCTTTCTTGATCACATATGATAAATTATGACAACCAGCTGAATCTTTTGACAGACATAAATAATGGTAAGAGATCTATATTTTTGCTTGTGTAATTTCCTTTCATTTTCATCACTATGCTTCTTTTGGTTTTGGCCTTATAGTGGCTTGCTGCTGGCTCACATCAGGTTTCATTAAGGGTTTGCATTGGGAATTATTCCTTCCCCCAACTAAGAAAATTAAACTCTCCTCTCAGGATGCATGGGTATAGAAGAATGTATTCTGCACATGTGATTTGGCCACATCCTATGTAAAAAGTGTTGTTCTGCATGTGTGTATGGATTGTTGCCTAGTTGTGGGTCTCTTTTGTTGGGTTCCACTATTTCTCTTGGCTGGGCAGGACTCTGGGGAGGATGTGGGACTGTGATGTCAGGCTGAGGACATGTTACCTGGTGCTCTTTTGACTCTTCCTCCAAGATACTCTCCCACCTTTGAACACCACAAGGGAGCTACCCCAGACCTTGGCCATGCTCACCCTCCTGCCCTAGAGCATCCCACTACAGAGAGATCAACCTCTTTCTCTCCCTACACTTCATACTATAGTCTTCTCCCTGTGCTTGCAAGTGCTGGCCTCTTCAATGAGTCTAGCTCCCAGAAACAACGGTGTGGAAATCTTGCCAAATAATTCTCACGAAGCCACAAACAGAAAACCTGCTGAATACAAGAATGGAAGGAAATAAATGAGAAATCATGGGGAGGGTGGGGACAATTAAAACCCCAAAACTACCCCAAGCCATAATCCAGAATGATTGAAGACTGGGAAACAGAACGGTCTTTTCCATCCAACTTCCTCCCTCCCTCCTTCCTCTTCCTTTTTTTCAGTCTCCCAGAGGCCATCTCACCATGGCGAGCTGATCTCCATGACACCTGCTTCCCATATGTCTGGGCTGGATCTCAGGGCTTGACCACGGTCCTGTGCTGGGCCCTTCCTTCAGTTGGACCCTATCTTGCCAGAGCCTCCAGGCCAGTTTGGTGGCTGAAATCTTTGCCTCATCCAGTGTTTCTTTGTGTCTTCGCTCATGAACACTTGCTTTCTCTAGGACAGTCATCCTGCCTACCCCCTTACTAACATTCTGGCTCCTGAAGGCATTTGAGTTGAGACCAGTAACTCAACTCTTTCTACTAGGAGAAGGACTGTCGGGTGAGCCAGTGAGCTATTGGACCACCTAATAGACCAGTACCTAATGGAGGCTGTTCCTAATTGGATGTCAATTGGATGGAGGGGCCTCTAAATGCCTCAGTATCTAAATTTTGTCTTTCAGGCACTACCTGCGGTCAAATTCTGGTTCTACCACCAACTGCATGACCTTGAGCAAGTTCACTTAATCCTTTTGAAGAAACTTCATCATGCATGGAATGGGGATACTAATCATTCTTACTTGAGATGGTTGTTGGGGGAATTAGATGAAATATGGCAAGTGAAAGCCACTGCCTGGTATATAATAAGCTCTCAGTAAATGTTATTTATGTCTTCCTTGCTTTCCTTTCCTAATTTGCTGAGCAAAGACTGACTCATTAGCAGTACAGATTTTATGGAGTGATTTCAGGGTTCATAAAACAGAATGACCTGAATACCTTGTTAAGTATGGATATTCTAGTAGAGCTTTCTACCCAGCCTAATGCCTTCTCTCCTCTTAATCTCATTCACCCACAGGCTTCCTGTGGCACTTCTTCACACTGCCATTAAGGCCTTTTCTGAGACAAGATTTCCATCAGCAGCAGGGGAGAAAAGGGTTGTAATGATTTCCTGGGGCTGCTATAACAAATTGCCACAAGCTGGGTGGCTTTAGAGCAACAGAAATATATTCCATCACATTTTGAAGACTTGAAATTCAAAATCAAAGTGTTGGCATGACCAGCTTTCTCAGAAATGCTCTGGGAGAGGATTTCTCCTTGCCTCTTCCTAGCTTCTGAGGGATGCTGGCAATCCTTGGAGTGTCTTGGCTCATTAGTGTTAGTTATTCTTTATTTTTGACTCTCAACTCTTTGTGGACAGTTATGAAAACTGGGATCCTGCAGATTTGTTTGGATTGGGATAATTTTGTCCATTTTCCCAATGCCAACTGTGCATTTACCCATTAGGAAATGGGCAAGAATAAAATTGTAGGGTTTCTATTCTGTAGAATTGATGGCAAAATTGACCTGTTGCTTTGGGGATGACTATCTTAATACCAGACATAGTGGGTTCTCCCAACTTATTTTTCAGTCTGATTCAATCTTTGACTCACTGTATGGTGTTGCCTAACAACTGAAACCGGGCCCTGACTACCTCTCTTTGTATTCCTACATTTTCTCTCCCTTTCCTCTTCCAGTTGAATATTCACCTTATTCTAAACACTCAGAGTTGGAAATCATGGCAAGATCCCTTTTATCTGCCAAGAGTATGGGTAATTGCTGCGACCAGTAAGGCCAGGTGTTCCAAACCTGATAAGAAAACATATGCACTACCTGACATTGCCCAAGGGGGAAAGTAAGAATGACTTTCTGTCTCCCATGCTGTCCACTTAGGGTTCTAGTGGTCAGCTCACTACCAGTGGAATGCAGGAAGACTGGTAAAATGCTGTAAGCCACAAGGGTTGATAGTGGCAGGAGAAATAGTGCTTTAATTCTGGCAACATAGCTGTTCCTTCTACCCAAGGGTTCCATTTTCTATCATTTTATCTGCTGGACATTAAGTGGAGATTGGGATTGCAACCCACAAGATACTTTTCTTCCCCCTGTATCCCCCCCTTAACCATATTCTTCTTTCTCTAATACCTGTTTTTAAGAAAGGCATTTCAAAAAGAATTATCTAGCTTAATTCACATATGTGAATGGTTTACATGAATGAATGTTTCCCCTGAACTCTACCATTCTTCATTAACACTCTGACTTCCTCTTTGAGATACTTTCCTTTCTGAGAGTCTCTCAGAGTTGAGTGGACTTGTCTTTGACCTTAACCTCTGGGTATCAACTGAAGATAGTCCTCACATGACCTTTTCCGAGCCTAACTGATCAGATTAGGCAAGAAGCTATAATCCATCATCTCCATGGTTGGTTTTCCAGCTGTCATAGGAAAGCCTATGACATTAATCCTTCAGTTCCCAAGAAGGTGGTTCTTCCTGCCCTACCATTCACTCAGCATGACTGAATAGGACCTGTTGGCTACATGTCCTTGAAAGCATAATGCTGCAAAGTCTGGGTCAGGACAGATGTGAACCTCTTCATTTCCATGTTGACCAATTCTCTTAATACAATTCGTCCAGAGCGGAGACAAGCTGCTATTGCAACTGCAGGCTTTCCAATGTCCCTACAGTACATAAGGATGCCTCATGTCAGCCTTCCAGCATTTTCTAATTCAGTTGGGTTCAAAATAATTACATGTAGCCACAATATGATAACATTTTCTTCTCTTCACTTCCTTTCTCCTCACTCTACCATTTCCTCTATTCTTTACTAGCTTGCAGTATAGGCTTCATGAAGTCTTCATATTTAGTCCATCTTCAACTCTGACAAGTTCTGGTGCTTCTGAGTTGAAAATGCAGTGCATTACTTGCTAGAGAGGATGAGACTGAACACATTTTAGTATCAATCACATGCTGGGTAGCCATCAAGAAGAACTTTCTGTCCTTTGCCCTAGCATTTTGTGCATTTTGGTACAGTGCTTCCTAAAAGAGGGTGCTTGATATCACATAAGATGTATTCAGAAGTCTGGGATGATGGGAGTTATAGAAGCAATAGGGAGGAAAAATGGGTGAATTTACAAAACTTGTACATCCTCTAAATCCTCTGTAATAACTATAATTGCTTTTTAATTTTGCAGGTCTGTGAAGATGGTCACTCTAACTCTTCTAGGTTGATGACCTTTTGGTATTCCAGAAAGCTTGAACCCAGCTCAACTGGGATGAGAGTTCTAAGTCACATGCTGATTGACTATCAAAACCTGTAACAATTCAAGTATGCTTTTTGGTTTTCCATATCATTTGAGCATGTTGACATGAGAGGGCCAGGTGTTTCTGTCACAGTTCCATACTCTTTCCCCTGCCCAGACTTCTCCTCTGCTTCCCATGGAAGGAAAATATAAATTGCCAGCCTTTCCATCAGTAGAAAGTCTACTGTCACCACATTCAGGTCTGTGCGCGTGCACATAGCCATATTCACCAGTGAATGAGCTCAGCTGGACATAGTATTTTTAAATAAATAGAATTATAATTCCATGGCTTTATTTCTACTTTTCTGTATGGAAACCAGCTGATACCCATGCTGATGGGATTCCCTGTGCTTGTGTAGGAAGGAGTCGGACTGATGGGATTTCAAATGTTCTCATGCCAACTTCAGGAACAATGAGCAGTCTTTCTAATCCTCCAGCTGTAAATTGACTGGCATTTTCTTAGCCTAAAGCACTATCTTTTATTATAGTCACTTTTGAGGTCTCCTTGAGAAAATTATGAATTAAGCAGGTTTGGTGGATCTATACATACAGAAAGTATTTTAAACTAGAAAGTTACAATTTGGGGAAGTTATAAGTAGTATTTATTTTCTAGAGTAGAAAAAGCAATTTGATCATAGATCCCAAATGCCCTCGCTGATTTGTTGTAGCAGAAACACATTTTGTAAGTCTAATTTTTCAGACATTAGTGGTATTACCTTCTATTCCAGATTTCCTGCCTTCTATACCAGTAAGATATCACAGTGCTGATGCTTTCAACTGATGTTAAAAATCCTAATCAGTAATATCATCTGGATGTATCTTTAAATAGTGCTGGTCTCCAAACATTTATTTATCTAATTTTTCAGAAATGGAGACCTTTTGATCCAAGTAGTTTCTTGCAGTGGGCCAATAAACTACAGGCAGGGATGTCTTCCATGCTCTTCTGACGCAAAAGGAGAGACCATGATAGGGAGGTAGCAAGGTAGACTCTCAACCTGGCTTAACTGTGGGATAATTTAAGATAAAATAATAAGGCAGTACTTGACAAATATACTGTGGATCTCTGTTATTGTGCTCAGATCCAAGTCTTGGGGTGGCGGGTGTAGTTGTGGGGAGCCAGAGACTTTCCTGTGAAGGAAATGGACATTCCTATAGAATGATTTATCATTTTTGCTTTACTTGCACTACTGGTTCCTTGGGAAAACACTTCCTGTATCCCAGTTAGAGAGAATCAGGAACCAGAATCAGGGCAGCCACAATGAGGCCCAGCCAGGCCATAATCATATGGCCGGTTATTTCATGAGCTAACGTCCTACTCCTGCCATACCCTTAGCCTCGACTGAAGAAAAAATATATATCAATTATGCACTGAAATAAAATTGGGTTCTTCTGGCTATGATTTGCTTGACACAAAAAATGTTGAGCTTGTGTCAGATAGCAAACCCAGACTTGCTTCCAGCAAACTTTCCCTATGCCTAGCAGGACTCCAAACAGTGCCCAACTGTGAAAAGTAACTTAGAGATGTCCTTCTGTCCAAAAGTACCTCCATTACCATCAGAGAGAGGTTTTTATGGAAAGAAATGATGAGCAAGACTAGATTTTACTCAGTCTTTTGAAAATATCTGATCATCCCCGCAAAAGGAGTGGAGTCAAAATGTTAACACACCTGCATTTTACAAAAGATATGCATCCCCCACCCCATGCCCTCAATCTAGACACAAGGCATGTCCTTTATATATCTTGAAACCAGGAAACATCATTTCTTCTATCCCCCTGCCTTCGAATGAGACAGCTAGTGGGTGAGACAGTAAGAAAGTGGGGGCAATGAAGACAGACATCAAGGATGTATCAGATGCATTGATATTGGTAGCGAAAGATTTGAGCGGTGGTAGTAATCACCACACATCTCTGCAGATAACTGAGCCAGCTGCTCCAATGTGGGAGGGAGCTGGGTCTCATTCATCTTGCTCTCTTTCATAGCACCTAACACAGGGTATTGTATGTTGTTTAAACAGCTGCTCAATAAATGTTGATTGGAGCAGAGGTGGCAGTTTGGTGAGCAGGTGGGTGGGGTACTGGGAGAAGAGTACCGGTGAGTCGTCAGACATGCTTAGAGCAGGAGGATCAGTAGCGCTATTCTAGTTCCTCCCCTGTGATGCATGCACAGCAAGAGTGTTTGAATTATTTCAGAAATGGGTTCTTACCCCTTTCATTCAGACTCTCACTGGAGATCTATTCTCTGCTGCTCCCTCATCCCATCTTCGTAGAAGGCACTCTCAGGACTGGATAAAGAACCCAGCAAAGCTTGGAAAGATGGTGAGACCCACTGGCCTCAGTACCTTATGGATTCAGAGATGTTCTCATCATCCATTTTTCCTTCATAGTTAGGATCTTCCAACCAAGTATAATTGGTCCTTGAAAAGCAAAGGGGTTAGGGAAGCTGACCCCCATATTGTCAAAGATCCATGTATAACTTTTAACTACTCCAAATGTAACTACTAATAGCCTGCTATTTACCAGACAGCTTACCTAACCCATCACATTTGTTTATATTTCTCTTAACTGAATGGCACTAGTCACAGTAAGATCTATGTTTGCGCCACACATTCTGAGTCATTTGAACTTTTATATATTTGTACATATTTTGTGGTATTAAATGGTCAAATAGACTATTATCTACATTTATTATACATCCATGACATGTTTTAAGAAAAAAGTATTAAGAAAAATCTTTTCACTACTTCTAAACTACATGGTTCATCTGTGAGTTTTTTCAAATGGTCACAAATCTCCAAAAAATTTGCCAACATACTTGTTGAAAAAAGTCTGCATATAAGTAGAGCTGCACAGTTCAAACCCATGTTATTCAAAGGGGTGGGGGCAAGAGGAAGAAGAGAAGAGAAGGAAGGGGGGTGCTAAAAACACATCAAATACCCGAAGTCTGAAATTCAGCCCCCCAACCTCCACTCCTTACATGTTCCCAGAGCAGGTCTGGGTTATGAGTCGACATTTTAAGGCATCTCTTAGTGGGCCTGTGTAAAAGCTATGTCCATTCCTCATTCTCTTTATGAGGTACCTTAATTTTTACTATTAACACTTCCCATGTATGCTCCAATATTCACAACACAACCCAGAAGGCCAGTGCAACCAGAACTTTCTGATGCACCTATCCTTCCATTTCAACCCTTGGGACAGTATTTCACTCATCAGGATGCCAAAAAGCAGGACTACTGGTGAGCAACAGCAAACATCTTTAGTTCTTGTTGAAGTAATAAATAAATAAACTAGATATTCAATTTCCCCACCCCCACCCATTCTCATGCCAAGCTTTCCTGCTCAAACCCTATATTGAGCCACAAATTCCCTCCTCCCCAATATCCTATTCCAAATCAGTCCTTCAGTAGCTCTTCCCATCTTCAAGGTCCTTTATATCTCCCTACCAAAACTTTCACATCAGTCTAGATGATATTCAGTTCTCCTGCTCCTGAAGTTTTCCACATCTGTCTGTCCCCAAGGAGTATTCTCTTCTTGCTCCTATTCACTTGTCATTGCTGATCCTCCATCAGCACATCAGTACTCAATCACCCACAGCCTGCCCCTATTAAACCTGTTGTATGCTTATAATCAACCCAGCTTTTCTAAACACAATCACAAGCTCCCTGGAGGCAATGTATAAAGTCTGAATTCAATCTAAAATGCTTAATAGCTAGCATTACCCATCCCCTGGCACATGAGCAATAAATCCACCTGAAATAGGTTGCCTGTTTTCTTGTGCAGAGGATGACCCAACCAGCTCATGGAAATTAATGTCAATTTGAACCAACTTGGTTAAAACACATGTGTACGGCCATTGATTGCCTGTCTAAAGATGGCCTTTTGGAAGGGACTGAGTGCCTCCAGGTAGCCTGTTGTAGACCCTCCTTCAGCACCAAGGGAGGAGAGTCATAGTCTGTGGCCCTGCCTGCACAGAATGTAGGGAAAATGGACAAATAGGAAATTGTCAAGATGTGAGGATCAAGTAACTTCCTGACAGGAGAAGAAGCAATGAAAATTAGTACAGACGTCTGGAAAGGCATTGGCAATAGCAGTTAAAATTTAAAATATGGATGACTCCTCCCCTATTTCATGTCTCTGTCTTTCTAGAAATAAACTAACATAAACACAGCCCCATTAATTAGAAACAACTGAAACTCAAGGACAGGATCAATGCTAAATAAATCACGGACTATCCATTTGGTAGAATGAGTGTAGCTTTTTCTTTAAAAGTACATAGAGCTTTAGGGCCTCCCTGGTGGTGTAGGGGTAAAAGTCTCAGTGCTCTTAAGCTATCGCCAGCCACTGCAGCATGAATTCAATCCCCAGCCAGGTAGCTAACCCACATGTGGTGGAGAAGACCTCTCCTGTCTCGCCCACTATTCCCCTCAGCAGTGTATTTTAGTAGATCTGACTGTTCTGTTCCCCACTCTGTCTCTGGTGAATCCTCTCACATCCCCCATACCTCTGGCCAGTTGTATGCATAAATAAATAAATCTTAAAAAAAAGATATAGAGCTTTATGAAAACAGGGTGAAATCTCAAAGGAAATTTAAATGAAAAAAAAAAACTATTTTAGAACATTGCATACAGCATGGTATATTTTTTTTCCTTTTTTTTAAATAATAAATTTTATTTTTATATTCCCCCATACAATTGCAAACCCCCCATTCTGACCCCAATCCCTCCCCTCCCGCCCCCCACCCCCAAAAAGTGTCTCTGATTCATAGTTTTTTGTTGATTTTGATTTTCACTTTCTTATAGTTATTCATTTTCCTGGTCCCTTATTTAAGTTTTCTAGATTCCTGCTATGAGTGAGACCATCTGGTATTTTTCTTTTTCTTTTTGGGTTATTTCGCTGAGCATGATCCCTTCCAGCGCCATCCATGTTGCTGCAAATTGCATGTGTTTATCTTTTTTGGATGCTGAGTAATATTCCATGGTGTATATGGACCACATCTTCTTGATCCAGTCATCTATTTTTGGGCATTTGGGCTGTTTCCAAAGCTTAGCTATTGTAGACAGTGCTGCTATAAACATAGGGGTGCAGGTGTCCTTTGGAATGGATGTTTCTGTGTCCTTTGGGTAAATACCTAGGAGTGGAATTGCTGGATCATATGGAAGCTCTATGTTTAGTAGG
Source organism: Talpa occidentalis (assembly GCF_014898055.3). NCBI lineage: Eukaryota > Metazoa > Chordata > Mammalia > Eulipotyphla > Talpidae > Talpa > Talpa occidentalis. The sequence goes on from NW_023603184.1 coordinate 135,948,822, forward strand.
TCCAGAAATCTCCACACAGCTCTCCATAGTGGTTGGACCCGTTTGCACTCCCACCAACAGTGCAGGAGAGTTCCTTTTTCTCCACAACCTCGCCAACATTTGCTGTTGCTAGTTTTTTTAATATGTGCCATTCTCACTGGTGTAAGATGGTATCTCATGGTAGTTTTGATTTGCATTTCCCTGATTACAAGTGATGTTGAACATGTTTTCATATGTCTGTTGGCCATTTGCATTTCCTCTTCAGAGAAGTTTCTTTTTAGCTCTTCTGCCCATTTTTTGACTGGATTATTTTCTTTGTTGTTATTGAGTCTCATCAGCTCTTTGCAGATTTTTGTGATCAGTCCTTTATCATTAGTGTTGGGTGCAAAAATGTTCTCCCAGTTGGTGGGGTTTCTCTTTGTTTTTGCTATTGTCTCTTTTGCTGTGCAGAAGCTCTTTAATTTGATGTAGTCCCAGCTGTTGATCTTTGCCTTCACTATCACTGCTTTGGGTGATGTGTCTGTAAAGATGTCTTTGATGTGCAAATCACGTAGTGTTTCGCCTATATTTCCTTCTATGTATTTTATGGTTTCAGGTCTTATGTCTAGTTCTTTAATCCATTTTGAGTTGATTTTTGTGTATGATGTGAGGTAGTGGTCAAGCTTCATTCTTTTGCATGTAGCAACCCAGTTTTCCCAGCACCATTTATTGAACAAACTTTCTTTGCTCCATTGCATAGTCTTTGCTCCTTTGTCAAAGATTAGTTGACCATAAATCTGTGGGTTTATTTCTGGATTTTCTATTTGATTCCATTGGTCTGTATGTCTGGTCTTGTTCCAATAAGCATGGTATAATTTAAAAGTAGAAAACCAGTCCTAATCCCAATGCCCCCACACATATGTTCTTTGTATACATTTCCATAAATATACATGTACAGAAATGATTCTAGAGGATTCACACCAAACAACAATAGTAGTTACATCTGGAGAGTATTATAGAAGGACGGCATCATCAAACACTTTAACTGTGTCTGTAGGGTCTTAATTCCTTAGAAGGAAAATATCTTCACATATTACCTATGCTCATTAAAAATAAATTAAGTTCTAAGAAGAAATCACCTGATATAATACATGCACTGGAATGTGGGGGCAGATACATTTATGCTTGTGACTTTCCAAATTACAGTTGGGCCTCCCTGGTGGAGCAAGGGGTTAAGCACAGCACTGTGAAGCAATCCGCAGCCTCTGCAGCAAGAGTTCCATCCCCTGTTGGCCAGGGAGCAACCAACATGGTGCAGCAGACCTCTCCTGTCTCGCCCACTGCTCTCCTCAGCAATGTATTTCAGTCAGTCTGCCTGTTCTGTTCCCCACTCTGTCTCTGGTGAATACTCTCACCCCACACCTCTGGCTTGTACCCCAGTTCTTATATGCCTAAATAAATAAATATTTTTTATAAATGTCCAAATTACAGTCACAGCTCTGCTGAGACCACAGCCCAAGTGCAGGATGGGGTAGGTGGGTTTAATCAAGTGCGGTGGATGTGACAGGATTCATGGGCCTTTCTCTTGGGAAAAAGACTTATGTCAGTTTTTCCTGGATGAGGTTTGACATATGGAACAGATGTGAGGATGTTAGGAAGAAAGGTGATGTGTTAGTCAGAATAGAAGTTCCCCCCAAGAGCAGCATCCCATACATGGCTCTAGGCCAGTGGCTCTCAGGCGTGAGTATGTGCAGAATCCCCTGGGGATTTTGCTTACCTTGCAAGATCCTGGGCTCTGCCCACAGGCCTGGTTCTGGTTCACAGGCAGGAATGTGTGGCCTGGGACTCTGCATTTTAAAGATGGCCCAGGGATTCTGAAGCGGAGGACCCAGGTCCTGCTCTGTGTGGGGAGAATTATGGGCCATCTCCCCTCAGTATCAGACCACCCTTCACCTTCACCCCATGAGGAATCTTGTTCAGTACCTACATTCCCACTCTCAGATTCTCCATTTCTAACTGTTCAAACTACCATGAGAATGAAGCACAGAACATCCAAGTAGGGGTGAAGCTAGAGGAGGCGGTATGCAGGCCAAGGAGTCTGGAAGGGGAGGTGGAAGAGAACCAGGAGCAAAGGGGAGGACAAGTCCATTTAGTTGGAAAATTGGTTTGAAATGGGACTTCTGGATGAAAAGTTGCTGTGCAGGCATCAGGCACTGAAAAAACATTTTGTGATTCCAAAATGATGCAGCCAGAATGAAAGCCATTGGCTAAAACTTGTAGAGTTAAATTAAAACAAACACAAAAAATTAATGTTACCCTTTCCAAGGCTCTGGGCAGAAATATGTGGTGGGCAGATTCAATGCCTTAGGCCCCTCCTCAGCTTGGTCTGGTTGAAAAGCAGATGGGCAGAGAAGTGATGATAGTAACAGGGCTACATTTATTGAGCACTTACTGTATGCTGCACAGTGCCTGCCAGTTTACTCATTTAATTTACTCATTTAATTACTCATTTACTCATTTAATACTCACAATATCCTCCGAGGTGAGTATGATTTTTTAATCTCCATTTTATAGAGGAATAAAGGAACAAAGACTTGGAGAACTCTCCCTCAATGACACAATAGGGGAGGGAGCCGAAGCCAAGCAGCCTGATTCTAGGGCTTCTGATATAATTACTAGCTGTTATGTTTTAATCAATATCTAATCCAGTGATAGAGACATCATCAGGAGTAAATAAACAGGGGTAGAGAAGATGAGAGGAGGTGAGAGAAGGAACTAACTACAGAACAGGGATATTCAATCAGGTTTTGAAGAACGAGTAGGAGTCTTATGGGAAGGGGACTGCACTGGAAGAGGTAAGTGACAAACCCCAGAGGCTGTGCGTTGGGACCACAAGAGATCTGTGTAGGGAGAGTGAGGCCTCAAGTTGGGGAAGCAAGCAGGAGTGAGACAGGGATAGTCACGGTACATGGGGGAACTGAGGAGATGTCAGGAACAGAGGGTGAAGGGTCTGTGCACTGAATAGGTGACTGGCACTTGAGCTTGGAAAATGGAAACCTGCAAACCATTTTAGGCAGAGGAGTGAATAGTCTGATTTGTCTTTCATTTTTCTTAATAAATGGAGCAATGATTGTCTCCAGAAAGAACTCCAGGCAAGGAGCTGGTATTCAGAGTATACCCATGCAGTCCAAGGCAAGCAGACTTCTGAGGAACTAGAGAAACTGAATAACAGGGCTTTCCCACTTTATGGTTCCTCCTGATTTGTCCAGTTTTATGTATAAGTCTTCTCTTCACTTAGTCACTGTAGACACAGCATGTGACGTGACCTGGAGACATTCCCAAACTAGAGGATCTCACTCATCAGAGAAGGCTCATTAGAAGGTCTGCTGCTTTTATCTCTACTGACACCTAAGGTGCCTATGGGGCCAGGAGGCAAACTCTTTACATTTTGCAACAGGGGAGTGATCCATCAGTAGTGGTACCTGTCTTTGTATCCTGAACTCATGGACTCAGTTCACTCTACTAAAGACAGATTGAGAATGTGGAAATATCTGTGGTGGAAAAAGTGGACTGCCCTGGGAGCAGGAGATAAGTACCTTTCCCGGTGGCACACCTGCTGTGCATATGCAGCCCTGGGCATCAGAGATGCATTTGTCTAATCAAGGTTTTATAATTTGCAGAGAGCATTCACATGCATGATCTCATCTGAGATGGGTGGAAGCTGCCATTCGCACCTCTGTCATCAGGACCAAAATACCTGTGACTTCACTCAGCAGCTGGCTGAGGGGTGTGAGGAGCTCAACTGCACAGGTGGCTGGAAGAGTGGGGAGGGGCCCCTGTATTTCAAGAGGTGGGGGGGCAACTCTCCCTGGTGAGTGGGGAAGAAGATGAGCAAAGCCTGGGAAACTATCAAGTAAAAAGCTCACGGGACTTCTTGCAACACACACTCAGCACATCTCCTTAAGCCATAGCCAATTGAGATAAAAAGGGGGAGTCAGTCCAGATCCCAGAGCTCTCTTGGGGAGAAAGCTGATTCTGCTTCCATAAGGAGTTTTAGTGCTTAACAAATTCACAGTATTAATTCTTTAAGCTGAATCTGATTCCTCCAGCTGTAATCATTCTAGTTCAATTTCTTCTTCAAGATAAGATTCTTTGGAAAACAGAAACTAAAGTATTAAGTTCTCCCAAGCCCCCTTTCTAGTGATATGCTAGAAAGGTGTGATATGCTACAAGCAGGAGCTGGAGATTAAAACGAAGGACGCAAAAAAAAGACGAGAATATGGGTCCTTGGAGGGGAGGAGGTTCCATAATTCCTTTGGTATTCCTTTCAGAGTCCATTACCCCTCAAAATTTTTCTTTGACATATATGTTATATGGAAAATGAATAAGCAGAGAGAGAAAGGAGTGGATCAGAAGATAGAGACAGCAGTTATTATATAGCTAAGCTCTTAATGCCATTCTTTCCATAAGTTCCCACACTGTAAATGAATTGTTTCATTCATTATCCCACACCTAGGTTCTCCAAAAGTTGATAGATGGTGGGGGGAGACAAGAAAACAATAAACCCATGGATATTTATTGTAATGCACCCACCTAGGAACTAGGGACCCACACATATTCACCTGTTCACACATTCTCTGGCCTGCAGAGGTTGAGGGCCAGGCTCCAGCCTGTCCACATGCCTCCCTAGTGCGGGCCACACAGTCTTCAGTGAGGAGGTATCAGGACCAATTTACCCCCAATGACTTGAGATCGGGACAATGTGATCAGTGCTTTTCAAGACTCGGGTAAGGACTGAGAGAACATGGAACCATCCCAGAGAAAATGACCCCCGCATAGGTAAGGGTGGGACTATAAGGTCACTGACTCCTTCTATCTCTAAATTCTGTTTTTGAATTCTTAGAGCATAGTCCCCAGAGAACATCAACAAGGTTTGAAACATCTCTAAGGACTCCTATTTTGCAAAAAACCCTCAAAATCTGAAGCAAATTCCTGTGCATTTCAGTACTACTGGTAAAAAGCATTCATTTGTTTTGAAAGGGACTATTTCTTGGGGAATAATTTTATTCAGAACCAAGTTGGAAAATAATATCAATGACCAAGTTGACTGTGGTACTTTCCAGCAAAAGCTGTGTGTGTATGTGTGTGTATGTGTATGTGTGTGTGTGTGTGTGTGTGTGTGTGTGTGTATGCAAGCACCCACACCCACCCACACACATGTACACACACTTATTTCACACTCTAGTGATAGATTTGGGAAGATTCCAAAAATAGACTGCAACAGCACCATGGAAAGAATATATGTAGAATTTCCCATGTGAGATTGAAGATGACACTTGTTTGGGAGAACACATTCCTGAAAACAAAATTAATCTCATGACCCAGGTACAGGCATAAGGGCACAGGGCTGACTGTAGCATCAATTATTTTGTGCACTTACTGCCTTTCACACATGGATCCAGCAGCTTTCTGATATTGACAGCCATGCTTCCCTTGAACATGATCCAGTCACTCTTTTGGCCCTGTTATCATGATGTCTGCCAGTATAAGCTGCCATCCTTGAGTCTTTCTGTGTGCACTAAATATATATAATATTGTGAAAGCCCTAAAGAAAATATGAAGGATTCATGAGGAGAGCTACAACAGGTATAATTTTTTAACAGTCTGACTTCTTCACATCCATTTTTTTTTCCTATGAGGAGTGCCAGAAGAGGTTAGATTATTATTATATTAAATAATAATTCCTGACTTTCAATTCTTGCTTTATAACCATCTTGGATATAGAACTGTGTTTGCTCAGGGAAAATGGGTCACATATTGCTAAACTAGCTCTTCACCATGCAGTGGTTAAGAGCTGTTTGTTTTTCAAATACCTTAATTGTATGGTCTACCAGAAAAGAGCAGCACTGAAAATTATACCTCTGGACTAAATGCAACCAGATGGACAAAAACAACAAGGCGTTTGAAAAAGATAAATGCCCCACAATCCCCCTGTGGTCGGTTTTATCGCCAGTTAATTTTATAATGACTTCTTCTGGAGCAGGGGGATATTCCCCGGGGCTAGGAGTGGTCCCTCAGCAAAAACCAGGCAACCTTCACAGGAAAGGGTCCTCTTTGCTGCCTTTGGGTAGAATTGGAATAAACTTTTTGGTTTGGGGGCTGGGGTAATGGGTGGAGCTGATGGGAGGGTGGAATTCTAAGCAAAGAACAGCAACACATCCCTCTTTGTTTTAGATCTCTTGCTGGTTTTCATTTTGCAATGTTTTTTGCTAGATATAAAGCAAGAGCCTGGAGTTAGTGATTAGAGCTGAGGATTTAGGAAGCTTGATAAAAACGATCTGGTTGGTTATCTGCAAGTGAAGGTTCCAGAAGCTACATTTGCTATTGGAAGAATATCCCATGTTGACTCAATAGGGTCAAATGGACTCAACAGACCCAATGGTGAGGCTAACCTCTGGATCACTGTTCTTCTTCTCAGGACCATGGTGTCCAGGCTAAAAACCAGCCTTGTGGGTCAGCCATAAAATCCAGGCAGCCATGCTACTGAACCGCTTTCAGGCCATAAGTAATAATATACTGTTTCTTGTACTGTGTAATCAACATATTGGATTCATGGTTGGAAAGTAATGGAGATGTGGGGAAAAAATCTAGAAAGAAATGTAGATTGCAAGACCTCATTGACCCTTTTCTCATGAAACAGCTGTGATTTCCTGGGATTGGCTGAAAGATCTCATCATTTTGGAAGAGTTTCCCCTCTCTCACTCTATTCCCAACTCTGCCACCCTTGCCACCAGCAGAAGTCCTTAAAAATGGAAGACAAGGAACTTAAAGGTGCTCTAACTATCTGTGTCATAGAAAAGAGATGAGTTAAAAGAATGAGGCCTGGGGTCTCCTGAGGCTTGAGCAGGTTGATAGTTAAAGTTACAATGGTCAAAGTGTTAACATTTCTTCTTCTTCTAGAAGAGTTTCAGCTATAGCCTTTGTCTCAAAACCTATGTAATTTAATAGTCACAAGTCTCCAATAATTATTCCACATAAATTTCTTCTCATGTCTTCCAGGATAAAGATCTTTACTCTCTCTGAAATACATACACATACACACACACACACACACACACACAGAGGGCTATCATTCTAATTAGTTTCAAAACATTTACATTAGGTCATAGTTCTTTCAAAAAATTAACTTTTAACAACTAAGTAAAATTTGCATATATTGAAATGCACAGTTCTTCACTGTAAAATTTGATCAGTTTTCATAAATATCTATATAGCTATCATTCTAATCAGTTTCAAAACATATCAATCACATTAAGCATTGAACATTTTACCCCTTACAATGAAACCCTATGCCTCATCAGAAAACACTTCTGATTTTTATCACTGTCTGTTAATATTGTCTGTCTTAACCTTCAAAAGAGTTTATAATTAATTATATCGTATTTACTATTTTCAGCCTGTCTTCTTTCATTCAATTTAATAGTTTTTAAAAATTCATTCAAGTTGCTGTGTTTCTTTTCTACCACTGCCTAGTGTACTACTACATGAACAACTCGCAATTTGTTTATTCATTCTTCTGGCCCTGAATATTTGGTTCAATTCTAGTTTGAAATGAACAAAGCTGAAATAAACATTCTTATATGTGTTTTCCTTGTTCCATTCTTTACACTCTCTATGGTGAATATGTAAGGACGGAATTGCTGAGTCATAGGGAAGATTTTTTTTAATAAAATACAAATTTTGTAAATTTTCCAAATTTCCTTTGGTTATTGATTTCTAATTTTATTCCATTGTAGTTGTACAGAATATTTTGTATGATGTCAATTCCATTAATTTATTGAATCTTATTTTATGGCCCAACAAAGATATATTCTTAAGGATGCTTCATATGCACTCAGAAGGATATACATTCTGCTGTGCTGGATGGAAGGTTTTATTGATATCTGTTAGTTTTCATTGGTTATGCTGTTAATAAAGTCTCCAATTTCTTTGTTGATCTTCTGTCTATCCTTGACCCATTAGTCAAAGTGGGATATTGGAAACTGTAGTATTACCATTAGTTATCTCTTTCACTCTCCATCCAAACCTGTCAGCTTTTATTTTACCTATTTGGGGGATTCGTTATTTAATATATATACTTGTAACATATTTTCTTGATGGTTTGACCCTTTTATCATCATAAAATGTCTCTTTTTTTGGTTCTAAATAACAATTTTTACTTAAAGTCTATTCTGTATGATATTAGTATAAACACTTAAACTCTATTTTAGATACCGTTTGCAGTTATATCTTTTTCCATTCTCTATCAACCCCTTTGTGTCTTTGAATCTAAAGTGTAGAAAGAATATAGTTTTTTCATTTTTAATCCTTTCTGGGGGCTTCTGCCTTTTAACTGGGCTGTTTAGTACATTTAAATTTAGCCAAAATTACAGATAAGGTAGAATTTATATCCGCCATTTTGCTATTTGTTTTCTATGTCTTCAACCTTTTTTTGTTCATTTTTTTCTCTATTCCTCCATTACTTTTTGGATTAAACAGATATTTTCTACAGTACCAATTTAGTTTAATTTTAATTTCTTTTATTATATGCTTTTGAGATTTTTCTTGGTGATTTCCCTAGATATTTCAAATTACATCTTAGTTAAATTGATCAATCTATTAATTTCAGATCAATAACAATTATATATAAAAACTGTGTTGCTATATAGCCTCATTTCTTTCTTTTCTGTGCTATTATTGTTGCATAAATTCATCTTTACACATGTGTTCACATAACAGATTGTAACTGCTTTTTTATCAGATTGAAGAAAAAGATACAAATATATGTTCATATTGTGTTTTATAATTATTTATGTAGTTACCTTTGATTGTGCTCTGTATTTCTTTACATGAATTTGAATTACACTTTAGTGACCTATTATTTCATCCTCAAGAGCTTCTATAATTTTTTTTTGAGGGGAGTAGGGCAGGTCTCCTAGCAAAGAAGTTTCTCAGTTTTTTAAATTTATTTTGTATTTGCTAAATATTGGATTCTTGATTGATAATCTTTTCTTTCAATATTTTGAGTATGTTATCTTATTGACTTTTGGTCTCGTTAATTCCTAATGAAAGGTCAGTTAATTATATTGAAGTAACTTGTGCATGGTGAGTCATTCTCTCAGTCTGTTTTGAATTTTTTTTTTATGCCTTTGGTTTTCAACTATTTGACTATAGGGTTAGGTGTAGATAGATATTTTTTCTTTATCCTGCTTGGAGTTCAGTAAGTTTCTTGAACACATAAATTAACATTTGCCTCAAATTCAGAGGACTTGGGCTATTATTTCTTTAAAAATTTTTCTTCCTCCCTTTTCTCTCTCTTTCCTTCTGATGCTTGCATTATACATATGTTGTTACTGGTTTCCACAATTCTCTAAGGTTCTGTTCCTTTTTTTAATTACTTCTTTTTCTCTGTTTTTCAGATTGATAGTCTCAATGACATATATTCAAGCTTAATGATTCTGTCTCCCGCCTGCTCAAACATATCATTGAGGCTCTGTTAGTGAGTTTCTCATTTCTGTTGCACTTTTTCAAACCCCAAATGTCTCTTCAGTTATATTTTTATAATTTCCATTCTATTGAGTTCTCAGGTTTTGTTTAATGTAAATTATAACATCTCTGCAAATAAAGATGATTTTAATTCTTTCTTTTCCATTTGCATGTTTCTAACTTCCTTGTCCTGCTTTACTGTGCTTAGACTTTAATTTCAATGTTGAATAAAAATATCTGTAACAGTTGTTGTTGCCTTATTCCTAATCTAAGGGGGGAAACATACAATACTTCATAATTGATATACTATAGATTTTTTTTTTTTTTACAAAAGTCCCTCTTTTGCATTTATTGAGATATTCATGTGAAGGGGTTTTTCTTTATTTGGATAGTTATGAGCTTGAATGTTAAACCAACCTTGTATATCTTTGATAAATATCATAGGATAAACTTGGTCAGTTTATTCAAAATACTTTGATTTGCTACTTTATTTTTTATTTTAAGGGTCTTTATGTTTATGTTCAGAGTGGGAAGGTATATGTCAGTAGCTTTCTTTTCCTTCAAAGTCTTTGATATCTTTTGTAGTTCCAATGTGGCTTATATTGCTCTAATAAAACAAAAGAAATTATTTCCTATTTATTTTTTTGAAATAGTTTATGCACTATTGAAATTATTTTTTCCTTAGTGTAAAGTATTTTTTTAATAATTTATCTTTTTATTTATATCTTTTACTTCATTGTTTCTTCCTTAATTTTTGAATCTACCAGTGGAAGGATCTGAAACCAAGAAACTTTTTCTTACTGCAAATAGAATTTATTTAATTAGGCAATGAGGTGTTTAAATTTCTATTCTTTTGTCAAGTTTAGTAAGATGTATTTTTGAAGATATGTGTCCAGTCCTTCTCAGTTGTAGAATTCTTGGCATAAATGTGTTCATAATATTCTTATTGCTACTTTAACATCTGCAACATCTGTAGAATATCACCTTTTTCATTCCTGATATTAGTTGAGCTTTCTCTCTTTTTGAGGTCTGTTTTGCTAGAGGCTTTCCAATTTTATTAATATTTTCAAAGAACAAACCTTTTGTTGTGATAATTTTATCTATTGTTTGTGCATCATTTATTCCATTTATCTTTGCTCTCCCTGAATGTACTGTCCAGAAAGTTTTTATTCCACTCAGTGCAATTAAACCTCAGTTTGTCAGACTAAATCTTTATCACTTTCTTTGTTTCAGGACATGGGGATCTGGACATGAGGAAGCAATGTGATGTTATAGAAAGTCCTTTGGTCTTGTAGCCTATATTTCAAAATTGTCATTTAACATTCTTTAATCCTTATTTTTTATATATAAAACGGAGATAATAATTTTTACATGGAATTTATGAGTGATTAAATGCCTGAAAAATAGCAATCAGTCTATCATGGTTGACCTCAGGAGACAGGGAATTTCCATATTATCTATACAGTTTACTAGTGAACAACTTATATTTAACATATAACCTGACTATGCACATTTGAGGTATAGTTAATCTGTGATGGGAACAATTCTCAAGATGGAAGGCACCTCAACCGTATTTACAAATATTCTCTAGTACTTACTTTTTCTAAATGTCATCTGGAAAAGACTAAGGAAAGCTAAATTGAGAGTTTAGTAGACATCATCATAGAGTTCAAAATGAAATTCTGCCTTTTGTTTAGTTTTTATGAAAATTTCTTGCCTTGGGAAAATTCTTCTCCCTCTAAGTTAGCTGTATTATTTAGCTTTTTGCTTCCAAATTTAGTGAAATGAAACAATAACTACTTATTTAACTCAACTGTGGTTCAACAATTTAGGTTGAGCTCAGCTAGATGTTCTTCTGCTTCTCATAGTTGAGTTTACTCTGTATTTTCAGTTAGCTGTTGGGTAGCTAAGTAAGTCTGTTTCTGGGGTTTGACTAGTGTTGATCTGGGGGCATGAGGGAGATTGTGCTACATATCTCTCTCCTTACAGCAGGAATACTCCATGTATGTTCAGATGGCCACTCGGGATTCCAAAAGAGCAAGAGTGCACGTTCCTGTGTGCAATCTGTTTCAAACCTCTGCTTCTATCATATTTGCTAATGTTTCACTGGTGAAAGCAAGACATTTGGCCCAACCTGAATTAAGGGGTGAACAATAGACTCCATCACTTTAAGGGAGTCAACTGCAAAAAATTACAACCATTCTTGTTATTTACTATATTGGTCCTGGGCTCTGGATGAAGCCAAGATGGAGACAGTCATCATCAGTGTGTCTAGGAGGTTAGCAAAGTCATGCTCTGCACAAGAGGATGTTTGAGACAAACCCTACATCACCACCCAGCTACACTTTAATTTGTGGAGAGTTTTCCTGGTGTATAAACAAATACATTTCACTCAGTGACTACAAGAAAAGCATTTGATCCTCCACATTGCAGAAGTGTAAACTTTTCTTTGTTATGTTCCCCCTGTGCTTCTTCCTTTCTCCCCCATGCACTGTGCCCTCCGTCCCATTTGATGTCTCTAATAAGGGCCTGCCACTGACTGTCTCAGACTTGCTGAATGGCTAGGAATAGTGCCAAATACCTGCTGCTTTATCTGAAATGGGGCATGAGGCTCACAAACCCCAAAATAAGATCAAAGAGATCTGACAGCCCAGGCACAATTCTCAAGTCCAATTTAGAGCCTTTCAGGTTGAGCCACAGCATGAGTGCAAGTGCACATACTTGAACACTTACCACACCTCTGGCCCTGGATACCTTCAAACACACAGAAACTGGAACATGCAAAGATTTATTTCCACAAATATGCAGTACAGGATGGGGTGGGGTGGGTGAGGAGGGGAAGCAAAGGAGCTATTTTCTCTAGAGTGACCACAGCCACATTTCCTTCTCCTGTTGGCACTCTGAGGCAGCTCTCTTGCTAGCATTTGTGCTTACCTCCCAATATTTCTCTTTAACATCATCTCTTTATTATCAGAAGGTATATCAGTCAACTACTGTGTAAAAAGACACACCCCAAATCAGGGGCGTGAAATAATAAACATTTGCTAAGCGTCATGAGTCTATGGTTGGCTGGATAGTCCTGCTCATTTGAAGCAGCCTCAGCTTGGTTTCCTAGGACTCACTCAGGGAATATAGTTACAGCTGCAGATCCCAAGGGAACTGGGCAATCTAAAATGACCTCAGCTGGGAATGCAGTCTTGCTCAATCTGTCTCCCACATGCCTTCAGCAGGTTAGCCCTGAGATAGCCTCAAGCTCACAGGGAAGGAACAGAGTGCTAAGAATGCAAACATCAGTTCACGAGTGTTTTTACAAGACTCTCACAGGTGAGCCCACAGAAAAGGGGTCAGTCAGAATATCTTGCCCACAAAACTGGGGACATCAACACAATCCAGTGGTGTAAAATCACGAGGATTTAAATAGCATCTCTAGATTTTTTTTTTTTTTGTCATGTTATTGAATGGTCCATGGGCCTAGCCTTGCCCTTGAGAGTGCTCACCTAGATCAGTCACTCTTGGGTAGATTCTTCCACAACTCAGTGGTGAAGTGTTTCATGAGACTCAGTCTGATCTGGTGAGGATCAGGGAGAGGGTGGTGGTGCTGGCCAGTCTGTCAATACATCCTCAGGTGTGTGTGAGTGTGTGGGTCCTGGCCTGGTGTTAGGCCCGTGTCTCTTCTCCTTTGACTACATTCCACATTGTGCCCCAGAAGACTCACCTGTAGACGAGGCTCTAGCCTTGGAGCAGCAGAACTCCACTGTCTGGCTCACATTCTCCCATGGCTCAGCCTACCACTCTTCCTCTCAGCCTCTACTATACAGACAACAGAAAGAACTGACACCCAGAGGGGGATTGGGGTACATGCAGGAGTTGGGAAGGAGTCTTAGCCTGAATATGAGATGGACTGCTAAATATGTAAGAATAAGGCACTGACCAGAATCTACCTTTTAAACTATTTCTCTACCTTATTGTTGACTAAAAGCTGCACCTAGAATGTAATTAAGCATGGAAGTAACAAGGAGACACACATGGTTTCATGGCTAAAAAAAAAAAAAAAAATCAAGAGTAGGAAGTGCTGAGACGTATCTATCATCCTGGGTGATCTGACATAGTTCGCTGGATAATATGGAATTGGAGGCCCAGCCTGTCTGGATTGGCAGGAGGGACAGTTTTGATGAAGGGGGCAATTCTGCTCAGGTCTTCTGAATACTAGAGGCTCTGACCTGTCTCTTTATCCCCCTACAGTTTATGCTTTCAGAAGGTGTTTTCCTCACCAGCCACTGTTTCTGACCTCTCCTAGGCTCTGAGGTGGCCCTAGAAAGACTTCTCCTTCTTCCAGAGCATAGAGGGGCCCCTCAGCATTTGCACCACCTGTGCAGCTGAGCCCCTCACATCCCCCACCAGCCTCTGAAGTGAGGTCACCAAATATTTCAATCCTGTGACCAAGGTGTGAACCACAACCCAGAGGGAAGATATGCTCCCTTAGCTGGTACCAAGGTGTGATAGGATTTCAAGGTTTTGCAAGTGGTTTTTTCCCCCTATTTTTCTTTTTGTATTTCTCTTGCATGAAAATAGCTGTCCTATTACTTTTAGGAAATCATTTCCTTCAGAAAAGTATTAAAGTGTTAAAAAGATGCAATTTATATTCAACTCAGAATTAAATGTTTTTCAAAAATTTGTGGAGAGTCTACGGTATCTTTTTCATCTTCTTGCACCAGGGGCTCTTGGGAAATGTTCAGAAGCAGATTTTCCTTGGGATTCCTCAGTGTTCTGCAACAGCTATTCCATAGCCTCAACCATCATCAATAACTACTTCATTACCAAGTATACCTGAGCACCACTCTCTGCTGGACACTTGGGAGAGAGAGAAGGTCAACTCACTGATGCCACCCTCAGGGAATGCCAACTCCACCAAAGATGTTATTGAACAGAATAAGGCAGAAACAGAAAACAGAACCAGATGCTGGAAGTCTGGAGCTCGAAGGGATCTTACAGAGTTCAAAGCACTTATTTTACATATGAACAAACAGAAGTCCAGAAAGTTCACTTAACAATTCCCTTTCAGAATTAAACTGAAAAGTGGGTGTCTTTGTTTTTCAGGTCAAATGGAGGCTCTAAGGGCTACCACTGTGTGGAGAGGGAACAGTGCGACCCTCAGTAGCAGGAGGAAGTGAATGCCCTGGGAGTCTTTGCCTGGTCTCTTGTAAATGGAAGGTTCCATGCTGGACCCTCTTCCAGGTCTTAACAGTGAGGAGAGCTGATAGCCACACATTCTGTCTGAACACTGCGGGCATCTAATTTTCTGTGTGCTCACCCTTCTGGAGAATGTGCCCTCCTGCTCAGGCTATATTCCACTTTCCCCCACTGACTCACTAATCAAAAGACTATAATTCAAAGCTCATAGGTCAGGTCATTGGTTTACAGGGAACAGAGAAACTAAAGACAGAAAGACAAGGTTATGCATCAGAGTTCTTGTCTTCAGTTTCTAATGCTCAGCCATTGTCCTTTAATATATCTGCAAATGTTAGTATATCTGCATATATGAATGTGTGTGTTTATTTATGATAAATGGCCTTTTATGCTTCAGCTAGACTTATGTTTCTATTACAAATAATGAATACATACCGTGGCAATTATTGATTCTATTATATTCTTTCAGGTAATTAATATATTTTAGAAAATGAGGAAAAGAAGTTTAGCTTGTGAGCCTAGAGAAGGTGGACATATAAAAACCTGTTTATTAGACTGAGCTTCAGTCAACAGCAGATGCACCCAGAGAGTCTGCCCTACGTTATCAGCATGTTGGCAAGGCTGGTATCAACCAGGCGGGCAGTTGTGGTCTGGCTCCCAAAGCACAAGGGAATTGATGGGCCTTTTCCACAAGGTCATTGAGTCTGGAATTTAGGACAATTTCAGAATACAAAGGAAGTCTAAATCCAGAATGATCCAGGTTTGAAAGAAGTAAAGAAAGTCTTTCAAATGACTGGAGTGGTCTTTAGAAGGAGGGGCAGGTCAGGAGCCAGAGAGCCCCTGAACACTGTGGCATTTGAACAGAGCAAGCAGCCTCATGGTAAAGGAGAAAACAGGCTTCGAGATGCTTTTTTATTTACTCCAAGATAGAAGAGAAATGAGAAATGGCTGACTGAGAAACTGACCTCAAAGGGGTCTAATGCCTCATACTCAGCCTGTGTCTTGAAAACCTCAACCACCACTTCCCATTTCATCCCCCACAGCCCTGTGCAGTCTCACCCCAAGTTCCTCTCCTGCTCCCTTCCCTCTCATAGGCTCCAGGGCTTGGCTCTCCAGCTATATAAGTCATCACTCCTTTCCTTTCCATAAACATTGCAGGTAGACTGTAACCCCTGAGTCTTAGCTCTCCCTCCTTTTCCTTGAAAGGACCAACCTCTCATTTTCCTAGCAACTTCCAAAATGATCATCAGATGATCAAGAAACCAAAAGATGACAGCCCCCCTGCTCTTTCCTGTTTGAATATGCTTCTCTCCTCCCTTACACTTTATCTCAACAAAACCTAACCCATTGGCAGATAAAATGTAAATAACTTGCTTTACTTATTTGCAAATATATTTGTTTTTTTTTTAAGATTTATTTATTTATTTATTTATACAAGCACTGGGTACAGTCAGAAGTGCGGGAGGGTGAGAGAATTCACCAGAGCCAGAGCGGGGAGCAGAACAGGCAGACTGACGAAATACACTGCTGAGGGGAGCAGCGGGAGTGGCAGGAGAGGTCTGCGCACCATGTGGGACCCTCACTGGCAGCCGGGGATTGAACCCATGCTACAGAGGCTGCAGGCAGCTTCGCAGCCTAGCGCTCAATCACTGCACCACCAGGGGAGGCCAAGTTTTGCAAATATATTTGAAGAGTTTATCATTGTCTGTCCTTTGTGTGCTGAGATTTTAGGACGGCAGAGGTTTTTTGAGATCATAGAACCTCAAGAGGAAATTCTTTCCTAGAACAATCTACAGCTCACCCTGGATGACCGTGGGGACGGCCTTTTGCCATAAGACAGTCTCTGGTTCTCATGTGAACTCTAATTATGATTTTATACATGTAATTGTTGCTTCTTTCTCCCTGGTACTTTGTTGGTCTCCTCTCCATGCTGTATGTTGTCTCAGAGGACAATTAGAGATACTAGATTAAAAACCAGGCCACTGGCCACAGGCAAAATAGTAGGAACAGTAAACCTTAAAGAGACTGAAATGGCTCTGGGTTTTATTTCCATTAATTTTTGCTTTAAAGTTCCCTTGAATTGTTTATTTGGTAACATTTTTATTACAGACACCACCAGCCAGCTTCAAGGCTCTATGAAATATCTCTAGCACTGCCTTCAAATGTGAATTTCAGCATTTATAAGAGAGAATTTAATTATCTAGTGGTCATACACATGCCAATAATCTGATTTCTTCAAGAATGTAAATTATAGTACGAAATCATTTTCTTACTTTTTTAGCAATTCACAGATACCCAAACTCACCTACCAATCACTACATGCATGTTACGTGTTTTGTAATCACATAATATTAGAAATTTTCTGCCACCTTACATAAAGGCCATTTTTTTCCATGTCTAGTCCATGTAATTTTCTTGGCGCCCACACAGAAGCTCTGATAAATTCCTTTTATAACTGATAACAAAATCCATTACTTTTGCAGTAAAAAAACTTGATAATGTTTGTTAAATACTGTTAAGATTCCTTGAATGAGTGTGAGCAAGCAGCAGAAGTGAAGTATTTATAGTCATTTCTTTAACATCTATTATGTGTATTATTAGGCTTTCCAAGCATAAATCGTGTAACATATTTAGGAATAATTCAACTTCACTGAGAGGGTAAAGGTTAATATCTTTGTTTTATAATTTTGAATTTGGAAATCTTCACGATAAACACTGATAATAAAATATATCACATGTCCAGATTGATAAAATTCTGACCAAATCTTTTTAAAAAATAGTACACATTCTCCAAAAAGTTGATAAAACCTCAATCAGAAATCACTGACAGCAGTTTAATGTCACTGAAACATGCATGTCAAAGAGTACGTCTGTCATTTAGATTCAAGGCATAGATTATCTTTTATATCTTGATGCTGAGTTGTGGGACTTAATTAACTACAAGTCTGCATTATTGTGCAAAAACAAGTGGGAATGCAAGTCTCATCCTATTTGAAGGAACTGATAGAGTGATATCACAAACCAGGAGATAGAGTATTCCCATAGCAAAGTATTTTCCATTAGTTATTTGATCTAATATTTCAATGGGAATTTATGTGGTGTGGATACAGGATGGGGATGGGGGATTTATTAAGAAGATGATAGACGGAAGAAGCTGACTAGCTTTGCCTAAAGACTGCTGCACATCTGAATGTTCCTCCTGCAGAAGATAATAGCCATCTGTTCTCCTTGTCCACAGGGGAATGAGCAGGGGGATATTGGTTAATAACATGGCTAAGGAGATTCAGAGCACACAATGAATTTCACATCTGACCAGTTCCTTGGACACTGGAAGCATTGACCAAGTGTTCTGAGTGGGTGAAATGCCCTTCTCTGGAGGCCATCCGGCACATGTGGCTGCCGGAATATAAATGTGGTGCTACCAGAGGGGAAGAATGGCTAGTTGATGTCTGGATTCCTGCATTCCAGCTTGGTGATATTTATTTTAAATCCTCTTCCTATCCTGGGGAGGAGATCTAGATTTCCCTTCATGATTTTGAAGACATCCTTCCCCTTTTGTTTCATTCTCTGGAAAAAAGAAAAGAGTAAAGGGCCGTTCCAAGGAAGAAAGTGTGATGTCTTCACAGAAGCAAGCATGTGGCTCCTACTTGTTATTCACATGAACCATGTACTTAAAGACATAAACATTTACACTGGAAATGAACAACTATCACAGTCTTTCCCCGCCCAGAATGTGTGTGACATGGGGTTTCTGATTTTTCTCTTGACACACATAATGATAACCTAAGAAAACAGGTTTAAAGAGATTTAAGTCAGAATTATAGACTGGAATGACTTGAAAGCATTTTGAAAATTATCCGGTGGATAAGAAAACTGAGTCACAGAGTGGTGGAATGAAATGAGGGTCACAGGGTGATTCAAGTTTGGTGGGAAAACATTTACAAAAGAAAAAAAACAAAAATAAACTATTTTTATCCAGGGTGAAGAAGAGTAACCAGGATTTAGGACTCAGAGGAAGCGAGGTAAAAACATTGCCTTGAAAGGAACAAAAGGTTTCAGGGTTGCCCATAAATTATAAAAAAACTGGGGATGCAGTTTCCCAGTCAAGATAAGAAGTGGATGAAGAAGGAGTGATAGAAGAAACTGAAAATTAGTAGGTATCATCTCTTTGGTCAAAACACACCCAAGAATCTTTTTCTTTGGGAACTGACCATGATTACATTACAGGCACATTTGACTCTTAAACTGAAGGTAAAATCCCTGTATTAGATTTACAAAGCTCACTGATCTTCAAGACAGAAATTTTCCAGAGGTTTTTCTATGCTAATTTTACTTTACAACCTTCCCCCCTCCTCCTCTCCCCCTCTCTCCCTCCCTCCCCCCTCTCGGCTTTATAACAAACTTTCACAACTAAACTACTTAACCCCTGTGCAAGACGCAATTCCACTCTAACAGCTCATTTCTCCAATTGCACCAATTGCCAAATGGCCAACGCCAATCCCTTCAATATAAAATTAAAGCAATACTCTCTCAAAAAACCAGCAATACTCTCTCTCTTGCACCTGGTGGTGCAAGGGGTCAAGATGCAACCTATGAAGCTACCCGCAGCCTCTGCAGCATGAGTTCGATCCCCAGCCAGGGAGCTACACACAAGGCACAGCAGAACTCTCCTGTCTCGCCCGCTGGTCCCCTCAGCAGTGTATTTAAGCCAATCTGCCTGATCTGTTCCCCACTCTGTATCTCGTGAATCCTCTTAACCCCCACACTTCTGGCCTGTATCCCGGTTCTGATATGCATAAATAAATAAATCTTTAAAAAATTAAAAATTAAATTAAAACAATAAAATTATTTCTACTTAAGAAACATCTGGCTCCTTAGACTATTCAAAGGACTACACTTCTGTGCTGAATGGTGTTCTGATTTGTGTTAAACAGTAAGTAACCCCTCTGCCTAGTGAGACACCCCATCTGCCCCAGGGGGTCAGTGTAGCAGGGACAGCCTGTGCTCATGTGCAACACCCCAAGCTCTTCCCTTGACTCTATATGGCTGAAGAGTCAGGAGATCTGGCCTCCAGGCCAGATCAGCATCAGGCCCTGTATGCGCGGGACGTGCAACTAACTCAAGCAAAGGTTTCTCTTTGCCTGCTCGACACCTAACAAAAGTCTTGACGTATTTTGAAGAGTCCTATCTGGTGCTGAGACCCCTCTCAGTGACCTCTTTGGAGTTCTCAAAACCTTTGGTTCTAAGAATCTCAATGGTTTCAAATCTCAGCGCAAAGGAAGGCAAAGGTTATATAAAATCTTGTTCAAGCATAAGCTTTGGGATTGGCTCTTCCTTTGGTAGCTTCCGAGCTGTGCCGCAGAAGAGGCAGGCACAGCCGTCTCCTCCCATGTGACTCAGGCTGGTCACCTTCTCTACAGGTCTGCTGTGTGTTTTAACTGAGCTTTTGTCTAAAGGTGCTAAGCACAAAGCCTGGCCTGCCATGAATGTTCACAAATGCTTGTTACCCAGATACTTGACCAAATGTTAAGTAGATGAAGTATAAACTTCACAAGCTGCCCTATTGTTGATTCTCAATACAACAGCCTGATAAAATGTAGTGCAGATCCTATCAGGCCCAGCTCAGATCTCTCCAGTGATGTTCACCTCACTCAAAGTAAAGCCAAAATTCTTACCAAGGCCTTTGACCCTTGCTCACACCTCTGACCACATCTCCCACCACCCACCACTTAGGGCCCTTGTTTCAACTACGTTGACCCAATTACCTCTTTCTGCCAGGATAAATTTCCCCAGTATCCCCAAGGGCAGTATCTTCCATCTTTTTAGGAATCAACTTAAAAGTCTCCTTATAGGTGAGATCATTAATCAGCTCATATAAAATACACAGATCTGTCCATCTTAGCACCCTATACCTGCTTACCGTCAAGTGTCACCACGCACCATATTCTATCTTAACTACTGTTTCTAGTCTGTCTTCAACTTGAATATGACTCTATGAGGGAAGGAATTTTATGTATTCGTGGCAACACCCCCAATGCTTTGCGCATGCCTGATGGGGCCAACGTACTCCCTGTGGGTTTTTTGAGAGAGTATGATTTTTCTAGCGGATGTGTGGTCCAGCCTTGCCTCCAGACTTTAATAGACTGACATCTGACTTACTCTGAGTTGGCAGTGCACCCTTTCTCCCCACAATACCCACTGCTACCCATCTACCCATCACTGCAGTATCTCTATGTCTTAAAAGCCCCACAGAAGATAGAGAGAGCTAGGGCCATAATGTGTGGCACAACAGCTGTGGCAGTTGTCCTTACCCACCAAAGACTCACCTTCATCTCATTGTCATCTGTCACTTAATTCCATTTGCCTGGTTTAGCCCCTTCACTGGTCCCCATTCTAACAGGAGTCCTTGGTCCAGTCCACATTGGCATCAGATTTACTTTTCTAAAACCATTTTCACTGCCTTACTCCTCTGTCTAGACCTGCAGTTCCTCCTTATTGTTTATGGCTTCAGAGCCAGACTTTATGATATGTTCATGAACTTTCTTCATCTTGTCCCTTTCTTATTCAGAGTCAGCCCCAACATGTTCCAACTTCAGTCCTGTTCCAGGTCCTTCCTGACTTTTGCATGTGTCCTGTGCATTCCTGCTTCCATGACTTTTTTCCTTTTGTTTTTTCCAAAATGCTCCCTTTCTCCACTGCCAATCCAAATCCACTCAAGAACTCAAGAGTCAGCTCAAATCACACATGATCCAAGAAGAGTTCACCCATCAGTTACTGCATGCCATACCAATATTTCCAGGCTTAGCAACTTATATACCTGAAGTCAAGTACAGGGATTAACCTGTGGCCTCTGGTTGTATCACCTAATAACAACAATAATTACAACTACAACACCAATTTATTCAGCTCCTATTATGTTCTATTATATTTTTAGTTCAGTACTTATGTTAATCTTGCAAGGTAGAAATTATTAGTCTCATTTTGTAGATTAAAAAGCTAAAATTTGTAGTAGCTATCACAAATCATACTGTCAGTTAATAGAACCAAGACCCAACTCCAATATGCCTCACTGTGCTGTATCAACTTCTTTTCCTCATATACACAAGAACTCCAAGGAGATGTAACACACTATGTGCACTCAGTAGGTGTTAAATATATGCTGGCTGGTTGATCAAAAAGCACGGAGGAAATGAGACTTGATTCAACTGTTTGTGATGAAGTCTGACCTGCAGGGCTGAGGAGAGTGAGGAAGAGGAATAGAATACACCCCCTGCCCTCACCTCTGCCTCTCTTCCATACCAGTGCAGAGAATGAGGGCAGGACAGTGAAGTCAATACTGTTTCTACCCTTGAAAGAGGTGTGTATGTGGGGGAGGGGACAGGAGAGAGGATCTGTTCTCTGGCTTAACCTCATCTCCTGTCAAAGAGTCAGGCTCGGCACTTACCCTTCCTGTACCCCCAATATCAGGTCAGCTGTGTTGCTGTCCCCCAGGCTGAGAGTTTTCCAGGCTAGCAGAAGGTACCAGGAACATATTCTGGATGCCAGGTTGGGAGGCCCCAGTTGTATATCTGACTGAAAGGAGAGCAGAGCAGAGCCTGCAGCACACCCTCTGCAGCGGGCTCTCCCATGTCCTCAGACTGCAGAAGGAGCTTATAGCTGTCAGCTGCCTCCCTCCATGCATAGCAGCCAGGCACCATGTGAGTCCCTTCACAGGTACTACCTCTTCTCAAACTCCTCAGCACAATGCTGCCCAAGTCTACCGATTCATCTGTGAAATGGGAATAATTAGGTTGCCACCCACTCCCAGGCACCCAGATGAGAGGGACGATCCCAACACAGTCTCGCCTGTCCGCACAACCATGGGCTCTGCACCACAGCACACCAGCAACCTGCACCAGTAGCCAAGACCCAAGATCTCTACTCCAGCTCAGTCACTCATCCTGGGAGTCTTCAGGGTGTCCCTCTAAGAGATGTGTGTGCAAACACACCCCTCTCCACTGTCAGTTGCTTCCCACCTCACAGGTTACTTTTGGAAGTTTATGTGCCTTAATATGCAAAAGCATCAAATTCCTGATGGGAACCAGAGATGAGAGAAATTATTGCTACTTTTCTGTTTATGTATCTGCACATTCGCATCTTATTCTCTCAATTCCCCCAAAATTTTTGAGGTAGAGATCACTTTCCATGGTCCTCCCCGCAGTACCCTACAAGTCTCTGACAGCTAAAGGAATACAGGAGGTGCTCAATAAATACTGAGGATATAGCATGATCACAGCGACTTGAGGCCTTCCCAACCTTACCCCGCTCCTTGACACTTGCTGTTCAGAGTGGCCAGAGCAGCCAGGTTCCTGCTGTTTTTCAGTAGGAGGCTCTGTGTACAATCATGTTTGTCTATAGAATTTTCCAGAAACTAAGAGATACAGGGCTGCAGCTAACTTCAGGAGAGGACTGATTTTTTGCTCTGAGCTTTCGTATCTCTCCTTTCATAATTTTTTGTGATTTTTACTAATACTTGTATATTTTATAAATCGCTAAGCTGTCCAAGCAACATTGGTAAGGAGATCTTTTTGGTTTTACCTTCTAGTGCACTGACCTGAAAAGGGACTGCTAACGTTGATTATGGGGGGCCTCCCTGGTGGCCTAGGGGTTAAGTCTCAGTGCTATCACTGCTATGGCCCGAGTTCCATCCCCGGCCAAATTGCTGACCCACATGGCACAGCAGACCTCTCCTGTGTTACTCGCTGCTCTCCTCAGCAGTGTATTTCAGCAGATCCACCTGTTCTGCTCCCTACTCCGTCTCCTAGTCCTCTCACCACCCACACCTTTGGCCTACACCCCAGTTCTTCTATGCAAAAAAAATAAAAAATAAAATAAAACTAATTAGGGTGTAATATGATGATGCTCATTCTTCAAACACTAAAGCTTTTTTCTTTGTTTTATTTTGTTTTTAACATTATAAGGCATTTCTGCATTACTTCATTTGTTCTTTTCCAAAACTCTGGGTACTAGGTAGAACACAGATCACCCCTATTTCACCCATGCATATCTCCTGGCCTAGACAATGACAAAGCCAGGTTGCTAGGCAGATCTCTCTTCTCTTTCCAACCTGGGTCACCAGATGGAGGAGTGGAGAAGGAGGCCATGCCGGGCTCAGGAGGGCAGTTCAGGGATACAGGTGGGCCTCCCTGCTGAAAACACAGGGGTGCTGCAGTTGCTAGAACTGCTGGCCAGGCAGCTCCTCTCCCGACAGCCCAGGCCTTCCTTGGCCCGGCCAGCCGGCTTGCTGCGGGCTCAGCCCACAAGGCCCCTGCCTGCTCCCAAGCTGGCCAGCGGTACCGTTGGCGATGACGCCAGGGCTTTGTGCTGGTGACTGCTCTTTCCCAGAGCTCTCCCGGCATATCATGTTTTCTCAGCTTGTTCTAAAACTCGTCTTCCTGATCCTCCCTGTCCTCCCTGACCCTTTCTCAGGTCACCCACAGGGAGTTTGAGGACTCCACGCCTTGGCCATGTCTCCGCACAGTGCCTCACGCCTATACTCCCTCCTCTGAGAAGGAGACTCAGCTCAGAGGCCCTTGAGGCTGCCCCTCCCCCAGGGTCCCCTCCATGGACACTGGTCTCACTAGGTAACCACAGCTCTCCACACACCACACCTAAGATCCCAGTTCTAAAACCACACAGGCTTTGTAGGCTGATTCAGTGCAGGCCCTGCCACACCAGGGTCTTAAAAACTTGGGGACCTTGAGGGTCCCCGTTCTGTCACTGTGACCCAGCACTGCCCTCACCATCATCTCTTAGCAGGAGCAGGGACATCCTGCTAATGGTAACTACAGGCTTCCACATTTACCCCTTTTCTGTTTATCTCACTGGAATGACTGGACCAGACTTGCAATCAACATAGATCTTTCCATAGTGGTGGATAGTAACAGGGCAGTTGGTGGCAGACATGTTGTGGGGTGCAATTTACTGAGGTGGGGAGCTTTACTCCTAAAACATACAGTCTTGTCACCCATACTTCTTCAGTTAAAAAAAAAAAGTATAGATGATTCCATACTGAATTTCTTAGCGGTATCCTATGGGACCTGGGATAAAGTACCATATGGCAGACTGTCTCACACAAGGCCTCCCCCACTTCCCTGTGTGGGTCCAACACTATCTGATTCCATTTCCTAGCATGTTACTTACACCCACACCCTGACACCCTCTTTGTAAAGTCACTTGGTTCCCATGCAGGACACCTCAATGACTTTGCACACTTTCTCCTCTACTTGAATGTCTTTCTCCAAGTCGCCCTCATAGAAAATTCCAGTTTAAAAATGAGTCTGGCATCACAGCTTCTCTGAGTCCTCCACCTACACCGTGAATTACATAAACTTCTCAGGCTTTTTACTGCATATTTTTTGTTGCACATATAGCAACATTTTCTCACACTGAATTTTGTAGAGCGTTGGTTTGCTTTTCTCATTATATTGTCCCTTGAAGGCAGAATTTGCCTCTTCATTTTCCTTCTTCACATCCCACACTGTGTCTGTGACCAGCTGACTGGGCAGGTCAGAGGCTGCACCTTGTAGAATTCAGGGACCTCTCCTCTCCACTGGAGGAAGTCAAGTCATCCATGGCCACAGTGTTCACCATTATCCGATTAAGAATATTCTATTAACTACTCATCTTAGTAGTTAATGCACAACAACTGCAAATGACATACAGACCTATCATTCCAGGGTGGTTTCTATCAATGAACAAGTTGAATGATCACTGTTTGTTATAGCAAAAATGCATTAACTTTGTAAAATTAGAATAACCAGTATTTACTGGCCTTTAAAAAAAAGATTTATTTTATTTATGCATACAAGAACTGGGGTGTAGGTCAGAGATTGGGGGAAGGTGAGAGGATTCACCAGAGAAAGTGGGAAGCAGCTGGGGAGACAGGAGTGGTCTGCTGCACCATGTGGGCTAGCTCCCTGGCTGGCACCAGGGATTGAACTCTGCAGTGGCTGGCAATAGCTTGATAGTACTGTGTCTTTAACTCCAGCGCCACCAGGGAGGCCCTATTTACTGGACTTTTTTTTTTTTTTTGCACAATTTCCAAGTTTTTATTTTGTAAACAATATTGCAGCAGACATTATTGTATAATAAACTTGTTTCATATTCATAATTATTTCCAAATAATACATTCTTACGTAAATTTCAATGTTTCCCAATACACATTCCTAATTGTTTCTAAGACAGGTCTCCGATTATATTCTCCAACCATTAAATAATGTCATAATTTTACACCAGAAGACATGACTAATCTTTAAGAAATATGGGACTTTTTCTAAGCAATATATATGTGTTTTTTCATTGAATTCTTGAACTGCCTTGCAAGGTGAAAATCATCATCTTTATTTAGGTAGAGGAACTGTGGCTCAGAAAATATAAGCATCTTTTAAAAGAGAACTATCTGAACCACAAAGAACCAGCTGATAATTGCATCCAAGATTCCAGAGTACTGTGGGGACAGTCCAGTCTGACAGCTCTCCTTACCAGTTGCCTGCCAACTCGGGCTAATTTCTGTGTCCATACAGCAATCTACATGGAATTGCTTACAGCTTTTGCTGAGTTATGTATTATTACTAAGTAGAGATGAAATATGTTGACTATACACATTCACTAGAAAACAGCCTAGTGGTATGGAAAAGTATAAGAAAACTGCCTTACCATGATTTCAACACCTTAAGAAAACTGCTGTGAACATTCTGAGGGGTGTTTTTAAGATTGTTTCCTGTGCACACATACTCATACATATAAACATTTTCTTTAAATAGAGTCACACTAGATGAGTTTTGTAACCTTTTCTCCTGTGACCTTCTTTCTTCCTTTGTAACCTTTTTTTCTTGATACATTACAGCTTTATTTCCATTGTGAAGGTATATATTCTATTAAATATAGATCCATTTTATGCAAGGCAGTGTGCTAATAAATGAACATATCATGGGCCTCCCCTGGTGGTGCAGCGGTTGAGCGCTGGGCTGCGAGTCTGCCTGCAGCCTCTGCAGCGCCGGTTCGATCCCTGGCCACTGGCATGGGTCCCACATGGTGTGACAGACCTCTCCTGCTGCCCGCTGCTCCCCTCAGCAGTGTGTTTCGTCAGTCTGCCTGTTCTGTTCCCCGCTCTGGCTCTGGTGAATTCTCTCACCCTCCCGCACTTCTGATTGTACCCAGTGCTTGTATAAATAAATTAATTTAAAAAAATGAACATATCATAATGAGGCATATATTTTGTTCCCAATGTTCTGTTAATGAGAAGAAATGACAAAAAATCATTTTCTTCTTATGGTCAGGCTAGGAAGCAGACATGAGAGGCCATTTCAAATTTTCATTGCTTTTCTCACTAATGAGATTGAACAAATGTTCATGAATTCCATGACCTCAAGCAGTATTTCTTTTGTGAATTATTTATTTTTGTTCCTTTGTCTGTTTTCTTATTTAGGTTTTTCCATCTTCTCGGGTTTGTTTTCTAGGAAAAATTTAAATGAGATAGTCATCTCTGCTCTGCCACATAGTTTGCAAAGTAATGGAGAGAATTAACTTCAGAGACCCTCCAGGATAGCCCCCCATTTCACAGATCATTAGACCTTCCAGAGAAAGGAGGTGACTCATTAAGTTCTCATGAACTTAAATCCTGCCTTTTCCAGTAACTCATGAAGATTCATTGACTCAGTTCACTTACATTTCAAGCATACCACCCTGCCTTTTCTCATAAAACAAAATATACTTCTCTGTTGACCGGGGTTTGATATCATCAAGTTCTTCCTGGGAAAAAAATCATAATAGAAAATAGTACTGCAGTCCATTTTTGTTGGACTTTTCTACCCAAGAATTGTTTTCACTAGAGAACAGAAGGAGGCCCTGGGAAGGAAATGTCAGTGTTAGGAACGTGGTGTGGGCCTTTTCCTATGTGAAGAAAGGGAACTCAGTGGGGGCAACTCTCCTGGTCTTTGAAGCCTAATGAAGATTTCTTGGATCTCATCATTTTTTAGTTAATAAAACCTTTTTAATATTCTTTGCAAGGTTATATAGATGGTTTCCTGACTGCAGTTTGCTGTGGTGGGTGATTGGTACATTTAAAAAGCTCCAATGGCCAACATCCCTGGCTGGAGGCTGGAGGCTGGGGGGTGGTGGATGGGGGGTGGTGGATGGGGGGTGGTGGATGGGGGATGGGGCTGTTCACCCCAGGCCAGGCGCAACACATCTGCTTGACATGCCTTTCCAAAATCAACTCCACTTGTGTCCCCCTTCCTAGCAGGGAGGGGAATGGCAAGACCCAAAATTAAAACTCACTATAAACAGAACACACACTTGCCTATCAGCTTTTTGTGAACAGACTTGAATGCCTCATTTATTTCTGGAGAAAAATTATTAGCACAAGGATGGGAAAAGCTGGGTTGCATATGCCATTAAAATGTCAGTTGTGAGAGGGAAAAAAAGAGAGTAGAGTAGGGAACAGGGAGGCCGTCAAAGCACATCAGTTACTGATAGATGGGCCCAGATGTCCTGTCTTAAGAAACACTGGGCATGGGGAGAATCCAGCCCACTTGTGTGCCGAGAAAGGGAGGGGACAGGGATGCAGATGGCCTAAAAGGGAAAAACTAGGGGAGAAAAGAAGCAGGTGTTTCCTGCTACCTGTGCTTCAGAGGGAAGCTCAGAGCCCTGGAAGTGGATTTTTCCAGAGAGGAAGCCATGTTGCTCTATCAGCCTTAATTCAGAGGATGGACTTGTCAGCCAGCATCCCCAGACTTCCTCCCCCAGCATCTCCCTAGCTCCAAAGAACTGAAAAAATAGTAAAATGTCAGTACAGATGTGTTGTGTAAACACTTTCCACCTTCCTTTCTCGGGCTGTCCACTTTTTGTTGACTTCTGCACATCAATCTTTACTGTCGTACTCTTTTTGTAACTAGAGGGAACTGACATCAACTCCTAACATCAACAAGCTGACATCAACTCCTAATGTGTCATTTCTTACCCCAATCAAAATGAAAACAAAGGGTAAAATGAAATATTACCTCGAACCTGCACAAAAGGTATGAGATTATTTTGCTCTACACAAAAGGCCATTTACTCCTCTACAAAATTACTTTGAAAACCAAGACTTTCTTGGGAAGTGAATGCTGATGTTTTCATTATTATGTGAGCTAGATCTTTTTAAATCTTTAACTCCCCTCTCCCCTCCCCTGCTCCCTCTTCTCTCTCTTTCTCTAGTAGAATTGGCGTGCATGTGTGTGTGCATACTGAAAAATAACTAAAAGACTTTCAAATATATATCAAAATATTTCTGAATAAGGGGAGAGTGAAACGGGGAAGAAGGAAGAAAGGGAAGCAGAAGAATACAAAGAGTGAAGAAGGGAGAAAATGAGAGATGGAGAGAAAAAGGAAGGGAGAAGAACACGGATTAGTTGGGACACTCAGCTCAGAGAGAAAATGCCATATATCGTCCAGATGTTTTGTCTACAGAAGACCAAGCATCAGACTTTTGGGAGAGATCTGGGAAGACACAAAGATCCTTTCACTGCACAGACAACTGTTGACAGTCCTATCGCCTCTTTCTTTCTCTGTGTATGTGTCTCTCCCTTTCAAGCCTTTTTGTGGTCAAATTATAAAGGCCTGTTTAGTGGGAGGGGTGACGTCACGCTGACCACAAAAGCTTATATTTCCTGCTACTAAATACACAGCCCCTGCTGACGAGGTGGTCATTACAGAGCCAGCTTGTTCTGCGGAGGTCACCCCAAGAGGAGAGGGGATAAAGGCACTGGGGGAGGGCTCTGTGGAGAGAGCAGAGTCATTATTCCCAGGGGTGTCTGTCTGCCTGCTGATCCTCATCTTATTAGAACTGAAAGATGAACATAGAAGACTCTTTGTGCTTCCTCCAGACCTTTGTCTCTAAAGATGCTGGAGCATACTGGGGTGCAACATGGTGGAGAAAAGAGAACAGAGGAAACTAGGTCTGATTCCTATCTCCCTATTTATATGCTGAGTGACTTTACTTCTCCAGGTGTAATCATTTCAATCTCCACTTCACTAAAGAGGAAAAAGTCTCATGTTGGGATCAAATGAGATCATGCATTTTAATTTGATTGGTTTTATTTTTAGGGTGCTTTTCCAATCCTAATATCATTTCTTTGGTGCTAATATCCACTTTCCATGAGCTCAATGGGAACTGTACTTCTCTTTTCTGAAAGGAGAGAGTAGAGAATAGGTTTTATTTTTGCAAACTCTATTTTATTCATTTGTTTTTGCAGAGGTCACAGTGAATAAAAAACATTTTAATAAAGGAAAATAAAATGAGCTTAAGTGTTAAAAAGCAAAAAACTTTCCAAGTTGAGCAAAGGAAACCACACCAAGAAGTAGGAGACCACAGAGGAGTAAGAGAAGATGTGGGTGAGCTCTCAGAAGAAATAGCATTGGTTTGGGGACAGGGCTAGAGTCTGGCAGGCAAAGGTGGAGAGAGGGGGGTTATCACAGTGGGTCAAAGACACACACTCCTGTGTGTCACTAACATTGACCTGGGGGTGATCTGAGGGTTTGTACCACACATCTTTGGCATCCCAACCTCAGATGAAAAAACCGTATGAAAGCACCTTTTGAATATTTCATGCATTCAGGTTAATTTCAACACTGAGAGAAGTAGTAAACCACCATTTAGCCAAGATCATGCAGAATTTTCCTCCCCTCAAGTCTGAGCTTTTGACGAAGCAAGAGTCAAATTCCCTACATATTTCCTTCTTTATTTCCACTCCCTCCCTTTCTGGTGAAGGACTATTACATGTAGGGCCTCAAACCCAAAAAAGACTTTGGAGTGAGTTCACATGACATTCAATGAAAGGAAACTTTTACCATTATCCATATAATTTAGGTGGTCTGGACAACCAGTTTGGATATTTTAGCTGCTGACAAGTTCCTGTAGGTCAGGGTTGTCTAGGTTGGTCTCTATACAAACCAAAAAAATCAGAAAATTGCCATGTTCCTTTGGGTCACATATGCCACCAGCCCCTTATTGGGGCACACTTTCTGCCAGGGCCACCAGCTAACTTTAAGGGCCTCTGGTAGGCTCAAGGCCAGTTCAGTTCACCTGATCTCAGGCAACGGCTGGGTTGGCATGTATCAGTTATTCCCCACAAGTTATTCCCCTGGCTCAGACATAAAGCCTTAGCTCCATTAATCATCCTTTTCCTGGAGCATAATAGCTGAGCTCCTGGCTAAGTGTAGAACTATCATTTTCATTTCCTAATTTTAAAAAGTATGTTTGGTAACAGAGGGAAGACAAGCTAGAGAGGCAGCTTCAAATCTTGCCATAGGGGAAAAAATGCAGAGAGAAGATTCATTTTCTTACCCATTTACCTTCACTGTAGTGATGGGGATTGTCCCAGAAGATAAGATCTGTCCTGGGAGAGAAGGCTGAGACTTTCCAAGAAGGTGATCACCACCAGTTTGAGGTGAGTCTAGCCATTAAAGGTAGAACACTCAAAACAGAATCGGAGTAGCCAAGATGGAAGCTCCCATGTGGTTAGAAGCTAAAGAAAGAGTCAAGGAGTGCAGAGTATGCAGAAATGGTGCCAAAGTGAACAAAATATGAAACTATAAAGAAAAAAAATTACTTCAAGGTGGAAGCCAAGCAAGCAAGTTGATCAAAGCTAAATCAAGTAAGCAAACTATCTTTAACAGACTCAATATACTTGACACAAAAAGGATCTAAAAATGAGAAAATGTCATTTACAGATGAATTCCATGAAAAGCAAGATTCCTGAGGACAAAGGCTGGAATGGAGCCTGAAACTAGAAGTTAAGAGCTATCATGGCTTACCAGGGAGGGGAGGATCCACCAAGTGATACCTGTGTCAAGTATAGGACAACAGATGTAAGAGGATTACAATCAGGCAGCTTATGGCATAGTACACACAGTATAAAAATGAAAGTCATGGATTCAGAACTCAGAATGTAGGTAAATTAACAACAACGAGGAGGGAGGGGATTCTTAGTGATTTCCACTGTCTCTGCAGAAAACAGATTCTATGAGTTGAGATTTTTTTCCTCAGGGATTAATTGTTGTAAGTGTTCATTGCCTCCAAAGAGCTAAACCCTATCCCAGTAAAATGACCCTCTTCTGTCTTTCCTGATACAGCAAGAATCTCTGCTTTTACCTGTCAAGTAACTCATTTCTATGAGATGCAATCTGAGTTATTCTATTCACCTGTCTATCATCTATTTATCATTTTAGTTGTTTTAATGGACAAATGTATCCAATACATAGTATTGGTATGAAAGGCAAGAGGCTGCTCACCACATTATCAATGCCCCAGGTCATATGATACCAATGGTAGTAACTTTCTATACAACATTCAGCATAATTATAGAATAGTGAAAATCTCAGCTCCTCAGTCTAGAGCTTGATTTCCTTGATTCCCAGCAACCTGCTTGACTTGATTATTTTTCAGCCAAATGCTTGACTGTGTTTTGTTTCACATTTGGCTGAATTAACTTGATTGACTATTTTGGCATTGCATAGACACTTTTCATTGACCCAGATAATCTCTTGGTTGATGTTACTTAGACTAAATTACAACTTAATTGGCTGCATTTTTTGCCTTTTTCAATAGTATGATGACATTGTTAGACTCAGTCTGTATTGGTAAGAAATTTTTAGTGTCTTCTCTTTAGCCTGAGATGAGTTTTCTTAAAACCATGTGAAGTACAGAGCAGGGAATAATACCTTGGGTGATGCCCAATGTAAATCCCATGGTTTGGAGAAAACATCTTGCGGCCAAACGAGGCTTGTCAGATGTCAGGATTTCCAAAAGTAGATACAGAAGGCTCCTATCTGTCTGATTGTCCCAGACAATCACCAGGTTGTTCTCAGAACTCGCAACCTAAGGAACCAACTTCTCTTTCCTTAGAACTTTGGGACTAGACCTTACTCCTTTACATTTCCCCAAATTGCAAGTGAATCCTACTGCATTTAGTATACCCAAAGCTTAGTATCTGAATATATGTTTCATAGCCAATAACTTTGTACAGCACCCATGATTATACACTGTGCCTCAGACAGAGACTCAAGACATACAACTGATGTGGCCATCTACTACTGTCAGAGTGTAATGCCAGGACTGACCCTTGCTTTGTGCTTTAGGTGATAAGTAGAGCCAGGGCCATGTAGTAGTCTAGTGCCCTCTTGTGGTTTTCAAAGTAAGCTCCTTAAGCTCCTTTGTAGAATTAGATTTGTGGAATCACAGGTTTGAGAAGGCCATTGTGATATTAATTGATATCTTCTGACTTTTGCTTCTCAGTAATTCCCACTTCCTCCTGCAAAGCCCAGCCAATGATGGTAGAACCAGTCAACTAAACTAAGAAAAACCTTTGGAGTATGAGGATTAGTCTCTATTTTAACTTCAAACGGAGAGGGCCAACATTCCCATGAAAAGATGCTCATCATCACTTATTATTAGGGAAATGTAAATCAAAACCACAAGGAGATAAAAACCTCACATCTAAGAGAATGACTATTATCAAAAAGACAAGAAACATTAAGTGTTGGTGAAGATGTGGAGAAAAGGGAATCCTTATACACTGTTGGGAGGAACATTAATTGGTGTAGTCACTATGGTAAACAGTATGGCAATTCCTCAAACAAATTAAGAATGGAAATATCACATGATGCAGTGATTCTACATCAGGGTATTTATCTTAAGAATAGAAAAAACACTAATATACATATAAGCACCCCTATGTTTATTGCAACACTATTTACAATAGCCAAGGTATAAAAAAGCCCTAGGTGTCCATCAACAACTAAGTAAAGAAGAGGTGGTATGCAGTACTACTTAGCTATAAAATAAAAGATGAAATCCTGCAATTAGTAACAACAAGGACACACCTGGTGGGTATTATGCTAAATGAAATAAGTCATAGAGAAAGACAAATACTATATGAGTTCACTCATGTGAAACATATACAAACAAACTTAAGCAAACAAAACAAAACAAACTCTTAGACACAGAGAACTAATTGTTGGTTACCAGAGGGGAAGAGGTCTGCAGGGTAGATGAAATAGAAGTGGCAAATTGTATGATGATGGATGAAAAATAGACTGTATTGTATGTAGAGGTGAAATTCTAGCGTTGTAAACCTAAATTGACTGTCATAAACCAATGCTACCTCAGTAAAAATTTATTTTAAAAATAAACAAATAGAAGTGATCTTCAGAACACAGCATACTGTGGAAACACAGAACATGGCCAGTAGATTTTGACTGAAATCCTTTCAGCAACCTGTAGACAAACTGCTGCTTTCACTCTTGCACTTACTTATTCAACAATTTTCCAGTAACATTGTTTCAAATAATTGGGCAGATTTAATCTAAAATCCAGAGAAGACTCATGAGGGTTATAATAAGTGACCTGGTAAATTGAAGATTTGTCATGTAAATGAATCAGATTTCCTACATGACCCTAGAGAGACACAAGTGGAGGTTAAAGACATTGGTTTAGTTTAAGAAAGAACTTTCTAATGATTGCAATTAGAAGGTACTAGAACATATCCAGTGATAAGCTTTTATCCTTTGAAACAGTCAAGCAAGGATAGGTTAAGTTTATTTGGAAACTTTATATGGAAGTGCCTCCATTAAACTAGATTATCTTTGATAAAAAATTCAAATTTTAGAATTTGAAGAGTCCACAAACATATACAAAAACACAACTTTGACTATTCAATTAAATCATTATCAAATTAAGAAGTCCTCTAGTGTTTAATATGGAAGCTTCTCAATATATTCAAATTCATGTTTACTATCACAACTTTCAGGAAATCAGTTGTGTGTGTGTGTTATGCCTATCCAGACCCAGTTTTATAAAATAATTGGTTCTGGTTTTCTAGATAGTAATAAGATATTTTTCTTTCAAAACTGACATTCTGTCACTTAACTGCTTTTCATCTAACCTTTTACATTTGTGCCTAATTGTGTGTGATGACAATTTATATATTAGAGAAATATATATATATATTGCTTGGTTCTGGTTATATGGTATAGGATGAGTTCATTAACATATATTATTAAGGCAATTATTCATTCACAACTACCACAAAAAGAGAAGAGTCAAAAAACTAAATGAAGATTATTCATGAAAGATGAATTTAGTTTTTGTTACCCTAAATTGCACAATGAAAATCACCAATCCTTCTCTAATTGACTTTAACTAGAGGGCAGAGGGGATGACCTATGCTTCTTTTCAACTTAAGGTCTTACTCTCTTACTTATTGATTTGGATTTGTTTTGTTACCTTTCATATTTAGTCAATGAAATCTCCTCTACGCATTTTTATCTGTACCCTAAACATCAGGGAGGGAAAACAGTCTATTATGTCTTGCAAAATCAAGTTAAAACTAGAAGCAGTTGAGTCTTAATCCTTTGAACCTGAATTTTGAAGGTAGGTTAGAGAGCTGCTTCTCCAGCATTCCCTCTTTTTTCTCAAAGATCTCAACACATTTAAGGCATTGGGATTGGGTAGGCAGGGACTTGAGGGTTTTTCAGGGAAAGAGAGGAGCTTTTGCAACAGCAAAACCCTGAAGATCTTTGTATGATTTCCCTTCTTCTCCCTCACAGCAGATCACCTAATTTTCATCCCGACAGAAGAGTCAAAGGCCCTTGTCACAGACCTTACTGACAGCTCTGG
This sequence comes from Talpa occidentalis, assembly GCF_014898055.3. Taxonomy (NCBI): domain Eukaryota; kingdom Metazoa; phylum Chordata; class Mammalia; order Eulipotyphla; family Talpidae; genus Talpa; species Talpa occidentalis. Next base: position 135,984,190 of record NW_023603184.1, read on the forward strand.
GCTATCATGGAAGAATTCTCACCCCTTCCTGTCTCCATGGGAGAGACATACTGGATTGTCACCAGCCTGTGAAATAAACCACCCACCTGGTTCATGGAACCATTTCAAGGCCAGAAAAGCCAGCCTTACTCAGCTGTGCCATATGGGAGAGAAGAAACAGTGTTTTTCTCCATATGGATTTGTCACACATTAATAAGAGGCATTTGCTTTTTGTCTCAGCCAAATCCCTGATTCCTAAAACACATGAGAAGACGTGCTTGGCTTAACTTGCCAGGGAATTGGATATGTACTTCATAAAGCAAATCAAAACTAAAACTGTGCTGGGCCATTCTATCCCTGCCTCACTGGAGTGACATCCCTGCAAATGGACAGCTAATCCTTTTAATGAACAAAATACCCAAAGGCTCTTCTGGGGAAAGAGTCCAATTTTTAACCACCTCTTGCTGCACAGTTATAGAACACAGAATTTCAGAACAGGAAAGGATCATAGAGATCATTACAGACCCCACCTCATTTTCTAAATGAAAGCTGAGGCCCAGAGAGAGCAAGTGACTTGTACAAGACCACTCAGCTGTGTTGTGGCACATGGGATTCAAATCCAGGACTTTCCACCCTTAATTCTTTTCTCACATGTCACAGTTCTTTTCATCCTTTCTCTGATAATTCCCTTATAGTGCAATTGTTGATGTTCTTTCCAGACTCCCAAACCACTGCCCCAAAATTTAATGAATAAAGAGGATCCTGATTTCCTTTCTACTTTTCCCTCAATGATAGAATTGTACTGAAGTCTCTATTTTTCCCTAAGTTCCCACTGTCTTCATTCATCACTAAGAAGCTAGAATATAAGACAAGGGGACAAAGTTCAGCATCAGTAGAGACCTGTGTTCTGGCCCCAGATTCTCCATCAAATAGTATAAGAAAGCCACACCCTTTGACCAGCAACAGAAAGTACAAGTTTCAAAGAAGGGTGCTAAATCAAAAGATCAGCGCTGATAGGATCTCTGGTGTCATATTAAAAAGTTAAGAGAAAAAAAATTAAAATGCTAGGTATGACTGTCCTTGAGTAGGGGAATTATTTGTAGGTATTTTAGAAATGAAATTTTATTTAGTTGTCATCATCTATATATACTAATATATAATGATAACACTTTTTTTCACTTAGAGATATAACTTGGGCATTCCCATAAGCAGAGTTCTAAATGTTATATAATATTCTATCAAACAGCTATCCAAGATATCTGCTAAAAGGGACCTTATCAATCAATTACTTATTTCCAATATTTTGTCTTATATTACTATTTGTAATGTACGTCTTCTGCGCAAGGTACTTTGGGGGGCCCAGAGGCTGATTTGATGGGGTTTAAGAAGATGAACCAAATATTTATTTACATATTGATTTCTTTTACTGATGGCAAAGGAAACTGATATAACCCATTTGGAAGATACTTCCTGTCACATCATATCCTTCAATTCCAAAGTTCTAAGAAGCTATCTTATTTGAGGTCTCACTTTATTGATCATAAACTTGAATCCCAGAAGCTGAAGATACCCAGCTAGATGATGGTAGAGCTGCAACTTGAGCCTGGTAGAACCTCTGCCCCTGTTCTGTGAAGCAGCAGGTCAACAACTATCCATAGTAGAAGATCCTTTGTGTTCTGGAGCCCCGAGAGGTACGTGATGCCCATTTTTGTTTTCTTCCCACTCTACTAGTACTTCCTATTAGCTTCCAAGTAGCAGTATGAAGTGAGATGCATAAATCAGAATGATGTGAGCTATAAAACTAGGCCCCCTTCATTCTACCTAAAAGAACTTGAACCTGTCAGAGTCCATTGTATTTATTTGTAAAAATGATGCCACCCATCTTGTAGGATGCTCATGAGGAGCAAATGAAATAGAGGATTCAACTGTATCTGGTACAGTTTCTGACCAGGTAACATGGGGATGACAGAGTAGCTAGATTAAAGGAGGATTTGAAAACTAAGTGGCAGCTTAAGTTGCTGAGTGCTGATCCACCTTACTTTGACAGCATTTCATTGATTTTTCCACACCACAGATTTCTTTTTGTTTGTGCACATCTTCATTATAAATGACTCAATGTGAAAAATCCAACAAAAGAGTAAAATTACTAAAATCTATGCATACATTGAACAAAAAGATTAAGTACTTGTTCTTTCGAGAAATATCTTTTATGTTCTTTTCAAGATATTCAAAACATGGCTTTTTGGTGCTATTTCATAAGGACATTTTTTCTCAACTTGAAGCTTCTTCCCTCATCTCTAATGGATTCTAGAATAACATAGTATGGAATTTCACCACATCTTTCTTATTAGTTGAGCTTTTCTAAACAAGGTGATTCTGTAGCTAATCTGTAAAAGGCCCACAAAAGATGTACACTGGAAAAGTTATCAAAATTTTTGTTCTAGTGGTGGAGTCCTTAGCTGTAAAACAAAGAAAATAATAGTGCCCAATTTACAGAATTACTGTCAGCTTTAAAAGATATGCCATGCCTAAATCACTCTGCATGAGGCCCAGGGATAATAAATGTTGCATCAAAAGCAGTCATTATTAATATTGCGTTGGGCCTATGTCACTTCATTGGATGTCTAAATTTTTGGAGATAGTAAATCGAAATCACATATTTTTAACAGCTGTACTAAAGTGTAATTGAAATGCAAAGATGCATATATTTAATCCATCTTTGATAGGTTTGAACTATTGCATACACTTGTGAAACCATCACCTCCAAAAGTTTTTCCAGTCAACTTCTTTTTTATAAGGACACTTAAATTAAGATCTACTCTCTTAACAAATGTTTCAGTGTACTTAAGAGTATTGTCCATAGACATATCTTAATGCTGTATCATTAGGATTTACTCTTCTTGCAAATTGAACCTCCAGCCAATTGAACAACAGTCCTGTATTTCTCCCACTACTGCCCCAGCCCCTGTTAATCACTTTATATCTCTCTGTTTCTGAGTTTGACTATTTTAGATGCCTTGTATGAGTAGGATCAGGCAATGTTTGTCTAACAATATTTCATTTATTTCAGTTCACTTATGCTTTCCAGGTTCATTCATGTATTGCATATGGCAGGATTTCCTTTCTTTTGAAGAGTAAGTTTCATTTTATGTATTTACCACACTTTCCTTATCTATTTATCTATTGATGGACATTTAGGTTGTTTCCACATTAGTTATCATGAACAGTGCTACAAAAAAAACATAGGAGTACATCTCTTCAAGATCCTGGTTACAATTCTTTTGGACATATACCCTTAAGTGAGTTGACTGGATATAGGGTAGATCTATTATCAGTTGCTTGAGGAACCTCTGTAATAGACATTTTCTTAAAGATCAGCAAATAACCAACAGATATATGAAAAGGTGCTCGGCATCACTAAATATTAAGGAGGTGCAAATCAAACCCCCAATGATATTATCACCATATAACTCTTGGAATGATTACTATTAAAAAGAAAAGATGTGGTGGAGAGGATAGAGAATTGGAACCCTTGTTTACTGTTGGTGGGAACGCAATTTTTTTATAAATGTCATTGGAAAGCTTGCCATTTCATACCATTATTTTAGAGGAAAAACATCAAGGTTTGGGCTTGTCTGTGTTTCTTTAGATGCTTATTCCCAATTTACTTCTGTTCTCATTGGGGAAGCATTACCATATTTGCTGTCAAGCTCATCATAAAGAGCTTCTGCAACAACACCATGTCGATCAAACTTTGAAGGGTTTCTGGTTTCTCTTTTAGTGTCTTGTGCATTTTCACTTGTTTCCAGCATACTCTTTAAACCATCTGTTTTTCATTACAGACTTATGTTCCAGTTGAGATATACTGAACAATTTTATTTTCTTAAAGGTAAATGAATGATGACAGCTAAACGACGAAGAGTGTTCCATACATTCGGGCAATCAAGGAAAGCACCAGGTCAGGAAAAGCAAACTCACATAGTCATATGTCTATAAACAGCATGTTAAATCATGGACAATTCTAGCAGGAAGCTGGAATAATTTGTGAAAGCTAGTGGTGTTACTTTGCAGTAAAGAGTAAGGGAAAACAAACTCTGGTTTAAAAGGTAAAAAACTCAAAATGTGCTTTGCCACATGCACAAACATGCACATACAATTAGCTGAGCAGGTGTAACAGTTAGCTTCTGGTACATAACAAATCATCCCAAAGTGTAGTGGTTTTAAAACAACCACCATTTATTCAGCCCTCAATTCTGTGGATTAGTAATTTGAGTTAGTCTCAGCTGGATAGTACTGCCTAGCATGGGGTCTCTCATGAGGTTGAAGCATCAATCAAGAAATTGAGGGCTCTCTCTCTCTCTCTCTCTCTCTCTCTCTCTTCATGTATTCATAGCTCCTCTCTTCATCTGGTCTCTTTATGGTCTTTATACTGGGTGTCCCCAGCAGGGAGTTGGGCTTCTGACTTGAAGGTTCAGAGCTCACCAGACTGTGAAAATGGAAGTGGATAGGGCTTCTCAATGGCTAGATGGATTCAGAAGTCCTGAATGGCCACTTCTGCTGTATCCCATTAGTCAGTGCAAGCCACAAGCAAGGTCAAGTTCAATGTAGTTGTCGGGGTACAACATAAGAGCACGAATACCAAGAGGCATGGGTCATTTTAATGGGTCATTTTTGAGAGCAGTATCATATTCTCTGTATTGAGTTAAAATTTATTTATTTTCCCTCAATTCCGCTCTACATTCTGTGTAACATAGTAAGTCCATTTCATCTGACCCACTTTAAGATGATTTGAAACAGCTATTATACTTTTTTTTACTCTCAAATTTCCAGGAAAACTGTTCTCAGTTCTCTCAAACACTTACTCACATGATGCAGTTTTGAATTTTCTAATGACCATGATCACTCTCCCACAGGTCCACCCTGGTTTATCATGCCAGACAAAGGAGGCACCCAGCACAGATGAGAGGACAGTATAACTGCCCTCAAAGATACCTCTGCTTTAATCCCCAGAGCTGTGACTATGTTGCTTTATCTGGCCCAAGTTATAGACCTTAAGATGAGGTGATTATCCTGGATTATCCAGGTGAGCCAATCTAATCATTTGAGTCCTCTAAAGCAGAGAATCTTGCCTGGCAGTAAAGAGAGCAAGGCAATGATGGAAGAAAGGTCAGAGAGATGTGATACGGCAGGATTCAACCTGCTAGTTTTGACTTGGAAGATGGAGAAAGGAGGTCACAGGGAAAACAAATGTGATAGCCTCTCATGATTGGGGGTGGCCCTTAGCCTGCAGTCAGTAAGAAAACAGGGGGCTTGTGCATTCAAACCCAGAGACTCAAATGTACAGAAATAGATTCTCCCATAGGGTCTTGGAAAACAGGACAGACTGTCAATACCTTCTTTGACTCTAGAACTATAAGAAAAAAATTTTGTGTTCTTTTAGGCCAATAGCTTGTGACAATTCATTATGGCAGCAATAAAAGACCAATACAGTCTGTTATATCAACTTTGAACAAAAAGATAGAGGCATCCTATATTATTGGACAAGATTGTCACCTAAGCATGCTTTGACTTTTTTGGCAATGATACTGTTGATTCATACAGAGTTTACATTCAACAAAAACAAGAGATATTTTCCCATTAGCAGCTAAGACTGTGAACACTTTTCCCTTTAACAACCAATGCAAAATGGCATGTTTAGCCCACTCCATTTCCATCATGTTAGATTCAGTCTATTGTTCTAGCCTGTCAAGATATTGGAGTCTGGTTTCTGTCATCCAAATATTTTAGCCATTCCCTCCCAGTCCTGGGTCATTTCAACATCTGAGAAGCCCTATGGGTGACCACGCCATGCAGATGCCTTTCCCCTCCCTCCCCATGATGCTGCTCTTGTCATCTACAGTGATAGTGCCTGGAAATACCCAGTGCTTACTGAAAGCCTACACATTTTTCAAGGCACAACTCAAATTCCATGTCTTTCATGGAGACTTGCCTGGTAATACAAACCAGGAGTGGCATTTCCCCCTCTGCTCCTATACACATTCCTCGTTTGTAGGTTACAAATTGACTTATATGGTAATCATCTGTTTACCTGCCTGTTCTCTTAAATTGTAGAGTTTTTGAAGATTTATTTATGTATGCATACAAGAGCTGGGGCGTTGGCTAGAAGTGTGGGGGTGCTGAGAGGATTCACCACAGACATAGTGGGAAGCAGAACAGGTAGATCTACTGAAATACACTGCTGAGGGGAGCAGCAGGTGAGACAGGAGAGGTCTGCTGCACCATGTGGGTTAGCTCCCTGGCTAGGGATCAAACTCGTGGTGCAATGGCTGCCAATAGTTTCATAGTGCAGAGAATTAACACCTTGCACCACCAGGGAGGCCCTTAATTGTTGACCTTTTGAAGACAAGGATTATCTTTTTAAATTTTACTTCCCCTAAAGCCACTGACATTAAGTCTAACATAAAAGGTGTTTTATGGAAAACAATAATCTGCTTAGCAAGTCCTGATTGAGCCAAGATGCTCTAAAACATTCTTTTTTACTTATGGGTTGAGAAAATATATGCATAACAAGTAACACCATTGCACATAAGCAATCTAAGACAAAAAATCAGGGGTGCTTTCGGTGGGAGAAATCTGACTCAGAACAATATGCATATACTTCAGGGTTTGTGGGAATACACTGCCATACACTTGAAATTATGGGGGGACTAGATCTTGAACTCCAAAGAACAGAACTTGTTTCTTTACCTTAAGAACCAAGCAAGATACATAGAACAGAGCATGCATTTAAAACATTTGACTAGTCATTCAACTGTGACTTATTATGGTTTCATTACATGGCATTGACAGCCCACTTACCTCACATTCATTCAGCGTTGTCTCAATACCATCATGATGTCAGGCATCAACTTGCAAGCCTAGACAGAGAATGATCAGTAAGGATAATACTGATCGCCAACTGTAAAAACACCCAAATCAATTCACTGATATATAAAGCTATTCATAACTCATATGAGAAGAAATTCAGAGGGAGGGGAATTTGAGGGTTGTCAACGCAGCCACTCAATAATATTATAAGGACTGCTTTCTTTTTATCACAGGGACCTCTTTACTCTTCTGATCTGCCATCCTTAGACTAGCTCCTCCCAAGGTCATAAGAAGGCTGTCTCATTTCAGCCATGACCTTCCAGCAAAGCAAGAGAGTGCATCAGGAAATGATCGAAGGGATCTTTTTCACAAACCTCCCAGAAGACTTTCATGTATCAGTGTCTAACCAAATGTGGGGGTACATGCCCATTCAAACCAATGGCTGGCAAGGCAACAGGATCACCATGCTTGTGACGGGAAACATATGGGTTTGTGGAGAAGGGAATAATTCCTGATCCGCAGCAGGGTTCTATTAAAAAGAAGGAAGGGGGTGAAATGGTAGAAAGTCAACCAACAAAATCTACAGTCAGAAATGCCAGTAAGTAAAACTAAGCTATAACATATATAAATTCTCCTCTTCTAATTTTTCTTGATGACCATTTCTCTGAAGTCTGGAACTTTTTCTGGAACTATGTTGGGAAAGTAAAAATTACTTATGGCTTCCACATCCATATTATATAGTTTTATCCTAAAATGGAAAACACACACTAGCACACACACGTACACCCAGTTGTTTGCCAATCCAATTCTTGCCGTAATTTTTGAAAATAAAGAATCTTTGTGAGTTGCCAACCTCTTGAGTTTCCATCCTGTGTCAGAATTTATTCCACCGCCTTCCAAGTACAGAATGATGGCTTATGGCTCAGATGAGGCCCTTGAAATTGGGATCGCTTAATGGAAACAGACATTTATCCTTCCAGATAGAGTCAAAATGTTTATCCCACAACTGAAATTTAGCTTCTTTTTCTAATTTTCAAAGAATCGCAAAATGGAATGTGAGTTGAAGGAAATACTCTGAAAGCATGTTTTTATTTCTGGTAAAGAAAGAATTACAGGAGATTCTTTTACTATTTTTTTTAATTTCTAAAAAGTGATCTTTTAATTTAATATTAAATCAGCAATGGGCCAATCTTTGCAATCCTTAAACCATAACCATAGTTTGCATATATTTATATTTTATACTCTTGAAATCATATTTATATCATTTTATTATTTATCACATTCTCACAAAAGCATATCAGGTAAGCAGAACCATTTTTGTTATGCTTGTAAATGGAAAAATTGATTTCCAGAGATGTTAAGTCACTTGCCATAAGTCATTCAACATGTTAGTGACAAAGCACAGTCTGATAGTGAGCTATCATAATTTTTAAATAGTATTTCACTCCCTGAATTTTAAGTAACCACAGGACAATGTGTTCTCCTTTGACTTTATTTTTTCCAAATACTTGAGTGAAATATGATGGAATAAATCAAAAGCAGGTCACCTATCAGAAAGAATTTTCAACCATGGGGATTAGGAAATCTCTAAACAGATTATTAACATTGTAGTAACCTTCTTCCTGTGGATAGGAAACTGGTCACCTGACAAAGAGGATTTCACTTCTGTTTAAAGGGAAATCATATTTACAGGGTTGGTTGACCCCTTGGAAACTGAGGTTCTGAATGAGAAGAATGAATATTACACAGGAAAGGGGAAGGCAGGCCATTTCAGACCCTTCTGGTGAGGCCACATGCGTGAGATCTTTTCCGGTGCACATTAGGCATTTTCTTTCTTCTTTCCCTTTGACCATGTCCGGGCCATGCAGTCAATGCTGGAGTCTCTTTCAAACAGCAGAAATTCAGCTTTTGCAAAGGGGCCCTGGTTCTCCTTTGTCTGTTTTACCAGCGTGTGCTCTCCAGTTCCGAGAGTCCTTGTTGATTCACGTTAGGCCATAGTTTCCACGTGAAGTCACCCGACTTGCAATTTGTGTCTTTCTGCAGTAATTAGTTCCCCCCTTGTTGAGCGCACAGCTGTGCACTGCGTCCCACTGATGCAAAGGCAGCCGGCTGCCCTCCCTTGTGCTGGTGGCAGGAACTTCCTTCAGCATCTACAGCAAACACTCAGATTCACTTTATTTCCCAGAAGTACGCCTGGATGCAGCCTCCCATTTTCCAAGACCTGGAACGGACTGGCAGCACCAAATGGGATGTTATTCTTAGTTTCTGCTCTATTCTCTCTCCACATTTGCTTAGAAAACACAACAGTTGTGAACAGGGCTGCTCTGTACAGATACTCCATTGTTTTTTTTTTCTTTAAATCATCATCATTATCAATATTTTCCACCTTTGGTAGCAGTTGGCTCCGATTCCTTTCACTCATTTTGAGACGCGGGTGGAGAGCCAGGCAGACAGACCCCACCTTTCAGGGGTGTCAGACAAAGCGGGACTGAGGATGGGTGGCCCTCACTAAATTCCATCTGCAGGACTCTGCTCCGAGGGGCTCTTGGCCCAAGCACTCCCAGGTGAGATCACGGATTTTGTGCAGAGTGGTTGATAGAGAAAGTAGCTAAAGGCTGCAGTCTATAAACCAGGGAAACTCCCGGATCTGAGCTCCAGTCAATAATGAAGAGAAAAGAAGGATGGGCGTATGGGTCCCTTAAGGGGCAGCAGAGTTATATATGCAGGACTATATGGAAGTTAAAACATGACCATACTTTACATAGTACTTTGCAATGTTTTGTGTAGTAATAAAGTATGTGATTAAAACTTTTCCTTTCTCATACTTCACTCATCTAGCCTTAGTCTAGAATCTTCTATACTGGTTTTCACCCCCATCTTACTAATCACAATTCATTATTTGGCCCTCCTGTTCAACCTAACAGTTCCTTGGCTTCATTCAAACGGTGAAAACAGTCTACTACCAGATTGTCTTCCTTAGGTGAGAGTCCTCAGGCAGACTGAGTTCTAAGGTATTTGCTGTTTTCCTGATCATTTTGGATTGGTGTAGAAACTGTCATATTTCCCTATGAGATGTGTCCCTTTCGCCCATGCTGACTGACCATTTAGCATGAATTGTGTTGAATAAAAACAAGAACAGACATACAGACCAATGGAATCGAATAGAAAATCCAGAAATAAACCCACAGATTTATGGTCAACTAATCTTTGACAAAGGAGCAAAGACTATGCATTGGAGCAAAGAAAGTTTGTTCAATAAATGGTGCTGGGAAAACTGGGTCGCTACATGCAAAAGAATGAAGCTTGACCACTACCTCACACCATACACAAAAATCAACTCAAAATGGATTAAAGAACTAGACATAAGACCTGAAACCATAAAATACATAGAAGGAAATATAGGCGAAACACTACGGGATTTGCACATCAAAGACATCTTTACAGACACATCACCCAAAGCAGTGATAGTAAAGAGAAAGATAAACAGCTGGGACTACATCAAGTTAAAGAGCTTCTGCACAGCAAAAGAGACAGTAACAAAAACAAAGAGAAACCCCACCAACTGGGAGAACATTTTTGCACCCAACACTAATGATAAAGGACTGATCACAAAAATCTGCAAAGAGCTGATGAGACTCAGCAACAACAAAGAAAATAATCCAGTCAAAAAATGGGCAGAAGAGCTAAAAAGAAACTTCTCTGAAGAGGAAATGCAAATGGCCAACAGACATATGAAAAAATGTTCAACATCACTTGTCATCAGGGAAATGCAAATCAAAACTACCATGAGATACCATCTCACACCAGTGAGAATGGCACATATTAAAAAAACTAGCAACAACAAATGTTGGCGAGGATGTGGAGAAAAAGGAACTCTTGTGCACTGTTGGTGGGAGTGCAAACTGGTCCAACCACTATGGAGAGCTGTGTGGAGATTTCTGGACCTACTAAACATAGAGCTTCCATATGATCCAGCAATTCCACTCCTAGGTATTTACCCAAAGGACACAGAAACATCAATTCCAAAGAGCACCTGCACTCCTATGTTTATAGCAGCACTGTTTACAATAGCTAAGCTTTGGAAACAACCCAAATGCCCAAAAATAGATGACTGGATCAAGAAGATGTGGTACATATATACCATGGAATATTACTCAGCATTCAAAAAAGATAAACACATGCAATTTGCAGCAACATGGATGGCACTGGAAGGGATCATGCTCAGCGAAATAAGCCAAAAAGAAAAAGATAAATACCGGATGGTCTCACTCATAGCAGGAATCTAGAAAACTTAAATAAGGGACCAGGAAAATGAATATAAGAAAGTGAAAATCAAAATCAACAAACAATTATGAACCAGAGACACTTTTTGGGGGGTGGGGGGCGGGAGGGGAAGGATTGGGGTCAGAATGGGGCGTTTGCAATTGTATGGGGGAATATAAAAATAAAATTTAATATTTAAAAAAAAAAAACAGTAAGGCAACTAAAAAAAAAAAAAAAAAAAAAGAAAGGGAGCGAGGGAGGAGCACAGGGGACTGAGGTGATGGTGCACGGAAGCACTGGTGAAGGAAACTATGGGGACTAAACCTGAGGGGGTGGGGGAAGTAAATATTGTATAAAAATGAACAACGATGTAAAAAAATTTTTTTAATAAAAAAAATTTATATTGAAAAAAAAAAAAAAGTCTCCAAGAATTTTTGACTCTCTAAGAACCTACTTTTTGTTAAACTTTCTTCCTTGGGTTACACACCTAACACCCCAGTATACTCTAGAATATTCTAGATTTTGCTTTAAGGGATCTAAGTGACTTCTTTAAAAAGAAATGTAGGGGGATAAAAGTTGGGCTATGCCACAGACCACAAAAGCTAAGGCTATTTCACTGGTGCGGTGAGGCTAGGGTGCTAAAGGACTTAGGGAATTATTTCCTAAAACCCACGTGGCAGTTAGCTGTCTGAATGATTACTAGGAGTTCTTCTTTTTGGCCTTGACCATCTGGCCAAAGAACTCCCATTGGACCCTGGCATGGTGAATGACCCATAGAGTGGTCAGGCCTCGTAGAGGGGCTGCCCTACAAACTCCTGTCTTCTACAGACAGGAAACTCAGGTACACAGGAGGGGGGTGCATAACTGCAGAATATTTGTGGTACAACTTTCGGGAGCATCAACTTTGCTACAAAATTTGGTAGAAACAAAGCAAATTCCAAGGGAACTAGAGAAGTTAGAAGAATGCATGTTTGTACTGAAAAGTCATGATCCCAAATCACGTGACCGGGCAAAATTTCAAGTTCTTTGGTGAATCATCCTCTGATTATGAAGATTGAAGAGATTTTTTGAGCATGAAGGACATATACAAAGGATGACCTTGGTGTTGTTAACTCATTGTACCTTTAGTGGTTATGATAAAATTTAGAAAAGGGGAGATGTTCTGTAGAACAAGAGAGTCATATTTATGGATAAAACTAGGTTTTTAAACAAAGCAGGAAGATAACTCATTAAAATCACAAAAAAATATGATACCCAATGAATAAATGGACCTTTATGCATCATTTATGGACCTTTATACATCAATGAGTAGATGTATAGCCTGGAAAATACTTTTCATAATAATAAAATGTGTGATTAAAATGTTTTCTTCCTCAAATTTAATGCCATCTCTTTCTCTAAACCACAGAAGGTCAATCTATTTATGCAAATTTGTCTTTCTATGTGGACTCTGCTAGAGCAGACATAGTTGGATATCAATGTTGCTAGTTACATTGTAACTAGCTCTGTGGACACCTAGATAAATCAGACAATAAAACCAAGAGAGATGTTCTAAAACCAGTAACTTGTTGAAGTCTATATTCTCACTAAGAGTAGTTGAGAGAGTAAAAAAGAATGACAGACCCAAAGTAAAAACTCTGGTTTCAGGTTTTCTTCCATATACAATTAAACTATGTAGAGGACAAAATAAAATAAAATAAAAATTAGTTGGCTCTGCCAATATAAACAGGATGGGTTTCTGTTTGGGCACATAGGAAACCACCTCATACTCCTAGGTTCTTCTAGGCTGATAAACTATTAAACAAGCATCAAACAGATCTATAGGAGAAAAAAACAAAAAGAAGTTTAATGACAATATGTTTACCTCCTGTATACATAGGCAAGGCCAAGCAAGACTGAGTAGCTCATCAATGTGGCTTCAGATGATATGTTAAATAGCATAACTAAGACAGAAGGACTTTGGAGGGGGAGGGGAAGGGAGATCAGTTAAGGAGGTTACCAGGGAAGGCACAATAGATAAAAATATGCAGAGTAAGTCCTGCCTTCTTGGAAAAGCGATAAAGAGTTGAGGTACAGGGCCCTTAGGAAATGTACATGTAAATATCTTTTTCAATGGCGATTTCCACTCGACCTTCAGAGTTCCTCTGATGATATTACCATTTTGCAAAAAAATAAATAAATTTTAGGATGGCAGGTTCTTGTTCCCCTACATTTCTATAGCATTTCTTTCTGATCCCAAAAGTATTTCTCCCCATATAAATGAGTGGATAATATATGAGTGCCTTTGGAATAAGAAAGGGAAGAGAAAAGGAGGACAGAAAGACGAATGACAACTGAGTGTCCTCGGGGAACTATGGCCATGCTCAATGACATTGCTTACAATTAAAAAGAATGAATCACATTGAATTCTGAGTCATAACACAATGACAATAAAATAAATCATCTAACAGGACACCTGTTAGAGGAAAATAGACACTGGTTAAGATTATTCTAGACAATAGGCATAAACTGGGACGGTCCCTGGTCACCCATATAAGTGACTTGATGGATGAACTGAGGCTCCACTTGTGACAGCGATGATGTCAGGCTCTTCCATCTTTGCCATCACATGTGTGAAGCCAAGGAAGGGACTCCCCAAATGTAGCTGTGAAATAAATTGATACATTTGGGACTTCAAACTCTGCTATCAAAAGCTCAAAATTTGGATTGAGAATTTTTAGCAGTTAACAGGAATCCAATTGGGGGAACGGGCAGGATACTTTAAAATTTGGAGCATAATCCAAATGCATTTATGAAGAGAATGATTTTGTTTATTGGGAGGGTATAATTTATAGTTAATGAAAAGGTAGCGTCACTTTCAGGGATTGGGTCTCTCTTACATGTGTCACCTAACCCAGTTTCTATTAATAAATTGGGTGGGAGGAGGAGGAAAGCTGATTCATGACCCACATTTGGTTGGGTTCCTTCACACTCAGCAGATCCAAGTCCTACTCTGTTATACTGAAGAGTATGTCCAGATTCCCTCCTCCAGGGACTTTCTGCAGCAGAGAGAAGCTCAATTATGACTTACATCTTGTGGCTTTTTCCTAATCTGCTTCATCTTAATCTGTTCTCAGGATATTAAATAATAATCAGGGAGTATCTAGAGACCAAGAATATCAAATCCTGCCTGTTTCCTACAATCTCCCCATGTCTGTTTTTGTGCTATAACTGGCTCAGAAAATGCAGGACTCAATATCCTCTCCCCTGCAATGAGGGCCCAGGATGAGCTGGACAGGCTGGGACAGGCTTTTGGAAGCAGAAGAGAAGCTAATCTTCGAAAACAGAATGTACTCAAAGCAATTCTTGGAAAGTCAAGGGAGGTTAACACTGCAGTCGGCATTATTTTCTCCCTGGTGGAGTTATGATCTTTCCTCCTTACAATGCATGGGCTGGCCATGAACAGCTGTTCCATGGTGGGAAGTGATAAATAAATATCTGAATTAAAAATTAGGACCAGAAGCAAATGATCTTCACTCTTGCATTGTTTCTTCATTGGTGGTATGACATTTATTCATCATTCATTCAAGTGTCAATTTTTACATCCCTACCATGTGTTCCTGCTCATTCAGAAGCTGCAGTCTGGAGAATCAGAGTGGAAGATGGAGAGAATTAAGTGAACAAATACAGAAAGTGAAATATATGTTTTGACATTCTAGAATACTATGACAGTACCTAGCATGGACACCCACCCTCATCCTAGTGGTCAAAGGAAGTTTCTTATGGAAAATGACATATAAATGGACATTCATCAGATTCATCGGGCTCAGTGAATCCAAGAGAATGTAATTCATGGAAGGAGAGTGGTCAAGTTCAGAGGATAAGCGAACATGGCTCATTTGAAAACTGTAGGTGGACAATGAAAGTTCATCCTGTAGGACAAGAGGGCATGAGAATGAAAAGAGAGGAAAATGGGTAAGCTCTTATTTCCCCTTCCCTTTCTCATCACCTAAGACTTTTAGAACTGACAGGGATGTTCATGGCAATCAACCCTTCCTCTTAGGAATTGGGAAATACAAGTCAAAAGGAGGAAATTGACTTGTTCAAGGCATACTTTTTCAGATTGGGAGAATACACTAATCTGACTTCAGTTCCCTGCTCAAAGGTCAATGTTCTTGTCATGGTCTGATTGTTTTTCTTTTTCTTTTTTTTTTTTCAGAATAGTTAAAACCAGAAAAACATTTGACTTAGCATTCTTGAACTAGAGACCTACTAGAAAGAGAGATGGAGTTGAGCTTATTGGAAACAATTTGAAAGATCTATATTCTGGGATTCACAACTTTTGATTGTTTTTATAGAATTTTGGCTTAGTGACTAATTTAGATGTATTTACATTCTGCATAAATATATCTTTCACTGTTTTCACAACTGGTTAGAACTGCATCTTATGCTAACACCTCTGGCCAAGTCACGAAACAGGGGAATGTGTGTGTGTGCGTGTATGTGTGTTTGTGTGTGTGTTTGTGTGTGTGTGTGTGTGTGTGTGTGAGACAGAGAGAGAGAGAGAGAGAGAGAGAGAGAGAGAGAGTGTGAGAGAGAGGGGGAGGGAGTTGGAGTTGGGAGGGAGCATATATTGTTGCCAGGTTAAAGCAGTCAACAGTCAAAATTTTTTTAAGTTGTCCAGGGCAGCAAATCAGTTTGACTGGAACATAGAAAAAAGTGGTAGAAAGTCAGTCTAGAAGTGCAGGTCAGGTGTAGATTATGTGAATCCTGAATGTCAGTCTCTTTGGAAGATGATGGGTGACCAACAGAAAGCTTGCGTGTGATGGAAAAGTGAACTCAAAGTAGAGCTTCCGGTGGCAGTGAGGCTGCAGGGAAGCCAAGCTGAGCTGCTGAGATCCTTTCAGGGCTGAAGCACAAGTTCCCCCAGCTGCTGAGAATGGGGACCCTGAGCACACACATTGAGCTCCAGGAATAGCTTCATCAAAGGTCATTCTCCCCAGTGCCTGATGCCCTTCAGGGGAGGCACATCTCTTTCAGGGCTCCCCCAGTTCCGGGGTGCTCCATGGTGTCAGCTGAGGCCTTTGTTGTGACTGCACCGTAGCTCACCTCCCTCCAACTCCACTGCATCTTTCATGCCCCTGGATGTTGGTCCTGAGTGGCCTCCACAGTAACCTGTCTCCCTGCCTCCTAGTCTGCTTCCTGGAGACCCAGATCTACATCAAGGGGTCAGCAGGGTAGGGACTGCAAGTCAGAAATCCTATTAAGTATTAAATGATGAAGGTTTTACCCTGGTGGTGTCATTGAGCATCTAACAAGAGAGAAAGGGGAGAAAGGTTAAGAGCTAACTGGGAATCTTCAGCTCACTCCTTTCACCTATAGTAGGATTGAGCAGCTATCACTTTTTTCCAACTTCATGCCAACAAACTCATAAATGGCCACTATTTCCTAGAAGCGGGGGGAGGTGCAGTTTTCCAAAACTGGTAGTAAATCAGAATAATGCTGGGGACTTTCAAATAATATAATGTTTGACTCCATCCCTTGAGATTCTGATTCATTAGTTCTCCAGGGAGAGTTCCAGAAAAAAGAAATCCATAAAAGCACTGCTTTAGATTCCAAACATACACTTTCAAGTGCATTTTCTTATTTGATTCACACACACTATAAATTAGGTGCTATTATTATTATCCCCATTTAATAAATGAAGATCCTAGACCTGAGAGAAGTTTAGCAACTTGCCTTAGGGCACCCGGCCAAGAAAAGACAGGGGCTTGAGATGAAAAACAACAGCTGAGAGCCTCCTGATGTTCTTCCCATTACACCACACTGCCCCTTTCAGCTCTCCAGAGGCCAGGATTCTCAAACCTGCCCTTGCATGTGCTTATTCCTGGCTTCCTGTCTTTGCTGAAGATGTTCCTGCAACCAACTCCATTCCTCTCCATACTACAAACTCTGAGAACTCTCCAGGACCAGGCCAAGGGGCTCTAAGCCTTTCCAAATAGTGTCATACAAGGCACTTACAGAGTGGCAATACCTGAGGGCAGTTTGCCCGGTGTGTTGGCAAAGTATTCTCAGGCAACTTTGACCCCCACTTTGGGAACCCCACGTCGGGACATTCTCCACTCATACATAAACCCTCTCCCATCCCTCAGCCCTTGAACATGCATCATTTCTTAGTTTTTTCTTTTCATGCCTTTTATAATATCTTCTTTTTTCTTATTTATCCAACCAGACTGGGAACTCAGAGGAAAAACATAAGCCTCCAGTGCAATTTAACAAAAACAAACAGACTTTCTGGCCCTTTTATATACCAGAAACCTAGGCCAGCAAATCATTAATGAATAAGATTCAGCCCTTGTCCTCAAAGTGTTTATAGTCTCCCCATGCCTGTCACAGCCAGTCAGCCATTTCACAAACAGGAATTTCATTGTATGAAGTGTTATGTGGCTCCAGAGTTGGGAACAGAAGTTATGAGAGTTTCTCAGAAGAGAAGCTATTTGAGCAGAACCTGTCTTGACAGTAAGTCAGCAAAGGGATAGGCGAGTCTTAAGTTCATGTTTTAAAATAAGGAGGCATCTTAAGGATGTCTACGTGCGCGGACGTGGGGCAGAGATTCAATGAATGATTCAACAAATATTTAATGGGTACCAATAATCCTAGGACTCATTTACACCTCCCTCTTTCTTATCCCTTACATTCAATCTATCAGTCCATGCAATTTCTTCTACCCTTTAAGTATCTTTCAACCATCCACTTTTCTTTGTGTACTTTATCACCCCCCTCTAGTCAAGAATTCACCAACAGCTCACTAACTGGTTTCTTCATCCATGTCTACTCCTGATACCCTTAAAACCATTTTCTTTTTTGATGCTTTAAATATACAATTTATTTTTACTTTTAATTTTTTAATTAATGTAACATTGGTTTAGCATGTTGTATATGATTTAGGGGAATAGGTTCACGCCTCCTTAGATGTAGGTCACCACACCACACCCACCACCAAAGTACCCCCAGTCCTTTACCCTAGATCATTGGGCCCCTCCTATTTTTTCCCCACCCCTACTGGCCAGCCCTCTCCAGTAGCCTCAATTCTGTGGTTCTATGTCTAGGGTTTCTTTTGATTTCATTTGGTGAAATCATCCAGTATTTGTCTTTCTCCTGACTTACTTCACCTAGGGTAACCCCTCCAGTTCCATCCATGTTGTGCCAATGGAAAGAGTTCACCTTTGTTTTATAACTGAGAAGTATCCCATTATGTGTGTGTACCCCATCTTCTTAACTCAACCCTCTGCTGTTCAGTACTTAGGTTATTTTTCATAACTTTGCATTTGCAGATGTGTCTTTGATAGATAAATCTGAATTATATCTCCTTACTCTGATTCCCAACACTTTTATAATAAAAGGCAAAATTTTAACCTGGCCATACCGGGCCTTACACATTTTAGTCCCTCACCTTTTTCCAGTCTCATCTGGACTTTATTTTCCCTCACTTCTATGTTCTAACTACATTTACTTTCTTGCATGTTCCATTCTGCTAGAGAGATTCCTCCACAACTTCCCTCCATCTTCACTCAGACTTTCTCTTCGGAACTCAGCAGAATCATCATTTCTTCAGGGAAGCTTCAGTGAGCTCTTCTTACCTTTATCTGTGGCCCCTACTAATTATAAGTATCACAGGTCCTCTCCTACTTCTTTGCAATGATTGTCACAGTTCTAATTCATGTCATACACTTTACAAAGGCAAGTAAAACAGATCTAGTTTCTGTCTTTGTGGAGCTTCTAGTTTAGTGCTGGTTAGGCTTAGAGATGAAAAAGTTGGGGTGTGACTGTTTGGCATTTGGACAAGCTCTTCATGACTTTTCCTTGACCCTATTTCACACTTCCTGTGCTAGAGATTTCAGATCCGTATTAGAAGATGAAACTGCAGCTTCCCAAGGGTCTTGCCTTTCTGAGTCATTCTGTGAACAGCCCTTGAATAAGTCTGCTTCTGTCTTAGTCAGTATTAGTTATTCTATTACTTGCACCCAGCCTTCTTCCATCAGACCTCCAGGGGAGCAGCAGTGGGGAAACTCCAGACCAAACCCAGCCTCCACCTATTTTAGTTCATAAAGTTTGACTAAAGCATTCATTTATGTAATGCCTATTGTTGCTTTTGTGCTATAAAGGCAAAATTGAGTAGTGGTAACAGAGACCAGATGGTTCACATAGTCAAAAAATATTTATAGAAAACATTTGCCTTCCCCTACCCTGGGCTGGGAATCTCCAATATCCTAAGACAGCCACTGTACATAATTAATTATCTTTTCTTCTATGCTTCTAGAATGGCACTAGATATATGCTATCCTGGGAAGAATTGAGACGATCACTAACTGAAATCATTTTCTGTAGGGATAAATTTTGCATGAAACCTTGACTGAGAAATGTTGCCTGCACCTAAGGAATCCTAAATACTCCACTCATTGTTTTCTGATCAAACTTTCTCTTCCCCTCTTATTTCCCCTGCTAGCTCTATGTTATACTTAAGTAGAGAATGTTGTTGGGAGTTGACCAAAGAACTGGAACTAGAACTCAAGAACTCTGAGTCTCTCTAAGCCTTGGAAAAGTTCCTTCTTCTGTCTGGGCCTCAGTTTCGTTTTCTACACAATAAACAGCTTGAATTGGGACTTCCAAATTCTCCTCTAAAATTATGTAATTGATCTAAAAAAAGATAAAGGCAACTAGATACTTAAGTAAGAGTAAAAGAAACCATTGTGAAATGGACATAGGAAGAAAAGAGGCACCTAGCATTTTGTGTAAGGGGAGAATAGCATAAACTACTGTGTACTTGAGTAGAGGGGGGTGTGTGTGTGTGTGCATGTGTACACGCAGAAATAGCAAACGCCTGCCTTAGTTTCAATGCTGTCTCGTCTCAGGTAAACCCAGAAAAACCAGACTACTACCAACCAATTCTCATTTAAATCCCAAGTTGAAATACATGACAAATAGCTTATTAGTGAGAAATTTGGGGACAGTCCCTAAGCAAAGTTTGTTTTACTTTTTACTCTCTGACTTGTTCCAAAGGCTCAGTTGAAATTACACCCTAGAAGGTGCCTACTTAAATTCCTTTAACAAGCAATCCCCTCTCCGAGACACAAGTATGGGCCTGTCCACTCACCTCAGACAGATCATCCATCTGAATTGTTTGCTATGGCCCCAGGCTACAGGTAGTGTAAAGCGCCACTATCAGATTGCTTCTCAATCTTCTCCTCTAGACTAAATAGTCCTGATTTGTGTCAGCAGCTTTTCAGATCATGGGGCTCCCTTATTAACTGTGTTTGCTCTGAGCTGCATTTTCATCCTACTCCACGCTGCACTGACTTTGCTCTTTTCAGGAGCCCAGAGGCCCAACCTGGGACTTGCTGTCTCCAGGCTCCTTTCTTCCCTTTAAAAATGTTTTGATGATCATGTTGAGAACTAATGACAATTGTCTGCCCAGAATGCTCAAGCATAAACTTGCAGCAAGTCAGAGGGATTGATGAAATCAACCTCAAAATCCAGAGCATCCATCCTATAATTAATCTACTAATGTGTGGACAAACAGGTCAGCAAGACCCACTTACAGTCTCCACAAATTAAAGGCTCCAAGCGAAAAATTCCTTTCTGCCACAGAGTCATTTTTCAAGGAGCACATAAAATAAATATTTATCGAGCATCTATGTTGTGACAGGCATTGCATTAGCCGTGAGGACAGAGAAGTGGGCAGAGGCGATAGCTTCACTGCTCTCGGACATACAGGTGATGGGAGAGAAATAACAGGCAGTTCTAAAGAAATGAGTAAGTGCTACTGCAGGAAAATTCTCCAGGCCCTTCACTCCAAACTGGATGGAGCAACAGTGAAAGAGGTGCTGGCCAGAGACTGGAAATAACTTCTACTTGGCTGCTTCGCAGAGCAGAAGGGACAGAGAGAAGTCCTCAGAAAGGTGGGGATGGAAGCTGGCAGGACTGGAGAGCCAGGTGAGAAATAAAAGTGCCCTAAAACAGCACTTCCTCACGAAGGGTGATTGGACAGTGTCGCTCGAGCTGTCTTTGGCTGTCATATCTCAAGAGGTGCTACTGGTACCTAAAAGGTAGAGGTCAGGTCTGCTGCTAATCATCAGTCCACAGCACACAGGACCAACCCACAGCAGTTGTCTACCTGCCTCCCCACCTGTCCCACCCCAGTGCCAGGCTGGGAAGCCCTGCTCTAGCACAGCGGAATCCGGGAAGGAGAGAGCAGCAAAGCCACATTTGTTTAAAGGCTTTTATTCTGGACAGAGAGGTAGGCAGAGTGTGTACGAAAGCGCACAAGACTGGAGAAATCACTCGTTGCAGTTTAGCTGCTAAGAGATGTGATTGGCAGGACAACCCCTTTCAGCCAGGAGCCCAGCCACAGAAAAGGTCTCAGTTTGTGATGCAACAAAGGAGTCAGGAGTTTTTAGGCGCACTCCTTGCTCTACTAGTGAGGGATGGAAAGCTTAAAGGAAAAATGAAGAAACTATTCTCATCTGTGCCTTTAAATATCTCCCCATCCTGTTGTCCCCAAGCAGAAGGCGTGGAAGATAAAAGACTTTGGATTAAAGTGTTAGTTGACTTTACATAGATCTGCGGGGTGCAGATATTTTCAGCACACCATCACGCACACACACACACAGGGCGTGATCCCAGGTATTTGTGGAGCCTGTTTTGCATTCTTTGTGACAGGTGGGGCCCTATAAATGAGGCGCAGTGACAGCTGCTTAGCGCGATGATGTGCCCCATAGTGTTTAACCAATTTGGAAAAATTTGTAGTGTCTATTATTAAGAATAGTAGCGTATATTTGGAAAGTCTCTTTGTACAGAGTAAAGCCTGGGGATTCTCGCCTCCTTCCCGGTCGCTTGCAGCACCCCAGCAAATCATATATTATTAGCTGCTATTTTTTGCATACTCTGGACCCCAGCCTCAGGCTGAGTGCTTTATGTTTTCTCACATGATAACCATGATTCTGAAAAGTAGGCATTTTTCTTCCAGTTTTATGTTTAAGTAACAATTTTATGTTTAAGGAAACAGGTTTAGGGAACTCTATAGTGGTGTATGCAAAGCTGGCCGAATGCAGAATCTAGGTATCAAGCCAGGAAAGAAAATCTCCTCCAAGATTTGATCCCCACGAGTTTGGTTTTCCTGGTCAATGGCTATAAGTAATCTCCAGAGGCCACTGGACAGGCCTGTCCCTGGAGCATGTGGCCCTGGGAGGGACAGCCCCACACTCCTGACCTCCACCAGTGACATGCTGTCAGAGGGTACTTGGCCCAGCAGGACCCACCTGTCTGAATTCTGGCCACTTCAAATTTACACCGTCTCCTCCCACATACACCTCCACGACATTCTCTCTATAACATTCTAGTACCGGTTCAGCTAAGACAGAGAAGAGGTGAGTTGGGGTTGTAGCCTGAGGGGCATCCTGGGGGACCAGGGTCTCATCTGGCTCATGCCCTCTGATAACCAGGTGATGCCATCCAGCTTCTCAACAGGTGGGACGGTCTTAGCACTCTGCGCACTTGGGCAAGTTTTCCTGTTTTCCATTTGGAAGTGTGCACTCTCCCTGCACCCACCCCTCCAGCCAGCACTCAGCCCCGGGCCCCAGGCTGTTTTACGGCGATGTGTAGCTCTCCCTGGGACTCAACGCATCCCAGATAACTGACCTGTTGGACACACACATGCCACATAGCATAGATTTTTTCCTCTGAAGCAAAGTTCATTTTCCCCAGTCCTATGACCTAAGCTGTAGAGGGCCATGCGGCAGCATCTCTCTCCTCCTCAGCGTCCACTCCCCTAGCGGCTGAGAGGCTCAGAACTGCTGGCCGGTCAGTAGCATTGATCCTCCATTTAAACAACTTTCATCCCGAGTTTGAGACACAGCATCACAGGGCCTAGACAAACATGCCTTTCCTGGTGCAATCACAGGGAGATGTGAGGTGTAGTTTATTTTCTAGCTGTAGACTGTTACTGAGTAAAAATCCATCGCAGGAACTATCCTGTTCACAAGGTGAACACCAATAAAATACACACTGCCTTGGCTTCCCACTCTGCACCCCAGAAGGTCTTGTTTATGCCCTCCCTGGTACTTGACCCCCTGGAAGGAGGGCTCTCTGGCTTTATCCTCTGTAGTTTCCTGTTTCCTTTATCCTCTGTATTAGTTTCCAGACTGCTATAACAAATGACCACAAACTTGGTGGCTTGAAATGACAGAAAGCCATTCTCTCAGTTCCAGAGGCTAGAGGGCAAGAGAAGCTTCACTGAGCTGAAATGAAAGTCTCAGCAGGGCGGCTCCCCTTTAGAGGTCTAGGGCACATTCTCCACCTTGCCGCTCCCCACTTCTGCTGCCCGCTGGCTGTGTGGCGTCATCCCAACGTGAAGACCAACATCTCCACGGCTCTGATTCCATCCATGGCCTTCATCTCAGCATGTATCAGCTCTGCTCTCCGTTAAGGACATGTGGAATGGCACTAAGGGTTTGCTAGATAATCCCAAATAACCTCCCCACCTCTAGATTCTTCATGTAATCACATGTGTGATTTTCCAAATAAGTTAATATTTACAGGTTCCCAGGTAGGACCTAATATTTTAGGGACCATTACTCAACTTGTCACAAACACCCCCAGCCCATTGGGTTTCTCTGTCTCAGCACTACTGACTGACACTTAGAGCACAATAATTCTTCAGGGAGAGAACAAAGTAGTCTACTCATTGTGGGGTGTTCAGCATCATCCAGCAAATAAAAATAGAGGAAGCCCCATTAAAATTGAATTTCAGATAGATCATAAATACATTTTTTAGTATAAATCCCAACAGTGCAATACTTGGATATTCTAATACTTAATTATTTTTTATCTGAAATTTAAATGTAATTAATTGAGTGTCCTCTATTTTATCTGTCAACTTGACACACACTTAGTCTCATCCCTTATGACAGCAAATGAAAGCTTTTCCAGACATTGAGTTTTTATGGTCAAGAATGTCTAGAGAGACATTATCAGGCAGCCCATGGAAGGCACAACCACTCTTGGTTGAGACCCCTCTAGGGCACTTTCTTTTTAAAGATTTATTTATTTATTATAAAAGAACTGAGGTACAGGCCAGATGCATAGGAGGGTGAGAGGATTCATCAGAGACAGAACGGGGAACAGAACAGGCAGACTGATGAAATACACTGCTGAGGGGAGCAGTGGGCAAGACAGGAGAGGTCTGTGTGCCATTGTGGTACCCTCGCCGGCCAGCTGGGATCGAACCAGTGCTGCAGAGGCTGTGGGCAGCTTCACAGCGCGGCACTCAACTGCCTGCACCACCAGGGGAGGCCCCCTCTGGGGTACTTAACAGACAGTAATAGTAAGAGTCCTTGTCCTGTAGTTGAGGTCGACAGAAATACGCATAACTGTTTAAACTACCTGCTGGTCGGTCATGTTTCCCACTGACCCACAAAGCTCTAGCTCCCAGAGCCACTTGGGTGCAGCCTTGGCTCTGGGGGGATGTGTGGGCTTCCTAGCTGACTGGGAAGGACCATCTTTGGGGAACAATCCTGCCAGCCCTAACCCCTTTCAAGCTTTGGAGCCGCAGGCTGAGCAGCAGGACCAGGCATGATCTCCCACCCCCCACTCACCCTTTAATTTATTTTAATTATTCTCTTTCCCCCTTAGTCCTCAGGCTTCACTTAGCAGCAAGTGACTCTCATTCACACAGCTATGTTGGAAGGTGCAGGACTCAATTGTGTGTTGGAGCTGGGCTGTAAGGTGCTCCACTGAAACTGACTGAGCAGGGTCCAGTAGAGAAAGCGGAACGAAAAAGGCTTCTCTCTCTCTCTCTCTCTCTCTCTCTCTCTCTCTTCTTTTCTCTCTCTCCCCCTCTCTCTCCCTCCCTCTCTTCTCTATTACACCCCTTTCCTGTTCTGCTCCCTCAGTCTACCCATCCCCAGTGAATACTTTGCACTGGGCATTTGGAGTATCCCTGCCTCACCCAGGCTTTCTATACTGATAACCAGCGACTCTCCCCCAGCACCCTCACCCCACCAGCTGCCTCTGCACTGTATCGAATTTCTCTCAATATAAGCCTGGTGTGCTTACACAGATAGGAACGGGTGCACATAGTGTATGTCTTCATAAACAAAGCCGTGTGTATTTAGAGAGCCCTATCAATGACAGGACTATATGGAGAGATAAGTGGGTGTTTTACAGACAAAAAAAAAAAAAAAGTGAGGCTTTGAAGCCTCCGACCCAAAATAATTTTAAATACCAAATAATACTCAGCAACAATCCCTTAATAAGAGAGGGTTGTTACCTACTCCCAGACTCATGGAGTCTATAGGGAGATCTCCAGCTAGGAGAGGATTTCGGTTCACTTTCAGCGTCATTTGCTGCAGGGTGAGTATTTCATTATTTGCTGCGGAGCTTTTGGTAACTTGGAGTCATTAGCACCATCTTCAAAGGGTTGGTATTAACTAGCTCCACATGGCCTCACAGAGCAGCCCCAAAACAAAAGTTGACACTTAGGAAAAGTCTGAAGAATGAACGAATGAAAGCAGACAAACATAATATATTGCTCCTGGAAGTCAGAGATTAAGACAAAAATGACTGCAGAGAAAAATAAAGAGAATGCAAAGGATATGTAGGGAGAAAACTTGGGAAAGAGAATGGGTGCCAGTGTAACAGACCTGATATTGACCAGGTGGAGGTGAGCGGACTCCAGCATTGAGTGGGGTCTGCTCAGTTTTTAGGATGGGTTGGTGTATGTACATAATCAGGTCAACTCTAGTAGGAGCAACAAACACAAAGAGGACAGACACCAAATGCAACACACCAGCAATGCTGAGGCTCTGCAAATGAACTGTGCTTTCCAACTCCAACACCTCCCCCATCCCTCCCAGGCCTGTCTTTTATGGGGTGAACATTCCATTACTTTGAAGCTATCTTTCTCTTTTAAATGCTCACATCCTGGGGATAACCCCTTGAGTCTTTTCTTTTTTACTGAAACAAAATGTACATACAGTAAAATATGCAGATCTTAATTACACAGTATAAAGAGTTCTGGCAAATGCATACTACCCAACCCCTACACATGCCCACTATAACCACCACCCCAGCCAGTGGAGAACACGTCCACCACCCTGCAAAAGTCCCTTTGGGCAAGTGAGATGCTGGAGCCAGTTGTTACCCAGGCCATTCTGTGCATCTGCCCGTCAGGGTGGTAAAGATGCCCATGGTGAGGAATCAGGGAATACTACAAGCAAGTGAGTCCTTCCCAGAAAGCCACTTTACCAGGATGCCTATCCCATCACTCCCAAGCCCACAGAGCACACCACAGGTTTACTTTTGCTGCTTCTTTAACTTCATGAAAATGAAATCGCATTTGTGTCTTGCTTCCTTTCATCAGCATGACTGTGAAGTTCACTGGTGTTGTGCCCTTCTCAGTAGCTCTCCTTTTCCTTTTTATCGCTGGATCCAATCATCCAATCATTCCATTGGATGAATGGACTATAGTTAGGACATTTCCGGTTTCCAATTTTGAACACTTTTTTATTTTTTCCAGTTTTATGGAGAAATACTTGACAAATAGAATTGTTTATTTAAAGAATACAGCATGGGCCTCCCCGGTGGTGCAGCAGTTGAGCGCTGGGCTGCGAAGCTGCCCGCAGCCTCTGCAGCGCCGGTTCGATCCCCGGCCGCTGGGCGAGGGTCCCACATGGCGCGCAGACCTCTCCTGCCGCCCGCTGCTCCCCTCAGCAGTGTATTTCATCAGTCTGCCTGTTCTGCTCTCCGCTCTGGCTCTGGTGAATTCTCTCACCCTCCCGTGCTTCTGACTGTACCCAGTGCTTGTATAAATAAATAAATAAATAAATAAAAAATAAAGAATACAGCATGATAATTTGATATATATCATGAAGAGATGACCAAGGGCAAGGTAGTTACTATCCATCACCTCACAGTTAGCTGTGTGTATGTGTTCAAAACATGAAGATCTACTCCCTACAAGTATACCTACATTTACTATAGTATATGCTATATACCCTTGCTATTTCTGTTTTATTCATGTAACATTTAGATCTGTTACTTAATTCCCATGACATTTAGGGTTGTGTTGGGGCATCATATGCTTTTCAATTTATTTAATTCTATTTACAGAAAACATGCATTGTGAGATCAAAATATGATTGCTGTTATATTTGGTTAAAGTCTACGATCTTGCAATTTGTTTGCTATTGCTCAAATCAATATGTATTTTTACTCCAGTCTTCCTTTCCATTCTTCTTTTGAGTTAATTATTTTCCAGTATTCCTTTTTTGTCCTCTACTGACTGGTTAGCTATATTTATTTGAATTTTTTAAGTTGTGCCTCAAAGATGACTACATAAAATGCTAAAATATCACAGAGTGCCTAAACATGGTATGTACCAACTAACATAGAATATGTCTTTACCACTCAGAATTCCAATTACCCTACCCTCATTTTCTGCTACTTTTAACATATATTTTATACCTACTTATTTTAATGCTTTTATTTAAATACCCCTACATCTTTCATCGAAGTTAAAAGAAGAAAAGAAAAAAAAGTAACAATATAAAACACAACACAACACAACAAAAACAAACAGACAATTATAAACCAAAGACATTCTGCAGGCGTGGAGGAGGGAGAGGGATCAGAGGGAGGGAGGAAGGAGCACAGGGGACTGAGGTGATGGTGCACAGGTGAATTAGTGGAGGAAACTCTATGGGGACTACAGCTGAGGGTGGGGGTGGGGGGAAGCAAACATTGTTTAAAAATGAACAATGATGTAAAATATATATAAATAAATTTTTTTTAAAAGAAGAAAAGACAGCCTGTTTAATCTTTCTGGTACTCTTCATCCTTCCCCTGGATTCAGTTTCCATCTGAAGTCACTTCTCTTAAGCCAGAACACCCTCCTTTAATGTTGTTTGTATTACAGATCTGCTGGTGATGATTTCTTTCAACTTTTATTTATCTCATCTGTTTTCCTTTTTTCAAAGATCACAGTCTGTACTGTCTTGTGTCCAAATTCCTGAAAGCAGTCCCCTCACATATTCTGTCCAGTTTTATGGTTGTTTTTAGTAGGAGGCTATAGTAGTTTGCTAGGAATGCCATAACAAAGTACCATAAACTGGTACAACAGAAACTTGTCTCATAGTTCTAGAGACTAGATTCAAAATCAAGGTGTTGGCAAGGTTGGTTCTTTCTAGAAGCTCTGAGGGAGCTTACATTCATGCCTGTCTCCTAGCTTCTGGCAGCCTCAGGCATTCCTTGGCATATAGACAGAATTTTCCCTGTGTCTTCACATGTTCTCCCCACTCAGACTGCCTCTATGTCCAAACTTCCTCTTAAGATACAACCATATGTATCATTCAAGAAGATGTGGTACATATACACCATGGAATAGTACTCAGCATTCAAAAAAGATAAACACATGCAATTTGCAGCAACATGGATGGCACTGGAAGGGATCATGCTCAGCGAAATAAGCCAAAAAGAAAAAGAAAAATACCGGATGGTCTCACTCATAGCAGGAATCTAGAAAACTTAAATAAGGGACCAGGAAAATGAATAACTATAAGAAAGTGAAAATCAAAATCAACAGAAAACTATGAACCAGAGATACCCTATGGGGGGTGGGGGGCAGGGAGGGGAGGGATTGGAGTCAAAATAAGGGGGTTGCCATTGTATGGGGAATATAAAAATAAAATTTATTATTAAAAAAAAAGAAGATATAACCATATGTATCATCTACCCCAAGTAAACTCCCTTGAACTTGGACCCTACTGCCAACTATAGTCACATTCAAGGGAGGTTAGGTAGGACCTTTTAGGGGGGGCATGATTAAACCCATAGCAGAGGGTAAATCAAGTGTGACTTACGCATCACAGCCTGAAGCAGAGACACTCTTGAGAGCTTTTGGCCTGTGTCACTATGCTGTGAATTTGTTCATTTGTAGATACTTTCAGTTTAGATAACTTCAAGCTCAGCAGGGAGGAGAGGATTAATTGAAGAAGGATGGAAGATGGAGATAGAAACTGGTGAAATTTGGATCAAAGGAAGAAGTTGAGGAAAAATGATTGAGAGCCTCCAAAGGAAAATATATCCATATACCAAGGTTTTTGTTAGGCCTGTGCTGTGGAGAGGAAGACAGAAACTATTGTGCCCACTCATTCATTCAAAAACAAAACACAGCATAAACTGAGCATTTATATGTGCCAGACCTGCATCTAATAGTAGGAGACACAATAGTGCAGGGAATAAAGATGCTGCCTGCCCACCGGGAGTCTTCAATCTAGTAGAGATTCAGAGTCTATCCGTCTGCTTAATTTTCCATTAGATTGTGATTTTAAAAAATTAACCAGAGGAGAGATTTGAGTTTACCTTGTGGGCAAGATAAATATGGTCTAGAAATAGGCTGAGAATAGGGTTATTTTCTACTCATTCTTCTGTTCTGGAACATATTATGGAATACACATTGAACCTGAAGATAGGGATGCTAAGGGACTTGCTTATGCATGAAAAAATAAGGTATTTATGAGATCAAATTTACAGTTCACACCTATTTACCAATTTCTGGGTGTTAGGTTCTGTTCTAAATTTTATATGAGTATAACTCCTTGTGTCCTTCTAATAATGTACTATTACTATTCTCACGTTGAGGTTCAATACTTTCTCAAAGGTATTTGGGCAACTAAGTACTGGGGGTCTTATATGAGCCCCATCACCGTGGCATTGGAGTCTGTGCACTTGGCCTTGATACTATCCTAATCATGAAATGTTGAGTGCCGACATAGTCTAGATTTTTTTTTTAGACTCAGAAGTCTCAGTGTTTGTGCTGTTTTCCATCCATTGTTTCCTGGAAATATAGTTATATTAACCTTATATGCAATTTTGGAAAAGTAGTTGGCAGATTTATAAAAACAGATTCCTCCTAAACTCCTTCCTAAATTTCTTCCTAAAGCTGCCCCTCTCAATGTGTAGAATAACAAAGAGCATTGGAAAAGAGTTCTGTCATGGAGAATGGCAGGTGTGATTTGTTGTCTTAAAAACATTCATTCTCTCCTTCCTAACTTCCAACATCTTAGAAAACCAGGCACTTTTTTTGGTATCCACCCTCTCTTGCCAAGTCCTGTGTTTTAGGAGGATCACGGTTGGTTTAAGTCTGTCATGGTGGTTTCATGAACCTGTAAATAAAAAGATGAAACTCTGGTCTACAACTCATGAAGGAAATATGAGGAATCTTCTGGAAAAGTTTTCCTTGCTTTCAAAAATAATACACAGGGAGAAAAAGACTCTTCTTCTGGAACTTGTAACACCTGCATGTGATAGCTGGAACTTCAGCAGCCATCTTGTAAGTGTGAGGGAGATGATGAGCCTGAGGACAGTTGATAGATTCATGGAGACAAAACAGAAAGAGGAAGGAAAAGATCAACCCTGGCTCTGTGATGTTATCTGTGAGTCACTGAATGAACCAGTTTTGAAACCACTCTAACTTTGAACTTCTTGTTCAATGAGAGGAGAACTTGATAAATGATCATTATTTAAGCCATTCAGAGAGTCAGGTTTTCTACTCAAAATGCTAATTGAGACAAAAGGTAAAACACAAGAAGCCCTAAAGATTGCTTTTGACTCAGTTCCCCACATCCCATTTAATATAAGGTACTTTCCACTACCATAAGATGTTCATCCTCTGATGTATATTTTGCTCTATATCTTGCTATTTGGGGGCGGGAAAGCAGGTATGTCCAGCTTTCAAACATGCAAACGGTTAGCAGCTATCTGAAGCCCGTGTGGTGTACTCAGAATCAACAGCCTATTTCTGTGTTTGCAGATTCAGAGATGAGAGACTTGAATCACAGCTGCTAAATCTCCCTTTTAAAATTGAATTTAAAGTAGCATTTAAGGCTGTGTGTATTGGCTTAAGATTCCTTCCCATATTCTTCCTGGGAGTCTCCCGCTAACAACAGGAGAGTGCCCCTCTATAATAAGGTAGCTTTTTTCCCTTTTTCAAATAGCTGCTTATTAAGGCAGTGATTCTAATATTAGCCTGTTATTCCACTGAATGAAGGAATTGGATATCTTCTGCACAAACTCAGGGGTCTGGATGCATTTCTGCACTTTTCCTCTATGTTTTACAGAAACTGAAAATAGCAATTTTCCCCTATTTCCCTTCAACTCTATGTAACCACAACAGAATGTGAGGTACTGGTTTGGGGCTTTGGAACAGCGTATGTTGTGTTCAATTTTATTTTCCATGCTTAAATGAAGTTAGTTCCTTCCTCTTTCACTTTGGATGAAGGGGGGTGGGTGGGATGAATATTATTTTTGTAAATATGACTTGGTGGTGTCTTGCTCAAGCCTGTTTGTCGGCATCAGGGAAAGCAGGATACTGGGGGGTGAAAATATATGGAAAAAGCATGGCCTGGGAAAGCGTTTCAGAGATCACAGATATAACTGGATCCCACTGGAAGTAAAAAAGAAATAAATAGGCTTTTACCATCTGTAAATTATACAGCTTTGGTTTCTACCAAAGGGCAGGAGCAGTGGGCAATGGGTGGGTGGGTTGGAGTGACAACTTATAGGAAAAGCTCTGATTTTGTGGCAGTCTGGGGATGCCAATGATGGTTTACACATTTAATGTTGAGTGTGAAATCTCACTAGCTTTCCCAGAAATTGAAAGTGGGTTTTATTTAATCTCCCTTTGTGGAGAAGAAAAGAATGAAAGAGCCATAGAGATGAAAGTAGGAGGGAACATGGAGATAACTTCCTTTGCCCTCTTCATGCTGTAAAGAGAGTGAGAGTCAGAGGCAGGACACGGTGGGCCTCAAGGAAGGGGCACACTCGAGTTGGCAGTGGAGGAGGCAGTGTAGCAGGGTGCTTAGAACATGAGTCCAAAGGACCTCACAACCTTACTGTTACCTGCCTGTGTGACTGTGGGTTCAATGCATAACCTGTCAAGTCCCCCAGTCTTCACCCCTACAATGAAGGTCATCACTGCACCTTTCTCATGGGTTTGGGAGGAAGAGTGAGTTAATACCTCTAAAAATCCTGGTAAATAACCCACACTCAATAAAGCTTGCATGAAGCCCACACCCAAGAGAATGTGCTAGAACAGGAATTGCTGACCTTGTCCTACTCTACTCTTTCTCCTCTTTACCCCCATCCTCTCAAATGCCCTATTTATCTATGCTGACATAGTAGCAGACCCACCAAAGGAAAGAGTGGATCTGAGCCCTCGACCTGGAAACGTCAGACCTTAAGGGCAAAATCAGTAGGTTTTTTTCAGCGCTTGCTGAGCTCTGCCACGTCCCCACCTTGGATTCTGCTGAATTTCAGTCTCCCCTGGGGGTCTCTTGAGTGGCCAGTTTCTTTTACTCTCCTCTTAGTCTCTTTCTTCCCTAGAAGAATGTAACTTTCCAGACACGGACTTGAGTGATATGTGCCTGGAGATGCCCAAGCTCAGGGGGATAGATTCTAAGATCCATCTGCCTGTTAATGGACTTGGTGAAACGGCGAGGTTAGATAGCATTCGGTTTTAGTAGAGGAGACAAAGATCAGATTGTGAGGAAGTGATGAGAGATCCCTGCATAAGCAGAGCTGGAGACTCCAATGTATCAAATATCTTGTGACTGCCAGTCTCCGCAAATCCACAAGCAGTTGCCCCTTTCTCTCCATGACAGCCTCTAATAGGTTAGAGAACAAAAGCAAGAGTCACATCTCCAAAGGCCATCATCGCAAGAAAACACAGCTGTTACCCGACTCTCCTATTAA
Source organism: Talpa occidentalis (assembly GCF_014898055.3). Taxonomy (NCBI): domain Eukaryota; kingdom Metazoa; phylum Chordata; class Mammalia; order Eulipotyphla; family Talpidae; genus Talpa; species Talpa occidentalis. Next base: position 136,017,085 of record NW_023603184.1, read on the forward strand.
GCCCCATCTCTGGTTAGCTTGAGGCATGAGTAAAGGGATGTGAAAAAATTCTCCAAGAGCAAGTCCTGGTGGAAATGAAATACTGTGAAGGGCTGATTCAGGGCATCAACATAGTGCTATCCGCTGATTCATTAACTCTCCACTCTCCCCTGCAAGCAGTAATTCCCATGCTCATTTTACAAATGGGCAGGAGGCCATGGCATGTCCAGCATGCTCTGGCAACTCACCTGCTGGTCGCTGATGTTCCTCATTGCCTCTGCTTGCAGGGAGAACTCAGGCTCGGAAAAGTCCCTTTGCAAATTTGCACAGCTCACAAGATGAATGCTGACAGGGCCTGGCTTCCTACCTCCTACTTTTCTCTGCAAGTTTCACTAGGCATGGGAGAGAGGCCATCTCTGGGTGGCTGCATCAAGAGGACAAAGTGCCTGGGAGAGGCCAGAAGGCGACCAGAAGGCTTGAGCAAAGAGATAGGCTGCAGCCAAAGGCAAACACAACCCTTACATCGTGATATGCAGGCCAGTCTGGATAGCTGCATGAGGGTGCAGCCAAGCACTTTGGGCAGCTGGGAAGCTCGTGAAGATTTCAAGTTGAAGAACAAGCTAAGTTCTCAGGCTCAAAACACCCCACAGTGTTTCCATTCCTCACTCGGCCAGGAGCTGGCTCGAAGGCTTTGGAGCCCTGCTTTCCTATCCATTTAGGCGCTGTCAGCTTGAAAGGAAAGGCTCCCTTCTTCTCTGTGGTTTTAGTTCTTTCCCCCTTTGGAATTGGAGGGGAAAATAATAACAATAAACATCTCCTGTGGCTTTGGGCATGCCTTGCCTTGCTGAGGCCAGAGTAAGAATGAAATTAAGTGACCACGATGCTAACGGTTTTGCCTTTTCTCAGTGAAATTAGTGGCCAGGAGAGAAAAGGCCTGAGGTAAGCCCAGGAGTAGCAGGTGAGATGGGAGAGGAGATATCAACAAATTCTCACCCCTTCTCTCTGGGCAGGACCCTCTGGTCAAATATGTACAATTTCCCTCTCCTCGTTTCTTTCTTTTCTTGCTCTTTCTTCTCTTTACCTTCAGCGACATCCTTAACAACTGAAGAAAAATGTATATATTTGAGGCAAGAAGTCCAATTATTCAGAAATATATAAAGAAAAATATAATATCCCATCTCCTAAAGAAGCCAATGGTAACAGGTGTCCTTTCATTTATTTGTTACCTAGAATTTTAAAACTTCTGCCCAATTTTGAGGAAAAGACTCTCTTTGGAGGAAAGAACATTCCTGTAGAGAAACATGGACAGTGAATTCTAGAGCTTTCTAAGTGGGTGAGCTAGAGAGTCACTGTGGAGGGGAGCAGTGGAAAAATTAGAGATTTGGGGAGTATTCATATAGACTGAATGAGATAAAGAGGTTTTGAGACAAGGAGAAACTCAGGTTAGGGTGATTTTAGACACTATTATTTAAATTTCCTTCATTCTCATAGACTCTCAGAATGGGGGCGATTCATAGAGACCAGGCTAGGGACTCTCCCACTTCCCTCCAACAAAATGTACAGTCAATTTTTGCAAGACTGAGTCTGTGACAGTTGTTCGTCTTTGCCTACATCCTCTGTTTGAGCATACTTGGGTTTTTTGTTCTTGTGCCATTACCAAAGCATAGAAGCATGGATGTGAGGAGGAAAGTTACAAATGGAGGCAGAATTAGGGAAGACTTTGTTCAACAGACTCAAACAACTAACAATAATGACTATATATTTAGCATTTTTGCTGCCCCATCCTGAGCTGAGGACTTCAATTCACTGCTTCTGTAAGCCTTCACAGCCACACCAGGGAAAAAAAACACAATTTCACCCCCATTTTAGCTTCAAAGAAACTGAATCTTAGGCTAAATTAAACTTTCTAAAGTCACCTAACGATGAAAGAGGAGAATTTAAACATGGACAGTCAGGTCCAGAACCCCCAGTCTCTCATGACCCAGCTCTGCTGTTCCACCATGCTCAATGACCAGGACTTGGAGACAGAGAAGAATTAAATTCTGTGCAGCCAAGGTCTCAAAATCCCACCTTCCTTCCAGTTACAACTGGCTTCTCCTGTGTGTGTGTTGGGGTAGGGCGGCAGGGGTGTGAGGAGGCAGATTGACTTGATTGACGAGATAGAGGAAAACCATAACCTATCCATACACATCCCTGCCTGATTACAGGTAGCAAGTTAAGGGTGAGAATAGAAGGGATCCTACCCTCCATACTCTCTCCATCACCCAGGACTCTATCCCATGGGGAAGGTGCAGTTTTCCTTATGGCTAAATAAGCAAAAGACTGACACCAAGTCAGTCTTGGGTGTCAAGCTTTTCACATGAGGGTAAGTGTAGGGTAGCCTGTTTTGGCTTCATATCCAAAATGCTCTCCAGCTCAGCTTCATAAGCTATTAAATGAATGACCTCTAGTTACTACTTGAGTCGGTCTCTATTAGTTCAGAAATCTGGAGAGAGAAGGGTGTATTATCAACAGGAATTTCAATATGCAAGACACCATGGTGAGCTTTGGCCCAGGCTCTTGAAAAAGAAATTCAATCCTAAGTCTCTTACCTGACACTTGAAAATGCTGAGGACACACACCTTAATGTATTGGAGAAGCCACCAAATAAACACTGCTCCAGCAATGCATGGGAGGGCTATGCTCCAGAGAACTTCTCTCAGAAGGTTTGAAATGAGCCAAGGCAGTAGATAACTTTAGAGTAAAACAGAAATGCTCCCACAGATCTCTCCTGGACTTATTTTTACATCCATAAAGCATTGCATTGATCCATGCCAGCTTAGGTTTACAGGGCCACATAAATTTCCCCACCCTTTGGAGCAGATGAGCTGCCCTCGGCAAAACATTGAGCCAGCCAGAGTTCCTGGAATTATGGGCAGTATAGCCATGCTGCGTGTGAGACACATTCCCTTACAGAAGAATGAGACTTTAATTTGTATTAGAATCTGTGCTAATAAATACTTGCAGCATTATAAAATCATACTTTCAGCCCACTTTACTCAAAGAAATGGATGAATTGATGTAGAAAATTGAGTTTTGACATTTGCTTAACAAGAAACAGATTACTGGAATTAGAAAAGTTTGCAGTGTAATTATTTCATATTGCTACTTCTGGCTACTTTCAGTGCCCCCCCCCAAATAATAGGTGTTTCCCTTCAAATGTGACCATGCCACATTGTTGTAGAGCAACCCCGATACAAAACGGGGTGCCTGACTGTGGGTCCTCACCCGCGCGCTTAAAAGGACTTATCAATGCTCTACTGCAGGCACATGTGAAAGGTTAATAAAAGGTTTATTTACAAAGGGAAGGGGAAATGAGGAAATGTACAGCTCTGGGAGAAAAGTGGGAGACAAAGTTTTAAATGAGTCCTACCCGATCCGCAGATCAGGAATCCCAAATGGCGCTCTGAGAGCTGGCCGCCAGCCAGGAGCCGTGAAGCCAGGAGGCGAGCGATAGCGAGCCCCCCAAGGCCCACGTGTTTGGTTTTTATATCCAACTTGGCTGCCCAAATCCACCCTCATGTCCCAGCCACCCTCCCTTTGGTGGTGATGGGATTTGTCTTTCCCAATGTCCTGATGGCTTTAGTCTGGAGTGGGGGTGGGGTCCACAAAGCCTGTATGGGATTAACTCAGGACATCCTTTCCCCCTAACAACATGACACCACAAATCAATGTTGGATGGATACTCTAGGAACATGAAGAAATTTGTATAGAGCTCATAAAGCATATGCTCTGTTTTGTGGCCATGGTTGAATTGTCTGGTCAGCAAATAGGTCTTGACAACTTCACATTCCGTTTCAAGTTTATAACCCCATTAAAAAATATTTAGAATTTTAAAGCTTTAGACCCATGATTGTACCACAGGCTGTTATTCTGAAGAAGCACATTGGACTCCCTCACTAATGTTATTCTTATTTTCTAAAGATTCTCTCTTTCTTCCTTCCTCTCTCCCCCCTCCTTCCATTCTTCTCTTCCTTCCTCTTCTCTCTTTTCTTTCTTTTTAAAACAAGGAGTTCCCTTTATCACAAAGTGATAAAGAGATAGCAATGATCTTGAATTAAGGTCACCTTCAAATCAATCTATGAGTAATCCTCACACAGTGAGAATGTCAGACCAGGTTCTGTTTTCAATCTGAGAGTCCCTTTCCAGCAGTCCCTCCCCCGGAACTCCACAGTGGAGGAAAACCTCCTTAGTAGGACACTCAAACTACCATTTCCCTGGAGGATTTGTTTTTGCATATTTCTGACAGCTTGACTTTTGACCTGAAGGCCGAGACCTTGGCTGATGAAACAGAGTTCAAGTTAAATTAAGTCAACAGTTGTTTGACCTATTGTTATATTTTCACTTGGTCCCTCTACAAACAGAAAACTTGCTTCTCTAGTAATTCTCAACAAGTCAAGTCTTTCTGGATCAACTGGTCTTGTCTATGATTTCTGAATTGGTGAAATGAACTTTACTAATGGGGGAAGAAGGAAAGAAATGAGAAAATTGGAAGGTGATAAGAATAAAAAACGCTGGGCAGAAAACTTCTGTTATTCACCGAGACTACAGGTCCTGAAACTGGATTAATGCAAAGCTGAGATGTGTCCATCCCAGGAATCTTTTCACTGAGACAGACTGTAGAGATGCCAATATCCCACCTTTGAGTGGGATCTTAGAAGTCATTTGGTCTTAACGGCTTCTGAATATTTTTATCAGCTTGATCTTTTCTTTGAATCTAACTCAGATTACCAATTTATAAAACAGATACAAAGATGGCCCAAAGGGTAGCTGAGGACTCACCCTCTCTGATGGCTTCTATCCACTGAAGGCCTCTGAGACATCTTCTCAAGGCCTTAGTCTAATCTGCATGGATTGAGTTTGATAACTGGGTGAGCACAACATAAACCATGGCAGGGTCTCCCCACAGGGCCTCCACCAGGGGCTACACAACCTTTACCTCAGAGACTGCTGGAGGCACTCAAGCAGGCCTTGGCCCCATCCAGTTAATACACCATCAAATACAAGAAAACACCCAGTAGGTCTCCATTGTGGGCTGAATTTTTCCTTATTTGATAACATTAGATTGTTTCTTCCTTGAGATCTGGGATGTCTTTGGTTTTTCTTCATAGTCTCATTGACTATTACAATATCCTGACACAAGTCATCATTTGATAAATGACTTTCCCAGAGAACGTGGTAATAGCTACATGACAGTAAAATGATTGATAATGAAGTAACAACAGGCACCCCAATTATTGAACTAATTCATTCAGCATTGGGTTCAATGCTTTCATATATATCTTTTATATATTTTATTGAGCACTTAATTGGCATGGTTAACTCTGAAAGATGAGAAGCTTCACCGGAGGAGTTCACTGACAAAGTAGGGCCACCCACCTAGTCAGAGGAAATGGGATTTGAATCCCATCTTATCTCAGCTTTTAACAACAATTGTAAAGTCTGGTAGTTGAACTCAGTGTGGGCAGATGGTCAGTAGAGACAAGAGCTCAGAAAGGTACAGTTAAGTCCTGAAAGTGCTTCCATCATGGAGGAATCTGAGTTGCTGTTTGGGAGTTTTTTTCCTAATCAGACTAGATGCCCCTTCACCATCACCATCACCCTAAGCTCCATCTATCCACTCTCCTCTGTCATTCTCTTGCTGACCCAGACTTTGAATTCCAGCAGTTGATGGGTGGGTACTGTCTGGATTCCTGAAGCATTTGTGTTACTAGACTATTTCCATCCAGAGATGTCTGCTCTCCAAAGACATAACACATCAGCAGCAAGAGAGGCAGGTGGTAAGCTAGAGGACATGAGATCATAGATTCAAGTAAAAATCTCTGGTACTACCTCATACAGGCACATGGCAGACCATCAAATGATCTGGCACTCTCCTTTCCATTTAAAATTTCTTCTTGATGGTTTTTCATAGTGACCCTCTTGAATTTCCTCCTCAAAATCTTATTTGGTCCAGGAATGATTTGGTATTCCTGACATCCTGGAAAAATGATGCCTCCCAAGACCCTACATCAAAGCAATGTACTCCCTTCTGATGCTCAACTCCCACCTTCCCTCTGCACCTATGCCTTTCCTCATCACCACCTGAGTTTACTCCTTCTCTGTTGAGCACAATGTTAGGATGTGAAGCTTCTGAATCTCCTTGTTTCATTATTAATGGAACCTGATATTTAGTTTCTATCTTTGGAAGCTACATTGCAAGTAAAGATAGTGGCAGGAAGCAAGGTTTGATTTTCTGGCTAGAGCCAAAAATATGGTTAGATCTTCGAGGCCAATTGCCAAGTGACTTTGAATTGGAGTCAGAATAAATGTCAGAGCTGAATGGAGAAAACACCCTTCTCTTAAGCAGGGGAATGTCAGACACTGGTCCCTCAAAAGAAGTTGATTAGTGAAATAACAATCCTTATTATGTATTCAGCATTTCACAGCTCACCAAACTTTTACATCCACACTCTAGGGTTGCCTAAAAATATGATTAATACATTTCATACCCTGCTTTACTTAATAAGGAGGATGGACGTTCCAAGAATTATCCAGTCATCCAACACTTTAGTGTAAGGACCAGTGTAAGAATTTTAAAGCCCACGTTTTCTGAACTGTGCACACCATATTAATAAAGCAGGGAAATAAAACAACTAATGAAATGTCTTTTGCATTTTTGTGTTCAGAGAGCATTAATTGCTTTCTTTATTTCCTTTCTGAATCCTGGACTGATACTCTTTTCCCATTCATTGTGCTAGAAAAATAGGTTAAAGGGAAATAATGAAGGGGAGAAAGAGAAGGAAGACTATGGATATTGTTTTCCAAAAGGCTGGTACTAAGACGGTCTTCTGAGGGTGAGAACTAAGCAACTGTGAACCAGCAGTGGGCATGAGCTTGAAAGATTTATAATAGAAAGATTGGGAAATCAGTGTCCTCTCCTCATCAGTTTCCTTCCCCCTACCTCATATCCCATCCCAATTTTATAGTTTGTTCATTATCTGAAGTACAGGAATGAGACATACCTATGCTCCATTCTGCTTCACTCTTAATCCTCTCTGACGAACATTTCTTAGAAATCTTATTAGAGAACAGAGGCAGATGGAACTCTTCCCAGGTGGCACATGGGTTTCTGAACTGTCCCCTCACAAAGCTTCTCCATGGTTCTATCCACACAGCAATCCTCACCCGCCCAACTTACCGGAAATCTCTGTTTCTCTAAAGCAGGCTTTGGCTTTGTTCCCAGAACCAGACAAAATGGAAATGCTTTCTAAGAAAAACATGAACAAGGGAATTACATTCTGACCTGATGTTTCTTCATCAAGACAGTTTTGTTTGTTCTTCAAGATTGCTTTATCCCCTTTTCTGCAAAGACTGCTTTGCTAGGTCAACCAAAATATCTGGAATTTGTCTTTTCCCTAGCAATGGAAAAACAAAATCCAACCCATATGAATCGCTATCAATTCTGGTGAAATGGCATTACTCACATACTTAGCATTGTCGTGTGATCCATAAGCTGGGGTGGTGATCCTTGGGAGGCTCTGGGGTTTCTCTTCTTTGAAGATATTTCAAGATTTGAGAAACCCTGAAGGGATCCTGGACAATGGCTGCCACTCCTCTTCGACCATAGCCATCTGAGTATTGTATCCCACTTGCTGCCATCTTTGGGTAATGCCATTAGCATCTTGACTAGTCCCCAATCTAATTCTAAAAATAATTCTTTGTTTCTCCTTGACCACTGCCCCAGTCCAGAACATGCTGCGTTGTTTTGATGTTGATCTCATCTGACCTTCAATTGTCATTGAAACTGGCTTTCCCACAGTAAAGGAATTTTAGGCAGTAGACTACAACCATTGCGTTTATATCATAAAATAGTGTTTTGAAGACTTCTGTCAACTTAACTTGAGTTGGGAGCATTAAGCTGGCATTTGATAGATGTTGCTGGGCAATATAACTACAGGATACACAGTTTACTACTTTTGAATCAGAGCTGCTCCCTCTGATAGCAGTGTGAGGCTCATAACAAAACCTGTTTTAGATGCTGCAAATACCAAGAAGACTATGAACAATCCCAACCTAAGATTCTAAAGAGGTTCTTACAAAGAATTCATATTCCAGTTAATAGGTCTGTCCTCTAGACTCTGCCTTTCAGATGGTTCAATTATTATATAATGATTCAAGTTTGTATCCATTGTTACTTCGGCCCATTTTTGTGAGATCCTTTAAAGAAGTCCCAGAAGGAATGGTGAGGCAACAGGAAGGGTAGACTTGTGTGCTGCTATTAATTCATTCTGTGACTCTAGACTTTCACTTCTCTGATCTCAGAGAATTTATCTGTAATATGAAGGGAGTAGGAAAACAAGGAACTCTAAGGATTAAGTAAATACTTGTTGAAAAATAAAAGGAGCAGGATTGTCTGGGTATTGGAATAGAAAGGTTAATGACACTGAGATGCTAATAGTCTAGCAGGGCAACAATTTTTAAACTGGGGGCTTCTGCTTTGTGTCTGACACGTGCCTTGAACTTGATAAGTACTGGACGATTGAGGTTAATTTGAGACATATTTGCTACTTTTGCCATATTTGCTACTTTCAAGTAGAACTAATCAACCTTCTGACCTTCTGTTCCTAGAACATAGGTTCTCCCTATTCCCATCTGACCTATAATTAACTGTCAAATATCAGGAAAAGCATTGACTTACAGTTTGGAACATCCATTTCCATAACTTTGGGTAAGTCTTGTCCCTCTCTCTCTTTTTTTATTTTTAATTTATTTATTCATGCATACAAGATCCGGGATACTGGCCAAATATACGGGAGGGTAAGAGGATTCACCAGAGACAGAGCTGGGAACAGAACAGGCAGACTAACCAAAATACACTGCTGAGGGGAGCAGTGGGCAAGACAGGAGAGGTCTGCCACGCTACGTGGGTATCTCCCTGGCCAGCTGGGGTCGAACCCACGCTAAGGAGGCTGTAGACATCTTCACCGAGCTGTGCTCAACCACCTGCATATCAATTTACTTTCCTGACAATGCATGGTTTGGATTAGATGCATCTGGGGTACCTCCCTTGTAACATGTTTTAATTTAAAGAGCATGAGCCCATTGCTCAGTCACTCTACCAGTGTCCTTGTTGCTCCATCCTCAGGAATATGAGTCCAAACTGAAACACTGGATTGTCTCTTTTCCTGCTTGCTTTTCCCTTTAACGCAATCTATAATCTCAGCACTCCAGACCCATAGTCTTGGGTCTTCTCAGCTTTTCAATTCCTTCTTCCTATTGGGCTCTTTTCTTTCTGTAATTGGTCTCTCTCTCCCTAGATTTTACCAGTCCTCCTGTCTTGCCTAATGACTATCAGCTTCTCTCCACAATTTGAACCATATTTTGCTCCTATGACTATGTATGTATTTTAAAGCTTTTTGGCATCCATTTTCAAGCAACACTTACAGATTTCTCCTGTCTAAATGACTTGAGGATACTAGTTTTTATCTTTTATGCTCACCTCTCTACAAATTATCATTCCTTTGTATTTTCGCCACTTCCCTTACCGCTGGAGGTTACATAACCGCACAGCATGTATCTGGCAGTATGCCTACCACTGCCGGCTAAATTCCTTCTGCAATTGGTGGCCAGTAGAGTACCTAGGCATTTATTGGGGGGGATGAAATTTTTCAAAGACATTATAAGCATCCCCAGCTACTTTGTCTGGGTTGCTGGCTAATTATGTGGTAGCTTGTGATCTTGTTTAATATTGCTAGCTGAGAATTAGTCTAAAATTTACTTAGAAACTTGCAAACTTGGGACAGATATTTTTTGTTCCCTTAATTTTTCAGCAATCTTTAGATTTATTTCAGTCACTTGATAATCAGGTGCATATATTTCACTTATTTTGACCATAACAAAATTATTTAAAATTATTAAAATCAATTTTATTTTTTCTTTGTCTTCTGGGGAAAAATACCTTTTGTAATCAGCAAGCTTCTTGTCATTAATTTGTATTTTCCTAGAGTAACAGTGGTTTTCATAATATGAGTTTTGATAATGGTGGCTCTCTTAAGAAGGCAAGTCTTTTACTTATAGTAGAAGACATTGTAATTAAACCTTTGTGCTATTTGACTTTGAATTTTTCTCTTGCCATAATCTGGGAAGTGTACTTATGTGGAAGTGTCTGGGGTCAAGGCGACAGGCAGAGGGTCTCAGAAGTTCTGGAAGTACCATCTCTCAGGTAAGACATAGTGCTCAGGTAGGTGGGACAGCTCCTTCCACCCAGCGAATTAGAAGAAATGCTGATAGCAGTGCTCTGATAATGGAGTCAGACAGTGAGATTTCAAAGGCTTAGCATTGAGAAAGCATCTCATTTTAGTTGATAGTTCAGTTCAAGTACATGAGCTATATCAAGAGATACATCTTCAGGAAGAAAAAAATAACAGTGATTGAAATTCAGAAGCCTCCCAAAATTGAATCCCAGTGAAAATTCATCTGAGATGTAGTAAAACGAGGGTAAATTAGCATCCCAAGGTAAACAAAAAGTTCCATCTCTTGAGGGAATTATAACCCTACAAAGAACCTTTCTACCCAAAGGGCACCCATCATATCCAGATGGAGGCACTTTTTGAATGGAGGTTTTTGTCTCATATCTTGTTTCTACTCCCTCTTGCCAATCCTAGCCTTACAGACATTATGCCCCCATACACTCCCTCCTGCTTAATTCTTCTCAGATTTCCCTGCTTGTTATGAGTAATGATGGATCATTTCTCCAGACCCTCCAGTCTTCCCTTATACCCTTCCATGGGCGATAGTAACATCCACTCAACTCAGCAGGAGCAGAGGCAGCACTTACATTATTAGTGATAAGATCTGAGGCAGATGAAGAGAGCGCATGGCTCTGGAAAGGCTTTGGGAGGGAAATGAGGATGATGTTTTGATGGACGTCTGAGTTTTATTTATTTTTTTAAAGATTCATTTATTTATGTGTACCAGAGCTGGGATGCAGGCCAGAGCTGTGGGGGGTGAGAGGATTCACTAGAGACAGAGTGGGGAACAGAACAGGCAGATTGACTGAAATACACTGTTCAGGGGAGCAATGGGTGAGACAGGAGAGGTCTGCTTCAACATGGGGGTCAGCTCCTTGGCCAGGGATCGAACTCATGCTGCAGTGGCTATGGATTGCTTCATAGTGCTGACACTTAACCCCTTGTGCCACCAGGGAGGCCCCTAATGTCTGAGTTTTAAAGCATGAATTAAAAGATTAGAAAGAAGATAGAGGACATTTCCTCCAGAGGCAGTGGAGACAGCATTCACAAAAGGATGGAGACCACACAGTGGGGATGTTATGAGAGCTCAAAATGTGCCTAGGGGATTTCAAATACATCAGTCTGACTGGAGAGGGGAGCAAGAGAAATAGAGTCTGGAGGCAGGCTCTTGGGAAGGGGTCCTGTGACACAGTAAGCAGGACAGAGTATACCCAACAAATCAGTGAAGCAGAACTTTGGACACAATGCTACGGCCAGAGTCCTGGACTTTTTAGTCCCATTCAGAGCTGTGGGATAAACTTCCATTCTATCCTTGGCATCCAACCTACACACCTGTCCATGCATACCTCCCACCATGTCCCACATCCCCTCCATGAATACCACCACCACCTCCCTACCCCATCTACTGCCATCCTCTTCACCACCATCCCAAAGGCCACCTCCTCTGCCATTGCCTTCTTCATCACCTCCCACCACTTCCACCTCTACCACTACCTCCCCTGTGATTACCACCACCACCATGACTGTCTATTTCCACCACCACCACTTCCATCACCAGGGGAGATGTAACATTTCCAGTGGTTATCACCTAGCAATACTATTATTTATTTATTGAGCATATGTCATTGCTTCCCCTATCACCAGCACTACCACCTCCACCACTGGTAGAAGGATGAGTTATTATTTTTTTTTTCCCTCGAAAGAGTATGTCAGAAATAACAGGTAGGTTGGAGGCAATGTGTGCTGCTTTACATATATCTCATCCACTATCCTAGTGATTTTCTCTACTGAGTTGACAATGAAAACATTATTGTTCTTGCATCACCATTCAATTGAATTTTCTTAGAACTAAGAATCACAGGCTCTCAAAGCACTCTGTAAATAAGACCTAGCCCTCAGCCTCCCTGGAGGCAGGTGTTCTGATCTACTGGTTTCCAAATGAGGCCCCTAGGGCCCATTCTTGGCAGCTGGCTTTCACAAGAGAATATTTTTCCTGCAGTATTTGTGTAATTACAAGTCTACATGGTCCGTTCAAAGGCTGAGAAATAAAAAGGACAAGAATAGGATTAGGAGTCAAGAATCCTCAATTCAAGACTCAATTCAGAAGCCTGTCTATTCCTGACCAGGTGACCAGACTTAATATTTCTTCTCACTGAGCATGTTTTCTCCTTTGTAAAATGGAAATGTTGGAGCAGTTGAGCCTAAGAACTTCTTGATTTTATAACTGGGGAGCAGACAGGACTTTATTTTCCTTGGTTGAGTCCAGCATGAGAGCAAGAAACTAGCGAGGATGTCTTCTCTGCGATCATCTGCAGCCCAGAAAAGGACCCATGTTCTTAAGAAATCAATGTTCCTTTTCAGGAGGAACCAGATGGGTCTTTAGACCAGGGTAGATTGATATCCCCAGTCACTACCAACTGAAAATACCATCATCCATTTATTAAACATTTATCCCTCATTTATTAAGTATATACCAGTCAGATCTCATACTAAATATTTTTATGTATTTGTTATTTGATTTTTCTAACAACCTCATAAGATACACTACTTGGAACCCCACTTTATAAAAGCAGAAACTATAGTTTAGAGAAATAAATCATTTGGAAATAATTATGAACCTAGCAAGTGGTGGAGGGAGCATGAACCAAGGTAGCTACTTGATTTTCAGGTTATGTACAACTGGAAATGGCTATCCCTTTTTTCAAAAAGCAGGGGAAATTGTCCCTAAAAGTAGTAAAATATGGTGCTTTTTCATTTTTCCACCATCTCTCTTGACTTGTCCTGCTTTCATTTTTTCTTCTTTTTGGCTATTTAATGTTATTCTAAGAAAAAGTGGAAATATTTATTATTAGCTTAAATTTTACCATTCATTCTTATATTGTACAATGATACTTTTAAATGTAAATATAAGGTTGTTTTGTTTATATGAGGAATCACTGAAATATCACAATTCTTATTTCCTAGCTTATATATGCATATGTTTCATTCTTGTCAGGACAATGTAAAAACTACACAAAACTAATTCAAGTATGTTTACTATTTAATACAGAAGTACTCTCTACTGTTGACTTATTGATGAGTAAGAATGAGCTGAAAAGAAATGAAACTATGAGTTGCCCCATCTTTTCCTTTTCAAATACAAGGAATAAACATGAGAAATAAGATATCATAGAGTTCCTCACTAATTCTTATTTCTTTGAACACCATTGTCTTCTTTCTGCATTCAAAGCAAGTTCTAGTCTGAATGGAGAATGTGGCCTCTTTGGGAGGTCTGTGACATATTTACTCAGTTATAGACATTACAGATTTACCTTGTATTTGCTTTAGTCTCACTAACATCCAAAGCATTATGGTTCTACCAGAATCCTGTGCTCATGGGACATCATGAACATTACATGCAAGTAGAGCTCTGAGAAATAGCAGTGAACACTGTGTATTGTGTATTGTAGTTATCATCTCTGCCCACACATGTCCCCCAGCCACTCGTTCACTCACACAACACAAGTACAAAGATAAAATTACTAAAAATGCTGATAGGTCAATAGCAGAACATTAAATCAAGCATGGGCTCCTTCTGAGGCTAGGGCCCTTTGGAACAGCACTGGGTACTACCATCCCCAAAAGCCAATGTTGACCAGGGCTTATATTTAAGTCTCTCTAATCTCAATTTCATTCTCATATCAATACTCAATACTTATTGAGTTGAGTTGAACACTGGAATTATAACCTCCAGTCTTTCAGACATTAGCCTGTCCACCCCATATGTGATCAGCAGTTTCAAAATAAGCCTACACATAATTTAATACACTTTTCTTTATGAGATGGAGTATAATTATCCTCCTCTTAAGTGTGGCTTCCCCTTAGTGACATTCTTCTAACAAATATAATGAAATCAAATAATGGACTTCCAAGGTCATAAGGTATCATTGTAACTTTGGTCTCTTTCTCTCTTGGATCATTTTCTCTGGAGAAGGTCAGCTTCCAGTACATGAGGATACATACATGAAGCTATGGAGAGCTTCATGTGTGGAGCAACTGAACATTCTGCTAATGACCATGAAGGAAGTGAGGCTTCTTGCTAACAGTGAAGTCAGTGGGCCATTTTGAAAGCAGGTCCTCCGACCCAAGTCAAGCCTGGTCTTTAGATCAGGATAGATTGCTCTCCCCAATCATTACCAACTGACAATACTATCACTATTTTACTGACCATTATCATTTATTACTAAGAATATAACAGACAGATATTATATAAACAATCTCATAAGATGCATGCTACTAGGATCTCTACTTTCTCTATATTTTCTTTGTTCTTCATAGTACTATTTTTATGATTTCATATAGAATGTATCAGAGAGGTTGATCTTCTCTTCTTAATAGATTTGAAATGACAAACTAAGCGTTATACTTTTATTCTAGTCACATAATACATAAAGAATAATAAAATCATATTATTTTCTTGAGTGATTCATGACCTAAATGGAATTAAATGTAGTGATCAATGACTATTTTTGCATTTTGCTTCATGCTAGTTTCACTTTATAAATGCAAGCATGCTCCTCCAAATCTATAAAGATTGAAATTAGTATCTACTGTATAACTTTCTAAGAAAGTATCTATTATACCGACTCACTATTATTGAAACAGCTACAAATATGTTCCTCAAATGTATACAATGTCTTTCTAAATTTATCCAGTTAACATATTCTTGCAATAGGAGAAATAAATATATTCTCCTATTTATTTAGCAAACAGAAATTTCTGTGCAATTTTTTGTGTCCATGAAATTAATAACTTTCATAATCACAATAATTATAATATTTTACTCTTCCAATAAATCATACAATATCAACTTCAAATATAGTAGAATTTCAATATATAAAACACATAAGGAAATCATCATTGAAGGTTATACTTAGAATGCTTACCCAATGTTGTATTTTTCATATTACTAATATTGTTATTCGTGCTATTTCTAATTAAGAATCTATAAGATCATATGATTTCAATTACACTGAAGTTTGGGTATTGCAGAATTGATGCTGAAGAAGGAAGAAGCTGAAATTGAATAGCTGCTGAAGCTGAGAATACTAAGACTGTAACCAAAGTTGTGCATCCATATAACATATTATCTTAATTTAGTTAATTTCTTTGAGTACTGGTGAGGTTGAATTTTTTAACATGTTTAATAATATTTTTTATTTCTTTTTCTTTAAATTATATATTCATGATACATGACTTTTAAATTTGGGTTTGTAAATAAGGGGGTCGCAATTGTATGGGGAATATAAAAATAAAAAAAAATGTATATAAAAAAATAAATTTGGGTTTGTAACATTTTCAATTGTATTTAGTAATATTAGCTCCTCATATTTGTATCCATCTTTACAGTTGTTTAATAGTTGTGGATTCCTATTTAATAGCTATGGATACTGAAATTCGGAAATTTGAAAACATTTACATGAAAGTTACAGGGCCGGGGCAGGCTAAGAAGACAAGCGTTCAGGAGTGCCTATGTGACTCTCATTAGCCCAAGCTCACATCCAAGATGTACACAGGGCTCTTGGAGACTCGGCCAGGCAGCTGTCTTTCTATTTGTGGGATGAACTCTATGGACAGAGCTAATTGAATGTGGTGAAGAGGGATGTGATGGAAAAAGAAATTCCGCTAATGGATTAGACATTAGAGAGCTCTGGATCAAAGGATTCTTGCATCATTAAAACCCCAGGGGAAGAGTAGGATGATTTCCTGAGGCAGGTGCCCAGGCTAATTTCTTAAGGATTTGCATTTGGGGTGGATTGACAAGTTCGTCATTTGGGCTGAAGCTATCCCTGGATCACTCAAAGAAAAGAACAGAACCCTGACTGGTAAATCTAAAAGTGGAATTTGATGAGTACAGCTGCATAAGTTTTAATGCTCTTTGGTTTTCTGCAAACCTCTTATAAAATAATGTCCAGCAATCAGTGACAAGCATGGTACATAGCATAAGGATTTCTGGCTATACACACACAAACAGAAATACACATGAATACACACATTTGCCATGATCTCAGCACTGTGCCACATATAAATTATATATATATATATAATTTATATATATATATACACACAATTAAAAAGAAAACAGTACAGCATATTCTTTGTGAAATGCTATAAATTCCTTGAGAACCAAGACTAAAATAGATATTTTGGCCTGCCATGATTAGTAAAGTGCTTATTTGGAACATTCAAGAATTGTAAACTCTCTCTGGCCAAGTTTCTGACAATATCTATGAAGGAGACATTCAAATTCAAGAAATTTAAGAAACATAAGACCTTATTTGGAGGAAAAAAAATGGGAGAGAACAGGGGAGACTAGTAGAGGAAACTACTATCATAATTACTGTACCATGGTGGGAAGAACTAGAAACACCTCTCACATTATATCCTATTTGGGACCCACAGAAGAGAATAATTACTTTGGAAGCAGCTCTTTCCTCTGGGTGAAGATTAAAATAGAGAAAAGATGGTCCTGAAGACCACCATAGTTAATTTGTGATTACTGCAGTCAGAAAAGGATTGCTAGATTTGGTAAATATAAATATAGGATGCCCAGTTAAATTTGAATTTCAGATAAACAATGAATATTTTCTTAGTATAAATATGTATATACCATGCAAATATTGAAGTTATCCCTGGATCATTCAAGGAAAATATTTCATGAGAACTCTTATGCTAAAAAATTAATCATTGTTTATCTGAAATTCAAATTTATCTGTATTTTATCTGGCAATGCTAACTAGCCTCAACATCTCTCCCAACCCTGTCTCCACCAGAAAAATAAAAAAAAAATCCATGCCCATTCGTTATGAAGAACACATTAACTCTATGTGCAAGCTGAGGTCTCATATGAGAATGAGGAATACAATTTATCAGTAGGGATTAAGACCATATACTCTCTGAAAATATTAATCCATATCCTTGAAAAGATTGTCATTTAAATTTATTTTAAAATATGCATTTTGACAATTCAAATGATATATCAATTTTATATAGACACAGGTAAAGACAATTTTAATACCTACTTAGTCACTATCCTCTACCCTTATACCCCGCGCGGTGATGAAGATTCACTGATGGCTGTGCTTTCATGCACATCTTTACAATCCCCCTGTATTTATGCATTTAGGCGTCATTTCCTGGTAGGGGGCACACATTATCTGAACTTGATAGGCCTCCTTTAAGGCTGTCTAGTTAAAGGAACTGGGAGATGCAGCTCTCAGTGGCAGATCAGTCCACTCACTCTAGCATTGTCAGCCTTGACTGCAGCCACTTCCAGTGTCCCCTGGGACCCTCATTTCTCCAGGTCACACTCCTCTAACCCCTTGGTGTCTCAGACAGAGCCACAAGCCATATGTAGCTGCTGAGCACTTAAATGTGACTTGTCCAAATGGAGATATGCTTTAAGTATAAAATAAGCACCAGATTCCAGGGACTTCATTGAAAAATAACCATTAAGGATTTTCCTATTAATTACCCATTAAAATGATAATACTTTGGATATAATGAGTTCAATAAAATGTATAAATAGAACTCATTTCATCTCTTTCTTTTTACATTTTTTAAATGAGACTACTAGAAAATTGTATTTTCTTAAATATAATTGTCATTATATTTCTAATCCAATGGTCTTCAAATTGCATAACTTCACTCCAGGGGGTATACCAGATGATTCGCCCAGGTGTGGAAAGAAAACAAAAATTCTAGTCTTGGGCCTCCCCTGCTGGCGCAACGGTTGAGCACTGAGCTGCAAAGCTGCCCGCAGCCTCTGCAGTGCCAGTTGGATCCCCAGCCGCCGGCGAGGGTCCCACGTGGAGCAGCAGACCTCTCCTGTCTCACCCGCTGCTCCCCTCAGCAGTGTATTTCATCAGTCTGTCTGCTCTGTTCCCCACTCTAGCTCTGGTGAATTCTCTCACTCTCCCTCGCTTCTGACTGTACCCAGTGCTTGTATAAATAAATAAATAAATCTTTAAAAAAAAATTCTAGTCTTACTTATTCCATTTATATTTTTATGTGTGTCTCAGGATGTAGGTAATTTATCAGTATGGAAGCAAGTGTGTCTATAACACTTAATAATAAATGTGTGTTAATAAATGAACGTGTTGATTTGGGAATATATTAAAAACACTTTTACTGATTGGGATGTGCAATAAAAAATTAAAATACATGAAGGCAGGCTTTGCAGGGGTGAGCCAAAGGTCTGTACTCTGCTCTCTTATGTTTCTCCTCTTTGTGGCGCTCCCCTGGGTGCGTGTCCCCCTTCCATTCCTTGGTGTTGACTTTTATTCGTTCTCTCTTGAATCGCGTCCAAGGCTTCCCAGAAAAGGGAAATGAGCTATAAGCTGTGATCTTAGAGTTTGGTGCCCTGTTGCTCAGATATTCTAACCATTCCCTCTGGCCAGGCTGGGCTGCCTCTGACTTTCCCATAGCCTCCTTCTCTGGAGATCTAGTCCCCATCCCAAAGCACATAGTCCTCGCTCAAACATCCTCATACTCCCTCACTTTAAGGACCTACTTGGCCTGTGGCGGGTACACAGGGGAATGGCTTTACCTTGCCTTGATCTTATCAGGAGATGAGAAGAGAGGGGAAGCGCAACTGAGATGAGAAGATGGATTGATTCCCGGGGCTCAGACCACAGGAAAATTCTCTCTCAATTTCCATTCAGTTGAAAGCAACAGTCTTAAATTCAATTGCTGGTGTTAGGAAGGCATTTGGGAAGTTCGTTAAGACTGTAACACTTTGTTCAAAAGAACATCTGTTCAGTAATTTCTTCTGGGAGTAAAATGTTGACATTTTGGTAAAAAGACCTTAGTGGCAGCAATGAGAGATATAGATGGAAGCATGAGTGTCAGACAGGTGCCCAGGGAGGATGGAGACAGCAGCTTGGACCCCCACTCATCAATGGCTCAGGCCCTGACACATGCATATGCAAACACACACACACACACACACACACACACCCTTGCCCTGCCCTTAGGCTTGTTTCCCTGAAATTGAAGTCTGTATCTATTTCTGATTCATGTATCTCTTTCTTATTAATACCCTCCTGCATCCCTCATTCTTATGCACAATAAACATTTACTCATGGTGGCTCTTTTCTAAAGCTGGCTAATCCCATTCAGGGGATTCTCAGGTTGGTGTTTTAGAATGAAACTTCTCAAACAGCTGCTATTAGATAGTTTCTGATTATGAAACGGCCATTTCATATGATTCAGTTTAATATTATGCATTTACACACATGCACAATTTGGTGTTCATAGCAATACAGGATTGTTGTTAAAATTGCATTTTCTGGATTTTCTGGCACTGACCTTGTTTACTGGCTTTGAAAACAAAAGTGAGTTTTACCTTGCTTACATTTTCCTCTCAGAAAAATGGACATAATAACAGGTTCTACTTCATGCAATTGTTGTGAGGATTAAGGATGTAATCTTTATAAAGCACTTAATATATTGCCCAGCACATGGTTAAGTGTTCAAAGTTAGCTGCTAAAATCAGTTTTGCTAAGGTATTATCGCTTCCATCTATAGAATCCATGTATACATATTCCTATTTGCAAAACAATAAAATAGACCTGTTGGAACTAGAGTAAGATCCCTTATTGTCCCTCCCAGCCTGCAAAGCTACCAACATATCAACAGGGAAAGAAAGAAGAGCTAAGCCATCAACTTTCAACACTTCTTAAAAGAAAGCAGTGAAACATTTTTTTGACGTTTTACTCAAGAAGTGCAGAAGGGCAGTGTGGAAGGATCCAGAGGCAGAGGCAGCAGGTGGCCGTGCTGTCTTTGTTTCACTTTGGGGCAGAGTTTTCATGTCTAGAGTCTTGCCTGTTTATTCTGAAAGGAAGCCAAGGGGTAAGGGCGCCTGTGAGGAGTTCGTGGAGAGTTTCGTGTTTGGGGCAGGGAGGGTTTGAGGGCAGAACGTGGCCACGGGGACTAATGGACAGAGGGACAGATGTGCCTGGACCCAGGACAGAGCTGCTGGCCCACATGGGGTGCTGAGGTGAGGACACAAAGCTGACTTCACACAGGTTGCTGGCTTCTGAATCCAGAAGTGGAAATCACTAGTGTTGCTAACAGTCTTCTGGTAGGAGGGTGGTCCTGGGGCCCTGGCTGTGCCCGGACAGCAAAGATTTTCCATGCAAATGCCAGGGCCCAAAGAGTTTGATCCAGAGGTGCCAAAAGTGTGCATGAGACCCAGTAGAGATAAGAGCCTTGTGCAGAGTGGGGATAGGATCAAACCTTAACTTTATCATTTATTATTTGTAGGACATGGGGTCAGTCCTTTAGCCCTCTGGGCCTCAGTTTCACCATCTGAGAAATGGTGATTTGCCTTCTGGGGTTGTTAGAGGTTGAAAGGTGATCCTGAATGTGTCTTGGCCCTTGCACTTTAGGCTGGTTTACCTTCCTCCTCTCTGTAAAAGTCAGAGGTGCCAACCACTCTAGCCCTGACAGGCGCATGCAGTCCTCTCTGCCTTGTAAAAGCAGGTCCCCTCCTCCCCGTCCTCTCCCTCACCCAGTCCTCTCTTCCTGGCTTTCCCCCAGAAGGCCCCGGGGCTCACAGGCCAGCTGCCAAACCACAGGACGCTGGGATTGGCTTTCAGGGAGCCCCCCTTCTCTCTGCCCCCTCCAACTCCAGCCCCTGTGTGGCAGTCCTGCTCCGGGCGCCCTCCCTGAAGGGTAAGGCCCATGGCGGCCACAGGGTTCACTGTGCCAGCACTTGCAGGGGATTCATCTGAAACTACCATCAACAGTCTGTGTTTATTTGGGGCAGGCAGGGGAGCCAAGGGCTCTGAACAAAGTTGCATGCCAGAACTCTCGATGACTCCCATTGAGAAGCCAGCCCTATACCTGAAAGGAAGATAAGTTTTCTCTTCCCAGTTCCTCAAAAAGGAGACCACACACTCCTGGCGGCCTGAAATTCCACTTTGCACCCCCCAATAATGCAATCTGATGCTATGCCTTACCAAAGACAAGAGTCAGCAGAGCAATGATAGTGAGACATAGCAAATTTCATTTGTTTACAGTGCAAAGGATGGAAAGTCTTTATTTTACACTGTTTAATATTTCAATTTTTTATTGAAATAAAATATGCACAGGGAAAAGTGCACAAATTATAAATGCACAACTAGGAGTGCACAGCCGGGGAGTATGTGAGCCTCTTACTGCACCAGAATTGAGAACATAGCTTAGTAACCATTTTAGGGCCTTCGTTACACCCTTGGAGAGCTGCAGCCACTGGTACCAGCTCAGAGGGGCCTGCTGGGCGCCTCATATCCCATCTCCACACTCAGTGACCTCGCATTAGTGCTGGAACTCAACATGGATGGGAGAATTTACACCAAAGAAAACAGTAAACGCTGCAACGAGGGCTTTTCCCCCAGAGAGTTGTTAAACATTTATCAGCAAACGGCTGCCTGCCGCTCTCCTAAAATTGGTGAACGAAATTTGTGTAACATTATGATTAGCTCCAGTTTAATCAATCTTTGCCCCTTTTCTCAAGAAAAATAAGTGCACTTCCTGTGGTCTTGCGCCACAACAGCCCTTGCTCTCTTCCTTCTGGAAACCCTCACACACTTGACCATGGCTGCACCTCAGCTTTTCTTTCCTGCTTTCTGTTAAGTGAAGGCTGTTCTTTCTTGGGGGATGTTGCAGTCCTTCTCCAGAGAGACACCCAGGTGGCTGATGTTCTAGCACCAGCACGTCCTGAAGAGAACGCTTGGAGGCTTCTGTGGCCCCCTGGACAATGACACGTTCCTGCAGCCCCCTATTAGACATGATTCCTAACCCTGTGTCTCTCTCAATCTGTTGCATTTCCAGTCTGATCACAGATGCTTTTAGAACACACTGGAAGCTTATGACCTTAGGGCAGCAAGGTAAGAAGAACCAAAGGACCAGGCCCTTCACTTCCCTGACTCCTCATGCCCCCTCTGTGAGAGGGGGATGTGGGTCAGTGCTGCCCGTGCCCTTTGATTCAGCTGAGTGGCTCCAGAACACTGTGTTCCTTTCCATAGGGCAGCTGCACAGGGAGGTCTGCTGCTCACCTGGGCGAAGGGGGGTGGGGTAAAACACTGAAGCAATCTTTGAAAGACTCTCTACCTGACCTCTGTCTGAACAAATAATTAATCTCCAGAAAAAGCAGCTTGCTGATGGGTCCGAGCTGTGCCTTGCAGATGGGAGCCGGGAACAGAGCCGGTGGATTTATGAGGTGACGTCAGTTTGAAGACTGGCCTGCGGGGTCTGAGCTGTGTTCGACACACTCCTCGATTGTTTTAACGGGCCTGCTTGTGAAGGGCTCCAAATCTCTCCTCAACATAAGCTTTATTAAAATGGCAAAGATGGAGAGGAATGCTTTTCCAGACAAATCAGCTTATTTAGACTCACTCTCTCCTCTCTCCCCTGTCTATTGGAAAGCACTCCCAGAGGGGAGGAAATGCAGAACTGCAAAGTACTTGCAGGTACCTGCTTAATGCCTTAAACTCTTGCATTATGTTAACAGCTATTTCGGGGGTTGGGCTTTAAAGAAATAGATGGATTCTCAATCTGACCAATTTAAGTAATTCCTGAGAGAGAACAAAGGGGAAGATTTATGCCCTTAGTAACTGTAAGATGCACGGAGTTTAGCAGAGTTTGGGTCTCTGCACTCAGTATAACACTGCAATTCCTTGAGGGGATCCAGATAAAGCAAGGTTTGAAGAATGAATGTGGGAAGGAGCAGGGAGAAGAGGAAGAAAAGGAGTTATAAGGAAGCCAGAGGAAAGGAGCAAGGCAAGGCTTTTGTCCTAGAGATAGGACTGTGGGGGAAGAGGAGACAAAGGAGTTGAACTCAAAATTTATGTCTACTTTATGTGTATTCTATGTACAATGAGACTCATATGTGTATAAACTATGACGTGTGCACACGGAGTCTGTAATAGACTAGATGTATACTTATCTGTTTCAAGGACTAAAGAAATAATGAAGAAACACCTCTATTTTTCAAATTCCAGAAACATGTTAATTATTGAGATGAAAGACTCAGAGGCCTGAACTATCTCATTATGGGAACAAAATTATGGGAGGTTGGCTTCTTGCCTTTCTTCTTTTCTTCTTTCTTCGTAGGACAGGAATGGAGGCTTCCCCTTCTTTCCTCAGAGACTGGGACAGTTTCCCTCAGCTCCCTCCAGCCCTGGTTTATATCCTCTTTCAGGGTGCCCCACCTACAAGTCTGATAGGACCATTTTTCAATCCTGTGGCTGATTGGATGATTTAGCACCAATCAGCTCATTGCTCACACCTGATTGATCCACTTCACTATCCAGAAATTATGCATTAAAAGGTAGTTGCTGGGCTCTGAGGAGCCACAGCCAGAACTGGCTTGTGGTAGAGCAGTAGGGTGAGAGGCCACCACTACTGTGGCTGGCTCCCTTAGCTGAGGCGGCTGATTCCAGTATCAAACTGAGATTCCAGTTATCATTTCTTGGGGGTTTTAAGTATGATTCTTTCAGTAAGAGGAACACATTGAGCTCCCATTCCAGCAACAAGTCATATCATGACTCCCTGCCATCTGCCACTCTGGCACAGTGTCTGGCCCAGGTAAGATTTCAATAAACCATTTACAGAATTAAACATGTCTCCCTCATGTAGACTACATGGCAAGATAAGTCCTGCCCTCTAGAAGTTCATAATCTAAATGAGATTGGATTTCTACCTGGGGAGAGACAACTAAAGATAGCATGCAATGGATGGGTCTTATACATTTTATCCCAACAATACCAAAAACCAGCCCTGGTGAGAGAGACATAATTGAGACCTTGCTATGTGAGATAGAGAGTACACACTGAATCAGGGTGGGTATAGACTTTTCAGAAATAGCTGAAGTTAAGGGTTCAGGATATGTTAGACTTTGAGAAGAAGATATATCCAATTGAACTCTGGTAGATAAAATCAGTTTTTGCCTCTTCCGTCAAAGGCCACATCAATACAGACTTAAGACAATCTCTTTGAAGAAAATTTCATGGAGTGTTTGTGGTTATGTTCCTGAACCAGTCTCTGGGTTTGTCCTTCTCACCACTTCCCTCCCACCAAGCTTGGGATTATAAAGGAGACTTCATTAATGCCTTCAAGGAACTTAGAATCTAGTGAGAAGACAGATACACAATCCCTGATAGGAGAAGTAACACAATAAGAACAATCAGTTGCATTACAAAGGGAATATGGTTGAAGAAATAAGTTTTCTACCTACAAACATTAGGAAAGTCTTTATAGGTAAGATGATGCTTAAACCAAGACTTGATGGAATTTCCTTTATTGATTTGGGTTGCAAGGGGCTCTCTTGCTAGCAGATTTTAAGGACATAGCAAAAAGTGGGAGAACATGATATATTGGCATACTTGCAAGCACCAAACCAGGAATTAAGAGGTAAATGACACCATGGAGGCCAAAGGTGTGTGATTACAAATGGCCTTGTGAGTCATACAAATAGTACATTTTTATCCTGTAGGGGAGGGAATAAGGAGTCATTGCTAATTCTTCACCAGGAGGGTTATGTGACTGGACTTGCATGTAACTATGTCAACTCATTTATTGAGCATTCTTTACTCAGTGGCTGCAAACATCAAATAGTTCTGGGACATTTCCCCAGTCATTGACTTCAACCTTGCCTTTCTGGCTTGGTAATTATATTTTGGGCACAACTTCCTGGTGGGGAGTTATTGGTCATTTTCAGTTATCTAAAGCTATAATTTCATATTTACATTTAAGGTTTCTCTCTTCCTTGTTGAGGATTAGAGGGAACAGAGGGGAGAAATTATGTTGTTTCATTTATTTTCTTCTTCTCATCTTAGGAGTTAGGTTGGGGCCTCCACTCCAGGTCAATCTGTCCTCCCTCTTCAAGGCTCTCACCCCATGCATGATGTTGGAACAGAAAGAAGGAAAAGATTAGGGTATCTTGTTTAAGTGGCCTTCAGTGTAGCCTTTCTATAGCTGTTTCTGCCTTTCTTGCTAATGTAACTGGTAGTAAATGTTTTCTATCAGCAGGCACACACACAATGCTTTCTCTTGACCCCTTCGGAGAAAGTGGATTTGTAATGGTTGGTTGATTTGGAGAAATTAGTTTCAACTCTGTTTTTCCAACAGCACTTTCCCCTGCCCTCATGGTGTCACTGCCAATTGTGACCTGATGCTATGGTACATTGACCAATGCCCTGAGAGGACTGCTAGAAAGATAGGCAGGCAGTATAAACTGAGTTCCTTTCTGTCATGTCCATTTGACCTGGATGAATATCATGCCTCCCTGCCAACATAAAAGGAGGGAGTGCAGGCTCTCTCCTATTAAATTCTCTTTCCCTTATAGGTGTAGGTATGAGATTGGGGAGGGTATATGTAAAGAGTTCATTAAGTTCAAGTGTGCTACCCAATCCAACTTCTAATGAGAGGCTGAGATTCCAATCTTCATTTCCGGGGGGACCCAGAATCTTTAAATGTGATTATTTTGGTAAGAAAAACACATTGAGCTTCCCACCCAGACAAAAAGTCATAAAAATGATTCTTCCTTCTATTCTTTCCCCGTCTTGTACTTATATGGATCTGGGGTCAGCCAGCTTCAGAAGGGAGTGAGTGGTGTTGCATATTCATAGTCTGTTATGAGACCACAGGAAAAGTTGCTGGTTTACAGTATCTACTTTGGAGATTTTATAGAAAATAGATGAAAGCATGTGTGAGAGAACAGTCCAGTTCAGAGACAAGGGGAACAGCTCTAGGAAAGAGGAGAAAAGTTTGGAAATAGATGTAGTAATTAAAATGATTGAAGAACCTAGGAGAATGAAGGAAGGAGGTGCATCTGAGAATTGTATGGTTTTATTTCAGCAACAAATTTCATGATAGTGTTATTCACTGAGCTGAGAAATGTAAGACTAGGAGTTATAGTAGCATGGGTAGAAAAAGAATTGAGGGAATTAAGAGGAGTAAGATCATCTGGGGTGTATTATAACTGCATGAGATAACACCCAGGCAGAAAGAGCTGTATGATCAAACATACAGGAGTATAAGGACACAGGAAAGATAAGAAGGGGAAATATTGGGTGTGACAGGAGACGTCCCACATCTTCAGTAAAAATGCAATGAGAACAGACAATTGATTCCATAGCAAAAGAGTACTCCATAATAAGAAGGGAAGAACTTCTTGACTTTGGGATGTTAGGGGAAGGTTATGTGGCAGAGGATGGGGGTTTGGTTAACAGATACCAAAATCTGAGCTACAGAGAGGTGCCAGATCATAAAGTATATAGAAGAAGGGTAGCATAGGATGAAGGGCAACAAAAGAGAGTGTGCAGAACCTGTTTCAGCAAATGGGTTAGGAAAGGGAATGCACCAGAGCTAGGAAGTTGCTTTGACCTGGTAAAATATAAATAAGAGCTTCATATTTACTCATTTGTTTATTTCAATATTTCATAATCAGCCTATACAGTAATATAACTCTTCTAGGAGATTTACAAATGGTCAAGTTGCACTGTAGGGGAATCTAGCTGAAAATATCATTTTTCAGAACCACAGTCTTCAAAACCAAACACTAGTGCCTGATTCATTGACTTGTACTCTGTGGGGAGACCATGTTTAATAAAGATCAAGCCATTAGTGAATGGTTTAGTACAAGAACCTGTGTGCACCTGGATCTACCCTTCTCCAAATCTATACTTTCTTGGAAAAGACTATTCTTGGGTTTAAAAATGTGGAAGGAGGGCCTCCCCTGGTGGCACAGCGGTTGAGCGCTGGGCTGCGAGGCTGCCCGCAGCCTCTGCGGTGCGGGTTCATTCCCTGGACTCCGGCGAGGGTCCCACAAAAAAATAAAAAAATAAAAATAAAAATGTGTAAGGAAGGAATGCCATTATAATAAAAAATGTTAATGTTCAATGTTTTCTAAATTTTCCTAGGTATTTAATGTCACCTGCCATGATTCCAGAATATTGCCGCCCACCTACCCACTCCTCGAGAGTGATCGTTCACGTTCTCTCTTTGTAAGAGGTCAGTCATTTCTAGTCTTGCTATCAAGAGAGTGGTTAAACTATCATTTGTTAATAACATCACACAGTTCCTGGCACCCTTGTGGATGCAACAAACTGCAGAGGCCTGGTCTTCAAATGTTGTCTCTTATTACAACAGACCTCTGCAGCTTGCTGCACCAGAGGGTTGGGAAGAGTCCCCTCTGTCCCACCCAAACTCACTCCATGCATGGTCTAGGTCCTTGAGCACTTCAGTGAAGGGCTTAGTGGAAGGGCTCAGATATTTTGTTTATTCTTTCTCCTACACCCTCTTCCCATCCTCAGCTCCACACCCATTTATCTCCCCTGTAAAGTGCATATTGACAGAAAACTTAAGTGCTCAGATTGGTGCCAGCTGAAAGATGGGCCTCTTCAAACAGCAGTTGTGCTTCCCCTTGATCTTCCCAAGTGGAATCCAATGTGGCTGTGTTTCTGTCTCAACCTCAAGGATTAGCTCAGGGACTCCCCTCCTCCCACCACCAACTGCTTTCTTGGGTTGTGGTAGAGGCATGCAATCACTCTGTTCAGCCTCAAGATGAAGTTGGCAAGCTCATTTAGCCAAAAAGTAATTTTATAGGACCTCCCAGAGAGCCTTTGCCCCACCTACATTTGCAAACACTCGCTTCTATCTCTCTCATTCTGACTTTTGTTAAGTAAGAAGAATAAACATTTCCAGCTACATAACAAAGAAAGTCCATCAAAAATAGGACTGAAGGAAGAGGTAGAGATTAGCACATGTTTTTGGGTCCCGTGTCTGATTTCATGTAGAATGTAGTTTGGTCACTAGTGGGTCATATATATCCTAGTCAGGGACTATTATATTTTACTGATGTATCATTGGTTTACAATATTACAAATATTTTAGGAACACAATTTCACACTTTAATAACTGGATATACCACACTGTGCCCAGCATCAAAGCTTTAGTGCCATTCACTATCAAATATACCCCTTCCACATATTCTTTTGCCTCCCTCCCACAGACAGGATGAGGTATACTGTTCTTTCCACAGAATACATGAACCGAATGATTTCCAGCTTTGAGATCTCTAGAGGCTATCATCAAGGAGATGATAAAATCTTCATTCATTCAAAAATATATCAAGGGCCTCCCCTGGTGGCACAGCAGTTGAGCGCTGGGCTGCGAAGCTGCCCGCAGCTTCTGCAGCGCCGGTTCGATCCCCGGCCACGGGCGAGGGTCCCACAGACAGACAGACCTCTCCTGCCACGCCCGCTGCTCTCCTCAGCAGTGTATTTCTTCGTCAGTCTGCCTGTTCTGTTCCCTGCTCTGGCTCTGGTGAATTATCTCACCCTCCTGCGCTTCTGACTGCACCCAGTGCTTGTATAAATAAATAAATTAATTTAAAAAAAATCTCTTCTCTCTCCTTTAAAAAAAAAAAACAAAAATATATCAAACAGGAACTGGGCAAGAGCACATGATTATACAGAATAACTCCCACTTCAGGGAGATGAAAGTCTAAAAAAAGAAACCAAGAGGTTCAATGC
The DNA here is from genome assembly GCF_014898055.3 of Talpa occidentalis. Lineage (NCBI taxonomy): Eukaryota > Metazoa > Chordata > Mammalia > Eulipotyphla > Talpidae > Talpa > Talpa occidentalis. Next base: position 136,045,895 of record NW_023603184.1, read on the forward strand.
AGCCTTTTGTTCATAGAGAGACAGAGATCTGGGTTCAAATGCAGGTCCTGTCACTTGCTAGGCTATCTTGAGATAGTCACTTACCTTCTCTATATCTCAGGATTATATATATATATATATATATATATATATATATAAATTGTGACTAATAATTATACTTATTTCAAAATTTTTTTGTGAAGATTGAAGAACACATGTAAAACACTTAGGATGACATGTGGGACCTATTATTGGACAAAATTATCATAAAAGAGCTATGAATAGATACAATATATAGCTAAATATTATGAAGATGAGGTTCTATTGATTTTGGTAGAAGAGCAGTATAAGGAGGTGGGGATATATTCCAAGCAGGAGGCTAAACAATAGACAATGAAAACCTGCTTTAGACCATACTAGTGTGAAGAGAGAAAGACCCACCAAATTCAAGAAACACTGTAGAGGTAGGATCAACAAGGTTTTGATGTATATTAGAGGAAATGGTAAATTGACAAGGAGTCAAAACCAATCCCAAGGATTGAACCTTGGCAAGTTGTGGAATGATGGAATCATTCCTATAAATCGCAAGTCAGAAAAACAAACTTGTCTGTGAATGAATGGAGCAGACTTGAGTTTTGGTTATGTCAAGTTTGAGGTACTAGTAGGAATGTTCTGCTGGGGACACCTAACCAGCAGTTGGAAATTATGTTCAAGGGAAAAGATGATTTCTGGAGACATAAGTTTGAAAGTCATCAACAGAATGGCATAGTTGAGGGTCTGAATTAAGATGTTCAGAAAAAAAGAGTAGATGTAGAATATTAGGTTAGGAGTATATGTTGGGTTCAGAATAGAAAAAGACAGTTTTCAAAAGGAGAGGGAGAAAACTCCCTTTTCAGAAAGACAATGCATCAACTAGATTATGAACATAAACATTTCAGGCTCATCAGCAATTATAAATGCCTTCGTGAATTTGTTCATCAAACCACAGTTCATTGATTTTTTTTTTTTTCCCAGTGAAATGAATGACATCAGTTCACTTGGAGCCTGATCAAGTCAGGGTGAAAAATTTAAACAGTCTCTAAAATAGTAAAGCTTAGGACAAGGTGCTGAAGTGGTACTCAAAGTCCAGCCATGGACAAGTCCAAGTGAGTCAGTCTGGTCCCTCTGAAATCTGAGATTATAGTCCCTAAGCAGTCAGCATCCATCACCTCATCCAGCAGGGGCCTGCAGTCAGAACTGCTCTTCTCTTCTGTCCCTCCATGCCCATTCCCATTGACTCTGGGTCTCTGAAAGAAGTACCTCTGTACCCCAAATTCCTGAATTAGTGCCAGAGTTCTACCTGGCCACCAACTTTCCCTCTCTTTTATGAGAGAGGAAAAGCTATGTTGAAAAGCAACATGGATCTTGGTGAGGGCCTCCTGTATTGGGAGATCCAGAATGTTTGTTACTTTTCTTTACTTTAAAGTTATTTCAGGTGCAGAGTTGAACTTGGTCCCAAGTTCCTAGTCTACCATTTTCCACCTAGCTTCCTGATTAATGTTTCTCTCCTGTTTCTATATTATTAACACGTTTAAAGCTGTGTAAGCCCACTTCCTGTTATGCCAGCTCCTAACATTCCCTTGCTCAAAAAGCCTCAATAATTCCTTACTGCTTAGCCCCTTGTAGAAACTCCTTACCTTGGCATTCAAAATCCTCCCCAAATATTGCTTACCCTCCACTTATGATTTATACTTTAGTCAAACGGCACCCTTGGTGTTGCTTGAACTCCACCCACACATCCACGCCTTGATCCCAGGGCTGGATACCAAACTGAAACCCGATCACATTCATGAAGCAGCTGGTTTTTACACCCACATCTTGAAATCTATTTCTATTCCCTTAACTAGATATAAACTCTTGTAAGATCCAGTATAATGCAATGACCAAAAGTTTGGATTCTGAGGACTATGTGATAGAAACCCCAAATATACTATTAGCCAACATTGCAACCAGGAACAAGTCACTTTTCACTGTACATCTGTTTCCTGATTTGGAAAATGGGGAATATGAATCAGATATTAAATGAGATGATACACATTTAATGTGGTGCATGAAATGCTGTGAGCACACAGCAAATTTGAGCTATTGTAGCAGATGCTGTTGAAAGCCCACTCACATCCCCTTGGTATTCATCTCTACAGTCGCAAGGCTGTTTATAGAAAACATCTGTGACTCTCTGTGTAGTCACGAGAGCTGCTCAGCTCTCAAATAGGACAGAACAGGAGGGTCTGAGAGTTAATCCCCCAAGAAGCAACCCTCAACCAGTGACAGATGGAGAGTTAGTGGATGAACACCCCTTGTTTGGAATAACTTTGGAGGTTATTATGTAAGACAATATAGAACCTATATTGTCTCTTAGAGTTCCCAAGCAGGCACTAACATCAGTTGCCCTTCATAGCAAATAACTCAATGTGTGCCTTTCATCAACCCTTCCCTGACTGACTTCTAAGATCAACTCCCAAATAAACTACTCAAATTCTTGTTTCAGGAGCAATCTAAAGCCACAACAGGTTTTATAATTAGAGATGCCATATTTCTCTGAAACCACCAACACACTTTGTTTACCTTGGTCCTTTCATATGTAGAGTCTACCCTCATCAGACTTAAAATCCAATAGGAAAGTAAAGCCTAAGATATGGGTAACTCTGAAAATCTATGTGCCTCTCACATACTAGTTATTCAGTCTGTGTTGGAGAACAAAGAATAAAGGGAGATCAAAAAGTTACTGAGTGAATATAAAAATAGAATAAGAACTATTGATTGGTTACTAGGAATATTTAATAAATGTTTGTGGTCTGACACACCCTTTCTCACAAGGATAGATCTACCTAAGTACACCTGTAGCCACTCGAGATCCCCTCCCTATGATGTCAGCACACCCCACCCTCCTTCATATGACCCCATGAGGCATTCTTCATTACCTCATCACATTTCTCATGTCAATGTACTTAAGTAACCTTTCAAGTTTTCCAAATACGGAAAACATTTTACAAGGATTACATTTTAGGCAGGCTGCTTCCTGAAGACCTAGAGGTTCTCACTTTAATCTTATTAGTACATTCTTCGGATTGCACTGTGGGGTGCGTGATTTTTGAGAGACTTTTCTGTAGATAGCTAATCCAGCCAAGGGGTGTGGTTTCTTGTAACAGCCAGTCAGAGAAATCTTCCTCCCCAAACTCCTGTCCTGACCCTTTTATGAACTTTGCCTCCTAGATCCTGGCATCTGCCTTACATGGAAGACAAATTCTAGAATCAGTGGACTGTAAACTAGATCCCTAGGATTATCAATAATGGTACATTATCCTCAGGTGACTGCATAAGATTTACAATTACAAACTTGAGTATGGCTGTGCCAGTGGTGCGACCAGCCATACCTTGTAAAAGTATCCTTCCATAGCAGTATTTCTCAGAAAGTGATTCATGGTTATGGCTTTACAGTAGAAAGGATTCTGGCACTGCTTAAAATGCAGATTCCTAGTTTCACTCAAACACACTGAATAAGAATCTCCTGTGAAGATTTTGTGATTTGTATTTTTAACAAGCTCTTTGGGTGATAAGGTGAATAACTTATTCCAGTTTTCCTGGGCTATTCTATAGGTAGAATTGACACTCCCACCTTCAGAAGCTCCTTATTTCCTGGGACAACTGGTCACCCCATTGTCACATTATCTACACATTGAATTGTGTAGATAATCCAAAACTCTTTATGGATTCTTAGGCATGCCATACTAATGCAGATGTCGTGTTTACTCAGTAAAAGTGTGAGGTGCTTTGAGGTGACCATGTGCAGTTGGCATGAAGGACTTCCCATCCACATGGTGAGAACCTTCTGTATTGGGAGACCCAGAATGTTTACTGTTACTTTACTTTTCTTTTATTTCAGTTTATTTCAGGTGCAAAGAGTTGAACTTGGTCCCAAGTTACTAGTCCACCATTTTCTTCTGTGTCTGCAAGACCCCACTCTGCATTTATGTAATTGTTCTAATTTTCCTCTACTTTCCATGCCCCACAGGCAACCATTACCATGTGACTGTCATATACCTTCAGAATTTTTTCATCCTTGTAAAACATGTAGCATTGTTTCCTCTGTATTCTAATTTATTCTGCTGTAGATTTCATTCTGACACTTACCTTTTTCTGTTAAGTATTGCATTTAATGCTGTGTGGTCCTTTGATCTGTTGATTCTGTAGGAAGCTCCTCGGAAGTTCTTGTCTCCTGATGTCCACATTCTTGCCCAATCACCTCACTTCAGCATGGGCTGGATGGAGTGGCGTGCCCCTAATGAACAGAATGTGGCAAAAGTGATGAGAGATGTCACTTTCAAGACTCAGTAACAAAAAGCCTCTGTTATCCTTTCGTGCTCTCTCACTTCATTTGCTCTGAGAAAGATGAAATTTTGAGTTGCTCTATACAATGATTCAATGTTAAAGGTTAGAAAGAGGCCTCCTATCAGCAAGCTGAAGGAATATTGACCCTCTGTCCAGTACTAAGGGGAACTGAGTCCCATAAACAGTCTCAAAGGTGATGGTGGAAGTAGATCATCCCTCAGTCCAGTCAAACCTTGAGATGGACAGCTGCATCTCTGAGCAACACTTGATTACCCCTTTGTGAAAAATCTGAGCCAAATCTGAACCAGCTAGGCCATGCTTTTGATCCACAGATACTGTAGGGTATTTAATGCTAGTTATTTTAAGATGTCAAATTTGGGGTGATTTGTTACCCAGCAAACAACAATAGATAACTGATACACTTCCAATCAGTGCACAGTATTCATAGCCTGCTACTCGCACATGTACTTGTCCATTACCTAAACACTGACTGAATCTAATACTCAGTATTATAAACACAGCTCCCATGAATGCCTTGAGTGACCCTCCCCCCATCCCTTCTGGGCTTGTGTGAATAGTTCTCTGGGATGTATATGCACAATAGGACTGCTATAGAAAATCTAGAAACCAGAGAAGCACTTGGAACAATATTCTGAGTTTCTTCAATTCCTAAATTATTCTTAATACTTTTAAATGATGTTTCCCTCTAAGCATTCTGTTCCAAAGGTGGATAGACCTTGAAAGAAATAGAGATCCCCTGACTAATGAATATTTTAGATGTTGGATCATGGATCAAGGAATAGTTAAGGGTGGTCTGTGGAACAACTTGGAAGTTTGATGTTTTGAAAAGAAGCTCAAGTATGTTGCTTCTTTTGTGACCCAGGCTAACTGATTCATGCTGGGCTTTAGACATGACGGCTAGGAGTCTGAGGAGAGAGGGCATGTTCAAAGCCAAATGAACACATCTATAACCATTAAAACAATTTTTCTCTGTTTGGATTTAATAAATGGCCTAAGTTCCTGGAAATGTGTGCAGAGACCCTGTGGCCATGAGAAGATCTATCATTTTATTCTTTACAGTAGGCTGAAATATATTTGGAAGTCATTGGACTGTGGCTGTCCTACATCAAAAGGCATTTCATAACAAAACACCATCATGCCCCATTTATAGAAATAGCATGCTGTGCTCTGGCTGCTGTGGGCAAATAAAATATGTTCTTGTAACATAAACAACCTCACCTTCCCTCTAAAGACTAAAGGGCCATAAAAGATTTACTTAAATAGGCTCTTGAAATATAAAGACACACATAAGAATGTTAAACATGTACATATGTATATATACATGGGTGGACAGATATAGATCTATAGATAGATAGACAGATGACACAAGACTGTCATTATGGACTTTAAAATATTAGGGGAGAGACTACCAGAGCCAAAGGCGACATTAAAAATCTTCCAGTCCATGCACCTTGTTGTTCAAAGGAAGAAACTGAAGTTCGGAAGCAGTGACATGTCCACAGCTCATGGCATGCCAGAGGAAGGGTGTAAAGTAGAATCTGAACCTCCAATTCCTGGTCTATGTCATCTCATATACACACAATTGGAATAAATTTAAATTGTTTGCAAAATGAAAATGAGTGTTTTCTTTCTTCTTTGGATTCATTAAACATGGAATTTCAAATGAACAATGTTCAGACTGAGAGAGTGTGTGATGATTTTTAACATATGTCCACAAATTCTTGCTAAATTCCCTTTAGCAAGTGAGAAATGAATTGAGTAATTTACTCTTAAAGATTAGACTATGACAAGAATGACAGTGTGTGGTTCTGAGACTGGGTCATAAAAGGCATTATAGCCTTTTCCTGAGTCTCTCTCTTGATCACCCCCTCTGGGGGACATTGGCCATTGTGTCTGACGTTCCACCTCCATACATTCAGTGAGGAACTGAAGCCACCAGCCTATTGCTGTGTGAGTGTGCCACCTTGGAAGCAGATCACTCAGCTTCAGTCAAACCTTCCAATGACTACAGGCCCAGCTGACATCTTGATTGTAAAGGCTGCCATGACAGAGCACACAGCAATGCCACTCTCCAATTCCTGACCCACTGTAATTCTGGTAAAAGTTTATTGTTTAACCCACTAGGTTTTGGAGTAATTTGTTACATAATGAGCCAAAACCAAGCATTAAAATGCCTCCCTTAATTATATCACAAAAACAGCTACCTGTTTCATTAAAGGGTAAACTAATCTGTTGGTGAACACTCTTTCTACTGATGCCTTGGCATTTGAAATTCAATAGCAAAAGGAATAAAAGAGTGAGAGCTTCCTGGCTTCTCATCAGCTAGTGAGATCTAAGTCTGAGTTACTCTGCTAGATACCCTAGTAGAGTATAAAACTGACTTGTCAGGAAATGTGTCTCTTTTCAAGGATGGACTCTTGAGCCTTTGGGCAACATTTTATATTTAGGCCACATGAAAGCAGGCATGAGACCTGGGTTCTAATTCTAGCTCTGCCCATATCTGCATATGTCACCTTGGGAAACTCCTTTCTCTCTATTTCTCAAGTTTGACCTCTTTAAATAAGGGGACAATTATCAAGGCCCCTTCTTGTACTGTCATATATGCTGATTAGCACATTATCAATAGTCCTCTACTCCTCACAGTTGTTCTATGTGGTGGGATTTGAACACCACATTCTTCCCCTGGAGTTGCTCATATTCTTCCCCTGGAGTTGCTTGGTCTTCTGCATAAAACAGAGTGTAAGACACTGGTCACAAGTCAACGGCTAATGCACTATTTTCTGTTATACCATAATTTGCAGTCTGGTCCTTCATCATCTCTTTCCTTACCGTCCCTGTCTCAGCTGAGCTATCAGTATGGACTCATCACTGACATAAAATAGGAAAAACACAACAAATTCTGGTAGAAGTTCACTGGCGGGACTATAGAAAGATGATATTATTCACGGTGATTGAACTGAGCAGTTGCCTGGGGTTATATTGTCTTGCCCTTGCCACTTACTGGTTGTGTAATTGTCGATAAGTCACCTCGCCCATCTTGATCTCAGTTATTACTGTCAACTTTTGTTGATCACATTGTAAGGACTAGGTTAAGTGAGTTGCGTGTGTTGCCTTTAACACAACCTTGTCATAAGAATTACTATTATCAATATTTTATAGATGAGGACACTAATGCTCAGAGCTACTAAATAATGGAGCCAGGATTCAAAACAAGCTCCTAATCCTAACTACTATAGTCTTAGTAATTCCAAATCAGTCTTCACTTAAATTAGAACCATCTGGGCACTAGGATTCAGAAGGTGTGGCATAGGTGGAGGACAGACGGGGTGAGTGTACCAGGTATTTATTTATACAAGGAAACCACAGAGTGAAGCTGGTGTCAGCTTACATGTGTTTGCTTCTAGGGCATGGCCCACCACTTCTAGGCGAAAAGGAAGATTCCTTTTATTTGACGCCAGTCACTGTGATTTTGAAGGACCAGTAAAAGAGCAAAGAGGAAAACAACTGGGCTGGCATATTGGCATGCGGGTCAAATGCAGAACTGGTGCCAGTACCTTCGGTAGTAACTGCTGAGGATGTCCCACCATAGACACCAATGACCTTGACATTGAACACCAGCAGGAAGTGAGTGCCTTCAGCAACATCAGTGATGTATTTGAAAAGCAGTGGAAGTCATTTCCCCAAATGAGTTAGGATGGGAGAGGATAAAAACACCAGATGTCACAGTAGCCTGGAGGACCAGCTTGCTGAGCACACAGGAGACACTCCCAGCTCTGAGACTATGAATGCGACACAGAGAGAGAGAAACCCAGGACTACTTGGAAGAATTTTGAGAGGGACTTTGTAGGGTAAGGAAAAATGTCAGGCTTTTCTGCCCTCCTGCCATCAGGATAGTTGATGGATCCTTGCGGTCCTGAATGCATGCCTGATGGCGGGCACCTGGAGTAGGGTGTGGGCATAGGTAGATGGGATTCACCTGGGCTGAGACTGGGCTTTTAAGGGCGGCGTCACAGGGATGCCAGCAGCAGCAGAAGCCGAGAAGCAGTAGAAGCTGAGCAGAAGCCGAAAGAAACAGCTGAGAGAGAAGCAGAGAAGGCCGGAGAGCCCAGATAGAGTGAGGATTTGCTGGGGGTTGGGAGGCCTGCCAGCCTCCTGGCCCCCCAGCACCCTTGCCTGCTGTGCACTGGGTAAATCCCAATAAAAGATCTGCATAAAACCACCGAGGACTCTGACTCCTCCTTTACCCGGTCTGCATGGGATCAGAAAACCTGCACTGTGTCCATTCCTGACCTTTACAGACTTAAATTTCTACAGGACACATGTGTAATTTCCTGGAAGAACTGTTTGTTCTTGGGATCCTAATTTTATCCTGAGACTTTGAGGTCCAAAAAATGTAGACTACAGGTGCTACTCCAAGTGCTCTACGTGGGTCCTTCACTTATGAGCCCCAGGATCACAGACTATCAGCCTTGACTGCTGAAAGCACCGAGGCTGGTGGTTACCATGCAGGCTCACTGGGGAGCCTTGGAAAGATCTCTGATGCTAAATTGTTGTCCTCGAGAATAACAGACTTTGCACTAGGGTTATCCCTAAGTGAGTTGTCCTAGTGTCACTTGGCAAGAAAAATGAATCATTTTTCTCACTGGCCCTAGTGCTTTCTAGGGAAAGTCGCTGATTTGAGGCAAAGCGGCATTGTTTCTGCCAATGAAATCTTCTCCAGGGGAATGGGGTTTGCAGTTACCTCACTGAAATGAGTGTGAGCAGGAAAGAGGCTTAGGGGAGAGGGGTCAGGACCACATTTCTCCTACCAGGAAAAGGCACGGGCTTCCTTCTGAGAACTGCCTTCTGCTGGGAAGGGGCTGGGTCAACCATCAAACTCCACCTTTTGCTTGGAAATGGAGAGCTCCCCCACTCCAGAGGAAGGAGTGGGGAGGACAGGAGGGAAAGGACTACAGGGCATATTCCTGCCCTTCCAGCTCAAGCAGAAAGAAAAGCTGGCTTCAATTAGGACGGGCAAGGAGATTCGAAACATCTGGTGGGAAAAGCGCTTGTTCTAGGAGGCTGATGAGGGCAGGAGAAGAAAGGCAGCTAGGAGGACAGGGAATGTTTCTAGGCTGACTGCTTGCTTGGTGCGACCTGCCCCACCCTCCAAATGCAACCCCATCTTTTCCTTCATCAGGGCTTTGTCTCCTAGGCCAGGTGAAAGGGAGCAGAAACAGCAGCCCAAACCCCTGCAGCACAGCTCTCAGCTTTCTGGGGGCCCATGGGTAATTTACACAGCCGGGCAGACCACCCACTGAGTGGGTACACAGAGTTCACAACCTTTAGTATTCAGGCAGCTAATCAGCCTGGTTTTGCCTGTGGAGAGCCCTCTCTTTCATCTCAAGTCTGCCAAGCTGCCTTCCTGCCCAAACAATCTCTTGGCTCTGGCCTCTAAGAATCTTCTCGGATTATCTTTTCAGAAAGACATGATTTCTCCCCACCCCAACCACATACAAAATGTCCATGCCGCAGAGTTGCTCTTCTTAGCTTGACTTGGGACCACTCACCTCTCCCCTTTTCCAACCTCCCCCCACCCAACCCACCTCCAGGCAGAGCAGATGCCCAAAAAACATAGGCTTTGTAGAGAGAGCTGTGGCTAATTCTCTGGAAATCAGCCTCCTATTCTTAAGATTCTGTGTTTTGAGTTGCAAGGCACCAAAGCCTAACAGTTCCTTAAAGATTACCTCTTCAGTAGGATGTACTACATTCCCCAGGAGGTCACTGCCCAGGCAGGCTCTAATCAGGATCCCCAAGAGGACAGAACAGTCTGAAAATGAAGCCAGGGATAGTGTTGTAAAACCATCCCAGGCTGGGTATGTTCATTGTTGATACGGGCAGACAAAAAGAGAATCTTGGAGCCCTCGGTAGATTTGACAGGACCTTAATGCTGAATTGGAACCAGACACACAGGCAGACCAGCAGAAATGGAGACAGCAACTAAGCCCCTTAGCCACCATGAATCTCCCCTTATATCCCTTGCTTCTCTGCCCCGGTGTCCATATTTACATATGGGCATGCCCCATGCTCTCTGGCTTCTGGCCAGATGTCCACAGTCATAGGTGTGCATGCCCTGTGCGCATGCTCCCAAGTGCTTTTTGCATTAATATGATATCATGTGCAGGTAATACAAGCCGGGAGAAAGCAAGGCCTCAAGTGACAGCCATAGAGGCTAGTGGCAGGAGATGAAAAAGAGTCTGAGTATCCCATGTTCCTTACAGATGGCCCCTTCCATCACTGACAGACTAGTAACTAGGGTAGGAGGTGGGTGTCAATGGCAATTGGGCCACCATGGGCCCAGTGTCTGTTTCCATCAGCCTCTTTCACTGGAACAGGACAGTCTTTTTTGGGTTTACAGTTTGCATTAAGCATCCAGACCCCAAGGAGTCCTCAGTTTCATGGAGGGTGCATTCTCCAGTCTCCATTCCACTTCAAGCCACAAGGCCATGTGCTATGTCCCAAAGGAATGGCCATTTAAGGGCCCAAGCCAAAATCTCGCCTCTGTGCCTTTGGCAGCTATGGCTTCTGGTCTCGATGGCAATAGTTAGTGGATTGCAACTCTCAAGCTTCAGCCAGCCCAGGATAGGAATAGAAATTACTGTAAAAGTAATTTTACATCATGCTGTTCAGTACTGAAAGCGATTTTAAACATTGAGATCAATTTTTGTTGGACACAGAAAGAAACTAAGGTCCAGAGAAGTCCTACCATCTGGCCAGGGTCACATAAGGTACAAGGATACCCACATGCTACTTACTCCTGTGTGGTGACCCTGACTATTCCCATGATGTATGGGTCAGAGTGGCAGACTCTACGACACAAGGCATGGGAGAAAGTTCATGTGACGATCAAAACAAACACATAAAATTAAAAAAAGACAAGACTTAGAAGTTTTACTAAGGTGAAAACAGGCTCATCACCACCCCCTCCGCTTGATATTTTGATTGCAAAATTCTGCAAAAGTTCATTAAAGATAAACATTTCTGTTTTCCATCTATTTTCTGCTTAGCTGGTACTGACAGCCCATGTCTTGCCTATTGAGTATATTACCTACAATGATATAGGCCATGGATTTGGAGGGTGAATACATTTCAGTATTGAGAGGTTGACTCTCATTTTCCCTTCTGTTCTTCTATAGTGAAGAGGAGAAATCTTGGGAGGTGACAAATTACTGAAAAGCAGGTCCAGGGCTAGGCTCCCCCAGCCATGCTGGGATATGGCCAGGTCTTGGTAGCAGTAGCTCCTGGCCCCTGGACACTTGCACTGTGCTATGGTCTTCTGCAGATCTGAGAGGTAAAGAAGCCTGTTCAGTATAGTCAGACCTGCTGCCCACTTCTTGCATCACCAGCCAGGAATCCAGCCCAGTGAGGGCAGTGTCAGGGAGGCAGGGCTAATGTGCACCGGAAATGGGCTAGACTTAAGTCCAGAGACTGGATGGGGATGAAATTGAAGGTGAGAATCTTGAGTGAGGGCCACTGGAGATTCAAGGCTCAATGCTGGGGTCTAAGACTCTCTAGGAAGAGGTGAGAGACAGTCTCTGTTGGTCCCGTGGAACAGACATAAAGGCAGAAAATGGTGATGGGATATATAGGGGTGTGACAGCTTCCTGTGGTCTTTTCAGTCAAGTTATCTTTTTTTTTTTAAGATTAATTTATGCATGTAAGAACTGGGATACAGGCCAGAGGTGTGGGGGGGGTGAGAAGATTCACCAGAGACAGAGTAGGGAGCAGAACATGCAGATCTACTGAAATATACTGCTGAGGGGAGCAGCGGGCAAGGTAGGAGAGGTCTGCTTGCACCATGTGGGTCACCTCCCTGGCCAGGGATCGAACTTGTGCTGCAGTGGCTGCAGGTAGCTTCATAGTGCTGCATCTTAATCCCTTGCACCACCAGGGAGGCCCCTGAAGTAAACTTATCTTTACTCCCTCCAATCTTTCTCTATCCTCCAGCAGTATTGACACTGTTTGGGTAGACTTTTGCACTGATCCTTTTACTGCTCAAAGGTGACTGTAATTGGTAGACCCCAAGGATAGATTAACACAGACAGACAGAATAAACACAAGCAACTGACTACCCCATTCACAACTGTGAGTTATTTCTCACCCCTCCAGTTAAGGCTGGCTGTAAAATTATGAAACATAATATTTTTTTTTAGTATTTTGGAAATTTTTCATCAAAAAATTTTAATTTGGAGATTTGTTTGCTTAACATTTCCAGAGAGACAACTGGAGTTGTTTAAAGCAATATCCAGACCCTTTTGAAAGCAGCCTCATGGTCAAGGAGTTAAATATATTATCCTGCACATTCCCTCACTTGGAAGTAGCAGCTGAAAGTTTTCAGGTTCTGTTCTCCCTAATTTCTACACCATAAAAACCCACAGGCATGTTCTGGGATGGAACCAAGTGTGCTTTTATAACTTTCAAAAGAGCTGACAATAAAGAGATGTGACATGGGGGAAATAAAGAAAATTCTTCCCTGAGAAAATAAACAAGTTCTGTTTCTTTTTAGTGATCGATGCTAATCAGATCAACTTTATTTCAAGGCCCTGAGAATCACATATTATCTGAAATCCTGACTCAGAGTGATGCTACTTGAAGAATCTGAGCTAAGCTAAGAAGTTAAACCTCTCTCTGCTGGGAGAGGGGTGAGCAGGGGGCATGGGTAAGAGGAGGAGGGATGTCCCATTTTCCCCTTTGTTTCCTTTTAAACAAAAAGCAGGAAAGTATAGAGACACTGCACAGGGCTAGTGAAAATTGAGGCTAATCCCAAGAAGTTTCTACTGAGGGTGTGGAACCGAAAGCCTGTTGTGTCCATCTCAGGATTCTTAGGGATTTGACATCTTGTAATCTGAAGTCACAGCATGGACCCAATCTTTCCAAAGAGAGCCTGGGATTATAGGCGCTGCCCCAGCTCACCTCTCATCGACCTCTGGATACCACCCAGCTCCCCAGAGCCACATCTGGGGTCCAGCTGAGCTCAGATACTGGGTTTATTGCACCCATTCTTCTCCAATTGTCAGATGTGTCAGGGGAGAGGTGATCACCAAGGCAACAGAGGGGCCCCCTCCACAGAGTCACCCTCTGAGATGAGGAACATACAGCAAGTGAGGTTGAAGGGTCTCTGGGCCAGCACGCTTTTGCACAAGGGCACAGTTCATCCGTCTCTTTAGAACATAAGGGGCCATGTGGGTACCACCACCCAGTGATCCCACTAGAAGGTAGGGCCCTGGAGAGCATGGACCTTTTCTATCTAGCTGCAGCAGCATCCAGGACAATGCCTGGGGGTTCCACACATGCTTGTTAAATGAAGGGAGGAGAAACATCCCAGAAGGCTCCCCCTTGCCAGCAAGCTCCAGGTCCTGGATCCATTAGCTTCTACCTTCCACCCTCATACCCTCACCCTTTCCTCAGCCTAAGCTTCCCTCCTCACCACATGCTCATTCCCAGGTTCTGATGAATTGGGGATGGGGGCATGATTCAGTCCACAAACACAGAGGGTCCTTGCCCATGAGCCACACTTCACAGGTAACCTGTCTAGCTCTCCTCCGGCCAGGTCTCTTCTCAGGATGGAAAGAAACTGTAAGAACCTGTGGCCCACCCCAAACTGCTGCTCCATACTCTTGACCATATTCTGAGAACAGGGGTCCTCAAATTCTCTTAAAAGAGGGGCCATACCTCTCACTCAGGAGTGGTCATGGGGTAGTTGTTTCTGGGAAGCAGGAGCAGAGCTTAGGTCTGTGAGGTAGGCCATCTCTTGTGTGTCTGCTGAGCCTGAGGTGATGTGGGAAGGAACCTATGGAGGAAACAGAACTGGGGTCATCCAAGAGCCAGGGCAAGGGGTTGGGTTAACAGCCAGTTCACCACAAGCCACCATATTGTGGACAGTACTCTACAGAGTCTGAAAGTTCTACCTGAACCTGACCTTCCTGCCTCAGTGTTCTTCAGAGAACTTACAAGGTGGAAGTTGGTGAGGCAAGTGGGTGTGACCCTGTGGACAGCTTTGCCAGCCTGGACTGAGTAGAATACACAGAAATCCTGAGGCCACTGTCCTCGGCCCCTCCAGTGTTATCTGGGTGCTGAGTGTTGGTGGTAGGTAGGGTCAGCAAAGTCTCTGATAGGGGGAAAAGTTTGTCCTGCTCCACACAGCCCACTCCCAACTGTGGGTTTCTCAATGGACTGGAAAGGGAGGCTGAGTAAAAAGGAGGGAGTAAACATGGCTGTTGCCATTAACAGGGGGAAAGTGTGGAGGCAGGAGGAAAATGTGAGGCAGAAAAGCACACGTGCACTTAATATTTTCTTATCCTCATGTATGCCTTTACTCCAACTCTGCACATGGAAAGGATTTCAGATGGACCCAACCTTCCAGCCCGTTTTGTTCCAGAACAATCCCAGTTTATGCTCGAGCCTCCATTGTGTTGTTACTACCATCACACTTTCCCTCTCAAAGATGTACTGATTTGGGACAATAAAGGATGCGGTCCCCTCAGTCAAGAAAAACAGCACCAACACAGAAGTTGGGGAACAGACTAGTCAGAGGTTCATCTAGAACCCTGAAGTAGTTGTTCCACTGCTGAGGCGGCAGTGGGATGTACAAGGCTTATAAGAGGTTATTTCTTCCTGAGGAGCTTGCTGATTATGCAAAGGACACAAGCCACACACTCTGCTTTCCCTAGGGAATGTTCCAGGAAAGTGAACAGATGTAGTTTTGTGCGTAATTAACCAATGTCCAAATAGAGGGTGAAAGAAATATGACTTTGCCACAGAATTCTCCAAACTAAGACTTTCAGGCTGGAACACATAGAAAATGTCAGAAAACAAATTCAACAAAAGAAAGGAAAATGTAAAGAGAATAAAAAATATCAATGTATCTAAAACAATAAACAAAGAAACTCATGAAACTTCCTTAGTGTCCCTCTCCTGCTTCAAGTCTTGTAACATCCTGGGGACAGGCGCATGAAGAAGCTTGAAAACAGGTGAGCACCGTATGGACCAGCTGCTCTGACTTATCTCTGGTTGTTGGAAACCTCACCTAGCTGCGCTCTCCTGGGGCCTGCATCACCCTTCTCCAGATGCTGAAGTTTATAAGTCTTGCTCTCATTAAGTCTCTGCATCTCGATCACCTCTTCTGGCAACCTGCTCCCCATGATGAATTTCTTGCGCATGAAGCCTCTGCCATATGGACACATCTGCCTTGTAATCAGATTCACAGTCCCAAGTGTGCAGGAAACTCCCGGGCCCACTTCCTCTCTTGCACCACTCTGGAGGATAACTCCTATTGGGATCGCTATTATTTTAATAATATCGAATTCTTGCTATATTTAATTTAATTATATTTAATATATATTTTTAAATAGGGCAAATATTCCCATGGGACAATAATTAAAACATACAAAAGGGAATACAGCAAAAATTCTTATTTTCGAAGTTTCCAGTTTCATGTATTTCCTTCTGAGAGATTCATCGTTCATCGTTTTTCCTTCTTTCAAACCTTCACCTCTTCGCTTCCCTTTAAAAAATACAAACAATATAGGAAACATTGTTCTGCATTTTATTTTCTAAATAAGCCCTTTTTTTTGAGAATAGCTTTAGATTTATAGAAAAGTTGTAAAGATAGTATGAAGAAATTTCACCCTCACCCATTTGCTCCTACCAGTAACATCTTAATATAGGAGGTTTACTTGCAAAAGTAGGTGCCCCAGTATTGATACATTAGTGTTAGTGAAAGTCCACACTTTATTCAGATTTCCTTACGTTTGACCCACTGTCCCTTTTCTGTTGCAGGATCTCATCCAGGACACTTACATTGAGTTCACACATCCCCTTAGGATCCTCTTGGCTGTACCATCAGACAAGGAAACATCCTTGTTTCCTTGACAGTTTTGAGGAGTCCGGGTCAGGTATTTGGGAGACTGCCCTTCAGGCGGGGTTTCTCTGAGGAGTTTCTCATGGTTAGGCTGGGGTTATGGTTTTAGGAGGAAGACCACACAGGGCAAGTGCCATTTCCTTATTGAAGAAACACATTAATATGACTTACACTCTTGATGTTAACCTTCGTCAGTTAGCTGAGGTGTGTTCATCAGATTTCTGTCCACTATGAAGTCTCATTTTTTTTCTACCCTTTTCCTCTTTGGGAGGAAGTCTGCCCTTTGGGTAGGTGGGGAGGGTTTAGGCAGCCCCCGCCCCATAAGGCAAAGTATCTGTAGTATAATTTGTTTGTCTCTTTTCCCCCTTTTATACATTCATATTGTTATTTATTTATAGCAACAGGTTCCACAGATATTTATTTTATACTTTGTGTTACAATCTCTATTTGTCTACTCAGGCTGCCATAATAAAGTGCAATAGACTTGGGGCTTAAACATTTTTTTCTGACAATTTTGGAGGCTGGAAGTCCAAGATCTATCGAACAGTCATGTGGTGAGCAGTCCCCTGTTAATGGACCTCTGGTTTGTGTTTGGTCATTTGCTATTAGACTCCATACAGCAGCGAGCACCATATGTATGTTGCCATGTTGTCAGATAAATTCTTGGATGATGAATTGCTGGTTCAGAGGCTGTGTGTTTGGTGTTTTGATGGATATTGCCAACTGCCTTTCAATCAGGTGGCATCTGGGTACATTTCCATAAGTGTTGAATGGGAAGTGCCTATTTGTATCCTTGGCCCAGATAGGGTATAATCAAATGTTACAATTTTTCACAACTTAAAGGTGGAAAAGAGTTTATTGTTTGGAAACCCCTAGAGGAAAAGGCCCCATGGTTCATCCTGGTCACTTGCTGCAACTTCTGGAAGCACATGAGACTCTTCTGTGCTCTGGTGGGTTTTAGCAAGAGAGCTCTACAGTGAGGTCCTCCCTGTGAGCTCATCCATTCCAATGACTGGAAGACCTGTCCTTCCCACCATCACATCCTCAAGGCTGATGGCATCTCAAGACATTGTATGGTCCAGACTCCTTGCTTTCTAGTGATGGGTGTGATGCATCCAAGATCCTACAGCTGGTTACCGCCAGAGCCTCGGTCTGTCCGCACCTTGTCCAGTTCATTGGCAGCAGTTTTCTTCATGGTGCTTGCCTTCCCATGGAATGCAGCATCCACTGTCAGCAGAACACCTCTGGATTTCACTGATACAAACCACCTGCCAGTATAAACCAGTGAGGTCCATCAACAAGGGATAAATTTCCCCTCCTGAAAGAGGTTGTTAATGTTATAGAAAACCCAGAGACAGAAACTCTCTGCTGTGAGACATGGGAAAGTCAAAGAATGGATGATGTTAATCAAAATCAGAGTTGCACCAGCTTTATCTCATAGAGTAGGTCACAATGTAAGGTAAGTTGATCTAAGTACAACTGAAAATTTCACTAATTATGACAATCATATCAGTGCTTTTTATTTGCAATTTCCATTTGTGTTTACTGATACAATTACTGTTCAGTGGTAGGAGAAGCCAAGAACTAGACATTTTGTTCTTTGAGGAGGGCTAATTTCACTTCCCCACTCTTGGGTAATGATAAACCATATGCAACAACTTCCCCCTCTTGTTTTTTCATACCTACTTTCTCCCTTCCTGTTTTCACCTTACTATTTCTTTCTCTCTTTTCCCCATTGTAAATTTGGGCCCCCTCCCTAGGCCTCAGTATCCTCATCCTCACTTATATAATGAAAGGAGTGCACTGGATCATTTGAGTTCCTCTCTTGCCCCAAAATTCCATGATAACCCTTTTCACCCTTTCTACCTATTTTCCCTTATTCCTGACAACATAAGAATTATAGTCATAATTGGTTGGGAGTCTGATGATTTCTTCCTTGCAGAGATAACTAAAACAGTGCACTTTTGAACAAAATATGCCAGGACTAATCCATTTTGCCAGGACACCTCTAAAATTCTGGGATCAATTCAGCCTCCTCAATTGCAGAGTAGCATTGTCCAATTAGAGATTCTAGACAAGAGGGGCAGCAGGGGCGCCAAATTATATCACAGCAGCAAGAGAGTGGAATGCCCCCTGGATCCAACAAAGGATGTAATTGATTTGCTTCAATACTTTTGTGGACTGGCAAGGTATTAAAAGCCCACTGGTTGATGATTAGTTGCTGTTCAGTTAGTATGATGGATAAGGGAACTAGACAGAGATGGAGACTCTTTTCTGTGGAATGTAGAACCTATCTAGTAATACCAGAAGAACTCATAATCAGGCCTTTGGGGTCATCTTGTTAGTGTGCAGACTGAGAGGTACCCTAGAGCGCACAAACTTATATGCTCTAAGGAGGTTCTGCCATCTGCCACATAAACACAAAGCATTCACTTAGTGAAAGAACTTTAAATGATTAGTGTGCAGAGAGAGAGAAGAGAGGATAATAGTTTTCCAATAAAACATTCAAAGTTACCCAGCCCCTCATGTGTAAATGCCCAGCCAAAGCAAAGCTACTGAGGGTTGGTCCAAGGCAAAGCCACTGAGGCCTAAAAACTTGCCCCAAGTCTAAGGCACCTTTGGCAGAGTACTATGGAAAGAGGCAAAAGGGGCCAGGCAAATATAGAACAAAAGGAACAAAATTTAAGCACAAATCAAGATAATGCCTGTCATTTTCAGCTTCCCCACATGTCTCTCACCCAGTATCTCTGCATGTCTCAACTCCACGTCTTCTCCCATGTCCCTGTTACAAGTCCAAAGCTGAGAAGCAAGTGGGACTTCTTCACATGTCTCTCTCCTCCATGTTTCTCCTCATGGCCCCTTTTCCTCTTTCTGTTCCACATGTCTCACCCCGTCTCTCCTCTGTGCATCTCCAAGTCTTCTTGCCAAGTGCTTGTCTAGCTTCCCCTTGCAGCTCTACTCCACTCTTCACTAGGTGGGCCAGGGAGGACATGGAACCTACTCTTTTTATGGAGATTCCTCCCTGTAACACTGTGCAGCTCAAAGATGTCAAGGTAGCACTCACTTTAAAGTTTAGAGCTTCAAAATAAACATTCCTGTTTATGTCCTAATCCTACCCCCAAAGTGAGTCTGGACCTCTCTGTGATCTAGCAGTAAAATCATTAATGCCTGATGCATAGGAACCTCCCACTTCCAACCCAGGGCAAAGACTGCCTGGTATCATTTTCATTAGGTCAGTGCCCAGATCTTACCAGCTGCCACATACTTTGAATATCATCCCACAGCTTTCATTTCCACAATCATTAACACAAGATAGAATACTTAGAAGAAATGCTCTTCACTTTTCTTCATTTCACTCCATTTCCAGGGATATTTGTAATGCAAGAATAAACTCTGTTTTAGTTTAAAGGAGGGGTTGACAAGCCATGCCCCACAGGGGGAACCTAGCTCACAGCTGTTTACATATGCCCTCAAACAAAGGATGATGTTTACATTTTTCAGTGACTGAAAAGAAGAAAATAAAGAAGACTGTGACAGAGATCATATGTGGCATGTGAGCCTAAAATATGTATTATTTTGCCCTTCATTTAAAAAAGTTCATTAGCCTCTGACTTAAGCAAAGATTCTCTAATGGTGGAAATTTGAGCATCACTAATAATTTAGAGAAATTGACTTTGGAGATATGGACTGACTTGAGGACTAGACAATAGAGCTCTCCCCAGAATGCCACAATTGGGGGCAGGGGTGAAGCTTCATGAGACTAAATCAAGAAGAGGGGCTTCTCACCTGGAGAGATGAATGAACAGATACCAAATCAAGGTATGAAAGCTCAAGGGTTGGCAAGTACATCAAATGGCAGCCAACATGTCTAGAATTAAAGATCTGAAAACAGATGTAATGAGAGATGAACAAGTTAGAGCAGAGTAGGTAGGTCCTGGAGTAGTAGCACAATGCAGCCTCTGGTTTCTCCTATTTCCTTTAAGAACCCAGGAGCTGAGGATACCATGAGAAAAAAGGATAGCAGTAGGTGGAACATGTAACAATGAATTACATGCAAAACTCACCTATCTGGAGCTTAAATTTATTCTGACATGCAGATGAATTGAAGAGAACTGGAAGGCTTGTCTAATGTGTTTAAATCAACAGATCCTTTTCTTTGAAATAATAAATGCTAATGAAATTGACACCTGACATGGCTAGGGGTTGAGATGAAACAAATATATGAAAATACCAATATGATAAATAACCTTTTTCCCATAGAGAACTGGAAGGGAAGAATGAGTGTCTGTAAGTAGAGTTTCATTTCTTGGGGCCTCCCCAGTGGCACAGTGGTTGAGCGCTGGGTTGCGAAGCTGCCCTCAGCCTCTGCAGCACTGGTTTGATCCCCGGCTGCTCCCTGGCCACTGGTGAGGGTCCCACATGGCATGCAGACCTCTCCTGCTGCCCGCTGCTCCCCTCAGCAGTATAATTCGTCTGTCTGCCTGTTCTGCTCCCCACTCTGGCTCTGGTGAATTCTCTCACCCTCCTGCACTTCTGACTGTACCCAGTGCTTGTATACATAAATAAATAAATAAATCTTTAAAAAAAAAAGAAAGTAGAGTTTCATTTCCTAAAATCTCCCCGACCCCCACTCCTTGGGTCCAACCCATGGGAGACTGTTCTAGCCAGCAGTAAGGCCTTCAGGTCTTCCTGGCACCTGCTGATTCCAACGTGGCATTTCTACCCTCATGGAACCCCAATACAGACTGCTGGTAAGCAAGTGTCGGCCAACGGTTCATTGCCTGGCATTTCCACTACGTGCTTGCATGCATCTTTGTTTCTCAGGGAAGCCTGATGGGTGGGGTGTTCTGGTCGGGGAGACAGTGGGTGGTAAAAGTTTCCAGGAGGACAGCAACACACCAATTGGCTCAGCTGGTTAGAGCATGGTGTTAATGAGGCCAGGTCATAGCCTGGTCCCCCACCACACCCAGCCAGCAGTCTCCATGCTGGTGTTACAGATTGTAGTCCTCACCAGAAAAGGAGGGCCTAAGGGAGAAAATGGGGATAGCTCCATGTGAAACCATCCTCTCTGCAGAAAAAGATTCTGCTGATGGAAGTTTCTTGGCGTCTTTGTTACAAAGATCATCTCTCATCCATTTGTGACATGTTCACATAGGAGAATTGTATCAGTTAGATTTGGCTGCATAATAAACCTCAGAATCAATTACTATTTATTTAACTCACCATTCCCTGCCTCAGTCAGCTGAGCAGTTCTGAACTAGGCAAGCTCACTGATCTTTTCTGGGGTTGCATCTGTAATCAGCTGGAGGTTTAGCTTAGGACTAGATGAACTAGGGCAGTCCCACTCACATTTTCTGGCAGGTGCTGAACTGCCAATCAGAGCAATGGGGGGCCACATAATCAAATGTCTCTTATTCTCAGGTAGGCTAGCTCACTTTTCTTCACATAGATTTGATGGCAGAGGAGAAGCCCCCAAACATACTGGTATTTAAAAGTTACCAAAATATTGACTTAAATTGATTCTAGAAACAGTGATAAAACAATGTTATGACATAATTGGTTATTTTAATTATTAGAAATTACATTAACTACTTTACATATATTATCTCATTTAAGCCCATGAGGTAGGCAGTAAGGATCTTGTCCAAATTTGCCCTGCCATCAAACTCCAACTAAAACCACCATAATGCAAAATCACAGTTCATGCACTTTGAGAATTATGTGCCTCTCCTAACAATGTCACCATTGTTCAAAACTTCACTTGAATTCCTTGTGTCAGATCCATGGAGTCTTGACAACACAGGTGACTAGGGAGAATGAGTGTTGCTCCCCATGATTGCTAAATAGGAATTGGATTTATCTTCAAAATATTAGGTAACTATGACTATGGTGAGTGATCCATTTGGATCTTTTTGGATGACAACTGAGGAGGACAAGAGAAAAGATTCAGTTGTATAGATGACATGGTGATATGTTCCACCTAATCTGTATAGGGTTGGAACAGGGAATTTTACTTTTTGTTCACAATGTTAACTCTGCACCATTCTTCTAAGACATCAGAAAATTTCCTCTTCCCTATTTCAGTTTTTTTCCTCTGTATTATCAGAGACATAGACTATATCATTTCAATTATCCTTTCAATGCTAGAGATCTGTGATTCTATAGTATATTGTTCCCAGGAAGAAATCATCTAAAAACAATGTAAATTTTTCACCTTCAAAATAAAGACATGCTTCTGTCACTATCCTGATTCAGAACATGGAGAAGACTGAGAAGATACTACCAAGGCACTGACCTGATTCTTCTGGATACAGGGAATTTGGGGGGAGTATAAACAGCATATTCATGCCAGGACTCAGATTTGAGAACTGTAAGCCTTGCCTCACAACCCTCCACGCACTATAAATTCTGTCATGTGCCATTGACTTCCTTGAGCCAGACAGGGGCCAAATGAAGTAGTATATGTTCTCCTTCTTGCTCCCATGCAGCTGTTGGGGGCTTCTTTTTTCCTTTGGTCAAATCTGATTTGTATTTCTTCCTGGTTTATACCCCAGGGTGCTCCAGGCTGCTTTCTGCTAGAATGTTACATAAATAAAAGCATGTAATCTTGCAAGGGTGAGCAGAAGTGGGGAGTCAGCAGGGACTGAGATGCTGAGGACAGGATGAGCCATTCCAGTTCCCCACTTCCCAGACCTTGTTCTTGCCCTCCTGCAAAGTCTTAGGAAGGCCTCATGGGGGGAGTTTAACTCACTCCCACCCTATCCTGCTGGTTTCAGCTACTCAACCTTTTACTAAATAGCTCTGCACAGCTGTTTCTAGTTAGGTGTCTGTTTATGTTGTTGGCGTGGCGTACATGTGCTGTGGACGGTGTGTGTGCGCCTTGTCTCCACAGTTCTCCAGCTCTCCAAGATTCCCAGCAAATCCACTCGGGGTCATTTGGAATCCCAAGCAAAGGGAATCACAAAACAATATAATGTTCAAGATCAGGGAGCATTTACAAAGGTGATATTTCATAGGCATGTTCTCTGTCATTCACAAATTCAAGGAAGTTAGAATTAAAAGCTTACAATGACTGATGAATGTCTTCAGACTCCAGAAAAGTGAGTTTTACTATTGGAGTAAAATTAAATGGAATCTTGAAACTGGTACTTTTTCCCATCTAACTTTTCTTGAAAGATTTATCATTGATTTTACCCATTCATTTGTTCATTCATTCATTCAATCAGAAACATTTCTAAAGTCTCTCCATGTGTTCTGCGCTACTCATAGTCCTGTAGTAGATACAAAGATGTGCTTTTCTCTCTCTGGGTGGAGCAATATCCCTCCAAGCCAGTGGACTTGGCTAGGTTATAGAGGGCCTTTTCTGCTGGTCTTCAGCTTCAGCGATCAGTCTGAACATGGGGTGAAATCACCAATGTCCCCGGCAGGGGAGGAACCTTATTCCACACCCAACACATCATTCTAAATGGTAGGCTGTTAACACAGTCCTATTAAATAGTGAGACGTGGCTCTGTCTAGTTTATATAATCAGTGCAGCAAAATGCAGATACTTTGCCTCTCAAAGGTCAGTCAGCAAGCTCAGTGAGGTCCTACAAACCAGTTTGAAAGGGCTTATTGTGTAGAGACTTGCTCCCCATTCTGCCTGGCATAGTTGCCAGATGGTGATTTTCTAATTTCATCCTCCCTTCTACATTTATTAGTTAGTTGACTTTCTAATGTAATGAAGAACTTTCCTGTCTGCTCATTTAATCAAGACAGTGGACACTTGTTTTATTGAATAGGCAATAATTCCTTATAATTTATTTTAACTACACTATATAATACATTGTAGAATTCATTATGATAAGCCATAATTTATTTTGATGTCCCAACTATCTCAGTTTCCCCTGGGTATTCCTACAAGATGACTCTTGTACTGTTTTGACATTTCCTTATCATTCCATGGGTACCTGTTCACTTCATGAAGCTAAAAGACATCCCAGACTCATATTTTACTTTCCTTCTAATCATGGAATCAGCACTTCTTAAAAGATCCCTAATTCCTTTTAGTAGAGGATGGGATTTAGAAACCAAGATCTGGATGCCGGATGTGCTCATTGCTACTGGGATTCATTGGCTTTAGATCCCCTAAGAGGACAGAGCCATAAAATAGGTGCATATATCTATATATATATATAGATATATAGATATAGATATACACACACACACACACACACACATAGGTCTAGAGATCTACACCCACATACATCTCTAAATAGCCATGTCTCTCTCTCTCTCCATTTTATATATATGTATGTATGTATGAGTATGTGTGTGTGTGTATATATATGTATATATATATGTGTATATATATGTTTCTTTTTGTATCTATATATTAAGTGCCATGAGTTCACACTGAAAGCTCTAATTTCAATCCAATACCAACAAATGGATCCATTCCATCTTTCTTCCTTACCATCTTTATAGCTCCCTTTCCTGGAAATGAGAACAATGGCTCCCATTATCTATAATATATTTATTTACCTCCTGATTACTAAAATGTATGCAGAGTAGTTTCATAACTGCTAATCCATGCCTCTTTAAAAAATATGCCTCACTCTACAGCATAGTAACTGTAGACTTCTTTTATTATTGGATCTGAGGTTATATAGTGAAAGAATACTTGGGTTAGTTCCTTCTTTACCATCAGTTTAGAGCTCCACCCTTATTTTCCTTTCTGGGTAACACTTTGAGACATTTTTCCTGAAGCCTTGTCTTGGTCATCTCCAAAATAAGTTCAACTCTCATTCCTGATACTAAGGCTAGAGCCAACCTATGTCTCTAGGAAGTACCAAGAAAATATGCAATGCATGTTTGCTGATTCCCCTTCCCCTGAGGTTAACCCAATAAGTAGATTATAGAAATACTTCCGTTTCCACAAACACACTTCCTAGGGTTCTCCATAGTTCCATGGCTTGTCTACCTCAACATTTAGATATGCAAATTTTTTGTCTCTTCCAAAAAACTCCTAATTCATCTTCCTGAGGAAGATGAACACATTGACTAGGCTCACAAATGCCATGCCCATATATTTAGAAGCTTATTTCATATTTATCAAGTTTCCACATTCTCCATCCTCCATATTTAAAAAATATTTATTTAATTAAATTTATGAGCCATAAATTGAGAAACATATGGAGTTAAGGGAAGGAAAGTTGTTTTTGTTTTTTTTTTTAATAGCCCATTTATTCCATTTTTTCCCAGTTACCATTGGGAGATTTGGCTGAGCTCTCAAGTAATGCTAAGCAATAAAACTTCCATAGTATGCCAAATTTAGGTCCAGCATAAAAAGCAAATAAAATAGCTCCTACAAGATAAACTGCCCAATTTGGATATGGGAGGTTTTTTTTTTTTAGGTTCCTGCATTAAACCTTCATAGCGATGGTTTCCACAAGGGTGAGAATCAGCCTACCTCTCAGAAAGTTCTGAATGGGGCTATGTAAGAATTTTTAAAAAGCATTCATTTCCCTGAATGGTGACCTGTTTCTCCAGGGGACTCAATTTTCTCTATTTTGGACAGAATCCACTTGACCACATCCTTGCTAGAAGTGTGGAGTGGAGGCAAGGAGGCCAATGCTATGTGCTAGAGACTTGTTGGTATCCATCTTTCTTCAAGGCTTGAAAATTCTATCTCCTTCTGCAAGTTAGCCCTCTGGTTTAACTTACCTGAGAATGTGGGTAGGTACTTTCTCAATATATGTAAAGTCCCAGGTGTGACAAGTGAAAGAGTAGCAGGGGCCTCCCCAGACTGACATTAGTGGGGCAGTTTCATAGATAGTCTGGTTACTCTTATTGTCACATCTACATCTATATATATATATGGGTATAACATATATAGATGTGTGGAAACCCTCATCCCTGGGAAAACTGGAGAGATTGGTCACTTTTGGGTAGACATTTTCAAATAGTAACTAGTTAAATCTCACATCTATTTATACCCAAGCCAAAATGCTCTGATACCACATCATCTTTACAAGCTGGAATTCCAGCCTGGTTCCAGGATTCCCTTGCCCTGCTATCCCAGACAGTAGCCTATGACTACACATCAATCCTAGCCAATCTCCTGCTCTCCTACAGGCAAGCATGAGCCACATGCTCTCTTTAAGATGACATTCTGAAACTAAAGCTTAGGTGAGTTACCTAGGAGATCTGCCACATTCTATAATGGTGAAGCCAAGATGGCAATGTCAAAGTTTTCTCTCTCAGCCACATCATGCCATAAATCTGCCATGACCTTTGACTTCCTAAAAGAGGGTTGCTGGTAACTAAGGGTGCAGTTAATCAGTCACGCTTGGTATGAAACCAAAGACATGTGGGTTTTCACTCTCTTGCTTTTTCCTACTTTCAGAGTGCACCTGGGGGTCTCAGTTCAGAGGGTATTACCAGTAGAACCTATTGACCAATTAATCTCTCTCACTCTCTGGTCTCCCTCTTCACATTTCCCTTGTAAATAAAACTTTTATTAACTTTTCTTTGCATATCTGCTCTTGAGTCTTGTCTTGGGCTCAGGTGAGGGCTCACACCCAGGTCACCCCATTTCTCCTGGGGTTGCCCTGGAACACTGGAACACAAGGATGAATTTTAAAGCCTCGATAACCTGGAAGACTCTGTGGAAGTTAAAAGCAGCTCTTTCTGAAACCTGCCCCCATCTACTTTGGAAGCCAGAAGAAGGCCCCTAGCTAGAAAAGACAGACACAATTCTATGCAGTTGTCCTTGGCAGGATAATATTTCTGGACCTCTGTCCTCTGATTGTTACAGTGATTGCTACATGGGGAAAGGATGGAGGAGGACAATCCTTGACAAAATCTCTCTGCCTCTCTCCTTGTAAACAATTTGCATTATCCTCTCTTAGGAAAATAAATTTTATCCTTAGCATATTCTGGAATTTTTGCAATCATCAGTACTCAAGCAAGCCCCTTGGGGGTCTCACATTGTCTGTTTGCACCTGTATCCCCTCCCCCAATCCTTGGCAACTCCAAGGAGTACTCTCCCTGGAAAATTCGATTTTATTCATTTTTCTGCATTGGTATGCACATTTCTGCATTGTAAGGACTAGCACTCTAAGCTGTCACTTCATAAGTTTGCTTCTTTATCAATCTTAGCATTTATACAGACATCAAATTGTGTTAGAATTGAAGATGGAAAGGAGAAGGAGGAGATAACCTGAGTAATCAATTTGGTTCTCTGCTGCCCTTAAACCATGTTGACACAGCTTAGCTCTCCCCAGCTCCTCCCTGAAGAGCTTATCTGCTGCAAACTGAACTCCATTAATCTTCCTGAAAGGCAAATGCATGCAGGACAATGTCAACACTTAACTCTCCAGAAGAAAAGACAGATACCATACAAGCCAGAAGACAGGACTCTGGGGCCTGTGCTGGCAGCTCAGACAGGCCTCAGCAAGATGGATTCCACCTGGGAAGAGAGTGGATGGCAGGGGGAAAGGTTTTGTAAACTTGAATGCCAGCACCAAACCAAATCAAACTAAACCAAGCCAAACAAGGTACAAAATAAATATAAACAGAAAACAAAGCTAACTGATGTTACAACAACCAAATAAACATCAGGGCCACTTGAGGGAACAGGAGCCAATTTTCTCTTTGTAATTTGAAGTAGGCAAAACAATACTTAACCAATCACTTTTCTTTTAATTTTAGGAAATACAGTTGACACAAACAACTCAGGTATGAATGGTATGGTTCTACTTGTATGTGGACTTTTTTTTTTTTTTCCTAATAAATCTATTGGCAGTGTTTTGAGAGATTTGTGACTTTTTTTCAAGTTTAAAAAAAAACTTGTAGACACACTTCATAGCCTAGAAATACCAAAAATTTAAGAAAAGTGTAGATAGGTCATGAATGCCGAAAAATACGCGTAGGTAAGTTTATTCTATCATTTACTACCATAAAGAATATGTAAATCTACTATAAGAAGTTGCAGATGGTACCAGAACACAATACCATCTGCAGAGAAATGTAAATATATGTAAAGATGTAGTATTAAATCATAACTGCCTAAGATTTAAATCATAACTGCCCCAAATTAACCGTGGTGCACATGGCACTACTATCATCATCCCCTAGCCACCTCCTGTTGCTGCTCAGTGAGCTCAAGTGCTACAAGTATCCACTTAAGAGACTAGAGACATGAATCATCTCTGCATGAACAGTTTCTCTTGCAAGAAAAATCGTGTATTGCAGTACAAAGTGATCTCTTATGGTTCTCACATATTTTTCTTCGTGTTTATTGCAATATCTTGTGAAACAACAAAATTCATCCAAATAAATTAAGAAACCTAATAGGACAGAAGCACATCTAATGAGCAGAAAGTCTCTGCAAGGGCTTGCATGCCATGGACCAGTTTTATAGTCAAAAGGAGGATGGGAAGGGGTATTAGCAAAATGAAAGAAAGATTATTTCAAGCTAAGCAAGCTTCCCATAGGTAGCCTGGGGCACTCCTGCAGATGACCTCACTATTTTTGATCAGGACACTACAGAGTGACTGGCTTAATATTCCACTTTTGGGAGAGACTGAAACTGCAGTAAGGGTTGGTCTTGGTAGGGCCTGGCAGGAACAACTCCATTTTGGGCTTATTGTTTCTTCTTTTTGAACACCAAAAGCACGTGGTCCCATATGTAATGCCCCTAGTGATATTAGATGTGTTCCCACAAAACAGAAGAGTAGTGACATTACAAGAAAAAGCTGAATTGCTTGATATGTGCTTTAGATAATATTAAGGTAGGTACAAACAGACAGGATTCAGCTTGCAAATAGATGAAGTAAACTTATGTTACAGAGACATCTCCATAAAAAGGGAGGTACCATTTTCCCCACCGTCACTTAACTAAGGGCAGAGCTGAGTGATCGGGTGAAGCTAAATAACACAGAAAGCAGGTAGGCTCTGAGAAGATGAAAGGAGAGAACTCTTGCTTCTGTTTCCTGATGTGCGCCCTTGTCATGCTGGAAAGGAGACAGGAAGGAGGCACTTGGAGAGGCATGTAGAGATACTTGGAAGAGACACATGGTTGAGCGACGTGGTGAGGCTGACAACAGCAGATGTTCTCTTGATGTGATTTCTCCTTTGTTTGAGCTTCAAAATCCCTTTCTGTGGTACTCTACCTTAGACTTGTTGTAAGTTTTCAGTCCTCAGCCATCCATAGAGCTCACCCATTTGTCTGGACATTTACCCATGAGGGAATGGGTAATTGGGGGTATTTTATTGGAACTTTCTTCTCTCTCTATGCACAGTGATTCTGTTAAAATTCTTTCACAATAAGAATTTATTTTGCCTTTGTGCTCACAGATGGCCAGATCTCTTCAGAGCATGTAGGTTTGGGGGTCCAGGGTGCCCCTTGGTAACACACTAAAACTCACAGAACCAATAAATACAGTACAGTGCTATAAATGTATTTTTTCTTCCTTACAATCTTAATAACATTTTCTTTCCTCTAGCTTATGTTATTGTAGAATATAGTGTATGTGTTAATTGCCTTATCAGTAAGGCTTCAGGTTAGGGCTATTAGTAGTGAGGTTTGGGGGAAGCCAAAAGTTACATGCAGACTTTTGACTGCACAAGTGTCAGTACCACTACTGGAGATATCTCTTTTCAGGGTCAACTGTAGTTGTTATAACTGTAGTCTATACAATGACAGTAAAAAAATAAGGGAAAGAAATATTATGGAATGTGGGGTTGTGGAAACTGAGATACCTAAAGCACTTCATTTGGATTGTATTATACCCCACCCTATTTGGAGGCTTAGAGCACCCCTCATAGCAATAGGATAATACACTGGGCTCCAGGGAGGTTCTGCTTCAAGAATACTCTGGATTCCATGTGGCCTCAGGGGTAAAGTCTTCCTCTGAAAAGAGGAATGAATATACTTGGGGACAGATTCTCCCACAAAGAGGCCAGATTCATTTCTTAAAGTACTCCATTATGAAACTTTTGCCAATTTGATTTAACATTGCAAAGTATTCCAATCAGATTCTCAACCTGTCTCTAAAATAAATAATAATAATTAAGGCTTGACTAATGCTCCTATGGAGGGACTGATTTGGGGTTTCCTGATGGCTAGAAAATTAATCAGGGTGAGATAACACAAAATACACTCACTAAAAGTAAATAACTCACTCTTTGACTTGGAATAAGTCAATAGAAACCATTTGATTTAGGAAAAATTTGGCCAGTGATCATAATTTTGGTTTTGAATTTGACTTTCTGTACTAAGAACTAGATCCAACTGTCAAGATCATCTCTGATTTGTGACAATAAAACCATATTATCAGTCTATAGTATCATAATTTACCTTTAATTCTTTATTGCATCACCACATACATCTTGTTCCTATAAAGATGATATCATTTAGTAAAATCATGGTCCAAAAATAAGATAAAGCAATGCAATATAGCTAATATCATTCAAAAGCAGTCGATAATCTATGAGATAGTTTTACCCAATACTGACTTTTATATCAGTAATAAGATGCAGGGATGTGGGTTCAATATGCAAACAACCATATAAGGACTGATATTATTTAGATTTTTCCCACTAATGTTGTCTCTTAAGGTTAGATAGGTCAGAAAAGGCAATGCCTAGAGGAAAATTAATGACCAACATATGCAGGACCCCAGGAAACACTTGCCAGAGATGATAAAGCCTGGGGAGAGCAGAAATGCCCAGAGGGGAGAAAGGCAGTTCCCCACCCAAACCTACAGGGAGGCCAATAAAGCTGGAGGAGAGCAATAATTGGCAAAGATGGGGAGGCAGACCCCCACCTCAACCTTCTGCTTGCTGCTGGGGCTGATGAAACTTTACCCCAGGAGCACAGTGGAAGGAGGAATGACTTAGGAACTCCTGCCTGGACCAATAAACCAACACTGCAGGAGAACCTGTGCAGTAAATCTCAGAAAGGGGTGGAGTAAGCAGCCTCCTGCACCCCATTTAAGCCAAGAGTCCCCTACCCCTCCCAGCAGATGTTCTTCCCTAGATTCTGCCGGCCCTGACCTCTAACAGGTGCACTTTCATTCCACCTCTAATAAACTTTGCTTTGCTTTTCCTAGACATGGCTTTGAATTCTTTCATGGCCACAGTCAAGGCCTAAGGAACTCCAAAACACAGAAACATTATAGGTGAAAATAGATTGAAAAGTTCAAAAAGAGTTGCAAATAGTCACATAATTCTAGAGAAATTTTCCTACAAGATGTGAGAAGTAAAAGATTCATTTATTGAATTTTAAAAACCCAAATTTATCATGCAATTTACTAGCTATTAAATAGGTGTTTCAGTATTTAGAAACCCAAATGACATTAAATGTTGCCTACAAAAATATGGAGAGAATGAGCAACTGGTTAAAAAAATGGGCAGATTCAGTTCTGAGTTATTCATATGTTAATGCACCAAAGTTTAAATATAACAAAAGGATTGACAATGATTAAATCCAACTGATCAAAACATAGTTCAGAAAATTATAGTTTCATCTGGGTAGGATGTAATAGTTTACAGCAGACTACTATTCTACTGCCACAAAGTCATACAAATTACCCAAAAGTCACAATTTTGAAGGGTCAGAGATCTGTGGAAACAATAAAGACTGGATCAATGAAAACTCAGTGAAAGGAAATGAATCATATCAAGGTGACCTGATGAATATCAGTCATTTTTTTTTTTAATTGGGGCATTTGACAATATAGTGTAGGATGAAATTTGTCTTATTTAAGACAGGATATTTACAGAAGGAGAGAGAAAAATACAAAGTTTTTTTAAAGCCAGATGAACCCCAAAACATAGACTGCCTCAAAGACAAGACCCCATGGATCATTTACTGAATGTGAGTTTATAGGGAAGCCTAGAGGACTGGTCAGAAAACTTTAAAAAAAGAAGAATGAAATCTCACACATTGAGGGAAACAAAACCCATGATGAGAATCAGCTTGACTTAAGTATTTGCCAAATTCTGAAGTTGTATGAGGAGGAAGGTTAAAGAGCTATACCGGAAACCTGTGAAGGTCAGAATCTGTCATAGTTTCTCAAGACTATTACTCTCAATCAAAAGCCCCTGACCCACAAAACACAAACAGGAGAAAATCAAATATTAACTGACTTTTACAAATTGCAACCCAGTTAAGATGGGGTTAATTCCCAATTGTATTGAGTCAATAGGTGATCATGCTACCTAAGAGCAGACAGGTGATTCCCCATTGAGTTGATGTTAATCTCACCCAGAGCATCAGTGATTCTTATATACACAATGTACATTTTGCAATAGAAGCCAACCCAGAGATAACCCAGCTATTAGAGAGAGAGAAATTAAGGATTTTACGATGGAGACAGGACAGTATCTTCAACAAATAGTGCTGGGAAAAGTAGACTGGCACATGCAGAAAAATGAAACTAGTCCCCAGTCTTATTCCATACACAAAAATCAACTCAAAACAGATTAAAGACCAAAAGCCATAAGATACATACAAGAAAACATAGGCAAAACACTCCATCATATTGGCTTCAGGGATGTCTTTGAGGACTCAACTGTAGCAGCAAAGAAAACAAAGCAAAAAAAAAAAAAATGAATTGGATTATATCAAGATAAAAAGCTTCTATATAGCAAAAGAAATTACACTAAAACAAAAAGATCCTCTACTGAATAGGAGAAAACTTTGCACACCATACATCTGACAAAGGGTTAATATTCAATATCTACAGAGAACTCATACATCTCAACAAAACAAAAACAAATAACCCAATCAAAAAATGGATAATCAGTCCCTTATCAACATGGAAACAACGCAAATGCCCAACAATAGATGACTAGATCAAGATGTGGTATATATACACAATTGCTATTCAGCAATCAAAAAAGATAAACTGATGCCATTCACAGCAACATGGATGGAGCTAGAAGGAATTATGCTCAGTGAAATGTCAGAAGGAAAAAGAAAAATATCGGATGGTTTCACTTATCTGAGGAATATAGGGGAACCAAATAAGACATCAGGGGAAAGAAAATAATAACAATACAAAACACAACAAAACAAAAACAAACATACAATTATAAACCAGATTCATTGTTCAGGGGAGGGAGAGGGATCAGAGGGAAGGAGGAGCATAGGGGACTGTGGTGATGGTGCACTGGTGAATTGGTGGAGGAAATTCCATGGAGACTACACCTGAGGGGGGAGAGGCAAAGATTGTTTCAAAATGAACAATGATGTAAAATACATATAGATAAATAAATTTTTTAAAAGGGATAAATCAGTAAGAAAAAAATGGGTAAGAGAGCTAAATAGACATTTCTCCAAACAAAACATACAGATGGTCAATAGACATATAAAAAAATGTTCCACATCACTTATCATCAGGAAAATGCAAATCAAGGCCACAATGAGATACCACTTCACTCCAGTGAGAATGGCCCATATTAAGAAAACTAGAAACTACAAATATTAGCAATGCTGTAGAGGAGAAACTTTGTACACTGTTGGGGGGAATGTAGACTGGCCCAAGCACTATGAAAAACACTTGGACATTCCTCAAAATATTAAAAAGAGTTACCATATGATCCAACAATTCCAGTCCTAGGACTACCCAGGAATCTAGTCCTAGGAAAGACAAGAACATCATTAATGTGAAGGGATAAATACACTCCTATGTTCACTGCAGAATATTTACAATAGTTAAGTTATGGAAATAACCTAAATGCCCATCAACAGAGAAGTGGGTCAAAAAGACATAGTATATTGTGATATATACACAATAGAATACTGCTGAGCTATATATAAAAAAAGATGAACTCTTGTCATTTGCAACAACTTAGTTGAAACTTTAGGGTATATACTAAGTGAGATAAATCAGAAGGAATTGGCAAATATAGAATGATTCCACTCATATGTAAAATATATAAAAAACAAAAACCATAAAAGAACTGACAGAATTAGACCTAAACCAATGCTAGAAATATGGCAGCACAACTGACACTACTCCACAGGACAGGAAGACAACGGTAGGAACTAGGAGCACAGGGCACAAAAGTCTAGAATAAAGGACTTTGGGTGCTTTAATGGTTGGTAGAGGGTGGTGACATACATAGAAGGTGTGAACCTATTTCTCTAAATCATATGCAGTGTTGTCAATCAGTTTTACCTCAATAAAGGAAAGGGGAGGGGGAAGGGTCACCTTTGGGTACTATGGGAAAAAAAGAAGTGCTTTAAATATGTAAAATTGGGCCTCCTTGGTGGCGCAGATGGTTGAGTGCTGCACTGTGGAGCTGTCTGTGGCCCCTGTAGCATGGGTTTGATCCCAAACGGCTGGGGAGAAACCCACATGGAGCGGCAGAGCTCTCCTGTCTCACCCACTGCTCCCCTCAGCAGTGTATTTCATCAGTCTGCCTGTTCTGTTCCCCGCTCTGTCTCTGGTGAATCCTCTCACCCTCCTGCGCATCTGGCCTGTACCCTGGTTCTTGTATAAGTAAATAAATCTTTAAAAAATATGTAAAATTAATTTTTTCAAGTAAGGAGAGAAAAAGATTGACAGAAGATATAAATGTATGTTTAAATTTATATTTTTAAAAAGCATCAGACATTCTAGAAATTTTATAGTACAAATGTCTGAAATTAAGAATACAATAAATAGGTTAAAGACCATTAACATGTTTGATCTAAATGTTTTGCAATAGCTAAACAAGGTAAGGAAGGAATTAAAAATAAGATGCAGCAGCAGAAGAAAAACTTTCAGAAACATGTAAGACGCCAAAAAAAATTTAACACATGTATGATTGGCATCCCAAAAGTAGCAAAAATGAACCAGAAGCAATATTGAAAGGATAACAATTGACAATATGTAAAAACTGACAGACAATGGATTTAAAAAGTTCAGGGAAATCCAAGCAAGATAAATACAAAGAAAAGCAATAGTCACATGGTAGTCCAATGCTGAAAACCAAAAACAGAGAGAAAATCTTTTTTTTTTTAAAGATTTATTTATTTATTTATACAAGCACTGGGTATAGTCAGAAGCACGCGAGGGTGAGAGAATTCACCAGAGTCAGAGCAGGGAACAGAACAGGCATACTGACAAAATACACTGCTGAGGGGAGCAGCAGGTGCGGCAGGAGAGGTCTCGCCTTGTGGGACCCTCGCCAGCGGCCGGGGATCAAACCGGCGCTGCAGAGGCTTCGCAGCCCTGTGCTCAACCGCTGTGTCACTGGGGAGGCCCCAGAGAGAAAATCTTAATAGCATTTGGGCGGGGGGTGGGTAGGAGGGAAATGTACTTTTAAAGATCAATTACAATGATAGCAGACTTCTCAATAGAAATGATGAAGCTAGGAGACAATGGAATGAGAGATAGGACACAATTAAAATATTAAAAGAATATAAATATCAAACAATTCTATATTCACTGAAAATAATCTTTAAACTGAAAGAAAAATGTTTTTCAGAAATATAACATAATTTCTCATTACCAGGTGTGCATTGCAGGAATTGCCAAAAAGCATTCTTTAGACAAATGAAAAACCCCAGACTTAGACATAGAAATACAAGAAAAAAATAAAGAATGCAGAAAAGGATACAAACATTGACAAATATAAATTAATATTA
The DNA here is from genome assembly GCF_014898055.3 of Talpa occidentalis. Lineage (NCBI taxonomy): Eukaryota > Metazoa > Chordata > Mammalia > Eulipotyphla > Talpidae > Talpa > Talpa occidentalis. The sequence goes on from NW_023603184.1 coordinate 136,081,789, forward strand.
TTCTTAAAACATTAATTGCAATATGTTATAGATTTTAAAAACATATAAAATTAAAGTGAATGACAAGTGGGCCTCTCTGGTGGCGCAAGGGGTTACATACGCATCAGCGACTACTGCAGCAAGAATTCCATCCCCAGCCAGGGAGGTGACCCACATGGCACAGCAGACCTCTCTTTTCCCCTCAGCAGTGTATTTCAGTCAATCGCCTGACCTGCTCCCCACTCTGTCTCTGGTGAATCCTCTCACCACTGCACCTCTGGCTTACACCCCTGCTCTTGTTTGCATAAATAAATAAATCTTTTTAAAAATTAAATAAAATGAATGACAAGTATACTCTTTGCAAAAGGAAAGAATACAATGAAAAGTTTCTAGCAATGGCAAGAAAGTGGTAAAAGTAATAGTCTGACCATAATAAATCAAGGATGAATTATCATCACTAGTATAATCACAAAAGAATAGTAAAAGAATATGTTCAAAGATGAAAAAAATGGAAAAATAAAATTATCTTAGGAATCCAATATAAGGGAAGAAAGGATTTTTTATAGAAAGGGAACAGAAAATAGATGAGTCAAAAGCAAATATATAAGAGTCTCCCTGGTGGCGCAAGGAGTTAAGATGCAACCTATGAAGCTATCCGCAGCCACTGCAGCACGAGTTCAATCCCCAGCCAGGGAGTTCAATCCTCATATGGCACAGCAGACCTCTCCTGTCTCGCTCGCTGCTCTCCTCAGCAATGTATTTCGGTCACTCTGTCTGTTCTCTTCCTCACTCTGTCCCTGATGAATCCTCTCACCCCCCACACCTCTGGTCTGTACCCCAGTTCTTGTATGCATAAATCTTTAAAAAAGCAAATAAATAATATAAAGACAGACACAAACTCAATGATATCAACAATTACATCAAATATAGGCTATATTGTCCAAATAAAAAAAAGGACTAACCATATCAGATTTGATTACTACAATATGATTGTCAAGTTCTTTATTTTTAATGACCAGGATTACAGGACAAGATCTTACTGGGTCCCAAGCTTAGAGGGTCTATGTTCTATCAACTTTGACATAGTTAATCTAGGATTACAAAATTGGGAGGTGAAATATGCATACTTTGGCCCAGGAAATGTCATCAATTGGAACCAAGTTTAGTTAGTGTTTAAAATTCTGAGCTGTCTGACTGTATCCGCTTGGATGCTTTTCTTTAAAACTTAATCAAATATATTATGTTTCATATTCGGAGGAATTGATCAAGAATTCAAAAATCTTAGGCAAACCATGCTATTTTCTGGGAAATTAAACCACACACATGTTCACTAAAGGGAGGTATGTCTCTGCCAGTTTAAAAAGAGTAAAAATTTTTTTTTTCTCAGCAAGAAAAGAATTTCCTGTCTTTCTTTGTATCTGCAAAGACTCAAGAGTTTCCTTGAAGGAGATGTCTCTGTGCCTCACAACATTTCATCTGTCTCTTTTTCCATTATTTCCTGATAAGATCCAGCTCTGTCAAAAGATGAGTGGATTTTCTTCCAAAGGGAGCACTGGGGAAGAGGCAGAGAGGAAACTGAAGAGGGGGCTTACCCACTTGTAGGACTCAGAAGGGCAGAGCTACCCCAGTTTCCCAAGTCGGAGCTGCTCTTATTCTGACAAAGAAGTCACACACCCTCCTCCAGCCATGGTGGCAACTGTCCAAGCCAGGGCCCGTCCCCCCAGGAGCCCAGTTGTGATGAAGCCACTTAAGTGCATCTCCGGTTGTCTGGTTAGAAGCAGCCAGGACAAAATCCTCTCAAAATATTTTTTTTAATTATAACTTTAAACAGGAGACTGGAGAATTAAGGCTACAAACATTGCTGGGCATTAAATCCAAAGCCCAGTTGGTGTCTCAGAGAAAAATAAACTTTGTCATGCTTCATGCAATAGTCTCTAGGTAGCAAAATGACTAGGATAGAGAATGAAACAAAGTCTACGCCTCCTGAAAATGTTCTGTATCTTAGTGAATAGGGGGTTCAGGCATTAAAGAGAACAAACTTGGCTGTCCCCTCACCCCCAGCAGGCAGCCCCTCAATGCTAGCCCTCCAGGAAATTTCACAAAGGATCTATTTTTCTGAGTTTAGCAGGTGTGGCTCTGTACATGGAAATGATTGTGTCAGTAAAACTGGATTATTCTGCTTAATTGACTTCATTTGTAATCTGAAATCTAGCATTGACTCACACATAAATTATTTTATTGTATGCTAATTTCTTGAAAATCAGCCATCCCTGTAACAAAAAGACCATATGGTTTTATCTTAATTTGGTTATTCAGGGAACACACCACAATCTCATGCATGTCATTTTGAACAATAGCTATCAACAGGACCAAGGGAAAACAGTTAGGCCCTCAAAGTCTTCAGATTAATTAACTCAGTATGAGTATGGGTTACTCATAGCTTATTCAAGTGCTATTGAATATCTCAGTGTGCAAGATACTGTCATCTATATTGTTCCTTTAAACTCAACTTAAACCTTTAGTATATTTTCTTTTTTTATTCCAGGTTGATGGCAGTTATGAAGGGTTACACTATCTAAGGAGACACAGCTTGTATTAAGGACTTGATCCAGGGCTTCTGAATCCAAGCCCTTTGTTCTTTCTACTACTGCTTATTTATTCATTACATTCCTTACTTTGTCATTATTGATAACCATAAATAACAGCAATAAATCAGAAAGTGGTACTTCTACACATCTCTCTAGTCCCACCAGATGATTTTGACTCCATAAATGGAGTCGTTGGAAAATGAAATATAAAATGCCAATATGATCCCTGAAAAGTGCTTATTCTTCAATATGGTCATGAGAAAATGCAATGAGGATGGGCCTTGAATTTAGGCATTCCTATGGCAAGGAATTCTGCTTTGGAATTTTCTTGGTTCTTTTTAAATTTCAGTGAGTAGACATTTATTTGGGGGTGAAGCCAGCAAGCACACAAATGTGTTTTGGCTTAGGGCAGAGTATGGGTGTTTGTGATCCCATGGTTTCAGTCCCATATGTGTGTGAGTGTGAGCCTCTGGATATTCAACAAGATCATCAATTTAGCCCATGTGCCCAAGGGCAGATTACAGTGATGGTTAAGGCAGGAGGCCACTGGAAAAATACACATTGGAGCTGTTGAAGGAAAGATGGCTCAAGGGTCAGTTTTCCTGTAAAGTAGCAAGTGGATTTAGCATTCGTGAAAATTTCCGTTGCTGGTTGGCGTCCAGAGGGACCTGGGTTGTTCGCTCTGCTGGCCTCTGCCACTTCCTGGCTCTGGCACCAATTGCCCTCTGACTCTGGCCTGGCATGCCACTGCACCATGTCGAGGTCTGGGCCTTCTGTCCTCATCTGCTCTGCTCAGAGATGCCCCTTTTGTGCTGCTCCTCAGGGTGCCTGCCAACCTTACTGCCAGGAAACATAAGCACCAGGGGAAGCGACTTCCAAGAGACTCGCCAAGCGTAGGTCAGGAAAAGAGCCTGTGCCCTTGAGGGCAGACAGGCGGAAAGAGAGTGGGGCAGGATGAAGACAGGAGATGGGGGCCTTCAAAGATGCCACCCCCTAGTTTCCTCTCCCCAAGGACTCACACCACCAATGCCCTCGAGGATATTGGTTTTATGTGTGTTTTTCCAACTCTGTCTAATCAAATACCCCCAAGCGTTCTCAGGGTCCCCTTAAACCAATATTATGTTTTCCTTTTAAGTATTTTGAAAATATCATTTAAATGACTTATTAGAAAATTTTCATGCAAGAATAATAATAATGAGGCTCCATATAACCATAACATCTACATTATATATATGATATACATATTATATATAATATTATAACAAATCTATTATTCTTTCAGCCTTGTTTTATTAATGAGATAAACTGAGATTCAGAGAACACAAGTGAATTTCCTGTGGTCCTTCTGAGTTAGCCATGGCCTGTGAAACAAGAGGTTCTAGTCCTTCAACATACCTATATTTTCCAACATTCTTCTGACTACTCTGAACTATTTTCAAAGCACTCCTACTCCTTGCTTCTCACCATCATTTGCACTCCTCTGCTGTTCTTAGTCTTGTTTAGTTTTAAGCGCCAAAGCTTACACAATTGATGCCTTTTTTCAGCAAACATGGCTCTTGAACACCTCTATGGAGCCAGCTCGCCAGCTGCTGGGACAGCCATGGGCAAAGTTCTCTGTAGTGGTAGAGCTTCCGTCCTCATGTGGCCAACATGCCAGACAGCTTCTTCAACCACTCCTGGCACACTCATTCACTCGCTCATTCATTCATCCATTCACATTTATTTTCTGAAATCTATTTGTGGTTTTAATTTTAATGTGTACACTTTTAATTTCTCTTTCACTCAAATCTCCCAACACAAAATAACGTGAACATTGTTTGAAGTAACAGTTCTATTCATTCCCATAAAGACTTTGCTTTGATGCAAAACCTGCAATGATCCCAACCTTTCTTTGAAGGAAGAAATGACTGCATTTTCCCAGTTTTTATCCCCAACATGACAGGGAGATGTGTTTATGGTAACTGTATATAAGCCAATATGAACGAAACACTTAGAAGAGGCATGGACGCCCAGGATGGAAAGTGTGTGGTGGTCTCGTTGGGTGTCCATCAGAGGTCACCAGTCATATTTCCACCTATTGCTAGAGATGAAAATATCAGACCATGGTCCCCAAGATGGACAGAACTGCCATGGAACCCAGAGAGTATCAGCTGAGCCCATTCTGGCAAGTGAAAACTAGTGGAGAACCCAGCTTTCTTTCCACAAATCTCAAGCAAAGGACAAGTTCCTAATTAAATCATTTATTCCCAAAATGTGTGCCATGCTAGGTATGTTTGTTCATTTGATCCATTTCAATAGTAGTTTATCTGCATCTGTATTTTCATTGTCATCTTAAAACTACTTATCTTGTTTTCTTCTCAAACAACCAAATGAATCTGCCTTGCAATTTACCTATGTCCCTGAAAGGGCCAGTGCTACAACTCAAAAGCAAATGAGAAAAGGAATATAGGTAAGCTCAGTTTTTAGGGTCATACAGGCTTGGTATAAACCCAATTTTTAAAGTTTCAAAATGGCTTTAAAAGCTGGCTTTCAACCCCAGCTTCCAATCCTGCTCCTCCCACTCAATAGCTTTGGGATTATGTGAGAAAATGTTAACCAGACTGATCCTTGGTTTTATTTTCCTCTATATAAAGTGAGGGTAGCAAGTGTTCTGGATTTATGTCACTTTAACTCTCAGTCAGGAAAACAGAGCCACTGCAAGTATTATTGGAATAGGGGTTTTATTAGGAATCAGATTTTCTCACATGTTGGATCTGTAGCCTTCTAAAGAGGTGGTTTGGAAGATTAGAGAATGGGTCATCACATTCAGTTCTGCTGAGTCAGTGGGGGAGGGGGACCCATCAGAGCTTGCAGGAGAATCTGAAAAGCCAAGTGCAGGCAGCATCAGACTTGAGACCCCTAGGGACAGCTTGAGGTGAGGACTATGAAAACCGCTGTCTGTGTGTCCACAGCTAAGTACTTGGTGGTGGTGAAGGGTGCTGTTGTCAGCAGGGCCGAGTGGGCAAGCTGGGCAAATAGAAAACAAGTTGACTGCCTCTGCATCTCTCCATGACTGTCTGACCACAATGGCCTTTGAGAGTCTGCTTGACTCCTATCTCTCAAATCTCCTTTTCTGACTAACTCCAAACTGGTACCATATCAGAAAGGGATTCTTAAATACTTGATGTCAGTCTTAGACAAATTGAATAATGCCCCATGTCCTTTCCTTCTTCATCTATAACTGAAAACTTGCTTTAAAAACCAGTCTTTTCTCTCTCAGTTCTTGTAGATGGAGGGGAACTCTTTCCACCACCAACTCTTCTCCCCTTCCAGGCCCTAGGGATTGGCAAGGGGCTCAACCCTGGTCAACTGAGCGTTGCACACCTATGGCCACTGATTGATCTTAAGACCCATCATAGCTAATGAGATCCCAATCTGGAAAAATAGTCAGAACCTTAGGAGGAAATATCCCCCTTTTCCTCACAGGAATAAAACATATGGCTGGAACTACTTTGGTCAACTTTTCAGCAAGAGGGAGCCTGAGAACAAAGATAATCCAAGGAAAGCTAGGCCCAGGGTAGGAGAGTGAGAGTGAATCCTGTTTACATCATTTTAATCACATGTACCTAGAGATCATGACATAGATAAATTTAAACCAATGATTCCATGACACTTTCTTCCTGACCCTAAAGATGTATCTGCACAACTCCTTGCCTCTGCCCTTTCCTCTACTCCAATTTCATCCTCCAACCAGGAGTATGGGAAAATGTGCTAGCTCAACCCTTAGAAGACTTGGATTACTTTGAAAAGAGATCCTTTGAAGGCTACACTGCCCTTAGGACACTCTAAGAAAGGACTAGAGGCCACAGAAAGAAGCATTTGCAGGTTAAAAGACTGGTAAATGATTTTCCATTATATTTACTGTTGGAACTGGGATTAGCTGTGCTGGGAAGGAACGACTTAATAGCAACTGATCTCTGGCTCTCAAAAATATGAAAAATTAAGATTCAGGGAAGATTAACCACCTAGTTAATCAGTCAAAGCATATTTATCAAGTCCATAGTGTTCAGACTTGTTAATAGACTAGAGCAGCCATTTGCTATCTCCATTGCAGTTTGAGTAGAAAATGGTTTCAAGGATACAAAGAGGGGCTTTCGAGTAATGATTTGTAAGGAATTCTAGATTGTGGGCACAGTGTAATGCCATCAGATAAATAATGAAAGTCACTGAAATACTTCCTCTGGGAAATGTTAAAGACTCAAGTAGAATGCCTTAGAGTTAGAGGCTTGGAAGGGAAAAGGTTCTGAATCTAGTCTTAGTATAAGAACACTGCTTTTCTCTCCTGAAAAAAAAAGAAGGGAATGGAGGCATCAACCTCCCAGACTTCAAACTATACTATAAAGCCATAATCATCAAAACTGCATGGTATTGGAACACAAACAGACACACAGACCAATGGAATCGAATAGATAATCCAGAAATAAACCCACAGATTTATGGTCTACTAATCTTTGACAAAGGAGCAAAGAATATGCATTGGAGCAAAGAAAGTTTGTTCAATAAATGGTGCTGGGAAAACTGGGTTGCTACATGCAAAAGAATGAAGCTTGACTACTACCTAACACCATGCAAAAAAAAAAACTCAAAATGGATTAAAGAACTAGACATAAGACCTGAAACCATAAAATACATAGAAGGAAATATAGGTGAAACACTCCATGATATGCACATCAAAGACATCTTTACAGACACATCACCCAAGGAAGTGATAGTGAAGGCAAAGATCAACAGCTGGGACTACATCAAATTAAAGAGCTTCTCTACAGCAAAAGAGACAATAACCAAAACAAGGAGAAACCCCACTGACTGGGAGAACATTTTTGTACCCAACACTAATGTTAAAGTACTAATCACAAAAATCTACAAAGAGTTGATGAGACTCAACAAAAACAAAGAAAATAATGCAGTTAAAAAATGGGCAGAAGAGCTAAAGAGAAATTTCTCCAAAGAGGAAATGCAAATGGCCAACAGGCATATGAAAAAAATGTTCAACATCACTTGTAATCAGGGAAATGCAAATCAAAACTACCATGAGATACCATCTTACACCAGTGAGAATGGCACATATTAAAAAAACTAGCAACAACAAATGTTGGCGAGGGTGTGGAGAAAAAGGAACTCTCCTGCACTGTTGGTGGGAGTGCAAACTGGTCCAACCACTATGGAGAGCTGTGTGGAGATTTCTGGACCTACTAAACATAGAGCTTCCATATGATCCAGCAATTCCACTCCTAGGTATTTACCCAAAGGACACAGAAACATCAATTCCAAAGAGCACCTGCACGCCTATGTTTATAGCAGCACTATTTACAATAGCTAAGCTTTGGAAACAGCCCAAATGCCCAAAAATAGATGACTGGATCAAGAAGATGTGGTACATATACACCATGGAATATTACTCAGCATTCAAAAAAGATAAACACATGCAATTTGCAGCAACATGGATGACGCTGGAAGGGATCATGCTCAGTGAAATGAGCCAGAAAGAAAAAGAAAAACACCAGATGGTCTCACTCATAGCAGGAATCTAGAAAACTTAAATAAGGGACCAGGAAAAAGAATAACTGTAAGAAAGAAAATATCAAAATCAACAAATAACTATGAACAAGAGAGACTCTATGGGGTGTGGGGGGTGGGGAAAGGAGGGCTTGGGGTAAAAATAAGGGGGTTGTAATTGTATGGGGAATATAAAAATAAAATTTAAATTAAATAAATAAATAAATGCAAAAATAAAAAAATTTAAAAAATTAAGTATTAAAAATAAAATAAGAATACTGCTTTTTCCAAGACAATAAGACAGTCAATTTTCATGCATTTAGTGACATAGTGTAGTCTTATTACTAGAGGGAAAATATAGATGATTTAGAATGTTCATTTCTTTCGTCTTCAGCTGAGCATAAAAATTCATATTCTCTCTTTCTCTCTCTTCCTGTCTCTCTTTCTTTCTCTCTCTTCTCTCCCTCTCTGTCCTTCTCATTCTGTTTTCTACTCCTAGTTCCAACTGTTGTAAATTCCTCGAAATCGACTTCACAGAGTTATTCGACCTAATATTTATGTAGATTTAGTCCCAAATTTAAACTACTCATCCTTATGCAACCTGGAGACCCCACTTCCAAGAACCTATTTTTATGAGGGGCTGAGAAGCCTCCTGAGGAAGGAGTCATCAAGGTGAATGAGCCAGGAATCAGAAGTCTGGCTAAACAACTAAATGCTGAAGCTACAGGGAAGAGAGGGTGTGCGCAGCATGGCATGTAGGGGCTGAGCTGGCAATCTTAGTAGGAGCAGAAGTGGTGTCCACCAGAGATGGCATCCCCCAAAGGGTGAGGCAGTGGGAATGTCCTGTGGAGCTTTTGTGAGAGTTGATCAGACTTGTTCAAGAGTCCATACGAAATTATCATATGTGGGGCAGCAGCAAAAAGCAGTGAATGGGAGTCTCCATATTTGCACAGCCTGAAGGATAGAATCTATAGAAAAATGGGTTACACATATATTCTAGAAAATTCTTGTATATTACTACAAATCCTATCTATTTTGCCTCCTAGTGCCCTATGGCTGACCAGGTCCTTGAAGTCTTCAAGGACCTAAGCTATGAATTAACTGATATTTCCTCATCTCCTTGCTTCACACCCTGGCTGTTTCACTGCTGTCATGGCAAGGGATACCTATGGCAATCCCTCAGAACTTCTTTTGCACAGCTGTAAAGAGCAGAGGGTTAACATTTGTGAGGAAACCCTTGAAAGCAGGAAATGGGAACAAGAATGGAGTCCTTTTGTCCCCCCAGGGTAATGGTTCTAAAATTCATAAATGGTTCTAAAATTTATAAAGCTTCTAAGAGTCCTGTAGGTCTAGTATCTAGCCAACCCTTGTGGTTACCAATCCAATGATCTATCCCTGGGTGGACTGTCCCTCTGCTTGGGTCACCTTCCCTATCCCTCATGCCTGCTATCTGGGATCAAGTTCTTGAGTGAACCACTCATTCAAGCTGCCTTATCTTAGATTCTGCTTGGGATGGAAACTCACCATAAGAATTTGTCTTTGGCCATGGTCTCATTCTACAAGCTCTTGCAAACTTGGCCTAGGATATGTATCCCATTTAGACTTTTTTGACATTCTCCTCCTTACCCTACCATTTCTTTGGGCTCTGTCTGACCTCCATCTGCAGGCTCCATGACATCTAAAGCCAGTATGGTTAAAGTTCTGTAATCTTTTAAATAGCCCACCAACTTGTAACATCAATTAGAAACCAGAGGGCTGCGCTTGGAAAGAAAGAAAATTAGTAATATGCCTTCAGGAATATGATTTCTGGGGTAAAGAAAAATATATGCAAATGACAAAGGAGAATTAACAAACTGCACACCCTCCCTGGTAGTTTAGAGTTGGAAACAGAGCTTCTCTTTTCTTACAGAAAAGTAGTCTGAAGACCAGGACAGTTGAGTGAAGAACTCAGGCATTAAGCTCCCTCAACTAGCACTTATTTTTTGAGAAAAAATAAATAAACTGAAGGATATGGGTGACGTCATAGGCTTATTCATAGTGTCTACTAATGACAATAAGGTTGAGAAAGTCAAGCAAAAGAGGATATTGACTAGTTGGCTTATGAATACTACAGTTAGAAATGTAATCTACCAAAGCAGAAATCTGTTAGGAGTAGATCTCAAATATAGAAAATACTCCCCTGGCTCAGTAAAACAAGGCAAGTTCCTTGCTCGCAGCATGTCACTACAGCTGGACTGAGCTCATGAAATCAGATCCCACATGTCCCCGCCCACCCTGACTGCATCCATCCTGCTTCCAGTCTGTTCTGCCCTTCCTGTTTGGTGACCCACTCACAACACACCTGGCTCTCATCCTATGTCACTCCTGGGTTCATTGCTTGCATCCCTTGTCTTGGCATAGGACTTCTTAGGTCTGCTATCCTAGTAACAGACACCACTTGGACTACCTCAACCTCCAAGTTGCACCCTCTCCTTGGCCCATACCCTAGAGGACAAGAGAGGACAGACCCTTCTTATAGCATCAGTACAGTTGGCAGCCTGCTCCCTCGCTGAGTCTGCAGGTGTGGGGGAGCATGTGCTTCAGAAAACAGCTATGTGCTATTAGAAATATTTAGAAATTGTTCCTTTCATTGCAAGAAAATCTGCATCATTGCAGCTGCTGTGCATCTATCCTGGTTCAGCCTTAGATAGCAATGCAGCCTGTTCCACGTGAAAAGTGCTTGAAGTAGAAGCACTTCTCAGACATATCCCCCCTCTTCATTCTCAAAAATGGGACTAACATCCATTTCTTCAAGTCCTTCAAGGGCTAACAATACTTATTGACCCGTTTTATTCACCCTGCTCTATGTTCCATCTCTGCCTCCTCTACCATAGACAGGGTCTCCCCAGTGCAGTCACCAAACATTTTTCACTTTGGGATCATATGGGATTTGTGAGTTAAATAAACTCAAAGGTTTTATCATATGAACCAAATCCAAATTGGATCTCTTACATAAAAAGTTGGAACAAGGAAAGCAATAAGTAAATAAATACTCAAATGAATAAAACTAAATGTTTAAATGTGCTCATTATTTTCAATCCCATTTTGAATTAGACTTATCCCATGCTGTATACATCACCGAGGACACTTTATATGATCAAATTATTATGATGGTGTTTATTTCACAAGTCTCCATAGAATCAGTCTCAATCATAAAAACCCCAAAGTCTTCATATTTCTGGAAATACAAATTCTAACCATAGTGGAAGACCTAGGAAAAGCACAAGTCAGGATCATTGCAGGCTCCTGACTATAATTAAAATGCTGGTTTTTATGGAAAAGAGGAGGGATCATTCCTTCAAAATAGTTTCTTGTGAATAAAAGGAACAGTAGGTAATTTGCTCAAAATTTTAGTAAAAATAGTTACATTTTGCTTGAAAGATGGTGGATGAATGGTCCCTTTTTACTGTACTTATTCATGAATTTGAGTTGTAGTAAAACTTAACAAAAATGATGTAAAAGAGCCCCATAAAAACTAATTTATCACACTTTCATTGAAAAATTGCCTTGTCTTGAATTTCAGTGGCACTGAACAGTTCCATTATGGGGCATTACTGACAGAAAGGCAAAGAATTAGGCATGAAATCAATGGTTAAAGGGCCGTGTGCTTAATCTCAAGAAATGTGCATCTTATTAGAGGTGACATATATAAATGTTACAAGGTGCTCGAATGGACTTGATTAGCTCATGAGGTGGTATAAAAGCATTTGGAGAAGGCAGGCAAATCTTCAATGTTCTAAGGAGTTTCAGGGAAAGAGAAGGAGGCTACAAAGGAAAGGTGACATCTAACTGGGCTCTGAACAGGTAGAATTTACATACAGGGCACCAGTTGTACATTTTGGATTACCATGTACATTCTCATGGAGTGGGTCAATCTGAGAGCCCTATACAGGTCTCTCTTCTCTTACCCACCTTTCTAAGGCAGATGCAAGTCTAGTGTCTCCAGGCGAGGGACAGATTGACCACATAACCAGAACGAATCTAAAGAAGAGAGTGTTGTGAAGATACTCACCTGCCCAGTCTCTGTTGAGAGGGCCAAGTCACAGAAAACCTAGATTTAATTCTTCATGGGTGTAGGCTGGGCAAAATCACAAGAAATCAGGATTTCTGACCAAGGACAAAAAATCAAAAGACCAGAGTTGTTGAAGAATAGAGTTCTAGGCAAGGTAAATTCACCTGAGTAGATGATGCTGGCCTTTATTATTCAGTTCCATAAAGTTAAATATTTGGGTTCTTTTTCCTGGCATACCCCAGATAGTACTATGCTTAAATGAAATTCATGCATGGGTGGGTATAGTTGCAGTTGATTTCACATGAAGTTTTTGTTTCTTTTTGAAAGGGCAAGAGTATCGAGATGTATGGAAGCAATGGATGATGATGGAGAAGAAGATATGTCTAGAGGTCTCGTTTCTAGTGTCTTAACATTTAGACATCTAGACATGAACAATACCTTACCTGGCATCATGGATTATGACTAGTAGGGTTAAAGGTGAAGTCCAGGGAAGCTAATGCCAAAAAGGACTCAGTGAGTATAGTATATTTGGGAAAATGTGACAACAAAGTATGTCATTGCGCTCCCTTGACCTAGGCTCTAAGACTACCCTTAAATGACTAGTTAAATGACTACCCTTTGACATAAACATTGATGTTAAAATGGAGGTCACCTCTAGTGAAGGTAGCACAAAGTTCCCCAAGTGACTTTGAAAATTGAAGACACTTATCAGGGAACCAGAGCACAAGAGAAAACACATGGTAGAAGCTAAGTAGTCACTTGCAGTTGACATATTGGTGAACATAGAATGAACTACAGTCTGCACCCCAGGAAATTGCCGAGAACCACTATAAGTGGCAAAACCAAAGATAGACTTTTGGTTATTGGTCATGTGTCTGTTTCATAGTCTCAGAAAAATTGAGGAGTTTCAATATTTTGGGCCCCATCCAATTTTCTCTTTATAAAAAGACCAGATTGAAGCACTATCAAATGCCACAGATGGTAAAGTAATGATACCAGAATGATCATTGAGAGTCAGCATGTCCCTTTAGTATTTACATTCCCAGCACAGTAAGTCATCACTTAATGTCATTGATAAGTTATTGGAAACTGTGACTTTAAGCAAAATAGCATATAATGAAACCAGGTCCTCAAGTAAAGTCCTTTTAATCAACATGAGCCAGGATTCTTCTTTTCCTCATCAACCTTACAGCGAAATGACATTGAACAACATTATTTGAGTATCTGCTGTACCCTGAAAGTCATGAATTTTGTGATGTGCTTGCTAAACTCTGAATAATTTGGACTGCATGGGAGAAGCAATAAGAACTGGCTCTAAAATCTCCTGTCAAAGGAAGGGTGGTCTTTCTTTTAGATGGCAGACTGAGTGCCTAAAATGACATTTGCTCTGCTGTTGAATTTCCACTTAATTTTCAGCCACCCTGGTGTTTAAAATTCTGGATGGGTAATGTTTCCTTCCTGTGCAAAGCTTGGATACTCTACTGAGCTCTCATTCTCTTTCCAAACACATTCTTTTGAACCTTTAGCAAAAATTATCCTCCAGAGTTTGAGTCACCTGAGCAGTCAGTGGGAGCAATACAGATAATCTGGAAAGACAAAGTGTACTTTCAGGCCTTCAAACTGAAAGTGATAGAAGTATCTGTAAAGTCATTGAACCATAACCCAAACTGTTGGAGAAGAATTTCTGGAGATGAAAGGGGACTAGCCCCTTCCTCTTTAAGCAGAGTGAAAGAAGAGTGCCAGGAATATGTATGGAGAAAGATCATTGAAACATGAGCTCTGGAATGGACTAAGGATCCTACAAAAACATTCACCTGCCAACCTCTAATTAAAACTCCTCTTCCTATGGGCCTCCCCGGTGGCGCAGCAGTTGAGCGCTGGGTTGTGAAGTTGCCCGCAGCCTCTGCAGTGCCGGTTCGATCCCTGGCCACTGGCGAGGGTCCCACATGGCACACAGACCTCTCCTGCCGCCCGCTGCTCCCCTCAGCAGTGTACTTCGGTCCTTCTGCCTGCTCTGCTCCCCGCTCTGGCTCTGGTGAATTCTCTCACCCTCCGGCGCTTCTGACTGTACCCAGTGCTTGTATAAATAAATAAATACATAAATCTTAAAAAAAAAAAACTCCTCTTCCTAGCACCCGAAGATTTAAATACACTACCCAAGAAAGTGAGTCAAGATCCACAGATATTCATAAGATTTCCTAAATTTATAACTCAATTTTTCCTTTCTATTTATGCATGTTCAGGCCTAAAGTGCTAACATATACAGAATATATGTTTTCTTCTTTAGGGAAGCAAAAACAAGAGACAGAGAGAGAGAAGAGTTGACAAGTCTGCATGCTAGTTTGCAATGAATGGAATGATTCTTGTCAGTCAAGTCAAAAGTGCACAGTGAACTCTATCTGTGAGGTCTGCCAGCAATTGAACTGTCTTGACCAACAAGAGGCAAGCCTGTATGTTTTCCAGTAGAAAGTTCTCTAACAGTCCAGTCCTACAGCAAAGAGCAATGGAATAAAGCACTAGGAACAGAAGACAACAGACAAGAGGATCCTTGAACTTTTTCAGAGAGAGAGTTTACTGGGAACCAGAGAAAATATTGAAATCATTTTTTTCTGAGACTGGAAAAAAGACATATAATCAATAATAATACAGATATTCTTTTACTATTTCCTGCTCATACACAGCCTTTGACTCTAGGGACCAAGCCTGTTTGTCTTAGAATCTCAGGTGCCTACAGTGGCAACTGGCACAAAGTAGACTGTGTGCAAACATTTCAACATCATTGAAATTTTGAGACTTGGGGCAACACTAATGCAAAAAACAACAAAAAAACAAAAACATGATTTTACGCTTAGTAAGTTAGGACCTCTATTTTTCCCACTCACTTGCATCTGACAATGAAGAACAATAGAAACTAAAATCTATTTGAGTTGTTCTGCATGTTTGCTAAAGTAATGAAATGAAGGAATTAATTAATCCTGCTCATCCTTTCCTAGATTGTTTCATAGCTAATGGGGTGAAAAAAGCTCCTGTGTTGGAATGAGAAGCAGCATTCTGCTTAATTTATTCCTCCCACAAGCCTTGAGGATGTTGATGGATGCTGGTTCTCCACATCTACCAGGCAGGCTAGCAAACTGGAGCTAGAGGTCAAACAAGACAATGTCTCTCCATTGTGTAAAGGAAGGAAGACATAAAAATGCAAAAAAAAATTTTAAATCAACTTTAGTCCATACAGCAGGGAGTTCAGTAAAGGACTCCCTAAAAGTGTGACATTTGAGTAAATGTGTAATGAGTAGGAGCAAAATTAAAGTCTGGAATAAGAATACTCTAGGCAGGAAGTGCTGGATGTGCAAAGACTCTGAGGCAGGATTACAATCGAAGCAGAGAAATAAGAAGACTGCTTCACTGCAACAGGGAGAGACTATAGAGGGGGCAGGTAGGACACAGGCTCCAAGTGGCAGGCAAGGCTTTCTTCTTCTACTTGATTATGACTTAGAGCAATAAAAATAATGACCAAAAGTGTAATGAGCTTAGAATGTGTTCATGACTGCTTCAACCATCTTATTGAGTCCCCTAACAACCCAATAAGATAAGATGTTTGGGCCTTCCTGTGGCTTAGGGCTTAAGTCTCAGCACTATCACCACTACCACCTGAGTTTGATCCCCAGCCAGGTAGCTGACCCACACTGTGCAGCAAACCTCTCCTGTCTCGCCCACTGCTCCCCTTAGCAGTATATTTCTGTAAATATGCCTGTTCTGCTCCTCACTCTGTCTCTGGTGAATCTTCTCACCCTCTCATCCCCCGCACCTGTGGCCTACACTCCAGTTCCTCTACACACACACACACACACACAAAGAAAATGTTTTTTTTTTAAAAAAGATGCCTTTGATACTTGCATAATCACCAAATAATCAGATAATATCAGCCCCCAACTACCCTCTGGTCATACTGTAGAGATCTCTTGGTATCAAACAGCACTATGCTCACTTTAATAAGTGATGAAATAGTTCAGAGATGGGGTAATCAGCTAAAAATTATACAAATGGCCATTTTATCCCAATATATATATTGAAACTGGCAAGTAACCTACCTCTGATAAACGATGCTTATAAGACTAGGGAAATTATTTATGTAAGTGGAAAAATAAATAATTTGGAGATTTACCATTCATACCGTGGGAAAAAGAACACTGCCCCAGGAGTGTAAAATCTTATTTCTGGTGTTAGCACTAACTATGAGACTCTGAGTAAATCACTTTTCCACTCTCAATGTCAGAAAACCTCTGGCTCTTGGGTAATAAGCGTGTATACCTCTAGAATAGTTATTTTCAACAGAGGGCAACTTTGCTACCCAAGAGACAACTGGAACTTTCTAGAGACATTTTTTGATTGCCACAACTTGTTAGTGAAGTAGGGAGGGTGCTACTAGTTCGTGGGGATCCCTAGAGGGCAGTGCCTTCTGCAAAAAAATAATTAGTACTGAAGCTGAAAAACCCTGTTCTGGAGACTAGAAAGGTAACAGACATTGTAAGAAATGTCAGGTATGGCATTAAGGGGTGGTAGAGAGTATAGAAAATTGCAGAATATGTATGCTTTGTAAAGACACTTCATATAAAAATATTTTTAAACTTATATGGACTAAAGAGAACACACATGCAGAACAATTCCAACCTGCGGTGACCTCGTAGCTGCACTGGCTATCTAAATGTTCTTTTTATGGATGAAAATAAAAGTGTTTAGATATGCAGGAGTGTGTACACGTTCATTTATATGCACTGGCAAAAAGACTTGTTTTTAAGTGTTTTCCAAAGGGAGCCCCTTTACCCTTCTTAGAATTGAGGGTGTTCCTTCACATCTTTGTCTGCCCAATACTGTTCCTCTCCTTCAATATACCAACTTCCTTACTCGGTTCTGGCTTTAGCAAATGCGTGGCTCAGCAGCTCCCCTCAACCCATAAGAGGAACTTCTGGTTTACCTTTGGACCCCTCCATGTTACTGAAAGGCCCTGGGAAGGAGCCCCCAGCTCACATTACTTCTTTAACCTTTAGAGACAGATAGGCTGGAAAAGGCAAGTTGGCCCCACATTTACGATGTGCCCACAGAGTTATTTATAGTTTGTTTATCCACTCAATGTGGAGCAGTTGTGGCCTATGACTTTGAGCTCCAGGGTGCATTAACAGATTTGGGGAGAAACTGTCAGTGTCAAAATATATAATTGCACTGGGCTTGTCAGTCTTCCCCTGCAAAGCAAATAGTTTCAATCCCCAGACACTCAGGCACAGAGGGATTTCTAGACAGACACTTGTGACTCCGCTGTCCAAATGTGGCATCATGATGTCTGACGCAGGAAAACTAAAAGTGATGGAGGAATCACAGTGATGCCTCCTAGTCCCTAGGGGCATCTGTGCACAGAGCTGGGGGTTAAGAATGGAGCCAAGGAAGTACAGTGCTGCAAAGATGTGAGAGTGCACAAGTGAGAGCTTCTTACTGAGCTTTGTCCCTCCAACCCCAGAGACAGCTTACAGGTCCTCACTACACAACACACTCCAGACGCAGCTTACAACACAGTTCTTCACTTCCTCAAGGACAGCAGGGGACCTTCTCTTTAGAGTTTTCTGTAGATTCTTTATATGAGACATAATCATGGGAGTGACATTCCAATCAAGGCAGAAGCATTCCATCTCCTTCACCTTATTCCATTCATCAGAAGCAAGTCATGAGCCTGTCCACACTCAAGGGGATTATACCAGGGTGGGATCACTGGGGCTCACCATAGAGTTAGCCTTCTATCCTCCACTGCACAACTTCAGAGAGCTGTGGTTTCAATTATTTGATTCAGATAGCTAGAACAATCTCTCATTCTAAATATCTGGAAAGTTTTTCTATCCTATTAAAATCTGTTTAATGAAACAGCAGTGTTCCCACTTACTAAGAGTTAGAATTTCTTGCAATTCCAACTTCAAGGTGCTAATTTATGCTATGTTTACGTAGGTGGGTATAGATAGCAACAGCTGCATGTCTGATCCATTCAGAAGACTACCTGTGAGAGTGGAAGTGCCTTACTCACCTTACTCCTAGTAAGGTGAGCTCCTGGACCTACACAGCACTTTCAGGACATGACCATGACCAGTTCCATAATTCCTGCTCTGTGTTCTTCCTAGCCCATTCCTCTACCTCCCAGAGGTAACCATTCTCTTGAATTCAGTTAATATATATTTTTTAAAAAGTTGTCTACTTTAGCTAAATTCTGAATTTTATAAAAATGGCAAAACATACCATGAAACTTTCTGTAGCTGTTTTTTTTCCACTCAACATTATGTTTCTGAGACAGATTTTTGTTGCTTCATGTACCTATAGATCAATCATTCCCATTCAAATGATTCCATTGTGCAAAGTTGGCAAAAATAAGCATTCTTTTTTTAACAATACACATTTAAGTGACTTCATTTATAACTGTTATGTATGATGCCACGTATAATGATGTTATTCTTATGTGTATCCAAGTACAGATATGCTAGGATTTCTTCTGTAATTCACACCTAAAAGAAAAATTGCTGGATCTTAGGGAATGAAAACATTGAACTTTATAAGGAATCACAAATTGCTTTCCAAAGTAGTTATATTAATTGTGATCAATGCACAAGTTTCCTTTAAGTAAAATACTCAGTGTTGCAAGAGGATATTGTCAATGAGAACTTTTTAAAGGTATTTAATTTAACTTAGTTTGAATTTTCTTGGGTATTAATAATCATTTAGGTATTAACTTAGCATTTTATGTGTTATTTGCCATTTGTTTAGATTTTCTTCCATAACATGATGGTTAAATCATTTGCCTAGATTTTTTTATTGCTGGAATTTTTTTTTTTTTGCTGATCTGCAAAAATTCTTCATATATTCAGTGACTAAATCTTTGTTAATCCTCTGTCAATAAAATACCTTCTCATAATATATATGTTTTCTCTTTGTTTTAATATATTTTAATAAAGACAAATTTTTAATCTTTATCATAGTCAAAGGTATCAATCATTTCTTAATGATTAGCCTATTTAAGAAATATGTCCTATTTAAGAAATACTTCCCTATTCAAAGGTAGGAGAAATAAAGAGATTTAACATTATATTTTCAGGTTTTAAAGCAAAAGAAGATCTAAATGAATAGAATACCTGAAATCATAGTTACAGTTCTTTTCATCTTAGTGATTTATGCATTCACAATTCCCATGAAAAAGTTCTGAGTATTTAGAAACAAGACAAGTTTATTCTAAAATATGGAAAAATAAAGCACTAAATAGCCAAAACACTCCCAAACTAAAAGCACACAATAATTGAACACACCTTACCATATATCTATATGTATATTTTTATACTGATATAATGATATACAACTATATCTACATACATATGTAAGTATTTAAAATTCATTTATATACGTCTATGTATATTATACAATTTCTATAAAATTCTATGCATTTTATAAGTATATGTCACATATATGAATTACATCTCTGTTTAAGAATATACTTGCAAAATTATATAAGGATATTTATATAACATATAATTATATATACACACTTACATAAGTATATATAAGATATATACATGCATAAATATATATTTGAATCTATAAAATATGTGTTGGATTTCATCAAATGCTTTTATGGTATCCATTGAGATGATTATATATATTTTTTCTATGTTCATTTCATATGGTAATTTACATTTATAAATTTGTAGCATTCCACCACAGTTGTTTTGTGGAATAAATTTAATTTTATTATGATGTATTATAATTTTATATACTATTCAGTTTATTTTGTTTAAACAATTTTACATCTATGTTTATGGGTAAGAGTGACCTGTAATTTTCCTTTTCCTCTCTGTTCTTTTTTGGGTATTGGAACAAGATTACATTGGCCCCATGAAGTGAATTGAGGGGAATTTTCTGCCTTTCAATCTTTAAAAAAGCTTTCATATTATTGGAATGATGAATTTTTTTAAGGTTTGTATACTAGGACTAACATTAAGTCAGTGCTCATCAGCCTGCCTATACCTACTATTTATGACTGACATTGACCATGATTGTTAAGGACACACTATACTCCTTCTTAATGATTTAAAATTATGCCCTGAAAAACCAGCCTGTAACATAATTTGGGCTTATTGTTTTCATTACAGTTTTACTGTAAACTATAGATAGAATTTTATTAATTTTTATGACTTTTTTATAAATTTTTTTATAGAATTTTATTAATTTTCATAAAATTTCTCAATCCTCAGGCTATTTCTTATTGAGTGATATTTTGAATTTGTCATGTCATGTAAATTTTCAAATTCATTACCACAAACTTCACCATGCTATTTTCCTACTTTTTTTATAGCACTGTTATATCTATAGTTATATTCTTTTTATATTTCCAATACTCCTATTTGTGTCATATCTTTCTCAATGTTGGCAAAAGTTGTTTTTCTGAAAAATCAATAAAAGAGAAGTTTTGCTTTGTGTATTTTCATTCTGTCTTTATAGCTCTTACTACTGCTACACTTCATTGTTTTCCTGAGATGCATTCTAGGTCATTTGTTCATATATATTTTGCAGTTCAATAATAATCTCTTAGTTTGTGTCTAATATGTCGCTTTCCCACACAATGAGCATTTAATTTTTGAAATCTTAGTTTTCATGTTTGTGTTTCATCTGTATCTTTTTCAAATCTGTCTGGTCATCTTTACAGTCTCTTTTTGCTTGTTTATTTTGAGAGGTCCGATAAAATAAACTGGGTCTTTTCATGAGCTATGAAGGGTATAATTTGGCTCTGAAATGGGACCTATTTATAAAATCTCATCTTCTTTCAAGTACATTAGATGCTTTCTGATTAATTTCCACAACCCCACAGTTTTCACATATTCCAAACATAGCACTAATAATAATCCCTTAATAAAAATAAAATTCCAGAGCTCATCCAATCTATCTTCTGTCTTTATACAAACTAGGTCTATTGCCAATAGTTAGCAGGCAAATGAAATATTCTACTGATGTCATTTATCTACTGAATTATTCTTTAATTTACCTAAAATTGTTCTTGGGCAAATCTTAAACCCAAGGACAGATTGATGGCCTACTGCCCTCACTCCAACCTATGCCTAATAGTTCACATCACTGCCCCATGCTACAGCTCAGATATTACCCAGAAGACCCAGGGATTTTCCTACTATTTTCAGCCACAGTCAGTGACAGGGGTCAATTGAAAATGTTTTTCCCAAAATACCACCAAGTTAACTATGTTACTAAGTTGAAACTCACAAGCAGGACTTACAAAGCACCATCAAAATAAGGGACTGTGACTGTGTTGCTGGTATGGGAATGGGAAAGCAATTCTTTTCTCCCCAATCTACATTTCCCCTCAGTTCTTAAGAATGTACTCTACTAGTCCAAAACAATCCATTGATTCAATGCAATCTCTATCAGCATTTCATTTCATTTGAATTCTTCAAAGAAATAGAGCAAAATTACTGATATTTACATGGAACCACCAAATACCCTGAAAACCAAAGCCATTTTTACAAAAATGAAGAGAAATGGAGGTACCCATTCCCAGAATTGAAACTATGGTGTAGTGTGGTATTTATTAGAATAAAATTAGACACACAGACTAATGGAATAGAATTGAAGACCAAAAATAAACTCACATTTATATGGATAATTAATCTACTACAAAGGGGACAAGAACATACAATGAAGAAAGGAAAATCTCTTCAACAAATGGTGCTGGGAAAATTGGACAGGCACATGCAGAAAAATGAAATTCTTATACCATATACAACTCAAAATGGATTAAAGATTTGGATGTAAGACCAGAAACCATGTAATACATTGATGAAAACACAGGCAAAACACTCCACAGTATTGGCTTCAGGGATGTCTTTGAGGACTCAACTCCCAACAGTTAGGAAAACAAAAGAAAAAAAATGAATGGGATTAAATCAAACTGAAAGCTTCTATAGAGCAAAAGAAGTTTTATAGCACTATCACAAAAAGATAAGCTTTCCTCAACCTACTAAAGATCAAACTTCCATATGATCCAGCAATTCCACTCCTAGGTATTTACCCTAAAGACACAGAAACATTAATTCAAAAGGGCAGCTGCACCCCTATGTTTATAGCAGCACTGTTTACAACAGCTAAGCTATGGAAACAACCCCAATGCCCAAAAGTAGATGACTGGATCAAGAAGATGTGGTACATATACACAATGGAATATTACTTAGCAATCAAAAAAGATAAACTCATGCCATTTGCAGCAACATGGATGGAATTGGAAGGGATCATGATAAGTGAAATAAGCCAGAAAGAAAAAGAAAAATACCGGATGGTCTCACTCATAGAAGGAATTTAGAAAACTGAAATATGGTACCAGGAAAAAGGCTAATTATAATAAAGTAAAAATCAAAATCAACAAGCAGCTATAAATGAGAGACACACTATGGGGGGGAAGGAGAGGAGGGATTGGGGTCAAAATAAGGGGGGGTGGGAACTATATGGGGACTATGCCCAAGATGAAAATGCATGCATTGTGCAAAAAAAAAAGAAAAATATAAAATAAATTAAATAAATAAATCTTTTAAAAAATTTTTTGATTTACAATCAAAAAAAAAAAAAAAAAGAATCCTTACTGAATAGGAAAAAATTTTTGCACCTCATAGCAGGAATCTAGAAAACTTAAATAAGGGACCAGGAAAATGAATAACTATAAGAAAGTGAAAATCAAAATCAACGAAAAACTATGAACCAGAGACACTCTATGGGGAGTGGGGGGCGGGGAGGGGAGGGATTGGGGTCAAAATAAGGGGATTGCAATTGTATGGGGAATATAAAAATAAAATTTATTTAAAAAAATAATAAAATAAAGTAGAGCTGGTAATGGTTGGTAAAAAATAAAATTAAAAAATTTAAAAAAAAAATTTTCACCTCATACATCTGATGAAAGATTAATATCAAGTATTAATAGAGCTAAAGAGACTGAAGAGAGCTAAATAGACATTTCTCCAAAGAAGACAGATGGTCAACCGGAATGAGAAAAAATGTCCACATCACTTATCATAAGGGAAATGCAAATCAAAACCACAATGAGATACCATCTCACTCCAGTGAGAATGATCTATATCAAGAAAACTAGAAACAGCAAATGTTAGCAATGATGTAGAGAAAAAGGAATGCTTGTGCATTGTTAATGGAATGCAGACTGGTCCAGCCTCTATAGAGTTACCTCAAAATATTAAAAGTAGATATACCATATGGCCCCAGCAATTCCACTCCTAAGTATCTACACAAAGAATACAAAAACACTAATGTGAAGAAATATATACATTATGTAGACTACATCACTATTTGCAATAGTCAAGTTATGGAAACAACCTAAATACTCATTGACAGAACAGTGGATCAAGAAAATGTGGTATATATATACACAATGGAATCCTATTGACATATGAAGTGAAAAATAAACTCTTGCCATTTGCAACAACATAGATGAAGCTGGAGATGAATATGCTAATTGAAATAAGTCAGGATGAGAGAGACAAATACTTAATGTTTTCACTGATTTGTGAATACAGAGGGGAAAAATAGTGGACTGACAAAACAAAATTGAATCAAATCTTATAAATAAGACTGTAGAATTAAGGCTGCTGAAGAGGCAGAAGAGAAAGGGATGGACACAAAGTGGGGGGGCAGGGGGTGTCTAGGGGTGTAGGGTAAAGGGCTAGGGATGCTTTGATGGTGGGGATTGTGTGGTAACATATATCCTAGGAGGTGTGAATTGATTCCCCTAAATCATATACAGTATTGTAAACCATTGCTACCTCAATAAAGAAAAGTAAATAATTTAAAAATAAATAGAAAAAGTAAGTACTGTTTTGAAGTCACTCTGAGCTGACTATACCCAGGGTTTCACACATAACTTGTCTCAATATGTTGGATCTAGAAGAAATCACCAGTCCAGACAATGACATCAAAGATCACTGAGTGTCCCCTGATTAATCCATACCTTTCACCCAAAGACCCATCACCATATTTAGCTTTCCTTCTAACCCCATACAGCATCTGCTCAAGAAATAGAAACTATTACAGTGTATTTAGGGTTCTCTAGGTACAAAAGCAATTTCCTCATGGTATTTCATTTAATGCTTATAACATACCTATGAAGTAGATATTTAACATTTCCAACTTACAACTGTGTCACTTCAGTCCTTTTTAAAAGGTTCGATTCCTTGCACAGTCATATTACTAGAAAGTTGCAGAGTCAAGCTAAAGACAACTGTTTCCTTGTTTTATATCATTTATATTTACAACAATTCTAGATGGTAGGTATTATTCCCATTTTACAGTGAGGAAACCAGAGCACAGAGGTCAGGGAACTTACACAATGTGAATGAACGTATGTGGCAGAGCACAGAATGATACCAGGGCGGTCTGAGGGGCCAGATGTGCTTTCCACCTCATGCTGTGCTGCTGAAAGTCTCCACCCACCAACAGAACTAGAGAGACACATCTCACTTTCTTTTTCATCCTATATCATCATCCAATGTTAATAAGTTTCAGCTGCTTCTCAGTTCCCCTCCACCCTCACCCTGTCTGAAGCTGTATTTATATTAATGGAATAAAGTCAGTAAGGAGGGAAAATAAATAATGATTTAGCCTGGAAATAAAGTGGAAAAGAGAAATTTGTTAGTATTGAAATGCAGGAGAAATTTCTTTGGATGTGTAGTTATAACTCATTTTGTCTTCCTCTGTATTGAAGAGAAAAGCATCTAGTCTCTATTAAGCAGAGTATGGTTTCTCAAACCAGCACTATTGACGTTCTGGACCAGATAATTCTCTGTTGTCTAGAGATAGCGTGTGCATTGCAATATGGAGAACAGCAGCTCTGGCTTCAACATACTAGATGCCAAAAGCATTCTACCCATCCTCGTGGCAATCAGATATATCTCCAGATATTGCCAAATGTCCCTTGAGAAACAAATTCATCTCTACTTGAGAATTACTAATCCAGGGAATCTCAGAAAGCAAATATGAAATAAATCCTCTGCCTCCAAAATTAGACACTTCCTGCCCTGAAGTGGTGAGCCCGTGAGACCCCAGGGAGACATCATGAGTTGCAGTGAGACCATCCTGAATTAGAGTTGATTCAGGGCCCAGTGTGACTTTCTCATAGTTAGAAAAGGAAGATGAGGGAACTGAGGGAACAGCCAAAGACCATTCATATGTTCTGAAGATTCAACTACAGAAAACTTAGAATAAGTATATGGTAACAAATCATTAGTGATGCTGGGGCAGGTAGGGGGAGATAATGCTCGCTCTAATTTGTTGGAATATCATACACTTATTTAATATAATTTAATCAAAAAGGTATAACCTATCACTTCCATTTTTCATATTAGGAAAGGAATGCCAAGAAGACTGAAAGATTTGCCAAGAGGAGAATGAGAGTGAATTGGAACAGAGGGCAGAGCTGAGTGACAAATGTCTCTGCTTCTCCAGTACACCTTAGAGATACAGGAAGAATCTCCCAGAGATACCAGGGAACTATTCATATGAAACTATCTTTGCATTCATTCATACATTTAGCAAGATATTTCATATCCATTGAGGATTCAAAGATAAATATAACCTAAACCCAGTTTTACAGAGTTCAGATTAGTGAGAGAAAAAGTTAGATTAACAAATCAAAACTAACAGGAGAGAGAGAAAGAGAGAATTTTAAGGAACTGCTGACACAACTGTTCACGATTGTGGGGTTTGGAAAAAAACAAAATTCACACAAAGGGTGTTTGCTAATCTGAAAGATCATGGAATAGTTGATATTGACATTTTGAAAATGAATTCCTCAAGAGAGGTCATCTGACAGGGAAACCCAAGCAGGGTTTCCATCCTTCACTGTTGAGGAAGAGGTAGAAATGCGGCTTCTGTGGGAAACCTCAATCTTTGCTCTTCAGCTGATGAGATGAGACCTGCCCACACTATGGAGGGTAATCTGCTTTACCAAGTCTACTGGTGGAAATGCTAATCACATCCACATACCTTTTTACTATCTAACCTGGTATTTTACTAAACAATTAGGCACCACAGTACTAAACTGACACATAAAATTAACCATCAACCATTGTGGGAATAAATTAATCTCTCCCAGGAGGGATTATAATTACCCATCTGGGAACTTACTGAAGTTTGGAAATGAGGATATTAGCAGCAGGTATCTACAGGCTTCAGATTCCCTGAGGAAGCTGTGGCCTGAGGATGGAGAAGGAAACACACTACCCCAATGGCTGCAGTTGAGTATTTTCATGTACTCTTAGAGTCATAAATTCAGATGTGCCTGAGCCTGACACAGGTCCCTAAAAGAGAAAGAGGAATTCTTAAGGTTTGAGTGATTCAATGCCCATTTTATTTTTTAAAAGATTTATTTATTTATTTATACAAGCACTGGGTACAGTCAGAAGCATGGGAGGGTGAAAGAATTCACCAGAGCCAGAGCGGGAAGCAGAACAGGAGACTGACAAAGTACACTGCTGAGGGGAGCAGCGGGCGCGGCAGGAGAGGACTGCGTGCCTTGTGAGACCCTCGCTGGTGCAGCCAGGGATCGAACTGGTGCTGCAGAGGCTGCGGGCAGATTCGCAGCCCAGTGCTCAACCACTGCGCCACAGGGGAGGCCCTCAATGCCCATTTTAAATATACAAAAGAACTTCCCTTTTAATGAAGCTTAATGTGATAATTTTCCAAAAATGACAAATTAAGTAGTGCTTTTTTCTTTTTTAGTTTGAGCAAACATTTATGCGTTTATAGTTATCTACTGAAATGTCTTCACTTGAGACGTGTGTGTGCACATGTGTTTATTAATTCCTGTTTCTTAACAAAATTATGAAGCCATGGAATTCAGCTCTGGCTCACAGTGTGTTCCTGAGCATGTGGGGGTACACACAAGCAACAAGGTCTCATTTATTGGTACAATGGGAGCTTTTCTTTACAGAAATGTAATTTGTTGATTACATCAGGACTTTTTCCATTTTTAAACAGTGACACTGTCTAGGAGAGCAGCATTCATGCAGAACTCCATAAGATTATCTCTCCGGGGCCTCCCCAGTGGCGCAGCAGTTGAGCACTGGCTGCGAAGCTGCCCACAGCCTCTGCAGCACCAGTTCCATCCCCAGCCAGCCAGCGAGGGTCCCACATGGCACGCAGACCTCTCCCGCCGTGCCTGCTGCTCCCCTCAGCAGTGTATTTTGTCAGTCTGCCTGTTCTGCTCCCCACTCTGGCTCTGGTGAATTCTCTCACCGCACCCCCCTCGCACTTTTGACTGTACCCAGTGATTGTATAAATTTTTTAAAAAAGATTATTTCTCCAAAGTTTACTCTCCTTTTTAAAATCTCTTCATTGAAAAAAAAATGCATTTATAAGGAATACATCAGATTCCTAACCAGCAATCTTTAATTTAGTCACCCATAAGTTTTTGTAGAATACAAATGCTTTCAAAGGGAATGCATACAAAGAAATCCATGAAAAATCTAAGATGGATCAGTCATAGGAAAAAAAGAAGTGTTTTCCCCCGTACTTCATCCTGATGGAAAAGAGAAGTTCTCACAAATTCATGAGAAATAGCAGGCACATCATCCAAAATAACTTTGATTTCAGAAACAAGAACTTCACTCTGGTTCTGTAAAATGATGGGGGTAAGGGGCTGGAGAGAACATGATAAATTATTCAGGTTTAAGAGACAGTGATAAAAATGTAAATGCAACCCTGCCACTGAATCTTTACACCAGCTGAATAAATTCAGACTAGAAGCTGAATCAGCATCTTGCCTCTGATTAAAACCAATTGAAAGCACAAAGACAGGAAGAAAAAAAAGAAACTTAGAAGTTTTTTTGAAAGGACAGTAAGTTGATCGAGCAAAACTGCAGCATTGGGATGAAACAGCTTTCCTGAGATTCCCCACCAGCCAATTAGCTTTCTCTGAATGAAAGCACTTGTAATCAAAGAATCAGCTCAAAAGTGATTATTACTTTATTAATTGTGGTCATATCTTTCATTCTGAGCACTTAATCTCTCCCAAGAGCAGTATATTTGCCTTATTTCATCTTCAATCAGTACATCCCTTTCTGTGTGTGTTCTCTGCACAGATCAATTGATCAATAGCTCTACCGGCCAAGCTGAGGGCCTATAGAGCAAACTGTAAGGGCCACCCCTCCCACACACACACACATTTCAATGAAATTCAAACAATTCATTGTTTCTGCTTTGAAAGGGATCAAGCAATATTGGCATATATATGCGGGAAGGTATTTTTTTCTGATACAGCTCGGTGATGGTGATAGAAAGCATGGGTTTAGAATCTCAAGACAGGCCCGTCACTCCACAGAAGTCAGTTGTTCAACCTCCTCAGCCTTTCTCATCTCTGAACCAGGGATAATTACAGGGCTTGCTATGAGGATTAAATGAATTGAAACATGTGAAGGACTTAGGACATGTCTGGCATGTAGCAAATGCTCAATAAATGTTAGTTCTTATGAATACCATGCTGATGTAAAATATATGTCACCCACTTAGGGTAGGACAAGTAACTCGAGTGCTTAAAAGAAACATTTCCAGGCAGTCTATTGCACCACTAATATGCATCTGCTTAACAGCAGTGACCTTATCTGTCCATTT
Organism: Talpa occidentalis; assembly: GCF_014898055.3. NCBI lineage: Eukaryota > Metazoa > Chordata > Mammalia > Eulipotyphla > Talpidae > Talpa > Talpa occidentalis. The sequence goes on from NW_023603184.1 coordinate 136,110,637, forward strand.
ATATGCAGAGATGGAATTTCACGGATAATGGCTGATGCCCATGCTGCTTTTCAACCTGGTTATAAGCCCTTTCAATCTGGCTACAAGCCCAATTGAATGTCATGGTATGGTGAAAATAGTAGAATTCTCTCAGTGCCAGGTGATTATGGACCCACTGGGTTCAATAAGCTCATTCACACATATCCTCCAGGAGCAACCCCAGTACCAAGAGGTAGGCCAAACATTAGAGCACAAAAGAACCAGAAAAACACCACATTCTAGATATTTATGGTTATTTAGGAGGAAAAAAAAAAAAAGGTTTATCCTGAGCTACTGAAGATTAAGCTCTGAAGGGAATTACATAATTACAGACCATTCTACAATAAGGCAACCTATCATAATGTTCAATTTGTGGGTTTAGAACTTTCTGCAAGAGAATAAGAGGTGAGGAAGCTGGATTAGGGAGTAGCAGATTGTCTCCCCATCCTCCCACCATCTGGTGAAATTTCCTAGGCCCTAGCTCCCTACAATCCTTCTTTTCTGAGGAAACATTTAACCAGACAATGACAGGAAAAAGGAAAAACAAGTCTCTTGCAATGGCAAACTGACACAATGCAGGGGTGTTAAGTATTTGTTATCCATATCTTTTTTGCCTGTAGTTCAGGGTCAATATTCTCCAGGATAACGAGGGACACTGACGGAACCACGGGGCTGGAGCTGCCCCTTGTTCTTCCAGTGGCACCAATTCCAAAACCACCCTGAGGCTACCCTGCAGACCAGCAACATGCTAACTTTCATTCCTCTCCTCCATGTCCTGCCCTTCTCCCTGGCTGCCCACAGGGCCAGCAGAAGCAAGTCAGTGTTCCTTAAACTATGTTGACACTCCTGTCTCTGTTACCGCTAGCTAGGATTTTGCTCCTGGCCCTCCCTCCAAGGTCATGGCAAAGAGCACATGACCTTGGACCTGACTTGGGGAGGATCAGATCAGATGTAGTCCTGGGCATGTTAGCCGCCCCCCACCCTTTAAATCCAATTTATTGGCAAGTCTGTGACATAAGAGATTCAGGGAAGTTCATGTAATCACCTCCTCCTGCCCTTCCCAGTAGCTCCCTCTGCCCCTCCTCAATCTGTTCTTTTTGAAAAAGTATTTCTGCTTTGGAAGGACAACCTGCCCAGGATGCTTCACAGGCCAAATGAGTGATGGGCCGCACTGACTTTCTTTGTGTGCAATGCTGCTCTGGGTGAGCTCACCTTTGAATACATTGGCTCATAAATTGCACTGACAAATTTTTCTGGTACTGTCGATGTATTTACTAGGTACTAGATAAGAATTTTAAAACATAAACTCTATAGTTATTACCCTCATGTTGAAAAGAATTTATTATTTCTATAGGATGGGTAGGAAGTGGAGACACGAATCTCAGTTATTCTAATAGAAAAAAGAAACCTGGGTAGATAACTCTGGACAAGTTTGGGAAAGTTCTAGGCAAAGGGAACAGAAGCACTGATGTAGGAAAAGCCAGGGGTAGTTGCAGGCCAGTGAGCAGTTCAATCTAGCAGGAGTGTGGAGGTCACAGGTCATCCAAAAGCACTCTCTTGGGTGAAGCAGAGAATTTCAGAGAACAATTGCCAACTGTCTTTCCCTCAGGGCTTCAAAACTTGCCCTCTCTTACATTCCACACTCAATTTGGGGCCCACTTCACTTTAGTTTATTGAAACTCAAAACGCACACTAAAGCCCTTAAGAGTGGTCTTAGACACTGAGCACATGTGGTTTCTAAAACTCAGAGAATTGTTTCTCAAAGTCAGAGAATTGTTGCTCAGCAGAGGAAATGCAGGAGCTATTTGCTCTGGCTGTCAGCTCCTGGAAAGTTACATACCAAGTCCCTGGGCAGATGAGAGTCTCACAGGCTATATATTTGTTCCAATGTCCTTAATATGAAAAATTGGAAAACCAGATAATTGCTAGAACCATCAGTCATTAGGTCAGGCTCCTCTGGGAACCAAGGAGCACTGGACCCTTTAAACAGAGGCTAAGTGATCCTTTGAATTCTATGAAAGGGACCCTGTACTAAGTGGAAGATCGGATTGTCTCATGTTTCTGAACCCAAATCATGTGGTGACCTAGAAAACTATTTAAATTCCATAATGTACTTAACAGGAAAGAGAGAGGAGAGAGGTAGGAAAGGAAAAAGGTGAGGGATCAAGGAAGACTGCAAGAAAGACTGTCCTCATAACATATGGGCCAGTATTTGAAAAATACTGAACCAGAATAACTCCAAGTTCTAGTATTATGACTATCTTACATGAACTCTCAGTTTCATTACAAAAGGACAAGCACTGTCATTTTGGTCATTAATTTTATCCGAGATTGGATGTGACAACCCATCTGCTAGGAGGAGGGGGTCAGCTTTAGGATAAGCCAATGACCCCAAAACGGAGACATGTGGTGCTCAGTATTGCTAGATGGTGCCTAGCAAATATAGCTGGTGTTTCTGCTGCCCAGAACCCTGACTTAGAGCATGAACTTGGAACTATCTTCAATGAAAGAGAGATCTGAAAAGATTCTAGCTCATCACCACCAGCTAGCTATGTGAGTTTTCTCTTTGTAATGAAAACCAAACCAGTCAGATTAAAACTGCCAGTCTGTCAAGTGACATAATTTATGTGACAGTACCTTGAAGTAAATAAAAATCACTGTGCCCCAGTAAGGTATCATTATGCAAATCGAAGTATAATGTGAGGTTCCTGATACCAGTGGTTTGGATGCCTTCCAGCGTCTCTGTCATCTTTAAACACACACTCTCTTGAATGTGGATATATTAGAAGAGTTGTGCACTGAGAATAGAAGATCTTCCAGACCCTCTAATATTCAGCCAACTACAGTGTGGTCAGTGAAATTAGAAATAGATGGGAGGGTAAAAGTAAAAGATTTGAATTATATTTTACAGAATTTGGAGCTATTCTGGGACTTTCATTGGAAGGAGAGAGGTGGCTAAGCTGTAAGTTCTGTGATTGATCATTTATTGGTTTTTCTCTGAAAGTTTAACATCTGTAGCACACAGAAGGTCCTCAGACAATGTTTGACTTACAGGTACTTGGTTGTATCATTTAATATGGGCAAGGTTGTGCTATTATAACAATCCTGCTCCCCACCCAAATAGCAGTGGCCTAACACAACAGACATGTTTTTCACCCATACTACACATTCAGTGGCCTGGCGATAGGTTGTGTCCTGTGTCATCTTCCCCACAGGATCCAGTCCAATGAAGCAACCATGATCTGAAGCATCACTGGCCACTATGACAGAAGGAAGGACAGCTAAATGCTTTAATGTGCAAGAGACACTTATCACTTGTGCTTACGACTCATTAGCCAACTTTGTCTCATGGTCCCACCCAATCAGAAAGGAATTAAGAAATGCAATCCTACCATGCACACAGAAGGCAGGGACCCAGTGGATGGCTCTAATCATGATGAATAAAATTGAGCCAGTCTATTTGAGTTAAAATTGTGCCCAAGGGGCCTCCCAGGTGGCGCAAGGGGTTAAGTACAACACTATGAAGCTATCCACAGTCTCTGCAGCACAAGTTCGATCCCCAGCCTGCCAGGAAGTAACCCACATGGTGCAGAAGACCTCTCTTGTCTCACCCACTGCTTCCCTCAGCAGTGTATTTCATCAGTCTGCCTGTTCTGTTCCCTGCTCTGTCTCTGGTGAATCCTCTCACCCCCCGCAGCTCTGATCTGTACCCCAGTTCTTGTATGCATAAATAAATAAATATTTTTAAAAAATGTGCCCATGCCATGAAGCCATGGCACTGATATGTCTGCATTAACTTCTCCTAAAGCCAATTACCAACACTGTAAAATAATAGGCAGGGGGGAGGGTTTTTTAGGACAGGGGTGTACCTGAGTTAGTGTCATTGTTGATGTCATCATTGCATTTTACTCCAAACAAAAGCTCAGAGAGAAATGACTTTTACAGAGCATCATTTACCTCCCACTTAGGATGAAACATTTAACAATTTCTGTAAATGTGGGTTTTGGCATCAGCTGGATGACTACAGTCACAGCAGCCCAAAGGATGATGAATGCAATTCTTCCAAGCACAATGTGCCTGATGGGCAAGTGAAGATAGTGATTTAAACTGCTCCAGGGCAAAGGGAAGAAAGCAAACAACATAGTTGTATAAATTTTCCAGAACTCTAGAAGTAGATCAGTGGGTAATATCTGTGCTGATGGTAGTTGTGATAACTCATCTCTCACAGGTTTTGCTCTCTTCAGCTGGTGCAGCACCTTCTCCTGCTGTCCAAGATCCTGGAGTAGTCCAAGAGTCTCCAGGGTGCCTTTCACAAGGAATGAACTTTCAAACTTTCTGGTTACCCTGTTCCAGTGCAGGCAGCGTCTTCCCTCAGGAGGCCACCCTGCTGCCACAGGAAGGTAGCACCACTTCTGAAGTGCCACAATTGCCTGCCCTCCTGAGCATGGCCACCTCACCAGGTGCTCTCCTTCCATCTGTCCTGCTGTGCCACAGAACCCCAGGGGCCCACCACTAATAGCATTTCCTGGGTGTCACTGCTCACTCTCCCTGCATTAAGTTTTGATATGTGTTACTTTAATTTATATAAGGGACAAAATGTGCTTAGACTACTGATGAATATGTATTATAGGGTATTGTTGCTCATGTTGCTAAGTGTCCATCTTTGTGAAGTAATATTCTCTCCAAAGGATCTTGAGACCTACTTCTTGCAAACCAAAGATACATCCCAAAGATTGCTAGACAATCCCAAACACACTTGAATCTCTCCTAAAATTCACATAAATCCTCAATACAATTCTGCTGGCCAGAAATTATTTACTATCCTTATATTTTATAGCTACAGTGAAGAGAGATTCTGTGACTTCCCTATGGTACAGTAAGAAGTGATATAGCCAGGCCTCAGACTCAGGTCTGCCTGGCTTGAAACCATTAATACCATGAGTTAGATGGAGGGTTTTTGTGATTTTAAATCAAGAGTGATTTTGTACCCCCAGGGGATATCTGTCTATCTCTGAGGACATTTTCAATTGTCAGAACTTTGGGGTGGGGGCTAGTGGAGGGCGTAGTTACTGGAATGTAGGGGGTGGGAGCTTCTCACAGCCTCCAATGAGCAGGACAATCTTCTACAACAAAAAGTATCTGGTCCAGAATATTAAATAGCACTGAAGTTAAGAAATCCTGGATTTGAGGAAGACAAATCATATCAAATGGCTAGAAAAGGATACTCAGGTAGATGTCATGAAGGACATACCAAAAAATATTTTTGTGATTAGGAAAAGCAGGATTATGGTAGGCAGAGTATAGTAGGGCAAGCAGTGTGAACAAAGTGGAGGGAAGAAATACAACATGTATTTACAGAAAAGTAAAAGCCCATGTACAGGGAAAAATTGGCAATAAGAATTGGAAAGGTAAGTTGAGGCTCAATTTTGAGAGGCTTGGAATGCTAAAATTTCAGTGTAAAGAGTCTGGGAGGAAACAACATTAAATGATCTCAGAATATACATCTTGGGGCTGCCAACCCAGCTCACCAAGAAACAAGAAATGTGTCTGTACATAAATTATCCTTTTATCCAAATGTTGCATCAATACAATCTCAATATTGCCTCAGACCCTCTTAATCTACCCCATGACTTGAAGAAAGGAAAAGACAAGAGGTCAAATGCTCATGGTCACTGGCAAGTTAGTGACTGGGCTGGAACTGGTGAGTAAGACTCATTAAATTCAGTCTGACTTTGCATATGTAATTGGTGCCTGGGATCCCAAAAGTACAGCCAGCCTTTTCTCCCTTTAATTATCCCTTATTATTCTTCTTAAATTTGTATGAAGAAGATTGTTGGTAAGTTTTCCTTATTATTTTTACCATTCCTACTTGAAGTATCCAACTGTGCAAGATCAAATATTATTGCACGAAAACCAAATAGTATTTTTCTACCTAAAAAATGTTGAGGAAAGGGGTGGGAATAAATAGACAGGCTAATGCTTGGCCTTTTGGAGGCACTTTCTGAGGATCATGATTGGGCCAGACAGGTATTTCCCATTACCAGCACTGCATGTGGGCTCAACTTGAACAAACAATTGAAATTTGGCTAAAAAGGCAAGTAATACAATCTTAAAAGCAGTCCCAGGGAAGCATCCAGTTGAGGCAGCTTGTGCACAGAATCAGCCTTCAGTGACCCTCAGATCATTTCACAATCTGAGAGCTGGGTTTTGGAATTTCTGTGTTTCTTCCTCTCAAATGGGCAAAGAAATTACATTCCCAAAACCATGCCACTGCAACGTAAAGGTTATTTATTTCCAAACAAAAGAATTAGGAAATGTGAACTTTAAGAGTTTAAGACTAGCATTAACTCATCTACTGGAGACAGATGGTATTTAGTATTTTCAATAAAGAGGCTGCTTAAATGTGAAGACTTAATACATCTGGGGTGAGTCATCAGGGTGAGTTAATTTGCTAAAATCTTAGCTTTCCGCATTTCCTCATTAGAATTTTTTTTTCTCTTTTCAGTCTTTCAACCTGGCAACTGTGACCCTAACAATTTTCCATTTAACACACAGGAAATACTTTGAATTTTCCTTTGTTTGCAGTCTCACCTAGGGTTATTGTAGGGTATTATCCCTAGACTCAGTTTAAAATGATAGTATAACAAAGATTTTAATACGAAAATTTAACAGTACAAAGGTGTCAGGTCAGCTGGATATTTCTACTAAATATTTATATTTATATATATATATAATGTCACTATAGATGCCAAAAATAGTATATATTTATACTATAGTATATATAGTAATACCTCCTTCTACTCCTGCTTATTCCTGCTACGCAGTTATGTGAGTCCTACCTATGCTCTTTATATTGGAGACGTAGGGTTTTATTTGCTTTTTCCCCACTTAATGTGTCCCTTTAGTGTGCTGGATTTCTTATTAATTCCATGAAAGAATAAGCCTCACCTTCAAGAAATGTATTTACTAGAGGTTTCTTAAATGTCTCATCCATATGCATCCCTTTGGTAATTCCTGAGTTGGGTAACTGTGAAGGTCCAGAATATTACCAGACAGAAAATGTCATTATGCACACCAACAGATAACATCCCCCAACAGTGGTATAAAGTATTCCTCTGCTTCCTCATTGGTTACTTATCCATCCAAACAGAGTTCTCTCCCAGAGGATATCCTGCAATCCCTTCTCTTGGGCCTCCCTTCTGCTTCCTTCCCATAAGGATTGCTCCATCTTTTCTTTAACTCTATCCACCCTCTTCCTGGCATTGCCCAGGTTGGAAGGGTGACTGGTCACATCCTTCAGGGGACTCTTATACTGAACCAAACAAACATTATTCTAGGTAATAATTTTTTGAAATTTAGAGGTGATATGAAAGTCCACCTCACTGTGGAACCAACTGTAACTTAGACATGAGAGTCACTCACAAGCAAAATATTGAAGGAGGACAAAAAATATCAGCATGATGGCTAATAAAGCTACTTCAGAAAATATGACCTGGAAACATGGCCACAAATGAGCTTCTCTCTTCAAGACTTCTTAACTGTCAGACTTTGGTACCTGTTCTCAATGGAGTGTGGGGGTCTGCAGAGTAGAGTTCCTTGCCCTCTCATGCTTCACATACAGTAAGCCCCGATGACCAGGAAAGAGAAAGCCTGTCCTCTTAACAACCTCTAGTAATTAGTCATACCTGGCTTCTGACCTGCATGTGCTCTGTAGGGAAAAAAAGGGCAAAGGCTGATGCATGAAAATGAAGACTCAGAAGGGACTGTCATAAGTTTCTAGTCCTAAAATCCAATCACACACTCACTTAAGACAAAAGGGAGAAAGGGGAGCATTCTTGCCTAATTTTCTGAGTGGTATAGTGTAATTATTCTCCTTATTTTAAAACCTGAGGAGTGGAGAGTATCTCTTCTGCCACTCTCAAAACTGTCTTCTCTAATTCGCTGTGATCCCACATGTGGTCTACCAGGATTTGACTGCTTCCTTGGGCTCTCTTTTGTGTTTCTTCTTCATATCAAACTGCCCCTTCCCACCCCTCTGCACTGTGTAGACTCCCTGAATCATGGCAGACTACTTAAGCATTGTCTTTGAGGGCAGTAAAATGGGCAAAAGTTGTATGTTGACTAAATAATATAAGCTTGAAATTCACTGCATATTCTAAATCTCATCTCAGAGGTGATTAGCCAAGATGTCCAATGAAACTCATTAGAAGTTATATAACAGTACAAAGAACAGTAATACAATCCAAGATATGATGTCAGCAGAATAACAATGACTCAAACTTGATTTTGAACTGTTTCCCAGTGAGCAATTAAAATCCAAAATTCAAATCATCCTTTACATTGTCATCCAAGGAAATTAAAGGCCAACATTCTTAAAGACTACAAAAGGTAAAGTAATAATGTCTCTATTTGTGGAAAATAAATTATGCTTTGTCTCTCATCAGAGGATTCTCAGATTCCTTAGCAGTGTTCCTTCTGCACATACAGTTCCTTCAGCACCTCTCAGTGGGATAGGGGTGGTTCTTTAAGGTTTCCAGAGTTGAAATAATTAAAGTCAAATTCTTAAATATTCCAATTTTTTAATATGTAAGAAAAGTTAATAGAAGAGGAAATATCATATATGCAATAACTATGATAATTATATGATATGTAATATAATGATGAACTCATAAGCAAACACTTAGCCCTGGTGCAGGTATGCACATACCCACCTACCTACATATCTACCTATCTACCTTCCTACATACATACATAGATTTGGTAGAACCCAATTTTTCAATCTAGATGCTTGTTACTCATTTCAAAGACCATAATAGGAGTAGGAGAACCAGGTCAAAAGGTATAATTGCCAAAACACATTAATTCAAAAGTCATTTCTAACTATTCACTTGCCTTCCTCTATAAAAAACATTAGACAGCTAACTAGTTGATATTTTTAGTCATCCTCCAGCCTGGATCATCCACATGACACAATTCTGGCCAACATAATATAAATGAAAGCTTGAATAAGTACTAGTTAAAATCTCAAGTAAAAGCTTTTGACCCTAAGCCTTCTTTAAGACTCAACCACAGATCAGATGTGGAATTGAGAGAGACAATAACCACCCTGTGACTAGGAAGGCAAAAACCATGTGCTAAAATTGGAGGACCTAAGACAGAAAAAGATTCTGAATTCCTGATGAATCTCAGACCTATGATACCCTGACTTTAGATTTCTTGCTATATAAGAAATGTCAGTCTTTGTGTCTTTAAAATACATATTATTTCTGGAACTTTGCAGGTAAACACACCTCTAAACAACTGAAGATAAAGAAAGAAAATACCTATGCCAGCTTTGTCAGCATTTAAGTCAGTCTGCAATGGTTGTCCAAAGTCTATAACCCATGATAGTTAGAACTATCCCATCAGTAGGTGATACCTCCATTCTTTGGGGAAACATCCACAAGCATATACTGTTAGTAATTATACTGATGACAACAAAGTCATCATACTGATGACAACAAAGTCATCTGACCTCACTTGATGTGTCCTTGTTTCCCATAGAAATTCTTAATTTCCATTTCTTTTCAAGTTTCAAATTTCTGCCCCACCACCCCATGGTACTGAGCTATGAGAACTGTCCCTTAAATGAATCAGTCTTGACTCTCACAGGGTAATTTTGATGGATTTTTATGCTAATATCTACGACATCTTGCCAAAGACCATTTTTAGGAAGGTGGAAAGTAAGGGGGAGAGAAGATGGGATAAAAACTAATATTCTGCCAAAAGTGTAAGCTGTTATATTGACCATCGACTCTTCTTTGAGCAGTAAATCTTTGACAGTTATCAAAACAGATCCCAAGGGGCTCACAGATAGTAGACTGGACAATACATTCATCTATAATTATAATACACATTTGTATGTGAAAATATGGCATTTTGTGTGGCTCAGAGGATAGAAAGTAACTCCTGCCCTGGGTATCTGGGTAGACATCACCTACTGTATCTATCTTTACTGTCCCAGTTCAGAAAATGTCAAGGAATAAGAGCAAAAAAGGAACATCCTGAGAGAGGAAATAGTGCCGAGTGAAACACAGAGGCAGACAAGAGTGGGCATCACTTGAAAACTTTGATGTGTTCAGCAACACAGGTGCCATGGTGAGTTGGAGGAAATTTGTCAAAAGTTAGTTCAGATAGACTCATGAGTTTTGTATGGCAGATTAACATGCTCTATTCTTCAGGTGATATGAATCCATGAACAGTGGAGAAAAGTGAATGGGGTCAAGTTACAGATGGTTGATCTAATAAAAATGGTTAAGATAGAGGTGGCTGAGCTCATATAAGAAAGGGACAGAGAGGGACCAAAATGAGGAGGCACAATTCTCAGCATTTGGTGACTAATTGTGTGTGCTGAGCAGAAGAAAGGACAAGTCATTAGTGACAGCAATTTCTGGATGGGGTGCCTGGAGATGAGAGGTTTAATTGAAATAGGCATGCCAGAGGAAGAAAAGATAATTTCTTCCATTTCTGATCAGTAAGAATGACATTAGGGCAAGAAATGTCAAGCACAAAAATGATGAGCCAGGTCTTAGCAGAAAGGGTAGAACTAAACTGGAGACTCAAGTGTCCTCCCCACATGGGATGTAATGGAAATCATGACAATGAATGACTCTGCCAAGGGAAAGAATACAGAGAGAGATGACAGTGGACATCAAAAATTTGGGGATGATTTTATTTCAGAATCATTTGAGTGATGATTTCACAAAATTCCAGGCAAGGAAAGATTTTATCTACTGAAAAAAATGAAAATATTATCTCTGAGGTATGGGGTGAATGCAATTTTTCTTAAGCATTTTGGATTCCATTAATTTTTGTCACTTCTGAAAGAATACTTCAATTGGTATGTTTAATAATCATTTGCTTAATCATTTAGCAATTTTTAATAAAAAGTCTATAAACCACCTGTCACATGCTAGGCAAAAATCCCTCCTGTTTGTTTTCATCCTCCCTTCCCTTGCTAGAATGCAAAGCCACCAGACTTCTTAGGCATCTTATATGCATGACCTCTTCAAATGGTAGAAGACTCACATCACTATGACCTTCAAGTCAATTAATTTACTTACTCAAACTACCAATTCCTCCATTGCAAAATGGAAATAACCATCCCCACCTTTTAGGGTAAGTAGTGCAAAGTTCTCATATGCTTCAAAAGCTCACCACGAACAGCAGTGGACAAGAGGACAGAAATTTAAGATTCTAGGATTTGATTGTGATTGTACAAGTCACAGTGTTCTCTTAGACATTAGCTGTATTAGCTGAATAAATGCAAATTTTGGATGGTGGTTGGGTGAACAGATGAATGGATGGACAGATGGATGGATGGACAGATGGACAGACAGATGGATGGATGGATGGATGTAGACATAGGGAATGGGGAAGGGATTAGACTCAAGGTTCCTATGATATTCCAACTAAGCTCCCAACTAGCAAAGATAAATGAATTATGTACTCTGAACATACCCTCAGGTATCTTACTACAATCATGAAATTTCTTTGAAGTCATATTTTAATATTTCTATAAATATCTTCAGATTTAATTTTCATTTATCCCACTAAATGATCAATAGCTAGACTCTGTGGCAAGTGGGACTCAAACTTCAGCAATCTGGCTCTAAGTTCACCTCTGGGGTCTTCAGCCCAGATTCTAGTTCACTTAGTTTACCTGAGGCTCCTTTTCCTACCTCCATTCCCAAAGACCATGGTCCTTCTTGGGGCTGATGTGAACAAAGTATGGTTCCTCCAACCCTACACTGCCCATTCGCATGTAGTCATGCATCTTGCCCAAGATGGGAAGCTGAAGGAGCATAATCTTTTCTAACACACATGTACCAGATGCTTATTTTTCCCAAAGGACACCAGAATCTTCATTTCACCCTGCTTTTGGCAAAGAAAGGAATGAGTTGATTATGGATGAAGTGTTTCTGCAGCAGTTCTACTCCTGCTGATATGATTTACTTAATGTCATCCTAATAGTTTGTGAAGCAAAAGGGAGGAGAAGGACTGGGCTTGGGGGGTGAGATGAGTAGAATGGATGGGGGAGAGAACACAAGATTTATATTCAGACAGGGCAGTGCCTCTAGCCTGCCTCACAATGGAGGTTATTCGTCAAGACCACCAGGGCCTCAGGGATATGACGTGTTTGGATTTGAAACATATTCCATCAGCCTAATTGCTGGTGAAAACACAGCAGAAAACAAGAGAAATGGATCAAACTTCTGCTGACTTGCCTTACTCCTCATGTATGTAACCCCCACCTGAGACCCGCCTTGTTTTATGGGTTTCTAATGTCATCTCTCTGTTTCTACCTCACCTCTTTATACACTTGGTAAAATGTGATGTTTCTCTGTATTTATTATTCTTACCCAACAAATTGGTATAACCACTGACAGAACACCCTGTCTTGAAAGAAAGGTGGGAGATGAATCCAATCCAGAAGGAATCCCATTTATTTCCAGGAGCTTCATTCCTAGCCCCCACCAGTGTCCTAAGCAGCAGCCTAAGAGCATGTATTTCTCTGACAAGCATTTATTGAGCACATATTTTGTTTTTTTGGTTTTTTTTTCTTAATTTTTTTAAGATTTATTTTATTTATGCATACAAGAACTGGTGTATAGGCCAGAGGTACAGGGGGGTGAGAGGATTCACCAGAGACAGAGTGGGAAACAGAACAGGCAGACTGACTGAAATACACTGCTGAGGGGAGCAGCGGGTGAGTCAGGAGAGGTCTGCTGTGCCATGTGGGTTGCTCCCTGGCCACCGGGGATCAAACTCAAGCTGCAGTGACCGCAGATAGCTTCATAGGTTGCATCTTAACCCCTTGTGCCACCAGGGAGGCCCATATTGAGCACATATTTTGTCTTTGAAACTAGAAAGTTAGTATGGAAAAATTCATTTGAGTCCCCTGCGCCCACAGAGTTTAGGATCTGTGAGGAGCGAAAAGTAATAAATAACCCACCTTGATGCGGAGTTAAGAGAACTAATAGAAGTTGGGTGCACATGGCATCCTTAACAGGGAAGTGTGTTCAGAGTCAACCAGGAGTGTGGCTTCACACAAGTCCCTGTGAAGAGCCCCTTTTTAGGTACTTAATCCCAGAAAAATATACCTTGTAACGAGACTTTCTTTTTCTGGTCACAAGAACATTCTCTAAATCAATTGAAACTATAGCCTTCCATTGTAACCACAATGATGTGACTCTCTTGTAGTGTAAGGCCCACATACTAACTTTGAATCTGGTTCAGTGTGATTGGCTTTTACACTATAATATTTGAGAACCTTTGTTGTTTGTAAATGGTGGCTTTTCGCTCAGGATTCCTAGCTGCATGGACGACTTCAGCATCTGTCACTTTCTGGAATGCCATCTGCCCTTCCCTCAGAGCTCTAAATCTCCTTTTCCTATAGGCTGGAGACCGCCTGCTCCCTATTCACTGGGTCCACCAAAGGTGCAAGTGACATTAAAGCTTGCTTTTGTTTTGTTCGAACCTGGTAATCTGTCCTCTATGTAGAAAAGATGCTCAAGTGGAGGGAAAAACTTGCCATTAGTTCTATTTCTGGAGCCAGGAAATTATTCTTTCTCTGGAGTTAAAGAGTGAGAGTCCAGGCATGCTCCCTGTAGGAAATAAAGGTTAACTGAGAGATGGGGAAGTGTCTGAGGGAGGCAGACATGGGACCACTGTGCAAAGGAACAGCTTGCATGAAGATGCAGGTCTCTGAGGCAGAGACCGCTGGGCATATAAGTGCTAAGCAGGTGAGGGCAGGGGTGGGCAGACAGAGGGGAGGCTTTTAAGCAATGTTAAAAAAATTAGAATTTATCCTAAGTCAAGGGGGAGTCAGACAAGAGCATGAAGCAGAAGAGAGGCACATTTGGTTTTACTTTTTGGAAATAACATTCTGATTATAGCATGGGCAAGGAAGTAGAACAGGATAAGCTGGAGGTAGGAAGACCAATTTGATAGTTATGGTTATAGCCCAAGATAAAGAACAGGAATCTGAACTAGGTTCTTGGTGGTGAGGATACAGAAAAGTAGACACATTGGAGACTTGGCAGAAGCTAGATGATATTGATAGATTTATATAGAAGGTGAAGGTGAAATTATTTAAGTTAAGGATGCTCCTGTGTGCCCAACTCGAGTGCCTACGGAGATGATACAAACATTCACTGTGCATCATGGACAGCATGCTTTGTTCTTCCTAAATACATGTCAGGCCCCTGATCCCCAAAATAGTGATATTGAAGGTGCTGCCTTTGGGTGGTAATTAGCTATAGATGAGGTCAGAATATGGAGACCCTAGGCAGGTGGTCAAAGTACCTCATCCTGCTCTGCAAGACCTTTAGTTTTACAAAGGTCCAGGGAAGGATAGAATTGGACTTTGAACTTAATGATAGCTGTCTACTTGTTGACTCTCAGTGATGCACACCTGAAACATATATTAATGCAATGTTATTTCAATTAAAAAAAAACAAGTTTGGGCCTCCTCTGGTGGTGCAGGCAGTTGAGCCCCAACTGTGAGGCTGTCCGCAGCCTCTGCAGCACTAGTTCGATCCCAGCCAGCCGGCAAGGGTCCCACATGGCATGGCAGACCTCTCCTGTTGTGCCCGCTGCTCCCCTCAGCAGTGTGTTTCATCAGTCTGCCTGTTCTGTTCCCCACTCTTTCTCTGGTGAATCCTCTCACTTTCCCGCAAATCTGGCCTATACCCCGGTTCTTGTATAAATAAATCTTTTAAAAAAAATAAGTTTAACTTCTAGCTTCATGACAATGGTACCTTAAAGAATCAAGGTCCAGGGCCTCCTTGGTGGCACAGGGGTTAAAGACAGCATATCAAGCTATTGCCATCCACTGTAGCACAAGTTCAATCCAACGCCAGCCAGGAGCAACCCACATGGTACAGCAGACCTCTCCTGTCTTGCCCGCTGCTCCCCTCAGCAGTGTCCTTCAGTAGATCCATCTGTTCTGCTCTCCACTTTGTCTTTGGTAATCTTCTCACCCCCATCACCTCTGGTTTGCACCCCAATTCTTCTATGCATAAATAAATTTTGAAAAAAAAAAATCAAGGCCCATAAAAGGGCCTGAGTTAGTCCTGGGACTCCAGCAGAGAGTGAATTTGCACATGCCCTGTGCAAATGAGGCAGTGAGGCACTCCATCTAATAATTTCCACTGATTTGAAGTATTATTCCTCCCCATTTTAAAAGGTGAGAAGTGACATACAGAGAAGATTGTTGGTTTATCCAGGTAAAAAGGGCTGAACTTTTAGTCGCTCCAGGTCTTCTGCCTGAGCCTCCCAGTTCGGTCCCTGTCCTGGTAAGTTAAGTTGTGTTTCTCCTCGACACGTAGGTCAGCCAGGGGGTCCTCTTTATTAAACCCTAAAGAATGCAACCAGCTCATGTGGAAAAATACAGCAGAGAATTTCTCAGAACCCTTGCTGAGAGACCTAGGATGCCCTTCTTGCCTCCTCAACCTGTCAGCTGTGGCCAGCCCTGGACAAGACTGGATGTGTGAAATGAGGCTGTTTGTCCCTGCTCCCTGCCTGGGGTATTCCCCCGCTGCTTCCCACCAGCCCGCACAGTGCCAGCAGACTGGCTGCTTGGGTTTCCTTTCTCTCGGCCACTGTCATTTCCATTTGCTGGGGCTCAGGCCTTTTTAACACAGAGTTGTTGTGTTTGGGCTCTAATTTGCCAGGCAGTGATAATTTCCAAGAAAAACCTATTCTTACTGAATTATTTTCAGAATGTTATACAAACATGTCTAAATTACGAGGCAGTCAATTCCTCTCTAAGATCTGGTTTTGAGTTCATGTTAATTCAAGCAGGGGAGAGAAAGGAAGAAACAAAAAACCCAAATGCTGAGTTGCCCTCTTTCATTCTTTGGGAGATTTTTTTTTTTTTTTTTAAGTCTACTCTCTCAATACTAAGGTTCTGACTCCCATTCAAAGCCCTGGTAGCCCTCATGGAATATGCAGGGAAGAGCCTTCCTCTCCATTCCCCTAGCACGAGGAAGGTTGAAACAGGTTGAAAGTCCAGCATTTCCTGTGGGCTAATGCGATGCTCTTGCTTGAAAAGGATCCAGCAGAACTTCTTTCAGTGAGTTGAGACATTAATCAAAGCTGTCTTCTCTCAGGGAGTTTTAAAAAATAAGCAGCAATGATTATCTTTCTCCGTGTTCTCCAGCGCCAACGCCAAGAGATAGTTTAGCTCAGAATCAAGTTCTATTTGAACAGGGACAATGCATTCTGATTTTGGAAGTGGACAACTGTTGTGTTTCCCTTTTCACATCTTCTAATGAAAATCCTCCTTTCTTATTTATTATTTTTATGGCACATTCTATCCCCAACTCCCTATCCATTTTGGATCTCACGAGTCTGGGCAGCATAAATGTCTGGAGTCACTGAGGACTCTTGTCACAGCAACCAAAGGGACACTTGTCTGAGACCAAGCTCAGGCCAGGAGAGTAGGATTCAGGAGAGGAGTATGCAGGGACCTGCATCATCTGAGCTCTGACCCCCATCCACACCTGAGCCAAGTCTCCCTCTAACACTGTAAATACAAGAACCATTCAGAGTAAGAATCTCGGGCCTCCCCGGTGGCGCAGCAGTTGAGCGCTGGGCTGCGAAGCTGACCGCAGCCTCTGCAGCACCGGTTCGATCCCCGGCCACTGGTGAGGGTCCCACATAGTGCACAGACCTCTCCTGCCACCCGCGGCTCCCCTCAGCAGTGTACTTCAGGCCTTCTGCCTGTTCTGCTCCCCGCTTGGCTCTGGTGAATTCTCTCACCCTCCCGCGCTTCTGACTGTACCCAGTGCTTGTATAAATAAATAAATAAATCCTTAAAAAAAAAGGGTAAGACTCTCTTTCACCACATCCTCGCCAACATTCATTGTTGCTTATTTTTTTGGTATGAGCCATTCTTACTGGTGTAAGGTGGTATCTAAGTGTGGTTTAAATTTGCATTTCCCTGATTATCAGGGATGTTGAACATTTTTTCATATGCCTATTGGCCATTTGCATTTCCTCTTTGGAGAAATGTCTTTTAACTTCTTCTGCCCATTTCTTGGCTGGATTGTTTATTTTGTTTTTGTTGAGTCCTGTGAGTTCTTTGTATATCTTTATGATCTACACTGCTGGTGGGACTGAAAATTGGTCCAATCACTATGGAAAGCTGTCTGGAGGTTCCTCAACCTACTAAAAATGGAGCTACCATACGACTCGGCAATTCCACTTCTAGGGATCTACCCAAAGGACGCAAAAACATTGGTTCAAAGAACACCTGTACCCCTATGTTTATTGCAGCACTATTTACAATAGGCAAAACCTGGAAACAACCCCAATGCCCAAAAATAGACGACTGGATCAAGAAGATGTGGTACATATACACCATGGAATATTATTCAGCAATCATAAAAGATAAAGTCATGCCATTCATCACCACGTGGATGGCACTAGAAGGAATTATGCTCAGTGAAATAAACAGAATGAAAAAGAAAAATACCAGACGGTTTCACTTATAGCAGGAATATAGGGGAACCCAATAAGACATCAGTGTGAAAAAATAGTGACAGTACAAAACACAACAAAGCAAAAACAGACAATTATAAATCAGAGACATCCTGCAGAGAAGGAGGCAGGAGAGGGATCAGAGGGAGGGAGGGAGGAGCACAGGGGACTGAGGTGATGGTGTACGGGTGCACTGGTGAAGGAAACTCTATAGGGACTGCACCTGAGGGGGTGGGGGGAAGCAAATATTGTTTAAAAATGAACAACGACGTAAAAAAAATTAAAAATTTTAAAAAGATGAAAAATAAAGTCAAGCCAGAAGAAGAAAAAAAAAAGAGTAAGAATCTCAATGACTGCATATTTCAAGTCTCAATGTGTTTATCTGAAGAATGGAAATCACAATATACTGAGCTCTTAAAGATGTTCCACAGGCCTCCGGAATGCCAAACACCTTGTCCACAACATCCTTGTTCAAAATGCCATTACGTGCATCAGTGGCTGACTACACAGGACACAGAACTGGTGACAAGGAAGGGCTGAAATTCCTGAATGAAAACTTTTATTGCAATGGCACGAGTGGCTTCCACTGTGGGAAGATTCCAATAAAAATCCTCCCCCCCCGGCTCTGTCAGCTGTCCCGTCTCCATAGTCATTCAACCTCCCATCACATTTCCCATTCCCTGGCCCAAACGAGCCCCTACACTCCCCCACTCACCCTCAGCATCACCCTTTAAGTCCCTGTAACAACAGTGTCTTCTTTTCACACAAGGCGCACCAACAGCCCCACCCTATACTGCTGTGCTCCCCAACCTCACCCATCTGCAAAGACCCACCCCAGATCCACCTTTTCCAATAATCCTCCCTCAACCCTCTGTCTGCACACATTCATAAGCAAAGCTCCCTCGACCTTCCTTATGTCACTCAGTGCAGTTCCCAGGTGCCTCAGGGCCCATTGTGGCCCCTTTGCCTCCCATTTGGTATATTCTTGTTGCTACTGAGTCATTAAACGCAGTGTGGCCTGCACACACAAGCACACACCTGTACACACAAGCACACACCTGCACACACACAGCACACACAGCCAGGGGAGATATTGCTTCTCTAAAGCTGAAACTGAACAATAAGAGATAGGAGCCAGTGAATAGCTTCTCCCTTGCTTCTCCTTTGCTCATCCTCCATGCACGAGACCCCGTAGTTTACAGGCCTCTAGACAGTCTACATGGCCCCTCATTAGTGACACTTGCCACCAAACAGTGTCTGGCTTAGTAAACACTAAACACCCCCTTGTGATAGTTTTCCTTTCCTTTCTCACACGTTCTTCTAGGCATTTCTTCTCCTGGGTTTTTACTTCCTGATAAAGATGCTGCAGCACATTCTCTCTCTCTCTCTCTCTCTCTCTCTCTCTCTCTCTCTCTCTCTCCCCCCCCCCTTTCTCCTCTCTTCTCTCCCTCAAGAGACTACTGTGAGAACATGACCTCCTGTACACCAGGAATAGAGCCCTCAGCAGACACCGGGTCTGCTGCACCTTGATTTCAGCTTCTTACACTCTCAACAGAGGACCTGAAGCAGTTGCGTCAGTCATCCAGTCTATGGTCTATGGTCACCTGTAAGGGCAGCCTGAGCAGACTAAGGTAGAATCTCAGGAGGCCTGTGATGGTCCTAGCCAATGTCTGCTAGGAAAGAAGAGAATCTAGAACAGCACTCAGCATGAGTGCTGTTCATGGATCACTGTGGCTGGAAACATAGTGCCCATGGGTGGCCACATGTTAAATCACTGAGGTGATCATACTTGGGTTCGCCAGGCATGACACAGCCATGGAGATAGATGAATCAGCATTTACCAGGGGATCTTTTAATAAAGACACTAGAGCATATATCTGTATTTGAGCAGACCATGCATTCCAGCTCTCTCTCAGGTCCATATGTGGACACAGAACTGTGCACTTTGTCTATGTCCCTGGAGTTCTTGAACCTCAAGAGAATAATACTAGTCATCCAGCTAATGAGGACAGCAGCATTTAATTGCAAATTAAACATTGTGACCATATTTTTAAGGTGATGAAATGGTTCCTCCTGCTAAGCCGTGTGCAAGAAGGACACTCTGTTGACCACAGCTGTTGTACGGTACCAGGAGAAGCTGTGACTTGTTGGAAAGTATGACCCAGGCAGAGAAAAACAAAACAGGAGATGGGCTGAGGAGAGAAGATGAGTAATTGCACCTGCCAGAAAATGAGGATAACGGTTAAGGATACCCACACGGAAGCTCTGAGTTCTGCGAAGAAAACACGAGTGCAAACACAAGGAATTATTTGTCCTCAATCTCCCCTAGAGAAGGTGGGGTTGATCTTTTGGGCCTGGTGGCTTGTATAGCAACCCAGCCAACACTATTAAAAGTGCCTGCTCACACTTGATGGTTAGCATAGGCATTTCACAACCCTGACTTACAGCCCATCCTGCAGATACAGGCAGCTCTAATTTTACAAAGTTCTATTTTTAAGACAACCAAATAGTCCCACATTGCCCCCACTGCAGCCCAGAGGAAGGAACTGGTTGCCTCACCAGTCTCTGGCACCAAAGGGTTTCACCGCGGATGTCTTCTTTCTGCTGTCATCCCTTCCTGATTAAGATTAATTGTTCCAGTTGAAGTGAGTCACTCAGAAAGGATGGGAAGGGTGGAGGGAAGAGGGCAGCTTGCTTTTTTTTTTCCTACTTCAATGTTTGTTCTGAAAGATCCAGAAGAATACAGGAGTGAAGCAAAGGAATTTAAAGTGTGGAACATGCAATAAAGGACATCAAGTGAAAAAGCTATTATGGGTTCCATGTTTATCTTCAGCTCAGTAACTTTCAGAAGAGCAAGCACTTGGCTGTAAACTTGGAGGATGTGACTTCTCCCTGACAGTTGGAGCCTTGACCTGAACTCTCAAAAACCCAGCTGACCATTCATCCTCACCTACCTCAATAACACAACTTGACACCCTCCCCTCAAAAGACACACACATACTCCAGATGTATATATAAGAACTTAAAAGACCATTTTGGGGTGCCTACGACATATACAACCAAGAGGGAGACTGAGTAAGGCAAAGAAAACATACAACCATTAAATTCAACTCTGCACCAAAGAGAAAATGAATATTATTTGCAGAACAGCTTGGACTTCCTGGGCATTAGTGCAAAGGGTGGCTCTTTCAGAGTCTCTTTTCCAAAGCTCAGACTTGCACATCTCTTCTGAGTATGTCCCTCTGGCTTTCAGTCCCAGCCCCCACTGCTTTGTTGGTAAAGGGGGCTGAGGTGAAACAGCTGAGGTGATCACTTCCCTCAGTCCAAACTGAAAACATCTGTCATCTCTGCTTTTCTTCTCCATCCATTATCTTCACAGAAACAAGAAAGGTGTAGTAAGAAGGACTAACCTTGCTGATTATATGTGTTCAATCAAGTTATCATGATGTGTTGAGAAGAGAACTAAGCATCCAGAACATGGTGCATTTGCCATCCATTGGCAAATAAGCAAGTGAGCCTACGTATGAATTCTAGCCCATCAAACAGCCAGTTGTGTGATGTTAAATACTTTTTTTCAGACCTCAGAGATTATTTAATCCAAGAGAGGAAACTAGCATATCTTCTAGTTCAGGTATTTCTCTCACTGACCCAGCTGCCTGAGACTTACCTATACAATTCCCAAAATTCCACTTGGAACCAGCCTTGTCCTGTCATCCACATCTTGAGCCAGATGAAGCTAGAACATTCACTCTGAATATGAACCTACCCTATCTCAATTCTCTCTGCCCCAGTATTTCCTACCTCCATAATTGTTATTCTCACCCAACCCAGATTTGATGGCTGGGGGGCATGGGAAGAGTCTAACTATCATTGCTACGTAAATGGACAAGCTGCAGGTAATACTGGTCACTAGGAGGTTAAACCAAAGACTCAGAGCCCAGATAGCTGTGCTCGCCTACTGTCTCCTGATGCTCGCCATCCCAATTCATCATAACCCTTATTCCCTGGATGTCAGGTGGCTTGAAAACTAAGAGTCGTTCTCTGGAAATCTTAGACTATCTCAAAGAAACCTCAGGAGTATTTTAGCCCCACTCCTCTCCTTTTTGGGATAAGAAAGCTGAGGCTCAGGCAGGTGAGAACAGCCTGCCAAAGCCCCAAAGACACCATCATCCAGCCACGTCTCCCCAAATCCTCCGGTGTCTCTTCTACCTCCCCTAAGGATTCACTCAGTCCACAGGACCTTGGACTTTATTTGCAACTGGAACTCTGTTGGCAACAATTTTTTGCTAGTAATAAACCCAGGCTTCTATAAAATGGAAAATCTGGGAGTGCTTAAACAGGCAGGATGGCCCAGGGATCCAGAGAGGAATAAAGGGAATGCCAGGGAAGCCATCATGACCCAAGTGTTCCCTGACAAGGTCAGGGCATGCAAGGTATTTTTCTTTGTTTTGTTGCTTTTTTGTTGACCTTTCCCCTTCATTTGTGTCCCCACTTAGTTTTGTGTGGGAAAAAGAAGGTCAAGGATCTGGGAAGGCAGGGAAGATATTTTATTGGCCAGAAATTGGCAAGGTCTCATATTCCTGTTTCATCAGTATGCCTGACCTGTTGATTGGAGATGGGTCTTCACCTCCTGGCTCCTCTTGGATCCTATAAATTTACGCTTTTTAATTCTTACAGAGCAGTTTATGGGCTGTGAAGAGGGGAAGCTGGGGATCTGTTGTCAGGGGCTGCACTGAGCAATGAACCATCTTTTTGGAGTTCTTTTTCTTCATTCCCTCTGTGAGTTGTAAATGAGCATTTAGGTGCTCTGAGGAAGAAGGGAAAAGACTCTGGGGGGGCAAAGCATGAAAGAGCAGACGGGTCTCAAGGAGCTCTTCAGGAAGGCTGAGACACTGGTCTGTCTCCAACCATGTGTTTATTTGGGGGACAAAAGAACATATAGCAGAATATCTTTAAACTCACTCTGAACTGTCCTGTCAAGGGTGAAGAGGAATGTGTAACCCAATAATGGAGGCAGACCTGGTTAACATGATTGAGTTCACATTGTGAATGATGTGTGTTGAGGGAAATGTGATAGGATCTAAAGAATTGGAAGAGATAGAATTCTCTAACTCTCTAGAATGATTCCCTAGACTGTCAAAATCTACAAACAACTTCACAGCAGCCAGACAGTAACTTAGAGACAACTGATAGAGAAGTGGGCAAACTGAAATTGAACATAAACTTGAGAAAAGTGTTATGTGCAGGCCAGTTAAGTTAAGGGGCAGGGTGAGTGTCTAGAATCTTATTTATCAAGAGCAAATTTGAGAGAAAGGACTAGGAATTTTTCAAAGCATTCTTATCTTTTTAAAGCTTTAGAATACAATCAAAAGGGGTAGTTATAACAATTGAAAAATCATCATTATTACCATCGTCATCATTATCCTGCCTCTTGCTGAACTCATTTTAAAAACCAGGTATCTTTTGAGGGCTGTTCACATTTTATCACACTTCCTTTCTTCCAAGATAATGAGGTTATCTGCCTCTCACAAGTCTGGAGAATGAAGAGGGTCTCTCTCCCCATATCCTATATAAGGATGTCAAAGAGAGGAAACCTCTACCTCCCCCAAGGTCTAACTGCAGGCTAAACAAGCCCACCCTCATGGGATTTCAGCTCTAATTTTTTCCTTCTTCCCATCAAATAAGTTAGTTAATGCTAATAAGTGGATGCTCCAAAGGAAGAAAGAAGGCAGAAGTGATTTTAAAAACAAATAGACACCTGGTACCACAATGAACTTAGGAAGAAACTAACTACAAGGGTTTGCTTCCTTACCACGCTCTTTCATTGCTTGATCATCATCTGTTTGGGGAAGATTTCTGGGAGAAGCCCCAGGCTGTTCACGGAATCCTCCACCTCTTCCCACTTTCACATGGCCCAGACCCCTAAGGAAGGTATGGAATGGGAGAGGATGTGAATTCTCTTGGGTGGCAAAGTGGGAGGGAAGGCTGCCCTGGGTCAGCATCATCACAGCCCTGCCCACAGCAGTTGTCCACTTCCCCTAGGGGGGCACAGGAACCGTTCTCTTTACTCTCCCAGTTTCTGTTACTAAAGGTCCCTTGAGTTTTCCTGGTAAGTATCCCATACCAGAGAGGAGTGGTTATGTTTTAGGCCTGAGGAAGGTGAGGAAGGAAGAAAAATAAAATACTACCATAAAAGCAAACTGGAAAAACTAGAACTGGAAAAATCCTACTAGGGAAACACACAATATGCTTAAACCAATTTAGATTCTTCTGGGAAGAGGTGTGTGTAAGGGGGTGGATGGTGATGCTAATAAACAGCACATACTTGGAATCTCCAAAAGAGCAGGAAACCAGACTCCATCCCAGGTAAGGGGTGATGCATTTGGAGAAATAACACCCGGATTGTCTTGGCAGCTCTGCTGTATACACAGCAAAGTTTTGCACCAGCACCCATACGCTGTCAGATCAATTCGCAAATCCCTTGGATTATCAAGAATTTGATTTGTCTTTAGAGTGGACCAGCCTTATCTACCATAAACATTTCATTTAGGCATTGTGTTCTGGATTTGCTCCTGCTGAGACCCTAACTTCCATCTACTTTCCTTGAGTCCAAGTACAGTTAAGCTTTGATTTCCAGTTGCTTAAAGCTGACGATGTCTTTTCATATATAGGTTTTGCTCTCCAATTCCTTCTCAGGTTAAAATACAAGTGCTCTGATGTTGTGGGCAGAATAGTGGCTCCCCAAAGATGTCCACATCTTAACCCCTGAAACCTATGAACATGGTACTTTAATTATCAAAAGGAACTTTGCTAATGTGATTCAGTGAAAGACCTTGAGATGGGAAGATTATCTTGGGTGATGCAGTTGGACACAATGAATCATAAGAGTCTCTAAACAATGGCAGAGAAAGGCAGAAGAGACACAGAAGGAGATGTGATGATGGAAACAGAAGCCAAGTTTCCCCTCCTAGGGGGACCTACTGTGTATTCCCTTACAAGGTCAAATCTCTTCAGGATAGCCTTCCTTTGTACGTACACTTGACCTTAATAGCAATCATTACCGCCACATCTGTAGATGAGTTTGCATGATTATCTGGCTGTATCCTTTACTAAACACATGAAGACAGGGATATGACAGGTTTTGCTTCCTTCTGAAGCCCCAGCCCACAGCAGGAACTCAGTAAATATTTGTTGAATAAATGAGCAAATGAAAGGGTGAATGGGGGCCTAAACCTCCCAGGGTTCTGAATATTCTTTAGTGTGGGTGGAAACACAGCGGGTTCCTGAGATAACCCACTGACTGGCTCTTTGCTTTTTGTTTTTCTATCTTGCTCCGACCAGGATATTTATCTTTACATATGGTTCTAATACATTCTGCTGAGAGAACAGCAGTATCTGTAATGCCGATCAATGGCTCAAGGAGTTTGCAGGATGGAAAATTTCCTTTTTCTATATTATGATTTGTATTCAGATTATTCTGATTTTAGCTCTTGACCCAATTGCCCCACGGGTTACAATAATCTCCGTTGTTAAATTGGAGCACCCCTATTGCTTTCCCAGCTTTGTAATACCCCAGGGGAATCCAATTTTCAAATCATCAGAACAAACATTATTGAAATTCACTTCAGCCTGAATGTTCTCCAGCATATATTTTTAAAGGAAGTGTGCTCACGATTACAAAATATAAATGGCAGTTGTAAACTGAAAAGGTAGGTATACTCAACTCAGTTACTACACACCAACTATGTGTATAGCACAGTACACATAGTTTCCAGTACTTTTCTCTTTTTTTATTCATATATATAATATATATATATATAGATAGATTATATGTATATAGTGTATACACACACACACATCATTGTTCTTCCCCAACAATTCATCACTGTTGTCTGTAGAGGACAATTAGATCCTTCATGCATTTGACCCAATTCAACTTGCCTGGGAAGACACATGATAAGTGTTACCTATCTAACTATTGAAGTCATAAGATAATTGCTCACTCTCTGTTTACCTGTCATCACTGTTTTCTTGGTGCTTCTCATGCTGTCTAACTCATAGCAGTGCTGAGATGGAAATTGTATATAGGATGCCCCCATTGATACATATGAGCTCCCTTTGTGATGGATAGAGCCTAAGGTAGGAAGAGAAAGGTCTTAGGTTAAGAACTTCTATTGGAATGCCTGGTTTCTTAGAATAGGAGTGTTTATAACTGACTTGACCAATACTATCCAGGAGGTAAATGAAGCACCTTGAATTTATAAGTCGGTCACCTGGTTCCAAGTTCAGTGTCCTCTCCTTTCGATAGTCCCACAAAAGACTTCTGGAGAATTTTGAGTAGTGGAGATGTGAAGTTAAACATTGCTTTGTACTTAAAGAGGCTTATATGAAAAGATTTCATATGTCAGGAAGTTTAACTCTCTTTGGGCAAAGAAAAGTCAGTCCAAAAGCTAGATGCACTGGGTTGACGTTGTCAAGCAGCAGGAAGAATGTCAATGGACAATGAATATGAATAAATGAGCAAAGTGGCCTGGAATCTTCTCCCTGCCCATAGCTCCATAAACCAGAGAGAACTCCAAAAATCAAGCATGCTGGACACACCTCTGACAAAGCACTCAGTTCAGCCCAGGGGATTTTATAGCCCTCAGGATGTTTAAAGAACCAAAAGACCTGGAGGAGATATATTTCTGGCCCATTAAAGAAAGTTTATTTTAAAATATTTAACATTTCTTTATTAAAGGGAAACAGGCAGGATATAAGCTCCATAAACTTTCTAAGGAGAGAACATTGTTGGCATTCCAAATGGAGATATTATTGCCTTGTGCAAGAACCAAGTCTTGCTGTTTCACTTTACAGGTGGCTGTGTACGGAATATTTTTCTTACAGGATAATAACACAGATGGAGAAGCTTTTCAAAATGAAAAGGATAGCTGGAGTTCATTTGCTGCCCCATTACACCAATGAGGGAGGAAGTTTGAAGTTAATTCTCAGCTCAGAACTGCCCAAGACATATGCAGTGCATTTAATTTGTTCATGTGGGATGCCAGTTGGGGTTTCTTTGTGAGTCTTCCTTTCAGACTTACAGGGCTCAGAATACCCCTCCAATAGAAGTTCTTAGCCTAAGACCTTTCTCCTCCTACTTTAGGCTCTATCCAGCACAAGGGAAGCTCATATGTATCAATGCAGGCATCCTATACACAATTTCCATCCAACACTCTGCAAACAGAGGGTCCAACACCCATCTTCCATCCATATCCCCAGAAACAAAAATCCTTGGCCATGCTTCCTGTCCACAAGTGCACACCCAGGTAGGGAAGTTAACACAGGGGCCTAGGGAAAAAGGCCTGTGCATACTTAGGAGATCAGCTTGAGGCCATTTGGGCAAGAGATTTCCAGGTGCCATGCACCCAGAAGGGCATGGGTTCCAGATGTGCACATCCCCAACTCCACAACTTCCTTTCCCTGCAGGGTAAGACATTGCTGGAAGAGAGCCAGAAAGGGGGCCTCTGCAGTGAAGGGCCCAGGAGAAGGGCCCTGGTTGCCTCCATTTAGGGTAGGTCAGATTTAGGTAAAATTGATTCAAACCCCTCCTCCTCCAAACCCAGTGCTCTCTATATAATAACATCTGGTATTTTCTCAGGGTATATTTATTTATGGTCCCTTCCCTCTGGCTAGTCTCCAGCTGAGTATTACTTCTGTTTTGCCTCCTACTAACCCAAACTTAAAATGTCACCACAAATTTTTAGGAAAAAATATTCCCATACCAAACATCTTATTTTTTAGTCAATTTTGCTGAAGACTTGGGTGTTAAATAACTCTTTTTATTTGTGCTTCCTCCTCCCTCCAAGAAGCAAAATTAATTTTATCACTATAATAAAAAGAGCTTCAAGGGTGTGTAATATGTAAGATTTTGTAATACACATGCCTATATACAAACACACTAGTAACTGAAGTTCAATGAAAAAATAACAAATACATGGAGCTCAGCTGGGGCACATTAATGGCAGAACCATTGCTTGAAAGTCTACAGGATACAGTGCACCCCAGGCTGCTATCTATCTCCCTAAGCCCTGATTTTTTAGTTTCCCTTGGACTCCATGAGATCTGTTTCCAAAAAGTATCTACACCATCACCCAATGGCTATTTTTGTTTGAGCTAACTAGAATTTCCATTTCTTACCAAAAAATACTAAAATTAATTTTTCAGTATTTTTCAAATGGGGAAACTGGGATTTAGAGAAGTTGGGACTTACCCAAGAAAAGCATCTACCAAGCATTGGGCAACCAATAAAATTTAGCACACATAACTACAATTTATGTGTTTGTTCCCACTTACCTAAAACCATAGGTTCATTGGATACTATGATAGATAATGTTATGATTTAGCAAATATCTCTGGCCTCTCCTACCCACACTTGGGGAGGCATAGAACTCCCTGCTCCTACCTTCCATCCACCTTGCAAGAAGGGCATGTCCCAGTTAGCCAGTGGTCCTAGGAGCTGCTGCTGGAGGAGAAACAAACTCAACATACAGCTGACCCCAAGCCCAGCCAAACCCAGTTTAGATTTTCTGAACCGCAGTCAACTTACAGTCACATGAAAGAGAAGTAAATGCTTACCCTTGTATGCCACCAACCTCGGGGTGGTTGCCATACAGAACTTTTAAACAATAGCTCCTATACAGGCACGTAATCTGCCTTTCAAGATGCCATAAGCAGCAGTTTCACCCAGTGTTTCTCCACTGAATGTGAGTCACCAAGAGCAATCTCCTTTAAGCATCACCTTCAACCTGAAAGCCAGTGTCACCTATTGACTCCACTTCTGGAACCAATATTTTTATCATCAACTTCAGTCACTATCCTACCACAATAAACTATCCAAAAATCTCGGAGGCAGACAACAAAGCTGTATTTCTTACTTCCCTGTGTGTTAGCTGCAGCTCTCTTCATTGGTCTTCTTTACTCCAAGATCAAGTCTGAAGGAGAAGCCCCTCCCTGAACATACCATTCTTGCAAAAGAAGTAAAATATCAACAGAGACTGATGATTCCTTTTAAGGCATCTTCTCAGAGTGTATAAAATTTCTGCCTGCATTTCTTTTGGCAACTGCTAGTCACATGACCAGAGTTGATGTGTGGGGTGGGTAAGTGTGATCCCCTCAAATAGGTCGAAAGTAATTAATTGGGACAATAATACCACAATACTCAATGAATGCCAACCTCTCATCATCATCCTTTAAGAAAGTTCAAAATATCACCTATTAACATTCACCTTTGTAAAAACTGTAACAATTCATGGAAGCAACCATGAGCTCCTAGGGATATTAGGAGAGAGTTATATAAGAAGAGCGGGAGAAAGATCAGAAACTGATTTTTGCACATCTTATAAGACACATAGACAAGGAAAACTCCAGAATAGATAGTTGAATTCATAAGCCTAAAATATGCCTAGGGCCTTCCCTGGTGGCGCAGCAGTTAAGCACTGGGCTGCAAAGCTGCCCGCAGCCTCTGCAGCGCCAGTTCGATCCTCGGCCGCCGGCAAGGGTTCCACATGGTGCGACAGACCTCTCCTGCCACGCCCGCTGCTCCCTCATCAGTCTGCCTGTTCTGTTCCCTGCTCTGTCTCTGGTGAATTCTCTCACCCTCCTGCACTTCTGACTGTACCCAGTGCTTGTATAAATAAATAAATAAATCTTTAAAAATATAAAATAAAATATGCCCAGGGTAGAGATATAAATTTGGTTGTCATCAGCACAACAGTGAAGTTTAAATCTTAGACTGTGTGCTACCTAAGGAGAGAATGGAAAAGAAGAGGTAGTGGGGAGCTGTTTTCCATAGCTTATCTTAGTTTCTAACTTGCCTGGAGTGAGAACCTCAGTTGTTTCCTTGGACAGACCCACTGATATCTCTTGAATGGTCTCCTGAGAGGTCAGCCTAGAGTAACCACAGGTTTCACTGGAATAGTAGTTTATACGTAGTCTCAAAACTCTGATTCCATCCTCCTTGTGCCCTTGAACTTAGTATAGGGCTGGCTACATTCTCAGAAGGATCTTCAAAGGACATCCCCTTAACCCCTGAATCCCTGCTGCTTGTGCCATCTCAACCACATGTCTGCCACTCCCTTCCCTCGTCCTCCACCATTTATCATATTGGTAGAATATCAAACTTGGATAGAGTGGACAATAAAGACCAGGCAGAATGATAGATGCTATCTCATTCCCTCTTTACCACAAGCCAGGGAGGGAGGCATCGACCAAATGTATCGATGTCATGTCTGAAACTCAGGTAGGTTACGTGATGAGTTTATAGTCACAGCTAAGAAGGAGCTGGGCTTTTGCATGTTATCTCGGAGTGGAGATTCTGTGTTCCATGTGAGCCTCAAACCCAAGGAATCCTTGGGACTGAGACTTCTGGAAGGAAATGCTCTTGTTTTGCAAATAAAAAGACACCCATACACTATAGCTAGATTAGATGATACATATATACATAAAGATATTTGGTATTAAAAATGCCCAAAAATAGATGACTGGATCAAGAAGATGTGGTACATATATACCATGGAATATTACTCAGCATTCAAAAAAGATAAACACATGCAATTTGCAGCAACATGGATGGCGCTGGAAGGGATCATGCTCAGCGAAATAAGCCAGAAAGAAAAAGAAAAATACCGGATGGTCTCACTCATAGCAGGAATCTAGAAAACTTAAATGAGGGACCAGGAAAAAGAATAACTATAAGAAAGTAAAAATCAAAATCAACAAAAAACTATGAACCAGAGACACTTTTTGGGGGGTGGGGGAAGGGAGGGGAGGGATTGGGGTCAGAATGGTGGGTTGCAATTGTATGGGGAATATAAAAATAAAATTTATTATTTAAAAAAAAGATATTTGGTATTAAAAAAAACTACATAATTCACTACCTCCTTAAATTGATGAATAGCATGATTTAATCAATCCTTCATACATTTATCTTAACCTACTCTGTGCTTACCATTGTATCAATAACAGTGCTTTGAGCTTATTTCTAAGTTAGTTTCCATCCTGCTAAATTCTTAAGAGTTTATCACTGAATTGAAAGCAGGACAAGGAAGTTCCATGCAGTCACATACGAAAACATGTATATCTGAAACAAGGAAAGATCATATTAAAAGGAGTAAAATAATTCCTTCTAAATGTTGAAAGCTTTCTAATTTGTAAGGTGTTCTACCATGCTTTATTTCATTTGATTCTAAAGATCCTGTAGAGACTGAGACTTGGAAAATCTCACCACTTTGTTGAGAATTACATAACAGTATGTACTAAAGCTGGGGAATCAAAGCGGGCAGGATCCAACCCTCTGTTCTCTCTCGTCTTGCGGTGCTGACTCATCCAAAAGTCTCTCCTATTTTCAAGGCCTGTGGGGAAGGAGCCCTCATGCCCCCCATCACCCAGGACCCCAGCTCCTTCGGAGAAATTGAGTCTTGGCTTTCAATTTTGCTAATCTGGGCTGTTGGGTTTGGCTGGGTGATGCCTGAGGGAGGGGGTGGCAGGCAAGAGAATGTGCCTGCTTTGCAGCTCTTGCCAGCCCCAGAGAGCTAGCATATTTTAAAAGAATGCTGGGTTCTCAGAAACACTATTGATAATGAGGTTGCTCATTTTTAAAATGCTGTAACCAAATATTCTAGGAAAACAGACCTGGTTCCAGGAGCGCAGCTGTGGTGTTTGGGTTTAAGGTCTGAGGTAGTTAAGATGAGCTTTCCGCTGGCCTGCCCACCTGCTGCTGCACTGAGAAGAGTCTGAACAGTCAGGCCTTTGTCCTCCTGCAGAAATCTCAGGGCTCCTTGGAGCCTAAAGTTGGCACACACTGAGCAGACATTTCCCCTCCTAGGACCCTGGTGAGAATGAAGTCCTAGCACGCCTATGTGTGTGTGTGTGCTGGCATGTGTGTGCTCACCTGTGTGCACGTGCATACCTGTGTGTGTGCATGTGTGTGTTTTGAATCAGAGGAAACCAGCACAGGGATTACATGGGATCCCCTCTAGCCTCAGACTTGGAAAACAATGTGCATGTGTTTGGATGAAAGAGGAAACTCTAAGGCCAATAGCAAACAGGGCGGCACAAAGCACTTCTCCAGCTTTGGCGAGAAGGCAACTTTCTGGGAGGCAGTGAGTTACTGTGTGGGTCCCCCTGGGCAGAGTAAGGGGCTCAGCACATAAGAACCAAAGACACTGAAGACCATGGGCAAGTCCCTGGCTCTGCCTAGCCTGCCAGAGTTCAGGGCTGAGTGGGGTGACAATAGGTCATCTGAGCCAACCCTCTGCCTCTTGCACCACATTCTTTCCATCATGCCTCTCACCCCTTCTCTATTTTCTTAATATTGAGTGAGTCTGGAAATTAATGTTTACTGCATTTATTTCTGTGCCAGGTGCTTCACCTAATTTATGATGGGAACAACAGAGGATGACAGTAGCTAACATTCATGCACAGCCTGCGAGGTACGCAGATGGGCACTTATTAACATATTAATTCTCACAGGTCCCCGAGCGGTAGGCATGGCAGGTATTCTCATGCTGCAGACGAGGAGACAGAAGCTCAGAGAAGAACTAGAAAAAGAGGAGCTGGGGTTCCACCCTTTGTAGCTCCAACTCCAGTGGCCTACTCTTAGTCCCAAAGCTAAGCCTCCAGGCTGGATCCAAACCACTTTCTCCATCCTCAGATGGACATGTGGCTTCTCCCTGGAGTTGTGATGGAAATTATTTCTTCTCTGCTTCCTCCATCTAATGTCCCTTCCCAGAGGCAAAGCCAAAGATGACCTTAGGGGTTCTTAAGGCCCCTGAAGATTGCCCTCTAGTAGTATTGCATTGCCAAGGGAATTAAAAGCTTGCCCATCCTAACACATTCACCAGCTGTAATGAACCAAGTGGCTTCTATGGTGATAACATTGGCTATAGTTCTAAAAATTAAAATATGTCATACCAATAGTTCTATTTGAGTTGGGTTCTGCCTTTAATCAAGCCTTATTATTCTACAGAATCTAGTTTAATAAGTCATTTCTTCAAGAGCTATGGATGTTAACTGGTAAACCATAGACCCAGTGCTTGAAGGATTAGACTGGAGTTTCAGAAGAAAAAATCTTTCTGAAATGCAAACTTGATTGCTAGTTTACAATGGCAACATTTTTGTTTGTTTTTATCCATTAAAGCCTTAGTTCACATTCACCATCTCATCAGCCTTGCTACTCCCCACACCTCTGCCCTGGAGAATCCAGGCACAGAATCCAGGCACACTCTATGAACACTCCCTCAGACCTCTCAGCCTGTCCTCTGTACCTGGCTAATGCCTGCTCACTCCTTGCCTGCAGGATCCCTTCCCCATTGAGTGCCCTGGAGGTCAGGGGTACTTCCTGCAGGCTCCCACTATTTCACATCGCACAGAGCACCTGTACTCTAAAGGACAGGTAGTAACATTAACACACTCATCACTTTAGTGTTATTGTCAGTTCCTCCATGACACTGAATTCCTGGAGGAAAATACTATATTCCTCCTCCTCCATATCCGTGTTCACTGACACCATTGCGTGCACAAGGCAGATGCTCAAAAAATACTTAGTGAATGAATGATTCACAATTATGAATCCATTGCTAGACTGTTCTAGGGCTCTTTAAAGGGCTAAGAAATATGCACCAGGCACCCTCAAATACAATGTTCACAATGAGACACAAGGAGGGCGCTTAAGCCTGCTAGCTTAAGCCTGCTCCTTGCTTTTAGTTTAGCTTTTCATATAGTGGACAGGTTTCTATTGGGATGATGAGAGTAGCACAATATAATAATGGTCAAGACCATAAAACACAGAATTGATTTTAACCATTTAGAAACAGAGGTTGAGAGCAACTTCCCTGCATCCCAGGGTGCATCCTTTCAGGGACATGGATTACAGACAGCACATCCAGTCGTTAGAGAAATTGGCTATGTCTGTATCTCCTTATATAGGTAGGTATAGGGAGGTAGGACAGGTCATCAAGACATACACATGAATAATTTGTTAGATATAATAATCCAGAGGAAAGTCTTTCACCTAGTTTGAACATTAACAACAGTGACAATAATTAGCAAACTCATGAATCACAGCCACGTATATATAATTCCTGATCATTATAATCACATTTATTGGAGTTGAGTTCTCACCACCTATTACTCCTTCTAGGGCATAGATTTAGATCTTGTTAACTTATGGAGACCCTGTTGGTCTATTTAATAATTTTGTTCATTGATTCCCCACTGGCTAATTTCTATTTTTACTCTTTCATGTATAAAGTTAGTGTAACATCCATGGAAGAGGAACCAAGACAGGAGGACTGACTCCAGATAGAAGAGGGACAGAAAGCTGTCACAACATTCTCTTTTTAGAAACAGGAAATTAAAAGTAATAAGAGTGGGGGGGAGCAAATATTGTTTCAAAATGAACAATGACATAAAAAATAAAAAAAATTAAAAATAAAAGTAACAAGAGATTGTGTGTGTGTGTGTGTTTCTGTGAGAGACAGAAACAGAGAGAGAAAGAGCGAGAGGAAGAGCGAGCAAGAGAGAGAGAGAGAGAGACTGAGACTGTAGGAGAAAGAAGCAAATTCAAGAATTTAAGACCAGGAAGCCCAGAGGCCCCTCCCTCTGCCTCTGGGCTTGGCAAGTCTCTGAAATACTGCTGGCATTCACTTCTTATACTCTGAACCTTGTGACCTTGGCTTGTACTCAGGTCTAAACTGCACCTATGGCATCCAAGTTGCTAATTTAGTGTTAGGGAGGGTGGGGGAGCAGGTAGAAATTAAGGAATGGGAAGGGGAAAAATACCCAAAACTGCAAAAGTTAAATTTCCTGCCAGGTGGCTTCCAAATCATCCAGCAGCTTTATTCAAGGCTTTGAAGTCTTGAGCCAACAGTTCCAGATCTGTAATATTTACCCTGCAGTCTCCAAAAACAAAAGTTGACTGTGTTCCTTGAAGTCAATCTCACCAGCCTTTCAGGATGACAGATGGGAGAGGTTGGAAAAGAGTTATTGGATGACCTGGAACTCCTCAACATCTCAGTAAGGTTTGTTATGCTTCTCTCTCTCTCTCTCTCTCTCTCTCTCTCTCTCTCTCCTTTCCCTTCTTCCCTCCCTCTTCTCTCTCTCTCTCTCTCTCTCTCTCTCTCTCTCTCTCTTTCAATGTAGCTCTTTCAATAACCGTCTCTCATATTTAAAGATATTTTTCCTATTTATATCCTTTTAACCTTGCTAAACTCCCACCATCAATTCCTGCCCCCAACAAATCATCTGTTGCATTAG
The DNA here is from genome assembly GCF_014898055.3 of Talpa occidentalis. NCBI lineage: Eukaryota > Metazoa > Chordata > Mammalia > Eulipotyphla > Talpidae > Talpa > Talpa occidentalis. The sequence continues at coordinate 136,145,476 of NW_023603184.1, forward strand.
TCATGAGGTATATCAAGAAATCACCCTGAAACAGCAATAGCTAAAAGAAACTCTGAATCCTTTTAGTCCAGCAATTTAACCTGTTCATTATACCCATGAATTAATCAAAATAACAACCACAATCATAATGGTGGAGTTAATTCTGCATGTGAGGCAGAATAGCTAGCTATGGACAAACATTTGGAGAGCAGAAATGGGTGATGGGTGATATAAAATTCTGAAGCTAAAACGAACTCAGGAGAAAAAGACTATTCCAAGTCAGCCTTGACAATGCTTGTCACTTACCTTTATCTCTACCACCCACCCTTTGTTATTTCATATCCTACTCATCTTTTAAGCTTCTTTAGATGTAATCACCATCACAGTCATTCAGTGAATATGGATTGAGACTCTACCATATGTCAGGAACCATTCTAGACATAAATTCAACAAAGTCCTTGCCCTATTGCAGCTCATATTCTAGTGGAAGAGCTAGGCAATTAATTAGTAAATTAATTAATGTATAAAATAATCACATCAGATGGTGATTCATGCTGTGGATAAAAATGAAGCAGGATTAACAGGATAGAGAAAAGGGGGAGTAGAGGTGTTATTTGTTGTGTGGCAAGACACTTGAAAGAGATGAAGGATCAAAGAAGAGGCTGTACAGGAGTAGAACATTCTAGCAGAAGAAACAGCCAGAGAAAAGGCCCTGTGGTAGGGAAATAAACAGCTACTAAACAGATCTCTTGGGTCACGGGGCCATGAGGGAGAGAAGTAGGAAATTATCTGGAGAAAGAACAAGAAGCTGGGTCACAAAGGGCTTGGGGGGGCGGGGCCTTGGCTTCAATTCCAGTTGAGATCGGAACTATTTTTGAGTTTTGAGTTTTAAGTGACATGACCAGACTCCTTTACAACTTTGAGTTGCAGGGTTGAGACTAGACTATTTCAGGGGAAGGGCTCAAGAGCAAATTAAGTGTCTCTTTCCATCCATCCAGGAAATAGATACTAAGGACTTGGCCCAGGATGATGGTGGTAGAGACTGAATACTGCATGATGGAAGATAGCATCAACCAACACAATCGTTGATGGATTAGATGTGAAGAATAAGAGAAAGTGAGATGTCAAGGATGATGACTCAGTTTTTGGCTTGAAAAAAGTGGAGAAAAGGACTCATTCTTTCTCTGTGCTCCCATGTATTTTTGTTATTATCAATATTATAAAATTCTAATAACAATTGCACATGTGTGTATTTCTTCCACTAGATGCACTTTTAATTTTCATGTCATAACTTGCTGAAACTCCAAATGAAAGTTATGAACTCTGGCCAATGACACATGCACCAATTATGGACATAAGCACAAATTCATACCAATATTCCCATTCAATTTCAAAAGGCTTATTTATCCCCAGAAGTTCACTCATGTGTCTCCTGAGTGGTTCATGGATCCAAGATTTAAAAACTATTTTTTAAATAAATTGTCATGGAATACCTGGGGCTCTGAAGACATGGTGACTACATCCTACAATTCTTTCCCATGGAGATGCCAGCCTGCTGTGGGAAATAGATGAGCTGTTGGTAAACAAATAAATGAGTAAATAATTATAACTTGTGAAAGGAGCTATGGAGAAAAAAAACAAAGCAGGGTGACATCATCTACTATTATGGGGTTTAGTGTAACAGGGCTAGGAAATAGAAGTTATCCAGGTATTATAAAAAGAGGGGATTTAACACAAGGAGTTGGTTGTATACATGATAGAAAGAAGAGAAGGCAATGAGAGCAGTCAGAGATTAGCAACATAAGAATTCACTTCCTTATTACAGCTTTATTCACAAAAGCCAAGACTTGGAAACAACCTAAACGTCCATGGAGAGACGAATGAATATAGAAGATGTGGTGCATACACACAGGGGATATTATTCAACTCAGTGGAAAAAGACATGAAATTCTACCATTTAAAACCACATGGATGGATCTAGAGGGTATTATACTTAGTGAACTGAGTCAGATGGAGAGAGACAAACACTGTATGATTTCACTCATATGCAGTACATAAAGAAACAAAAAAAGAAAGAATGAAAGAAATAATACAAAAATAAATTTTAGACTATAAGACCAAATTAGTGGTTACTAGAAGGAAAGAGGAAAAGAGTAGGTTCATTGGGTAAAAGAGAGTCAATTATATGGCAAAGGATGGAATCAGACTTCTAGTGATTGATTTAATGTAACTGACACACCTGCTGATTTATAGTGGTGCATACCTGAAACAAATATAATGCAGCATTTCCTTAATAAATATTTTTTTAAAAAGAGCCTACCTCTGACTCCCAGGGTTGAGGGGGCCATGGGAAGCAGTCATTCCACTAAAGCCTAGAAGTTGGGACACTCTGGAAGCTGGGATCACGTAAAGGGTGCTGCTCCACAAAAGTTGGAGATTAGCAACGTAAGAATCCACTTCTTTCTAATGGCCTTATTCACAATAGGCCCACTGGAAGTGAAGGCCAAACTACTGAGGATGCCAATGAGACACAGCATGAGAGAGAAAAACACCCTGGTTTCCCCTCTTCTCCTACCTCTTCTCTTCTCCTAGTGCCTTCCATTGGCTGAATCTGCTAGGGAAGTTCCTGTGATTCAGGCCAGAAGATGAACAGATATAGATAGGATCATGGAACAAGCAGGTGAGCGAGTGACACATTACGGGACTTTCAGAAAAAAAGAGTGGTCAAGTAGGGCACTCTGAGAACTGAAATTTAAGTTGAAACCAGCTAAATCAAAGAGAACCATCAAGGGAAAATTCCCAGCAGAGAAAATTGCAATGGAAAGTTCCTGAGGTGTTAAAGAGCTACACCACTTTGGGGGTGGCAGGGCCTCACCTAAGGCCAATCTGGCTGTTCACAACCATTGCATTCTTCAGGCGATAATCAGAGTAGGAGGTTACCACATGGCTCTTCCACACCATGTGCCAAGTGGCATATTGCAGTGGAAGCAGACTTCAGCCAATTCCTCCAGATGCCCAAACATTTATTCAAGAACAGAGAGAGAGAGAGCCATATAATCTGCTCTGGCCTTCAGGGCACCCCACAAGTACCTTGCCGGAAATATGGACCCTGAGGTAGAGGCAACAATATACTGACAGCAAGACTTGGGTTGGGCTTTTCCATTAAGTGGAGACATTAGAGGTCAAATGGAGTTGCCAACAAAGAGGCCCCTCAGAAAGGGCTGGGCTGCTGGCTTTTCCTGGTTCTTAGCTTTTCTTCATGTAAAGGCAGAGTTGTTATACCACCTTCAGCTCATCAAAGGTCTTGAACATCACTCCATTCATCATTGAGAAATTACTTTAAACTTACTATTGTTTGTATTAATTAATAAACCTCCTAGCCCAGATTTAGAAATTGATATTTGAAGCACTTGCTGAAGGCATTTCTGGAGTGACAATTTTTTATTGGGGTGATTTAAATATTACCTAACTGGCCCCTAGAATATAGATGGAAGCCAATTAACACAGTTAGTTATGAAAAGTTAAACACAGTTAACATGAACATGATGTTGCAGAAGAGTAATAAGATGGATGAAGCAGAGGGCACAGAAGCTGCCCATTGTGGCTAGAGCTCTGCTAACAAACAAGAGAGGAGATTGAGATTTGGCTACAAAGGTGGGCAGGGTTCAACCTCCTAGGACATCTTAAAAAAAATTGCACTTAATTCCAACTGATGGAAAAGCTTTAAACGGGGAGGTAACTGAACCTGACTGGGTTTTGAGAGTTTCTGTTGACTTCTTTGTGAACAATGGATTATAGAGGAGACAGAGTAGAACCAGGATTTTCAAGGAGTTCAGAGAGGGAATGGCATCAACCCAGCTTAATGGTAGTGCAGATGGAGAGACGTGAGCTATAGGTTAGAGAAAGAAACACAGGAATGATGACTATTTAAGAGTTTGGAGGGCTGGATGGATGGAAAGAGAGTTAGGATGATGAGTTGGTGTTTAGCTAACGCCCTGATTAGAGAATGGTATATATCACTAAGATGAGGAAACTAAGAGGGAAAAGATTTGATAATGAAGTGGAGAAAAAAGGTAAAAGAAAGGTTTCAGTTTCTGCTTAAAAGCAAGGAGCATGACCTTATCTATGTGTCCACCAGCATCACCTTAGTGTGGGCATAGAACATAGCTGAGGAATTTTTAAAAGTAAATAAGCTATTATTTTTGTCATTTATCTCATTGCTGAATATTTCTCTCCTTCTTTCCTTCTTTTATTCTCGCTCTCTCTCCACATACATATATATTTTCAATTCTACATGAGGCTAAAATAATCAAAGATAAGATAAACGAACATCATCCATTTCGAACAGAAATACAGGCTATTTAAAGTCATGAGGGCTTGAGTTGAAAAGGGATTCCAATAAAGAATTAAAAAGCAAGCAAACGCAAGTGATCAAGTTTGGACTCTGGATAAAAAGATACCTTTCCTGCTATGCATACTTACATACGTATTTCCCACTGTTGTGCATACATCTTGTATTTTTCACATTAAACATGAAAAGAAATTTTCCTTTTTTTATGCTTGCTATTTTTTTTATTTTTTTAAATTATAAATTTTATTTTTATATTCCCCATACAATTGCGACCCCTTTATTTTGACCCCAATCCCTCCCCTTCCCACCCTCCACCCCCATAGAGTGTCTCTGGTTCATAATTGTTTGTTGATTTTGATTTTCACTTTCTTATAGTTATTCTTTTTCCTGGTCCCTTATTTAAGTTTTCTAGATTCCTGCTATGAGTGAGACCATCCGGTATTTTCTTTTTCTTTCTGGCTTATTTCACTGAGCATGATCCCTTCCAGCGCCATCCATGTTGCTGCAAATCGCATGTGTTTATCTTTTTTGAATGCTGAGTAATATTCCATGGTGTATATGTACCCACTTCTTGATCCAGTCATCTATTTTTGGGCATTTGGGTTGTTTCCAAAGCTTAGCTATTGTAAACAGTGCTGCTATAAACATAGGCGTGCAGGTGCTCTTTGGAATGGATGTTTCTGTGTCCTTTGGGTAAATACCTAGGAGTGGAATTGCTGGATCATATGGAAGCTCTATGTTTAGTAGGTCAAGAAATCTCCACACAGCTCTCCATAGTGGTTGGATCAGTTTGCACTACCACCAACAGTGCAGGAGAGTTCCTTTTTCTCCACACCCTCGCCAACATTTGTTGTTGCTAGTTTTTTTAATATGTGCCATTCTCACTGGTGTGAGATGGTATCTCATGGTAGTTTGATTTGCATTCCCTGATTACAAGTGATGTTGAACATTTTTCATATGCCTGTTGGCCATTTGCATTTCCTCTTCAGAGAAGTTTCTTTTTAGCTCTTCTGCCCATTTTTGACTGGATTATTTTCTTTGTTTTTGTTGAGTCTCATCAGCTCTTAGTAGATTTTTGTGATCAGTCCTTTATCATCCATTTTGAGTTGGTTTTTGTGTATGGTGTGAGGTAGTAGTCAAGTTCATTCTTTTGCATTTAGCGACCCAGTTTTCCCAGCACCATTTACTGAACAAACTTTCTTTGCTCCAATGCATATTCTTTGCTCCTTTGTCAAAGATTAGTTGACCATAAATCTGTGGGTTTATTTCTGGATTTCTATTGATTCCATGGTCTGTGTGTCTGTTCTTGATCCAATGCCATGCAGTTTTGATGATTATGGCTTTGTAGTATAGTTGAAGTCTGGGCGTTTGTTCTGCCTCCCTTCCTTCTTTTTTTTTTTTTCAGGAGAGCTTTGGCTATTTGGGGTTTTTGGCGATTCCATATGAATTTCATCAATAATTGTTCTATTTCTTTGAAGAATGACATTGAAATTTTGATTGGAATAGCATTGAATCTGTATATTGCTTTGGTCTAGGATGGCCATTTTAAGAATGTTATTATTTCCAATCCATGAGCAGGGGATGTCTTTCCATTTCTTTTGTGTCTTCTTTCTATTTCTTTTAACAGTGTTTTATAGTTTTCTTTGTATAGGTCCTTTATCTCTTTTGTTAGATTTATTCCCAAGTATTTGATTTTTTTTTGTTTTGATAATAAAAGGGATGGTTTTCTTGAGTTCTTCTTCTTCAGATTTATTGTTTGTGCATAGGAAGGCTACTGACTTTTGCATATTGATTTTGTATCCTGCCACTTTACTGAACTGATTGATGAATTTAATTAGTTTTTCTGTGGAGTTTTTGGGGTTCTCTATGTATATTATTATAACATCTGCAAATAGTGATAGTTTGACTTCTTTTCCTATTTGGATTCCTTGTATGTCTTTCTCTTGTCTTATTGCTCTGGCTAGGACTTCCAGTATTATATTGAAAAGCAATGGTGAAAGTGGACATCCTTGTCTTGTTCCAGATCTTAATGGAAATGCTTTCAGCTTTTCACCATTGAGAATGATACTGGCTGTTGGCTTGTCATATATAACCTTTATGATGTTATGAGGTATGTTCCTTGTATCCCAAGAATTTCAAGGGCTTTTATCATGAATAGGTGTTGCACTTTGTTGAAAGCTTTCTCAACATCTATTGATATTATCATATGGTTTTTATATTTCTTTTTGTTGATGTGTTGGATAACGTTGAAAAAGAAATTTTCTTTGAAGCAGTACCATTTTGGTCTGAGACATGAGCTGGTTATATAACTTATTCAACTTTCCATGGAAGTACCTGGGTCACACTATTTTTTATTTCAATAATAGTGTCTGTTGACCATTGGCACTCACTACTGATAAGCCAAAATGTGCCAAAGTAGCCTTCTTTTGGTTTGTATTAGGTTTTAAAACTACACATTGGATGCATTCTTTGTGAATGCTTGTCAGATCATCACTGTATTCCATAGCATTGGTCACCTGTATGTAAGTAGAATGAAAAACCTCAGAAAGTAAAAAAATTAAAACTATGATCTATCCCGTGAATGTCCATCTTTGAGAAGACTCCCTTTCCACTTGTAAATGCACTTGGTCTTTACAACTCTGGCAGATGGCACCAATGTGGATGTCATGATCTCTGTGAGTGGCTGTGTCTATGCTTTCCTCATCTGTAAAATGCAGGGGTTACACTGGATGAGCCCAAAGATGAGAGAGGCTCCCTTCAGATGCACCTCATTCTACAATTATTTGCAAATGTCTTTTAGAGAACCAACCACACAATAGCATCTCAGTACAGACCTTTCTGGCAGGACCTCATGACTGGACCACTTTATAAACACAACAGAAGATGGGAGAGGCAGAAAGAGATCTATACCTACATATCTTTGCTACAGAGGAAGGAAACTCTGCTTTCTGTTATCATTTGGAAAAAAATGATTCTCTATTCTATATTTATATCACAAAAAGGAAAAAGAGGATAGTATATATGATTCACTTAGTTTTGGAAATACAGTTTATGGGTATTCAAGAACTTACTGAAAGCCTCAAAAGTACATTAAAATGAAAAACAACTTATCCATGTGTGTGCCATAACAACAACAGATATCCCAGGGTCATTCACATATTAAATGTACACATAGAACATTTTACCTGGGAAGGGAAACACAGTCCATTGCCAGAAAGAAATCTTTACTGTGAGCAGATTGTGCATATTTCATGAAGTCCAGACCACTTAAATAAAATGTTGTCATATTCTCCCCCCACCCCACTAAATCATCAATCTCTCCATATTTTAAACTGAATCCAATTTAGTCCTGAGCTTCCTGGTAGCCAATGCAAAGTAAAACACAAAATCAGCTACAAAACTCTTACTATGATAAAGAAGGAGGCTTGCCATTTTGAAAGGACAATTAATTATTTCCTTAAAGTAGTGTAAGACTGTGGAGAGAATGGATGATCTAACAACAGTCAGTAACTCTCCCATCACAGAGGCTGTGACATTTCCTATGACCATGTTTCTTCACTGAAAGTCAAGGACATCATGTCAAAACACAATTAAGAGAAAGGCTAGGGCAAAACAGACCTTGGCTAATGCCAAGGATAAGAGCAAAAGATCCAAGGCCCAAAGATAAGAGCTAGAATGTTCTGTCTGATATAGAGCTCATATGTGAGATGGACTGTGAACATAGAGTACACAGCATATTCTGAAACCTTTATACCCCAGAAAAGGAAAAATGCCTCCTTAACAATTGGTACATGATTACATGATGTTTCATATTGAAATGTTACATGTTGAAATGAAGTTTTGGATAGATTGGGTTAAATAAAATATCATATTGAAATTAAATCACCTGTTCCTACATGTTCCTTTATTTTAAATATGGCTACTGGAAAATTTTAAGTCTTATATGTGGCTCCCATTTGTGCCTTGTATCATATAACCTTTGAATAGCATTGCTCAAGAGGGATGATGTTGCCACTTCACCTTGGACATGTTACTTTCTCTCCCAACCCACCCTTCTCCTTACCCATAAAGAGGAGTGCTGATACCCATCTTGTGTAAAATGCCAGATGCAGTGTTGGATGCACTGTGGGACCTCAGAGGGCTCTTTCATCTCTATCCCTCAGCCCAGAACTCCCCTTTTGGGGTTGAAAGTGGGGAAATGACACATCTTCTGGTTCCTAGGACAGTCCTGCTAAAAGATCTTCCTGTGAGCCTCCTTCTCCAAAGTCCAGGGCTATTTTCTCTGCTGTGAAGAACTGCAATGCCATATGATTTCATTGTCTCAAGACAGAAAACTCTGGCCCCTGTGGAATCGCCAGCGCGATGACAGAGAGGGCCTGTTTATAGAAGAGAGGAGTTGAACACTACTCAAGGACTTTGTTTAAAATTCTTTTTGTAACCACACAGCTCTCTGTTTGGGTTTGCTGCTCTCATTAAATAAATATCTGGAGAGTCTTCAGGGATCATCCCAGATATGTGTGACCAGGGCTTTGAAGATAATGAGCCAAGCTCTCAAGTCAAACTCAGTGGATTCCCAAGTCAGCTATTATGAAGCATCTAGGACATTCAGGAAGGGTCGGCAATGGATAAAGTCATTCCCAATGTGCCAAAAGAAAGGGACCCTTGAAATGTGACATGTGAGATCTTGCTCACCCTCACCATGGATAAATGTCTTATGGACAATGTTTGAGTCAGCAGGAAGGCACAGGGAGAGATTGACCAAGACAGGATGATCTGAAAGGGCAGAATCGAAGGGAATATGAACATCTTGTTTAAGTTTGCCCAAGATTCAGCTTCATGGTTTGAGTGAACAAATGCCAATTATTTATGATTAACACAGAATCATAAATGTGTATTTTGTTTTAATGAAATAACTTGAAAAGCTGAGCATACAAGAGTACTTGAGGATTATAAATTTGACTCTCAGCAAATCAAAGTCACTTTCAACTCAAACATTCCTAAAGGGATACTCAGAGATAAGGGGAATCGGGTAAAAATAATACTTAGGGTAAAAGAAAGCTTCTTTTATAAATTAATGGAATTCATTTTTAGAGTAGTTTTAAGCTTATTTTAAAAATTGAATAGGATACACAGAATCCCTGTACTCTCCCTACCCTCCCCATGCAACATTTCCCCTATTTTTAAGATCTTTGTATTAGGATGGTTCATTTGTTACAACTGATAATATGCTAATATTAATATATTATCATTAACTAAAGTCCATAATTCATATTAGAGTTCATTCTGTGTATAATATAGCTCTATGGATTTTGACAAATGCATAATGCCACATATCCACCAGGACAATAGCCTTCAGAATAGTTTTACTGCCCTAAAAATACCCTATGTTCTACCTCTTCTCTCATCCTGACCTACAAACCTCTGATCCTTTTGCTGTCTCTATAGTTTTGCCTTTTCCAGAATGCCATAAATTAAAATCATACCATTTGTAGTCTTTCCAGACTGACTTCTTTCCCTTCATGTGCATTTAACTTTCCTCCAGAAGGACTCTTTTTAAAAGCATCAAGAAAACGGTGTCTTTCAAGAGATAAAGAAAGTGAGAACAAGTAAAAGGCAGATTTTAGGCTGATGTGCTATTGTTCTTGTTCTAGCTACTGTTTTTCGTTCCCAGTATTTGAGAGACATACAGGCAAACTCATTCTGGGGGAGAAGATCTCAGGATAAATGGAGTAATGTTGGCAGGAGGTAAAGGCCATGGGCACTGATAAAGATACCATATTTGAGGATAGGGCTGGATCAGGTGGACCTTGACTTTGTCTACCTACTGACTTAATGATGGTTGAACCCTACAATGAAGTAAAGTTTGGCCCATTTCATTACTAGTAGATCATATAACCCAAATTTTCAGTAGAAGGCTAGGTATGATTTCTCCTATGTGTAGGAATATGCTACAACAACATTTACATCTGTTATTCTAATGTGTTTTTTCCTTATCTAGTTCAACTCAATTTCTAATAATTGATTCAAAAGTATAACAACCTTACAACAAATCAAAGTGATTTATTTTTCTAGATTGTTTTTCTGCATTGCTATCTCTTTTTCCAGAACATCTTCCAGTTCATTTATTAGAGGATACTCAAAATAACACAGGGTGGAGGAGGGGGCCTATCTTTAAAAAAAAGAAAAAGAAAAAGAAAAAGAATTCAAAGACACAAACTTGAAGCAATAACAATTGCTGGAGCAATGTTTATCACAGAGATTTTCCTGCCAGAGAAACCTGATCAGGTCACCGCTAACAGGACATATGTGGAGAAGGAGGCCCTTGTGCTGGGGATTAGCACAGCTCTTTCTAGAGCTGTGGGCTCAAGAACACAATGCCCATCCCACCACCCAACAGCTGTCTATCCTTGAGTACCTTGATGCCCATCCCACCACTCAACACTGTCTATCCTCAATCCTTGGAAACGAGTCATTGAGTGAGCAATGGTCGCTCAATTATTTTTCTGAATTCCAAGGATTGCCCAGCGCAGATTAAATGAAGGATCTAGGAATCTCAAGCTCCCAGTCTGGACTGAGCCTCTGGTGGTCAGTCCAGGACAAAAAAAACCTCATCCTCTGCGAGGTCTTTGTCTAATGGAGTCAGTGACTCACTCGAGTCTCCTCTGTGTTACAACACACTCAGCCATGTACTGGAAGGTCAAAACATCTTCCAATCTTCAACCCCTTGGAGCAGTGGCAGATTTAAAGAGGCAGTCCTTCTCACTATATGTCACCAGGGAAATAAAATATCCTGGCAGTGTGAGAAAATAGAATTGATCAGAACTGACCTCAGGAAGAGTTCTGCAAGTGCTTAGAAAGCACAGTAAGGCACCTAGAGGCAACTGACACTTTCCTTCCTCCCAGGGTTTAGCTTAATTAACCCTAGATATTCGCTAAGTAAGGACATACTAACTGCAGGTCTTTCTTTTGTGAGTGGAGTTTGCAATTTGGGGCCAGATTGAATAGACAATAGAAAAAAGGCTGAGCTTTCCCAGCTGGTTCCTCCTCTCCAAGTCCACCCTTCAACTATTCAGTCTTCTCTTTAAATTAACCCTGAATATTTACTAGAAGGAGAGTCAAATTAGTAGTTTACTCAGAGTGCCCAATCATTCTTTCCTGGGATTCCTTAATGCTTTCTGGCCCTGAGTAAAGTCCAGAGACCACATGAAGATACATCTCCCTGAAAGGCAATGCCGTCCAGGGCAGAGAGCAGCAACCCAAAGTCAATACGTTTGTTTATTCTACCCCGCTGTTTGGACTTTTTCTTTCTTTCCTCCATATCTGTCCATCTAAATGCCACTTATTCTTTAAGGTCCAGTTCAAATGCATCTCCACCACCCAGCATTATCTGAAGTTAATTCATCGATTCTTTTTGACTCATAATTATTTATATGTAGAAACAAACCAAAAAAAAAAGGTATTCTGAGACGCTAGAATAATGAATGTGCTATCTTTCCTATAATGTAAATTTATGGACATCAGCAATATCGTCCTTTCTACCTTTGAGTAGGACTTATTCTGGGTACCACAGGTCACATAGAAAAGGCACTAAATAAATGTTTTTGTGCTGCCATTGCTATGATTCTGGGTTACATAGAGTGCCATCCAGTCTCCAAACTCATTCTCTGAGAACAAACATGGTCCACCTCAGCAAATGGTGAGGTGTGAGTACCAGTGAGTCTTGACTAGAGAATGCCTCCCCTGGGCCACAGAGTAGATGTCTGGCTGGCATTCATATTTCTTCACCTGGTACCAGCACTTTGGTTAGCACTTTAGGAACATTCTTACCCACTTGTAATCTAAGTGATTCATTTGTGGTTAAATCTACAACCAGTGGTAATGACAGGCGCTTGACCCAGACAGAGCCAGTATTTCATACTCTTGCGTTTCATACTTCCAGAATGGCCAAAAGACCCAAGTCAGATGAAAAGATTCTAGCCTAGGATTTCTGCTACAACTCTTCACAGATAGAGACTCTTCTATGGTTCTTGAGCCCTAAGAAGTGAGTAAAGCACTGCCAGTAGTCATTCTGTCCCCTCATGGCTAGATCCTGTCTGAGAGTAATTCCAACATCGGGAGGAGAAAGCTGACATAGGGCACCAGGTAGAGCTGGCCAGGTAAAATAGGGGAAGCAAAGGGGGATATACTTATACTAAGACAGTTGTGAAATTCCAATTTAATTTGGTGTCCTGTATTTTATTTGCTACATATGGCAGCAAGAAGCTTGGGTCTTGGTGACCATTTTTGAATCTCTGTGCTTTGCAGCAATGTGAAACATTAAACTAGCTTGAGCTATCAACTTGCAACAAAAAATGTACTTCACTGAGGTAGAGGTTCTGCCATTGTAAGGGCTAAATTTGAACAGGGAGTTATCCTGTTCAAAAAGAAAATATCCTTAGGAAAGGGTTATAGGCCAGTTTAATAGCAAAACAAAGAATCATTGCCAGCTGTTTGGGGCATGAAAAGTACTCAAATTGGGTAATATCTTATACCTGGGGGGGAGTGGAAATTAAGCCTGGGGCAAGGCCAAGTCAACCAGGATGGAAATACTGGGGGGACTATAGGCTGCATGGACTGGGATCAAAAGAAAGTTGCCATCATAAGTGGGGGTAACCAATTCTGTGCATACATGTTTGTCCCCCCAAGCAGCTCACCTCTTAACTTCTGGGTTATTTACAGGGAACAAGAGCAGACTCAGATCTCCAACACAAGCCCCAAGTGATGGAAAGAAGCCAAAATGTTCTTGCTGCTTGAGGGGGTAGGGAGAAGAAAGGGAGGGGAGGAAGAAGAAAGATTTATTTCAAAACAGCCTCTGTCACTTACCACCCCCACCTGGGGGAAGGACAAATCGAGGGCAGTCTGGGTGGGAGAGCAAACAGAAGAGTGTCTCTTTGGCACCTGAAAGCAAGCAATCTGATCTCGGGCCCCAGAGACTGAGTTTGAGGACAAAGCTTTGCGGGGGTGGGGAGGGCAATGAGTTGTGCAGATTCCAAAGCTTTCCCCGCCCTGCCCTGTCTCCAGGCCTGTCATGTCATTGCAAACAAACAGCAAGGGGAAGCCTGCCAGGACAAATGACAAGGGTGTTTGTGAGTTAAGGAGGTTTCCACCAATCAGGTTGAGCAGGCCCACTGAGGATCTTCTTCCTTACTTGGATTTCTGATGCTTTAACCAGAGACTTAATTAAGCAACTTCTGTGTGCAGGCTGAATCTGGTGGCCATTTAAATTCACTTGACAATCACAATTCTGGTTTTCTCATGCTGGCTTTTGGAAAATAGAGTTAAAACTAATGTGAGGCCTATTTGAGGGACCTCGAAACTGAGGTGTGGGTCCCCCGACATCGCAAGGGATGTGAGAGGACAGGAAGAAAGGTCTCAGCAGCTCTGTCATCTTTCTCAAGGCAAGTCCTTCCTCTTTGCCAAGGTCAACATGGCAGCTTACAGATCAACCATGGGGAAACTTTTTTGTATCACTTCCTCACACTCACATTTTTATTATTGCTTTAGAAAACTAAAAGTTGGACTGATGGAGATAATGCCAAATCCCACAACTCATGACAAAGGCACCAAAGGCTTTGTGGATGGGGTGTTTCATTCAGGTTTGGGCAAGTTCTGGAAATGTCGCCATTTATTATTGATTTTGGCGTTTTGTATGGTCTGTATTTGTGTGGTTCTTTGACTTTCTTTCAAACCAGTGCTAACATCTTGCTGATTTCCTCATTAATTATTAAGTGACATAAAATCCTTGGCATGTTTAGTTTATAAAGTCTATGAATTGTGATTTTACCCTTTTACGATGACTTAGCTAAAGAGAAAGCGCAAAACTTACCCCATTTCCACATTCCCAGGTCCTCACCATCAGAACGGAATTTCCCAAAAATTGCGGGGAAAAAATTGAAAGCCTTGCAGAGTTCTTTTCTAGAGCCCTGTTCTCTTCAAGTTCTCTACCTAGCCCATCCTTCTCCCACTCCCCTTCCAGACAGGCAACCCTCATTCCTACTCTGGCCAAATTAATTTTCTGTAAAAGCTCATACTCATCCCCATTCAAGTGTAACTGAGAGATAAGCATTAATGTGGATCCTCTCATACTGAGCTTTCCTAGCATGTTGCCAGGGAACAAAGCCATAAGCTTAAGAAAAGAATTTCTAAAGGTGGAGATTTCTAGGAGAAACCTCAGGCCATTTTGTGGGGAAAAAAAAAAATCTTTTCAAGAGACCCTGAAATTAGACTTTATCACCCTGTCCAACCAAGCCCTCCCCCCATAAAAAAACACTGTTTTTTTTTTAGTAATCACCCCACCAAATAGGCAGAGAGGGTGTTACTTATGGAGCAACTCCAAGTTATGAAGACTGAAGGTTGGAGTCTCTGCAGAAGCATGTACAGAGGTAGAATGCTCTATCCTAAGCAAACAACACATGCAGAATGCAAACGCTGAATACACAAAGCAGAAAAAATAAGCAGCTCTTATATAACTGATAATGGCCTTGAAACCATGGCTGGCATGTTGGGTGAGTATGAAGAATGGACTGAAGGCAGCATCAACTTTCTTCCAGGCCACCCCCTGGGGGAAAGATGCCTGGCTTTCTGGAGACCACACTGACTTTCCTTTCTGGCTCATTGCCATCTGTCATCTCCAATGGCTACACTTGGTTTGCTGCAGTCAATCGTTCTGAGTTTTCTCTCTGAGCACATGGCAGGGGCGGGGGCGCGGGGGAAGACAGGCACACAGAACCCTGGTAAAAGAATGTCTTGATCAAATCAGCCAGTAAGTTTGTCCCAGTATGCAGTTTGTCTCCTACATTGCCTCTCTTGTCAACAGGTAACCTGCCCCTTCTCCCCAATCCATAGGTCATCGCCGAGTGGGAGAGGCTTTGGGCTGGGACCAGAACCTCAGAGCTCAGTGGCATTGCATGTCAGACACACCTCCCACCAAGTTTAAATGAGGGAAAGTGGGTCTGAAGAGACATCCATAGGTCTCAAACCATATGCCGCCTGTGAGTATCCAACCTGGGGTCTTAGATGTGATGGGCTGTGGGCAACAAGAACTCACACACCAGCGGTTACCAAATCTATGAAGTTCTATTAATTTGTTTCATCTCACTGTCGCCAACCCTCCCGCAGACCTTGTGCAGACCACGGGAAGGAGCCAAGAATTCCTTCATCCAGAGCTGCACAACTCGGAGGACTGAGTGGTGGAAAGGAGCTGACTTTCATCAATCAGTCTTGAAAATGAACCTGTGGGGCCTCCCCGGTGGCGCAGCGGTTGAGCGCTGGGTTGCGAAGCTGCCTGCGGCTTCTGCGGCACCGGTTCGATCCCCGGCTGCTCCCCGGCCACCAGGGCCACGAGAGGAGGGTCCCACATAGCGCGCAGACCTCTCCTGCCTCCCACTGCTCCCCTCAGCAGTGTACTTCGGTCCTTCTGCCTGCTCTGCTCCCCGCTCTGGCTCTGGTGAATTCTCTCACCCTCCCGCGCTTCTGAATGTACCCAGTGCTTTTATAAACAAAACAAACAAACAAACAAATAAATAAAACATGCCTCTATTAAATAAATAAATAAATAAATAAATAAAATGAACCTGTGATTGAATGGCAGCCATGCCTGGGCACCCCAACACCCAATGCGGACAGGGCTCATTCTCACTCCTGGAACCCTCGTAATAACAGTGTCCTAAAACAGCACCTCCTAAAGATGATTTTATCCAATTCCCTCAGAAAGTAGAAGGCAGATGAACAGCTGATTGGGTTGTTGAACCAGAACTGAACAGAGAGCTGGAGCTACTATGGTTAAAAAAAATTCCTCATTTACCTGGGAATCTCTTTCTCAACTTCCTACTCTGTTACCATACTGTCAAATGAAATCATTCAATAGGATACAATTAAAAGTGGCTGGAAAAAAAATAACATGGAACATCTTTTGTGCACTGGTCAAGTCTTTCCATGAATTTATCACATCTAATCCTTGAAGCTAAGAGAATTTGTCCACAAACACACAGGTCCATCAGATTCCAAAGTCTCTGTTTCAACATTGCAGCTCTACAGCCCCCAAGCTATTTACTTGGGATGTTCCCCCTGATTGCTGATGTAGTGCCTCAACTTTAGTTCTGGCCCCTCTACCTTAATATGTCCTAATGAGATTAAAAACAACCCCACAGTGTCCCCACACAAACTCCTTAGTATGTCTCCACACTGCGGAATAAACAATTGCCAGGCAGGAGTAAGTGATTCAATGACAAGGTGGGTGGCATTGCATGAAAAAGAACAAACAAGGCCCAAAGGGCATTTATACTCCCCTAACTCCAATGCTTCCACACTCACTTCCTTTCAAACAACACCCATATTATAAAATGCGTCACCCTGTGTGCACCACCAGTTCTGAGTCCTCATTTCCCAACCAGGTGACACAGTAGGAGTTTAATTATTATTATTTTTATTACTTCCTGTATGTTAGCATTTTGAGAGATGTTTTGAAATTCACCAGCTCATTTAAAACATTAGTGCAAAAGTGAAATATTATCCCCAATCTACTGATATGAAAACTGAGACCAGACATCAAACTTTAGAAATTCTATATGCCTAATCAGAGCCATTGACCAATATGCCAAAGACAATGAAAACCTGGATTCTTATTGTTATGTCTTGGTCAGCTGCCAACCTATTTGACCTGAGTGCCCTCTTTGGTTTTGGAAGGAAGGTTCCACATTATTGTGGTTTCTTAAGCAGGTTGCATGGCATTTCTTTTAATTTTATATATATATATATATATATAAACATCATTTTTCATTTTTGCACAATGTATGCATTTTCATCTTGGTTATAGTCCCCATACAATCCCTACCTCCTTTGTTTTGATCCTACTCCCTCCCCTGCCCATAGTGTGTCTCTGGTTTATAGTTGCTTGTTGATTTTGATTTTGACTTTATTATAATTAGTCTTTTCTATCCCTTTCCACAAGGGTTGATGTCACTTCTCTAGGTGATGCTTACTGGTATATGATAGTGCTATATCACATATCTTTTAGGCATCTATTATTTCCTATGTAAGTCTTAGGCTAAAAGGAATTTCAGGGGTCATTTAATAAAATAATAGCATGCATTGAATCTTTGAGACTTTATAACACTTTGTAATTTCTGAGCATTTTATGTGCATTAGTTCATTTGATCCTCAGCACTCAGAAATTATTCTAACCTTGAAGAGTTTTGTAAGGATTCAATGGAAAATGTACAAGCACCAATGTCTGGCATATAATACACATCCAATAAATGTCACTTATTTTTACTGTTGACTCTGAAATTGGTAAGCAATGTGTTCTATTTCCAATCACACTCTCAAGTATCTTCAGAAGACAGAAAATCCTGAAATTTCTTGATCACCTTCTTTCCCTTCAATTTGGCCACCTCCTATTTGACTGTCTTGCTTGCCAGTTTCCTAACAAGAGGTTAAAATTCACATTGTTATGCTCCAGCATTCCCTAGTCAGATTTGCATTGTGGTAGGATGAGACATTTCTTTCCACTCCTGGAAATCATGGCTGACAAATCTGGGAAGCTGACTTTGTGGCTTGCTGACCCTGACTGCCTTTGGAATACTTAACCAGGAGCTTTACAGAGTTAGGTCAACTTCGAAAGTAAGGAGGAGAGCTGGTCTGTTGGAATGGGCTCTCACCTGCAAGTCAGGAATTAGTCTTTCTCTCCATGACCTGAGTTGGGCTGATAACCCTCCCTGCATTACTTGTTGCTTTCTCAAAAGGACCTGCTTCTGCTTTTCGCATGTGCACTTTATAAAGCTTTACTACATGAATTGGGAATTGTTTTAGAGAGTGTAGGCTTGATACTCAGTTTAAATAGTTGGGTAGTCAGAGGGTGAGAAGATCATGGATTAACTGTGGCACTTCAAGAAGAAGGTTAAAAATGTCCTGGGAGCACGGACTTAGACATCCTTCCCTGCTAGGTCCTAGACGAGGGGTGTTGGCCAGGCATGCTCTCCATCCTGAGTACAACCAAGGCCAGCAGTCCCAGCCTTAAGAACTCAGAGCACAAAGCAGCAGACATGTCCTCCAGGCCCTCCACCCTCCCGTCCTCCTGATGGGTCTGCAGGATGATGTCAACTGCAAAGCAGGTCATTTGAGACCAGAATGGAGATGATGACTACCAAGGTAGGGCACTGGAACCTGGCCAAACAGAATACTTGGTGGGGCAATTTCTGAACTGGGACTTGATTTACACAAAGTCCATTCTTCTGTTGGTGTAGATGTGAGGTTATTTTGCACCCTGGGAAACCATGATTTTACTATTCATGTATCAAGATTTGCTCACAAGGAAACCCTGAGATGAAAACACACAGTTATTTATATGGAAAGTAGACTCATACACAGCTTACAGATAAGTTCAGTTTCCACTTCTACACTGTATGGAAGCACTGAGAGGAGTAACTGTGTGCTAATGTCTCTCTCTCTCTCTCATATACACACCACTACCACCATCACTACTACCACTCATACTCACCAAATCAAAGAGAACATTAATTTAAGAAAAAATATATATATATTGGTAGAAATATCAAGGGGTTGGAGGGAAATAGAGCCACAAGGGATGGATGAGACCAAAGGAGTAATTGATCATTTTCATGACTCTACCAATTAGAGTCATGCCAACTGTGACATGACCCAGGAGGCCCAGTGGAGCGGGTAGGGTGTATGGCTGGTGCTATGGGTTGAGCTGTGTTCCCCAAAATTCAATAGTTGGAGTCCTAACCTTTAATACCTCAATATGTGACCTTAATGGAAACAGGGTTTTTAAAAAGATAACTAAGTTAAATGAACTCATGGGGGACCCTAACCTGCTATGACTTACACTTATAAATGGGGGAGATTTGGACAGAGACATACCTCGAGGGAAGATGATGTGAAGAGACAGAGACACAGAAAGAATGTGTCCATCTAGATCTCACTCATAACAGGAATTCAGAAAACCTAAATAAGGGACCAGGAAAAAGACTAATTATAATAAAGTAAAAATCAAAATAAATAGGCAACTATAAACCAGAGACACACTAACGGGGCGGGTAGGGAGTAGGAGAGGGAATAGGATCAAAATAAGGGGGGTGGGAATTGTATGGGGACTATAACCAAGATGAAAATGCATATATTGTGCTAAAAAGCCTGAAAAGTATCTACATTTAAAAAAAAAGAATGTGTCCATCTACAAGCGAAGGAGAGAGGAAGCAGATTCTTCCCTTGTAGCCCTCAGAAGGAACAAGCCCTGCAGACACCTTCATGTCAGACTTGTAACCTACAGAACTATGAGATACTGCATTTCTGTTGCTCAAACCACTCAGTCTGTGGTACTTTGTAATTGCAGCCCTAGCACAGATGGGTGACGGATGGAAGTATCATCTTAGCCTGTAGAAGTCAGATTTCCCAGGAACCTATTCTGTCCTGAAGTACAGGCTACAAACACCAGACACCATTGGTGATCAAACTCCATGACCATGTTGAGCATGATGGATGCAGAAGGTTCAAAACCCTCTCTTTATTCCCCAGCATATAGGAACACAGGTGAGTAATGGCACTCATATCATGGAAAGTCCTGTGGGTCTTATCACCACAGACCAGCCAGAGGTTCATCAGCACACAGGTGTCTGAACATTATTTCTGACCAATTATGAGTTCACAAGCAAAGTTCCCAACATAAGGAAATGTAGAGATGCTCTGATCCCTTCCTTTTACATGACAGGTAAGGAAAAAAGAATGCGGAGAGCAAAATTGACTACAACAAAAGCTACTCCACAGGTTGCTAGACTGTGGCTAGAAGTCTTAACTCCAAGTTTTCATCCTCTACACCACATTCATTTTCATTCATAGAAGTGATTTTCATTCACAGAAGTGATTTTTAGTATGGGAAATCTGATTGAATTCTCCCTTCCTCTGCTCACTCTGCTTCTTTGCTCACCCCTTTGCTTTAAGGGAAAAATAAAGGTTTTTCCCAGGAACACAGGACTTTGAAATCACCCTCTACAATATTTATGTTAAATGGTTTGCCAGTCTCTGGTTAAACACTCTCACAGATGAGAAACTTACTGCTTCATTTAAGACAGTTCTAATGATGAGAAAGTCATGAAAACTAAAACAAAAACATGCCAGACTATAGAAGTCAGGAACTGATGCCCAGAGCTTTTCGTTTGCCAAACTCTCTGTGATGATCACAATGTGACATTCATTCAGATAACACCTCCCTTCTATTGGGGATCACATCAGAGCAGAACTTGTTGCCCAGCTCAGAGAACTAGCTTATATTAGACTAAAAAAGTCTAATCTTTGGAACAGTGAGACTTGAAAAGAGTAAAAAATGGTAGTGATTGCAATTTCAAAGAAACCATCAGTCACCTGAGTAGAAGATCTGTGGGTCTACCACAGGAGGAGCATTAGCTTCCTTAGAAGACAGAAAGGTGACCCCAAAGTCATAGGCACGTAGGTACATGACTGCTCCATCTAGAATGGTGGAAGCTGCCCCTGCCCCTGGCCATAGACCCATCAGAGAGTGTCATAGGATAGGAAGCACAAAGCAGAGCCATGAGCCCAATTTTATAGCTCTTCTACCCAGAAGATTTCTTATGGGTATCATTTTCTCTTCTCCCCTATCCTCTCTCCTTTCTCCCATTGATGGCCCTACTTGATGGGGTTTAAAATACTTGAAGGGTATCTAGCTAGAAGTCAGGAAACCTGGTTTTATAGTTTCAGTTTTGTGAGTCTGGACATGTCACTGAATTTCTGTGAACACTGACCTAAGTAAGCAGGCTAAAGTTAGAAGTGTAGTTGAGCTCAGTGGCTTGGAAGTCAATAGGACTAATGGTCTACAGATATCCAATTCCTCCTGTTCCTCCCCTTTGCATCACCATCTACAGTTGACTCTAAAATATGGCCATTTTTCATTTCCAGTAGTGGATATTATTGAACTTTAAAATAACTTTTCACAAGCTGGTGGTTATTATCAAACTTAAATTTTCACCAATCTGATGATTTGGTTTGCTTTTCCCCATTATGGGTAGGGTTTGAACTATTTGGATATCTTGTTCTATAATGTGGGATGCTGTATGGGGCTAGAATTGTCTCTGCTCTTCAGAGGGTTGGCACCAGGGCAAGTTCAGATGGCAGGCATTCTGCCATCCACAAGCACAAGGGATGTCACGTGTCCAGTGGCCACTCAGTCCAGAATGGAAGGGAGCATGGCCACCTCCAAACCCTCTACAGCCCCTAAATCACAGCTCGTGCCTGGTGACCCCATGACCACTCCAAACCAGGAGCCAGTCTGTGCTTGGCTGGTCACCCCAGCTGCAAGTTCAGAGCATTTCATAGTCTGTTTCAAATTCACTCACACTTCATGCACCAGAAAGCACTGCTCCCGCTGCACGGAGCTAGTGTTGTGGGGCTGTTTCTACGAGCACTTTCAGTTTAACTGGGCTTTTTAAAACCCTTCCCCTCCACTTTTCCTTCTCCATTTTTTTTCTTTTCTTGGAAGAAGTTGATCCTTTGCCAAAACTAAATGAAACTCTGGTTCCAAGTTCAACTATAATTTACTGGCTGATAAATTGGAAGTGAGGAGTGGGTTGTGAAGGTGCAGCGAGAGTAAAAAGGCAGGGAGATGTTGGGGGCAAGTTCAAACTTGGAACCAGGAGCTATTAAAGTGTCTGATTTGTGCTGAGTCATATGGAGGCAGGAGGCAAGGGAGGGTGCTGGCTACCTGCCAGCCACACGCACTGCCCACGCTCATGAGCAAGCCTCCAGAGGAACTGCCACAGGATTATAACTCTACCAGCATCTTAAATACATCATTAAAAGTCCCATGCATGACACTCAACAAGCAGTAAGCCTGGGCCCCTGTGTTCATCTATCTGACTGGTGCCTGAGTATTCGTCTTTCTTTCTTGGACTTCAGAATCAGTCAATTCTTCCCCTAACTTCATCCACTGTGACTTTTCCTCCCATCTCCACCTTCTTCCTCCAACCATGTCTCTCTAGAAGCTTCCGGTTCAACAAGGGGTGAGGTGGAACCATGGAGAAGACTCCAAGTCCTGGACGATTCTGAGAGGATAAGCTTTCCTGTGTTGCTGATGAGTTAATGCCAATATTAACTCATCTAATGTGAAAGCAACCTGACAAAAAGGACCACATTATTTTTAAAGAAGGAACCCAACACAAAGAACTGACGCAAGGTCTCCCAACTTACAAAGCACGTGAATGCAGAGCTAGGGTTTGAACCTAAGATGTCTTCAGATGTGCTTCGCCACTACAACCCCAGCACTCTTTCACACACTTTCATCTCATCCTGCAAGTATCCACCATTCCCCAAGGCTACCACACCCTTAGGGCTTTGGAACCTTGGCATTTGCTGTTCTCTTAAAGGCAGAGGAGTTCATTCCAGGCCTTTAGTTCCTTCCATGCCATTTCCTCTTTCAAATTCTCCTTCCAAGATTAGCCAAACATTCAGTCACTCTCTTTTCTCTATCAACATTTTATTATGAAAAATTTTAAAACACCCATGTGTGTGTACAAATCCTTTAGATCACACACTTGAGCTTTTGCTTTAGTGGTTTCATCACATCTGTCCATCTCTCCATACCTTTCTTCATCTACTGGTTCATCTTATTTTTTGATGCGCTCCAAAGTAACCTGTAGGCACTAGCACATTATGTTCTGTATTCTCTTCTTTTATGCTTCATGCCAAGTAAGAATCGTTGCTAACTATTACTGAGTGCTTGCTCTGGGAAGTGCGGTGTCAGGCACCTTCCAAGCATTACATAACTTGGTTCTCTTGATTATCCTAGAGGTGGATGCAATTACCACCCTCATTTTACAGTTGAGAAGAACTGAAGCTCAGGAACAATGAGTGCAACCAACATTTATTTAGTGCCCTTTAAGAGCCATGCCCTATGCCAAGTGCTTTTCATTCCTTATCTCATTTAATCTTTACAATAACTCCATGAGGTGAATGTTATTACAGATGAGGAAATTAAGACTCAGAGAAAAATGTCCTGCAAGCACTAGAACCTGGATTTGGCTTGAGGAACTCTTACTTCTCTCCTTCCCACTTACCCACATCCTTGTTGTCACATCTCTTCTTGCTATTGTGTTTTAATCTTTTGCCTCCATGTATGTTTCTTATCAGACCTGGGCTTCTCACAGGCAAGAATCTTGTTTTAGTGTTTCTAGGTCCTCTGTCAGATACAAGCAAGCACTTCATAAATGTCTCCTGGTCAGATTCATTAGCAATGGATGGTTGTAACCAAAACTTCGTGTTGCACAACCAGTGGGATAAAACCGTGCTACCTTCACACCATTTTAGAAAAAGCAACAGGGAGTGTGAAAGTTGATGCCAGAGGCTGTTGCCGTTCCCCTGAGGCTTGTTTTGTGCACCAACAGGACCTGCAAGTTATGACAACCCCTGCCCTTCAGGAAGGATGGGTGGGCAGGCTGGGGGATCCAACGGCTTGCCAGCCCTGGGAGGAGCACACATCAGTGACCTTTAGCTCACCCCTGTATCTTTCATGTGCCCCTCCACAGCAGACATCTGGCTACAGGATGGGAAGCCACCAAGGAAAAACATCCAAGGACCCACTTAAGCTCTCATCATTCAGGGACATTCATTACTAGGATAAAAGTTATGACTGAATACTTTGTAAGAAGAGACAAACCCAGTTGTGAAGAACTTCGAAGGGAGCACAAGTCAACATCTGGTGTGGGAAGGAGACTGAGGGGTAGCGTGGTAAAGAAATGTTATCTGGGTTAGCACAATGTTCAACAAACAGAAAAATGGCAGAACCAAGTGAGTAAGGGTGAGAAAGTACAGTCACGTGACACTATAATGACCAAGAAAATTGAAAGCAGACCCAGGAAGGCTTAGTTACTCCATGCAGGCTGAGAAAACAGGCAGCGCTGAGTCCAAACTCAATGAGCTCCTACACTTAGCCGCACACAGAGCAGTCCTGTGGGTGTGGTAGGCACCCCACTCACTCCCAGGCTAAAGTTCATGTAAGGCTTTCCTGCTTGGTGTTGAACTGCAATGTAAAGAAGAGTGTAGGAGGGGAACAACTCAAAGACACCCCAATTAGAGTGTTCCAGTCACCACACACAGGCTGAACAATGTTCAAAATTCTACATTCCATATCACCTCATTTGATCCCCTAACAACATATGAGAGCTGCTAATAGCCCCCACTTTTCAAATGAGGAAACTGAGCCTAAGACTTGCTGCATCACCCAAAGTAACTGGACAAGAACCACCCATTCCAAATCCAGTGTTCTTGGTGTGATAGCTCATTCATGGAATAGGAAGAACACAGCTTTGGAATTGAATGTGGCATGCCACAGAGATAGGAATTCCTTTCCTCTAGATCTGAGTAATTCATGATCAATCTAAGAGTTATATATTAACTGACCCTGTGGGGGATAATTAGTAAAGAAATGTTAAAACTTTTGAGAAATTGGTCAAGCCTGACATGAGCCAAACTAGCTACTCAAAAAGAGTTTGTTAAGAGCATCTTTTGAAACAGCTTTTAGTTGCAAGGCTCCAGAATCAAACTGCCAGGATTTGAATGCCAGCTTGCTACCTCTGGGCTGTGTGACCTTGGGTACAGGACTTAGCCTCTCTGAGCTTCACTTTCTTCACTTGTAAAATCAAGATAATAATTGTATCTACACTTGCAGCTGTTGCTAGTATTAAAATGATAGTTAAGAAATAAAAAATCTAGAAGAGGGCCTGGTCCATAAAAATTGTTTAGTAAGAGTAGCTTGATTTGTCATTTATGTCATTATAAATATATATTTATATGTGTACATATGTATATAATACATATATAATATATTGTAATATATGTTTTACAACTTTTTGCTAAGAGCCTTATGGTTTCAAAGAATGCAGATGATCAGCTGACCTCAGAGGACTGGGCTTTATTACATATGGTATAAAAGTCCAGGAAAGTCTATAGCTACATGGTTAGTTTCCAGAGCTCTGAAATATTGTTCCTTACCTTTCAGGTTACTGCAGCCATAGCTTGTCATGTGACCAGGGCTTTCTGATCTCCAAAGTAAGACCCCTATACTTCCTACTTCTCATTTTTCCTCCATTTCTTCTGCCCTTCCTTGTGTCAGTTGCATGGGGGTGAGAACACCATGTCCCTGATACCATGGCTGCTCTTAAATGTATATCTTGTGTTGGCTTCTATGCATACTGGTAGAACATGTATTCCTTTTCAATGCAAGCATTGTTATTTTGTTATATTTGTTATAAATGGTACCTTGTTATATTTGTCTTTCCATCTCTTACTTTTATATCCATCACTGTTTGTAAGTCCACCCACATCATAAAATGTTCACACTGTTCATTCTCACTGTTGCTTAGTTCTCCATGACATTCACCACCACATGTTGTCAATCTAATCTTCAAGGGTGGATTCCCAGAGTGCTGCCAACTTCCTGTCACCATAAACAACTCTATAACAGATATCTTCAAACATCTCCCCTCAGGAGCTGGTGTGAGATTCTCTTGGGAAAGATATGTAGGGTTCACTTTAACTTGACTAAGTTGTGCAGACTGTGCTCCAGAAAGATGGTACCTGACAACACTTCTGACACAGTGCCATACCCACTCCAGACCACTGGCATTCTGCTTTCTGGCTTTGAATCACAACTTCTTAGTCATTCTCCTGTTTCCTTGTTTCTGCTTCTTTCTGTTGTTCCTGCTTTTGTTTCCCACACTTGCCTGCTCTGCAGTCAACTGTCCTTATTTTTTTTTCTCTAATCTCCTGCAGACACCACAGAGTTCCCTCTTACACTTTCTGTTGCTCTCTGGAGTGACAGTGTATCTTGGCCTCCTTGTCTGTCTATTTGCCTTCACACACACAGATTGGGTCCCTTAGTCACTATCCAAACTGGTGCACTTCTATGAAGTAGAGTTATTCTGCGCCTTCTATCCAGTCCAATCAGATGTCCCCAGGGTACTGGGGGTCACATGCTATAAACCCCATTGACTTCTGGGAAAAGGACTATTTGTTGCACATTCTTTCCATCAGTGGTGCTCTGGAGATGCAAGCATTCAAAGTGGCATGGACTGCTCAGTATACACATTGATTTGATCTTTTATCAAATTTACCACTTTTGCACTGCAGCTGCAGTGATTAAGGTAGACCATTAATATCAAAGGTTATTTTATATGTAAACATAGTGAGAGTAGTCTGCTAGTCACCCATTGTTTATCTTGGGTTCCTCTTTTCCTTATCCTCATATTCCTTCCTCCAACCCTTATACATGGCATTAGGGAAATGTTGTCTTCATCCAAAGGACATGTTATTCCCACTGGCTGGAACATTCTTCTCTAACTCCCTTTTGGCCTGCCTAAAGCAACTCCATTCTTGAGAAGAATTAAGTGTCACTTTTCCAGGAAGAGCATTACTGGCCTCTACTCTGGGACAAATTCTTCTGCTGAATGTCCTCATTCCCTCCATCACAAGCACTACACTTCATTATAATTAAGTACTATATTGCCTGTAAGACATGCGCAACCTGAGACTGTGGACTGCACCTGTTCTAGGTGCTAATGCATTTCTTTTGTTCAGCAAAGTACTTTGCATCTAAAATGTGCTCAAAAAATATTTGGACATCAGCTCTTTGTAGATTTTTGTGATCAGTCCTTTATCATTAGTGTTGTGTGCAAAAATGTTCTCCCAGTCGGTGGGGTTTCTCTTTGTTTTGGTTATTGTCTCTTTTGCTGTGCAGAAGCTCTTTAATTTAATGTAGTCCCAGCTGTTTATCTTTGCTTTCACTATCACTGCTTTGGGTGATGTGTCTGTAAAGATGTCTTTGATGTGCATATCATGTAGTGTTTCGCCTATTTTTCCTTCTATGAGCTGATGAGACTGATGGGCAGTAGAGCTAAAAAGAAACTTCTCTGAAGAGGAAATGCAAATGGCCAACAGGCATACGAAAAAAATGTTCAACATCACTTGTAATCAGGGAAATGCAAATCAAAACTACAATGAGATACCATCTTACACCAGTGAGAATGGCACATATTAAAAAAACTAGCAACAACAAATGTTGGCGAGGTTGTGGAGAAAAAGGAACTCTCCTGCACACTTGGTGGGAGTACAAACTGGTCCAACCACTATGGAGAGCTGTGTGGAGATTTCTGGACCTACTAAACATAGAGCTTCCATATGATCCAGCAATTCCACTCCAAAGGACACAGAAACATCAATTCCAAAGAGCACCTGCACGCCTATGTTTATAGCAGCACTGTTTACAATAGCTAAGCTTTGGAAACAACCCAAATGCCCAAAAATAGATGACTGGATCAAGAAGATGTGGTACATATACACCATGGAATATTACTCAGCATTCAAAAAAAGATAAACACATGCAATTTGCAGCAACATGGATGGCGCTGGAAAGGATCATGCTCAGCGAAATAAGCCAGAAAGAAAAAGAAAAATACCAGATGGTCTCACTCATAGCAGGAATCTAGAAAACTTAAATAAGGGACCAGGAAAAAGAATAACTATAAGAAAGAAAATATCAAAATCAACAAACAACTATGAACCAGAGAAACTCTATGGGGGCTGGGAGGCGGAGAAAGGAGGGATTGGGGTCAAAATAAGGAGGTTATAATTGTATGGGGAATATAAAAATAAAATTAAAAAAAAAATAAAAACTTGGAAATAAAAAATAAAAAAATATTTGCACGATTTTGTTCAATGATAGAGCAATGACATTTCCAGGAGACAGTTTAAATTCCAATCCAGTTATGAGACCTGGGACAAATCATAATTTCTATATTATCTGCCTCACAAAGTTTTTATATGTATAAAGGACTTTTCAAAGTGTAAGGGTCTACAAAAATATGGCAAGGACATTGTATGGGTAAAGATTATTTGATAACTTTATGTGTATTAAGTGGACTTTAAATGTCAATAACTTGAGTAGGATAAAGAAAATAATTTGCTGATCCTAACAATTTCATAAAACAAAGATTGTCATCAAAAGGGTGTGAGAGTTGGAAGGAATCTTATCCATACACTTCACTTTACCTGGAAAGGAAATTAACCAAACTTTTATGTCATGTGTCACATAGCTATATGCTAACAGGGTTAAGAGGAGGGTCATCCAGTTCTGTACCTCACATAATCCCAAGGCCTGTGCCCTTGTGGGAGGAGGCATCATCTGGCTGCACGTGGTCTCTGGATGTTTCCAGTGGCCAAGCAGCCTCCTCTTTGGCTGCTTCCAAGCTGACCTTTGATTCCAGCTTCCCACAAGCCATTATTTCTTATAATTGTGGACTCATCAAATTCTCTAGTTGTTGTTTTTTTTTTTTTTTCTTTTCTGTGTGCCTCTCACTGACCCAGTTCTTCCTACTGACCCATGAAGGAGTTGCAGAAAGAGATATACAGATTGGGTCAGCACTTTTATGTGCTATGATCCGATATGCACTCAACCCACCCCACATTAGTTGGCTGGGGAACTATCTGGGTATTCAGACTCTAGACTTCTGATTTACAAGCAGAGTGAAGTTCTTCCCCAATGTACACATGGCTTCCCAGGAAGAAAAATGACAATATTTACATTTTTTTCTAGCTGCAGCAGGAATTAGAAGCAGTGGCAAAAAATAATCCTAATAAGGAGTCTTTTGTGCCCAGTTGTTATAAAAGAGGATTTTTCACAAGTGTTTTACTTTTTCCACAGAACGAGGCATTGAAGTGCAAAAGTTCATCCCAAGCATGCCCACTGCTTTTCTTTAGACTTTCGAAGAGACACAGAAACCTCTTATTTTTCGGGGTCCATCTGGCCATAAATTGCAATCAATTTTAATTTATGAAAACAAATGACAGCAGCCTACTCCTCGACATTTTGAAATGAGAGAATTAGGGAGGGCAATAAAGCAGGAATAAAATAAAAACACTCACTCAGACCCTGTAGCTGCCCTGGCAATGTCCCAAGCCACACAAGCACCCGAGTACCCCTATTCCAGGACATTTCATTTTTGCAAAGTTATAGTTATTTGATCACCAGACATGAAAACAGCTTTTTGTTACAGAAGGAGGCAGAAAACTAAACACACCCAAGGCTTCTCCATCTGACTGGAATCACCATTCCATATGCATTCTATACATCAATATTAATAACCATTGAGAAAAGAAATTGGCTCATCAGCACTGACTGGTGATAAAGCTGGTGGTTTAACCATTCTCTCCAAGTTCTAGAGGACAGAAACATCTTGTTCCTGGGACGACTGCCCAAGATTTGAGTTTTAGAACTATGAGTAGAATCAAAAGAGTTGTTTGTAGGCATGCAGGAGATATTGAGGCAATTTTGACCTATTTATGGCATCATCATTTTCCCACATTGGTGCAAATGGATAAGATGGAAGTATCACAGTCCTCTGCTAACCAAGGAGAAAATGCAGGGACAGAAATAAAAGTTTTCCTTCTCTCATCTATCAGAAAGCATTAAGGATTTCCCGATCAGGGTAGAGGGGTGCAAGAATCAGAAACATAACCAGAAAAATAAACTTTAGCAAGACCTTTCTCAGAATGGTTAAAGACCAGAAGAGAACCACACCATTCTGCACTTGAGGAGAGAGTAAAGACCCATGGGGCAGAATGCCTCATTTTCCTCTTGAAATAGTCCTACCCTGGGAATTTAATTCATGGTGAGACAGCTCTGATTAGGGCATCCTGCAGTTTTCTTCTTGGCTGATCTGCAGGAGGAGGCAAAAAATAATACCCTTGTTTGTAAAGCTGAGTTCTCTCCAGTCTTCTAATGGAAGATAAAGGGTTGCTCTGAGGCACCTGTGCCACAGAATCCAAACACAGTGTCCTCACCATTAGTGAAAAGAGAATGTTCTCCAGATTTCCCAAGACTGACATGATAGAAGATGCAAGCTGTGAATCATTCACTTGAGGACAGAGTTGGAAGAGCTGGTGAAAGCTCAAGGGAACTAAGGGGGAGAAAATAGTACAGCAAAAGAATTCAGAGATAGAGAGTACAATTCCTCAGTGGCCAGCTTGGAGAAAACAATTTAAGGGAGGCACATCTTCAGCCTGTCTTTAACAGATGTTTACGAACTCACTGTGTTACTGGAGCCAGCTGTGGCTGACTGAGAACATTTTCCATCACAGATCCTTTGTGTTAAAAAAAGAATAAAATCAGAAATGGATTATGTCCATGGCACCAGATTATGGTTATGATTTATCATTTTAGTCTTGTCACCAAGATTCAAAGAACCTCATTCTGGGAGGCTATAGCAAAGGAAAAGGCCGTGAAATATATTTGATATGAATCAGTTATTTGAGGTCAATCTGGAAAGATTTCTTAGAGCATTAAAAAAAAGCATTTTTTTTTTAAAAAAGAAATAATCCAGTGATCTCTCATGGCAAGTTTTTAAGGAATACGAACTTCATTTACTAAGGATATAGAACATCGTGGTCTAAGGATAGAATGAGATCTCAACAACTTAAGAGAGAGTGAATTCCTGGGATAGCAAGTCCTTTCTGGAGGTCATTTTACCCGACTCCAAGAGCTGTTAGTATGGCCAAACATGGAAGTCCTCTACCATAATGGATATTCTTGTTCTGTACTTTGTAGTATTCAGAATCAGTATGCTTTGATGATAGAGCTTTCAGACAAATTCTCTTTTCCCTCTTGTCTCTTCTTAGATTCTTTCTTCCTCTTTCCTACATCAGGGCATTTGGACTTGTTGTTCCTATCTATGCCTACCGTTCACTTACTTCAAGTCTCTTCCTGGCTGATTGCTTCTCATCCTCTGGGATCTAGCAGAATGTCACCTTCTCTAAGACATCATCCCAACTGGCCTCTCCTAAAGATGATCCCTTATTATATTCTATTTTTTATTTTTTTTTAATTGACATAACATTGGTTTATGATATTATGTAGGTTTCAGGTGTATAGCATTATAGTTGAACATCTGTATGTATTATAATATGATAGTCACCAAAAGTCTAGTTTCCATTCACTATTCTATTCTATTCTTCTGCTTACTTACATCATAATAATGATCAAATTATCAAAGTTTGATAAATATCAGTTTATCAAAGAGAAACATAAAAGGGAAACTAGAAAGCATTTAAACTGTATGAAAATTAATATTTATAGTATGTCATTAAGGTCATTCTTAGGGGGAAATACCTAGTACCAAGTACCAATATTTAAAAAATAAAATAAAATCCCAAATAAATTTCCATTCCCATCATAAGAAACTTAAAAAAAAAAAAAGGTAGGTTAAACCCAAAGTAAAGAAGAGAAACAAAATAATAAAGATCAAAGCAGACACAATAGAATATAAATGAGAAATAGAAAAATAAATGAACCAATGAAATAAGAAGCCATTCTTTTTTAAAAAAAAATCAATAAAAGTAAACAGCAACCAAACAGACTGATGAGGAAAAACTACAGAAAGAGAAGACATGAATTACCAATAATGGAATGAGAGGTGGCATCACTACAAATCCTACGGATATATGAAAAATAGAGGAATGTTATGTACAAATTTATGCCAATAATTTGACCACAAAAATGACATATATACATTTCTTGAAAGGCATAAACTACTAAGCTCATTCAAGAAAAAACATATAACATTAACATAATAGCCCTATATCTAGTAAAGAAATTGAATTTGTATTTAAAAATCTTCCAACCAAAAACTCCTCCAGGTTTAGATGTTTTCAGTGGAAAATCATATTTTAGGAAGAAATAATACTAAACTTATATAAGCAATCCCAAGACGTTAAAGTGAAGACTTTCCAACTCTTTCTATGAAACATTACCATAATACAAAAACTATATAAAGACATTGTAGGAAAAATGAAACCTACAGACTAGCAGCCCTCATAAGCATAGATGCAAAACTTTCAGACAACACTTTACTAAATCAAGCCTAACTATATGTGCCAAGTAGGGTTTATCCCAAGAATACAGGTTAGATTAACATTTGACAATAAAGCAATGTGAGTCACTGTATTGTCAAGACTTTTATTTTAAAATAATCATTTTAATGGATACAGCAAAGCATTTGATAACATCCAATATTCATTCCTGACAAAAAATAAGATAAAATAAAAAAGAACTACACAAACCTTTCAGCAAACTAGGAATAGAAGACACCAATGATACTTAATACTGAAGAAGTAAATACTTCCCCCTAAGAACAGGTACAAGAAAATGATGTAGATTCTCACCATTTCTATTTAACAATGTTTTGTAGGTTCCATTCAGGGCAATCAGACCAGAACAAGAAACAAACCATCTACACTGAATTGAAAGAAGTAAAATTTACTTTATTTACACTTCAGTTGCATGATTGTTCAAGGAGAAAATCAGATGGACTCTATATGAAAGTCAATTGGAGTTCTAGATCCAGCAATGAACAATTGGAAATTGATATCAAAGCAATATTATTCACAATTTAAAAACATGACATATTTATGGATAATTTTGATAATGGATGTGAATGGCTTCTGCCCTAAAAATTACAAAACATTGCTGAGAGAATTTTTTTTTTAATCTCCTAAATAAATGGACAGTTCTATCACACCCATGGATTGGAACACTCATTTTGTTCAGTTGTCCATTCTTTCCAAATTGATTTATAGATTCTAGACTATGTTAATAAAATCTTTGGCAGGTTTTTTTAGATAAAATATGACAAGCTGATTATAAAATTCATATGAAAATTGAAAAACCTATAACAGTTGAAGCAAGTGTTTTAAAAAGAAAAAGCTGGATATCTAGCTTTACTTCAATCCAACACTTATTATAAAAGCTACAGTCATCAGGCCTCCCCTGGTGGCACAGCAGTTGAGCTCTGGGCTGCGAAGCTGCCTACAGTCTCTGCAGCGCCAGTTCAATCCCCAGCTGCTGGCAAGGGTCCCACATGGCATGCAGACCCCTCCTGCTGTGCCCGCTGCTCCTCTCAGCAGTGTACTTCATCAGTCTGCCTGCTCTGTTCCCTGCTCTGTCTCTGGTGAATTCTCTCACCTTCCCACGCTTCTGACTGTAACCAGTGCTTGAATAAATAAATGAATGAATGAATGAATGAATGAATGAATAAATCTTAAAAAAAAAGCTACAGTCATCAAGACCTTGTGCTATTGGCATCAAAATCAACAAACAAATTCATGAAACAAAAAAAGTATAGAAACAGTCCACATAGATGTGAACAACTGAATTTTTTTCCTTTTACTAAGGTGCAATAATGATATGGAGTGGGAGGGGTAGGTTTCCAAAAATTGGTGCTAAAACAATCCATATATATAACAAAGCGTATATATAAGAAATCCATATCCATATAACAAAGCATGATCTTCAACCCATGTCATGCCACATACAAAAACTCTTTCCTTTAAGGGTGATAAAATGACCATAAAGTACTATAAACCTACTAGAACACAACATAGGAGAAATGCTTTGTGAATTTGTATTAGTGAAGATTTGAAGATTTCTTTAATATTGTACCTAAAGCATACTCTATAAAAGGAAACAATTCATACATGCTCTTCAAGCATCATTGCTAAGAGAATGAAAATACAAGACATACACTGGTAGGAAAGGTTTGCAAAGAATTATCCAGCAAAGAAGTTGCACCCAGAACTTACAAAGAACTCTCAAGACTCAATAATAAAAAAGCAAAAATTCCAATAAAATGTGGCAAAAGATTTAAATGCTCACTAAATAAAATATAGAGCTGTCAAATAAGCACATGCACAAAGGCTCAATACCGTTAGTTATTAGGGAAAGGCATATTAAACTATAATGAGATGCCACTTCAAATTATTAGAATGGCTAATAATTAAAACTTGACTAATACCAAGTGTTGGCAAGGTAGTGGGACAAATGTAACTCTCATGTATTACAGGTGGCGATGCAAAATGGCATATCCACTTTAGAAAACAATTTGACAGTTTCTTAAAATGTTAACTATGCACTTTCCATAAGACCCAGTGTAGGGACAGGAACAGGGCCACAGTGCAGGTTTTCTGCTCCATCAGACCAGGTAAAGAAGGAGTCAGAGTCCTCAGTGGCTTTTGCAGGTTTTTTATTTAGATTTACCAGGCACATGGCAGGCAGGGGTGCTGGGGGGGCCAGGAGGCTGGCAGTCCTCCCTGGCCCCAGCAAATCCTCACTCTATCTGGGCTCTCTGGTGTTCTCTCTGCTACTCTTCTTCTTTTCTCGGCTTCTCTGCTTCTGCTGGAGTCCCCGCGACACCGCCCCTAAAAGCCCAGTCTCAGCCCAGGTGATTCCCATCTACATATGCCCACACCCTATTCCAGGTGCCCGCCATCAGCCATGCATTCGGGACCACAGGGTTCTGTCATCTGTCCTAATGGTGGGAGGGCAGAAAAGCCTGACACTTTTTACCTTTACCCAGCAATTCCAGTCCTCGGTAAAATTACATCATCACACAAAATAAACGTATTCATCGATGTCTGTAGAGTAGAGTTTGATTTATAATTGCTCCAATACCCTTTAATAAGTGAATGCTTTAAAAATGTGTATATCTTGTGCATATAATGGTATTCTGCTCATCTCTTGGGTATTTCTTTGGACATTTCCTGCCTCCTGCTGCTGCTACCACCACAAGGCAATTTCCAGGGTTTGACTCAGAAGAAGGGAGCTGCTAGACCCACACATGGGGCAACTTAGGCATTCCCTGGTACAACCCTATAATTACAATTCTGGCATTTTTAGTCAGAAGTGGGGGAAAGTGGGTCATCTAAAGATGAATTTCAAAACAGATAAAACTCACCTTTACTCTGACTAAAATTCAGATTGTCCAGAAACAGCCTGGTCCTGTATCCTGACCTATTCAAGTCTCCCTTAGTCTTTCCTGAGAAAGTGAAGCATGGAGAGCTATTCTTGCTTCAAGTATGGACAGATGGGGTTAGGTCCATGACATGGAAAGCAAGGTATTCACATCCTTCACATAAACATCTCTTCTTCTTTGTTCCTTCATTATGATCTGTGTGTTGTTTTCTTCTTAGGTTTTAAAACCAAGTTTGATTTCTAATTTCATATTTTAATCTTAAATCTAGCTTCATGATTTTATAAATGGTTTTCTAGTTAAATCCTCAATTAAATTCATGCCAGCAGAACCTTTTCTGTGATCTACCTTAATGGCCAACATCCGCCATCCCATCAGTCCCAGCCTTATGAGGGGATCCAACCACCAGCAGCATGTCAGAGTATACATGAATGATCTAACTCTCCCTCACTAGTCTTTCTGAGTGACAGCAGTTGCACAAATATTAGGATTATGAGAATTCTCAGAACAAGTTTATTCACAGGAATTCATTGTACCTCTTCCAGTTCAAGTAACTACATGTAAAGTTACACATTCCTGAAAGGGTCGTCACTGGCCAGCCTTCTCAAAAATGTGAGTGGCAAAATAAGAGTAGGCATTTCTGATTTAGGAACCATAAGCCTGAGTGAGTGAAGGATATGAATATAGCCTGCTATCACCTCAGAGAAACTTATTTACCCCTGAGGAGCCAGAAATACTAGATAGTCCTATGGCATCTCAATAATGCCAGCTTGGCAATTTGCATTAGTGCAAAGGAAGTCAGTGGAGAAGACCAAAGGACAGAAAAAAAAAAAATGACAGAGAAAATGGTGGGAGAATACACAATGCTTGCTTTATTTTTTTCTTTTCTGGACTATTTAGGTATAAACCAAGAGTTCTGAGAAAGTTTAGTCATGCCTCCCCAGCGATGCCCATCACTGGACTTGTTCTGCATTATCATTGCCAAATATTTGAAAAATTTTGAAAGATTATATTCATGTGGCAATATGGTCAAAAGGTTCAGGGAAACAGACACGTTTCTAAGAAGTTGGACTCCAAAAATTGGTTCACTGTGAGTAGAAATATTTTAAATATAATGGATACTAAGATCTCAGCTATATTCAAGAGGGATTAACAGTATTTAAGAATTAGTGGGAGAGGCTTCCCTGGTGGCACAGCAGGTTGAGTGCCACGCTGTGAAGCTGTCCGCAGCCTCTGCAGTGCAGGTTCAATCCTGGCCGGCCTGTGAGAATCCCACATGGAGCGGCAGACATCTCCTGCCGCACCCGCTGCTCCCCTCAGCAGTGTATTTCTGTCATCTGCCTGTTCTGCTCCCTGGTCTGCCTCTGGTGAATCCTCTAATCCTCCTGTCCCTCTGGCCTGTACCCCAACTCTTGCATAAAAATAAATATATCTTTAAAAAAAGAATTTGTGGGAAAGATATCAAGGTATAAAAGTGTTCATTTTAAAATTCTAAAGTCTTGACAGGAATATTTTTCTTTTTTTCCACATTTCATATTGATAATATATATGGCATGGTAATTTTCTCCATTTAACCTTCTAGATAGCAGTGGTTAAGCAGCCTCGACCATGGGTTCATGAGTCCATACACTTGTTGGTAACAGTGTAACCCAAATGTGTAACTATTAATTTGTCAGGCAAAGGTCCTGAAAACCCATACAGAATTGCAAAATAACTGACCATTAATATTTCTATCTCATTTTCTCCCTGTCCATCTATATGTCCATTTGTTTCTCTCCTACCTTGACGTCTACAATGAACACATCTATAAAGGTGAACACCATCACTTTCCCTCTAGTTACTCAATCTCCAGGCACATGATTTTTTCCTAATGTGTGAGATTGCCTTCTTTTGACCCTGACATTCCTACATAAATATGAAACATCCTATGTTCTGGATCTCTATCCCTACTTGATTTTGAAACTAAGAGTATAAAACTGAGTATAATTCCTAAGGTAATATTAACTTTAACTGTTAATCAGTTTCTAACATTATTAGACCAAACCCTCTAAAAAGCCACTATAAGAGAAGAGATAGAATGGAAAATTTAAAAAATAAGTAAGTAAAAAGGCAAGTGCACATTTAGGAACAACCAGAATTTCTGTAACATTCAGATGCAGAATGTCAAAATTTGGAAGGAACTTGGAAATTATGGCCCAATTCCTGCCAGTGTCCACAGTTGTGGAGTTAGCCAGGTGAGTATAGACACCATATAGCTCATATTGTGGCAGAATCAGGTCTGGGAACCAGGTTTTTTGAGACTTTTCCTCCACCAACATTTCCAATTACATTACCTAATATTTGCATATTCTTTAATGCAAATGGAGAAATACAGGCTTTGTTTTCATCTGGGATGAAACCCTCTGTTGAACATGTTCTCAACCCTCTGTTGAAAGTGTTCTAGTCCTCATGGTTGCAGGTATAAAAGGCCAGATTGGCTCCATAGGGTTGATAGGAGACAGATCCCAAAATAATCATCCAGAATCTAATAGTAGCTGTAAACACTAGGAGCAGCACACCTCTTGGGATAGATCAACACTGACCACCTGTTCCCCTTTTCCAGAACTGGTTTCTCTGTCTAAGACCCTGCCCCAACCCCCAGCCTCAACTCTAGAAAAATGACTCCCTTAAAGTCATTAAAGGTTCCTTTTTAAAGAGTGAGCACTGACCTTGCTGACTAAGGGCTAGAAAGTTGTTCATTCATCATGGAAAATTTCCTAAGT
Source organism: Talpa occidentalis (assembly GCF_014898055.3). Taxonomy (NCBI): domain Eukaryota; kingdom Metazoa; phylum Chordata; class Mammalia; order Eulipotyphla; family Talpidae; genus Talpa; species Talpa occidentalis. The sequence continues at coordinate 136,183,425 of NW_023603184.1, forward strand.
GAAAAGAATGCATTTATCTTAATTCTACCCTTAATTCTTTTCTTAGGACTTCCACTTCCAATTGAAGAGAGACAAAGAGAAAGAAGAGAATATCCTTAAAGAACTCCCTATACCCAATTGTGTTGACAAACTAAGCCATTTCCCTGGGCCTGAGGACACAGCAGTTTGCCTCCAACATTTAGGATCCTGAGGTTGTTTACAGGGAGAGTCCTCCTTCCCTGAAAGCCCACTTGCTCCATCTATAAGACCTGCTTTGATGGTTATCTGAAGTTTAGCATTGCTTCTAGGACTTTAGCTAAACTCTTGGAAGGTAGGTTGAAGAACAATTGAGGTAAGGATAAGAGAAAACACCAACTGTTAGCATAAACAACAGGAATTTAAGTTACACAACTGGCAAAAGCTTGTCATGGGAGATTTAGAATGCTGTATTATATTGTAAAACCTCCATGAGCAGCTTAAAATTTAGGTCACGCTTGGGGAGGTAGGGGTAGGAATAAAATAAAAACAAAGAAAGTAGAAAGACAGAAATACCTGTTTGATTCATTTTTCTGCCTCGGAATACTCTGAGATGCAGAATAAGGAGAAATGCTTGGTAATTTGTGCAAAGCAAACTTTCGGTAGGAATGTTTTTTTTCTCTGATTCACTGTGTCATCCTTCCTTTTGACTTTTATTTCTCTTAGTCCCAACTACCATATTGCACTAATGTCCTAAACCCGTTTTATGAATTAGTTACCTTCCAGCATTTTGCTTTCCTCTTTACACTCAAATTTCTGACCTTTAAATTCTGAAACTTTCATCAACCTCATTTCACACACCCCAGCCTCTCTCTTTTGACCTGTCTGTCCACTCCTCAGATTTGCTCCTCCACGACATTTGCCCTCAATCACCCACAACCAGTCCAAAGTAGAGGTAGCAAGTTAGGCCCAACCTGCCTTTTGAGACTTTAAAATACCTCAACCTCATCTCTTCCTTTTGGGTTCTAATGAACATCATAAACCTTATATTCATATGCAAATCCCCAGCACTTTCATGGGCAAACCTGCCTTTCTTAGGATGGGGTCTAGTCTTCTGGAATTCCCAATGTCTTTCTCCCTCAGGAATCTGAAAATAAAAAAGAATTTGAAAATAAAAATTTAGACCAAGTCATTAATACCTGAAAAAATTACCTCATGTGACCTGATCAAGTGCTAATTACAACTACAATTTTCAACCCCATAATCTCATTCTATCTACATAGTCTGTTGAGGTAGCATAAAGACATATTACAGACAACTGAGATTCCAGCTAAGGAAGGGACTTAACTGAGGTGATGCTAATACCTTTTCTTTCACTTAGAGTAAAAATCAATTTCCTTAACATGCCTACAAGGACTTACCTGATACATCCTATGTCTTTCTCTCTGACTTGTTTCTCACAACTGACTAGTCAATGATTTTCATACTTGCTAATGTATAATTTGCAAAAGTTTAAAAATTTCACTTTCACAAAAATACAAAACCAAAATACATGTCACATATTTTATTCAACAAATTAGTTAATGAAAGAAACAGTAACTGTATTAGATTAGTTCAAAATAGAACTTGAATAATATAGACATCAATATACACACATAAGCTGTCAGAAATACTGAAGTAAAGCTGCTAATAGAGGCAAAGCTGGTTAATATTACATAGGACAATGAAATATCTTAGGATAAATAAAACTAGCACACATTTAACTAGTATTGATCAAGAAAAAAAGAGAAGACCCAAATTACTAAAATCAGGAATGAAAGAGACATCATGACCAATCTTACATAAAGGAACAGATTTAGAAGAAAATACTATGAACAACTATATATGCCAACAAATTAGATAACTTATATGGAATGGGGATATTTCTAGAAAAAAAATGAACACATCTGTAACAAGGTAAATGATTGAATTAGTAACCTTAAAACTTACCATTCAGAGAACTATTAATTGTGATTTAGTTTTTAAATATAAAAAGTAGGGAACACTTCTCAACTCATTATGTGAGACCAGTGTTACTGGGTCCTTACCCACAGACATCACAAAAAAATAATAGACACATGAAATATAGACACAAAAAATATTCAATGAAACCTAGCAAATATAAATTAAGCAACCTATAAAAAGGTATATATACACCAAGACCAAATAGAACTTACCCCAGAAATGTAAGTTTAATTTAATGTCTGAAGATCAGTTAATGTAATATACCATATACTAGAATGAGTCGAAAACTTATGATCACTTCAACAGACAGAGGAAAAATTAATTAACAAAAATCCTACATTCTTTGTGATAGAAGAAAGGGATTTCCTCAGTATGATAAGATCCATTTTTGGAGAACCAACAGATACCATACTTAACTGTACCATGAAAGACTGAATTTTCACCATCACACAAGTATGCCCACACTTGCAACTTTGACATTGGAATAGAGGGACTAGCCAGGGGAATTAGGCATTATAAAGAAATAAAAGGCATTTATATTGGGAAGGGAATGGTAAAATTATCTCTGTTTACATCTGGTATGATTCCAAGTATAGAAACTACTAAGAATACATTAAAAAAATATCTATTTAAAACTTATAAGGGAATTCAGCAAGGCTTTGAGGTACAGGTTACATATCTAAAAATCACTCATATTAATAAACAATAGCAGTGAAAAACTTGAAAATAAAGCTAAGTGTTCAATTATATTTACAATGGTATCAAAAAGAATAAAATATAGGAATATATTTTATAAAAGTAGCACAAGACACACTAAAAATCACAAAATATCATTGAACAAAATTAAGGAACATCTAAATAGATGGAAAGATATTCCATGTTCATGAATCAGACACCTTACTATCAAGATGACTTTACTTCTCAATTGATCTACAGATGCAAAATTATCCATATAAAATACCTCCTTCTTTTTTTCAAAAATTAACAAGCTAATCATCAAGGGAGTCAAAAGAGTTAAAACAATCCAGAAAAAAAAACAAATCTGGAAAACTTACTTTGCAATTTCAAAACTTACTACAAAGCTACAGTATCCAAGAAAGTGCGATACTGGTACAATAGACATATAGATTAATGAAGTTGGATTGAAAGTTCATAAATAAATCCATATGATCAAATCATGGTAAACAAGGGTTCAAATACAATCCAAGGGGGAAGAAACGGTCTTTTTAACAAATGGTAACAGGACCATTGAATATCCGTGGACAAATGAATGGATTTGGAACATTGTCACATAATACAAAATAAACTCAAAATGGATCATGGACCTAAATGTATGCGCTAAAACACTAAACATTTAGAAGGAGGCAGTAAATCTTGGTCTAGGCTTGATGAATGCTTTCTTTGATGTAATACCAAAGCCTAAGCAACAAAAGAAAAAATTATAACTAGCACTTAAAATTTAAAAGTTTTATTATGAAAATAATGGTATCATAAAAGTAAAAAGACAAATCTTATAATAGGAGAAAGTGCAAATTATATATTTGATAGGAGATTTCTATCCAGAGCATATATATAAGGGAGGTGAAAATTCAGGGTCTCCCATTTAGCTGCAGTCAGGCTATAAGGAGGGCCTGCAATAAACTGAAGGTTTGACTGGGGCTGGAGAAGCAGTTTCCTAGATGACTCCTTTACATAACTGTTGGCAGGAGATCTCGGTTTCCTGCCACATGAGCCTCTTAAGCTGCTTAAGGATCTTCACAAGATGACCTCGAACTTCCCCCAGAGCAAACACTCCAAAAAACCATGATGAAGGCACAGTGACTTTATTGTCCTGCCTTCAAAGTTATAAAACAGCATTTTCATTTCATTCTGTTTCTTAGAAGCAAGTCTCTAAGTCTAGTCCCTACTCAAGGGCAGGGGCATTAGGTTTCCCTAGGGAGTACAAAAACTGTAGGGCCTCATTTTAAAGCAACATAACACAGTGCCACATATACACATCCTCTTGTCTGGTACTCTCTATTACCTTTTTGATTTTTTTGTTTTCTTCACAGTATTTGATACTATTATACTTATGTATGTAGTTTATATACATATTTATATATCAATTATTGATTTCTCCACTGGAATGTGAGGCTTATAGAACCAGGAATTTTACATGAGTACATACACAATGAATACTCAGCACCTATAATATAGCAGGCACATTGTGCCTCAATAACTACTTTGTTTCCTAAATTTAAAAAATGGGTGGATAAGCTTATGAATTATGGGGGAGGGAGGCAGCCAGGCTTGGAAAGCAGGGATTGTGACTCCAAACCTAGTTTCCCAACATCTTATCTTAGAGGGATTCTAAAAGTGGAATGTAATTTAGTGATTTTAGAATAGGAAAAGGGGATTCCATGAAGTGAAGTCACTCCAGTTGAGGCCTCCTCCACTCTTTCCAAGTCCAAGACAGACCCTAGAGACCTAGGAAAGTTTTGTTTTTTTCCTGCCCCATGTATGCAAAGAAAAATCTCCCATCTTTTGAGAGTCAATGTGGGGGTTTGGGATGGAGTAGGGATATGTCTGTTAACACCACATTTCCTCCCCTACTTCAGAGAGAAAGTTGGGGGAACACTGAAATAACCTTGGGTATCACGGGGTTTAACAGAAATATTGTAGCTGGGTTTAGGGGTAAAGGACACTGAATACTATCTTGCACATTCATTTTGTTTGGGGATTCAGTAGCATTTCTGAAGCCAAATGTTGATGCTCCTTGGCTGGGGAATAAGGAAATCCACATGCAATTGGGAAACATTGTCCGGAAAAGTTTACTAGATTGGGAATTCACCACTTATTTGCTGGAAATCTTACTTTCCATACCTGCAAAATGGCAGGTAGAGTTGGTTTCAATACTTTATAAAGTTTAGAGGTGTCTAACTTTCCTTAAATACCTTTCACCAGCTTCTTATTAGAAATTTTAACAAGGATCAGCAAGCATGCACTCACCTTTCTCTCTCCCTTCTCTTGCATCCTCTGGACATTACAAGAATAGGGACACACATACGCATGTACACACACACACTTACATACACAGAAAACATGAGAGGAAATAAGTTATTTCATAACTTTCGTAGAACAGAAAATTAGAAGGTGAATATCAACTGGTATTGAGATATTGAAGATAGGCTCTACCCACTAAGATAATGAAGACAAAATACCCACTCATATTACATGCTTTGAGGCATTATGAGGCAGATGGTGAATTTGGAGTACTATAGAATGGATATTATACCTCTTTCCTCTCACCTTCCAGCCACAGTGGAACCAAGAATGGCAGCTGCTCAAATGTTGGTGGGTATGGGTTACTTCAGGAACAATGACGAATCTACCAGTTTCAGTGGGCATTTCATCACACCACTTATCTTCACTGAAGCTTCAAGACCAAAACCAAAAGGCCCTGGTCCTCAGGGCAAGACCTTAGAGGCCACCTCATTAAGCCTGGCAGAAGGGAAGTGATGGAGATGAAATGGGACAAGTTGCTATTCACCCTCTAATTAATTTGCAGTGGGAAGGAAAAGTCTTAAAATTTTCCATCTATGTATCTGCCTCTGCCCAGTGGAAGAACAGTACCCTCAAAACAATCACAGTGACAATAACGATGGAGACAATGGCCACTCTGTGTAAGTCTTGGCTCCAGGAAACTTCCCGCCCTGCTGTGACAGCCCAAGGAAAGGACACAGGACTGTCTCCCTCAGGAATGTCTGGAAATCACATCCTGTCTAAAGGTTTGGGTCCTAGGGCTGCCACATTTTCATCAAAAGTTTTTCCAGCAGAGGGAAGGAGGAAGAAGAATAGAAGAAAATATTGGGAGGCAGCGAATGAGTAAAAAGGCTGAAAACTAAGATATTTACTTTGGGGTCTGTGATATATGAAAGCTGAGAAATGAAAAATGTCAGAGCTGGGGAAGCTCTCAGAGTCACAGTCCAACACAATTGCATTTTAGATGAAGAGATACCAAAGATGTTAAGGGATTTACTCAAAATCACATGGTAGGAAGGTCAAAGGTTAAAAGGCTACTGTTAGCCTTGCAGACAGAAACAAAGGGGTCTGAGGAACACAGGAGACCAGGAAGAACAAAGTCGAGGTGCTGGTGTCAACTGATTTCTAGAAAGTGTGATCTATACTATTTAGTGGCTATTAGGGGGCATCACAGAGAGGATGGAATAGGGTTGCTGGCTTGGCACCCTGAGTGCATCAGGGTATCATTGTTAAGGTGGGGGAAGCAGAAGAGTGATAAGACTAAGAGTTTGAGAGTGTGTTTGCCATTTAAGAGAGAAAGTCAATTTCAATGACAAGTAATCCATTTGGTGTAGAGCTCAGGAGAAGGGTTCAGATTGAGAGACAATATAGGTGACAAAGTCATGGTTATACCTGAGGTCTTTGAGAAGGAATTTGGGAAAGAGGAATTTTGTCATCCCTGAAGTGAACAGAGCACCTGAATGTGCTTGATAGGCAAGAGGAGAGACTAGAACCAGGGGAACTGAGGAGTGAGCAGAGTCAGGGAAGACCTGGTGTGGGGGTTGAAAGTCAACGGTAGCTCACTCTAGCAGGGTCTGTGGAGTCCATGGGTGCATAACCATGCCCCAGGACCTTTCCCTCTTTGCCAGTCTGTCCTTTTTTTTGTCAGGATAAGGCAGGAAAATCTCCAATACATTTGTACCACTATGGTCTCCAAGACATACCAGCATGGTGGTCTTGTGAAGCTCCTGAGGCAAAGCCACAGTTTCCACATGCAGCTCAGGGCAGGTGCCTCTAAGATCAGTCTCCACTCATGAGCCACATGAATGCTCCATCAGCTCCACTTTCGATATCTACATTGTCTCTTTTGGCCTGTCATCTTCTCCATCACTATCTATGAAATCACATCCACCAGTTTAGCGGACTTACGTGGAGGTTTGCAAAAAAGAGGAGAGGAAAGGGAAGAAGAGAAAGAATAGGGAAAAGCAGGAAAAAGCACTCAAATCCAAGATACCTTCAAAATCTTAAGTTTCTCTCAAAACACCTCAGAGCATCATTAGTAAATAGGCAATAAGCTTCTATCATGTGTCCCAACTGAGAAATTTCAAATACATATTTCCTAAGAAATAATTATGCCATTAAGTTTCCCAAACTACGATAATGTGTAATATGCATGATAGAACTTCAAATGAGCTCTACAAATTGATGGACTTAGAGTCAGGGGGTGTAGGAGAAAGAGCACTGGAATAAGAGGGAGAGACCTGAGCTTTAAACTTGGCCTTGGCAGCAGTGAGTTGTAAGCCTGCGGGGCACCTCCACTCAATAAATGTTTCCTGAGCTGATAGATGGTCAAGGAGCTAAGCCAAGTCCCACAACTACCATAACAAGATGATGAGACATAACAAGATGGTGAGGTTGCAGATGACAAAGCAAGCACATAATACCACTGGAATTTTTTTTAAGTTAGAAATTCAAAGAAAAAGGAATAGATTTTGAAAGATGAATATGACTTCCAGAGTACAGTTAATGTAAAATGTTCTATGTGACAGCAATTTCAGAAGTGAAAGAACAGAGCAGACACATTGTGAAGGCTTTTTAGGAACCATAAACAATCATTTTTACTAGAGGTCAGGTACATGCCCCAGGAAGAGTCAGACAAGGTTAGAAAAGTGGAATGGAGCTGAGCAAGAGGCCCTTAATCACGTTAGACCTGGGGAGTCCTTGGAGGTCTTATGTTATAAGATCATAATGAAGTTTTGTCTTATGAAGATCAGACTCCCTCAGGTATTGCTAACCTATGAGGTTGTAGACACAGAATCTGAAAGAACATTCAGGAAACTGTTTCAGCCACCTGCCTTCTTTTTTTAATATTTTATTTTATATAACTTTTACATCATTTTTCATCTTTGCACAATGTATGCATTTTCATTAAGGTTATATTCCCCATACAACTGCACCCCCCTGCCTTCTATAAACCTCTGTTCCTTCATCTACATAAGGACTGGGACAAGCCATTGTCATCAGTCTCCAGTCTGCTCTGTCATTCAGCTTCCAAGTTTAACTTGAAGTAGGTAATTGGACAACAACTAGACAATTCTCAGGAGAAGTAAGTGCCACATTGGAGGAAGGTGGGAAAGAAGACCAGGGAGAATTTGCCACTAATTATATGTGAATATGTGTGTACATGTATGTGTGTGATGTTATTCTCTTAAAGAATTGGATATTTGTCAAGAGTATTTAACAATTCAGTCTCATTTGATCAGAGTACTACTTTTAGCTCTTCCTTACATGCAGAAGCCACGTCTTATTCATTTTTCATCTTTGGTATCAGGTTGAAGCATAATGCATGCTCCATCAATGAATGCATTCAAGAGTCATATTGCTAAATCTAACACAAAATATCCGTTTGTTTAGTAATAAGGTTTGCAATCACATACCCAATTCCTTCAGTTTCACTTAGGAAGCTATTTTTCCTGATTTTCCCACCCTTTTTTGCATTGGCTTCCTCGAGTCCTGGTTTCTCCAAAGCATTCTAAGAATGAACAACCATTCTTTTTTTTTAAGATTTATTTATTTATGCATACAAGAGCTGGGGTACAGGCCAGAGGTGTGGAGGGTGAGAGGATTTACCAGAGCCAGAGTGGGGAACAGAACAGGCAGATTAACCAAAGTACACTGCTGAGGGGAGCAGTGGGCAAGTCAGGAGCGGTCTGCTGCACCATGTGTGTTGCTCCCTGGCTGGCTGGGAATCGAACTCATGCTGCAGTGGCTGCGGATTGCTTCATAGGTTGCGTCGTAACCCTTGAGCCATGAGGGAGGCCCTGAACAGCCATTCTTAATGATACCTATTCATTTTGTCAAAATGAAAAGTTGTACAAAGTATGCAGGCAAGCATAGAAGTATATATTAATCTTAAGAGGTTGGGGCTGTCTTGATGGATTACCCCTGTTATTTTCCACTGTGGGCTCCCAGATGGGTTGGATGGTGCTCAGAATTCTCATATTATTCCAGGTCTTTCCCAGCCAGGTCCTTAGGAGAAAAATAAAAGTCCAGTCTGGAACCTCAGATCTATGAACTGTGGATTTCCCCAGCATCCAGTCTTCACCTCTGAAGGTGTCTGCTCTGCCAGGGACCGAGTTTCTTGATTTCTGCTCAACAATCTTGCCTGCCTTGGCAAGACCTCCTCACACCAATCTTTGATGCAGTGGGATATCAGGAAAGAAGAATTAAATACTCCTTCTTGCTACACTTTGTCATCCCTGAAACAGTTGACTGGGCTTTGGTTTGGGAAAGAATTTTACACTGAAGCCATCTGGAGAGAAAAAGCAAATGTCTTTTTGTATCATGCTTTTCCCAGGCACACTGGGCCAAAAGAGATTTATGTCTGTCCCACAAAAAGGACATGACTGTGACTTCTAGGGACACCTCCTTGTAGGACAGTGGGGTCAAAAGGAAGAGAGGATGGGAAAGTAGGAGGTAGCTCTGCCTTGCCCCATCACTGGCCCAGGGATATGTCTACAGCCCAACTTTAAGTTCTCTCCACCTTGGTAAAATGAGGGTAATTAACACACACCCTGCCTCAGTTCTTTTTGTGGTGAGCCCAAAACAAGAAAGAGTAGTGAACATTGGAGCAGCACTACATGGAAGTCATGATCACTGGTGTCCTTTACCAATGTATTCTTGACTGAGCTTTACATGTTGACTTATTCATCTCAATTAGAAAATTTGTGACTCATGCAAATGATTACTGACTTAGTTCCCTCTGAATTCCCCTTTCTTGATATTTCTCACTTCTACAGGGCACAATATATTTCAGTACAAAACTTCACATCAAATAAAACTGAACCATAGGGAAGAGGCATCTAAGGACTTTGACTCCTTGGTGAGGGACTTGGGATGAACGTAGCAACTGCCTGGCCAAACTATTTATATACTGTAATATTTCAGAGTAAAAAATGGTGGTCTAGTAAGGAGTTTGGGTAAACCTTTGGAACTTCTTGTCCTGAGCCATGCTGAACTGTAGTAGAGAAAAAAACTCCCATTAGTGAATTATTCAAGTGGTCTCCAGGAGACCGGGAGATGCTTTGCTTTCACAGGAGATGAGTGGTCTCTCTCTGCTGGGGCTGTGGGTAGAAGCTGCGCTGGCCTGGAGGCAAGTGCATTCATCCTAATGATACCATGTTATCCTTACACATTCCTTTTGATTTTGTAAATGCATGTCTGTTTATGCAATCTCCTCTTCTATCTATCTTGGTGGAAGCTCATTTGTGATGGAGCAAAATGAGTCAACTCGAGCATCTCCTGAATCATGAGTGAGATATAATAATGGACTGGAGTGATATTTGATGTAGAGGCAAGGAAAGAGGAAAAAAAGACAGAGAAAGAGAGAAAACAAGTGAGATACCCACAGCCCAGGTAAAGACAAACACCAGCATAATATGAATTTGTACTTTCCATTTTAGGTACAATCCACACAAGTGTGTGTTTTCCACTTCGCACCCCAAACTCAGGTAGTGAAGTAGGAAGGAAAGGTCATTGTAACTGAGACAGAGAGGAAGGCAGTGGAGTCTGCCAGTCTGACTTCCCATCCTAATAATTTTCCAGATATCTGTCACAGGTAAGTCTCTACACACCACAGAACAGTCTTGGGGTGTCAAATAATAGCTAATGGTCTATCTTACTTCTTGTTTTACTTATGCCTATCTGTGTGACTCCTCGCTGGAATTTTCCACCTATAAAATCAAAGTACAGCAAAGAACTGCCTACTTAAGGGTAAGAGAGTGAGTGGGTCTTGCACCTCCCTCCATGCTGTTGTCTTAGGGTTCTCTACCTCCAGGTCTGGAAGAATGACTCTGGCCATGGAGTGTAGTTTGTGTGTTTACAACTTCCTGCTACCAGTGCAGTCCAAGAGAGGAAATCTCCCTCTGCTACTGGTTAATTTTCGTCTGCATGTGCTATCTGTTTTCTTCTTGGTAGGTTAGGAGGAACTGAGGTAAAAGAGGAGGGCGAGTGATCCAGAGACTTTGTGGGAACTGGATTTCTGTTATTAGCCTGAACATGTGGTTATAGCAGATACCAGTGTGATTTGGGCAGTCATGGGTGAGGAAGTGTTCTGACAGGCAAAGCATAAAGAGGGTAGCATAGGATGCCATGTGCAAGAATGGATGCCCTCAGGGCCCTAGGACCGTTGCACAGCCTGCACAGATGTCTATAGTGAGCAGCTGACCACAGAAGTGAATTTTCAAGGGGTCCTTCTGCCCAGAGACTTCCTTTTATGGTCTGGCAGCCAAGTGCATGAGTGTTCTCCAGGTGAGGGCACCAAGAGCTGCCACCCAAGCTGCTGTGGAAACCATGACTGGCAGACCCCCCAGATTCCCCATATTTGTTGCCTAGACCTGCCTCATATCTTCCCTTGCTTCTGACTCTCAACAAAGGGATGCCAGCCTGTCTGCTTTGTCTGGGAGATTTCCGCTGCATTTCTGAGAAGTGTTGGCTCTCAAGAAGTACCTCCAGGCCTCTGGGCCTTCCTCTAGTTCAGTCCAGCTACAGAAAGGACACTTATTTCCTGGCTGCACCTTGACAAGAACCCATTCACCTGCTTCCTCCCAGGAGGATTCATTCTGTCTCCCTCCCTTCACCCTTCACTCCACACCCCTTCAAAACTCACGGACCCCAGAATGGAGCATTCCTTTAAATATGGGAGGGCTGGGACCCTTCTATTCAGCAGCAAGGGGAATGGGGAATTGTAATTTCTGATATTGTGAACTTGTTGAAAATTTCATAGCGTGTTTTTGCTGAGTTGTGTCTGATTTTCCTTGTCTTCTCATTCACTACTTCTGCCCTCTTTGAAGTGTTGTCGTTTCCCTTGAGCCAGATACCAGCAAATCTCTGGGAACAGATGCACAGAGACACTGAAGCTCACAAACACACACACACACACACACACACGTGCACATGTGCACACTCGCACACACCCGCACACACATGTACATGCACACACCCTCACAAAAATCTACAGGGAAAAGTACTTGGTCTCCAATTACTTCTCAACACACTAATTTCTTCTTCCTTTTTAAGAAAATTATGTTACATCTGCAGAAGACAATACAGTCTTTGTTTTTAAAATGAGAAAACTGAAAAGTACAAAAGAGGTGAAAAAAATCACTTCAATATTCTGTCCTTAAAATAAACTTTACCGGTATGTATTAGGTAAAAATCACTTCTGACCTCTGGCAACGTATATAGATATGTACAATTTTACCCAAAAAGTGGGATCTTATAAAAAAAAATCAAAAATATTAGTTTGATTGAATATAAATGAAGAAAAAAACTATTATGAAACTGAGGAATCGCTGAATAACAAAAATATTTCTTTGCTGCATGAGTTAGTAATTCTAAAAAAAGCCCTCTTTGTTTTGGGAGTGAGAGAAAGGAGTTGTGAAACTTTAAAATATGGGAATCATTATTCTTAAGACTTTATTCTAGGGGCCTCCCTGGTGGCTCCGGGAGTTGAGCGCCACACTGTGAAGCTGTCTGCAGCCTCTGCAGCACGGGTTTGATCCCAGCCAGCCAGGGGGAAACCCACATGGTGCAGCAGACCTCTCTTGACTTGCCCACTGCTCCCCTCAGCAGTGTATTTTGCCAGTCTGCCTGTTCTGTTCCCTGCGCTGTCTCTGGTGAACCCTCTCACCGTCCCTCACATTTGGTCAGTGCCCCAGTTATTGTATAAATAAATAAATCTTTAAAAAAAGGACATTATTTTAGACCTGGGCTTTTCAAATGGAGCTTGCATTTTACATGTGTTTTTATACTATGTTTCTCAAAAAAAAAAAATCAGAACTCACAAAGTGTCTGAATTATTATTTACACTCCTACCACAAAATGTTTACATCATCCTTGCTATGTAAATGGCACTAAAAATCCCCCCTTTACTGGCAGATCTTTCAAGTAAGAGGGTACATTAAAGGTGAAGAGGGTCAGAACATCCATTTGAAAGAAAATAGTCTGGTTTTCAGCCTAATTCTCCTTTTCTTTTAGCAACAACAGTCTATTAACTAGCATTACCCAAATTTCTAGAAAATTTATAACATGTGACTTAAATAATAACCCTTATTTTAATGGAATGTATATATTTATGTATATTCTTATAAAACTGTCTAAAATTTAGTGGGTGGTGTCAAAGTAAGCACATAAAATGCTTACAAAGCTGTAGGAGGTTTTGGTGGTAAGAGCAGTACCACATCTAAGACTCCATGGCACACAGGTCTTCCAACCTTAACACACCTCTCTTAATATTTCAATGGGTTCAATAAGATAGGTCAAGGTGACTTGTGAAAATCCTCAACTTCTTTTCTTTGACATCCCAAAGACCCTAACCCATCCCCACCCTGTGCTTTCTTTCCACAGTAAAACTTCCCCTTCCAACCACAACACTTCATCCCACCGTCTTGCTCCCTCAATCATCTCTAGCTACCATTTCCCCCCAACCCCCACCTTGCTCTGGTGTTGTCATGAGCCTCTGCTGCAAGCAGCAGCCCCCTCTCTCAAGAATGTGCTTGACTTGCTTTTGCCTTTTCTCTTATCAGAGAGTTTAGAGAGGGGAGAAGATGAGTAGGCAGCATCCAAAAGTTCAGTCATAGAGGAGTCTGCTAGTCTCTCTGGGCTGATGACTTGTGTCCGGTCACAAGAGCTTTGTGGCTGGGCAATGAGCAGAGGTGGTAAGAGAGGGTGGGGACAGCGTGTCTGTGTCCCAAAATGTCAAAAGTAGCAGATTTATTAGCACTGACAAGCATGAAGGAAAACCTTCTTCAAGATTCTTATCTGCTGTGAATTAGGGCAGAAATGACTGCTAAAGATTCTGAGTTTGGGAGGGCGTGTGTGTGTGTGTGTGTGTGTGTGTGTGTGTGTGTGTGTGTGTGTGTTCTGGGTGATAGAGCTTTGAGTGGGAATCAAATAGAGTAAGGAAATGAGAACAATTGGGCGGGGGGCGGGAAGTATACATCAGGTACTTTAAAAATTCAATCCAAACAAAAATAGCAGAGGGATGTCTGTGGACAGCATGCTGGCTGTAACCAAGACTGGGGAGGAAGCTCTGCCTGCTGGGGCTGTGTAGCAACAGTGCTCTGATTGGCCAGACCTGTGCAAAGAACAGGCCCATAGCAAGACCAAGCTGGGCTCCTGCAGGCAGCTGAACTGGGCAGGCCCAAGCAGGCCCTGCAATGACAGGCTTTGAACCATCCAATTACTCCTGCTGGCTAATGGCAGTTGTGAATCCTGATAACACTCTGCGTCATTAGCCCAACACAACTACTTCTGCCTGTTGCTCCTGCCTCCCAAGGTCTGGAATGTGTCCTCCCAAGAACCATAATCCCTTAAATAGATAACTGTAATAACAGCAGGGAATATCTCAGTAAACTGGCCAAGGAGTCAAGAGCCTGGGTTCTAGTTCATTCTATATATCTACCATTGATAGAGGTGGCATATACATCACCATATGAATTCATAGCCCTCATAGAGGGAGAAACAATTGTCATCCCACTTTCCAGATAAGAGAATTGAGTCAGAGAATGCCTGGGATATGCCTGCTGTAGCTGTGGGGCACATGTGGATGCTCTAAAATCTGATGGTTGACAGCAGCCCAGTATCAATTGGATAATTATATTTCCTTATAGGCAACAAAGTACTGACAGCTATGATCTGAAATTAAATCATTAAAGCATAAGGGTAAGCCACCAACTCTTATTATTAAAAATCTCTATTACCAGGAGAAAAGGTTTAGAAAAAAATTTGGAGTATTTTCCAGTGGGAGGTTCATAGACAATATAGGATATATTTACAAATGGAATACTGAAAAGTAGTTGCCTGAACTGGATCAGCATGGATAAAAAGAATATATTTCATAACTTAATGTTGACTGAAGTAAAATACGTCAAGCAATATTGTTTAAGGAAAACTTTTAAATATATAAAGCAATACTATCAACTTTATAAGTTCTCTTTCTCTCTTACACACACACACACACACACACACACCACATACTTCAAAACTATCTGAAACCTAAGTAACAAACAAATCACCTATGAGTAGAGAGATATGTGTGCTTATCATATTACTCTTTCAGCCTTTCTGAATTAAGAATACAAACAAGAGAGTACTTCTTGCCAGCATCTTCATTACTGCTGCCTTGCTCATGGGGTTGTTGATTCTGGAACATTCTATAGGACTGTGAGGTGTAGTAACAAGTGAAGATGTGTGTACTCTGATTTTTTTTTTAAGTAGGAACAGTCAAAAGTCCTGTTTTTCAGGGAGAAAAGAAACTAGTTGAAACCTTTGAGATGTTATCCTTGCTTTGTAAGCCCTTTGTCCTGCCTCCCCTTCTCGTTCAAAAAGTAGCTTTAATTTAGCATCTTCTCTGTGCAGGGGTCAACCTCCAGGGTCTACAGGTGCTAATGCAATGGTTCCATTCTTCTAAGTATTTCACCAGGGATGTACACTTATCTGGGAAAGCAAGTTCTTGTTTTTCACACCCACTTTATCTTTATGCCTCAGGAAACAAGGAAGTGCAAATAACAACTCAGGTGGGAAGAGAGTAATGTTCCAAGCACACTCCACCCTGCAGACCAGAGTGGGAGGGCAAGAAGATCAAATTTGCATGTCTTCATTTTCCCCTTCCTTGGGTGAACCTCTAGGCCAGAGCAGGTATGATGGAAGTGTCCAGTGACACTCTTCCCCCAGCACAGCCTGAAGGATCATGTGAGCTTCTGGAAAGAGACACACAAAAAGCCATAGTGCCATGGACAATGGCAGAGGGTCGGGAAAGCAGCTAGACAGGCTAGCCCATGCTGCAGCTCACATTCCCACCACACAACCATTATAGTGAGCAGTGGACCCAGAAATTCACAAGTGCTCCAAAGAGGCCCAGGGAGGTGCTGAGAGGACCCCAGGTTAAGAGGAAGGTGCCATAATGCCCCAAAGGTCACTTAAGACCACTAGCTCCCATTTAGTTCTTCTTCCATTTTTTTCCTTTATTTATTTTTGTGTAGAAGAACTGGGGTGTAGGCCAGAGGTGCAGAGGGAAAAAGGGAGCTGAGAGGATTCACCAGAGACAGAGTGGGGAGCAGAACAGGCAGATCTACTGAAATACACTGCTCAGGGGAGAGAGGGGAAGACAGGAGAGGTCTGCTGCTCACCATGAGGGCCAGCTCCCTGGCTGGGGATCAAATTCAGGCTGCAGCTATAGGTGATAGTGCTGAGACTCAACCCCTAGGCCACTGGAGAGGCCCTGCCCATTTTTAAATTGGGCTAAGGGAAAAGACAAATACAGGATGGAGTCGCTTATATGGGGAACATAGAGAAACAAATCAAAGGGTCAGATAAAACAAACTAAAAAACTAAGCCTTAAAAGCTGACTACAGAATGCAAGTAACGGTGGTGGGGAGGCAAGAGCAGAAGGGCAGGAGCAGAAGCATCCTCGGAGGTAACTACAGGAGCTTCAGTGAAGGGTGAGCTGTGGCAACAACATGTAAAGCAGGGAATCTACACTTCTAACATGCAAACAACAATGTAAACTAATGCTAGCACAAGAAAAAATATTATTTAGAGAAGGTTGAAATTTAGAAAACAAAAGGCCAGTGGCAACCAACCCAGGGACTAAGACACACCATCTACTCCACAGTGGACACTCCTGGGAATGCATTTTGGCTCAGAACACTTTCCTCCATTATGAAGTCCCTTAGTTCCCTACCCCCACCCCAACCCCCAGCTACCATCTTGGAGGAAAACAGAGGAAGAAGAGAAATGCTAAACTCTGAGACTCTTTGCGATAAGTGGTATTTACCTGGAGGACACTGAGAGTCATTAACTGGAGACATTTTCCCACCGGTCAGTGCTATTTAAACTCAGCTGTTACAGGAGAATTTTAAAGACTACATGACCCACATTTTCTTTGTCTGGTTAAATGCAATGTGAAGCAATTGGCAACATAATGCATAGCCCGGTTTTGCCCTCTGTCATAAGAATAAAGGTCAGATATCATCATTGATGGAGGCACACGGAGAGAAGGAAACCTTTCTAGGACTGCTCAGGAACATAATTCTCCATGTTCATTACATTACCCCTTTTAATGACCCCTGTCAATTCTTGTTAAAGTGAATTTTTTGTTTTAACTCAGTGTTACAGCTTTAAAGACTGTGGTGGAAGGTACTGAGTTTAAGTTTAAAATACTAGTGTGGTGAGTAGAAAAGGTAAATAAAAAGATTTCTTTAATTTATACATGCACACACATGCAGAATACACAAATGAGCTAAATGTATTTTCTGATACTAAGTTACTGGGCAATTATCTGGACTATAGGATCAGCAAGAGTCTGAGTCCAAAATTAAGTAGACAGTTAATGAGCTTAACATCCATCATCCCTGGCACCCTGTACAACCCTATAATTCTTTGCTGAGATGAAATATAAATAGGACCGAAAAGAAACCTGGCTACCAACAAGTAAGGTTTTCTTTCTTTGCCTGGCCCCGTGGGTTCTCTCTTGCAGTGGGAGCAGCCCCCAGATGGACAAGGTTTTGCCAACTCAAGCAGTCCTGCCCATGGTGGGGTTTCCTGAAAGCGATGCCCCAGTCACCTTGCTGCAGGGCATGTAAGAAGGACAGCAGCTAGCCTCGCCCCCTTCACTGATCTGGGCAGTGGGAGCTGCAGGTCATCAGATGAGGGCCTTTGTCAGTGCCTTCTGACCCTTACACTGTCCTAAACTGAACTCTGCTCAGCTCCATCCCTGCCGCCTGCCTGCCTGCTCCCTCAGTGTCAGCCCGCCCCTTGCTGGCTCAGCCTTCCCTGCCTTATTTGGTTTAAATTACTTCTTTGAACTTTGGTCTCATTATTTTTGGACTGTCATTTGGTCTGGAAGATTTTCTTTCCACGGGTTCCTTCTGTTCTCCTTCCTTTTCATTCTCTTGGATGTGCTTCCCAAGGCCTCTTTTTACAGTTCCTTTTGGGTAGATTTTATTACCTTCATGCATCTTAATCTGAGGAGGAAGAAGCTGCAGGAGTATTGTCAATTCCCCTACCCCAATTCCTGCTTGCTCTGTTGTTAGGGGAGCTCCCCAGTGAAGTGACTGGGGATCTCTGTTTCTCCAGCAGCTCAGGACCCAATTCATGGAATGAACTTTTCTAGTTTAATATGAGGAATCAATTTCCATTGTCATCCTGGGCCACCACTACCCAATCCCTACTCTCCTGGGCAAAGCCATAGACTTGGGGCTATCCTTCACCTGTCAAAGATTCCATGGCACTATTTCTCATACTTCCCTAGTAGCAAGAGTTCAGTATGGTGGTTGAATTGGCTTGGATGTTTTGAACTGCAAGTAACAGAAAACTGTATCTCAACGGACTTGAACAATTAAGAAAACATATTGTCCCCATAACAGAAGTCCCTGGCATGGGGGGATTGATTATAATATTGGTTAACTTGGAGAACAATGACATCAACAAGACTTAGATTTTTACCATCTTTTTGCTCTACTACCTGCACTGTGTGAGCTCATCTTGGTACTGGCTAACTTACTAGTTACAAGGGGCTTACACAGTCTTACCCTGACACCATAATATCCAAACATATGTGGACTTTTGCAAGTTACTTTGTCTCCCAAGACCTTTGTTATGTCATCCGAAATAGCAATAAATAAGAGCAACCACTTACATATTGAGTAGTGTAAATCAAGCAGTCTTCTAAGCCATCTCATATGTCAATACATTTCATCTGCACAATAATGCATTGAGGTAGGCCATATTGTTATCTCTACTTTAAAATGAGGGAACTGGGCCTCCCTGGTGGCACAAGGAGTTAAGACGAAACCTATGAAGCAGTCTGCAGCCTCTACAGCATGAGTTTGATCCTGCGCCCAGCCAGGGAGCAACCCACATGGCGCAGCAGACCTCTCCTGACTCACCCAGTGCTCCCTTCAGCACTGTATTTCAGTCAATCCGCCTGTTCTGTTCCCCACTCTGTCTCTGGTGAATCCTCTCACCCCCTGCACCTCTGACCTGTACCCCAGCTCTTGTATGCATAATTTTTATAATAAATAAAATGGGGGAACTGAGGCACAGAGAAGTTAAATGCACTGCCATGTCACATAGCTAGTAAAGAATAAAGACTGTGATTATAACAACTCATTGTACTGTCTCTTAATGAAATAGTAAGCTAATAAAAACAGCGCTTACCTCTGTGAACTGCAGGTGACCAAGGAAAATAATCCAGGTTAACCATTTAGCAGAGTAGACTGAGCATAACAAGTACTCAGTGGATAGTAGGTAAGATTCTACAGTCATTTCAAGTATACACAAGTTAGCCTAGAGCAGGTTGAGAGAATAAAACAATCTTTTACTGGTTTTCCCTTTGACCAAATCTCTCACAGTGCAAAATCATGTTCTAGAACCCTACCCTTGATTGACTGATAACTCACTATTTAATAAACTTAGTCCTGGCTTTTAACAGACCAAGAAAAA
Source organism: Talpa occidentalis (assembly GCF_014898055.3). NCBI lineage: Eukaryota > Metazoa > Chordata > Mammalia > Eulipotyphla > Talpidae > Talpa > Talpa occidentalis. The sequence goes on from NW_023603184.1 coordinate 136,202,889, forward strand.
ACCTCCATGTGCATGAAGTTACATGATCGACAGACTCACAGCCAGTATGTACCTGGCTGTGATCTTGGGGAGACTTTCCAGTTCTTTCCTCAGCACTAACAAAATCCTCTTTTGCCATCAACCCACACTGGTTTTAATTCTGTTTCTGGAGCCATACACTTTATTCTTTTTCTACTTAAAAATTATGATATATCTTAAATGTGTAGAAAATCAGAGAATAATTTAAAAACACAATAAAAAAAATAAAAGAAATAAAAGAAACAAAAGAACAGTCTAAACTAAATCAAAGCAAACCCTAGCAATATTACTGTAGAACTGAGGCTATTAGAGGCAGAGGGTGGGGAGCAAAGGGAGGGAAGGTCCTGGTGGACTGTGGTGGAGGTTTTTGGGTGCTTTGATGGTGAATATGGTGTGATGACATACAACTGCATAGGCATGAATGAACCTATACCCCCAAATCATATTATTTATGTACAAATATTGTTGTAAGCTAACATAACCTTAATAAAAAGAAGATATTAAAAAAAAAACACAATATGAACCACCACAGAGATTTTTTAACTTTTAATATCATGTTTCAGGCCTTTTTAAATATAAATAAATAAAATATCAAAGATACAACTGAAACCCCCTTCCTTCATTCTCCTTATTGGCAACCAGGCTCTTAAAGGTATGAATCCCACCTACACTGGTTGTTATATTATTTTGTGAACTTGGTAACTTTTAAGAAAAAGATAAAATGCTACACACGCACATACACACACACTCACACACGTTGCTTTATTTAATCAATGTTTATTTTCACTGATTTTTGTCTTTTGATTTTCTCTCTCTCTACTTTTTAAAAAACTCTTTTCTCCTCCCCTCCCTTGAGTTCCTACAGCTCTAATTATACTTCTCCCCATCACCAAGTTTTCCCCACTTGGCTTCTGGTTTTGAAGTTGTACTTTTGCTATTCTAATGGTTACTCAACTATTCTTAATACATATGCTTATAGTCACCTTTTTTCCTAAGAGCTAAGTTTATTATCATTAGCATAAGACAGGATAATCATTTGTTTTAATTATTTACTGAGTACCACCACCACCACAAATATTCTTTGGAGCTTGTTGCCTAGACTTGTGAGCCCACAATAATGCAAAATTTATTTTTAGAGTTAGTGAAAATAATGCATTGTAATTAAATATTTTGCAATGATTTTGTCTTCCTTTCAATTTTTCCCTCTAAATTTCACTTTTCTCTTTTTTGAACTATGTACAAGGGCCTGTGAGTAGTAAATTGTTTGTCTTTAAGTAATGGAATAGGTCCTTATTTTGTCCTCACAAATAATAATTCAGTAGGTATAAAATTCTAGGTTGACTACTTTTTTTTCTTAGTGTTTTTCAAGTATTAATTCTTCTGTAGTTGGGACTCTAATGTGGTTGAAGAGAATCTTTTTGTATGTTTACTTCTCTTTTATTTCTGTATATAAGGCTAATGTTTACCTAGGAATTTTCCAAAATACAAATTGGAAAGAATAAAATATATTTTTAAAGAGTAAAAACTAAATAAACATTTTTACATTCTTGTATAGCCATCTCTGGAGATTTTTCATCTTTCCCATCTATGCCCATTAAACAGCTGCCTTTCCTGTCTCTCCCCAGTCTCTGACAACCACCATTCTACTCTGTCCCTGCAAAATTTGACTACTATAGGTGTTTCATATAAATGGAATCATATTGTATTTGTCTTGTTGTGTCTGGCTTATTTTTCTTAGAATAATGCCTTCAAGTTCCATCCTATTTGCAGCATATGGCAAAATTTACAAAGATAAGTTTTTTGATTAAAAAAAAGGCTTTTGCTTCTAGTAGCTTCTAGTATTCACTTTATATCATTAATGTCCATAGCTTCACACAGCATAAACAAATAAAAGTTTGTTTTTAATTGTTCAATTTATATTTTATGTGAACTTTCAATCTAGGAATTCATATTTTCAATTCTGGAATTGTATCATTTTCTATGTTTCCCCCTAGAACTCATAATCAAAAGTATGTTGGACTCTCTCAGTCCATTTTCTAAGCTTCTTAACTCTCCATCATGTTTGTACACATAAGTATAATTTCCTTTGCTGTCTACATCTTGCTTATTTCCCTGAGTTTTATTTTCCTAGCCTACTAGTTCCCCAGATACACCAAATCAGTAAAATGTGTGTGACTGTGCACACATGCACATATACACATACACACATACATCTGAATCCTATTTATTCTATGTGTGTATATGTATAAAGAATGGTGAAACCCCCAAGACTAACAAGAAACCAACACCACCCCTAGCCTGAAGAAGCAAACAGAAGGGAAGAACTTAACTGTACAGAGTTAAAATTTGGCTATAGGAAATAACATTCTGGCAGGAGCTGTTTTGATAGAGAAACATTGTCCACTGCCAAACCCTAACCAGGTAAGGACAGAGATAGGGAACAAATATCCCAGTTATCTCCTTCTCCCATTCATTGATCTCCTATTTGTGATTTCCATTGGCCATACCTAAAGGGAACAAGACTGCAAGGGACTTCTTAACACAGTTGAGAAAGGCCATCCTCTCAAGGTACTCAGCAGACTGGAACAAGTTAAAGAGTGGACTTGTATATGGTAAGTACAGATACTGAAAATATCAAATTTCCCAAGACTATACATTTTTCATCTTTTTTCATCTTAAAAATACTTAATATATTAACTTTCTTTTTTCAATCTCCTCCTTTAGCTATTGTCTTTTTTCCTTTTTTCTTTCACAAGTCATTTATTGAATGTGTTGTCTAAATGAGCTGTCTGCACTTTATTCTCTTTATTCCTCAACCTTTGGTGGTCCAGATATATTGTTTACAAACCCTGAAATTTCTCTCAATTAAGTTGTTAATTTCTTCTTAATTATAAACCAAATCAAAATGTTTCTGTTTTTATTACTTTTATTGAGGTACTCCTTTCCTACATCTCTCTCCCCTCTTGGTTTCTGTGTGGCCACTTCTTCCCAAATGGCACCACTTCTTCTCAAATGGCACCACAAAGGTAGCATGTAGAAGGAGTAGCACCCATGTAAGATCTGAAGGCTCCACAGGAATGAGGTCAGTGGTGGTAGAGGTGTGGTGACCATGCAAGAGAAGCATTATGTGCAGTCACCATTGCTACTTGTTTGCCATCAGTGGCTCTACAGTTGACTACTAAACTCTACAAAGTCACTTTTCAGAATGGGAAAAGCTGAAGTGATCTGGAAGGAATGTAAGTTTCCATAACAAAGACATATAGAAAACTTGACAGAAGCATCTTTTTAAAAAATGTGTCAATTTCAGCCTTCTATCAACATTCGGTTTTTTGATGTGGCCTCATCCCCCATATCATTCCTTATCCCATCCAGAACCTCAATGTGCAACAGCAAGCAGTATCAACTGACAACCCTCCACATTGCAGGACATCGGAACGGTGGAACTGTAAGAAGAGATGGGGTCATCAAAGAGTCCTGTCCTGGCAAACTGCACCGCATGTGGCCCCTTCATTCTTCTGACATATGAAAGAAGTGAGAAGAGAAAAGTAAGGTGGGAGAAGAGGAGGCGCTGAAGATGGAGCAGGCAGGTGGAATTCACAGGGTTTTTTTTTTTCCAAATTAAAGAGACACTATTCTCTGCCAGGGCTTCTGGGCCCTGGTACAGCAAGAAGTCAAACACAAGCATTCATCTCCTTGCAGATGGGATCCACCTCCCCACTTGGAGCACAAACAAAATGTAGTTGAGAGGCCCAGTGGAAAAAGTTGAGTATACCTCAGAGGACTTTGCCTCTGGATCCCCTTGAGTTCTCTCCCCAGGAGTGCTTGACAAATATGCACAGCAAATAGGCTGTCCAAGGAATGCAGCCGTCTCAGCCATTCATTACCAACACTCAAAACCACCAGGCAGGAAGAGCAGACAGAGAGCTGGGTAGGATCTGTCTCCGGTGAGGTTTGGAAACAGGAGATACCCTGACTGGGCAGGCTGAACTGATGTGGTCTGGCCTAGGAGCAAGGGAATGGACAGAATGACCTTCACCATTCTCGGCCAGGCTGGTGGGATTATGAAAAGAGACATTTGATTTAGTCTCGGGTTCTACCCAAGTGATTCTGAAATATTCCTAGACAGCTGCCAGGAAGTCAATGGTGGGTGAAACAAAGACCCAAGAGCCAAGATTGCAGGTTTCCAAACAATTTCTTCAGCCCCCTATGTGTTTTCCTTTGTCTGTTTGCTGATTCTCATTTTCTGATAAACTATAGAATCTAGGACCCTCAAGGGCAGGGCTCTGTTCTTTCCTTCCCCTCCTGCCAAGCTGTGCTGGACTGTTTTAAAAAGAAGAGTTACTGTTTGACTCAAGTTCATTTCTCTGAATTGCAATTTGTCAGCCATAGGGCAATGGAGGGGATAAATGGGTGAGCAGTGGCAAGAATGACAAGGAGGAATAAACCTGGATCATGATGATTACTCATTTATGCACTTCCTATTTATACTCTACTCTGAGGTCCCCTAAAAAGAAAGGGGTTAGGGAAAAAATGTAGGCATATTGCCATCCCAGAAGCAGAAAATCAAATATCTCATCTATAAAATTCCATTAAACATGAAGGCTAGGTAGGGACCCAAAATCTGATACTACTCAGTTGGACACATCTGGACCCTGTTGAGGTGGCTCTGTGCACACAGATAGGATGGAGGGGTAGGTGGAATCAGTCTGGTAGGGGCGTCAGAGAGAGTGAATTAGGAAAGCTCTCCTACTGAAGAAGTTCTGAGTAAGGGTTTGTGGATGAGGGGAAAGTTGAATAAGTAGAGAGAAGGCTAGTTCTCAGCATGTGGGATGGGCAGAGGTTGGACTCCATGGAGGTTGAGGTGTGTAGTCAAGGAGCAGGAAGCATTTTAGGAGAGCCTGCAAATAATGGGATGTAGTACTTGGTGAAGTTGGGCTGGAGGAGTGAGGCCCTTAAACCTCAGACTGGTGAGACAGGATTTAACATAAGGGGATACAGGCAGCCAAGTTGGACAGTCACATCCACATACTTCATGCTAGAGGTTGTGTGCTCTCAAGAATTGCGGGAACCCTGCTGATGCCCGAGGATTTCCATGACAGGCAGATCAAGGAGAGGAGAAGAGATGCTTTCTCAGAAGAGCTCAGGAGTCAGGCGAAGGTGGGATTAGCAGCCAGCAAGTGAGGGCATGCATCTCTCTCAGGCTTTTAAGAGGGATCCCCACACATCCTACAGAAATGAGGGCAACAAAAACCTCCTCAGGTTGGAATGAATACAAAAGACCTTGAGTTACACCTGATAACTCAAGTGTGAGGTAACAACCCCCCTTCCTGGGAAGGCTGGGGGCAGAGGAAAACCAAGACATGAACTTCCTTTATCACTCTGGGCACACAAGACTGAGAGCCAGTGTTTGCTCTCTGCCCTGTACCCACCACACACAAAGAACAGGCGCAATTGAAAATTGCACCTTATCTGGTCTGCCCTGATTCTGTAGTTCTATAAACAATTTCTGGACATCCATTTGAAGACAGGCACAGATTAAATTATTTTTATCCAGGAAGAGATGCTTGTATTCTAACAAGACAAATGGAAATTGAACAAATAGACACACAAATAAAATCTTTTCAGTTTGTGCCAATTGTCTTTATATGGAGAAATACGTCTCGGCTGAACAGGAAGTGTTCAGAAGTGATGAGCAGCATGGGGAGCTGGAGGTTGATCCAAAGAGTTGGTGTCCATGCTGGCACTGGAATAGCAGCAGTAAGATACTTCAAAGAACCAAAGGAAGAGCCAAAGGGACACCCTTTCTGGAAGGAGCAGGATGCCTAACTACCTAGCCTGGTGCTGGGATTTATAATTAGCAAATTAATAAGATGATGGTCACTGCTAAGTGTTCAAAGAGTGAGGGTTGTGGCAAAGATGTCATAGACACAGATGGCAATGGCGAAAAGAAGGCTTGCAAGGGACTCAACGGAAGTCAACATTAAGAGAACAATGAAGAGAAATGGGTAGCAGGTGAGCAGTAGGCTCCAGGGTGTGTGACCCTGCTAGTTAATTAGCTTATGCTCACAGAGGCAGTGAGAGTGTGGGGGCACCTGAATGCTGCTCTGGGGGGCTGATTGCCCAGGTCCTAAGCAGGGGCTGAATCTGTCTCCAGGAAAGTAATTTCGAGGAGCAGGGAGCACAGCACATTGCTCAAGTGCCTGGGGGCCGCTACTCTCCAGGGTGGTGATCACAGCCCATGCTTTCAGGATCTGTCTTTCCACAAGATGGTCAGGGCCTCCAGGCATAGAGCTGTACCCCGTGTGTGTCCATAATGTGGCCACAAGCAAGAAAGCAGGGATTCTTTCCAAACTCTCAATCTTTGTTTTTATTTCAAATAAAGGTGGTGAGAAGACTTGTTTCCAAGACTTGTTTCCAAGATTCTCAGGCTCCAGGCCTGACTTTCCCACCAATTCTCCATATTACTTTCCTGCTGTGCATTTTAGTTTCCCCATATATAAAATAAGGAAACTGAATGTTGATTTTTAAGAGTTCTTCCTGCTCTGGCAGACTTATCAAATATGAAAGGTCTAAAATTAGAGACACAAGGAAACTCTTAGAAGCTATCACCCAGCAACATAAAGATCAAACGGACCAAGGAGGTCAGGTACATTGTTCAGGAAAGTATTTAACTGCAGGTAACAGAAAATGGAACTAACAACAGTTTATTTTTTTAAAGATTTATTTATTTATGCATACAAGAGCTGGGGTGTAGGCCATAGGTGCCAGGAAGTGAGAGAATTCACCAGAGATAGAGGGGGAGCAGAACAGGTGGATTGACTGAGGGAAGCAGTGGGTGAGACAGGAGAGGTCTGCTGTACCATGTGGGTTACGTCCTTGGCCAGGGATCGAACTCATGCTGCAGTGGCTGGTGATAGCTTCTTAGTGCTGAGACTTAACTACTTGTACCACCAGGAAGGCCCAACAGTTTAATTTAAATGAAGTTTATCTTCTCTTATACCAATAAGCTGAATTGCTATAACATGGGTTTCTGCTAGCTAGGAAAGAAGCAAAGGTGGGCCAGAGGGGGCTTGGTTATCACTAATGTACTTATGGCCCCACCCAGCCCCCTTTTCACCTCACACAACAAGCTGCATGTAAACCTTTAAGAGAGAAGAATAGGAAGCAGGGACAACATGGCAGCTCAGCCAGCAGTAACCTGCTGGGAGTGTATGTAACAAGTCAGCCGGTGGCAGAGCTAAGGAGAGGAGGAACTGAATGTCCTCACAGGGGAGCAGGAGGTGGTGTTGGGGCAGGAGAGCAAAATCACGAAGGGTCTGGAAGTGGAACAGGGAGAGTCTATGCACTGTCTGTTGGGGCATCGTGTAAGCTGAGAAAGCTGCTCCCTTCCCTCAGGGGGTCTCTGTGTTCCGAGGTACAGTCTCCTCTGGCTGCACTACATGAAGCTCTTGGCACCCGCCTGCCATGCCACATCAGCTTGGACTTAAATAGCTACTTCTCCTGCTCACATCTCTTCTGCTTTTCTCTCTCTCAAGATTTTAACTCTCTCATCTCCTGTCATTCCAACCATTGAATGCCACCAGTTCCAATACTTTTAAGAGAAGTCCAAACAGGAAAGCTTTCCTTTCAGCATTTGAATGCCCCCAAAATATAAGAACATAGAATATAAATACCATGAACTCATATAAATCGTTAACCCTCTGGAACATAAGCTTCATCATTTTGCTGTTTGCTTACTCCTGAGTCTCAACGGTAATCAAGGTTCTGTACATAGTAGGTGTCTAAAAATATTTCTTGAGTGTTGAATACAAACTGTGGTGTCAAGGAACATTTGTGTGGCACTTCATCATTCCATCAGGAGTTACTATCCCTCCTTCCCATTAATCAGCCATTCTGCCAAAGGCCAGGTAATTGGCTTGACTCTCCTCTGACTCAGGTGTAGTTCTGTCCTCCATCAGGTTAAGGCGTGTGTTCCCCACCCTTTTTGCCCCAGTTTTCCACTCATAGAGGTTGTCCTAGTTCTCTGGAGCCCACAGGTTCTCAGGGGCCTAGCATGCCGTAATTCCTGCATCATTCCCTCTGGGGCCGCAAGATGGCTACGCTTGCCTCCTAAAGGTCTGGATAGCCTTGGTGACTTCCAGAAGCCAGCTCAAGCTGTCTCTCTGCTGACACTTGCTTATGCTGTGCACAAACACTTCAGTGAGGCAGAAGGGAGTTGAGGTGGTCCCAGGTCTCTAGTGACCAGAAAACTCAGGAGAAAATGAAATTCAGGCAAGTAGTCATCTCCCCCTCTGCCTAACTCTCCTGCTCCCCCGGTTACTCATAGAAATCAAGTGGCCATGAGGTGAAACATCAGGTTTGCTTTGTGCAGACTTCATCTGGCTTGTCTTTTTCTCCTTAGTTTAAAGCCTCCATTTGCCATTGGGTTGGCTACTGTGGGACTCTCCATACTTAATCCATTTCCCCAAGGACAACTTAGTCTCCTTGAGAGGCATTATCCAGCTGACAGGTTATACAGGATGGCTTATCCCTCTTCCAACTTTCACGACCATGTATCTTAGCTGAACTCAGAGCATCAAACAGTGTCTGCCTAATTCATTCACTCACAATTATCAACCAAGAGGGAAGCACCTGCCCAGCACTGTGTGGATGCTGGAGACATGGTGAGGAGCAGGACAGATGTGACCAGTGGGAGTTCATCTCCCAGTGAGGGGACAAAGGAGAGAATGATGGCTGCTTAAGCACTCACAATGGTGAGTTCTGAATATAAAAATAAAATTTATTATTTAAAAAAATAAAATAAATAAAATAAAATAAAATAAATGAATGCAATAACTAAGGTTTTGTGCAAAATGATAATTTATAATGGGAGTAGAGTCACAGAAGGTCAAGAGAGGTCACGGAGGGCCAAGGTTAGGAGAGACCTTTCTGGAAGAGATAGATTAAAAGCGAGCTACCAAGGATGATACAGACCTAACTATGGAAGAAATTAAGTGAAGGGGATTTTGAGAGGAAAACATAGTAATGACATTGGGGGACAGAAAAGAATTGATGTTTTCTGAGAATTGTATAAAAAAAGTTGTAAAACCCTAGCTTGACATGAAACAGTATGTGATGCTTGGTGAATGAAGCACCAGAGAGTGACGTAATGAGGCCTGAAAAATAGTTTAGGTTTTATTTCAGGTATACTGGGAAATCACTGGAATGCTGAGGAAGGGCATAGGGTGCCTTGAGAGAAATCCTCGGGGTCATCTAGAGGGACTCCTCCCTTATATCCCCACTCCCATTCTCTACTCCCACCCCACAGCCAGTCCCAGCAACCAGAGAGTCAAGGTCATGTTTAATTATTTCACAAATTCTCTACTCCTCTGATAGAGGCAAAAAAAATAAAAAGAAAATAAGAAAATTCCATTTAAAGTAGTCCATTTGGCAACCTTCTAGAAACTGGAAAATCTGGTTGATAGTCAACACTTAGCAAAAATAAGATTTTGGAATTATTGTTAGAAGCATCAGTGATCCAGCCTCTCCCTATCCCCCATGATTGTGAATAATTTCAAATTTTTTATGAGACAGTACAGGCCTTCTTAAGCCAAAGGATGTTTGCCAGATATTTCTATTCTGGGTGGTTACAAAACGATATCTAACAACAGCCCAGAGCTCTTGAGGTCAGAAACTCATACTACACCCAGATATGCAGACAAAGTATGGCTTCTTCATGTTTCTACAACTGATATGATCCTCCCCAGATGCTCACATGGGCTAAGAAAAGAAAAAAGTAAGTTTAATTCAATTGACAAATCGCAGTCTAATGCAATCATATAAACTGTTTTTAGGTAAAATGCTCCAAGTTTTCAGACTTTGTTACCCTCCTGCCCTTTCCTTTTGCAACAGAGCTCATGGGATATGAGGATGGTTTATTGTATCCCCTGAATAGTGGGGAGAGCAGAGGTCCTTGAATCCACATGGTATCCCCTGTATCTAGTTGACCAATGCTGTAGAATATGATTATTTAGGAAGATTGCTCTATTGCTCTGGGTTTGACTTTTGAAGGCCTTGATTGACAGCCCTCATGGCTTAGCCTCCCCTTCACTTTGGCTACAGCCTGGGAGCCCTCCTTGCTGACCTGCCCCTACAAGAACTCCCGTTGTTTCTATAGATGATGCTGAGATCTAGCTGGGACTTATATGGTTCTGGTCCAGGCAACCCACTCCATTGATACAAGGCTCTTTAACTCTGCTCCAGAAATCTACTACCACTGCTCTCTGCAACAACTTTTTGTCCTCTTGGCCACCTTCTTACACCCATTAGCAGGCCAGAATGCCACTCTTCTGCCACAGAGGAACCCAGGAAAATTTGGAAGAACAAAACCAAGGCCTTCCCACTTCCAAATCATGGGCCACCATCAATTGGCCTCTCATGTGGCCAACCCTAGGTTGGTGATTTTCAGGTAAGCTCCTCCAAGAGAGGAGAAATGATCCTCTGTCTTGAAACTCCACTGTCTGCAGACACTTTGACTGCTTAAGTCCTTGCCCCAAAGTGCCTGCCCATTTTCTGCTTAGCATATTCCTTCTCCTCTTTCTCTGTCTTCATTTCTTTTCTCCACAATCCTTAAATAGAAAACATGGGTGATCCTTGGTACAGGCATATTTCTATACTACATACTTCTTCTATCCTAGTTATCTATCTTGGCAATAATACAGGATGCTTTACTTGTGTTCCTCCCTTTTTATCATCATCTGTGGCATGCTTGTGTAATGAATGGAGTCTAAAAAGAAATCTCTTTGATCTTGATCTTTGAAGCATTTTCTTTTAAGTGGTAACAGACAGCTTCTACTCTTTTTCTCTAAGTCCAAATACACTGTCAAGTCTGGAGTAAATAATATTTTGTAAACACCATTTATTATATTCATATTCATATAACTTTGAAAAAGTAAAAAAAACTTAAGGTTATAAAACATGATGTAAACATTTATAAACTTGAAAATTTCAAAAGAATGATATACTTCACAAATACTAGAAGGTAGGTGTATCAGAGAAAGGTAGAGGTTATTGGACAGTGAATTTATCTCAAGTATGGGAAAATAAAGCTACATCCTAAATTTACTTTTCATTGATGAAATATAGGCATTCATAAATTGCTTAAAATAATAAATATACCTAATGGAGGGGATGTTAGGAATAAAGGTAATCCATAATAATATCAAAAGACTGTATTATTAACCATATTGTTCATCATAAGGATATTATTTGGAAATGGGCATATCAACTAAATAGGCGCTTCACAAAAAAAGACATATAGATCCCCACCAGGCTCCTGACAAAATGTTCATCACCACTTATCATTAGGGAAATATAAATAAAAACCATAATGACATGGGCCTCCCCTGGTGGCGCAACAGTTGAGCGCTGGGCTGTGAAGCTGCGTGCAGCCTCTGCAGCGCCAGTTCTGTCCCCAGCTGCCAGCAAGAGTCCCACATGGCACACAGACCTCTCCTGCCGCACCCACTGCTCCCCTCAGCAGTGTATTTCGTCAGTCTGCCTGTTCTGTTCCCTGCTCTGGCTCTGGTGAATTCTCTCACCTTCCTGTGCTTCTGACTGTACCCAGTGCGTGTATAAATAAATAAATAAATCTTAAAAAAAAAAATAAAACCATAATGACATACACCTCACACCTTTGAGAATAGCCCATATTTAAAAAGCCAGAAACAAGTGGTGATGAGGGTGTGGAGAAATAGGAACTCTATTACACTACTAGTGGGACTACAGACTACTCCAGACACTATAGAAAGCAGTGTGGTGGTTTCTCAAAAGACTAAAAATGGATCTGCCATATAGTTCAGTATTTCCACTCCTATGTATCTACTCCAAGAGGATGAAAACACTAGTTCAAAAGGAAACCTGCACTCCTCTGTTTATTGCAGCACTAGTCATGGTAGTAAAATAAGAGAAACAACCTAAATGTCCAAAAACAGATGAGTGGATCAGGAAGATGTGGTATATGTACACAGTAGAATACTACTCACTGATAAAAAGGATAGCACCCAAAAGACAGAGATTAAAAAAAAAAAAAAACAATGAAAATATACCAAAAATCCTAATAGAATAAAGAGTTTTGTAGAGAAAAGACTGTATAACCATGTGGATCACCATAAGGATATTATCCTGCCATTTGCTGCAACATGAATGGAGCTAGAAGGGATTCTGCTATGTGAAATACACCAGAAGGAAAAACATACATATCGGATGGTTTCACTTACATATAGAATACAGAGAAACCAAACAAAGGGCCCTACAAAGGCAAATTTTAAAGCCAATCTTGAAAAGTAACCATAGATCTGAGGCATCCAAGAGGGGAGAGGGGAAGAGGAATGAGGACAGGGCAGGGGGAGTAAATGGAATATGGTGGAGGACTGTGGGTGCTTTGGTGGTGGGAAAGTTATGATCAAGCCTGAGGGGCGAAATCCTTTATTGTCCAGATATTTACAAAGATGTAAAACAATAGTACTTCAATAATTTAAAGGATGAAATGGGCAGATGAACTAAGTAGGCATCATGTAGAGGAATCCCACGATTCTTAATAATAGGAGAGGGTCTGTCAGAATATGGTGAGGGAAAGGGAACTACCAGAATGTGGTAGGGAAGAGCATCCTTTGAATCCTCCTGGTGATCTGAGGTGCATTCCCTATGCCTGTATCACTGCTCTATGGTTGTCATCCTATATCCTGCTGAAGTGACCTCTGAGAACTTCAGTCTCACCCTCTCAAGTGAGTAGGGACTGCCAGGCCCGCAGTGGTCAAGATGAGTTGAGTGTGGGCTAGCTGAGTGCTCTTGGAAATTTATTGAACCACCAACACTACATTTCTACTATGTTTACTCTCCCCCACGGCAAGTGTCCTAACCACACAATGAAACTCACCCAAATTGCCCAAGCCACTTACTCAGACTCAACACGCGAATATTTCCATGAGCTGAGAGAGAAAGGTAAGATCATGTTTGCCACCTACTTGCTCTTTGAAGCACTAATTTTCATGTGTTCATTGAGAACCAAAAGGCTGGGAAGTCACTCTTTTCTTCTTTACAGATTAGGCATTTTACTTTTAGCAAGGTTTTAATTCTGCTAAAATTCCATTTGAACAAATTGTGTAGAAGAACCCTAGTGTCCGTTGTAAATTTCGCCTGTATGGAAAATTGAAATTTTTGGTGAATTAGCTTCAAGAATAAATAAGTCTGACTCTTGATTTTTTTTAACCCTTTGACCACCTTTATCTATTTCCCCCACCCCTTATCTTTGGCAACCACCAATTTTTTCTAAGTCTTTTTTTTTTTTTTTTTTTTTTGGATTCCAAATGTAAGTGAGATCATACAATATTGGTTTGTCTCTTTATGATGTATTTTCCTTGGCAAAATGCACTCAAGATCGATCTATATTGCTACAGATGGCTGGATTTCCATTTTTTTTAAGATTTATTCGTTTAGGCATGCAAGAACTGGGGTACAGGTCAGAGGTGCGGGGGGTGAGAGTATTCACCAGAGACACAGCAGGAAACAGAACAGACAGACTGACTGAAATACACTGTTGACAGGAGCAGTGGGTGAGACAGGAGAGGTCTACTGCGCCATGTGGGTAGCTCCCTGGCCAGCTGGGAATCGAACTGTGGAGGCTGTGGATAGCTTCAAAGTGCTGTGCTTAACCCCTTGTACCACCAGGGAGGCTCCTGGATTTCCAACATTTTATGACTGAATAATAGTCTATTATTATTTGTTTTTATGACATGTTTTCTTTATCCCATTATCTGTCGGTGAACTCTTAGGTTGTTTTCATATCTTGGCCACTGTAAATAATACTGCAGTGAACACAGGCCTACAGATAAATATCCAGGAGTGGAATTATTGGGTCATGTGGTAGATATATATTTCATTTCTTGGGGAATCTCCACACCACTTCCCATGATGACCACACCAATTCACATTCCAATCAATAGTGCAAAATGGTTCCCTTCTCTCCACACTCTTGTCAACACTTGCTATTTCTTGACTTTTGTATAATGGCCATTCTGCTAGGTGTAAGATGATCTCTCATTGTGGTTTTGATTTGCATTTCCCCGAAGATAAATGACATTGAACATCTTTTCATGGATCTATTGACAATTTGTATGCCTTTTTGGAAAAGTTTCTCTTCAGATCCTCCACACATTTTGTGACTATGTATTTTTTCTTTTGAGCTGTATGAGTTCTTTTTTCTATTGAGTGATAGTTTGGATGTTAACTTTCAATTAAATATATGGTTGGAAAAGATCATATATTTTATAAATAAGTTCACTATGAATGATCACTATCAATGATCCTCAATGATCACCCCCATACTAATGGTGTTAGAATCTCATAAAGTCTACTGTATTTGCTGCAGTATGGGGGGAAATATAAAGCCAGGATAATCTGTAGGCCTGGTTCCCAGTGATTTCACAGACTAAGAATAGAAAAAAGACTGTGAAACTGGACGGTAGATAGAACCGGCAAGACCAGCAATGGGGGTTAATACCATAAAGAATGAAGTTTCCATGCAATAATAAAAATTAAACCATTGCAAAACTGAGGTATCAGTAAGTGTGCCAATAACAAGCAATTTCCAAGTTAAATTAAGAATAAACTAAGGTTTCAAATGGAAAGCATCATGTGCCACCATTTGTACATGAGGGTTCATACTTGTTCACTTCCCCCAACTCCACCCCAGATATACTCTCCCTCTCCCTGTATATATTTTAATTGTCACTGAACAGCACTAGATGGATACACCCACACACACACACACACACACTTCTATACCCTTTTTGAAACCATGACCTTACATTTATTCTTCCTATTACTTATTATTTCTATTAAAATCTAGATATTTTTTTAAAAATGACCCTTGAATAAAACATGCAGAAGACAAAAAAGTGTTGGAAGAACTTGAAGATTTCAAACATCCCACTTACAGGTTTAGATCTTGGTTTGTTTATGTAGGCCATGGATTAGAACCACTTCAGTCTACAGGCCTCCTTGTTTAGTTTAGCAACACATATAAAAACAAGAGAGAAGAGACAAATCTCTTGAACAGAAGAATTCCAAATAATTTTTGTAGCTACTCCGTGCTCATAGTTTCCAATCTGTTGGTAGTATGTGCCTTTGATGTGATGTGATAATGTGGCGTAGCAACAGCATTGTCAGTACTAGGGAAACATACTTATCCTCAGGAGATACTTAAGTATTTGGGAGTGAAGTGCCATGCTGTCTGCAACTTAATTTATAATTTGCAAGAAAGAGAATGTGTATGTGTGTATTAGGGACAGAAATAAATAAAATTGGCAAATTTTAAAAACCAGTGAATCAGGTGAAGGATATGTTTATCACATTGTCAACTCTTCTGGAGAGTCTCAATTTTCAAAACAAAACATTGGGGGAAATAGTAAAAAAGAAAAGGCCCCCAAAATGAGGCAAGATATGCCTATATTTGGCAAGAGTGTCCATAGTTTAAAAAAAAAAAAAAAACTAGAGATCAAGCTGCTTAAGGCTAAGAATCTGGCATTTGAAGACTATCAATTCACACACACCAATCACAGCTTTCAAAATCCCTACTGTATGGGAAAGACCCCAGATGCAAAATGGGACTGTAGGTGCAAGGTCAGTTCCCAGGGATACCCCTGTGCCTGGTAGAGAGGAGAGGGTGTAGTTAACAGTTCACACTTAGGTCTAAACCATGTAAGAAGTGATGTAATCAAATTCTACATATTGCAGAATCAACGCTGTTGGTTTGTGTTTTTATGAGAGTTCAGCCCATTTTATGATTTTTCAAGCCTCTTTTTTATTCTCCTTTTGCTTTTGGTTTCACAACATATTTTGGCCTGAACCCCTTCTCTTCATGCCAGTTTACTATTTTCAGGAGAAACTGACTAAGAAGAAGTTGCTCTCTGGATGTGAATTCTCCTCATGGACTTTCCTCACTTGATAACAATTTCTCTCCTACTTCTACAGGAAGGAGAGAAACACTACTCAGGCCCCATGACCAGGAAGAGGTCCAGATTTCTAGGCCATTTCTGAGATCCACACTGTGTCTCAATGAAGGCTTATCATCCCCTCCAAGACTTCCTAGATCATTTCTGGCCAGAAGTGTCAGGAGCATCAGCCTTCCAAAATTAGACAACGAATTACGTGATTTATTTATTCCAGGTCACATCAATGGAAGAGGGCAACCAGAGACAAAGATTACACCCAGATATCTGGTAGTAGTCCGATTAGAACTAATGAAGCTATTCTCTGAGCTTTCTGCAGAGTCTAAGCTATATCCTCCCTTCATTTTATTGGAGGAAGGCACTGTAGGTTGCTATGGTCAGTGGATCTTACAAAGAGAGGTCATATAATGCTAAGCTATCATCAGTCATTCACAGCTGATGGTCTACAAATTTCACTCTTTGATGCCAGAGCAGACTTATGGGAAAGGAGAGAGAAACTGAACTGGAAGAAAACTTAGGGGTTATTTAACTCAGCCTCCTCATTTTGCATTTATGAAAATCAATTCCAGCACTACTAGTGTAGTCACAAACCTGGTGGGAATAGGTAAGCTCACATTCGCATAAGGACACATCCCAAGGAATCACTGAAGTATGCCATCTTAGAACTAGAGTGTTGAGAAAAGAGGGTCTTAAGTCAGAGTCAGGTATTCAGAAAATAAGAGTGCACTTGTACCTGTTGGGAAGGAAAAAGATAAATGGATAAGTGTTCCAGTTCCTGATGTTGTAAACCATTCCAAAACTTAGTGGCTTAAAATAACACTTATTTTGCTCATGAGTCTGAAATGTAGATAGATCTCAGTGGGGACAGCTCATCTCTGCTCTACTCGGCATCAGCTGGGACAGCTGGATGGGTGGGGTTGTCTGAAGATTTGCTTATTCATATGTCTAGTTGTGGATGCTGACAATCAGTCAGGACATAAGATGGGATTGTGGCCAGGACTCTATGTGTCCTTTTACTTATGTGACTTACTCAGAGCATTGTGTCTGGGTTCCTAGGGCAAAAGTCTTGAAAGTGTCAGTTATAAGACAAATCACTTCATATGAACCAGACCTGGAAGTCACATAGCATAATATATACCATATTCTATTTGTCACAGTGAAGTGGAAGGCTATAAAATCAATATGCAAAACTAAGCTGTGTTCCTATATGCAAATCATAAACCAGAAGAGAAAGAAATCAAGAAAATCATCCTGTTTACAGTAGCATCAAAAGTATGAAATGCCTAGGAGTAAATTTAACAAAGGAGGGGAAGGAACTACATAATGAAAAGCTGTAAGATATTGTTATAAGAAATAGAAGAAAACACAAAGAAATGGAAAGATATTTCCTGTTCATGTACTGAAAAATGTTAACATGGCCAAAGCAATATGCAAATTCAATGCAATCCTTATCAAAGATTCTATGGAATTCTTCAAATAAATAGAATAAACATTATTGAAATTTATATGGAACCACAAAATACCCCAAATAACCAAAATAATCTTGACAAAAATGAAGAATAACAGAGAGATTCCAGACTACAAACTATACTGAAAATATATAATAGTCAAAACAATATAGTATTATAATAACAATAGACATACAGGCCAATGGAATAGAATTGAATGCCTAGAAATAAATCAATACTTATACATACAGTTAATCTATGACAAATGAACCAAAAATATATATCGGAGAAAGGAAAGTCTCTTCAACAAATGGTGTTTGAAAACTGGACAATCATATACAGAATATACAGAATAGTGAAGTTAGACCACTGTTACACACCATACACAAAAACTAACTCAAAATGGATTAATGTTTGAATGTAATGCTTGAAACTGTAGAATATATTACAAACATTGGCTTCAGAGATGTCTTTGGGGACTTAACTCCAATGGCAGGGGAAATATAAGCAAAATAAGCAAAATGGACTTCATCAAACTAAAGAGCTTCCACACAGAAGAAACTATCATTAAAACCAAAAGACACCCCACCAAATAAGAGGAGATATGTGTACATCATATATCTGACAAGGGCTTAATAATAAATATCTACAAAGATATTAACAAAATGAAAAAAACAATCAAAAATGGATATGAGTTAAATAGACATTTCTCCAAAGAAGATGTACACATGGCCAACAGGCACATGAAAAACTCTCATCACTCATCATCAGGGAAATATAAATCAAAATCACAATATGATACCACCTCACACCCATGAGAATGCCCAAATTAAAAATTAAAAATAAACAGAAACATCAAGTTTCAGAAAGGGTGTGGAGAAAAAAGAGCCCTCACACACTGGGAATGTAAACTGGCCCCCCTCCTATGAAAAACAGTATGACAGTTTCTCTATTGAAAATAGATCTACCATATGACCCAGAATTCCCACCCATCAGTAACTACCCAAAGAGTGAAAAAATATAATTGGAAGGAACATGTGCACTCCTATATTCATTGCAGCACTATTTACAATAGCCAAACTTTGGAAACAACCTAAGTGCCTAATGACAGATGAGTGAGACTAAGAAGATGTGGTACATACACACAATAGAATATTATTCAGTTATTTTAAAAATTATGAAATCTTGCCATTTGCAACAACATAGATGGAGCTGGAGGGAATTATGATAAGTGAAATAGGTCAGAAGGAGAAAGACAAACACTAGATGATTTTACTCTATGATTTTACTAGATGATTTTACTCCATGATTTGCTAGATGATTTTACTCTATATGTGTAGTATTAAAAAAAAAGGAATAGACAAAACTAAACCAAGACTAAAATTCTAATCATAGATTTGATGCTACCAGAGGGGAAGGTAGAATGGGGAGCAAAGAGGGAGAGGGAACATGGACTTTGGTAGAGGATTATGGATGCCTTGGTGGTGGGCGTGGTGAGGAAATATACACCTGAACAGGTGTGTGCCTATACCTCTATACCTCTAAATCATATACAGTGTTTTAAACCAATGTTAGGTCAATAAAAAAAATACAATTTGAAAATTGAATGAAATAAAAACTTTTAAAAATAAAATGTGAAAATACATGAACTTCTTAGTCCCAAAGTCACACCACTAAATCAACACACAGGCACACATACAGAGGACTTAGGAGACAGGATGGTTAAGCCACTGACCATAGAAAAATGTTGAAAGTAAGAAAGTAGAAGAAAGGTTACAGGATAGCAAGTGTCTAAGAGGAGGGGAAGAAAAGAGGTAGGTTTAGAATGCAATGGCATGTGAGCCAGAATAAAGAAGAAACGTCATTTAAAAGGTGAAAAAATGAGCAACAAGGGAATAGTTAAAAGAGAAGGGCCCTGACCCTAAACACAGATGACAGAATCTGAATCTGATGACAGTGAGTCCTCACCTCTGCAAAATCCACCCTTTCTGGGCATTTGCCTGTCAAGGGCCTGAAGTGCAGATGAGGACAAGAAGCTGGGAAGAGAGAGTCCCTCTGGCTCACGTGAACTCTTCTCTCTCTTTCCACTCATGCTCTCACACATGACGGACTTCTTGTTATTTAACCATTGTGCAAAAAATCATGTATTTTAGGTTTTCCTGACTCTGTGCCCATAGAAAGCTGAGGTTCGTCCTCACTTTCCAGCCCACTCAGGATTATGTCTCCACAAGTCATAGTCTTGGGATTCAAAGGGACTTTTGAGGCCATTTAGTAGATCCCCATTTTAAATCCCCTCACATGAGGGGTTGCCTCATCTCCCAGAGAGTAGACCCCTCTGAGCACTGTGCTGAGATGAGACTTCAGAGGAATGATTGAGCATGGAGGACAAAGCCAAAGCATCAACCCATCAGAGGTGGACACTGAACTCAAACATGGGGGAGATAGAAGACAAGAGAGAGATTGCAGGTGGAAAAGGAGGAGGAAGAAGAGAGTGTGTGCTTGTGTGTGTGTGTATGTGTGTATGCGAGACAGTGAGAGAGAGAGAGAGACAGAGAGACAGAGAGAGACAGAGAGAAAGAGAGGACAGGTTAGTGTGTAGAGGGGGAAGATGCGGCAGAGGAGGGAAAAGAGGGAGGGGAGCAGAGAAGAGAGGAGAGATAAAGTTGACACATGAAAAGTCTTTCCTACCATGGAGATCACAGTAAATCAGAAGATTATGAAATTCCACAGATGAAACACCCGACAGAAAACTTGGAAGCAATTGAGGAATTATATCACAAAACCTCAGTGTCATGTAAATCTCACTGAACTGGGAAATCAAAATGTTAGCAACAATTACATTTTTCTATAACAAAATTGGTACTGAACATGGAAAAACAAAGAATGGAAATACTTCTGCAAATGATTAAAGGGGGAGTTGGGATCATGGGTGGGGGGGGAGTTGGGGAAGAAGGGAGGGGTGTGCTGGCAGCGATAAATATAGAACCATAATTTAAGAGACAGTAGGAAACACTTTGTGTGTGTTAATTGGAAATGCATTCTAGAGGCTGTACTTTGTTCACCATGAATGTCGTGACCTTGGGTTCCTTGAGGGAATGTGGGCTCCACCCTGTCCCCATGGTGAAGGGAAGAAGCAAGAAACCATGTCATTCAATGGATGAAAGAAGTTCCATTTTATATGGTGGAAGGAACCATTTTTTTTGCTGTGTTTTTGTTTTTCTGTTTTATTCTTTGGATTAAAGAAAGAAACACTGGGATTACAGCGAAGTCATTTTGTTTGCCAAGGAAAGAGACTCAGAGATGGGACTGCTTGAGAACTGCCTCACCCCCTGGGAGAGTGACAAGATGGATTCTCTTTCCAGCTCTTGGTCACTAATGATTCTGGCTAATCAATGAAGATTTGGCCCTAGCAAACTGGAGATTCTGGGAACTGGCTTTGGGAAGAGGATTCTGGGAGGCAACTCGTCTTCCTCTGGGGCCTGGCATTGGCAAGGTCAAGGGCTCTCGTATCTGTGTCGAAGAACAGAGAAGAATGGGTCATGGTATCTCTAGTGAACTAGAGAGTTAACATGTGTTATGTATTTGGGTTGAAACTCTTGGATTTTGAATAAGCAAAGTGATAAAGGATAACCATCAGTTTAATTTCTGCTAACTTTGATTGCATGACCTGTTTTTCCCTTCACACACAACTAGAACATTTTGATGTCCAAGCAATATCCCAGTTGTATCCCAGATGTAAGTACAGTGGCTGGAGAGCACATTACGAACTTGATAAAAAAAAAAACCCAGGTTCCCAAGCCAGCCCAGACCCATCCAGTCAGAATCTCTGGTGCCCATGGAGCCAGGAAATCTACATTTATAACAAGTTAACTGGCACATGGCCAGTCCACCCCCAGTCTCCAGACAAGCATTTTGGAGCCACTAAGCACCAAATTTCTCGGGTATAACTATGTAAACCGAAACTCAGAGAGTTAATTCCCTGTCAGAATCCAGAATCTGGGACTAGAAATTAAGAACATCACTTCCAGAACCTCTACACCAAAACTGCAGTTTCCTACAAAGCACGGTAAGATCTGCATCCTGTCCACCATCTAGTCAGTGTAAGCCTACCTCTGGAATGTCACAGCTGTGAGACCGTGATGAGGTGATGATGGCTATGATGGAGGGAGTGGTGCTTAACATTAATAGTTACCCAGCACTGGGCCTCCCTGTTGGCACAATGGGCTAAGCACAGCACTGTGAAGCTGTCCGCAGCCTCTGAAGGACAAGTTCGATCCCTGGCCAGCCAGGGAGCAACCCACATGGCACAGTAGACCTCTCCTGTCTTGCTCTCTGCTCCCCGCAGCAGTGTATTTCAGTAGATCAGCCTGTTCTGCTCTCCACTCTGTCTCTGGTGAATCCTTTAATCACCCCCTGTACCTCTGGCCTGTACCCCAGTTCTTATGTGCATAAATAAAAAAAAAATCCTTAAAAAAATAGTTACCCAGCACTTACTATGTATTTGGCACTATATAATAATGTATTTCGTCATCAGAACAATCCCATGTAGGCATTATAATTTACCAACTATACAGCTTAGAGAATCAAGACACAGAGAAGCCAGGGACACCATGCAAGGTCACACAACTAGAAAGTGGGACTGTGATTCAAGTTCAAGACTGGAAAAAAAAAAAAAATCAGAAAGTGCCAATTACCTTAAGACGCCCCCGCACATGAATCTCAGTACTTGTCCTTTTTGTAACACAGTCTTTCATACTGTAAGGAAACTCTCATGACCTTAATTCCTCCCTTACTCTCTACCTGCTTATAGGTACAACAGAGGATGGCAGGTGATCCTAGAATGAAGGAAAAACTCAACAGGAACCTATGCCAGGGAGGCCTTTCAGGATTGGACCTATGGGCCAGAAATATAGTCAACTATTGTCATGCCTTCTCCCCTGCCACTGCCCCCACCCCTCACCCCTCACCCCCTGGTTCTTATGAAATTGAAAACAGGCCTCTAATGAGGGTCAAAGTGAGCTTAGCCTTGTTTCCCTGCCCCCAAATCCAGGAGTTCTGGCTTACTGTGTTGGGGGATGTGACTCAAACCTTCTTTAGTTCAGAAAATTCTACAGAAAACTTCCTTTCCACTACCTTTCCCACCTCCCATCCCCACGGTCCAAATATAAGGATCTATCTCGGGAAGAAGGCAAAGCTAATTCTGAGTTAGTTACCATGTGAGACAGTACATAAGAATTAACTTTGCACAAGATCTCGCCAATCAGATGACTCTGTCCTTGCTTGTCAGGAAGATGGACAGGCAGTAGTTGAGGGCTGTGGAGGGAGGAGCCAGACATCCTCCAAACCTATTCCTTCCTGGGAGGGTAAAGAAGTCCCATCTCCTCTATAGAAGTATGAGAATTGAGTAATAGATGTTGTCTACTAATCTCAACTCTTGTCTCTGCTATACTCCCTGACTGTCTCTATGTTCTCACTATCCCTTAAGTGCATAAGGTATGTGGACTCTATTTTCTTGGGGGTGGGAGGGTACTGATTTGCCCAGAGTCACTTATACTTTCTTCTGTTCTCTTCTTGTGACCAAGCAAATCTTGAGTCTTGAATAGAAGTAACCCAGTCCTGTGACTAAGCACTCAAGCAATGCTTATGAGCACATGTAGATTAGTTTGCTCAATTCTCTTCCATTTTCTCCATTCATCAAAATGGAGGGTTCAGTACAATTGCATTAATGCAATATGACAGGATATTATTTTGGTTTTCCTCACTTTCTCAAAATAAAAGAAATTATCTACCCATGAATGGAAAGATAAATGGGACAGGTTGATGATAGAAGGTTCCTAGCATTGAAAATTATCACTACCACTTGATACTAGAGCTCAACCTATGAAAGGCACTGCAGGTCTCCAGGGATGCCACATCTGCCTTCCCTGCAGCAACTCCAGCAAGCAGCTCTTAACTTATGATCTGCCACCACAGTCCCCTGGGAAAGCTGTATGATGAGCATTTGGGATCATTTCACATTTTATAAATGAGCTTAACTCACACTCATGAGGTCAACTGGAAGGTCTACTGGATTTAATTATGCTGGAAAGGGAGGCAGTCAGAAACATATCACATGGCACCATCGAAAGGCAGTGGAGAGAGCGAGGAAGCAAAAGAAGATTTGATGAGATATGATTCATGCTACTCTGGATGAGGGGCTAAATCATGTAGCACCCCAGGGAAGAAAACTGCAACCCCTGAGCCAGAAAGAATATAAAGGAGATTCTAGTCCCAATTCATTCCCAGGAAGGCTTAGAGAAGCTAGTTGTTTTACTTATTCCACAATGAGAAGAGCAAAATAAACCATGTAAAATGGTACATAATCCTATGCCCAGAGGCTTAAAAAAAAAGTATGGTAAAACTACAATAGACTTGATATCTGATGCTCAATATCACTTGTTCTGTATTCTGATTTTATAGTATGAAGCTGGCAGATTTCATACAAAGTCGACTCAAGGAAGCTTTTGATGGGAGAAAGAATAAGAACCCACGTGAAAGCATGGAGGAGGGACATTGGCAAAAAGTCAGAAAGACAATGTAAATGAGGAGATGAGGAGCAGAAATTCCCCATGAGGAAACTGATTCATGAAACAATGGAAGGAAGACATTTAGACCAACACTGGCAAGGATTGGGTATGATTAACTTAGGTGATGCAAGTAGTTTATTGTTCTTTTCTCTAGTTCTTCCCTAAAAATGAGATGTTTGGCTGGGAATATTTTTTCTCATAATAAAGATTAATTTTCCAGCCTACTTTGCAGAAAGTGTGGCTAACTTCTTGCTGGTATGATATAAACTCAGGTGTCATATGGCAGTTTCTTGGAACCTCCTCAGAAGATAGGTGGCTCCTTCTCTAGCATCTTTATCCATTTGTTGCCTTAAATATAGTATCATGTAGGCACCATCTTAGGCCACCATGACAAGGGCCACATCCCAGGGATGGTGGGGAGATGATCTCTATGAAGGCTTGGTCCCCAAGAATGTGATGGAGCAGAAAGATCATGCTGATCCAAGGCTCACCCTCACGCATCATGTTTTGTCGAGTGAGACAACCTCTACCCTGGAATGAGTGGCTGTAAATTTAGGACTGGGCATTGCTGCAAGTAACCAAAAAAACTTAAATATTTGTCATTTGAATGGGATAGTTTATTTCTCTCACATAAACCACGATCTACCTTCTGCATTTCAAACTCTACCCTCTTTCTTTAGAACTAAAGATCATTATTGAGTGACACAGTCCAGCCTCTCTTCTCAGGAGTGATCCCAACTGGACCACTCCTCTTTACCTGCAGGCTCTCTTTCACCCCTGTTTCTCTTCATGTCTTCTCAACATCTGCCTTCCATTCCTTCCCACTCATGTTGAGTTTGGGAGTGTAGAAGATGCTCTTCAGGTTATAAAATTACTTTAAGTTAAAGCAAAACTCCAGGAAACCTATAAAACCAGCTATATGACTTAAGTGTGGGACCAGCCAGCCAGCAGAGGGACAGACCAGCTTAAAATCAACTCACACTGTCCAACTCCCTTAACTTAACCCCAAAGGCAAGTAAGGCCCAAGGACAGAGAGAATGAAGTGGGCTCCAGCATGTTAAAGCCTACACACTTGACAGCCCTGAAGGCCAAGGCCAAGTGTATACCATCCCCCAGCTGCCTCCCAACCATGATGATTTGAGATCCCCTAAAACTTCCCCTTTCCCTGGTGTTTTTTTTATTACCTAACCCAAAGACCTCCTGAGGCAAGTAAATTTCTCCATGTAGGGTGAAGTGAAGCAAAAAAATAATAAACTTTCATGATCATGTTTTAATTTTCACTTGTGCTTATGGCCAAAGGTGTTTTTTTTTTTTTTATTTTAATAATCACTGCTGGAGGGAGGGCAAGCCACATGCTGCTCACTTGTTAACTGGGGGGAGGGGAGAGAGAGAGGGCAGGAGGTGGGAAGGGGGGTTGTGAGGGAGGGAGGGAAGCAGGGAAGAGGAGGGAAAGAGAGAGAGAGAAAAAAAAAGAATCCCAGTCTGTGCTCAGCTATAAATTTCTCAGCAGCTCAGCTCTAATCCTCCCAGTTTTGAATCCCACCCTTAAAACCTTAATGATAGAGAAAGGGATAAAATATTATCTGGACTATGTTCTGTTGACAGTTTTTCCTGTGCTCATTTTAGCCATTACAAGCAATTGCGTGCGTGCATGTGTGTGTGTGTGTGTGTGTGTGTGTGTGTGTTTTAAGAGAGGACCATCAGTGTTCTATGGTATCATTTCATAATGGAGAGTGTGTAAAAGGGAAGGAATTTGAAGGAGCCAGGCTCCTTCCAGTTGGACATCAACTTGACCGTTGTTTTCAGCTCACTTTTATCTGGCAAGGTTTATGTTTGCTTTTAAATGTCAGAAAAGGTTAAGAAGTCTTTGAAATCTGCAAGAGATTTCCTAGACTTCTGGGACGGGGCACAAGTTGATTACCCCTCCCCACCTTTGAGATTGCTTCGTCTATGGAATCAAATATAAGACATAAAGATTAAAGTATTAAAGTAAATGTTCATTTGTGAATCTGAGTATTTTACTCCAGAATGAGTGAACCTAGAAATATTAAGATGCTGGATTTCTATGTTTCTCCTCTTTCCTGGGTTACATTTTCCTAAATCATGTAGATTTAAGAGAAAATATTGTCACTAGGAGAGACTTAGCATAGTTTTCACTGACCCTAGTTCAGACTCCTGCTGCTGTGGAAAGGGACTTAAGACCCCAAGTAACTAAGGAGCCTCCTTGGTCTGGCACCCTAGTGTGTTGAATAAAGACAGAAGGACTGACTGAGGCCCAAAGCCTTACAGGTCTCAGTACCTTTCCTACGTGATGAGTGCCAGCGTCCACACCACCCAGGTGTACAAAAATATATTCTTTGGGGGGTTAGCAATTACATTTATAGGATGACGTGCTGTCCTGATATGCTTTATATCAATTATTTTAAAAACGCTTCACCTTCTCCAGAGATAAGTTTGGGGGTTCACAGAGGACCAATACCCATATATGGATATCAGATCATTGTCCACATGGGTGTCTGCTGAGATGTCCTTTTAGTGACCAGTCACCTCTGGCCATCTCTCCAAGCAGGCTACTGCTGAGTCATTTCTTGCTACCCACTGGTTCAGGCCTAGGGATTCCGTCGGCTGCATTTGCAGACCTGGCTCCTGTTCTGCTGCCTCTGAGCCATTTCAAGTCAAGGAAATGCCAGTACATCGCCATCTGTGGAGACAGCAGACACTCCCTACCTGAGATCTGTCTAGGAAGCAAGGCCTCTTTCCAGTACCCACTGAAGGTAAAATACATCACTCCCTCCATTTTCCTCTCCACTTCGGCCTGGGAAAGTACTTTCTAGAGACAGGTTTCCCCAGGCAGATTGTACTGTGTTTCCTCCTGTTTCCCCACCATTGTGGACTTTAAAGACGAACATCACAAAGAGCTCTCGTATCTACCTTTGCCTCAGCCTGTCTTGACAACACTACAGTAGGTCAAAGAGAATGTGTGTGTGTGTATGTGTGTGCATATGTGGGCATATCCACATGGAATGGACAGACTAAACTACTGGAGTAAACTACTAGAGGATAAAGGTGTCAGTAAACATCCTGAAACTCCTCTGCTATGCTTATATAGAAACAAAAATGAGGTGGCTTTCAATAGTGCTGGCAGAGGAGATGACTACAGAAAGTGGTCAATTTGGAGGCCTTTGAAAACAATTAGAGAATTAATCTGAGTAACATACATGATTTGTTTCTCTGAAATTGCTCCTTCCAAGTTTTGCCACATCCACAGTTCAACATATTGGAGTAGAAATAAAGTTGGAAAGACCCTTAACTTTCTCAGCCCCAGAGGACACACTGACGTGTCTTAACCTGGAGTTGCCTCAAGGGGCCCGCCCCCAGGACTTCCCAGCTCTCTGCACCAGGCCACGTCATTGTCCCAGGAGCAAGAGGTCGTGTGCGGGCTGGGTGGTCAACATGAACAGCGGCAGGAGAAGGTGTGGTGGCGCCATGACACTAAGGAGTTGTCAGTTTTTAAACCCCAAGTCCTGCCCCAAAGCAATAGAGCAAATCTCGCAACTTGGCACCAGACAGGAAAAGGCACGAGTCAGAGTCCGCTAACAAAGCCAGGCGGTGCCAATTTCCAGCTCATCCTCGAGTCATAGCTCTCCAGGCCTCTGATCACTCAGGCTAAGCACTCCTGCCAGCCCCAGGCCTCCTTCACCCCCTTAGATCAGAACAACTCAGGAATCCTACGCATAGCATGAGAACCACAAGCCCACATTGTGGGTGAGGGCTGCAGCCAGCTCACATGTATTTTATATCTATAGGCAGAGCAAACCATTGTAAAATATTGCGCTTCCTTAAATCTAAATAGCTCAAGCCCACAACTTCATAGTCTCCCCAACTTCTTTTCTTGCCATTCCCCCTCTTCATAAGTCAAAACATTCCTGTTCTCATCTCTCATAAGATAGTTGAGGGCAGGAAGATGAAATTGAAACCTTAAGTCCTGCATTGACTTTCAGCCTCTGCGGAATGATTCCAGAAGCTTGGTACTCAGCACCTGGGAGGCCTCCACTAAATGTCTATTGACCTGAACTCACCTATGATCTCAGAAATACTCTCTTGCCAGTAACCTGCACCTCAAATGCTTATTTGCTCTAGAATATTGCCCCCATCTTTTTCTGAGGCCAAATACCATTTTTTTAAACATTGAAACTTCATAAAGCACTAGCTTATGGTTAATATCTATTAAAAGTACATCAGAACTCACCTATATAAATTCAGCACTTCTCTAACTATTTGTTAATCACAACAGCATCTTCTGTTTTTAAACATCATAGTGCATAGTGTGTAAAGTTTACCATTCATTCAGCCTGTGGCAATGTTATGGTTGAAATGCAGATTACTGGACCTGTCTCCAGAAACACAAATTTAGTGCAGTTAGAAGCAGAATCCTAGAAGCTGCATTTTAATCCCCAGTGTGTGTGTGTTTTTTTTTTAATGACAATTGTCCACTGACTGACTTTCTCTCCACAATTTAGCTAATTAGTGCTGCTGTTCTTAGTCTGTTAATACTTTGTATTAGTTTTGTTCAACATTTATACTTAGTATTTACTAAGTAAGGTCTATGAGGGAAACCATGGGAAATATTGGCTTGATGGCTTGGTCACCAGATGGGGGAGGGAGGGTAATAAAAAAAATAGAATATTTAATGCCCCTTGACTGTCCATTAAAGTACATGATTTCCAATCGTATTTGTCTCCCATAGTAAAAACTCAATGCCTTCAATCATGATTTCCAGCCCTGCAAGAAAAATTGAAGGAGCTTTTTCATTGGCTTCCTACCAGTTTTACAAACTCAATTTTGGCCAGAGTTATTCCCTTAATTGTGTGTCTTCCAAATCATACAATCCAGAGATCCATAACTGGACAGCTTGTGTAGTTCTAGGAGTTTAGCTGCTCTTCTACAATAAACATGGGGATGACCATGGCGTCACTGGTCTTGGTCTGGGCATGGCATCTGGCTCATCCACCCAGGAGCCCGATTAGACAATATGGATGGTTTCAGAATTTATTTTGCATAAAGGGAAAGAGATTTGCTTCTTTCAACAATACAGTGGAATTTCTGACCTGATTATTAGGGTTTTGATGAGTCAAACTGAGGCTGGGTTTCTGGCTTCATATAACTCCCACATTCTTTGAATTTGGGATTCCTCTAGAATGTATTAAGTTTAAATCCCACACTGACTCCAGTTTCTATATTATATTGGAGATCTGAGGAGCATAGTAAGAATCTGCTTCCCTAGTCCAAGTTTCCATTTAACTCAGAAAACAGAGCTCTTAATTTATATTTCTCTCGACAAACAATGGTTTAACTTACAGGAGAAAGGCGTCTCAGGAACTTGGACAAACTTAAGAAGAGAACTAAATTAGAGGTTAGATAAAACTCAGCCTTCCTACTTCAACCAGGTTTTGCCATCTCCAGTTACTATAAACAATTGCAATTTTGAAAATGTTAGGAGAAAAAAAAAACATTGACAATCTCCCCCAAAGGAGAAAGGAATTATAAGGCCATTTTGAGCCTCTGTACTACTCTGTGGTAATATGGTCATATAGAATTTAAACTCTAGACAAGCAAAGACACCTTGCTACTATTACACTAAGTCTTTGGAATAGGAAGTAAACATTTGTCATTTGTCATTTGTCTGGGAAGTCCCTTTATGAGATGTGTAGTGAAACCACAGAACAGTAGACAAAGTCTTCTGATTCAAGCTGGTAGACAGACCAACCTAAATCCCCCTACCATCCCACCTGCCTACAAATGAGAAAGGCAGATTTCCACAATACAAGGGAGTACCTACCTTGTACTAGGAATTCTATAGGTAAAAATGTTGAAAATAAGGTCCAGAGATAGAAACTCAAGAGCATCTTTTTGTGTTTCCTATGAAAGAGGATTTCCAAAATACAGAAACCCGAGAAGGAACACTGAAGAACCTTGAAGTGACTTCAGTGGTTGAGGTATAGTTCTGTGGTGTTCTTTCTACAAAACCAGTGTGACCATTGTCTATCCCAAGTTTCCAACTGGAGGACACTCTTTTCCTCCCTGGACAGAAATC
Source organism: Talpa occidentalis (assembly GCF_014898055.3). Lineage (NCBI taxonomy): Eukaryota > Metazoa > Chordata > Mammalia > Eulipotyphla > Talpidae > Talpa > Talpa occidentalis. The sequence continues at coordinate 136,233,004 of NW_023603184.1, forward strand.
TTCAAAGATTCCTAAAGACAAAATGGGGGCAGGTTGGAGTGATCTTTTCTCATCTGTAACTTTGGTCAAATCTGCTTACTTCTGGGTCCTTCATTTCCCATCTGCACAAACAGGAAGTCAGACTAGCCATCTGGGGCCCCTTTCAAGCAGGATGGGCTGCAGGTTTGTGGGCTCCCCTGCTTCACTACTCTTTTCTCTACCCTGGGATAAAACTTTGACTTCTCCCTCTTTGTTCTGCACTTCCATACCCAGGCCTCCATACAATCAGAGGGAGAAAACAGAATGACGAATCTGTCCTAAACAATCAGAGTTTAGTTTTTATTTGGGTCATGGCCTCCTGGTTGGGCATGTTGTTCTGTGCGTTTAAAGAAGGCCCCTGGGATTTCAGCACCAGTCCAGCTGATAGAAGAAAGGAAAGCAAAGGGAGGAGCAGATTTCCTGGAGGCCTTAAGACCCAAAGACATCTTTTCTATGAATTATGTAGCCCCAGAAAAGCTTATTTCATAGACAAAGGAGAGGTCCATTGTCCAGATCCATTAGGAGAAAAAGAAACATTGGTGGGTATTACTCCAAGAGAAAGAAATAGAGCTAAGTCTTCTGTTTAGGATATGCAAGGAGAAAAAAAATAAAACTGAGATGATGGAGATGGGAAGTATTTATCCAGCAGGCAGCCAGCCCTGGAAGTCTGGGCTAGAGGGCATAGCTTCCCTGGCCACCTTGAATTCTCCCTCAGTAAGAGACTCCAGGAGGCACCATCATGGATCTATTAGCGGAGGAGGTTGAGTCTCCGTGTCATGGGTCAGGTTACACTCAGCTATTTTAGACCATGGCAGATTGAAGTTAGAAGGAGCAGTGTAGCTCCGCCAACACATGAACAGCTACCCTGAGGCCTAATTACCAGAACCGTTGTCAGAGGTAGAAACGCAGGAACCATGGTTGACCTCCATGTCAGAGCAGTGCAGTGTTCTCTCTGCCATTTGACGTAGAAACCACTTCAACAGCCCACCCAGATTCCATCCAGTCACTCCTTGAGACCTTCCTAAGTATTGCTTTCAAGTCTGTTTCACTAGTAGGCAAGTCAATTAGAAAAGTTTCCCTTGAAGTTAAGGAACAAGTTACCTCTCTGTGACTTGTACCCACAAAGCCTAGCTCAGTCCTCTGGGGCCACACAGGAAAATAACATAATCCTCTGCCTTGTGCCAGTTCTTTGGAGCCTGATGTCACCTCCCACAAATTCCTCCATCCCTCTGCCGTAGACCAGGCATGCCTGCATCTCTCAGCCGTTCCTCCTACAGCGTGATTTCCAATCTAGTCTGGATGGTACATCTTATGACTATGGAGAATTTAATATGTTGTTTGGAGACAAAGGATCATTTTTTTCCTATTTTGATTCTGAGAGACAAGATATTTTTTTTGTGTGTGTCACTGGGCCATGGGTGCGCTGCAACCTCAGGCAGGATGCATCCTTTCTCTGAGCTCAGAGCAATCTGACAAAGCTTCAGGGGCCCCTCAGGCCCCTCCAATTTCTGCAAATTGGAGAAAGCATGAACTGGCATCTGAGCCAGGCCCATGCCCTTCAGGATTCCAGCAATGCTACCTGGAGAAAACTACAGGCACTGAGGGAGACTCAGGGGTCCTGCTGCCAGTGCTGCAACATTCAGCAAAGCTCTTCCACATGGACTAACTCTGTCTTTGGCCCTAAGTCCACACATGTCCCCCTCGGTTCTCAGCAACTCTGTCTTCTTTGAAGGCAGATTTCCATGTTAGTCCTTGACCGATTCTGTCAGAGAAGTATGAAGATTTTTATCTCCAGAACTAGGCTGTCTTGCAAGCTATGATAACTAGAGATCTAGGATCCCTTCTCAGTCTTTGGCTAAAATCAAGTGTAGTATCTGTTCTTATAGTTTAATAGCAAGAAAAAGGATAAAAATCCTATTTTTGAGTGTTCTGATCAGACAGAAGAGCCAAGGAAGCTACTCTGTTTACTACCTAGCCTGGGGCTATGTGGCATCCTTACTAAAGACCAACATGTCCCAAAGCTGAGAATAGTCCAGGGCAGGGCAGAGAGGCCTGAAATTACAAGACAGGGTATAAGCATAGCCAGGAAATTCTCAACAGCCAGAAATATTTACAAGCAGGGGGGAAAAGAAATTATCTCAGGGTCACTCCTGTTATCTTTATGTAGAATTTATACTCAGCCCCTTCCCATTGCCTGTCATGGCGCCTGGCATCTATGCGGTGCTCAATCGGCATATAGGGAATGAATGAATCCAAGCAAAACTGGGATAGTAGCTATCAGTTTACACCCTTTAGTGCAGCACCTACATTTATTAAGCACCATCAGTGTACCACACAGTGCACTAGACACTGGAGAGTTTGTAAATAAATTTGACATGAGCTCAGAGCTCAAATTCTGTGAAAGAGATAGGATATTTCCCCAAGGGGCAGTAGTGCACAATAGGACACAGTGGCCATTAAATGTAGAAAGATTATAAAGGAGGTTTAAAAAGTGCCTTCATGTGAAGTAACGCACTTCAACTTGTCTTAGTCTGTTAAAGTTGAAGTTTGATATTCCCTCCTAAATTATAAGAACTCAGACTGATTACTCAAATTAAAATTCCTAGACATGAATTTCCAAGTAGTGCTGGAAGCAGAACTTTTCCCATGGAGGGTCCTAGTTTCTGGCTCACTCTCCCCACTTCCTGGCAAGACCTCAACTGGCACTCCTCCGGACAACCCACCCTATCATAAACCCCTCCCTGGCAGCCCACCTTCTCCCTGGACTTGCAACTGGGAAACTCATACCTGACTGCAGCCAAAAGATTTCAGGAAATGGTGCTTTGGAAACACATCTTTAAAATGAAAACAGATAAAGCAGCTGGCAGTCGAGCCAAGGAAAACTCAACTCTTTTTGAAAAGCAAGCAGTTTGTTGGCACTGGAAACCTACCTGTTCTCAGTCACCACCACATCCTCTAATAAATGCTCAAATACACATGGATACGCACGTCCACACTAATGATCAGCAATTCTGCTGCAGAGCACTCCCCAGAAAATCTAAGGAAGCTTTGTCCTATTGCTCTTTGAAGGGACCCCAAGGTTGCTACAGCCCTTCAAGGTCTTAACCCACAAGGCCTGAGTCATACTCTTCCTTCTGGAGAAAACTTTATAGCTTCCTCCTCCACGGTGTAGACCATTTAAACCAAGTCAAGTGGAATTTTTGTAGGCTTTTCTAAGTTAGATGAACCTTCTAGCAATCATTATTTATAAGCCATCAGGGTTTGTTTCCAATTTAATAAAAAGAAAATACAAAGATAGGAGTTGGGACCATTCCATCCACTAGGGTGGCATTGGCATGATGACCCTCTCTTTGTGGAAGACAGCTGAAACCCTACCAAGAAGTGCCGTTTAAAATACTCCCTTGCACGCCTATAAAGCCTTCCAATTTACAAAGTGCTTCCACTTGGCTGAGATCACGCGAGCCTCATGTCAGACCTGGGGAGATGGCCAAGCTGATCATCCTCGCCACGTGCAGATGAGGAAACTGTGATGAGCAGAAGATGAGTAACTTGCTTAGCACACGTGGAGGGAAGCCACGCCAGGATAGGACTGATAGCTGCTGCAGCAAGTCCTGCCCATCTCCGCGAAGGTTCAGCATCGACATGGGCTCATGGTTGCTCATGGTGGCAGTTTCTGTCCTTAGCAGAACACTGGAGGGAGATAAAGGTCCAGCTACTCCCTTCCCTCCATGTTTTAGGAGATGCCCCAGTAGCAGTCTGGTCTTCTGGGGTTCTACTGCCACTAAGGAGCCTGTCCCTCTACAATCCTAACTCCTGATCTCTGGAACACCACATCATCACTTTGTCCTTTCCACCCTAGAGTAAGTGTAGCTTCCCACTAATCTAGGGCTTGCTTCATCCACTTGTCCTGTTAGCCACATCAGTCTTGGTATGTAGCTAGTTTCCAATATGAAGGTTCCACTCTCCACCTGCCAGGCATAGGTTTTGTTTTCCTGGAGGAATTTTTTTTTTTTTTAAATTGGCATGTATTTTTATTTATTTATTTGTTTGGTTTTTTGTTGTTGTTGTTTATTTGTTTATACATGCACTGGGTACAGTCAGAAGCGCGGGAGGGTGAGAGAATTCACCAGAGCCAGAGCGGGGAGCAGAGCAGGCAGAGGGACCAAAGTACACTGCTGAGGGGAGCAGCGGGCAGCAGGAGAGGTCTGCGTGCCATGTGGGCCCCTCCTCGGGTGGCTGGGAGCAGCCGGGGATTGAACCAGCGCCGCAGAGGCCGCGGGTAGCTTCACAACCCAGCGCTCAACCGCTGCGCCACCAGGGAGGCCCTTTCCTGGAGGAATTTTGATCAATTCAGCTACATTTTATATAAGTCTGTCTCTGCTCCTATTCAGTCTAAACTGTGAGGAACTAAAACCTGTCTATATTACCAGTTGAATGAAGAAGGTTCTTGGCTTCTACCACTAGATGATAAACTGACTAAGTAGCTCAGACAGTGGTATATGAGCAATTGTGTAAGAAGTGAGTCTCCAAGAGAAAAGACCCTTTATTTATAACATTTGACAATATGAGTGGTGTAAATATTCCCACCATTGTGAATTTAAGCTACCAACATAATGTGACTAGAAATAAACATGCAATGAGGTTGACATGGTGAGAATGTCAGAGAGGTCCAGGAGAAGAGAGGAAGCAGCTGGGAGTTAAAAAGAAGTCAGGAAGAGATGTCAATTAAGAATTTGGGAAGTGGAGTGTTAAGAGTTACAAGTGGCAGTTTCCTCCAAGAGACTTTGCGGTTTATGTGTTGGAGAATCAATTATTTGGAGATGAATTGTAGAGTTAAGGGAGCTGCCAAAGAAGGACCCAGCCATAGGTGGATTACAATGGTTTGAAGAATAGTATTGTGAGAATGATCAAAATCATCCAATCCAACATTATTTAACAGATAAGGCCATGGCCACTCATGAAGTTATTGGTATAATCGAGACTCAAAATCAGGTTTCCTGAAGACAATTCACTCATTGAATAAATATTGCTTGGAAGTGGACATCTGTTGCAAGCATTTCGACATGATCCTTATCTTCTATGGCCTTGCTATCCAGTGGAAGAAACAAGGATTAAACAGCTTGTCACAGTCCACAACCATATTTTCATGTGATAAGTGTTATGCAGAAAAAATAATGGACCTTTTGATAGACTTTGGCACAGAACTGGGATAGGAATGAATATGAGTCTATCAGGTTAAGGTGAGGGGAAGAGGGTTCTAGGTGAGGGACATCACACGTAGTGACTCTGTTTCAGAGCTTGAGTCCCCACACTTACATAGTGTGTCTATTTTTTTGTAACCAGACTGCCCCAAAATCTGTAGGAACCTATACCATGATATAAGTAAGATGATAAAATACTGTTATAATGTGATATCTTGAACGTAGGTGAGCATGTGACTGTTTTTACCTATATATTTTGGAGTAAGAACTGGGGGGTGCCTTGAGTCTTGGCAGTGCCACCTCTCTCATTTGCTACAGCGTGACAACCAAAACCAAAGGGAAGCTACTGCTTCTCTCTGTAAGAAAACTGGAGATAAAGGGACACATTTTCCACACCATACCTTCGTACTTTTAACTGCTGCAACCCACTGGGTGGTGTCCTGTGTACCTCCTGACTGGTTGAGGTAAACAGTCCTCAAGTGGACAGCCCACAAATTCCTGGGACAATGACCCACTCACCTCCACCTTTGGGGCTGAAAACCATGATCCACTGATTTCTCCAGGCTCTAAACCCCCTCCCCCCACCAACAGCCACTTTCCTCCAACCTGATCTTCTGAGACTGGGAGGGAAACTTTAAAGCTTAGTTTTACTTTTCTACTGGGCAAGTCCATCACATTATGCTTCCCAGTCAACAATTCCACTATTTTGTCTTCAGCTATCAATTGGAGTCAGGTTATCTTCAGAATTTTGATGACCCTCCAACCCTTAACCTTGAAAAGAGCAAATCCCACCACCACCACATCACAGATAGACTTGCTACAAAAAACGTGGATCAATTAAATTTTCCTCACCTCTAAAACTAATGCAATGGATACACACAGGCCAACCTTTGCATGGAAGTGGTTGTAAGGAAAAACAAATAACCCACTTGTAAATGCTCTGGAATTCTTCCTGAAGCACCATCTGGAGAGCCTCGCTCTATAATCCTGTGGATAAATGTGACGTCCTTTGTGAGAAATGTCTTTTTCCAAGAGGCCCGAATTCTATTCCACTAATATTTTATGACTTTTGGCAAATTACTTGAGGTCCTTTAGACTCAGTTTCTCTCCCCTGAAAAAAATGGGATAAATAATGCCATCTAGTCAACTGGCACCATAGAAACATTCTGAAAACAATTTTGTGGATTTTAGAAGGAAAGGTAGAGGGACATCCAAATTGTGTATGTGTGTGTATATGTGTTTTCATATTGAGTACTTCAACTAAAAGCTAGGGTTTTAAACAATCCAAGTGGGGAAATCAGCAAAGATGTGCACACAACTTGTGTAGTATGTGTGTGACTATGTGTGACGATGCATTGGAATGTTAAGGGTCATACTTTTCATCAGTATTTTTTTTTATGCTCACAGTGGGGTTTTTTTTTTTTTTTTGTGTGTGTGTGTGTGTGTGTGTGTGTGTGTGTTGAGTCTGTTTTCCCTGAAGCTCCTGGATGCAAGAGACCAAATAGATGCAAGTTCTCTGGAGAAGAGTATATTTCCTTTCCCAGGTTTCCCAACCCCACTTGTCACTGAGATGAACCCACATGGAGAGGTACCCAGGAGAGGCATTTTCTGGGAGTGTGAGGGCTTTTTCAGGATGTCAGGAGCCAGGGAGTGTAACTCCAGAAGAACACACCACGATGTTGAAGAAAAAGACTAATGGTGTTAAACAGTCCTAGAAACAGAGAGAGATGTTTTACCTTCATTACCTCACTGTTCTGAAACTAGAAGACATGGATCCTGTCTCTCTAGGCATTCAACATTCCATTCACAAACACTCCCCCGGAAGCCCACTCTGGTTCAGTGAATCAAATGTTCCAGAAACCAGCCCTTCCCCCCAGGCCAATGCATAGGACTTACTCATCTTCATGCAAAAGGTGTTTATTTGGGAGCTCCTAATGGCTCCATACTGACCCACTGATTTTTATTAAATGTCCTGCCCTCTAATGCATTTGCAGGTCCCAGAATTCTCTTCTCTTGTGTTCCTTTCCATTTTCTTCATTGTAAGCTCTCCTCCCTCAAATAAACCCTAAGTTGGGTTTAAGACCTTCCTGGAAGATGATTCTATAGTCTCCCTTTCTAGACCTTCCCAACCTCACTCTCATTCAAATGAGAGAATCACTAAAGGCTTCCTTGTCCTTGCCCCCCAGCAGACCCTCATAAATCCACAGTGAAGATTTTTTTTTAATTAAAGCGTCCAAATAATTAATGATCAACTCCATTTGTGCCATTGAAAACCCAAATGTCACACGGTTGAAAAGACCCAACCAAATAATTCAGTGTACCCTATAAAGCTTTAAAAAAAAGCAGAGCCCAAGAGGCCTGCATGACTGGTTTCTGTGCGGTCTGAAAAGCTTGGTTGGGTTTTTGGGCATTTGATTGGATTCCAGGAATAATGTGCCCTGAGCACAAAGGGCTCTTTTGATGTGTCAGTGGCATAGCTCCTCCCCCTTCCCTCCTCACTTTACCTGGGATACACTTTCTCCTTGTCTCCTAAGTTGGAAAAAATAACCCACAGAAAAGAGGAGAAAACAGCAGAGGGAAAGTCGAGTGTGGGGCTTAGGGGAAAACTTCAGTTCTTAGTCTGAGTTTGGTAACCAAAGTCTGGCTATTACAGAAGGAATAGGAAAAAAATTGAGTTTATACAATGTCTGTGACCAGACACTGAAAAAATGTAATGAAAACATGCTTCTTTTCTCAGCATGGTGAATGAGGCACCCAGCAAGGACCTGCCACTTCCAGAGTCAGAGATCTGCAGACCATCATGGATTCACATGACTGTTTCAGGCAGAGAATCTCATAGGTAGTGAGACGCACCTGCTGATTTTTCATGGGTACTAGAATAGTCAAGAAAGATGGAGAGAAAAAGAGAGTCCCCGTTGCAGGAACACCCTAAGAAAAATGGCAGAAGCAGCTAAGGGCCAATATTAAGGTTCCAATGCCAGCTGTAGGCAGGCTCATTGATAGCAGAAGGCAGCTCGCTGCTATAAGGGGTCACGGAACACTTTCTGGCTAACTCGATTAAACTATTTTAACCTTCTAGTTGCATTTTTTTGATGCAAAAGGATGAATTTGAATTATACCAAAATCAGCTCTGAAATTCTGTTCCAGAAATCTATTGCTAACCCCAAACGAATGGCCTAAGACCAAAGTTTGAATATTTGGGTCTTCCTTCATTTCAATAATGTTATATATATATGATAGATATATAGATATATATGTGTGTACAGATTGTATACCTATAGAGTCATTATATTTATTACAATTATTTGATATTTTTGATGCCATAAATTATGTTTTTTAATTATTTGTTCCAAGTATACAGAAATACAGCTAATTTTTGTGGACCAAATATGAACACCTACCAATTCTAATCATCTAAAGATTCTCAACCTGTCTTCTCTCCGTAAGCTCTCAGCTGTTGAAATCACAGGGAAGACATTTGATCTTGGTTAAGTTTCTTGGATTTCAAAGAACAGAAATGACTGGCTCACTTAACTGTAAAGTTGAGTCTGTTGAAAGGCTATGGCATAGTTCTGAGTCACAGGGGAAAAAAATTAGGGAACAAACCAATGTCTCTTTAGGGTGCTCTATGGGGATGAACTCTGGACTCCCTTTGTGTCACTCCTCAACATTCTAATTCCTTAGAAAGCAATTCTTGTCCCTATTTAGGTCCAGTCATTGGCCATATTGCTAGTTGATTGGCAGGACCAGCAAGACCACATGCCATTTGGAGGAGTGGCATCCCAAAAGAAATTCACCATGTTATAAGAAGGGAGATTTGATGCTGAAGAGGCAAAGCAACATACAGCCATCAAGCACTGCATCTAAGAACAGTAGTAACCCCTTAGCCAGTTTCACTTTCCATAGTTTGTTGCCAAGAGTCCAAAAGTATTGTACAGAATCAGATTTTTGAGAGAGTGGGAACATTCAATAGTTTTGAGTATAGCATATTGTTACAATTTTCTATTTTATTATTAGTTTTTATTGCTCATCTCTTGCTGTGACTGATTTACACATTAAACTTTATCTTAAGTATGTATAGGCAAAAACAGCATATCGAGAGTTTGGTACTATCCTTTTTTTTTTGGCTTCCAATGGGAGTCTTGGAATACATCCCCTCTGGATAAAGGGGGGCTGCTGTTGATCTTTCTGTCCCCTCATCCATCTTAGCAGGTATACAGATTAGCAGTTAAGTTTTGGAGATGACAGTCATGATGAAATTGAAAACTGACCATAGATCTTCAGCTTTTAGAGGGGATGAAAATGAGGGGCTGGGAGGAGAACACCAAGAACTAGGGGAACTTCAGGGGTGAGGACTAGGGGAACTTCAATGGTGTAAGAGCTACAGTGACTACACCCAAGGGGGGAAATCCTATACTGTCAACATACTAATAAGGATGTAAAATAATGGTACTTCAATTTAACAATACATACATTTTCTTAAAAGAGGCAAAAAACAAAAAGAAATTTACTGTCTCAGACAGTCCTATCTTATCTCTGCATCCAAGCACTTGGGTTCACTAGGATTGAGTCTCGTTATTCATTTATATATGAAAGCAGATCCTTTGCCAGTTTGGTTTCCCTGGGCTTCAATCAATCTCCTCTCCCCCATTAATACGCATTATGCTGGTGAAATAGATTTGATTAATAACCAAATGCATGTGTTCTATCTTGCTTTCCTGCCACTATCTTCTGTCTCATTTTTAGGGTGGTGGTGTGTTTATTTTGCTGTGGTTACTTTGGAATAAGAGACCTAGTATTTATCCTGATACCATCAGTAACTACATTGAATTCTATCTGCTTGTGGAACTGCTGACTCTGGGCTCGAGCACACTTACTGTGTACAAAATGTTTGTGGATTCCCTAGGTGCTTTTAATCCATAAGAAAATGGATTGAGGTTATCATGATCTATTTTTTTTTCTTTATTTTTTTTTTTTCTGTATTGAGGTAACATTGGTTTACGACACTGTATCTGATTTAGGGACATAGGTTCAACATCCTCAGATGCATGTTGCCACACCACCACCACCCCCACCAAAATACCCATAGTCCTTTAGCCTAGATCATTGGGCCCCCTCCCTTTTTTGTCCTCCCCCTCTAGTAGCCGCAATTCTGCAGTCATATTTTCTTAAGGGCAGAATTATGGTGAAAATGAAGTGAGGTTAAAAGGTTCTTATCTTTGCTGCACTCATCTCCACCTTTATTTATTATCCTCTCTGGTTTTCATTAGCATGCTGACAACACAGCTACAGACATTTTCATCCACCTCTCAGTACTGCCCTGATTTTAGTTCCAAGTTATGAAATCTAATCTAAACCTTAGAATAAAAGCTACAAATTGTAACTTTGAATTTCAGTTTAGACAATCCCCCAGGATGATTCCAGGAATTGACCTGGGAGAGGCCCTGGGAATTATAAACCAAACTACCACCTCGTTCCTCTCCTAAAAGGACCTGAGGACATTTGAAACAAAAGTCACAAAATGCCATTTTCACATCTCAACTGAGAAGAATTGCAAGAGAATGTCTCATCCAGCCCCCTCCTGGTGACCGCTCCTAACTAATCCCAGACAGGAGGCGGCTCTTAGTCTTCAAGATCACTTGAAGGGCATTTCACAATTTCCCTTGGTCACCTGTTTCAAAATATAAGGACCAAATGCCAGGAAAATCTTCCTCATATTCAAACACCAGTTCTTCCTTCAATTCAGACCATTTGGATAATTAAAGTATAAAATTTCAGAACTGGAAGAGACTTTAAATACCATTTAGTCTAGAGGTTATAACTGGTGATCCAGGGATTGAGACATATTTTACTAGGGCCATAGAAAGTTTAAATTTTGAATTTCTGTGTTAGTTGCCAAGGCTTAGATACTGAGAGATTTCTTTTCTAAAAATCCACATAGCTACATCTCTAGAAAAATCAGAAGATCTGGAAACATCATGGCCTTCATTCCCAGAAAACAATCAGAATTGGGCACTCCAATGCAGACTGGGGTCTTAGGAGGGAATAAACTCTAATACAGCAAAGAATCAGCCAGACATGCTTATCTTGTCTACCCTATAAGTCTAGCTTGACTCTACAAGCATCTAAGTTTGTTAACCCTGATTTTTGCAGATGAGAAAACTGAGAACCAGAAAAAAAAATGGTGTGACTAAGGTCACCAGCTAGCAGTGTGACAATCAGTGGAACTCAGGACTCATGCCTCCTGGTCCAGTTCTCCTCTCCCATTGAACACTGCTTCCAGCTATAGCTGTGCTGAATTGGGCAGCTAAAGAAGAAAATTATGTAAGATTTTCTACAATTTTCATCATTCCCTTCCACAGTACGCAACAGAGGCCCTCTGACATTGAAGGAAGAGGATCAGCTAAAACCCAGTGAGCAGCAAAGGAAAGGTCCAAATGGTCTGGAAGACCCCAGTCCATTTTTAACAATGTGTGTGTGTATGTGTGTATGTGTATGTGTATGTGTGTGTGTGTGTGTTAAGGGATGGTTCTTATACTTTAATGCAAAACAAAGAAAGAAAAGAAGCAAAGTAGGGCCTCCCTGGTGGTGCAGGCAGTTGAGCACAGTGCTGTGAAGCTGTCTGCAGCCTCTCCAGGGCAAGTTCAATGCCTGCCGGCTGGTGAGATACCCACATGGAGCAGCAGACCTCTCCTGTCTTGCCCGCTGCTCTCCTCAGCAGTGTATTCAGTCAGTCTGCCTGTTCTGTTCCCCACTCTGTCTTGGTGAATCCTCTCACCTTCCTGTACATCTGGCCTATACCCTGGTTCTTATATAAATAAATAAATCTTTTTAAAAAAGAAGCAAAGTTATATGCTCATTTCTGGAAAAGACAAAGAGAGGACTTACAGAGACTATGAAGGCATGGGGAAAATTTGCCTGATGACAATAAAAAAAAAGATTCCAATCAAGTGTGTGTTTACAAGGGATTGTTAAAATCAAAGGTCACTGTGGCAAAAACAAAAGTTGAATGATATATTTCTCAAGTTTATCAAACTAGTTTTTTGACACAAGGAAGATAGCAATCTAAACCAGTTTTTTTGAACTTCTGAAGAGGGAATGACCCCTGAGCAGAGTAAGATGTTTGTGTTAACCCTATCTTTCAACAGGAAAGAAAAAATCCTAGCTTAAACATTAAGGCAGCAGACCCCAAGAGCCTAATCATTGCAGACAGTCCAGACTCTGAATCTAGCCATCATGTGGTCAAAACAACTGAAGGATTAAATGCATCATTATTACAACCACCAGGTGTTCAGCCAAGTATAAACCAAGCTTTTGAAATGGTTTCTGGCCATGAATGTGATTCAATATAGAGAAAAGCAGTCAAAAGAGTTTTTCAGATTTCCTTCTTATAGCTCCTCCTTCATAACCAAGAAGGCTGGAGAAGGAGACCCTCTTCTTTAGAGAAAAGACCTGAGCTTAAGCTATTTGAGTTTCATTAGAATTCAATGGTGTATAAATTCTGCTATTTCTACCAAGATGCTCACAATTGGTGTTCATGTGCAGAATAGCTTTTTACTAGTTGGGAAAATGTTGGGAAAAGACTTAGCCAATATTTATTTCTCAAGATCAACTGATTTTTATTAAATTGAGTGGTCTTTGTGGTTACAAAACAAATTGATGAACATCCATTCTCCTTCAGAGTTCACCAGCTAGGGAGACACTGCATTTATCACTTGACCACCTCCTCTCCTTTCCCTAAATTTCTCCACTAGAAAATCAGAAATAAATTAAAAGCATTCTGGAAGGGCCAAATAGGTGCCTGGTGGTCTTAATAAATCATCTACAGTTGATTTGTCCTTCATTTTGGCATTGCCTGGATGCCAGAAAGACTGTTTAGATGGAGAATTGCTTTCTTCTGATGATGATGAAAACTTTATTCTAAAGAAAAAGGAGGAATCCCATGAAATGGGTATGACATTGCAGATTAGTGGAGAAAAGATTAGGTGCTGAGATAATTGGTTATTAATGTGCAAAAAAACTTTTTTAATTGAATCCCTATAATTCCCCTTAAACAAAATTGTATTTAATGCTGATTATACATACATATGAAAAAGAAACTTAAAACTTTTTATAAAAAATCATAGTATATCTTTAAAACTTTGGAGTAGAAAATAATTGTATTGCTCCATACACACAAAATGTAATAACTTTTGATAAATTCATATATTAAGTTGATAAATGGATTGATAAATTCACATATATTAAAATAAATATAAGACAAATAACAAAAATAGTGCAAAAACTGAAAAGAGCAACAGATTGGAAAGAGATTTTTGCAAACATATAAGTAATAAACTATTACTACAAAGACATATAAAGGACTTCATAAAGAAATAAGCAAAAGAAAAACAACCATCGAAAGGTGTAATATGCATGTATGGAGTCCTGGAAGGAAAGGAAAAAGAAATTAGGGCAAAAGAAATATTTTATGCTATATTGACAAAATAACTTCCCAAATTTATCAAAAGGCAAATTCAATCAGCCCAATCATTTTTAAAAGAAAGTCTGGCCTAAAAAATGTGTTAATGAAACCACTAAAAGCTATGAACTAGAACTACTAAACTACTATGAACTAGAACTATAAACTATGAACTAGAACTACTAAACTACTAAAAACTAAGAACTAGCTTTGAAAACAGTTGAAGAACAATGACATATTATAAACAGGACAGTAATGATTCAAATAACAATGGACTCATCATTCGGAGCCATAGAGGTGAGAATATAATGTGAAGAAAAAACACTGCCAACCTAGAGTTCTATATCTAGGGGGGAAAATATTCTTCAGAAATGAAGGTAACATAAAATACTGTCATATAAAGAAAATCTAGCATAACTGAATTACAAAACACATTGAAAGAAGTTCTTCAATCTACAAGAGCAAGACACTAGAACAAAACTTCACCTTCAAGAAAGACAATGGTATCAAAAATGGTCAATGGTAAATATCTGGTGTATAATTCATGGTTCAACTAGAAAAAAATACAGACACACACACATTCGCACACACACCTAAAACATCTTCGCTGTGAATTCTACAGCTAATAACTGGTAATAAGAAGACAGACTGAGAATCTACAAATAGATACTATAAATATATAAATACATATATACATCTATAAATACATATAGAGATAAATATTTAAGTATATTTACATATACAGAGATGGATAGTTCTACCTATAGACAGATATTTAAATATCTATAGATACATCCTGAGAGAGAGGATTATCACAAAGAATTGGCTTATACAATTACAGGGTTTGGCAGGATGTTAACCAAGTAGGAAAGGTGATGAATAGTCTAGAATCACATGACTGGAGTCTCTGAGCTTAGGGAAGGGCTAAGTCCTTTTGTAAAACTCTAATATCCTTTTTGATTAATTTATAGTCAACTGGTTATAATTATGGATTTTAATTCTACCTACAAAATCCCTTTATAGCAGCATCTAAATCAGCATTTGACTGAATAACTGGAACTGTGGTTCCATCCACCCAAGCTCATACATCATAAGCCATCACATATGGGTAATATAAAACACTACTTTTCTCTTCAGCTCTTTAAAATACATATAATCACTAAAGATGAAAATGTTTATATTGGTAGGGTTTTCATTTTATACAAATAACTGTGATACAAAGAATGGTGGGTATGGAGCAAAGAGATGAAAAGGTTGCTGGTTTCTATATTTTACATAACTGGTAATATTAATTCTTAGTAGACTGTGTATCTATGTGTTTTCTCAATAGATAAAAATGACCACCAAAATATATAATAACATGCAGCTTTAAGTCAATATTTAAATTGAAATAGAATACCAAAAATATTCAAAATATGGAAAGGAAAACAGAGCATCACAAATCAAGTAGTAATAAAATAATAGACCTAAATTCAATTGTATCACTAATTGTTACTGGTAATTACGCTATTTGTAAATGTTAATGGTCTAAGTATTAAAAGGGAGAGATTGCCAGAGTAGATTTTTTTAAAAAACAAGACTCAAATATGCACCCTACAAGAATCACAATTTAAAAATAAAGACACACGTAATTTGAAAGTAAATGGATAGAACTGATAAAGCATGCAAAGAGTAAGCCTAAGGAAACTGAAGTGATTTTTTTTTTATTGAGGTAATATTGGTTTACAAAGGTGTTCATGTTTTAAAAGATCTCCCCCTCCAGATGTTGTTACCATGCAATACCCACCACCAGAGCACCCCTAGTTCACCACTCCAGTCCATTGTGCCCCCCCCCCCCCCCAGGAACTGGTAGCCTCAGTTCTGTAGATTTCTATAGGGTTTGTTGTAAGTTTGGTTTTATCTGACCCTTTTTGTATCTCTATATTCCACATATAAATGACACCATCCCATATTTGTCTTTCTCCTTCTGACTTATTTCACTTGGCATAATCCCCTGCAGCTCCATCCATATTGTCACAAGTGGCAAGAGTTTGTCTTTTTTAATAGCTGAGAAGTATTCCATTACATATATATATATATATATATATATATATATATATATATACACCATACATCTTACTGATCTACTCATCTATTTTGGAACACTTAGATAATTTACATAGTTTAGTTATTGTAAATAGTTTTGCAATGAACATAGACATGCATATTTTCTTTTGAATTAGTGTTTTCATATTCTTTGGGTAGACACATAGGAGTAGAACTGCTGGGTCATAGAGTAGATCCACTTTTAATCTTTTGAAAAAACCTGTCCATATTGTTTTCTATAGGAGCTGGACCAGTTTACAGTGCCATTAACAGTGTAAGAAGGTTCCTTTTCCTCCACATCCACACTCCACACTAACACTTGTTTTGTTTTGGTCTTTTTGATGTGGGCCATACTCACAGGTGTGAGATGGTATCACATTGTGGAGTTTTGATTTGCACTTCCCTGATGATAACTGATGATAAACATGTTTTCATGTGCCTATTGGTGATCTGTATGTCTTCTTTGGAGAAGTATCTATTTAGTGCATTTGCTCATCTTTTGATTGGATTGTTTGTTTTCTTTATACTGAGTGAGTTCCTGTAGATCTTGAATATCAACCCTTTGTCAGATGTATGGTGTGTAAATGTTTTCTCCTATTCAGTAGGATGTCTTTTTGTTTTAGTATTAGTTTCTTATACTGTGAAGAAGCTTTTTAGTTCATATAGTCCTAATTGTTTACATTTTCTTTAGTTTTCTTTGCTGATGGGGATTAATCTACAAAGATATCTCTGAAAACAATGCTGTAGAGTGTTTTGCCTAGATTTTCTGCTATGTACTTTATGGTTTTAAGTCTTACATCCAAATTTTTTATCCATTTTGAGCTGATTATTGTGTATAGTATGAGATAGTGGTCTCATCTCATTCTTTTGGATGTGACTGTCCAGTTTTCCCAACACCACTTATTGAAGAGGCTTTCCATGTGCCAACATATGTTCTTGGCTCCTTTGTCATAGATTAACTGTCCATATAAGTGTGGATTTATTTCTGGGTTCTCAATTTTATTCCATTAGTCTGTGTGTCTGTTTTTGTAGTTTTCAGTTTTTGTGTTGTCTTTGTCTGGTTTTGGCACGAGGGTAACATTGGCCTCATAAAAAGTGTTTGGAAGTATTCCCTGTTTCTCAATTTTGGGGAGAGAGTGAGCAGGATAGGTATTAGCTCATCTTTGAAGATTTGGTAGAACTCACTTGTGAAACTGTTTGGTGCTGGACTTTTGTTTTTTGGGAGAATTTTGATTACTGTTTCAATTTTCTTGCTTGTAATTGGTCTGTTCAGGTATTCTATTTCTCCCCTATCAGTCTTAGATGGTTGTGTATTTCTAAGAATTAGTCCATCTCTCCTAGGTTGTGCAACTTACTAGCATACAAATATTCATAGTAATCTCTTATGATCCTCTGGATTTCTGAGATGTCTGTTGTAACTTCTCTTTTGTTTCTGGTCCTATTTTAGTTTTTTTTTTTTTTTCTTCTTTTCTTTGTGAGCCTACCTAGAGGCTTGTCTATTTTACTTTTTCAAATAATTTGTTTTTTGTCTCATTGATCTTCCGGACTATATGTTTTTATTTCTACTTTACTTATTTCTGGTCTAGTTTTTATTATTTCATTCCTTCTACTGCCTTTTGGTTTTTCTTGTTCTTCTTTTACTAATCCCTTAAGGTGAGAGAGAAGATTTTTTTATTTGAGCTCATTCTCGTTTGTGATATAGACTTGTGTTGCTTTACACTACCCTCTGAATACTGCTTTTGCTGTGTTCCATAAGTTCTGGAGAGTTGTGTCCTCATTAGCATTTGTTCTGATGTATTTTTTAATTTCTTATTTGATTTACTCATTAACCCACCAGCCATTCTGTCGCTAATTGTTTAGCCTCCACATATTAGAGGTTTCTTCTGCTTTCTTTTTAAATTAATTTCTAGTTTGATGCCACTGTTGTCAGAGAAGATGCTTGGCATGATTTCAATCTTCATGAATTTGTTGATACTTGTCTTGTTAACCAACATGTGACCAATTCTAGATAATGCCCCATAGGCACTTGAGAATAATGTGTATTCAAATTTGGGGAGGGGGGGTGAGTAGAGCCCTGTAAATGTCTATTAAGCCCATGTGATCTAATTATTTAGTTGAAGTCCTTAAACTGATCTAGTTGATCAGCCCTTGATGACTGTGAGTTATTGAAGTCCTTTCCACAGATGTGTTTTTCCCAGTGTCTGTTTTCAGGTTTGATAGTAGTTGCCTTATATATTTTGGTGCTCCTTCATTTGGTGAGAATATATTTCTGTGTTCAATGTCTTCATGATGTATAGTACCCTTAATCATTAGTCATTATGTAATGTTCATTCCTATCAGTTTTGTTACCATTTTTAGCTGGAAATCTATTTCATGTCATGTAAGGATGGCTCTCCCTGTCTTTCTTTGTGTCCTATTCATTTACAGATTATTTTCCAATCCTTTACTCTGAGCCAATGTTTATATTTGGAGCTCAGCTATGTTTCCTAGAGTGAATTTACTTAAAAATAGATTTCACAACAAAGACTATAACCGGATATAAATTTTTAAGGGGCTACTTCACCAGAGAGATAATTATTATAAGTGTATTTGCACCTAAGAGAACATCATGAATCAATATTTGACAGAATTACAGAAAAAAATGGACAATTCCACAATCATAGTAGATATTGCCCAGCTTTCAGCAACAATAGAGCAAGCAGAAAATCTGAACATCACTGTTAACCCCTCAATCTAAATGACATTTATAAAATTCTAATAACTGCAAAATACATGTATTTTTAAGCACACCTGGTGCATTCACCAAGCTAGACCATCCATTGTGCCATAAGATATGTGTCAATAAGTTCAAAAAGAATGAAATTATATAGTGTCTTATGATCATAAGAAAATTAATCAATAAAAATATATCTAGAGAAACCTAATTATTTGGAAGATAACATGCCTTTAAATAATGTATGTGTTTTAGATAAAAAAGATAAAGATGAATTAGAAAATATTTTGAAATAATTGACAAAGAAAATATAATATGACAATTTTTATGATGCAACTAAAGATTAAAGGGAAACAACTTTAAATGCAAAGAAAGACCTAAAAACAATGGCCTTAACATGTCCTGAAAAGAAGAGCAAAGTAGAAGACAAGAATAGCAATCAATGATGTTGAAAGCAGAGAGTTTATAGAGAAAATTAACAAATCCAAAGTTGGTCCTTTGGGGAAAAAAAAAATGCGTGTCACCAATCTCAGGAATAAAAAGTGGGTAACAAAGACAGATACCAAGAGGATAATAAGTGAATTTTGAAACAACTTTATGACATCATAGCTTACAATTTTTATGAAAGGAATACTTTCCTGAAAAATACAACTCATTTTAAAAAAAGAAAATATATTTTATAAAAATTGGTATGCAAAGAAACAGAAATTATGAATTGTTATATTGGAAGTGTATTTAATGTATTATTAAAACAGTCCCAAAGAAAAATGATAGACAAAATAGCAGAGTATATGAACAGACAATTGACAAAAGAAAAATTCAAATGGTTCCTGAGCCTAGGGAAAGATGCTTTATCTCAGTAATAATTAGGAAAATGTGAATTAAAACTATGAGAAGTCATTTTGCACTTATCAAATAGGCAAAATATAAAAGCCTAACAATGCCTTTTATTGATAAGACTTCTTCCAAATATGGAAGACTAATAGGAAATCATAAGCTGTGGTAGATACGCAAACTGGTACAAACCCTTTAGAGGGCAATTTGGCAAGGTCTAGTAAAGTTTACGAAACAGATATGCAAGAACTCAGCAAATCCAATGCTAGGCAAACACCTAGGGAAACTTATGTGTGTATGGAAAATGTGGATTATAAGTATATTCATGGAAGTATCATTTGTAACAGAAAATGTTGGAAGCAAACTAAATGTCCATTCAAGGGAGAATGGTAAAAAAATACATTTTGATATATTCACATATGGAATTCTAAACAGAATTTGATACTAGAAAACTGGCGGTATCTGTTCAATATGAATAAATTCAGCAAAGAAATCAAGTTGCAAAAGGATACACAAATTATGTCATTTATTTAGCACTTAATATATGAAAACCACACTATATAATTTCAAGGATATATACAGAAAGAGTAGATATATAAAGACAGACAAAGGAATAACTACTAAAAGCAAATACTGCTGGTCTCTGCTGAGAAATAAGGGGATGGACACACGAAATTCAAACATGTTTGTTTTATTTTATTTTTAGATTGTTGCATACTAGGGTATTCACTAGAATGTGCACTGCACCTTTATGTCTGTCTGAGATATTTTGTAATTTTAGAAATTAGAAAGGAATTAGAGTCCCAAATATGGCTGCTTGGCAAAAAATGGAGTCTTCGGTCATAATGAGGAAACAGACGCCCTTGCTGAATGCCCTGAACTGTTTTGACTTCTAGAGGGGCGGGCCGTGATTACAGCTGCGATTAGGTGACTCACCATAATAATGTTTTGTTGAAATTGAATTTATTGAAGCATGAATCATTCTGCCCAAGTCCTACCTAATTGCTCCAACACTGTGGAGGAGAAGGCTGGCGGAGGAGTTTTCCGTGGAGGCCATTATAGAATGGACGTGAGCATGTGCACATGTGATGTGTGCATGCAAGTGCATACCTGCACTCACTCATGCCACTCTCACCTTGCAGAAAGGCAGCATCCCTGCCTCATCCTCTGTGCTGATGTGCAGTTGGCAGGGAATGTACAGGAGTTAGCTGTGTTTTCTCTGCCTCCTACCCCCGAGTCCTATATAGAGCAACTAATAGACTATTTGGCTCCCTAGGAGCCTCTGTGTCTTACATCAGCTCCCTCTGGGTGTTGTGTAGTTCCTTGTATCTGCTGACTGGCAGATTTTAGCTCTGTCTCCAGCTCAGTCCCCACACCGCTCAACAGGTAGTGTTAGGGATGCCTATGGGGCTGTGGGCAGCTACGGAGTTATAGTTTAAATCAGCATGATACCCTGAGGAAGCAAATGCCAAACCCAGCCTGTGGCATGAACCCTGGAGCCTCCCTGTGCCACTCATGTACATGGACAGAAAGGGGAGGGGTTGGGGACAACTCTGGGCTCTTACTCCCTGTGAGTCACTCCGTCTCACGCAAACAAAGAGCTTAGAGCTTTTCCCCTGACTTCTTTAGCTGTGAACATGGGGACACCTCGAGTCATTTGATCACATTGAATCACTCTTTGTTTTATCTTCATGTCATACTAATTAAACAGAGGGAATAGGCTTTGCCTTTAGCAGGTTGAGTGTAGGCTAGACATGACTAACTGACCAACCATTTTGCCACTATAGCCTGGGTGGTAGAGACCCAACTTGATCCTAATAACAGTCATGAAAGCAAACACTTTTATGCCACTTGCTAGGACCCGGGCATGTTCCAACCACCTTTGAACTCCTTTCTTCTTGACAGCTACCCCACAGGGTGGATGTCCTTACTAGCAGCACTTTGCAGATGAGGAAACCGAGGCACAGGAAAGAGAAGTAACCTGCTCACTTTCACTTTCCACGCAAAGGGGGAAGACAGACCCAACTCAAACTGTCTAGTCGCAGACTCCAAGCCCTTCACCACTCCCCACCTGGCCTTGCCCACATATTGTACTGTGCTGGGTGCTGATTTTACAAAATCATCTGACTTTATTCTCAAGACAATCCCCACTTGACAAATGAGGAAACCAATAGAGAGGTAAAGTAACTTGCAAAGATTATACAATAGTAAGTGGGACAGTCAAGATCTTGAGCTTTTGTTTCAAATGACAGGCTTGGAACTGAAGAGGGACACTGGGGTTGAGTGATTGTCAGCAACAGTTGACAGTGCCATGATGCCGGGTCCCATCCAGTGTTCGTTCAAGGTGCTGCAGCAGTCTCCTGGGCTTCCCTGAATCGGGTCAGCCTGACGCAGACTTAGGTTTGTTCACAGCAGTGTTTTTCTAATAATGCATCTTCTCCTGCAATCATATCCTCAAGACCATTCCTAAACACAGTAGTGAAAAAAACAGGCTTTTCTTTTTAATTTAATTTCTACTTATTACAAGAGTAAATGCTCCAAGGAGAAAGTTTTCAAACTTTTAAGAGAATTGACTGAGCAGTAACTAACCACAAGTACCTCTGGTTATCGACTCACCCCTGACTTACTGCCCGGCAACCCCGGGAACAAATCTGTGCTCCTGTTCTTTTCATTCTGGTTTGTTGCCTCTGGAATGCTGCAGACTCAATGTTGGCAGACCAGCAGCAACTCCAGAGATCCTTATAGATGAGAATGTCAGTGTCAAGGGCTCACAATCCCACTTAGTTCTTTCATATTATGGACCAGGCAGCTGAGACCTCAATAGCTATATAATATGTCTATGGTTACACAGCTAGTCAGTGTCAGAACTAATAACAAAACTCATAAATATGGTCCTGAGAGACACAACAACCCCAAACAGTGAGCAGAAGGGTCAGATAAACAGTTGTCTGATTTCCTCTGGGTTTTGTTTTGTTTTGTTTTTTAAAGATCCACTCTTCTTCAGTAGCCCATAGAAATGTCCTTCACAAAAAAAGAGAGGGGTGCTGCCAGGCACAGAAAGCTGGAGTACATGATCATAAACTCCACATTCCAGGTCCACTTCTGAGATTCAGGACTGGTGGTATCTTGAACAAGTCACATCGTTTCAAACCTCAGCTTCCTCAACTATCAGTTGGAAAACCATAAAGCCTATAGTTGATTCCTTCTGAGCAAGAGATAAAATACTACATTTAAAAACATCTAGCAGGGCTTCCTTGATGGTGCAGGCAGTTGAGCACAGTGCTGTGGAGCTGTCCGCAGCCTCTGCAGTGCCGGTTCGATCCCCGCTGGCCTCAGAGCAACCCACATGGCGAGCAGACCTCTCCTGTCTTGCCCACTGCTCCCCTCAGCAGTGTATTTCATCGGTCTGCCTGTTCTGTTCCCCGCTCTGTCTCTGGTGAATCCTCTCTCCCTCCCACGCATCTGGCCTGTACCCCAGTTCTTGCATAAATAAAAAAAAATCTAGCAAATTCCTTGCCCAAGCACACATCCATCAAGCTTTGGGGGCTTCCTGAATGATTGCCATTTCTCTTTAATTGAAGAAGGAGAGTTTGGGATCCTTGAGGACTTTCGTTTGACTTTCCATCCTAAGAGGTCCCCAAGTTCTTTGTTCTTACTCCACAACATTTTCATAATCACCTTCTCTTCTTGCTATGTTTGTTTTTATCCAACCTTAGTTGGGTATCATTCTCCAGTCTAACAAATCTCTTACCAAGTTTATCATCCAGAATGCAGTGGGTAACAGCCATCACTTTCCACCTCTGAGTTTTCTGGGCTCTCACTCATCACACTACAGCTTGTCTCTCCCAGGGGGACCCTTATTCACTGGAAAGCAGTGTGTAGGAGCAGCTGTGCAGTCATCCAAGCATCTACCTCAAACCTGAGTCCTGCTTTCCTCAACCCATTGGTCAAAATACTTGCTCTTCTGGTACTCACATTTTGTGAGTCTGTACTGACCTCCCCTATTACTCTTTCCCAGATCTCCTCTTCTTGCCCTAATAGTCTCTCTAATAGTCTCTAATTTCTCCAGTTCC
The DNA here is from genome assembly GCF_014898055.3 of Talpa occidentalis. Taxonomy (NCBI): domain Eukaryota; kingdom Metazoa; phylum Chordata; class Mammalia; order Eulipotyphla; family Talpidae; genus Talpa; species Talpa occidentalis. The sequence goes on from NW_023603184.1 coordinate 136,256,389, forward strand.
TCTTCTTAACTTCACTCATTAGCCGGGACATCACTTGGGTTCAGTACATATCCCTGTCCTTTAATTTGTATAACTGAACAGTGGCAAGCTCACCCCTTCTTCTATTTGGAGAGAGACTCAAGAAACAAAATGGCATCTTCTCAAGGAACTCAATCAGGTCTTAATTAAGTAGTCGTTTCAAAGTCATGACTGTGTCTTTGACCTGTAAAGACTATTATCAACACAGAAATATCCTGAAGCACTTTATATGGAAATCTATGGAGTAGGGGCCAATAAATGGTCTAGTATGAATGTTTTGTCATTGTCATTAAAATCAGACAATGACATGTTTCAGTAAGTGCCTGAAGATAAAGGAAATCCCAAGAAACAGAGGGGAATAGGAATCCGGGGAAAGAAGTTAAGATTGGAGGTGACCTTAAAAACTGAACTTGCTGGATTTTCTTCTATACTGCCCTAACTGAGGCAAGAGAGTTGTACTTTTATTTAAAAGTACAGTAGGGATTTAGGAGAGCTCCATCTATTTATGTCATTTAAATTGTAGCCATTTTTAAAATAACACTGGTACTCATGAAACCCCAGAAGAAATACACAGTGCTAATAATGTTCTTCAAGTCATCACCTTTGTCTATCATCACCCCATCCCCTTTCTCCATCCCCAGCAATGACGCCGCAATCTGACGAGTAGCAGGTTTATAACTTGGAAGCACCTTCTCTCTCCTTCATCACCCACCATATCCACTCCATTATCTAAACTTTGCCAATACTGCAGTGGTGATCAAGCACCACCACCGTCGAGTCCAACATGATCAGTGTGTTACTTCCAGCCCACTACATTTGTCCTAAGACAATCCAGTCCACCTGCAAAAATAAACAATAAATTCCCGTTCTGACTTTTCATCATGTAAACTGGGCAAAAAAAAAGTTGCTCTTGCCTGATTGCCAAGGACATGTAGACTTAACAAAGGTATCTTGGACTTCATCTTCCCTCAAACTCCAGCACTCTCCTATTACTTTACCCCAGATACCTGAAGTAGTCTCCTGATTTATATCCTGTTCAACGGTCTACCTCTCTCTTTCACCTCTACAATCTAATTTATTTGGATTCCAGGGCTATTGAGTCCCATTTTCACTATTTGCTGGCCTCACTCAAACCAACATAATTATTAATATGCTAACACATGTAAACAGGAGCAAAGCAAATGCTTTGGATTTAAATATTTGAGACATTGGATCTTGGTAAATCTCTTCACCTCATGTGAACGTGATTCCAGCAGGCATTTGCTGAGAAGAGACGGCTTGAGGGACTATGTATCATATTTTGGGGAAAATGCTGCTAAAACTTGAATCACTAGGCTATGTAGGTACTTAGCTTTTTCTATACCAGAGACTAGATCATTCCAGAAGGTGCAGCATCACTCTGTGCACTTATCAGCATAAATATGCATACAGCCACTGCAGGGAGAAGGGGGCAGGGCAGCTGGCTGGATTTTCTAAGACATCTTGAACTATTTTTTGAATGTTTAGGGTTTGGCAAATAAATACATTGTGCCCCAAGCACCTTTTTCCCTGCATTTAAAACCCATGTGTATTAAAGAGGAAATTTAATCCGTATGTTCCTGATTCACTTACACTTAACCCATCAAAATCCAACTTGGTGGGAGCCATTGGATGCCCATGAGCCTTCTGAACCTTGTGTAATAAACCACTTGAAACCATCTTTTCTTTGAATCCCAGAAGCCACAATGAGGAACTATTTTCAGTGGCTTTAGTTGGGGGAGAAGACAGGATTTTGATTTCGCCCTCAGACTTTGCCACAGCAAACAAATTCTTACTTTGGTTAGACACATTGCCATGCCTTGCATTTAGATCTTACCAACAACCTGAGATTCCAGGGACCACCATTTTGTGAAAAGTCAACAAGTGTGGACTAAGACTCAAACCCAGCTATGTGCAGAGTGCTATATGGGTCTCTGGCACTGGGTCCCAGTGTTCTCACCAACAACAAACCCTTCCCTCCTTTGAATTGCTGGGAGAGTCTCTTTCCCCCTGCTAAACCGAGATATGCTCATTTGTAAAGGACAATGTAGAAGGATGGAAAAGAGAAAAATATCAGGAAATATAATCCTATAAAGGAAAACAGAGCATTATAACCTGTACATTGATGGCATTGGGTTTAAGGGGCATCTGCAGAATATGACTCAAGTTCACACAATCCATATGTTCACCCAGAGGTGTATCTTTAGACTACTTCAAACTGAATGTGAAAATTGAGGTCACTTTTGGCCAACTCAATTAATTACCTACATCAGTCAGCAGTAGATGAAAGAAGAGTCATAACTAATATGCAAGCAATTATTATCCAAATTTGGCTTTTGATTTCTCTGTAACAATCATAAGTAAATTCAACCATATAATCCCTTCTCTGCCTGGGCCTGAATCTCACCAACATGTGGGAGAGAGAGAAAATTTTTTCTAGTCCTCTACCCCTTATTTCTTGCCCAAGTGGGTAAAGGTAAGAGAAGTAGCCAGGTGGACCTGACTGCTCACTGATACCCTGATCACAGGTAATCAGGAAGCTTGCTGCTCTCCCTGTGGTATGAGCCAGGGCTTAAAGTTCCTGACTCGTGGCTGCCACATCCCCAAACTGGTGTTTCATTAAGATCAGAGAGCTCATAAACATGGTTCACACCCCTACCCCTACCCCTCAAGGCTCACTATGTCTTTCCCTTACATCCCACAACTCACATCCAGAATCTTAGTTTGGGCTACATAGCTATGAAATACTAATTTCCCAGCAGAAAAGTGATTTTATTGTTTCTCCCTGATCTCGAAGCAGCTTTTACCATCAAAAGAGAAGTTCTGAGGTTTCTCTTGTCAATTCAGTCCCAAAATGAAAGTAGTACTAGTGGTAGTAGTAGTAGTAGTAGTAGTAGTAGTAGTAGTAACAATAATAAGTTAAAATCCAGAAAGAGAAATGAAAATCAAATTAAAGAAGACATTTCTGGCTAGAATGAAAATGAGACACAGTGTTGCCAAGTGCTTGTATTCCCAGCACATGACCCTGACATGAGTGTCCAGTCTGAATTGCCTCCAGCTGGGGAAGCATCACAGGAGGGAATGTTCAAGGCTCTGAAAGTTGACTTGCATTCAAATCACAGATCTTCCTTTTATTTAGAACCTGTCACCCATCTTAACAAAGTGTATTCCCTACAAAATAGGAACAATAGTGTCTTCAAAGGGTTATCATGAAGATTGAATGGACTATGTATTTCAAGTGTTCAGTGCAGATTTGGCAAAGAGTAGATGGTAACAACTGGTAGCTACAAAATATTTAGCTCACATGTTTCTGTTTTTCATGACTCACTCCATTAAGGTAATGATTGAAAGTTACTGTTGAAAGTCAAATACATTATCTAAAAGAAGTAACAGTAATGTCTTTAAGGGATTGTCATCTTAGTGTATATTAGCATGTCAGACTAGCTTTCTGAAGGGATAGGGACCTGAAATAATTTTTTTTACTTGAATTTGAACTCTTAATGGGAAAGCCAGATGCAAGTCAAACTATTGCTAAACAACATATACCAACTGCAAAGATCATGACAATTATGCTCACAAACAAAACACATACTAAGCTATTGGCAAGGCAGCTGTGTCAAGTGGACACATGGCAGATACAGAGTATGAAAGAACAATCCTTCGCATGCACACACTGGCAAATACTCCATGAGCTGGACAAAATCAGTGATGTGTGGAGTTTGGGACAATAAGAAAAAAATACACAATAAAGCTTCATCTGTTTATCACAGAAAACTCATAAGAAGAGATTTTTTTCTATCCAGACAGTTGTTCTGGAGCCATGATGCAGATTTTTGAAAAAAAATACTTTGGTACACTGGAACCAGTAATATCAATGTATTGTGAATAAAAGTTATACCTGAACAACATCCACACAGAGATTTATTTCCAGGCAACAGTCCCTAGCGAGGAATAGGTCTCACGATCTGGATTCAATATTAAGGGAAATAGTAAAAATTATGAATACAATAAAATTAAAGGCATGACCTATGTATCTTTCTATTGCATTTTTTGAGATAATGTTGGTTTACAACACTGTAGATAATTTAGAGGTATAGGTTAAGACCTCTTCAGATGTATGTTACCACAGCACGTCCATTACCAAAGCACACTTTATCCTCCACCACAGCCCCCTGTGCTCCCTCCTCACTTTGCTCCTACCTCCTCCCCTCTCCCTCTGGTCCACTAAATGAACTATCAATCTCCTCTTATCTCAGCTGGGAGGATTTTTACGACTACAAAGAAAAGGTAAAATGTCTGGAACATTGTATGCTCATGTTAAAGGTTAAACTAAGGCATATTAAATTTTTAAGAGTTTATTTAAGCCAGAATCAATTCAAATTGGGCAACTAGCAATGGTTAGGAGTCACCAACAGGAGTTCAAGCAAAGACTTTCACTGAGAAGACAATGAAGCAAATCGAGGAATTTTTTTAATTAACTATAGTTTAAGCAATCGCATTATATGGGAAAGCCTATTTGGTTGGCTATAATTGGTTATCCTTAAGTTTCAATTTCTTAACTTTGTGGCATTGCAGCCTTGGGTTTTGGTTTACTTATGTAAGCTACTATGGCTTAAACTCTCTTCAGTCTAATGGTCTTAATTTAACACTGGGAAAACAAATTCAAATGGGTGCCAATAGTGATTCTGGGAAGTCAGGATACCAAATAAGAGTGGGGAGCCAGAGCAAAGGAACATGGCAGAAGGGAGGAGAAACTGTGCATAAGGAAAAATTTCACAATTTTGCCTAGGAACCTGGGATCAAATCCTGTCACCCCCAATGCATGCTTGCATCAGTAACATACCACTCTCCCCACATCAGCATTACCTTCCTGTGCAACTCTGCCTGGAACCTACTTTCTTCATGAGGTCCCTTGCACAGATACATAGAGAAATAGAATGAGGTGGTTGGATGACCCAGGGCTCCAACGGCAATTCTAAACATTCGAGGATCAACAGACAGCATTTGCAACCCTCATCAAGCAGAGTCTTTGCATTACTCTTTTGTGACAAATGCAGAGTAGTGGAGTCCCTACTCAGAGACTTAGACCAGTGTCAGAATATGAAATGACTGAACCTCACTAATTGATGCACATTGTCATACACACCTGCATTGTCAGGAAGGGGAGAGGAGGCAATGGGATTCTAGCAGCAGGGAGATTAAAGGGTTTGGATAAGTAGTACCTTAGTGATTGTTTTCTGGAACCTGATAAATTTGCAGACCACATCAAAGATCCCCTCCTGCTAAGCCAGAAGTTTTCCACCCACAGGTGTGTTGGTTTTATGAGAAAGGTATTTGATGGGGGACCCACACATTTTTATAATGCTCTTCAATTCTGTGAAGAACTGCTTTGCATAAGATGGTGTCAAATTGTTCTTCAGGCCTTCTGAGGACAAAAAGAAGTGTTCTGAGATTGACTACAAAAATGATTGTATTTACAACTGCCATCATAAAACTCTGGGAGAGAGGGAGATACTCCATGAAGTTTTGGGTGTGTGTTTTTCTTTCCTTTTTCTTATAAGGTCTTAAGATTTCAGAGAGAGAGGACTAAAATAAGAAAACTATGCTTCCTGCAAAGTATGCTGGTTTGAAAGAATCCTCCTTGGGTTACAGTAAGGATAGTATCCATTGGTTCAAGATTTATAAGAAGATGTTGAAATTTGAGCTATATTTGTCTCCCTAAAACTCAAAACTTTTCTCAGTCAGAATTATTTCTGTATTTATTTTTTGATTAAGAAGTATCAAAGGAAGAACTTTAATTTCTAATACTGAAGCCTAGATATGTTCCCATTGACTACTGCTTCATATTATGTTGAACCCTAATTACTACTCTAGGATGGGATAATTTTTCCCCATTCACCCCTGCTCCATTCCATTTTCTGTCATTTGTATTCTCTCTTCTTCTCTGGTCCTCTCATCCTCAAAGCTTGCTCCATTCAGGTTCCCTTGGACACTGACATTGGATTGTTTGGGTTTGGCCAATGGAAGACACTGCCATGATATTAAAAGGCAATGGTAAGTAGTGATGCCAGCAAAATGGTATCATTTTTCCTTTCCATAAAAGTAACCAAAAAGTTCCAAACACTATCAGAATCCATTTTTTCAAAACTCTGGAAATTAATCAGAGACTGCAGCAACCAGGTAGCTCCTATTCAGGCAACATGGCTTAATCTCAGTAAGAACAGAAATTTCTATCCTAGTCCCATTCCCCAACCTCCCAGTTTAGTGGTAACCATGGGAAATAACATTTATCACTCCTGGCATCTGATGGAACAAAATGAAGATGGAGGCTTTCAAAGATGCATTCCCAAAGAACAATAATTATTTGACGTGTCTCATTGTTCCCTAGTAGACCCCACTCAAAAAGCTTCATTTCACTCAAAAGTCTCTACTCCTCTTGATACCACTAGAAGCAGTATGGGGGAAACAACAGACCAACAATAAAGCTTAAAAGAAAAAGCTAGACAATGAGTTGTCTATGGGGATTTTGGAAAGCTCCAACATATTCTTGGAAATCTAGAAGCATAGGATTGTGTCCATTTCCAAAAAAAGTCCTGAGAAAATCCTAGTTGACCTTGAGTTGCTGTATAAGCAGGGAATCAGGGGAAACAATCTGACTATCCATCAATTGATGAATGGATTACCAAACGTGGTATATTCCTAACATGAGATTTTATTCATCCATAAGGAGGAGTGAAGTAGTGATACATACTACATGGGTAAACTTGAGAACATTATGCTCAGTGAAAGAAGACATGCAAGACCACATCATGTATAATAGTATATGATTCTATTCAGATGTCCAGATACCCAGAAGAGAGAAATGCATAGAGACAGAAAGTCAATTCATAGTTGCCAGGAGTTAGAAGAAGTAACTAATAACTGCTAATGGGTTTCTTTTGGGGAATGATAGAAATCTTTAGAATGAGATAATGGTGATGGCTGCACAACCTTGTGAATACACCAAAAGCTAATGAATTGTATACTTGAAATGGTGAAGTTTGCATTTAGTGGAATTTTATGTGAATTCTATTTCAATTTTTTAAATGTGGGGATAAGGGAGGTGAGAACATTTCTCTTCTCTCTTTTCACTTGGGTTTCTCTGGCAGAAGGCATGTTCTTTCTCTAAATTTCTCATGAAATCAGTCCCTCCTATATAGCTTCAACTCACTCTAGATTCCAGTAACACTATTTGTTCTCCTGATTAAGAATTGATAATGGTTTTCCACACTTGCTATTTTCTTAGCTCTTTGGACACCACTGGAAGTAGTCCCCTCATTAAAATCATACACCACTTCAGTAAATTCTGTTTCCTGGTGCGACCCTGTCTGATGGAAAGCTATTCCCAACCAAGAGTGAAACCATGTTCTGGGAAGCTCCAAAATATAGGAGCTGGTTCCTATGCAGGATGGATATGACAATAGCATTCTCAAGGAACACTGATGTTTTCCAATATCTTTTCCTCAACTCCATTCTCAACTCATTCTCTCCTCTCTTGGGAAATATCTTCTCCACAGTGGCTTCAGCTACTCCCTCCACATCTATGCCTATTTAATCTGAGATTTCTGTATCTACAAAGATTCCTGACTTTTACACAAACCTTACAGTATTATTAAGGTTTCCGCATGAATGTTTTACAGATATCTCAATTCAGTAGTCACACTTCATAATTTTAGTGAATGATGACACCACTCATCCATTCACTCAAATTAGACACCTCAACATCAAAGTCTCTCTATTTGTCCAAATGGACCTCAAATCCCACTTACACTCCATAGATATTTAGGAGGTGTGGATCTATAATTCCCCTCATCTCATCATCTTAGGTTCCGAAACATCATCTCTACCACCACTTTCTTCTTTGTGGAATATCCCCAAATACATACATCACCATCATCTCTCTAAGTTTAACAGTATGCTAAATATGATCAACTATACAACAAATATTCAGAATTTCCCCATTATCCCAAGAATGTCTTATGGTTATGAACAATTCCCTCCATTTTTGTTTGCTTTGTTTGCTTGTTTTTCATAACAGTGAGCTTTTTGCAAAACCCAGGCAAGTTCTATAGCCAGTTCCACAAAATTGGATTTTTCTGACTGCTTCCTCATGATTAAATTCTGATTAAACATATTTGGCAAGAACACAACAAATGGTGTTGAGTCTTTCCCAGTGTATCACATGAGAAATCATAACATGTCATGATCCTATTGTCTGATGGGCAATGTTATCCAATTATTAGGTAAGATGATATCCAACAGATTTTTTCCCAAAGTAGAAATATCCTTTTTTGCAGTTAGTAACTCATTAGGTTAAATTTTAAGATTGTGTGAATATCTTGTTACTCAAGAACATTTCACCAAATAGCATCCATTGGTGATTCTTGCCTGAATTGAGCTTTACATCGATGATCACAAAATGGTTTTTTTCTAATCCTCTCATCTTTCCACATCCCACTAGTTTTCTTCTGTAAAATAAGAACTCTTTGTCACCCTCCTGAGTCATTTTTTTGCATATTATTTTAATTCAATGTAGTAAGAGACATTATAATTTTTCTTTTGATCCTTTTATTTCTGGATTTTGTGAATGGGCGCTCCTTCGAGCAAGCTCCTGTATTCATTTGACGTCTCCCTATTGATTTTTGAATCGTTCCTTGCTTTCGGGGACAATAAAATATATCAGGTTCAGCTTGTGTATTTCCTTCCTCAGACCTCATTAAGCAGAGCTAAGAAATAGAAGTTTAAATCATGAGTTCATTCGGATAGATTCAAATCCAGTGCTGCCTTCCATTCCATATTTATAGCTCCCTTCTCTTAAGATAAAACTTTAGCTCCTGACAACATCCAGTGTTGACTCTATTAGCCAATTTGCACAATGTGAAAATTGCTACACTAATACCGCAACCAACAACAAATCTACCAAAGTAAGTCTAAATTTCTTTGCAATTCTTTTCTGCCCTAGGCTATTTCCCACTAAGCATGCACAGCCAGAGTTCTGTGTTCAGTTAGTTGGACTAATTCTGTGGGTTATGTTATCAATTGATTGTACTATAGTGTTCATTTGTTCCCTTTTTGCTCAAATTAGGATGTTTTGTCCCTATTTATCTAATTTTATTTTTAAATATGCATAACTTTCATAACTTAACTATAGTTATAGTTAAACTATATAAAAAGGATACCTAGAAGAGGTTCACTCTTCCTCATCCCCTCTACCTATTTTGTCATTCCTACCCTGCACCCTTAAACAGGCAACCATTTCATTGACTTCTGGTTTATTTTTCCCATGCCGTTTTACAAAAATAAATACGTATTTTTTTTATTTCCCCTTCTTATTTACATAAAAATATCTATGTAGGGCCCTCCCTGGTGGCGTAGGCAGTTGAGTGCCACTCTGTGAAGCTGTCCGCAGCCTCTGCAGTGTGGGTTCAATCCTGGCCAGCCGGCGAAGATCCCACATGGCGTGGCAGACCTCTCCTGTCTCGCCCGCTGCTCCCCTCAGCAGTGTCTTCGGCCCGTCTGCCTGTTCTGTTCCCTGCTCTGTCTCTGGTGAATCCTCTCACCCTACTGCACATCTGGCCTGTACCCCGGTTCTTGTATAAATAAATAAATCTTTAAAAAAAAATCTATGGGGCCTCCCCTGGTGGCACAGCAGTTGAGCGCTGGGCTGCGAAGCTTCCTGCAGCCTCTGTAGTGCTGGTTCGATCCCTGGCCACCGGCAAGGGTCCCACATGGCGCTATAGACCTCTCCTGCCATGCCCGCTGCTCCCCTCACCAGTGTATTTCATCAGTATGCCTGTTCTGTTCCCTGCTCTGACTCTGGTGAATTCTCTCACCCTCCCGTGCTTCTGACTGTACCCAGTGCTTGTATAAATAAATATATTTTTTAAAAAAATAAAAAAATAAATCTATGTATATTCATTTATACTGTGTAATTTATATGGGGACATATCCTAGAAATAATTCTGAGCAATGACTAGAGATCTTCCCCATTCTTTTTTATAGCTGAACAGTTATTCTGAAGTATAAATATACCATAGCTTACTTATCCAATATTTTATGTATTTGTATTCAGGTTGGTGAATAATCTTGTGCATATTTGCTTTTCAGGGTTAATTTTAGGATAAAATTCTAGAGTCATATCACTGGGTGAAAAGATAACTATTGCACATTTTTTATAATGTCTTATTTCTCTCCAAATGTATTATACCATTTTAATTTCCACCAACAATGTACATGCTTGTGATAAGGGCTGAATTATATCCCTCCAAAATTCAGATGTTGAAACTCAACCACAATGCCCACCCCAATACCTCAGAATATGATTGTATTTAAAGATAAGATCTTTAAATAGTTTATTAAAAAAATGTTCAGCATCACTTGTAATCAGGGAAATGCAAATCAAAACTACAATGAGATACCATCTTATACCAGTGAGAATGGCACATATTAAAAAAAAACTGGCAACAACAAATGTTGGCGAGGGTGTGGAGAAAAATGAACTGTCCTGCACTGCTGGTGGGAGTGCAAACTGGTCCAACTACTATGGAGAGCTGTGTGGAGATTCCTCAACCTGCTAAAGATGGAGCTTCCATAAGATCCAGCAATTCCACTCCTAGGTATTTACCCAAAGGACACAGAAACATTAATTCAAAAGGGCACCTGCACCCCTATGTTTATAACAGCACTATTTACAATTGCTAAGCTATGGAAACAACCCAAATGCCCAAAAATAGATGACTGGATCAAGAAGATGTGGTATATATACACAATGGAATATTACTCAGCAATCAAAAAAAGATAAACTCACGCAATTTGCAGCAACATGGATGGAGCTGGAAGAGATCATGCTCAGCGAAACAAGCCAGAAAGAGAAAGAAAAATACCGGATGGTCTCACTCATAACAGGAATTTTGAAAACCAAAACAAGGGACCAGGAAAAAGACTAATTATAATAAAGTAAAAATCAAAATCAACAAGCAACTATAAACCAGAGACACACTATGAGGTGGGGGAGGGGAGGAGGGATCAGGGTCAAAATAAGGGGGGTGGGAAATTGCATGGGGAATATAACCAAAATGAAAATGCATACATTGTGCAAAAATGAAAAATGATGTAAAAAATATATAAAATAAAATAAATAAAAATGAGATGATTAGGGTAAACCGTAATTCAATCTGACTGGTGTCCTTTTAAGAAGAGGAAATTTGGACACACAGAAGATACAAAAGACATTTGTGCACAGAGAAAAGACAACATGAGGACAGAGTGAGTGGATGGCCACTTGCAAGTCAAGAGGGAGGCCAGAGAAGTTAGCCCTGCCAACACCTCGATCTGGGACTCCTAGTCTCCAGAACTGTGAGAAAATAAATTCACTTGTTTAAACCAACAGTATGTGGTATTTGGTTGGGCAGCCCTGGCAAATGAATACAGCCTTTTCCCCATGGTCTCGCAACAGTGTGGTGTTAATGTGTGAATTTTTTCCATTTTGATCTGTGAGAAAAGAATAGTTTTAATGGACATTACTCTTATTATGAGTGTACCTGAGCATTTTTTCATGTGTTTAAAGATCATTTCCCATCTTTTTGTAGAGACTGGTTATTTGGGGCTTTTTCTCAGCTTTAAAAAATATTTATTAGTCATTCAACTCAGATAGAGCAGGTTGCAAATATTATTTCCAGTAAGACAGTTTTCTCGTTTGCTTACTTTTTACCATTCAATTCTGAATTTTATGTAGTATAATTTATTAATCGTTTTTGCATATGGATTTTGGCTCACACTTAGAAAACATTTTTCCATACTCAAGTTACGAAACCCATGTTTTCTAGAATTTGTATGATTTGCTTTGTATCTTTACATTCAGCTCCCTCTTCCTTTTAGAGTTTATGGTACATGGTGTACGGTATGTTCCAAAGTGATATTTTTCCAAGTGGCTATCAGCTGTCTGAACACCATTTATTAAAAATTCTACCTTTTTTAAATGGTGTTTTTTATTTTATATATTTTTTACATCACTCTTAATTTTTTGTCTAATGTATGCTTTCTCATCTCAGTTATATTCCCCTTTTTTCCTAGTGATTTCTAATGGCAACTTTATCAAACAGTATGTTTTTATGTCTACTTGAATCCTCTCTGAATTTCTATTTGGTTCCTCTTTTCTCTCAATTCTGTACCATTTATTGATGCTGCATTAACCACCCCGTAATGAGGGTATGTTTTAATATTAGGTGAGATCATTTCCCCCTTGTACTTTTCCCTGCTCAAAGATTCCTACCTATTCTTGTAAGTTTGTTTTGTGACAGGACCTTAGAATCAACTCATTTAGCTGGCAGGAGGCAGGGGGTGATGCAGGGGAGGGAGGAGTTATTGGTACTTTTCTCACAATTGTGTAAAATTTAAATATTAACGTAAAAATAAACATTTATGTGATATTGAATAGTTCTCTCCAGGAGCCACAGTTGCCCTTTGACTTGTTCCACCTACTTTCGTTTCTTTGGGGCATACTTAAAATTTTCCTCATTTAAATTTTGCATATTTCTGGCCTCCCTGGTGGCACAGGGATTAAGATGTAGTACTGTGAAGCTATCGGCAGCCACTGCAGCTTAAGTTCGATCCCTGGCCAGGGAGCTACCCACATGGCACAGTAGACCTCTCCTGTCTCACCTGCTGCTCCCCTCAGCAGTGTATTTCAGTCAATCTGCCTGTTCTGTTCCCCGCTCTGTCTCCGGTGAATCCTCTCACCCTCTGCACCTCTGGCCTGTACCCCAGTTCTTGTATGCATAATAAATCTTAAAAAAAAATAAATTTTGCATATTTTTGTTTTATCTTTTTTATTGCATGTTTTCTCCTTATCTGAAATTGACATTTTTAATATATGAAGGCAATTGATTGTTGTTAATTTTATATCCTACAGCCTTACTGAATTCCTTACCTAATTCTATTTGTTCAATGATTAATTCTTGGGTTTCAATCTTTCCTATCATTGGATCTGCAAATTGAGATCATTTTCTTCTCAAATTCTAATGTCCATTTTTAATGTTATTGAGTAATAACTACAAAAGAACCTTCTATTGTAAAGATAAAGGACATTTTACCTTCTTTTTAGTCATAACAGGAATGCCTTCCATGCCTCCCAACTTAAAAAGATGTTACATTTTGGACACATAGACATTATATATATATAATTTCTGTATACCTATATGTAAATTTTGTAAAGAAAATATTGATTCCTATTTTATTGAATGAAGTTTTCAGGAATGGTATTAAATATTATTGGTCATTCAGCACCCATAGAGATGGTGATTTTATTAAAGCTATTAAAAAGGTGAATTACATATGTTTCTCATATTGAACTTGTATTCCCGAAATTTAGCATTCCTGCTTTATTTTACTAAGGTAGTTTTGAATTCTTCTTTGCAAGTGTTTTATTTAATGTGTATCTCTTTATAAAGGAAATTGACCTGCATTTCCTATAAACTGCATTGTTGTACATTTTTATTATTATTATTAATCTTTATGGGTGTATAGATCCACATTATACTCACTTCTTAAAATAAATTTGCAAGTTCTCCATTTTGTACTCTGGACCAACTTATGTATGGGACAATCCATGAGGCATGGAGATTACCTGATGTTTTCAGGTCTGCAGACCTCCAGGCGTCTCAGTGCAGAATGATTTGCTATTAACTGTCCAACTTTCCCATGCCCCCACACCCCAGCCAAGAAAGTGATCTGCTTAAGCTTTCTAAAACAAATGGGATCTATTTCTGATAAATTACAGTCTCACAGAAAGCAATCAATTTCTTAGTTTACAAACGCATCTGCATAGAGTTTTGTGAATCCTCTTATGATTGATTTTTGTCTTTATAATGGCTATTTCTCTCTACTATTTTATTTTATGTGTGTGCTTTAGCTTTTTTTTATTAAGGTAGTTAGGTATATGTCTATTTTACCTTTTTTAATAACAACCAGCATTTTGATTCTTCCATTTTGTGTTATTTACTGTTTTCTACTACATTAATTTCCTCTTCTATCTTTATTATTTCCTTCCTTGTGCTTTTCAAATTTACTTTGTGATTTTTCTCATATTTTTGAGTTCAGAATAAAATTTGTTTAATTATATTTCATGGATTTAAGTATTTGGGACCATGGATTTCCCTCAGATCATTGTTTTGATAGTATCTCATAAATTCTGATGCGCACACTTTCCATTTTAATTATTGTTTTTACAAATACTCTAATTTCAGCTTACATATCCCTTTCCACAGAGTAATAGTTCAGTAGAAAGCTATTGCTGCTTTTGTGCTATTGTCTAATTTCCAGGGAGAAGGACTTTTCAAGTTTTGCTATTAATTTCTCTTTTAAGCCACTTACTAAGTTCTATGTGATCCAATATGTGGTTATGTTTTTGAACATTTTATTTGTGCTTAGAAAATATGTTCTCTATATCATCAAGGTTTGAGATTTACTATCTATACACAATCCCTACCATATTGATTGGCTCTTCACACCCTCTCTTATTTTATTATGCTTCATCTTTCTGGATTATCTTTGTTAATCGCTTTACTCTTAGCCTTTCTGAACCACTTTGTTGTAGTTGTAGCTCTTAGGTATTCATAGAAATGAATTTGTAGGTCAACTTGAACATTTTTAATGAAGGAGTTATGCATTTTATTGATAATCTTACTAATAATTATAATCATAAAACAATTTATTAATATGATATATTTGGTCTCATATTTTCTCTAACTTTGTGTTGTTATATTTCTTTCTGCGTGGTTTGGTTTTTTGTACCCATCTTATGTTTCTTGTGGCATTTAAGAAGGCCAGTAATTTCATTGTAGTGGTTATCTTTTTGCTAATTAATACCTGTTATAATGTCCTTGCTCCCATTTTTCTTATCCTTTTTTCTTATTGGTTTGTCTGTTTGAAATTTGTATCCTTCACTCCCAGAAAACAAACACAAGAATGTATTATTCCAGTTTTGTCAGAACATACAAGATCTGCTGTTGCTCCACTCTTGTCCCCATCCTGGTGGTAGGTTCACATTTATTACATTGAAATACGTCCGATGCACACTCTCAGTTCATTTGCCAGAACTTCCCAGGCCTGGTCCTGTCTTGGTTGAATGCTGCTCACCTCCTAGTAAACCCCACACAGGGGCAAAACCAGTGTTCTCTGAGATTTTGCATATAGAAAGCTGCTTCCCAAGTATTCAACCTTCAGATGAGCTCATTTAGATAGAAACTATTCATATCACACTTCCTATGTGCAATTTCTTTGTTCCTTTATCTTAAATGAGAAGTCTGATTGATGCTTACTTGATTTTCTTTCCTGTGTAAGCAATTGGATCTTTTGGCTTGGAGTCATGCAGAATTTTTTCTTTACAGGTTTCCTTCACTATATGAAGGTAGACCATTCCTTCATGGTAAGATTTGGTAGGCTGTTTTTTGATTTTGGGGATGCTCAAAACTTTTTTCATATAAATTAATGACAGCAGTGTTCCAAATGGAAACTTATATTAACTTACAGCTGGAAATACTAGCAATTTACTGTCATTATGTTTTTCTTTTCAGACTCTTCTGAACCTGTCGAGTATTTTCCCTAATGAGTTTTTGCTTCATACCTTATTTAATGTCCATCCTCTAGGTTCATGTCATGACTTCCCCCAATGTTTCCTAGTTCCAGTCAAATCTATTGCCCCGTGAGTCCTTGTAATTTATCCTTTATTTTTAAGATGGTTTTGTCCTTTCCTTCCATTTCCTTCCTGAGTTCAGACAATTCTTATTTCACGCTTTTCCTGCTTTTTTGTCTATTCCTGCTCTAAAAGAAACAGAATTTCCAACTTATTTGTTTTAAATTTTCAAAGGTTTATTTTTGGATTTTTAATATGGTTTAGATGATAGGTTCAAGTTTTCTTCTGCTTCAGCTTTGATTTTCATAGGCGCATTTTCATCTGCTGAAACGTTTGGATTCTTATATTTTGTTTTCTTAGTGGGAGTTTATAGTTGTTGTCTGCCATTTTCTGTTCACTTTAAGAGTTTATATGTACAGTTGTACACGGGCAAAGTTATGGCGGTTGGGTGACGGGCGATGTTTCTTAGTTCAAGAGCACCCTCTTCTGTTGGTAAGGAAAAGTGAACTTTCCTTACTTGATGGCACCTTTTGAGGGGGGGACTGGCATACCTTCTGATTTTTCAGATTTGATCTAATTTGCCTTCATCAATAAGCCTTCAAAAAGTGGCCTCTCTCCTCCAGAAGAACCGGCCACTTCCAGGCACCACCACTCAATCCCCAGCAACAGTGCTTTCAGCTATCTGGCCTCAGTTGCTTTCTATTTTCCATTCAACTGTGAACTTCAATTTCTCAGATTTACTTTATTGGTGATTCTGGCCCTCTCTTTTTTGTCCATATGTCTGCTCCCTGATTCTTTGTTCTAACATGAAGTAGACTTCGGTTGACCCTGTTGGATCTGGGAGTTGATTCTCTCGCTGTAATATAAAGTTGAGAGTATTCTCTCTTTCCTAGCTATGCTGTATGAAGGGGGATAGGGGCATAAGAGAGAGAGACAAACAAAGAAAGAGAACACGGAAGTCTTGCTGATTCAGTAAATTCTTAAAATTATTTTGATCATAAGAAAATTATTTTTTAAAATTGCTCATAAATCCTTATTTAGAGTCCCTGGCATCTCAGCCAGTTTTACCACTAACACTCCATGTGGCCTTGGACGAGTCATTTAACTAATCTGGTTGCCAGTTTCTCCTAGTGCAAGAACATCTGAGTCTTCCCATTGCTATTCAGCAGGAGTTCAAACCCCTCCATTGCTCTGACCATTCTTGGCTCCCCTCCCCATACTATGCACACAACTGAAATTAACTTGCATCTTACAGCTCAGGCCTCAGCACCACAAAGAAAACAAGTCCTATGTTAACTGAGTCTTGGCAAACCATAAATATAAATTTGTTTCCCCAGCTGGTTTAAAGAGAACTAAGGTCCCTGTTAATTCAATTTGCAACCCTCTCAGGGATGAGGGCTCAGTTGGGAGCTGCCACGTGTCTGAGTTGGGTTTCTTTTATAAGGTCAGGATGTTCCCTCTCAAACACACGCAGTCCTCACCAAGTCCAGGGAGAAGCTGCTGGCATGCCTTTCCTCTTCTCCATGTTCCTCTGAGCTCAGGGTCCTGCCTGTAGACCAACTCCCACTCTATGAATTATCTCTACTCCAAGAGGAGACCATAATTTTAAATAAGCCAAAGTAGGGAAAGAGCAGAGAAATTGTAAGGGTAAAATGTGAAAACATACAAGGTCACCATAACCACTCTTGCTCAATATGTGAATTTTTGGAGTGTTCTCAGTTTTCATGTGGCTAAAATAATGATACATACTCCCCACCCATAGTGGCTGAAGAGACAATATCGCAGATGACTCATCCAAGAAGGGCCCTCCAGAGGTCATCGCGGCAATGCCCTTGCCTTGCATGAAATGACTCTCATCCACTATAAACAAATGCAAGTACTGAGTAGGTAGGGAGGGCTCATATTCATAAAGCTGTCAAGGTCAGTCACCTATCATGGGTTCAGCAAGCAAGCAGAGTTAGACTTACATTACCAGCATCTAATTGCCAGCCTGGAAAGCCATAGGCTTTCTATCTCTTGGCATCTGTGTCTGGAACACTGGCTGCAGTGGCAGCAACAATAACAGGCCAGTACAGACACACACATGCATGCTTGCACACATTTCACACAACTGTGCCACATGTATGCACACACAAACACAAAGACCCACACACATGTAGACATAGTTAGGTAGGATATCAGAATATCAGAGAAAGAGGAAGATATGTTGAACTGGAACATATCCTTGGAGAAAGGATTAAGAAAACAGACCAGAAAGAACTGATTCAAATAGTTCCCTGAAAACTCCAAAACACCGCAGACCTTCCTCAACTGCTTTCATTGTTCACAAATGCAGCTTCACCCTGGAGGCCATGAAGGCTTTCTGGGCCAAATTCTATGCACTGGAAAACATAACAACATCCAAATACAAATCAAACCCTTACTCTCCTACTTTGAATGCTTCACCGGCTTCCCATTTATAACCTCAGCTAAGATATGTTGATAAATACTTTACTAAGAGAAATATATCATGGGTCATAAGAAGTTAGGGGTGGAACTCAGTGAATGGGGAAATTTCAACTAGGGATCTAGAGAAGGTTCTATGGAGGAGGGGGATATTTTACTAAGACTTGAAGGAAACAGAGATGTAAAGACTTTGGGAACAATACTGTAGGATATATATCAAAAAAAACATGAGTGAGTAGGTAGGCCTGTATCACAGTGTGCATGTGGGAGGTGGGAAGAGGTATTTGTCATTGGCAAGATAGGCTGAGGTTGGGACAGAGGGCATCTAGAATGTGAAAAGTCTTGTGATCGTGAAGTACCTTTTTGGCCTCAGTTCTTCCTTGATGTCTCCAGGTTTGGTATCCAGAGTAGTCACTGTATACTACAGATCTGGTATTTATTTGATGCATTGAGATTCATATTTTTAAAATGGATATTTTTTAACTAAAAGGTGAAAATAGCCCCCCGAAAATCCCATCTTTGGCAGTAGCATGGCTAAGTGTGTCATCTAACTTCAGAGTCAGCAATTCTGACAATGTCATGTGACCTCAAGTGTTTTCCTGCCCTGAAGAAATTCTGACTGGCTCCATTGAAGAAAAGCATGCTCAGTTTCATGTGGAATTGGAATAGCAGGAAGGTTCCTATGAAAAGAAGTAGAATAGAAGCAGTGGAAAATATTATAAGCTATCTTCAAATTTCCACCTTTGTAGAAGCACTAAGTTCATTCATGACCTTAGAACTTATTTGAAGTAGAGTTAGAACTAGTTTATACCAGATCTGGTATAACAAAACAGCCAATATAATTACCTCAGTATCAGGAGAAAATGGCAGAATTAAGAGATTCAAATCCAAGTCTAATTATGCAATATTGCATTATGGATAGGACAATTTTTTCTGTCTCTGTGACCTTATCTTGGAAATTCAAAGAATAACTAACTTCCCTTCAGAATTACTTTGGGGGTTAAATGTGGTAATTTACACAGAGAACTTAGCTTGATCCCTAGAACATAGGTGGGACGCTGTAACATTCAATGACTGTCATTAAGTGATTAAAAATGCAATAAAGAATAAAGAACAAAGGAACCCCCATATAATAAAGAAAATTGATCTTTGACAAAGCCACAAAGAGAGTACAATGAAGCAAAGATAGTCTCTTCAATAAATGGTGCTATAACAATTGGACATCCATTAAAAAAATGAAATCTAGACAGACTTTATACTGCTCACAAAAATTAACTCAAAATTATAAAATCATAAAACTCCTAGAAGATAACATAGGAGAGAACTCAACAAGCTAGGCTTCATTAAAATTAAAAATTCCTGCTCTGTGAAAGACAAAGTTCAAAAGAACCAGAGATAAGTAACAGGCTTGGAGAAAATATTTGCATAAGACACATCTGATGGGGGATTGTTACACACTATATACAAAGAGCTCTTAAAACTCAATATAGCCTGAGTTTTTAAATGGGTGGAAGACTTTGACATCTCACGAAGGAAGATATACAGATGATGAACAAGCATATTGAAAGATTCTCCATATCACACATCATCAGGAATTGCAAACTATAACAACAGTGAGCTACCACTATATCCTATCAAAATGGTCAAAATCCAGAACACAGACAGCACCAAATGCTGGTGTAGAAGTGGGGCAAGGAGCCCTCACACATTGCTGGTGGGAACAAAAATGCTACAGTCACTTTGGAAGATGGTTTGCTTTTAAAAACTCAACTTGCTCTCACCATACAGTCCATTGGTCGTGTTCCTTGGTTTTTACTCAAGGAATTGAAGACTCACAACACATTAAAATTGTACATGTATGTTCACAGCAACTTTGTTCTTAATTGGCAAAACTTAGATGCAACCAAGATGTCCTTTAGTAGATGAACAGATAAATAAACTATGGTCTATCCAGACAATGGAATATTATTCAATACCTAAAAAGAATGCTCCATCAGTGGGCCTCCCCGGTGGTGCAGCGGTTGAAAGCTGGGCTGCAAAGCTGCCTGCAGCCTCTGCAGTGCTGGTTTGATCCCTGGCCGCCAGCGAGAGTCCCACATGGCACAGCAGACCTCTCCTGCCATGCCTGCTGCTCCCCTCAGCAGTGTATATCGTCAGTCTGCCTGCTCTGCTCCCCGCTCTGGCTCTGGTGAATTCTCTTACCCTCCCACACTTCTGACTGTACCCAGTGCTTGTATAAATAAATAAATCTTTAAAAAAAAAAAAGTGCTCCATCAAGTCCTGAGAAGACATGGAGGAAACCTAAATGTGTCCTAGAAGCCTATCTGAAAAGGTTACATACTCTTTGTACGCATGTCCAACATATATGACATTCTGGGAAGGGTAAAACTATGGAACCAATAAAAAGACCCATAGTGGCATGCAGACCTCTCCTGCCATGCCCACTGCTCCCCTCAGCAGTGTATTTCATCACCCTGCCTGTTCTGTTCCCCGCTCTGGCTCTGGTGAATTCTCTCACCCTCCCGTGTTTCTGACTGTACCCAGAGCTTGTATAAATAAATCTTTAAAAAAAAAAAAGACCCATAGTTACCAACAGTCAGGGAATGGGGAGACAAATAAAGCACAGAGGGCTGCTCTGGTGTCACAAGGGGTTAAGATGCAACCTAGGAAGCTGCCCACAGCCACAGAAGCATGAGTTCGATCCCCAGCCAGGGAGATACCTACATGGCGCAGCAGTCCTCTCCTGACTCACCTGCTACTTCCCTCAGAAGTATATTTCAATAGATCTGCCTGTTCTGTTCCCCATTCTGTCTCTGGTGAATCCTCTCACCCACCACACCTCTGGCCTGTACCCCAGTTCTTGTATGCATAATTAAATAAATCTTAAAAAAATAGAGCACAGAGGATTTTTAGGGCAGTGAAAATATTCTATATTTTGCCCTAATGATGGATATATGCCATTATGCATTTTTCCAGCCACATAAACTACACATCGAGAGTGAACCTTAGGTAAACTATAGACAATGGGTAAAAACATTTAATGCTGGTTCATCCTTGGTATAAAAATAAAAAAAAGTGCCATTCTGCTGAATGATGTTGACATTGGGGGAGGTTCTGCATGTATGAGGTCAGGGATCACATGGGAAAGGTATACCCTTACCTATCAGTTTTATTGTAAACCTAAAGCTTCTCTGAAAAAAAAATTAAGTCTTAATTTTTAAAACTAAAGAGCACACCGTCAAAAGGAAGAAAAACAAGAACGTTTTGATGACATTGTTTTACATGACTCATTATCCCCATCTGTATAAGGATAACTGTTTTGTAGTGGGGAAAAAGGTGAAAACTGCAGAAGTAAATACCCTTTTGCAAGCACAGGATTGGTGGAGCTGGAGAGCACAGCAGGAGCACACTCCAGAGGCCTGGGACTCACATGAATTGTGCTGTTTTAGGCAAATCATGTCAATTTTTTTTCTCCTACAGAGGAGATGTTTGGTTGGAATCTTACAGATGAGGCATGAAGCCAAACTATAGAACCCAGATGCAGCCAAAGACTCAATGCTTCCAAAGGTTTGGGGTCACCTTTGTTTCCAGAGGGTTCAATATGGCAAAATCTTCCATAGCGAGTAGAGATTACCCATAATAGTGTACCAAAGGTGTTTTCCCTTCTGGCCCTTCCTCTCTACAACCCCCAAGTCAGATCACAGAGAAGGAAAGATGTTAGAAATGCTCTCCCCTTCTTAGTGTATTTCCAAACCCCCAGAGAGGCCCAGAAAGCAGTTTTCCTGACTTAGAAAAAGTCCTGGTCAAAATGGTAAAAATCCAGAACACAGACAGCACCAAATGCTGGTGTGGAAGTGGAGCAAGGAATCCTCACACATTGCTGATGGGAACAAAAATGGTAGCTCTTATCTTCAAAACCTTATAAAGAATGAGCCCCAGTGATCCACAATAGGGCTCAGTGTGATTTCAACTCATAAATGGAGATGTTGTCTAGGCATAAACTGCACAGAGCCCTGGCCAGATGAAGCAGCCCTGTGTTTAAATGATCTAGTCTAATCCCCTAGCTAAAAGGTCTCCCTGCCAGGCAATGGCAGGCAGGACTGTCTCATGCATAAGTCACAACATAATCCATGACTTCAGTCTGCTACTGGCGGGGCTTTGGGAGACCACCCCCCTCAAACTGCAGCCACTTTGAATCAATTTCTCCTCCACCATCATAGAAACGAGAGCCAGCTCTGGCACATTTAAGAAAATGTTCTCAAATACACCCAAATCAACTAATAGAAAATCCCCAAGTCTCCTGGCCCCTCCAGGGCCTACCATCCATGACTGGGGAGGGTCTTTCTGAAACAGCCAAGTGGATCCCTGGTACTCTGACTCAGAATCCCTCCACCCCAACCCTAACACCAGGCCACTGTCCCAGGACCTGTAGTTTTCAGCATAAAATGACAAGAGCAATTGGGCTGTATTAAGTCCATGAGTGCCACATGAGGTGAACCCTGCCAGTGGCCTCCCCAAGGAGGAGTTTAGAAAACCTCCTAGGAGGGGATATCTGGTGGCTCCCTGACACCAATGCTCATTTTAAAACTGTTGTTGTTTTAAAATGCTGGCTGTTGCAAGGGATCATGTGGCTTCTCACTGTATTTCCAAACCAGGTTCCAGGCTTGGTATCTCATTTATACCTCCTGGAAAGTCAGGAGCCAATTTCAAATGGGCAACTGGTGAGGAAAGAGAGATTCCAGGGGCAGTGTGACCCAGTCAAATAGCCTGGACCCCGTAAGAGACCTAGCACCAAGGTGTCATTGCAGAAAAGGGTCCTGGTGGGATCTGGCTTCTTTTTAGGGGGCTCATCTGCACTTATGCTGCACGTGGGAGTATCCAATCTTTCTGCAGTGCCTGTCACAGCCTCTGGATCAACAAAACTTCCAGGCCAGGCCAGTTGTCCCTGAAGTGATGGAGAAGGAATCAAGGCTGTGGAGCTTGTTCTGCTGAGGAAGAATCAGGATGGGATGGCAGCCTTCAGCAGCTGGTTTCAGAGATGCCACAAGGGTCAGCTCAGATAGAGGGCATGGTATCAGAGCATAGGGGCATCACCAAGGTCTCAGCCTACTCAAGCTTCTATGACAAACACCATAGACTGTATGACTTGTTAACAACAAAAATTTGCTTTCCACATTTCTAGAGGCTTCAAGTCCCAAATCTAGGTGCCAGCCTGGTAGGGTTCTGAAGGTCCTTCCCTAGGTGTAGACTACCATCTTCTTCCCATTATGGCCTCCCCTTGTGAAGGGGCAAGGGAGATGTGTCTGGGGCCTGTTTCATAAGAGTATATCTCTCATTCATGAGGGCTCTGTCTTTGTGGCCTAGTCACCTCCTAGAGGTCTCACCTCCTTATACCATCACATTGGTCCTTGGGATCTCAACATATGAGTCTGGGAAAGACACAAACATTCATCATGGTAGGGAGAAATTAAAGATGGAGTACCAAAGATGGAGAATTAAAGGGGAATACAGTTATCAAGGACACTGAAAGGCCTGTCAGTATCCAAGGATGATTGATTCCAGAACCCTGTGGATTCTAAAATCTGGGGATGTTCATGTCCCTTAAATAAAATGGCATAGTATTTGCACAGAACCTGCACACATCCTCCCATAATCTTCAAGTCTTCTCTAGATTATTTACAATATCTAATATAATGTAAATGCTATTTAAATAGTTGTTAGACTATATTGTTTAGGGAAAAATGACAAGGGGAAAAGCCTATATGTGTTCAGTATATTATAGACCCAGTGGCACAGTATATGCTTTTGATCTATAATTGGTTAAATCCTCAGATGTAGAGCCCACACATGAAGGGAGATAATCTTGACAATAAATCTATGAAGCAAGGATTAGGACAGATGAGGGAAAGGGTCAAATGGTTTAAGAGATTTATTTAAGATCAACAGAGTCAGGATCTGGCCCCAGGGCCCTTCATCCCAAAGCCCAAGCACATGTCCTAACACTGGCGAAGCAGCACCCCAGCAAAGTGAGAAGGTGGGTCCGCAGGTACCTGCAGCATTCAGAGGGTGCATTAGAGAAAGGGTAAAGTTCTAGATCAAATCAAATGTTCTCAACAAAGAGTGATTTCACCACCCCCACCCTCACCACTCTGGGGACACTGGTCAGTGTCCGGGTTGATTTTTGATTCATGAGTTGGAAGTTGTTACCAGTGCTGAGTGGGTAGAGGTCAGAGATTCTGCTGAACATCCTACAATGCCCAGGAAAGAATCATCTGGCCCCAAATGCCAATAATACTGAGGTTGAGAAACTCTGAACTAGATGCCCCTAAGGCTTCTTCCATCTTCAAAACTAAATTAAGAGACTTCATTTTTCCTCTAATGGCACAGATGGTTTTCAGTTCTTTAATCCAGTCTTCCTCAAGGCAGAGCCAGGATGGAGTGAGGACACCAGACCCATATAATTAGACTTTTTTAAAACTCCAAGTGTCTGACATGCCAATGGCTCCAAAGAAATTGCATGATGTTTATCTCTTCCTCCTAGATATTTGACCATCACAGGAGGAATCTGCTCCAGTAAGAGATCTAGCTAGTTAGAGATTCATAGGGGCTTAGGAACATGGGAGTGGGGAGGAGGTAACAGGGAATTCTAGAAAACTCAGGAGAGTGTGGCAAAGGTTGGAAGTCCACTACTCCGAAGCAAATCATTTCAAAGCAGTCCCAGTAAAAGCCAATTCCCTGAAAAGTGAATTTGCTGGAAGCTAATTCCCAGGAAACCAATTCTTAGAAAGATCAGTTTGTCAAATGATCAACTCACTAAATTTACCAAATTCACATGTTGGATTATTCAATGGAAATATTTATCCACTGCCATTTCTACATATAATAAATATCTTCAACATATTCTAATGTTTAACTGGGAACTTCCTTCCAGCTAACTGAGATTTCTTTTGGATGGTTTTTAATCTAGAATGATAGTTTAAATTATCATCATCTAAATACTACTTTATTGAGTGTCATTTAAAGTTAATTAATAACTTACATTAACTTGTCAGATGTTTGCAGAAAGTACAGGGGAAAGAGTACAGGGTCTATCTCCCAGAGGAACATCCCATTATAGTTATGCATCAAGGACCAGGCACTTAGTCAAGGAAGAATCAACCCAGAAACAGAAAGAGCAACCATTTTACATTTTAAAATGTAATCATTAGTGGCCAGAAATAATAAACCAAGTTGGACTATCTGAGAAATACTAAAAATGTAAGAAATTGCCAAAAAAACAAACAAAATAGATATGTAAAACATTTCTAGTTGCCCAATTTACAAAAAAATGGAGGTGTCAATTTTTTTACAAAATATAGATCACTTCTAAAAATATTATAGTTACAAAATCAATAGATCTCAATTTCTCCTCATTGCATGCTACATATAAACATTGTAGAGGTAATGGGATTTCTTTTAGCTAAATTTAAATTTAAACTAAGTCCTCAATATAAAGAAAATCAAATTTAACTTTAAATCTGAAAACATACAAAGTGAATCTACTTTAGATTAGATTTTTATATTCTGCAGCATACAAATAAAATCATAAGTTGTCCTCAGTGAATATAAATATTAGCATGAACTGAAAATTTCCCATGTGAAATGCTGAAATATTGTTACTAATAATAAAATGTTTCTTTGTGTCTCCTAATTCATAACAAAAATTAGACATTCATGTTAAATTTAAAACCTCCTGTTAAAGCATCTAAATTATCTAGTCAAATATAACAAAGTATCCCATTTAGTAAAGTTGGCATATAAGTATTTCTGTAGGAGAATTGGGGTTTTTTGCCAGTTGGTTTTCTGATCATTGCTTTTCAGGGAATAGATTCAGTCCCAAGAGTATTTGAAAGTGGCGAAAAGGGCTGTTTCAGAACCAGGGCTTTGGGAGAGTTGAGCAAGCTGTTGCTTTTCTTCTGCATTCCCCTTAGAGGCAGCAATCTGCCAGGGGCAAGGAAACCCTGCTCATCACTCAGATGAGCAGAACTCAGTGCAGGTGGTGGTGCAGAGATACAGAGGTTCAAGGCAAGTTCCCAAATCCCAAGACAAGTGTCTTCCTTACGAAAGACAACAAATGTTTTCATAAATTAGAACTGCCTGATCAAAATTCACATAGCAGGTCAGTGATAAATAATGTCCAGATTTTCCATGATGTCCAAGAAGGTAATCACTTCTTAACTTAAATTGAAACTTGAATTTAATAAAATTTAACAGTCAGTTCCTCGGACTCACTAGTCACATTCAATAGATGTGGTAGCTAATGGCTACCATATTGGAGAGTTCATATAGAGGGCATTTCTATCACCACAGAAAGTTCAAGAGCACTGAATAATCCTTGCTTCTGCAGAACAGCAGAAGCGTCACCTGAGAGCTGTAGATTTCAGATGCTGAATCCCAAATCCCACCCAAGACCTACAGAATCAAAACTGAATTTTAGCCAGATCCTGCCTAATTTTGTGGAATGTTCAAGAAGCACTGACCTAAAGCACCCCACCTTTGTTTTTGCAGATCAGAAACTAAGTCCAAAGAGATGAACAACAGCCAACATCACACAGAGAGTTGGGAGTGGAGCTGGGGCCAGCAGCCCAGCCAGGACTCAGGTCTCTGCCACATTGTGTTTTTGTGGGCGCAAGTCCACAGAGACCTTGGTGGCGCCTGGCAGTGAACCGGGAGGGTGCTGATGAATCCCTCCCTGCTAGGCAGATAAGAGGGCAGCAGTGTGGGCCAGAGGGTGAGGGCTGGGGGATGTTGGTGTCTGGAAGATCTAAGAAGCTTGTGAAGGGAGGGAAGTTGCTTTGGACCCCTGTCCATGATGGGAGGACAGAGCTGCCAGGCTAAAGAGCAGGGGGCTGGGAGCTCCTGACAGGCCAGGACTGCAGCCAAAAGACTGGTATGCAGTTGCCAGTGCAACACAGAGAGTAAGGGAGTCTCCCCTCACTGGCAGCAGCTCATTCCCATTCTGAAGCTGGTCCCCCAATAGTGCTGCTACAAAGGTTTAATACCTTTGTCCTCTCAGGGACCCCAGGGCTACCTATTCCTCCTCCCTTCAGCCCAAATCTTTCAGTTTCTCAGCAGACTTGGCGGTGTCACCTGGCTAGTCAGTCAGACTAAAGTGTATAGGCAGGAAGAGGCAGAAATCACCACTACTGAAGTCTCCCTGGGGAAAAAATGTGATAAAACAGCTCTTGTCTACACCGCCATGTTTTGAAATGGCTTATTCTGTACCAATGCATAGCAGGACTGTGTGAGGGGTGAATTCTCAAGACTGCCTAGAGTCAAATTCAGAGCACAGCCCTTAGAGCTGGGATGTTCTGATCTGCACCTGGCTCTGCTCCTTGGAGAATCTGGCCACAGGTGGGCTGCCTAACCTCTTTTAGCTACTTCTGACAAATGGAATTCCAGTTGTGGAAAGAAATAGGATGATGCTTATGAAAGCCCTTCAGTGAATGGATCATGCTAGGCAGGGAATGTGTGCAGTCAGCTCTGAAGTTCTCGGTCCATGGCCATGAGCAAGGAGTGCTTCTAGAAGTGTTTTCTGGTGAAGTCTGCATTTTAGAGATTATAACTTACGTAAATTAAGAGGCTAGAAAAGGATGAGCCAGTAGCTCTGCTCAGGAGGCAGTCATTGCTGGGACAGCCCTCCTGCTGAGGTGGCAGTGACACTCATGTATTGAAACAGGAAGGGCCACCGAGTCCAGAATGTGCTCTGCTCCAGATGATACCTTGGGGATCTGGAATCCTAGCTCTGATCTTTATTTGATCTCACATTAGGCCACCTGATCCAGAAAATATCTTCTGAATGCAATGCACCCCCTTTTTTCAGAGCTCATTTCCAAACTGACACCCCTGCAGGTTTCTCCCAATATCTGAATGTAGAATGTTCCTACTGGATGATTTGGTAGATTATTGAGGGAAGGGTCTGAAAATGCTATTATCATTAATTTATATGAAAACTTTTGTGTGCATTCCCAGCCCCCACCCCCAACCAAAAAAAAAATTAAACTGCCAAATAAGAATATTCTACTTTTAGATAATGAGGGAAACCTGTATTCAAAAAGATCCTCTACTTTCCTTCCCTTATTAGCTCTAGCATCACACACTCAGGTTGAAGTTTTTGTCAATGTCTGACTTCAGTGATTCATTCTCTCTCTCTCTCTCTCTCTCTCTCTCTCTCTCTCTCTCTCTCACACACACACACACACACACACACACACACACACATCCCACGTATCTCATCTCGGTCTAGCCTCATAAAAGCTACAACAAAGATTATCAACTTAGAAATAAAGCATTTTCTGGCTATTCAGTAGACTGCTTAGTTACCATTTCTCTTACCATGTTTCAGGTGGGAAAGTGTCATGAGTAGCAGGTGGAGAGGGGGAGGAGACATTTTCCAGAACTGATATGTGGCTGCGGCCACTGGGCCGCCCTACCAAGGAGAATGCAGGATTGCAGGCTTGCCCTCCTGAAGGTCTCCCTCCCACCTCCTTCCAAAGACAGAAATCAGCAGGCCCATCAGAAGGAAGAGCCAATGGAGGGGAGCAGGAAGGAACTTTATCTCTGGAATTCCATCTTCTCAGTGGTCCAGAAAGCTCAGGAGGACCGGGCACATCGTTTATCTTCCCAGAGGGGTTACAGGTGCCTGACACGGCCTGGCAGCCCACGTTCCTCCTCTGATTTCCCTGTCGCCAGGGACTTGGCTCTAGGAGCCAGGGAGGAGCTCTGAGTGAGCAGCAGTAGGGAGAGGTGGGAGGTGTGCTTGGCCCTGGCATTGGGAGGTGAGCAGGCCCCTCTCCTTACAGCAGCTAGAGGGGTGGAGTGAGGAAAAGGCGTGTTGCCATCTGTAATGCAGGGGGGGTTGGGAAAAGTCAGTCCTGACATTTTGCCATTTCTGATCCCCTGACATGGACACAATTTCGAGTGAGCATGAGGGAGGAATGCATCAAAGTATAAGGAAAGTTAGAGAGGACCATTCTGGCTCATTCTCTTCCTAGCTTTGACACACTCTCCTTTGTTTTCCTTCCTAAGAGGAGGTCCTGCAGAGTGGATAAAACCCAAGTCCCAGCCCTATTAACCCCAGGTTTTGAGCATGTTACCATAAAGATGCCTCTCACTGTCTCTGAACCTCACTTTTTTCATCTGTAAAGAGAGTTACACAACCTCAGGGAGTCATGGAGGGGTGTAAATAGCACAAATGATGCGCCTTAGCAAAGTACTAGACCAGTTCAGACACTCTTAGATGTCAATGTCCTCTCCCTCTTCCACCTTGTCACCATGCACTTTCTCAAGAGAAAGAGAGAGAGAGAACAGCCTCCTAGCCAAAAAGTACCTGCAAATAAAAGCGACAGGCAGCTCATGGCAGAGAAGCAGGTGCCACATGGCTCAAGACATGCACTCATCATGAAGTGAACCTTGATGTCTTATATCCATTTTGCCCCACCCTTGAAGAGCTCTAGTCCTGTCAGGCACCAGATTAACTCGATCATTCTCATGAACTTAATAGGTAAAGAGAAAAAACTTGTTATGTCCTCCTCCAACTTTGATTGCAAAGTTCAACCTGGGAAGTTAAGCGATTTTCCCAATGCTGTTCAACTAGAACAGGCATGAAACCGAGGTTGGCATATCATGGGTGATTCCTTAATAATAACCAGGGTTCTCACAGTGTTCTCCCTTCTCCCAAGAAAGCACTGGGTCACGTCTACCCTTTCTCACTCCCTTAGGCCATCTTGTGTGTTGGACCCAGGATTCCACAGACCTCACAGAAAAGGTCTATCTCTAAAAATTCTAAAGAGCTGTTGAGTCATGGTGTCTTGGGGAGAATGCGCCGCAAGGCAGGAGCTCTCCAGGGATGCAATTTTCATCCACCCAAGAACCACTTCCCTCCAGCCTAGATATTAGACAACGGCATGCATCTGGAATTCCCAAGTGCCTATAAAAGGATTATTACTAAGTAAGAGTGGATGATGATAATTAATTACCCTCCATTAAAGAGAAAGTCCCTAGAGCAAAAGCATCAAAGGCAATGTTTTACTGAGTTAGCAATTTCTTTGGCTCTAAACAAGATGACTCCTTAGTCTGCATGGTAGATCTGTTCCTCTCTCTTGAATTCTGACTTGAGGAATCTGAATTTTGACTTTGAACAATGTCTTCTAATCTCCACCTTTCTCTCCACCCCTGATCCAGTAATCATTATTATTATAACTTCACACCAAGGCCACAAACATATTTATGTCACCTATTTGATGGATTAATCTGTGCCTATTCTCCATATTCACTAGTCTAAATCAAAGGAAATGCACAATCCACATGGGGAGGACCATAGCAAATAGGCATCCACAGAGATGTTGGTCTCTATCTCCTCCTCAACAAATGCACTAAGAGGAAAGAATGGGCAGAGCAGAATGTGTGTGACAGTCCCAGAAGAAGTCAAGGAACTAGGTCACATGGCCTCCAAACCTTGGCCTATGTCAGATACTCTACAAGGCACAAAGCCATATTTCTTGGCAACAAGCTTTACTTTGTGATTCTCAGGAAACATCTCCTCTCCTATAGGAGAATCAGCAGACATGAGATCTGTAGCAAGGATCTCTGCTTACTGACCAAAGTTGATCATGGAAAGAATGTCCACAAATTTCATATAACTAATCCAAGAAGTAAATCATAGAATGTCTGTGTGTAATTAAAAGATCAAAAAGACTGTGGAATCAGGAAATTGAGAAGGTTGTACAACACTTCTTGGCCTTGTGAACCGAAGGCTTCTGGGAGTCAAGCTCCTTATCTACAAGAGAAAATAGAGGAAGAATTCTGACCTAATTAGGTTCCTAAGAAGTTGGGAGGAGATCATGATATGTGTCAACACCTAGCTCAGCTCCTGGGCATGGTTCCTCCCATCATGTTATATAATCACTATCTTGAGAGGATGGGGGAGGACCAGGAAGCCAGCAGAATACCTGTAGCCCTGCTCCCAGAAGACTTCCTGGACCTTTGTGAGCACCCAATAAATATTTGTTGAGTGAATCAATGTAATCAGATCCAATCCTTATGACTGACGTGACCAGAATGTTGGTAAACTGATACCAGGAAGAGCTCTCTAGACATCTAGGAAGTGTTTTCCAATCATCAATCCACAGAGATTTCAACAATCCAGAGGAATCCCTTTGCGATGGGTTAATACTCAAAACTTCCACAAAATAACCTTGGAAAAGAGTGTGGAGGTTAGACTGAAACAGATCTCCATCAGCCTATTCTGGAGAAGCACTGAAATGCTAAAAGACTTTCCTAGAAACAACCAGCCCATCACCAACATCATCCTATTAGTCAGGATAATTAATGCTAGTGGTTGGCACAGGCAAACTCCTAATTTCACTGTCTGAGCACAACAAAGTTTAATTCTCAGTCACAGAAGTTCAAGGTGGCTTGCTGGGGAGTTCTCCAAACAACAACTCAGGGTTTGAGTGGTCCCTCCATCCCAGAGCATTCTTTTCAAATTTGTCCCAGAGGAGGAAAGAGAGATTGATGTGGCACAGTGCTCCTCACACCTTGGCCCTGAAGTGGCACAGATCATTTCTAACCACAACCATTGATGAGAACTACCAACAGGCTCCATGCAATCCAATTGCAAAGGGAACACCTGCCTACGTGAGCAGAAAGTCGCCACCCCAGGGACACAGTGACTGGGCATTCTGGTGTCTCACCACTCTCACAGTCAGGAAGCACTGGGTCCCCTCCCTCTGCACCTGAATGCTTTAACTGATGTGCTAAGGGAAGGTTTTAGACAAGACATTCAAGCTCAGGGGCCCAGGGGTCTTGGCCCAGGGAACCATTTTCTCCTTTGCTAATCTCTCATCTTTCCTCCTCTTACTCTGATGGAGAATGACTTTCAGAGGGGATTTTCGAGGCAGTCTTCATGGTGTCTTTGTAGCTGGTTCTTGCCCTGGCAACTCAGCTGAGAAACAAAGATCACAGGACTCCTGACACCCCTCTCATCCCACTATCTCCTGGAGAACGCACACCCTCCCTCTCAGGAATGCATGAAGGCCGCCAGTTATATCGGATATTCCACTGCCAGCCCAGTGTGGTCTGCCAGGAGTAGGGGCTGCTCCCAAGAGGCTGACAACCTAAGCGGCCCTCACCACCATTCAGAGGGGCCACAGCCTCCAAGTGCAAGTCCAGCGCCCCTCAACTGGTCTCTAACTCTCTAAAAGAGGGAGATTAAAGCCGGCCCAAAGCTTGCAGGGAGAGACACATGCAGTTTGAGACTCTAGGGACTAAAAAGCAAGCCTGTATTTCAGGCAGCAGTTCTGCCAAGTTATTTCCATGAGCATGAGGCTGCAGAAATTCTGAATTATCCAATCCCTGGCTGTGGGCCAAGTCACACTTGCCTTTATCTTCCTAATACACCCTTACTACCCCAATGCCCTGGCTGCCTCTGGGAGCCCTGGCATTTTCCTGCAACCAACACATAGAGAGTTCTGTGAAAATAGAATCCCAAAAGAAAAGGAGAGACCAGGCTTATTCAGCTCCCCTTCAGCCGGCCACATGGATTCTTTTAAGTTCACTGTTGGGTTTCTTTGAGGTCTCAGTACGTGCTGATTTGCATGGCTGGCTTAGCAGATGAGGAAAGGAGGTAAGACAAGCTTTGCACTGGATAAATAGAACTCTCTTTGTTAATTAAGGAGCCACCGACAAGGCCATGGCCTATGTCAGGCAGCCTACACAGAAGGTTTGATTCTTCTGGAACTGAAAACAAGGAAATAGAGAAACTCCCCCACCACACTGCATAACTTTGTTCAAGGGCTGCTAAGTTATTCCTTGCTGCTACATCAGCTGTGAGAGCCCCGTGAAACATGCCATGGTTAAAATAAAAATCAAGCCCTGAGCACATAAAAAAAACAAACAACAACAAAAAAAGAATGTGCTAGGTTATCTAAAACAGTTCCGTTCCCATCTTCTCTCTGAAAAAAAAAAAAA
This sequence comes from Talpa occidentalis, assembly GCF_014898055.3. Taxonomy (NCBI): domain Eukaryota; kingdom Metazoa; phylum Chordata; class Mammalia; order Eulipotyphla; family Talpidae; genus Talpa; species Talpa occidentalis. The sequence continues at coordinate 136,289,549 of NW_023603184.1, forward strand.
AAAAAGAGCCTAAATCATCCATTTTCTATCCAGTGTTATAATGCTCTCCTGTCCGGTCCAGCCTAATCTGGATGTGGGGGGTGAACAATCCACCTAAGAAGACTTGAGGGTGTCAACTGGAAAAGGAAGCCACAGACCGTAGTCAGGATGCTTTCTAGACTTGCTTTGCAAAAACTCTTTGGGATCAAAGATTATACCAGTTGTCACAACTCTTGGCCATGCCTTTTCTCCTTAACCCTCTCCTGTGCTGTGCCACCCTCACCTGCACTTCTGAATCAATAGGTGAGACTGCCAAGAATAAGTAGTGTGACCCGAGTTCAACAGAAGAAGACTGTGAGATCATGTTTTGTCATGTGTGGCCTGCCTCACGTACACTGGCATTCACTAAACAATACACTAAAGGGTAGCACCATGAGATTGGTGTATTACTAACACCTCCTTTACTCTTTCTTCACTTCCCTTGAACAATGTCAGGTCTATCCCAAGGGAACCACAGCCATTTCTGGGTAACTTGAAGAACAGACTGAGCTAACGAAAGTTTTCCCAGAGATATGAAAAGGGTAGAAAGTAATATAACAGCCTGAGGTCACTGTAAACTCAAATTAATGTCCTGACTTCCTAGTGCTTTACCTGCCTCCTGCTCTTTATACTTACTGAGCATTTTGATGGTGCCAGCCCTGTGCTGACTCCTGGCTTCCATCACCTCATCTGAAATCTCCACAATCTCCCTGTGACCCTGGCTGCCGCACTGTTCACAGTCTCTCCTCTCACGTGGCCACCATCCCACTGTGAAAACGTTTTCCAGCATCCCCAACCCAAAGGGGTCGTAGAGCCTCTGAACATTGGGCCAACCCCATGCTTCTCTTTTACAACACTGCAGAAACCAAACCCACAGACTTCTGCACAACAGTTGCCAGCCAAAGCCTTCCTGAATCCCCAGCCCCCTCCCCCCACGGGACTCTGACAGTCTCATCCCCAAGCTTTCTCCCTCCTGGTACAAAGTGTCTTAGAGGGAGCCTCCCAGAACCCAAAACTGTTTTCACAAGACCTGTATATTATAGCTTCCCCTTCCCACCTAGTCACCACCCCGTGGCCATCCTGAAGTTCCCAGAATCCTCTCCCTGTATCCAATCAGCAGAGGGGTGAGACTCAGACATGAAGGGGGCTTAGCAGATGACTGAGAACAGCCATGTTGATTTTGAGCAAGCACTAGTGAGTAAATGCTAGCACCAGTGTCTGTTCTGTCTAGTCCACTCTGCTGCTCATTTTCCTAGAACCACAGAGGAGATTGACAGTGTTGAGATGCCAGTCTGTCCAGTCACCTGCTTCCAGCATTGGAATGTGTAAAGCAACCAGAACATACGGTCCCCTTCTACTCACGTATATCCCACAAGACACCATCCCTTCCCTCTGCTCCCACTGATATTTTCTCTCCTGACATCTGGCCACTGTGTTAGTGCAACACCCGTGTGAGATTCAAGTTTTCTATCTTAGTTTCTATTCTGACTGGTCCACATCTACCAAATTGCTTTTAGGGTTGGGTCCACCAGCTCCTGAGAACTTTAGTCAGAAGGATCAAGGATGGCAGAGAGAACAGGAAGAGTTGACAACTCTGGATCTGATCCCTGATTTGATTGTGCAGTAATGATTACTTGCTGATAATCTTTACCTGCACAATTTCCACTACTAAGGAATGGAGACAACAACGTCATCTGCACAATGTCACTGTGCTAAAGCCCACCTACTCACTACTAAACATGAGAGAGAGGGGTAACTAGTGCATTTATTCAGGTCCCACTGTGTTACATTGCTAGCAAGTTCTCACCTTTGCTTTCTTATCGTCAAAAATAAAGTAAAAATCAAAATCAATAAGCAACTATAAACCAAAGGCACACTACAGGGTGAGGGGTGGGGAGGAGGGATTACAGTCAAAATGGCAGGGGGTGGGCGGAATTGTATGGGGAATATAACCAAGATGAAAATGCATACGTTGTGCAAAAATGAAAAATGATGTAAAAAATATATAAAATAAAATATTGAAAAAATAACCACTCCGAAGTTTGCTCCCCATTCACTGATGACAAAGTTCAGAGAGATAATTTAATTTGCCCAATTCACAGGAAACAGTGAATCTCAGATTTAAGTGCATACAACCTGACTTCAAAGTCTAATCTTCTTCAACTTCATGTCCTTCCTAACCTGCCCCCCTGCGCTAAGCTACCGACCATGTGCCCTTCCTACCACAGTCATTTCTTAAGAAAACATCTGGAACCCTCTGCTCAGAGATTATGTGGCTTCTTACCCTGATCCTAAAAAGATGATCACATTCAGCCTTCTCCAGAAAGCAAAGAACAGAAGTCAAGAGGATGAAATTTAATGACAGTAAAGTTCTACATTTCACTTCAAAATTTAATATAGAAAGTTTTTAGAGCAACTTGGCTCTAAATGGTCAAGGGAGTAGGTCCGTAACTGAGAGCAGTTGCTTTTTAAACTTGACCCTTGGCATCAGACTTTATTCTTTAACTCCACACAATACAATGTGAATGGTGAAATAAATCTATGTTGGAAGCAAATGTACCTTAAAGGAGGTGCAGGTCTTGTCCAATGGCCTGAATGTTTAAGAATTGTGCTTTTGAAGCCTGTCTGTTTTAAGAAGTCTGTTGACAAAGACGGTGTTGGAGAAAGTGTGGTCAGGGTAAGGAGAGGAAATCTATCATCTATTTACAAAATATTTATTAAACTCTTTACATTGTCAGACATTGTTCAACAACCTGAAGGCACAGCCAAATCCCAGCCCTATTAGAGACTCTAAGCATCCCCTTCTCATGTACAGCTTCCAAACCCTCCCAAATCTGTGCCTTGGTCTACAAGACACTATAGCCTGGCCTCTCACTTTTTCTAACCAGTATCCTACCATTCCTCTCTCACAGTCCTTCTGGAACATCGTCCTTCTGGAACATCATCCTTCTTGCTTTTCCTTGTAAACACAAAGACCTCAGGGCCTTTGCACTTGCAGTTGCTGCAAGGTACCCTCCAATTTTAGGAGTCCATTCTAATTGTCTTCATTGAGTCCAAGATCATGCTGTCTTTACACATTTTTTCTGCCTTTTGAAAATGAATTTATATCAGTGTTTCTTTCTTGACTTAAAAATTCTTAAATGGCAGGGAAAATGATAACAAAATTTGTTTGAGGAAATTTGATTTACTTCAAGAAAATAACAATGACTTATTTTTCATCATTATAGCCTTGATGTCTAGGGAAGTACTTGAGACACTGTAGGACTCAATTTATCACTGCAATGATTAAATGTTGGAAGTTACAGGAATAAGAATGCAAGTGATGATGACTCCTACATCTTTTTTCTCCTTGCTGTGATTTCTTCATATCTAACTCTATTTCCCTTTGATTTTGTTAATTTTTCAAGAGTAAATATAAATGGTGCCATTATCAAGCCATTAGCTAATGGGTCTAACCACATTGATTGGAATAAGACACTATCTTGTTAAAAACAAAACAAACAAAACAAAATAAACAGTAGCTATCCTGCAGCATACACTCCTCCAGATGGATTCCGCCTTTAAAGTTTATAGTCCTGATGATGTTTTAGTTCCATGAGAGGTCATCTCCTATCTGGTGGCATCACTCCAGCTTATGGATATTTTATTAAAAGCTGCATCCGGCAGACTTTCCAAATTGCCCAGCAAGAATTTTTTCCACTGAAGGTAAGGAAATGAATAACAGTATTCAATTCTCAAAGGAGTTATTATATGCAGAGTGGAAGCCAGCTGTTCTCCATCTTCCCTGAAGATGTATCAAGAGGAAAAACCACTGAAATTACAGCAGGCAAGATGTAAGTTGCACAGGTAGAAAAGCATGCTTAAGATAAAGGACTGGGAAGTGATGGGAGAAGAGAAGTTGAAGAGTTTCTTCCTCTGGAGAACGTGAAGTTGAATGAGGTCATGCTTCAGTCTGGGCTGCCTTAGCCATAGGCCAATTGGAGGACAGAATGTATCTAGAAAGGAAATTAATGTTCTCAGTGTGCTTTTGGACACTGAAGGATTGCCAACAAGACATAAGGACCATTTTGTACATAAAGATGATTTTGTCTTTTTTATCATGAATTATACATTTCACCTTAGGAAGAGAAGTCAAAGATAGGAAGAGGTTGATACTCATTGGTTAAGGAAATTTAGGATGTAATATTCAAAAGTTGATGTTTTCCTATAATCATTCTCTACAAGTCAATGAAAAAAGAAATTTTTATGTGAATTTTCTGCTGAAATTTCATTTTCCCAATTTTAAAGATTTTTCAGTGATCAAACATGGGCAACCGACATAGCAACCTGAAAGTGCTGCTCTTAAGGAGAGGGGGTAGAGAAGGAATAATCCTTCTTGCTACATTTGCAGCCATGGCAGATAGACCCCCTAATGATATGGCAAACACAGGCTGGTTTTAGACTCAAGAGACCCACATTGGCTCTTAGCTTTGGCAAGTCACTTCACATTTTTGTAACTAATTTTATTTTGTTCGTATTAGACAAATCCCTTACCCATTCTGTCTCTGTTTCTCTCCCTCTGATTGTAAAATCTGGACATTCCTACCCCTCTAAGTATGTCACAGGATTAAACAGAGTAAAAGACTCCAAGTCCTCGTATATAGTAAGTTTTCAATATGAATATTATTTTTCCCATGGAATCAGTACAAAAAAAAAAAATCAGTCTCTCCTCTCTAACTGCAAACAAGTATCCAAGTCTTTCATATTTCTTCCCTCGGTGACTTATATGAAAGACAAAGAAGTGGGTTTTCAGTTTCAGCTTAGCACCAAAGGTTAAAACATTCAAACAGATTGTTCTAGCTCCCAATGTGAGTGAGGCTTATGCCCCGCATCTTAGTAGCATTATTTGGGGATACTATGCAGAAATTCAGAGCATAGCTGTGCATATACCAAAGGGACTTAGTCCATGTGCCATGGGTGCCCAACCTCCACAAAAGTCCCCACATTTTCAGACACAAATAAGCAGAGTCCCTGGACTTAATGTAACACCAGTGAGGAATGATGAGCAGCCCTAACCAGTGTGGATCATTGCCATGGCCAGAAAGACCCCCCAAAATTCTGGTGCTCCTAAAACCCTAGGGCACTGGGGTTCTGGGAGCCCCCAGTGTCAGACTGAATTCCCCAGCAATCTGAAGGGATAAGGAATCAGAACTGTTCTTGCATGACTATAAACCAGAGACACACTAGGGGTAGGGAGGAAGGGGTGGGGGAGAAGGAAGGACTAGAGTCAAAATAAGGGGGGGGTTGCAATTGTATGGGGAATATAACCAAAATGAAAATGCATACATTGTGCAAAGATGAAAAAAGATGTAAGAATTATATAAGATATTTAAATAAAAAAAGAAATAACTGAATGAAAACCAAGCAGCAAAAAAAAATACCTGATAGAATGCTCGTGAGAAATTAATAAGTTGACTATATTATACAGAATATACAACACAAGTATTAAATCTTTTCCCCCCTCATTCCTCCTTCTAATATATAAATTTTGAATAAATTTTATTGAAGTAACTTGGGATTATAACATTATATAGGTTTCAGGTGTGCAACATTATAATTCAACATCTGTATATACGATATTTCAATCACCACCAACACTAGTTTGTTGACGTCATATAATTAATCCCCTTTACCCATTTCACCCACCCCCTCAACTCTCTTCTCCTCTGGTAACCACCAATCTATTAACAAACAAAACAAAAATAATCTGCTTCATTATTTTCCCACAAATATGCTAGAATGTAGGTTCTTAAGGACAGGGGACTTTTTCCTGTCTTATTCATTCTTCCCATCCTGGAACATTGAGTAGAGAATGACACCACAATATTAGCTACCTGAAGATGCTAATTGCCCTGGAGATGGCTTTTGAATAAGTAAGTGATTGGTTTATGACTATCTGTGCATGATTTGTGCTTATTCTTGCTTTGTCAATGTCAGTGTCAAAAGTATTTAAATGAATGTGTGCCTACATAAAAGTGCATGTCAAAACACTCATAATGGTGTTCTAATGGGTCACTCATCAATTCTAACTACCCCTCTGGTGTGAGTCAAAGCAAACCAAGAAATGTGGACACAAAGCTCACACATTAAGATTTATGAGCCACAAGAGGTCAGGAAAAAAATATGAACCTTATTTGAGATATAGTGTGCTGGCTGGGAAAGATCCAAAGGATATAAACTATTCAGGTAAATGACTCTGAAATTTTGTTCCACTATATCATATCCAGTTCCAGTTTACCCAAGATCAACAGAATGGAACGGGAGAGCTCTTCAGGCTGGAGGCAGGTGGCTGCCCCAGGAACGGAAGAGGACTTCTTTTTTTTTTCCTGTTTGAGTCCAAAAGCTGTCATTTGTACAGAAAGGCAGCTGCTGAGGAGAGTATGCTGGAAGCATTAAAAAAAAGCCCAACATATACATGTACATGAAGAGACTGTGCCTAAATAAACTTGGGCTGGAAATAGCCCACATGGCAGGGGGATGGAGGACTGAAGTTGCAGAGCCATGAGAGCCAGAAAGGAAATGGAAAGGGCTTTGGGAGGGCTTTGTGGAATGAATGGGATCATTCAGAAGCCCAGATTGCCCTACATTGTCCCCTCCCACTTCATAAATGTTTGACTGCTAAGAACATCCACTGGGATTCCAGTTGATGCCCAAGGCATTGTTCAACTCCAACAGGCCAACATAAAAGTCAAATTCAATGAGGACTTTAAACCAAAACCTGGTCTAAATGAATGAGTTCACTAGGCAAAAACCACCACATGATGGACTACAGAGTTCCCAGTGTCTGGAAGTCTTACCTGGAAAGATGTTCAAGAGCATTTACATGTTCAGAGAATCTGTCCATAGCCCATTTAAGGAAGCTCTGCCAGGAGAATTTTGTGAAAGTACAGAAGGGTCAAGTGGTAGGAGGCTTTATATGTCAGTCTCAAGTTATTCTCAGTTCCATCTGTTATTTCTACTGTGAAGCCTGATTTTATTTTTTTCTCTGGAAAAAAAATGGAAATACTAATCAAATCAAAAAAATAATCTATCCACTATTTTCAATTAAACAGGTATAGATTAGATAGCAATTGAGCCAATGTGCTAGTCAAGATAAGCCCTCTTTCTCTATCTTCTGCCTTCAAACTCTACCATTACCACCTATTCCTAAAATGAAGAACAATCAATTCCAGAGCTGTGCAACTGCAGGCAATAGTGTTGCTGAGGTGAGAGCATGAGAGTTGGCCTTGGAAATTGGATCAAAAGTAAAAAAGAAAAAATGAATTTTATTTTCTCTTATATGTAGAATTTTAAGGCAGTCAAAATATTTCCTGAGAATTACTGACTTGCAAGACCCTCTAACTCATGGCAATGTGTTTTAGAGATACAGGAAATGTTAAGTAGGAACAAAATTTCAGAGTCATTTACCTGAATAGTTTATATCCTTTGGATATATTATAAACTATTATAATAGTTTATATCCTTTGGATCTTTCCCAGCCACACACACATTGTCTGGTGTATAAAGTGTCTAAGGTATCCTAAGGAAGTGTGGGTTTTGTCAAGATATTGTAATAATGTACTAAAAAATCAACCAGAGAATGGCACATAAGAAGAGCACATGAAAAATTTTCTAATGGCCAAAGTTGGAATAAAATAATTATCACACTAAATTAAAACCCAAAGAAAATAAATATGCATAAATCCATGCTGTTATAAATAAATGATTGAATAAGTGATAGCCAAGGAACAAGAAAAATTCAAAATAAATGTACAAGGAATCAACAGCTGCTAAAGGCAAGATCCACAAATGAATGGCAAACTCTGTAGAGAAATATTGAAGACTAGGATATTTACAAACATCAGAATATCTCCTCAAAAATTTACATTCATTATTACATTCATTTTAACTTACATTCATTTTAATTTATATTCATTTTAACATATGTCCACAAAGTCTTTGATGTTCCTCTCTTCAGGGGGTAGACTTTAATTTATCTTTTTCCCAAATGTCTGTTGGACTTAGAGATTCTTTGAAACAAATAAAGTGTGGGAAAATAAAAATCATAACCCAGCAGATACTACCTTCCCCAAGGAATCAAGGTCAACTCCACAGTAATAAATCATGTTGATATTATGTAGGTGCTAATGAAATGTGATGAAGAGACACTTGTCCTTTTCATTAGGTTTTCCAAAATATCCATAACCCTCAATCATAAGAATATATAGTCAAACTCAAATTGAAGAATATTCTATGAAGATACTTGACCGGTACTCTTTAGTTTTTAACTGAAGAACTAGAAAAAGGACAAATTAAGCCCAAAATAACGAGAAGACAGAAAATAACAAAGAGTAAACAAAACTCAATGAAATATAAAACAAAAATAGGAGTAAAACAATGAAACCCAAAGCTGATTCTTTGGAAAAGTCAATAAAATATGAATTTTCAGTTAGATTGACCCAGAAAAAAATGAAAACAAAATTGCCTATATCAAGAATGAGGAAGTTGATGCCATTTTTATATGGGTATTAAAAAGATAATAGGAGACTAGTATGAACAACTTTGCTCCATTCATTTTGATAAATATAATGAATTAGACAAATTCCTTAAAAGTTAAAACCTATCACAACTGACTCAAAAAATTAAAAAAACCTGAAAGCCTCTATATTTGTAAAAGAACAAGCACTTACTGTTGAAAACTTTCCCTAGAAGAAAACAACTATAATCATTTTCCCTGGTAAAATTTACCAAACATTTGAGGAACAAATACCAGTTCTACTCAAGTATATGTTACAGAGACTTGAAGAGAAAGGAATATTTTTCAATTCATTTCATTAGATTAGCATTATCCAGAAACCAAAACCAGACTAAGGTATTACTTAAGAAAAAAATGAAAAAAACAAAGATCAATATCAAAATAATATGTCTATATCAGTTCCTCAATGTTTTACTAAAGGCTCTAGGCAATACAGTATTAAAAGATTAAAAGTATCTAGATTGCATATGCATTGAAAAAGCAGTAAAAAAAAATCTATTTACAGATGACAAGATTGTGTGGAAAATTCTCTAAAATCTACCACAAAAGGTAGAACTAAAAAGTGAGTTTAGAAAGATTGCAAGAAACAAGATCAATATACAAAATTGTATTCTTATATAGCAGAATTGCACAAAGTGAAAGAAAGAATACCATTTATAATAGCACCAAAAATATGAAATACTTAGGACTGCTATGCAAATTATGCAGAGTACTTAAAACTCAATGAAACAACCAGACTTTCAAATGGGCCCAAAAACATAAGAGTCACCTCACTAGGAAAAAGTCATGCAGATGGGGGGGTGGGGGAACATGGAGAGAGAGAAAGAATGAATTTTGGAATAAATATGGGGTGGGGGAATGGTGCAACACCTATACTATAAAAATTACTGAGAGAAATTAAATAAAATCTCAATAAATAGAGCAATCTGCTGTGTTTGTGATCAGAAGAGTGAATATTACATTATCGATTCTTTCCCAAACTTGCCTATGGATTCAATGCATCGAAATCAAAATCCTAGCAGACTGTTTTGTAGAAAATGGCAAGTTTGTTCACAAATTATCTCAAAATAAAATACTATTTAAAGGAAGCCAGACAACAAAATGTACAAACTGTTACATTCCATTTATTTCATATTCTAGAAAACACAAACTTATCTATAGTGGCAGAAGGCAACTCAGCGGCTCCTTGAGGATAAGGCAACAATAAGACCACAGGGTAAGGGGACAAATGCACTGGAGGAAACTTGAGGGTGAAGGATGGATATGTTGATTTCTTAATTGTGGCGATGTTTTCATGTCAAGCATTATCAATCTGTAACTTCAAACATGTCTAATTTGTTTATGTTGGCTATACCTCGATTTTAATGAAAAAATATACAGAATAATCACTATGCCACTTCGCATAGAATAAGTAACCAACAATGAGAAAACTTATTATTTTCATAGTTTCAGGCCAAATAGTTTGCACTCTAGTACACTTTAAGTCTATGAGCATGACAAAGACATCTTCTAGAATCTCCCAGATGTTCTGCCTCCTATTTTAGATTGTCCTTTTTTGCAGGCAGGGGTCCTATGACTCTCTGTTTATATTTCCTTGACCTCACCCTACCTCAGTACTCAGGGCTCTACCTGGTGCCTTCCATGATGTGAGGTAGAAAGTATGGAAAGGTAAGTTGCCCTGGACACTATGGATTAGTCCATGGGGATGATGCTGCTAAGACGACCCACCAGGCTGTCCACTGCACATTAGTAGAGGGTTAGTGCCCTGAAGTATGACCCTAAGACCATGGTGGAAAACAGCTGCTGGGACATGTAACCCTGACCTTGCCATGGATATCAACAAGTTCTGCCAATATCCAACAGCACCTGCTGGTGAAAAAACTTAGTGCAGTGGTGGCAGGGCTTACTCAGGTTGGTATTCTGGCCCGCAGAAATATCCTAAGAATCTGGGCAGAGTTTTCCATAGATTTAAACTCTGAAGAATTGGAATGTGAGAGGAATGAAGGAGCCCACACCTATTCATGTGATTTGCAGCCAGGAAGGAAGACTTCCCCAGGGACAGAGACTTCCCTATCTCTGACCTGAGGCTCTTCACCTTTCCACGATGCCCATTGGGCAGGCAATGATCAGGCATCTCCTGGTGCCTGATGTGCTCATTAGGCTCTTGCAGCAAATCTACCTTTATATAAATCCGTTCATTAACCATGAAGTGCCCACACCACCAGAGCATTATGTTGTATACTGGGGTTACCAGGATGAAGACAAACCTCATCCCCTCCTGCAGGTAAAATTCAAGCAGGGGTGACAGACATTAAATGACATATCACAGCAAGTGATGTGATCACGAGTGAGGCGACAGGAACCAGTGCGGATGAACTTGGGGCCTGAAGAATAAAGAAAACTTTCTGAAGGAAGGACGGTCAAAGCGGAGACCTGGAGGATGAACAAGTCAGCTGGAGCGGGTCAGGTGGGCATTTGCAGGTTATGGGAGAGGAGACGGGAAGCAAGTAGGAGTGAAGCAGAGGGAAGGGAAGTAGGCAGAAGTCAGGTAGCAAAGTTGACTACGTTAAGGATTCGGGGAGAGTTGAAACCAGGGAGGGGGTCTGTGTTTTACCATCGTTATTACATTGGCAGCTCCCCGGTTGTCAGGAGTTATATCAAGTTAATACAAAATAACCTAGCCACCTAGAAAATTCCACTGGCAATTGTTCAAGGGGCTGGGCTGGGGTTGAATACTTTAAAGTCTTCTCTAAAATGCCCGATTCCACTTCCCAATTTCTTCGGTACCATAGACCAATCTTTCTTTGCTGACTTAGTAGCTTGCAGGAAAAAATGCGAGTCACTGTCTAGAAATAAGAATGAGGAGTCCTAGAGCTGGAGAGGAGAGCAGAGTCCACGCAGGCCCCCACATCAAAAAAAGGTTTGCCAAGAGTCTCTGTGGGCAGAACAAAGACCCAGGGCAGAATCCAGGCACCTCGGGCCCTTACCCAAATTCTCATGACTCTGAAATGGTCCTTAAAGGTTGTGATATGGATCTGTTTCTCTGTCCTAATGATTCCTCAAAGGCTTTCAAAATTATTGGAGAGTTCAGTTTTGTTGGATTTCAGATAATTCAGGCTCTGCTGTGGGTAAGCAGAGCTTAAGTGGAATGGGAGGAGACAAAATTGAAATGTATGGAGCACTAGCTGGGGGCCATATATAACTCTAGGGATGTACAGTACCCCTCCTGATTTTCCCAGTTGCCCTCGAGATCAATTTTATCAGCCCTTTGTTACAGATAAGGAAACTGAGCCTTCTTGTAGCTGGCCCAGGACCACATAGACAGGAAGCGATTTGAGAAGGGAATCACCAGTGCAGGTCGGGGTGTAATGCTTTCCCTGGAGTCTTGTGCAGACTCCAAGACTTACAGGGCTGGGTCTCCCCACACTGTAGGGATTACTTTACCATTCAGGAAACCTGCCTGGTGGCTGGAATTGCTCTAAAATTCAGGACCCTCAAAAATATTTCCAGAGATACTGACCTCCAAAGGGCTTGTTGCAACCCTCAGCCCCAGGGCAGGTGGCATTCAGTACCTGGTATGCAATGGACTACAACATATTAGGCCCAATGCCAGGTGTGACAAAGACAGAAAATCCCAAGATCCACAGGTCCCTCAGAGGAGACTGGTTCATATCTCATTGGAACCTTCTAAACTTTCTGGAAGTTTATCTCTGCCCTGTCCCCAGAATCACTAAAAATGAACCCTCTACAACACAGAGCTGGCTTCCTGCACCCTCAGGCAGCAGGTGTCTCTCTCAGCACTACTGTCTTCAGTTTCTGGAAAAGGAGCACAGGCTGTGCTGGACGGCAGCACCCAAGACTGACATGTTGTTTCTTAAGAGGAAAGAGGGAGGGACAAGGCATGTGTCATTCTCAGAGAGAAAATGAATCATGACCACTGATTACTTGGAAATCTCTGATTTGTTGACCCCCACCCCATCTCCCCACCCTGTCCAGGCAAAAGGGCTCCAGATAAGTATTCCTTGGGTGGCTCTAAATGGAACAAAATGTCTGCTTTCTTTTTGAACCAGAAAGTGTTCTTCAGCATTGGCTTCATTGAAGCATCAGGCAGACAAGTTTATTTCATTACTCTTCAACCTCCCAGATGTTTAAAGTAGCCCAAGACCTGCACCTGTGGTATCTCATCCAGGAAATGTAACCTGACTCTGGATCAAAGTCCCAAATCTGGCCTAGTGATCAAGGCAAAGCCTCCCTAGTTAAGTTTGGGGACTTCTACCACTTCAGGGTCCACAAGGATTGGATTACAGGTAGAAGTTGAAAAGGACAAAGATGGAAGTTTGAGCAAAAAGTCAAGATTAAGGATGAATTCCTAAAAGCAAAGGAAAAAGAGAGGCAATGTGATATCATAGAAAGTGTAGAGAGGATGGCTTCTGCTTTGACATCTACTCCCTGTTGACAGTAGGCAAGAGTCCTCACCCCTCCAGGTCTCAAATTCCTATCTGTGATATAAAAATGTCTGGCTTGACATGAAAGTAACTCTGCCAATAACATCCAGGTATATCTGTTGGCCTATGGGTTGGAGCAATTGAAAGGGCAAGGGAAGGGGCAGAAGGAGAGAGCACAGGAAGATAAGTGGAGCATTAGAATAAATAGAGCAATGAGAGAGACAGGTTTGCTAGCATGAGGAAGAACACCTGGAAAAAGAGGCCAGGCAGGGCATCCAAAAAAGAAAATATTTTGTAAGCAGAGAAACAGACCCTGCCAGTTGAACTTGCAACTTGATAAGACCAGAGACTTCAAAGGAAGTCCAGTGCTACAGAAGAAGAGACTAGAAGGAGAAAGTAGCTATGCCTTCCAGTGCTTCCACCTGCTCTGGACCCCAGAACTTCCACCCCACTTCTAAGCAGGCAAAGACACCTAGTTAGCATGCAGGAAGCATCTGTCCAAGTTCCGTGGCTCACTAAGAAGACAACTTTCATCTATAAATGTTAAGTACTATGATTTGAGAGAGGAGGCATGAACCTGGCCAGAGACTTCTGAACCAGTGACTAGAAAGAGCTTGCATGTAATGTAAATTTCGAATGACAAAGCAGGGTGGAATTATGGGTGGAGTGGGGAAAGGGGAAGAGAGAATGAATATAAATTTTCTTTGGAGGTAATAGTTGACTGCCTGTGGGAATGTTGTAACTCCAAGCTCAGGGGGTAGACAGGAGGGGAGAAACACAATCCCAGGGGTGCAGAGTGGCTGTGCCAATGGCTCTGGGCTGGCCTATCAGTGACTCTGGCTCTGCCCCAGGCCTGGCAGGACTGGCCATGACTTGCTACCAGATGGAGGTTTGGTGGGATTTATGAGATGAGCTAGTGGGGTGTTCTTGGCATGCCGAAACTATAAATGTGCAATAGTTTATCTCCTGCAGGGATGTTTTAAGAAAAGGAAAGACAGGAAACATCTACATAAAGTAGAACTCCAGCCACTGGTCAAGGAGAGTGGCCTTTCCCTGGAGCTACATCAAAGACACAGTTCTGTCTGGTCCTGTGGCCTCTGCGGTGTCTGTTCTGGAAGCCAAGGAGGGAAGGAAGCACACCCACTAACAGTGTTCTGGGACTGTCAAGAGGAGGATGAGCTGGGTCTGCTGGAAATCTCCCCTCCTCCTCCCTAGCTCCCTTTCCTCCACACTTCACCATCCACTAAGCGGCACATACTTCAATGGGATTGAAGCCTGACATGGTTTTATAAGAGCACTGGACATGGAGTTGGGAAGCTCGAGCTATAGTCTAGAGGTACAAAGCACAGAGGATGTTACTTCCCTCCTCAAGTTCATTTTCTTGTAATAGGAGACAAGATAATGTTCTTAGCAATCCTCTCCAGTGACCATGGAAAGGAGTAATTGGCTTCTAACTGTCAGGAAAATAAGAAATTTCTAATGCAAGAGAATTCGATTTAGAATTAGATATGAACCCCACCCCTTTCTATAAGCCATCAACTCACTCTGATGAGTGAGACCAACTGGGATGCAAATATAAGCTAAATTCCTTAAGACCTGTTGAGGAGGTTTGTCTCATCCTCAATGTCACCTTCTTATAATCTATGAGAAGAGACAAACTGTTCTTAATTTTCTAGAGGTTATTGCAGTTTCATCCCAGATATTTTGTTCTTCCTTTCTCTGTCATCTTTTGGGACACTTCATTGAAAATTAAGTGCCTAAGGCCAAGGCTGCAGAACCCATACAGAAATGTGTAAATTAGAAAAAGGCAACCCCAGGCCAAGACAAACAGCTCAGGGAGTGTTGTGCAGAATGGGTTCCAGCCCCTATGTGACTTATTAGCATGGATGGCCCCAAACAACCCTATAACCTCTACAACAGTAGCTTCCATGCATGGCTGGGCTTACAGTGGTTGCTCCAAATCTACATGTCACTAATAATAGTGCATTACTGTCTCAGATAAGGTTCCCCAGGAAGCAGACTCAGCACTGAAGATGTGCATTCAGAGATATACTCTCAGGATTGACATTGATGAGGAAGGGGACAGAAGGAGGAAGCAGTACTAGGCAGAGAAGTTGAACCATGATGGAGCTGCAACAAAGACCTCAGCTCATCCTGTAGGGAGCTCTGCAGCTGGGATGGTCCTTCTGAGTCACCTAGAATTTATTTATCCTTATATGTTTCATATAGACCAGTCACAGATGTGGGCTGTCTTTGGGAAGGGGTATGACTTTGGTGACAAAAGACCTAAGGCCAAGTCTTGGAGAGGGAATCAACAGCTAGCAATCAGCCAGAAACGATGCTTCGGGGAAACACAAGCTTCAGTTGTGGATGGCACAGCCCAGAATCCACTACCCTAGGTTAAGTACTTCATAGTTTAATAAGCACGTTATCTGCCAAATAGTTTCCATTTGCCCTACAGATCCACTCTGCCTTTCTCCACCCTGCTCTCTGCCCTGCAAGGTTGACCTGTATGGATTACATCAGCAGACTCCCATGGCCTTCAACTCCCACTTGGGTTCAGCCAACAGAGCCCTGGCAGAAGATCAGAGAGGGAGGTCAGGGTGCTTATTTCCCTGGCTCCCTTTCTCCAGGGTCACCTTGGGTTGGATGCCTCCTCTAATTGAAGGCCAGGGGCTCCTATCCAAAGCCTTCTCACAGACAATTGAGGCTCTCCTTTCAGGCTCTGGCAACTACTCCCAAGCCTCATCCTTTTACCTAGGTGTTTAGCAGGTTGCCTCACTCCACCCCTCCTTGGTGCTAATGCCCAGAAACTGCTCTATCCATACGATTTCTCTGAATTCTACCTACACCTTCATAGAGTCCTTTAGTAAACCTTTCTCAAATCATCCCAATTGGGTTGTTCCTAGGACACTAGCTGACATTTTCAGATATACATTATCTCAAGTCTTCCTCTCTGCCATCCTGTGAATTAGATATACTTATCCCTACCTTACAGATAAGAAAGTAAGAACCCAGAAGAGTCCCAAGTTGCCAGATTAGTAAGATAGCCCTTGTCAGACCCACTGGCCAAGTCACTATAATGTTCTAGCAGCTCCCTCATGGTACTATTTTCTCACAATAACTCAGGAAGGAACCAAAAGAAGGAAGAATAGATGTGGTATTTGAGCCACAGAACATTCGAACATTTAGCATGAGGATGGAAGCGGGTACACTCACCAATGAGTGTAGCTGTCCTCAGATTGGGGAAGAAGCAAGGGAAATAATCTACTTTCTGATTCATGCTCTGTCCAGAATTCTGGAAGACTCATTTCTTTTTTAAATTACCCTTCTCAATTAGAAAATTAAGCTATTTCAGAATCCAGATCTGTCCCAATCAGCTGCCTGACCCTGGTCAGGTCACATGACCTTTGGGTCTCTGGTTTCTTCATCTGCATAAAGTACGATGGTTAACTATATGAATCCCAAGCTCCCTTCCATTCTGCATTTCTATAAACTCCTTGTTCTCTTTGCTTCTCTTATCCTAGAAACAGACAACAGTATGTAGATAAACCCTCATACTGACAATTGTTAGTCTCATCCCTGGGAAAAAGAGGAATTAGCTCAGATGGTGCCAGACACAAAGACTCACTTGTTAGCTCTAAGGGGCCCTTCGAAAGGTCTTGTCCAGATCCATGCTTTTAACCAGGATAGCAGTTAAGCCCAAATGACAAAGTGAAGATACCGTTTCATCTTGCATTGCTCCCAAAGTCCCTGTGTATGACACATTCCTAGACTCTTACTCCCATCCAGGGTGGTGTCTGTTTTCCTGATCAAAAGCAGATGGAACTTCCCTGGACAAAATATCTTTTGTCCTATTTTTCCTACATCATTGACAAACCGTCCTTCCCAGGGACCATCTAAGAATGAGAAGCCACCACTTGGAACAGCTTTCACTTACAGAATCACCACCCGCAAGTTAGGGGGCACCTTTGCCATGATCCTATTCCTTGGTAGGAATTAGGGGCCCTGAGTACTAGTGTTAGTCTCACCACTTACTTTATACAATTCATTTTTTTATAGATCTCATTTTATTAATCATTAAAATAGAAAAGTATTGGCTTTTCTATTCTAACTATCCAAGAACCAGTGGAGATGAATAGGATTTTGGTAAATTGATTTGGACAGATGGCCTCTCAACTTGGGTTCCCCAGAAAACAATATCTGAGGAGACACTTAGATGTTAATAGTTTATTGGGAGATACACTCCTATGGCAACAAGAGTGGAGGTGAAACAAGATGAGACAAGAAAGAATGAGAAGCAAAGGTGACATACTGCTCTCTTAGTCCAATCAGGCTGCAATAGCAAAACACCATATGCTGGGAAGCCTATAACAAACATAAATTTATGTCTCACGGTTCAGGAGGCTGAAAGTCCAAGGCAAGATCACCTTCTAGAGAGGTCTTTCTTCCTGGTTCATGCCTAGGGCCTTCTTGCTGTGTTCTCACATGGTAGAGGGGCTAAAGATTTCTCTGGACCCTCTTTCTAAGGCACTAATCCCATTCATGAGAGCCCATCCTCATGATTTACACCACTCCCAAAGGCCCCAACCCTTTCTTTTAATAGCTATCATTTTGCACGTTGGAGGTCAACATATTTTGAAGAGACATATTTAGACCATAGCAATGATCAATCCAGCCACAGTTTCATATGCTTTGTAGAATCCCAAAAGGCCATTCAGTCACATCAGACCTAGAGAATAGAGCCTTAGAGAAAAGTGAAAAGCAGCAATTTATCTGCAGATACCCCTCCTTTTTCTTCTCTCCCAAAGGTCAAGGTTCAGTCATTGAGGTGTTCTCTCTCCTGATCTTCTGGAATGCATCACTGAACCTTTTCAAAGTCACTTGGGAAGCCAGATACTTCACCTTGAAGTGTGGCCCTGACTGCACCCAACCTGAAAGAGGGGGTGAAAGCCAGAGACTTCAGCATCCACTCGATCTACCTCTTACAGTAGAATTGGGCAGGACCACCTGGAACCTATTTCACTGGAAGAGGTAGGTCATTTAGTGTTTGGGAAATCATAGAACTAAGAGAAGTGAAGGAAGCACAGAGCCATTAGCACAGATGGGTAGAAATGGATAAAATGGAAAGATTTACTAGAAAAGAGTTTGGGTACCTTCGTTCAACAAATGTTTTCCAAGAAATTTGGATACAGAGATGGAAAAATCCCTCAAGGAAAACACACTAAACAGACTTAGAAAAAAAAAGTATAACAGCAAAGTAACAGATCATTGTGAATGGTTGTACTTACCTCCCTCGTTTTAGGAAAATGAAACCCAGATTTGATCAAATTCATACAGGGAGTGACAGAGAAAGACAAAAAAAACAGGTTGTTAATTTCTATGTCAATGCTTAATTTACTGCCCCTTTCAAAGGCAGGGAAGTGGTTTAGGGTAGGTTATGTTCTGAAATAAAAGATTTAAAAAGTCTAGTGGCATCAGGACCTGGTTGAGTTGCACTGCTTGACTCTGCACAAATTTGCCTGCGGATTAGAATGACATGTTAGAAACTGGGTTGAAGGGGGCTGGGGGTGAGGACAATGTCAGGGAACTCTGTGAAGACAACCGATTTGCTAGAAAGAGCCAAGAGGGATCAGTTTAATTGAAGTTAAAGGTATTTTAAGGAAGGTAAGAGCATAGCTGGGGGTTCAGCCAAGGGATTTCATTCTGCCTTTGAAAATGAGAAGAGTTGAACAGGATCTGTATGGATGCGCAGATAAAAAGTCCTTTGAAGTGGACAGGGAACTTTTTATAGCCTCAGAATAACTTAGCCCTGGGTGAGGGAAGAGAGTTGCTCTCATTACAAGCATGGAAGTGGTGAGCTCTCCCCCTCCAGTTGGATTTCTTCTGGCTTGGCCATGAAAAGAGCTTGGCCTGTTGTCCTTATCTATCTGAGAGAATAACTCTGGCAGTCCTTCACACAAGAAAGCACAGATGAATGGTCCAGGGTAAGCCCTACAATGCTGGTTAACAGATATAAGAAGGGAAAGCAAAGAACATATAATCACAGACCCCATATTCTACCACCAACTCACACACCATCTAGCTCACCAGATGCATCATGGTTAATCCTTAAAGAGAATTAAGAAATCAGCAGCAATGCCAAGAAATAGTGGCAATAAAAATTGTTATGGATTGTTTATTACGCGCAGATGCAGTACATGCAATTAATAGTTCATGTATTCCTCCTCTTAACAATTTAGAAGGTAGCTTTTATTTTTATTTCTACTCCATATTCCATTTCATTATTCATTTATAAGCAAGTTTAAGCACTTGGCTCAAGCTTCATACATAGGTCACAGACTAGAACAAAAATAGGCAAAATTGTTTGATAAATGTCAGGGGTAGTGTCAAAGGAATAGCAAGGAGAAAATTCTGAGCTAGTGAATGATGTACTGAATGAACTCCGCCCCATCTCCATGCCAAGATCTCAAGCACCTTGGACTACAATTCCCAGTATGCCATAAACCAGACTTCCTGAATGGGAGACAGCTGGGAAGGAGTGAGGTGGATATATAAATTGAGGTCAAATGAAGGAGGGGGGAGAGTCATGTGGAAGAGAAATATGTAGAGACACTTGGAAGAGATACTTGGGTGAGACATATATGGGGAGGCTGTTCCTAGTCCTTAGCAGAGATAATGGCATCTGTTATTTTTGCCTCATCATGGATTATATGGTACATTTTCAATTTTGATTCTCCCCTCCTATCCCAGCTCTCTAGGACATTCCTAACCCCTTTCTATGGTTCCTTGCCAGAAGGTGCTTTAGACTTGTGGCAAGATTTTGGTCCTTAGCTGCACTGTTTGAGTTGAGCCTATTTGGCTGTTATCTGCCTATGTGGGGATGGGTAATTTTTTGAGTTTTACAGGGAAACCTAGTTGGAATACTTTCTTCTCCTTCTATACACACCAATTCTATTACAAAATAATTTACACTAAGAGTATGCTATCTTTGCTTTCGTGCACACAAAATTGCTGAAGCCCCTTTTAGAATGTGCACACCTTAACAGTTTGGGGTCTCCAGGTACCCCTAAGCCAATATCTAATAGTAGCATGAGATGATCTTTGGCTACACACTCCATGGAATAAAACTCCACTTCCATATTATCAGTTCTCTGTTCTGTTAGCTGAACAACTGAGGTATTTGGTCTAATCTCCAACTCACCAAATAGTTAAGGATTTTGAGCATGAGAAATAATCAACTTTCCTCAGACTCCTGAGTCCTGTTTGCCCTCCATTTGAAGAGAAAGAGAAAACTTGGAGAAAAAGAACTACAGTGATACACATGCCACAGGTGAAGTTATTGACCACTCTCTTCATTCTCACAGAACCCACAATAGGAATTTGATACCCAAATGACAGTAGATTTCAACTTTACCTGAAATGTAAGTACAGCACCAAGATCGTAGACTATCATTCCAGACCTGTCCCAGATTGCTGATAAATACAGTAAAAATTTGTTATGTGAAGCTAATGCATGGGAGAGGAAAAGAAGTCAGAAAACTTTGGGTTTAGTCTCCATTCCGCTGAAATCCATTTGATGACCTTTAAAAGGCACTTTCCTTTCCCTCTGGGACTTAATTTTCCCCTCTGTAAAATGGGAAACCATTGCTCTCCAAAGCGCCTTCTGTTTCCCTCATCTGAGTCTTGGATAATGATCCCTGCCTTTCATACTCCAGAAAAACTGCAATGAGAATCAAAATGGGTTTTAAAAAAAAGAAAGAATGGGCTCTTGAAAGGGAAATCAATAAGGTTTTGTGTTATACAACTACAAAGGACAATGTGTCTCCAGTCAGTTACAGACCCTTGCTATGTCCTTGAGACATCATAAAGCAAGTGAAACACTCTGTGAAATTCTGATAGAGGAACCTCTTCCAATCTCTTTTCAGATGGAGCCTTCACTCGAGGCCTACAGAAACTTCCTCTTGTCTGTTAGATGGGTAGTTCAAAGTACACTAGACTCCAGCACTGTGGCCTGATCCCTCTCACCCAGCGCCTTACCTATTAGGGAAATTCCAAGCAAAGGGCATTCAAGGGAAAAGTCCTGCTAATGGACTTTCAGGACATTGGAACTGAGAAAGAGAGAGAGAGACGAGAGGTCTTTTTTAAGTTCTGGGCATGGGGCATGTGCTAATTGACTTGGCTCTAGCTATGAAATAAATTGCTAGCATCATTATTTTATTCTCTGAAGGAGACAACATCAGGTTAGTATTTCAAAGAAGAATGAGTCACTGGAGATGTTTAAAAGTACCTGCTAATTATTTCTTTAAAGAAAAACCTTAACTCTGGGAGAAAGAGTTAGACGCAGCACCAACCGCCCATTAAGATGAAAGGACTGAGTTACCTGGGCTGCTCCAGGAGGCCCAGAAATAACAAGAGTGCCCCTTGTATTTGCCAAGAGATTTCCCTGCAGAGGCTCTTCCACAGACATTATCTCACTGACCTTGAATTCCTGGGAGAAGAGTAGCCCCACCACTGGCTGCATTATCCCTTTCCTTCTGCCTTGCAGTGATGGGAGGGAGCACAGGCCAGTGTTGAGAAAGGATGGCAGTCTTTCAATTGTTTGTAGCGTTGGCATATATTGCTGAGGTCTAGAATCCTAAGTCCAGGCTAGGAGCTGTCTGGCCACCTTCTCCAGTGGCTTCCAAACATGTTTGCATATTTTCCAAAGAAAATGAAAAACACTAACTCAAATGGATAAAGGTGTGATACACACACACGGAATATTATCCAACCATAAAAAAATATACTGCATATGTGACAACATGGATAGGGTTTGAGGTCATTAAGTGAAATAAGTCAGAAAAATTAATTATTATATGACCTCATTTATAAGTAGAATTTTTAAAGCAAATAAAAACCCCCAAACCAAACTCACAGAAAATAGACAACAGTACGCAATGAGGGATAAGTAAAATGAGTGTGGTTAAAAAAAACACAAACCTACAGTTATAAAACAAATTATTCCTGGAAATGTAATACCCAGCATGGTTACTTATAATTAATAGTAATATATTACATATTTTAAAGTTACTAAACTAGTAAAGCTTAAAAGCTCTCAAAAAAAACAATTTTAAGTGTTCTTTTTATAGGAAAAAATTATAACTGTGAGATGATGGATATTAACTAGACTTTTTGAGTTGATAATTTCTCAATATATACAAATGTCAAGTCAATATTGTTGTATACTTGAAATTTATATATTATATGTCAATTAAATGTCAATAAAAAATGCAAATGTTTAAAGAATCATAATAATTAAAAGGGAAGATCAATTCTACAGTAAGTTCAGATTTTTATATTTAGTCAAGTTTATCAATGAGAATAATGGGGTTCATTTGATAAATACAAAAACTTGAAACCAGTCATCTGGAGCTCAGTGACCACAAAGATAAGTAATAGGGGGGATACTCAAAGTTTTTAACTGTCAAGATCCCTTTGAGCCAATTCTTTCTAGGACCTTGAGTAATGGAAATGGAATTCATGGATTCAAGAACTTAGGTTGGTTAGTGTGATGGTCTAGGTCAATTGAAACATCTCCAGACCATTCATGAGGAGAAAGGGATGGAGGTTGCTGTCCAGGAAGCAGACAGTGGCTCAGTTACACAGAGGAAGAGGCTGGATTTCCCATAACTGGGAGCTGTTTCTGGCATTCCTTTTCCCCACATGCAGTCCCTTTGCATTTGAGCTCTGCCTTCCTCCCTGCAGGCATTTATCTATTCTCCTCTAGGTCTTACTTTCTCCCAAAAATTTTGCTTCCTGACACAGGACAGAGAAGTGGTTTTACTACTAGATGGAAAGGTGGAGGATTAATGGTGGTGGTCAGCAACAGTAGTGGGTAGAATCGTGAAGGGTACATTGTTTTCAAGGGGGTTTATCCTCTAAAGCTAATCAATCTCCATGAGGGCACATTTTAATGTCATCTGGCTCTCCACTGGATTGGTAAATCTGGCTTGAATACTCAGCCACCTTCATTTTTATGATCCCAATTTCCTCAATAAGACCATGAGAGAGGTCACACCTTATGTCAGATCTGCCCATTCCAGGATCTCAGGTAGGGAATGCTAGCTGATCCACACAGCAGCAGGATAAGTGACCCTGAGCCAAGGGAAGAACACCTTTCCCCCCAACCTTCCTTCTGAAAACTTCCGTATGGAAGTACTCACCACACAGTTTACTAGCAATGCATCAGCAGTCTCTGAAGCTCTAGATGAGAGCCATTAGCCTCAACTTTCTGCTAAAGGACTAAAGAGCCAAACATCCCATCCCACATGTGGTTCTCTTACACTAACTTCATCATTTTACCCCTACCTGGTTACAGATGACAAGCACCATGTCAGCTCAGAATGCTTGAGCTCTAGCTCTGCTGGTTAACTGTGTGTGTGGCCCTGAGTGGACCTCTTTACCAGATGGGGTCTCTGCTTCCTCACCGGGAAACTGAGGAAACTGGACTCACACATCTATACACATACCTACACATCTATACATCACCTACATCCACCGTGGTCCTCTGAGTCTCTCACCTGTGTGCAACCAGGACTGACATGGTGCCAACATTAGCACAGTGGCCATAAGCCCTGAGAACAGAGAATGTGAAGCCAAAGGAAACAACTGGGACTTACAACTGTGCTTCAAACCAACAGCTGTTGGTTCGCCCAAACTAAGGATAAATGGCATTCCTGAGAACTGATGCAGATCCAGAATGGGGTGCATACCCCCTGAGAACTCTGAGCAACAGGGAAGAGGCATGCAGAAGACAGGGAGTACCCCTCCCCAGTTGGGTCTGGCTCCCACACTTGGCTCAGTGGGAATGAGGAACAGAGAGGATAAAATGCTCCCCGCTCAGGGAACATGAGCAAGAGAGCAAGTCACGCAGACCTCTTCCGAGCAGGACAGAGAATGAGTCAAGTTGACTTCTAGGATGAGTCCTAAGATGCCTAGAAGCTGACACTTCCCCCAAATCCTGATGTCTAAATCTAGCAAAGCCCAAAAGTGATCATATCTCTCTCTCTCTCTCTCTCTCTCTCTCTCTCTCTCTCTCTCTCTCTCTCTCTCACCACCAGCAACTCTCAAAATCCAAGTCCTGTGTGCCTGCCTATAAAATCAGCTGGGATTTTTGCAGTAGAAAACAAGTAAACAGATGTGACATCCAAGCTGAGTGTCTCATGAATAAATAGGCTCCACACGGTAAGAGAAAGGTTAAGAAGAGATTTTTTTGAGGACCAAAGAGAAGAGACAAGCATTCCAAGATGTGGCACACTGTGTCTGGGGTAGAGCTCTGGGCCTGGTCCTGAATACCCAGGTCCACGTCACGCCTGCCAGCTCAAAGCCCTACACAGGGAGCAAGGAGCCAGGTCCTGCTCCTGCCAAGAGGTGGCCACATTGTTGAACTTTTGAGTTTGAGCCTCAGTATTTTCATCAGTGTGATGGAAATAAGAATCTTTTGCCCAGCTCATTTAGTGGTGATAGGATTACAAAATAAGATATGATAGAACTGAAGGGGTTTTGTGAATCTGGGAAGCCATGAATTATGTCTAAACCAAGGATAGAGATGTGAGAATTGTCAGCATAAAAGTGCAAAGTCAAACCATGGAAGTGGGTAAGGAAGTAAGAAGAGTGATCCTTCAGACGCCAAAGGTACAGTGGTAGGCAGAAGAGGAGCCAGAAATGAAAACCAAGAACAAAGAACTGAAAAGAAGCAGAGACATAAAAAGATGAACAAAATTGGTCTGACAAATAATCATCATGTCCAGCAGACTCCTTATGAACTTGGGTTTTGTTCTTACCTCCTTGTCGTGGCAAGCAGTCCAGGTTCATTGTTGATTCAGGCAAATGGATGAAAGATTTGACAGGCCTTCAGTGCTGAAGCAGAAAACTGGGTACAAGCAGACTAGCAGGCAGGGGAGCAGGGGGCTGGGAGGCCAGTAGCAAGTGAGCCTACCAGACCCCACCATCCCCACACTCTCCTTCTGGCTTCTCTTGTCTCTCTCGCGTGCACTCCTCGTGATCGCCCAGGTGTCCGTATTTCTAGGTATTCACGCCCCACTGCCCGTGCCTTCAGCCCAGGTGTTTGTAATCGCAGACGCATGCCTGTGCTTACGCCCCTTGGCCAGAGTGTCCTTACCTAGAGGTGTGCGTGCGCATGCCCATGCTCTGGCTCCCAAGTGCCTTTTGCAATAACACATTATCAGGTGTGGGGAACAAAATTTGGGAGAAAAAGCAAGGCTGCAGGTGGTCTTAGAGGCCAGCAGCGGGAAAGAGAATAAAAGCCTGGTTTGATCCATTTTCCCTACACCTCCTATGTAACCCCAAAAGCACAGTGGGAGACAGGCACAGCAGAGACAATGGCCAGAGGGGAGAGAAGACATGTGATCTGAAAAGAGTCAAGACTTCTGCTGTAAGCCTGAACTTAGACAGCAGGACTGGTGCCCTCCCTCCTGCTGTGTAGTACTGGGCATCTTACCCAGCTTCTCTGTGCTACAATAAGCCAGCATTTTCTATGCAAGTCCTTAGTGCCTGGGTGCAGAAGGTGTGGACCGTGGATCCAGTTACACCTGGGCACTGACTCCAAGGGAATGTGAAGTGGGGATAGCACACTCCACAGTCAAGCAGTCAGGATTTTCCTCCCTAAAGGTTGGTCTGCTTTAGAAGAGGACAAGAGTCTCAAAGTTCTTTTCAAAAGAACCAGACCTGCAACCTGAAAACCTTTTAGTCCCAAATTGCCTGAAATAAATTCACTTCAACAGGAAACATTTGTGGGAAAGCCTCTGTGTACAAATCACTGGGCTGGACCTGACAGGGAGTAGAAGGAACACAGGGACTCAGACATGACGAAGGCACTGTGTCGTGGGCCCTGCGCTCTGCCTCACAGGGAAGACAGTCTATGGAGTGAGCATGGCCCCACTGAGCTGCGTGTGACCACCAAATGCAATGGGGACCCAGCTGGAAGTTATCAATTCTGCACCAAGGGATCAAAGGAAGCTTTACAGAGAAAGTTTCATCAGATGGCCCCTGACAGCGGAGAAGGATTTTGATAAGAGAAGAGGGAAATATATTCCAATCTGAGTGAAAATCCTGGGCAAAGCTTTAACAACAGGAAAGTTACACTCTGTTCAAAGAATAAACTGACGTCCTGGGACTTCCATCTGTACTCAATGTAGAATCATGAAATGTCTCTGAGCAAAGGTGTGGTAGGATTGGTTCTGCTCTCCAGACAGAACTTTCTGGTCCAGATAAGGAGAGGGGATAGAGGGTGGAAGGACTGTGGGAAGAGGCTTCTTGGAAAGCTAGAAAAACTCAGAAAAGAAACCATCAGTATCCTTAAAAGTAAAGAAGCATTGAGATTAAAAAGATCAAATATCATTTCAAAGTTTTCCAGAATGTGCCAATAAAGAACATAGAAGGCATGGGACTAAGAGACTAAAATGGGAGTAAATTAGTATAGAAAAGTTGAATCTGTCACAGGTGGATATAATGGTCTGGGGTCCAAGAGAAAGTTCCACTAAAGGGACAGTCAGGAATCTGCTTTGAAGGTCCGTGCACTACAGCATAGATGGGGCTGAGGTTCTAAATGCAGGCCCTAAAGTCAGTGTTGAGCAGAAGCAAAATGACCCCTGCAAGTCTCCGAGGGAGGAACCCTATATGAAACTCAGATTCAGTTGTGCCTTAAGTCCAGTAAGCCCAGTGATTCTTCCAGAGGTGGAGGGGACACCTGAGCACTAAAAGAAGCAGTAGCTTGTACTTGGGAGTCTGTTAGAAGAGAAACACGATGCCCATTTCCTGCTCACCTAGTAACAGGCAACAGAACCCCATACATGACTGAGTTGGATGTCCTGCTCATCTTGCAGCTGATGCTGTGCAGAGTTGCACATGCAGACCTATCTTTAGAGTGAGTCAAATTGAAGCACTGGATGGAAAATGCCCTTAGAGAGAGACGAGACCAAGGAGGCTAAGCCAAGGAGGGACCCAGAGGTGACTGAAGGAAGTTAATCAAAGAAGGCAGAGTCAAAAGTGAAAATCAAAATCAACAAAAAACTATGAACCAGAGACACTCTATAGTGGGGGGGGGGCGGGGAGGGGAGGGATTGGGGTCAAAATAAGGGGTTGCAATTGTATGGTGAATATAAAAATAAAATTTATTAAAAAAAAAAAGAATCAAAGACAGAATGGTATACTGAGAATGTGGGAATTCTCAGAAAGAATGTGGGAATGATAAGAAAGGAGAAAGCATCGAGAGAGAGGGTCGGGGCCTCCCTGGTGGTGCAAGGGGTTAAGACACAACCTATGAAACTATCCGCAGCCACTGCAGCACGAGTTCGATCCCCGGCCAGAGAGCTACCCACATGGCGCAGCAGACCTCTCCTGACTCGCCCGCTGCTCCCCTCAGCAGTATATTTCAGTCAGTCTGCCTGTTCTGTTCCCCACTCTGTCTCTGGTGGGTCCTCTCACCCTCCACACCTCTGGCCTGTAACCCCGTCCTTGTATGCGTAAATAAATAAATCTTTTTAAAAAAAGAAAGAGAGGGTCTTCAACAATGCCAAATTCTTTAAAGAGTAAAAGGTCCAAAGGTGCCCTGATGAATCTGAGACTAGAATGTTGCCAATTATGTGAAAATATGAAGCCTCCATGAATGAATGCTGATGAATGAGAAGGAAAGAAACAAAGGGAAGGGGAAGGCAGGGGGGGAGAAGTGGGGACAGGAGAGGAAGGGAGGGAAGGGAAGGGGGAGGGGACAGGGAAGGGGAGGGGAAGAAGAAAATGGCAGCCAAGTTGTCATGGTGAGGGTTTGGGAGATAAAATGGAGACACTGAAGTGTATGCTTCCAAAAGTTTGACCATGCAGGTAAAGAGAACTACTGAGGCAGAAACAGGGATAAGTAAATACTTAAGAGCAGGGGATTGTTTGTAAAGTAAGACAATAACCCACTGTTCAGATAGCTAACTCTTACTGAGCATTTCCTGTGCACACTAACATAGTTAACTTTAAGAAACCTCTTGAGATAAATACCACCATCATCCATCAGAAAAAAAAAAAAAAAACAACTGAGGCTTAGGGAAGTCAAGCAAATACTCCCACGTCCCACAGCTATGAATTGGCAGAGATAGGACTGGAAAACAATCCGTCTGACCGGGATCTCACTCACACTCCTATGTAGGGTAGAGGAAGGTTTCACATGTCACAACTCAGAGCACAGGGAAAGCGTTGGTCTTGGTTCAGTCTTCCTACAGTGTACCCCATTCATGCACAGGATTTCAAATATTGCATCTATGTTGCATTACAGTGATCATCCATATGACTTATTGACAATCAATATCCCCCAGGACTTCTTCTCAGACACCACTTCAGATGCCCACGCTACTATGTAGCTTCTCCTACACACACAAACTTCATGGAGAGTCATTTCCCAGATACCTGAATTCACAGCAAGTAGAAGGCCATGTAGCAAAATAAGGAAGAAGAGAACTCCCTCCCAGTATGCCTGAGATGAGCTAATTGCTGGAGGAGGCAAGGGAGCATTCAGGGGGACTAACCTGAAGAAATTCTTTACATTATGGTGTGATATTATCAATCAGAACTGAAAAACAGAGGGAGCATTGGATAAAGAACCTGTGTCATGGAGAGTGGAGTTATATAACCCTACAGCTTGCAGCATTGCAACCCAGTCAATGCACTTTTTTATTGCACAAGTGCTAAAGCACCTAGATCTCACACTGTGCTGGGCAGCTGGACCACACAGTTTTGTCAGAGGGACAGGGTTTATGACATGAGCAATGTAAAGCAACAAAGTGGTGTGAGAGCTACATTTCGAGAAGACTAAATGGTTGAAAGGGTCATGGTTATGGTCAAAGTAGGACATGGACTCTGAAATAAGTCATTCTTGGGAAGCTGAGGGCACAGAGCACTCCAGGGGGCAGGGTAGGGACATCTGAATGGAGCTGGTAAAAAGATACCATCCCCAGAGTGGCATTTGGATGAATTTTGGGAGAAGTAGATAATAAGTGTAATTACGAAGATGAGTGTGGAGTTATAGCTTTAGAGAGAGAGATAATTCTAAAGATCAGGGAAGTATGGATGGGAGGGTGTTTTGTACCACAAGCAGTGAAAACTACTGAGAGTGAGCACACAGAACAGGGAATGATCAAGGCAAGCAAAGAGCACAGCAGAGACAGCAGAGGGATACTATCGACTATCTAATCCAGTAGAACTACGACTAATAACACTGACCTCATGGGTCCCAGGTCACAAAATATTTTCATAGCTTTCATTTACTTACTTTTTGGACAAATCTTTTGAACTCCGTTTAATCAAAGAAAGAGAAAATCAAAGAGGATGCATGTCTTTCCCAAGATTCTTGAGCCAAATGAGTGACTAATGTGTCTTCTGATCCCACATTCTCTCCCAAGTGCCCCACGGTGGCTGTCTTGACCTCTGAAAGGTGTGAATACACAGATTTGTCCACAATTCCCCCACACTCCCTGCTTAGATTATAGTAATTTATTTACCTGACTGACCTACACTCAAAATAGCAAAGAAAGGATAAATCCCAATTCATACAGGCAAAAGTAAAGTCCTATTTTCATCAAATTTGGTGAAATAACCAGTATCCTTAAAAGTGAAAGTGGTTTCCAAGTGATTTGGAAAACACCTGAAATTACTCAGATAAGATAGCTGCTTAGTCTCGCTCTGTTTTCCCTTATAGACATAAATTCTCAGTGCAGTGCATGCCGTGGCATACAGTTTCAAGCTTTCCCAGCATCTAGTGACTGCAGCCTCCTCTCGGTGACTCCAGCATGAAATAGGGTTTAGCCAGAGGATCTAATTACACAAGCCAGGTGCTGTCAGGCTACAGCCCTCCCAGAAGTCAGAGAAGACAGCCGCAGGCAAGGGCCTGGGGAGCCATGTTGGAACAAACTTCAACAATCCTTGGTCCAAGGCAAGCCTGCTCTACAGACTGGGAAATGTAATGAAGGGTTTTAATGGAGGTTTTATTGTGGGCTGGGAGGTGACACTTGGTTATCCAATTGGCAACTTGCTCTGCAGCTTTCTTTCATGTGGCAACTCTGACATGCTTAGGGCATGCTGAAGGTCGGAGAGGGGAAGCACAACTCCAAAATTTTTGCAATTCAGCATAACCTTTGTGGGAGAAGAAGCAAAAGCTCAGAGCAGGGACTGCCAAGCCCGACCTGCAGGAGGACTGGGCTGGTGATGAGGAGCCAGGTTTGGTGGAGGCCCTCAGGTAAGCCTATGGACCTCGGGAGGTTCTCAGGTGAGCCTATGGAGAAGCCACACCTCTCCTCATCAATCCAGAGGGGACAGCTGGCTCTGCAACCAGCATCCAGAGGACCTTCTATCTGCCATTATGCTGAAAATACAACTGGAGACAAGGGTCCCACAATCTCCCAGTTACATATTGTTTTTCTTAAAAGTCCATTAGCACAATGGCTATCAGTCACCCAGGGAACTTGTTTAAAATACAGATTTTTGGTTCAGACTACAAAGACGTTGATGTTGATAACCAGCCAGGTTTGGAAATGAATTCACTGGGATATCTGGAGGAAGATAAAACAGGTTTTTTTTATTGTAGTAAAATGTACATAACATGAAATTGACCATTTTAACCATTTTTAAGTGCACAGTTCAGTGATGTTAAGTACATCCACATTGAAACAATATTTTTTAGAAAGATTGTGCTCAATAAAATTAGCTGTTAACATTAGCAGGTGGTGGTGGTGATACAGTAGCATTGACTGGGATAATTCTTGGGGAAAATATGTTGATGTTAAAATACTTGTATCAACAAGTGAATTAGAGTCAACACTGTAAGATAATCAAATTGGTAAAGTTGTTACTCATGGCAACATGAGTTAACAGTTCTGAAACCACTGTACATTTGTCCTGGAATTGAATAAATAAATAAATAGATATCAGATTGTGAGAGCCAGGTTTCTAATTCTTGAATGAGAGGTTACAGATAAGGGAGAGGGAAAGGCTAGAATGAAGCTTGAGATACCGGATGAGTCAATAATATCATCATAAACTCAATATAGATACTCATGGGTATGTCTGAAAATAATTTTAGGTATGTGTAAATATGTGGGTCAGCTTGCTCTGACCACTAAGAGTACCTAGAAGCAAAGATACTCCAGTCACAACAAACACACCTGACATCCAGATCTTGGTTTTCAAATACCATTAGACAACAAAAGAAACCAAGTCTGCTGGGGAAGACAACTGATTTCTGCATTGGGGCAGAGAAAATACAAAATGAGTTTGGAGCATCTTGTGCCAGAAAGTAAGGGAGTACTCAAAAGTCAAAACCATAGGGGTATGTCAAAAAGACACAGGAACCAACTGAAAGAATTCCCAATAACCAAAGTTGAAAAAATATGTGCAATAAAATGAATCATTTAATATGACCATATGCCACATAATGACATTTTGGTCAAACACAAACCACATATATGCTTCCATGGTCCCCACACACATTCTAGGTGTGGAGTAGGTTATGTCATCCAGGCTTCAGTAAGTACACTCTGATTTCACACAATGACACAATAGCCTCAGGAAACATCTCTCAGAATATACCACTCATTAAGGGATGTATAACTGTATTGGATCAAATATCCCAAAGTATAAAATAAATATCCATGAATCCATACCAATAAATTATCAAATAAAGAAAGAAAGAAATTGGAGAGGACATATGTATTCCCCACGTAGAGAAGAACACCAAGTAATTTATGTAGATGCTACCCTCTCAAGGAGTGAAAATAACTTCCTACTCCTTAAATGTTGGGTATGTTTAGTGACTTGCTTATAAGGATTACAATATGGAAAAGGAGAAAATTTAAAAGTAAGCTTACAGTGGAAAACACTACCAAAGCCAGAAGATCAAGGTCAACACCATCAATGATTAGGCAAGTTAATAGGACATACTCTGATACAATGTGTTGAGACTACTTCTGTAGTCTTCCTTCCAAAAACTCATGACCCCAATCCAATGATGACAAAAAACAAACTCAAATTAAGGGAAATTCTATGAACTATCTGGGCAGTATTCCTCAACATTGTCAACATCATCAAAAACAAGAAAAATAGTCTGAGAAAATGTCATCAAGTAGAACCTAAGGAGACATAGATGACTAAATGTCACATAATGTTTTGAATGGGATCCTGGGACAGAAAATTAACATTAGGAAAAAACTAATAAAATATGAATAAAGGGTGAGACTTAGCTAATAAAATGTATCAATACTGATTCATTAGTTGCAAAAAAGTTACCATTATAATGTAAGCTATAAACAATAGGGGAAATTCTATGGGAGTGAGGAAATTCTGTACTATCTTTGTTACTTTTCTGTACATCTAAAACTACACATGAAAAAAACAGGTTATTTTAAAATATAAATGACCTATACATTGATTTACTTTATTTTTAACATCTAATATGAGCCAGAGAACTTTCTGGCCTTAAAACAATGGGAAAACAAAGATATCCCAAACAGTAGCACGCCAGATAAAGGAGGATGTACAAACAGCAGAGAGACAAAGCAAGGGCTCTGCTCGTTCAAGAGAGGAGCAGTCACATCCCATTGAGAAAGGACAAGTGCCAAATTCCCTTCCTCTATGAGTTCCCATGCTCCAGTCTCTATAATAGATAGAGAATTCCTCTATTGTTCCTGTCCCTGGGTCTGTGTTAAAAAGATTGAGATGTTGTCTGTAGGGCATCAGTCATCTCTTACCCTGCATTCTAGATCAATACAGGCTCTCCCCTGCTAACCTGTGGAGCACTGAGGGCATTCTGAAGGGTTCCTGCTTCTCACATGTGCTGCAGCCAAATAGAGAGGTGTCAGATTATCTTTCTGAACCTGAGTTCTTTGCTGGTCAGTTCAGCAGATGTGGTCCAGTTGATACCACATTTAAAGATAAGAATGGCTGGCTGAGCCACTTACTTTCCTTCCACCCTTAAATTTGTTTATTCAACACATATTAAATAAACATTTGCCAGTGTTATGCCAGGCTGTCTAGCACAATGATTTGAGTTCAAGCCCTTCACCCAGAATTCCTCCATTCAAACCTAGCCTTACCACCAATGAGGAACATGATCTCATGTAAACCACAGAAGAAACAATTGACTATACCATTGCAGAGTTCAAGAGATCAAATAAAATAACACACAAAGTGCTTAGCAAAGCATCCAACACATACTCTACACTCAGTAAAATTAGCTGTTATCATTATCAAGCTCTGGGGTTACAGAGTATACAAAGCGGATTTGGCTGCTTGTCCCACTGGAGAATGAAATCTAGTGGATCCTGGCCAGTGACCACAAATTATTCCGCTAATTTTTTCCCCAATGGGAGATTGGCAGAGAAAATATAATATGACTGAAATGACATTGTTCCTAAATAATTTTGGCCACATGTCAACTGTGTTTCTATACAGCACATTCTGTAGCCATCATTTTCCACCCAAATCAAAATGGTACAATGTGACAAAAGGACTTAAAACATACTTTCATTATAATCTGTAACTAAATGATTGTATGAGTTATATTTAATAAAGTAACAATTTCTGCACTATGTTAATAATTAAGAGGGATTCAGGATAGAACACTGAAAACCAGGCCTATTATAAAAACTTCAACATTAATCACCATCTTATATAGATGCTATGGAAGAAAACACTGCCTTTCATAGTAGTTAAATGTCCCTTTCAGGTTGGCACCCAATTCACAGAGAGGATTTACAGTTCTAGCTAGCAAATTCCAATCCCAACCATCTCTCCCTTCCCCCCCCACCTCCACAAAGACCAACACTGACTCCAAGAGTTGATCTTTCATTCTACAGCTGCATTTTCCCATTGCTAAAAGCTAGACCTCATGAATCTCAACTCACCATTGAGTCCCTGAAGGCATGCCTTCACCCAATTCATGGTAGAGAGCAAAACTGAGGTTCCCAGAAGAAGTGGGGTGTGGTGGGAGTAAAGGGTAGAGGGGGTCTCACGGACTGTGGGAGAGGAGAGGGGTATGGGTACTTTGGTGGTGGGTGTGGTGTGGCAACATACATTTGAAGAATCATGACCCTGTGCTCCTAATGTTAGCTCACTAAAATAAAATTATTTAAAACCATTAAAAACACAAAGAAATCAGAAAGCCATATACTGCAGGATTTTATATGTATGACTTCCAAAACCCAAAACTGTGGAGATGAAGAACAGATGCATGGTTGCCAGGAGTTAGGGAAGGTAAGAGAGGGTGTGACTTTTAAAAGGGTGTAACTAGCATCAGAGAATTCCTTTGTGGTGACAGAGTTCAATGTCTTGAGTGTGGTGGTTACATGCACTGCACATGGGGTAAAATGGCATAGAATTACACACAGAAACATGCAAGAAAAATGAGTGCATGTAAGGCTGGTTAAAATCTTAATAGGTCCCTTATTTAGGTTTTCTAAATTCCTGCTATGAGAGACCCACTACGGGGGAGAGGGGGAGGAGAGGAAGGATTAGGGTCAAAATAAGGGAGGTGGGAATTTTATGGGGAATATAACCAAAATGAAAAATGCATACATTGTGCAAAAATGAAAAATGATGTAAGAATTATATAAAAGAAAATATATTTTTAAAAAATATTAATAGGACCTGTAGTCTAGCAAATTATATTGAGTTGATATCAGTTTCCTGGGTTCTAGTTAGCTCACGATGTTGCCAATGGGTGAAGCTGAGGGAGGGGTATACTTCTCCGTACCATTTTTGTGACTGTTGTGAGTATAATTACTTCAAGTTAAAAGTCTGAAAACAAACTCTGTCCACAACCAACTGCATTGGGTAAATTAATTGGGATCCATACCAACTAAGGAAGATTTATTTGTGAAACAATTAAAATTTTGAACTCTGACGATAGACTTAATGATACTAAGAACTTAATTTTAATTATGTAATCATGGTTTTGAGAGATTTTCAAGGGTCGTTGTCTTTTTTTAAGGTGCATAGGAAATATTCATGGATTAAATGATATATCTGAGATTGCTTCCCACTAAATGGGAGGAACACAAAGTGACACTGATGACAGCAGGATGGTCATGAATTGGTCACTGCAGCCAGGTAGGGTATGTGAAGACTGTGTGTACTATTCTTTCTACTTTTGTGTAATATGTTTAAAAAATTCTGGAGTAAAGAATTTTAAAATAATAAAACTTTGATCTAAAAAATATACAGAGACTGCCTGAAGAATTCTTATCAATGCCCCTCTTGTTTCTTAGCAGCAATTTCCAAGTGTGAAATTTAATATGTGTATTAGTATACATTCTTTATTCCTAGATCACATTTGGAGAAATTCAACAACTTCTCCATAACTGATCATGAAAGACACAGATATAAAGACAAGTGCATAAAGTCAATAAAAATGTGAATGAAGACTGTCTTTCTTGGTCATGGTATTTTATAGTTTTGGAAATATAAAAGCCACAGCTAACTTGCTTGTCCCTCTTCCACCCTAGCATCGGTGAATTTGATGCCTATAAACTCCAGTAGATTTTCTTTCATTACTCTTTCCAGTCATTTTTATCCCCTTTCACTTTGGCCGTGATCTCTAATTCACTGTTTTAAAAAAGAAAATTTATAATTCAGTGCAACTCTGTTCCAAAAATCTTGCTTATTTCCTTCCTTATATTTTCCCATGTCCACCTCCCTAGCTCTTGACACAGGACTGCATATTCTATTTCATAAACATTGATAAAGTATCCTTTATTACATCTTTCTCCTCTAACTTTTTTTTGACATAACACTGTCTATGATTTAGAGGAAAACAGTATCACATCTCTTCAGATGTTTGCTACCACACCACACCCATCACCAAAGTACCCATAATCTTCTATCAAAGACCATTTTGTGTCTTTCTCCTTTGATCTCCACCCCATATTCTCACCAAAGAGGAATCCTAGTACACTGTTAGTGTGAATGCAGATTGGCTCAGCCCCTAGGGAAAATAGTACGGAGGTTCCTCAAAATATTGAAATAGATACACCATACAATCCAGCAATCTCACTCTTTGGTATTTACCTGAAGAATGCAAAAACATTACCCGACAACTGGGTAGCTACATATGAGTGGCTAAAGAAGATGTGGTATACACACACTATGGAATACTACTCAGCCACAAAAACAGACGAACTCTTACCATTTGTGACAACGTGGATGGAACTGGAGGGGGTTATACTAAGTGAAATAAGTCAGAAAGAGAAAGACAAATACGAGATGATTTCACTCACATATGGACTATAAAGAAACAAGACAAAGGACCAGACAAAACTAAATCTTTGGCCATGTTTTTATAACTTAATCCTAATGTGTGGTTATAATATTGACTCCACTTTACACATAAGCAATCCCAAATATCAAGATTTCCACTAAAAACTGGAAGCCTTGCAAAGTGAAAGAGAAATGTCTTGTTTAAATAGTAAACTCACTCAGACTTCATTTGATCACTCTAAAATTGATTTTGAGAGCCTATGCCAACATGTAAGAAACCCAGGGCTGAATATGTCATTTCCTAGACAGGTTCTTGGTATCCCGCTTCTGTGTACATCCAACAT
This sequence comes from Talpa occidentalis, assembly GCF_014898055.3. Classification (NCBI taxonomy): domain Eukaryota; kingdom Metazoa; phylum Chordata; class Mammalia; order Eulipotyphla; family Talpidae; genus Talpa; species Talpa occidentalis. Next base: position 136,326,196 of record NW_023603184.1, read on the forward strand.
CTCTTGGAGTAAGTTGCAAGAATAAATGAAGATCAAATCTTTCTACTTATTCTGGTCACTTCCAGCCCACCTCATCAAACCCCAACTGATAATCTCCATTCTAGACTATCCAAAGACACTTCACTAACCTAAGCCACTTACAAAAGGAGGTTTTTGAATAGAACTAACATTGAAAGGGTTAAATCAATTCTTTTTCTAAGTTTCTTTTTTTTTCTTGTTTGTTTGTTTGTTTGTTTGTTTGTTTAGAGAAAGAAAAGTTTATTGAGGAGAAAAGGAAGAGAAATAAAGTGGGACCCTCAGGCCAATGGAACCAGACCAGGGAGGAGCAAGGAAGCCCTCTAAGTTTTTAAAAACTGAAAAAGGAATAGTTGTCTCCATGAGTATTATTGTGGCAACAGTCACATTTCCTATACAGGACCACAAAATTCTCAACTGGCTGTCCATGATCACCATGATCCCCTATCCCTCACTAAAAGGCTACCCACTTGCCGGCTTTCTTAAGGCAGGCGAATTCTTGGAGGGTGTTCCATCTTTGCTTTGTGTGCCCTCTCTGCTTGCCTGCTTTGACTGCAGACCTTCCCCAAGGACTAAATGGTGCAAACCTGAGGAGGCCCTGAGACTCTCTTCCCTCCACAGACCAGTGCAGCCCACTGGGCAGCAGACCAGAGAGAGAGGCACTGCCCCAAGCCTGCAGGATGCACTGGCACTCCTAGAGTGAGCTCCAGAGTCACCGGAGTCCTGGAAGCCGGCCAGTGTGCCTCTCCTGAGAGCCTGGGAGCCAGCTGCTCTGGAAAGTCTCTCCTTAATCTGCAGCACCACCTTTTGAGGAGATACTGCATTTGGAGAGTGTCTCAGGCCAAATCCTGGCTGGGAACTGCAGGCGCTGGTTCTCTGGGTGAATGGGGACTTCTGCAAGCATCCCTTTTCTGCTTCTGGCTCAGAGCAGAACTGCCTATTACCCGGGACATCTCATTATTTTTAAAATCTCCTGTCCTCATGATCAAGCTTATCTGAATTTGAGAAAAAATTCCAAGCTTCCCCTTGAACTAAACTGAATGATATTCTTCTCTAAGAGTCTTATGTGGGAAAGCAAGCTGGCAAAAGAAAAGTATGGCAAGTTCCTAAGTGAGAATATGAGAATTAGGGAAGATAGAAAATAGTATGAGAGAACCTAACACTACAACGTAGTGTGTGCACTGGCAAATGGGGTGGGAAGCTGGTTCTACTGACCATATAAATGATCATGTCACCCTCACAAACCAGACTGCTCAGTCTCCCCTGCAGGGACCACCTGCCCAGAGTGTTGCTGCAACACCTAAGCGGATGTATTCACAGCGCTCTACCTTCACATTTTGACTCAATGCCTCTGAGCTAGATGCAACTTGTTTCTCGTTATACCAAAGAGCCATTCTTCCTCTTGTTCTCAGCGCTGGACAATCACTGCCCCACCTCCTAGGTCCAGTTTCTGCCTTTCTGCTCTGCTCAATGCAAGGGTCTATCAGTGCAAGGGTCTCTGTAAGAGACCAGAGCAGGAAGAAAAATCAGGAATATTCTTCCCTACTACCTCTCTGCTTCAACCTGTTCCTGGCAGAGATAGCACCTCCCCAACCACAGCTCTTTCCAAAAAGCTCTCCTTCCTGAGCCCTCTCCCACACCACTCCAATGATGTCACCCCCACACCTTGCCTCTCAGCCCTGGCATGGAAGCAGCTTTGAGCTGATGATGGTCCACTCTGGGTACCTGGACACCCCGTTAACACCCTGCCCTCCCCTTTGACGCAGCGCCTAAGACAAGCTCTGTTTCCTGCCAGGATCCTGTCAATCAAGTCACCCTCAGCAACACAACACACTATGACACAAACACTCCAGGCAGGACCCTGCCTCAGGTCCTCCACCTACTTTTCCATTCCCCTACAACACTGGTCTCCCAGATTTCTACCTAATTACTCCCTCCCCTCCCTCAGTCCCCTGATCAGAGATACATTTCTCACCACTCCATAAAACAATGTCTTCCCAGCCCTTTGCCCCAGTCACTATCCATCTCTCTTACCCTCCTCTGATTGTCTTCATAATGCTTTTCATCATCTGACATATTGGCTCAAAAGAAGACTTAAAGCCCATAACTTGTAATGTTGGGTTTCCTATTTTTGCAAACTCCCAACTTCCCTTATGCTACTTAGGCAATATCCCATCTTCTAAAGCAGAAACACCTAGGTTTTGCACCGTCTCCTTCTCAGAGGACTAAGGAACATCCAAAAGAAGAAAGTGAGTATCTCAAAATGAAGGTCTCTTGGCTCCAAGGGGGAAATGTAAGATCTCATAGATAAGAATGCACCCACCTCTAGCAAACACCTTGAAATAACTCAGCAACTGAGAACTAGCACCTTGGGCCCATCGTTCTAACTCACCCCATATCTCCCGGCACACTCCCTCTCACTCCCTGCCCAGAGAAGGGCTGGAATCCTGACTATTCTTGCCTTTTACTAATTTTAGCCATTTTAGTAAGAGTGTAGTGATATCTCATTATGGTTTTCATTTGCATTTCCCCTAGTGACTACTGATGTTGAATATCTTTCACATGCTTATTTTCCAGCTGTTCATCTTCTTAGGTGAGAAATCATTTCAAATCATTTGCTCATTTTTAATTATATTTACTTTTGAGCATTCTTTATATATTGTGTATACAAGTCCCTTATCAAATAAGTGATTTGCAAATTTTTTCTCCCAAACTGGGACTTGAATTTTCATTCTTTTAACAGAATCTTTCAAAGAGCAGAGGTTTTAAATTTTGATGAACTCTAACTTCAATTTGTTCTTTATGGCCATATTTTGGTATTGTATCCAAGAAATGTTTACAAGACTCAAAGTCCAAAAGTTTTCTCTTTTCTGCCTATGTTTTGGAATTTTTTTCCTGCTATTTAGTTAACTCCACTATGGTCATAAAACATACTTTGTATGATTCTAATCCTTTTAAATCTGTTAAGGTTTGTTTTATGACCCAAGATACGATCTCTCTTGATGAAAATTGATGTGTTCTTGAAAAGACTGTCTATTTGGGTATTGATTTCATGGACCCACACGTCTGTCAAACTCCTAGAATGATACATTTCACACACAGAAGTCAAACCATAAATAAATGGTGCCATGGTGAAAAAATGCAACTAATAAAGTGTATTAACTTCACAGATAGAGGTATTTGATAATGACTTCTTAAATGTTAAATATGGTGCTTAAAAACACACACACCAAAAAAAGGAGTGTGTATTCTGCTGTTACTGAGTGGAGTGCAGTTAAATGAGGATTATGTCCAGTTGGCTAATGGGGTTGCTCAGTTCTTCTATATCCAAGCTGATTTTCTGTTCAGCAGTTCTATCAAATCACAAAGAACTTTATTTTTTTTTTAAATATTAAATTTTATTTTTATATTCCCCCATACAATTGCAAACGCCCAATTCTGACCCCAATCCTTCCCCTCCCGCCCCCCACCCCCAAAAAGTGTCTCTGGTTCATAGTTTTTTGTTGATTTTGATTTTCACTTTCTTATATTCATTTTCCTGGTCCCTTATTTAAGTTTTCTAGATTCCTGCTATGAGTGAGACCATCCGGTATTTTTCTTTTTCTTTTTGGCTTATTTCGCTGAGCATGATCCCTTCCAGTGCCATCCATGTTGCTGCAAATTGCATGTGTTTATCTTTTTTGAATGCTGAGTAATATTCCATGGTATATATGTACCACATCTTCTTGATCCAGTCATCTATTTTTGGGCATTTGGGTTGTTTCCAAAGCTTAGCTATTGTAAACAGTGCTGCTATAAACATAGGAGTGCAGGTGCTCTTTGGAATTGATGTTTCTGTGTCCTTTGGGTAAATACCTAGGAGTGGAATTGCTGGATCATATGGAAGCTCTATGTTTAGTAGGTCCAGAAATCTCCACACAGCTCTCCATAGTGGTTGGACCAGTTTGCACTCCCACCAACAGTGCACAAGAGTTCCTTTTTCTCCACACCCTCGCCAACATTTGTTGTTGCTAGTTTTTTTAATATGTGCCATTCTCACTGGTGTAAGATGGTATCTCATGGTAGTTTTGATTTGCATTTCCCTGATGACAAATGATGTTGAACATTTTTTCATATGTCTGTTGGCCATTTGCATTTCCTCTTCAGAGAAGTTTCTTTTAGCTCTTCTGCCCATTTTTTGACTGGATTATTTTTCTTTGTTGTTGCTGAGTCTCATCAGCTCTTTGCAGATTTTTTGTGATCAGTCCTTTATCATTAGTGTTGGGTGCAAAAATGTTCTCCCAGGTGGTGGGGTTTCTCTTTGTTTTTGTTATTGTCTCTTTTGCTGTGCAGAAGCTCTTTAATTTGATGTAGTCCCAGCTGTTTATCTTTCTCTTCACTATCACTGCTTTGGGTGATGTGTCTGTAAAGATGTCTTTGATGTGCAAATCCCGTAGTGTTTCGCCTATATTTCCTTCTATGTATTTTATGGTTTCAGGTCTTATGTCTAGTTCTTTAATCCATTTTGAGTTGATTTTTGTGTATGGTGTGAGGTAGTGGTCAAGCTTCATTCTTTTGCATGTAGCGACCCAGTTTTCCCAGCACCATTTATTGAACAAACTTTCTTTGCTCCAATGCATAGTCTTTGCTCCTTTGTCAAAGATTAGTTGACCATAAATCTGTGGGTTTATTTCTGGATTTTCTATTCGATTCCATTGGTCTGTATGTCTGTTCTTGTTCCAATACCATGCAGTTTTGATGATTATGGCTTTGTAGTATAGTTTGAAGTCTGGAGTGTGATGCCTCCATTTCCTTCTTTTTTTTTCAGGAGAGCTTTGGCTATTCGGGGTTTTTGGTGATTCCATATGAATTTCATCAATAATTGTTCTATTTCTTTGAAGAATGCCATTGAGATTTTGATTGGAATAGCATTGAATCTGTATATTGCTTTTGGTAGGATGGCCATTTTAATAATGTTTATTCTTCCAATCCATGAGCAGGGATGTCTTTCCATTTCTTTGTGTCTTCTTCTATTTCTTTTAACAGTGTTTTATAGTTTTCTTTGTATAGGTCCTTTACCTCTTTTGTTAGATTTATTCCCAAATATTTGATTTTTTTTGTTTCGATAATAAAAGGGGTGGTTTTTTTGATTTCTTCTTCTTCAGATTTATTGTTTGTGTATAGGAAGGCTACTGACTTTTGCGTGTTGATTTTGTATCCTGCCACTTTACTGAATTGATTGATGAGTTGAATTAGTTTTTCTGTGGAGATTTTGGGGTTCTCTATGTATATTATCATATCATCTGCAAATAGTGATAGTTTGACTTCTTCTTTTCCTATTTGGATTCCTTGGATGTCTTTCTCTTGTCTTATTGCTCTGGCTAGGACTTCCAGTATTATATTGAAAAGCAGTGGTGAGAGTGGACATCCTTGTCTTGTTCCAGATCTTAATGGAATTGCTTTCAGCTTTTCACCATTGAGAATGATACTGGCTGTTGGCTTGTCATAGATGGCCTTTATGATGTTGAGGTATGTTCCTTGTATCCCAAGAATTTCAAGGGCTTTTATCATGAATGGGTGTTGCACTTTGTCGAAAGCTTTCTCAGCATCTATTGATATTATCATATGGTTTTTATATTTCTTTTTGTTGATGTGTTGGATAACGTTGATTGATTTTCGGATGTTAAACCATCCTTGTGCCCCTGGAATGAATCCAACTTGGTCGTGGTGAATTATCTTATGGATACATTGTTGGATTCTGATAGCTAAAATTTTATTGAGGATTTTTGCATCAGTGTTCATTAGGGAGATTGGCCTATAGTTTTCCTTTTTTGTGTTGTCCTTATTCGGTTTTGGTATTTGTAATATTGCTTCATAGAACGTGTTTGGTATTGTCCCTTCCTTCTCAATTTTTTGGAAGAGTTTGTGAAGGATAGGCACTAATTCATCTCTGAATGTTTGGTAGAATTCATTTGTAAATCCATCAGGTCCTGGGCTTTTGTTTTTGGGGAGGTTTTTAATTACCATTTCAATTTCGCTGCTTGTAATTGGTCTGTTTAGGTGTTCTATTTCTTCTTTATCTAGCTTTGGGTGATTGTAGAGTTGTAGGAATTTGTCCATCTCCTCTAGATTGTTGAACTTGTTTCCATATAACTGTTCATAGTAGTTACTGATTATTCTTTTGATTTCTGCTGTGTCCGTTGTGATTTCTCCTCTTTCATTTATGATTCTGTGTATTTGTGCTTTCTCCCTTTTTTCCTTTCACAAAGAACTTTAAACTATAATTACAGAGTGGTCAATTTCTCTTTACAGTTAAAATTATAAATCTATATCCAATCATGTCAAACATTATAAAAACTCCCTTTAAGTGATATACATAGTTTTTTGTCAATTTATTCCTTCATGTATTTTGGAGCTCTGTTGTTAAAGACAAAAATGTTTTGGATTGACTCATCATTATGTAATATGCAATGATCCTCTTTATCTGGCAATTTATTTTTCTATGAAGTTTACTGTCTCATCAGCATAGCCACACCATACTTCCTTTAGGTGCTATTCTCCTGGGAAACCATCTTCCATTCTTTTTCTTTTTTTAATTTTATGTATTTTTACATCATTTTTCATTTTTTCACAATGTATGCATTTTCATCTTGGTTATAGTCCCCATACAATTCCCACCACCCTGGTTTTGAGCCTACTCTCTTCTCCCCCTTACCTCTCCCCACCATAGTGTGTCTCTGGTTTATAGTTGCTTGTTGATTTTGATTTTTACTTTATTATAATTAGTCTTTTTCCTGGTCCCTTATTTAGGTTTTCTAAATTCCTGCTATGAGTGAGATGATCCAGTATTTTTCTTTTTCTTTCTGGCTTATTTCATAGAAACATTAATTCAAAAGGATACCTGCACCCCTATGTTTATACCAGCACTATTTACAATAGCTAAGCTATGGAAACAAACCCAAATGCCCCAAAATAGGTGACTGGATCAAGAAGATGTGGTACATATACACAATGGAATATTACTCAGCAATCAAAAAAGATAAACTCATGCAATTTGCAACAACATGGAGGGAGCTGGAAGGGATAATTCTTTTTCTTTTAATGGGTATAGATAGCTCATTTAAAGGGAGTTTTTATAATTATGGATATACTTACAATTTTAATCTTTGTTTTCTGTTTGATCCCTCTGGTTTTTGCCCCTCCCTTTCTACTTTCCTGATTCCTTTGGTTTGTGTGAACATTTTTCAGTGTTCTATTTTAATCTATTGTGTTTTTTCACTAGGTCACTTTGTATAGGTTTTTTAGTGGTTACTCTTGAAGTGACAATATACACACTTAACTTTTCCAATCTACTTAGATTTAATATTTTACCACTTCAAATAAAATATAGAAACCTTCCCACCTTATGAATCCATACCCTTCCTCCCTCCATGTCATAGTTGTCCTATATGTTATGTCTACATAAGTTGAAAATTTCATCAGTCAATATTATATTTCTTTGTGGTTAATCATATAGCATATTTTAAAGGAGAGTGTCCTATTAAATTTACTGAGCTATGTATTATTTCTGCTTCACTCTTGCTGCTCCAGCTTTCCTTCTGTTACAATTTCTTTCTGCAGACTTAATTTAGCAGTTATTTTAGAGCAAATCAGCTGATAAACTTTTCTCTTTTTCCTTTATCTGAGAATCTGTTTTTGCCTTCATTCCTAAAATATAATTTCACTGATACAGAATTCCAAATAGACAGTTCTCTTCTTTCAGGGCTTAAAAAAATGTTGTTCCAAATTACTTCTAACTCCGTGGTTTCTGGTACAAAATTTGAGAACTCCACAGTTACTAGGATCATTACTCTCTTCCAGGTAATGCAGCATTTCTCTCTAGCTACTTTTAGGGTTTTTCTATCTTTGGTATCAGCAATTTAATTATGATTTATCTGTTTTGATTGCTTTGCATTTCTGTCTTGAGATTCACTGAGCTTCTTGGATCTGTAGATTTCTGACTTTCAACAAATTTGAGTTTTCAGACTATTTCTTTAGCTTCATAATCTTTCTTTTTTTTCTTCTGGTGCCTCAATGACATGAATATCTAAACCTTTGTTATTTCCCCACAGGTTCCTGAGGCTTATTCTCTTTTATAAGCCCTTTTATTTTTCTGTTATTCTGATTGGATAATTAATTTTTATCTCTCTCTATATTCCAAGTCCCCCTTCCATTTTAATATTGATCCCATCCAGAGAGGATTTATTTTTCTTAAGGGGTTAACAAATGTTTCTTTTCCTAAATTCCTATTTGTTTCTTTTCTTTTGTTTGTTTTGCTGAGAATTTCCATATTTTTATTCATATCAAGAGTGTAACTGCTTTAAAACTGTTTTTTAATGGCTTTAGATTTTTCTGGTTAGCTACATATTGACTTTCTTTGATTGTTTTGGGTTTTTTTAATGGCTTTAGATTTTTCTGGTTCTTGGTATGCCAAGTAATTTTAGATTGAATCATGAACATATTGAGTATTATTTTCACACATTCTCAGTTGTATGTAAATACTACAAAGAATGAGTATTATTTTCACTTTATCAAGCAAGTGACCAGTAGGTTTTAGATGACAACTTCCAAGTAGGGTTTGTGTTTCCAATATTAGCTCAGTTTTCAAAGTCTCTATAGCCTATTTGGGTCTTGGATAGTGCTGTATCCCATAGTTCATCCTTTAAAATGCTATTTAGGGTCAAGTCCACATCATGCATCCATCAGGAGATAATAGCCCAGGAGTTCTCTGTAAGGAGTTTCCCTGGAGTTTTAGGTTACTGCAGCCTCCTAATGCTGCTGCTGCCATGAAATCATTTGAGTTGGGACAAAAGAAAATGAAGAAAAGACTAAAAGTGGAGAAAATAAAAGTGAGTGATTTCTGTACTTTCTGAATATTATGAGTTTTCTTTTCTACTCAAGCCAGAATTAGAGAGCTTCTCCTCAACCTCTTCCTGTCTATATCCCACTTCCAGGTTTGAGTCTGATTGAAGTTAGGGAAATAACAGAAGTGGGGGAAATTATGAACTTACTGCCTGCTCAGTGGTAATACAAACTCTAACCTTTTCCACCACCAATTCACTTGTAACTGTTTACTTTTCCAAGGTCTCCAATAGCTTCCTAAGAATTTTGGTCAGGTTTTGAATTCATTGGGTAGAATGCAGGTCTCAGTGGTTAACACTGATACTGTTGACCAGAAATGTCCAAGTCCATGTCACTTCTGATGGCCACACAGACACTTCCCAACCAGAGCCAGTGTTGTGACTGGACCAGTCCTTGGAGTTATTATGATTGCAGGATGCACCTCAGCAACAACCACCAGGAAACTTTGAAAACTATTCATAGCTTCCAGAGTGTACAGTACACACCAAGGACCACACAGCAGAATATTCAGTAGAGAGAAGCTTTCCTAGGGTTAAGAAGGTCAGAGTTCTAGGGTGTCAGAGTTCACTCTTGATTGGTGAATTTAAAGCATGAGAGCAGGAATTAAGCTGCAGGAAGGGAAAAGTCACTCAACTAGTAAGTTGTCTAGGTTACACAGGGCTTTTCAAAGGAAATTTCATGAGTAGGGGAAGCCTGGTCCTTTACCTGGGTGTTTTGCAAGTAGCTGTGTCATGCAGCTGATAATAAGTTTATTCTAGATGGATGGATTTGAAATGGATGCCTCAGTGATCAAAAGCTTAAGTCACATTCAGAGTGCTTAATGTTAGGAGCTGATACACTAATGGAAGATACAGGCTCAAGTGTACTTATTCCATCTTCCCTCAAATCACCAGAAACTTCTTGGGTATTATATTAAAGTGGAAGAATTACATGTGATTTTTTTTCAATTTCTTTATTTTTTATCTTTTTTTTAAAAGATTTATTTTTAATTATACATATAAGAACTGAGGTCTAGGCCAGGAGGTATGGGGGCTGAGAGGATTCACCAGAGACAGAGTGGGGAACAGAACAGGCAGACTGACTGAAATACACTGCTGAGGGGAGCAGCAGAGGAGACAGGAGAGGTCTGCTGCACCATGTGGGTCAGCTCTCTGCCCAGGGATCGAAATCTTGCTGCAGTGGCTATCGATAGCTTGATAGTCTGAGACTTAAACCCTTGCACCACCAGGGAGGCCCTCTTTATTTTTTTTGAGTGAGGATGAGGAAAAATAGTCAAACAACATTTTGTCCTTCGGAAGAATGGGTAGTTTTATTGCTTCCATCTCCATGTGGCATAACTCAAGATTATTAGATAGGGACTCTTGATAAGCTCTAAGGACAATCTCTAGGATCTAACAAAAAATGCAGTCACTTCTGGGCTGTGTGTTTATTAGTTGAATAAAGCATGGTGAGCACACACTCCAGTCTTTAATAAAGAGTCAAGGTCACCCTGCTCTTGGAACACCAAAACCAACTTTAGCTGAATACAATGGTGCTGCTGAATCCAAACAGTTAGGAAGGTGTTATGGTCCCTGTTCCAGAAACAAATTATAACAATCTTGAGTACTTCTAAGTACAGGCACTGTAACAGATACATTTCACATATCATTTAATTTAATCATCACCAGAAGCAGAAAGGTAGGTGTTATTTGACCATTTACAGTTGAGAAATCTGAGACCCAGTAAGATTAAGTCATTTCCCACATTCTCACAGTTACTAAAAGGTGACTTACAATTTGAATCTTGTTCCAATACCTTTATTCTTCCCATGCAATATGCTGCCCCTTGAGGGATATATTTATGTTTATGCTTGATTACCCTTTGTATAGCCAAGGCTTTTCATGCAGCGCAACTCCATAAAAGGATTCATTAGTTTAATAACCAACACTGGCCTGTAGTTTGTTGGATTTTATTTTTCCCTTTACTTCCTGTCCATTTCCATTTGTTTCCCTTACTCTCCAATATGAACGCCTAAATAAGGACTCTGAACTCCTAAAAACCTAGCATCCAATATCTGGTCATTTGAAAATGCTGGAATAAGTGACTAGATTTTTCCCCTTCTGTCCAGATGCTGAGTATGGGGAGGACACCAAGATACATCTGTTCCTTCCTCTGTCCTCCCACCACCACCACTGCTGGCCTCTGCACATAACAAGCATTCCATCAATACTCCCTGCTTCTCCAGTCCACGGCCGAACATCTTTCTTCATGTTTCCCAGTTCCTAGGCAGCTGCTCTTTTATTCCACTTCACCCAACCCTGGAAAATCTACAGTCAACCCTCTAAGTTTCTATAAAAGGGATTCTGTATCTGATAAAAGACTGAATGATATGACCTTTGGGGTTGTTCAAATGCTAGCATTCTGTGCCTCTGTGATCCCAGGAAGGCAGCACCAGCTGACTGACAGCTCCTAGGAAAAGCAAAGGAACACATAGGTGGTAAAACTCCTACACTGTGCACCAGGGAACCCCAGGTGATGTACCTTCTCTCACCTATGAACTATCTAACCTTGTTAAAAGACCTTAAGAAGTGACTCCCAGACTTTAAGGTGATGGGAATTATTGGGAGTGCTTCACAAAAGCTAATTCCTTGGACCAGTTAACAGATTCTTAATCAACAGGTATACCAAAGCACAGGATTCTGCGGGTTTAACAAGTATCCCAGGTAATTCAGACACAGGTGGACTACAAGTGCACTTTAAGAAAACCTTGGGGGCCTTCCTAGTGGTGCAAGGGGTTAAGACGCAACCTATGAAGCTATCTGCAGCCTCTGCAGCATGAGTTCGATCCCCGGCACAGCAGACCTCTCCTGACTCACCCGCAGCTCCCCTCAGCAGTGTACCTCATACTTCAGTGAATCTGTCTTGTTCTGTTCCCCACTCTGTTTTTGGTGAATTCTCTCACCCCCCACACCTCTGACTTGTATCCCAGTTCTTATATGCATAAATAAATAAACATTAAAAAAAAAAAAAAGAAAACCTTGGGCTGAAGCAAAGATATTGGTGGATTGCCTTCTTTTGCACAACACTTCGGTTAGCAAGCACTCAACATAAATGGAATGATGGTGATTAATGCTGGACGTCAATTTCTTTTGGCTTGAATTAAGAGACAGACTTTCCACAATAATAGCAACAGCAAAAAATAATAACAACAGTAGCAGTAACTATGACTTGCTAGGGACTTGCTAGGGACTTCTGAACCAGTATTAGTGCTAAGTATGCACACACATTATCCAATTAATCCCTATAACTCATTAGACAGGCTAATACCCAAAAGTTAAAGAAGACAAATTTGAGACCTGGGCATTAAAGTAAGCCATAGCAAGTATGTGATTCAGCCCGGATTCAAACACAGACTTGTGTGACCCCCTAGACAGTGCTCATTCCACACCACTATACTTCCTCCTTCCTAACAATTATCTTGGGGAAAAAGGAAGAACGATTATTATATATAAGCTCTGCATGGTATTAGCCTATCTCCCTTAAAATTAGAAAGAAATGAAAGAAATATGGTTGGTCATAAAGAAAAGCCCCTGACAATGAGCCCAGGGGAAGGATTCTTCCATTAAATCTTTTAAAACACAAAGAACCTGATTGTTTAGCTTCACCCTTCCTGAAGACAGAAAAAAATAGAAAAGATGACCTCTCCAAGTCTTTTTTGGGCCAAGAACTCCATTATGTGTTGCCCTCAACTAAATACCTGTCTCCAGTCTCAGGGATTTGCTGCGGTCAGCTTGCTGAGCTAGAGGTACAAACATCTGGCAAGCAGGTGTGTGATTTTGGAGGTGCCAGAGGACACACAGCTGAGCTGTGCAGCTGAGGGGACCGGAGAGGAAATGTCTGAGGTTGATGTAGCACCGTTCCTCTCTCCCCAAGCCCCCTTCAACAGGGAAGTGATGGAGGGCGGGAGGTGACTGGAGGGCCACCAGCTGTGGAACAGGCGCGCAGGGAGCATTAAAGACAAGGACAGGAAGTGGAACACAGAAGGGCAGTCAGTCCTGGGGGGTCTGAGGGAAGTGGAGGCTCAGTCTTCCTGCCTGATGCTGCTCTGGGGACCACCTGGTTAAATTCAGAGACCAAGGACCCTCCGTTTCAGTTCTCCTCAGGGAGGAGAAGGAAGGAAAAGGAGAAAGCATTTTTCTTCTACTAAAAGTAAAAACAGTCATACAGGCTATATTTGTTGGCGCCTCCACTCCATGCCCCTACGGAAACTGGCCATGGAGTTGAAAGAGCTCACTAACTCACGTGCGTGACAAGTGGCCTCACCTTTCATTTTTTTAAATCAATTTGTCTCTCATTCTAAGTCCGTAACCAACCAGAAGGGCAAAAGATCAAATAAAAATTATCTCTCATTTTTATAAGAGGCTTCTCCCCAGATATGTACCCACACTGGAGAGGCCCCACTTACCATGGGTAATGGAACCACAAGGTACCTACTGGGATGTCCCTTGGGATGGCCTAATTAGTCTCTTTGGTCCAGTGACACTCCCTCCTACACACACACACCACCATTCTCTCCAAGACCACCAGGGTGGTGCCAGGACACCCCCAACCCATGATGGGGAAGTCTACTATCTCTGCTTTGCCCCTCTCTGAAGACATTTGCTCCCTCCTTTTATCTTCACCCTCTCTAAGACAACTAAAAAACCTCCTGGTGGCTTCAGGCATTTACAAAAGACAGTGGTGAGAGCCTTTGCGCTCAGTGTAGCTCCTACATTCCATCCTGCAAGGCAGAGAACCCACGCAATGTGAAACTGTGTAACGTTTTCACGTGCTGAGCATTGTTCTAAGCACTTTCTATGTGTTAGCTCATGTCACTCTCATGAAAATATCTAACTGGTCCTGTAGTTATCCCATTTTACAGACAAGGAAAGTGAAGCCAAAAGAAACTAACTTACCTGAAGTCACACAACTAGCAGTGGCAGAACTGGAATTTGAAGCCAGGCAGTCTGTGTCTACACTCTGCGATCAATGATGTGAACTCTACTTTCTTCTCCTAAATTATCTCTGATGCTAGAAGGAGGGAAAACACAGATTAAAATACACTGAGATTAACATTTATATACAAATAAGTTTTCCAGGCATGTTAGATCCTTTTCTATACCAGTCTGATGTTACACTCGCTTACCCCTGCTCACATGCACCAGTGAAGAATGAGGATAGACCAAACAAACAATATTTGGAAAACTGAGTTCTGCTTCAAAAGACTAACTTGGAATAGACCGAATATTAAATCAGAAATCACTAATTTACTCCGAGAAGCAGGGTGAAAGTTTAAACCATCGGTAAAAGTGGTGGTTGAGCTCAACCTTGAAAAATAAGTTGCATTTCTAAAAATCACCGTTGAGTAATGTTTTACCTGGTACATATGTTCTCTATCAACTAGTCAACTGGTAAAGTATTAATGTACCCTCAAAAAAAAAAAAAAAACAAAGGAACTTCTCCAGTTGGGAGGCGAGTGTGTGTCCACAAAAATTTCAAATAGAATCATCAGATAGCAACATATTTTCCATAATAAAAAATAAATCTTGTTTCTATATCACCATCCCTGATCTCCCTCCTATGTTCCCAACTCAAATTTCTTGGCCCTTTGAATGCAACATAGCACAATCCAAATCCTTTATTCTCCCCCAACATACTCCTACTCTTACATTCTCTACTTGAACATCAGCTTTACCATCTTTTCAGTCTTCCAAACCTGAAACCCAAGAGTCAGCCCATATTTTTCTCTCTCCATCAACCCCTACAATCCAGCCTCCTTCCTAAACATCTCTAAAGTACATTTCTTCTCCATCTTTACTTCACTGTAATGAGGCCAGGTCCTCATCATTCTTACCGAGATTTTCCCCACACACAGCCTAAGGCTGGTCTTCTGGACTCCTTTCTCTTCTTCCTCTAATTTCAACTCTTTCCCACTGTCACTAGACCCACCACCCACCATCCCTTCTGTGGTCCCTCAATACATATAAAATAAGCTCAAGTGCCCACATTGCCTCTGGAGGTTGGCACAATTTGGTCCCAAGCCAGTTTCTCTGCAGAATTGAATACTACAGTCCTTCTAAGATGCCTCATTCCTCACCCTACGCTATTTGTACCAGTGTAGTTTCCTTTCCCTGGAATTCACTTCTCCCTTTTCTCTGCCCAAAGAATTTGTGCACATCTCTCAAGAGTCACCTCCGTGATAACACCTTCCCTACTTGCCTAATTGAGTTGAACCACCCTTTCTACATTCACAAAGCAACTTGCACAAACCCCAAAAGTTGCATTTACAGATAAAGAGATAAACACAATCAAGTTGAGGGTCTCTGATGCCACACTATTAGTTCTCGCATGTCCCTGGTAGCACGAGCAAGACTAGCACACCCAAGACCCCTGAGCTTTTCCATGAATAGTGGATCTAAAAATAAGAAACATTTTACCAAATACAGCCTGACTTTATCACATGAGCCATCAGCATAGAATATGTACAGGAGGGCAGTTGCCTGCTTTGAATCCCAACTCCACTTGCCTGCTTTCTAATATAGACCAATTTGACCTTTCCAGAACTCAGTTTTTTCACCTGCAGAATGGGATACTATTGGTACAAACTAACAGAGGTTGTAGAGCATGGGTTTTATGCATGGAAGCCACTTCAAAGAATGTCCAGCAATGTCCAGCAAAGAATGGCCACATTCTACAAACAATGGTTTCTTGATAAAGATTACTTACAAGATGTTATTACTCTCTCACATACACCCTTTACTTTCAATGGCATGGAGTCTAAAACCCATGCAAATCATGCACAGGTTTCTAACTCATATCATACTGAAAACAAAGGTAGGAGCATTTCTTCACATCTTTCTTATTATCTTCCCTGTGTGACTTGCCTGTCAGATCCAAAAAAGCAGATATGTTCATATCCTGCCTGTGTCTTTTTTCCTTTCCACGCGATGGGTTCCCAGGAGTAGGATTTCTCCTTAGACCTAAGGTCCTGGGGAACAAAATCAGCTACAGAGCCCCGGGCCAGGAGCTCTGGATCAGATGCCGACCCACTAAGTCTGGAGTGGAGCCTCAGAATCTGTATTTTTATGGCTCCCAAACTGATAATGATAAAGGATACACACTCTTCTCCTTGGGAAATGCTGCCTTATTAACTCTCATCCAATACCTAACAGGGGAGGTGAAGTCTTTCAGAATTTCCAGAACAAAAGGAGGTGGCGGTAGTCTCAACAGCTGGAAGGCACGAATTGTAGCATCTCTTTATCTGCCGTGTTGCCAAGCCCTCTGTCAGCACTCCATAAATAATAATCACCATGATAATAATAGCTGGAATGAGTGGACTGAAATTAAACACAGGAAAAGTGGAGCCACAGCTGGAATGTGCAGTGATATAATGACGTGGGGGAGGGAAGTCCTGGCTGTCCTTCGGGAGAGCTCCCCAGATGCTTTGTCACCTTGCCAACCAGAGGGCAAAGGGCAGATGATCGTCTCTACAGTGATGCAGGTGCAAGAAATCCCACAAAGAACTCTCCTTGCGTGGTATTCTGGGCTCCCCAGAGACCTCGCTGGGCCCAGCCAGGACTAGTACTCCTGGGAACCACTTCAAACCATACCCCTTCCCTCAGACCTAAGACCACCCCACCCCAGAACTCACCCACTTCCCTCAAGCAGCCCTTGGCTCCCATTACTCAGTCACTAAAGCAGCATTTAGGTTTCCAACGCAGGCGAGGCACTGTGCTAGGACAAGGGAGATCACAAAACCAGACACAGCCACAGTCTTCTGGGACCTTACAATACCTTTATGGCACTGAAAGTAAGACATGATTTGTCCAAACAAGCGAGAGAGGAGAAAAGGCATCTAGGCTGGGTCTTGGGCTGCCCAGCTGCCTTCCCCACTGTGCCCCTAGAGGACGCTGTCTTGGGAATGCAAGAAGCAAGCCCCCATGCCCTCTTCTTGGGGCTCAATTATTAGGAGTTGACAGTAAGGATGGCAGGAAGACCAAGCGGCCTAGATATGCATTCCCTGCTCCCTCCCTTCCTGCCCAAGCGTTGGCAGTGGCTGCCCTGCCACTACCTGAGGACAGAGCTGCTTTTCCTCCTGCTGCTTCCATCTCACTGGGTCCCGATGATTCCGCACTTCCCCAGACCCTCAGAGACTAGCCAGCTCTTACACAGTAGCCCCAGTGCTGCCACATCCCTCACTGGTTTCCTTAACCTACTTAAGTCATGTAAATAGACCTTCATTAAACTCTTGGAGTCACCCTCTTTGAATACACCCTCACAGTGGGTGCTGCCAGCTTTTGATGCACACCCCAGCACACACACCTTTACAGCATCCTCATTAAGGTATCTCCCTACAGCAAGGGCCTGTGTGCTCTGCCACAGCACCAGTTTGCTACACAGGCTTCACACCCCCCAAAAAAATCTCCCAGCAATAAATGGAATTAGGTGGATAAATAAATAGGCCAGCCACTTAGACTACAGCACACTCTGAAATGTGATCCACACCCTACCCCAGGGGTCACTACTTGGGCTGAGCCCCAGTAACCCACAGCTCTAACCCACTCACCAATCTCCCCTGCGTTGGCTTCCTCCTCTTCCCTGTCTCACTCCCCCACTTCCCACCAGTGCTCCGTGGGATCATCTCCCAAATAAATCACTCACATTCAAAATGATATCAGGGTTTTCTTCTGGGGGTCCCAACCTAAGACACCATATTTTTCCTGTGGGAACCTCACTGACGCAAGATCTAATATTTATCAAATAACCATTATAAGACAGGGTGGTGTTGGGCATGCCACATATCCCCTTACTCTTCCTAAGTCATGTTAGGAAGATATCAGGGGTAACTATGTCTTGTAAGTAACAAATCTGAAGCTCAGAGAAGTTACCCAAAGTCACCAGCTAGTTAATTAGTTGGGATATGAAGTCAGTGTTAATTCGCAATTAAATGCTTGAACAAATGTCTGACATCTTTGTCTTATTGTTTAATGAACAGTTAAAAGAAGGGTTGGAGGCAAAGCCAAATGAGCTCAGGGAGCCAGCATGTGCAAGAGGCTTTTAGGAAGAGACAAGAACCCAGCGGTCCTTGGCAAACCTCTCTGATCCTGACTTACTAGCATCATGCTGCCTGACACAGATGAAGACGATCCTGCCCGCCTGGCCCTGGCACCATGCAGCACAACAGCCCCCTCTGGCCCCCTTCTACCTTACCTTCTCTCTCCACAGGTAGGTGCTGAACCTCCAGATACTAGTAGGAATAGGCCTCTCCCTCTGCCTGTTCTCTCACTCCTATTTGCTGCCTATCAGCCTTCTGGGACCATATGCTGGTCCTTGGTGTGGAAAATGCTTCTGGGTGGAACTCTGGCCAGCTTTGCCCTCCAATGAATACAGAAGGGACTCCACAGAGCACAGCTGTATAAGAATAGGAAGGGAGAACTCCTCCTTGTCTGCTCCATTCGACTACCCAATAAATCAACGTGAGAAGCAGCAGTCTGGAAACTGAGTTTGTCAGACCAGGAGGGAAGAAGTGAACACAGCATTTTTAAGGCAGAGCTTCTGAAGGTAGAGGGAGGTTCTAGAGGTCATCTTGAGCAACCCCCTGCCTCCACACTACATCTAAGTCACCACTGGGAAGCAGCCAGGAAGCCCTTCCAGGTCTCTGATGGCAAATCACTCCATGTAGTTAATCTAGATTTTCCCCACAGAACTTAGAAAGACTGTAGGAGTCTATGAAGCTTCCTGGTAGGGGGAGGTGTTTCCAAATCCACTGCAAAAAGGCAAAAAAAGCAACAGCTGTGGGCTCAGAGAATGCCTTCAGAGAGGTGCCCAATCCTCTTCCAGGGAGGAGTGGAGCCTGTGCTCAGGCATCCCCCTGACTGCCAGTCCCACGGAGACCACCCAGTGGCAGAACTGTCCATGGTTCACCCTGGCCCTCCAGGAAGTCTCATAGTAGCTGGTAGTAACAAATATTCAATACATAGTGGCTTTAATTGAAGATTTCTGATGACATGAGTTGTCCATGTCTGAAAGGAGGGGTAGAAAGGAATTCCCAACACAGAGAAACCCTAGAGAACAAGCTTCTAGAAAAGCAGTCTCCAATGTCCCTCATTTTAGGGGCTCCTTGGTCATTAGAACAGAGACTGAAGAAATCCTTCTGTCTTCCTTGCAATATGGTAAACAGCAGAACAGAAAATTACAAGCTTCTCAGGTGGAGCAAAAGGTCTAAAGTGCCCAGGACCTTGGGTCTTTCAGCTGAAACTCCCTGCTTCCCTTGGAAAAGAGGAAGCCACATTCAAGCAAACCTAAAAATCAGGTGGTGAAGTCCAGACATGGAAAACACGAGAATCTCTTGTCCATTTTATACCACAAGTGGAGTGGAAATATTGCCACATTCTTCGTGGTTTTATTCATTTTCCATCACGTTTGGAGGAACTGCTGGATGGTGCTGAGGAAGCTGGCGTGGGATGCTGCCTTTGTTAAGGTGCTCCCCGCCCGAGCCCGGCGGCTTCACCCAAGGGCAGGAAGTTGCCTGCTTCTGCACCTGGCAGGGCACGGGCATCTCTCCCTGAGGCGGGCACGGCTCCACTTCAGGCTCAGACCCTGGCACCTCGTGCTGCTCAGCAGAAGATGTCACCTCTCAGTGCACATCTAGAAACAGGCCTGCTGGCCGGCCCCCCACCCCATGCACTGCTCTCTGGATCAGTCCCTGTTCAACTGGGTCACACAAGCTGACCTTTGCAGGCTCTGATTCCCAAAGCTCTGCAGGCACTGGCTTCCAGCTGTTTATCCCATGTGGGGCACTGCTGGAAGATCTGAGGGAACTTCGAAGGGAGTGTTGGGGTCTTGCCTCCTCTCTCTGCATCCCAGGGAAGCACGTCCAGCAGCCGTGGTGTCTCCTCCATAGCTCCCATGCCCACTGTCCAAGCCGGCCTTGGTTTCAGCTGCCCACATCTCATCTTCGAGCTTCCCTCGCTTTGTCCTTCCAGCCGAAGGTAAGTAGTGTCTCTGCTACCCTTTCACAGTTTGGCTTCTCAGCAACTTCAGCAAAAACCAACCAATTCTCCTTATTAAATTCTCCTTGTAATAAAGAGTCAACATAACTGCTCTTGCCCAGGTTGAATCCTGGCCAGTGCAGTACCCTTCCTCCCTTTCAGGACAGTAGGCCCACAGCTCAACTCACCCAGCACCTTTGGAAAACAGAATCTCCATTCACCTCACTCAGGCCCTGTTTGTTCTTTTTAGCAAGAGTGAATAGAGCAAAAAAACTATGATCCCATCTGATTCTTCTACAAATTATGACTTCAATAAATTATGCCGTGAAACATAACAGCCTAGAAAAGCACACGGCGCCGCCGAGAGCCACTGTCCTCCCGTCACAGTTGTCTGCAGGAGCTGCATGTTCTGGGCACGTGAGGCAGGGAGGAAGCCAACCCTGGGGAGCAGCACTCGGGCCCTGCCAGAAACACCCTGGGGATGCCCTCCCCCATCAACTCTCTCAGCCTTTGGGTTCCAAAACAAAGGAGCATGCAGGGCCTTTCAGACTTCCCAAGAGGCATTCCCCTGCCTCTGGATCCAGCTGTGAACTTTAGGGAGCCACCATTTGTTAAACTGGTTGGGGCTGGGAAGGACAGGAGAAACCACCTGGTCTGGGAGTGATGTACTCAGGTTGACACAAAGAATGAGACCAAGAATCAGGGTCAGGTCTCCAAATTCTACTCCCTCCTACCATGTACCAATGTCCCTTTTAAAGAGACCGGTGGCGCAGCGGTTGAGCGCTGGGTTGCGAAGCTGCCCGCGGCCTCTGCAGCGCCAGTTCTATCCCCAGCTGCTCCCCGGCCACCGGAGGAGAGTCCCACATGGCGTGCAGACCTCTCCTGCCGCCCGCTGCTCCCCTCAGCAGTGTACTTCGGTCCTTCTGCCTGCTCTGCTCCCCGCTCTGGCTCTGGTGAATTCACTCACCCTCCCGCGCTTCTGACTGTACCCAGTGCTTGTATAAACAAAACAAACAAACAAACAAATAAATAAAACATGCCTCTATTAAAAAAATAAATAAATAAATAAAGAGACCTTGAGCAGAAAGGCAGAAAACAGCTTGGAATTAGGTTCTTCGAGGTCTAAGATCTTGCTCCTGCTCTATCTCAACCTGGCTGGGAGCCCTGGGGGGGCTTTCAGTGACATCTCCAAAATGAAGGGAGACTTCCTAAGAGCCAGCTGTGCAGGCACACAACACGCCACAGGGCATCTGCTTGGGCTGCAGCATGGACTGAGGGCAGCCAGGGAGACCCCAAGGCCCCTCTCCTCCACGCCACCATCAGCTTCCACACCTCATCTACCTCCCCTTTGCAGAAGGCATGAAGGTGGGGAGGGGTCAAGAGGAAGAGATTTTCTTGGGCACCCCAAGAGGAGCTACCACAGGGGAGCCAGGTGAATTCTATTTACAGCCGCCTCGTTTGCACTAGCGGGAGACCTGGACAGCCGGCTGGACTTATCCAGGATGTGAAGCTCTGGGAGATGCCAGATTGTTATCATTGTCAGGTACAATTTCCTCCCACTGCCTCTGCCCTCCGCCAGGCCCATGGTGTCCATCTGTTGATGGAAATGGCGAGGTCCTGCGCCAGGTATTTTTAGACGGGGCCTTTACTGGGCAGGAGTGACTTCCCGCCATAGCCCTCTTTGTCAGCACCATGCAGCTTCTCCTCCTCATTTATTTGTTGTAAAATCTCTAATAAAACCACAAAGGATGAGCCTGAAGGGTCCTCAGAATGTGATGGGTGCTGACCTTTCTCCCCGCCCTCTCTTGCAAGGGTGGATTTTCCTGTTTTGATTTGCTTCCGTTTTTGTTTTGTTTGGATTTTCTGGTTCTTTTTCTTCTGTCATTATTTTGAAGAAGAATAATGTGCAGCTCCTCCTGCTCCCACTGAAAAATAAGCTTTATTTGAGGACTTCCTGGGGAATTGGAAATTGCACTGCTGGCTTATGACAGCTGAATCTGAGAAGGAGAGGAAATAAAATGAGGGAAGAGGGAAGTAAACAATATTTCAGGGTTAATACTAGTGGATCAGTAATAAGCTACTAGTGACCATCAAATCAAATCCTCATTTTACAGATGAGGAAACTGAGGTACCACAAAGGGATGGGAAAGCATGGCCAGGAAAGTAATTCCAGAGCATAAAGCACCAAATAAATAGATAAAATAACCAAGGTGTTATTAATCCCAGTTCTCTGCCATTTGGGATGATCAATGAGGCAGTAGAAGTATGGGGGGGTGTCCTGAAATGAAGCTAAGATGGACTATCCTGGGGTCTTCAGAACAGAAGGTGCTGTTAAGTAGATCCTTTGCTTAATGTGAATATCACTGGCCAGGGGAGGAAGATAGTGAGCCCAGGAAGCAGCCCATGGGGAGAAGAGCCTTAAGAAGAACAGAACAAAAAACTGGGAACATGTAAAAATTGTGCTTATCACATGCTTTGCAAATCATACATTTTCATGGTGGTTTAAAAGGAATCCCATCGGATTCCGAATTGTGTTATTGACCAAAGAACTTTGAGAAATTGATTTTAACTTTTTTCAGGAAAACAAACCACCGTGTATGCCTGGCTCTAAACCTCAACTACTTGTGTGTAGAGTTTATGCAATTAACTTATGAAAAACTTCACTCCCATCAAGTCCACAAAATGAACATCAGGGGGAAGCAATGGACATGAATTGGCGCCAGGAGAACCTACCCCACCCCAATTCAGCCACTCACTCCCAGCAGAACAGGGGGGGATGACATAGGGCTTCAGTTGCAAGACCTGAATTAAGTATTCCTTAAGCTCCTTTCCTTTCAAAAATGTTCCTTGTCTTATCCAAGATCCAACAACAAGTTGGGTTGAGCATCTATCTCCCAACTGCTATTTTGATTGTTTTCCAATACACATTGAAATAAGAACTCTGGAACACTGAACAGTAGAAAGGCACAGGCTTTGGCTTAAAGCCTGGATTTGAAACCCGGCTCCCCCAGGCACCAGCAATGTGGTCTCAGGAAAGTTATTTAACCTCCCTGGGTCCTCCTCATTCTAAAATGGAGACGATAACAGTACCTGCATCATGAGCTAGTTGGGGAATTTAATAATTAAAATATACCTAGAGTCCTAGAGCCTGGCACATAGTAAGTATATGTTAACAATTAAACTGTTTGCCTGCTGCCATCCAAAATCACACCATATGCCAAACTTCAAAAAAAAAAAAAATGAATCTGAGGCTTTCTTTTTTTTTTATTTTAAAGATTTATTCATTTTATTTTTTTTCAGATTCTTTTGTTTTATTTTTTTTAAATAATAAATTTTATTTTTATATTCTAATCCATTAAGAAGAAGGAGGGACGGAAGGATGTGGAGTATGGCGACAGGGGTGGGGCCGGCTCTTACTCTGGATGTACTGGCCCAGCTCCTTACTCTTGCTGTATGTTGAGGATTTGGGAACTAGAGGTGCAAATCCCAGGGTCCCTCACTGGTCAGGTCCAACCCAATTTCAGAGAGTGAGCGGGCTTGCTGGTCCACGCTGGACAGCCGGACACAGGGCATAAGGTCACCATACAGACGTCTGTGGACTCCAAGACAGGTGGTAAGGGAGGACCGAGATGAACATGAGAAGACCTGGGTCCAGTCTCGCTCGTGACCACACACTAGCACATCCACATAAGCAGCGGCTGTCCATAGGCCCACCTGGGGAGAGGGCTGGAAAGATCCCTGAGGTTTCCATTGCATAACACATCACATCTCCAGGACAGAGTCAAGTTCTTGGCAAGTTCCCCCACCTTTCTTTGAGGAATTACAAGGCCATTTCTGAGCAGGAGTAGAAGGCTTGCCCACAACAAGGAAGTGCATGAATCCCCCCTCCCACAGATCTCCAAGTTCTTTTCTGCTTTAATCCAGGTCCCGACCTGTCACTGGAGCCAGAGAAGGGGCCACCTGGGCATTTTCCAGGGCCCAGCAGAGCCACCTGCTCCTTGGTCCTTTTCCAGAAGATCAGATGAAGAACTGTGACCACTGCCCTTAGAAATGCCACCACATAGACCGTTACCCAGCCTGGTAATTTCCACTCTAGCTTCATGTTCTCAGAGGATAATGGTGTTCATTAAAATGCAGACTCTCAGACTTACTTTGAATTGACCAAGTCAGAATCTCATATGGAAGCACTTGGGAATCTATTAGGTAATTCTGATCTAAAGTCCCATTTCAAAACCCAGCTCCAAAGAATATAAACTACAGGGCTAGCTAGGAGGCACAGATAGCTGGCCATCCTTTACCCAGCCACGGTGCATTCCCAGGAGGACCCCTTACATCCACTCTGAGCCAAACAGAGACCAATATGGGTGTCCTGTTCTTCTCAGGGCATATGGTATACACAACAAGGAATGAGAGAGTTGGGAAGACAGATATCCAAATAAGTAATTAAAATGCAACTCAATGTTAGGATAGAATGATAAATGGTTTAATACGATGGACACTGGGGAAAGCAGTGGAGTAAGGAATGTGGCCTTTGGAAATACACAGACTTAACTACGGCACCACTTGCCAACATGGAAACCTTTGGCCCTCAGTTTCCTAGTTTTGTAATATGGGTTAAATATTCAGAGATTCATGAAAATCATATATATATTATTGCACCTGGCAAAGAACCTTTCCCAGGATACTTGGTCACCTCCAGGCCCTTCTTTCTCCCCCTTGGACTTTCCTCATGAAACTGTCTACCAGGATGCCACCGAGACAAAAATGATCTCTTATCAGGAGCTATTGTTAACTGCATTTGTCAGGAATAATAACATATTCATCTAGTTGTCTGAGAAAAGAGGATTTTGTTTTACTTTCCATTGTTAGGCTGAAAATAAGACCATCCTCTGGGGATCTTGGGGGCTATTTGTTTTGTCTGTTCAGAAAATGCTGAACCCCTGGGAGTGACATGTCCTGGAACAGAATACCTTGCCTTCTCCTGGGAATGTGGTCTTCTAAGCTGCTCCTCCCCAAAAGAGGGGTCCAGCATAGTCTGGGCCAAAGGCCAGCATCTCTTTTCTTGGGGACATTTCCGCCCAAGTTGCCAGGACAAATGGCTTTGCTTTCTTTGTCAGCTCAGTCTATACCACTCACAGGGCACTTTCCCACAAAAGACCACAGTCACACCTACATAGTGCTGGCGATGGCATCTGAGTGACTTCCCTCACCTCCTCCAGATCTTTGCTTGTGTAGCATCTCCTTGGTGAGACTTGCCCCGACTACCCTATGATAGCATATGTGTCCCCACACGTCACGGCTCCCAGGCACCGCTCTGATTATCTCAGATGTAGCAGTCCTGAAGCTACTTCCCAGAAGCCCCAGACCGATGTCTGGTGGCATTTATCTATGAGGAGACTCAATCCTTGGTGTATTAAATTTATTTTATTTTCCATCTCCACTCATAAGAAGACAGGATTTTTCTACTGTTCTGTTCACTGACATGTCCCAAACACCTGGAAGATACTTCTGGAATATGAATTAAATAAGCAATGCCCGCTTTACAGATAGGAAAGCGGGACTGACAGAGATTATGTGACTTACTCCTGAAGCTCAGCCAGTACGTGGTGAAAGTAGATTTAGGGCCCTGGCTTTCTGACTCCAAAGCTCTGGTCTATTATCCCTTTGGCCTCATGTTCACCTACCTTCTTTCCCGCTGCTCTGACCCATCTTTCCTCTGCTCTCCAATTCTCTTTGTTTCCCTACTAAGGGGTCTTTTTCTTTGTCCCTCTCTTCCTCACAATGTTGTCTATCATCTGCTCAGTCTTGGTAGTCTATGTGTGGCTTGGTGTATGTGGGTGGTGTGGTTTGTGTGTTTGTGTGTGTGTTGTGGTATGTGGTATGGTATGTGTGTTGCTATGTGTGTATTTGTGCATATGTGTGGTGTGGGAGGTGTGTATGTGGTGTGTGTGGTGTGTGTGGTGTGGGGTGTATGGTGTGTGTATTGTAGTATGTACTGTAGTGTGTACATTTGTGCAGGTGTGTGGTGTGTGTGGTGTGCGGGATGTGTGGTGAGGGTGTGGTGTATTGCAGTGTGCGTATTTATGCATGTGTGTAGTATAGTGTGTGTGGTGTATGGGGTGTGTGTGTGTGGTTCAGGGAAGGTGTGTTTTCATGTATGTGTTTGTGGCCACAAGGCGGCTGAGGTGTCAATTTGCTCTGGGACGCAGAACTCTGGAACAGAGACCAGCCCTGGGTGGCAACAAGGCAGCCATGAAGGTGTGGACCGGGAAAGCCCAGAAGGAAAGTCGATAGGTGCTCAGGAAAGTGAGGGCGGACAGCCCAGCAGGCAGGCAGGGATGGAGCGCAGAGACCAACCTCCAGCTACTTTATGACACTGGCTCAGTCTCAACCTCTACAAGCATCAGTGCCATCCTCGAATTGTCATCTCCACACTAGGAATTCCCGCTCAACGTACTTCACAGCAGTAAGGCCCCAATGACAGGGAGGGTGGGACAGTGCTTGGTAAGTGGAAACAAATGTGCGCGTCCTTCAGGACACGAGTGGCACAGACCACAGCAGATTTGGGGGTCACTCTGGCCGCCAGGGGCTGCTGCCCATCCGAGCAGCTAGAAAAAGGAAACAGCTTCAGCCGGGGGCTGGGGACAACACTGGAGAATTTCTGGACAGTGAGAGTGGGGGAGGTGAGGGAACAGGTGCCCAAGGGGAGCCGCACATCACCTTCCCGGAGCGTGGGACACCTCTCTGTGTGTCAGGGTGATTTACACAAGGTCCTGAGTGCACACCTGGGGAGGGGGAGGGATTGGGCATGTGAGGACAGCAGATGGTGAGGGGAGCCAGGCTTGGGGGACAGTGGGCTCGGTACCACCCTACAAGAAATTGGGCGCCTACACAGCACCACATGAGCTCCAACACCAGAACCTGAGGTAGGGCCGAGGCACAGAGCTGGCACAGTTCCTCCCAGACCCTCCCAGCCAGACCATCTAGTCCCTGAGGAGGGACAAATGGAAACTTGGAGGACTGCGCTCCAAGGGTCCTTTCGCAATCACATGGGGGACTGAATGCCAAGTGAGGCGACAATTTCACCTTGAAGGTCACGGAGCATTTGAAGGTCCCACAGACACCTGGTGACAGAAACCTCAGAAGTTTCCACTGATTAACAGGACCCCCGGGTCTCCAACCAGCACCAAGACTGAGAAGCATCTAGCCAGTGAGGGGGCTGCAAACTCGGCAGAGATGAGTAAGTGGCGCAGGCGGTACCAGAAGACCATGTTCTTCCCACGAGGAGGCATGAGCAAGGGGGCCTAGGATGGGGACGATGCCCAGGCCTCTCTGGGGATGCTCGTCCTCCTCACCAGGTATGCACCCGCCCAACCAGTGCAGGGACACGTGGGGCTATCACAATGAAAACCCTTAATTATTGCTGTCATGAGCCTTCATTATCTCAGACAGCTGAGGTGAGGATGGAGTGAGATGGAGTCAGTGGAAGCGCTTTGGAAAAATGGAAGGATGCTGTGCAGGGGGTGTTTGTGGGGTGATATGAAGCTGGAGGGGGCAGGTGGCCCTCGCCTGCCTGTACTGCTGTATTACATGGAGCAAGAACTTCATCTTTCTGCACATTTCATGACCATCTCATTTTCTGAGTCTCAATTTCCTTCCCTGTACTGTGGGGGAAGAAACAGATTATTTGGGGGCAGGTCTCTTGCAGCTCAGACGTTTGGGGATCCTGTTCACACAGGAGCCCAGGATAGAAGGAGGCCAGAGGCCTGTCCAGGCCCTGCCACCAGCTCCTGTGGCATCTCCAGCCCTCAGATCCTTTCTCCAACCAGCGAGGTTCTCGAGTTCACGGCCCTCAAGTTCACTGCTAGCCCAACAGTCCAGCAGTTAATGGTACCACTCAGGTACAGCTGCAGGGAGCTCGGGTACACACTCTCATATGTGGTGGCCTCCTGCTCTGCCACACTGGGTTCTGCTCTAGATTATGCATGAAATGTCCAAGCAGGAGAAAAGCCAGACTCCTGCCTGTTCCCGCCTTACTTAATCTCATGCTCTCCCCACCCAGTGTTCACTCCCAGTGTTCTCTGGGGTTGATAACAGAAAATTATTTTAAAAATCCCTTTCTCCAGTTTTACCACTTGCAAGTATGCTCCCTGGAGTCTTTGGGAGAACATCAGAGCCTCTTCCTTCTCATATGTGTCTTCACTGAGGATAGAAATAAAATAAGCAGCCCTGTGGATTTGGGGGAGTAGGTGGTGGGGAAGTGTGCACAGAGCTCAGTGGAGAAGCATGTGGGAATGCTCTTCATCTAGGGGATGAAGCCAAGCAGGTGTTGATGGAGATCCAAGAAGTAGTCCCAGCAGGTCCATGCATCCTGCATGTCTGCCTGGCCTGGCCTGGCCTGTTGCCCAGACTGCCCGGATGTCAGCAAGGACAGCCAAGCCTGAGCAGGATCAGAGAAAGGACAGCAATGGAGCCCAATAGCCTGGGGTCTGAGGTCATTCTGTCTCATCACAGACTCACGGTGTCTGCTGAGCCCTTAGAGGTCACTCTTACATGGGGCTCTGCCCACTGTTTCCCTGTCTGCTGGTCCTCAGCCCCTGCCTGATCATTCCCATTGACAGGATGGATGCTCTCTGTCTCGGAAGACAGCCAGGAAGCCTCTGGACAAGAAACACCCCTCCACGGACTGAATCAAAATTGCTTCCAAGGAGCCTGGAAGTGCCCTTGGGAGTTTTCTAGGATAAAATGTCTGCATGACCACCACCTCCCTCCCCTCGGTGGCTGGGCACAGTGTGCCCTATGATACGGCTTCCCTCAAACTCCTCTTAGCAACTCTGCAGAAAGAAGGACAAAGAGAAATGACTAGCAGGAGGACCCCAAGGTATGCAGCGGCTCTGGCATCCTAACTCAGTGAATAATAAAAGACAGACTTATTTAACCTCACGGATGAGCACAGGCCTAGGCCCAAGCTCTTCTTGCCTTCCCTGTCCTTGTCTGCTTTTCACCCTCTTGCTTCACTCAGAGGCAGGCATCAAGGAAGTGGAGTTGCAGAGGCAAAGCGTGGCCAGGACAGAACCAAGCTCTGGGCCTGGTCACCTCATCTGGTCACCAAAACTAACATGTGAACTAAACCACCATGTGGCCTTCATAAAGTTAGGTTACTCTAACTCATGCCCAGGGACCATCGTGGGCTTTTACTCAGAATCGCTATGTCCCATAGATGTTTTACCTTCTGCCTGCGAGGAGATGAGAGTCGTTGAATTACTCCCTGGGAACAAAGGGCCACCTGTCCCATCATTCCATCTAGAGGCGTTCTGGCAGACATGGGGGTGGTGTGGGTGGGGATGAAGGAGTCTCGGGTCTCTCTGAGAGGGGCGTCATTTGTCCGTAGAGCAAAGCTAGGTATGGGTGACATCCCAGGGGCTCAACAGGTGAAAAGGGGACAGGCACAGGCTACTAGGATGTCTCAGAAGGAGGACAACCTCTATAGGTGACACAGAGACCCGCTGGGGTACATTGTCAGCCTTGCGGGCCAACATATGCCATGGTAAAGCCACAGCAGGGACTGGCAAGTCCAAAGCCCCATCGTGACCTGGAGACCAGCATGACCACAGTGCCATGCTCTCCTCAAGGTGCTGCAAGGGCCTGGTCCACCGGATGGCGGCTTTATTTGCAGATCCTGGCTCCTGCTGGGCCCTCCTCCACCTTCCTGAGCTATAAGGGCAAGAATGACTCAGACCGAGGCCGTATTTGCATCTAAGCTGCCTAAACAAAATTCAACACAGACATCCCCATCCCTGCCTGATTTCCCACACCTTACAGCCGGGCCTAACCCATAACACCATGTATACTGGGGCACCCTCACCTTTTCTAGGTCTGTGTCGTCAAAGGGGGAACAGCAGGCTGCTCCCTCATGAGTACACAGTTGCTTTCCTGCGATTTCACCACAGAATCCAAAAGACCTTCCTGGAAAGAACTGTCCCCCAACCAGACCTGTGACCGTGTAATAAGCAGCTGTCTCCTCTGAAAATGTGCCCAGGGGACCCAGCCCTTCCCACACACCCAGTCCTGTGGTCAGGTCCTAAGCCTGACTCCACTGTCCTCCCTGCCTCCGGCAGGGAGCTCGGACCTCGCCAATCGAAGTCGCGGTGATGGCACATGCCCAAAACAGGCCAGTTTTTACATGAAATTTGTAAAAAAAAAAAAAGCTCTTTCCACTGGGGATACCATCTGACCTTACCCAAAACAGACTTTGCCATTTCACCACCCTAAGAGGAATCCCCCGAGGATGAAAACAGAGCATAAAAGAAAGAAAGACTCTCGATGTCATAGTTTGAGAGTCTGGATCCAGCCACAGGTTGAGGCGGCTCTCCCTCTGAGCTTCAGATCACTGGGCTGGAAGGAAAAAGGGCTAATACTGATCCCAGCATCCTTCCTGGCACCTCTATGCCCACTCACTTAGTGTGAGAAAGTGAGTCCGCCACTCTTCCTTCCCAAAAGGGAATTACTAAATCATCTGCGCCACCAACACCAGCCCCCAGAAGACTAGAGAAAAACCCTCCTAAAAAGCAGAGAACGTGGGAGGACATGCTGAATGAATCTGAAGAATGAAACAGCACATATTTTGGAGTCCAGCAGATTTCCCATGCTGTGAAATCATTGACAAGTTATGTGTAACGGGGGAAGAGGCTTTTGTTTAATATAGCTAATTCATAAACACCCCATTATAAAAATGTTTAAGTTAATACAGAAAAAATATTAAATCCTGAAAGCCCCCTTTAGTTCTGCCTAACATCTCAATCCCACTGCCTTCCCTAGAGGAGACTTTAATGCAAATCCTTGCAGACTTATTTCTATGCAATTCTATAAATAAACACACATGCACACATACACACAGAGCTTTATTTTCTTTCTTACAAAAGCAAAGTAGCGGAAATCATATCCTACCATGTGTTCAACACAACATTACCTGACCCTGGCCATAAGACAATGTCTCCCAGCTTCCATAGCAATTAGGGTGTGGAACATGTGGCTGAGTTATGGCCAGTGTGAGTGTGAGCAGAAATCACATGTCACTTCTGGCCCAGGGCAGTTATGAGGAGGCATGTCTTCTCCATGTTCCTTCCTTTTCATCCCCAAGGCTAGACATAAGGGATCCCGAGATTATGGGAGAACAAGATGGACTCATGGGTTCCAGAAGGATTCCAGGTCCCTGCTTAGAAGAAATTCACCCTAGAGAGCTACCTGACCCACACTGGAGAGTAACAAGAAATTAGTAATAACCCCAGGTACTTTAAAGCCTCTGAGATTTGGTATTTGCATATTTTTTAAGACTAGCTTACACTATCCTGGTGAATACAAATAAAATCATATTCTAACTACAGTTCTGCATTTGTTTCTTCTTAGCAGTGTGTATATGCAAGCCATTTATTTCTCTTCACCAGCGTAGTACAAAAGCATGGTGTGGGGATTACATGAGAACACCAAACAAACTTTCTGGAACTCAAGTTATCCTTTGTCCTCTTCTCCTGTGTGTCCTGCACCCACTGTAGCACCAACTAACAATCCAAAAGGAGGCCTGAGATTTGGAACTTTCCAATCCCTCCTGGGAAACAGAATGGATTCTATGCTTTGAGATGCCTAAGACTTCCTTGTCCCTATAATATTATGCTGGGCTATCACTGGACCAAAACTGCATTAGTCATATATTCCTTTAGGAGTAGTGCTTTCATTAAGATTATGTACAAATACTCCAAGGAACCAATACACATTCTAAGTCACCACTAGTAAGGAGGGGATTAGTGGAGCTGAGAATTCAGAGATAATAAGGTATGGGGTGTGTAACAAGAGCACTAAGATAAGAAAGGAGGTAAAAGAAGAACAGAAAGTTCTCTGATATTTCACAGTTCTATTTCACAAAAAAAAAGCACATATTTTCCACAAGAGCTCTAGTGTTTGTTATGGTCTGTTGCTTTCTAATTCTTAGAAAAGTGGTCACCCACGTAGGGAATCCCTGACAACACTCCATTAGCCAGAGTGTCCAAGTAACCAGAGGCCCCAGGGACCTCAGTTGGGAAGCGTAATGATGATGAATCCTGTCCTTATTGTTTATGATTTAACAACTGGTTTATTATGTAGGATGTTCTGGGTCACTCCTGGGAAACTATTTAAACAAATAATCTGC
The DNA here is from genome assembly GCF_014898055.3 of Talpa occidentalis. NCBI lineage: Eukaryota > Metazoa > Chordata > Mammalia > Eulipotyphla > Talpidae > Talpa > Talpa occidentalis. The sequence goes on from NW_023603184.1 coordinate 136,358,284, forward strand.
AGTTAAATGATCTAATAGAACAAGCGTTGTCAGGTTCTTGGAAGACAACCATGATCTAAAACTATTCATAGATTCCTAGAATTGGAAGGTACTTTCAATATGTTCTAATAAGATCCCTTTATTATAATAGAAAGTGAACCAGGGGCTAGAAAAGTTAAGGAATGTGCCCAAGGTCACAAGTTGCATTCTTCACATATACCCTTACTTCCAAAGGACTGAGGCCATTTCCACCACACTGCCATCCCCCGGTGCTATGGGAAGGGCACCAGAACACGAGCCACAAGTTCTGTTTCTAGCGCAGGCTTTGGCACCCAAGACTGCATGACCTTGGGCAAGCGGTTTAGAAAGCTCTTTGTAGCCTGTCAGTTACATGGCTCCTTCAGAAGAAAATGGCTTCATATAGTCATTTCCTACCAAAAATGCTGTAGCTTATGCCTGGGGCATAGAGCAAAGCCAACAGACCACTGCATCGCAACATGGTGGGCCAGGGAGAGGGAGCAGCTACATGTCAACTAAGCATGGGTAAGACCAACAACTGAAGAAGAGGAATGAAATCTACCCTGTAAGCACAGGGGTACCAGCAATTCTCTTTGGGGTGTTTAAATGCCAGGTATAGTGAACTCACTTGGATATTTATCTAGCATCTCTCACCTTTTTCCCTTCCTAGGAGAGCCCAGTTTTGTTCAAGGGTCCATCTCCCTCCCTTATTCCATGTGCCTTCAAATATGGGTTCTGAATATATTAACGCACGTATGGCAACCTCATCTCCCTGATGGTATTTGGCTCAGGAATTTAGGATGAAGCCAATCAGCAAAGTCATTCCCCTAGCAACAGTTACCTACCCAGAAGTGTGCATGTAACTCAACTTGGTCAATCCAGTAAAAGGCAAGGGTTTTTTGTTGCACGCTGGGGAAGGATTTTTATGATGCTTTCGCTAGCTGCCTATATGTGAAATAAGAAAGCAGATTGTCCTAGCTGCTGCTGGCAGTCATCTTGAAGCCATCAGGAAAGGTGGTCTGAGTCCAGGCCAGCCCTTAAAGGGGAAACGAGTTCATCAAATCACAAAGAAACAGACCCAAATGAACATACCTTGTCAGAGTCCATCCTGCCCCTACACTTTCTCTATGTCAGATTTTAATATCTCTACCACTATTTCAGTGTGAGATTCTTTCTGTTTCTTGCCAATGGAAACAACAAGTGATTAGTGTCAATTTAAGCAGATGTATAAGATGATACCCTGTAGATCATGGTGTACTTGGATGAGGTTGAGGTACTGCCCCCGGTGCTGTACCCACAGTCCCAGAAGAACAGGGCCCCCGTGCCTTACTCCACACTCCTCTGAGTCTCTAAAACAAATCCCAGGAAATGGATTTTGCCCTAGTGAGTCTCTAACTTTTGAAGAAGGTGGTGTTTTCTAGTCCTCAGTTTCCACTTGTTAAATGATATTTGTCCAGCTGATGTTCAGTCCATCTAATAAGTCTATTCCACAGTTTCAACACTTCATCCATTTCTCTTCTACTCATCCTCTCTCTATTCCCCTGACCCTCTCAATCAAAAGTAGAATCAAGTTTGGAGGAGAGAGGAAGGCCGAAAGTGGTATTAAAACCACTACCAGACAGGTGCGGTTAGCTCAATGGACATGCCAGAACCTCTGACACTAGAAAAATTCATTATAGAGGTACAGATTCTACCACCTGCCTCCAGGTCACAGCCGGGCAACACCTTACAAAATATGCCAAGGTCTTCTCACAGAGTCCTGACTGAGTGCCCTCTGCCAGTACTTTGGCCTTTGGAACTCCATGAATCCCATTCCCAGACCTAAGATGGTGCTGGAACACAGCAAGTTTCCTGCTCCTTCCCTGAGAACTTCTGCCAAGTGCAGACAAGGCTCAGTTCCAAGAGTGAGACACCCTGCCTGGGAGGAGCACATCGAACTGCACTCGGAGCTCCTCCAGCTTCCCTCCCATCACTAGCACCTCAGCCAGGGCCCCTGGGCAACAGTGAGCATTGAGGGCAGCCTTGTGAGGGTGAAGACATTCAACAAAAGCACACTCTGGGGCCTGGGAAGCACATGCAAATTCTTCCTCTTCACCAAGGATGCAAGAAGCAAACACTTGTCCCAACTCCCAGGACTCCATCCCCAAATATTTTTTCCATTCCCTTGGGACAAGAGATGACAGCATATGGATGCTTCCTCTGAAAAACAGGGTGCTGGGAGAGCGAATCATCAAAGTCACTGAGACCACATGCTCTTGGTTATAACATCTTCTAGAACAGAATTCATGAGACTTTTGGAATTTAAGATACAAGCCAAGTAGCTTCTCACTGCTCTCAGTGTCCAGAACGGTTCTGTGGAGCTCTACCTGTCTCTCAAGGGTGACCCAGAATCAGAGCAGATCAGAGAATGTGAAAAATGAAGGAGAATCACGTATATCTTATTTTCACCTGTCTGGATGGTATGGAAATATTTCTAGTGTTTCTCTCCCTCCCTTTCCTCTCCTCCCCTGCCCTCTTCTGTTGCTCTCCTCTCTCTCTCTCTCTCTCTCTCTCTCTCTCTCTCTCTCTCTCTCTCTCTCTCTCTCTCTCTCTCTCTCTTCTCCTCGCCTTTGTCTCAAGGGAAAGGAGTGCTTCCCAGCTGGTCTTCCCTCCATGTTTCACTTCCACTATGAGCATTCTCGTGGACTTGTGGAGCTTCCTGATGCAAGTCTCCCCGGTTGGGAAAGTGAACCTGCTCTTCAGAAATGATCGCAGCCTGCAAAACCCACCCCCTTCAGCACGCTGGGGGTTATGCCTTTCACACAGTGCTTCCTCCCCAAGTCAACCCAGGAGCAGCTGTTTGGGTATTAAGACAGGACTTCAGGGGTTCAGCTGCAGGTCACAGCAGGCCCTGTGCTCACCCTGTGGGCCCCCTAGGTTTCCAGGAAGGCCTTCTCAACCCCATCAGGGATCAGGGTGCACAGCAGCCATCTCCACCTGGCTCCTGATTGCCTTGGAATGCATGGGCAAGAGGGGGCAATGGCCCATGGGGCTAAGTGAGCGGCTGCCCTTCTTCCCTTTCTGTCTCTCCCTCTTTTCAGCTTAGCAGACTAAAGTTCAAGTTAGGGTCAGGGAAAGGGGGTTGTTAATGGGGTTCAGATTTCAGACACAGGGGAAGTTGAGAAGTAATTTCTGGGTCTGTGTTTAAAAGCATCATATTGGACAAGTTCTCATTTTCCCAGCAATCATTTGCTAAATACCTTCGATGTTCCAGACTCCATGTCAAGCGCAGGATACCAGCCCAAAAAAAGCCCAAAGCAGGAGGACAGACATACAAATGCTGGCAAAAATACTAACAGCGGTACATGGTACATGTGAAAGGCTATGAGAGCTCAGAGAGAGGTAGCTCAGCTACGAGACACGTCAGAGAAGTTGTCCATCCTAAGGCAGAGAAATTGGGAAGAAATGCACTCTTCCATCTGGAAGCAGAACCAGTTCAGGTACCAGACATGATTTCCAGAACTGTTCTTCAACCCTTGATCAGGGTAAAGTTTCACATCCTGCACAGGATAATGGCCCGATGACCCAACACAGCAGCCCTACCTAACGTGGGTTGAGCGGGACAATAACTGTCTTTTTTTATCCCGTCAGACAGTTAATAAACACTATAGATGAGACCTGGAAATGTCAGGTTTTATTTATTTGATCATAACCTCATCAGATTGCAATTTCAGGAGGGCAAGAGATGAGGGTTGACTAGCTCTTGCTTATGTCCTTACCCCAGTGCAGTGCTGAGCACACATAGGTTCCCGGGAAATACTTATTGAATGAATGAAAGAAATGATGCAACAGCTGTGGAGACACACAGTCTGAAAAGTAAAAGTGTGACTGCAGGCAGGAATAATCTCTGATTGACTTCTACTTTTCTAACAATAACCAAAAAATACACAGACACTTGCTGGTCATGGGGGGCAGGTAGGACATAGACAATCATAGTGCATACTTCATCCTCTTCTTTCTTCCTAACTTCTGCCCCTACCTCCTCGCTGAGCCTATCCCAGGGCCTGTTTTCATCAATCCTTGCCAAATTAGAAAAAGTGTGGTGATGAGTGCACAGGTAAGGACTTAAGGGATAGTCTCACTAAGGGAGATCTTCAAACAACACTTATGGGATCTAGTCAATGAAGGTATCATAAAAAGCACCAGAAAATTAAAGATAAATAAATCATCTTTCCAAGGATAAAATAAATTACACAATAATACAAGCCTACTGTTAGAAGCTAAGAAACCTTCGGAGCCTTGGTGATTTAGAGGAGAGAAAGTTGGAAGAACCAGTTCTCACAGGCAAGTAGCTTGAGAGACTTCTTGCTGTTGTTTGTGAGGGCATAGGAGGGGGTGGGTCAGGCATTCTATGTGGAAGGAGTCACATGCACATAGTTAGAGAAAAGTAGGGGAGTTTTTCCCTTTCAGTTGTATCTCCGTTGTATAAGGACAGTAGGTGATAGTTACTGAGCTCTCACTGCATGGCAGGTACTCGTCATATAAATTAATCCTCAAGATTAAGTAAATAGGTACTGTTGCGCCTCCATTTTACAGATGAGGAAAAAATGAGGCATGGAGAAATAACTTGCCAAGCTTACATCTCATCTAAGTGACAAAACTTGGATTTAAATACAGATCATTTGAACTGCCACATCATAGAGCAGGTCCAACAGCGGAGGGCTCGGCCTGACAGACGTGGGGATTTGCTAAGGTTAACAACACTGATGTCTAGGTAGGGTTGGAGGGGAGAGAAACCCAAGACAGAGCCTTCACCTAGCAGGGTCAGGGGACTGGGCTACTAATTGCCTAGTGTCTGTCTCCTCCACAAAATTCCACCAAAGCTTGGGACCTTGGCAGATCTAAGAGATGAAATGGACTGAAATGGCCAAGTCAAAAGCTTCCTTATCCCAATCCCCATTCTAACTCACTGGAATGCATTTGAATATTCCTTTGTAGATCTACAGCTCCTCCATCCTGCTTAATTAGGCATCTAATGCCCTGCTTTTCTAAAACTTTGAGTACCCAAAATGCTTATAGTCTAAATATGCCTATGAATAAATATGAATATATAAGGCTGTGTTTTTCAGTGTCCCAGGGAATACTGGTTTTTTGAAATGTCAGCTCCCCCAATGCCCCCAAAAAGGATTCTGTGGTGGTTTAGGAAACCCTCTACGCTGTACAGTTCACCCTCTGGGGAAATTACACACATAATTATTTATTGAAAGTTCTGATTACTCCTATGGCAAAGCAACGTGCCTAACTTTGCACAACCCAGTGTTTTCCAAATGCATCTAATGAGAAAACTCTGCATTCATGTAGCACATATTGACAGCCTGGGGCCTAGGGTTGTGCAGAAAATTCTTGGGAAGTGCTGCCTTAGGACACTATTCTTCTCACTCTCTTCCTTTGTTGTCGATATAATTTCTGGAAGGAATAATAATAGCTTCTATTCATTTAATGCCAGGGTTTTTCCAAGTGCTTTTAGAAATGTCATCTTATAATATTTGAAGTTTTCAAAATATCTTTCACATTTCTACTTTTTCCCCTCTTTGAAGTAGAATTGCAAGCAATTACAACGACGTAGGTATATCTCAGAAAGTTAACACCCAGATTTATCTTTTTTCCAGCTCAGAAGAGTGAGATATTCTACTTTAAAAAAAGAGAAAAACCCTTTTTCCTTAACAGATTTTATCAGTTCCTAGGAATTACTTAAAATGTGCTTACAGTAGTAAATGTCAAAGAATAACACTTCTCAGCTCCCTTAAGAGGCCCCTTCCCAGACATTTATTCTGATACAAACCCTGTACTGTTAAGGATTACTTTACAAGGAGCACAATTAGTTTAAAGTAAAACATTTTAAAAGAAAATATTTTTTTTTAAACAGGGCATTTTACTGACTACATGACTTCCCATCCCAGAAATACTTGCTTTCAAAAACAGAGCAAAACCAGAGGGCAACACTTAACTCAAAGGAATGACTGTAATGTCAGATTTCAGGCTGGGGTGGGGGGACATTTGGGGAGGTGAGAGATGTTCTTTTTATCCTTCAAATCACCTCACATAAGCCTCGGCCATCTCTGCTTCTCAGGTGTGTTCTGAGCATTCCTTCCCTTTCTCTCTCTCCTCCTGAATTGCTGGAAATGCGTGGAGTTGAAATTCAAACTGGTGTGAATCCCAGCTCCATCATGAATTCATTGGGTAGTGTTTCTTAAACAACCTTCATTTTAGTGGCTTTATAAAATAGCACTGTTTAATAACACTGCGGTGTTGCAAGGAGAAGACAGGAACAGATGCAAAGCATCCAGCACCCTGCCTGACATGTGGCAGGTGCCCAAGTAAAAGTGTAAGGATGTAGATTTACACTTGCCTTGGCAAACTGCAGGCAAAAGAGGGAACCAGGAGCCAAACATTACACAGCGGCCCCCAGGAACTTGGCCTTTGAGATGCACTTAACATGGAAAAGGCTTGTCTTCTAACCCCAGGGAAACCAACAAGAGACTCAAGTCCACTGACTCACCACCCAGCCCATTTCTCTAGCACTGTGGCCTATTCATTCTCCACCAACCGCTACTCTGGGACACATTCGAGGGAGTCTGGCCCTGGAAAAGGAGGTTCAGGGAGAACTCATTACTTCTACCGTGGAGCAGGAAAACAGGGCATGCGTAAGATGTAGTATCTGGGATGGGGGCAGGGGACAGGAAGCAAGCATGCTTTAGACCAAAATGCCAAGTTCAGTAGCTTGAGTAAAAACCATCCTAACCTCCAAGGCCAGAGGTGACCATCTGGAAATGGAAAACCACCACCAATAAATTGTTGTGACCACAGGACCACTGGATTGTAGAAGAAATCGGGCAGCATGAATTCAGGCTTCATTCACCCTTTAGCTAGCAGCTAGAGGTGCCCAAAGCCCAAGCCATTTCTACTTCTTAAAAGGACAAAAGGCTTTTGGCCCCACGCTGTGTCTCTGAATACTCTGGAAAGGGGAAGGGGCAGCTATGATGAGTGTGGAGTTGCCCTGTTCAATTAGTTCAACACTGAGGCTGGGGGCCAAGGCCCACCAAAGCTGTTTTGTTCCCCTTGTCTTCCCAGAGGCTGGCAGTTGTGTGGGCAAAGCTGGCATCTCCAGCGGAGTCCTTTCATACCTCCTATTTTCCCCCTGTATCCCAAAGCCTCAGAGAGAAGCCCAACTCCCCTCTCTGCCTTCCTCTAGAAATCTTCCCGCCAGTGACCTCAGGTGTCACCTGCAACCAGTCTGGCCTGCAGGGCTTTGCACGGTCCCTGAGTCCAGTCACCCCAGGCCCCAAACAGAGAGCTGCAAGGCCTGGTATTGCAGACTGGAGGACAATGGGTCTGCGGGGCTGAAAGCATTCCAATCTCCCACATTCAGTAGGAAGGGCTGTGTGGTAGGGAAAGGTCGTTAATGTGCTGGTTTATGTTTTCCCAAGCCAGCATTCCTCACAAACAGCTGTGTTTATACAAAACTAGAGGAGAGGGAGAAAGGGAGAGAAACGACAGTGTCGGGGGATGACATCATCCTGTCTTGTCTGCTGGGCTCCCACCAGGGTCTGCAGGAGGAGGGGAGGCTGGAAAGGGGCGGCCGGCCGGGGACGTGCCTGGTGTAGGTTCACACAGGGTTTATACACGCATGTGTTTATTAGATAGATCATTTTCCTTCTCTCTGCTCGGCTGCCTCCCGCTCACTCCCAGAGCACCCTGATGGAGTTTGCAGAACACCGTCTTCCCTGCAACAGCACCCTCGGAGGAAGGCTAGATTGGAGCTCAGGCCCACTCTTTCTAATCTCTTTAACAAACCCACTCGCTGAAGCAAAGTCTGACAGGAGGCAGAGTCGTTAAAGTGAATTAAAATGCATCCAAGGAGAGATTAGCCCCCAAAGCCATTCCCATATCAGACAAAGGCCCCTTTCATGCAAACTCCAGCCTCTTCGAGTCCTGTAAGCAGAGATTAGGGAACAAATTCTCAGAACCTAAAACCCAGGGATCTTAGGGATGCAGCCAACACAACCTGCCCCACGAGGCCTTAGAACGGCTGCTGCTTGACCTGCACCAGCTGCTTAATACTTGGGCCGTCAGGGAGGGGGCTCCCCAGCAGCACACGTCTCCCCCTTTGTAGAGCATGGTCTGTCCCTCACTCCGTTCCTGTGCACAAGCCCCTCACCTGTCCTTACACTGCTCCATGGGACAGAATGTGCCTCGGTTCCCAGAACTCAGACAGGAGGTCTGGCCACGGGCCCTTCTGGTGGCCCCTTCTTGGGCCCTCCTCACTTCTCCCGCAAGCATCTTACTGAGTATCCATTATGTGCCAGGCTGTATCCACACAGTGTGGATACAAAGAGATGGCCAGAACCACAGCCCAATCATGGAGAAAGACAGCTATGTAAAGAGTGAGTGCAGTTAAATACTATGAAACTGATGAAAGATGTCTAAAGACGCAGGGAGAGTCATCTGGAAGACTCAGAAAGATTTCATTAAAAGGTAACATAGGAGCCATCTTGAAAAAAAAGTAGATGTTGACCAAGTGAACCAGGAATGGGGGCAGGGGAGCACAGGCGAGGGAGAACATTCCAGGCTGAGGGCATCCGAACATGGCAGAGCAAGTTTCCCTGAGCAGCCTCCTAGCCTTCTTCCCTGGCAGCACAGAGCATCTAAGGAACAGAAGTCAGAGGCAGACAGGGGTCAGGTTATAAAGGCCCTTGTGGGCCACAGAGGAGGTTGAAGGATGTAGTCTTCAACCCTCAGAGCTGTTGAGGGGGGTCTAAGCAAGTGACTTTCCATCATCAGACAGGCATTTTAGAGAGATTCCTCTGGGTGGTGCCCAAATCCGGAGGCAGAGAGATCCATCAAGAATCCAGAGGAGAACTGATGAGGCTCTGAAGGATGTCAGTGGCAAGACAGGGTTTGGAGAGAGGGAAAACATATATGAAGGATATTAAGGAGATCAAGAATGGAAGTAACTGGCATTAATCAGATATGACAGGTAAGGGAAATGGAGGAATCAAGAATGGCTCCAAGGTTTGGTGGCCAAAAGTTGCAGCGTCAGACCCCAAAACAGGAGTTTCAGGGGAAGCAGACTATTGGGGGAAAGACATCTGTACCCCTACCCCCCCACATACTGCCCACCCTCCACACTCCCTCTGGAGCCTCTCAGCCTCACCTTTGACTTCAGCCAAGATTTCAGTTGCAGTTACGGGAGCACAACCAGTTTCAAGCAGATGCAACCTGGTGCACCTCCCCTCCAGCCTGAGCTCTTGCCCTGGGCTTCTGGCACCAGGGCTTCTCTGCCAGGCAACCACTGAATACTCGCATGAAGTACAGGAGACTGAATGGCCACTGGGTGGCCAGTAGAGGATGGCAACTGATGGAAAAGTGCTCCCCCAGCAAAGAAGAACCCACAGGCTGAATCACCCACTTGCCCATGGCCAGAGATCCTTCTCTGTACTGGAGTCCCTCCTGCCTGTGCCCATCTCCCAAATAAACTATCCATACATGTGATGGTTAGTTTTAAGTGTCAACTTGGTGGGGCCATGATGCCCAGATATGTGTTCCCAACATCATTCTGGATGTTTCTGTGAGGCTGTTTTGGGATGAGATTTACATTTAAATCCATGAACCTCCAGGAAAGCACATAATCTTCCATAATGTGGCTGGGCCTCAACTAACCAGTTGAAGGGGTGAACAGACTAAAGACTGCCTGCCCTCTCCCGAGCAAGAGGGGATCCTCTGGGTAGATGGTCTTGGGTTTTGAACTGAATCATAAATTCTTCCCTGCATCTCCAGGCTGCCAGCTCACACTGTCAATTCAGGACTTTACAGTCTCCATAAAGGCATACGCCAATTTTTTTAAAATAACTTACTATAGAAAATACACAACTTACTGGTCATGTTTGTCTGGAGAACCCTGCCTGACACAACAGATGAAACTCTGTCTCAGACTCTGCTTTCTGGAGAACTCAGCCTAAGACCAGGAAATGATGTTAGCTTTGAGATCTCTGAGAGGAGTGAGGATGGGTATCCAACTGGGGGTGCCCACAAGAGGAGTGTGTACTTAGGAGGCCCCCACAGAGAGTGGCACTTGAAGTCAGAAGGGTGGATAGAGAGAAAAAAATATGACGTGGCTCCCTCAAAGGCTCAAAAAAATCATTATGTTAGACTTCTTACCTTCATCCAAAATAAAATGACTTACTCAAATATTTTGAGAGGAGAAAAAAGAGTCAATTTTACTAAAATAGCAAGTGTATCTCGGCACTCACAAAGTATGGGTACACACCTGGATCTCACCAGGGTCACAATTTCACTTGAGATGTTTTAGGACAACAGCACTCTCTCACCCAGCCTTCCATCTGCTACCACAAACCCCCACAGCCACCAGGCTGCCTCCATCACCTCAGGCTCTAGTTTTAGTCTCTGACACTTTTCCAAATCAGCCATATCATTACAGCCCCAAAGCAGTGAAAGGTGTGACTCTGTCTGCTGGAATAGAACTTGTTGCTAATTTGAAATTAATCCCTACTCCAGGGCTTCTGAGGAGCAGTGTCCTCACTCAGACCCCTGGCATCCCTCACAGGATGCGTGCAAATGTGGACACCGAGGGTCCACTCACGGCTCCAATCACTGACAATCATGGAGCCCCAAGTGCATCACTTCCTTCTCTGGCCTCTGTGGTTCCACAAAGGAAACAGGAGATTCAACCAGGTGCCCTTTAAAGTATCTTTCATAGCTAGCATCTGGATACCCTAAATGTCACATGCTTCCTCCCTTTGTAATCTTCCTTTAGCAAAGCTCAGGGTAACACCCATGACACTCTCCTCCTCAGCCTCAGCTCTCAGGTCCTTTGGTCAGCTCACCAGCATGTGCTTAACCCAACACACACCCTAGACCACACACACACTGTGAACACCCCACACACCCACATACCAAATAGACACAAGATACACATGCCATACACACCACTCATATACCATATACAACCCACACACCCCACATACCAAACACAAAAACATGCACAAACCATGTGCACACGCCACACATATCACATAAACACTCCCCACACACACACACCTATACACCATACACAGACACCACACACACGTCCCTCATACACCACACAATACATGTACCACACACCTCACATATGCGCACACATAGCACACATACTTCTGTGTTCACTACTCCACAGTCTGAGTCTGCTCAGTACCCCATCACCTGCATGGTCTCACTTCCTCAGTCTTCATTTTCACCTGCATAGGAAGGTTCTGGACAGGTTGCAGAAGTCAAAATTCAGAGAGAAGGGAAAGGCGACGAGTGTGTCCATAAGTACTCAATAAAAATTTTCCTCGACCTACCCCTTTAAAACACACAGAAAAGCTATTTGTCTTTCCTATTTGCTTAGCTACTTCATCAGCCATCAGGGAGAGCCCTTTTCTTAGTTCTTATAAGAATCTTGACTCACTTTCATCTTTTAATTATTTGTGCTTATTTTCACATTTGTGCACATTCTGCAGCTTCTGACAGTTTTATGTTGTTTATGTTGTACAAAACACTGAAAACCTACATTCCTGGGCCAAGAATCTCACTGGGAAAGTCCAGAGGGGAAGGAAGCCATTCCTTCCAGGAACGTGGCTCATTGACAAGGCCAAGTTTGGAATGTGTCCGGGATCAGGCCAAGGAGCCCACTGGTCCCTAATCACCCCATCTGAAAGAGCTCACCTACCCAGTTGTTCTCTGTCTCAGCCTCTTGCTTCTTTCTTTCATAGCACCTATTGCAAATATATACATTTACCCTTTTGTCCCATTATTTATTGCTTGGTTCCTCTGCTAGACTGCAAGCCTCTTATGGAAAGGTATCTCACCCTCGGCTCCCAGCACAATGTGCGGCACAGACAAAATAAATGCCCAATAAATGTTCCTAGAGTGTTGAGTCATGAAGCAGCTGGACCAAAAATGCAAGACATTTAATTTTAACAATGAATTAATGACCCTCAAGCTTCAGCTGTTCTCTCACTTGCAGATTGAGAAAATGAAAATGGGTTGAAACTATCCAAGTTATGAGGCCATGAGGCCTTGGAACAAGTTGAAATAGAAGAAAAGACACTGGACTAAGAGTTAGGAACTCTGTGTTCAAATATCAGCTGTGTCTTTATCAATATATGACCTTGAGCAATTATCCTATTCTCTGGGTCTCCATTTATTATAAAATGAGGAGACTGAACCTGATCAATATTTTTTCCAAGATCTTTCAGCAGCAGAACTTCATATTTTATAGAATAGGTAAATGTAGCATTTTATTAACATACCATATAGCCTAAGTTCAAATATACACTATTCACTTCATAATGAGATAAGCAATGAAACTAATGAGGCTTTATATTTGATGAATATAAAAATATCAGATCCAGAGCTATGGATAAAAGCTGACACCTTATGTTAGATTTAATTACACAGTGTCAAGATTCAGATTCACACAGATAAATGGTTGAAACATGGTTACTCCTCAGATAAACAGATCTGATTTCCAAGTGACCTGGTAGGCAGAGATTGGTTAGCAGGTAGCCTACAATTCCCAGAGTCCCTCACAGCTACTGTAGCCATGTGACAGATTCTACCCAATAGCATGTGAGTTGAGGGGTGTGCACAGGCCACAGAGAGCCTTAGACACACAGTCCTCCACTTTCTTTGTCTTTCTGCTTGCTCCATGCGGAGGGCACAGCAAACCTGGGTCCAAAAGAGAAGAGAGCCACAGGCTGGAAGCAGCCTGGGCCCCTGCATCTCTGCTTGAAGGAGACTTTTTCCACATTCAAAACCACCAATTTATTCTCCTAATGTACTTGATCCATTGTCTAATTTTTTTTATAGCAACCAGCATTACCCTAACAACCTGGCGACATGTTAATTTTTTGGCATTTTCAACTGCATTAAAATGTGGTATATATGTGTTGTATGTATTAGACTCTTTTAAATAGTTTACCTAATTTTCAGAATAAAATGTAAATAAAATCAATGCTTGTGGTATCCCTGAAACTCTTTCCTGAGGCTCTAGGTTTTCATGAAACACATTTGAAAATTACTAGATGAGATGCTCTCAAAGATCCTTTTCAGAGCCAACATTTTATTGTTGTATAGTTTTCTAATTTTCCAAAAGGAAGTCATATTGGTCTTTATAAAAAGGAAGTAAACTCCTTCTGCCTCTGAAATAAACCAGCATCTAAGAAATACCAAGGGACACTCATGATATTTCTAGCTAATATTGCATATCTAGGGGGTAAGAACCTTCTTTAGAGAATTTTGATTCTAGGGTTCTTTTAGATGTGATAACAAGTATGCTAAAAATATCCTGAACTGTCTGTCAAGCAATACTGGGAGGTACTACAAAGCAAAATAAAATTAAAGCTTTTTTTTTTTCATGTTTTCTAACTTACAGACAAACTTCAGAGATACTGCAGGTTGGCTTCCAGACCACTGCAATAAAGCAAAAAGTAAGTCACAGGGATTGTTTTGGTTTCTCAGTGGATATAAAAGATTTTTTATTCTATACTGTAGTCTGTTAAGCATGCAATAGCATTGTCTAAAAATAACAATGTACATACCTTAATTAAATAATATTTTTTGCTAAAAAATACTAACCAGGATCTGAGCCTTCAGCAAGTCCTAATCTTCTTGCTGGTGGAGGGTCTTGCCTCATTTCTGATGGCTGATTACTGATGGAGTGGGGGCTGCTGCTGAAGGTTGAGGTGGCTGTAGTAATTTCTTAAGATAAAACACCAATGAAATTTGCTACATGAATTGATTGACTCTTCTTTCACAAAAGACTTCTCTGTAGCATACAGCACTGTTGGATGACATTTTACCCACAGTGGAACTCCTTTATAAATTGGAGGGAATTTTTCAAACCCTACCACTGCTTTATCAACTAAGTATATAATATACTAAATCCTTTCCTGTCATTTCAACAATGTTTGCAGCATCTTCACCAGGAGTAGATTCCATGTCAAGAAACCACTTTCTTTGCTCATTCATGAGAAGTAATCCAACAATTCAGTCATGAGATTGCAGCAATTCAGCCATATCTCAAGACTCTACTTTTAATTCTAGTTCTCTTAGTATTTCTGCTATATCTGAGTTGCTTCCTCCACTGAAGTCTTGAGCCCCTCATAGTTATTCACGAGGGTTGGAATCAACTCCTTCCAAACTCTTGTTAATGTTGATATTTTTACCTCTTCCCACAAATCATGAATGTTTTTAATGGCATTTAGAATAGTGAATCCTTTCCAAAAGGTTTTCAATTTACTTTGCTCAGAACCATCAGATGAATCATTACCTATGGTAGCTATAGCCTTAGAAATATGTATCTTAAGTATAAAGCCAGGAAATTAAAATTCCTCCTTGATCCATGGGCTGCAGGATGGATGAGGTGTTGGTAGGTATGAAAATATGAATCTCCTTCCATATAACATCAGAGGTATTAAGTGACCAGGTGCATTGTCAATGAGTAGTAATGTGACAGAGACAGAAAGTGAGCACACACTATGAGGAAAATAGTACCACTAGATTGGCCAATGCAGGGTTATCACAAACCTAAAACTTGTCAAAAAATGAAGTATCTGTGAAGTACAATGAAGTGAAGTGCAATTAAACAAGCTGTGACTGTGTATCTGGGGGCATTAGTAAATGGCACTTTGATGAATCCCAAAATTACTAACCAGAGCGAGAATAAATAAGACCATTTCCTTCTACTGTGATTTTCTTTTAGAAACCACCGTGCTCAGAGACCATGGAATGGCCCCAGTGACCTCTGTAGTGGATGGATAGGAGGGGCAGTTCCTAGGAGGAGAAGGAGAGGATCACAGTGCAGAAAACCTTGACATATGTCAAGTTTCTCAAATTCTAAATTTATCTCAACACAGTAATGTTCACCTCCAGGTACACTAGTATATCTCAATCTATAGAGAATTTGAGATCCTAAGGGAGCCTCCCATTATCACTGCTTGCCAAGCTTGAGAGCCTTGAGGAAAGATATCAACCTATAGGATAAGGAAGAAATTCTAACAGACTTTGGATTCAGTCATCTCTATGTTTGAATACAATTCTTTGCAAGCTCTGTGTGACCTCAGCCAAGCTTCTGGATAATGCTGCTTCCCCAGCAGCTTCCAGTATGAAAATGACAATAGAGAGGAGTTCCACAGGCAACTTGGTTTAACCCTAGAACCTTATGACCAATGGCAGGCCTCTGGTCCTCACCTGGCCTTGCTTTGCCATGTGGTTCTCAGACAACCCTCTTCCAGAAGGAGAGGATCACTCTGTCCCTGTAGATCACAGATGTAGTTAGAAGCCACTGAGTCCCTGCCCAAGTTATGTGGTAAAAGAGGAGGTGTTATTTTCCCTTCCTTTCTTTTTCTTTTTGTTTTTCTTCTGCAAAACACTTGAGAAGCTTGGAGAAAACAATCTTTGTGAGCCCCATCAAAGATGTAACTCTAGATGGCCTCCCAGCTGGGCCAGGCCAGCCAAGTGTCAGGCCAGAGACCACAAAGAAAAGGAGGATTTCCGCCCAAAGGAGGCATGGGTATCCAGAAGCAGATAATCCAAGAATAAACCAAAATAAACTTGTCATAGTCTGAAAGCAGAACTCGCAAAGCAACCTGTGGCCTCCCTGAGGGTGGTTCCCAGGTAGAGATCAGTACTTTGGGAGACAACATAAAATGACTCATGTCCACTCTCCATTACCTGCATGTGACCTTACCAAGATGCCAACCAGTGATGTGGGATGGATAACAGGTTGGTTTTCTGACTATCTGCCTTGTCTTGTCCCTTCTCTACCATTATGCCTAGGTCACAAGGTCTGACACTGGATAAAAAAGTAACTTGGGGCACTCTCCTTCAAGAGGGGGATCATATCCATTTCTATTTCTCAATATAGTTCTTTTCCCAGACTCAATTTACTTTCCCTGGCCCCATCTGCCCCCTGGATCTTGGTTGCTTGCTCAGCAGAGAGTCTTGGCTGATCTGCTATATCACCTCATCTTCTAAAACGAACAGCCATCTCAAATATTTTTTCAAATAAGAAAATTTAAAAATAAAATAAATAAGACTGCCAGCCTGCTCGGCCTCCCCAGAGTCAGAGCTGGAATTTGACATTGTCTCCAGCATGCCTGCTAAGGTGGGAGGTCATAATGGTATGGAGACTCTAACTCCCGCACCCAGGTCTGACCAGTTGGATACATACAGTTTCTGGCTTCCCAGAAGCTGCCTAAAGAAATAGTCTGGGTAGTAAAAGGCAAAGATGGTAAATTCTTCCTTCATCTCCACTCTCCCAAAGGACTGTCCATGATATACCAAGACCAAAAGACTCACTGTGTATCTTCTTGTAAAGCCATGGTCAACCCCATAATGTACCACTTTTGATTTTCATTCGTCCTTCCCTAGCTGATCTATTATCTCTCAATCTCACCACCTTTGGATTGCACTCAAAAAACAAAAATGTTAGCATGTTTGCCCTGATTTTCTTTATAGAAAGAAAATCCCATTTACCTAGACCCTGAGCAAGGTATAGCAAAGAAGACACAGACCAGCAGTTTTCACTGGCAGAGTTCACCCTACCAAAGTCCAATCCATTTTCCAAAGTCCAATCCAAAGAACAGTGGTTGTGCAGAGTACTAAAAATTAAATGGTGTTGTTCTCAAATGCATTTGAGCTCCTGAAGTTTAAACACAAATACATAGCTCCCATCACCCTATAGGATTTATGATTTTACCATAGTACTATACACCATTGCTTTCAAAGAGAGGAGTTTGCAATATTTTCAGAACTTACTGGGACACACCTTTTTTTTTCCCTGAATATTTCAGGGAAATTCAGGATTGATGCTACACAAAATCCTCCTTTCTTATGCTTACTAATATGGCAGAAACTCTAGATGCACCAGTTCCTATGAAGAAATCTCTCTACTCTTCAGACTTCAAGTTATAAAATACCACAGCCTATAGCGTTAACCTTACTCTCCTGGCCTTTTGAGAAAATGTAGACGTCTATGATCTAAAGGCCTATAAAATGAATAAAAGTTGAGGTTGACCATCAGGAACTAAGACTAAGCAAAGCCTACTTCCTTCTTCCTATTCTCCCCCATTCACGCAATGATTTTTATTCATGACTCACGCATTTCCTTTCCATATGTTACAGTTACTCTCCCCTAGCCCCCATGATAACTACTGTCAATTGGTCTGTGCAAGTCCCAGCAAAAGAAGAAACTGAGGCATGACTCAGGCATGGCCTTCCCCGTCTGCATATTTCCATACACACCCCACGCCTGCCCAACTCAATTTGAAATCAGCAGTCACCGAAGATTAGATTCCAGGCATTCTATTCTCCTCCCCACCCACCAGAGCTCCTTAAACTCACTTTTCAGTTCTAGGATTAATAAAGTGCAGCCAGAAATTTTGCTGCTGTTTGTCCTGGGGGTCAAAGCTGCCATCACTATATAAAATCTCAGGAGTAAAGTCTTCAGTAAGCAAAGCTGGCTAATGACTCCAGTCCCTGTGGTAATAAGCAGCGGAAACGAGCTGCTGGGGAGAGGCAGAGCCCCCAATAAATCCACGTGTTAGCAGCCTGCCTGCTGGAAGAGCAGCAGTGTGCTGGGGAGAGACAGAGCACGGAACCGAGGATGTCAGGGAAGGGCCCATGGAGACCACTTACACCAGATCCTTCGCTTTGCATAGGAAAGACAGAGGCCCAGAGAAGTAAACTTGATTTCCCAAGGCCACACATGAGTTAGCTGAGCTAATAGAACCCTGGGTTAATTTTCTCTAAGCAAAATCTTCCTTAACTCTGTCAAACTCTTTTGAACAAAAACCTCTCTTTGGGTCACCCAAGTTTGGGAAGCCATCACATCAGCCATGGAGTGAAAGTTGGAGTGTGGGGTTGTTGTTTTTCCTTTATAATCTCAGTGCCTCTGTTTCCCCTCTCAAAAGGCGGTGGGTGTGGGGGGTGCAGTACTAAAATGGAAAAATGATGCTAACATTCTTAGGAGGAAATTGGAAAGACAATCCGTGTTCTAGAGTCTCCCATCACAGCCAGATAATTAAGCCTGATTTAACAGTTTAATTAGAGGGACTAACTTTTGTAATATAGAACAAAGAGAAGGAGGAGAAATCAGAACTTTGAGCCAAATTCCTCCCTGTCTAACTAAACAGAACAGCCCTCCTTTCATCACTCAGGGACCTACAGTTTCCTTGGAAACCAGGTCAGATCCCCTTCCTGGGCACCTAAGACTTATTAACCCAGGGGGAAGGATATCTATGTTATGGTCTTTATATTTTAACATAAATTCTCGCTTAGCCATGTAGAGCATCAGGAAGATCGTCCACACCATGACTATAACCCAAATCCCAGCTGATGGGTCCTGAGTCGTTGAGATCTCAGAGATCTGGAAACCCTGCCCTGTCTTCTGACAGCTTTCCAAGACCAGATACACAGACTCAGCACGCGGTGTTCTCAGCAAGCTGAGCGTGGAGGGACTCCCAAGCCAGAGTAAGTGATAGCTCGCAGGGAACAAGTGTTCCAAGAGTCATTCCCTATGTCAGTTCTTATTTCCTGTCCTTCTGCAGGACTGGCACGCAGACGGTCCTCTCATCTCCGGCTTTGGGAAAAACTGCCAGGAAAAAAAAAAAAAAAAAAACCTGCTTCCCTGCTTCCTGCCAATCCAGCACCTCTCAGCACCATCCCCAGCTCACACAGTGTGGAACCTGAGACTCAGACCAGGCCTCTTGCAGGAAGCCTCACAGCTAGGGCCTCACACATGCTTGACCAAAGGAGATCAAGTTCAATTTTAGCTAACCTGTCTTTCAGCCTACAATTCCACGGCTATAGAGCTATGGTTTAATGGCAAAAAATGTCAAGACAAGACCAACTTCTTCCAGATACCTTTTTTGTTTGAACCCTGCAGATGAGCTCTGCAAAGTGAATGGACAAATTGCTATGATAAAGGGTCACCAAACACATCATGTCCCCATGGCTCACCATGCCTTGCGTCCAGGAAAAGCCAAAGAGAACAAGAGTCCCCTGACTACTCCAATCCTTTGACAAATGCTTGTATGTCACAATTGTCCAAGAAAGGGAAGCGTAAGGCAGGTGGGACAAATTGGGGGAATGTTAGGAGGTCATCCACATGAGGCACGGAACTGATGCCTCACCTTTTTCTGGTAAGCAGGGACAGGTGACCCCAAACCTGTAGCCCTCATTTCTACTGTCCCTCAACTTCACTCAGATAACTTGAGTTCTCTGGGGCTCTATTCTGCCCACAAACCACCAGACCATCTCTCAACCAATGTCCCACCAGCAACCCCAGGCCTTATTTGTTCTATGGGCAATGGAAGTTGGCCAGAGATGCAAGAGGATGAAACTTTTTTCTCATCTCCATGACTCAAAGTCCAGGTCCTCAGCCCAAGCTGAGCCAGGAAACTACGGAAAGGGGCTCTTGGATATGGGGTCAAGCATCCTAAGGAGATCAAGCTTCTTCTTCTGCAGAGAGAATTCCTCTCCCCCTGTACTAGGGCCACAGTGGTGAGCCAGGGAGATAAAGTCAAAACTGCACAACTCCTCAGCATACCTCCTGGAAGCCTTCTAGAACATAATGTCAATTCTTTTTGGGTAATGGCTCAGATGCGGAGCTTGCACTCCTGAGCCAAGTTGTCATGTACAGCACACACCTAAGGGACAATTCATCACCCTGTTGGGTCAGGAGGTTGCATAAGAACAGTAATTAATATCCTCTGAAGTCCATAAGACCTCTGGCTGATTCCATGAGAGATACCGGACCCCACATACCGGACCCCACATACCATACCAGCTGTGGTAGAACATCCACACAGCCTTATTCCCAAGAGGAAAAGCCACTAAACATAGTTTCTTGGAGCTGGAGAAACTCAGAAACCACACATATTCCCTCCTAGATACTCCAACTAGGTCCATGGCTAAAATATCCCCAAGAGAGCAACTCATAATTATTTTTGAAGTGTCTAAGAGTTTGGTAATTCATATTCACTAACACTGAGGAAATGTCTAAAGGAAACCCCTACAACCTGCTACTACTACCCAAACCTACTTTCTCATATTCTCCAAAGCCCTCCTTGGTTCCCTAACACCCTGACAATCAATTCCAAACTCCTGGCACTTCATCAAAAGGCCTCCATGAAGCACATGCAATCCTAAGTCAAATTCCCACTGCACTAGTCCATACACTCTGTGTCCAGTCTGGTCATTAGATCCCCACAACCCACATGTTCTGCAGGTAGACCCAACCTATTCTTCTTGCCTGCTATACCATCACCATCCCCCAAACTGTTCTCTTCTCTGAGAGACCAGCTAAATGCAATGAACTCCATGAAGTGTGTCCAGCCTAAGTCTGAATTAACACCTCCTACTTCATATTCTCCTGGGAGGAGACACCAACTAAGAGTGCAACTCAGGATGAAGACTCAGGCATTCATTTGTTCATGAGTATCTACTGAGCTGAAAGGGCATACGAATTCCCCAGGACTTTGCTAAAAACTGTCGCTCTACAAACTTCAATACCACACAGTTGGACCTTTAGCTACTCACAACTAATGGGACTATCAGACTAAATGATGCAAACCACAGTATAACATCATGACTGCACTAGTGCACATGCCAATGCCTCACAGGGGCAGAAGGGAACTGAGACAGCTATTGCACGTGCTCCACAAAAAATTAATTCAGACCCAAGTGCTGCTGAAGAAATGACAGCAACTAAAAGAAAGAATCTGGGAATTATGGGACTGAGCTATAGTAGCCACCAGACTAATTAGAGATCAGCTCAACAGTGATGCTGACTCTGCACCTCCAGGGAAGTCTGGGGGTACTCACAGCATCTCTGCAACATACCTTCCAAATTAAATCAGGCTGGGGTTTGATCAGGAACTCATATTGTAATCACACAGGCTGCTTGAAGGCAAGGTCTGTATCACATTCATTTCTGGGTTCCTTTCCTTCCTCTGGCCATAGGAACATGCTTGTCTCAGATAAGGGTGGCCAGAAGCATCATAAAATTAACCTTTTGGCTTCATGGCTAAATACACCATCATTTTTGCCTCTCGGTGGGACAATTCTTCAGTATGGTCTACATCGTAGCCCAAGTGACCCCCGTGGAGCAGACTGAGCCCCGTTGCTGCAGCAGCAACCTAGCTACTAGCACTACTACAGAGACCACCTTGTCCCAATTTTCCTGAAACTTCTAGTTTAGCCCTGGAAGTTCCATACCCCAGGGGACCCCTGGCAAATGGGATGGTTGGCCACCCTAGATTTGACTTAGTCACTACCACAGCATTCTTCCTTCTTTCCCCATCTCAGTTCCCCACTCCCCACGGCACTTCCTGGCATCACCTTCCAAATAAATGGGTAGTGCCCAGATTCTTGTCTCAGGGCCTGCTTCTGGGGACAGCGCATCTAAGACAATCCTACTGTCCAGGTTGTGTCTCATTGGTAGGGCCATAAATATGACCACACATGTCAGCACCCCAATCCTCAAGGGGTGCCATCTGCCTAGACTATGATATGAGTTCCCTCCCTAGTAGAATGAACAATGTCCCCAGTGGAATGCATTGGAGGCCTTTTCAACAGCTGGTATCTCTGGCTGGGCCCCGTGTCAGGCTGTTCTCAGATAAAATTCTCTTCCCCTTTCCCCCCCCGCCACCACCACCAGATGGGAAAGAAAAGGCACACATTATTGGAGAAAATCTTCCCATAAAGACAGAGCAGGTTTAATCCTCCCCCGTCCTTCTCCTCACCCCAGCCCAACCCTGCCCTTTTCCAGATGTTCCCAGTTAGTCATGGTGGGAGCCGACCAGCAGACGAACAGCATGACTGTGCCTGAACACCCTCCACAGGCAGCTGGGCAAACCCCAGATGGAGAGAGCTCTGTGCAGACAGCGATTATGCATGGGAAACCAGAGCGCCTTAGGGACCAGACGCCATGGCCGGTGGCGCTGTGATTCCCACTCAACTTCAATTAGCAGCCCTGAAAATGAGGAAGGACTTTTTGAGTTGACATGCCTCCCCCAGACACCAGTTTGGCCTCACCTGGGGAGACAGCCCTCCCCCAGGGATGGAAACAGCTTTCACAGTGGACATCTGGACTCCCCTAATGAGGCCAGCCCAGGATGGGAGCTCAGCTAATTGCTCAAATCGGCCATGATGTCTGGATTCCAGCTGCCACGTCTGGCAACACTGTTTGCACATCTTGAGTTTACTATGAGGTTGGGACTAAGAGGCCCTTAGGAATGGGGAATGTCAGTTGGGGTTCATGCTGAAGCTATTAAGGGGACATTTGTTGTAGGTAAAGAATGGTGGGATAGTAAAATAAAAATATCACAGCTTGCTGACCTCTTACCAGGAAATCCATAGTCCCTGGCCAAGATGGGCCATTCCAGGAACACAGGGCATGCGGCGTGAGCTTGTGGGAAGGGCAGGAAGACGAGATGTGCCAGGACCTGAGCTGGGAGTCTGCGTTCTCAAGAGGCAAGATTACAGCATCATGGCCCTTCCTCACATTCCTCATCTCGCCCTGCTGGTAAACAGAAAACCTAGTCTTTCCCACCCTGTACCCAGCCCAGATTTACTCTGAAGTTAATGCAGCTTCACCTTGGGGCCCCTCACTAATACAGGCCAGTTCAAGGCCCTGAAAAAGAAAGTCCTAGAGATGTTTTACATAGTGGACTTTTATGGATTTTTTGGCAAAATTTTCAAAAGAAGAATATTTTAAACAGTTAAGGCCACTGTCTTTTTCCATTCTGATTACCCCTCAGTCACACATTCTCTAATTTCAGGTGGTGTTGATATGAGAGGCTTGGCTAAAAGAGAGCTGGGTCTAGGGTACATTTAGTTTTGCCCATGTGCAATAGAGTTTCTGGCTTCTAGTTTCTCCTATTTATAGCTGCAGGGGTCTCCTGGTAGAACAGGCTTCCAGAAACACTCCTACTACCTACTCTGGTTCATCCACTGCCATGGCCAAAGGGGCCAGGTGAGGGGACCTGTTATACATGTTATAAATGTATCCAATAGCACTAGAATGGGAAATATCCATACAATATAAAAGAATCAAGGCTTGAAATTTTAGGATCCGCAAACTAGTTTTTGGAAATTATTCTATCACCAGAAACATAGAAATGTTAGTGGAGAATTCATTCCTCAACCACCCCCTGGCAAAATGGGACTATGCTCTTACCAGGAGTTCACTTCATAACCCCATGTGCATAGTTACAAATACACTATACAGTGAAAGTGGTTTTCAAAAATGTCTACATAAATCAAGAGAATACTCTAGCATCAACAAGTTAATTGCAACAAAAAAAAGTTTTTGATCATTCCCAAAGCAGTAATTCATTAACAACGTTCATTTGAAATAATTTAGGAATAGACTCTTGGATTGGGAAGTAGCTCAACTTGAAGAGAGAAGAAAACTATATCTACACATTGGGCAAAAGAATTTAATTTCTCGTTAATTGTATTGCCACTGAAAAAATTATAAAGCTCACACTATGGTACTACCAATAAAGGTAAATTGGTTAAGAGGCAATTAATTCAGAGAGCTTTTAAAATTAGTCATTGGGGCCTCCCCAGTGGCACAGAGGTTGAGCGCTGGACTGCGAAGCTGCCCGCAGCCTCTGCAGCGCTGGTTCAATCCCCGGCCGCTGGCAAGGGTCCCACATGGCGCGCAGACCTCTCCTGCCGCGCCCGCTGCTCCCTTCAGCAGTGTATTTTATCAATCTGCCTGTTCTGTTCCCCACACTGGCTCTGGTGAGTTCTCTCACCCTCCCGCACTTCTGACTGTACCCAGTGCTTGTATAAATAAATAAAAATAAATCTTTAAAAAAAATAAATAGGGCCTCCCCGGTGGCGCAGCGGTTGAGCGCTGGGTTGCGAAACTGCCTGCGGCCTCTGCGGTACTGGTTCGATCCCCGGCTGCTCCCCTGACACCAAAGGAGGGTCCCACATGGCACACAGAGCTCTCCTGCCGCCCACTGCTCCCCTCAGCAGTGTACTTCGGTCCTTCTGCCTGCTCTGCTCCCCGCTCTGGCTCTGGTGAATTCTCTCACCCTCCAGTGCTTCTGACTGTACCCAGTGCATGTATAAACAAAACAAACAAACAAATAAATAAAAACATGCTTCTATTAAAAAAATAAATAAATAAATAAAATAAAAAAATAAAATTAGTCATTGCTCAAGGAAACCTGATCAACACCAAAAAATAAGTCAACTCAATTGAAAGATGGGTTAAGGGTTCAGAATGATACCACTCCAAAAAAGTTAATGCGGTGGTCCATAGGCACATGAAAACACCCTAAACATCATCAATCACTAGGGAAACCATAGTGAGATACCAACTCATACCCACTAGGATGGCAATATAAAACAAACAAACAAAAAGAATAGCAAGTATTGGCAAGGATGTGGAGAAATTGTAACCCCTACTGTTGGTAGGAACACAAGGTGGGGCAGTTGCTATGGAAAACAGTTCAAGGTTCCTCAAACAAAATATTAAAATGGAATTACCATGTTACCTAGCAATTCCACTGCTGGGTATATACCCCAAAAGAAACCAAAACAGGGCCCCTAAAAGATATCTGCATACTCACATTCATAGCAACATTATTCACAATAGCCAAAAGGTGCATGTATCCCAACTGTACATCAGTGAATAAATGAGCCAATAAAATGTGGCATATCCATACAATAGAATATTATTCAGACTTGAAAAGGAAAGAAATTCTGACACAAGCTACAGATGACCTTGAAGACATTATGCTAAGTAATATAAGTCAGTCCCCAAAATAGAAATGCTGCATGATTTCACTTATATGAATTACCCAGAGAGTCAATTCATAGAGACCAGAAGTACAGTGATGGTTACAGAGACTGGAGCAAATGGGAGGAGACAATTATGTTACAACAGATATAGGGTTCCAGTTTTGCAAGCTAAAAAGCGTTCTAACAAGGTAGCTATACTTAACACTACTGAACTATACACTTAAAAATTACTAAGGTGTTAAATTTTATATTATGTATATTTTACCACAATTAAATATTGTTTGATCTAAAAAAAAACCTTGAAATGCCTTAAATCTTACAGATCACGTATGAGTGGAAAGTGCTTGAGGTGTTCCCAAAGTTAGGATTTGAAAACCCTAAAGATCATGACATCCCCAATGACAAGTTATAAAAGTGACAGAAAATTTACTAAGTAATCAATAATGAGAAAGCAAATTATATTCAACATAGGAAGCAAACTAAATAATCTTTGTATTCCCACTGTAGAAAATATATCCAAATTATTGTTGTATAAAAAGCAATAAAAGAGGATACAGTCAATAATGTGGGGAAAGACATTATAGAGGTGGTCTTTTAATTAATTAATAAAAATATGTGTGGTATTTCCTGGATCCTGTGAGGGTCATAGTATTCTGTAAGTATTTTTTGGGATTTTCCTTGATTTCTTTCCATTCTAATGGTCAGAATGGAATTTTGTGTTCTTTTTTTTAAGAGAGCCCCCAAATTGTATGAGTTTAAGACACCACAAAATATGGATTTGTTGGGGCCTCCCTGGTGGCTTAGGGATTAAGTCTTAGCACTATCACCACTATGGTCTGAGTTCAATTCCCGGCCAGGGAGCCAACCCCACATATTGCTCAGCAAACCTCTCCTGTCTCGCCTCCTGCTCCCCTCAGTAGTGTATTTCAGTAGATCCACCTGTTCTGGCCCCACTCTGTCTCTGGTGAATCCTTTCACCCCCATACCTCTGACCTACACCCCAGTTGTTTTATGCAAAAAATAAATACATTTTTAAAAGTTAAAAAAAAAATAAAAGAATATGGATTTGTCCTTCCTTGTGCCCACCCTGTAACAGCAGTGCGTTTGAGGAAACCTGAGCTTTGATTTCTATCTCTGCCTACTAGAAGCGGGGCTAGAGGAAGCACATGGCTCTGTCACTCTGTACGAATTTAAGTTTATCTAATCACCACCTGACCCCCAGTTCTCTATCCTAAAAGGGGGGAAACTCCTTGGAATTCCCTACTTCCCATAGATGTGAATGGGAAACACAGGAAAGTACCCTAGAAGCACAAAGTCATGAGAGAAAGAATAAACCGATATTAGTTGAAGTGAATATCTCATTTTCTGAATTTTCCAAACTTCTCACATCCCAGTGAACCTCCTATCTATGTTTGATAGTGGGGGCGGGGAGGCAGGTCTATTGCACAAAGAGGAACCCATTTGGAACTTATTAGGAAAGGGAGACACTCAGGAGAACTTGGTAATCTATTGGTCTAGAGAAGCATCAACAGAAAATCTAATTAAGAGTAATTAAGCTGAAGTCCCTTTCCTAGATCTTTCTTCTCACTAAGTCAAAGCAGTAGTATATGAACCCAGTTGACTATTACAGAGTTTGAGTGTAACATAAGACGATACCACTCAAGATAAAGAAAAAAGTGCAGTGAAATCATTCATTCACGACTGATCACATGGAGATGAGAGATGAAAATGAAAGTTGAAACTAGAATGATTCCAAGATTTCAGACTCAGGCAACTAGATGGAAGGAAATTCTATTTATTGAGATAAGGAAGGCAGAAGGAGAAGCTGGGTGGAGCAGACATCAATTTCCTTCCTTGTACAAGTTAGTTGAGAAACTTGTTATACATCCATTTTGAGATGACACATAGACTATTGATTATTTAAGTCTGGAAGTCAGAGAAGAAGTGTGGTCTCAGAGTATAAATTTGAAAGTCATCAGAATAATGGTGGTACTTAAATCCATGAGAATGAATTAGATCACCTAAGGAGCAGAGAAAGAGGATTGGAGGAAAAACTAGAACTAAAAAACCCAAGCATTTAGATAGCAAGTGAAGAAGTTGACTAAGCAGAAGTGACCCAAGGTAAAAGAAGAACCAGGAAAGAGCGTGTTGTCTTGAAATCTAAGAGAAGAAAATGATCCATCTGTCAACTGTTGCTAAGACACAAACCTAATCTGTTGCTTTTGTGTTATTTGATGACCTATTGAATAGTATTCCACACATACTAGTGAGGGCTAAAGGGAATTACCCAAACATCATCCCAACTGAAGAGATAACAAAACTGTCCAGAAAGCAGAGAGCCACAGATGCATCTATCCTTAGTTAGAGAAGGAGCAAGTCAAGTTGTAACAAAGACCAACCTACCATAAAGTCACTCTTAGTATCATCAGAGGGCCAAGAAACTGACATTCACATCCCTCATCAGCTGGTCTGAGTCCACTCAGATCACTGATTAGAGGACTGAGCAAAAATTCAGTGCAGTGGGAATCTCCTTTCATATTCTCTCCTGCCTTACCGCCGGGCCCAGCACCAACAATTGTTGGCCTTGTGCACATTGCCAACCTCAGTGGAAAGAGGAGGGCTGCATGAAAACATGGGTGCAGCCTTTCCAAAATGATGTGTCACCTGGGTGCTGAGGCAGCCCCAGCCAGCTTAGCCCAGCTCAAAGAGCTGATTCTGTGTAGCTCTTTCCAACTCCAAGTTCAACAACTTCATATTGGTAGCTTGAAAATCAGCCATGGTGGAAGTATTTACACCATGGAGATCAGTAATCACTACTAATAGGAGCTTTTCTCCCTCCTGAAGAGCCAGTTATTAAATATTTCCAGCACACCACTGAATAGTATCCTGCAAGGCATAACATGTTATGTCAAAGGGGGAAGAAAAACTAAGGTCAAATGCTTTGGGGAGACATAGTATACCTCTCTTGAAGATTGCCAACTCTCATTAGCACATTAAATACCGAGAGAAATCTTTCTATAGAGAATTCTACTCAACTTCTTTTCCTAAGACACTTCTAAACTTATTTAGCATAGAATCCCTTTTTGTAGAATATCTATTACTGTCATTTGAAGTTATTCTACTTTGGACTTTTCTTTTTAAATGAAACTAACTCTTAGCATTGACATAAAGATAGAAACTGCCTGTAGTGTTTCTGCTGTTCATTCCCATGGCCATTTGGGGAGGTGTGTGGATGATGAATGTTTGCAGCCATTCTTGTGACTGTTGAAAGACACTTCTTATTATTTATGACCTGAGTTCTGGGTGGTGATTACTGTCATTAATAATGATAGTTTAGCCCCAAGGCTGGGGAGACAGCAGATCTGGAGTCCCTCTGCTTAGCCTGACATTCCTGTGATACAGGAGTTGGAGTTATAAAGCTCGAAGCACTTAGTACCAGCACGGGGAGGGCTAGATTTCAAATTCTTTCCTCAGTCAAGAGCAGGCGCTTGGGGGCCCAGGGCAAGGGTCTCGCTCTAAATGTGGAAACCACCCCTGGCTAATAGATTGAAACGGGGAGCTCCTGGGGACCTGGTGGAACAGAACAACTGTGTTCATTAAGAGAGCCAGGAAGCGGCCATGGGGGTCTTGTCCATCGACAACTTGGCAGGACACAAAGTATTTTACCAAAAGGAATCTCACAGCTGGGAGGAGCAGGTGCGGGCAGAGCAGAGCCAGTGCAAACGCTGGAGAGAGATTAAGGCAGGAAGGAAATTGGATTTTCCCAGGTTCCAGAGGGGAGGGGTGCTCTAGGAGGGAAAAAGTGGTGAGAGAAAGAGTGAGCCTGAGATTGATTTTAGAACTTGAAATAAACATCTTTAACCAGGGAAGGGGTTGTCATTTTGCATTTTAACAATTTCACCGGCAAAAAAGCTCCAGCACTAACTGAATCCATGTCTTCAGTTAGGGGAGATTATCGGTTACTGTTAAAGCAGGAAAAACTAAAACTAAACAGAACATTTTTACACCTTTCATTCCCCCAGGAGCAGGACCTAGTGCCAGGAAAAATGCTTCTCCCTGCTCCCCCTCACCACACCAGCATCCCCATGTCTGGACAACAGGACACACTTCTAGCCCTGGCCCTGATGGGGCCCAATCCAGAATCGCTGAGTTGGTGGTCAGCAAATGGCAGGTTCTCCCTGGGCAAGAAGCTACCAGCACCAGAAAACAATAAGCAGCAAATTTTTCCTTCCATACAAGAGTAAAGCGGAGGTGGAGGTGGCCACCAAATTTCCAGAAAACTCTGGAGCTCTGCCCCTCTTGTCTTAGCTTCACCTGAGGTGGTTTCCTCCCAGCTTCCTCTAACTCCAACTACTTTTACTTATCTAAATTTGATTCCCAAATTAAAACAAACACACACAAACACGGATAAAAACATGAGCAGGCCAATGAAATATATTAGCACAATAATTCATATTTTGAAATCAAACACAGGGCCATGAAATGTGAAAAGTTCTGTCACATTCCCGAAAAGGCAGGATGCGCCATCCTTACACTCACAGATCAGCCTGCAGTGGAGAACACAGCCCTCACTTACAAATACTGAGGGGCCCAGGTTGTCTTTTCTCTCCTGAACATTGGCCCCTCCAAATTTGTCACATCAGAAGATTTGGAAGGGGCCTGATGTGCTTGCTTTCAACAACAGGCATTCACATTGGAAAGGTTCTTGTTGCTGTTCATACTCAACGTTTGAATAGTGATTGACGTTCTAACAAAGCACTTCTCACACACATTATTGTATTTAGTCCTCAAAATAATCATAAGTCAGGTGATAATATGATCCTCATTTTCCAGTTGAAGAAACTGAGGCTCAGAGAGCTGGAGGAGAGGAGAGCCCAGGTCGCAGCTGGTAAGCAGATCTGTGTGACTCTAAATCTCTTGCCCCCTCCCCTCCCCTTATCCTAATCCTCTGGAAGGCAGGGAGCAGCCATGCACGCCACAGGACTCCCACACAGAGAGCTGTGCCGACAACGGTTTAATTAAAGATGGAGGAGGCGGGTCCTTTCCCATCGCCCCTTGTGTGGATCCTTGGCACTTATTCTGTCCCCGTCTCTTCATACAGAGACTGTCCCCTGTCTCTTCACAGAGAGTGCACCCTCCTCAACTCCCAACCCATATAACGGCATCGCTGAATTTGTGTAACTAGAAATTTGCAAAGAAAAAAAAAAACAAGAAAGAAAGAAAAGAAAAATATGGCCCCAATACCCAGTCCTAGCTCTTTCCTCTCTAACAGTCCTTGCAGAAAGCACAGGGCCCCTGGGGCTGGAAGGTGGAAGAAAATGACAGGAAAAATTAAGAAGAGTGCACCCAGCAAGTACTTGTTGAACTGATTCTACTCGAGAGTAAGTCCACTGAACACATCACTTCACATATTTTGTTCTTGTAGGTTTCTAGTCAATTCTTACATCTTTCCCATTTTGTCTGACCCTTCTTCAGTCAGGACCAGAAATGGCTCAGTCAGTACTCCAACCAGAAAAAAAGATGCACTCAAACTTACCTGTGAGGCCTGTGAGAGGACATGTCTGGCCTTGGAGCCCAGGATCTATCTTTGTGCTGCCTCACTCTCCCTGCACACAGCCACTCCCTCACTCAGGGGTCTTTATGTCTCCTCATTGATTCTGCAGTTGACTCCACAGTCTTTCTCAGCAAGACAGTTCCAACTCTGCACCATTCAAACACGTATGTATATTGGATACATAGATGTATGTATGAGCAGGTGATGATGGATGAGAAGGTGAAAGATGGATGAATTGATGATAAATGGATGATGGATGGGTAGATGGATGGATGGATGGATGGATGGACAAATGAAAGCATGACTGAATGGACAGATGTACCAGTATTCAATTTCCAGTTAGAATATTTCCTCTGTGTCAATGGGGGAACAGCAATCTTCTCTCTGCCTTTGGGAGAAATAAAGGACCATATTCTCCTTTCCTGTACATCCCTTCATACACACACACACACACACACACACACACACACACACACACACATACTCTACCAAAATAGACATATAGGTTTCTTTTGCTCCTATGGCTCATGTTCCAACCTGTCAGCCTAGAGGAGCCAATGGAAGAGCCACTCTCCTAATGTGTGAACTAAAATGTGACTATCCTGGAAGCTCAGGCTAAAAGAATTCTAGGATCAATGAACAATTTTGACATAATTAAGGACACTTCTTTCTCAAGCCTCCGTTTCCTGGCTTGTGAAATCAAGGCCTTCAGCTATGGAGCAGTTAGGAGCTCAAAAGGCCCTCTTTATTTGGGAATAAGTCATATTCCCCAAACTCTTGATATCAGCCATCTAGAGAATGCAGCTGCTGAAAGATATTTGGAAAAGTCCCCCAAAGCATTTGCAACTGCAGTTTCCCTGAGTATAGCCAGAGGATCTTGGCCCCTTCCTAAAGCCACATGAGAGGCTGGGGGAGCCCAAACAGGGCAGCTACTGAGGGCCTGTAAGTGTCCAAGTAGACGGTCATGGTCAAGTTCACCCCTGCTACCTATTGTTACCCCTGCAGCTGGGGCCATGTAGGCAGGTGAGGTGAGCACCAGTCTTTCATCACTCCCTCTGTATCCCCGAATCCTTTCTGGTATTTCTGGTCCACAGTACACACTCCCTTTCAAGGTCAAATAACCTAATGTCTCTCTTTTCTCCTTCTTAACTTTTTAGTCATCCAAGTGAAGAGCCCTGGGGACCTGTTTACTGCTCTCTAGTGAGCAGGAGTTGGGTTTTCATTTCTTGCAAACTGTAAATAAGAGCTCTATTTGTTATTACCTTTTATGAGCACACACTCACTCCTGCCCTGGTGATGCTACTTGAAGGACGAAGTGATTCTACAGACACTCCCTTGCTTCTTACCCACCCTCCACTCTCTGGTGCTTCCATCTGTGAGAGAGGAGGGACCGTTTTCTGACCTCTCAACCATCCCAAGCTCCAAGGCAGCCTGTTCCCAGACCTGGCCCAGTACTGCCCTAGTGGACACACAAACATTGGCCTAAAGCAACACATCACATTCTGGATCTAATGGACATTGGCCTAGAGGTTGGTTCCACATGGACAATGAGAGAACCCAGGGATGAGAACTCCTTGGCTTATGTTCCACTTGAAACTGCTCCCTGATTCTCTGTGGGTGCAGACAAGTCCCTTTTCCTCTCTAGGCCTCTGTTCTTCTTTAAAAGGAGGCTGAATTAGCCAATGACAATCAAAAAGCATCTGGGAAAAACCTACCAGGATAAAATATAGAAGAACATTGTGAAGAAAAGCATACAGAAGATCTGATTAGTTGTGGCAATAGTGTGTTCATGCAAAAATATCAATTACCCTGATTAATTTATAAATTCAATGCAAGTTTTCAGAAAACTTGACAAGATAGTTCTAAAATTGATGGGGAAGAAAAGTAAGAATAACCAAGAAAATATTATATAAAGAACACAAAAGTAAATTCACCCCACCAGATAAAATAATTAAATATCCTAATCATTTTTAAATGACTAGGAATAAATGAAGGTACCAATGCAACAGAATAGAAAGCCTACAAATCAGCTAATGTGTTGTAGGCAGAATCACGGCCTCCAAAAGACCATTTCATGTACCCATTGTTGAGGTTTTTATCCATCTGGATTAAAGCCCTTGTTTTAATCCCTGGAGTCTATGAACATGGTATGTTAGATCTGCATTAGTTTTTAAGGATTTCCATAAAAAAAACCCCACAGATGGGTGACTTAAATAGAAATTTATTTTCTCACCGTCCTAGAGGCTGAAAATTTAAGATCAAGATGACAGCAGGGTTGGTTTAATCTGGTCTTTTTTACCCTGTCACCTTCTTCATGTTGGTTTTCATCTGTGCGTGTACATCCCTGGTGTCTCTTTGATTGTCCAAGCTTCTTCTTCTTATAAAGACACCAGTCAGGTTAAATGAGGGCCCTCCCTAAAAGTCTCACTTAAGCTGAATTACTTCTCGAAAGCCCTGTCTTCAAATACAGTCCCATTCTGAGGTACTAGGGTTAGGGCTTGAGCACGAATTATGGAGAGAGACAATCCAGCCCATAGCATATGGCAAGAGGGAATTAAAGTTGTAGATGGAACTATTCAGCTGAACTTGATTTAGGTGAGGACAATTTGGGGCTATCCAGGCAGCCCCAAGTAAGCACAAGGGTCTTTGTAAGTGAAGAGGGGTCATGAGGGACAGCTTCTAATGAACATGAGAAAGAGTTCATGGGCCACTGCTGACTTTTTTTTTTTTTTTTTAAATATTAAATTTTATTTTTATATTCCCCCATACAATTGCAAACGCCCCATTCTGACCCCAATCCTTCCCCTCCCGCCCCCCACCCCCAAAAAGTGTCTCTGGTTCATAGTTTTTTGTTGATTTTGATTTTCACTTTCTTATATTCATTTTCCTGGTCCCTTATTTAAGTTTTCTAGATTCCTGCTATGAGTGAGACCATCCTGTATTTTTCTTTTTCTTTTTGGCTTATTTCGCTGAGCATGATCCCTTCCAGCGCCATCCATGTTGCTGCAAATTGCATGTGTTTATCTTTTTTGAATGCTGAGTAATATTCCATGGTATATATGTACCACATCTTCTTGATCCAGTCATCTATTTTTGGGCATTTGGGTTGTTTCCAAAGCTTAGCTATTGTAAACAGTGCTGCTATAAACATAGGAGTGCAGGTGCTCTTTGGAATTGATGTTTCTGTGTCCTTTGGGTAAATACCTAGGAGTGGAATTGCTGGATCATATGGAAGCTCTATGTTTAGTAGGTCCAGAAATCTCCACACAGCTCTCCATAGTGGTTGGACCAGTTTGCACTCCCACCAACAGTGCAGGAGAGTTCCTTTTTCTCCACATCCTCGCCAACATTTGTTGTTGCTAGTTTTTTTAATATGTGCCATTCTCACTGGTGTGAGATGGTATCTCATGGTAGTTTTGATTTGCATTTCCCTGATTACAAGTGATGTTGAACATTTTTTCATATGTCTGTTGGCCATTTGCATTTCCTCTTCAGAGAAGTTTCTTTTTAGCTCTTCTGCCCATTTTTGACTGGATTATTTTCTTTGTTGTTGCTGAGTCTCATCAGCTCTTTGCAGATTTTTGTGATCAGTCCTTTATCATTAGTGTTGGGTGCAAAAATGTTCTCCCAGTTGGTGGGGTTTCTCTTTGTTTTTGTTATTGTCTCTTTTGCTGTGCAGAAGCTCTTTAACTTGATGTAGTCCCAGCTGTTTATCTTTCTCTTCACTATCACTGCTTTGGGTGATGTGTCTGTAAAGATGTCTTTGATGTGCAAATCCCGTAGTGTTTCGCCTATATTTCCTTCTATGTATTTTATGGTTTCAGGTCTTATGTCTAGTTCTTTAATCCATTTTGAGTTGATTTTTGTGTATGGTGTGAGGTAGTGGTCAAGCTTCATTCTTTTGCATGTAGCGACCCAGTTTTCCCAGCACCATTTATTGAACAAACTTTCTTTGCTCCAATGCATAGTCTTTGCTCCTTTGTCAAAGATTAGTTGACCATAAATCTGTGGGTTTATTTCTGGATTTTCTATTCGATTCCATTGGTCTGTATGTCTGTTCTTGTTCCAATACCATGCAGTTTTGATGATTATGGCTTTGTAGTATAGTTTGAAGTCTGGGAGTGTGATGCCTCCATTTCCTTCTTTTTTTTTCAGGAGAGCTTTGGCTATTCGGGGTTTTTGGTGATTCCATATGAATTTCATCAATAATTGTTCTATTTCTTTGAAGAATGCCATTGAGATTTTGATTGGAATAGCATTGAATCTGTATATTGCTTTTGGTAGGATGGCCATTTTAATAATGTTTATTCTTCCAATCCATGAGCAGGGGATGTCTTTCCATTTCTTTGTGTCTTCTTCTATTTCTTTTAACAGTGTTTTATAGTTTTCTTTGTATAGGTCCTTTACCTCTTTTGTTAGATTTATTCCCAAATATTTGATTTTTTTTGTTTCGATAATAAAAGGGGTGGTTTTTTTGATTTCTTCTTCTTCAGATTTATTGTTTGTGTATAGGAAGGCTACTGACTTTTGCGTGTTGATTTTGTATCCTGCCACTTTACTGAATTGATTGATGAGTTGAATTAGTTTTTCTGTGGAGATTTTGGGGTTCTCTATGTATATTATCATATCATCTGCAAATAGTGATAGTTTGACTTCTTCTTTTCCTATTTGGATTCCTTGGATGTCTTTCTCTTGTCTTATTGCTCTGGCTAGGACTTCCAGTATTATATTGAAAAGCAGTGGTGAGAGTGGACATCCTTGTCTTGTTCCAGATCTTAATGGAATTGCTTTCAGCTTTTCACCATTGAGAATGATACTGGCTGTTGGCTTGTCATAGATGGCCTTTATGATGTTGAGGTATGTTCCTTGTATCCCAAGAATTTCAAGGGCTTTTATCATGAATGGGTGTTGCACTTTGTCGAAAGCTTTCTCAGCATCTATTGATATTATCATATGGTTTTTATATTTCTTTTTGTTGATGTGTTGGATAACGTTGATTGATTTTCGGATGTTAAACCATCCTTGTGCCCCTGGAATGAATCCAACTTGGTCGTGGTGAATTATCTTATGGATACATTGTTGGATTCTGATAGCTAAAATTTTATTGAGGATTTTTGCATCAGTGTTCATTAGGGAGATTGGCCTATAGTTTTCCTTTTTTGTGTTGTCCTTATTCGGTTTTGGTATTAGTGTAATATTGACTTCATAGAACGTGTTTGGTATTGTCCCTTCCTTCTCAATTTTTTGGAAGAGTTTGTGAAGGATAGGCACTAATTCGTCTCTGAATGTTTGGTAGAATTCATTTGTAAATCCATCAGGTCCTGGGCTTTTGTTTTTGGGGAGGTTTTTAATTACCATTTCAATTTCGCTGCTTGTAATTGGTCTGTTTAGGTGTTCTATTTCTTCTTTATCTAGCTTTGGGTGATTGTAGAGTTGTAGGAATTTGTCCATCTCCTCTAGATTGTTGAACTTGTTTCCATATAACTGTTCATAGTAGTTACTGATTATTCTTTTAATTTCTGCTGTGTCCGTTGTGATTTCTCCTCTTTCATTTATTATCCTGTGTATTTGTGCTTTCTCCCTTTTTTCCTTTGTGAGCCTGGCTAGGGGTTTGTCTATTTTATTTATTTTTTCAAAGAACCAGCTCTTGGTTTCATTGATCTTTTGGATTGTTTTTTTAGTTTCAATTTCATTTATTTCTGCTTTGGTTTTTATTATTTCTTTTCTTCTACTGGTTTTGGGGTTTTTTTGTTGTTCTTTTTCTAGATCTTTGAGCTTCGAGATTAGGTTGTTTCTTTGAGTTCTTTCTTGTTTTTTGATGTGAGCTTCTATTGCTATATATTTTCCTCTTATTACTGCTTTTGCTGCATCCCATACATTTAGGATATTGGTGTCCTCCTTGTCATTCAATTCAAAGAATTTTTTAATTTCTTCTTTGATCTCCTCGTTAGTCCAGTGGTCTTCCAGTAGTGTGGCTTTTAATCTCCATGAGGTAGGATAGTTCCTTGCCTTCTTTTTATGATTTATTTCTAGTTTGATGCCTTCGTGGTCAGAAAAGATGGTTGGTATGATTTCAATCTTGGTGTATCTGTTGATGTTTGTCTTGTGCCCCAGTATGTGATCGATCCTGGAGAATGATCCGTGTGCGCTTGAGAAAAATGTGTACTCCGTTTTTTTTGGGTTTAGTGTTCTATAGATGTCTGTTAAGCCCAAATGCTCTAGGTCCTTATTTAGAGCTTTAGTTTCTTTACTTATTTTTTGTCTTGTTGATCTATCCATTGTTGATAGTGGTGTGTTGAAGTCTCCCACTACGTATGTGTTTTCTCTGATGTCTGTTTTCAGAGAGGACAACAGTTGTCTGATATATTTTGGTGCTCTTTCGTTTGGTGAGTATATGTTAATGAGTGTTATTTCTTCTTGAAGTATTGTCCCCTTAATCATAATGTAGTGACCATTGGGGTCTCTTTTTATTTTTTTGAGTTTGAAGTCTGTTTTATCTGATATAAGTATAGCTGTTCCTGCTTTCTTTTTTGGCCCATTTGCTTGTAGGATTGTTTTCCATCCTTTGACTTTGAGCCTATTTTTATCTTTTGTAGCTAAATGTGTTTCCTGGAGACAGCAAAAGGTTGGGTTTTGTTTCTTAATCCAGGCTGCAACTCTGTGTCTTTTTATTGAAGAGTTTAGTCCATTTACATTTAGAGTTAATATTGATATGTTAGCATCTGTATTTGCCATTATGTTTGTCTTTCCTTTGATTTTATTTATTTATTCTTTTAATAACTTTCTTTGGCCTTCTTTTGTTGTTATTCGTCCCTCTGAGGTTCTGGCTTTAGGACTCCTTGTAGTATTTTTTGGAGTGGGGGTTTAGTCGCAATGAAATTCCGGAGTTTCTCTTTATCTGGGAAGGTCCATATTCTTTCTTCATGGAGGAAAGAGAGCTTTGCGGGATAGAGTATTCTTGGTTGGCATCTGTTTTCTTGGTGTCTGTTGACTATGTCCCTCCACTCTCTCCTTGCCCGTAGTGTTTCTTCAGAGAAGTCTGATGTCAGCCTGATTGGTTTTCCTTTGAATGTTATCTGTTTCTTCCCTCTTGTCAGCTTCATTATTTTTTCCTTGTCCTGGATTCTTGGGAGCTTTACTATTATGTGTCTTGCTGTGTTTTTCCTTTCGTCGTGGAAGTTTGGTGTTCTTCTTGCTTCTTGTATATCAATTTTCAGCTCCTTCTTCTCATTTGGGAAGTTCTCTTCAATTATATCCATGAATATTTTCTCTGTTCCTACATCTCTCTCCTCTCCTTCTGGAATTCCTATAACTCTTATATTTCCTTTCCTCATGGAGTCAGATAGTTCCCGAAGTCTTTCTTCATTCTTTTTCCTTCGTACTTCTCTTTCCTTTTCTGTTTTGGTTCTTTTTATTTCTGTGTCTTCAAGATTACTTATTCGTTCTTCCATTTCATCTATTCTGCTTTCATTGCTTTTCCCAGAGTTCTTTAGTTCCTCCATTAATTCTTTGATCTCCTGCATTTCTCTTACTTCCCTCTTTAGGGACTCAATTTCCTTCTTCTGATCTATCACTTTTTTAATCATGGCAATTTTAAATTCTCTTTCTGGAAGGCTCAGAAGTTCTTCCAAGTTGCTGTCGTTGCAATCTGGGGAGTGGTTTTCTTTTTGTGGTGTGCTTCTTTCCTGAGGAGTTTTTAGGTTGCGTGTGGTTCTTCTACTCCCTACTGTCTGTTTTCTAATTTGTCGTATGCGTTGGGACACTGTGTTGCTCGGACTGACTGACATCTTGGGTGAACTTCTCCGCTCCCCTCTGGCTCTTCCAGGAGCCATCTCTGTCTTCTGGGGGAGCTTTCTGCTGGTTTTAGGCAGTTTTTACTGAAGAAATGTCCCTGTTCTCAAATGGCGAAGCGGGATGCAGTCCCTGCGCCTCCGGTTTCAGGCACACTCTTCTGCGCACCTGGTCTGCCCCGGACGTGGGTGCCTGCTCCCTCTGTGGGCTCAGACTGCTGGTCGGAAGGGGCCTGGCGTGGAATAACTTCCTGGCTGGCCACTGGGTCCTCCAGAAACCTTCTGCCCTTTTCAAGCAGTCTTAAGAAATGTCCTGTTTTATAGGGTGTTAGTGACTTTTTTTTTCCTGGTCGCTAGGTGGCGCCAGAGATCTCTCCTATTGTCCTTGGGGGGCTGTTTTTCGCCTCCCCCCACCCCGTGGGACAGAGAACAGAGCGGGAATGGTAGGGTACACCTCAACAGCTTTGGGGTGCTGTGTCTGCCTTGTGCCCCACCGTCGTGGAGAACCCACGCCCCGAATTTTCGTGCCCCGGGTCTCAGTTCAAAGCCCTCAGTTCCAGGACGCAGGCTGTAGCCCAGTTCAGTGGCGCGGGAATGGCGCCTTTTGCACCGCTCCCGTGCCTGGGCGCCTGGTTCCTGCTCACTCAGGGAGGGACCTTCACCTCAGTGAGGACCTCTGTGCGTCTCCCCGCAAGCCTAGGTCGCAGGCGCGGGGACCTGGGCAGCCGCGATCCAGGTCTGCACTTGCTTTTCAAGCTCCCCGAGCGCGCCGCGTTTCCGCGCCAGCTTACCGGCAGCCCGGGCTGTGTGCGGGTCTCCCGGGGTCTTTGTTCTTCTCTAATGGCGCCCGGCAGGGTTCGCCTCAGCTCCCGTTCACGGGGTGTGGTGGCTGCAATAGTTCCTTTCCACTCACAGTCCCGCTTGCTGCGTCGTTTGTTCTTGTGGGCCGTTTTGGTTTGTTGTTTCCTCCTCTCTGCCGGTCGGAGAGTGCCGCCTCTGTGGGCAGGGGAGGGGAGCAGGGTTCTGCGCTTCCCTCCCTTCTAGTCCTCTTTTATGGCCACTTTCTTCTTCGGGCAGTTCGCTGGCGTCACCCGTTTATCTTCCGTGTCCCACTTCTCACTGGGACCTGCCGCTTT
The DNA here is from genome assembly GCF_014898055.3 of Talpa occidentalis. NCBI lineage: Eukaryota > Metazoa > Chordata > Mammalia > Eulipotyphla > Talpidae > Talpa > Talpa occidentalis. The sequence goes on from NW_023603184.1 coordinate 136,397,610, forward strand.
TCCTCCCTATTAACTTTTTTTAATCGGGCCACTGCTGACTTTGACATGGAAGTGAGGCCATGAGCCAAGGATCATGGGCAGCTAGACGCCCCTCCCCCAACCCCCAGACCCTCCAGAAGGAAGGCAGCCCTGCCAACACCTTGATTTTAGTCCAATGAAACTACTTCAGACTCTGATCTCTAGAACTGCAAGATAATAAATGTGTGTTGTTCTAAGCTACTATGTGTGTAGTTCATTACAACAGCATAGGAAACTAAGACATCATGTGTATGAGCAAAGTAAGATATGATAACAATACTATTTCAAATAGCTAGAAGAGGACAAACATTTAACTAGTCATCTGTTTCTCTTAAAAAAAATGACAAAATCAGATTACTATGCCATGTCATTTAAAAAAATAAAGTCCAGATGGATTAAAAACCTCAACAATGGGCACATGAAATATTGGACGGAAATACGGGAGAATGTGTTTATGACTTTGGAATAGGGATGGGGAAAGACATAGCAGAAAATTAATAAAGTTGATGATATTGAAATATAAAACATTTCTTACAAAGGACACCATAAACAAAATCAACACAAGCACAAAATGAGAGAAACATACCTGCCACATACACACTCTTTGAATTTTGTTGTTTTTTTCTTTTTGTTGGTGAACACAATGACATCAATAATTGAAAATAAATAAAGGACAGAAAGGTGGAAAGAATCTTCTCTACCACCATTCCAGGAATGGGATTGGGATGAATGAGGAACCTCTCTGAAAACAAAAGCACCATGGAGACCTGGTCTGTTTTCACTGAAGCAAAAAATCAAATTATGTTGTTTAGGGGCAGTCCTCGCTCTCACCTTCTCTGCTGCTCTTCCTTGCACATACCTGTAGAGTGAGCTGAAATCAGCTAGTTTTCAGAGTTAAGGACGGCCAGAAGTCTAGCCTATTTGGGGGCAGTAGGACATATGGTCAAGCTCCCAATGTGTGCCTCCCTTTCACTTCTCTGCTCCCTGCACACAACTAGGCTACAGAACCCGGCCTCCTCTGTACTTAGAGATGTCACCTGAGTTCTAGACAATGGGACATGGGCATGAGAGTCCCTTCTGGACATGACACATGAAAATCTCACTGACTCCATGGTCTTGCTTCCATTACAAAGCTATAAAATGAAAGGACATGGCTCCCTGAGGCTTTGCCTAGGGGAAGTCAGTCACCCAGCCATTGGAAACACCCATTCCAGCCTCAGGAAAAGTAGAAAAAATTATATTGTATTTGGGCTTATGTGCCTTTTTTGAGTTTGTATTTGTTCCTGTAGCTAGTGTTACATTAATTTAGAAGCCAACCTGTCTTCCTTTGGCAAACTTTCTGGTCTGACATGTCTCCAGTCACCCAACTGAACCTCACATTTCTTTAAATTCCCCCAGTTAGAAACCATGCTGGTTGTGCGGCTCCTGATTGGGCCTTGACAGCTACATCAACACTGGAGTCCCTCAGTTGCCTCAATGGTGCCAATAAATGCAGGATGAGCAAATGGGATGATCTTTGTCTTCCTCCACTCAGCACCCTTGCCCTCCCTACGTCTGACACATGCAGAAAAGAAACAAATCACAAAACACACCCCTGCCTCCTGCTGGCATTGAATAGATCTCGCCCAAACCTGCAAACTTGAGTATTTTGTCTCTCATGTCTCTCATGTCCGCAATGCAATCACTTGGACACCACATATGGGATACAACTTCCATCCCAAGAAATGAATGCTCCATTACTGCCCTGACACCTGCCTCCATGACGACACTGTTCACCCACTCTCTCTGACCCAGCCTTTGCATCAGGACTAGGAACACACAGCCTGGAATGAGGAATCGCTGGGAGACTGGAAGCTCCTTCAAGTCCAGACTTGGCTCATCTATGTATCACCCAACCCCAGGCACACAGCTCCAAGGGCACAATGTGAATTTGCATCCAAATACCTCTTTAGTGGATGCACATTTGCATCCATTCTCTTTCCCTTACAGTGGCTAATATGCCATGAATCTGCATGGGTTGGACAAGGAATGAAATTAGTTTAGAAGACAGCTGCCAGCTGAAAAGCTGCCTTTTCTGAGATGTCCCAAATTCCCTCAGGGAGAGCTGATTTTTTTCCCCCTCCTCTGTACTTCCACCACTTTTGCTCGAAGCTTCTATTGAGCGAAACTGAAACTGACCTGTTTCCCAATATACTACAACCCCCCAAATATAGGGTTCTGTGTCTCTTTTTGTGTCTCTTGGCCTCAATGCATATTCAAAGGAAAAAATGAATTAGTTTATTTCCTAGCTTAATTTCCACCAAAAGGAATAATCACTCTATTAACTTATAGGGACAAATAAAATAAAAAATGGACAACTAAGCACAATGAAGAGGCTTAGAAGGGATCAATTCCACCCTTCCAATGCAGACTACCCCTCCCAAGAATTTCAGACTCAGTCTCTGATTCAAATACTTCCCACAATAGGAATTTCACTGCCTAAATAACACAGTCCTGTCCACCTGTAACTAGTGTTACGTTAACTCAGAAGCCAACCTGAGTTCCTTTGACAAATTTCCACACTTTCATTGTCAAAATACTCTTCCACCTACCAAAGACTGCCTTCCAATATCCTCTCTATGTGTTCTACTTGTACCCTGGGGAGAAGGCATCTCTGAAATACTAACTCATAGCAGAGATTCTAGAAGATGCCACACAGTCCTGCACCCTGGGCCATCTCAGATCTGTCACTTCTGATCAGTATCCTGTACAACCGGGAGTTCATTTCCCTGCCTCCAGCTGGGATTCTCAAGTGTGTCTCCTCTTCCTTCTGAACAATAGCCACAGGAAAGAAACCCAACCCATTTCTCTCTATTTGGTCCTGGAGCTGTAAAATCCTAGCACTCAGCTGGAACTTAAATTCAGTCTCTGTCACTTCCTTCAATGTAGAAAGAAAACATCCGGTTCTGTTCACTACACAAAGAATAACCTATCCCTCTCTCGCCCTCCTCCCCCAACGCAGGCAATGGCAACCAGGCCTTCTCCTCCAGGAGCTGAGTCACGGATTCTGAGGGAACACAGTCTTTCCCCAGCAACCTCCGCTGCCACGAGTGGATGAGCCTGCCATGACCAATGCAGAAAGCCATGGTCCATGCATGGGACCAGCACAGCCAAGACACAGCCTGCCGCTCTGTGCCCACAATGTCACTGCTTGGACAGCCCCCTGTGGGAGTGTCACCTCCACTAGGGGATGGAAGCGGGACGTGAGAACCAGCAGGTCCCTCCTGGCAGACAGAGTGAGGACTCCATCCCTCTCCGATGGCCAGCCCTGGGAAGCCCTGGCCCTCATGCCGTGAGCTTAATTACTTTGCAAGAGGACAGTTTGTAGCTGGACTTCCTCTTTGTTCTCAGAGAAAGCTCCGAGTGGGCAAGAGAACAAAGACGGGTCTTTGCAGAACATGGGCAGGGAGATCCCATGCTAGGAATCTGGGTCTGGGCCATGTGTGGAGGGGGCTGGGGACATAGGGGCCGGGGATGCAGGAGGATGGGGCTCAGACAGAACTAAATCCCCACCTGAGTGCACACGCAGCCACTTCTGATTTATGGAGTCTGAGAGGGGAGAATGCCTTGAGGCGTCTCTCTCCTCCCCCAACCTGAAAGTCATTCTATTTTTTTTTTTTTTAAAAAAAAAAAAGCCTCCTTTCTATGTCTAGAAAATTCATCAGGTTGGAGGGAATGTGAAGTTTTTATGACATGCCTGATCTAGGGCTTTAACTCCCATTATTAGAATGTTCTTCCTATGTCTAACCTAAATCCCTGCAGCTACTTCAGATGAATCTATGGAGACGCACAAAGGCCACAAAGGAATCGATGGTCTCTGACTCCCTCACTGCCCACCCTCACCCCGGCCCTCCTGGGAAGAGAATACTTCCTCGAGGACTTGGCACAGCAACCCTCTGAGATAATTCTCTGCGGCAATATTGGCAAGGGAAAGTCTGTGTGTGATCGTTGCTCCCACCGAGAGTCCTGAACCCGCAGGGCTGCTGCCACAGAGGACCAGAGGGCTCCTGGGGCCCACAGTTGCAAAGAGAGGTGAGGAGAGGCCCAGAATGGAGAAAGGGAGACAAGTGGAGAGGGGTCCCGGGGTGCCCCAGACCAGCAATCTAACGGCAAAAGACAACTCCTGGGAAGTGTGTTTGGCTCACCTAAAAGGCTCTTCTTCCTGTGATGGGCTTAGCTTCTCTCATTTCTGCTGGGCAGATGTGTGCACAAGCAGGTCACCTTTCTATATGTCAAGGTGACTTCCCAATCCTTGGACCTTCTTCTCTCCGGAATGCCTTTCTCTCCTTTCACTGCACACCAGAACTTGGAGGACAGAAGAGGAAAGAAGCTCAGGAATTGGATGTCTAACCTGGACCTAGAAGTGAGAGACAGGCTGTACGCAATGTTTTCATTCCATCCTCCACGCTGCCCCTACAGGAGGGTGTGATTTTATCATTAAAGGGAGACAAACATTTTTCCAATGAGGAAACTAAAGTCAGAAGGTGACAAATAGCTCTGGAGGAACACCTGGGAGATGGCAGCTGCATGCTGAGCCCTCCAAGGAAGCAGCCTCCACGGTCCCTCTATCCTGAGTCCTTCCAACCCCTATTGACAACAGAGTCCCCCATTTTCCCTTAGCTCTCTGAGCTGAGGACCTGACTTCAGTCTGAATATAAAGAGAAAACAGCATTACATAGTCCGTGTGGAAGTCTCTGGATGGCCCGAGCTCTAGGCCATACTCAGGCTGAAACTATGGAAGTGGAAGCTTTCTGGAGAAAATGGGGTATCTGAATGGAAACCCCAGCATCACACACATGGCTCAAAGACCTAGAAGGACCCCCCACTCACTAGCAGCGAGCTTATCTGGAAATCACAGTGTGCGGCCCCAGGGCCCAGCTTCCATACAGATGGGGTGTTGGGGAGATGCATTTCCTAAATGTGCTGGATTCTCAGATCCCTTTTCTCTTTAAGGCCTGACTGTGATTCCTGAGATCTCTGACTACATGAAACACGAGTGAACAGCATGTCACAGAATCACAGACTCCAGGCAGGACAGCGTCTCAGAGCTCACCAACCAGATCCCCTTAGCCACTCAGTGAAGCAAAATTTCCCCCAAGTTGGACAGCAGCAGACAGCAAGCTCAACCCCAGCACCCCAAAATGCCACCCAGCACTCCTTCCACTCTAGAGCAAATGATGGCTCAGTTCCTCCAGTTCAGGGGTGTCGTGCGGGCCAAAGGAAACCATGAGCCTATCGAGGAGAGAAGTCAGTTCTCAGCCCCCCTAACATCAGCAGAAGTCTCCCCAGGCCAGCATCTGCTCTAACATGGACCCAGAAGAGGTGACCTCTGTTCTCTCCCATATCGCCAATGCCCTAAGGCTGCAAGCCACTTGTTTCTCTGTGTCTTCTGAGAGTCCTTTTGCATTGGGAGGTCGGGTCCCAGTGGCAGAGGGAAGCAGTCAAGGAGCAAGGTGGGTGAGGCCCAGGTCTGTGAATGGAGCTCTAGGAAAAAATGATTAAGTATGGAGCCTCCCTCTGGTGCAGAGGTTAGTCTCAGTGCTATCAAGCTTTCGCCAGCCACTGTGGCCTGAGTTCAATCCCCAGCCAGGGAGGTGACCCACATGGTGCAGCAGACCTCTCCTGTCTCGCCCACTGCTCCCCTCAGGAGTATATTTCAGTGGATCTGCCTGTTCTGCTCCCCACTCTGTCTCTAGCGGGTTCCATCACCCCCTAAACCTCTGGCCAGCACCCCAGTTCTTGTATACATAAATAAAATAAATCTCCTTTTTTTTAAATGATTAAGTATGGAAGAGACAACATCAAACTGCAGGGATCCACTTCTCTGTCTCTGGCAAGAGCTTTCTGACCCTAATTCATAAGGACCCCCCCATTAAAGGCTTAGGCATCACTTGGCAGACTCTGGCCTCAATTTCTTTTGTTTTATTTTTATCTCAAGTAGAAAAGGACCTAAAAGATTAGCTGAGAAGAGACTGTTTGAACCCACCTGGGAGTGTCTGGCCCACTTCACCAGGCCTCTCTTGGCCTAGGAGGCCCTCTTGGAGGTTGACACCCAAGAGTCCCAACCCAGCCCACAGAAAAAAACCAGTCTCCTTTTTCTGGGTGCAAGAGGCTTCCCAGAAGCCTGCTACCCACTGGTTTCCACTTGGGGTTTAAAACCACTGGTCAGCCCACTCGCTCCCTAACATTATCTCACCGAGGAGAGGGTTATCTGACAGAGATCTCACTGCACAATTCAGAAAATATCCTGTCAGCCCCACCTGACAGGGGGAGGGAAGGGTCCAGCTGCAACAGGGCCTGGGCTGGTTCTCTCAAATGTAAATGTTTCCCCCTCCTCCTCCTGTTTCAGCCTGTCCTCTTTGTTTTCTTTCCTTGGGACTAAGTGATTTCATTTTCAGTGTTCCATGGATGGAGGGAAGATCCTTTCTGAGTCGATGCCAAGCACTGTGTGTTCCTTGCTGTTTGGCAATAACTTGAAACGCTCTATCCCCTCCTCGGCCAACAGCCCCTACCCCTCCACGCTCACCTCTCGGAGTCCCACAAAGGCTTCTGCAGAAGCCTTGAACTTTCTCCCCATCCAGCCAACAGTGGAAGCCTGGGAAGGCGCTGGATGTGTTGCCATCCTGTCTGAGAGAGGGGCTGAGGGAGGCTAACAGGGAGAGCTGGCTCTGCTAATAGCATCTCCTGAGTTGTAGTGTCTCCACACACTGTTGAGGAAGGGCCAGGACCCCAATTTCCTGAGTGGGGGCCATGAGTGACTATAGGCATTATGCAGAGTCCCTCTTCTCTTGGACCAGCTGGCTCTAGTAAGCCTCTGGAAGAGGCACAGTTAGACGCTGGGACATAGATGGGGCATGGCGAGGAGAGGAGCAGGACCTTGTGCACTGGTCATTCTCTATTTGTCCCCCATTCATTCCCAGATCAACTCTTTACTCTGTTCCGTGCCCTAGGATGGCTGGAAATGAACCTATCCATTGCCTCTGGCTTCCGGCTGGATTCAGCCAATGGGGTGCTCCAGGAGGCAACCGGAGAGTGGTGGGGGGAGCTCTCTTCATGTGCATTTCTGGCAGGTGCCCCCCAGCACTAGCAACCCCAGATAGCTCAGCTCTCCCGAAGCCCTGTTGACACTGTTTCCTTCCCTATCCCTGCAGCCGTGGGTGCTCACGCTTCCTGCTGCTGCCGGCCACAGTCACAGCTGCCTCCATTCCCCTCTCGTATTCCTTCAATGCCCCACCCACACTTCTCTTAACAGCCCTTTCTAAAGCCTGGTGTGGGAACCATCTGAGATTAATGCTGCTTCTCGCCAGACCCCTGACAGATGCACCAGTGTGTTCAATGCATATGGGCAGAGTCAAAAAAGCAAAAGGGAAGGGGGCTGTCAACTCACAGGAGGCCACGTACTGACCCCAATCAGCAGCATCAACATCACCAGGGAACTATCTATCAGAGTGTACAGACCTACCGAGTCAGACAATCTGAGAGTCCCACATTCTTAGTTTTAACACGTTAATCTTAACAATCTAGCTGAACATCATAGCTTTAGCAGTGATTCACCTTTAACATGCAGGAAAGTTGGAGAAACACAGCTCTAAAACTAGGGAGCTGGGGCAAAGTAGGAAGCATCTGCGTATGTATGTGTTCATACGTGCGTGCATGTCTGTCTGTCTGTCTGTCTGTCTTTCTCCTTCCCCTACCTGTTATTTCCTATCCTACCCTAAATGGAGACAGATAAGGGAACAGAGCATCCAAATTTTCCAGAATCACGGACATTGGGCTCCTGCCACATTGGTCATCCAGAGATGACCCTGAGAGTAGCATCTGCCACCTGGGTGGTGGCTCAAGATAAAGAGGTCACTGTGAGTGTGCAGACTGACGCCACACCACACTGCTTTTAGATGCAGTCGGAGCTGGTGCTCGCCATGCCTGCAGTCTCTCAGATTCTTTGCACATAAACAAGCAGACTCTTTGTTCTCAAATGTGTGAATCCACAGCACGTTGGCTGCAGACACTGCCTGGCTGCGATCTTCCAGCTGTACCCAGCTGTGTCACATGGACTGCAGTGTTGTGCTTTTTTTTAAAAGATTTATTTATTTATTTATACAAGAACCGGGGTACAGGCCAGAAGTGCTGGAGGGTGAGAGCATTCACCAGAGACAGAGTGGGGAACAGAACAGGCAGACAGACCAAAGACATTGCTGAGGGGAGCAGCGGGCGAGACAGGAGAGGTCTGCCGCGCCAAGTGGGAATCTCCCTGGCCGGTGGGGAATCGAACCAGCACTGCAGAGGCTGTGGACAGCTTCACAGCACGGAGCTCAACCCGCTGCGCCACCGGGGATGCCCAAGTGCTGTGCTTTTTAATGGTTAGGACTGTCTTCCAGGCTCTCTCTGCTCACATGTGGTCAGTCTCACTCTCATTATTTTTTTTTCTACATTATTGCAGTCTCCACAGTTCTCCTGCCACCATATCACCCGTGAGCCATCACCACATTCCCTTGTGTTCTTCTCTCCCCCGTCTTGACTCCTCCCTCCCCTTCCCTTGCTGCATGCCTCAGATCTGTGGTCAGCTTGCTCCTTTCGACTAATCTTACTTCTCCTTAAATCAGCAGCTTGGGGGCTAGCCCACATGGGTAATAGAAACACTCGGAATCTAGGGAAAGACAGATCACTTTAAAATCTGACCACCCATCTGTATAGCTGGGTACCCACAACCAGTTACTTCATTTAGCATCTGTCGCCTTCATTTTTAAAATGGGAGCAGCAGTCTCTTGCCTTTCAACTTGAGGTAAGGAGTCACTGAGGTGACACAGGTACAGTGCCTTAGCACAGGGCTGGCACGTCCTCCTTCTCCTGGAGGACCATGCCCTGCTGCTGCCTGCGATCACCAGCGTATTTGGTATATAGGCAGAACCTGGGCCAGACTGCCTGCACTGGTCCCTGTGCTGCCACTTACCCTCTGTCCCCTGTTCACATCTTCCACTTTTATGTGTCTCGATCACTCATCTATAAAATGGGAACGATAATAGTCCCTACCACATAGGATGATCATCATCTTTAACCTTGGCCCAGTGAAGATGCAGTGTTCCTAGATAAATCAGACAGACTTAGGTTTGCTGATTGACTAGCTGATGGAAGACACCAATCTCTCTGATGTCTCTACCATCACCTTGCTAAATGCCTGGAGTTCCCCTGGAAATAAAATCTTTGAAGAAGGTGTAATCTTCCTACATGAGGTCTCCTGTTGAAAGAACCTCCTCTCCTGCAAACCAAGCATTTGAAGCTTTCTTTAAAACTTTTGTTGTCAAAGGCTATGTGCCTTGTGTTGTCCACCAGATGAAAATAGTTCATGCTCTTGTTAGACTGTGTTAAACCTTCACACACTTGAGCCAGCTGTTTGAGGAATTTGACTACCGATGGCTAATTCCCTAGAGTCACTTTCTCAAGAGCAGCACTCTCACTTTCCACTGCTGATTCTTTGATGCGGGGCTGTCTTGGACATTGCAGGGTATTTAGCAGCATCTCTGAACTCTACCCACCATCTGCTGCTTGCACTTCCCTAGGGGGACAAAACTGTCCCCATAGGTGGCCACTGAATTTCAGTGCACTAGGTAGGCCCCATTCTCCAGGAGCTCATGGTCCACCTGGGGGCCATCTAACCAGCCCTCACCAACCCTGTGATCGCCTCCCTAACCAGCACCTGAACAGGAAGGTGGGAGACCCAGCTCTGCCCACCAGACAGAAAGAGCTTCAAGGTGGGGGTAACTTTGGGGGCAAGTCTTAAAAAATAAAAAGCCAGGGCCTCCCCGGTGGCGCAGTGGTTGAGCGCTGGGTTGCGAAGCTGCCCACAGCCTCTGCAGAGCCGGTTCCATCCCCGGCTGCTCCCCGGCCACCGGAGGAGGGTCCCACATGGCGCGCAGACCTCTCCTGCCGACCGCTGCTCCCCGCAGCAGTGTACTTCGGTCCTTCTGCCTGCTCTGCTCCCTGCTCTGGCTCTGGTGAATTCTCTCACCCTCTGGCGCTTCTGACTGTACTCAGTGCTTGCATAAATAATAAATAAATAAATCTTTAAAAAAAAATTTAAAAAAAAAATAAAAAGCCATTTCCAGAGGAAGGAGTTCCAGGCAAAAGGAATGGCTGGCACAGAAAGCGTGGAAGAGCATGGTGTACTCAAAGAACAGAAAGCAGAGGAGCTGGAGCTTATAGTCTCTGGTGAAAAGTGACAAAATCAGAAGACTGAACCAAATTGCTGCCTCTTGGCTTTTATGACCCTATGCACACACCTGCCTGGGAAAGTAAATTCACTCTGAAGCAAATCGAGCATGAGTTCCAGCTCCAGGAAGCAGGGAGAGATGGTCTCTGGGACACAATAGTGAGCCCCACTCTTAAAATTTCCACTCACCAGGCCCCGAAACTGAACACCAGTCTTGTGAAAACCACCTCCAGACTGTCAATTCGCGGGAGGGAGAGAGTCTGGAGCAGACATACTGGTTGCTGCCGCCTGCTGTGGGTGAAGAGACATATGGGGCGGGAGAGATGGGAACGTGCAGAAGAACCCTGGAGTGACAGCCAGAACATCAGCAGGAGCCTGGCTCTGCTGCCCGCTGTCTGAGTCACTAGAATTCCCCAGGCCTGTTTTATCATCTATAGATGGAAAGCACCATGATACCTCCCCCTGAGGCCTCAGTGAGGCCACATCATCTTGGGGATCCTCAGTTTCCCCAGATACTAGACCAGTGGCTGGAAGTCTGGATCACACTGTCCTTCAGGAATGAGGAAAGCTATACCAGCCCCCACATCCCAGAAAAAAAAAAATGGACATAGATGCAATTTTTTCATTTCAGGAAATTCTCAGAACTCTCAGAAGCTCCAGGTGAAAACTGCTGAACTATATCCTGGCCACCTCTGGAATGCAGTGAACACATTCGCCATGGCTGTGACCCCGGAGCTCGCACCCAGACATGCTTGGATGTGCAGGGTACCTGAGGGTAACAGAATGGATCTACCCCAACAGAAGACACTAAAGGCTTTTCCCAACCAGAGAAGCTCTGCTGCCTTTGCTCCTGTCCTTCCCAAAATCCCAGTGCCCTCCTTCACGCTTCTTCCACCAGCCCTGTGGGAGGCCTCTGCACCCCTTCTCCTCATCACCCATCCGTCCTGTGTCCCCCGAGCATGAACAGAGTCACAGGGAAACAGCCGCACACTATCCCTTCTCTGTGTCGCCCCTCACACCCACAGAGAGTGTGCACAGGGGACAGAGACGCCTCGGAAGCCCTGTACAACTGACATATCCGTGTCACTGAGGAAACCAAAGAAAAGAAAATGTTTATGAAAATCAGTGAAATCTAGCAGGAGGGGAACAAATGGGGAAGTCAAAGGGGAGAGTCTAAATTCCAGCTCTCCCCAGGCCTTCCTGCCTGGACATCAGCAGATCCTGGCCTCCCCAGAGCTAGAAGTCTGGGGAAATGTATATATTTTAATACACCCTCATTACAAATAAAAACTGTGTTACATCAATACAGGGGTTGGTTGAAAGGCGTTCCAGCTTTTCTAAACAGGGAATGCATCAAAACGCCTAGAATAATATCGAGCAAGGCAGTCCTTCTGCCAAACTTGGACGGAGGGGAATTCACACTGCCAGAGAAAATCTGTTCTTCATCAATGTTTCAATATTCGAGGAAGCCGGGGACATTTTTCTGCGATTGAAGCAAATTGCCAGTTGCCAATACGATGATTTAATTCTGTCTTTTTTTCCCCTCTCTTTGGAAATAATTGCCACAAGCATTTGGTGGGTCATTAATGGAGGGACGGGACATGGCAGGGAGAGAGGAGAAGCCAGGAAAGAGGGCAGGGGGAGTCAGGGAGGTGGAAGAAGAATGGCATGGGGGGATGAACAAGGGGCAATGGGGAGAAACAGAATGGGTAAGAGAAAGCATGAGAAACAATTACTAGACTCTGCCCAGTCGCATAAAAACCTCCATAGATGGTAGGTTTTTATACTTTTATTAAAAAAAGCAGCTTTATTGAAATATAATATCAATATACCCCATATGTCACCCATTAAAAGTATACAGTTCAATGGTTTTTAGCTTATTCGCGGATTTATACAACTGCCACTCATGGTTGAGGCCAATAATACTTTATTCATAAAAACAGCAAACGGGTAGATGTGGGCCAAGATTCAGTTCACTGACCCTTGCTCTAGTCCAATACACTCACTCCACCATTAAAGGACAGAAAGATGATGTGGCTTATCCAAGATCACACAGTCGGTCAGTGGCAGGTCTAAACTGAATATTAATGTTCCAATATAAGTGTTAGGGCAGATAAGTAGCATAGATATTAAGGATAAGAGAGAGAGAACCATAGGCCTCAGATACTGGGGTCATCTTCAAGAGGGAAAGGCATTCAAATTAAACTCACAGGCTCCATATAATCCAAAAAACACAAAGCAAGATGATAGAAAAGAGAACCCAATCCTAGAGTTGACCATCTTCTCACCCTTGTATTTAAGTTCTGACTGTGCTTCACTACACCTAAAATAAAGGAGGGAAGACAAGGGTAGAGCAAAGCCACTTTCTAGGATGGCCTGTATCAGAAACCACATATCATTTCCAAGTGGGGAATTGGGGAGTTTAAGAATCTCAGACTCGGGCCTCCCCTGGTGGCGCAGCAGTTGAGTGCTGGGCTGCAAAGCTGCCTGCAGCCTCCGCAGCGCCGATTTGATCCCTGGCTTCCAGTGAGGGTCCCACATGGTGTGCAGGCCTCTCCTGCCATGCCCGCTGCTCCCCTCAGCAGTGTACTTCATCAGCCTGCCTGTTCTGTTCCCCACTATGGCTCTGGTGAATTCTCTCACCCTTCCACACTTCTGACTGTACCCAGTGCTTATATAAATAAATTAATAAAAAATAAATAAAAGGCAGATATGTATAAAAAAAAAGAATCTCAGACTCTAGGTGAACAGCTCAAAGACACAGATGCAACTGGCCTGACAGTACAGCCTAATCTACTGCCCAAGAAGGGAGAAGCCTTGGGTCAGAATCTCTCTCTAGATTTCATCACAAATAATAAACAGGCTCACTAGATCCCAGATGTTAGAGGCCACAAAGTGTTCTCTTAGCACAACTTTTCATTTTACAGATTGAGGAAGTGAGTTGCAGGGAGAAGAAATGACTTGCCCGATCTCACAAAGTCTGTGAGAGCAGTGGCTGGTTCTGAGATTTAACTCAAGTGCCCAATTCTCTACAGACCCTTCTCTGACATCCTGCCTGAGCCTCCACACCCCCAACCCCACCCTATGGGAATGTCTTTCTTTCACATATAGGTAGGTAGATTTCTATGCTTTGGATCTTCAAGACATCTTGCATGCATTGACTCTGTATACCACTATATAATATCATCAATACCTTGAAGTTAAGAACTGCTTATTGGCATTCTCTGTCCCATGAAACCAGAGTTTCTGCACTCAGTGTGAGTGGGTGGGTCTTATATTCTTCAGACCCTGCTCAGCCCTCTCTCTTCTCTTTCAAGAAGTATCCCCTGATCTACTCTATCCCCAACCCCAAGGGCCCATGTCCTTCTTGATTGTATATCAACTCCCCAAATTCCTATTTATGCTCTCATTAGAACTACGTGTGTTCAAGTCTGTCTGTCTCATCCATAAAATTGAGAACTTCTCAAAGGCAGGGATTGTGTCTCATTCATCCCAGTACTCCCAGCCCCAAGTCTGGCACACAGATAGATGTTATTAACTGATGGTTAAATTGTTATATCCTCCAGAGAGTCAGGAAAGCATAGCAAAGAGGTTAGGAGATTATGTTGACTGGACTGGGGCCATCCTGAGTTCAAATTCTGACTCATACATTTAATTGCTATGTGACCATGAAAAGGTTATTTCATCTCTCTGAGCCTTAGCTTCCTCATCAGAGTCACTGTCAGAATTAAATGAGATAATGCCGTTAAAGCCCTTGGCAGAGCAGCTGGTATTCAGCAAGCACTCAATAAATGTGGTGGCACGGCAGGATCAGGCTGCCAAGACTGTGGATTGGCCCTTGGAGAACTGGTGTGCTCATACCTCCGTAGCTGTCTCAGAGGTATCTTTACAGGGAGAGCCTAAACAAAAGATAGACAGATGAGGTAAATCCATCCTTGTGACTAGAAAAACTATAAAATCAGCCCCCCACCCACTGCTGGAAAAAGTAACCCCGGGTCCACCCCAACAGCTGAGTCAGCGGCCTCTCTGTAAACTCGGGCCAGCCGCAGGCCCTCCAAGCCTGCTGAGACTGACAAGTCCCAAACAGAGGACTGACACTCCATAATCTCCAGCTAAGGCCCTTATTGCTCAAGGTGACTGGTGACAATGGTGAGACTATGAGGAAATTGACATAAAAGGAAAGGCTATTTTCAAGAGATCAACACATCAACACCTGGTCTTCAAAGCTAGCTACCTCCAGCAACCTGCAAATGCCAAAAAAAAAAAAAAAAAAAAAAAAAAGGCATGAAAGATGGATCCTTGGATGACAATAATAGAGACTGAGGTCCCAGAGCAGAGTGGAGGCACAAGATGGGGGTAGCAGGAATTAGAGGCATTCACCAGGGTGTCCAGTGAAAGTGTGGCAAATCAAAGGGGGACTATATTGATCCCAGTTGCAATTAAAGTGACAAAGAGCAGAAGGAATAAGAAAGTAAAGGGTAAAACAAAGTTCAAACTCCAAAGCAAAAACAGAAAGTTTTTCTAGGAGGATAAAATCTGAACAAATTAAATTTATATACAAGAATTTAACTGAATAAAGCACACTTCTGAGATGCAAAGTCAAAATACAACTAAGTGTAGACATTCAAGGTCTAGTTTTGGGAGGTAAAGTCTGGTGTTCTAGAAAAGTGAATCTCATTCCTCATCCTCCCTCTCCCAATAATAAACCTTGATGTGTAGCATTTGCTAGTTTCCTTGGTGTGAACATTCCCACCATAGCTGATTTCAAGCTATCAACATGACTTTCATTGAACTTGCGTTTGGGAAGAAAATTAACAATTCATTCTCCTAAAACCAGTACAAGTCACCCCAGGACACCAGTGGAAGGAAGACAGATTTAAGGTTTTTTTTTTTTTTTTAAAGATTTATTTATTTATAATAACCATAAGAAAGTGAAAATCAAAATCAACAAACAACAATGAACCTTTGACACTCTATGGGGGGGTGGGGAGGTGGGGAGGGGAGGGATTGGGGTCAAAATAAGGGGGTTGCAATTGTATGGGGAATATAAAAATAAAATTTATTAAAAAAAAAAGATTTATTTATTTATTTATGCATACAAGAACTGGGGTATATGCCAGAGGTGCGGGAGGGTTAGAGGATTCACCAGAGAGAGTGGGGAGCAGAATAGGCGGATGGACTGAAATACACTGCTGAGGGGAGCAGCGGGAGAGACAGGAAAGGTTTGCTGTGCCATGTGGGTCACCTCCCTGGCTGAGGATCAAACTTGTGCTGCAGTGGCTGCGGATAGCTTGATAGCACTGTGTCTTTAACCCCTGCACCACTAGGGAGGCCCAGATGTGAGGTTTAAAGAGAAACAAAAACAGCAGTAGCATGTGGCCCCAAGTTGTCCCCAAAAGTTAGAAGAAGTAATAAATAAATAAAAGCCCTTCTAGCCTTCCCCAAAATAAACAGCCAGCCTAGGTTCACAACTAGACTGCTCTGCCTGACCTGGTAAAATTTCTTAGTATCTATTGCTCTCAGTTTCCTCATATGCAAAATGAGGCAAATAATACTAATTTAGGAGATACTGTCAAGGTGAAGTGAATAATGAATGGAAAGTTCTCACACAATCCCAGGAACTTAGGAGACCCTGGGTCATGTCCATATCCTCTTCCTAGATTCCTTCTGAGCATAATTAACACTTTGTGAATGTGCTAGTCTGCGGTGACTTTATGTTTTCTAGAAGATTAATTTTGTCTGCTCTCAAACTTCATATGAGCAGAATCATCCAACACGAAGTCCTTGTGACAGATTCTCTTACTCAATACAGTTTCTGAGAACCATCTACAGTGTTTGCATCTGTGATTTTTCTATTGCTAAATGGTGCCCCATGTTATTAATATTCTATACCTTGTTTACCTGTGATTTGACATTTGAGTTGTTTCCAGATTGGGGCCTCTACTAATAAGTGTGCTATTGAGCATTCCTGTGCAAGGTTTTCGTAGACATTTATTTTTATCAGATAAATGCTTCAGCATGCAACTGTTGGGTTGTAGAGTAGGTATGTGTTGATATTTATTAGATAATGCCAAATAGCTTTTCCAAACTGGTTGCAGCATTTATATTACCAGCAGCAGTGTTGCAAAGTTCCAGAATTTCCAAGCTCTCGCCAACACTTCAAATTGCTGGTCATTTCATTGTAGTCACTCTAATGTAAATACAGTAAACCTTGCATTAATTAATTTTGCATTTCCCTGGTGACTAACAGCACTGAGCACATTATTAACCACTAGGATATTTTTGCAAAGTTCCTGTTCTATCTTGTGCACATTTGTTTCGATTGTGTTGGTTGTCTTGTTACAACTTAGTTGTAAGAGTTCTTTGTATATACTGGATACTAGTTTTTTGGCAAATATTTTCTCCAATACTATAATTTGCTTTTTCACTTTCTTAATGGTATCTTGTAATGAAGAGAAAGTTATTTATTTTTCAGTTGTGATGAGGTCCTATTTGTCAAAGTAACTTTGTGGTTTAAGAAATCTCTGGTACAAAGTTTTCTCTGGTGCAAAGTTTACAAAGGTAGTCACCTATGTTATCTATGAAAAGTTTTAATGTTTTTGCTTCCACATGTAAGTTTATGATCTATTTCCAAGTTAACTTGTTGATATGGCATGAGGTAGGGATCAAGAGTTCCTTATTTTACCCTCCATGCAGATAGCCAATGCCTCCAGTGTCACTCAGAGAAAAGACCTTCTTTTGCTACTGGGCTACACTGGTGCCTTTGTTGGAAAAAAAGTAACCACAGATATGTGGGTATACAACCTCTGCCTTCCAAAGCTACCTGCCCAGGCACCAGGACTTTGAGTTAATTATTGTTGTAATTTACATAATTTGAATCTTTAAAATTCTAAATATCTATCCATGACATAACAATTAAGCACCATTCTCAGCTTACACCTTGCAGTGCTGGAGTTCCTCAAGTCTCCAATAGCAGAAATGCTCTGGGTTAGATGTCAGAAGACCAGAGTTACACATCATTCCAATCAATAAAGATTTCCTGAGGGTCTTCTCTTTGCCAGGCAGGATGTTTGGGGTGTGCTGGAGGGAGGAGGGACAAAGAATAAGACACTTTTCCTTTTCTTAAGGACTTCACAGTTGAGCTGCAGATCAAATGACCTCAGACAACTTCATTGAGTCCATGTCCCACAAAGAAACCTGGAATCCAGAATGGAGAATTTGGATAATTTTTTATTCCTCTGATAATTATAAGACTTAAGACCTTCTAGGCAGTTCCTTACCAGGTTTCATGAGGCTTGAGTTTCTCCATTGTTGAAGAGGGATTAAGAATGTCCTCATCCCTGAGATAATGCATATAAAGTGCTTAGCTCTGAACTTGACACCTAGTGAGAGTTTAATAAGTTAGCTGTTACTATTATGAAAATGTTGATTATACCCACGGCTGTGATTGTGGTGAGGATAAAATTGTAGGGTCACAAAATCTCAGAGTTGGAAGGAATCTTCCAGCTGGAGGTCAGGGGTTAATCATCAGAATTGCCTGAAGATCTTGTCAAAACTGCCAATCCCCAGGTTCCAACCCAGGATTCCATCCCATTATCACCAGGTAAGGCCTGGAAACCTGTATTTGAAATAAAAATATCCAAATATTCTATGATCAACCAACTTATGGTACAATTGAAAAGAGCTAAAGGTAGGAAGATCCTAAATTGTCTCAGAAATGGTATTATGTAAATGCCATTGGTGAATCAGATAAAACAGCTACATTTGTCAAAGAGTTTCCAAGGGAAACAGCCAACACCAAGCAAACCCAGGGAAGGAAAGGACATGAGATGGGAGGTGATTGGGTGCCAGAGACACATTTCAACAATTTCACAACTTTACCTGGGGCCAGGCCCTGTTTTAGACCCAAAATCAATTTACATCAAGTTGGTGATGGATTAAAACTACAGGTCTATGAGCCAATTCAAACTCTAATATGGAAAAAAAAAATCAGAGCCAAAAACTAATTGAGTGCAAGATAATGCAAGCTGATATGGCAAACTTCTAGAAAAATTTATTTTAAGAAATAGTAGCAAATGCCCACTTGTAGCTGAGGCATGGTGACCCAGCAGGTCTGCTGAGAGAAAATCCTACAGATGACAGGCCAAGAAGACTGATTTTGAGATTGCAGATGGAACAAAGCAGGGAGGGGTTGGGACTGGTTTTGTCTACAGTGAAATTTTCCATGGGTCACACAGATTTTTTTTTTTTTCTTCTCTGAGTTTCAGGGTGGGTGAGCAGATGGCTAGAGTATGGAAAGAGAGAGTAAAGAGTCTTGCTAAGAAGAGCAGAGTGGGCTGAAAATCTTTAGATCAGGACAGGCGGCAGGATCCAAGATGAGCCCATTTCACAGTCACTAGAGAGGACATGCCACATAGGCACAGCCTCAAAATGCAGGAGGAGAAAGCCGGGACAGGGGTGCATGTGGCCTTGCTTCAGCCACTACAGCCAAAGTGACCTGGAGGAAGCCAAGGTCATTCCCCTGACCTAAGTTTACACATTATTACTGGTCACTAGATCTTTCACTGGTCCTGACCCTTGAATACTAGTTGACATTTTCTAGTTATTAAATCTTACTGAGAGATTAGGGAGCCCCTTAAAGGCACTAAAAAAAGTTCTTTGTCCACAAAGCTTCACCCACTTTTCCTCATATCCAGTTGTGCCTCTCAGAATGGGTGTCTGAGCCCACAGGGAACTAGTGGCAAGGAGCTGGGGAGGTGGGAGAGGCCATGGGGGCCCACAGGTCTCCCTGCCCAGCAGCAACTCCTCCGTGCCCGAGGCAGAGGAAACACTACTATCTCCCTAATCCCAACCCTGCCTCCTCCAAAGAGAGCAAGTTGGGAAAAACCAAAGAAAGCCCTGCCCCACATGCCAGAAAGCCAGTAACTAAGAGTGTGTCTCATCTCAAGTGTACTACAATCTGAAAATACCTAGGCAGATTCTGGAATAGCAAGTAGTCTAGAGGTAAGGGAAACTAGAATTTTTCTTTAAGGTATGCACTTCATTGAACTGGTCTTGTAGAGGTAATCCTTAGCTGGCTCCACACCACAGTCCTCCCCAGGGAAACCAAAAGCCTTCTATGTCTCAAGTTGGGGGACAAAGAGGACCAAGATGGTTGACCAACCTAAATAAAACAAAACAAAGATTTAAAGAATTGGGTTACATAATTTACACTAAGTAAGGCTATCACCCTCCCGTGTGGACTTGGGTAAGGACTGGCCCTTCTAAGGACAGGTGGGGAGGCTTTAGAAGGCAAGGGACTTCCTGTAATGGTGCATCAAGTATATTTGGGATGACTATTGAAAAAATCAATATACAAAGCCACATTGCAGAAGTTGGGGGTATTTGCTCCAACTGACTGCTATAAACTTTACCGTTCCAGCTTTTAAATCCTGAATCAAGCACCAAAACAAATTAAAAATAACAAAAGCAATAAAGCCATGCAAACCTCCTCTCATTTTCTGAGAAAGATCTCTCAAGAAAGGGTGTGACACAACTAAGTCACAGCCACTAAGGCCAGAGTCCTTGAGCTCCTGCTTGCTGGTTGCATCTGCTGCAATGTGGACAGCAAAGCCAGGATGGAGCCACTGACCCACATGGGGTACTTACACTCATGGGGTGCAAAGATCTTGATATTCACAATGCTGGGAGCCAGGTCCATGATCTCCTGCATCCTGTTGGCAATGCTGAGGTACAGGGTGGTCCCGCCGGACAGCACTGTGCTGGCATAGAGGTCCTTGCAGATTCAATATCGCACTTCATAATGGAGTTGAAGTTTAGTTTCCTGGATGCCACGGGAGTGCACGCCCAGGAAGGAGGCCTGGAACAGCCTCGGGCAGGGGATCTACTCATTGCCAGTGGTGATGACTGGACCCTCATTCAGCTCACAATTCTTCTCCAAGGAGGAACTGGAGGCCACAGTGGCCATCTCCTGCTCCAGAAGTCCAGGCTGGCATTACAGAGCTTCTCCTTGGTGTCCTGTACAATTTCCCTCTCAGCTGTAGGGTGAAGCTGTAGCTACACTCAATGAGGATCTTCATGGGGTCCCATCATGTCCTGGCCAGCCATGGCCAGGTGCCACATAGTGTGGGGGAAGCCATACCCCTCATTAATGGGCACCGTATGGGTAACCCTGTTACCCGAGTCCATCATGATGCCAGTGGCAGGGCCAGAAGCATACAGGGACAGGACGGCCTGGATGGCCAGTATCTGGCTGGGGTTTGAAGGTCTAGACCATGATCTGGGACATCTCATGATTGGCCTTGGGGCACAGGGTAGTCTCAGTCAGGAGCACGGGGTGCTCCTCAGCAGCCACCAGCAGCTCATTGGAGAAGGTATAGTCCAGATCTTCCCAGGTCATCCCAGTTGGTGGTATTCTTCAGGATCAGGATGACCCTCTTGCTCTGGGCCTCACCCCTTGCACAGAAGGGGTCCTTGTGTACCATGCTCACCATCACACCCAGTGTGAAGGGAAGTCAGCCCAAGGGGCATCATGGCCTGATACACCAGCCCAGCACACATGGAACCATTGTCATAGATGAGTAATATCACCCTCCCGGTGAGCTGGTGGAGGTGTGGCACAGTGAAACAGCCAGGAGTTGAGGTACATGCTCTCTGGGGGCCACAGCCTCAGCTGAAAGTAGAATATTTGGAGGATAAGCCCCAATCATGTTCTTTTTGGATTCACATAAGAAGAGTTATCTTTGAGGCATGGAATTAATGTCTCTCTCTCACTCTCTCTCTCTCTTTCTTACACACACACACACTCACACACACACACACACACACACACACACTACTGTTGACAACATGCCCCACCACAGCAACAAAGTCCAAGAAGATTCCCCCAGTAGAGGGTGGGAAGAAGCTGATTCTGTTTTGTTCCCATGAGCGTTTTCTCCTGCCTCACTTTATTGGTGTCTGGTGAAGTGCAGATCTTAAGGAGTGTTTTTACTGTTTAGACTCTTATTACTGCCCAGATGACTTCCTAACCCCAGTCAGCTTTATGAAAGTGTCAAGGTTGGCTTGCTCAGCTGAAATCTCTGCAAACAGTGAGATGTCCTCAATGTCCCTTTCCCCAGGAAGGATGCCGCCTTCTTAGACAACTGACGTAAAAGCTCATATGAAAAGTAGTAACTGTGGCAATGATTGTGATGATGTAGTTGATCAATTTAATCCAGCATCTCAGAAGAAATACTCTCTACATGCTCTTTCATCCTTGTAAACATGCCCATTCTTCTCCTGGGTGAAGTCCACGGCCATGTGTGGCTGAACACAGGCAGGGCAGCTCCACACTTACAACTTCTATCAGTAGGTTACCAAGTTGACCCACCTGAAGACCTGATGTCTTATCTATCCCTGTGTCCAGAGAAAATGTTTATGGAACAGATTTTCAATTTCCGGGTGATGGCCAATTTTTTGGACTATCAATGCAACAAAATTTCAGAAGACATTAAGACATACAAATTAACCAGCATGACACAGACACAAAGACAACCATATGAAGAATAGATATCTCAGAGGGTCATCTTGTGCTTTATCCCTTTCTTAAGAACAGACTGAGAGTACTTTTCCTTGTTTCTAATGGGAATCTTCTGTTTATCACATAAGCCCACTTCCTCCTTTTGACAGAGGAATTTTCCAGTAAACAGAGAACAGTCCATCCAATTCCTTGAAAAAAACAATTCAAAGCCTGGAAAGACACACGGAATTCCTCAAACTATGTGGCCCATAACCTGCAAGATGTCTATAGGGCCAATATTCTACAATTATGTTTTTTCCTGTATTTTGAAAGATAAGACACCTAAGTCCCTTTTTATGGTCAGAACTATGTCCAGTGTGTTCCTGGGGCCTCGAAACTCAATCCAACATTGATTATTAAGAACATGGAGTTTCTGCTTCTCCTACCATGACAGAGGTATACACAAATCAGTTCAAAAAAAATAACCATTCCTATCTTGGGAGCACTGGACTCACTGTGCACCAAGCATGAGCACTGTGTATCCAAAACATCTGTTATTCTTTGAAACAAGAATTCAACCAGTTAATTTCATCCCACCACCAGTATTCTTCATGCAACAACAACTACATGGACATATGGGAATCTAAACTGCTGGAACTTGGTGCAAAATGTCCACCCATATGACAATTGTGTTTGTGGTGGGGGGAGGAAGGAAGTGCAAATGGAGAAATTTTGCATCTTGTACTTTCTAGAAATGCCAAGATCTGTTTTGTTCTCATATGACGTAAACTAAATTACAAGCTGGAAATATGTCAGTTCCCTGAAAAAGGAAGTATACAAGGTACATTCCATCCCTAGATCAAATTAAACAATTTACTCCAAAGCGATCTACTTTCACATACACCAAGACTCATCTGAGCATCACTGCAGTAAGAAAGGACTGTGCTCAGTGGGAAAAGTCACCTTGTTCCAAATACCCAATCCCTATTCTGAATCACATTCACTTCCCCTAATGATTTGATAATTATCAAACTGACATTTTGTTTTATTTCTCCTATTTCTGTTTTCACCTCACATTACCATGAAAGAAAAATTATTCTCAAAGATCAGAGAAATTGGGTAGTCTGAGGAATGTCTTTTGATTTCAGAAGTCCTCGGCGAGTTCTAGAGAATTTTCAGCAGTTACACTCCCATGTGGTTGGATCTGAGCGGCTGACTTCACTTATCTTCACACTGGGTTTCCCACATTGAGTTAACACAGGAGTGCCAGAGACCTCTTCTCTCTGGAAACCAGTCCTGCTGATCACTGGGTGAGTTAGAGGAAGTTGAGTAGAGACATGCACACCCCCTCGGCCATGCTTGATTGGCTTCATCATTTTGTGCCTTTGGTTGGTTTTAAAAATCTATCTTCCAAAGAGCTTTCTGATTTGCCCATTTCTAAAGTTATAAATGTCAACACTAGAGATTTTATTACATTCAACAAATCATGAATATGTAATTTGATTGTCTAGCATCTGTTCTCTAGTTCTCTAGTTCTCTGCTGGACTATGACCAGCCCAACTTAAGATAGCTTCGAGAATAAAGAAACCCATAAAGAGGGTAGACAGACCAGAGGAAAGAAGGAGGGAGAGAGGAAGAAAAGGAAGGAGGAAGGAAGGGAGAGAGAGAAGGAAGGAAGGAAATAGTATAATATCATCACTGGTTCTCCAAAAAGGTAAGATTTTCCTGTATGAAATAATCGGGGAACAATGAAATTCAATGTATATAGTCTTCTGAGCAAGAAAGCAAATAAATCAAATGAGAAAGTAAAATTGAGTTTTCACTGGCAAGAAAGGAATGTATGGGGGGTGGGGTGTCAGGGGAGGGATGAGAAAGAAAGTAAAGGTCATATAGTCTACTTTTACAGAAAAGGAATTGCAGGTCTGATTTTACCACGTCAGCTATATCTATTCATCATTCTCAGTTAATGGCTATAGTCGAGACTCCCTTTTGCCTGAGCAAACAAAACCTAAAAGATTTCTTGAGTTTATACCCTTGTTTTCTTAGCTCCTCTGAATGTGCTGTCAGCCAGCGGCACTGACCGCACCCATGTCTTTCAACAGTCTCCAGAGATTTGTTCTGTTTGCCAAGCAAACAACTGGTGAGCAGCAAAGACTCTGCAGCCTGGGGAAGCTGTTCAGAGACTTGCTAACCTGCTTAAGGAGCTGACAAAATCAGCCTTCTCTGCAGGAATCCCCAGCAATGACAGAGGCTCTTCAAGGGCCCCATTCTTTGTCTTTTCAATGGATTGGTCCATCCCCTCCCCAGGGGAAGGACACAACTGACAAGGTCTTGTGTTGACCTGCTCATTGCCATTGCCATGTTGTCAATAGACTTCCATCACACATCCTGAAAGTTTCCCTGCAAGTTGATGGCAGTCCCATCCACTTGACTCACATATCTTCGATTACATCCTGGCTGTGAAGGCATTTCAGCCAAACATCTAGAAACCCAGCAAATATTGCATAGGTGTGCAGCTATGTACATGCAACACACACATACAACCTTTAAAAAAATCCCATTTATCAAAGGATCCTGAAGTCCTGCTCCTCCCCCAAGAAACCTTCACACATTGCACAGGGTTTGTGCCTCTATGTCAGAGAAGCTGCTTTGAAAGAAAGTGTTTTGGAAATTGAGGAACCTAAGACAGTGGGAGGTGGGAGATCACTGTGTATAAGTTGAAAGAGAAAGCCTTATCCAATTAGATACCTATAGATTGGTAATTGTCTAGACTGACTGTGACATTCCAGAAACACATAGATATATTTATCTTTGAATCCTATGTGGTGTATATATAAATCTTACATACTTGCTCAACATTTACTACCATTATTTATGACAGTCTGAGAGTACTACAGATATTAAGTCCATGCTATCTGTTTTACATCAAAAACTTCTACAAAGTAAGGACCCAACTTTGAGCAATAACTCCAAGCAGAGGTATCTAACCCCTACTGCAGCATTTTTCAAATATTGATGTAGGTCCCATGCCTGAATTTCCAAATCAGGATCTTTGGGAAGGAGATCTTAGAATTTTCACTTTTAACCACATCTCTGGGTGTCTTGAACTCTTAAATAGCTCAGGCCTGGGGCAGGTAGTAAAGTTAAGACTCGCCATCTAGCTAACACAGCAGGGTCTTCTAGTCAGAACATCTGACAGCCTCCACATCTTTCTGAAGGTGACACTCCCCACATTACCTATGAGAACCAGGTAAGGCAAACCCCACACTCCTGGGAGAGGATGATCTCAAAGAAGACATTTCTTGAGTCAAGACCCCAAAAGATATGGATGGTAGAACTCAAAGCACCTGCTCCTTTCAAGAGTGGTGACGCCTTTTCCTACCCTTCCCTTCCTCAAACTGTGGGCTCCACAGACTGTGCTTCCACCTGTGGGCTCCATGTGGACATGAGAGGAAAGACTGAAATCTTGAAAGATCACTCAAGTTTGCCCCAGGGGCCCAACCAACATCCAAAATCACCCCTTCATGTTCAGACAAAGACAAACATTAAAGCCAACCCTTGAAAGCTGACCACAGATCTGAAGCATGGAGGTCGGGGTGTTGAGAAGGTGGGAAGGGAGTGCTCCATGGATGATGGTGGGGGACCATAGGTGCTTTGTGGGCAGAAGAGCTATTGTGACCACACCCGGGGGCAGAAATACTACACTGTCAAAATAGTCACAAGAATTTTAAACAATGGCACGTCATTTAATAATTAATTAATTAATGTAAAAATGACCCCATCATATGTTTTTTCCAATTCAACATTGACCAAAAATCTAGCCTTTTACCTTTTCTCCCTCCACAAAAGACAGTGCTTAAGTTAGTGCCATAAGCAATAAGGACAATCTTGAACAAACACAAGCCCTCTCCCTGATTTCACACTACATCATAAAACCCAAGAGAGCCCTGGGGACCAAAATTACTTGTCACCTACCCTTCACATACCCTACATTAGGAAACTGGAAGAGTAGACACAAGATGGGCTCTGAAATGCTTCTAGTTTTCACTTCTTCATCCTCTACTCTGGCAGCATTAGTCTCTGTCTCTGCCTTGTTTTTTATGCTGGTTTCCTTTTTATCCTGTGCAGACCACCAGCAAGCCCTAAAGTGCTATCCCTTATCTAGGAAGGAAGAGCTCCGTGGAGATGCTAAACTAAGCCCATGCTGGGCTCTCAGGCCCTCTCATTTTTGAACCTCGTCCAAAATCTGTCACTCCAGGAACAGCAAGTCTACATTCTGCATAGCTCTGGTCTCATCAGCATCAACTGGAAGGTCACTGACTGCCCTTTACCGTGACCTACAGCTGTATTTGTTTGAAGCCCTAAATAGCACTGGCTTCTCTTTCTAAACAATTGCTCGCCTGCCCCACTCCCACCCATCACCCTCAGTCCTCAGCCCTGGGTCAGCCAGTGGTAAGTCAAGGGCAAGCATGAAACAAATTTGCAGTCCTCTCTCCTGCCCCAGGTCTCTTAGTGCTAATTTTTCCCAGCTTTCTCCCTAATGTTCAGTTATTTGTATTTGGAATTCCAGTCTCCCAGATGTATTTGTTTCTGTGGTTCCAGACTGGACTTTGTTAAGCTCCTGTCTCTTCCCACTGAGAAAGGAGCTCTAAATCTGGGAAGTTCTGTCCTGGAATCTTTGCTGTTGTCGATCAGAACCTCCTATTCTGGAATCGACACATGGCTTGAAGAAGATGTTGGGAAGGGGGTGAAGTTCCTCTTGTAAATCTCCTGCCAGTCCACCCCACAACACGCACCAATATCGGAAAACAACACAGGGACTGGCACCACCCTCCCTCTGACTCAGGCCAGTTCTCCAGCCAGGATCTGGCTGCAGTGCCTCCAAAAAAAATCTGCGCATATCTCACATCGAAATTTCCAAGGAGTCTTAGCCACATTTTTTTCCAAAAATTCCAAATCCATAACATCGATGGAACCCTTTCATCCAGTTATTGAGTAATTCTGTGGATGGGAGAAAAAAAAAAAACACACTGTAAAAAGAGACCAACCCATCTCTCCCTCACCCCTATGATTTTGATGTTTTCTTTTTGGTTGCTCTCCCGCACTGCCTGTTAGCCAGGCCTGTGCTCTTCCTGCTAAGGTCACAGAACGCACCCTATTGTGATCCCACTTGTTTTCCATTGGTGCTCTGGTGCAATGAAGATGTAGTCACACTCAGATGAGCATGAAACACTTGCCATACTCTTGAAAATGAATGACACTTCCAGGTCTCCAGCCCCATCCAGGACCTGGGTGACAAAGGTGTGTATCCATCAGGAGGGCTCTGGAATGTGCCACCCTAAGGGGTGAACTGTGAGTCTGTGAAAAGGTGGCTGCCACTGTCCATCTCCCTCTCTTAGGACACCTTCTTTTGCACTAAGCTAAATACGAATCCCTTTAGCTGAGAAAGTAAAATCGGCCATACAGCACCTTGAGGAGAAAAGAAAGAACCAGGATCTGGTCACTACCAGATCTTGGATTCAGAGAGTTGGGGGATTTCTGCTTTTGGAATGTCAGTGGAGCAAAGTGACAAGTAGATTTTTCTTTTCCATCTGGGTAGTTGGCATCATGTGGACATAACTGGTATCTGATTCTACTGCCTTGACAAATACTGACCAAATGTAATGACAAAAGCAGACCTAATCCCATTCCAGCATTCTCCAAGTGCTATCTACACAGGTCACGCTGACTTGCTGCATCAAAGGCTTTGTGAAGGAAGAGGTCACCTGCCTGGAGTTCTTGCTATTGCCCAGAGGAGCGATGAAGGTCCTCTGAGAAGTCAAACACCTACTTTGGCTAACTTTTATCAGCACCATCAGCTCTTCCTGGGTTTCCATCCTGCAGGTCCATGGTGCAGATTTTAGATTTACCAGCCTCCATAATCAGAAGAGTCATCCCTTACAATAAATCTCCTTCTATATGTAGACACACCCTACTGGTTCTGTTCTTCTGGGAAACACTGACTAACACAGTCCCAAGGCCTGAGAACCTTCCATGTACTCAGCCCACAGCAGCCACCGGGACAGATGGTTCTGCTACCACAGAGCACGCAACCCAGCTAGAATGACAGGACTGACTCGGAAGATAGAAGACAGACCAACTGCCCACATGGCCAATGGTGTGTAGGCCAATTGCTGGTGCTATGGGAGTTCAGAAGAGTGTTTGGAGGAAACATTAGCAAGAAGGCAGCACTTGTTCTACCTTTCTAGGGTCACTGGAATTTCCCAAAGAAAGAGAAGAGAGGAATGCGTGAGAGGTGGTGACATGCTTGCTGCCTCTCCTCCCCCAGCTCTCCCAATACTGTGACTGGCATCACCACCCACACTAGTGCTCAGTTCAGATGGGCTTTATCTTTATCCCCATCCAAGCTTCACTAAGCACTCCAATTCTCTACTGCTTTCCCCTGAAGTCAACCTTCCACTTTAGACCCTAAATAGTAAGGAGCCAATCCCCTGCTCCGTACCTGCAGGCCACCATCTTTGCTCTTCTGGGTCATCAGTGGGCCCTTGCTATGTATGCCCTGCCTTTAGTCTTGCCCTTCCAAGCCCTTGTTCCCCATAAAAAAAGGTAATCATTCAAAAGTGAACATCTGGTCATGCCACTTTCTACTTAAAACCCTACAATATTGCTCTACTTCTTAGAGAATAAAACCCAAATCTGGTCTAACTTCACCATGCCATTTGCTGACCTCTGCTCTCCATCCTCGATTCTTGCCACTCACCCTCTTACACCCACTAAACAGCTTCCTGGTCCTCAGAAATGGCAACATCTTTCCCACCTCTAGGTCTTTCACAATGACCCCCTGCGCCTAAACTCTTCTCTTTCTTCAGCTAATTTCTACTTTCTTCAGGTCTTCAGGTCTCGGTTCTTACATTTCCCAGAAGAAAGCCTCTAACTTCTGCAGCCCTGTTAGGTGTTCCTCCAGCCACACCTGTCCTCTGTCTCTCAGCACTTACCTCAAGTGCTACTGACAATTTTCTATCTTTCCAGCTTGACCTTAAGGTTAAAAAGACTGTGTCTAACTCCCATCTCCAGATATTACCAAAGTTCTGAAGTACACATCATAGAAATATGTGTCAGATATTTAGATGTGCCAGGCCTCTCTTGTTCCCTGAAAGCACAGCAGTGCATAAGGCGAGACCAACCTCACACTCAGAAGACAAGAAACATGTGAATTACACTCCAACCTATTGGAGTTGCAAAGAGAACCACCAGGGAAAGAAGCAGAGGGTGGTCCTAGCGCATAGTGGGAAGGATAGAGCTTTAACACCTACTTTAGCCTTGAGCAGGGATCTTAAGAATGAAAAAGAACCAGTCATATAAAGATGGGGGAAGTGAAGACTCTAGAAGAGAAATGCTTGGTATATTCTAGGAATGTCAGAAGGTAGGAACAGCTGAGCAAAGAGTTCATACTTTCAAGTCAGCTGCACCAGATACTAAATGACAGCCATGTATCGCCTGTGAGGTAAGTCATTCTAGAAAGGTCTTCTGTTCCCCGCACTGGGGAAGGTGCTTGTTAACAGAAGAGCCCCTCCCAGCTTTTCATTTCTACAGAACATCTCTAAGCCCTAAGGCCCTGCCTTTCAAGTTCAAATTCTAACAGCAGTGAGTTGAAATTGTATTTCCTTAAAATGTCCCATATGTTAAAATTAATTAGCAACCTGCAAAGGCACATGAATGAGATCATTAGTGGCCCTCTTTTGCTGGATGGGGAATAGTTCAGATGGGGAGTAGACAGAAGGAGTGCTAGTGTCTCCCCACCACCAAATCAGAATGTATCTCAAGAAAATGGACTCCCAGGGGATCCCCGGAGTAAGGAGACCTCTTTACAAAGACGAAGTGTAGGGGCCTCCCTTAATGTCCTGGCAACCCCAGCAATACCCACTCTATTCCAAGGTCAAGTTACACCTGTGCTTACTAGATCTGAAATGCGCCCTGTCATCTGATTCTGTTTTGGCAGATTTAGTAGTGCTGGAATTGACCCCAAGAACTTCCTTTCTGTTCTCCAGAACAATACCCAAGATGGATTGGTTGTAAGTAACTGTGGATAATAGCAGGGCTGCTGGAGTCAAAGACTGTTTACATATCCTTCTGGACAACCTGTTCTCTTGTTCTACCATCAGAACCAGACTCCCTCCCTCCGTTCGCCTCCTCTTCCAGCCCTCAGAGACAGTCCACATTCCTCACTTAGGCAATGCATTCTTGCTGCCCTGACACATACCACCAGAGTGGGCCAGGCAGGCAATTGAGAGAGCCAAGCTACCCACCCAACACTTGGCTTTGGCCAAGAGCATCTAGCCAGGCCATGGTGTCATAGCAGCTAAGGTCCCTTGATAAGCTGCATCAGCTCAGCACTTAAAATCATGGCATTGCTGATGGAGTTGATGAAGGTTACATGAAGCAGTATGCCTCTACAGCCCAGACTGAATGATTTTTAATTAGAACAAGTCTGGTGGTTAACTTTCCCCTTGCTGTGGAGGCAGCTGTCAGATCCAAATCTAGAGTGTATTTCAGGGAGGACAGGGTTCCTGGTTTTAGGATGGTCCATAATATAATGGGAACTTCTGAGTATGGAAAGACTTACAGGGAGTTCTTGGGTTCAATTCTAGGACTACTAACTCATTACTTGTGCTGGACAATTTAGAACTAACGTCCTCCCAAGGGAGGAGGGGATCCGAAAAATGTGGTACTGGAAAACACACACACACACACACACACACACACACACACTAGAATACTACTCAGCTATTTAAAAAAAAAAAAAACTTTTGTCATTTGCAACAACATTGATGCAACTGGAGAGGACAATGCTAAGCAAAGTAAGTCAGAAGGAGAAAGACAAATTGCAGATGGTCTCACTTATACATAGAAAATAGAGAAACAAAACTAAGGGTCAGAAAAAAAAACAAACCAATATTAACATCTGACTGTAAAATGGAGGCAACTAGAAGAGGAGGGTGGTAGGATGGTGGGGGCGGAGGAAGGAGAAGACACAGTGAAACTTAATGGATGATTATTGGGGCACTGTGGGTGAGCATGGTGTACAAACACATTTGTAGAGTCTAAATCTTTAACTACCCCCCAAAAACAGAGAAAACAATGTAAACTAACCTTACCTCAATAAACAAAATTGGAGGGGAAAATCCACATACACACACACACACACACACACATATGGTATAATGAATGAAAATTAAAACAAAGCCAATGCCCAAAATCACTGTCATCCATGAACAGAATTCATTCATTCATTCAAAAAGTATGTTTTTCAACTCCTGTGCACAAAATTTAAGGAGACAATACATGATCCCTGCTTTCAAACAGCTCTATGACAGTGCTACATACATTTTTTTCTCTTGAAATGACAGGGGTAAAATGTGACTCTATGAAACTTCCAAAACTGTCATCATGAGCTATATGATCACCACATCTGCAGGGACAGTGATGATGATGGTGGTGGCAATCTCTTTTGAGTGGTTAAGTCATGTTAAGTCAGGCAGTTGATTTTCCTGACTATAATGCCTCATATTACATAGGCAGTAAATAGCTGAAGAAAAAGAATAAAATAGAGTCACAGTCTCTAAAGTTTCTATGAGATGTTACCTTTTTACTGTTGTTACTTACTGCACTATTAAGCTTAATAACAAAATTTAAGTGCCTACTAGGTACCAGGAAGAGTTCTACATTCTCTATCTGCATTCTTATTTAATCCTAACCCCAAGAGGTAAATACTGGTATTCTCCTATTTAATCCTGACTTTACAGATGCAAATTTTAAGCTAAAAGACTTGTATACCTTATTCCCTGCAAGGATTTCCAGGGCCCTGTTGAGACTGCAAATCTGATTCAAGTACTTGGCTTTATGAAGCCCATTCACTCAGTCTTTATCTCTTCCAATCAGTGGCTACATCACTTAGCTAAGTGGTGGCCACAAATCCACAGTCCCAAAATTGTGAGCACTCAACAAATACCTATTTTAAATTCCCATGTGATGAGGCTATGGTGATGAAACACAAAGTCTGTTTACAAGAGGCTTTCAATCTGGTAGAGCAAATAAAAAATGAACAAAAGTAAAGAGAAATCCAAGAGCAGGCACTGACCCACTGGGCTGCCAGATGTCAGCATGGGATCCAGGGTGAGACTGGCCCTTCAGATCTGCTACTTCAAGCTTTTTCAAGTATCCCTGAGCACCAAGTCCTTAGTATGACTCACAGCTTGGACCCCTGCCTTCCTGTGGCCCAGGACCCTGTGACCAACCTCACTCCACCAGCACCTGTGTCATCTGAACAAAAGTAAGACAATACAATAAACTAGCTCTATGTAACTCAGTGCATAATGGAGGCATCCAGAAGGGGAGAATCAACCAAAGGGGGTGACATGAGAAGTACTAGAGCTGTTAGAACAATTGCTTAGAACTCAAAAATAATCACCTAGAAAGAAGAACACAAGAAAGAATTAAACTGGATGATCAGAGGTTGAGCAATAAGAATTGAGAACAATGGTCCAAATGATAAATGGGCTTCTCCAGCATGACAGCTGGAGAGCTCCTGGCCCAGGACTGGCCCAGCACCTCCAGACCTCTCAAAGAAGCATCAGCAGGATGTTCAGGGGTCTTTCCTCTTTTTGTGGACAGGAACTGATCTACCTGGGTTGTATTTGTAATTCAGTACTCCAGTGATACAGACGCATCCCTGGACAGTGTGTATTTGCATTCTATGCTTGTTTGGTTGTGGTGATCTTTATTAACAAAAGGTGACATGCAGCAACATCATGTTTGGCTTCAACAAAATTATGTCCTCTGAGATGCAGAGAACATAATCCATGGAAAGCAATTAGCGTTCAGGAACATCACAGAGATTGAAGGAGTCTCAAACCCTATGAATATCCCTATGGATATCAGGTGGCCAAAGCTCTAATCCCCTCCTGTTACTTCACTCACAACTCCTTGAAACAAAGAACGTTGATGTCTCTTCTAAAACATATTTTGAAGGCACTGAAATGATCAACAGCACATACAACGGCATCATCATTGAATAAGTGGAAACAAGAGTTGGAAATACAATGACACCCATTGGCCCTGAGATTGAGCACTTTGTATTGTGACAGGAGAAGCCACCTCAGCATCCTTTTGCTCATGATCACATGTTCTGGATCCCACTGTCTTCTTCATTGCATCATTGTCACCAATGTACTCCAGGAGCTGTCACTTTGTCAGTGACAGAAAAATGGTTAAAAACCCAGAAATGGTGTAGATGCTCTACCATTTGCTCTCTCAAGATTACTCATAATAGCACCCACTGAAATCTGACAATCATCTATGTGGTTGACACCTACAATGAATAGACAAACCAAGTCTTTGCCTTGATTTCTGGAGTCTAGACCTCCTTATTCAAGATAATAACACCGCATAGCCAAATTGAGTTCAAACCAGGAGAGGAAACTGTTCCCATCATTGAGAAAGCTATACCTGAAGATGCCTCAGGCACTGCCCTTGGAAATTCTCAGAGATCTTTTTGGTGATGTGATAGAAATTAAAAGAAATGAAACTGCAATGTGCCTTAAATTTCTTTTGATTCTACCAACAAATTTCAGCTTCCCATACAGGACATGGATGACCCCAATGACAAATGCTTCCTTATGATGAAGGGACCTCTGGGAAGATCTCAGACAAGTGCAATACCATCTTCGTCAATGTCCTAGGGGAACCTGTGAACAAAAGCACAACCAAGACAGTGCACATGCTGTACATGCAGCTGAGTGGTCTGGAGGAGCCACTTTCTGGTTTTCCATCATCTTGACTTGCCATCTCTACATTATTGTTGGGTTCATCCTGTGCAATGTCATTATTGCCATCATGCTCATCAAGCTGGGCACTTAATGTCCTTGTTGATTTATATTATGAGAAAGCTAAAAGTAACATTATGAACTAAAAGCCTTTCACTAAAAGACAGACAGACTGGTGACCAAGGCGCTGGTCATATACTTCTGCCTGCATGTTGGCCTCATACAAGGCCTAGGATCTTTAATCATTTATGCATGGAGGGCTTAGACCCCTGTGGGAAGAGAATAGCATGGATGACTGGAAAAACAGTTAAAGACAAGAAAGGGCAAGGTATCTGAGGAAACACCTGGCATGGAGAGGCTATGCACTCACTCTCATTGGCATTAGGATCCAGCCAATGGAATATCTGGTCATGAGAAAGGCCCAGAGCAAGTTCAACTTCCAAAAAGGTACTTTCAGAAACAAAGCTTATCCTAGGGTGAACCTCTCTGCTGGCCTTGGAAAGTTCATAGCCCTGAATTTCACTGTGTTCCTGGCTTAGACTTGGCTGGCTGATATATCACATGCCTTTCTTCTTTGGATATATAATGGTGTGAAAGCTTCCCATCAGACTTTGCCACAGAAGCTACTGTATCACTAAGACCATCTTTTTCCCCAAGACTCCCAACTTCACATGGGTAATGATCTTCAGACCTCTGTGCAATAGTGATGTCATCAAAATTCTAACCGGAGAAACTGTATGAAAAGTATTCAATTGATGACTTGTCCTTTACAACAGAGATTTGAATATTTACATATGATTTTTATCTCTATCTCTTTACCCAGTTTTTAAAATACATGAATTTCAAGATGATGTAGAGAAGAAAAAAATGTATTTACATAGATTTCCATGATATTAAATAGCCTTGTGGAAGACAGATATCTGCCAGGATCTCTCTGTGCTTAAGCTCTGCATTGGCTCCTTCAAACCTCTATTCTACATCCAATTAAAGGTCCAAAGATAGCTGTAAAGTTCTCCCCCAAGACTGAATTCCTAGGTAAAATGGTCACTTTGCTCAAAAATTCAGTTCAAATTTGTAGGAAATGGAGGTAGGAGCAGGGTTACATCATAAGAAGATGGACATCACCATTTTCACTCTCAGACACTGCTGCTGCACACTTTCCCTGGCCACAGCACCCTCTCCCCCACCTGCTGCCACCTCGCTAGACCATGTTTGCCTCACTTCCTCCCATCGGCCTCTTGCCCTCCCTCACAGTCTTCCTTTTTAATACCACTAGGAGCCAGATGTGGCGTCCTCCAACTCCTGCTACAAAACTGAGGTCCAAGCGCACTTTGCAATCCTAACTCAAGGTGCTCAACTGAACAAATGACTCTTTCATGTAGCAGGAAGCCACTGTGGTTTGAAACAGTAATATCTACTTCTTGTAAAACATTTGCAAAGTACTTTCCAGCAACGATGTTATGCCAATCATGCTCCATATGTGGAACATATATCTATGCTGACAGGTCCAGAGAAACCTACTTTTAAACTAAAAGACTTGTATAAAGCAAACTAAGACAGAAAGTGTTAAGTAACATAGGAAAGGTCCAGGGGTCAAAATATCTGTAAGTGACTTCTGATGTCCCTAATTAATTCCAACTTTCCATGAATCTACATCATGTACCAGGAAGCCCATCAAGGACCAGATGCTTGTGGACCAGACTTTAAAAAGAGACATGGTCAAGAGAATGTAGCCAACGTTTAGGGACAAGTTTAACTGATCCCCTTTGAATGAATCAGAAGACGACAAGAAATTGATGTTGGAGATGTGAAGTTTCTGGGACATTCTCGATTATCTTTTGCCCTTTATTACTTGCAAAATTAAAAGATTTTACTGCCTCTCTTTCCATCCTTTTTCCCTTTGGACAACATTGATTGAAGGCCAACAGTGATTCAGACAGTGCACTGCATTCTGGAAATGCAAAGATGCAGTTTCCAAAGGAAGATGTTCAAATCCAGTGGGAGAAATAAACAAAGTAACACACATAATGAGGCTCAGCCCATCTTGTTCTCAGGTCCTACATCCCTGGCACAGTCTCTGGCCTCTACCACTCAAGTTTAGGCTTAATGTTCCACCCCTTCTCCAGCACACTCACTCTACGCCCATTACCCTAACTTGAGGAGTCAGGATCACCCCCCAATTCTTTTCCATCTGCTGGACACCTTTCACCACTGTCTTTTTCCTTCTCTCCTCACTCTTCTCTCAGGAACAACACGGATTTCTCTCTCTGCCCTACACAGAGTAGATTTGAAGTCATCCTCCATTGCTTGAGCATGCCCTTGGGAGCACCCTCCACCCAGAGTGACTCAAAATATTTAGTCCAAATAAATATGGGACCATCCCCCAAAAAAAGAGTTCTGGAGAGAGAGGAAGGGGGTTGCCATCTGTGTTCAGAATGGGGTGAGTCTTGTCCAGTCCAAGACAGAAGAGGCAGCCTTTGTGGTAAAGCCTAAAGAGAATTCTAGCCAATAAAATTCATTTCTAATTCTCAGTGAGACCTTTCCAGAAATGCAGGGAGTTGGCCCATGGACTTGCCAATGTTTGGGTTATGTTACAGCCTTGTTTGAGCACCAGAACTGCACACGGTGCCAACCCCATGTGCTGCGAGGAGGGCTAGGCACATTATGCTTCTCTGTTTTGTTTTTTTGGATATTTTCTCCATATGTCTGGACTGTTTCTTCCATTAAAACTAGGACTTTTCCTTCCTCTGGGCCTCCAAACAGAATCCAACCCAAGCTGATACTTCTAGGAGATGCTAAATTTATGTGGGGGGAGGGGGAGACCAATAAAATTGAAATAATTTATTTAAAAATCATGCCAGTAACTCCATAGGGAACTTTTATTCCAGAGTCCCTGATGAGAAGGCATGATTTTGTCAATAATGTCATGGCAATCCCAGGTGTTCGTCTAGATGATAGGTCCAGAGCATGAGGCAAATATGAAGCTGAGAATAGGCCTCTACTTGCCTACAATGTGACAGGGGAGTCTCTGCATGTTTCCTTCTGACTTCCCTCTCCTTTTTTTCTGTGTTCTTTTTATATACAAGGTCCACATTTCAATTCAGAACTCCAGATGCTGTCTCCCCAGCAGACACATCACTCCTACTAAAGCAGCCTGGACAGACGATTCCAGAAACACAAATATTTGAGGAGGTATAAGATTTTGTAGCTCTATGCCAGAGAAGAGGAAGAGAAGGGAGCAACAGGTAGAAACTGCTAGAAAGTAAAAACATCTTTATTATGTAAAAAAGCATTTTAGAAAAATATGAAAATTGAGTTATTTCAAACATCCAAAGTTAGATACTCTCACAATTTCCCCGATTACAGTGTTGATTTCATGGGGTGTTAGAACCTGCAGGGGGAAAACTTGAACTGTAACCAAACTTGGGGTTCAGACATAGAAATAAACCTGGTGAATTGGCAGGAGGGAGGAGAACATGTCAAGAGAAACTCAATTTCAAGGAAAGAGGCAAAAAGGATTCTGTAATGGGGGGAGGGGGGTGGTCAGGAAAACATCAGCTGGGGATTAGCCCCTGGTCTGAGCTTCAAGATTAGCCCCAGGTCTGGGCTTTGAGGTTCTGGAAAAGTGGTGACCTCCTTCAAACTGCCCCAGTCCCAGACACCTGAGTGGCATGTGCATCTACAGGACCTTGTTAACAGAACCATGACAGCTGAGGGCCCAAGCACTACTTCAGAGAGAGGCACAAAGCAGCAGACCACTGGGAAAAGGAAACATCTCTGTCTTGGCAGAAAGCATGGCTATCAAATGTTTGGGAGCAGCAGGGAGCAGCAACCTGGAGAAAGGCTTTTCCAGAGGCTATAGACCAAACACAGCTTCAGAAATAGAGCCTGGGACGGGCTGCTGGAACACCACAATCACTGACCTGGAGAGTCAAGATCCAGACACGGGCACTGGCTGGACTAACCCAGGTGCCTGCAGAGGACACCTTGTGGATTTCCAGAGGAGGGAGGGGGCCCCTCATTACCATCACCACCACAAGCACACAGTTCTGCAGTGACAGAAATGGAGACCATCCAACTATCAAATTTTGTGTCTCCAATTTTTTTTAACTCTTTAAATGTTTCTAAAGTCAAATTGATACAGGTGTAATTTCATACAGTAAAATTTACCCTTTTTAGGTATGCAATTCAATAAACTTTCACAAGTGTGTACAGTCAAAAAATTGCCCCACCTTCAAGATACAAAACATTTCCATCATCCCAAACTATCCCTTCATGCCTTCTGTAGTCAATCCATCCTTTTTTTTAAGATTTAGGTTGTAGGCCAGATATTTTAGGGGTGAGAGGATTCACCAGAGACAGAGTGGGGAGCAGAACAGGCAGACTGACTGAAATACACTGCTGAGGGGAGCAGCAGGTGACACAGGAGAGGTCTGCTGAGCCATGTGGGTCAGCAAGCTGTCCGGGAATTGAATTCGTGCTGCAGTGGCTGGCGATAGCTTCTGAGTGCCAAGACTTAACCCCTTGCACCACCAGGGAGGCCCCCAGTCCATCCTTTTATCCCTAACCCCTGGCAGCCAGCTGTCATGGACACATGTGTATTTGTATGCATATACACATATAACACACCTATTCTGGTTGTTGACTCTTCCACAATGTCTCATCAATGAAATCACAACATATGTAGGCTTTTGAGTCATTTTCTTCCCTCTTAGAGAATAGGCACTTAAGATTTAGCCGCAGTGGGGCATGTCTGTCAACAGATGATCTTTTCTCTTGCCATCCCAGTAGTGGTTCAGCTTGGTTTATTCACCCACCAGGTGATAGACTGCAGTTGATGTCTGTGTTGTTTCCAGTTTTCAGTGGTTATAAATAAAGCATTCAGACACAGTTTTTACTGTGGACCTGTGTCATTAGGTAAATATCTAGGAGTCGGATCCCTGGACCAAAGGGTAATCAGACTTCTTTTTGTAAGAGTCAAAATGTTTTCCCGAGTGGCTGGATGCTCTTTATCCCCACTGCTTCTGACTTGTAATGACCCCACCTGCACTCGTCAGACCTCAGTCTGAGAATATTAAAGTTCCACTTCTTTTGATCTCCAACAGTGTCTGATCAGAAATGGCCACAGATGGAATTCACAATCTCTGGACACTGTAAGTTTCCTGCCCTGTGTGTTTCCAAGCAGGCACTTAGCAATGCTTGTCAAGGATCTGGTAGAGGACTAGACGATCTGACCTTCCAGATCTCGCCCCACTCTTGAGGCTGCAATGCTGTGAATATGAGAATCACCCTGGCCAGCTTTCTGAGACACCACCCACCCACATTTCTTACTGTTTGGCTCACTAGACAAACATGCATCTTGATTTTTGATGCCCTTATCAGTCTGAGTGATGCGTTTCCCTGAGTTGATATTTTTCATGCAATTAATTGGCTCTCCGGCAGTTTTTGCAAAGAGGTAATAAGTTAACAGACCACCCACATTCAGTTTCAGGTTCATCTGTTGACCTCTGTCGGACTGTAGATATTTCACTCAACCTTTCTGTGTTTTAGCTTCCTGATCTGGGGTCAATAGCACCCAGCACACAGAATCCTGCAGAGCACGCCAACAAGAGGAATGTTGGTATTTATGACTAGAAAGATCACTGTTACTCTTTGCAATGAGCTCTGGGATCTGACAGTCCTGAATTTGGATTCTGAGTCTATTCCTAGCTGTGTGACCCTGAGCAATTCACTTCACCTGTCTGAATCTTGGGGAAAACAGGCATCCTCTGCTTCTCTTAGTGTTCAGGATCTTCAACTATGAAATAAAAGTAACAACACCTCCCTCCCAAGATTGTTATGGGGGTTAGAGATTATAAATACAAAGCATGTATGCATGCTCTTAAGAGCACTTAGTAGGCCCTTAAGAAAGCCCAGCTCCCTTTGTTACTATTGTCTTTCTTTTTTGCTATGAGGATTAAATAGGACAATCCATCTGCAATTCTAGCACCAATTTCACCTGACTGTTCGATGACTGAGAATGACTGGGAAGGCAGAACAAGGGTGGGCTCACATATCTGGCTTCTCCTGTTGCTATCACTTATGATCTGAATGGGGGGCAACACCAGGTTTTTTGTTTGTCATCAACTCTGCCCTTGAAGAGCTGCCTTAGAATGGTGTAAAGAATTAAACTTGTTCAAATGTCACTTGTCAGCGACTTTGTTTTAGAAACATCTTACTAAGAGGAGAGTGAAGGCAGGGAGTTGAATTTTCATCATCATTATTAATTTTGGGTTGTGGGCACCACTTTTCTGAGTTCTCCAAGTGTTCCCTCACCCTCCCACACCTACTCCAAACCATGGAAAATCAGGAGTTGGCCTTAGGCACCGTGTTCTGCCTCCACTTGCAGCAGGAAGATGATAGCCGCTTGTGGGACAAACAGAAGAGTCTGGTTTCCAAGGCTGTTGGTCTGGAAGCCTATCTACTTACTAAGAAGTCAGGAAGCGGCATCTCAGCCACTCATAGCTAAGCAGGAAGGCCTCGACCTCCAGAGAAGCTCTCACATTTCAAAACTTAATAGAAACCGTTTGTGGGGGGAGACTTGGAGAGACAAAACCCAGGTCACTTTGTTCCTGCTGAAGGAATGTGGATGGGAGACAGGGCTGTGTCCAGATTCCAGCCTCAGATACCACCCCAGCCAGCAGGGCGGCAGGCAGAATGGGCTACTTCCCCGATCCAGCCACCTGCTCTCCACTAATATCTATTACCAATCAGCTCTTCTGTAAGGTCACGGGGAATTGGCCCAAGTGGAAGAGCATCCATGAAGGGCAAAAAGAGAAGAAAAGAAGCAAAATGGTAGGAAGAGTTTCAACAGATCTCAGGGAATGTGTCTCTCTGTCCCATGGTGCTAGGTCACAGGGACCCAGGTCCCGATGGTGGAAAGGTGGCTGGTGACAGCAGAGTGCAGGGGATCACTGGGAATTTGGTTCAGATATGGGGATCGCATTAGTGACAAGCGATCAGACCACTGCAATGACTTCTGGACTAAACCACCAAAAACAACAAAACAGTACTACAAGAAGTGGGCCAGTGAGAATATCCACCCTCTGGAATCATCATTCCCAGGAACATGGTCTAAGTCACTCCCTTTGGTGCTTAAGGCAGTTTGAGTTGGGACTCTGTCACTTACAACCACAAACTCCAGCTGTGTGCTAAGTCACTTGTCTACGGTCACACAGGGAGTAAGAAGTAAATCTAGGCTGTGAATCCAGACCTGTCTGATCCAAAGGCGTGATTTGTTCTGTCCTCTCTGTTGGCTTCCATGTTCCTTTTCCCCAATTCCAAGTTCTCTGCTCCTTCATTGGGGTCAAGAGGAAGGAAAATAAAGCTCAAGTATTTTGTTCAACAACAATCTGTGTGAATTATTCTAGGGGCTGGGACTCTATTAGTAAGGAGGAGAGCCAGGGACACAGTAGAATGGGGAGCTGGTGGTGAAAAGATTAGATTGAAGGAGAACAAGAAAAGGGACCGTAGAAAGGGGGAGTTCCAGCCTAGCCAAGGGGTCAGTTTCGGACTTCCTTGCCTCCTAGAGTGTGACCAGCTGAGGGCACGACCTTTTGCCAAAGTGCATCTGCTTAATTTTTTCTAGTGTAAT
Organism: Talpa occidentalis; assembly: GCF_014898055.3. Lineage (NCBI taxonomy): Eukaryota > Metazoa > Chordata > Mammalia > Eulipotyphla > Talpidae > Talpa > Talpa occidentalis. The sequence goes on from NW_023603184.1 coordinate 136,438,829, forward strand.
TTCTCTCAGACTTCTAGCTTGGCCACTAGAGTATATATGCCTTTGTATTGGCTTTGTTTCAGTCCCACAGGTTAAAGGACAGAGCTTACATGTCAGTATGCAGCCTCTCCACTTGCTCCCACTAGAGAGATAATACGAGTGAGATCCAGAGTGTAAATAACAACTACTCTTCCCTGCCCACCTCCCTCCCAGACCCAGGCAAGAGCAGACTGAGCAGAAGGCTGAAAAACTAAAGGCCCTGTACAAATGTACAATGGTGATATTCAAAGAGGTAGAGCTGATACATCCATTTGATGGAATCATCTTTTGCTTTCGTTTGGGTCTGGGTGGTAGCTGGCATTCTGAATGACACATGGCCAACTTCTATAAATCCTTGCTCCACTGATAGTGATGACAGGCCAAGATTAGCTCATTTCCATGAAGACTGTCTCTCCCATCAGGGAATCCCCAGGCTAACCTAAAAAACCTAAAACTCAGGGTTCATAACACCAAGTCTCTCCCAAGTCCACCTCACAATTGGGAAGGTAGGATAGAGTCTGAGCCTCCAAAGACAAGTGTCCCTGCCAGAGGACACCTGCAAGAAAAGGTGGGAAAGAGGGGAGGAGGGGAGGAGGGAGGGACTAGGATATAGTCTCATTTGGGAATGGAAGTTTGTGTTTCTGAAAAAATTAAGACCTACAGGGACATATCAGTCAGGGTTCTTGGATGCAAACAGTAGAAATGAGTTAAAGGTCATTCTACTCAAGTCATCCTCAGAAAAAGGCATTTAATGGAACAACATTGGGTAGTGCAAAGAATTCAGAAAGGATGGACAACAGCCAAGTTCACGCCTCAGAAGCCATCTGCTGAGGATGCTGTTTCCACTGCTACTTGTCCCGGACGCCACCACTGCTGCGCTGTGTCCCTGCCACCAGACCCTGGATCTAGGGTCACCACCACCGACACTGTCCCTGTCTCCTTCTGTCAAGCCTCTGGAGACTCAAATTCCTCGAGTGGAGGCTCCAATGTTGTCTGGCCTTTAGTGTCCTGGAAGAATAGGGGTCTGACACTGAGGGTTTCCTCTGTGGGGAGCAGGGCCCTGCCTCCCACCTGGACTTACACCATAGTGAGTTTTTCTAACTAAGGAAGAGGATAAAGATGAGAAGTAGCCAACGTGGCAACCAGTGCCCTCCTCCTCTTCTCATTAGCCCACTACCTCCCTGCCAGCTTACAGTCTGCCCGGAGCAAAGCTTACCTTCTTCAAAAAAATATCTCTGGAAGAAAAAATTCCATTGGACCCTGATTGCAATTTCTTGGACACTGGTTTTTTCATGACTTTCCGAGACAAAGATTTCCTTCCTTAGTGCCTCATTCTGTTCTTCAGTCTCACCAGCAGCAGGTCCCCAGGACCCAGTCAATCTTCTTTGGCAATTTTGAAAACCAAGACTCAGTGGGTCCATTCCACCCACTCCCAAAACTATCTTATACTAACCTAATTCTTGTCCTAATTCCTTAATTTCCTTGCTCCAACCTCTATGCTTGCTGCCCCATCCTACTTTCCTCCTCCTAAACAAGGTCAAGCTCTAAATGAAACCCAGAATCTCCACCAGTGCTCTGATAATGGATTCATTGATGGTGTGGGGCCTGCAGAGCCAGGAGCATGCTCTCCTCTACATGAGTCTGGAAGCGCCATGCCAGAGTCCTATCTTGACGAGATAGCTCTGCCTGCTCTGGAGAACAGGCCTACCAAGCCAGAAGCTGAAATGCCCCGTCCTAGGACTTGAGCCTTCACCCACCCAAAACAAGTCTTTCTGGGTTGTCCAGAAGATTCCAGATCTCAGAACGGAAGTGTCTCACAGCTCCAGGCTCTGAATGCTGACTCATTTCTCACAGACAAGTTAAACCCCCTTTGGGAAAAAGACGTAAGCTACAGGTGCCCCAAACCCAATTCCAAAAGCCCGCCAGGAACAGGGCTCAGAGGGACCCAGGGGAAATGGAAACAGGGTGGCAGGGTTGGGAGGGGATCAGGGACAGAAAATGAGCTTCTGCCCTTCAGTCAGTTTCCAAGGGTGGTTCCTTCCAGCCAGACTGACTGGGCAATGCATACAGCTGCCTCCCTAATGGGGTTTCGATGTTTGTCTCCTCTCCAAAGCTGCAGCTGGAAAGGACAGACAAGCAAAAATAAAAACAGGACTAAGAGTCTCTTCAGCTTTCCTTCAGTCTAAATGAAGTAGAAATGCGGTCAACAAAAAATAGTAGGAAATAATATCACTGGCAAATTAGGAACTCAGCACAAGATTAATTAATAAAATTGCTTAAGAACTTATTGTTTGTATTTTATGTTTCTAGAATCCTGGAAAGAAAATCTACCCAAAAGAGAGAGACTTCAAGATTCTGATGGAAAAGCCAACTGGGCACTTTTTAAGTCTGTGTTAATGGTCTTGATGTAATTTAAACTATTGTGAGTTTTTCATTAAAGCAGCAATCTCTACTCACTGTAGGGAAAAATTAAAATTCATTCAATTAAATAGAAAAGTTCTTCTTCAGTCCCCTTTGCTCCCCCCCACTTCCCATAAGATATGCATATGTTCCAGGTTTTTTTTTTTTCTATGCACTTGTCAAAGCTTTGTTTTTATAAAAATGGAATCAGAGCACATGCCCTGGAAAAATAAAAAAAGAACAAAAATGGAATCACATATTTTTCCCTTTAATATTTACTCTAACCCAGGACCTCATTTTAAGTAACTAAGTAGCATAACATCATAAGGATATTCCATAATCTGTTTGACCAGTACCTATCATTGACTGTGTTTTCAATTTTTTGGCTTTATAAACAACACTATAATAAGCACCCTTCCTGCATAAACAATTGTATGAATTATCTGGTCACTATTTTTGCTGTTTTGTTTTGGTTTTAATTTTATTTTATATCTTTTTTTCACATCATTCTTCCTTTTTGCACAATGCATGTTTTCTCCTCTCAGGTGCAGTCCCCTTAAAATTCCCACCACCAACCACCAATTCGCCCGTGCACCGTCACCATAGTCCCTTGCGTAAGAACACATTCCCTCCCCTAGATATGAAGTTACCAGACTATTTTACTACTTTTTCATGCATATGCCAAAATGCCTTCCTGTAGAGTTAAAAGAAATTATATTAACACCTAGTCATGATGCGCTTTCCCTGACTCTCTCACTGTTATGAATATTATCATTCTCTCCTTTATTTCTTAGATAGATCCAAGTGTACTTCATCACTACTTGTTTTGAAAAGAGCATCCTGAGAGTTACTGTTACTTTTCTGGTTGCATGTATGAGGTAAGACGAACTTTAATCATTGTCAGTGAATAGAATAAAGAGAGTAGAAAGGAAGGAGACCAAGTAGAGTTCACTGGAGTAAATGAGCAAGAGATGGACAGAACATGGAAAGATCACATATTCTCTCAAGGAGAAAAAGGGAGGCACTGGAAGGTGACTTTGGTTCAGACCATTTCCTGTGCCTTTGCCCGTTAACACCTTGGGCCAAGAACACTTTTAGTGCCATCCAGAGCCACCAGTTAGACTTGTGACATCCAATTTTAAGTTGATGTTTCCAACTCAAGCACTATGGATATAGTCAACTTGCAGACAGCACACCCTGGAGCAGAGCTATATTTGTGATCTGTAGACTACCCCAGGAAGTGTTGGTGAGGCCCAGAGGATGAATCTGTTGGGTCACACTCACCTAATATGGACTGCTCAGCCTTTCCACTGAGAAGAGCTGTTAACCACACATGCGACCTGCCAACCCCAAGATCTAGAGGCTTGCAGGGACCCAGGTGAAAGAAACGGTGACATTCTAAAGTCTTGTGATTTCCTTCTTTGGTGTTCCTCATGCTTAATCTTCTTTCAGATCCTTCATCTCCTTTCACATGCTTGATTCTCACAACAAATTTTGCAGTGTCCTTTATTTTTCCCATTCTGCAGACTACTGTGACAAAGTCAGGATGTGAGTCCAGGTCCACTAACTCTAATCTCACTCCCTTTACATGACCACCACTTTGTAGAGTTTGCAGTGACACTACTCACTTCTACTAGAATTCAAATGAGGCTTCAAACAAGAGCCCAAAGCTACCTGTTACAAGAGGTAAGGAGGAAGATAGCAGAGAGATGGTAATTCCCAAGTTCCCTTTGAAGTTCTGGACACAAGAGAAGGGAATCGCCCTTCAGAGACTCTGCTGCTTATAGGACTTCTGAGAGGTGTTGAGAAATAAATACCTTTCAGACCATTTCAATCTAAATGAATAACAACCAATCTACTACTCCCTGGAAAAATTTGTCCCAAGCCCACAAAGCCTAGGATGAGTTTCTTAGAAACTCCGAAGATCACTCAGGGACACAGGATGCTAATGCAAGATACCAATCATTGTTCGCCTTTCCACAGCAGCTGCCACCGAGAGGCTAGGAGAAGGTCATGGCCACCACATGTTGCTGAGGGCAAGAAAGCTGGAGTCTGAGCTTTGCCAGAAGCCTACCCCAACCCTGCCGCACCCATGGGGTTCTCTCTGACAAATCCCCATGGGGTTCACATCCAGAGCAGCTTCTCCAGCCCTTCAGATGGCCCATCTGCCTGGACAGCAGCTCAGGGAGGGGGTGTTGACACCGAGACACAGATCATCTGGGGCTAAGTGTTTGTCGCGGCTAAGTTGAGTCTGGTATGCTGGTTTGAGGGTTGCTGTCTGAAACATCAAAGCAGTGAAAAAATTAAACAAATAAGGCATGTTAAGATGTTCTCTGAGACGGTGAGTTCCCATAAGCCAAAGATGCTAGAATTCTGTGATCCCACCCACCTCTTCCTTTTTCCCATCCTCTCCATGCTCACTGAATTCTCTGCCTCCCCAAACTCTCTTGGCAGCCTCTTCTATTAGTGGAGCTTCAAAGAACTCCATCTCCTGGTCTCCTCCTCTTGAATTCTTTTTAAAGGACCAAAAACTGCGACCTCTATCTACTCCCACAAAGACAAGTGACACACAGCTCCAGGCTCCTGGCTTGCAGCCGTTCCCCATATGGTGGTGGTCCTCCAGCTTCCTGTACTCAAGGGGCTGGAATCAGCCATCCCCAAGTCAGGGGCATCTTCTCAGATGCCTCCTTCATTCCACACACCACACCAAACCGCCATCATCATCTGTAAGAGGCAGGAATGGACACGGTGCAGGTTTTCTAGGATCCAGCAGACCGGGTAAAGGAGGAGTCAGAGTCCTCAGTGGTTTTTTGCAGGTTTTTATTGGGGTTCACCAAGCATATGGCAGGCAGGGGTGCTGGGGGGCCTCCCAGCCCCCACCAGGTCTTCATTCTATGGGCTCTCTGACCTTCTCTCGGCTTCTGCTTTTCTTGCTTCTCTCTCACCTTCTCTTTCAGCTTCTCCTGCTTTTTTCTTGGATTCTGCTGACATCCCCATAACGCTGCCCTTAAAAGCCCCATCTCAGCCCAGGTGAATCCCATCTACCTCTGCCCACACCCAATTCCAGGTGCCCGCCATCAGGCATGCATTCAGGACCGCAAGGATCCATTATTATCTTGATGGCGGGAGGGCAGAAAAGCCTGACATTTTTCTTACCCTACATCATCACACACTGAAACTGGCCTTCCAAGCACAAGAAGAAAGGCCCCAAAGCCACATCCGCTTATCCACAGTCACACATTGCCTTGCAGGAACTGAGTGAGACTGTGCTAAAATCAAACTCAGAAATCTTGTCTTCTCTGTATTCAACACTCCTCTTCCTTACTCACCAATCTGCCTCCTTCCCACAGGTCCTCAGGCCCTCTACTGTTCTAAAAAAAAATGTAGGGAATCTCATTCCAGCCCCCACAACAAGGAGGAGTGCTAGGAAGCTTATCCCCATGACAGGGTGATAAAAACAAGGGTCAGAAAGATGGAGTGAGTGGCCCAGGTTCACCCAGCTGGTCAGAGCCTTCCCGCTGAGATCCATCCTCAGCTCTGTTCAAAGTATAACCCCGCTCTCACAAGGACAGCCTGCAACTCCAGAAGCTTCGCCAAGATCCGCACAATGGCCCAGCGGGGTTAGAAAAACAGAAATGAGAGAAAGATGGAGGCCTGAGGAACAGAGTAGCACAGATGAGCTAAGAAAGCAGCCCTCATGTCAAGGTAAAAAAAAAAGCTCAAATTTTATACTAAGGCATTCAACCATGGCAATTTTTAAGCTGCAAAGCAAAACTAGGCAGAGGAGGGGAAATTTTAAGTAGAAAAATTATCTGAAATTCATGGCGGAGGCCCTTGCCTCCAGAGAATTCTTCCCTTAAACCACCCAGATCAGGTGGAACTGTTTCTCAGCGATGAAGGCTGCTCCATCCACATGCCTGTGTGGGATAAAAGCCTGGGAAATGCCATCGCCCTCCCAGGGCCCCTCTCTCCGTCTCCAGCTGCCCCAGCATGGCCTGGCCGCTCGGCTTGGACACACAGAGCTTGGCATTCCTGCTTGACTCTCAGCTCTGACACAGTTCATGTCTGTGGTTTCTGTGGGAAATCCCATGTCTCCCCACCACCAGCCTTAAGGGCAAGATAAATCCCACAAAACTCCCCACCTGAACCTCCATTAGTACCAAGATTGTGTGTGTGAGCCCCAGGGCCACTCCTGACAGAGGGCAGGACAGGGCCTCTGAGATCAGATTGACAAAGAATTCCCAGAGCTCAAAGCACCCAGAGGCTGAGACCTCCCATGCCTGGGAAGCCGGTACCCTGGTCCCACTGGCCAAGCTAACACTCTCTGCCAAGGAGGGCGTGTGGTCAACAGAATACTATGGCCCAGAGTCAGTTCTGAATGCTAATCCCAGGCCAGTTGCCAACCAGCTGAGGCCTTGAACAAGTCAATGACCTTCACCAGCCTCAGTTCCCTCATCTCAAGGATACCAGCCCTCCCTGCTCTACAGGACCATCAGAAGAACTAGAGAGAATATGGGTGTAGTGGTCATAACCAAGTTCAGGTCATTTCATCCTTTCTGCTTGATGGGATCCTGAGAGTGGTAGATAGATGAGAAACAGAGAGAGAGAGAGAGAGGATGATAGATGATTGATTGGCAGACAGATAAAAGATAGATAGATAGATAGATAGATAGATAGATAGATAGATAGATAGATAGATAGATAGATAATCTCCCAAGGAGATAGTCACAGCCTACAAGAATGATTAAGGATGAATGCTTTGCAGTATAGCAGCTCCGTCTCTGGTGAGCCGTCTCACCTGGACAGTCATTCAACCTCTCTGGATCTCACTTTCTTTAACTGTAAAGTGAGAACATTAACAGTATCACCTGATTGCCTTAGTCCGTGGGTAATAGATGTTGGTGACCTTATAAAGGAATTCTGGCCTTCAGGCCATATCTGTGTTGCTCTGTCCTTCCATTCTTCCTGGTACCACATCCCTAAGAATATCCTGCAGGTTTGACCTTGTGCATGCCTTGGACTTTGCCTTCTCTGTGATGTGTTCCTCTTGGCCTAGAGCAGATCTGCTAAGGCCCAAGGAGCAGAGAAAGAGCTTGTACTCCCTCCAAACTGCTGGGGCTATGAAAGGCTGCTGGAGAGGCCATGCAGAACGTGCACCCTCCCAGCAGCTATAGCGAGCCCCACTGGGTACAGTTGCTGTCCATCACGGGGTTGACAGACACCCCAAATCACTCATCAGCGGGAGGGCTGCCCCATGTGATTCCATCTGACTCTCCCAAACTCTGGGAGACAAGGTTTGCCGCCACCATGTGGAAACTATCAGTTGAAATGTAGAGTTAGATCAGATTTACCAGCTGAATTCACATCGCATCTGCCCCACCACTCCTCAAGATTTGGTTCTCCAAATCTATCAGCTAACTTGCAGCGGGGAACACAGCACAAATATGGAACCATGAAAGGTGAAGTTTCCAAGGCACCTGGGAGTCCCTCTGATCAACACCCTCATTTTCCTGATGGAGAAAAAGGGGAAGTGACTTACCCAAGTTTATACCAGAAAGTACCAGAAAGGAACAAGTCTCACAGACCTCTCAGTTGGAAGAAAACACAACCACAAAGAGAGGGGAGGTAGGGACGGTTGTTGGTTGAATTTCAGGGGCACCATAGAGGGGTGGACTGAGCACCACACCAAGAGTTAGAAGATCAGGTGCCCCACTTGAGCCTCTCAGCAGTTGAACCTCCTCTCTTTGGGGCTCAATTCTCTTATAAAATGGACACCCACCCACCTCTCAGACTATAGTGGGAACGTGTCTTGGAAGCTGTAAGCACATATGTGTACAATCAAATCCTGCCCATCCCCACAGCCATCTTTAGCCCTGTCACAGGTCAGATGTAGGAATCTGGAAACAGGCAGGGGGAGTTTGACTGCTCTCTGACCAGATCTAAAGTGTGTACGTTGGGGAGCAAGGGACGGGGGGGGGGGGGGGGGGGGACAGAGGGGCCTCAGCAAAGGGAGACCCAGAGCACCAAGCTAAATCCAAGTCATTCACGCAGGGGCTCAGGTTGTGTGTAAGCAGCTTTGGTTTGAAAGGATTAGGAAAGATGTGGCCTGGAAAGAAAAGTTGATCTGGCCGCAGAGACCTGCCCGCAGTACCACACTGCCCTCTGCAGGGCACCACGGAGAAGGCACCAAATCAAGCGAGGCCAGCCAAATTTAATTCTGCCCTGCCAGTATTATGGGATCCATTCCCCTGCCTCCAGGTTGTGCGTGACCTCTCCAAGTTGAAATAGGGGTCAGGAGCTATCTTCACCCCCAGCAATCTGTCCTGCCTGGACCAACCATTCTCCTGTCCCCATACCCACCAACTCCAGCCCACCCTCAACAAGCTACAGGCAGACTATTAATCTCTCACTTCTCACTTTGAAGTCAGGATTCAGAAGGTTCTAGAAAGAGAGAGAGCAGCTCTGCCTGCTGTCTGACATGGTACCTCTCGTCCTCAGACTAGGGTGGGTTCTCCATACTCCTGTCCTTGGGACAAGCCCCCTGAGCTGAGGAATTCATGGCCTACATCAAAGGAATAGCCACCCCGTGCAGGATTCAGGGATGAACCCAAAACTGTGACTCAAGAACATCAGGCACAGACCCCACAACTTATCTGGGATTAGATAAGTTGTGGGACCCAGATCCTGCACCCTGAGTGTCCTCAGTGGCGTTTGCTGTGCTGGACCTTCCCCATCCACCCCTACCCCATCCTTGTTGCTTCCCTGTGGGGTTCAGAGCAGAGCACCCAGCAGCTGCCTGACCAGCCTCCAGGCATGGGTTCAGGCCACGCTCCCCATGTGCCCTTGTGTGGACCTAGGGAGCCGCTGCAGCCGGCCTGGCCATGTGACATGAGTGATTCACACACGCAGACGCCCAAACCAGCTTCTCCATTCTTTCTCTCCCAGGCCCTCACAAAAGGCACAGTCCCGGCTGCTCGGGCTAGAAAGGCTTCAGCACAGAGCTGCATTGTTCCCAGGGTCAGGAGGGGCTGGAGGCTGAGGGAATTAAGAAGACAGGGAGCCCGGGCGCAGGATGGTTTTCCAGGCGCATATGCCCCTGGTACAGGCCAAGCCCACTTCCTGCCCTGGCTCCAGCTCCGCAGCTCAAGTTCACATCTCCCTCCTTTAGAACCGACTTCGGGCTGGGTTGTTGGTTTCTTTTATTTTCCACTCTCTGCACGTGTGCATTTCTTTGAAAAATATGTGCATGCTGTTTCTTCTTTCCTCTCCAACACACATCATTCTTCAGAGACCATAATACCCATTCAGAGCCCAGCAACCTTCTTCTCTGGGGGCATGCTTTATCTTTTATTCTGTCCTGCTCCCACCTCCCATCCTAAATTGCCAGACCTCCAAATTATGAACTAAATGACTAGTTGTCATTTCAAGTCACTGAGTTTTGGGGTGCATCACCCCCACAATAGCCCTCTAGAGCTATGCAGAAAGCTCTTTCCCAACCAAATGGAGCCCAGACAGGTGGATTAGACTTGACGGTATAATGGTGGGTGAATGGGAATGAACCTGGTTGGCATTAAGGGGGTAGAGGGAGTAGCATGGAGACAGGGTCAAGATTGGGGATATCAGAGATTTGGGAAATGATTCCAATTCTGATTCTCAAATTATGAAAATGATGTACTCTGGATTGTCAAAAACGAGGTCTTAGTAAATAGACACTGAATCAGAAGGGCTTTGGGGAGCTAGTGGTCCCATGCTCATCTCTTGAGAAGTAGTCCCTTCTGCAGAGCAGGTCCGTGGCAGACAAATCTGTCCCACTACCAAGCAAGTCAACTCAGAAAGTGAATAGCAAGTCAAAATCTCTTCTGTGTAGGACAGACTGTAAAATGTTCACCATTGTCCACTCCTCCTTGCTTCCATGCCCTGTGTATATGACTTTACAGGACTGATCTGATGACTTGCTTTGGCCAATAGAATACAGCAAAGCAATGTCATGCCACTCCTGAGCCTCAGCCTCATGCAATGCCGTTACCACCACGAAAACAAGATAAGAATGGCCTGCCGGGGAACAGACAGACACACAGAGGCCACGGGAGTCATCCCTGCTGGGCCCATCCTCCACCAGCCTGGCCACAGACAACCAACTGGCTGATGGACACATGCATGAGCCCCAGCTGACTGCAGCGAGGTCCGGCTGAGATGGGCAGAACCCCCCTGCTGAGCCCAACCTGAATCACCGCCCTCACAATTCTAATGAAATGACCAGTTATCGTTTTAAGTCACTAAGTTTGGGGGCATCTTGGTATGTACAAAAAGTAAGCACACATCCTCACAATGGCAATCTAGAACTCTACAGCATTATCCTGATTCCTCACCTGGAGGGGACATCCTTTAAATATTGAAATCACTAGTTACGCTTGCCTTTAAGCACCAGAATGGCTCCTGGGAAGGTCACACAGACTAGACCCTGCCTTAGAGAAAAACCATGCCCCTGGGCATCCCCTGCCACTTCCTCCACACCTAGTGTCACCCCAGGAGCGCAAAAATTCCTTTGCAATTGGTGTCCCTCTCCTTCAGTAGCGTGACATCCACTCACCAGGGACACTGGACGCCCAGCAGGCGAATATCCTGGTCCTGCCAGCACATTTCATTGTCAATGAAGAGAAACTGGAAGATTGAAATGAGAGTGCTAAAAGTACAATGAAAATATCTAAATCAATTAGGCTTCTTGAAGCCACTTCTGACCCAAATCTAAACGGCCAAAAGCCTCCAAAACAAATGTCCTTGGCAGGCTTCAAACAGCCCTGGCTCCATGGGCCGAGCAGTGGGAGGGTGGGCAGAGCCTGCCGGCTTCCAGGATGCGCCACGTGGAGCAAACAGCAAAAGCCCTGAACTGGGTCTTGGGGTCTGATGGGGAAGGTCACCATTCCCACCACAGGAGATGGGGCAGGCCAGCAGCAGCCCCCACTCTTAAACCAGACACGGAGGGAAGTGGCGGTGTGGGAAATAGCTGCCATCTGTGGACTTTCTGGCTGAAAACTCTGCTGCAAAGTTTGCCAGTTTCCAACGAGCCCTTGCAGCCTGGCTTCCTGTTTTTCCTTTGCTCTCCCCGTGTGTCACGGCGCAATTATTCTGGGAGACGTTCTCAAAATGGACACGGTCTCCAATTTTCTTTCCCTAATAACAATGCAGGAGATACGGGTGAGGGAGATGGAGAGAGAAAAACCCAAACCTCAGGAAAGGATGAAAATACTTCTAAATTCTTTTTCAAACAAGAGCAAATCAAAATCGCCAAGTTGCCATACACCATCCTCAATGTATTCAATCTGGGCCCCTGCTCCCGGGCAGCAGGGAAGAGGGGACACTTCTGGAAGTGAGGAGCATGAGTTCTGCTTCTATGGATGAAGAATTTCAAGATCTCCTTCTCGGATTGCCTAAAAGTCATCGGCGTGGCCTCAGTGGCAGCAGGGTCAGGTGGGTGGTGGCAGACTTGCTGGAAAGACGCCGTCCACCAGCGATTATTTTCAACCACCTACATGCTGTTGGCCACCACTCTGCAGAACAAAGAGGGGGCAGCCCTTTCCCAACTCTTTTCTCTCTTCTGCCGGACAAGCTCATCGGTCCCCGTCCCCGAGTCCATTCTCATTCATGGTCATGAAAGAAGTTTAAAGTCCAGGGCCTCCCCGGTGACACAGTGGTTGAGCGCTGGGTTGCGAAGCTGCCCGCAGCCTCTGCAGCACTAGTTAGATCCCCTGCCGCCGGGCGAGGGTCCCACATGGCGCACAGACCTCTCCTGCCTACCACTGCTCCCCTCAGCAGTGTACTTCGGTCCTTCTGCCTGCTCTGCTCTCCCCTCTGGCTCTGGTGAATTCTCTCACCCTCCTGCGCTTCTGACTGTACCCAGTGCTTGTATAAATAAATAAATAAATCTTTTTTAAAAAAAAAAGAAGTTTAAAGTCGAGAGTATGCATATTTTAGAGGTCTTTGGAGCCATCTTGCTTCTGGATTTTGGATTAAAAGATGAGGGTATGTGGGGTTCACACAGGCACACACATCAGAGTTTATCCATGTGCCTATTATGCATGTGTATGTGTGCTTGCGAGGGTGCCCACGACGTGTGAGCGTGAATGCGTGAGAATAAATATGTCCCTAGCCTGTGAGCTTGGTGTCATGCCTGTGTGGGCTCAGGAGTGTGTGCACATGCCTGAAGCTGTGCATGTGCATATGTGCTCCACACATATTTCACCCCAACACATGCACAGATGTGTGTTCTGGGCGGGGTTGCATGCATGTGCACGCAAGTGCACGCCCGTGTGTGAGCAGTGCGCCTGTGTGCGTGCACGCGTGTCCCCCCGAGCGAGCGGGCCTCTTCTTGGCCCACGTCCTCCTCCCTTTCCGCGAGCCCACAGCAGCCTTTGTTCACCTCCCTTTGGGATCTGCCAGCTAATGGCAGGGGTCCCTCTCCCGGGAAACAACACTCCTCCCCCGCTCATTTGTGTCTCATCAGAGGGCTCCAGGCTCCAACCCATAAATGGCAGCCCACGATGGCAATGGATGACTTTCTTAATTGCTCGTAATGCCTGTGGGTGCAGTGCAAACCCCACAGTAGCTATTAGGCCTCGAGCTGAAGCTGGGCTCCGGGTGTGCTGTGTGAATTTAGTGTTCCCGGGAGCTGAGCCACAGTGGGAGAGAGCCACTCGGAGGCTGTCATTGTGGCTTGGCACGGCTGACCTCAGCTTCTGGGACCCCAAGCCACTTCATCACACTCCAGAATTGCAGCACCCCTAGGATTTCCAAACAGGGCTGCCCCCTGGGCCGCACCCTCTCCTCCCTCCACGCGCACACACACACACATACACACACACACACACATGCTCTCTCTTGCCCCTTTCTCTTTCTAGTTTTCTCCTGATTCTTCCGTCTGCCTCTTTCTCCCCCTTCACTAGCATTCTCTCTCCCCTCCTTTCCCTCTATCTCCTGCTTCTTTCTCCCTCTCCCCACCCTCTGCCTCTCCTCCAGTCCTTCACCCTCACAGCAAACTTGAAGCTCAGCACTGAGCAGGGCACCAACTCCACCCTCCTTCCCTTTCCTTTGCCTGCTCCCTCCTGTCTCTCCTTGCCGTCCCCTTTCCTCCCCTTCCTGCAGGGCTCCCTGCGCCTCCTGGAGACATGGAGACTTATCACACTCCTCTCCAAGGCGCTGGGCCTAAAACAGGTTCTCTGCCTTCTGTATTGCCCTCTGCTGGCTCATCCCAGGCCAGCCCCAGTCTCCTGCCTTCCTGGTTCTGCTCACACAGGCAAGTGAAGATCCAGGGAGCGAGAAATAAACTCAGAGGCCCAGCAGGTCAGAGGAAAAGGCCACAGTGCCCCTAACTCAGGGCTCCCACATCCACAGCTTGAGGCCCAAACCGCTCCTCCCTGAGCTCAGGAGAAAGGGCTGGTCAGACTCCTCCTATGGCAGCATTTGAAGGAACCTGGAGCAAGACCAGAGGGCTGCCCCGTGGCTCCTGAGCAGGGGACCAGGGGGCCAGAGGGAGGGAAGGCACCTCGCTGTGAAAGGCTCAACGTCTGCACGTCTGTTCATTCAAATCCGTCTTCAGAACATGCTGCTCTGTAAATGTCCGAGGAAAACCACGGCTGAGTGAGTGAGTGGGGAGCCAATGACACCTCAGCAAAGCCATTTTTAAAAGCAGTGTCTGGCTAATAGTGGGCACTCATAAACATTTGTTGAATTAAGAACAAAAAGAAAAGAAATTGCTACCTAAAGTGAAGGGATCCTCACCTGAGTGGCAGGGCGACACCGCGGCCCCCAGGCCAGCCTGGAGGCAGCTGCAGGGGTCATTCACTCCCCTCCACCGCCTCCCCAGGGATCCAGTTGTCAGTACACACACTCCAAGGTCAGTTCATTAATATCCACATGGAAGAGAACGGACGTGACTTTCCACCAGCCACCAGGGAGGCATCGACTCTTTGTTTCGTATAAGCCATGGTGAAAGTTTGCCTCTTATCAAGACATAATACTTTACTTAGACTTACAAAAAAAAGATTACATATCCCTCATAGCCTTTATAATAGAAGCATAAATATCTGTAAGTTAAATACGTTTGTTCATCTATACTTTAAGCATTTTCCACTCATCACATGTGTTTCCTATCTCGCTAGGATTTTCACAGCGCCCTGGGGGAGTCAGCAGAGCAGACACATTATCCCTCCTTCCAGATGAGAAAACCCAGGCATAGGAGTGACGAGAGCTGCCCAGCATGACACAGCTAGTGCCCAGACAAGCCCCGGGCTGCCAGACCACCAGCTGCCCACGGGCCCCCCAGCAAAGGAAGGGGCCAGAGCACCATCTCCAGCCCGTGCTCCAGACACCTTGACCCCACCAGCCCTCTGGGGTCGGAGGGAGCTGTTCTGTGCAATCACCACAAGGGTCCCAAGGCCTGAGCCCCACCAGCCAGAGACACTGACCTCTGCCTTTGCTCACTCATCAGCCTGGAAGAGGACCTGAATCTCATTACTAAACAGGCCAGAAGATTCCATGGGTCTGGAAGCCAGAGTGTTTGCCTTTCCCCAACTCGGCTCTGTCCCCAGAGCCAACAGTCAGTTTAAATAGATCTCAGCAGCCTCGGTGCTGGGCGCCCAAGGTCAGGGCAAATATATAGCTCCTAGCTCCCACCAGCACAAGAGCTGGGGTCTCGGAAATGGGGGGCAAAGAGGGGTGGGGCTTTTCAAGGAGAAAAAATGGAAACAGGGCAGACCTCACAGAAGAGCCTGCAGCCTTCTCCCCAGCCTGGCTTTCCAACATGACAGGCTATTTCTCCTACATAAAGCCACACACTCACCAGGTCAGGTGAAATGCCAGAGGCTAGCATATTAAACACCAGACCCCTTATCTCCAGGTGATTTCAAAACCAACCAGACACACAGCAGAAGTGGCCTGCATGCAGCTCTAGGACTTGAGAAGGGAAGAGACTCAGGAAGCTGGCAGTGTGGTGGTGGGGATCACTGACTCTAAGGTCTGAGACCCTGCTCAGAGCTTCCTAGCTATGCAAGCTCAGAGCCTCCATTCCTCATTTAGAGAAAAGGGGAATTGGAAATGCTGGCGTCACGGGGTTGCCACTGGGTTCATGCACATAAAAAGTTAAGCATTGTAAACGCAACAGTGAGCACCACCAAGTATTAGCTGCCATTATTGCAATAGTTCTAATTGGAAAGGAAGGGGAGTCTGGCCTGAACAGGGTTTGCCAGATGAGTCCCCAAGAGGAAGGAGGTAGAATGAGGGCCCAGAAGACCTGAGGCAAAGCGACTCAGGACAGAGCAGGTGGATGCTGGAAGCATCGACAGGCCCACCAAATCTACAGCCTTCTTCTGTTGTCCAATTATGGTTCTCATCTGACAGATGACAAACTTGGGGCTCAGCTGGCTGCCTAGCAGGACCCCCAGCAGCTCTAGTTTCACATGCACCCTGTTTCTAAGGTCTTTCCTCCATTTTCATCAGAACTAGGTTCCTTCCCCTCTGCAGAGCCACTGGGGACAGGCTGTGCTTCCAACAAGCCTCAGAAAATAGCTGTCCTGCTCAGGGTCACACCCCTCCGCGCCTGGTAGTGTGGGCAGGCATGGGGACAACGCCGTGAGGCCCTAAAGAATGTCACCCTGCCGTGAGGAGAGCCCTACAGCCCATCAGCCCACCCGCCCTACCAGCCTTCATTCCACCTATGGGTGATGCAAGTCCTACTAAGTACTAAGCAACCCCTTGGAATGAGAGTGCAGAAAGGAGCAGGGAGATAAATGACTCTTCCAGGCCCTGCTTACCAGGAGAATGAAGGGTGCCCAAGTCACAAGGCTGGCTGTGATCAGTGTCTTAGAGGCAGAGGCACAAATAAAAAGACTGGGATTTCCAAGAAGGGAGTGGAGAACTTCCAGCTGGAAGGCAAGGAGCAGGCATTTGACCCAAGTGGCATTTCTGTGCCCCCAATGACCAAATCCTTGAGGATTTAGCTCCTGGCTTTCCCTGGTGAGATGTGGGAACAGGTGATGAAGGTGGCTAGGAGCACTTCCCTGAAGACCTTGAAAGAGAGCTAAGGTCAAAATGGGGGTACCCCTCCTCAACTCCGCTACATTCTCAGGCTCTGCCATGGTCCTGAAATTCTTAATAACTTCATCAGTCACTTCATCTTTGTGTTGTGTAAGTAATTCCAGTGGAACCCTAGGTCATGTGCGTGAGCAGAGCGGATATGGGCGCTATGATTGTCCACCATTCTTTTCTGCCTCCTGAGCATCAGGCATTCGCAATGCCCATGAGCAGATTCCAGGGAACTCGTGGTGCACAGCAGCTCAGCAAGATGCAAGCAAGTACTAGGTAAGCACAGCTACAAGTGACACAGGAGCTGACAGCCTCCACAGGCTGCTTCCCAATCAAACCAGAACTTGCTTTACATGGAAAAGGAAGGAAATAGCTTCTGAGGAAACACAGACAACCAAAGGCCCTATCACGTTCATTCTTGTGCTGATTCCTTACATGAGCCAGCCATCTGCTAATGCTGAAAAGGATGACGGAGGGCGGAGGGAGGGGAGACAAAGCAACTCATAGATTTTTCCTTGCAATCTTCCTTCCTCATCAAGAAGTTGAGGGGAGAGAACTGGTGAAATAAAGAGAGAGGTGAAATAAAAGTGGTAAAACGTTCATTTAGTGAGACTCCTCTATCCATTTGTGAGCTATGAAATTTGATTGCATAATTGTGGTGGTTCCACTCATTAAAAGCTCTGATGTTTGCATCTGAAACTAGAGTTGTAAATATGAGAGTAAAGTTTATGCTAATAATTTTGAAATTTTTATTAGAATTATAATAAATAGCACATTAAAAACATGTTGAGAGACCATGGAAAAGAGGGAAATCTTCATGTTTTAGAAGTCTTAAGGATATTCTTTTTTCCCTGCTTGCATTTCTATTGGGCACTGAGGCCTGAAAATTGTCTGACCAACCCTAGGGTACCTGCACAGGTACACAGCAGGTGAACTTCAGAGAGCATTCACCTGGGCAATGGTGGCAGCACTTTGCAGGTGTCCAGTGAGAAGCAGGGTATGCTGGCCTGGCTCTCACGCTTCTACCAGCTCTCAACAGGAGCTGATGACTTCTCCCAAGTCTGCATTCAACAACACATCAGAGCTTGGAATTTGCCGTTGTGGGAATATTTACACCACAGCAATCAGCAGATGCTACAAATCAGGGTTTCATCCCCAAAGAGCTAATGCTTAACTTTTACCAGGACACACAAGCCTGGTCAGTGGCCAAGTAGTCCAACCTCCTCATGATACACAAAACCAAAGGGGACATGATAGTCCCAGGTTCCATTGTTCCTAATGAGGGGCCCATCATATTCTTTTTCTGAGGTCCTAAGGTGGAAGAGAATGATCCAAGAGAATCCACTGAAATCCAAGGGCCAGAATCCTAGCAGCTGTCCCCATACCAATCTTCCCTGCTGCTCTAGAAGGGTGAAGGCCCTCCTGGGATCCCATGGGGTTAACTGGGAATGGCTGTGTCCTCCCTGGATTGTCCTGTCACCAGGCGGGAAGGGTAACCTTTGCTTATAAATGCTGGGTCTCGTTCCAGAACATGCCTCCCGGCCCATAATTACTTTCAGAGCATGCTGTTTCCACTTAGGGAAACCTGAGCTTCCTTCCAAATGGCACCGGGCATGACCTGAAATTATATGTTTGTCTTCCGAAATGGACACACAAGTCAAGCCTGCTGCCCTGGAGTCACAGTGGAAACGGGGATGCGGGAGGCACTGGAGGGGAGCTGGCTAAAGACAAGAAGCCATGGTACTGGGTGAAACCAAACTGGAAACAGGGCTTCCAGTTGCTGCAGGTTCCACTTATCACTACTGCCTCCGTCTGTCTGTCTCCACGACTCCTGGACCTGCCACGGATGGCCCCACAGCTCTGGCCACTGGGGACTGGTCTGCGCTGTGCTCTGTCTACAGTTTTCATTCATTAATGCAAAGCACACTTGCCAATTGCCCATCACATGGCAGACACTGGAGATGCAGTCCCGAATGAAACATGTATCCTGTCCTTACAGGGCTCAGTCTGGAAAGCGAGACAGATGCGGAGGCAAATAATTACAATTTAAAGGAGACTGAGATGTGATCCGTGAGAGAAGAAGGAAACGGCGTGATTATTTCTGGCCTACAGGGAAGGGTGGGGTCCAGGGGGACATGACAAAGGAGAGGACACTGGATCTTGACATTGCAGGACGGGGGACAAACCTGTTAGGATTTCAAAGCTCTGCGTGAACAGTGGATTTGCTTGTAATAACCATGCTCTCAAATAGGATGAAAAATATAGTATTGGCTCCACTTTCTAGAGGTGGAAATTAGGGCTCAAGGTGATTTCCCCCCGATCATATACCTAGGGAAGGAAGAAAAGGGCTGAAAGGAGAGCAGAGAGAAAAGGAGGGGCTTATCTTAGAAATCCATGTGAGCCAGCTGTTTCTCATTCCCCCAGAGTCTGACATCCGTGTCCTCCATTTTCTTCCCTGTAGGAGTTACTGCCTCTCACTTTCCTGCCCTTCTGGCTTCTCCCTTCCCCACACATGCTCACCCAGCTTCACCCACCAGCAGCCCCTGACTTTTGAGTTCCCTCATCGGTAGGGCTGCGAAATCTGTGTGCCGGAGGAAAATGAAAGGTGCACAGATTATCTCTGTACTGTTTCACCTGTGTCGGTAGGTACAAGGATGTCCACTACAGAATACTGAATAATCGTGAACATAAAAGGGAGCTGAACCCTTTGGGATGCTCTCCAGGCTTCCCAAGGCACCCAGATTTGGGAGCCATCTTCAAGGCCCTGGGGGTCATTTCCTCAGTTAGTTCTGCCTTGAAGGGAACAGCCCCTTTCATCACACCTCAGAAGTGGCACATCCATCCAGATCTCTGGGAAGGAGGTGGCGCTGGCCCTACTCCCTCCCTGACAAATAGGCCCTCCACCCACCTTCTGTACCAGCACCCCTGCCCTTCAACAGAAAGCCATTTTCCTTTTCTACTCAAGGGGATAAGAGCTTGCAGAGTTGAAGGCATAGGAGGAACAATAATTTTTTAAATGAAAATGATATGGAGCTTTGAACTGGGTTTGTGATGTAGGAGTGGGTGTGGGGGAGGTGCAGGGGTGAGAGAGAGAGAGAGAGAGAAGGGAAAAGGGACCAGGGATTCTCCTGATACCTCCTTGGTGAGAAGAGATGGAAGATATGTATATCCCTTTGTGTAGACCATGTACATCCCTTTGTGCAGAGGCTAGAAACTCTAAAATCAAAGGGCTGGCAGGGCTGATTGCTTCAGAGGGCTGAGCAGGAAGAATTTGTCCCAGTCATACTGGATTAGGGCCCAACTTGATGGCCTTGCTTTCATTAAATTATCTCTAGAAAGACCCTTTTTCCAAATAAGGTCATGATGTGAGATACGGGGGCTAGGACTTCAGCACATGAAGTGTAGGGCACACTTCAGCCCCTCAGGCCAAGCCTAAATTTCATCCCTTCTCGCAACACCAGTGACCCCTGTCCCCCTGCCGGATGCACAGAAAGGCCAAACTGAGGCCTGGCAGACTGGCTGTCTGTCCACTGGAGCTACAGTGAATCATTGCAGGAGCCAGCAGCTGACCCAGCAACCCTGAGTGGTCACCACAGGCTCCTGTAAAGCCAGAAAACAGAGGCTTCAGAACTGGAATCTGAGTCCATCCAATACCATGTGGTTTGTTCAGAGAGCCTTTTATTTACTTTAAAATATAGACATATAGAGAGTTGCATGCCCTCCATCATATGTGAAACAACCTCGGTTCAGATGATCTGCAAAACCCCAAATTGTCCCCATTAGGTTCCCAGGAACCTCTTTGCTGAGCACAACCGGACCTCAAACCCCACTGCCTGGACAACCTCCAGTTAGTCATTCCGGTCACTTTGGAGTCTGAAAATCCCTCCCATGACCCCTGGGCCTGCCCCTCCTTTGCCACATCACCGGAATTCACTGAGTCTGTACTCAATTTGAATTCAAAAATAATTTTTGCCCTTTTTCAGGATCCTGAATTGTCTTCTGGATATCCCGGGACAACCATATCCCAGGTGCCCCAAGGGTGATCTGATAATACAGGGAACAGGGGATTTACAGAGAACTTCCAGATGCATCCAGCATAGTTCTCACAGACCTAGTCAGCCTCTGCCCTGGAACTGAGTGGACTCTCTCTATAGCCATGCCATGGAAATTCTGAGGCTATAATTGGTTCTCTCTGGGAAACAACTGAACACCTAAATAATGAACTTACCTCCTGTGGTCACCCCACACAGTATGAGGCTCTAAAGCACATACTGGGAGAATCAATTCACGCCTCCAGGGGAGCAGGTCTTTAGGGGTGGCCAACACCGACTACCATCACCAAGTTAAGAATTTTGGGAGAGGCACAGTGCTACCTGCAAGTGGGGGTTCTTGGCTCTCTGGGGTTCACAATCAAAAGCAGACACAGTGGAACAGACTGAGTCTTCAAACAGCCGATGTGCTGGCCCTTTTTTGCCTATTTGCTCCCTGCTCTCTAGCTGGTCTCTGCTTGCCTCCACATTGCAGGGAACCCCATCTCCGAGGCTCCATGGTGCTCTGACTTGGGATTTTGACCTGGGAGGCAGGACAGCATGCAGAAGGCCAAAAGGAAGAGGGAGAACGCACTCTTTGTCCCTCTCTTTCTGCTGTGGGTGGCATGTCCAGCAGCAGCGGCCTCTACTCCATGACTTCAGCGATCCGGGGTTTTGGCATCTGCCAGAGGGCCCCTGTCCTGCCCTCCAGTAATGCCACCTTTTATCCCTCCTTTTCCAGGGGTGTTAGGAGCTTCCTGGTGTCATTAATTCCTTATTTGTCTCTCTGCTCTCCTATCTCCGTGTAACCAGCTCCTGATGCTCGTTCTCTCTATGTGAAATCCTCAGAGTGGTCTCTGTTCTGTCCGGGCCCTTAAGAACAGCAAATGACAGAAATCCACTTCAAACCAGCCAGGAAAGAGAAATGTACAGCCTCACGGAAAGAAACTGCGGGCAAGGTAGGGATGCAGCAGGGCCTCAGGAGCGATTGGATCCAGAATTCTCCCATTGCTCATCTCTGCTTCTCTCAGCAGAGACAGGTTTCCACTGCTTCCCTCAGGAATAGCCCCCAGCAGTCAGACTCACTTCCCTGGTCCATGCCAGTTGGGAACACCTATTGTTCTTTCAGCTTCAATTAAAAAGACACCAAGTAAGAGCATCTATTAGCTTAGGGTGGGGCACGTCCACCCACCTGGCAAAGCCTCAGTTACCCCCAAAGTGATGAGGCTTTCAGGAGGTGCCATCTCAAGGAATGAGAGCATGGGGAAAGGAAAGCGAGGTAGGGAAGGAAAGGGGCAGCTGGAGCCAGAACTCAGTCCCATGGGAGGGGACTGCTGGATCCCCATGGCAGCAGCCACAGGTGGGGCTCTCCCAGAGCAAGCACTGGGGCTGAGAGGGAAGGAGGTGCAGATATTAGGACACAGGGGATGTGGGACAGGTCCCAAAAGAAGCAAGCGCTGTCCCCAGACAGAGGGTCCTGGAGAGGCAAAACAATAGATTCAGGGATGGGAGCTGCCAGGGGAAACAGCGCAAGGTGGAGCCTTCCAGGCTATTTCTATGACATACACACCCAGGGCAAAGCAAGAAGAGCAGGAACGCAGCGAGGGGCGGGGAGCATCCTGAGCAGCGTCAGCATCCCCTTCTGTCCACACTCAGCGACCCCTCTGCACTTGTCTTTCGCCCCCTTTGCTGAGCACCCACCTGACCAGACACACTGCAGCTGCTAAGGTGTGGCCTGTGCCTGTGCCTGTGCCTGTGCCCTTCCA
The DNA here is from genome assembly GCF_014898055.3 of Talpa occidentalis. Classification (NCBI taxonomy): domain Eukaryota; kingdom Metazoa; phylum Chordata; class Mammalia; order Eulipotyphla; family Talpidae; genus Talpa; species Talpa occidentalis. Next base: position 136,461,117 of record NW_023603184.1, read on the forward strand.
AAGGAGGAACTTCTCGCCTCCTCCCGCCTCACCTCCTCTTGGTCTCCCCATGCTCAGCTCCTACTCTGCTCTCTCTGCTAACTCTTCAGTCTCCTATACCCTGCCTCTGGGCGGCCCCTTCAAAGCCCAAATCAGATGATATTAGTTTGCCCCAAGTCCCCCCAAGGTTCCCCACCACAGTTCAAACAAAAGCTGCACTCACTGTACCCCTGAGAGCTGACTATAAGCCACATCTTCCCACCCACCCACCATTCACTCGGCCCAGTTTCAGTGGCTACTGGCTGTTGCTAGAGCCCACCCAGCAGTCCCACCTCAGGGCCTTCGCTCCAGCAGTTCCTTCTCCACAAACCGCTCTTCCTGCAGAAATCATCTTGGCCCGTTCCCATCACTTCTTTCAAGTCTCCAGTCAAAGACCTTCCGATCACCCGAGCTGAAAGCACATTTGCTTCTCGCTTTATATCCTTAACCCATTTTGGTATTCCTCACACTTACTGTGTGTGTGTGTTCTCACCCCTGCCCCATTACAACAGAATTTCCATGTAATTAGGGGCTTGTATATCCTACTACAGTTAAAACAATGCCAGGTGCTGCCAAGTTCTCCATAAATATTTGTGCAGTGAATGGATTAATCTAGGGCCCTGTGACTTGAGAAGTCCTAAAACAGATTTAAAGTCCAGAGTCATCATCGTGATCGCTTCTGTCCATGAATGAACAAACCTCCGAGAACCTGAGTCACAAATCTAAACATTTGCCAGCAAGTCTTCCAGTGGAGGTTGAGGACAGCACCACCCGCAGAACCAGGTAAGAGGGTTCCCCCACCCTAATCTGGGAACTTGATGCTCTGCTCAAGGCAAAGTTTGGGGATAGGCAAAGGGAATATGCCTCCTGAGCTACCCACAATCTGGGTACCTGTGGGGGCCTCCACCCAGGCTTCCTCCCCCCAAGATTGGCCCAAACCACTCCTCTCCCAAGTACACCCCAAAGGTCGAGGCATAGTCAAGCTTGGCTGTGTGAGCTGGGCTGACCCCACATACACAAAAGCTACAGTTCAGGTTGGAGATAGCCTAGCCGTGGCGGGAGTGGGGGGGAGAGGTGGAGGGGAGAGGCAGCAGGGGGACAGTTCTCCCTCGGCTCCAGTATGTTCTGACAAGCTCTGAAAAATCTGCCATTCTCGGGCCTCCCCGGTGGCGCAGCGGTTGAGCGCTGGGCTGCGAAGGTGCCTGCAGCCTCTGCAGCGCCAGTTCGATCCCCGGCTGCTCCCCGGCCACCGGAGGAGGGTCCCACATGGCGCGCAGACCTCTCCTGCCGCCCGCTGCTCCCCTCAGCAGTGTACTTCGGTCCTTCTGCCTGCTCTGCTCCCCGCTCTGGCTCTGGTGAATTCTCTCACCCTCCCGTGCTTCTGACTGTACCCAGTGCTTATAGAAATAAATAATAAAAAATAAATCTTAAAAAAAAAAAAAAATCTGCCATTCTCAATTAGAAGCTGATCTTCAATTACCACCGTTTTCTGTCAATGGGGAAGGAAAGAACATACAAGTTCGCTGTTCTGTTTATAACTTTTCATTATTAAAACTTTTTAATTATTAAAAGTTAATTAAAACTTTCAAATACTCAGTCATATACTAGATGGAACTTCCACCTGGGACCCCATGGATATTAGGGCTGCGCTGGGCTGGGCTCTCCCTATCAGGACCCAGGGAGTCACTGCTTCCTCTGCAGAGCCTGCAAAGTGGGGCACAGGAGGACCCACCCCCCAGAGCCGCAACCCCCCTCCCACACAGTTTACCCAGATCTAAGCTTCCTGCCGTCTTCTGACAGAAGGAAAAGAAACTTTCCTAGGGGTTGCAGCGAGTTGCTGAGGTTAAGTCAGCCATTCCCAAACACCAACAGGAGAAGTCAAAGGCTGTTTGCCGAGGCCAGAGAAGGGAGTGGAGGACTTTGGAAGGGCCTAGAAAGTTCCCTTTCTTTGGAGTGTGATTCTCTACAAGGCTTGGGAGACTTTCGAGAGATGGGGAAGGGGTGAGAGACAAGCTCAGAGACAGCACAGGTGTTTCTGAACCGGGAGCCGCAGCTGAAAGCACGGGGTTGGTGCTGTCAGTCAGTGGCAGCCAGGCTGCTGGCCAAGGAGAGTTCTGGAGCCCTAGAGCCACAGACAAGGCTCCTGGGGCGGCGAGTGACTTCATGAGGCACTGACCTGAAGTCCACGCTATTTGGGGGCCCTCAAACACTTTTTTAATTTCTTTAAAAGTCATAAGGCAAAAACCTAGATAACGAAAATGAATACATAGTCATGAATCCAGCCTGAATGATCTTTGTCTCTACCAATGTAACCATAAATTCCGTTGTCTAAAATACATAGCACATTGCTATGGAGGAAAGCTCCCACTAGGGCAGAGCATCTCCGCCGGCAGGGGAGATGGCAAGGACCACAGCCCTGCGGGGAGATCTGGCTCCAGCCTGAGGACCTCCCCAGCATCTCTCCACTCCTCTGAGCTGGCAAGAGCACAGCAGGGACCCGACGTGGGAATCCAGGTGAAGCACTTCGCAGGCGGGGGCACCTGGTAAGCATCATGAAATATCAAGAATTACTGGACCTGGAGAAAATGCCTGAGCACGCTGGTTGGAAGCTCAGGAGCCAGACAAGAATAGATTCCAACCCTGCTTTGCTTCTCACTGAAGGTATAACTGGGCAAACACGAGTTTCTCCAGCTGACAAGAGTGGGCAGGACAGAGCCCTGCACATAACAGCGGCTCAGTTAAAGGAAACAATGAGAGCTGAGTTTAGGATCAGATAAGAGGTGAGTGTCCACAGGGTAAATGAGAGATACCCCACCCCCAAATAGCTCCCCTCCCTCGTCAGTCCCTCACATCTTCAAATCTGACATTCAAGCTCTTATTTGTAAAAAGGTAGCCGGGATGCTTACGGGCAAGGTAAGACAGTGAGCCCAGCAGGGAGTCATATAAGAGCAGGATGAGGGACCCCATCAGCTCAGCTACCTAGAAGCATAAAAAGCCCTGAGTCAGGGACTCTGGAATAATCTGAACAGATTCCCAATCCAGGACTGCAGAGGCAAGAGCTAAGGCCCCACCCATGGGACAGAGCTAACGCAGCCTCCACTCCCCAAGCTGGGGAGAAGCAGCCGGGTAACTGGGTAGGGAGGCCATGGGTGCATCTCCCTCTTGCATCACCTCACCCTCCAGACGGCGTTTCACCATCACCCTGTGTCCAAGGGGGCGGGGCAGAAAGGGCACCTTCTTGCTTTCAAGGGTTCTAGGGAAGGAGGGCACTGGCCTTCAACTTCCCCTGTCCATTTTAGACAGTGTATAGCTCTGTCTCAGAGAAGGGGCTGAAGTCACAGAACCAGTGATCTGAAAACCTCACCTTGCCACTCCCCCATTCTATCCTGCCACAGCCCTGCTCCTCTGACTTGTAGCTTGAAACTCCCACCTTCAGGAGACCCTGTTAGCAGGAATTTAATTCATAGAAATGATCTGTCCACTTCTTTTTTTTTTTGACAGTTGATTCTTTTTTAACCTTTTGACATTAGGAAGAAAATAAAAATCAGCTAAACTCGAGACCAACAACCTGTCTTTCTGAAAAATTACTTTATTGGACTAAAACCAACCAAATGTTTTCATTTTACTTTCCCAAACCAAACAACATGTGCAGATCCAGGTTCTAAGTCATGTGCCCTTCTCCCAACCAGCTCATCTCTGACACAGGACCCAGTAAAAGCAAACAAACAGGAGAGGGGTGGCCAGGACCCGGTGTGGCACCCGGTCCTTCCCGGCCAGCTGCCTGATCCCCGTCAGGCCAAGTCTCAGACTTCTGTGATCCAGCCACATGGTGGATTGCAGCTTGCCGGCTGACAGGGCTCACAGGCATCTGCAGAAGCTAGAAGCTTGGCTACCCAAAACATTTCAAACAGAATCATATGATGAGATTAAAGCATCAGCTTTCAGCATCTTTTCAGCATGTAAAGACCCTTAGAAGTGATTTGTTCAAAAGATACAGCATTAGAAATCAGCAAATAGGTTTAGGAGAGATAAAGCACCTTGACCAGCAGGGCAGCAGGGCAGGAGTCACCCTAGCCAGGACTGGAAGCCAACAGGTCCCAGCCACCACCCTAAGCTGTATCCAGGACATCACTTTCCTCCATCAACCCAATCGAGACCCAGGCAGCCACAGGGCAAGTTCTGGCCCTCACGGTACTTTCGTTTGAAGTATCAAAAATAAGCAGAATCCAGATTGTCTCCCCATCCACCTTCTCCCACTCAACAATAACTAAACGAACTCAGCTGAAAGTTTCCAAAGAATTTCACTTTGAGGCCAAGCCCAGAGATGGAAACTTCTAGCCTGGGAAGAGAATGTAACAGGATGCACAGCAAGTGAAAACAGAAGGGTAGAATCAGGAGGTGATGAGAGGGCATCGCTGCCTCGGTCCACCCAGCCCTCAAGGTAAGACTATGCCTGGTCCAATCTGTGATGGTCGCCCAGATGGGGCATCCAGCTGCCGAGTCCCCAGTAGGGGGACACTGCCTCCACTCCTAGGGCCTGTGATGGGGTCTCCGGCCTTTGTCCTCTATACCTGCCCATCTCTCCATCACCCTATCCCCTTGATTTCAGATATATCACTGAGGACTCCAAGTGGGGCTTCCTCTAGGGGGGTAGCCATGCCTGTGTGAAAATGGAGGCTATTGGGGACTGCAAGAGTGGGTGCCAAGGCATGTCCAGGCTCTCGCTGGCCCCACGGGAGGCACTCAAATGACCAAAAGTCTTTCAGGCAAGAAGCCCCTGCCTAAGTGGGAAAGCTGGAGACTGGAGAGAAATCTCTCATTCCTGGGTCTCCAACCACCCATTCACATCTCCAAACAGACTTTGGCATTTCTCCATCACAACGTGGTTCTCTAAAGAAGGGTGAACTCCTGGCACAGCTGCTAGGGCAGCAGGCAGAAATCAAAGAAATAATTCATGTGAAGTTCTCAGCTCGAGTCTGGCACTAAAATTTGAACATTGATCACTAGGACATAAGCCCCTTGAAGCAGGGCACCATCTGGCTCTGCATCCCTGTGCTTGGCCCACTACCTGGCTCGCAGTGGTGCCTAATTAATAGAGATAGATACGCAGCTCACACACTGAGAGCAAATGGAGTGTGTTGGGGGCAGGGGTTCCACCTGTGTCACCCAAAGTCAGGCCCCTGGCTCTGGGAAGATGTAAGGGACTGTGAATCTCTGTGATGTCCCAGCTGCTTCTGGCACAGGCTGTGGACCTGGTGGCCTCACCCACCTGGGAGGCTGGCCAGGGAAATGCTTCCCTGAAGCACTAAAATCAGACAGGTGAACCAGTTAGGAGCTCACTGTGAAACCCAGTTCCAGAAGGCAAACTGAGGTCAGGAGTTCCTCTTCCAAACACTCTCTGATTAGTATCAGCACCACAGCACTGGCCACTGGAAGAGTCCTCCTTCACCAGGGCCATCCAGACACTGCCTGTCCAGAAGCCAGGAGCCAACTGTGTGAGCACAAAGCATGATGCCATGGGCAAGGCTGTGTCAGCAGCACAACCAGCAGATGCAAGGGCAATCCCATTTTACACTCAAGGAAACTGTGGCACAGAAGCTCAGTCACTTACCCAAGTCCATGTAGCTGAGTAGCAGCACTGGATTTGAGCCCACCCAACCCCTCTAGAGTTTAAGGCCCTCATTACCCCTCTCCTGCCCCAAGAGCATGAGAGCTTAACTTTATGGGAATTAGATGGAGTCAATTGTATGCTTTGGCTTAGTCCAGGAGGTAATCCTAGAAGAGGCAGACCTGATGAGTTCTGGAAAAGCAGAGGCAGAGGGCACTCATGAACTCAGGAAGGAACAGCCTTCCCAGAGGAATCTCAGACAATGGCCAAGCAGGGATGAGATAGCCCATGATCACCCTTGGGGGATAAGAGGTAACAAAGACTTGAATGCCCCCCTAACCACATTACCTCCACCCTTGTCCCGGTGCCTGCAACTGTCTCGTTAAAAAAAAAAATTCTACATTCCTTTAGACCCAGAATAGCAGTGTCCTTAGATATGAAGAGAGAGAGGTTTGCCCTTCGGCCTGGTCCACCTTTACATGTGTCAAATACCCTGGCAAGGCCCTCAGATATCCCACAATCTGACCCCATTTTTCCTTCCACGTATCACTTCCTCCACCTCCCCTGCGTCCCTCAGTCCAGCCACACTGAAGAACAGATGCCCCATGACTCTATTTACCTTCACATTCTCCACTTTACTCCTCTATCCCATCAGCCCAAGCTCAAATGTAACAATCCTGCTCCAGGCAGACTTTCTGAATTTCCCTGGCTCCTAGAGTCAGTGCTGAGACTAGAAGGAGGCGTGACTGCATTGCACTTGTGGTTATTGTCACTTGTCTCTTGCCTTAAAGTCCTTCCAACAAGACCATATGCACAGCATCAAATTTACCATTTTTAACCATTTGTTCAAACACTATTCATTGGCATCAAGTACATTTGCTTTGTGGTGCTGCCATCACCACTGTTCTTCTCCAGAAGGTTCTTGCCACCCCAAGTTGAAACTCTCTACACATTAAACAATAACCTGCTGCCTCACACACAGGGACAAGAGAAAGATCACTCGGGGGCCTCCCCGGTGGCGCAGCGGTTGAGCGCTGGGTTGCGAAGCTGCCCGCGGCCTCTGCGGCGCCGGTTCGATCCCCGGCTGCTCCCGGGCCACTGGAGGAGGGTCCCACATGGCGCGCAGACCCCTCCTGCCGTCCGCTGCTGCCCTCAGCAGTGTACTTCGGTCCTTCTGCCTGCTCTGCTCCCCGCTCTGGCTCTGGTAAATTCTCTCACCCTCCCGCACTTCTGACTGTACCCAGTGCTTGTATAAATAAATCTTTAAAAAAAAAAAAAAGAGAAAGATCACTCAAGCCCAAGTATGTTAGAGCAATGAGAAGCCAAAAGGGGCTACACTGGGCAGTAGTGTGTACCCCAAATCAAAGGCAGTCTCATATTTATTATAATCAAGTACAAAGGTGGGGCAAGTGTACATGTGTGGGGGATGTGTTGTCAAGGACATGAGCTAGGGTGGAGCAACCAGGGGCTGTTGCCTGGGGGGTTCCATTGTTCCTGCCAGTCAAAGCACAGCATAATATCTGCCTGCTGTTTTCAGCAGATACTGGTTTCCCAGTATGTTCCTCATACCAGGACTTTTGCCCTTGGTGAGAGGCCTCCTGGCTGTCTACCTAGCTGACCAGCAAGAACTCTGGGTACCAAGACAATAGCCCCGACAATAGCCCACTATTACCTTTCATTCCCACATCCCGAGGCCCTGGCAACCACCATTCTGCCTTCTGGCCTTGAACACAACTGCTCCGGGTACCTCATATAGACAGAACCACGCCGAATTTGTGCTTGTGTATCTAGCTGACTTCACATGGCATAAAGTCTTTGAGGTTCATCCACGTAGTAGCACACATGTCAGAATCTCATTCTTTTTAAGGTTGAATAACATTCCATTTGTGTGGCATACTAAATTAATAGTATGAATAAAAGACTGCCTTTTATCACCCCTTCATTTGTTGAGGACACTGGGGTTGCTTTCACCGTGAGCTGCAGTGAATTGTGCTGCTATGGACCTGGGGGTACAAGGACAAAGGCAATTGTTAAGGGAGAGAAGAAAACCCTGAATCAAAGGCCAAACCAAGTTCAGGGAGCCGTGAACTTGGGAGGGGGATGGTAAAGAAGTCACACCTGCCCCCTCTCTCCTCTATCTCTTTGGCCGCCAAGAGGAAAGGGCAGCGACTACAGCTAAAAGGAGTAACAGCACAGGTCAGACACTTGCATAGAAATGAAAGAAAAACGTGCTTGTTCTGCACCAGCTGCACCCCAGCAACCCTCCGCATGAAGGCCCTAGTATCCCTGCAGCCTTCTGGGTGCTTCCTCCAGCACCTGTGCACAGGAGAAGCAGACAGGCAGGCGGGCAGCGACGTCTCCACATCCCAGCCCCGCAAGAGCTGAGCTGGGACATGAACTTCGAGAAGCTCTCAGAGTCTGTTCTGGAGCCCCTTCCAGAAGTCTCAACAGGAGCAGGAAGGGAAAACATTCTCAAGCCTGAATCAGCCTCAAAATCTTCACAACAAAGAGAGGAAGAAGAATTGGAGTGGAGGGATCAGGGAGGCCACAGAGACGTCTCTAGCCCCACCCCCAGTTGAAGTCTTGTGGGGCTTGAGAAGTGGAGGGGCCCAGAAGGGCTGGAGGGGTGGCTGGTCCCCAGAGGAGAAAGGGTGTAATTCTGAGGTCGAGAAAACTCCTGGATGGGGAGCTCTGTTGGCAGCCTAGGTTTCTGCGGGCCCCACTTGCCTTGAGAACCACAAAGCCAAAATGTAAAGGAATCTATTTTCCAAGGAAAACACATACTTATACATTCTGAGTAATTTCCCGTGGAACTAGGAAAAAATAAACACAACACCCCAAATGGTTTTTCGCTTACAAATGGTTTCAAGCAAAGAGAAGTGGGAGAAGAAAATAGAGGGTCAGGGGAAACTCTCTGCTGGTTCCAAACCTCAGAAACAGCTTGCAGGCTTGAAGGGGCTAGGGTGTGGGGTGGGAAAGGGTGGGGGATGCCCCAGTGTACGGTGTGGGGGCGGGGCACCCACCCAGACCCAGGGACCTCCTGGCTCCTCTTCTAAAGAACTCGTTGCCCACCCTCCAAGGACTGATGAGTCACATCTCACCCACAGACGTGCGGGTGCCAGCTACAGGGGGAGATCACGGACCACGGGCCATCAGCTCCACAATGGGCCCTAAGGCCTATGTCAGCTGATGTCAGTGCAGCAGGATAAGGTGAAAGTAGGGGAATGGGTGGTCAGGGAGGAACAGGCTTGGAGCATGGGGTGGGGGAGAAAGAGGATCCACTTTGTGGCTTGCAAGTATCATTCTGAAGGAATCGTGAAAAACGGGAAAGAACTATAATCATGGACAAGTCACCTCCCTTTCTTGGACCTCGCTCAATCTCCTGTAAAACAACGGGCACACTAATTGATTTCCAACACCCCTCCCATATAATTCCACATTAGACTGGGAGGTAATTAGGGGAGAAAGATTTACAGAATTGGGGGCATGGTGTTGGGGGCCTGGAGGATGGAGACTTGAAAGCCAGAGAGACTTGGAACGGCTAAGAGCCATCATCTGCACTACGAAGCAGAGCCAGGGGCATCCATTCTGGCTGGCAGCGTCCTGGGTGATTGAGAGTTCAGCAGCCCCAGCATTCCAGTCTGGGTGTGCTCTAATGGGAGATGAGCACCAGGTGGGAGGTTCCCCTGAGGGTCCCATTCTGCCCACAGACAGCCTGAGAGTTTATTTTCCCAGCCAGCAGCGACTGCTTTGCCCATACAGCCCTTCACTGACCTCCCGATCTCCAGTACCTCACAGGACCCGTGGGTCCAATGGAATGAATCGCATTCCCATTTTACAGATGAGGAAACTGAGCTCAGATCAGCCATGATCTCATCAAACACCAAGTCCTCCATTGCTCACTTCCTAACATCTGGCCTCCACAGAGCAGCCAAAAGGAGCTTTGCAAACTGCAAACTGATGGTGTTAGACACCCACCCTCGTCATCACTGCTACATGTCACACCTCAAAAGTCCCCACAGCTCTCAGGGTGAAGACAAAGTCCTGCTCTGGTCTACAGGGCCCTGCATAGCCTGGGCTCTTGTCTGCACCTCCAGCTTCCTCTTAGGCAGGGGTCCCCTCTCTGTGCTTCCAAATATTCCTTGAATGTGCCATTCTCTTGCCAACCACTGGGCCTTTGCCCATGCTATAGCCCCAGCAGGAAACACCCCCTTCACACTACTTGCCTCACCTAGACAAGTCTAATCTAGTCTAATCAAGTGTGATTTTCCAAGGAACCTCTGAATTTCCTTAGAACACACACTTCATTCTGGGACAATTTGATTCATCCCTTTCTCTTCTACCAGACACTAAACTCCTGCAAGCAGAGATCACACCACACCTGCCCTAACTCACTCCTATTTACACAACTATTCACATAACTCCTAAGCCAGTGACTGGCTCAGGGCAGATTTTCAGTATTGGTGAAACCATTAACTGGGATGTTCTTTTAGGCACTTGCAACAAGGATCCCAGGACCCAGAGACTGGGCAACACAAGAGGGTCTGCCTCCACAGTGTGTTCATCCTGCCTACCACCCCTGAGGGGACCACACACCAAGGACCCCGTTAGCCAAGCCAATCTCACGCCCCTCACCTGTGTGACAGAGCGTGTCCCCAGCATGGGAGAGCCATGTGTGTATGTGTGAACAGATACTGGACCTTCTGGGGACCCCAGAAGGGAGGCTCCTTGCCTCACTTAGAGGTGACTGGGGGCTCTCAGGCCTGTGAGAAAGTGATGGATGGATGTCACCTTGGCTTCCTGGGCTTCTGGGAACTGGGATGTGCCCAAATTCCTCAAGGCTGGAGATGCTGGCAAGACAAACCCTGGCCTTCTGAACCCCCTCCCTAATATAGGGGCGAGGGCACATATCCACTCCCCATTCCTACTTTGCTCAACACCAGCCACACCTCAGGGACCCTCCCCCCACCCCCATCTCTTCCATCCAGGCACTTGGGGAGGCCGCATAGGGCAGCAGAAAGAGACTGTCACCTTGGTTTCTGGCCTCCTTGTAACGTCTTGTGGTCACAGGAAAGTCACTTCTGAAATCTGAGAACAGACTCAGACCCCTGGCAGCTGGCCCCGTGTTCAGTGACTCCTCCTCAAGCACTCAGCAGTCAGCTTCCACAAGTATCCCCAAGTTACTGCTCTTATCTCTGTACCCCGTCACTCTCCCCTGCTGGGGACACGCTCTGTCACACAGAGAGGACGCTCCTCCCTGGAAAGATTGCACCCTGGTTCTGAGCTGAGCATGAAGACCCAAGCCTGCTCCACAAAGAGAAGAGAGGCCGCTTCTCCCATCACACAAAGACCCTCAGTCTTGCCCGTGACCTCTGCGGCTACCCTCTTCGCCTTTCTCGTCCACACAGCTAACTGCTTTATTTTGGGTCTCCCTCCCCACCCCCATGCCTGCGGCTGGCATGCCCCGTGGGGGACCCCGTTCTGTTCCTCACTCTCCCAACTCGCCAATGGAGGAACAGGACGCCCTGCAGCTCAGCTCAACCTGTCCCAAGTCCTTGAGTAAATCCTCACAGGATGGAGGGGGGAGAGAGAAAGAGAGACAGGAGAGAAAGTGGTTCAGGTCCTGCCCTGGGAACACAGCCAGGGCTGCCGGCTGGCCTCCTGCCTGCCTTGAGTGAGTCCCAGGCCCCTGACTTGATTATCTGCTGTGAAACCCAGTCCTGAAGGCCTTAAACCCTTTGCCTCACTCTCGTTCTGCTCTGCTCTGAAGCCTGCTGTCAGCGGACAGACATCCCTGAACCCCTCAATTTCTGGCAGTCACCTGTTCCAGAGCTCCAGGTAGTCTGAGTGTAACTGGTGTGACTCGTGACCCCCTGACACCTGGTCCTTTCCACACACCTCAATCTTGTCCTCCAGCCTGGATGCCCCCAGCAGTCTCCCTTCAGTTTTCTCTCTGCTTTCTCCCCTGCAGTGGGCATGACCCAAACAGCCCCCAAAATACCCCTCATCAAGCATTTTGAAGACTTTAGTCCATTTCTGGAAGAGACTTCTAGCTGTTGTCTTGAGATATGATGTTCCTGTGCTGAAATCACTTACTCAATAAGCAAACACTTTTCTTGAAAAGCTCATCTGTGCTTGCCTTTACTTTGTCCACTGGGTTGAAGCAATGAGCAAAACAGAGAGGATCTCATGAGAGTTGCATCATAGTGAAAGCCCAGCAGAGGTGGAGCCAAAGTCCAGAGAATTGCCTGTGCCTGCTCCTGAGGCCTCTGCACTGTCCAGGTGGAGACAACCTCTCCAAGGCCGCCATCTTGATTCCAAACATCCCGCCTGGCTGGCTCCTGTCAAGCTCCACCCCACCCCAACTACTGCCCTCATGCTTTCCCTTCAGGGGAGGGATGGCTGTGCCCCCCACTTCCCCAGGAGCTTTGCCAATATCTCCATTGCTATTCCTTACCCTCCTGCCGTCTCCTCCTCTTTCCAGGTCAGACTCACTAGTCAGCACTTTACCACAGAGGAACATCTGTCCATCCCTTCCCAGTAACCTGCCCCCTTTTGTTTTGTCTCGTCAGTGTGGCCAGCCTTGGGCCCTCCATGAAGAGTTTCTCCCCCTCCAGAGGCTGCTGCTGGAGTCCACAATGACAGGGGAGCTGAGCCTTTCCCAGTCCACCGCCAGCCCTCAGCAAGCTTGGCCTGGGGCCCATGCAAGCATCCCAGGAGATGAAAATCAACTTTCCTGGACCCAGCCCCTGGCTTTCCAGCGAGAGCCCACAGCCTCCGCAAGCCGCTGGCACGCACTCTGGAAAGGACATATGGGATGGTAAATAGCACTGTGTATGTCTGCAGCCTGCAGGCTCCACTGGGTGAAAGCCTGGCCCTTTCCATACAAGCAGGCTGACCCACGCACTCTCCTGGTTCCTGAGTGCCCAGCTCCCCCATGCTACCCCCAGCCCCCATACCAGGTCAAGGTCTATCTTTGGGAGCCCTAATGCAGGGCAGCCAAATGATCCCTGAGGGCTCAGGTTGAGATGAGGGTAGGGACCCCCCCATGCACAATGCCAGGTTCGGCTGGCTCTGCCCTCCCCACCATGCAGGGAAGGCTCCTGAATGACCTGCCCTCTAACCATCACGTGGCCCCAGCAAGGACAATAAGAAATTGCATGCAGCCCCTGCCCCCACATGTACATTCAAAATAAAGAGTTGCCAAGCCACCAGCCTGATGCTCCCAAGTGAATGGACAGCAGGGGCCAGCCTCGCCAGAGTCTGGATTTTGCTGGAACCTTCCACCTTGACATGGCCCTCCAGACCCAGTGGACTAGCACCCACTAGGAGACAGAGAGGCTGAGGAGACGAGGGTAGGTCTCCCAGTAACTCACAAAAATGCCCTGCAAGTAAACAAGTTGGGTCAAGATAAAGAAGGAAATCTAAGAGGACGCCTGATACTGGGGTGGAGAATTTGACTCCTGTGGGGAGAAGAACCTAGGAGGATGGCATCTGCCATCACTGAGTTTCTCCTTCTGCAGATGGAAGAGGATTAGACAAAAGACATTGGTAAAATCTGATGCAAACTAACTCAGAGCTAAAACCCAGAGGGACGCAGAAACAGAAAAGAGTGGCTTTAAGACACCAGGTGTACTAAGAAAAGTAAGGAAATGTCCAAGCCACCAACCTTGGGGACCCAGCAAGACTCTAATGAGTTGAACTGTCAGTTCCCTCCTCAGCAGAGAAAGTTCTATCAGAGAGAAATGCCAAGAAGGAATGAGGACCAGCTTAGGAAGAGGGAGGCCCCAACCACCCCCTCTGCTTTGCCAGTTCAGGGCTGGAGTCTCGGCTGTCCCAAGTCCCATTTGATAGGCGCCAGTGCTACCTCCCAGGATAGTCGCCACAGCACAGAGAGCGCAGGTGAGTGGAAGGACCTGAAGCCACAGCACCAATGGCCCCCCTTGTCACTAACAGGAAGGCCTGGGGCAAGTTCAGCATTCTCCAGCCCCTGCACACACCAGAAGTCTTGGCTTCCCCCATTTTTTTTAAATCTGGTGAGTTTCCATTCTAGCTTTCATTTAAAGAAGAAACTCTATGGCTAATGGCAATCTCTGGATCCCAGGAAGCCACTTTACCTCTGGGGTGTGCTGTCTCCCTTCCGCTATACCCCCTTCTCTATCCCCCAGTTCCTGTGGGTAAAAACTGAGCAGCTAAGCCCTGCCAGAGTGGGAGCCAGTGAGGCCTCCCTCGCATCCACCTTCCAGGCCAGCATATTCCTCCATCTCTGGGTGTTACGACAGGACCCCAAGGGGACCATCCAGGGATGCCTCACAGGCCTTTCAAGATACCCCGAGGGATGCTGGCTGCTAAGCCTTCTGGGAGAATGACAGGATGCCCCAGGGACAATCCTGGGGCCAAGTTTCACCTTCTCCACCCCCTCCAGTGACACCCCTGATCATGAGTCCCTGTCGGTCCCCAGGGGAAAGGAGCCTCCCCCTCTCTTGAGACTATAAAAATAAGGGGTCTAGATTAGCAATGCTCCCCCAGAACACGACCTGAGAAGCCCTAACCCCACCAGCTGCTCTAGGGAAAGAGCTTCTCTGGACAAATAATCCTGAGAAATGCTGCCCTACATCAACCCTGCAGCTTCCCTGCCCCTCTGCTTGGAAAAGGCTCAAAGACCCTGCAGTGAAAAAGTAGTTTCACTTTGGGGGACACTTCTATAGGCTTCCAGGCCTGGGTTCTGTGCTAAATGTTCTGCTCTGACACTCTGGGAAGGTGCTTCATTCACCCCACTTTGTGCGGAGGAAGCTGAGGCAGTGGGTTTTTCAGATCTTCGGTGGCAGGGCCAGCATTTCCATGCAGGGGGTAGGGACCCCCCACAGCACTGGGGCCTGCTAGAGGCAGATTGTGTATGCCAGCCCCGGTCAGCCCTCACCCTCCCCGCCTGGGTGCCTGAAGCTCCCTGTCTCTTCACAGTAACACTCTCCGATCCTACCTGTGACCAGGCGCTATTATGGGGCACAGAGAGGAGGTGTGGGGAGGGCCCATTTCAGCACCTCTCAAGTCAGGTCCCAGCTGGGCACTGGGCTTCCTCTCATTCACTCACATGTGGCGCTCACCAAGTCCACAGAGAAATGGGGAGAAGACAGAAAAGCCCACGGAGGACAATGTGGGATGCAGTGGGGACGCCAATCCACAGGCAGAGAGAAAAGTCCCACCCACCTCTAGCACCTGCTCCTGAACCGGACCTTAGGGCTCTGGGCAGAGGTCTGTTCTGGGCCAGGGTCAGGGGCCAGGGGTCAGAGGCCCTCAGGGCACACTGGCTGTGAGGCCAACAACACCCACATCCTTCAGTTCTGGTGCTGCTTCTTCCTCCCCTGAGCCTCACAGTCCCGGAGCTAGACCCCAGGCGGGGGCAGAGATTTCCCAGGCTCCCCTTCGGGGCCCCGCCCAGGCCAGGCTGCTCACCACAATCAGGAGGGAGAGGGAGATTTACCCTGGCCCTGGAGAATTCCTCCACCTGGGCCGGGGCCCCATCCTCAGCTTGTGGGTCTAAATGCCCGCCAGGGGCGTCCGACCCACTCTTGCCAGGGTCAGAACTGAGGTGCTCTCCCTCCCTCTCTTTCCCTGTCTGTCACCCCCTCCTCCTCTCTCCCACCCCCTCATGGAGTCTCTTTCACGCTGTCTCATACAGGGGCAAGCATCTGCACACCTCAGAGTTCCTCTTGTCCACGGTTTCTAAAGCCGTGTTCCAGGACATTAGTAAGAATTTTGCGACCAGGGTCACAAGTTCAAAGCCAATGTTGAGGAGGCCCCTGAGCCTTGGGGCTCCAGGTGGCTCTCCCACACGCGGGCTCTGCACAGAGGTACTGTGTGTGCAGCACTGGGCTCCCCCATCGCCGCTCTGTGCCTCTTGCTCTTGCGCTCATAAAATGGAAGTGATCTGCGCTGTACTTGCTCCTAAGTTTGCTGCATTGAATAAGAAACAGGGGAAGTCCTTTAGCCCATAACCCAAGGCCAGCTCTTACCATCCTTCTGAATCCAGGTAAGGGGAGGCCTTGAGGGCCCCCTGATCAAAGGCAGCACCGTTGGCAGAACCCCAGCCCCTGTGGTCTGGCTCAAAGACAGTGTGGAATGGGGAGCCCTCCAGGCAGGCCAGAGAGAAGTATGGCCCCGTCACCAGGCTGAGGAGACTCTCGGGGGCAGCCTCCTCACCATCCCACTCTGCAGACGAGGAAACCGAGGGGAAGTCACCCATGTGGACACCCCAGGCTCCTCACTCCAAGTCCAGCCTTCTTGCCACTTCAGCAAATCCACTTGAGTTTACCAGAAATCACAGGCAGGGTGGTGAGTGACAGGAGGAGAGAATCAGAAACACCCCCCTCCACTGACCCTGGGGGGCCTCTGCCTGGGTGCCGGGCCTCCACGCTGACCCGTCCTGCAATTGCCTGAGCTTGGGGTTTCTCCAAATTCTGCCTCTCCTCTTCTGGCTGGCCTGGAAATCCATCGCAAGCAGCCCTCTCCCAGGCCTCTGTTTACAAAATTACAAGCTTCCTTTGTCCCCAGCCTCCTTCGGTTACAATGATACTCATCCGCTCGCCCCAGCTTTAGGGAGTATGGAAAATGTGACTTCACCCCTCAAGGATTTTCTGCTTTAACAAAATGGCATTAGGGAAAGAAAGGGGAAAAGAACGTCTCTGTCCATCTGTGGTAGAAAAAGCAATAGGGCTCCTGCCTCCCAGCCCAGACTCAGCATCAGCATCGGGAGCCGCCAGAGGGTCCAGCAGAGATGAACAAGGGACCTTCGCTTTTCCCACAGGCCAGTGGGCCCCTAGGGGAGCAGGGAGAGAGGGCCCTGATTTGACTGGTTGACTCAGTCTGCCGCGCTCACTGGCACCAGGAGCCCCGGGGGAGGGTCTTCCCCGAGCTGGAATCCCGCTCTGCCTGTCCTGGCTGCTTCTCTTCCTTGGGTGATAGGCTTGACCTCTCTCCAAGCCTCACTTTTCTCATGTGCAAGATGGACGCAATGCAGTACTGACTTCAGAGGGCCGCTGTGAGGACAAGTGAGTAAACGTGCTCTTTTTCGTAGCGTGCCCAGCAAGTGAGGATGAGCGAGCGGGGGCAGGTGTGCCATGCACTCCAGCAAACCTCTCCCTAGACCAGCGCGTGTGATGCTGGACTGTGGCACCATCGTGAGGTGCCCTCTGTCCAGGGACTCGGCCCTGGGGTCTCCTAGCAAGCCCACTGCTTTCTTAGCTGTAAACAGGGGAGACCTTGACAGGTAGATGGGCAGGTCAGGGAAGGGGCTTTGTGAGCATCCACTGAGGAGAAGACTGTGTGTGGGAGTTAAGGGAATTCAGAAATAGCGACTAGAAAATGTCTCCACAATCTCAGGTGTGTGGGAAATGTCATTTTTTACATTTTCTTTGAATCACGTTCAATCTGTCTCTGAGCTTTCATCCCACCTGTCATTAATGGATGCCTGCCCGACCCCTCTCCACCAGTGTGGTGGGAGGGGAAGCATGTGTAGTCACTGGTAGCTGGTCCCCATTGTTAGTGCCAAGACCCCAATCCTAGGCCACCGGATACCCAAGGGCCCAGGGGCTCTGCTGCTCGCTAGCTGGCTGGTGCCAGAGAGACCCAGCCCCAGACATGTCACACAGCCCAGTCAGGCTCCTGCCCACCTAGGCACGGCCGGGGTGGGGGGGTTCCTGGGGGAGGACTGGATCTTGGGGACTCACCTCTCAAAGAATTTGCACTTCCAGGGGGCAGAAAAGCCAGAAAAAAACTGGCATCTGTAAGCAATTTCTGGCCTCCACCCTGATGAGCCAGCCTCCCAAGCCAGGGGCTCCCTGAGGGGGCAGAGCAGGGAAAAATACAGGGAGAACAGAAAAACACAAAAGTGGGTGATACGGCCTCCAAAGATGTCATAGGGAGGTCTCTGCCATGTGGGGTCAGCTGACTTCTCCCTGCAAGGTACAGAGGTCAGAGTGACAGGGCAGAGTAAGTTTTGATCAGGAAGTAACACCAGTGGGGAAAGGAGCCTGGAATTGATTTAGCTGAGCAAGCACTGAGTCATTTCACAAACAAAATGAGCACTTTTACTCCCTGTTGCTAATGAAGAAACAAACCTCCCCCTGAAGAGAAGGGTCAAGGTCATAGAGCCATGGAAAGATTTGGCCCATCCAATATGTAATAGCAATAATACCAACACCTAGCCTTGCATTCCTATCACTACCCCCACCTTACAGATGAGAATCTGAGAAGCAGCACCAACATGACCAGCGAGGACTGGAAAGGCTGACCCCACAGCTTCATCTCTCCTCTGGGTGAGGGGTGCGTGGTTGGGAAGCCCCAGGAGTGGGCTACCCAGATTCCTGCTGATGAGTAGAGGACCGTCTAAGGACAGGGTGCTTTTGCACAGGGATTAAAAGCTCAGATTGTTTTGAAATAAGACTTTTATTAAAATGAAAGGACTTTTTTTTTTTTTTTTAATCAACTAAAGCATTGGTTTGGCAAGGAGAAGACAAAATCGCTCTGTTCCTCTGTCTCTCCTCCCACCCTGGCCCCCACTGCAAATCAATGACCTGGAACCCTTAACTCCTATAAATGAGATAGCAATGAGATGACCCAAAGGTGCTGCAAGACAAAGGAATACAGACTATCCACAGAAAGACCCCTGCATTGGACAGCTGAGAAAAGTGAGGTCCAGATGATAGGAGCAATTTGCCCACGGTCGGGCACCTGAGAACACACCTGGGCACAGGTGTCTGTGCACGCACACAGGCTCTGGCCTGCACAACCTGCACGTGCCCTCCTGCACGTACACACCTCCACCACCCTCTCCTGAGCCCACCCCTCACCCTCCCTGGGCAGCGGTTCTGCTCACACGTGGGAAAACACTGCCCCCTGGTGGTCATGGGAGCCATTCCAGGCCTGCATCCCGAACTATTGTTTGACACCCCCCAAAGTAAAGGGAAAAGTCTGCAAACAGATCTCAAACTTAGAAAGATGAATAATTTTTGAAAAATTGGTAATTTATCATAACTTAGGGAAGAAGTGATAGAAAGTCAAAATAAACCAATGTCCAAAGAAGAAATAACATAGTAAAATAATTGCCCTCCCCTCCAAAGAGTCACAACCTAGAGTGTTACAGAGACATTGCATCCAAGTTTTAAGCAGCAAATGACCACCATGTTGTTTAATCTGTTTCAGGACATTAAGAAAAGAAGGAAATTTTCAAAATACTTTTTATGAAATATGTATAAAACAAGAAGAACTGAATATACAAAAAAAAAATTCCCAATCAATCTCACTTATGGAGCTATAGGTCAAAATCTAAAATGAAAAACTAGCAAATATCATGAACACATTAAAAATGAAATACCAAATGCAAATCAAAACCATAGTGAGATTTCACCTCATACTGGTTAGATATGTCACTTGTCCAAAAGCCAAGAAATAATAAGTGCTGATGCGGATGTAAAGAAAGGAAACTCTTGTGCACTATTGGTAGGAATGTAAATTGGAGCAGACACTATAGGAAACAGTATGGGAGTTACTAAAAAAAATTTTAAATAGAAGTACCATAGGATCCAGCAATTCTCCCTCTGGGTGTTTATCCAAAGAATATGAAAACACTGATTCAAAAAGATATATGCCCTCTCTGTTGTTTGCAGCACTATTCACAACAGCCAACTTGTGGAAACAAGCCAAGTGTCTGTCGATGTATGAATGGCTCTAGAAGATGTGGTATACAGACACAATGGAAATTGAAAGCAAAATACATTTTCAGATAAAAGCAAAAGATTTTGTTGACAAAAGACCTGCAAGACAAGAAATGCTAACATCAGGTCTTCTGGCTGACAAGGAATCCTACCAGAAAAAAAGCCCCATGTTTAGGAACAAATAAAAAGCATCAGGATTTGAGAATGTCTTCATGAAGAGAACAGTCTTTTTTTTATATTCACTTCTTTCATGTGAATATGAATACAGAAAATTTATGAAATTCTCCTCTGTAGCTTACAATGTATGAAGAGGGAATATATGCAGCAACTATAACATAAAGATGGAGGAGGTTCTCAATCTACACAGTTGCAAGCTTCCTAAATTTTTTTTATTTTTTTATTTTTTTTTAAATAAAGGCATGTTTTTATTTATTTGTTTGTTTGTTTGTTTTGTTTATACATGCACTGGGTACAGTCAGAAGCATGGGAGGGTGAGAGAATTTACCAGAGCCAGAGCGGGGACCAGAGCAGGCAGAAGGACCGAAGTACACTGCTGAGGGGAGCAGCGGGTGGCAGGAGAGGTCTGCGCGCCATGTGGGACCCTCCTCCGGTGGCTGGGGAGCAGCCGGGGATCGAACCAGTGCTGCAGAGGCCGTGGGCAGCTTCGCAACCCAGCGCTCAACTGCTGCGCCACCGGGGAGGCCCTAAGCTTCCTAAATTTTATGTAAACTAGACAATTATAATCTTAAATCGACTGAGAAAAATTAAAGATCTATTGTAATTCTTAGAGAAATGACTAAGAACAAAAACAAGCAGGTGTAAGTAAAATATCAATAGATAAAATGAATTCAAAAAATATTCAAGTGATCTGGAAGAAAACAGACAAGGAGAGCAGAGAAACAAAAATAAGGTAAGACAAATAGAAAATATATTAAGGCGATAGCCCTAAGTTCAAATATATTAATAGTTATATTAAAATGCAAATGTCGGCTCCCTCTCCCCCCACAAAATTCAAATGGTGAAATCCTAATGTCCAATGGAATGGTATTAAAAAGCAGTATTTGAAAGGCAATTGTAGGATTAATGCCCTTGTAAAGAAGCCCCACTGAGCCCATTTGCTTCTTCCCCACAAGGAGAAAGTGCTGGTCAGGAACCGGGAGCCCTCACTAGAACATACCTATGCCAACACCTTCATCCCGAACCTCCCAGCTTCCAGAATTGTGAGGGATAAATTTCTGATGTTTATATACTATTCCATCAATGGTATTTTATAATAGCAGCCCAAATACATAAGACATAGGCTGAACATTCCAGTAGAAATGCAGAGGATACAAAAATGGATTTTTTTTTTCTTTTTTATACATACAAGAACTGGGGTATAGGCCAGAGGTGTGGGGGTGAGAGAATTCACCAGGGACAGAGCGGCGAACAGAACAGGCAGATTGACTGAAATACACTGCTGAGGGGAGCAGCGGGCTAGTCAGGAAAGGTCTGCTGTGCCATGTGGGTTGCTCCCTGGCTGGCCAGGAATCGAAATAGCGCTGCAGTGGCTGTGGATTGCTTTATAGGCTGCATCTTAACCATTGCAACACCAGGGAGGCCAAAGAACAGATTGAAAGAAGGAAAAAAAAAAAAAACATAACTTAGAACACTTCAAATATAAAGCTGCATTAAAATTAAATCAATGGGGGGCCTCCCCGGTGGCGCAGTGGTTGAGCACTGGGTTGTAAAGCTGCCCACAGCCTCTGCAGCACAGGTTTGATCCCCAGCCACCGGCGAGGGTCCCACATGGCGTGCAGACCTCTCCTGCCGCGCCCGCTACTCCCCTCGGCAGTGTACTTCGTCAATCTGCCTGCTCTGCTCCCCGCTCTGGCTCTAGTGAATTCTCTCACCCTCCCGCACTTCTGACTGTACCCAGTGCTTGTATAAATAAATAAATAAATCTTTAAAAAATAATAAATTAAATTAAATCAATGGGAAAAGTTTCACCATGCATAATCATAAGGGAACTGGAGTCATTTCTCGACTATCTGACAAAATAGATTTCAAAATTGAATATCACTGAAAATAAAGATGGGTATTTTATAATGACAAAGGCTCAACTCACCAAGAAGGCATCGTTATCACAATGAGTAACACCTACTGACAGAGCCTCAAAATACATGAAGCAGAAGTGTAGAGAATTGAAAGGAGACAATTGCACAGTAGTAACAGGAGATTTTAACACTCCACCCAAAACAATCAGTAGGGTAATTAGACAAAAACATGAGTAAAGGTCTGTAAAAGTAAATATATAATTCAAGAGTCTGAATAACAGTATCACCCTTGTTGACCTGAGCACTATCCCCAAAGGCCCCAGAGCACATGTGCATTTCAAGTATGCCCTGTGCACTCACCAAGACTGACCATGGATGGTCTGGGCAGGAAAACAAGTGTCACTAAATTTAAATAATTGAAACCATCTGGAACATTTCTCTAACCACAAGTCAGTTAAATAAGAAATTAGTAATAGTAAAAGAGCCAGAGAAACCTAAAAGCACATGACAAGATTTTTAATACACACACACAGGGATGCTCATATTTAAAAAGACTGACAATACCAAATGTTGGTGAGGCTGTGGAGCAACAGGGCTGATGGGAATGTAAAGTGATACAACCACTCCCAGAAACTCTCTGACAGTTTCTTAACACGCTAAACATACGCCTACCACATGTCTCATCGGCCCCCTCCTAGTGTTACAAATAAGACTTGGACATAAATGCTCACAGCAGCTTCAACTTGAACAGCCCAAAGGCTGGAAACAACCTAAATAGCCATCATTTAAGCGCATCAGTAAACAGAACTGCAGTACAGTCAACCACAGACAGTGCAGTTGGCCACATCAAGAGGTTTCAGTCAACAGTGAATGGATTATATGATGGTGATGCCTGGGGATGGTTGAGGTGTGAGTAGGCTGCACATCTAGGTTTGTGTGACACTCAGTGACATTCACACAGCAACACAATCACCTAATGATAAATAATCCAACATTTAATCTTTAAGCCATGCATGATAGATCCATACAAAGGAATACTATTTAGCAATAAAGAGGAACAAACTATTGATAAACACAAAAGCCTAAATGAAAATTGAAATCATTGTTCACAAACTAAAGACAAAATTTAAAAAAGCACATGTGACGTTATTCTGTTCATATTAAATTCTAGAAAGTTCAAAGTCACATATGGGGATTGAGTGGTTAGTTGCTGGGCCTGGGAGCAGAGGAAGGGACACACTAGAATGGGTAGGAGGACTTCTTGGTGGCTGATGGATAAGCACCCTATCTGGATTATGGTCACGGTTGACTGGCCATAAGCAGAGGACAGAACAGTACGCACTTGAAGTGGATTCTGTTTATAGAGTTACTTATACCTCAAAAATATTTACTTCAGCATCAAAAAATTTAAAACTTGATCAAATTATACTATTTTTGGAATACCAGGTTAATTCATTGCTAGAAAAACCATCAATATGATTCACCATATTAAGAGGTGATTCAAATATGCGATTTTCTCCAGAGGTTCTGGAAAGATGTTTAGCCAAATTCTGGCCCTATTTCCAATTTAAGTGTTTGTAATTCAATAAATGTACGGATATTTCCTTCACACACAAAAAATATCTCTAATAGAGAGCCCCAGAGGACATTGATGATGAAGTACGTCAGTAATAAATAGGGATTACTGTATTCGCTTCCTAACAAATTACTACAAACTTCATGACTTAAAATGAGACAAATTCATCATCTGAAGTCTGAAATGAATCACCCTAGGTAAAATCAAGGCATGGGCAAGATGGTGTTCCTTCTGCAGGCTCTAGAAGAAAGTAGCCCCCTGCCTTTCTAGCTGCTGGAGACCAGGGTCTTGGATCTTCCATCTGCAGATCATCTCTGACCTCTGCTTCGTCCTCACTCACTTCCCCTCCTCTTATTCCAACCTTCCTGCTTCCTTCTTTAAGGACCCATCTGGATAATCCTTCCTCCTATTACTGGAGTAATAGAACAGGAACTAATGTGTCAAAGGTTTAATTACAGCTTCAACTTGGTATCGACAACTTATAACAGTGGGTATATTTTGCAGAATGCAGTATGTGCTCAGAACTATGGACAAAGATCTTGTGCTGTTGCTCTTACAGCTAGAAAGTGTATTCCTGTGTCTGCAGGAACTAAAGGATAGAAACAGGAGAGGTGCCCTTCACTATTAATCATAATGATCGCTTACAGGTATTTCTTCCATCATCTGAACTCAGCTGGCATAAAGATCTAAGTGGCCAAGGGAGGGATGCTTCCCCTAGAAGCCTCAAAACGAATCCACTAAACAGAGGAATAGGAGCTGGTGTCCTAGATCTTTGTATGCCATTAAATCAACAGGCCAAGACACAAGGAATAAGGTTGTTGTACATGGTAGCAGGGGAAAGTATGTCAAGAACTTATGGATTCCTCTGGAGTCTTCAGAGAGGGTCATGTTCAGTGGCAGAATGAATGGAACAGTATAGCAACCCAGCAGAGGCAAGGCCATCAAAAACTGAGAACTCTCAAGAACAAAGTTTTGTGCCACTTCACCAGGGGAACACCCAGATGACAATGACAAGCCCATGGCCAGCCACAGAAACAAGGACAATAACAGCCATCCAGGTTGCTTACTTTCTTCATTATTAAAAAACAAAGAGAACTAAATTTACTGTTTTTACCATTTCCTTACCATTCCTATACATCTATACCCTGTATAGAATGTGTGTTGGTGGTCGCATTTATAATTTAGTCCATGAGCTACAGAAGACCAAGGAGTGTTGTCACTGAACAAGATTGGGAACACGGCACCCACTGATGGCTGAAATAGCAAACAGGACTTTGGGTCTTTCATCGGCCTTGGGGAGATATGAATGGGGTTATTTTGGTTTTTATATGAGGTGAATGCATTATATTTAAAAGGGAAATGCTGTTACTATCAAGGGCTGTGAATTCAAGTATGGGTAGAGATTACAATTAATCAAGGGATAGCTTGATCGACGTGGTACATTGTTGCTCAGTCACCATTCCAACCTCTGCCTAGAGTGCTTTTCTGTAGAGAAAAGGCTAAAAAGAACTACATTTCCCAGATGCCCTTGCAGCTAGACTTTTAGGTGTGATGTACATTCTATCAGATACCCTCAGGGTGTTTGAAAGTAGGGATGGGGGGATTACAGCTATTTCTGGCTTTATATGCAGGTTTTTCTGTGGCAGCATCAACAGAAGTCCTAGGTCAGCCACACGCTACAAGAGTCCAGGCTGGGCTCAGGGCAGCTGTTCTGCGTGCTGTCAGATGGTTCTAGAGCCAGTGGCTCCAGTGGCTTCCTCCAGGCCCTTCATAAGAAGGGGGAGTGGCCAGAGTGGGTCTGGAGAGGGCAGCCCCCACTGTGAAGTGTCACAGTTCTCTTGGGGACTATTTTCTGAAGTGGCTCCTGAATCCTAACCTGCAGTCTGTTTTTCCAGCTCTGCTGAAATCTATTTAATGCAGTCCGTCTCAAACCAGCCAGAGTGGATTTTGCTCTGCACCAAAATCCTAAGACCACATCTGTGTTCAGACACCCTGGATTTGAATCATCAGTATTTAGAATCAACTTATTTTAAAAATCACTAAGAGAATACAGGTTTCCCTTGCTACCCAAAAGTAGAGTTCCCGTGAAAATGTTCTTAAACTGAAACAGCAAAAGATAAAGGCGCAATCACCATCAATTTGTATAGAAAAATTTCTGAGCATTCCCAGACCCAAAAATAACCAATTCAAGTATACCAAATAACACATACGGCCTAAAATAACACTCCCACATAGTGGGAATGATGTGATCCACACACAGTCTGTGAAAGCAGAAATAACACACGTGCCTTGGAGTTTCACTTACCAACTTCGGGAAGAGGAGCATGCTGGAGGTGCACAGGGTGTCAGACTGAGCCGTGGGAGACTGGGGTGCTGGGAGGCTCAGGAGCCCGGGGTGCAGGAGAAAGAGGAAGCCAATCATCTGCCAACATCCCATCACCGCCTGCATTCACAAGCGGGCATGTGGCTAACAGAGAAGATGTCTTGGTACGCGCCCACCTCCAGCCCAAGGCCAGGCTCATGTCCCCTGTGCACTGTGGCTGATGCAAGCCTTGAAATACAGCAAGACACTCGCCTGCTTGGTCGCCTGCATTTCCCACCCCACGGTCTCTGGAGGCACTGGAAACCTGCATGCCCTTTCAAAGTTAAAGTCGTGATTTCCACATGCACAGCTGCTAGTCACGGGGAAATCTCGCACAGGTGCTTTGCTTCGGTTCCGGGCGACTTCACCCCAGGCCTTTGCTGCTGCGTTCTCATTGCACTGCCATCCCTTCCTCCTGCAATTGCACCAGCTCCGCGGGGGCCAGGGCGGGCCCCGGACCGCTCTCCAGCCTCACCTTGGGCCTGGCCAGAGCTGCTGTGGCCGCCTCCAGAACACCCCAGCCACAAAGCAAATGCTGAGCGTCTTTTCGCTTGTCAGTGTTTGTCGTAAAAGTGAAATTCCACGTCTGCCTTTACAGTAACAGGTCCTCAGGGTCGTAGTTTGTAAAAACGAGGTGGCTTAAGTGCAGGTTTTGGAAAGGCAGGGGATAGCGGTATGAAGACTACACCTTGACAAAGACCGCCAGTTATTAACCCAAAGTAGGGTTGTTCCCAAATGCCCAAAAATAGATGACTGGATCAAGAAGATGTGGTACATATATACCATGGAATATTACTCAGCATTCAAAAAAGAGAAACACATGCCATTTGCAGCAACATGGATGGCGCTGGAAGGGATCATGCTCAGCGAAATAAGCCAGAAAGAAAAAGAAAAATGTCAACAACAGAAGCAAAACTTAACTTTGGCAATACCGCCTTGGCAATGCTGCTTTCTGGCTGACAGAGGGACCTGAGGTAGTGTTCGCTTCCGCCAACTGAAAAAACTACAAATCTAATGCAATCTTAACAGAAAGGTGCAAGGTCCATGGAAAGCGCATGCGCAGAAAGTAAAAACGGGGGAGCGTCAATAACCAAAGCACATGCGCAGACCGAAGCACATGCGCAAGCCACGTAAAGCGCATGCGCAGACCAAAGCGCATGCGCAGACTTTCATATATAGATATATATATATTTATATAGATATAGATATAGATATAGATATAGATATAGATATAGATATAGATATAGATATAGATATAGATATAGATATAGATATAGATATAGATATATCCCTGCCCCCTCAGTAATAAAGTGTGAGTTCCTGCAGCCATCCATGTGAGTAGACGCGTTTTTCATCCCCAGCCCCTCCGCCATGTTCCTGAACCTCGTCGGCCTGCTGGACGGACCGACAGAAAAATACCGGATGGTCTCACTCATAGCAGGAATTTAGAAAACCTAAATAAGGGGCCAGAAAAATGAGTAACTATAAGAAAGTGAAAATCAAAATCAACAAAAAACTATGAACCAGAGACACTCTATGGGGGGTAGGTGGTGGGGAGGGGAGGGATTGGGGTCAAAATAAGGGGGTTGCAATTGTATGGGGAATATAAAAATAAAATTTATTATAAAAAAAGAGTTCACTGAAATATGTGTTTTTGCCTTCAGATATACTTTATACTGATGTTTAAATGGTTGATACTAATTCTGCCATCATACAGAAACCTAGAAAATAAAATTATTTTATACTATTAAAAAAAAAAAAAAGTAGGGTTGTTCCCTCCTCCTCCTGGGGCCTGGGTAGAATACATTTCCCAAACTATTTCACGGCCAAGTGAAGCCAAGCGGCTCCTGTAGGGGGATGTGCCTCTGCCCACAGAGCCGTCTGCACCTGCGAGCACCCGTGTCCTCGCTGCATCTTCCCAGCTGCTGAGAAGCCGGTTTTTACCATGGATGCCACATTAATTTGTCCTTCAATACATTAAGCTTCCATCAGGCTTCATGGATGAACATGCTGCCCTATCCAGTTCCCATCTTATTCACCGCGGACAGCAAACTCGTATTGTGTTTGAGGCACAATTGTTTCAACATCTAGTCCAGTCATGCACTCAGGACTTTGGTCAACAGGGGACTGTGGCATGTGGGATGCTGGCCCAACGGGCAGTACCCTGCAGCCTGGGTAAGACACCATCTAGGTGATAGCCTCCTCTGTGACGTTCACAAAGTGACCAAATCACCCATGGTTAAGGACATGTGATTGCATTGCCCTAACAAATATAGGATGGAACAGCACACGTGAAAAATGTCTAATGTGAAAGGGGAGAAAATAGGTGAGAGAGACGGGCCCTGATCCTCAACTTACAAAATGAGGAAATCAAGATACATTTTTATTTTTTAAGACTTAAGTTTAGGGTCTCCTGGGTGGCACAAGGGGTTCAGCACCGCACTATGAAGCAATCCGCAGCCTCCATGGCCTCTGCAGCACGAGTTTGATCCCCGGCTGGCCAGGGAGCAACCCACATGGCGCGGCAGACCTCTCCTGACTCGCCCACTGCTCCCCTCAGCAGTGCATTTCACTCGGTCTGCCTGTTCTGTTCCCCACTCTGTCTCTGGTGAATTCTCTCACCCTCCCACATCTCTGGCCTGTACCCCAGCTCTTGTATGTATAAATCTTTAAAAAAAAATTGTATTTTTATTTATGCATACCAGAACTGGGTTGCAGGCCAGGGGTGGGGGGGGAAGTGAGAGGATTCACCAGAGTGGGGAGCAGAACAGGCGGATCCACTGAAATACACCTCAGAGGGAAGCAGCGAGCGAGACAGGAGAGGTCTACTGCACCATGTGGGTAGCTCCCTGACTGGGGATCAAACTCTTATGGCTGTGGATAGCTTCATCGTGCTGAGACTTAACCCTGTGCACCATGGGGTGCACCTTCGTCTTAATGTTCCGCTCTGAATGTCGAGAAGTTCTTATTGAGTTTGTCTCTGAACTTTGTATTGCAAGTCAAGTGTGATAGCACACCCACCAGCAGAGGAGATACAGCAGTAAGCTTGTACACTCTCCCTTACCACCCCACATATACAGCTATTGGCAATGCCACCTGAGCACAGAATCCAGCGGATGCCCCATGATGGGGATTCAGCGGGACTCAAAGTGAGCACGAGGCAAACAGGCAGGGTACATCCCTGGCCACACAGGCCACTGTCAGTCAGGAAAGAGGCCACGCCTTCCACTCAGGGCTTGCTCTGAACTCAGAAAAGAGGCAATTGTATTCAAGTCACACAAATTACCTTGGAACCCACCCCTTGTTTTCTTATTCACGTTGCTCTTCTGTATACAGTTTATGCTGATACTGGTAACACGGAAGGAAATGAGAGAGGGCCAATAAATGCATTCCGCATTTTTGTCTCTGTGTTTTCCCGTGTCTCACATTTCCATTTGACTTTTCCTATAGATTCATCTTGTCTTTGAGATTACCCATCTGCTCACCCCCGAACAAGTCAGAGGAATCTTAAAAATATATTGCTAAGGAAAGAAGCCAAACTCAAAAGGTCACCTACTTTATGATTCCAACAACATGGTGTTCTGGAAAAGGCAAAACTATAATGACAGAAAACAGATCCATGGTTGCTGAGTCCTGGGATGAAAAGGAGGGCTGACTACAAAGAGCAATGAAACTTTGGGGGGTGATGGAAATGCACATTTTTATTACAAAATTATATGCATTGATAAAAATTCAAGAGACACGGAGACCTCAAATGGTGAATTTTACTCTAAGAAAATTATGTATCAATAAACCCAACTTTTTTTAAAGATTTATTTTTTTAAAAGATTTATTTATGCATACAAGAGCTGAGGTACAGGCCAGAGATACGGGGGGTGAGAGGATTCACCAGACAGAGTGGGAAACAGAACAGGCAGACTGACCGAAATACACTGCTGAGGGGAGCAGTAGGCGAGACAGGAGAGGTCTGCTTCGCCTTGTGGGTTGCTCTCTGGCTGGCTGGGGATCGAAATCATGCTGCAGAGGCTGTGGATTACTTCACAATGTAATACTTAACCCCTTGCGCCACCATAGAGCCCCTAAAGATTTGTTTATTTATGCACACAAGAACTTGAGTACAGGCGAGAGGTATGGGGGGTGAGAGGATTCACCAGAGACAGAGTGGGGAGCAGAACAGTCAGATTGGCTGAAATACACTGCTGAGGGGAGCAGCAGGGAGACAGGAGAGGTCTGCTGCACCATGTGGGTAGCTCCCTGGCTGGGGATCAAACTTGTGCAGCAATGGCTGGCGATAGCTTTGTAGTGCTGAGACTTAATCTCTTGCCACCAGGGAGGCCCAATCCAACTTTTAAAAAACATAATGAAATACTGCCATTACACATACTCCAGAAGAGCTCAAATTTACGAAACTGCCAAAACTAAGTATTGACAAAGAAGAAGAGTAATGGAGAATTCCTTTACACTGTGGTAGAGCATAAATCTCCAATAGAATTTTGGAAAATCACTTGACAATATCAACTGAAGTTGAACATAGCCTACCCATGACTATACAAATGACTAAGAGCCAGGTATGAAAATGTTTATAAAGCTTGATTCATGGAGGCCAGAATCTAGAAACAACACGATATAACTTAGCATTTGCTGCGCTCTATTTCTTGATTTATATATAGTGTTTTGTGTACTTTTCAGTTTGTATTTTATGCTTTTCCATATTTTATAAAAACACACTCCATAGCAAGGTATGCAAGGCCCGTCATGCCTGCCCCTCCCCCTGCCCACACACACACTTACAGCCAATATCCCTCTACCCAACCCCACCCATCCACTGCACAGGGGTGAGTAGGGGCCTCACCTCAATGTCCCTGGCCAGGTTCTCTCTCACAGGCCTGTAAGGTCAGGAAGGACCACAGTGCAGGTTTTCTGAACCAGCAGACCCGGTAAAGGAGGAGTCAGAGTCCTCAGTGGTTTTTGCAGGCTTTTATTGGGATTTACCCGGTACACAGCAGGCAGGGGTGCTGGGGGGCCGGGAGGCTGGCAGGCCTCCCAGCCCCCAGCAAGTCTTCACTCTATGTGGGCTCTCTGGCCTTCTCTGCTTCTCTCCCGGCTTCTGTTCGTTCTCGGCTTCTTGGCTTCTGCTGGCGTCCCCGTGACGCCAACCTTAAAAGCCCAGTCTTAGCCCAGGTGAATCCCATCTACCTATGCCCACACCCTACTCCAGGTGCCCGCCATCAGGCATGCATTCAGGACCGCAAGGATCCATCATCTGTCCTGATGGCGGGAGGGCAGAAAAGCCTGACATTTTCTTCACCCTACAAGGGGCCTCCCCTCAATGTCCCTGGCCAGGTTCTCTCTCACAGGCCCCATGTTGACAATCTTCATCTGCATGGAAATCTTCAATTTCAAAGCCCACATAGACATTACTGGCTTCTAGAATCCTTCTGAACTCCCAAGTCACACAACCTCCCCCAACCTCCCCAGGCTGAACTAGACACTTTCATTCTAATGACACGTTGGGCTGGATAATGCTGGCTGTAAGGGGCTGTCTTGTGTATTTCAGATCCTTTAGCATCCCTGGCCTCTACCTACTAGATGCCAGGAGCATCCCTCCCCATGGCATCAGTTGTAACAAACGTCACCTGACCAGGCAAAACCATCTGGCGGGGGGAGGGGACGGAGCAGTGTTCTCCAGCTCGAAAGGACCAGTCAAGTCCTCTTTCAACTCCTGAGATCAGAAACAAGCAGCAGATGGGCCAAAATCAGGAAGCTAATTGGAGATTGGAACTTTAGCTCTATGACCACCAGAACTTGCTCACATGTCACTCAAAGCTAGACCCTCCCATTCCAGAGACAACCTCAGCCCCTGCCCAGCAAGGCCCCCAGCTCACCAGAGAGGAGTCTGGGACATGAAACTCTTTTTTTTTAACTGAAGCCACCCTGGCTTGTGACATTATCCAGGATTCAGGTGCTCTCCACAGCACCTCCTGCTTCAGCCCATCTGCCCCTGTCTGGGAAAGCCTTTAGAAGCAGATAGAGGTGGGTTCAAACCATCACTACAGTTTTCTTCACCTGCATCTGCATATTTTACACTGTCTTCACCACCAAAATCTAGTTTTCACCATCACCACACAACTGGCCTCTGATACCCAATTTACCTGCCCTCCTTCCGCCTCCCTCTAGTGACCGCTACTTTATCCTGATAGCCTGAGTTTGTTTTCATTTTGTTGATTCATTTGATGTGTTTCTTTTTTGTATCAGTGAGACCATATGGTGTTTGTCTTTCTCATCTGACTTATTTCACTTTTAGCATAACACCCTCTAGGTCCATCCGTGTTGTTGCAAATGGCAGGATTATCTTTTTTTTTTAATTTTTTAAATTTTTTAAATTTATTTATTTATGCTAGAACTGGGGTACAGGCCAGAGGTGTGAGGGGTGAGAGGATTCACCAGAGACAACGTGGGGAACAGAACAGGCAGACTGACTGAAATACACTGCTGAGGGGAGCAGCGGGCTAGTCAGGAGAGGTCTGCTGTGCCATGTGGGTAGCTCCCTGGCCAGGGACCGAACTTGTGCTGCAAAAGCTGTGGACAGGTTCATAGGTTGCATTTACCTTGTGCCACCTGGGAGGCCCCCTATCTGTTTTTTTTTAATAACTGTGCAGAATCCCACACCTGCTTTATTCATTCATCCATCACTGGGCATAAGTTTAGGTCCTTTCTAACTCTTGGCTAGTGAGAATAATACTGCAATGACCCTGCTGGGGTGAGCATATATCTCCTTGAATTAGAGTTTCCATTTCTTCTGGAAAATGCCCAGAAGTGGGGTAGCTAGATCTCTAGTGGGGTGGCATGCTGGCTCTAAGGGGTCAGAGGACAAGCAGAGAGAGGTGGCTGCACCATTTCTCCTCCTGTACGCTGCTACCCAAGGAGTCGCTCCTGACAAAAGGAAAACTGGGGGAGGTGAGGGCAAGCTCACAGCGCTACGCAGAAATACCTCCATCAGAGAAACGACTCTGCCCTAACATCTGTGCCTCCACCCGGAGATGGCTGCCTCCTGGAGAGCTGCGCACAGACCGTGGCGTGCCCGGACCAGGCACTGCTCACCCCTGCATCCTCAGGCTGCTCTTGGCTCGTGCTAGGACCAGCACGGGCCCTTGCTGCCCTCCTCCTGCTCCCGGGCCCCTTAGCGCCCCAAGGAATCTCCGGAGCAAACCACGCACTGCCGTGAGTCTTGAAAACCACTGCTCCTGGGCATCATCACAAAGGGAGCCTAACACGGAGGAGGAGCTGTGAGTGTCCCCTCAATGGGAGCAAGGGCTGCTGCCGCGCTGGTCCTCAGCTTCCAGCCCGGGTTCCCAGGTCCCACCACCACAGGCCACAAGGGGGCGACATCCCCTTTCGCATCACCGTCTTCCCCTGGAACCAACCCCTTCCCAGGACCTGAGCCCTGGGGAAGGAGTCAGGACACTCTGGCCCTCTTCTAAAGGAAGGGGAGATGCTGGCCACAGCTGGATGTTGGGCTGAGTCAGACGCTAAACTGTGAGGTCCTCGGGCATGAGCCATCCCTGAGTGGCTCGTCCATCCTGGCTTTCCCCTGAGGTTCTCTCTTCATCAGCCCAGGAGACCCCCAGCCCCTCCAGAGTCCACATGTGGTCTCTCTCCCATGCGTGCTGACTCAGGGCTTTCATCTCTGGCTGGCAGGAGGCCCTTGTTGACCTCAGGTTCCCCCCACCACCATCACGACCTCTCGAAGGAAGGTGTCAACACTGCCCCCTGCACTCCTGCTTCCCGCATCCCAGGTGGTCAGGCCTAGGGTTCTTCTGCATCCTGGAGACTGTCAGTCCCTTAGTGACAGTCCTAGGCGTCTCTGTCACTGGATCATTGCACCACCTGGGCTTCAAGTGACCCATTCTAGCTTGCTCCCTTGTCTAGCTTGCAACAGGCTCCCTGAGATGCAACTGGGTCACCAGCTATCAGGAGCTTGAGTCTGCTCCCCGCTGAGGCCTGTCCTCCTTCCCATCTTGCTCTTTGCTCAACTCAAAAGGACTCCTGCCTCCTCAGGACCCTGCCCACAGCCCCTCCTGCCTGCAGCCCATCTGCAGAGCCCTCGCCTTTAGCAGTGATAGACCTGGATCCAGCCCTGTGCCAGTTCGTATGAACTGAACGGTCGCCTTCTCTGGGCCCTGGCTGGTGTTGCCCCATTGGCCCAGGCTGGAACCTCAGGCAATGGGCAAATACCTTGACCACCAGTCCCTGCACCTTACGCTCTGCCTCCACGACCCCTGTGCAGAAGAAAGAGGGATATGTTTTCGGTCTTTCTTTTCTTTTTTTAACATTTATTTATTTATTTATTTATACAAGCACTGGGTACAGTCAGAAGCGCGGGAAGGTCAGAGAATCCTCCAGAGCCAGAGCAGGGAGCAGAGCATGCAAACTGACGCGGTACATTGCTGAGGGGAGCAGCAGGTGGCAGGAGAGGTCTGCGCGCCATGTGGGACCCTCGCCAGTGGCTGGGGATCGAACCGGTGCTGCAGAGGCTGCAGGCAGCTTCGCAACCCAGCGCGCAACCGCTGCGCCACCGGGGAGGCCGTCGGTCTTTATTCTCCCACTGGTTTATCAGCGCTCTGGCTCTTCCTCTGCAAAGGCTCCCACACTGGCCAGGAGGAGACACCCATTCACTTCTTTCCAGCCATCCCCTTGCCACTGGACAGCTCGACTTTGCAGACCCAGGAAATGAGAACACAGGAGAGTCGTGCAGGGCTGTGAGAAGATATCCAGAGACGTCAGCAAAGGGCCAGGCCAAAGAAGAGAACATGGAGGTTTTTGAGGGGAATCCCCTTGGCCAGGTCTCCCCCCGACTCCGCTTCACCGGCAGTGTGCCCAGAGCTCCTGGCTGTGAGTCCCGTGCCCCTTCCACTGAGCTACACCCTGAAGCCAGGGCCTCACTGGCTTCTGCCACTGCTGGCACCTGTGTCCCATCCCCGCCCCTTCCGTAGGTCACTGTGGAGCTCTGGACCAGCTCCAGTGTACCAAGAGGGGTGATTGATTGATGGAAACAGAGGCCGCCAGGTCTCTGTCCCTGCCACTCCCCTGGAGCTTTTAATAAACAGTTTGCGTCTAAGTGCCCAATTACTCTCAGTTCCCAGCTCTCAATTAACCGTGTCTCCCAGGCCCTTGGAATTTGGCTCAGCCTGCTGCCCACAGTGACCTCTTCCAGGAGGGGCCACGAGTGCCTGCAGTGCCCAGTCGGCCACTGGAGGGAGCCTGAGGCCCGTGACGACTGCCCTGGGAAGCCGGGTGGTGTAGACACAGCGGGACACCGAGGAGAAAACCAGAGGATCACAGAAGCCCAGTTCTGCCTGGACTTTCCAAAGCCACCCCATCCGCCCTCCAAGATCCCTGGGAAGGGACATTGCCTTGGTCTCCGCCTCCCACAAACGACCACTGCCGGCATTGGCTTTCTGTCTACCAAGGGCACCATTGGATGAGGACAGGGCGCAGCCTGGGAGACAGAAAAAGAGCAGCGTGATGGGAAATGAAGGGACAGGGGACAGAAGAAGGAGAAAAGAGCAGCTAGAGAGAAAAAGGAGAAGGAGCTCAACCAGCTCAACCGGACAGCGCAGAGGAGCCTCTTCCCCTGCCCCAAACACAGTCCAGGTGAGCGCCCGCCGACACCCTCCCCGGCCAGCTGGGTCTGCCTTTGCACCCTGCTGCCTGGTAGACAGTCTGTTCTGCGCCAGTCCAGGATTTGGGGTCATTGGAGGCTGGGGTGTGTGAGCCCCTGGAGCAGGAAGTGGAGAAGAGGAAGCACGGGAGGCGGCTGAAATGTAACGCCAGCCACACAAAGCCTGCGCTCACCTGCTTTTCACCCCCCTTTATCTCCACCTGGGATAGAGTTCCACCGGCTTGAGCCACCTGAAGGAGCGTCATTCAGAGACGGTGTCTCCTTCCCCGGTTGACACCTGCAGATACTGCGGCAGGAAAGATCGGGCTTAGGTATCAGACAGCAGCTTCTGAAAGCACACCCCAAGGGGCACCCCAAGGGGGCTTCAGGTTTCCAGGACAAATCACCTTCTCTGCCTCTCTCGCCACCACCCCCTCCCCAACCCAACTTTATGCAGGTGAAACCTAGGCCAGCAGATCCACAGACAGCAGGAAGCCAAGCTCAGGAAGACACGTGAATGGGGACGGGTAGGTGCCAAGGTTTCGGAAGAGCCGCCTTCACTTGCGCCTCTCCCGCTTCCCGCTCACTCCCCCAGTCACCACTGCTCCCCACACGGTGAACCTTCTTTTTTCTTTTTTTTTAAGAGTTCCTTGTCTTCTTTTTTTATTTTTTTAAGATTTATTTATTTATTTGTACATGCACTGGGTACAGTCAGAAGTGCAGGAGGGTGAGAGAATTCACCAGAGCCAGAGTGGGGAGCAGAACAGGCAGACTGACGAAGTACACTGCTGAGGGGAGCAGCGGGCACGGCAGGAGAGGTCTGCGTGCCATGTGGGACCCTTGCCCTGCAGCTGGGGATTGAACCGGCGCTGCAGAGGCTGCTGGCAGCTTCATAGCCCAGCGCCCAACCGCTGCGCCACCGGGGAGGCCCTTTTGTCTTCTTTTTTTTAAAATAAATTTTATTTTTATAGTCCCCATACAATTGCAACCCCTTATTTTGACCCCAATCCCTCCTGCCTGCCCCCCACCCCCCATAGAGTGTCTCTGGTTCATAGTTTTTTGTTGATTTTGATTTTCACTTTCTTATAGTTATTCATTTTCCTGGTCCCTTATTTAAGTTTTCTAGATTCCTGCTATGAGTGAGACCATCCGGTAATTTTCTTTTTCTTTCTGGTTTATTTCGCTGAGCATGATCCCTTCCAGCGCCATCCATGTTGCTGCAAATTGCATGTGTTTATCTTTTTGAATGCTGAGTAATATTCCATGGTGTATATGGACCCCATCTTCTTGATCCAGTCATCTATTTTTGGGCATTTGGGCTGTTTCCAAAGCTTAGCTATTGTAAACAGTGCTGCTATAAACATAGGGGTGCCTTCTTGAGCCAGACACAGGCTGAGCCATTTCCTCCACTCTCTGCACCCCCACCCCCTGCTTTTGTGCTGTTCTGAAGGGAAAAATAGGATGGCCTCCTCCTGGACAAATTCAATGACCTTCTCCCACGACTCACTCCTCTGAATCCTAGGGGGGGCCTGGCCTCTTGTCCAGCCATTTCCACCTTCTGCTGCCACTGCCCTTGCCTGTGAAGACACCAGTCCTTCCAGGTCCTCCTCCTTCCTTTCTGAGGACTCTGCCTTCTTCATGGACCCGCTTCTCTCTGCTCTTCCCTGCACCCTACATTCCCCTCCGTGACCCTCCTCTCTCCAGTGCCTTTAGGACAGCATGTGGCTCAACCCGCAACCCTCTTCCTGTGACAACCTCGACTGAGGCGGGGGGCTCTAAATTGTGTCCACTGCTTGGAGCTTAGGCAGCAACAAGGCATTAAGACAGGGTCGTCTGTACCCCAAGTCCTCTGTCCCTGGGGTCACCTGTGTTGTCATCCTCTGGTCTGTGTGTCCTGGGAGGTAGGCTGCTCTCAGAAGGAGCACAGGGACCTCTGCCCTGCAGGGGCCCCATCCCGGTCCCCTGTGCTAGGATACAGGGACTTCCTTCTCCCAGCTAGTCACCTCTGTGGGGATATAGTAAGCCGCTGGCACCCCAGACCTTTCTGGTCTCTTTTCTCCAGGAGAAAGAAATTTGGACTGTCCCAAAATTAGCCAAACACACGCCCCTGGAGCAGCCAGCTATACACTTGGGAGGCTGTGGACAGGGTACCCCAACACGCAGACATGGCTCCTGGGAGCCTCCTGTGTATGTCACTGTCCCATTAAGTGTATGTCTCACTAAGAGGGGGCTCCCAGGTGGAAACTACCAGGTGTTAACCTCTAAGCTCCACCCTTCACTTCTTTTTTTTTTTTTTTTTTTTTGTGGGACCCTCGCCGGTGGCCGGGGATTGAACCGGCCCTGCAGAGGCTGCAGG
This sequence comes from Talpa occidentalis, assembly GCF_014898055.3. NCBI lineage: Eukaryota > Metazoa > Chordata > Mammalia > Eulipotyphla > Talpidae > Talpa > Talpa occidentalis. The sequence continues at coordinate 136,498,446 of NW_023603184.1, forward strand.
CAGCCTTGCAACCCAGCACTCAACCGCTGCGCCACCAGGGGAGGCCCCACCCTTCACTTCTAACAGCCAGGTGAGCATCTAGACCTGGAATTCCCATCATGCTTTCCCTCAACATGTCCAATTCCAAACAATTGACCTTCTGCTCAAAGCAATATTTCTCAATTCAGCACACTATCAGTGTGCAGTCATTCTCAACTCTTCTACTTCTATCACCTCTATATTAAATTTTTGAGGTTTTCCTTTTCCATTTTACCTGCTAAGCATCTTTTGAGAGTGACCCCAGAAAGGAGCCACAAAGGAGCTCTCCTTACTCCTGACATTGAAGTTGAATCAGAAACAAAAAGTTGCTCCCATGCCACTCTCCTCTGCTTCCTTTATTACTGAGTCCCCAGAAGTATGGTGGCTGTACAGCACGGAAGTCACATTCCCCAGCAGCTACTTGAGGTTATGTGATAGTTGTGACTGGTGTAATCTGAGCAGAGACAATGGATACCATGTAAACAGTGTATTGTATCTTTATAGAAAGGGGCATATCCACTGACTGGAATGCAGTTGCAATGGCAGGAGCTGGAGCAACCATAGCGAGCCACATATTGAGGATGGCAGAGCAACAAAATGGAAGGGTTTGGGATTCCTGAAAACTTCATGTGGAAAACTATAATAGAAGCTATAGAGACTTTACTTGAGAGAAAAATAAAATTCCATCACATTTAAGTGTTTGGTGATTTGGAGCGACTGTTACAGAAGCTGAACCAACATCCTAAGTGAAATAGAGCCTAACAGATCTTGAGTCTGTAGCATTTTCCAGCTATGAGATCATGGGCAAATTACTTACTCTTTCTCAGCTTTAGTTTTCTTAGCTGTATCTCTACTTATTTTATAAATAAATCAATGAAATAGCATTAAATACCTAATACAACATCTAATACAGAGTTGTGTTTCAACAAATGTTAAAACAGCCGTCCTCTTTGCAAAATGCCAACTTCATCCCACCATTCCCTTGATTAAGAGCCTTCAAACACTTTGGCTGTTCCTATAAAACCCCGAAGCGATCAAGTGATAAAAACACCCTGCCCAACTCACCTACTCTAGTGAGCCAAACTCCCTGCTCCCTCAAACTCCCTCTGCTACCTTGACATTGCAGTTAACTCACTCCTTCCACAAACAGTGATAAAGGGCCTCCCACATGCCAGACCTCGTGCTGGGGCCTCAAATACCTACCTGGGTTCCTGCTTTTCAGGCAATTTACAGTCTAGGGAGGGAGAGAAGAAATGATCAAATAAATAATAAGCACCACTACATTTATTGAGCACCTACTATTTGTCAGAAGCTGTTCCAAGCATTTTTTTTTTTTCAGGTATGGACTCAGTTCCTACAACTCCTGAGTTAGGTACCACTATTACTATCCCTCACTGACAGATGTCAAGGAACACGCCTAAGGACAAGACACATGCCCAAGGGATGGAGCCAGAACTTGAACCTTGAACCCGGGAGTCTGACACCCCAGCCTGTGCACGTGAACATTAGTTTACCTGGTCTTCAAATGTCAAACTGCAACTGGAAAACATGCTATCCAGAGGAGGTACATGAGGTTCAAGCATGCCACACTTTTCTGCCTGGACCTTGGCACATTCTGTTCCCACTGCCTGTAACATCCTTTCTCCTACTTTTTGCCCAATCATCTCCTATTCATCCTCTGGATCCTACATATTAGGAAAATATCACTTTCTGAGGGACACCTGTCTGCTCTCCCCAGGTAGATTCACTTAGAAGCTTTTGCAGCACAATTTTCCTCTCCTCCAGGGCACTGTTCACATTGCATAGATAGATAGATAGATCAATCTATCGATAGATAGACATATATTCTTTGTATGCTTCCCAGCTTTTCTTTCCCCACTGCCCTTAGAACTGAATACTACAAAAGTAACAAACAACCACGTACTGCTCAGTGCCACGCACAGAGTCTGAACATAGTAGGTGCTCAATAAATATCTGGTGGATTGATTGACTCATTAGTTGACTTACCCCAAGGTAGCTCCCAGGTCTGTGCCAGCTGTAAAGCTTCATGGCTGGAGGTTTTCCCCATCTCTCCCTGCTGGCTTCTGGCCTCTTCACAATCCCTGCTCCTGACAGCCCCTAGGAGGGGCCAGGGTGTGCCAGGTCAGAGTTTGTTCAGCAATGCAGGCTCTGGGGTGGGGATGGGCACCCCCTGGTTTCCCAACCCTGGAATGGGGCAGAGACTGAGAGGAGGGACCCGGACATCCTGTCTTGATGGCCAAAGATGATCTTTCCAACCCCATAAATGCTGGAGCCACGGAGGCGGCTGTACCACCATCCCCGAGCGCTGTGGTATGGAGACCGGAGCCAGAGAGATCAATATCGTTCGGTTTTCCACTACAGCTCCTTTCTGCTGCCAACTCTCTCCAGAGGCCTGAACAGACGGTGCCGAGGAGGCGAGAGGCCCAAGAAAAGGAGAGGCCAGGCCTGTCCCATGTGGGTCCCCAGCACTAGGGCCATGCTCATGCTAGAGCTCTCAATCCTCATGCAACCTGGGAGAGGGGTGCCGTCCCATTTGGCAGAGGGGAAAAATGATTTCCCAAGGTGCCAGCCAAGCCCAGATCAAATGCAGTCGTGGCTGGTCCTGAGGCAGGCACTCTCAGCCCAGCCACACCTGCACCCTTGGGTCAGGTTCAGGGGAGGCTCTCCTACGCTGTCCCGCAACCCAGCCAAGGGTGGAGGGAGAAAAGGCTGCTGCAGCCCCAGGCCCCTGGCTCTATAACCTGCAGGGACAGTGTGCTTACCCCTCCCAAACCAACCCTTTCTGTTACCCACAACGCCCCCTCCTCAGACCACCCGGTGGCCCCCACTGGTGATGGTGTGGACCTAGGGAATGATGCTGTTCCAGCTCCCATGACACATAGAACATGAGCCAGCCAGCACCCCAAACTCCCAAGCCTCGTCTCCAAGCTGGGCTCTCCCGGGTCCTCCACGCTCAGCTGCTGGCCCTTCCTCGCCCTCCGTGTCTGGCGTGCATGGGGCCCAGGGGGTCTGCTGGGGGAGACACAAGAGTGCTCCTCCCCACCTTCACTCACGGCCCTTTGCTGACGAGCACCCCTGGGAACTCACTGTGGGTGAAACCCTGCCCTATGGTGACCTGATCCCCCAGGAATGAATCAGAGGAACAGCAGGATTGGGGTGAGAAGAAGGAGGGAATGAGACACCTACATGGACACACAACACAGCCCGAGGCTGGGGCTCACACACATGTGCATGTGTGCAGTGCTGTTAGAACAGCCATTTCCATTCCCCATTGTGGATTCCTTAGAAACAGCTAAGCACTAATTAGTCATTTTCACCAACTAATGAGGAAAATCCGGTTCTTCGAAGGAGGAAGGCAGGATTTGATTTCACTCCCCATGAAGAGAAATTTTGGAGCCTCCAGGGTTGACTTTTTCAGGCCCCACCTTCCTCCTCAGCTGATAGGTCCAGTGGCCCGAGATGCACCCACAACTCCCCCCTCCAGGGCGCAGGAGGAGGGACCGTGAGGTCCGCGAGGTCTGTTCCAGGCTGGAGATCTGTTAAACCACTGGTGGGCTCTGCTCCCGAGGCGAGAAGACAGCAGCTGACCCACCTCCAGAGGGAGGGCCTGGGGAAGGGCCGGCCCAGGACACTTCTTGCTGCTCAGCATTTCCTCTTGGCCTCCCATCCCACCTCCACCAAACCTGGTGCATGTGCACCCCTGCATATGCCTACCTCAGGCCGGACCCCAGCTTTGAAACTTCTCATCCGCACTTGAGAACCTGTGAGAGAATCCTGGCCTTGGCCCCAACCCCTCCCTTCTGCTCCTCCTGCCTTCACCACCCATGTTCTTGCTTCTTCTGAGGTTGGACTCTGCTCACCACGCACATACCCAATAGAACCAGAGACCCAGGCTGCAAGGTGGGCACCCAACCCCAGGCCCAGTAGCTGGTCTTCAGGGGCAAACGACGCCAGGGCTGCACCTAAGCCTACCAGCAGGAGCCACGCTAAGCAGCCCCGGGCTCTGCTCCCAGCTGGGATATATGGATATGTGCCCCCTGCTCCCACTCCAGTGAGCGGAGCAGGTTCTTGGGCGGGGGTGAGGGGGGTGGTGGCAGGAAAGTGTTGCTGACACATAGGTTCTGACCTGCCGGTTTGGGTGGGTCAGAGGTTCTGCCTTTCTAGGACGCTCTCAGTGACCCGCCTGCTAACGGTGCGTGGAATGCACTGTGCAGACAGGAAAAGATCCCTTGGGTCTAGGGTGGAATAAGATGTGTCTCGACTTTTCAGCCCCCCTAGTCCAAAGCTTCACAGTGCAGCCCCAGTCCATTCCCTCCTTATCAGCAAGGCCCCTGCCTGGCTGTTTAGTCCCCTCAAAGCCCAGCAGCTCAGCTCCCAGGCCCTGGTATGTCTCTCTCAGGCCCAGCCTGAAGTATCCACATCACTACACATCTGGGTGGCATCTGAGGGTGACCTCCCCCATCGCACACCAGGAGCCCTTGTCCACTCCCCAGGGAAGCCAGCCCGACTACCCAGGCCCCTGGCCCCTCTGACCAGTGCTTGAGTTTGGTCTCCTGCTGCCCCATCACTCACCAGTCTGTCTTTTCCTTCTAGAACACACCTGGAGCCGAGGGAGAAACATGAGCTAGGAAGAGCATGGACTGGGAGGTCAGGCCTGGGTTCATGCCTTGCCCTACCACTTTATAGCTCTTGTCGTTTTGAGCCATCCCTTAGCCTCTCTGAACCTCAGTTTCCTCATCTGTAAAGTGGGGACGAGGACCACCTTCATCTCACTGGTCCATGTGTGTGAGGAATTACACACATATGCTCACCAGCCTCAGGCAACTAGAAGGTTTGCTGAGTGCCAGGTGTCACCAGCAGTCACGAGCACCAGTCCTGCGGGTGAGAAGCTATGTGGCCTGTCACAGGCTCAGTTCCCATATTTGTCACTTGGCTAGAATGACACCTACCTCATGCACTGCTGGGAAGACCAGACACAACAATGCCTAGCACACAGTAAGTGTGTCATGCCTTTTAATCCACCACAGGAGGAGTCTAAACACCCTACATCTGTGGATCCACAGAACATCAGTTCTCAAAGTAGAACTGGGGACCCCAGGGGTTCCTGACCCTTTTCAGGAACTACTTTCCTATTTTCAGGAACCCCTTTCAAAACTATTTTCATAATAACTAAGCTGTGACTTGTGTTTCTCACTCATTTTCTCGAGTGCACAGTAGGCTTTTCCAGAGGTGCACATGTGTGATTTCACAGAAGCAGAGAGAATTCAGCTATTTTAAAAAATGCAAAACTATGTCACCCTTCTCTGCCACTCTTGTTTTAGAATACATCATTATTTTTCACTAAAATCCTATTGATGTTAACATATAGCAGCACTTAATAATGTTATGGCAGTAGGTAAATATTTTTCAAATGATCTGTTTTATATTGTGGTAAATATGAACGGATGAAACCCATGTAAGCGAAGAAAGCTCTTCAGGGTCCCCAGTAGCGGTTTAGAGGGAGGTCTGAGAACAGCGCCTGCAGAACCACGTGCTCGCTCCATTCGGCTCACCTGAGCCGCACTCCCAGCTAGCTGCATGCACAGTGGGGTACTAAAACTGTGTCCCATCAGTGTTTTGGATCCCCCAGAGAACCCTGCACTGCGTAGGTATGTCCAGTGGGTATGAGCCCAAACTTGCTGAGTCCCTAAGAATCAACCCAGAACCATGGGCCTGGCTGAGCTGCACACGGACCACGTCCTGGTCCAGAGACCATGCTGGACTCCTCCTGCCTTGTAAACCTCACCCCTTCAGGGACCAGCCTGCTGCATTCTCCATCTCCTGTCCAGAAGGCCTGGAGGCCATCATGTGACCCACATCCAGAATTAACTACATGATCCAAGCAGGGTGTCTTACAGCCAGTGAACATTTGCCCCAGGTTTTTGTTGAAAACAAAAAAGGTAAGGGGCCTCCCCGGTGGCGCAGCGGTTGAGCGCTGGGTTGCGAAGCTGCCCGCAGCCTCTGCAGCACCGGTTTGATCCCCGGCTGCTCCCCTGCCATCTGAGGAGGGTCCCACATGGCGCGCAGAACCTCTCCTGCCGCCCGCTGCTCCCCTCAGCAGTGTACTTCGGTCCTTCTGCCTGCTCTGCTCCCCGCTCTGGCTCTGGTGAATTCTCTCACCCTCCCGCGCTTCTGACTGTACTCAGTGCTTGTATAAATAAATAAATAAACACATAAACAAACAAACAAACAAATCAATCAATCTTTAAAAAAAAACAAAAAAGGTAAGAACTTTCTTCCTGAAGGGGCTGCCATGCTGTTAGGCCTGGCGCACCCAGTGGCCATATCCTGGGGCACTGTCGGTGCCACCGTAGAAGCAGAGCATCTGAGAATGTCACCAACTCAGAACCTAGTGATGGAGACAAATTCCTGATTCCGCTGCGTGAGCCCTGGCTCCGGCTATGGCTTCTTGATCACGAGTCAAAAGATTCATTTTTCCCCTTTATACTTACAGTTTGAGTTTCTCTTCCAGCTAAGAGTCCAGGTGAGATAACATGGTCACCAAGATGGCAAGCCGGATGGTGAGGAAGCTGCTGGAAGGACTCGGGGTGACATCCACCAGAGGTATCCCTGAAGCCTGGCATGAACCAGGAGCTGGGGAGATACCCTCTGCCCACCAGAGACCTGGCAGAGGCCCTTAGCAAGCAACACAGCTAGAGAAGCATGGATTTTTCTTTCACTTTATCATTTATAAAGCCATACAATGGATCACAAAGAAACGAAGCAGCTGTACAGGAGTGGGGCGCATCAGTGCACAATACATTCATCTCCTGGATAAGTAGCAAGTTCAAGGTTTATACAAGGTGGCGGCGGTTATAGGCATGGATACAAAATAGGAAGTATATTTCCATCTATATAAATACACAGCCAGGGGGTGGGGAGATGCTGGGTTATTCTGTTTTTCCTGCAGAGGGCCTGGGAGGCATATGAAGTTTCTTAACATTTGTTTTGAATGTAACATCAGAGGGGAGAAAAAACGGGGACCAACAGCTCGCACGCACAGAGGTGCTCGCTCTCACACACGCAAACCAACACACGCACAGGAGAGTCTCAAACTGTTTTAACACTGATTAGAAACAAACTTGGGACATCCCTCGACAGTGAGCTTGCTACTGGGAGGAACCCAGGTGTGGAAAGGAAGGGGCATCTGGGACACCAAGGACAGAGGATCCCCACCCCTGTGGCCGATCCATCCCCACCATCCCCAACACTGAGACTCCACCAATGGGGACCTCACCACCTCCTGCTGCCTTTCGCTGCTGGGGGATACTGAAGTTGATATCCCATTGCCTGCCACCTCCAACCCCAACCCCAGATTCCTCAGAGACAGGCAAACGCACTCATAGACCCACACTTGTTGCACATGCGCGCACACACACACATCCTATTACCACTGGCCAGGGGGCTCCAGACTCAGGGCCCTGGGGCCTGGGCCTAGGTGAACAGTGAGTGACGCAGGGGCTCTGCCGCCCACCCCTCGCCTCTCTAAGGACCTGAGTGTGGGGGCATGTAGGGGCAGAGGAAGTCCTCAAGAGTACTAGACCTCCCTATGTTCTAAAGCTGGAAGAAAACAGAGAATGGGAAAAGACCAGGAAGGCAAGGATGGAGGATGAACAGCAAGAGCACAGGATCTGTCCCACTTGACAGTCCACGCCCCTGCCAGCAGCCAGCCGAGCGGGCAGAAAGCCCTCACCTCCTGGGGGCCCCTTCATGGAAGGACCACACTGTCCCTCTTACAGTCACACAGCCACTGGCTATCCTGCCTGCCACTAACACACCCAGGGGTTCCTCAAAGCCCAGGGCAGGAGCAACCCTAGCAGGCCACATGATTTCAGAGCTGCTGGAGAGACTGGAAGATGGAGATCAGAAAGCCTTTCCCCAACCTAGGACAAGCTGTCTCTGTCCCTCAAACACCTGCGTAGTTGAGGGAGCCAGGCCATGGCAACCACAGGGCGGGGTCATTCCAGTCACCCCTGGAGGTTGATCAAACAGCTCACTTCCTTCCTGCTTCCCCGAGGCCGCCTCGCCATTGTTCCTATGCCCAGTGCTTTCCTCTTGTTCCACCTGGGAAGAGCCACGTGGCTCTCACTGGGTGAATCAGAGATGGTCACTCTCCTGCTCTCCTCCCTCCAGATACCATCCAGGCGGCTAAGGCGAGGCTGGGGCCTGCCTCAGAAGGCCAACTGGACAAAAGAGGCAGGTGAAGCCTGGAGCTGGGGGCTGCGCTGCCTAGGGGTTGGCCCAGGCTGGCCCACCCTTTCTTGCCAACTGCACTCCCCCACTCAGGGTCTATTTCCAAGATCAGACAGCACTCTCCTGGCGGACAAACAGCTTCAACAATAAACAACAGCAAAAAAGGTTGACAGAAGGGGAGGAGAGAAAAAGGATAAACATTTACACAACAATAACAATTATTAAAAGTGCTTTCTTTCAAAGGAATCTTTGGCAAGAATATACTGCAGTGCTCTGCGTGTGTGTGTGCGCGCGCGTGCAGGGCGTGGGGCACACGTGCACGGGCCTAACCTGGGAGACACAGGAGGCAAGTGTGGTCCCAACCAGTGTTAGACCCAAAGTGGGGCCACTGTGGGGGCCCATCCTCATCATCCTTCCAGAAAGGCCAAGCTCTAGGAAATAGCCCCTTCCAGAAGGTGGCTGGGGAAGGAGTGGACAGTTTCCAAGCATCCCCAGGGCCCCAGCAGGGTCACACCGGGCCCAGGCCAGAGCGGAGCCGCCAGCCGCACCTGGCGGTGGAAAGTTCAGGTGAAGGCGACCTCAGACCTGGGCAGGGCGGCCATGGAGTCCACCTCCAGTGAGATGAGGACGTCTGGACCAGGAGCAGAATCCCGGGTGGCTGTCCAGAGGGAGACTTTGATATTTACAAAGGAAGGGGATGGGGACTATCTCCTTAATCCAGGAGACAGTTGGGGTGAGTAAGGCATGAGGAGAGAGGTGTATCAGGCTTGAAGGCCTCAGAAGGAAGAATACTTTGGTGGGACCAAGAACAAGGCTTCACTCTTCAGGAAGCAGGGACTGACTCCCAACCTCCCTCAGAAACTCTCCTTTCCAACTCCCTGAAATACAATGTCCACACAGATGCAGCTTCTTGGAGGAGAAAAATTACACAAGAACACACGTCACCCATGTCTGCCACACACACACCCAGGTCCCCACAGGCTCCCCCTCACTGGAGCCTGCGGGGAAGGGGCAGCTCCCCTTTCATCTCTTGGAGCTGCCAGCCCTGGGCTTGCCAGAAAGTCAGGGGGCAACAGAATGGAACACAAGCACCCCCCACCCCCGCTGAGCCCCACACAGAGGCCAGGGCAAGGCCCCCTGGTTGTTCCAAGCATGAAGGCGCTCTACATTTCAGGCTTTGCTCAGACGTAAGGAAAGGGACAGGAATTGGTTTATGCCCTGGGAGGCAGCAAAGCAAATGTGGGAAAACAATAAATACTTCTGGTCAATTTACCTATTCTTTTTTTGTAACCTTTTCTTATATTTTATTAGCTTACAGATTCTGTCAGTATGTCTCACATATATATTATATATATTTATATATCAATACAATGCCTCTCTATAGGGGAGCCCTGTAGGCTTCAGAGGCCACTCAAGAATGGAGTCCTGGTGCATTTTCCATTCCAGCTTAAGAGTTCTCGGGTGATGGTCGCAGATCTTCCCAATTGCCCAAATGGAGTCTCAGCCCTCTAGTCTAATAATGCATGCTTTCTGCCCTCTGCTTCTGGGCAGCTTGGCTCTGCTGGGGAAACCAAGGCAGAGGAGAAACAGACGGGTTTTGGCATTGCAGGTAGGCTGTGTCATGTATATGCAGCAGCCCCCAGAGGTCTGCTAATATGGCTCTGGGTAGCCCAAGAAAAAAGTCAGACCCCAAAATGCATGCAGAGGGGAGCACAAGACTGCAGACTTCTCCCCTGAACCTCACTGGGCAGGGATTTTGGAAGTAGTTCCCCAGGATGTGCCCCAATGTGGGGCAGGGCAGAGCAGTCTCCAGCCCCATCCCAGCCCCCCAAAAGGCAGCATGCAGAGATATCGGAGATAAGGCTGGTCTAATGCGCTGAGGCTGGGAGCTGGCAGGAGTCACTCGCCACCTAGTTGTTGGGCCTCAAACCTCAGGGAAGATGCCAGGAGCTCAGCGGCCACTCTTCCTGAAGATCTCTTCCCCAAAGCTATGGGCACATGTTCTCAAACCAATACTCAAGCATGCTGGTGGTAGAGGACAGAGGAACTATTGTGGGGGAGCTGGCCCCACTCCTGCTGAGGTCTTGGTCAAGGAGAAGGGGCTGGTGGCACCGAGGGGTGCTAGTGTACAGGCACAGAGACCAAGAGAGAGCTGGTCACCCATAACCATGGGTGCCCCTGGGGAAAAGCATTTATATCCCCTCCTGCTGCCCTATCACCCCCAATTCTAATCTGTGGAGAGTTTGCACATGTACGTGCAAACACATGGGACATGGACAAGCATACTTGTTTATCATTCTAGCTGAGAAGCAAACAGAAGTTAGCATGTGAGGTGTGGGTGCAGACCTATGTATACCCCATATTGACCCACACACAAATACCCATCAGAGGCAGAGCAAAAAGACCTTAGGCGCCTCGGGTTGAGATACTTTCAGAAGCAGAAGTCCCACCACATGATGTCCACGCAGACTCTTTGGGGTTGACTATCTACCCTAGAGCTGGCCAGAAAAAGAGTCTCTCAACCTGATTTCTCTTTGCAAAATAGTTGGGCTCGAGAGACAGAGCTTTTCCATTCACCCCCCCAAATATGGGTCCCCAAGGAGGCTGGTTCTGTCTCCTTTGAGGAGCTCCATCCTCTTGGAGGGGCAGGAGGAGCTGGGCAGACCTGGCGGGTTTGGGAGGCTTTGGGAGTTTCGCAGCATCCACCTGATCAGGGGAATCCGAGATATTCTCCTCCAGCTTTTTCTTTCTTTGTCTTTCTTTTCCCCTCCCCTCTGCAATTCACGTCCCCCTCCCCACGTTGCACTTTCTTCTCTCCTTCTCCAAAATTGGCCCAAAGTCCTCCTTCTGGATTCAAGAGTGGTCAGAATTCACGGGGTCCTCTCCCCACTGCCCCGGCCACGGGCTAGAGGGCTCATCTCTTCTGGCCCGCGCTCAGCATGACCTTGGAGACGAAGTTGACGATGGCGGAGGCGGGCTGGTTGGGGTCAAGCTCAGCGAAGAGGTGGCAGGCATTGTCCGTGGTGCTGCCCTGCTTCCTGGCCACGAAGCCGAAGAGCCTGCAGGGGGAGGAGAGGGTGACAGGTATGAGGGGAGGCAGGGCAGCGAACCCCAGGCCTTGAACAGCCGCCCAAGTGAGCAAACTTATCTTCAGGCCAACCTCAACGCGCCCCCACCTCTGTGTCTCTCTGAGTATGGCGAATGGGGGGTGGAATCCTGATCCACAGACAAGTCCTGGAGATGACACTGTCACTTTGAGAGTAGGCAGAAAGCTGCCATGGAAATGCGAGGGGGGAGGAGAGGCTGGGGGTGAAAAGACAAGACTGGACAGTAAGAGATGGGGATGGGCCCAAAAATAAAAAGGAGACATTCCTAGGCGAGCTTCTCTCAGTCCCTCCCGGCCACACCCCTACCCGACTGTTCTTACATACAACACATGAGCAAAGGAATAAAGTGCTGAACGCCTGTCAAAGGGCTTGGTCTCCCCAGACACCATGAAAGACAAAATGACAAGGGGTCACCCCCCTCCAAGGCTCAGACACACACACACACACTTCTCCTGGGCTTAAAAGGAGGAGACCCCACACCTCTCCCTTCCCCTAAACCCCCTCCCTGCTTCAAGACTGGAGTGACCTGGCATTCTCTCTGTGCAAAACAAGAGTTAAAAATATGAGAGCAGAGAACAGAATGTGAGCGCAGGTCCCCTCCCAGCCAGCACATTGCTAATTAGAGCGAGATGGGGAAATCGGGACAGCTGGAGATTCCAATGAAACCCCTCTCACTCGGACTGGACCACAACATCTAAAATTAGCAAAGTTGGGTCTGGCTTGCAGGCACGCGTGCACACACACACCCACACAAACACACACACCCACACACAGTTTCCTACAGCCTTGCTCTCCCCAACTTTGTTTCAGAGCTGGCAACAATCAGGCCAGAGCCAGAGGTCTGGGGCAATGGTCTGCCCCGGTGGAAAAGCCTGGGCCCAGGGATCAGCCTCCAGAATCCCCTTCCCCAGCCTGCTTGGGCCCCTCGGTGCAGTGGAGGGCAATAAGGGCAGAGTGAAACAGTGGCTCATAGCTCCCAACCAAGGGTGTGTCCACCCTGGCTGCCCACTTCTGCCAGTGGGACCTGCCAGGACTGCCAGCCCCTGGTGCTCACTTCTGTCATGGCTCCAGCTTAGCAACAGCCAAGTCGCTTCTCTGCCCCCAAGGACGGGAAGAGCAAATGCCCATAAATGTGGGGTGTGAGGCCCCTGCCTGGTTGAGTGGGATCCCTGTCCCCTGGCCTCTGTTCCCTGGCCCAGCAAGACCACATCAGCAGGAAATTTGACACAGAACGAACTTCTGAATGAGATGATTTCAGGCCTGGGGTCTTTCCACCCTGTCCTCTTGCAGGGCCCAGTGGTGAGAGCACAAAAGGATCCGGGGACCTTAGTGATGCTGTGACCCGGGCGGGGAACTGAGGTCAGCTCAGAGCAAGCTTTGATATGGCCAGATATACCCTCCTGGGTCAGCCTTTCAACTGATTCAGGCTGATAATAACCGCTAACAGTAACATGGTTTTTCCTCCCTTCTCAACACTCAGTTGCAATCTGAGGGTCCCAGGGTTCCATGGAACACAGCTTGAAAACCACCAAAGCACGTCCGTGCTATTTATATACGTGTTTCATCCACTATGCCAATGTCAGGCCTCCTGAGGGCAGAATCAGTCCCCTCATCCTTCTGAATCTCCCAGGGTTAAGCTCCCCAGAGGCCTTAGGAAATGCTGAATGGGTGGGAGAATCCACCCAAAGGTCCCAGGGCCATTTCCAGAATTCAGAATGATAAGGAGGGAGGTCTGGTTCAGCCACAAGATTCACAGAATAATCAAAAAAAAGAAAGAACAGGAATCAAGGAGCCAGGAGGGGACTAGAAAAGGTTGTTTAAAGCACCCCTGCCCCACGGCCTCCAATAAAACTTTCCCCAAACCCTGCAGCTTGACCCCTCAGAGAAGGCAAAAAGATTGGCAGCTCGACCACTGGCCGCTTGCCGCGGCTTTCCCCAAAGCTGAGCGACCTGGGCACAAAGGCCCTTGCCTACCCACTGACCCAGATTCTCAACCTGCCCCTGTTCTCCCACCCCAAAAGCCAGCCAGCTGGCTGGGGGAGAACCACACTTACTTAGCAGGGGCGCTTCCCTCTGTCTTCATCCACCTGTGGAGAGAAAGCGCACAGTTACACCACTGCACTTCTGCCCTGGCAGAGGCCCAAGAGCGCCCAGCCTTCCATGGGGTCTCTGAAGGCCATGCAGAAGCATCAAGGTGGAGAGAACACTGTCACCTGCCTCTCCCAGAACTTTCCAGGGGGAGAGGAGACACAGGGTCAGGCTCGGGGTCACAGCAGAGAGGACAGACACAGGCATTTGCGTCCCTAGGAGAGGCTACAAATTCAGTGGAAAAAACTCAGAAAGATGCCCAACTCCTTACTCATATTCCCACTGACACAGGCAGACTCCAAGGTAAATCAAGAACACACACATACACACGCTCACTCTTTGGTGTTCTAGAGCTGACTGGAAAGGAGTCTCCAAGACACTTACTTTCTCTCCTGCGGATCCAGGTCACAGAAGGTGACAGTGCTGAGGGGGTAGTGTCGTCTGAAGAAAAGCCTGTGACACAGACATCACATAAACAGAGAGTGAGTGCTGATGTGGCCGCTGCCCCACCTTTTACCTGCAAGTCAGGCAACTGTCTGTGGCCGTCATGGGCCTCACAGCCTCAACCTGACGAGCAAGATGGCCCAGGCTGCTCACATTGGGGACAAAAGCATTGCACGGGGCAGACAGATGCGTCACAGAAACATCTCCCCAGTGCCAGAGGCTAGGAAGAAGAAAGAAACGGGACTCGAGGAATGAGAAATGAGGGCAGGGGTGGCGTCCTGGGGGAGAGACAGAGGAAGACTCTGCTCTAGAAATCACTTTGCACCAGCTTTGCTTCCAGCTGTATATCCCCTGCAGGCATATTTGTAGAAGGAGGGATGGATATGTGAATGGAAAGGTGAGTGGAAACATAAATGGGTAAAGGAATAAATAGGTAGGGGAGGATGCGTACGGAGGGGAGGGATGGATAGATGATACATGGGTGAAGAGATGGGAGCAAGGTTAAGTCACTTATTAAGGAGGTGTGTGAAAGGATGGATGGATGAAGATAGATGGGTGGACAGATGGGAGGAAGGGGTGAATCAACTGCTAAGTGGGTGGATAAAAGGATGGGTGAGTGAATGAACAGACAGATGGATGGACAGATGCACACATGGAATATGGAAGAGAGAAAAATAAATGGCTGGAGAGAGAGAGGTACAGGAAATGAATCAACGGTCATGGTGAGTAGGTAAGGCCATGGAGAGATCGGTCACATAAGAAGAGCCCAACACAGAAGCAGGTAGAAGAATCTTACTTTCTCTGGTTGTCAGTCAATGTAATTCCTTGGGCGGAAACTTTGAAGTGGACAATGGTGGCAGCCGGTGTGGGGTCAGCAGCCAGTGTCTCCGAAGTAGCTTTAGAAATGGCCTGTGGGCCAGTGAGTGACTCCATATCCACAGAGTTGATGAAGAGCACGTTGCAGGCTGGAAGAAACCCACACAAGGTGTCATGGGGGTGTGGGTAGGGATGAGACCCCAGGTCACATTGTTTTTCTGCATTGAAGAACTGGGGTACAGGCCATAGGTGCAAGAGGTGAGTGGATTTACCAGAGACAGAGTGGGGAGCAGAACAGGCTGATCTATTAAAACACATTGCTAAGGGGAGCAGTGGGCAAGACAGGAGAGGACTCCTGCAGCATACGTGGGTGAGCTCCCTGGCCAGGGAGCAAACTCATGCCACAGTGGTGGTAGTGCTGAGACTTAACCCCTAGGCCAACATGGAGGAGCCCCTGATTTTTTTTTAAATTGAGACACTGGTTTTCAACATTGTGCATGATTTAAAAGTACAGGCTCACACCCTCAAGTGTATGTTACCATACCACACCCACCACCAAGACCCCCATAATTTTTCACCATAGTCCATTCTGCCTCCTCCCCACTATACTGTCTCCACCCAGGGTCCCTCTTCAGGGAGAAGACAGCAGATGAACTGCATGGCAGCCCCAGGTCACAGGGGCTACACAGCCACATGTGGATCTGGGAGAGATGTTCGGCCTGCGGCTTCAGGAGAAGACAGGGCAGGGAGGAGGAAAGGCTGCAGCAGAATCCAGCATCCAGAACCACTCACCTGCCCCTTGCTTCAGCAGATCAGTGGTTGAGTTGGCAGAGCCTGCACCATCTTTGGAATCTTCTGTGGGATCTGAGACAAAAATTTCATTCAGCTGGTAACTAAAAATCTAGCATTGCACTGGAGCACAAAATGGCCAGGCCTGGGGAGAATTCTGCATATACTTTGTGCAACGGACACTGCTTTTCCCAGCAGGCCCAGGCAGTGTGTCCAGTGTGAATGCTCCATGATAACCAAAGTATTCAACATACTGGCTAAGTGCTTCAGAGTCGAAGAGAGCTTAGGCCCTCACCCCAGCACTTGCCAAGCATGCAGAGAACATGGATGATGATGGACAGTGCCCACTTCACTGGGCTTTTGAGATGTTCCAGTACAGTGTCAGCCCAGGGCCTGCACGAAGCAAGACTTCAAGTGACAACTGATCCTGCTGTGGTCTCTGTTTTATATTGTGTCTCTGTGTCACTCAATAAGTGCCCTAATTCTTTAATCCCTTTAAGTAGCACAACAGTAACTTCAACTTTAATAAGACCTGAGTATTGTCTATACACCAGCATTTCTCACTTTGGAGTGACTCTACTCCGGAGTCTCTGACTAGGTGGAGCTTGAGAATATTTGCCTCTTTAATAAGTTCCGGGGGTGCTGATGTATGCAGGAGGCCAGATCTTGAGAACCACTGGTTGAAATTTAAATATCAACCAACTTTGTAATTGTGAACTACTTGGTAATTAGCTGTAAGATTATCATTTAATTAGCATCTAAATTAAATTACTAAAGCTATTTAAGTTGTATTTGAACTTTTAAGCTAATAATGTTGGCCAATTATCATTAATAATTCAATGAGTTGAACTGCATACCTAGAAATTATCAAATAATATTGGAGGTTTTATGTGCGGGCATAACCCCAGGTGTGGGAAGAGACTGGACGAAAGTCCCAGCAGTACTTTTGAATATCCTATTACTGAACAGATCAGACTGGAGGAAGGCATCCCGGGTCCCAGTTCTGAGACCTCAAGCTCAGGCTCAGCATAGTCCCCTCCCGCGGGCCATGGGTACTTGACAATGTGGCAAGTCGATTATGTGTGCTCCCAAAGTTTAGTTTTTTAATGAATTTTTCCTTCTGTTTTAAAAGGGAAAAAAAGGGAAAGGGGAGCGTGGTTTCAAGTTTCCCCAGAATTGGCAAATAGACCCATGTCCTCCCCCAGCCCATGTTCTAGAGCAGCAAGCTGGCAAGGTGCAAACTCAAAGGAGGCCAGCTTTAAGGGTATGTTCGGAGGGAAGGAGTCTCAGGTTCCTACCTCGGTTTGGAATGACCAGCTTACAGGGCAGGGCCAGCGGGATGATGGAGTGCTGGTAGACCAGGGCCGACAGCGATCCTGCAGGGGGAACACAGCGTGTCAGAGCAATGTTCCCAGGAGAGTATCTCAGGCCCGTAGTGAGGGAGCCCTCCCACCCACCCCATATTGATGACCTTCTTCTTCTTTATAACCTCACACCATCCCACCAACACCAGCTGAGTCCCACCAGCTGAGTCTACTCCCTCTCTGTTAGCAAGATCCAAGGGAGGCAATTCTTAGAATCATAAGTTTGCCTAACAACTTTCTCTTATAGAAGGTTCCACCCAATCTCTCCCCTAAGTCCTTCAGCTGCTGGGGTCCCTCTCCAGACAGTGCAGCAAAAGTATTAGAGGATGGAGGGATCTAATGGATCATCAACACTACTCTGTGTTCTTGGGTCAGTCTAACTTCTATGACCCTCAGTTTCCTCACATGTGAAGTGGGGACCTACAGCACCTACCAAGCATGACTGTCACGAGACCAGAAGAAATACAAGTCCCTAGTCAGCGGCTTTCACACAGTAGATGCACAGAAAAGGCAGCCACTGTTATTAAGATGATAACAACACTGTGTCTCAGTGGAGCAGGACAAATACAGGAGGGAATTTGGGGGAAGTGAGGAGGCTGTTCATTTTCTCTGCTGTGGCTCTGAAAAAGGGCCTGAGAGAACGTGCATGGGGTTCGGGGGAGTGGGACAGGCTGAGACTGCAGGTAGAGGGTAGACACAGGCAGTGCAGGAGGTGGGAGGCAACTCACCAAAGTTTGGCTCGTTGGGGCACCCCTTGAGTTTGACACCTCTGGGGCCCGTCTCTATCAGGAAATGCCTCACCAGTTCATGAGTCATGTCGCCTGAGAACAAAGAGAAAAACTGAGACCAGTCACTTGCCATGGCATTTCCCCTCCACATGCCCTTACCCTCCCCCTCCCAGGAGCTTCACTCTCCAGGATTCAGGTTACCATGGGGATGGGAGCAAGTGTCATGGAGATAACACGGCCAGAGTGGGGAAGGGAGACTCCGCCTCTCTTCTCCTGACCTTCAAGGCAACTCAATCAGAGTCACAGAAATCTTGCTTTCCTGTCCCCTGACCCCAGCCATCACCGAACCCAAGACAGGCTCTGCTGCAGAGTGTGATTTAACAGGGGTCAGCTCCCAGGAGAATGTAGACCTGCCCAGCCCCAGGCCCTGCTGTCATCTCAGGGTTGGAGAGACTGCCCAATGCCAGGGCCGCAGAGACAGCTGGAAGAGGTGAGGTTACCTTTTTTATTCTGCTGCATGATGGTGGGAGGGGGAGAAGACACCTTCATGGCCAGCCCGTAGGCTCCCCGGAAGGAGTGGCTGTCACGGATGATGAAGGCCCCTGGCTCCTGGTCCTTAAGGAGGGCGATGGCTGGAGTGAAGGGGTAGGAGAGAGAAGGAAATCAATGTCCGGCATGGGCTCTACTTCAGTCTCAGGGCCTAGAGCCTCATTCTTTCTGAGAGGAGAGGAGATTGTCTATGAAGTTAGAATGCAAGATTCCGAGGGTCCTCCTGTGCTAGAGTTGGGAACCTCTCTACGAAGAGCCAGGCTCAACATTTCTGGCTTTGCTGGCGTGTGGTCTGTCACAGCAGCCGCACTCCGCCACTGCTGTGTCCAGTGAGACTGCAGTTACAGAACCAGGCAGCAGTCAGATGGCCTCGGGAGCCATCGTTGCTCATACCCTGTCCTTCACCCACACAGACAATCCTCGAGAGCCTCAGGCTGGCCTCCACCCAACCCCCACACTCCCAATTTTGCTTTTTCTGTCACATAAACAAAAATCTCCCATGTCATGCCCATGGAGAGCTCAGGTTCACTATTATCTTGACTGGCCTTTGCCTTTGTCCAGAATCAAGACTTTGCTGACTCAAAGACCCTTCCAAGGACTATCTCCAAACACAGCTTCTGCTCCCCACTCACAGTTCCCCGGGGGAGATGCTTCTTTATACTGTCTGGCCTGGATCCCAGGCCTTTCTCTGTGACCCTTGCAAATGGGAATGAGTCTGCTGCGGCCCTTGTACAGCCAAGCCCCACTGGGCAGCAGCCAGTTGGGACCTGAGGGACCACAGGGTCTTGGTGCTGCCTGCACTCACCCTGCTCCCTGGAGATCTCAGGTTTGTACCAATACTTGGAAGTGTCCTGGACAAACTTCACTTTAGCCCGCGTCTCAGGGCTGTTGTCTAAAGGAGGAGAGGAAAAAAAAAGTGTTACAGAATGAATTGCAACCTCCAAAAAAGGGCAAGTTAGAGTCCTAACCCCCTGCCCCATACCTGCGAATGGGAGACCTTATCTGAAATAGGGTCTTTGCAGAGATGATCAAATTAAGATGAATGAGCATGTGGGATTAGGGTGGGCCCTCACCCAATATGATTGGTGTCCTTAGAAGAAGGGGGAAAGAGACAGACACTTGGAGAGAGCACATCACATGAAGATGAAGCAGGGCTTGGAGTGATGCTTTCACCCATCGAGGGGCCCCACGGACCCCAGGCCACCAGGGAAGCTAAGAGAAAGGTCTGATACAGCTCTCCCTCAGGGTCTCCAGAAGGAGCCAACCCTGCCAAAGCCTTGATTTCAGACTTCTAGTCTCCACAACTGTGAGAGAACAAATTCCTATTGCCTTAAGCCATCAAGTTTGTGGATCTCTACTATGGCTGCCCTAGGACACCAACCCAGAAAGTCAGCCCCTCCAACAGCATCTGAGCATGGCTAGAAGGGTCCTTGAAGAGCCAACACTCGGCCCGCTGGTGACCGTTGGAGACCACAGAGCAGCTCTCCTGTTGAAGGGCCTGGCATGCTGAGCCAAGCTAGAAGGTCCCTTTCTCCAAGAGATGCAGACTAAACCTTTCCTGCAGCTTCTCCCTCAGGCTGTGACATCCCATCTTCTGGCCCCTTTCTCCACAGGCTCATGTCCCAACTTTATCATAACAATACATGATATATATAATTATTATAGGATGAGGATAAGGGCAGAAAGACATGCTTCTGCTCACTTCTCACCAACCTTAATATTTGCTTTCTAAGGAAAAAACAAAAAGAATATAGAGGCTATCTGCCGTGTGTCCTGTACCCCACTTCTCTGGCAGGTAATTCCCCTCCCAGGCCCTTTGCAGGCCAAGGATGCTTTCCTAGACATCAGGTTGTGGAAGCGCTCAGAAGGCTACAAGTCCAAGCGCTTAGCTTCACCACCAAGGAAAGTGAAGTGCAGAGCAGAGAGCGCCCTGCGGGCTCACACACAGCCGGCCTACAGCAAGGCCTGCTTGGGGCTGGCTGAGTGAGGAGCCGCAGCGGCAGTTCAGTGG
This sequence comes from Talpa occidentalis, assembly GCF_014898055.3. NCBI lineage: Eukaryota > Metazoa > Chordata > Mammalia > Eulipotyphla > Talpidae > Talpa > Talpa occidentalis. The sequence continues at coordinate 136,518,613 of NW_023603184.1, forward strand.
ACTAGGCCCAGCTTCCTGCCTAGGGATCACCCTGAACAGCCTTCACTCGCCAACCTCTTTCTTCATCTTTTTGCATGAGAACAAGAAAAGGGGTGGGGTAGAAAGGAAAGGCAATATTGCAATTCTGCGAGTCCTCTCCTTTCTGCAGGGAGGCTGGAGCAGAGTCTGGACGACTCTGTGAAGTTAAGGGCACAGGCCAGAGACATGGGCTGGGCTGCTGGTCCGGGGCTCAATTTCAGCTTGTCATTCACTCGGCTAGGCTGCTGGGATATGTCTATGGAGGACAGCGAGGAGCAGTCTGTGCCCTTTGCTGCCAGCTGTGCAAGAGGATGGTCTCTGGGCTAGGCAGCAGGGCCATGCTCCATGGCTGCAAGCAGCTTCCTCTGCTCTGCAGCCCAGGCCCCCACCACTGCTGCTGCTGGGTCTGTCTGATGAGCTGTCAGAGGCGGCTGCAGCACCATGTGCCTTCCTGTGTTGACTCCAAAGGCTATTTTAAGCAGGGAAGATGGTGGGAAACAGGAAATGTCCCAACTATTACAAGTTCTGCATCCAAGGAGAGGGACTGGGAACCAGATGTCTCTGGTGGGCAGCAGGAAGCAGGGGTGAGCAGGGGGCGCTGTAGGTATCCCAGCTTGGCAGGCTCAGGGCAGGACCCGGGAGTGACACTGAGACTCTGAGAATCTGGGCAGCTGGCCCCTCCCCCCAGGCTGTCTGGAACATTCCAAATGCATCTCCAGGGAATCACAGCACCCAGCCCGTCTGCACAATCAAGTTCCAGGAGTGGTTGAGAAGCTGCCAGTCACCTGTGTGTGCAGACACTGAGCCCTGTAAGTGGAGGCAAAGATGACAAGTGCTGATGCCGAATGAAGAGTTTAGTGTGCAAATGTGCACGAGCTTCAGTGAAGCTGGGTCGGCAGAAACTACATTCCTGTGCAAATGCCCAGCCCTTGACCTTGGTCCTTATCGCATCTGGCTTCCAGGTCTATTACTAGTGATGTGTGCACAGCAAGGATCAAAAAGTGGAAACAAAGTGCCGGCTAAAGGGGTGGAGATCCTGGTTTGGAATGCCTGTTTTTCAAGATGATGCCAAACTGCAATAACCCTCAAGATATGGAAACAGGGTACAACCACTCGATGGCACTGGATAGGGAGCCTGGCTCTGCCATTTATTAACTGCATGGCCCTATACAAATGACGGGGCCTCTCCAAGTCTTAGCTCACATGTGAAATAGAGCTAAAAACATCTACTCTGCCCAGTGACCACGAGGATACATGAAACAGTACTTAGCTGGGAGCTTGGCACACAACCAGGGCTCACCAAGCGGAGGGGGCTCTGCCAGAGATGGTAATCCTAACAGTGAGGCACCATTATTCTGTTCATCCTCGTCACGGCCTCTGGCCTGAACATCCTCACTGCTGCCCCCACAGCTACCACAACCACAGAGCACCAACCCTGAGGACATCTCCAACACATACAAGGAAGCTGAGGCCCAAAACCAGTGATCCCCGTGAGTGTCTGCCAAGGAGATGTCAGATCGGAGGCAAGAACAGCCATCTTAACTTGTGGACGTAATCCACCAGCAGCAGGAGGGGAAGGGGAGGGAGAGGCCCACCTGGCATGGAGTACTTGGAGAAGTCAGGCAGGGTGTGGGAGAAGGAGACGGTGCTGCCTCCGCTGGGACTCGACATGCCGCTGGCCACAGGCGAAGAGGACACCTTCCCGTTGATGGTGGCGTAGTTGGGGAGGCTGCCTGCTCGATCTCCCATGGACATCCTCCGCTTCTCTGGCAAGGCTGGTGTCGGACTCCCTTGCCGGAAGGCCGCTGAATCGGGCGAGGGGGAGGTGGCAGGGCTGCTCAGGCCAGGGTAGTAGGCAGGGGACACGGGGAAGGAGGGCGTGGAAGGAGCCTGATAGCCAGAGGCACTGCTCTGCCGGGACAGCGTGGGTCTCCGGTCCTCAGGGGTGGAGTAGCCGCCATAGGCCACGTGCCGGTCCAAGCTGGGACTGCCAGGAAGCACAGCTCCAGACCCTCCCAGGTGGCGGCCCAGACTCGGGCTTCCGGGGCTGGCTATTGCGTTGCCGTGGAGATTGGAGGCCAGGTTGCTTTGGTGGGCCCCAGGGTGCCGGCCCAGACTTGGGCTCCCTGGAGTGGGCACCACATTGCCGTGGGGACCAGAGGCCTGGTGGGCCCCGGCCGGATGTCGGCCCAGACTTGGGCTCCCTGGAGTGGTCACCATGTTGCCATGGAGGCCTGAGGCCTGGTGGGCCCCAGGGTGCCGGCCCAAGCTGGGACTGCCTGGAGTGGTCGCTGCACTGCTCTGGGGACTGGAGACCACATTACCATGGAAACCAGTTCCAGGACCCATCGCCTGGCGGTGGCTCAAACTGGGGCTGCCAGGGGCAGCCATGCCAGGGTTTACAGCCCGCCGGCCAAAGCCAGGACTAGGGGGAGTGTTGGTGCCCACTGTCCTGTGGCGCGCCTGAGGGCTCCCAGGCACCGTGTGCATGGCAGCCACACTGAGTTGAGACGGGGCCTGGCTTTCCGGGTTGCTGAAGGGCTGCAGGGAGTAGTCGGGGCTGCTGTAGCTGCTGCCCACAGTCGGGAGAGGAGAAGAGCTCTGGTAGTTTCTCTGGGCCGAAGGGCTGGGCTGTCCCAGGCTGCCAGCGCGGAAGCCAGAATCCAGCAAAGGCTGGGTGGGCGTCCGGGGGCCCTGGTCACTGCTCTCCCCGGATGGGAAACTCCCCACTGAAGTGCTGGAGAAAGAGAGAGAGAGAGAGCAGGTTGAGATGTCAGCAGATGGCACCCTCAGAGCCCCACTCCCATGAAAGGGGTGCCAGGGCTTATGTGCACCACCCCATGGAACCATCACAAGAAGAAACTGAGGCTCAGAGCAGGTAAGCAGTAGGTTCACCAAACACAGTAAGCACAGTTCATACAAGAGCAGGGTTCCTTCTCAGTTGTGCTGGATTCCAAATACTGTGTGTTCCCCACCACACCATGGGACTCCTGGCCACCAGTCAAAGGCAGGAGCTTCCCCGAGGAAACTGAAGGTGTCTGCCTTCCTGTCACCTCCAGCATCACAGACACTGAACACTGGAGAGGGGGGTCAAACCCTCTGGCTCCTGTGCCTCCTGGGACTAGCCCCACCTTGACTCAGTTTCCCCAGGTGTGTTGTCATCATTAAACACTGACAGCACTAAAATTAGGCTTTCACTCCTGTGAGCTCCAAAGAGCAAAGACAGGAAGTCTCACAAAGGAGATTTCAGCTCAGAGTAAGGCTTGCTTGTCAGCCATTGGAACTGCAACTAATGGAGTGAGCCGCCTTGCACAGTAATGAGACTCCCGTTACCACGAGCATTTAAACAGGGACCCACCAGCCTTGCCACCTGAATATTGAGGCAGGAATAGCCTCCATTAGGAAGTTAGACTAGGTGAGTTCAGAGGTGGGTCCCAACCCTAAGACTCTGATGAAATTCAGTTTAGAAGGGGCTATACCTGGGAGAACAGCCACACCAAAGGCTCCCCTCTGGGGTCAAGTTCAAGTCTATGTGGTAGCACAGAGCAATGGCCTGTGCGTCAGGAAACCATGTGGAAAATGGAGGCCCTGGGTTAGCTGACCCCGATTCCGTCCAGGCCCAGGCTTTTATCCCTCCATGATATGGCAGGAGACAAAGACTGACAGGGAGCCTGGAAAGCAGCGGCTGCAGGGAGGTAGCAGACAGACTCTGTACCAGGACTCTGTACCTTGCTCCCTGGGGAGCAAGAGGGATCCTCACATGATGATAGGAGCTCCAAACTAGGAGTCCCAAGCCCAGGATGGAGAAGCTGGATCCCAGGTGATGGGCGGTATAGGGTCCAGCCAGAGCCTGAGGGCTCCCAGGCACCGTGTGCACAGCGGCCACACTGAGCTGAGACTGGGCCGGGCTTTCTGGGTTGCTGAAGGGCTGCAGGGAGTAGCAGCAGGGAGGTCTGGGAGGGCAGGGAGAAGGTCAGACGCCAGGACAAAGTCTGCCTTGAATCCCAGATGGGGCCAGAGGCCGCCTCCTGGTGTTAATAACCCTGGCTTGTGAGGAATGGAGGACGTGTCAGTGAGCAGGGTGGGTGGGGGACACTGGAATAGAGTTCAAGAAAATTAATCCCAAAGGAGAAGCACTAGCTTCCTGAGTCCTGACAAGAGCAACACAACAGCAGGAGGAATTTGAATGAGAAACTGAAAACTTCCCAGCGCAGCACTCAACCGTTTGTGCCACCCGGGAGGCTAAGCTGTCTGCGGCCTCTGCGGCATGGGTTCGATTCCCAGCCGGCCAGGGAGATACCCTCATGGCGCAGCAGACCTTTCCTGCTTCACCCACTGCTCCCCTCAGCAGTGTCTTTGGTCATCTGCCTGTTCTGCTCCCGGCTCTGGCTCTGGTGAATTCTCTCACCCTCCCACACCTCTGACCTGTACCCCAGTTCTTGTATAAATAAAAATCTTAAAAAAAAAAAGAAAGAAAGAAACTGAAAACTTCCTAATGTCATGGCTCCCTGAGCATCAGTGACGGGGGCTGAGCAATTGGGAAAAATCTCCTCTGACTCAGACCTCCAGAGAAACAGAGTGCCTGCCCTGCCAGGAGACGGGGAGGGGACGAGGCTGACTGGGGGTACATGAGGTTTCAGAACCCTAGAATTCAGAAGAAAGCTGCCCTCTGCTTACCCAGAGCCCCACCCTGACCTGAGATGCGGTGTGATGCACTGGGCTGGTACACGGTAGGCAGCAAACTCACCCCACAGGACCTGGCCTGTGGGTATGGAAGGGGTGACTGGCGAGTTGCCGGGCTCCATGGGATTCCCAGGACAGGGAGGAGAGTTGGGTGGGGAGAGGAGGATCTCCCTTCTGGGGGTGAGTTCGTTCCTCCTGTGCCTGGCACGCTCTACCCTGCCAGGGCTGATCTCACTGTCATATGTCATCTCGACCACTCTCCCTGTTATAAGGCCTAAACTCACCCCTCCCAGCTGAACAGCTTCTCACTGCACCCCAAACATGGGGTCCTCCCTCATTAGAGTTCCCCTGCCCACTTGTGAGCTCTCCTCTCTGTCCCACCCAGAACGCCACTGGCCCACCCACGAAGACATCTGTCCTTCCACGACATGCAAAGAATGAAACTAGACAACGACCTCACAGCGCACACAAAAAACAACTCAAAATGGATAAAAGATTTGAATGTAAAAGATCTGAAACCATAAAACATGTAGAAGAAAACATAGGCAAGACACTCCATGACGCACACCTCAGAAACATCTTTGAGGACTCATCCCCTGAAGCAAAGAAAATGAAGGAAAAGATAAACAGCTGGGACTACATCTAACCGAAAAGCTTCTGTACAGCAAAAGAGACAATAAGCAAAACGAAGAACTACCCTACAGATGGGGAGAAAATATTTGCACTCCACACAGCTGGTAAGGGACTTCTATCAAAGATCTACCAAGCGCTTAGACAACAAAAACAAAGTAAACAACCCAGTCAAAAAGTGGGCAAAAGAGCTAAAAAGACACTTCTCCAAAGACGAAATGCAAATGGCCAACAGACACATGAAAAAGTGCTCAACATCGCTTATCATCAGAGAAATGCAAATCAAAACCTCAATGAGATACCACCTCACACCAGTAAGAATGGCACATATTTTAAAAACTGGCAACAACAAATGCTGGTGAGAATATGGAGAAAAATGAACCCTCTTACACTGCTGGTGGGAGTGCAAACTGCTCCAACAACTATGGAAAGCTGTGTGGAGGACACACAAATTATTAAGAATGGATCTACCATATGACCCAGCCATTCCACTCCTAGAATCTACCCAAAGGGAACAAAAACATTAACTCAAAAGGAAATTTGCATTCCAATGTTTACGGAAGCACTATTTATAATAGCCAAGATATGGAAACAACCTAAATGTCCAAAAACCGATGACTGCATGACGATGTGATATATATAGACAATGGAATACTACTCAGCACTCAAAAAAAGATAAACTCATGCTATTTGCAGCAACATGGATGGAACTGGAAGGGATAATGTTCAGTGAAATAAGTCAGAAGGAAAAAAGAAAAATGCCAGATGATGTCACTTACGGGAGGAATATACAGAAACCAAACAAAAAGTTAAGAAAAAAAGGACAAAATTAGCAAGCAATTATAGATCTGAGGCATATAGCAGGGGAGGAGGAGAGAGAGGGATCAAAACAGGTGTGGGACAGGCACAGGGACTATGGTATGGTTCACAGGTGATGTGGGGTGGGTTATTTACAGGGACTACACCTGAGGGGAAAAAATCAAATACTGTACAAAAATGAACAATGTAAAAAATTTAAAAATCAATAAAAGAAAAAAAAGTTGACAGAAAAAAAAAAGACATCTGTCCTCAACCTAGGTGACACGCCTCACCTGCAGCTGGTGTCCCTGCCCCACATCTCCAACACCCCCCAGCCCTCTGTCCTCATTATGCTGCTGTTCCAGAATGCCCCCCCTTCCTCACCTCCCCACCCTTCAACATCTTGCTTATCCTCTGACCTCTCCACAAATACCTAAAAGCCCCCAGAAGTTCTCCCTGAATCTCTAACTGTAACAGCCCCTTCTGCTGAGCTCTCACACCTGCTCTGGGCCCCTCAGATGCCCATTCTGTGACCTTTGGGCACCACAGTGCAAGTCTGGGGGGAGGACAGAGCCCTGAGTTCTGCACCAGACACCTGGGGTCTGAATCCTGTTCTGCTACTGTTTAGTTGCAAGATATTGAACATAAAATTTGGCCTCTCTGCACCTCAGTTTCTTCTTCTGAAAAGTAAGAAGAGTAATAGTATTTACCTGCGAGGGCTGCAAAGGGATTAATAAAACCACCATAGCAAGTATTCAACAATGTGCTTGCAAGACAGGAGCCACGCACCACAGTGATTGCTGCTGTTGGATTTTAAACTGGAGGGAGGACCATGCCTGCTTCACCTATGGACCCCCTCCCCCTGGCCCGGCCCACACCACTCCTTCCCGCCCCGTTCTGGACGGGGGAATCAGGGTATTCATTTGTGCTCATGCTCCCCACGGGGGCAGGGCTCCAGGGTGTTCTCCCAATGTGTCCCACGAGTTGGGTGCTGGATATGATCTCGGCCCATTCAGGTCCACGGCAGATACCAGAGGCCGCATGCACCCTGATTGAGCTGGATCCTCACACATCCCACCCCATACTCTCCAGCTCCACTTACCTGTCAGCGCTGAGAATGGGGCTGCTGGTGGAGAGAGGGCTGGGGGAGGCAAAGGAGCTGCCCAGGGTCCCGTTCCTCAGCGGTGTCTCATGGCTGTAGGCCTGGGCAGCGGGAGCACTAAAGCTCTTGGCTCCAGGGTCCTGAGTTCGGGGCCCTGCTACTGCTGTCCGCACCACCGACTCAACATAGCTCCGGGGTTCTGGAAGGAGCAGGGGGCAGAGATGGAGCTCAGATCCACGGGATGCAGGATGGCCCCCACCCACCCTGCCAGACTCCACTGTCTCCAGCCTGTGGAGACAGTCCCAAAAGGACAGCCAAGTGGGCCCTGCCCATGCCTGCCAGCATCTGGGGGAGCTATGAGTGCCCCCTACTCAGCCTGTAGCTATGGCTTCACTCAGAGAAGCCTCCAGAAATGAACCCCAGCTCTGCCTCTGAACAAGGACATCACAGAATCCTCCTTCAGAGCTAGGGCGCCCGTCCAGAGACAACGTTCCTTTCCCTGCTTTTCTCTGACCACCCTGCTACTCCACCACCAGGTCCTCCTGGGTAGCTGTGGAGTCTGGGGTCTTCGTGGACCCTGAGGGCCAGCCCCAGTCTGCCTGTGTCTCAGGACAGCAGCAGGGTGCACACGTCCCCCTCTCCCCTCACACCCAGCAACAGGCCTGTCCTGGTGAGTCACACGGGCCCCTCCATGCCAAGACCCACTCTCCCACCTTGCCGGACACACTCAGCATTCCTCCCATGGCTGACATCTGCAGGTTGGGAGCTCAGAAGAGCCCCAGGAGAGAGGAGGGGCTCAGCCACAGTGGGAACCAGGTCTCCTGCCTCCCAGTCCATCCTGTGCAGCTTCTCCCACGGCCTCGGCAGCTGCCCAGCCCTGTGACCCAACATGAGTCAGGAAGAAGCAGAAGGGCATCTGGGCTTCTCCAGGGACACGGTCAGGGATGGGCCACATCCCTGCCACCTCTAAGCCTGGCACCATCCCTGTCTTCCCAGGAGACACTCTGTCCACAATTAGGGCATCCTCTGAAACCAGCCTGAGAAGTTGAAGAACCAGCCCTGGGGAGGTCAGGCCCCCAGAGCCTTTGCTGGCCAGGCCAGTGCTGGTCACTGAGGCTCCTCAGCCCCAAAAAAAACCTTACTTTGGAAGGAGCCTCACGTCACCAGGGCTGTTCCAGGCTGCTATGGGCCCTCATTGCAAAGCATGGCCTCCTGAGCACCCAGGCCCAGAGGCCTCTGGACACAGGAAGAGGATGATCCCTCAGAACAGGGCCCTTCTCAGTGGGGGCTGGGTGCAAACAATTACAACAGTGGCTCCCAGTTTGCCTTCTGGTTTCCAGAGAGTTCCCTCCAACCAATGCAGTGAGGGTGGGCGGGGGTGGGGCAGGATGCCAGCAAAGGGACAGCCTGGGCCTGCCTGAACTGCAGGGGGCTGGCTATGCCCCAGGTAGCAGGTGCCAGGGATGTAGCACCAGCCACCTGAACTCCCAAAGCGGGAGACCATTTAGGCAGCCAGGAAAGCCTCTTCTAAAAACCCCCAATAAGCCCAGGCCCCCGCCCACCTCACAGCAGCCCCAAGCCATGCTGTCTCCAAAAGCAGGGACTCTTTTCCCTCTGTCTGAGGCCCTGCTGGAGCAAGGACATGCCGCTGAGAGCCTCTGACCCAGGGCAGGCACACTTCTTTTCAGTAAAGAATATGACAGCAAGTGTCCCAGGCTTGGGGGTCAGAGGGTCACTGACATAACTATCAGTGCTGTTATTTTGCAAAAGCCACCCTGGGTCATACATAAATGAAAGAGCCTGACTGCATTACAATAAAACTTGCTTTTACGAGAGCAGGCTGCAGCCCGGACTTGGGCACAGTGTGCAGACCCCCTGATCTAACCCATCTCCCCAGCCCAGAGAGGTGCAGCCATCTTCCCAGAACACACAGCAATTGGTGGCAGAGGATACCAGCAGCACAGTCACCTGATTCACAGAACTGGGTAGCCTAGAGAGGAGCGTCAGCCTCTCAGGATACCCAGAGCTGGGGGCTACCCAAACTCCCACCCAACAGCCAGAGAAGTAAAACTCCACAACACTAAAAATAACCCAATTAAATGGGGAAAGCAGGATTTGGAGAATGTTAAGTCCTTGCTCTTGCACACCACAGCAAGTGGCAGCCAGGAGAGGACCCAGGTGGGCCATCCCAGAACCTGCTCTCCTGCCACTGCACCTACAGCCAGCTGGAAGTTGGGGAGCTGGTAATTTCAGTGTGTCTTTAGATGTGGAGGGCCAGCTCTGTGCCCAGGATAACCCAGTTTGGCAGAAGGACCATCAGAAGGGACTTACACCCACAAAATTGGTAATGGGGTGTCAAGGCCAGCACCCACCCTCCCACCCTTGATTGTGTTGGGTCACACTCTCTGAAAACTCCCTGGGGACCCAAGTGCTCAGCACCCTTTCTCTCCCCTCCCCCCCCCACCAGAGATGGCAGGAGAACCCATCTTCCCCCAGTCACCCCTCAGCATCCTGCACCTGGCACGGGGTAAGCCCCTGGGATGTGCTTGTCCTGAAATCTAGTGAATGTGTGACCTTTACCCTCCAGCCCCATCCAGACATGGCAGCATCCTAACTAAGCCCGGAGAGGCGCACATTCATTTTCCCCATTTCCAGAGTCCTGGCTGGCTCCCAAAGTTCAAGTTAAATCCCACATGGGCATCTTGTCCCACCCGGTGGCCTCCTGTGCACTCTCAGCCTGTTCTACATTCCTGGAGGAGGCTTTGACCCCTGCACCACCCAGCCCCCTGCCCTAGGGCTCTGAAAGGCTTTGGCCCTATTAGGATGAAGTGGCAGGAGACGGGAGGGAGGAAGGAAGGAGAGAAGGTCAAGGTGCCAGTGGCTGCATCTCTCTACTCAAGACCATCGCCCCAGCCCAGGGCCCTCCCCTCCAGCTCTCTCCTGGTTCTTTCTGGTTCCCCCTCCCGCTAGGAAGCTCCCAGGTGTGCCTCACCAACTCTTGCATCTCAGACCTTTTGCCAGACATTGGCCTAGTCCATTACACTCTCCTGGGATGCCCCTCACCCCCGAGAATGACGCCAGGACACTGACCCATACACTGAGCCCATGACTCATACTACCCTGCACCCCACCCAGCAAGAACGTACACGGACCCTGTCTACCAGCCCTGACACCCAGACAAGGTGGTCACACCATCCTGCCCCAGGGTCGGACAGCGCCAAGCCTGGGACCACAGGTGCTGCCTCCCACCCGGCCTGCTGGTCATAAACAAGGCTGACCCCCCCACTAACTGCTCCGGCCTGAAGATTCCTCAGCTTGCTCTCTCCTCCCCACTGCAGGACAACACAGAACTCAGGGCTTCCCCTTTGACTTACTGGAGGGATCACTGAATCTTTTTGGGCTCCATACCCACCTGCCCAGCCAGGATCAAAAGAAATGGGCAAGTTCCTTCTAATTCTTTCTCGCCAGTTCCAGGGCTCACATGCAGTCCCTGCGTTGCCGCCTGCGCCCCAGCCATGCCTGCTCCTGCTCCTTCCACCCTTGCCCCCACTCCCTCTCCTGCTGTTTTCCTCTCTCCTCCAATCCTGGGGCAGCTACACCCAATGGGAGTTGGGAAGGGCAGGAGAGGTGGGGCCGGGGAGGGTGCTTCATGTAGAACATTCCAGGAGCCCAAACCCATTCCAAGTGGCTGCTGGCATCTGAGAGCAGCTGGAAGCACAAGAGGAAGGTGGCCCCACCAGGCACCAGGCATGGCCAGCAATTTCTCCACCCCTGAAGTGCATTTCCTGCCTCCCAGAAAAAGGATTTTTGCCTGGATAGAAGGGGTCCACCGATCCCAAGTGAAATGAAGACATGGGCATGGGGGAGAGAGAGAAGTAAAGCGACCCAGGGTCCCAGATCCAGAGGCCTCAAAGTTAGAATGTACCTTTGCTGGTATGCGCGGCATGAGCATACACTGTTGAGGTATGAACCTGTACTTTAAAACTTACACAGCATTGTAAACCAATGTTATCTCAAATAAATCAACAAGCAGACAGATAAGCTAACAAAAAGATAAATAAAATTTAAGTAACCCCCCCAAAAAAAGCTAAAATATCAAACTTTTGATTGGATCACAAAGTCCTCCCATGACTTCCTGCTCACATCCTTGCTCAGCACTTCTACCTTATTCTGAAATCTCCACTGGCATCTCCTCATCCAGCTGTCCCATACATCTTTACACACTCAGTGCCCAGCACAGGGCCTGCCTCACAGTACATGCTTCATATATTTGCATTGTACAGCACTGTCCTAAAATCCCAGAGGCCACAGCATACCCAACACCAAGCACCTCAGAGCAAGCAGACCCCTAGATGGGCTACTTCTAATTCACTGTCTTAATTTATGTATAATTTGTCCTTCCCTAGTCACCTGGACAAACACAACCCAGCCTCAGTATTCCCTGTTCCCGTTGCTCCAGTAAGAAGCCCTAATAATTTCTTTCTCTGTTTCACCACGGGAAGACATCCTGATGTTAACCTCACGTCTTACTGCTGTCCGTTTTCATGTTCTCCTTCCTTCATGGAGAAGAGTATCCAGGCCCCACACTCCGTAAAGTGACTGCTTATATGGAAAAGGAAAAACCTCTACATGCTAACCAGCACAGGCTCAGCCATGTCCCACTGACCAAAAGTCGTTTACCCTCCTTAAACATCACTGGTAAACGAGGTTCCTACAACCGCCCTCCCAGGTCTTCTGTGATCATTAAACAAGAAGCTACAGCAATGACCCCACATGGCCCCGCCCCTGCCTGTTTAACCTCACTCTACCTCACACCCTCCTGCTCTAGTCTCCAGATCTCCTTGCTCTCAGCTTCGCTGACTGTGCAATCCTTGAAACAACATGCTGTTCCCTGCCACCCCAGGGCCTTTGCACATGCCCCTTTCCTCCACATGGAACACTGTGCTGCCAACCCCATCCACCAAGTTAATGTCATTCACCCTCACATCTCACTTTTCAGTCAAGGTCAGGTTCTTTGCCATAAGACCTCATGAAGCTGTGTATCCCTTCTCTTCAGAATACTTATTTCCACCTGCAGCTTGGAGTGATCATTTAACTCTGGCTCTTGTTCATTCATATGCTCCATGAGATTAGGAACCGTCTTTTACATTACTTGTCATTCTACCCGCAGAGCCTGGCACAGTGCCTGGCACAAAAGTATTTATTGAACAAATGTATCAATGAAGGAATGGCTGAATCCCAAGCAGTGCCTTGAACAAGCAGACATCTCTGAAAGATTCCTTTTCCCCTAGCTGAACAATTCTGCCTCGGGTCATTTTTCTACCCAGGCATTTTTTCCTGAATTTCCCATCAAGGTATCAGCAGGGAAATCAAGCAGGATTTCAGAGGGTCCGAAAAGAATGTGCTTTAGTCCAGCCTGGGAAGGAGGTGGTACAAGAGTCAGGGAAAGTGGCCCTGGCTACCCACAGCCTTGCTCCCTGACCCTCGCCTGCCCGGCTCCTCAGACCAAGGGAGCAATTCCAAACCCCACGCTGGAATCCCAGGGCACCGTGCCTGGAGGCAGGAGGAGGGCTCTGAGATGACCACGTGACCAGGAGACAGAAGACCAGCAAGTCTAGTCTTGGCCTGCTGCCTCCTGTGACCTAGGGCAGACACACCCACCCCTACTCCACAACATGGCCCCCAGCCCCACATATGTGAAAATGATGGGAGTAGATGAGCTGATTTTGAAGAACCTTCCCCTCCAAACTCTGGGGACTTGGGACAGAAGGAGGGTGGGAGGACTCAGAGTCTGGCAGGAGGGCCATCCGTGAGGTGCAATAGGCAGATCTCACTTTAGTTCTGTCCAAAAATGCTCCCCAAAAGTGGAAAATGCTATAGCAAGAGCCTGTGGGATAATCTACGCCTCAGCTCACCCACTGGAATATCTGAGATTCCACTAGGCTGCTGAAGTCGGCCACTACCAGGAGGGCTGAGAGCCAAGTGCACGGGCCGCACCTGAAGCCATGAGCATGAGCTCCTGCCCTGCCGGGAACTGGCCGTCAGCCTGCAGCCTGGAGATGAGGCTGCGGAGCTGCAGCAGCCAGACACGGGCTGCAGTTCATCCAGTTCTGGGGTTTGTTGTTGGGGCTGCCTCCCTCTGTAACCCCCAGGCAGCCTGCAGCTATCGCCCAGACCCTACTGGCCAGAAGTGGGCCAAGCCTCACAGGAAGCGCTAGCTTCAACCTGAGCAATGGCGGCTTCAGAGAGCACAGGTCAGGCCTGTGAACGCAAAGGAAAGTAGGAAGGAGGACTAAGAAAATCAGACAGTCTGTAAGGAACAAAGGCCCAGGTAGGAAAGGCAGGACAGCTAGCAGCTCAGAGCTGGAAGCGGCCTTGGTGCTCAACTGGCCCAGACCCACACCCGATGCCCAGAACCACACACAGACACCCTTGTCCTTTCACTGTCACTCTGAGCCACCACTTGAACTCTCCTCCTAATGAGTCGAAGGCCTTCAACCAGAGCTCATCCCTCTCTGCTTCTCCATTAATGCTTCTCATTTAATGTGTGGAGCGCATCTAAATCAGGAGGTCAGCTGGGACACACACACATTCACTCCTTGATTATGTGCATGGTGTCGTGATGCATTTGTGTGGGGCTGGATCTGAGCTTTTCTGAAATCTCCAAAGGCACGTGAGATCCCTGGAAGATAGACTTGCACTGTGTGTGATGTGCAAGAGGGCAACGCGTGTCTCAGAGAGTAGTTCTGACCCCAGGCGATTCTCCCCCAGAGACATTTGTGATGTTGAAGACACGTCTGGCCCTCACATCCAGGCAGGTACTACCGGCAGGTAGTAGACAAAGGCCAGGGATGAACGAGGCAGCTCCACGACAAAGACATATTCCACCCAAGATAGCAGTAGCGCCGAGGCTGCCCTGAGCGAACCCTTGGAGCCGCCCCAGGAAATGGACCGACGAGCCCCCTCCCTGCATGTGAGCCCCCTAGTCCTCTAAAGGGGCTCACTGTACCCCCAGGCAGGCTGGAGGAAGGGCTGCTGAAGGGAGGAAAGGGCAGGAGGAGCATTTTGTCAACAAGGCGGCATCACCTGTGTCACCTGGTTACTGGTGGCATCTAGACACGAAGTACCTGACCCGCCTCCAGCAGCTGAGGGCCTTGGGTCAGGACTCAGGCAGTGCCAGGGAGGAACCCAGAAGCTACATCCCTGATCACCTGAGACCCAGTGAGAGCTGCCCCCGAGCCAGCCAACCCAAGCTCCATGTGAAAAGCCCCCCAGCCCCAGACAGCAGAAGGAGCCACATGGCAAAGCCACACTTACCTTCCAAGCACTCCATTACCACCTTCCCCTCATCCTCCTCTGAGGACAGACGAGAAGAGAGGTGGGGAGAAAGGAGAGGCAGGAAAGAGAGGCAGGTAAGGAAGAGCAAAAAGGAGAGAGAAAGACTGATTAACAGAAATAATCAACAGGAAGAAATTTGCTGAGAAGAAGGAGCTGAGAAAGCTGGGTGTGGCCCAGCCAGAGATGATTTTCCAGAGGAGCCCTGGAGGGAGTGGTCCATCCCAGACAGGGCCCTGGGGCTCCAGGAAAGGCCGAGTGAGGCAGAAAGACGCCAGGGAGCAGAGTTCGAGACCTCATTCTCAAGAGCAGCAGTGCCCACACGCAGGGCTCCCAGTGGGCCCTCACAGCCCCTGCGCCAGGCCTTGCTCAGTCACATCTCAAGCAGAAGTGTGCTGGCCTGGCAAGAGGCAGGTGCAACCCCTCTTCTCCCCGGTGACTCAGTGGCCCTGGCCATGCAGACACATCCTGAGTGGGAGGCTGTGCCCGGCCGTGTCTGTGGGTCACACACCATGCATGTGCCCTCCTACCTGGCAGGATCAGTCTTCTGGTAACTAAGAAAGAGAAGCAACGTTGGCCAGTAGCCTAATCCCAGGCCTGAAACCCTCTAGGGAGTGTCTAGGCTCTGTCTACTTGAAATGGCCACTAAGGGCCCAGGGCTCCTACTCTCTCCTTCCACACAAGGAGGAGGTGGGAAGTAGGACAAGAAGTGTGGGAAGGGGCATGTCTCTGCATGTGCTGTGTGTGCACGTATGTGTCTGCATGTGAGTGTGTGCATATGTGTCTATATGCGGGGTGGGTACACGCAGTGTATCTGCATGTGTTCGTGAGTGTGTGTTTCCACATGTGTGCGCACATGGACACAAGTGCTTGAACACAGAGGATTTGGCCGCCAGGTTTCTAACCGAGCTGACCACCTCCAAAGACACAGGCTAGAATGCCAAATCCCCAAGTCAGAGGACACTGGGAGTGGCCTGGACCTCAGAAGTCCATGGGAAGGCTGCAAAGGGATCTGAGCCCCTCAAGCTCTGCAGAGAGCTCCCACTCAGGCCTGGCCTCAGTGTGGGCACATAGCCAAGCTGCCCACCTCATTTCTCGGGAGTCCCCAGAACACGCCACCTTTTTTTGATCCAATCCTAAGGCCTTGCCCAGGACCACAGGCCCCCTCTTTTCCCTCTGGCCTCCCCACCACCTCCTTGCCAACCATGGTCTCTTACCGCCCGTGGGGTGCAATAGGATGTCCGCAGGGTTGTGGGGTTTCAGGCCCAGAGCAGACAGGGGCGTCTTGGCCAGACCTGGAGGGGAGCGCACTGTGCCAGAAAGAAAAGGGAAATACTGGGAGTGAGCCTAGGGTGGGGAAGCTGCAGGGAAGGAGGGGCAAAAAGGAGGGCACCCCATAAGTGAGAGGTGGGCAGGAAGTTGGTGGAGGGGAGCCAGCCCTGCCCCAGAGGGGTGCAGTGTTGGCTCCAAGGCCTTCCTCTTTGTGTGCTCCTCCACAGTACAGCATTTAAATGCTAAAGGGAGTCGGCAACAGTGCCTTGTCCTGGCCCTGGCCGTCTGCCTGGGGAAAGGAGCTTCCATCCCTAGGCCCTAAGTTTCTTCACTTCATATTGCATGCAGTTGTCTTTAGCTACCTCTGACTTTCTCTAGACTGGGCCCTCTTTCTTCCTCCTTTTTAGCCCCCCGCTCCCTCCTACCCACACATTCTCATTTTCAAACCATGCACCAAGATGGTCTTAGGAAGAACAAAGGAATACGGGGTGTCAGGACAGCACATGCTATGAAAGACAGTGGGAGGGGAAGATCATGACGGGACCCATGGGCCAATCTGAGACCCCACAGTGGCCCACGCCAAAGGTCATCAGTCCCCAGTCAAGTATGTCCCTTGCAAGTCCCAGAAAAAGAGAATTTCCCAGTGTGGGGTTCTCAGTATCCCCTCAACCTCAGTGCTCCAGATTGGGAAAAGCCCAGTCACCACAATCTATGGCCAAGAGCACCAACTCCCAGACCTCTGAGCCACCCGCCTGGTAGTGTCATGTCTGGGAGTGACACACCTGGGAGTGTCATGTAACACACAAGGTCAGAAAGGACTGTCAGGCTTTTTCCCAGCAGCCAAGGACGTGACCAGATGCCCAGCATATCTGCAAGCTGGTAGTTCTGCCCAGTCACGAGATTTCTCAGTGGCAGCTGCCACATCTCCTAACACACCTCCCAAAAGTAGAGAAATGAGCTGTCTCCTGTGACAGCTCTCAGGAGACTGCAGAGGCACAGCCCCTGAGGACACGTGACCACAGGGATCAGTCAGTGCCAAGGCTGCCTGCTTCACGTCTGTGGTCACAACACACTGAGTGGCCTCAGATGCCCAGGACCCACACAGCAGCTCTGGACCCTGCCTGGTCAGCCCTCCTTTTTCCAAAAGACAGTGAGAACTACAGGAAAGTGACAAAAATATACAACCTCTCAAAGCGAGCAGCACATATACTTGCTGGACACATGCAGGTGTGCACCCAGGTGTAGTGAGACCAGAGCCCTCACAGGTGCCAGACGGGTGGCCCACCCTTGCACTCCAACCCCGACTCCATCCTGAGATGCCCAACAGACAGATACAGCAGAGGGGACGGAGTGTATAAACACACACATCCAGATACTGGTGGCCGCCTCGGCTTGCCTGTCCGTCCCCCTCTCTGCACACACACACACACACGCCAACACACACACACACACCACATCGTGCAACAGACACATATCAAGCACTTATTTACTTATTTGTCACACAGATATATCTGAACGTAGCTGAAGAAGGATGAGCCTGAGCCCACTGGGGATAGAATCCACACAGCACCTCAGCCACAGCGTTGGTCTGCCTGGCAGGGGCAGCAGAGCACGGGGGGCCACAGAGAGAAGGGGACAGGAGCACTGGGAGGCTCCTCCTGGTCCCTCACTCACTCACCCCCAGCTCCCTGACCACACATGCCCCCCACACACCACCACCTCCCCGTTCCCCAGGCATCTGGCCCTTCAGCTGAAGAGTGGGTGGCCCTGAA
Source organism: Talpa occidentalis (assembly GCF_014898055.3). Lineage (NCBI taxonomy): Eukaryota > Metazoa > Chordata > Mammalia > Eulipotyphla > Talpidae > Talpa > Talpa occidentalis. Next base: position 136,536,223 of record NW_023603184.1, read on the forward strand.
GCCAGACAAGGCTCTTGCTTCCTGAGAAGAATTCCTTGCATTTCTCTGCCTCTGTCCTCTCCCAACCCCGTGCCGTGAGTTGATGAGACCTCTGACTTACTCTCCCTGGGCACCAGGGCCGGCCAAGGGCATGGAGGGAAGAATGAGGACAGGCACGCGAGGCCAAACCCCACTGCAGCTCAGTCCAGATGACTCATTCCAAACAGGACACTGGCCAAGATTCTGGCTGTTTGGACCAACAGCAAAGGGAACAGGTGTGAAGGTGGAGGGTTTCGACCGAGGACACGAGTCCGTGAGTCTCTAAGGCTCATGTGCCGTCTCAAGCAGACTCCTGGGTTTGCACTGCCCAATATGGCAGCTGCCAGCACACAAGGCCGTGAGCACCTGTGGTGTGGCCAGTGCGAGCCAAGGCAGGTGTCCGTGGAAAACATCCCGCATGTCAAAGACTTAGTATGAAACAAGAGAGCAAGCGATCTCACTATTATACGGATGACACATTAAAATGGTGATATTTTAGATCTCTGAGACCAAATAAAACTCACTAAAATTTGTTTCAACAGCCTCTTCTTACATTTTTTTTTAAAAAGACTGTAAGATAGTTCATCTATTGCCTTGACTTGTTTATTGAAATAACAGTTTGCGTATTTTGGATTGAAGAAAAAAGACCACTAAAGCTAATTTCTCCAAGTTCCTGTTGTTTTGCAATTTTTTTTAACCTACCAGAGAAGTCTAAATCACAGCAGTGGCTCGTATTACATTTCCACTGGACAGCGCTGCTTTGGAGAGAGCGTGACCTCCACTCACACTCGGACCTCCCGCGTGCCCCCAACTTCCGCTGGCACAGGGGCAGGTGCAGGTGCCACATTCCTCCTGTCCACAGGACAGCCCGCCACCTGGGTGCCTTGGCCGGCCCCAGCTCTTCTGTCCTCATCCTCTCCCTCCCCTTCTCTCTCAGGAGCAGAAGACAGCATGGGCCTGGGCAGCCACTGATCCCAGAGCATCTCCAGCCTCTCCCTCTGCTGGCCTGGGCTCTCACGGGCCCGAGCCCTTCAGAGTCCAGCAATGTGCAGCACTGCCCCCCCCAACTACCGCCACCCCTAGGTCCTCTTCAAGTCTCTTCCAGCGGGGGACACTGCCCCTCTCATGGGCTCCTGGGCTCAAGTCTTCTCTCCCCTTCCAGGCAGGGGGTGGAGGGAGGGTTACTGACTAAATGCTCCTTGGGGACCTTTTTTACCTGGGTGGAACTAAACAGCCTGCCTGAAAAGGAAGAGGTACCTAGGGTGGCAGAAATGGGGGTCACACACAAGAAGGTCCAGGGCTGTCTCAGAGACACACCAGCAAGTCAGAGTCACTTTGGCTGGGGATGATCTGCATGTAGGGTACGGAGATTCTCAACCAGGAGAACTCCACACAGTAGGAGCCCAGGGACCCCCAGCCCATCAGGTGGATTCTGCACCCTTAGGTGTGGGCATGTGGGCAGTGGAAAAGAGGAGATGCCCTGGGGGAGAGAAGGGGGCATGAAATGAGCCACAAGGATAAGGAGCAGATTCTGGCCCCCATCAACTTTGCCAGCGCCTCCTCCCCCCAACCTGGGATGCTTATCCAGCTACCGTTGAGAGAAAGGGCTTGAGGGGGGTTGGGGGGGCAGACTTAGGGGTTAGTTCTTACCCCCAGTGGGTGGCGGGCTGGTCGGGGAGGTCCCCTCCATCTCCTCGAAGGCCTCCTTGTAGCTGTGCAGATGGGGCTGTAGGAGGAAAACCGGCAGCAAAATGGAGAGACTCACTGGAAAGTAGGGTTCCCAGCAGACTAACCCATACAGCCCTCACCAGCCTGGCCATCCACCCCATCTCAGATAACACAGACCTGGCTGTTCACAGCCCCAACAACTCCTGATAGCTGAGAGTAGGGAAAGGCTATTTGCAAGGCTATAGTCCAGCAAGGACAGGATTAAGAGCACCTGCCCTGAAAATACTTCAGGGCCAGCAAGAATGGGCTGGGGGTAGAGGACTCAGGTTCTATCAGAGGCAGGAGAGAAATGTTGTCCAAAAACCACTGCTGCCCAGAATGCCTCACTGGCCTGCATTTTGTTGGACAGGGTCACCTGCCTCAGAATCTTACAGGGCGCATTTTCAAAATGCAGGGCCCCGGGTCCCATCCCAGAGCCAACACTCTGGGATCTCTGGAGGTGGAGGTGGGAGTCGAACATTTTGAACAAACTGCCTGGTGATAGTTATGCTTACAGAAGTTTAAGACCTATTACCTCAAACCATGGAAATGTCTGTATTTGGGCAAACATTTGTGCATTGAAATCAGATCTCAAAAAAAAAAAAAAAAAAAAAAACTCTTTATCCCGAAAGTCCTCAAAATCACTTTTGTCAGTGTGTATGATCAGTCTGCAGTTTTAGAGACTGTGGCCACCTAAGGCAGACCCAGGACCTTATCTCCCTAATGGACTCTCTAGGGGTCGGTCAAGAAGGAACTTTGTCTTAATGTAAGAAGAGGGTGCATAAAAGCTATTTCGAGAAGGAAATGGGCTCCAGATTCCACCCACCAGAGAAGAGATGGAAGGAGAGGGTGCAGCAAGGAAAAATTACTGAGGTCACTGCCAGTTCAGGGTCAGCAGGTGACCATCAGTTTCCTGGAGGGTTCAGGCGGGCTCGAGACCCCCCATGCCCCAGACGCAGCCCATGCGCAGATGCACTCACCTCCTTGGGGCGCCCTCCAGGATTGAGAGCAATGGTGAGAGCAAGCTCTGGGGAGACGCACTGGACAGGGGAGCGCATCCCAGGGCTCCGGGGAGATGTGGGTTCTGGAGACTGGTTCTCATACTGTCCATCGCTGGCTGCCCGCTTCCGGAGAGGGGCCGTGGGCTCTGCAGGCTTCTCACGAGCCTGCACCCCTGGGAGGAATGGCAGGGCAAAGAGGACCATGAGCATACTGGGCACAAGTGCCCCAGAGGGGGTGGTGCGTCTCAGCCCAGGGGCCAAGCTGCAGCTGGGCCTGTCTCCCCAAGACACCCCACACTGGGTCCCTCTCTGCCCATACCCCAGGCTCTTCTGCTGGGTGGAGCCACCTAGGTGGGGCTGGCCTTGGGTCTACTCAGCACAGAGTTGGGGCCCAGAGCACAAAGGACTGATACAAGAAACAGATGTCAACTCCTTCCAAGCCCTGGAGGCAGAGGGCCAGGGCTTCCAGGCAAACGAGGGAAGGTAGAGGGTGGAGAGACAGTCTCCAAGGCGACTACATCAACCAACAAGCAACATCAGGCCTTGGGGGAGAACTTTGGAAAAAGCAAATAATGCATCATCTTGCAAGTGGTGCTCCCGAGCAGAAACAAAGAAATAACTAAGTCTTGCTCGGCACTCCCCAACCCCAGCGGGCCCCCAGAATATAGCTGCCCTTCTCTGGGGTTCCTCAGGTCCTATCCAGGGCACCTCTGAAGCCTCTTACCAACGTCCCTCTTAAAATTGTCAACTTTCTCTTAACATTTTCTTGCCTCAAACATGGCCCAGGGCCCCACCCGGCCCCTCCCAGCAGAGCAGCAGGCAAAAAGCCTGAAGTCATGGGCGCCATCTGCTTTTCCGTCCCTCCTTTCCATTCCACGGGCTGAGGATGCTGCTAACCTCACCCTCCTTCCTTCCCACTCCCTTTTCCCACAGCTGGGCTGGGGCACAGAATGCATTGCCTCGCCGAGCCGGCTCCAGAATCCTAGAAAACGCTTTCCCCCACTCCAGAGGTCAAGTCCCAGTCTGAGGCTGGGCTCCTCCACCAGCTCGAAGGGAGGAGAGACTCACCCCGTCTTCACCACCACCCGAGGGCAGCTAGGGTGAGGGGAGAGGCTGGGACCTACCTAGAGAGGCAGGACCACCAGCCGCACAGCATCACATCTGAGGACCCCATCCCATGACACACGTGCACACACATGCACGCCCGTGCACACACACGCACTGCTGGTCCCTGGGAACGTGCCAGAGCCGCTCCAAAGTCACCTTCATTCAGACTGAATCATCGTCTACCCTCCATGGTGGGCTCTGCATCCTCTGGGCACCACCGGCTATCTCCTGGCTCGGCCACTCAGGCTGCCATGAGAAGCAGATGCTAGGAAGGCTTCTTGCTCACAAACAGTGGGCTGGCAGCTGCCAAGTCCAGGGCTGGACACACACTCATGCTCACACAGCTAGCTCTCTTCTCCCCCATAATTCGGGGCCCGTCTGCAGAGCAGCAGGACGGGAAGGCACAGACGAATGCAGGAGGAGGTGGACTGAGTCTCTAGCAGGAGCTAATTGTAATTCACAGGCGGCCTGCCTGCCTTCTCAACCAAGAGAATAAAGCCAGGCCGGGACAGTGAGCTGGACTCACAAACTGCTTTACTTAAACCGAGGAAGCGCCTCACCTTGAAGGGCCCTTATTTTCCAAACAGAAAAGAGGGTGGCAGAGTCCTAACCAGAGGCTGCTGCCATGAGCACTCACCCCATGGAAGCTGGGGCTCAGCTCTGAAAATATATTATCTTGAAGGATTGGGCTAACACTGGACCCCACAGCGATGCTGGGTTCCCAGCCTTAGACAAAAGGCCTGCACCCCCTTGACACCTGTGGGTGCCCCTGCCCCGGGCCACACTGTCCCACCACCATCGAGCGCCCTCCCCCCAGACTGTGGACAGCTTAGTCCAGAGCTACCATGGGTTTCGTTCCTGGCAAAGACATTGGAGAGACAGACACAGCCATTGATTTTCTAATAATAATCGTGACAAAGAAGGCCCATTCAGGAAAGGCTCTTGGGGGTTGGAACTAAGTTCAGCTCCAAGGTTAAAAGAAATGCATTAGGGCTGGTCTCAGTTCTGGTTCGCCCACCCTTTCTGGCAGATTCTTGTGCCTTTGCAAGGGGGCTGGTTTCCCCATTTGGGGATTTGATGTTTGCTTTTGAAAAGTGGGTGTTTTCAATTCAAGGGCATGAGTCTCCCAGAGGGGCAGTGAAGACCCTCCACGTCCAGGTGTCCAGAGAAAAGGCTGGACTGCTGGAGGGACTTCCCAAAAACTCAGGCCTCAGCACACAGCGGTCAGACAGCCATCACACGCCCCCTCCACCACCACCACCATGTAGGAGGACACTCTGGCCCAGGGCAGGGGAGGGACAGAGTGACCCCCGAAGAGCTAAGGCGCTGCAGAGCAGAGGGGGACAACCCCACATTCCACTCCCATGGGGACAACGCCCCCTGCAGAGCACCCCACTACACCAATGGCCAGCCAGGGCCTGTCACATTCCTTGAACAGTGTCTCACTGTTGTCCCCCTTGGCAGGCCTAGATCTGCCCTGGAGTGCCTGGAGAGCCATGTTCTCGCTCTTGTCTTTCTCTATGGGAGGGAGCCGGGGCAAAGCAGAGGGGAGAGAAGAGAGCCCCATTGTTAACGGGCCAAGTTGGGACGTCTGGACACAAGCTGATAGTGTCAGAGAGAGATACCCCTCCCTCATGTCCCAGAGATGGGCCCACAATAAAAACAGGCTTGCCCCCCCTGCCCCCGCCCATCTCCCCTTCTCCACCCTCAACCCTAGGGCTTTCTCAGGCCCCACACTCTCTCGGGAGCACACTGAGTGTCCTGCTCCCTAAATGTGGGCAAGCGTGCGTGCACACACACAGACACACACAGCCTTAATCCATCAGGAAGGGTGGTTCAGAGTTGCCCCCGAGCCCCTACAGTCACCCCTATTCCCGCAGGAAGAAGCTCATGAAGGAGAAGGCAGCCGAGGGACTCTGGAAGGTCGTCCAGCAAAGCTGGTGAGTACAGGCTTCCAGGCCCAGTAGAATGAGGAGAGGGAGGAGGCCATTATGGCAAGAAAATGACCTTTAAGGTGAGTAACGCACTACATTCAGAAGCCCTGTGGCCCTGAGCTTCCCCACCAGAGGAGGGCAGTCCCCTCAGCCAGGGCCCCCACACGGGCCACGAGACCTGAAGAGCAGGGACTGGCACAGTCCCATTCCTGAGGGTCCTCACTCCATATCCCAGGATGGCGCTGTGCTTGGGGGAACAGCTGGTGCCAAGGCTCCCCTAAAGTGGGCTGGGTCTGAAGCAATGAATCCTGCTCCCCTTCCCCACACACACACACACACACACACACACACACACACACACACACCCCTATAGCCCCAACACACATCAATACATATACTTCATCACAACATGGCTGTCCATGGGTCCTGGGTCCCCAGGATAGTTGTCTTGGTGTCCAGTTTCACCACATGCCACCCCTATACCCGCCAGACTAGCTGCTTCCACCCCCACAGACCCAGCTCTTCTTTCCAGCCTTCCGATTTCCAAAAGACTGGATTCCTCAGCTCCAGGTGGCAGGGCTGGGTGTCCGACAGCATGCCTGGGGCTCCGTTAGCCAGGGGATCCGGGAGGCCACCTGCTGGGCCAGGGCACCAGAAAGCCACGCGGCAATCACACTAGCAGCCCTAGGACAAGCCATGCCAGCTCCCCTCAGGGACAGGCCCAGCACCCAGAACTGCCCACACCCCTAGGCCCTGCCAAACACTGCACTCCACACCACTGGGCCAAGGAAAGGGTAGAGGGAGACGAGGGGAGGTGGGTGGGGGCATTCATGGACCAGGGCCAGATATGGCCCTGGGAGTCCACAGCTCCCATCACCCCTAGGCCTGTTCCCCAACGGCTCAAGGCCAGGTGGGCAAGCCTGAGTATAAGTCTTCTTCCAGAGCAAGGCCTCCCCCAAGGGGCTAGGCACGAGAGGTGAGTCCCTCCCCAGGGAAAGAGCCTAAGGTCCTACTGGGGGTAGACATGAGTCCTCCATCACAGCAACATGCGCTTCGGTGACAGAAGGGTCCACCCCACTGGGGCATGTCAAGCCACCAAATATTCAAGGCAGGGTCCAGCCCCTCCATTTTTCAGATTGGGAAACTGAGCTGAGTATTGTGAGACTTGTCACGGAGGTGGGCAGAGCCAGCACCATTCCCAGGACTTCTGACCCTTGGCCTGGATCCTAGGATCAGGGATTTAGGATGCCGTCAGAGGCCTGCTGTCCCCCCAGAGTGCCGTACTCGAGAGTGGACAGAGCAGCAGGTGCTGGGGCACCGCTCTGCCTTCTGCCTAGGGGCCCATGCAAAGCACAGCCTGGCCCCTGCAGAGGCCCTGGGCCTGTGCCCTGGGTGGTCTGGCCAGAATGGCCAGGGAGCTGGGCTGTCCCAGGCCCCCACTGAGCACCCTTGCTGCAAAGGCCCACGTGTCCACAGGATGCCTGAAGGTTAGTCTAGTCACCCCACACCCTGTCCCTGCCGGTTAAGGCGCAGGCTAGAAGCATCAGCCCGTGCCCATGCGCTGAGGGGGAGCTCACTCATGCAGAGCGGAGGGAGAGGGTGTGGAGATGGCGAGGAGGGAGACGGGGCAAGAAGGGAGATGGAGGGCAGTGAGAAGAGGAGGAGAGGCATGGAGAATAAGGCAGAGATGGGATGAGCGACAGAAGGGGGCAGGGATGAAGAGGGAAGGGCGGGGGCTGGGCAAGGTTTGGAAGGAATGGCACGTGAAGGAGGCAGGGAAGAAACTAGGAGCTAAAATGAGGCCCAATGGGCTAACTAGGGGGCAGGGGAGGACAGGAACCAACCATGTGGCATGGTACACACGGACAGGGAGGAAGATCGGAGCCGGTGGAGAGGAGGGCGCCGGAAGCTCACTCTTTGCCTCATTGCCTGCAGCCTGGCATTGTACGCTGCCACCCCCACCCCAGGGGAGCCGGCAGGGAGGGAAGGCAAGCAGGCAGGGGAGGCCAGGCGGAGGGCAGGACACCAAGCAGGGAAGGCACCACGCCCACGCGGCAGGGACAGATGGACACGGGACACACGGATAAGCCAAGGGACGGGGCATTAAACAAGACGAAACAGAACAAAAACAAAAAGAAAATCAACATTAGTTGGTGTTCTGAGTTCAGGACCTGGCCACAGCTGGAGGTGGGGACGAGGTCGAGGAGGAAGAGAAAGACCCAAGAGGTCCCAGAGCAGGTGGGCCTCCTGCTGTCTGGCAGGACACGCCATCTCTCTCTTTGCTAACCGCATAGTGGAGCAAGAAGGTGCCAGCCTAGGACCAGGAGTCCCACCCTTCAGCTGACCCTCACCATCAACAGGCTCCATCCTAAGGCCTCTCTCCTCGTGGTCACCTGCCTCTTCCTGGATCTAGCCATGACCCTCCAGCCTGGGGCCAAGGGTCACGCACCCTAGCGTCCTTGCATCCCTTGCTTCTTCCATCACACCTGCCTTCGCCATCTCTTCCCAGGGAGCTCCCACGCCTTTTTTCTGTTGCCCAAAGCTGCCGGGCACCACCAAGAGGCCTTACAACGAGCCTGCCATGACACACAATAGAGCCTGCTGCTATCCTTCTATTCATCCTTGTTGACTCCCCCAAAGGGCAGCACAGTGGCCAGCAGCACCCCACCCTGGCTTCCAGGGAGCACTCCCTTTCAGCTTTCCTCTCTCTGCAAGCCACTCCATTCCAGTTTCCTGGCTGCACCCCATCTCGTGTCTCCAACCTCTAAATGGGGGAGGCTCCTGGACCTGATCCTGGGACCTCCTCTCTATCTGTGCTGACCCCCTTAAAGGCACCACCAGGGCCACTCTATCCATGCATCCACAGGCTGGCAGCCCCTTCTGGAACTTTTGACTCATACATCCAACCGCCTGGTGGTTTGTGAGCATCTCAAATTCAGCAAGAACAAAATCTCACTTCTGATATTCCCTCCAAGCTGGTTCTTCTCATACACTTACCCGGTTCAGTAAAGAGCAACAACTCCACCCTTTAGCAGCTTGAGTCCAAAACCTCGGAATTGTCCTTGACTTTTCTCATGCTCTCACATCCCACATCGAGTCCATCTGTAAATCTTGATGGCCCCACTCCTGACACATCTACAATATGAACACGTCTTCCCATCACACAGTTACCGCCCTAATCAATACAAGCAGCCTCCTAGCTCTAGTCACCCTCCTTCCATCCTGGCCACACTGCTTCTTTTAGAACAAGTCAGATGATGTCACTCTTCTACCCGAGCCTTTCTAAGGCTTCTCACACTATGCAGAGTAAAAGCCAAAGTCCTTGCAATCACCTGCAACGCCCAGAGCAAGCTGGCGCCATCTCCTCTGTGACTTCACGTCCCACTACATTCCCCTTATCAGACACACTGCCACCTCGGGCCTTTGTACTTGCTATTCCGCCTGGCATCAGACAGGTGAAGCCTTCTTTAATCACCTTACATAAAGTGCACCACCCTCTTTCCTTACTGCCGCTTCACTGCTCTATTTTTCACCTCTATGGCACTTAGTACCCACCTGATGTATTATATATATATTTGTCTATTGTCCATCTCCAACGAGAAGACTAGGATTTCTACCACTTTTTTATTACCATTTTCCTAGAGCCTGGATTAGCTTGTGGCACAGATGAGTTGCTCATGGTAAATGAAAGACTGACTGGACCTTGATTTCATCTTTTTCCATGATGAAATGTAAAAACTGACTTGATCATTTAAGCTCCCAAAGCTTGCCACCAGCGTCTCTCTGTATCTGTGTCCATCCTTTATTCTAATATCATGAAGAGGTAACTCACCTCCTGGTTGAGCATCAGGTATCCATCTGGGTTCAAAAGACCATCTCACCGTACCTCCTTAGAGATCCTATTCTTTCCATTTCTTTCTTGCTCGCTTTCTTCTCTCTTCCCAGCATATTCAACCTCTCGCCTTCCTTTCTCCTCGAAAAATACCCTCATGGTTCTTACATTTTAAAAAGTCCCCAATACCTTTACATACAAAACAATTTCTCAACATCTTGCTACCCTCTTTAGCTACCATCCTCTTCCTTTTCATCACAAAACTACTCAAAAGAGTAGGCAATATGCTGTCTGCACCCCTCTCTAGTCACCCCCTGGCCCCTCACAGACCAGTCTCTGTCACAATCAGTACTGAAAATCATTGGTGGCACCTAACTGGCAAGTCCCGATGCATTTTTCTCAACCTCTTCCTCATGATCTCGACACAGTGACATTGCTCCCTCTCTCCTTTCTGGAAACCACTTCCTATCTTGACTTTTGTGATGACCCATTATCCCAGCCCCTTTCACTGCCATGAACATTCACTCAGTCCTCTGGCCATTTTCATCCCCCTCATGGCCATTTTGTCCTAAATCCTTTTCACTACATGTCCTCTGACATAAAGATCCACCCATGCCCAGAGCTGTAACCTTTGTGAAATGACTCCAAAATCTACAGTTCACACATCAGTTCAACTGCCTTCTGTGAATCTCAACCTGGAAACCCCACTGTCACCTCAAACTCAACACAACCAACACTGAGGTCCAGACCTCACACCAAAAATGTCCCTCCTAACTCCTAGCTTGTTAATGGAACCATCATTCTTTTTCTATTCACAAATATTCAGAATCATCTTTGATGTCTTCCTCTCCCTCTCTCACCCACTATATCCAACCAGCATGTAAATATAATGGTTCTGCTCCCCTTGACAACATCCTTGACATCCATCTCTTCTTTTATCATTTCCAAGGTCAGTACCCTAATTTGAACTCCTCTCACGTAGACTATCTAACAAGCGCCTACATCGTCCAGTTCCAGGTCTCTCCCACTTTGCATTTTGCCTGTCCACCCCTACCAGACACATCTTCCTAAATTGTAGCCCTGATGCTGGCATGCTCCCCTGATTAAAATACATCAAAGCTTTACCACACTGCCACCGGGTAAGTGCAAGATCCTTACTCTGGTATTTAGGACCAAACAGAGGCAGACCTCATGCTACCTTAACTCTCATGCAGCCTATAGACTTTCACTCTAACTTGTACTTAAAACATTCTTGATGCTTTCTTGTCTTCACTATGAATTCTTAGTCTCTAATAACCCCACCCCCTTTGAAAATCCTATCCAACTTTTCCTTCCAACCTCTTTAGTTGATAATTATCTCTCCTTTCTCTTCATGCCCACGGAACTTTCTCCATATGTCTCTTATTACAAATGACTTCATTTTAAAGTTCCATTTCACTTTCCCCTTCCTCTAGAACTTATGGATAAGATCTACATCTGATTTCCAACATGCACTGAAATTTCTACCTCTACAATTACCTCAGTTACCTGAGATCAATCGAGTCACAGAATCAGGATCACAAGATAACTTGATTGGACTCAACCAACTCTGACTCTTATTTCTTTTCTTGTCTTATTGCACTGGCTAGGACATCTAATACAAAGTTAATGATGGTGGTGATAACAGGTATTCTTAATTTTCCCTGGTGTAATGGGAATGCTTCTAATGTTTCATTAGAAAGTGTGAGGTGTGCTACAGGTTTCTAATGCTCACCCTTTATCAGGTTGGGAAAACCATCCCCACATTCTCTGCAATCTAAGCTGCCATGAATAAAATATAAGGAGTGCTTGGATCAAAATGGAATGACCCAGGGACACAGTATTTAAATGTGGAGGACACATAGGAGGAAAAGGCAGATCTGAGGGAGAAAAGCCAAGAGAAAACAAAGCAAGTTCATGGCAATGAGAGGTTATCCCTCAGATCTGAGCTTCCTCGGTTACTCATGTTGAAGCTTATTGCACAAGAATGTAGAACAATCAGAAAGAGGTGGTGCTGAAAATCCATCCTCCCTAGCTCCCAGACCATTCTACACATGGATCCTGCCTGAGTGCCTTTACCTATACAAACCTTACAGGACTCCTGAGGAAACTGTATAAGCAGGACCTACTGACATAAAAAATACTGTTTGTGATAGGGCAAGGCCCCTTTGTAACCCTGGGAGTCAGATCAACTGTCCCCTCTAAGTATCTCAGCCTTTCTCCTGATGAGTCACTCACAATTGGTGGAGAAGATAGCAAGACTCAGGTATAGAGACACTATGCCAACACCACCACTCCCTTCCCTTGACAGTCAAAGCATGAACAACTGCAGGATATGGAGGTGGACAGTCAAGACCTCAAAAGCTAGTAGGAAATAAAAGACTAAGGGGAGATCCACTACAAGATTGACATCCTCCCAGGGCTGTTCAGGTATGGCTTTTTCTTAAGGAAGCTCCTGGAGAGCTAGACAGTGGGACTCTGATAGGGGAAGGAGTACATTCTACTCCCCCAGAGAAAATCCCCTAAAATCCTGCTTCCCATGCAACTAGAGTATCACTGTTCTCCAGGCTACTGTCTCAACTCTATAAAATATTGAGAGGGCCCCATTCCTGCCCCTCAGCAAAACCAAGAGGAAATGGGTCTCTGCCAACAAAAGAAGCTGAAGGATCCCTATCAGGGTTCCAGGTGTGGGTGAAAGTAGAAGAGAGCATCCCGGCTGGTGTGCCCCATGAAGCATTTCACCCCTGGGGTTACAGAACTACTCATCTGTGATTTGACTATTAGGCCAAAAATGGGCTATGAGATCAGTTCTCCAGAGGAGGTGAAGCCAATTCCCATGGTGTAAATACTTCCATTAGGGCCAACATTAAGTTACCCAGAGTTTAGCTGGGGACTTTGCTCTGCTCTGAAGTACAGGATCTGAGCATCCAGGCCCCACACCCATGTCCTGGATCTAGCCCAATGGCCAGCTGGCCTGCCCCCGGCTACTTCCACAAACCCACCTTCCATCACCAGGGAGGGTGTCTCCCTCCTTCCCTACAGCTGGCATGGTGACTCAGCTGCCCCTAAATTTAGGAAAAGGGCAGAGTCAGCTGCCCAAGCTCCTCTTCTCCTCCCTGAGCTCCCACTATCCTGTCAGCTGAGGGGCCTGGCAGAAACCACTAGCCCCCTCCCCCACCCCGGCCCAAGTCTCTGACTGGCCCATGCCTGGGCTTCACCTCTATCTACAACAGAGCCAACCCCACAGCATTTTCTGCCTGGGTTGTTCCCCAGGAATAGTCACAGGCTGAGGACAGTGAGGAAGAAGGGAGCCCTGCTGACCCCTCAACATGGCCCTGGACGCTGCCTCTTCTTGCATTTATCTCTCCAATAAGTTCTTCAAGTTGCCCCACTCTCTCCTCTCCACACAAAGAACAGCTCTCTCGCTGTTGGGAAATGGAACTTCATGTCTCAGTGTCAGCTTCCCATACAAGCTGGTCCTAAGCAAGGACTAACAGAACAGCTGAACAAAAAAGGGGGATCTAGGTCTCCCCCAAAACAGAAATAGCCTAATAGGGGCCCCCAGGTTGAACAAGCAATAAGAGCCCAGGGGCTTCAGACACCCACTCAGGCTTTGTTGTGCCTCTGGGAAGGCTGGAGGGAAGTTCTATCTACAGAGTATTCCTTCCTACCTCACCATACCTTCCCCAAAGAACTGAAATCTAAGGAGAGAGTACTTCAGGCGGATGCAGACAGAGCCTCCTCTGTGCCCTGGAAAATCTGTATACCATCCCCAAAGTCACCACCTCCATGAAGCTTTCCCTGATAGCCCTAGGTATAAATCAAGTCCTAGGTTTGCTTTCTCCGGGCTCCAGGACTTTGGCCCCCACCTCTGTGGTAGCACACACTGCACTCTGTTAGAATTAATTTGTCTGTGTACCTAAGCCCTCACTAGACCATAAGCCTCTTAAGGGCAGGAACTGAAAGACACTGATCTTTGAATCTCAATGCCTTTCTTAGAACCAAACAGACAATGAGTGCAGAAGGTATGAAGGTTCGTGGGCTCCTGGCAGTCTCTTGCCCAGGCCAGAGCGGCACCTGCCAAGGCACAAAGGCTGTGCCTTGACCTCCCCTGGCAATACCAGGCAAGACCAAAGAGGGAAGGGGTGAGGGAGGATGGAGGGAATATCCACTGATGGCTCCAGAGGCTCTCACCTGCCACCCGGTGGGCCACCAGCCCCTCCAGGTTCAATGGTTCCTCTTCTGGAGTTCGGGATGGATCTGAAGTCACCTCCTTCGGTGAGAGCTGTTGCTGAGCAGTGAGGCCAGGGAGAGAGGCTGGGGGCTGCTGAGGCCCTGGAGGGCTATGGGTGTTTGCAAGGAAGGCAGACGAGGAGGAGGCTGGGCTCTTTGGATAGAAACTCTGGCTGGGCCCAGCTGGACACGGCTGATAATCGTAAGGTGAGTAAGATCTGCCAAGAGTGACAGACTCCAGGGAGGCCCGTGGGGCCAGCTCAGGGCTTCCCAAGGAATGCCCACTGGGGATGTAGCCAGATCTCGACTGGGTCAGTGGATGGGAGGAGCCAGAGAGGGGGTGGGAGGAGAGGGGTGAAGCCCCTGGCCAGGCTCCTGGGAGACTCTGCGACTTGTGCAGAGGGGCAGCAGTGGAGGCCGGCTCCAGGTCCAGCATCAGCATGTTGAGCGTTTCAATGGACTGCTCGATCTCCTGCTGGGAGGCTGCCCTCGGGAACTCTGGGAGGCCAGGGATGGGGGTCTCTGCCAGTGGCTGAGGGCTAGGTCTGCTGGGCCCAAGACTCTCCAGTTGAGCTCTTTCCTGCTGGCGAGGAGGAGGGCGAGGCTGCTGCTGCTGCTGCTGCTGCTGCTGCTGCCAGGAATTCAGGCCCCTCTGCACAGCCTCTCGACTGCTTCCCCCACGGGCTGGAGCTGCGGGCAGCTGGGGTTCCGTATCTGGGAAGGACTGTGAACGGAACATACTGCTGGGGTCATGGCCATAGTGGGTGCTGGCCACTGGCTGTGACCAGGCCGGGTGGGGGCTCTCTCTCTGATAGCCAGCTAAACCCTCCTGTGCAGAGTATGAGGGTCGCATGGGGGCTGAGTGGCCAGCACGGGCGGGCACCCCTCGGCTGGCAGACTCATAGGGGTAGCTCCCACCATTGACCATTGGCTCCACAGGGTAGGACTTGTCCAGTCCATTGGTCAGTGGGGACAGGGCCTCTGGGTAGCCCGCTTCACTGATGTTGGTGACGCCATCCAGGGAGGACAGGGTGCCCATGCTGCCCACACTGTGCCCATCCTGGTTGGGCAGCTCATCGTCCAGGATGTCTGTCTCCCGCTCAGATGCCAAGGCCCCGCCATTGACGTGAACCTGGGCTGGGACCACATGGCGGCCAGAGGGCGGCGCCGCAGGGCCCCCCACCGGGCGGGACCGGAGATGCTGGGCGTGGTACATGGCGCCTTGCTTCTCTCGGTCTAAGCCGAAGCCACTGAGCAGGCGGTCCAGCTCACGCTTCTCCTCGGGGCTCAGGACAACAGCGGCACTGGAGGGGCCGGGGGCTGTCTCATCTGTCTTGTCTGTCTTGGTGGAGGCTGTGGAGTTGCCGGAGTCACTGCTCACAGAGAGGGTGTGCTCCACGTGGTTGGGGGTGGCCGACAGAGCGGGCCGCGCGGCATCCACGGCCCCGGTGCTGCCCAGCAGGCCGTCCTTCTTCTTCACCTTGGCATACAGGCTCCCGTCCAGTGGCCCCTGGGTGTGTCCCACCACCTCTGCGAGAGACAAAGTCACAGGGGAGACAGCAGACAGCAGATGTCAGTGGGAGGCAGGGACATCCATTCTCAGGAAAGGAGCCAAGAGCACCCATTCCCTGGCTCTTAAAACTCTTCTCACCACCCGAGATAGAGCTAAGGAGGCAGAAAGGAGGAAGAACAATGCACCCCCCACCGTGGGTTTTTAGAGCCTCTCTGATACCCAGCTTCAGGAACGGGGCAGTGAAGACCAGGATTGGGGAGGGTCCTGGGGACCCTGGCTCTGGCCTTTCACTGGCTTCTAAGGACCTGGGAGGGCTGGGCCAGGATGGGATCCCATGTCAAAGAGGACAGGCTTTCCCTCTGAATGCTGGGGGGCCCACGAGGGCTCTGAAAAGGGGGTCCAGGAAGTGGGGGTGGGGTAGTATCTTAGGGATCCAGAATACAAAGGCAGAATTACCACCAGGGTAATAGACAGCGTGAGTGTTTGCACACACAGAAATCATCCTGGATACTCAAGATCACGTACTGTCTCCACTCAAGTTGGAATTCAATAAAAAAAAGTAATTTTTTTTTTAAATCAGGGAGAGGAGTCCCTGTGTCATTTTGTCTGCAGGCAGCCCTGGGGACCCCATGAGCAGTACTTTCTCTGAAAGGAAAAAGTGAGCACTGGGTGGCTGAAGGCCAAAGGGCTGACTCAAGAATGAAGAACTTCCCCCGCCCTGAGGAACTCAGTGATTTCACACCCTGTACAGTCAGCAGGCTGGCGGCAGCCCCAAGGCGCACGCACACACACACACTCGAGTGCACTCACACACACGGTCACCTCACTCCAAGGCAGAACCCCAATTGGCAAGAGAAAAAGTCCCCCCCCCCAAACACTGCACAGACTCCAGCCCAGACACCACAGTCACACTCACTCACACAGAGAAAACCAGACACAAAGACATGCAGAGACACACACGCCAACCAGAATTCACCCAAGTCCAATACCCACATGAGTGTGGCTGCTGAGCACGCCAGATGGGTGGCTCCGGCAGAAGCAGGGGTATGGGAAGAAACATGCAAATGTCAATTATAGTAGCGAATACGTGCCAGGGAATACCTACTATGTGCCAAACATACTGCAGGCACTTTATAAACACGATGCTAATCCTGGGTCTCAGGGAGCATTACACGTTCAAGAAGCTGAGGTTCTGGGAATAAGATCATTTATCTGCAGATACATCATAGCTGGTAAAGCCCAGGTTTAAATCAGAATGAATTTAACTAAAATAAACCTAAATTAAAATCAAAACTAATTTAAAATTAGGACTCCATCTGAACTTTAGAGACCAGACAATTTTTATTACTCTCTACACAAATTTTATTCTACATTCTACACAAATTTTATTATTTTTATACTCTCCTATGACACATACCCAGACACAAACACATACACACAGTGGAATCAACACATAAAAGACAGCAGTACCCTAAAACAAATACTTAAAATTTAAAGCCACAAGCATTTCAGAAAATACAAGCTCCTACCAAACCCAAGAATCAGCCCTCAGGCCAAAAGTGGCAGCCTCTAAAAATAAACACTCATACAGAAGCCCACGGCCAAAAACAAGTGATCAGACAACCACAAAACAGGAACATCCTGATCAACACACACACAAACCACAGGCCAAGCAAGTGACGTCACCGAGAGCGTGCAGAGATGCCCGGCAGGGCGTCCACATGCCCCTGGGTACTGGGTGCTCTGGCCATTCACGCCACTCTCCAGAACCATCTCTCTGCCCCAAGTTTCCCCGAGGGCTCTGGGACTGCACCCAGCAGCCCCAAGTGACAGTGGTCACAGCCAGGGCTCACGGGAGTGGACAGAGCTGCTCGAACCGGACAGGGGTTCTGGCTGAGCTAGCTCTGCATCTCCAGCAGCCTCCCCCTGTGCCTGGCCCCCACAGGCTGCTAAGGTGTAGCTGAGGCTTGGCTGCCTGTCCTCGTCCCTAAAGAGCTTCCAGTTGTCAGATGAAAGGTTGCCCCTCGTGTTGTGTGCCTCCATAAAAAAAGAGACCCCAACAGCCTGCTTCTAGAGGAGGAAAGTACTGAAAACAGTAGCCTCTCATCTACTCAGATTTCTGGGGGTGGATCCCATGAGGATGGGCCCCTCGGACCAGTCAGTGGGAGTCCGAAGGACTGCTTTCCCTCTTGGTGTCTGAAAAGCCTCTGGCCTTGGAAGAAGGTGGTCCATCCCTGGGTCCTGGCCCTGCTCTGCACCATAACATGCCTGAGTGTCCCCCTGTGCTAGTGACCCCCTCCATCCCCTGCACCCTCATCACCCCAAGTCTATGCTAGCATGATCTGGGAAATGGGGGAACAACAAAGCCAAGAGTGGAGTGTCCAGTGGCTCCCCCACTTATCCTTAGAAGGCAGTGATTACCACCCAGCGCAGATCTGAGAGCATTCTTCCAGACCTACTCCAGCGTCTCCTGTGTCCATAACAGGAGAGCCTTTGGCAAGAAGGCCTTCTAAGAAAGCGTCCCCAGAGGCCGGGAGAGAGGATTCACACTGATTACCGCTACCTGCTATCTTGGCCCTTCTGGCCAGGCCCCACTCTTCATTGATTTTGAAAATGTCAATATTAAACTGATTCTGCAGGTAATTGACCCCCACGTGGGCTACTGTTTGCAGCAACAACCTCAGGAACAATAACTGCCAGGCCACTAAAGCTAAGGGAGAAGATCGAAGAAGTGTAAGTTGTGTAATTAAGTCCTGTATGTTTAGTGCAAATGCAAAAGTCTATTGCTACCCTCAAAGAAGGAGGCAGTGCCTCCGGATCACCACAGTCTGCTCACAGGCTCTGGCCGTTCTGTGCCTGGTCACCGGGGTTTTTGTATCAAGGGAGAAACTGAAGCCACCCAGGACTCTCCCAGTCTATCCAAGCTCCGGGGCGGCTGTGCTGCAACCCCAGAATAGTAGTATGAGCTGTGGGGCACCGTCCCTGCCCCTCCCATCAGAGATGAAGGTAAGTGCCCCTGCTTCCGGCCCAATACACACATGCTCGTCACCCCCTCCTCCCCATCCACCCCGGCCACATTAAGAGCTATTTACCAGGACCACAAGAAGCCGGAACACATTGTCGGTTTCAATCTATTAAGGCAGGAAGGTCAAAAGAGAGAGATGCGGGCAGATCAAGGAGGAATGAAACAGAGAGTAGAGAGGAGAAAGGACGTGGAAGGGATGAGGGCAGATGGCCCTCAGGCTCTGAAGCTCAGGGCCACCAGATCCACATGTCCCAGCTAACCCACATGTCCTCCACACGAGGACAGGCTCTCCCAGTGTGGCCAGTTGAGGCGAAATCATCTCAGATGAGAGGAAACTGGACACCCACTGCGAGGGAGCAGAGGACAGAGTAAGAACCCGCCTGGTGAGCACAGGTGACAATGGAGGAGGATAAACCTCAGGAGAAACACTAGGTCCAGGCAGCCCAGGGTAGCCTGGCCATCCTCGCTCGTGGGCCCATTCCTCTAGGGAAATGGAGAAGTCCACCATCAATTCAAGGTCCCACTTGCTTTGTTTGAAAATGGCTCCTTGCACTTCCCAAGCAGCTGCTCCAAGGCACAGACTCCACCCTGAAGGCTGAGCTAATTGCACCCAGAGGCCCTTATTCCAGGGCTGCCGTAATCCAGATGTGCGAGTCATGTTTTTGGAAAGCTCTGAGCACAATTCCAGCTGACCTGGATGAAGCCCACCACAAACTGTGGAGGTGTGAGTGGCACTGCCCAGGCCTGGGTGCAGGCAAGGAAAGATGCTTCCATCCCATACATTTAAAAAAGAACAAAAGAAATAAATATGGGAGCTTAGGTTATATGCATTTAGGATAGTTATTTTCTAATTTTAATTTATCTCCTCTGGGGATTGTTAAAAACGTAAATTCCAGAGCCCTCCCCTCCCCAAGATTTTTACTGAGGGTCTGAGGTGGGGGTGAGAACAAGCATTCCAGGGGTTCAGGTGCATACATGGGCTGAGTATCTTGAGAACTCCTGCCCCAGGTTGCCAGCTCTGAGATTAAGGATCCCGCTTCCCTTACTAATGTCAAGTGGGTAGATTTTACTCATTAGGAGTCAAACAGACACTCCAACCATGAAGAATGGAAAGGGACAGTCCAGTTATCCCAAAGAAAGAAGTCAAGGACTCAATGAGGAGAGACCCTGCCCTGTTCAATCGTGGCCCACTGTGAATAGCGGATGATTTATTAAGGTTTCAGGACTGGGCCCTCCATGATAAAAAGTCCTTTGGGGCCACGTCCAGCAGACTCACAATTCATTAAAATACATTACCCAGAGCAGTGATGACCAACCAATGTGGAAGATCGATGCTGTTCCAGCAGAAAGAGGGCACAGTGCCCACCCTGGACACGGGCAGTGCGGCAGAGACAGGGGTCCCAACAGGCCTGAAGGGAACCTCAGCTCATTAACCACTAGTAGGGGCACCAAGGTCACATGCATCTGGGAGGTAGGTGAGCTCTGACAAGTACTGAGGCCTGGCCAGGAGGCAGTTAGGAAAGCAAGTTCCAGACATGTCAGCCCTTTAGCCACAGAACCACCACCATGGTGGAAGCCACACTGGGGCCAGCTCTGTGAAGGAGCAAAATGTGGGAGCCAGAGAATGGGAGTGGGTACCAGGTTCTGAAGAGGAAGCAGAAGGGCAGCGGGACTCCCTAGCTATCCCTGCACAGGCACACCCTTTACTCAGCAGGATGGTCCCCATCTTGATGGCCACATCAACTTTCGTCAAGCACTTAACCACACAGAGCCTGACCTCCAAGCCTGCCAGGTGAAGATCTGGATGTTTACTTGCAGATTTGCTGAATGATAAGATTCAAGAGCTAAGTACCTTGAGCTAGGCCTGGCACATCTAGGCACACTAAATTCTCCTCTCTCCATTTCAGCAGCTTTTGTTACCCAGAATAAAGTCCAATCTCCCTTGCTGGACATACCAGACCTTAAATCTGGCCCCTGCCTGCCTTCTGAAGCCTCACCTTCAGTGTCCTCCCCAAATCCCCCATTCTACTCTCACTATTTACATGTTCTTTCCTCTGCCTTGCATATACTGTTCCCGCTCCTAAAATGCCCTTCCTTCCGTACACTGTCCCTGTAACTCTTAACTTCACTAGTAAATCTCTCCTTCAGATTCAGTTTGAGCTTCTGGGCAGACTCTGTTACCTTACCTCTTTCCTGCAGTCCTCCAAACTCTTTTTCCAGGTTCCCAATGGCCTTTGTAGACGTCTACTATAAGACCGTCATCCCTGGATGGTCATTACTGATGTTCTGGTTTGTCTCAGACAGTACCGTTCTCATGGTGGTCTATGTGAACAGTGCCTCCTAAGAGTTCAATGCATAGCCCGTGTGGCTATGCGGGATGGCCCTCCAGAGGGCAGTGCCTGGCGCATGTTACATGTTCCTTCTTGCATTACCTGAACAGCTCAGATAGCTTTGTAAGGTCCTATCAGCCACTGAAACACTCTTCCTTTACTGTCACTCAAGAAGTAGGAAATCAGGTATTTGGGATGGGCCCTAAGCTCCTTATAAAGGAAAGAGAAAACAGAGGCACTGTAACCAAAATCTCACAAGATAGGGGAAGAGTGTTCTACATAGTTGGCAGCCCAGGCTGGGCCCAGAGGAAGTCCCTATAAATGGACTCAGCCAAAGTCTCCCCGATGGCAACCCCAGTCCAGCCACACTCCAGTCTAGGAGACATCAATGTCTTGGGCCAAGGATCCCTTTAGGTATCAGCCTAAACTACTATCAAAAAAATAACAAAAATATATGAACACAAATTTTGCACATAATTCCAGGGTGTTGATAGATACCCCAACATCCATCTATGAACTTTAAATTAAAAAGTGGGGTGCTGCTCCTGGGGATCCCTCTCTATCACTTGGGGCTTCTAGGAGAAACGCCAAGAGTAACAAGAAAACACACAGAAAGGAAACCTTCGAACTGGAAGAATCCAAGAAGAGGCCTAGAACTGAACAGGCCACTGAGTTCCAACCTGCTAGGGGAGGGGAATGTGAGGGAGACCGTGGAGACCCTCAGCCTGAATGTTCAAGCATGACGCATGACCTGGGGTCCACCTTGGCAACGGTGGACGAGACCACCTATGGTCCAGTCTGTGACAGTCCCGGCCTACCCCACATTGGCCTCCTATCCCACAGCCAGCCAGGGCTGAGACAGCCCTCTGCTCATCACATCTTGCAGAAAGTTCTAGAATCTCTCTGAATGGGCATGGGCTTCTTCGGGGGCTCTGAAGAGCATGAGAATCAGCAGAATTGAGGAGTCTCTGAATTTCTGCAGGGGAACCACACAGAAGAGACACAGCCTCTGAGAAGGTAGAGGGCAGGTGCAGCCCTAGGAACTTAGGTTCACACTGATTCCATACTGCCAGACACGGGTCCGGATGAGCCCAGGTGGCAGACATACCTGTCTTTCTTCCTGCATAATAGTACTTAGAGGAAACCACTGTGTTGTCAAAATGGAGAGAGAAAATTCTTCTTGGGGCTGCTGTCAATCTTTTCACAAGTGGCTCTGACCCCTATACAAGTGACCTCACCAGTGTAACCCACAAATCTGCCTCTGTGGGCCCAGGGAAGCTGGGCAGCAAGTGTCCCACCCCTTGGCCACTTTCCTCAGCAATTCTGCCAAAGCCAAGGAAGAGGGCCAACATCCAAATGGAGCCCCATCTGAATTTCAGCCTGCGAGCTTGAAGATGGAGAAAGTCAGTCTTCACACTGAAACAGAAAAGAGAGCCTCCTCCCACCGGCTGCTCCTGCCAGGGACCCTCAGAAGCAGCAGAATTAAGACCCCAGAGGGACAGGAAATGTGGGATGCTGGCTGAGCCAAGAGAGCTTTTTAAAAGCCATGGTCTTTTTTTTGAGCTGAAGGACCTTCGGGAATAGTTAATTCATGGTCCTCGCTTTATGGGACAAGGAAGCTCAGCAGGCAGCAGGCCACAGTCACCCAGCACTGAGGCACATCTCCCTGCCTCCAAGTTCAATGTTCCTCCCCCTAATGGTGCTTCAAGGTGAAGATGGCTGGAGGAGCCTGGAGGGCCGGAGATTCTGCAACTCTCGCTGCATACCAGCAACCTCCCCGTACAATAATACACGGGGCTTCTGCCAAGTGATGATGGCAGGATATGTGATGGATGTGTCCCCAGGCCCTCCTGGGGAAGGACCCTGGGCACTTTACACAGATACCATCTTACTTGCATTCCTCCCGGGAGAAGGGGCAGGGTCAGGCAACGTGATCACGAACTTCATTACAGACTCAGACCCGAGGGGCCCAAGCCTGGAGGGTGAGTGTCAGTCCTGACAGCCCACGCCTGCCTGCCGGGCAAATATGAACTCGCAGGGCCAGCCTCCTGGCTCCAGCCTGGCCTCCAGCTCCCACGCCAGCACTATAACCAGGGCCTGGCACTCCTACTCCCCGCCCTCGGCCTATCCGGGCACCAGATAGCACAGGCACATTCGGGACAGTAAAAATAGCTCCCGGGCCCACAGCAACCCAAGTCCTTCCCTGCCAGGCCAGAGCGCCCGCCTGGACACAACCCGGACAGGGGGGTGATTGAGCCGCCAAGAGCCCTGCCAGAGCTGGGCGCCAGCCAGCAATGGGAGCCGGCAGGAGGAATGGTCAACACCGCCACAAGTCCCAGGGCACAGATGGGGGCCGGGTGTGGGGGGTGTCTGAAATAAACATCCCACAGGGAATGTTTCGGGGCTGCGCCTGCCTCCATGGCATTCCCTCTGCTCACCCTTTTCTCGTCCACCAGGAACTGTTACCCCAAAAGAGTAACAGCAGCACAGACACACTGCCCCCTTCCAAACTGAGGAGCCCCTCAGACTGCGGCAGGGCTTACAAGTCCCAGGGCAGCAAGTTCTGAAGGGGGACAGGCAGGTTCCCGGCAGCCACCCCCAAAGGCAGGGCAGGGGACCACAGCCCCGATGAGCCACGAGCCCATCCCTGGCCCCGGTCCAGAGCAGATCCCGGCCCCCAGGCTCAGAAGTCCCCCACGGCCCCCACTCCCCCCCGGGTCCAGCAGAGAGCCGCACAAGGACACACACAGGCAAAACACATGCCCAGCAGACACTTACCCTTTGGACAGAGAGGGAGAAAGGGGTGGGGAAAGAACCGCTCTGATTTGATCTCTGCTCCTTGTGCCTCAAGTTTCAAGTAATTCCTACATGGCTGCAGCTCCCCGCGCTGCCTGTGTCCTCCTCAGGCTCACTGGGACTGTCAGGGGTGGGAGGAGCGAGTGGCCAGCCTGCCCGCCTGCCCAGCACACTCACCACTCCCTCCCTGGCTCGCTCGCAGGAGCTCTCACTCCCCCTCTCTGTTCGCTCTACCTCATTCTGGCTTGTAGGAAGCCAGTGGGATAAAACTCTGTCTGTAATTCCAGCCAGCTGGGTCCCCAGGGCTTCACTTATCATCCTGTAGCTATGCAGTTCTTGAATGACATCACAGTGGCTTCCCAAGCCCTCCACGCAGTGAGAAGGGGCCAGCCCAGCACAGCCCGAGCCCCAAACCAGTCCAGCCCGGTCCAACCCAGTTCCAGCCCAGTCCAACCCAGTTCCAACCCAGCTCAACCCAGTTCCAGCCCCAGCTCAACCCAGTTCCAACCCAGCTCAACCCAGTTCCACCCCCAGCTCAACCCAGTTCCAACCCAGCTCCACCCAGTGCCAACCCCAGTCCAACCCAGTTCCAGCCCAGCTCAACCCAGTTCCAGCCCAGCTCAACCCAGTTCCAGCCCAGCTCAACCCAGTTCCAACCCAGCTCAACCCAGTTCCAGCCCCAGTGCAGCCCAGCATAGCCACAGAACAGCCTCACTCAGCATAATCCCAAATCCAGTAACCCAGAGAAGTGGGAACAGAGAACCTGGGAGCAAAGCAGGGACAGGAGGGGAGAGAGAGGGAAGCGAGAGAGTTCCTATGAGGGTATTGAGATTTATTTCCCCCAATTTTTCCACATTTTTTTTCCATTCTCACAAATGAAAGGCAGAACAGATGACAATAATTTTCCAGCTGCTGAACAATAAGGTGGAAATCTTTTTTTCCTCTCTCCCCCTCCTTTCCCCCCCGACAGAGCAGAGTCCAGGAGCCAGCACACTTCTCTGGCTTAGGAAAGGGGAAAAAACTCACAGTTCCCAAACTTCCCAGAGGTGACCACAGGGCCAGAGTAGAGAGACTGGGTTGTCACCCAGGCAGTTCTCAGGGAGGGAGACAGGACCCCCAAAGAGATGGTGTTCACGGGGCTAGAATCCTGACCCAGAAACTTTGACAATTTTTGAGGCCTGTCTTTGGGGAGACCAGTGGGCATCTGGTCCTGGATGTTGACCATCAGGCCACGTGAGATGCCTCCAATTGACAGGCTAGTGGTATGCAGTTTGCTCCCATCTGTAACAATCATTAATGGTGGGGAGAATGGCTTTTCAAAGCATGAAGAGATGTCCAACCTCACTCCCAAGCACCCAGGTCTGAAGCACTCACTTTGCACATCCACAAGTTGCTACCACCATTCTGTGTGCCCTAAAACGTACCAGAAGTCCTAACTCATGGCAGCACACCAATGCCCACCTCTTATTTGCACACCAATGAAAATCCCAACACAATTCCCTGAGTTGGCAGAGTGGCCTGGGTAGGCAGCAGACCAGCAGGAGCTTCAGCGACAGCTCCAGCACATCCTTGTGAGGGGCCCTGTTGGTGTGCAGCCCCAAGAAGCTTCTGTAGCCACCCCACCGGGTGCCCAGACCTTTTCTGGCTGGGACAGGCCACCTGCTTCTCCCTCTCTGGGCAGACTCCTCTTTCTTTGCCTGTCCCCATTGCCAGCCTCTCACTCTGGAAGCTTCGTTCAGAGGGTAAAGAACGAAAAGAACAAAAATGGCAGCTGGGCCCTATACGCTAGTCTCTGTCTTAATTGCATCTTCACTGATGAGCTGAGGGAGGTTCCCCCAAACCATCAGGAACAGGGAGGAGACAAGAAGGTTCCAGGTCTCAGGCTCCAAACTGAGCATAAGAGGACTTGTGACTTTCCCAAGGCAGGATGGTCATGGCCACAATTCAGACCAACATTGCCATTATCCTCCTGCCTCTATAGAGCCTTCTAGAACCAGCCCGTGAACTCCAGGGTCTTGAAAGGATTAAGGTCACTCAGTGCACCCACTTATCCCTATCCTGCCCTTCCAAAGGTGCTAGTCTGTGTTTTACATACATACATCTTCATGTTTACCTGCATGTCTGAATCCTATTGATGTTAATTTGAAATTTAAAATTTTTTTAAATAAATCTGACTTAATTTCAACTAGTTCTAAGCATCAAAATCCACTATGATAAATCTGGTGTGTAAGGCATATACTTTTTTTCCCTAAAACGCATGAAGACAGATATACCTAAGATGTCTGCATGTAAGATAAGCACAGGAACACCCCCCCACACACACACACCCCACCACCAGCACATCCACCCCTCCTCCTCCCAGGCCCGGGTCCTCCGTGACCCAATCTCACTGCCCCCAGACAGAGCCTGCACAGCGCTTAAGCTTCAGCACACATCCCCTGGCCTGCCTTTCTCTGCTCACAAATCATGGCATCAAGCCACCAGCAAAGCAAAGAGTGTCACAGAATGGCCCAGACTCCAAGGAAGCAATGTTTGGTTAACACACACAGGGTTCTCCAGGCATTGGATACTGCCAACAGTATACCCTGAAATGCCACCAGTCCTCCCACCTGCAGAGATGGTGCCAGTGGGAAGGTCCATGAGGAGGGAGAGGAGGACTTAGCCGCTTTCACATAAATAGGAAAAGACTTCCTAGGGTATAGGCAGGGACTGGTTGAAAAAGGTACACTCGGTTTTATCATGCTTTCTATTTGAAAGAAGAACAACAACAAATACTTTTTAAAAAATACTTTTAAAAAATTCCCCTTAAAACAAACTGCAGAGGGGCCTCCCCGGTGGCACAGCGGTTGAGCGCTGGGTTGTGAAGCTGTCCGTCAGCCTCTGCAGCGCCGGTTCGATACCCGGCCACCGGCGAGGGTCCCACATGACACCACAGACCTCTCCTGCCACCCACTGCTCCCCTCAGCAGTGTATTTCGTCAGTCTGCCTGTTCTGTTCCCGCTCTGGCTCTCATGAAGTCTCTCACCCTCCTGAGCTTCTGACTGTACCCAGTGCTTGTATAAAATAAATAAATAAATCTTAAAAAAAAAAAAAAAACTGCAGAAAAGAGCTGGAGCAAGGCAGCTAGGGCAAAAATCTCTCCCACTAAGGGGTGGGTTAAACCAAACTTGAGGTTAAAGTATTTAATTTGGTATCCAAGGTAGCTGGGTGCCCCCCCAACCCCTCCTGACAGCCTTGAGAGGGTGGTTTCATGAAATACCAGATCTAGGGGCAGGAGAGTGGACATGGTGACCTTCTGGGGCCCCTCACATGGTTAGTGCAGTTTGAGACCCCAGATTTGCCTGGTGGAAGCCAGCTGTGGAGAGCCGGCCCAGGATGTCGCCTGGTCCAAACACGGTCAACCCCAAGGTCAGCTGAGTTCATCAGGCCCAGCCCAACCACCCTGACTTGGTCCCCCCAGATCCAAGAAGAGGAAGTTTCCCAGTATCACAGATGGCTGGAGCGGAGATCACCACTCAGGGCCCCTGGCTCCCAAAAAGAGGAACACCCACTGCCAGATATGGGCTGACATCATGAGGGGGATGCCTGTCACATAAGAACCTCAAACATCTCCAGGTTTAGCCCGCAAAGAAAGTGGAATCGTTGAGGACAACTCCACAACGGAGGAAACGCTTCCCGAATACATGTCAAACAAATGGCCTATCCTCCCGCCAGCAGGCCCCCAGCTTGGGGCCAGAAAGCGAGGAAGTCCCATCATTCAAGGGGGCTTCTCTGGGGAGGAAGGGAACCCAGCCCCCCGCCACCTCATTCAGCCCCTTTCCTGCCAGGCTCTTTCTTATCATTGGCAGGTGGGGAAGCCCGTCCAGATCTGGTTTTTGCTCTTTCTCTTAAGGATCAAAATGGAGGAGTGCTTTGGTCGCTAAGCAGTCCAATGCTAGAACCAAGCAGGAGCAGAGTGGTCCCAGTGATCTTCAAGTGGGAGAGGTGAGGTCCCAGAGACACGGGCGGAGGACACAGCAGGGCCAGTGGTCATCACCGGGGGCAATGTGCACCCTTGGGGGACACGTGGCGATGTCTCCAAATATCCAGAACACTCTTGCTTCTGGTGGGCAGAGATGCTGCTAAGCATCCTGCAGGGCACAAGCCAGCCCCTGCAACATGCAGTTACCAGCCCACATGTCAAGAGCGCCCAGATGAGAAGCCAGGTGGAGGGCAGACAGGTAGGGTGAGAGACAAAGCTCAGGAGTAAGACTTGCAACTCCTGTCCAGTCCCAGCTGGACAATATGCCACTCAAGCCTGGACAAGCCATTTCCTTTACCTGGTCTCAGTTTCCAAAGTGGTAAAATAGTGAGAAGAACAAGATGAGCTTTGACCTCTAAAACTTCAGGGGGATGAAGGGAGGGTAAGCACTGGAAGAGGCCTGCCCAGGGCTGGAAACAGGTCACCGGCCTCTGCAGGACCTGCTTGCTGCCCGCCAGCCAGTGGAGAGGGAAAGCAGGCTGACCGGAAGCTCCCAGTAGGGGCAAGGTAGGCTGTGGGTGGCCCCCACCCCCCAGGTAGCCCATCCTTCCTGGGTCTGGCTCCCAAGGGCCTGGCTCAGAGCTCAGTACCCCGAGAGCGGGGCAGGGGCCGAGTGCCAGTGGATTACTCAGGAAGGGAATGGTCAACTCCCAGGAAGAGGTCAGAGTTAGACAGCAGTCAGGGGACATGCACTCACCTCCTCACTTCCCCCCACTCTTATTGCCTCCTGGGACACGGGTACCATCTCAGTAGCTGTCCTCACGTGGGAAGGATGCCATGAGAATGGGGAGAGAAACCGTGGGGCTTGGGGAGCCAGGAAGAACAAGACAGCAGAAGAGAATGGGGCGGGTAAGTTGTCAACTGTGTGCCTGCGCTCTGGTGGATGTTCTCTCGTTTGCTTCCACAAGCGCCTTTCAAAGCAGCTACCATCACACCCGACTTCCTGATAAAGAGACCGAGGCTTAGAGACTGTGGCAAGAGTCTGCCACTCTGCCTCTGGTGCTCAAGTCCTTTCTTTCCTCTTCGCAGAGGGAAAAGAGGAGCAAAGGAGAAGGCTGGGGCCCTAGAGCCTGCAGGAGCTACAAGGAGGCAGAGGAGAGTGGCAATAACATCACAACGCGGGTTCAGAGCCACCTCCCAAGCCCACCAGCCCGGTGGGTGCGGTCCCTGGGAATTCGATGCATTTATACAAATGATGCTTCCGGGCCCAAAGTACTTCTGCAAGCTCACAGGAAATTGCCTCAGAACTAGCCTATGAATGAATTCACACAAATGAACCCATCTCTTCACTTAGGGTCCATCCCCATACCTGACCCCAAGTACTGGTCCCCAAACTGGCCATGCAGTTTTACAGCTACAGCTGCCATCCCTGCTGTGGGGTGTGCAGTGAAGATTAGAAGGAGGCTCATGTAGACATCGCCCCAGATGTTCTGGGCCACTGGGTGCCAGTTCATATGTGTGAGCAGGTGGGAGCCAGAAGTAGGCAGTGTCTGCAGCAGAGGGACACCCCGGAGGTGACCTACTGACCCACAGAAGCTGTAACACCATGGGGTACAGGTCTGGACAGGTGACAGGAGCCAGGGCACCGCTTCTGTATCTCATGAGGAGTGCCTGCCTGGTGCCCCAGGGATCTCAAGCAGTGTGTGGGAGGGGGCAGGGAGGCAGGAAGGAATAAGGGAAGATCTGAGAAGCTTTGAGCTTTCATATCAAAATCTGATCTCACTGCCCCTGGAGAAGGAGGAGAACATCAAAGCACACTTTAGTGCTAACAAAAAAATGTTTTTTAAGCAATCAAAGCAACACAAGGTGAAATTCTCCAACAAGCAGCCAGGGCATCGACTAACTCTAAAGACGTAAAGACTGGGTGGGGGATGAGAAGGGCAGTCAGAGCTCCTGGCCCCCGCCCACCCACAGCTCTGCAGCTGCTTCCCAGAACAAAGGAGGCCGTGCCCGTGCCTTTGATAAGTTACCCGGAGGTTGAACAGGCTCCTGCCCAGGGCGGTGGGTGAACAGTCCTGCAGGTCTGCCTCTGGGGCAGGTCACCTCACACCCCTTCAAGAGAGATCTGAGGGGAAAATACTACTAGAGCAGAGAAAGGGAGGGGCAGGGAAAGGGGAATTTGGAGCAAGATTCCAAGTCCCCTTTGTGCACAGAACCTGCTGGGCCTGGTCAGCGCTCTCCAGAAGCTGCCTTGTTCACCCACGTCTACATAGCACAGTCCCTCTCCCACCTAAACAGAAGCGTGGTGTGGAAGGGCTCTCTCAACTTCATGAAAATCCAGTCCCGCCATCTGTTCCCCTTCCTGTAGCTCTCCCAAGGCAAGTCAGTTCTCCAGTGAGTCAGACCTGCACCCCTCCTGCTGCAGCTGATACCCACCTTCCTCTCCAGCTCTGCTGCCCTGTCCCTAACCAGTTGCTGCACAACAGAGAGACCTGGAGATGGAGCTGTCTGGCAGCAACAGCCACACACTGGGAGTCGAAGTGCCAAGGTACCATGGACTGACCTTGGATGGGCCTCAGGTACCCCTTTGTGCAATGGCACAGTACACCCTGAATTCTAGTAGTTCTAGACATTCTGGCATCCAAGTAAGAGATGTTCAACCAGGGGCGGTTTGGATTCCAGAGTCCTTGCACACAATTCTCCTCTCTTGCTTGGTCCTGCCTGGGTGGCTCGAGGAGCCAAACTTCTCATCTGAGTCTATTTCTGCAGCAGCCACAGAGCCCCTGGGGGCTAGGACAGAAACAGTGATTTACAGGAAGTCTGTAAATACACGCCAGGCTGCAGAAGTTCCGAGGGCCAGGCGGAGCAATAAAGAGGCGGACTTATTTTCATCAGAGAAATGCAGAAACCTAATCCCCGGAGGGGGCTGATCTAGCAGACAGGGGCGGGAGCTCCCCCTCACAGAGCAGAATTAGTTAGATCACAGCCTCCCAGGTCTCCCCATTGGCGTTGGTGGCGGAGGGGGACCAGGGGCAAGGCCAGAGTTCGCCAGCTCATCCACTGTGGCTCCAGTTCCCTGAAGCTGGCCTCGTCCCACCCTGCTGCCCACCCACCAACATGCAGGACAGCGGTGGACAGAGCCAGGCAGGCAGACATTCTGTTTCAGCTCTCGGGCTCTCAAAGCCCAGGCTGCTGCGTCCACACGCCCAAGTTCATGGGGCAGGAAGACGGGGCTCCTCAGGATTCTGCCCTTGGGAGACCACAGTAAGAAGTGGCAGGCATCAGAATCCACTCTCCCTCTACCTGCTGTGTAAACACTGGTAAGCACCCAACCTCTCTGTGCCATTCTCATCTGTCAAATGTGAACTATGCAACAAAGCTCGCAGCAGCATCATGAAGGGAGGAGTAAAGGAAATAATGGGCAGCTAATAATATCTCACATATGGAGGGTGAGTGTACACAGAAAGGAGGGAGATTTCCCCTGTTTCCAACCAAATTGTGACTAGGAATGTCGATGAATGCAAACCTGATGGAGGCCAATTTGGCACTACAGAGATTATCAAAGTTATAAATGCATCTATTCCTCCACCTGGCAACTCCATTTCCAGGAATTTATCCTATGGGTAGACTTGCAGAGATGAACATGGTGTGTGTAAAACATTTTCTCTGCCACATTTTTGTAAACAGCAAAAGACTGGAAGCAGCCTAAGTGCCCATGTTGCCTAAATATAGTTAAATAACATGCAAGTTAAATAGGTTATATAAAGGTTATATACCTATATAAAGTATACAGGTTCAGTGCAATATTATAAGCTCAAAAAAAAGGTTCTTTATGTACCATTATGGAGAAGACACCACACAATGTCAATAGATGAAAGAGCTCAGGGTACAAGCCAAATCCTCCCAATGGCTACCTCACCCTAAGTGATCTCACTACTCTGCCCAAATCGCCTAGTGCAGCCATGCTGGCCCCTTTACTGCTTCCCAAGGTGGACTCCTGCTTCAGGACCTTTGCACATGCTGTTCAGGTGCCTAGAATGTTCTTCCTCAGGTATCTGCTCAGCTGACTCCCTCATTTCTTCAACTCTTTGCTCATGTGTCCCTTATTCCCTGTGCCCTAGGTTCACCATCCTTGTTTAAAACTTCAACTCACAACTAGACACACCCCTTCCCACACACACACACACACACACACACTCCCCCATCATCTTTCCTCTGTTCTAGTTGTTTCCAGAGTATTTACCACCTTTCACAAGCTCTCTCATTTGCATATTGTGTGTATGGTATGGGGTGCTCCCTCCCTTACTCCAGCATTCCCACTGTCACCAACTCTACCATTCCACTAGCTCCCACCCACACCACAGGGCCAGAGTGGCTGTGCCAGGGAGGACTCTGTGATCAGATTGCTCCTCCTTCCCTCTACTCCCCAGACTGAGCAGTGCTGTTTGACCATTTTAGACTTGAAGTTGATTCTGTTTCCAATGCCGTCTACCCTCCCAGGCCCAGTACCAATGTAGTCCCTTCTGCAATGCCCCACTCCCATGATCACCAGTCCCAGACACATCTCTCCTGGGGAGCCATGACCCTTAGTCAAGATATTTCTCCATCAGGCAGTGGGTCAGAGTGGATGTGCGCTGGTCTGCCCTCACCTAACCCTCATGCCTTGTCTCCAGGGCTCAACTTCGTATAGCACCAGGGCCTGCACAGAACCACCAGCCATGCAGTAGGTGATCTGCTATTTGGGGAGAAAAGGAAAGAGGGAGAGAGGGTGGGAGGGGACAAAGGTAGCTTTAGTTGGGTAAGAAAGAACGCTTGAATTTCTTTTCTTGGCCATAGAAAGGGTCCGTATCTTGTGCACGGTGCACAGGTCTGGCAGGAGAGGAGGAAGGGAGGGTGGTCTAGCAGGACGACTGCACACACTCCTTTTCCCCTGCCTCCAGCTTGATATCTGAGCACAAGAGGGCAGCCGGTGGCACGCAGGCCACTGGCCAAGAGCTGTGTGTCCGCTCTGAGCAGCTCTGGCCGGCCAGCTGCCATCTGATGGCAAAGATTACAGCGACCAAAGGCGCATTCACTCAGGCAGGTGTTGGTTTACTGGATGTTCCACGCCAGATACTGCTTCTCAAGCCTGCCAGCTGTCTTGCAGAGCAGGGCCAGCTAAGGGTCCAAGGGCATGGGGTCCAGCCCCGCCCCACCCTGCCCCAGGACCAGCATTCATCAAGTGCCCCCAAAGGCTGGGTCAAGAGTACCATTTCCTTTATTCACAATGTCAGGACAATCTTGCATCTAAATTCTCAGATGGTTCTAGAAGGTCCAGAGAGAACTCCCCTCCTGGTAGAGAAGGTCCCCAGGTCCCCCTTCAAGAAGTCATACCATTCAGGCCTCTGTTACTCTCTCTGGAGACCATCACACCCTAAGACACACCTCCCCTGTTTCTGGAGGTCTCTGCCCAGGGAGCCAAGAGGACAAGGACACAGGCCCCTCATCTGATCCACTCTCTGAGGCGGGGAGTCCTACCGTGTGCTAACTCAAACCCCGCCTGCTGCAGGCTAGCCCTTTGTCCTATATGACAGCTTGAACAGGGACAGCTTTCAGTAGCAGCTTTGAATATCTCCCTCCTGCCTTTCCCTCCCCCCCACCCCCACCCTAACATTAGAGACCAGAAGGGCTTCCCCGATTTCCCATCAAAAATCACTTTGGTGCTAAACTCCAGGTTCTCAGCACATGTGCTTCACAACTTACCCCTAAAGCCTCAGAGACAAGAGGCAGAGGCCTCAATCCCAATCCTTGAACTGGTTTCATGAATTATTTGGCACCACCTGCAATATGGCACTCCCTTCTCTTACTGGTTCCGTCCCTATCTTACCCAAAAATTCAGAAGCAAATCTGTCTGGACAGATC
The DNA here is from genome assembly GCF_014898055.3 of Talpa occidentalis. NCBI lineage: Eukaryota > Metazoa > Chordata > Mammalia > Eulipotyphla > Talpidae > Talpa > Talpa occidentalis. The sequence goes on from NW_023603184.1 coordinate 136,569,599, forward strand.
TTCCCCATGGGACCCAAGTGTCCTCCCAGCATGAGCATGGGGGTGCTTTCCCACTGCCTGACTGCCTTGCTCCCATACCCCAAGGGTCTCCTCTCCAGCCCACCACCTGGCATGACTCCAGGAAGATGGAGGGAGGCAGGCTGTGTGGGGAGGCAGTGCCCTGGGGGCTTCTGTGCTGCTCTGCCTTGCAGGGATCTGAAATGCAGCCTCCCTCTCAGTGTAACAGGGCAGGTCAGCCCAGACACCTGTTCCAGGACTGGAAAGAGATCAGACCAAGCACAGTTCAGGCTACAGGTAAATGAATAATCCTTTAGATAATGTTCATAAAATGAAGAGACTCCAGCCCTAGACTCCCTGCCTTGGAAGCCTGCCTTCACCATTTATCCAGGATATTCCCTTAATCAAGGTCTCCAACCTCTCCGTTATCACCTCAACTTCCCCATTTATAAAAGGGAACACTAGCCAGATGTTAATATGGAAATACTGAGGATTCAGCTGTGACCGCAGCCTCAGGAAAAGGAAGGTCAGATTCCAAAAGTCAGGCACAAAATCACTCTGCAGGGCTTGCAATAGAGATGACTGACATCAGGAAAGTGGAAATAGAAACCACAGAATGGGGGAGAATATTTGCAAATCATGTATCTGATAAGGGACCTATTCCCAGAATGTCAAGAACTCATAACTCAATGACAAATATGTGCAAGGCACAATGGTTGTGAAGACCTTTGTCCAAAGGAAACATATAAAGGACAATTAACTTGAAAATATGTTCAGCATCACTAATTGTTAGAAAAATGCAAATCAAAACCACACCCAGATACCACTTCACACCCACTGGGATGACTAGAATCCCAAGGACAGAAAATAACAAGGCTGGTAAGGATGTGAATGTGAGGAGATGCAGTCCTCGGACACTGGCTGGTAGGAATGTAAAACGGTGCAGCCACTTTGGTAAAACTCTGGCAGTTCCTCAAACGATTAAACTTAGAATTGCCACAGGGCCCAGCAATTCCACTCCTGGGTGTCTGCTGAGAAAAATGAAAACACAAGTCCACGCATGAACTTGTGCATGATGTCCACAGCAGTGTTCTTAAATCATACCCCAAAGGTGGACACAATGCAAAGAGGCATCAACTGATGTACGCATAGACGAAAGGCGCTGGGTTGTACAGTGGAAGATTACTTGGCAATAAAAATGAACAAAGTGCTGATATATGCTGCAACATAGATGCACCCTGAAAAGATTATGCCAAGTGAAAGAAAGCCACGAGAACCCACATCCTGCATACTTCCACTTCAAGAAACGTCCAGAATGTCCAGAATGAACAAATCTACACAGAAAGAGAAAGTACATTAGGTGGGGGTGGGGAAAAAAATGAGGCATGATTGCTAATAAGTATGAGGTTGTTTTGCGGCGTGGTGAAAATGTTCTAAATGATCATAGTGAGGTCTGTACAATCCTAAGCACACTAAAGCCCATCAGACTATATGCACTTTAGTGGCTGCTTAGCTCAGTTGGTTAGAGCGTGGTACTAAATTATAGACATGTTAAACAGGTGAAGCTATGGTATTAAATTTAACAATTAAGTTATATTAACTTATATATTAATAGGGATTAAATTTTATCATCATATTTCATTACACAGGAAAATATTTTTTAAGATTTATTTCTATTTATGCATACAAGAACTGGGGTACAGGCCAAAGGTACGGGGGTGGGGTGAGAGGATTCACCAGAGACACAATGGGGAACAGAACAGGCGGATGTACTGAAATACACTGCTGAGGGGAGCAGCAGGTGAGACAGGAGAGGTCTGCTGTGCCATGTGGGTCAGCTCCCTGCCGGGGATCCAACTCAGGCTGCAGTGGCTGGCAACAGCTTGTTAGTGCTAAGACCTTAACCCCTGTGCCACCAGGGAGGCCCTAATAGGAAAACACAATGTTAGCTATTAGGTCTTTTTTTAAGACAGAGAGAGATGGCTCAAAACTGGGGGCTCTAAAGTGTACCCTCGCACACATCTATATGAAGAAGCAAAGGATCAGGAAGTGGGAGACTCTATGAGGAACTCTGCAGAGGGTGTTGTTTCACTGCCAGTGCCACTCGCTAGGGATTTCAATGAATCAGCTCAGCTCAACACGGAGATCAAGAGAGAGGAGGCCTGCTCAGGTCTGGAGTCTGACGGGGCAAGAGGCAGGCCGGGAATGCAAAGAGGAACTGTCTGGCCATCTCAATCAACCCCAGGCTTGGCTGAAAGGGCTTCTGTGAACCTTGGGGAGAGAGAACCAGTCTGGGGTTGCCTCAGACCCTGTCATAGAGGGCCACATTCAGGGCTGAATCAATTTTAGCAGGAAGAGGCTAGAGGGAGTGAGGCTGAGGACAGGTCGTGAGTTCTGAAGCGCCGCAGCCACAGCAAGCGAAAGGCTTATGGACAGTTGTGGGGGGAGGAGAGAACAAAACATCCATGAAAGTGCTGCAGGAGAGAAACAGCCTCTGTAATCTCCCGCTGGCAGGCTCAGAGGTCATATCATCCATGCCTGTCTCTACACAGTGTGCCTGTACAACCTCACAGTGGTGCCTGCAGGTAGGAGCTCACAAGGAGGGATACTAACTCTGGATGAAGCAGCAAGCTCAGTCACACTTGGCATACTTATAACCAGAAGATCTTTTATTATCTAGGAGTGACCACAAAAGGCCTGGATTCACATATCGTTTGATGTCAGAGGAGACTTAGGGCGGGTTCAAAGGGCAGGGGTAGACAATAAAGGGACTTTCACTGACATCCTATAAGTCCTGCTTGTTCATACTAACAGTCACAAAACCAGAGTCAGTGGCACCTGGCACAGGGCAGGCACACAAGGCTGGCTACCATCTAGGCCATGGCATGGTATATACCAGCAGGTCCGCTGCAGGTCTGCAAAAAGAGTGATTGAGCTCAAAGAAATGGAAGAATGAGTATTCCAATTCCCAAATTTTACAGGAAATAAAGAGGAGCTTAAAAAAGAAGTGACGGGGCCTCCCTGGTGGCACAGGCGGTTGAGCACAGCGCTGTGAAGCTGTCCACAGCCACTGCAGCGCCGGTTCTATCCCTGCCGGCCACGGAGATACCCACATGGCGGGGCAGACCTCACCTGTCTCACCCGCTGCTGCCCTCAGCAGTGTATTTTGGTCAGTCTGCCTGTTCTGCTCCCAGCTCTGTCTCTGGTGAATCCTCTCACCCTCCCGCACATCTGACCTATACCCCGGTTCTTGTATAAATAAATCTTTAAAAAAAAAAAAAAAAGAGGAGTGATGGATTTACCTTAAAAATCTGAACATGGGGGCTGGCCAGGGAGATTCCCACATGGTGCGGCAGACCTCTCCTGTCGCACTCACTGCTCCCCTCAGCAGTGTATTTCGGTCGTTTGCCTGCTCTGCTCCCTGCTGTATCTCTGGTGAATCCTCTCACCCTCCCACATTTCTGGCCTGTACCCCAGCTCTTGTGTAAAAATAAACAAATCTTTAAAAAAAAAAAAAAAAAAAAAACCTGAACATGGAAACAGCCGATGACCTAGTAATCCCACTTGTTGGCATTGATCCAAAAAATGTGAAATCATCAACTCAAAAAACTATATACTCTGCAATGTTTACCACAGCACTATTTATACTAGCTAGCACGTGGAAACAGGCTAAGAGCCCACTGACAAAAGACTAGAACAAGATGTGGCATAGCCACTCTACAGAATATTATCAGTGGTAAGGAAAGACAAAACATTGCCATGTACAGAAAAATGGGAGGAGTTGGGGCCTCCTTGTTGGTGCAAGGGGTTTAGACACAGCACTATGAAGCTATCCACAGCCACTGCAGCACGAGTTCGATCTCCGGCCAGGGAGCTGACCCACATTGCCCAGCAGACCTCTCCTGTCTCGTCCACTGCTCCCCTCAGCAGTGTATTTCAGTAGATCTGCCTGTTGTGCTTCCCTCTCTATCTCTGGTGAATCCTCTCACCCCCCACATCTCTGGCCTGCACCCCAGTTCTTGTATGCATAAATAAATAAATCTTTTTTAAAAGAACTGTCAAAATGGAGCCTCCCCGGTGGTGCAGTGGTTGAGCGCCGGGTTGCGAAGCTGCCCGCAGCCTCTGCAGCACCGGTTCAATTCCCGACCACCAGGCGAGGGTCCCGCATGGTGCGCAGACCCCTTCTGCCGCCCGCTGCTCCCCTCAGCAGTGTACTTCGGTCCTTCTGCCTGCTCTGCTCCACGCTCTGGCTCTGGTGAATTTCTCACCCTCCTGCGCTTCTGACTGTACCCAGTGCTTGTATAAATAAATAAATAAATCTTAAAAAAAAAAAGAACTGTCAAAATGGAAGGAGTTTCAAGGGAATTATGTGCAGTAAAGCAAGTCAGAATGACAAAGACAAATATTGGACATTTACATAGCAGATGACTAGACAAAACACACAAAAACTAGCCGACGTTAATAAACTGAGAGAGGTTTGCGAGGTTTAAAAGGGGTTGGGAGTGAGGGTTACAGGAGGGTAATAAAGGATGGTGGTGGGAAAAAATAAAGACATACAGACCAAAAAATGGGAAATCAAGTAAAAACATTCTTCTGAAGACAAAAAAAGACACCAGAGCCCAAATTCCCTGCCTCTTAGGCAAATGTCTGTCATCTGTCTCTCCAAGTCTGTCCTATCCCTCCTTCTTGTTCTCTGTCGTTTTGTAATGTCTTTCTCCCTGCCTCTTTCCTCGCACTTAAAAGAAAAAATCAGAGACTCCTGAGACTAACCCAGCCCATAAGAGGTCACCACAGACCACCATGGAGGCTCTACCAACTCAGACAAAAGAAGCTGAGGAGGGTGGGGACCCCCCCAGTCCCAGAAACACTCCCCCGAGGAAGGACACTGCCTCTCTTTACAGATCCTGTAGACTGAGGAGCTTGGGCACAAAGTTGAGTCCCCTTGTCACCAGTCCCGATCCTGGTGGGACTGCCCACAGAACAACAGAGGGCTGACGGGCATCATTCCTGAGAAAGCCCGAGGTGGGGTGGCTGGAGGACCACCCCCTCCCCCAGCACCTGCCATCTTCAGCCAGGCCAGTGAGCTTGACCTTTTCTCCATTCTTCTTTTGGCCCTGGACAAGCTGCCATCTCCCCAGCCCTAGCTCCATTCCCCAATCTGCTCTAAACAACGTAGCCTCCAACGAGGTCAGGGGAGGGTGGGCAGGGAGGAACGGAAGGCAGCCCGCACCCCTTGATCTGAGACTTGCTTCCGAGAAGGCCGCCTGAGAGCACTCCGGGGGAGGCAGAGAGGTCTCTGTGCAGCATAGGCAAAAACCCAGCCCGCTCCCACCCACGGGGACTGGGAGCTGGGCATGGGGCTTCAGAACTCAGGCCAAAGAGCTAATGGGGCTTCTGGAGGCTGAGAAAAGCGCGGTGTCAGCCAGAGCGCTGAGCAGGCAGGCTCCAGACCAAACTGGAGGAAGACAGAGACTTCCTGCAAGGAGGAGGCTGGGGGAGGACCACATTCCCCTCTGCCCACCCCCCGACCGTCCCATGCTCCCCACTCAGGACCAAGGTTTCAGGCATCCAAACACACCCAGAAAAAAACACACCTTGCTAGGTGTCACGGATTTAAGTGTGTCCCCCTCAACATTCATGTTTGAAGTCCTAACCCTCCCACTTCAAAGGGCTGACCCTCAGGTCCTTTCCCTCAGGACACCTGAATGTGACTGTATGTAGAAATATGGCCTTTAAAGAGGCTAAGCTGACAGGGGTCCCTGGTGGGCCTCCACACTTTCTGACTCTCCTCATCAGCAGAGGAGGTTCGGACACAAACACAGAAAGACCACATACAAAGGTGGCCACATGCATGGTGAAGAGAAGGGTTCAGGAGAAACCAACCCTTCCCACCACTTCATCTCTGACTTCTGGCCTCCAGAATGGCAAGCAACGTCTGTTAAGTCAACAGCATGTGGATCCTGCTGTGGCTGCCCAAGCAGACTGAGATGCCAGATCTGTCAGGGCCAGCAGTGGGGGCGGCTCGCAGAGGAAGGGGCCCCTGGGACAGCTGGCACGCCTCAGCTCCCGGCCCCAAGCAGCCCCCTATGGTCAGCCAAGGCCTAATACTGAGTTTCCATTAGATTCTTCACCTCAGTCCAGGGGAGAGAGAATGCCCCCCAGAGTCCCTGCACCTGCCCGCATGCATAGGCACACTTTCCCTCTGGTTCTGGTGCCACTTCCTGGACCTCCCAAAGTGACATGGGACCGCCTGTGTGGCCATGAGCTCCCTGTCATCTGAGGGTCTGAGGACCTGGACAATCACCCTGTCAGAGCCACTTGAATGAGGGGGAGCAGGCCCTGAATAAGCTGCACTCCAAGGGAGATGGAAAGCAATTTGGAGTCAAACCCCTAGATGCAAACACCAACTCTACCTCTTATCTCACAGCCAGGCGAGGGCAGCGTCTCTCCACCGTTGGGTGGCACTTCGGGAGGTCCAGGAGAGCATGCAAAGGTGGGTCCCACAAGGCGGGGACTGCCCGCCTGCCCGTGGCAAGATCCTCCTCCAGCTTCAGTTTCCTCACTGGAGAGGAAGACACTAAAGGGGCCCTGTTGTTGCCCTGGGCCAGCCAGCTCAGAAGGTCGGCCTACAGGGACCGGAAGTGCCCACGGGGATTCCTCTGCCCTGTGTTGCAGCCGAGACTGCTTGGTGGTGCCCTAAGGGGTGGAAGTGCTTCTAAGCATCACATGCCACACACCTGAATCTGAGCCTGGAGTTCAGGAAGGGATTAAAGCACAGTGCAGATCCTGAGAGGGAGACTGAGTCAAGGTCTCCTGGGAAAGAGTGGGGGCCCTGAGCCAGCGCTGGCTCCCTTCACTGCAGCAGGGGGTGAGCCAGGTGGGGCCCCGGCCACTCAGGAGGACCAGGCTAGAAATGACCTCTGGCCTGAGCACATGGCTCAGTGTCCTTGCTGCCCCTCGGAGACATGGGTGGGCTCCAAAGGGATTGGCCTCTCCTGTCCCCTGTCCCAAAGGCCTGAAATAGAAACAGCAACACCCAGAAAGGGTCCCATTTCACCTCGGGCACACCCGCCTCTATCTATTTCCAGAGGCCAGAGCAGCCCCACACCCTCCTGAGAGGGGAGAGGAGGGAGTAAATTCCTCTAAGTGCCCAGCTGGGGCCAGTGCTATGGCCTCTGGGTACTCCACCACTGAGCCTGGCCCCTCCCTCATCACAAGAGGCAGTGCAGGTGCAACCTGGTGTCCAGTGGTGACAGGTGGGGGCTCGGGGGACAGACACTGGCCTAAGTTCAGCAGGTACCTGGGCATTGCCACAGATGCCCAGAATAGGCCGTGGGGATATCCTCCAAGCCAGGCCATGATAGCGGTGAGCGCTGGGCTTCCACAGCTGGATCTACTCCTTCTAACCAGGCAACCGTGGGCTGGTTACTTAACTCCTCTGTGGCCAGTCTCCCTATCCAGACACAGTGATGGTCCCCCAAAGGGTGGCTGTGAGCAATGATGGACAGTGACTGTCACATGCATAGCAAAGTGAGAGCTGGCTTCCAAAGCCAAAGGGCCTTGACCCTCATCCTTGTTCTCAGGACTGAGCTGCTGGGCACAGTCCCCATGGACATGCCAGAGACAGCAGGCAGCCTCCTCGCTGCTCCCCAAAGGTGCTCAAAATGATTTGGCTACTGGGTCCCCACTTTAGTACTGAGAAAAAGGCCCCCTGAGGATGGCAGATAATCAAAGGATGGGAACCTGGGTAGTCTGGGCCCAGGGGCTACTTTTTAAACTTCATACTAACTGCCTCTCATGAAAACTGCTGCATTTATCCAGGGACAAAGGGGCTCAACACCTGCAGGTTTGTCAATGAGGAGAGGAGAGCACAGAAAGGCTAACCAGTTTGCGGAGGGCTTTCAGCTGCAGAGGGGCGCGTGCAGGCTCTCAAGCACGTAAGCGCACCTCCTGCCCTATAGTGCTGAGGGCAGTGACCTCCTTGAAGGGCAGGCAGAGCCTCCTGGGGCACCGCAGCGACCGGGAGCCAAGCCCCAACCCCAGGACCACTCCCACAAATAGCCAGCATCCCTCCCAGGCTCTGCTTGAGTTTTCTCCTAAGAATTAGGCGAGCAAGCACATGAGGAAACGGAGACACACACTGGGCCTTGCCCACAACTGGGAAGACATCAGGCCCCTGCGTCCCTATCTGACCAAAGAGTAAATCAAAGGAAAATGCTTTTTGCTCTGGGCCCCAGAATCTAGAACCTTCCAGAAATGCCCCCAAGAGGAGAAGCAGGATTGGAACAATGGTCACTGTTCCTGCCCCAGGGTGAGCTTGGCTTGTTTCCCTGCCCCAGTGAGGAATGCAGCCCAGCATCATCAGAGAGGACACAGTGGGCCAGGCAGGGTCTCCCCTGGGGACCATCCCAGTTGCACAACCTCCCTTCCTACCCTGCAGGCTTAGGGCCAGCACTCAGCTGTCCTCCAGACAGGAGCCCCTCTGTCCCTGCAGGACCAGTTGACCTTTAACTGGCCAAAGGTCCCTCCGGTTCCATCCCCTTCCCTGCAGGAGCATCAGAGCAGAGGGGAGGGCAGGGGTAGGGCAGCAGAGCCCAGGGGCTTCCCTGGCCCCCTCCTTCCTCCCCTCCCCGCCTCTCACTGTTCCCTGTCCGCTTCTGCTCCATCTGTCTGTCCCCCTTCCTTCCTTCACAGCCCTCTGTATCCCCAGCCCTGTCCTTCCCGCAGCCACGCCTCCTTTCTCTTTTCTTTTAACTTTTGTTTGCCTGGCACTTTACTATTCATTGAAAATTCCTTCAAATTGCCAAGTGTTCTTGTTAAAAATGCAAACATCCCCAGAACGATGAACAATTAAGCTGGCAGCACTGGTATCTCGGAATGAACTCTTCCCAGCCTCTGCCTTCTCTTCAGCCACCCAGAACAGGCGCTGGGGCCAGAGCAGGGGGAGGGAGCCTGCTTTGGGTAGGCAGCCTCAGTGGGGTGGGGAGGGATGTCTGGGCCCTGAGAGAAGAAAGGGACCTAAGGTGGGCGGGGGACAAGCCATCAACTTCACAATGTTGCATGTCAACATACCCCCATCAAGCCCGAAATTCTAGGCTAACTGCCCTCCTTGTCCCACTCCCTCTAAAATCCATCACTCATGCCAGGGTCACTAAGGTCAGAAAAGGCCTCCAAGACTTTCAGAATGAGTCAACAAATCCTAAGTCTTGGAGAGGGAGGCGAGGGTACAGAGCAAAGAGGAGGTGAGGGCAGGCAGGCCTGGCTCTCCAGAGCTAGCCCAGCTTGGCCTCATGACTTAGGGTCCCTAGGTTGACACGGTCCCACCCCAGGGCCAGTTTTAGCTGGGAGAAGCTTAGAGGCTGGGAGTTGGTGTCCTTGAGAGGACACTTCCCAGGCCTTGTGGTAAATAGGAGATCCTTCTCCAGAGGGTCTCCATTACCCCAAGTGAAAACTGACTGGGGAGGCGGCCAAGTGGGTGGGGAGCCAATCCTAAGGATCCTTCCAGTTCCCATATTCCGTGGTCCTAGAAATCAAGAAAATAAGCCTACAGCCAAACTCCAGACAGGGCATCTCAAACCTTCCTGGGCTCTGGTCTCACTCACTTTTGTAAGGCCCCACCCCACCTCCTATCACACATATTCAAATGAATCACAGAAACAAGTATAAGCCATATATAACTCGCAAGAACTGAGCTAAGTTGCAGCCTGACCGTTTGACATAATGTTAGGTTTTGAAGCTAAATTAAACACGTATTAATTTCAATTCCACAGTTTTCTTTTCAAATGTTGGAGCCTATCCGTTTGTTCCCAGTTCTCAAACATTTTTGTTGGCTGTTGATGAAAGCTCATAGGCCCTGGCGGCTGTGTCTACATTCTTAGTGCTCTGACCCTGGGGATCTCAGGCACAAGCCTGCAGAAATTCACCAGTGGGTTTAAAAGAAATCTAACAAACGTGGTGTTTGCAGCACAGAGAGAATCTCAAGCTCCAATCTAGGCCACCTTCTCCCCGGAGCCCTCCAGGCCGCTCCAGCTCTCAAGAATGCTCCCTGCCCATCTCAGAGTACTCGCTGTGCGTGAGACTGGCCTGGCACCAACAGCACACCAACATGGCTGCTTTGCTGCATTCTTTAGTTCTGTCTTCATTATTTAACACATTTATATGTTGCCTTATCTCCCGCACTGACTGTGATCAGCCAGCAGGGCTCTGGACCTCCATTCTCCCTCGCTGAACTGGGTACAGCATCGCAGCCTGGGAGAGAGTCACGGCCCAGTGGGCACGGCCGTGTGGTCTAGTGGGTCTGGGCCAAGGGTCCCACCTACCGTCCACGCCATCATCTCGATGCCCACTGAAGTTGTCGTAGGAATCCCAGCGGATGAGAGGGTCAGAGGTGTTGTAGTCCACGGACACGCTCGGCCCATTCTCCAGATGCTCCATGCCTAGGCAGCAGGGAGGGCAAGAGGACAGCAAAGAGAAGGGAAAAAGAGATCAGCAGCTGGAAAAACAGGGAAGGCCAGCGAGCTTCCCAGGGATGCTCCCTAAGGGACTTCTCATTTTCTTGCACATGGAGAGGTGGGACCAGTGGCTTCTGCTGGATGGAGAACCCAGGAGTCTGGTTTCTTACATTCTTGGAAAGGTTCATACCAGGTCAGAGGGCTAAATCAGGACAAGGCACTAGGAATGAAGACCCCCGCCTGCATGGGAGAAAGCTGGGGGGCCCTCTAAATGGATGTGTCCCACAGGTCCCAGCAGCAGTGCCAAGAGACCACGGAATTCGGTCCTGAAGTTTGGGGGAGTGTGGGAGAGGCTTGTGGGCAGCTACATGGGGTCAGGGAAGGCAGGAAAATCACAGCCTTGACACTGAGAGGACGGAAGGTCATCCCAGCCATTCCCCTGCTCCCCCCCCCCACACACAACTTAAATGCTCTTCACTCTAGGAAGAAACCTGAGGGGTGAGGCAGAGTCTCTCCTCTGCAGCCAGAGAGACCCCAGATGAAGAGAGCAGAAGCTACAAGTCAAGTCTTCTAGGGGAGTTACCTTCCCGCCTGGCTGTCCTTTATTTAGCCCATCCAGAGTCTTTCTGGCTGTGACCTGACTTCATGTTCTCCCATCCTGTTCTCAAAAAATAAGATGGTGCACAACTGGTCTCCACATATAACCAGTCTAAAGGCTATTATTAAAATTGGCTTTCTGGTCTCCAGATTGAATCACCTCAGTTCTCATAAATACTTATCATCCATCAGCACCTTGGAGTGTCCCTGGCCACTCCCTCCATCCACCATGGCCCCCAATCTCGGAATATAACAGGATAATGACCTAATGGGACCAAAACAGTTTATCCAACCCAGCGCCTTTCTGTCTGCTTTTTCATTTTTACTATCCAGAGATTAACTTGCTGCTTCCTGTCTAGCTGGGGTCCACTATGCTACACAGACCCTTTACCACTGGGTCCCCAATCACAGGTGAGTTGGCAGTCACAGAACAGACGAGTGGTGGGTGGTGAAGGGGGTGGGGACATGTCAAAATGGAAAGGGAGTGGATAAATGCACTTTAACTTGCTTATACCTTGAATTTTCTCTGGTCCATAAGAAAACACAAATTCCACTTTGCCGTATTCTGGAAATCGATCATCTAGAAAAGGAGAAGGAAAAACAAAGATAGGCAATCAGTTCCCAAAATGGACTCCAACTTCTAGAAGAAGTTTTCTTCTAGAAAAAATTAAAGTGCTACAACTATGAATGGTTGACAGTATAATACATATAATACAAAACATGTAGCATGAAATAAGGTTCCTCGTCACCTTAGCCACCATCCTATTGTCTGAGGCAACTGTTTCTATTTCTTGTTCTACTTATAGTTACCTCTAAGACTCTAAATAGCAGCCAGTTTTTAATGCCACCATTTTTAGATATACCAATTTTAAAAACTCTATTAATTCACCACTATGAAAATTAATAACCAGGTTTACTTATGATACTCACATTTCCCTTCTTCTAAAACCTGTTATTATTATTACTGATTATCTGTGAAACGTTAAGTACTATAGTTAAGACTATTTTTTGATGTGTCCATGTTCAAAGGTCTCTCTTGATTCCCTCCATGTAAGAGAATGAAATTTGTGCCCCTCCTTTGCCCTCTTCCGAACCCCACCTTTATTTTGTCAGCTACTCCTTTATTTGCCTCTGTTAAGACTGATAACGTTAGCATTCTTTTCTGTAATCAAAACAACTTCTTCTGCTTTCGCTCTCCTGGGGGAAAAAGCTTACCACAGAAACATCCCTCTCGGGCATAAGCCACACTACACTGAAGGATCCTGTCCCTCCTCCAAACTTCAGCCCCACTCTCTGCCTGAGTCCATTCTGGACACAGTTCACCATCCACTGCTTGTCGGAAGAGAAGCTACAGCAGTTATGGTGTCTGCTCCCTGGGGCACCCGTTATGTCTGTGCCTGTCTCCATCGTGTTGGCATCACCTTATAGTATCAGTTTGTGATACTTTCTTTGACAAGACTGTGAGCTCCCCGAGGATAGGGCCTGACTTCCTTTTCTTTGTATTTCCAGGGTCTAGCACACCCCTGAAGATGTAGACATACAAGTGATGCTGGAAGGATGGATGGGTGGATGGATGGATGGATGGGATGGATGGATGGATGGATGAGAGAGTAGAGGAATGGACTGATGCATAAATGGGGGAATTTGGATGGGCAGGTGAATGGCTGGATGAATGAGTACATGGATGGGTAAATGGATGAATGGATGGATAGATGGCTGGACAAATGGGTGGGCGGATGGATGGACAGATGGATGGATGAATGGATGAGTGGTAGGTGAATAGGTAGATGAATGATGGACAGATGAATGGATGGTTGCAGATATGCCATGGATCTAAAGGTAATATAAATAAAGCCTCAAATAGATAAAGAAAAGCAGCAAAGAGAGATACCTGACCACCACCCCCACATCACTAGGAGAGAGGTTTCCCCTTTACTGCTGCCATAGCCCCTTCATTATTGCTCCTCTACTCTGTGGAATATTATTCCTTGCCAGGTGCACCCAGTGAACCCACCTTTGAAGGCATCATCGAGGTCCTCCTTCCCAAAGACGACCCCCAGATCATGGATGGTGCAGGTGTGGAACTGCACACGGAAGATGACATCTCGAGCGGGGCTGCGGAACTTCTTGTGGTAGCACTTCAGCTGGTGGGGAAGAGAGCGAGCCCATCAGGGGCATGGGGGTGGGGAATCAGGTCCCAAGGAGCCACCTTAGTATCGCCACTGACTGGGTGTCCAAGGCTCACCCCAAACTGAGTGAGGGAGAGACCAACAACACCAAACAGGATCTTAGAGCTTTCTGGGGCAACTTCGACAATAGCAGAGAACTGGAGGCCAGGCTTGTCCTGGGGAACAAAACTATCCTCCCCAAAAAGAGGACTGCGTGTGGGTCAGAATGGAAAAAGTAGCAGTGAATATAATTGACAGGAGGAAGGACTGAAGTTAGAATTGAAGGAGTCCTTGCCACCAACAGGAAGCCAGGAGGTATCAGCTCAGACTGAAAGATACTTCCCTGGAGATGTTCCAGAACAAGACCCAAGTCCAGGGGAGGGGATGTCCAACACCAAGGCAGGGACACGGACCAGGACCGTCAGAGTCTAGAAGGCCTGCAGGGGCCCTGAGGGCCTCAAGCCCATCAGAAGTTACTGCCTGGTCCGGAGAGGCAGAGGGGGAAGGAAGGGAGAAGGGGAGGAAAAAAGAAACAGAGAAGGGGGTCTTGAGACAGAGGGTAGCACTTGTAACAGGGTGGTGCCCAGGAAAAGGGGAAGTTCTAGGTTCCCTGCCCCACCCAAAGGAGGGTGGAGCTGAGGAGGGAAGAGAAGAAGCTGGAGGCTGAGGAAGGAAGGAAGCAGGGTGGAGAGCCAGGAGGAGACCTGCAGGAGGCACATGAAGCAGAGAGACACGTGAAGAAACTACACCTGCCTGTTGGTCCTGGACTGGGTGAGAGACCCGTGGGGAGGTGACAAAGGCAGCTTTTATCTTGGTTTTGATTTTTCTCTTTTCCTTCCAGACTTGTTGGGTTGTTTCTGACCTTTTTCTGTGGGTCCCCACTGGAAGATGCTTTAGACTGGTGGCAGGCTTTGGGGCCTTGCTCTGGGCCAATCCCGTTTGGGTGGACTTTCACCCAGGAGGGGATGGGTAACTCTGGGTGCTTGATTTAGAAACTATATTCTCTGTTTTTTCTGTATTATTCAATAATTGTATTAAAGTTTCCTTTCCATTAAAGGTCTTATATGTTTTGTCTTGACGCAACAGATGGTAGAGCCTATTTAGGGAAGGCAGGTTTGGGGGCTCTGGGGTGCCCCTCTCCCTGCCCTGTAACACACTCACCAAGATGTCACCCTTCAGGAGCAGCCCAGGCTCGATGGTGATGCAGATGCTGGTCTGGCTATCTCCTTGGACATTGCTAGGAGAGACAGGTGGGCAGAAGAAGAGAGGGCCGCTGAGCTGGCAGGCAGGGAACTTTCTCCTGCTACCTCTCTGCCACTGCTACCAGGAAAGCTCACTGGCCAACCCCACAGCCCCACCCTGGAAGCAGTGCTAGGCAGCAACCCATCTCTCTGCCCCTGGCCCAGGCCTTGGGCCTCGGGCATCCCTGGTCTCTTATTGCCACAGAATACCTACTAGATGCCAGATGTATAAACAGGTTGCATGGCCTGGTAGATCCGGAGAAATGGCCGACACCCTGTAAGAGAGGGCTGCTGTCAGCTGAGATGGCAGAGCAGTGGGAGGAGGTGGGGGGAGAGGAGGAAAGGGGAAGGAGAATGGAAGGAAGGACTGGGGGCAGGGGGAGAAGAGGGAAGGGGAAGGTGGAAAAGAGGGAACAAAAAGAAAAGAGGAAGTTGAAAATAGAGAAAGAGGACGCATTGCTAACTTTTCATCTGAAAGGCATTTTTAAGCTTATAAAGACATTGCCACATCTGACATCATCTGCTAGCAAGCAATGCCAGGTTCAAAGTCACTTTGCAAATGAATAGACAGAACACTAAGAAATAGGAAGGGTGGCAGCTGAGACTCCAAGCCTCTGGCTCTGGATTTACACACAGAGTCCACATTTCTACCCCCAAGGCTGCATCTTAAGAGGAGACGCAGGGTCCCTGAAGACTAGGATGGAGGGTGCTTTGGAGGTAGGTGTGGGTGTGGCAACATTCATGGGAAGAGCCATGAACCTACACCTCAGTAAGAAATAATGCAGAAAAGAGAAGCAGAGAAAGAAAGGAGATGAGAAACAGAGAGGGGTGGGGCCGGGGAGAAGCTGGGGCAGGTACCTCCTTTAGACTCGAAGTTGGGGATGCCGTGCATGATCACATGGTGCAGGAACAGGGGCTTGTTGTTCATTTTGATGGAACCGGAGAGCAGGCCGCTGAAGTAATGTACATACCTGGAGGAGGGAGAGGGGTGGCTTCAGGGACGGAGGTGGGTACTGGGTCTCTTTACCCCCAAAGCAACGTCCTAGGTGGCGCTGCCCAGACCCTGTTTGTCCCCCCCACTCAGATGTCTCAGTGGTTGGGGTCTGCACCCCAGCACAGTCCTGCTCCACAGTGCGGGTGGTGAGCAGTCAAGCAGGTACTGCTGAGTGTGCCAGGACCGAGCCAGTCAAACCTCCCACTTAGCAGTTACCAGCGCCCCCTGGTGGCCAACATGAACCCATCTGTCCTGCTTCACCCCCAGCCCAGGAATCTCCAGCTGGACCGAAATTCCTCCCACACATGAAGGTCCTAGTGGCTCGCAACTGCAGGAGGCAGGCTGTTCAACCACGAACCAGCTCTTACACCAAGCCCAAATCAAGCTTAGACTTCTACCCACAGGCCCACCAGACACTGTCCAGCAAACAGAGCTTAATCCTTGGATTTTTGGGCATCACACTGAAGGGCATAAAAGCCTCTCTGTATCAATTCACTAGACATTGGAAGATACCTAACTTCCGCTACATGTTTCTTTCTCTAGGGGCAACAGCCCCTGGTTCTTTTAGGAAAGATCTTGTTGGAAAAATGAAGGATTAACCCAGCTCCACTCCTTCTAGGAGAGGAAATTAGGTCCAGAAAAAGGGGCAGAGACACACAACAAAAATACACAAGCTGAGAGTTGATGGGCAGAAAAGGAAAGAAGTCTGACTTCCAGATCATCTGCTAGAATAAGAGGACCGTCGCCTCTCAGCACATTGGCTGGCGTTTCCCCTTCTCCGATTGCCCGAAGACATCAATCTGGGCCAGCTGGGCCAATCAGGACACACCAAGCCTCAGCAGGAGCCAATGTGGCTCTTGGGGATAGGAGGGACCATGACCATGACAATGTTCCCCTCCTGTGTCTTGGCCCACCTCCAGGCCTAGGGGCCACTGTCCCTGAGCCGGGGTGGGTCCACCTCGGACAACCCAAGCGAGATAATCTGATGGGCAGCACCAGCTCCTATTCAGGCCCCTGCCCAGCCCCCAGCCCCATTACTCAAACCGGAAACCCGGAATGGCGGGTTCCTATCGGGTTTCTTGATCGTGCCAACAGGATGTGTCTGTGTGCTGGGGACAATGAGTCCACGGGCGGGGTGACAGTGAATGGGGGAGCTGTAAGCAAGGAGCCTCCCATTCTCTCTCCCTGCCCTCCTCTGCTCCAAAGGCTCCATTCCCATTAAGCAACACTGAAAAGAGGCGGGAAAGTGGCAGCAAAGGCTGAGTAAATGCCACAGTTGCACTTTCACATTTGGCCACAAACAGAATGACCCTCCCATAAGCAGATGTGATGGCAGATATGAGCTGCAAGGCAGGCACAGGTCAAGTGCACACACATTCCAAGGGCTGGGCACTGCGGAATCTCTGAATAATGCTGTTCCCCATTCCCAAGGCTTTGAACTTTGAGTAGCGACTGCTCTGCCCACTGTCTCCAAGCCACATGGTGCCATCAGACATGATCATGCCCCTCTATACATGGGCTTTATCCACAAGCCAGGGATGGAGGAGGGAAAACTTGAGTTCTTTCTTCAGTGAGAAGACTCTCACTGACTCACAGCTGCTGTGTCTGGTGGCCTCGCCAGAATTTTCTGCACATAAATGCACCCCATTTCTGATTGCTGACCCCAGAGACTGACCACCAGGTGTTGTGTGCCCCAGGACTCGCTCATGTCTACTTGGGCTCCCACTACAATGGTGGAAGCAGCCACCAGCAGTTCCAGCAAAATTCCAGAAAGGCAAGCAAGATGGGGTGATGGGGTGCTAGCAGGGGGCCCCCAGCACGGGGAGGCTAGAAAAATCCAGGACCTGCACCTAGAGGACCCTGTGTCCCAGTCAGTGTTCTGAGGGGCAGAAAAACCCAGAGACACTTTGGTCTTCAGGTCTCTATACTTGCTGCTCCCTCTGCCTGGCTCCCTCGCCCCCAACCTTCATGTTTCTTTCTCCCTGCTCAGACCACACCTGCTCAGAAAGGTAGGTCCATTTGCATCAGCCCCTCTCTTTCATTCTTTTGCTCTCTAGCCCCTCATGTTGTTTGGTTTTCCCCCTTGGCTTGGGTATTCACCAGAGGGTACGCTCCATGAGATTGTGCCTGAGAGATTCAGCACCATGGCCCCCAAGGTGTAGACAGGTGTGACATACCAGACAGGTCACTTGCAGCTCCAGCCACACGGGGCTGGGCTGAGACCCGCTCTAGGTCACCACCCTGGGGCTGGACTTCCCTGCTGCTGGCTCCCACTCACCTACAGCCTCCCCCAAACCCACCCGGCCCTGACACTACCTGTGGCCTCCTGTGGTTCAGAGGTCACTAAACAGCATATGCCCACAAAGCAGAATCCAGGGCAGCCCTCAGGACATGACCACCCAGGCAGAGCCCTGGCCAAGCCACAAAACTTCCATGTGCATCCCAGCTCTGTCACTCCTCCCTGAGGACTCTGGCCATGCCGAGTCCCCTCCCCAGGCTCAGACGCCTCATCTATAAATGGGGACACCCTCCATGCTCATAGGGGAGCTCGTCATTGATCACGCTTGGGCCTGAATCCACCTCCTCTGAGAGGTAGTCCCCGAGGCAGCCCTCATTAAAACAGTCTGTCTCCTCCCACCATCTCTGGTGCCCCAGCTCTCTCTCCTCTCCTCTCTCAGCTCTGATGGCTATCTGAATGTCTCATCTGCACATGTACTTGCTGATGGCCATCTTTCCCAATAGAGTATTAGCTCACAAAAGTGAAGGATTTCATCCTGTTCAACTAGGTGTCTCCAGTGCTTGGAATGAAGCAGAGTGCCTAAAATTTGCTGAATGAATGAATGAATGAATGCATTTCTGCCCTGCTTCCTGCCTGGGCTATGGTGGCTGCTAATGAAACCATGTGGTTAGAAGACATCAGTCCAATTTTTAAAGCTCTCCCAGCAGAAGGTGACCGGCCTAGTGAGCACCTTTGACCTCGCAGGGGAAGGCAGCCGTGACTTCAGCCTCCTATAGACTCATGTGATAGCTGAAGCAATGCTTCTACCTGACCAAGAACTGCTCTGCCTTCCCAGACAAACCACCCTCTGGCACCCAGATAGAAGCCTCCCTCACTGATGGTCTCCCCAGCACAAACCTCAGAAGCCAACTGCCATGCCCATCTGAGGGTACACACAGCTGTCTCCAGTGTCCCCAAGCTCATATAACTCCAGCTAGCACCTGAACATGCATGCTTGGTACACCCCTACCTAGGCAGGGCTGTTCCATCTCACATGGGCACACGAGGCTAGTCCCCACGTACAGCAAGTGCCAGCACACGTGCATGCATGCACGCACACAGGCCACAAGCACAGAGACCCACCTTCTCTGGGACGGCTGGCCAATGGGCACAATCTTATCTTCATAGAACCGCTTCATTGCAAACCTGTCCAGAGCCTGGTCAGCACTGCAGGGAAAAAAACAAATGGTCAGAGAAGCCAACCCCCACATCCAAGAGTCCCTAGTCCCCTCGCCCCTGCTCCCCAAGACTCGCTGCAGAGACCCTGTGCAGAGACAGAATCCTGGTGTCCCTCCACCTGTGGCCACAACTCTGCATGGGGGTCTTGGAGCCAGACAGCCTGAGGTCCATCTCCAGCCTATCACTATTCCCACGTCTTGGCAAGCTAGGTAAAGTTTCCAAACCACTTGTAATAATCACACCTTCCTTGAAGGTCATCAGGGTGACCAAGTCACTTAGAAAGAGCTTGACACAGGTGGGCACACGGCAAAGACAAGGAAGCGCTCACCACGGAGCAAATAAAGACCAGGCTGGGTTGGTGTCTTAGACATAAAACTACTGTCCTACAGGCAAGCCCTCCACAGAACGCCCTACCCTCCTCAGAGGGCCCAGAGACGGCGTGTTACAATAAAGAGGCTATGCAGAGCTCATCCTGGGCTTCCAGCTATGCCCCACCACGCCCATAACAGCCCCAAAGCACTCAAGATCCACAGGGCCCCAGGATCTGCCCTCCCCGGAATCATTTCCTACTCCTCATTTCCCCTCTGGGCTCCAAACACACCAGCCCCTCACATTCCCTTGTCCTTCGTCCTCTCTTTACCTGGAGATCCCCCCACCTCACTTTATATGGCTCAGTTCTTCAAACAGCCTCCCTGCTGCACAGCCCATGTAATTCTGGTCTCTGCTCACCATCAGCTCCTTGAGAGGTCTCCTCTGACCCAATCCCCTGCCCCACCCCCACCCCCACCCCCCCCACCCCACCCCCCGCCCACCACTGGCTCTGGTCTCACGCAGCACTTATCACCTGCTATTCCCAGTGAGTTTGCTTATTAACCCCCACGAGGACAGTGGCCTGGCTGTGCCCACTGCCGCTCCCCAGCACCCAGAACAGAGCCTGCTGCTGCGGCTGCTCAGTAAACACTGTGCAATGAGCAGGGAATGAAGGACTCCTCTGTCTCTCTGCAAAATGAATCAGAATGGGCTTCCTCCGCTGGCTGTGTCCTATCCTCGCTCCAAAACACCTAAGTGGGCAGAGCACCAGCCCTGCTGGCCACAGGCTGCAGACCAACAAGGATAACTTCTAGACGATCCTGCTGGACCAGATCGAACCCAACATTTCTTTCTGAATTTCGCCCTGTTTATCCAGGTAAATAGCAGTTTGGCAAGAAGTGACCCCAAGCAGCTGGCTGGATGGGGTGTCCCAAATGAGCCAGTCTCCCAAGGGTGCCCCCCCACTACTGATAAGAGGGACGGACTCTCTTCTCTTCTGCCCTCTATCCACAGGCTCCTGCCGCTGAGCTGCAGACAGGCACCTTCTTTCTGTGGGCTCCATCTTGTCCTCAGAACCTCTGTCCCTTTGCTCCCACTCCAAGGAAGGGAGAGCCCATGGGTGGTGGTGATGGGGAGGGGTGTTCAGCTGTCACTACTCAGAGCATGGGACATTCAGGGGTCCTCTTACCTTGCAGAAATGTTGCTGTAGTGCATGTAGGCCGCGATGACAACACCTATCCTGCCTCGGTTTCCCTGTAAGAGTCCCAAGACACAAAGCCTTTATTTCTAAGGTGGGTCTATGGCCCAGAGCCCAGCCAGAAGCCTTGGAGAAAAGAAGGGAGGGACTGAAGAGAGGATGTAGTTTTATGGGAGCACAGAAGGAAGGAGTATGCAGGGGGATGGGAGAAACACAGCTGATCACCTACCACACTTGAGGAACCCACAAGCTGGTATCCCTCATTTCTTAGGGTTGCCCCCAGAACAGAATTATTAACCCCTAGAAAGGAGAATAAACACAGACAGACCTGCACATTCACACAATGCAATGACAGAGGCAGATATGACGCCTCCTCCAAGGGTATGATCATGCACGTGTACACACACACACACACACACACACACACACACACACACACACTGCAGCCCCCGCTCTGACCTTATTGTGCAGAACGACAACATTGTGGGGGTCTGCATTGAGCCAAGTGTCCATGGCCTTGCAGACACTGCAGATCTTCTCCAGGGCTGGGGTGTGGAGGTCAGGCCAGCCAAATTCCAGTACCTGTGGTCAAGTCATGTGTGAAAAGTGGGGGAATCCCCAAAGAGCCAAGCAGGCAACAAGGCGGCACACGACCCACGTGCCAGCACCCGGGCTGCGCCATCAGCAGCCGGCCTCAGTTCCTGCCATCTCTCAGCCCAACTGGAAGGGAGGTGTGATGGCAGAGGATATGGCCCAGGGCAGGACACCAGGGCCCGTCTCAGCTCTGACGCTGTCACTGTGGGGCCTCAGGTAAATCAGGCTCCTCTCCCAGCCTCAGCGTCCTCATGTGTGTGCAAGACACGGGCTTGGTGTCAACACCCCAAAGTCCCTTCCCCATGACTCAAAGTGCTGCCTCCCCAGAAGGCCCCTGGCTTCCCCCCCATAGACAAGCTGAGGCCTGGCTCAGGTTGAGGGAAGGAAGAAAGAGAGGCGCCCCGCCGCCTGCGGCTCTTGTCCATGCCGTCAATTTTTCAAGCTGACCAAGAGGAGTCTGAGGGAAACCGAGCAGACTGAACAGCATCTTCAGATTCCTCAAAACTTTTCTAAACTCACAGAACATTAAAGTATAAGATATTATCTTGGAAGGGGCCAGAGAGCACATATAACCCAGCCCATCCACTTTCAGAGGCACAAACGGCTAAGTCGCCTGTGCCCAGGGCCACAGAGCAGCAGGGGCCAGTGTGCAGGAGGCGTGGACGCTAGGCAGACCCTGCACAGCCGCCCGCAAGAGGTCAAAGGGGCGGCAGGAATGACCACATGGCCAAACCAGCACTTCCCAGCAGAATCCTTTCCACTAGCACTACAAAAATGTCAGCCCCAGCCTCACCCCAGAGGGCCTGTGTGCACCCCAGGGGCAGACCCTGCATCAAGCTTTGCTTTCTGGAATCTGTATCACAAACGGTAATAAACACAGAGCCCCCCTTCTCCAGGGTTTCGATTTTATAGGTTTCAGCGACTGGCCCTCCACGGAGGTCTGAAACCATTACGTGCATAAGATATTTTGAAAGTGAAGGTGAGAGGCCACATTGACATAACTTTTATTACAGTATATTGTTATAATTGATACATTTTGCTATAAGTTGCCTATTTTATTATTAGTTATTGACGTCAGCAGCTTATATATAGAAAAAATAAGGTTTGGAACTCTCATGATTTCAGGTATCCACTGAGGGTCTTGAATGTACCCCCAAGGAAAACGGGGAACTACTGCAGTATTGTCCATTTTTCAAGTAAAAGATGCAGCATAACTTTTAATCAGTTTTTCTAACTGTCACAGCACTTTCTCCCAAGATTCTCATGTGGGAACCTGTCTCTCCCAAGGGGGGCACCCTTGGGAGACTGGCGGTGGAGAAGCCCCCACCCCAAAGGGCCAGGGGCTCACCTTGGCATGGAGCTTCGTGATGTCGGGTCTTCGCTCAGAGAGGTTGAAAAGCTGCAAGGAAGAGGAAGAAATCGTGAGCAAACGTCTTCCCTGGCCCCCACCTCCCTCCTTCCCCACCTTCCTCATGCTCTCCCTCGCTGTCTTTCTCAAATGCTGGAAGTTCTCCCCATACTCGAATGCATAAGCATCCATCAGACACTGGCCAACAGGAATTCAGGTTCTTAAGATAAAGAGAGAGAGAAGCATGCAGACACTTGGCCACCCCCAGGACTCTGGGGACCACAGATAAGAAGGGAAAGAAACTTTGGATCCCACATGCCACCAGGCAGGGGGCCCCTCACAGCTCAGGGCATTCACAGGCAAGTGCTTATCACCTCTGGTTTCTGCTTTACATGTTGACCTCAGAACTTCATCCCATGAAGATGAAGCTGCTCAGTGGTCAGACACCCTCCATCAGAGGGTACAAACCACCCTGGGGGGCCCTCTCAGACCCTGCACATCCCTCTCCCAGCAGATGCCCTGCAACACCTAACCACATTCCACGGGAGACCCCGAATATCTGACTCCTCACTGACATGGCAACTCAAAGACCACTATGCTTTTTCCCAAGGAGAACAACACCCCACAGTCAGAATGGAGGTGGGGTAGGAGACAGGGGGCAGGCAGTGGGCATTGCACAAAGACCTGGACTCCTAAACTAGGGAAGGATCTTTGATAGCTTCTAGTCCTCTCTAGAAGCCCATAAAGGAATACACTCTGTTGTGTTAACAATGCTACCACTCTCTAGCCATGATAAGGACTTTACATCCAGAAGCTTAATTCTCTCAACAACCGAAAGAAGCAAGAATGTTATTAGACCCATATTACAGATGGGGTGGCTCAGCAAGGCTGAACGGTCAAGTTCAGACAGCAAGAGCAGAGCCAGCACTTGAACCCAGGATGCGCTGATGTTTGAAGACAGGCTCCTAACAACACTCAACACCACTGATGTCAAGCCTCCATGGTGGGAGGAAGAGTGTCCTGCAATAATCCACATCTGCCCGGAACTTCAGAACGTGACCTTATTTGGAAATATGGGCCTTTGCTGATGTAAGTAATTAAGGCTCTCGAGATGAGATCACTCTGGATTTGATGGGCCTTAAATCCAAAGGCTGGTGTCCTTATAAGAAGAGGAGAGGACACATGAGACACAGAAAAGAAGGTCAGGGGATGAGGAGGCAGAGAACGGAGCAACACAGCTCAAGCCCAGGTTCACCACGGATGGCTGGGAGCCACCAGGAATCATCAGAAGACAGGAAGAGACCAGGACCATCCCTTACAGAATTCAGAGAGAGGACAGCCTCCCTACACCTCGATTTGGACTTCTAGTTTCAACAATCGTGCAAAATAAATTACTCATTTATTAATAAATTATTTTAAGTCACCCAGTTTATGGAGTCTGTTAAAGCAGGCCTGGGGACCAAATGAAGCTTCCTATACCCGACTCTGTACAAACATTCTGGAAAGCCCCTCAAGGAGACTGTCTAGTCTGAGGGTCCATGTCACCCCCTGTAGTGGATCTGAGCCCTTCTCTGGGGCAGGACAGGTCCTATTGCTCAGGCCAGCCTTCCTGAAACTAGAGGAGACCACTGCCAGCCACCTTATCCACATCTGCAAGGTGATTCTCCTGAGTACAAGGTGCTCCAGGTACAAGCCCCATGCCAGCAACGCAAGGTGCCTTACAACATACGCTGCCACAGCTCTACCCTAAGACTTCCCAGAGACACCTGCAGTGTGCCAGCTCTGCCGCTTCTTGACCTGTGACCTCACATCCCACCTCTCTGTGCTCCAGTGAAGCCTGTTTCCTAGGGTTGTCATGAAGGTTAAATACAAGGCAAGCAGCGAGAAGAGGGCCTGGCTCACAGTGAGCACTCAGTGACAGGCACTTTTGTTCATCTCTTCTCCAGATCCACACACACATACACATAAGTGCATGCATGCACACACATGCATTAGCACACACGGACGTGGCTTGGTTCCAGGTGCTGCATTCCAGCTGCAGACATGCTCCTGATAGTAGAGATAGGCTAGAAGAAAGTGAAGACTCAGGCCTTGAGCGATGCCCAAGGCCAAAGGCAGGTATAGGAAGAGGAGGCGTTGGCCCAGGGGCAGGTGGGCAGAGACACTGACAGTGAGTTGGTGGCGAGCAGAAAGAACACTGGGCAGCAAGAGGTCCTGTTCTTACCAGGTAGTTACCGCCATGTTTAGACTTGAGCATCTGGGCCACCTCGCGGAGGTTGATCCGGAAGTTCTCCTCATTGGCTGTGCTGGGGAAGGAGACGGCTATGATCCTCTCTGTGACATATACCAGGTCCAGCTCACAGCTGTCCTCCATGGTCTGGCTCACACTCATGTTTCTGGGGAGACAGAGGGGAGAGGAGACTCCAGATCAGAATGCAGCCCCCCAAGGCAAGTTCTAGGTATCTGCACCCCCTACACTCAATATGTGGCCCCCATGTCCATCCTAGGGAGCTTGGCTGCTCCGCGACTCAGAGGTGAGGCAGAGGTTTCCTGACAAAGCCAGTGCAGGCAGCAAGGCCCACCTGGGAGCACCAGAGAGAACAGAGCCAGGCAGGGCTTGGCAAGGATCTCAGAACCAGTGATGATACCAATTCGAGGTATACGTGAATCCTGTTGGCACTGTTTTCACCCCCATTCCCAGAGGTCAGAGCCAGGGCCAGAGCCAGCCTGGAGCCAGGGATTCTGTTCTGTCTCCCAATACGCTGCAGCCACCCGGCAAGCAGAAGTCTCCCAAAGGAGCTCAGACTGCTCTGAAAGAGGAAGGAGAGCCACAGCTGGGTGCTCTCCAGCATCCCTGAGCAGCCTTCTGCTGTCCTTCCTGCTCCAAGGCTGCAGAGTGGGCGGGGAGGCCTCTCAGGGAAAGGGGCAGCTCAGGTGACAGATCACCTGGGCTCAAGGTAAACCAGACCACAGGGCTGTGCACATTCCAGCCCTCCCGGAGGCAGGCCGACTCCTGCCCTTTGTTCCCTGGCTCTCTCCCCACCTCTGGCAGCTCCCACAGCAGCAGGCTAGAACTGCTTCTTGGCAGTGGCCTCCCTGACCTCCAAGGGCCCAGAAAGCAGAGGGCGCTAAGCCCTCAGACATCCCAGCATTACCTATGCTCCTCTGCTCCTCCGAGAGGCAGGGAGCTCCCTGGGTGAGCACTGAAGAGGGGGCAAAGGAGCTCATGTGTTACCCCAGCTTTTCCTGCAAGAAGAGAGTCTGCAAAGCTCACTGAGGAGCTGACAGAAAGGAGATGTGCAAAGCACACCTGAGAGCCTGAGAGCTCTCCCCAACCCACGCCTTCGTACCCCATGGCCACTGTCCAGGTGTCTCACACCACAGGGAACTTCAGCAACAGGGGCCACAGTCCAGCCCCCACGTGTCAAGAAGCAGGGCAGAAGCCAGATCTCCACCAGCGCTAACTCTGAGCCTAATTTCAAATGGGGCCTGGAGATGGGGAAACCAAGGGTGAAGCACAGCATCTCCGTGGTGGCAAAGACAAGGACTGAGTGGCACAGGGAAGAGGGGGCAAGGAGCCCAGTGTGAACCTGACCCCCCAGCCTCAACCATTCCAGGTCCTGGATAAGCTTCTCACTGCAGTCTCTGGGGTGGGTGGAATTTCACCCTCAGGGTGCTGAAAACCCCAGGACAGTTCTGTAGGTGGTGACCAGG
Source organism: Talpa occidentalis (assembly GCF_014898055.3). Lineage (NCBI taxonomy): Eukaryota > Metazoa > Chordata > Mammalia > Eulipotyphla > Talpidae > Talpa > Talpa occidentalis. Next base: position 136,595,667 of record NW_023603184.1, read on the forward strand.
CTTGGACAACACATACTTACACCCCAAGAAAATGGATAGGAGGGCAGGGAGCCCCCAGCTGAACTGGGACCATCCCCACCTCCCCAACCTCCAAAACCCCTCTTCCTCCTGATTCCAGGGAAGAGACTGAAATGTCAGAAAAACCTGCAAATCCAGCTCCTCTTTCCAGGCTCTCCCTGAGTTCGGGAAGGGGAGCGAGGGGGACATGGCGGTGACAGGCTTGAGTCGGGAGCCCTTGGCGCTCTGCTGCTCCAGACCACAGCCTGGTTCCCAGGGCGGAGGCAGAACAGCGCCACCACCTGGACAATCTTGGCATCGCACTCTGTGCCCACCCACCTCAGAGGGTTCTCAGCTGGGGAGGAAGCTGGGGGTTCCTTTAAAGGGTCACTGAAGTCTGTGGGCAGCTGACAGCTGGGCCACAACTAGCCAGGTGCTTCAGCTACACCTGGCCCTCTCTGACTGGGGCTCCTCTCCCCAAGGCCAGATTCTCACTCATCTGAGGAAGCTTGGGGGGGAGAAAGCGAAGCAGGGGGGGAAAGGCCCAAGCCAGAGAACTGAAAACGCAGATGCAGGAAAGAAAGACTCCGGATCAGCAAGACAGGGAGCCCCCGTGAACCCCCTGCCCTAAGTCACCACTCCCAGCCAGAGCGAGAACTTTCCTTTGATGAGCGACCCTCCAACCCCTCTCCCTATCCATGGAAAGGACAGGATCCAGCACAGGCTTTGACGCTAGCCACACCTGAAGGCCACACCGGCGCTGCCTCCTGGTAGCTGCGTGACCTTTACCCCTTCACCCCACCTCTCTGAGACTCAGTGCCCTCATCTGCCAAGTTGGAATAAAATACTTACCTTGCAGGGTCCTGGCAAGGACTAGCTGAGATCATGTAAGGAAATTAAGACTCCAGACCTGGCTTCAAGCTAGAACTCAAAACACGACTATGTGCAAGTGGCAGCTACCTACACCTCTCACTGCAGCTTTCGGGTCCACCCGTGCTCCCTAAGTGACTATAACTTTCAGAGCCAGCCCCCCACCTCCTGCCCCCCATGAGCCAGGCATACCTGATGGGCTGGAGCTGGACACTTGGGGTGACACTGGTGGAGCCCTGGGGAAGAGAAGAGAAGCAGTGTTATGGAGGAGACAGGCGGAGAGCTGGCATGGGAGTGGTCAGGCTGTGGGCAAACATAGATTCTTTTTTCCTTTCTCTGCCAACATTCCAGCACAGATACCCTAATACCCCAGCAACACAGTCACCCAAAGCCTAAAGCAGTCAATGCCAATTCCACGTGAGTGTACCTCGTGCCAACCCCAGAGGGACACTCCTTCCTTCCTCGGGCAAAGAAGAAACCCCAGATGCTCACAAATGCACCACCTCTGGACTGGGGCCACCTGCTCGGGTATGTACTCAATAACAGTTACCAAATTGATGAAAACCATTTCATCTTGATTCACAGGCGCAATGCAATCGTAACCACCAGTGGAGAATACTGGCTGCAAGCATGAAAGAAAGAAGGACGGACAAGGATGACGGCACCCTTCTGTCCCGCTCTCAGCCTTTCTCCTAAACCACCAAGACCCCACACTCCTCTCCTTGACAGCAGCAACGCCCAGTCATTTGATCAGAAATTCTGAGATGAGGGCAACAGGCACGCCGGGGAGCAACCAAGACCAGTGGCAGGCAGCAAATCAGGCCCCCCAGGAGCCACCTCTGGCCCAACCACTCTCTTACCCGCCCTCCCCTCTCCCATCTAGGGCTGCCAACTGGGACAAAACTAGGCCTTGGGACCCAAGGTGGTGTCGAAAGATGGCAGGGTGGCAAGATGGCACAGGGTCAGAGCCCCACAGCCTCCCTCCAGCAGTTCCGTGTCACTCAACACGCTGAGATGCTACTGCCATGTCACATGTACAAGGGGTGATTTCTCACGGGGCTGTTGGAAGATTGAAAGAAATTATGCACATAAGGTCCTTACAGGTTCTTGCTATTATTGTATCAAGGACAATTAAAAGACTAGTTAGGGCCTCCCCGGTGGTGCAGCAGGTTGAGAGCACCTCGCTGTGGAGCTGTCCGCAGCCTCTGCAGCATGGGTTCGAGTTCCGGCCAGCCAGGGAGAAACCTCTCCTGCCTTGCCCGCTGCTCCCCTCAGCAGTGTCTTTGGTCCATCTGCCTGTTCTGCTGCCCACTCTGTCTCTGGTGAATCTTCCCACCCTCCCACGCCTCTGGCCTGTACCCCAGTTCTTGTATAAGTAAATAAAAAATCTTTTTTTTTTTTTTTTTGGTGGGACCCTCGCCGGTGGACAGGGAACGAACGAACGCTGCAGAGGCTGTGGGCAGCCTCGCAGCCCAGCGCTCAACCGCTGCGCCACCAGGGGAGGCCCTAAATAAAAAATCTTTAAAAAAAAAAAAAAAGACTAGTTAGAGGAACAGCCAAACATTCCCTTTATAGAAAATCAAAAGCCTGCACCACTTCGTCCACCAGCTGCCACCCATCACTTCAGCACCTCACGATGCAGAGTCAGATGCCAACTTCCATTCCCTGACCGAGTCGAGTCCCAGGTCCAGGGCACCTTCCAAGTATCCCTGTGCCTCCCAGAAACTGGCCTCTCCCAATCACCCAGCTGCAACCTCCTTTTAGAGGGACAGAACCACAATCTACCAAGGAGAGGAGAAACTGAGTCACACAGGGACTCACCCCCAAGATCTGATGACCAGCAAGACTCACCCTCAAACTTCAGGCTTGACCACTGGGGCCTCAAGAAGAGGAGTCCCCTTCAGCCCTCTCCAGGCCCTGAAGCACCTACGAGACGGAGGGGGAGAAGGACTCTCCATCCAGGCGCCCCTGAGAAGGCTGTGCCCAGAGTCCCCTCGGTCTGGGCTGCCACCCAGCTCCGAGCTCAGCCTCAGCGGCAGGGGGAAACAGCCAAGCTGGGTTGGCTGTCGGAGGAAAGTTCCTCTGTCTCCACAGCTCTCCTGGCCCTGAGGTCTTGGGTTTGCATGAGTCAGGCATGGGGCGGGGTGGGGGTAGGGGTGGGGACAAGGAGAGGTTTTCAAGCCCCAAAGCCAGCCGTTCCAAAACTCCCCACCCAGAGGAACGCAGAAACCCAGCACTTCATCCATCTCCATTACGCTGGTCCCTGATGAGGAGTCACTGAACCTCCCCAGGCCAGAGGCCCTGCTCCAGGCCCCAGGGCCACCCTGCTATAAATAGCCCCTTGGGTTTCATCTGTTGCTCATCTACAGCCACTTCTGGAGGAAGCTTCCATAGCTGCTTCGAACAACTGGAAGCCACAACTGCAGCCAAGGCTTTAGGTGTGGCCAGGACCCTGGGTCCTGGCCCAAGGAGCCGCAAGGAGACAATGGGATATTGAGATGGGCTGGGTAAGGGCACTGGGTGCCAAGGGGAGTCGGGAGCCTCCTCGGACACAGCAAGGAGAAGGATGAGCTGGCTCCCAGTTCTCCCACCCCCCACCCATCATTACAACACTCCACATTCCTCGGCCTCCCCACCCCAAAAGAGCCAGGGAAGATAAATAAAAACTTGGCCCCAACAGTCTGGCCAGGCCACCTCCAGAGGTGATATGACAAAGTCCAAGCCCGCTCCAGTCCACTGCGCCGGCCAGCGACAGGGAGGCAGGGGAGGAAGTCGTGCTGGACAGTGACCCCACACAGAGGACGTGGACGGACAGCTGAACGGTCATCCCCCGATGAATCACTGGGGTGCTCTCTAACTGACAGGGCTTCCTGTTTTCTCCAAAGCTTGGGGGCATGTGACACCCACTGGCTGAGAGCAGATGTGCACGGGCCACATGTCGGATGCGGGGACACAGAGCCACAGGGAGATGGCAGAGTGGCGTGTGAGCAAACAACACCTAGCGCTTCAGAAAGCACGAGGGACCTCCCACCGAGGCTGGAGACAGTGTCTCCTGCAGCAGGTCCCAGCACAGACGCCTCTTCCAAGAGGGCGGAGAGCAGGCTGAGAGATGGGGTCACCTGTGCTACCCAGTGTGCTCATTCAGTGCACCTGCACCAAGGTGCCAGGCATTGTCCCAGCACCAGGGACCAGAGCAGGTGACGGTCCTGACCTCAGAGAGCTGTCATCCTATGTGAGAGGTGGCCCCTAAGTCCCACCCACCCCCTGCATAAAATGGGACCCCGATTTACCTGTACCACATGGAGCCCCCAGAGAGAACTACCAGAGAGTTTTATAAAGAGCACTACAAAGACTGTATTTTAAAAAGAAAAATAAGCTCTGTTGGTCTGTGATACCATTCTTGTCCTCTCTGGGGTTTCTCAAAGTCTTCTAGTCACATGACTTTGAACTTCCTCCCTGCCCCGCCCAAGACACAGATCAATCATATAATTTTTGATTCAACTCCCTAGGCATCAAGAACTCCTCCCTATCATCATCACAAAGCGCAGTCTCTCCTTTGCTGGAAGGACATATGAAAGGAAATTCCACAGCCTTCCAAAACAGAGTCTCACTTCTCTTACTGTCGGGAAGTTCCGCCTGGTCTCTAACCCTCACCCTCCTGCTGCAGAACCAGCCAACTCTTTTTGCCCTGTCCTCACTGAAAGCCGGGGCTGCCTTCTCGGCTCAAGGCCTGTGGCCCTGCGGCCTTTATTTGCTGCCTTCTACAGGCCATGTAGTGAAGAACTCGAACCCCAGGACTTGGGTGGGGTTGGTTTGGAGCAAAGACTATGTGGGAAGAATCCTGCCTTCCTTTGAGGTCCACAAACCAAACACAACAGCTCTGGACCAAAAAGAAAAGCCATTTCCTGAGCCCAAATCCCCAGGGGATGCAGTTGAGGGGAGGGACTGTAAGTCAACCCCATGGGCCATGTCAGGCAGCCAGAGATCGGAGACCAATCTACGTCAGGGGCCCAGCCCCATTCCTCTGTCTTCTCTGGGGGCTTTGGCCACCTCCAGTGCCCCCACACCAGCCCTCTCGAGCCACACCCCTTCCTCTCCCCTTCCTGCCCACCAGGCTGGATTTTTCCAAAACAAAGTGCGACACAGCACACCATCCACCAGCTCCACTACACACTGGCCCCGTCGGAGGAAAACAGCCATTCCTGCCCTGTGAGTCCTCGGCCATAGGCCAGAGACAGGAAAACAGCTCAACAAACAGGTCTATTATCACAGCAGCAGGCCCGGAGTTGCAAGCATGTCTCCTCGAAAACGGGTGCAGACTGTAAGGGAGCCCGAAGACTGGGCAGGAGACCAACCCATCACCTTGGGGTCACTCAGCCTGGGACAGGGTCTGGGAACCTTCAAGATTAGGTCTTCTCTCCTTTGCCATCATTCCAGAATTTGCTCACTTGTTTAGTTTTTCATGCATTCCTTCAACTAGACTAACTTGACCCTAATTCATCTCCTCCCTTTTCCCCTGGGCAGCACGACACCACCCTCACCACTCCTGACATCCAGACCAAGTAAACTTCCTCCAAGGAGACAGGCACGCCTTCCTTCCCCAGACCCAAGGCTCTACACACCGATGGGTCAATAAGTTCTTCCTGGTGTCTAACTTCACTCTCTCTTGCTGCAGTTTCACCTTGCAGGATTCTCTCGGGCTCTGGTGGGGTTGGAGAAAACAGCAGCCCTAGGACTTGGCTTATGAGTGTGCCCACATCACTGGGTAAAAGGCTTGGTTCCCACACCAACACCCTGTCCCTGGGCCAAGGGTTGGGAGTCCTGCGTGATACCAGATTCAAGCAGCAGTCGAAGAAGCGATGGAGAAGGTGCTTAGGGAGTCACTGAGTCACTCCAAGCCTCGACTTCCTCATCTGTAAAGTGGAACCATAGCACATGCCAGCTCCCTGCCCTTCATCAAACTAACAGTAATAAAAATAAATGTAAACTAAAAGTTACAATGTAAAACACACAGTAATAACAATGGCTAACAATCATGAGTTAGCCAGTGTGTGTGCATTAAGCCAGTGAATCCTCAATAGCGGGTACACCCAAAAAATTCATTTCTCCCTGCACCCCAGTCCCAGAAACACCGCAAACTCAGACAAGGAGCCCTCCCCAACACACGTACTCCCTGCCCCTCAGACCCATGCCTACCTTCACCAGAGTCTTCCCCACTAACTTGAGAGGCATGTTCCTGCTCTGATGAGGCCCGAGTGGCCAGCACCCCTTTGCCGGGCAGGCTGGCCGTGTGGGGCTGCACCAGTGCAACAGAGTCGTGGCCGTGGGCACCCACAGAAGTGTGGCTGCCTGTGGGAGCCGCCTCCTGCTCCCGCCGCACCTCTCTCCAGGCCCACCCTGCCCCCCACTGTGGGTCAGGCAGCTGTCAGATGATAGGGCCCCATGCCATCAACAGCTCCCCCCCTGTGCCAACCGCCAAAACCACTCCCTATTCCTCTGCAGATCAGGGTGGGTAAGGATGGGGAGGCCAGCAGAGGGGCAAGTTATCAGAGAAGGCAGGGAAGAAAGGAAAAGGCCCAACTTTGTGGGGCGTCTGTCTGCAGTGTCGGCACAAGCACTGCTCAGAACAGGGTTCCGGGAGAGTCCCCTCTGCCCTGCTCTGGGGTTCTTCCATTTAAGGATCTTGCCCATTGTCCCCCACCAAAATGTCAAAGGCAGGAGGATCCCAAGGGGCCTACCTTCCTGCCTCCCCCCACCCCACCAAAACCACTGGCATTTAAGCCACATAGAGGATTCTGCCACTTCCAAAGTCTCTCTCCACAGAAGCAAAGCCTGTAATCCCTCCCAGCACTGATGAGCTTAGAGCCCAGGAGTCCCTCTTCAACTCTGCCCTTAGTCCCTCAGGCTGCAGGCTACCCGTCCGCCAAGGCTCACCACAAGCCAGGCCTCACGAGCATGTCCCTCCCTCCTCCCCACCCTGAGCACTGAGGTCTGGCAAAGTGATGGGCAAGTGAGCTCTGGATCCAGCTTCACTGCAGGCCAAAACCAAGACTGAGGCCCAAGGACTAAGCAAGAGGGGCCTGCTCACCATCCCAGTGCCTTCTCCCCAGACACGTCTGGGGCCACCCTCCTCCCTGCTCCGCTGGGCACCAGGGGCTCAGCGGCACCTTCTCCCTTCTGTCCCCATACGTACGTCTTCCTCAAGGCTTTTCCGCGTGTTTCCACCCCGGAAGGTTCCTTCCCCCTGGAGACAGAGAAAAGGCAGTCAGAGAAGGGAGTCACAGAAACGAATCAGAAGGCGCCAGGTCTTTGACCTGCTGGGTTTGTGTGTGTGCGTGGTGGGAGGGGTGGGGGGAACAAAGGATTGGCAGAAGGGTCTGGGTGGGGACTTGGTTGATGAGCATTTCTTTATCCACTAAAGGCCTCTGGGAGCTAGCCGAACTCTCGTCTCATACTCTTCGCATGGGAGACACTACTAATCCCATTTTACAGATAAGAAAATCGAGGCACAGACTTATGTCTTACCTGTACATAATGAGAAGCTTGGAGGAGTTCAGACTTGACCCCAAGTCCTCATGCTCCCAAGCTATTATTCATGCAGCCACTGCCAGGAGACACTTCTCTTCTGCTAACCTCGGTTACCCCACACTGGGCTCCCCCACTTTGTTCCCTCCCTCCTCCATACAGCCTTGAGGAAACCATCTGTCTCTCTGCTAAGGCAGAATGATCAGTTGAGAAGGATCTGCCTGGCTATCTCACATTCTACATATTTAATAAAGAAGCCCACATTTAACCACCAGCTTCTCCCTCTCGGCACCCACTCTGCCTCTCCCTCCCTGCCAGCTTAGTTCCCTAGCAGTCCATTTCCAAACTCAGAAGGATGGTCAGATTCCTGCCTCCCAATATCACGCATATTCCATGTCTCCTGCCCAGCTCCCCCAAATCTACTCCCAAAGGAGGCTCCCAAACACATCTATCTGCTCATTGTCCCCCACAATCCGCCGTGGGTTTTGGGCCTCCCTACTCTTGCCCAGACTGCCCACCCAACCTGCCTGCTGCCACTCACCGTGTCCACTACATTCTTTGTTGTACTCTCGGTGTTGATGGGCTGTGGACAAAGGGAGAAAACAGTGTGAGGCCTCAGGGCCAACATCCCCCCTTGGCTGTCTCCCTAGGGCTGGTGGCCTGCTCGGCAGATGTCTCCTGAGGGCAGGACAAGGACACCAACCCCAGGCTCAGACTGGACTGCCAGGCCCTTGCAGATGCTGGGCCAGTGGTCCTGGAACCACTCAGCTGGACAAAGCTCACCAAGTCCTCTGACTCAGACAGCCACCGCCCTTCAAAAGGGAACAAGGGACAAGAACAGCTTCTCTTGTTCCCAGGGCCCAGCATTGTCACCTGCAAGTCTCATTTACTCCCAGCCAGAACTCAGGAAGGTAGGCACCACTGCCACCCTTGAGGCCACTTGACAGAGAAGTTAAATGAGCGGTCGTCCATGAATGGGACCACAGGACTGGAAGCCCATCTTACGCTTCTGTGCACTATATTCTTGGTGTGAAACACAGCAGAGATGAGGGGCCTGCCAGGGCCCAGTTCTCAGCAGGCTGTCAGGCCCTGGCCCTGCCACCTGGAACATTTCAAGGTCCATGCCCCAGATGCCCTGCTCCATCCCGGCCTGCCCCCTCTAGACTCCTTGCTGACTCCCATGCCCAGGCCTTTACTGGAAGAATGGCCTCCCCACTTTTCCTACAAGCACCCCTCCTCCGTGGAGGGGATGGGGTCCATGGAGATGTCAGGATGGGCAGAAGACCCAGCTGCCTCCTCTCTGGGCTAACCCAGTCTCCTGGGGGAGGAGTAGAACTGCTGGAGGGCAGGTCACAGGGGCCTTCTACTTCAGAGTCTACACAGCAGAACCAAGATCTGAACCCCGATCTCTCAACACAGTCTGCTTAATCAGTCTCCCTAGAAAGGTCAGAGAGGACAGAAATGGGAAGAAGAGGAGACCAAGTGCTGCCCCCACCTTATTCCCATCTTGAAGAGACACTCCCACCCCCCACCCCAGTAAAGCCTCCTCAGAAAGCCTGCCTGCAAGGGCTTGGGATTGAGTGTGCCAGTCACCTGAGGACACACAGGTGGCCAGCCCTCCCCCAGGGCTCTGATCCAGCAGACCTGAGGGGCAAGCAGGAATGTGCATTTCTAACAGGTTTCCTGGTTCGAGGGACACCTTGGCGAAGCAGTGGTCCAAGCAGTGGTCCAAGCACTGGCAGCAAGCCACAGCCGCCACCCCACTCTGCTGCTCTGTGACCTGAGGTGGCCACTTCGTCCTTGCAGCTGCTTCCATAGGGCAGCCTGGTGCTCTTTGGTGAGAATCAAATGAGATAAAGCACAGAAGGCACTTAGGCCGGGGCCTGGCACTCAGAAAGCTCTCCATAAATGTTAGCTGTTGTTAGTATTTATCCTCTCCACCCCGCACTCTCCCAGGCCTCGCACGGCCCACCCTACCCCATCCCTCCCGGGTCTGGCAAGATGCAGACTGAGGAGTTGAGTCAATATTAGAAACCACAGGCCTCAGCAGTGCAAGAGAAACTCTCCCCCTGCCAGCAATCATCTGCACACCATCCCCTCTGCCCCCGCCCTTCCCCCTTGCCAGCTGGAAGCAGGCCACAGCCTAAGCCTGCCAGCCGTCAGATGCCTTCAACTTACTGCTCAAAATGCTTTCTGAGAAGCTAAAAATTTCCAAAAGCCCCTCCCACCCGAAACACCCAGCATTTTCCTGCAGTGTTTGCAAACAGGGCCCAGCATGCATGCCTTGCCCCCACCCTTCCTCCACCACAGTCCTCCCGGGAAGGAGGGTTTCTGTTTCCCCAGAGCTGCCAGCACCGGGGCTGCGGGGGACACCCAAGGCAAGGGACTGGCAACTGAAGGCAGGGTCTCCCTGGGGCTGCCCCTGGCCCAGGCCCTGCAGAGAGGGTGGGGCAATAGGGAATGAGCTTCTAAAACAGCAGCCCCAGAATCCCAAAGGCCAGCAGGGATCACAGGCTCAGCTATCAGCCCACCATCGGCATGAAGACACACAGCCTCTTTACCCCCTTCATTGGGTTATTTGTCTTCTTAGAACTCATCGCTCTCTAACACACTGTATATTTTATTTATCACAGTTAGCGTCTGTCTTTCTCACTGAAATGTAAGTTCCCATAACCCCCAGAGCCTAGAACTGTGGCTGGCATGCTGGAGGCCCTCAGCAAATGCCTACTGAATGAATAAATCAAGAGCGGGTCCCTCGCTATCTTCCCTGGACCCTGCCTATGTTCAGCGTGGGCAATGCAGCTGGCACCCCTGGGACTCTGGAATCAAGGCCCCTGACCTCCACTTAGGTTTTGGCCAGGACTTTTCTATACCCACCACACAACAGACACCCTCCTCACAACATCAGCTCTGACTTTAGACATCATGTCCCTCCCCACTTCACAGATGAGAAAACTGAGGTGCAGGGAGGTAGCACTCACCCAGCCTCTCATGGTGAGGGTCGGGGCAGGACTGGGGTTGGCAAGTAGCCAAGTCTGTCACCGGCTCACATCACCCCCACCACCCCCACCCCAGCCAGCTCACAGGTAAGGGTCACTGGGTGCCCCCCAGTGGTTACTCACTTCCTTTCCCCTCAGGCTCAGCTGTAGAAGCGCAGAGCAGAGACTCCAGACAGGAATAGCTCCCTCCACTCTGGCTCCCCTGCTAAGCAATCTCAGGACAAAATTTGAAATTTAAGGACCCCAGGCTTTCCAAACTGAGGGCAACCAACTCACAGCCCAGCCAAGAGGTATCTAGACCTTGCCTTACAGGCAAGCAGGACAACTCCAAGTGCAACCGGGAATGGAGGGCATTACTGGGTGGGTCCAGTGCAGCTGGACAGCTGAGGCCATTGGTGAATACTCTGCTCTTAGACTCAAATCCCGGCAGAGCAGGCACTGGGGTGAGGCACGTAGGGCAGAAAGTGCAGTGAGGCGCTCACTCTCAGGTTGCAGAAAGTGCGCCCCAGCAATCCCAAGGACAAAGCCTGTGCCCACAGGGCACCCTTAACTGCCACCCTGGCCATCCCTCCTCTCACCTTGCACAATGTGGGTGCAACAGCACTGATGACCCATGAGCGATTCCCTGGTGACGGGATCGGGCACTTTTGTGTTCACCAACCCTCAAAAGCACCCTGTGGGGTAAGTAGGACCCCATTTTACAGTTGAGGAAACTGCGGGTCTGAGAAAGCCAGTACTTTGCCCACAGCCAGCAGGTGTGAGCGCTGGTATCTGACCCTTGCTCCATATATTCCCCTCACGTTCCCTCTTCTCTCCTCTCCCTGGAGTTGGCCTCATCCCCTGCCTCTTACTCTTAACCAACTGCCCTCCGGTTGGGAAAAGCTTTCTGAGACTCAAAGACTCAAGGTCCCAGGTCCCAGCAAAAGGAGGCTCCTTCCACACACTTCCACAGGAAGAAGAGGAAACGGGCTGCCTTGGGAGGGACTGAGCTCACACACCAGAAAGAACTTTCTGAAAGTGAGGGTTGCGAGCCACAGGGTGGGTAAGGGAAGCTGCACACCCTTTCCTCGATTTTTTCCCCAAAACACAGACACACATGACTTCTCTATGCATGCATTTATCCCCCCCAAACTGTGCACCCCAGGAGGCTGAGGGGGGCACCTGGAGGTTCGTGCAGTAGGGTGCATTGGTAGCCTGCAGGGAGGGTGGGCTGGGAAAAATGTCTGTGGGCTGCTGTTTTGGAGGAAGGAAAAGGCAGCAGGCCATAGTGTGGGGGGAGGTGCCCAAGTCCAGGCTGGGGGTGGGGGGAGGGGGCTGGCGCAGAATGTGGACTCAGCCTCCAGAGGAACATTCCGTCCAGAAATTCCTCACACCCTCCCCCCTTCTACCCCTCCAGCTCTCCCCACTCTTGCCCCCTGGGAGGCCTGGAATCTGGGCCTTTTTTTTTTTTTTTTTTCAGTCCAAAAAGACCCTGTGATGTCACAGCTACTGCCTTGGCAAACTGTGAGGTCATGGGCAGGACCTCCTATCAGGAAGGGAAGGGAGCTGGTGGGTAGGGCCGGTGGGGGCTGGGATGTCCTCTGCCCTAGGAATGAGGAAAAGTTATTCCAGGCTCACTTGTTCCAAAAATAGAACTCTAAGCTGAAGAAGGGAGGGGGCTGAAAGTAAAAGGGAAGGACAAGGAACCCCCATTTACAGGCACTCAGAGGGGGCATGGCAGGCGGGGAAGGCCCAGTAGGTATAGACAGATCTCACTGAACAGACCCGTTAGCCAGGGGTGGGGTGGTGGCATTAACAATAATAACAAAAACAACTGCAGCAGCACTAGCATTTTAAACCACTTTTGGCAAATAAGGAAACTGAGTTTCCTGGGGAAGGTGGTGGCCAGCTCAATATGAACTGAGTTCTGTAGCTCCAAGTCTGTGTTCTCCCCTCCCCTGTGTTACTTCCCTTCATGCCAGGAAGGGGGAGCTAGGAGGGCCAGTGGCTGCTGGGAAGGCACCAAGCAGGCGGGGCTGGGCCAGAGTAGAGGGGAAGCCAATAGCCTGAGTCCCTGAGTGTTTGGCTGAAGTTAATCCCAGGCAAGGGGAGGCCATCAGAGCAAAACAGCAGGCTGGATGTGATTACATGGAATGCTATGCCAGGCTTCACCTGCACCTCAACCCCCAGGAGGGGCCTAGGCAAGCCCACTCCTGTCCTCAGGACAATTCACCCCGAGGGACCCAGCACCCAGTCACTGATTGAGGCTGGGCAGCTGCAGACACCCTCACCCAGGCTCATACAAGTCTCGGCCCCTCCTGTCACACTCCCCACCACATGTTTTTCACCTTCCTTCAGCCGGGGAACCGGGAGTCCACGATTCCCGTGGCTCTTCCTCCAGGCCCCTCCAGCCACCCTTGCCCAAGTACTCCCCTTGCCAGACTCAGCACCTGCACCAGCCTCACCTGGTCCACCCTACCTGTACCAGCCCTACCCTCTCTCCTTTTGGCAGCCCCCTCACCAAGGAGCCACCCCACAGATGGCAGGGTCCTGGCTCTCAAGCCCTGCCTGGGTCACTTCCCCACTCCAGGACCCATAATGGCCCTTAGAGCTTGGCTCAAGTTCAAGTTCCTCAACCTGGCTTTTGGACTCCTCCCCTCTCTGACCCTTCCTCCTCCTGAGGAGCCACTGCTTCCCACTCCCCACATCTGCAGCCTCTGCTCACATCTCCTCACTGCCCACCATGCATACCAGGCTGATCCCCACCTCCATTCCCCTGTGTATCCTGTTCCCACCAGCACCCCCAGCCAGGAAACCCAGGGGAGGCAAGATTACTTGGCCCCTCACCCTCCAGCAAGGACAGACTGGCCAAAAATATTTACACAGTGGATTTGCCCCAGCCCCCTGCCTGGCTGAGGAATCTGCACCAGGCCCTACCTCCTCTCCAGGTCAGCTCTGCCACCGTCCAGAACACCCTCCCTCCCCCTCCCCTCCCCTCCACCATTTGACAAATCTTAAACTGGACTTGGAACAGGAGGGTGACCTCCTCAACCATCACAACACAAACTGCTTCCTTCCCCGGACTCCAAGGTTACCTCTGGTCAGAACCCCTGAATGGGGCACTAACTAGTTTCTCCCGCTTGCGCATGAACATGGGCCCCAGAGGCAGGGACAGTCATCCAATTTGGGCTCTCCCAGTGGGAGTCACAGGGGAGGTATTTAGATGCTGTGATCTGCAGGGACCATGTCCCTTCACGGCCCAACCTAAAGACTGGGCCTCAGTGAGCCCCGAGGACTTCCACCCCAAGGCCCCCCCCATTAGCACTCCACCTTACACCTAGTAAGCAATGGTGAGTGTGTGTTCCCGTGACAGACCTCGGCTGCGCAGATGGCCTCCGGGGCTATTTTAGGAGCTAGAAAGCTCTTCTTTACACCTGAAATCTCCTTTCTCTAGGAATCGCCACCAAACAGAGTCTACTTTGGAAAGCAACAAAAAAGAAGGCAATTTGCCCTCCACCAACTCCCCTCCCCACCCCATTCTGCACCTGCCCCACGTTTTCCTTCTCTGAACTAAACAGCCCTAGATGATGTATAAATTGGGGTTTCTGGCCTCCTGAGGGGAGGGGAATCTTCTACGGAGTGCAAGCACGCAGGGCTCAGTTCCGCCTCTGGAAACCAGCTCTCTGGGCTCCTCTCTCCTGACGTGGCTCTGTTCTCCAGGATCCCTCAAAGGTAACTGCCCTCAGCCTGCTCAGTGACCTGGGATGGAACTCGCCAGGCCTGGAGTCCAAACTCACTAAGTGACGACCAGTGGCTCTCCTGGGCCGAGAGCAGGAGGGCAGGGCTGGGCTGAGGGTGCACACGCCCCTCCACCCCTGTCAACACCACAACCCTCTCTCCTCGCAAGGGGAAGCTGGGTGCCTGCCGACACTGGGCACCTCGGGAAAGACATTTAAAAACCTCAGGGCCACCACTTCATGCCCATTAGGACGGCTATGATCAAAAACACAGGAAATAACAAGGGTTGGCATGGATGTGAGAAACGAGAAACTTGGTGGGAATGTAAAATGGTACCCATAGAAAACAGTATGGGGGTTTCGCAAAAACAAATGAAAAATAAAATGACCATATAATCCAGCAATTCTGCTTTGGGTCTAGGCCCAAAAGAACTGAAAGCAGAGATTCAAAGAGATAGGATACACCCGTGCTCAGAGCAGCATTATTCACAACAGCTGAAACATGGAAGCAAGCCAGGGTCTATGGACAGATGAAGTAGATAAGCAAAAGGCGGAATACACACAATGGAATACTATTTAGCCTTAAAAAGGGCATTTGGATGAAACTTGAAGACATTAGGCTAAGTGAGTAAAACCAGTCATTAAAGGGGGAAATAGTCTATGAGTTCACTTACGTGAAGCACTTAGCCAAATCTTAGAGGCAGGAAGTAGACTGGTGGTTCGTGGGGACTGGGGGAGTTACTGCTTAATGAGCACAGAGCTCTGTTTTACAAGACTCAGCAAGGGTGCACAAGGAGAGGAAAGCACTTAATACCACTGACTGGGCACTCAAAAATGGCTAAGATGGTAAATTTTAGATTATATGTATTTTACCACAATAAAAACAAGAGTAAAAAAAAATATCTGGGTCCGAATTTCCCCACCTGAAAAAGAGCAGGATCAGACTAGATGGTGTCTACAGCCCTCTCAGTCCTGTGACTGTGCTTCTCCATCACCTCCTGCCTTTAAGAAAGCCTGGCACTATGGCTAAAAAGAACCCTGCAGCTCTAGCATTAAAACAGGAGCTGGCACCAGGCAGGCAGGTGCTTGGGAAATGTTTGTTGGTAGGATGAATGGAGGACAGATAGATGGAAGACGCTCCTCTAAATCTCAGGCCCCCCGTCAGAGAAGCTAGGGAAGTGGACTTGTAGCTGGCACTGTTTAGAACAAATCCAGGGGAAATCCACCCAGAAATATCAGGTATTTACATCAGCAGCAGTTCTTCTGGGGGCGGGGGAAGCAAAAGTCCAAATCTCCACTCTTGGGCAGACCCCACCACTGTTATGTGACCTCAAACCATCGCCGAGTTTTTCTAATCCCAGTTTGCTCCTCTGCACAACCCCACCCACCCAGGATGGGCTCACACCCACCCAGACCACCAAACAATTCACAGAGGCTCCCGATGGCCCAGCAGCTGCAAATGCGAGGGACATGTGTCATTATAGATAGTTAAGGGGATAGACTCTGGTGACAGGCAACTGGAAATGCCAGCTTCCCCTCTGAACAGCTCGATGGCCTTAAGCCTCGGTTCTTCATCTGTGATGCTGGAGTCACCTCCCTCACCACATTGAATAAATGTGGCTGCAAAGAATAAATAAGTTGATTTTTGCCAAGCTTCAGAACAAAGCTCAGCAAAGTTTCCCGCAAGAGTTAACTTTTCGCTCTTGCTCTGATGGGTGGGACCAGCCTGGTATTACCATTCCCCAGCAGATGCCCCACCTCCATTCCTTCCACAAGGACACTTTCAGCACCTGGCGTGGGGCTGGCCTATGCTAGGAAAAGAGGCTTGCCCATGTTTCTCCCTAGCCCAGGGCGCCTGGGGGCCAGGCCACTCGAGCAGAGGGCTCAACACTCAGCCGACCTCGGTTGCCACTCCACTTGGCTATCACCCTCGGGAAATTCCTTTTGACTATTATTTTTCAGAAGTTGAGAAAAGCTGCTTCAGCTCTTTCCAAGGATCAGGAGTGTCTGCAACAAACAAGCCCTATTCCCCTTCCCTCCTGCCCCCACCAGTGGACCCCACAGGAGGGAGGTGACCCTAGGGTCCTCCTGGCACAGGCCCTGGGCAACATCTGTTGAGTAAGACAAAAACACAAGTTGAAGATTAAGCCACTTTGTCCTGGCTGGCCTGGCACAGGCTGAAAATGTGTTTGGCCAGCAGGCCCACGGGCTGGGCAGACATCCTGTGCCCGGGGATGAGAGGTACCAATCCCAAGGGGCTAGGATTTGAGCAAGATAGGAGA
The DNA here is from genome assembly GCF_014898055.3 of Talpa occidentalis. Taxonomy (NCBI): domain Eukaryota; kingdom Metazoa; phylum Chordata; class Mammalia; order Eulipotyphla; family Talpidae; genus Talpa; species Talpa occidentalis. The sequence goes on from NW_023603184.1 coordinate 136,612,056, forward strand.
GAAGGCCGGACGGAGAGCAGAGCCAAACTGAGACATGGGAGAAACACAATCAACAGATACATGGCATGAGCAAGAGGGAGGGGGCAGAGGGACAGGGACCAGCCCTGCGCAGGCTGAAGGGCAGGCAGCAAATAGAAAAGGAAGGAAAAATCCAACCCGCCCTTTCCTCCCTCTTGTGAACCTGCTCAAGGCACCAGCCTGGCCTGCCGCGAGGAAACAGGTGCTGAGTGCTCTCTGGGGGAGCCAAACTTTCTCCCGGTTTTCCCTAGGCCACTTTCCCACTCCCCGGGGACAGAGACACGGCTCCCAGCTGGAGGCCAGCACCCTAAGAGACCCTGCTGCCCGTCACAAGCAGGGAACAAGAACATCAGTCCCGTACAGTGAGCACCTAATCTGCACCAGTAAACATGCATTTTTTGAGCACCTACTATGTGATCATTGAGCACCTACTATGAGACAGACAGTGAGGGTGACCATGAATGCACAGAACAGATAAAAGTCTCTTGACTTCGTAGAGTTTGCATGTTGGACTAGGGGAACCCCTTAAACAAACTGTTCAGTGAGTCTAGGTGATATAGGGAAGCGAGAATAGGCTGATGGAGAGAGGGAAATACTGACACTGAGCAAAGACCAGGGGGCAGGGGGAGGGGAGAACTTCCCAGGAATCTATAGGAAGAACATTCCAGGCAGAAGGTACAGGGAGTGCAAAGGCCCTGAGGCAGCATCTGCCTGGTACAGTCAAGGACTAGCAAGAAAGTCAGGAGGCTGGAGGAGAGTGATGGAGGAAGAGAGCTTCCAGGAGGAGATGAAGGCAGAGAGGGAACGGTGCTACAGGGTTAGGTAGGCAAACGGCAGAACCCTGCATTAAAAAGTGAGGCAGAAGGCCACTGGGGTGTTCTGACTGCTAATGAATCTAATAAAGTGACTTGTTTCTTTTATTCTCTTAACAACCTATAGGGTAGGTTCTGTTACTTTGAGAAGCTCCCCTTCTCAAAGGGGAAACTGAGGCCTAGAGAGGCTAAGCAATGTGCCCTGCACCTGACAGCTGGGAAGCTGGGACCCAGAGGGAGGAGGCCTGACTCCCTGGCTCTTGACCACTGCTGGGGGACCAGGTTCTGACCCGGAAGCAGTACCTGGTGTCACTATCAGTCCCACAATCTCTGTGAAGAATAAGACCCTGGCACAGGTGAAGCACATCTTAGATACATGGATTGCAGTACCTCACTCAGGCAAGAGCACCTTTGGGACTAACAGCAATCCCCTCAGTGAAAATGCCAACCATTTCCCTTTCGTCCCAACCCCTGCCCACTCCTCATGTAAACAAAGCTCACGAGGCTCCTGGCTGGCATCTGCCTGGATGGAGATCCCTAAAACCTGGACGCCCCCCAGTCCCACCAGACCAGCCAAGAACATTCTGTTCTCCACAGCAAGGTAGCAGTCGGGTTGGAATGATGAGACCTAGGCTCAGCCCTCACTGCCTGCAGTCACCAGGTCTCTCCAAAATCCCAGAGATTTCTCACTGGCAGTTCCCACTCCGGCCTGCTCTCCGACCCCATCCCCATCACTCTCCACTGCTGTCAGATGATCTTCCACTGTACGCCATGCAAACGACACTCCACACCTGGAGTGGCACAGCTGGGCAGGGCCTTGGGGAACAGAGGTCGGCCTGGCTGGCGGCAGACACCTTGAGTCTAAGGGTCATGGCACTTTGCACACTTGATTTCACCCCATCAATGCCCTTGAACAGAGGGGAGACCATCAGCACTGAGAAGGCCTCTGTAGCACCTAGTTCTACACCACTCTGTAGAAAGGGAAACTAAGGTCCAGAAAGAGGGTAGGACTGACCCAGGACCCAGGCTGGGCACAGGGCACCACACAGTCATGCAGGTGCTGCAACTACCTCACCCATGACACCCTTGCCTTCTCCCTAGACTCTCAACTCTATCAGGTGTCCACTGGTTTCCCCAGGGACCCCCCCATGATACCCACCACATATATGCACACCAGGCAGACCCCTTTCCCTCCAGCCTCCAGGCCCTGCTTGTCTCCAGGGGTAAGAAGGTAGTGCAAGGGCAGGGAGGAAAAGTTCCCAGCATTCCAGATCCACCCAGCTGGGGTCAGTCTAGAGCAGGGGCCCTGCCCCTGTCCATGCCCTTCTGGAAGCTGAATGGAGGAGAAAGGGGGCCCTGGAGGACAGGGTGAGAGAGCAGAGAAGCAGCCAGCCAAGGAGCTCGGAGGTGGAACAGGCCACCCAAATGTGAGCAACTGCCCAGGTAGGTAAACTCCAAGGGTCAGGCCACCATCCCCCACTCCCACCCCACCTCCAGTCAAGGGGTACCTGACCTTGGACCAGGCAGGAGAAGAGAGATGCCGTCCCTGCTCCTGTGAGCCCCAGGACACCAGGCACCTGGCCAGGCCTAGAGACATGTGAGATGCCCTTTTATGGGTTTTTCCAAGGACTGAAGTCTCAAGATTGGAAAGAAGGCCCTGCATCTCATCAGAAGGGACCTCATGACTCATTTCCTCCCAGTCCGGCTTCAGCCTCTGGACGTGGCCCGTCCTCTCCTTAACCTAATTGCCCAGGACGGTGGAGGCTCCCAGCATGCCTGGGTCAACAGTAAGTTGCAGCTGGGAGCTGAGCCGGGGCGGGGGGGGGGGGGGGGGGTGGTTGGCAGCACAGGGAATGACTGTCACTCACCACCAGTTCATGGCTGGATGGAGGAATGCAGGGGGCAGCCACCTGTGGGAGGAACAGAGAAAGGGCAAGGTTAGCATCTTCCATCCCCACAGACCATTCCAGTCACACCGCCATGCCAGACTCCCCTTCTCAATTCAAATGCTGACCCCCTCCTCCTGAGAGTTCACTGGAAGACTATGTAGCAACGCGGAAAAATGCTCAGGCACTAATGCTGAAGGAGGGCACAGAAGGCAAAAATGAAACATACATCACATCTTAAATTCCATAAAAACAAACGTAGACACTGAAAGACCTGGGAATCCATACACCAGGATTTACTAACAGTGGGCCGGGTAGCACAGATAACGATTTTTTTTTTCTTTGCTCATTTCCAAAATTTTCTACAATACAGTCAGATTTGTCTTGTGTTTGTCTGTTTGGTTTTTTTTTTTTTTTAAGTGTTTAAGATCTCTAGAAAAGGAAAAGTCACCTCAGTCACCTCCTCTGTTCTCCCCCAAGCCAAGGTATCTCACCCAAAGGTCAGCGCTGCAGACAGCTGGCTGAGTTTCCCAGACCCAGTGGGGAAACAGGCCTGTGAAGGCCGCTGCCAGCCCTTCCAAAGCCAGGAGGCAGCGGCCCTAATAAAGCCCAAGGCCTTGAAAGACAACAGCACCCTCCACGGGTGCTTTAGTCATCACCCTCATCTTCACCTCCCAGGAGAGGGCTGGTGGGGGGGACATGGAGGGCAACCTGGGCCTCCAGACACAGAGGAGGGAGGGCTGGATCGCTCCGGGTGCTGAGATAAGGTCCTCCCTCCACCCCACCAGGCAGGGGAGCCAAACCACTACCCCGACAATTAGCAGGGCCTTTATCAGAGACTCAATGTGCTCCTTTTTTCTAGCCAGGACACGTTTTTCTTGGAGCTCATACCTCACTCTTGGCTCCAATTCCCCACCTGAGCACCAGGCCGGGGGCCCACAGAGGGGAGAAGGGCAGGCTCTCCCCAAGCACGAGGGTGTCTGAGCACAAGCCACAGATGACCAAAGCGATGGCCAAAGAGGGTGCGGCTGCCTCCTGGGACAGTGGGCAGCCCCCACCCCTGTCCTGGCCATCCCCACCCCTCAGTGGAGCTGTGGCAGCAATAGCCTGCAGCCAGACTGGGGCAGCTGTCACAGAGGCCACCCACAGCCACGTCCTCCACCTGACCCCAAGGGTCCCCAGGCTCCACACACCAGCCCAGAGGGGACGACACCTGCGTGAGGGGTGCCCCAACTCAAGAAGAGAAGGCGAGGCTGGGAGCCAGCAATCCCTGACCCAGTCAGGCTCTAGGCTCCTGCCCCAAGCCTTCTCCCACAAGGGGATAAAGCACCTACTGTCCACACAACATGCTGTTGGGAGAATCACAGGTAAGGCCACAAAAAAAGAAGACAATACCCAACACTTCCTGCATGTGTTTTATGCCACAGGCGTCATTACGGACCTTTTACCTTTTAACTCATTGAATCCTGTCAACAACCCAGTAAGGTAAGAACTAGCATACTCTGGCTGAGGTGCAGGGGCACAGATAGGTTGGCCAACTTGCCCGGGGACACACAGCTGACAGGTAGCCAGGATTATCAAACCCCACTTTGCGAAGAATGAGGAAGCGGAAGGTGATCCCAAAGTTTAGGGTTCTTGATACGCACATGCATGGGTCATGAACAACTATTTTAGATGTCTCTGTGGGGAGAAGCCCCGGGGTGGGGTGAAGAGCACCAGAACTGATCAGGAGGGAAGAGAAGGCCCCAGAGGTGGCTGAGCCTGCAGGGTCCCCTACCGGCCCTGACAGCTCAACAACGTCTCACCATAGGGGACGCTGCTGTCCCTGCCAGGCACCCTCAGAGCACCCCATCTAGCCGTGGCCTCCTGCCCATCTCCTCCAGCCCTGCACAGCTCCAAACCCTCCTCTAAAGCCCACAGCCAGACCCTCAGGGTGCTCTCCTCAGCACTAGCACTCCTGGCCCCTAGGTCCTGTGTGGGAGTGGGTGCAACCCACAGGACAGCACTCTGCCCTGCTCCTTCCTTCGGAGCTGGGCCTGAGGCAGAAGTGGGAACCTGGATGTGGGCGCAGGCGGCAAGAGCAGGGGGGTGCTGTCAGCTAGCCACCCCACTGCCCAGCTGCATCAGTTCCTCCAGCCCCCCTAGGTTCCCCACCATGACTGAGGGTGGACTGGGGGTGGACTGAGGGTGACTGAAGAAGGGAGGGAGCAGGTTCTAGACGCACATGAGGCAGTGCAGGTGTCCCCAGAGACAAGGGGAGGGCTGCTCCCCCAGAACCACCTAAGGCAGTGGAAAGAATTGGGCCCAAACGTCCCGACCCCAGATCCCTTCCTTGTCCCCTCCTGAGGCAGAGACAGCCCCTAGGTATTAGATCTGAGGAGAGTTGTGGACCCCAGCCAGAGGGGCTGATGCCTGGGTGCCCTCGTGGCCTGCTGCCCCCCAGCGGCCTCCTCCACCCGCCACCCACAGCTGCACATTCCAGGCTGGCCAGCTGGCCAGCCCACCAACTTTGTTGTGTTTCAGAGCTTCTTGTCTCTCTCTTTTTTTTAAGCAGAGAAATGTTTCCTTAAAAGGCTCTCTCCTTCCCTCCGGCACCCTGGCCCCTGGCCACCCTCTCAGGAGCCTGGAATGTGCCAAGGAGAGCCAGGGCCCCCTGCCACTCTGTGGCCCGTGCCCTATGGCCGTGCACTCCTGGTGTCAGCAATGTCCTCGCCCACTGCCCCTAAGGGACTCAATCTAGGAACCCTCCATCTGCAAAGGGGTGGCCTCTGGGGTGTCTTCAGGCACTCTTGGGGCCACCCCTGCCATCCACCTGCTCCCCAGGACTGGCAGCAAAGGATTCCAGGACTCAACCCCAGGAGGCCAGACTCAGGTAAACTGCCTCCCCTGGTGTATCTCCAAGAACTCATCTAGACACTAGGAACCAAACAAGCCTAAATGCTCAGTCTTTCCACTCTGGAAAACATAACAACAATAAAAGAAGCAGAAGCAGCAAATACTTTCATCACACTTGCTCTATGCCAGGCACTGTTCTTTATGTAAACTTTGCATAAACTAAGTCATTTGAGTCTCAAACAATCCTGAGCACTGAAATTATTGCCCCCCTTTTGTGGATGAGGAGATTGAGGCACAGAGCAGCTAAGAAGCTGCGCAACGGAGGAACCAAGATGCAAACCCAGCAGTTCAGCTCCAGACGTGCCCCTGCCCTCTCTGCTGCCCACGGACCAGTGACAATGCAGGCACAGGATGCTTGCAGACGACGGCTGTGAGTCTATTACTGCCCTAAGTCCTTTCCTAGACCCACTGCATCCTAATTTAAGACCCATTGGTCTACCTTGCTATAAAAAGATGAGATCCTGGCACCTGCAACATGGAGGAAACTATTATGCTAATATAATATAACTATTATGCTAATAACTATCATGCTAATATAATAATATGCTAATAACTATTATGCTAAGTGAAATAAGTCAGATGGAAAAAGACAAATAGTGTGTGATTTCACTCATGTGTAAGATAAAGAAACAAAACAAACTTTAAATAAGAACACCTCGGGCCTCCCCTGGTGGCACAGCGGTTAAGCGCTGGGCTGTGAAGCTGCCCACAGCCTCTGCAACGCTGGTTAGATCCCTGGCCGCCAGGCGAGGGTCCCACATGGTGTGCAGACCTCTCCTGCCGCGCCCGCTGCTCCCCTCAGCAGTGTATTTCGTCAGTCTGCCTGTTCTGTTCCCCACTCTAGCTCTGGTGAATTCTCTCATTCTCCCGCACTTCTGACTGTACCCAGTGCTTGTATAAATAAATAAATAAATCTTTTTTTTTTTTTGATAAATAAATAAATAAATAAAAACACCTCTTAGTTTATGAGAACAGTGGTGGTTACAGAGGGAAGTTGGGGGAGAGGCGGGGGTTAATTGGGTAAAGGGGGTCAATTTTATGGGGTGGTGGAAGCTAGATTTTAAGTGACTATCGGGTGGTATGCATGGATGTCAGTTACAAGGTTATACTCCTGAAACCCTTATAAACGGTTTTAAACCCATGTTACCACAATTTTAAAAAGTGTACTATATGGGGTAGACAGTGTTTATTGTCCCCATTTTACAGATGAAAAAACTAAGGCACAGAAAGGGTTACAATTTGCCCAAGGCCACTGCACCCCAATAGCCTGGCTCCAGGCCTGTGAGGCAGATAGCAGGGGCGCAGCTGGGAGGTGAGTGTTACCAGGCCAGGCCAGAGCCGAAGCCTGGCATTCATCAGCCTCCCACCCACTAGCACTCTCCGAACTTCAAAGATCCCTGGGCACAATGCCAACAACAGGGTGTGCAGACTCCCCTAGGATACGAGGGTCTAAGTGCCAGAAAGAGACCAGCCCAGTTGGGGAGCTCCCTGCACTGTCACTCGGTGCCCATCCTTCTTGGCCAGGACCCAAAGCCACACAGGGGCTGGGCTCCTCTCTGCCCTTCCCACACTGAGCTCCACTCCTTCCCAGGGGCACTGCAGAGGTTGTTCCTTGTGCCTGGGGTGCTCACAGCCCAACGTCTGCATAGTTGGGTCTCACCCCTATGCTTTCCGGCTTTGGCTTAAATGCCACCACCCCAGAGAGGCCCTCCTGGATTCCCTTAAGTTTCTCACTCTCTTTCTCTCACACATACACACAAACAAACCACACACACACACATACACACACACACACACACACACACACACACGAGATTCTCTCCTTATACCCATTATCTCTTCCTTCCCATACCTAACTACAAACTGTATGTGTAGTTGTGTTTGGTTCCTTGTCTAGAATCTCTGCTCCCCTTAAGAAAGCAGGTGCCAAGAGGGCAGGGAGCACCCCGCCCCCATTCTTCATGCTAGTCTCAGCACACGGCAGGTGCACACCGAACAATTATGGAAAGAATTAAAGAAACTCAAGGTCTGAGCAAGGGAAGCGCCCACAATGCTAGTGGTAGAAACTCAGTAAGCACCTACTTGTGGGGAGTGCCAATTCTGCCCTCCGCCTATCTCCAGAGATCCTCCAACCCCTAAGAGTCAGTGATATTGATCCCATTTTACAGATGAAGAAAAGGAGGGTTGGAGAAGTCAAGACACTTGCTCAGGGTCAACAGGCTAAGCAGAGGCGAACTAAGAGGGGAAGCTTGCAGTGTGGTCTCCAGCCACTGCACTGAGCGACAAGAGAAACCCAGCACCCTCCTAACAGCCCGGTCACCTGTCCCATCAAGTGTCAGGACCGGGACCCTAAGTGGGTCCCCATCCTTGGGTGCCAGCCTTGGTTAAACTCCAGACTTGCTAGGCCCACCAGGTGGGGTCCCCTGCCTGTGTCCACCTGGTCCCCGGGGTTGGACAGGACAGCCTCACTCCAGCCCAAACTGAAGCCACTTGAGTCGCTGAATCCAGCATAACATACAATCCTGAGCTTTTGATTTCCTATTTCTTGCTAGTCCTTTTTTTATTATTATTGTAGTAAAATGTATGTAACTAAAATTAACCACTTTAACCATTTCTAAGAGTATCATTCAATGGCAAAAAGAACATTAACAATGGGCATCCCCAGTGGCACAAGGGATTAAGCACAGCTCTGTGAAGCTGTCCACAGCTTCTGCAACATGAGTTCAATCCCTGGCCAGGCAGCTACCCACATGGTGCAGCAGACCTCTCCTGTCTCGCCCACTGCTTCCCTCAGCAGTGTATTTCAGTCAGTCTGCCTGTTCTGCTCCCCACTCTGTCTCTGGTGAATCCTTTCACCCTCCCCCACCGAACCTCTGGCCTGTACCCCAGTTCTTGTATGCATAAATAAAGAAATCTTTTTTTTAAAAAAAAAAAGAACATTCACAATGTTGTATATCCAATGCTACTACCCACTTCCAGAACTACTTTATCATTCAAAACAGAAACCCCAAACCCACTAAACAATAACTCCCCATTCCTCTCCCCACCAACCTCTAATCTACTTTCTGTCTCTATGAATTGGTCTGTTCTCTTTCTTGCAGAAGAGAAATCATACAGTATTTGCCCTTTTGCATCTGGCTTATTTCACTTAATGTTACAGGTTGAATTATATGCCCCAAAATTCATGTTGAAGTCCTAACCCCCTCCCCGTGCCTCTGAATATGACTATTTACAGCTAGGGCCTTTAAAGATAGAATTAAATTAAAACGAGACTGTGATGGCCCTATTGGAAGAGATGGGGGGAAGGAAGGGGGACAGAGAGGACCACACGAGGACACAGCAAGAAGGCGGCCGCCTGCAAGCCAAGGAGAGAGGCCTTTAAGGAACCCAAGTTGCAGACACCTGGATCTTGGCCCTCCAACCTTCAGAACTATGAGAAAATGAATGTCTATTATTTTTCATTGTGTTTAATTAATAAATTTATTTATATTCTTACATCACTGTTAATTTTTGGACAGCATTTGGTTTCTCCCCTCAGGTGCAGTCCCTGAGTTCTCCTACTACCACATCGCCTGTGATCCATCACCATAATCCCTTGTGCTCATCCCCTCTCCCGTTTGACCCCTCTTCTCCCCCTTCCCTTAAATGTGTAATGTTTAAACCACCCAGCCTGTGGGACTTAGCTAGGGCAGCCCAAGCAGACGATAACTACTACATAGCATAATGTTTCAGTTCATTCATGTGGGAGCTTGCATGCGAGCTGCATTTCTTTTTAAGGCTGAATACTAATCCGTGCTATGAGCACACACGGTGTTTACCCATCCACCCGCTGATGGACACCTGGGCCGTTTCCTGAGGAGTCCTTGACACCCACTTCACTTCCCTGTCCTAATAACTCCAGGCACCCACCTTGAATGACACCCAAAGGTACACGGAAGGGAAGCGGGGTTTGCAGAACACTTAGAGTGCGGGGTGCTTTATGTACATGGTTTTATTTCGTCTGCTTGACAAGTTTTTGAGGCTCAGAGAAAGTAAGTAACTTGCCCGAAGTCAAGCAGCTGGTAGTAGCAATGGCAGAAACAGAAGTGGTAGATGCCAAATTTTTTTGCCTGCTCACTGAGCTTAAATCCTGGTATATATTATCCCTTAACTCCTAGTGAGTACTGAGGTGGCTAATTAGCTCATCTTACAAAATTTCAGGCCGTCCCCTCAGCAATGCTTTAGTTCCGACAGCAACATCTCCCAACTGACAGCACCCAGACTGCCACTGGCTGCCTGACTCCAGCCCTTGCCTCTCCCAGGGGCCATGCTGCCTCCACTGCTGGATGAGGTGCACAGAGTGGCAGAGATAGCGACAAGGACCCTGAGCACAGAGAAAATTCGGGGGCCCCAACAGGGTCAGGAAAGGAGGGCAGAGGAGCCAGGCCTGGAGGATGCCAGGCCTTCATGTGTCTATTACCTGTAAGCAGGTAAGACACCCTCTCCCCATGGGGGCAGAGCACACGGCTTTTTTCCTCAGGAAGCCTCGCTACCTTGCTCAGAGCCCAGAACACACCTGGATGAGGTTTTAAAGGGTGGAGATGGTGAACGGGCATTTCAGGTGGAAACGAGCATGAGACCAAAGCAGGGAGGCGGGAATGCTGCTGACTGCGACACGGTGTGGTCAAGGGAAGGAAGAGGGGCGCCGAGGAGGATATTGAAGGAGACGAAGGAAAGAAGCCTCTTCCCAACTAGACCACGGGCAATGAACATCCAGCAGAGGAATTGAGATTTGTGACTGCTGGCACCGGGGAGCCACAGAAGGTACCTGAGTAAGGAAGGACCCGTGGGAGGTGCAAGTGGGGGACTGAGGGCACACAGGACATGAACAATAATAATGCTAATAATGATGAAGGGAAGGAGATGGTGGGGAAGCCTGAAGCCCAGAGACCACAGGCCATCAGGTACCCTAAAACCTTCAGGGTCTCATCCTCAAGCCCAAAAAACACATGTCTACAGACAACCCCCTCCAGTTTCTACTTCTCGTCCCCCAGCCAGAGCATAGGAGGGCACTACACCCCCACCCGCAGGTCAGTTCCCCCCCACCCCGACTTCCCTTCCTGCCGTGCACAGAACAAGCAATCCTGCCCATAGCTTGGCCTGCTGCTCACCCTCTGGGCCCTGCCAGGAGAACCTGTGGTCAGTCTGTCGTGAGGTAACATCAGAGGGGTCAAGAACAATACAAACAATGACCCCCAAGGGATCCAACCTTCATACCCAGGCCTGAGGAAACAGCCAGATGCCCCTCATCTGTGGGCAGTCCAGCAGCTTGGAGTTCGTGTTACCATGAAGGCCCAGTGGCCTCTGTGAGCCTCTAAGGGTAGCTGGGAGTCCTAGCCGAATAGACCCCGGTGGCCTTGGGAGCCAGGTGGAGATGCACCCCCACCACCTCAGGACCTGAGGGTGAGCAACAGCCGGGCAGCTACAAAATGCCAGGCCATGGTTTTAAGGATAGGCAAGGACAGAGTCTGCCTCACTGGGCCAAGGGCCCAAGGGGCAGAGTCCCAGCACGGCTCAAAGACACTAGTCTGGGGGTGGGGGGTCCTGGGGAGAAGGTGGCTGCTGCCCTGGCTCCATTTCCTCCCAGGCCTGTGCCCTCCCTCCAGACCACTTGTCCTCACCAGAGCTTGCTCCCAGTCTGCCCGGCTGTTTCCTTCCCTTATATAGAGCTGTGCTCAGGACCAGGAAAGGAAGTGCATGGAGTTCCTGGAGGCAAGAAGGGGCCTGTTCCCAGGGACATATTGAGCTGGGGAGGGGGGGGACATGTCCCAGCCTAGAGTCCCCCTCTACAGCCAGGGGCCAGTGGGGGAGATAAATGGCCTGGCTCTTTCCCCAAACCCGGCACAGGCTCTGACTCAGAACCTGGCAGACAAGACACAGGGGAGGCCCAGGCCCTACTCCCAGGACCCCAGGCCCCACCCCCTTCTCTAAAAATCTCCTGGATCATACCTCTTGGACCACTGCCTTAGTCAACCCACCCCCCAAGCTTCAGCAGCTCCAATTTCTCCCCCATTCTCCCTCTTATCTCAGGTTCCTGTCCTTGGGCCCACAGCCCCCGCCCCTTTCAGCCCACTGCCAGCCTCTAGGCCCTCAAACATACTCCAGACGAGGCTCTCCAGGTAGAGAAGTTTCTCCTTCTGCAACACCTCCCTGAACTCTGACCTCCAGTTATACACAGAGGAGCCCTCACCCTCAAAGCCCTATCCTACACAAGGGTTGGGGGATGCTGGCTATGACCACCCCTCTTCAGTCCTGTGGCATATCAGAGCGTCCTTCAGACAGAAGGTCGTGGCCACAGCAAAGAGGGTGGGTGGGCTTAGCACACCGTATTGTGGGACTGGCGGGACGCATCCACTCAAACTGGTCTCCTTCTGAGCAGGCCTGGAGGATGGCCTGAGATGGCCAAATGGACCCGCCTGGGTAGACAGCCCAGCCGCTCTTCGCACTGGCCCCGTCAGCCCATGCTAGAGGTCAAGCTGGTTGAAGACATCTTCTTGGATGACTTGCCTCCCTCCCCTGGAATCCAAGTTGAGTCCCCAGAGGCCCAGCTCAGAGGTCACACTCACCAACATCCAAAATCAGGGACCCTGCAGGTTGCACGCTAGTCCAGATTTTCTACAAGCAAGCCCTAGCAAGCACGGGAATCAGAGCCTGAGTTCAGCAAATCTGTGCTGAACGCCTGTACCGTACTGTATGACAGGTCCAGGGACCCACAGGGGCCGGGTGTTAGCCACAAGGTGAAGGGTGGGGCTCGCTGCCCATGAGGAAGCACCAGAGGGGCAAGAAAGTACATCTGGTCCCAGGGCTTGACACTGGTCAGCATCCTGGACCCACAGCCCCTGCCTCCATTCTGCCCACCCCTGGGTTCCCCAGCTAGGCCATCTCCTAGAGCGTAAGCCAGAAACCTGAGTGTCCTCCTTGACCCCGCCAGTCCCCCGTCCCACCAAGCTGGGACAGTTCCTCCACCCAAATACCTCTCCCAGACACCCCACACCCCAACCCCCTTAATCACAGAGATGACTGCGACAGCCTCCTAATAGATCTCACGCGGGGGTGAAGCCCTTCTGTTCTAGCCTCCACTCAGCAGGGAAGTATTTCTAAAATGCACACCCAGTCTTGTCACTCCTCTGCCTAAAGTCCTTCCATGGCTCCCGGCTCCACAGAATAAAGTCCAAATGCCCTAATATGGTCTGCATAGCCCAGTGAGACCTGGTTCCCTCCAGCCCCATTCCTCACTTATAGCTCAAAGCCCTGTTCCCTCCAGAGAAAACCACTTTCAGATTCATTTTTGCTCCCTATCGTGCACTCTGAGGCAGGGGTTATCGTCCATTTCACAGATAGGAAATGAGCCACCAAGAAGTCACAGGCTTCGTTAGCTCAAGGTCACACAACCATAATGGAACCAGCCCCCTACTCAGAGGCACCCAAAGCCGTGACTCCGCCCAGGACCACAACACCCTGCCCAGTAGGGGGCACGAGGAGAGTTTCATGGAGGGCATGGACTCCCGGGTGGGTGGGAGGGGGCGATGGAAGGGGCAGGAGAACAGAGAGGAGAGCAGTGGCTGGACTCAAGGCGCACACGGCCAAAACAGAGAAAGCCAGCCGGAGAGGCCATCCACAGACACACCGTGCATGGCCTGGAGGGTGGGGATGAGGGCAAATGTCCAGTGCCCTGGAGTCACCCCATGACCCCAGAGCCAGTGAAAGGGAATGGACGAGTAGTAGGGCTGAGGCCCAGAGTCTAGCTGTCTCCAAAGTGAGAAGCTGCTCGAGCAAGGGCCAGGCGCAAAGAAAGAGGTGACCATGGGAGCTCCAAGGGGGTGCAAGGAGATGAAGAAGCCGGACACCACTAAGGGGTCCCCTCTAGAGGAGTCAGTACAAACAAGGCCTCTGTCCTCCGTGGAGGTGTTGACTGGGCCAGTGAAATGCCTGCTCTGGAAACCCAAAGAGCAGGGACAACCCCACCTCTTCTCGTCCCTAAAGAGGGATCATTTGTTCTGAAACAGGAGGTTTGGTGACATGGCCTCCAGCATAGAAAACAGGGCTTCTAGGAAGTTCCTAGAAGAATCTGGTCAAGGAAAAAGCTGTGGTCTGTGGTCAAGCTTCTGGTGGAACTGGGGCAGGGGGAGGTGAGGGCAGAGGAAGTAAGACCATGCATTCCTTCCACAACACTGACTGAGGGCCCTTTGGTGCCAGGTTCCCAGCTTGGGAGACAGATGGATAATAATGGCCCTGCCTGGAGGGGCAGTTGTGGCCCAGTAGAGGAGACAGGCATGTAAACAGAGAATTATAAAATAGCCCAGTAACTGCTATAATGGGAGGTATGAAGAGGTCTATTATTTCACTGGGATTCAAGTCCATTTGTTTTTCCAGAAATTACACCCAGAGGGGGAATGCCCACCCCACCCCTCACTCCCCACTGAGGGTTTCTATCCCTAAATGAGAATTTTAAAGGACAAAAGTCTTTGGCCCTAAGCCTTGCAAGAACAGTAAGGCAGGGAGGGTGCATGGGAAAATATATCTCAGAGCAAGGGGGAAGCTAAGGCACCCAAGAGCACTGCACCCTGCCAGCAGAAGGGGCACATCAGAAGAGTCTGGGGGGTGAGCAGGTATACAGAGGAGAGGACAGGGCTGAGCATGGCCCCAAACTGGGAATTCCAGGGCTGAGGGCCACACTCAAACCTGCATAAACATCGGAGGGGTCCCTGGCCTTCTTCAATTGGGCCACCATCTCCTCTTGTGTTAGAGCCCCTGACCCAACACCTCTGGCCCTTCCACACCCTTGTGGAGCCTGGGTGAGCAGGTGAGCACTGCCCTGTTTCCTAATCTAGAGATTCCACTGATTATCTGAAGCACCATCACTCTGATAATAACTTTTATGGGGAAAATGCACCCCCCAAAATGTGCACTGCCATTGTCTGATGCACTCCAACTTGAAAAACATCTAAATGTAAAAAAGGCCTCTAGTCTTTGAATAAAACACCTTAAATTGTTGACTCTTCAGGCTCCTCAAGCTGCCTGCATCACTACTCTGTGCTGCTGAGTAGCAGAAAGTCCTACTGATGTCTATCTAGCACCTTTTTTATAGATTTAAAGCCAGCCACAAGAAAGGGCAGGATGAAGATCAAACCCAAGCCCACGTGACTCCGGAGAAAATTCCTCAAAGCCCATCTGTGACCTTTATATTTCCTGCACCCTTTTCGGTGATTTTGGTCATGCCTGACACCAGACAGCTCTGAACCTAAACAAAACCCGCTAACTGGGAGCAGTTCCAATTCTGAAAGATCACAACACCTTCTGTTTGTGGGTCCTTATTTCCAAATTCCTGAGCACACCAAGAGGCCATGAGTTCCCAAATAGAGGGTGAGAGAAAAAGCTCTGGCTAGGTAATCAGGCGAGGGTTCACACACTGGCTTGCTACAGACTGCCGAGTGAGACCTAGTTTAACCTCCCAAGTCTGTTACCTCTTCTATAAAATGGGTGTAAGGAGACCTGCTTTGCGGAGTGGCTGGGCAAAGCTGACGGCTCCAGCAGTGAGGTGGCAGGGTGAAACAGGGTGGTAAAGCTGGCTGAGACCACATGAGCAGAAACACCTGGAACACAGCACAGCTTGGTAAACATGAGCTCCCTGTTTTAGTCAGATGCAATCACTATTCCTCTCTGAGCCTTGGCACCTTCACTTAGACAGCAGTGAATTGCACAGTGCATGCTGTGTGCCAGGCTCCATTCTGCTAGATAAGCTCTAGTCTTAGGCCAGGCATACAGAAAAGAAACTGAGGCCAAGGACAGATGAGAGGAGGTAGGTAACTTCTAAGGTCCCATCTACCTTAAGTTAGAGGTGGGAACAGTATCATACAATGCACAAGATTCCCATCCAAATACCCAGGCACTTTTGAACTCTCACATGGCCTAAGCTTCTGTAATCCTATAGAAAACTCCTAGGCCACAGATGCAGCCACAGGAGGATCTAGCATAATAGTTCCGCTAATTAGCACATGTCAAAGGGCCAGTGTTCTGGAACCCCATCTGTTCCAAAGGACTGCACCAGGAGCCCCAGACGCAGGAGGTCCCCAGGGAGGACAGCCCAGCTCTATTTGCTCCTTTAAATCCATGTGTGGTCAAGCCGCAGGAAGCCCCCTCTCAGCCCCAATTAGCTGGCAGCAGAGACTTGAAGCAAGGCCAGCACTGAAGGCCAGAGGAGGCCTGGCTGTCACCAGCATTGTTCAACGGCATCTGACGCATATCCACTCCCTGCAAATTTTCCTTGCCCCCCCACATCGGAGATGCATGCATCTGAAAGCGGGTCTGGAAGGAAGGGGGTGGTGAAGGGAAGGGCAGCGGAAGACCTGGTTCTGTCTGACTGGGAAAACACGGGCAAATTTTAAATGACAGGAGAGAGAGTTCGCATCAGATGGAGACCCAGTGACCCAGAGACACTGGCGAGGTACTCACACACAGCTCAGACACCCCAAGGCACAAGCACTCACTCCACTGCCAGGTCCAGACACAAAGCCACCCCCTGGTGCTCTGGGCCCCACCCCAGCAGGCCGCAGACAGCAACACAGCCACAAGGCACACACCCACTGGTGGGGCGGACTGCGTGGCCCAGAGCTCAGCTGATCTGAGGAAGCCAGAGAGGGAAACTGCAGATGTGGACAGACCAGGGGAGGGGAGGCCAGCAGAGGCAGGAAGCATGGGAGAAGCCCAGATTTCTGAGGCGGTTCTTTCGCCTGCCCACCCACGGCGACTGGGCCAGCCACAGATTCCCCTTGGGCTCCACGCTGCACCTGAGTCTTGCCCATCCTTCTGGAAGAGCAGACAGGGGGGTAAGGCACGCTGATGGAGGCTGGGTGGGCAGCGTGAGAACAGGAGGGCACGTGCAAGCGCAACGGGAGGATGTAATAGAGGATAAACATCCTGAGAGCTACGGCACGAAACATGGGAGCAGGAATTTTTAGGGGTGGAGGTGGTGGGAGGGGCAAAGCAGAGGGCTTGTGAGATAAGCATATTCTCTGAATACCTCAGACATACTGTGTGCTTTGGACATGGAATCACATTTAACCCTTTCAATGACATACACAGCGGGAAACAGCCCCATTTTCACGAGGCCACTGAAACTCAGCAAGAAAAACCAAGTTGCCAAGGTCACACAGCTATGAGCAGCCGAGTTGCGTCTCAAACCCAGGACAGCCAGAGACAAAAGTTGTACTCCCTCAGACAAGCCGGTGTGCTGGGTGCTTGGAAGACAAGAAAGAGCAGATATGGGGCTCAGGGTATGGCAGTATAGATGGGGGGTAGGGGAGGGTGTGTAGAGAGTTAAAAGGAGCAAGAGCACAGGGTGCCAAACTGGACCCCCAGCTCCTAAGGCAGACAGGCTGCCATGACTCAGTGGCTGGGCCCAGGGAGCGTTTCCGGAGCCCCAGACAGCAGCCCTGTGTAGGAGCCACCTACCCAGCAGAGACACTGAGCCATTACTCACAACTGTTACTCACTCTTCTCAACCCCAGCCCCCAGGACATCACTTACTCCCACTATTCCCTGAAAGCGGCCAAGGAGGACCTGGCAGATCTGAGGGGACCCTCCCTCGCTTGGCTGGCTCAAATACTGCCAGCACGCCCCCACCTGACTCATGGGACAGCCCCTGGGAGACTCCGGGCTGCACAGCTGTCCCTTCCTCTCTGCCTGGAGACGTGGTCATGGGGCAATGGACCTGCCAACTCCAGGGGCTGGAAGGGACCTCCTGGTACCTCGCTGGCTTCCCAGCAAAAGGCTGAAGACCCACAGGGTGCCCCCCCAAGACCCGCCAGCCTCATTCATGCTGGACAGCTCTTCCCACCACCCCTCTCCTGTCAGAAAGATGCACCATCGGCAGAATTTCAGCACTGGTAGAGAGAACTCTGCTAACTCCAATTTCTCATCTCACACGTGAAGAAACTGAAGCCCAGAGAGCGGAAGTGACTTGCCCAAGGACACACAAAGCCAAAGGAGGAGTAGAAACAGGCTGCCTGGCCCCTTCCCCCTGCCCTCCCAGCCCCTCCACCACACTGCACAGCCACTTGCCCGTGTGCTGGCCGAGTCAGGGCAGGCCCCCAGGTCTACCCTCACTCCCTCCAAAGCAGCAGCTTCTCCTGCAACATGGGCCATAAGAAATCTAAAGGCAAGATGAAGATGGAAGGAAGGAGTTGCAGCCAGACAGGGGTTTAGGGTGGAGTGATCCTTTTCTAACAGTACGGAGCATCTGCCTGGGAGGCCAGGAGACAAACCACACGCCCTGCAAGGCACTGGGGCAGAAGAGAATGGGAAGAATTCCTGGGGTCCCAGCTGGGGACTTGGGAGCGTCCAGGTCTCCTCTCCGCTCACCTCCTCCTCCTCCCCGTGCCCCTTGCCCGACACTCGCCCCTACTCTTCCCTCCTCTCCCGGGGCTCCAGACTGGAATCCAGGCCTGGGCGCTGCCTCCACTTCCACACCCAGCTCGGCTCAGCCCAGCTCAGCTGGCCACAAGGGGCTGCCCCGTGGGGGGTGTCAGAGACAGCTCAGGAGGCACCCACAGTTCTTCATCTATGCCTTGTGCTCTCCTACCAGCCTGGGCAGCTGCACGCACCCCTGCCAAGAAGCCCCTGCCCCAACGACAGTATAAGCACAAGGGTAATAATAACAACCACCACCGGTAATAATAACCAGGGTCACACGGCCGTCCTACATGCTGGACCCAGTTCTGTTTGTTTACCGCTATCCACAGATGAGTAAACTGAAGTCCTGGCATGCTAGGTAAGTTAACCAACTATGTGAGAGTTGGAGTCAGGATTCAAACCCAGACAGTGTGACTTCAGGGTCTGTGATCTTGACCCCCACACCACACGGCCTGGGGGTAGGATCTCCCTCCAGGAAGTTCAAGCTCCAAAAATCCCCACTCCCTGGTCCACACACAGTCACGAAGCATCTGCAGTGGGCCAGGCGCCCTGCCTTCAACAACACCCAACATTCCTCTCGGCTCTGGACAGGCGGCCCCTGTTCAGAAGCTCACCAGGTCATTTATGGTCAGGCTGGACACCTGCTGCCTCCAAGCAGGCTGATTCCTCCACGCAGAGCACAGGACTCTCCTGTTCATTCATTCATTCAATAAACAGTGCAAGCGACTGTGTGCCAAGCAGATGGTGAAGAATGCCCCCAAAAGGATACCGTTGATTCCTTTAAATACAAGCTTCTACGGTCTAGCCTCACCCCTGACACCTAGCCTCCCCCCGCCTACTGCAGTCCGTCCTTCCAGTTTCCTGCATGAAGCTTGCCAAGGAGGCCTCTCTTCTGGACTGAAAGATCTCCCAGGAAGGAGATTTCAGAGCCTCACTGGCCTCCTGTTCCAGAAGGGAGGTTAGCACGTGGGAAATGAGCCCAGACAGAAGTGACTCAAGAGGATTCCCAGCTCTGAACACGGGACTCCAAAAACCTTGGCTCAAGGCCTGTCCCAGGTTTCCCTGAACCAGCACAGGCTTCACAGCAGCCCGAATCCCCTTCCCACAGAGAAGTCTCATCCATTTCTCCTACGTGAATGCCCACTGCTGCTCCCCTCTTTAACCTGGCTCAGAAAATCCCCATAGCCAGACCCCCAGCAACCCCTCCAGGCTCTCCCCCAATCACCCTTCCCCCACACCCTTCCTGTGGGCCTGCCCTGTGTCAGGTACTGACCTGAGCACTTCGCAAACAGGATCTCATTGCACCCCTGCCATAACGCTCTGACGTGGGAATATTAACCCCATTTTACAGCTGCAGACACTGAGTCTGGCCCAAGGTCACACAGCTCGTAAGCAGCAGAGCTGGGAGGACAGCCAAGGCTTTCTGACACTATCTAACACCTGAGTCTTGCTTTTCTCCATCCTGACCTGTGAGCTGCTGTGCCCAGGACATGCTCGCCCTGTGCCTTTCCCTCCTGCAGAAGTCCTTTGCAACCTTCCACCCCATCTCCAGGCACCTCTTCTCTGAAGCGTCCCCTACTCCGCCAGCTGCAGGAACTGGTTGACACCCCTCTGCACTTAGCAGAAACCCTCTGTCTACTCTCCTTTGTCTCCCACTAGGCCATGACTCCCTGGTCTTTCCAGTCCCATACACTTGGCTCCTTGCCTAGCAAAGGGTTGATGCCCAAAAAGGCTTTTAAGTGAACCATCAGTGCTCCAGAGTGCCCAGCTGGGCACTCCGCAGTCACACAGCCTCCCAGCGAGTGCACAGGCACTCGGCCTGGCCCAAGAAACCAACCCCAATCACTAGCAGACATCAAATGTCCCCTAATCTTAACCCAACATCCCAGCTCATGTCCCTGGAGGAGGGATTCTCCCTGTCCCCGCCCCTCTGCCTGTCCTGGCAGCCCCTCTCTACCTCTCTACTCAACCAGCTCGGCTGTTTCTGGGAGTCTCAGCCAGTGATTAGGGCCCTAATCAGCAGGACTTCCTGCCAGCCACTGCCAGAGGTGGGGGCAGGGCTGGAAGGGAAGCAAGGTCAATTCAAGGTGAAGTTTGAAGCCTGGAATGAGGGAGGCTCCAATGGAGAGATGGATTCACAGACTCCTGCAGCCCAGTACCTCTCCAGTCCAGGCCCTTCTCTGTCAGGTGAGGATACTGAAGCCCAGCCGGGGAAAGGACGCATCCAGACTCCGGGGTGGCTCTCCTACTGCCCTGGGCCGGAAGACCCCAGAGTGGAGACCCCTCTTACACATCCTTTAAACCCCTCTGCCCACCCCTTCACCCCAGCACCAATCCCAACACTGAACCCACACTGCTCCCCATAACCCATTATGGCTGCTCAGGTCTGATCAAGGTCAAGAGGAGCCCCATCTTCAGATGATCAATGACCTAACAGTGGGGCAGAGGTGAGCCAGGGCTAAGAAGGGGAAACAAGACAGGTCGGGCTGAGCTCAGGAACCTTCCCCAGCTGTCATCATCATCAACCCAAGCCCATTCTCTCCAAAATAAAAAAGCTTAATGCCTTTTGCAGCTGCAACTGGGCGGGCCAGGGGTCCGGAAATGGAGCTCACCTCCGACCTGGAGCAAGCTCAGCCTCCCTGGGTGGGAAGCAGAGCTAGGTGGAGAATGCGGTTTAGCAGGCCTTAAAGGCTGACCCTGCTAATGAGAAATGTCAGGGGCACCGGAAAGCAGAGGACCCCAGCGAGGGCAGAGGCCTGGGATGGAAAGCAAGCGTGGCCAGGAGCCATACCTTAGTTCAGAGCTCCAGTTCTACGGCGTGCAGGAAGGGCAGGGCATGGCTCTTCCCCCACCCTTACCAACAAGGGACTAAACTAAAGTTGCAGCAAGAGGGATGCAGATTAGACTTCACTGACACTTATGGGATATAAGACAATACAACTCGTAGCAATTATTTGAGACACCCCCACAGTTTAGTCCATAACCAGGAGATGCCTGCCCGGAGCCCAGGCCAGGTCTTTGCTAGACCTGGAGTCTCCAATTCAGTGACTCTCATCAAGGGATGAGAGTCCATCAAGGGATGGACGCGATCCAAAAGGGGACCTCGGGCTGGTTTATAATAATGCCTCTTGTTTACCCCGATGGCAACTTTCTCAGAGTCCTCCATAAACAAAGATCTGTCTCGGCTCCTCGGGCTGACAAGGTCTCTGGAGGCCTTAATTCCTGCCTTACCCCAAATCCCAGAGAGAGAGAGAAAAGGGTAAAGGGAAGCTCTCTTCCCTAGCTCTGACACTAGGACACCCTGAGGGAAAAGGATGCCATCATCTACTCCACATTCTGGTCCCAAATCCTCCCAGTCTTAGAGATGGAACAACCACAGCAAAAGAGAATAAGGTCCACCGAGGGCTGGGCTCCCGAAGACCACTACCGCAATAGTAACAACTCTTGAATGTACTATATGCCTACTGTATGCCAGGCATTCTTCACCATGTTTTAAATAAGCTCTCTTGATCCTCATAACCACACCAAAAAGCAGGTATATTATTATGCTACTTTACAGAAGAGGAAACTGAGGCTCAGAGAGGTTCAGTCATTCCCCAAGGCCACTTGTAGGCAGGGTGGTCCTGAGTTGGGCCCCACCAATCTGGCTCCAGAGTCCAAGTTTTCTGCCTAGCTCTCGACCCCTTGGTCAATGCAGTCCTGTTTCCAGCTCTAGCAAATCCTCGCAGGCCCTGCTGAAAGCACCACCCCTCTGCCCTTCCTCAGTGGGCCTAGCACTGAGCAGTACTCCACAGCAAAGACCACAGGCCTGCCCCCAAGAAGCTCACAATCCACCGGCAGACAGGTAGCACAAAGGAAGCTAGCAAGGCCTGGAAACCCGAGGGGTCCCTTATTCTCTGCTGGAGCAGCCTAGGAAGGCTCCTGGGGAATGGAACCTAGCACGGGCACCCCCTCCCCACAGTGGCAGATGAATGAGGATTCCACTGAGTGCTCCTACAACCCCACGGTCCCTACCAGCTCCCCACCCCGCCCTCTGGACCAGTCCCTCCTGCTCCCAGGAACACCCAGTCCTGAGCTCCAGGCTTCCAGCCCTAAAAAGGCAGGGATTACAGAGCCCAGGACTAGCCCTGGAGGAGGCAGCACCAGGATTGGCTCTGGCCCATGACCACTCCACCCCCATCCATGACCAGTAAGGTTCCCCAAGATGCAAGATGTGGGCAAGAAGGAAAATGGCCAAAGTCACGACCACCCTGGGCAGAGCAGGTCAGGGATCTGGCTGCACCTCCTGTGCACCCCACCCCTGGGATGGGAAAGTGCTTCGGGCCATTTGAGAGAGGAAGGAGAGGAGGGCCAGGTGTGACTATGCATAATGGAGGGGGCACTCAAGGAGGTGGGCATGGCCCGCCAGGCTGGCCGCCCTGCCACCCCCACAACCCTTGTTCCAGCTCGCTGGTGGCGGCCATTAGCATGCCTAACAGCTATGAAAGCTAAGAGCCAGCCAGCCAGCCACAGAGCCATGGCTTGGGGGTGATAGGGCCAAAAGCCTCTCCCCAACCCCCCAATCACACCACACCCATATGTGATTTGGTTTTTTCAGAGTCCAGGAACTGGGGGCAGTTTTTCTGCCCCCCCAACCCCCCACAATGCACATGCCTCAATTGGGCTTCAGTTTCCCTTTCTGGAGTGAAAGAGATTTGTGGCCCCCAAAATAAGCCAAGGGACCAGACCCCAATTCTGACGCTGGCTCCCCTAGGTTCATGGCCAGGGCACCCTCAGCATCTCACCCTCTTGCGCCCCCCAGCCCCGACAACCCGCCCTCTCTCAATGGGTCTCTGTGGGACCAGAGGCAAGCGCGTCCCAACTATGCAGTCCCCTCCAGTCCCTACTTGGAGACGAGGAACCGAATTAGACACAGCAAAGGGCTCTTCTTCAAAGGCAGACAAAGCCAGGAGTAGCCCTGATGGAAGGCGGGGGATAGACTCAGAGGCAGGGGGTAGACTCTTGACTCCTACAAACTTCCCTCTCTCCAAGGAGGAAGACAAGACAGTCCTGGGCATCCAGAGAGGAGGAGCTGTGGGGGCAGGGGAGCAGTCAGGATGGGGAAGCCCAGGTGGGTCCGGAGCCCACCCCAGAACACCACCTTGGCCCTACCTCAGGTAGGCCAAGCCTCCCAGGCTTTGATGTTCAGAAATCTTCAGCCGCACCCTCACCCTCCTCCCCTCTGCTGCTCACGCCACACCCCCGGGGACAGGTTTGGAGTGGTGCTCCTCCCAGGCGCCTCTGGAGAGGCCCTTGAGAACAACGCCTTGGCCACTGCCGATTACACAAGCCACTTCAAGCTGCCCTAACAACCCCGTATTAGTTAACAAATTTGGAAACTGAGGCTCAGAAGAGCCCTGGCCCTGCGTTTCTCAGCATCTCAGGTCTTGGCACTGTTCAGAGTCTGCCATCTACGGCTAGGTGGGGTGCCCCTCTGGGAGGTGGGGGGGCAAGGTAGGGGCTGGCTCAAAGCACTCACTCCTCTCTCCTACCGCTGCGCCTCATCCGGAGGCCCGGGCTCCAGTGTTGGGAGGAGGGGTCAAGGTCTGTGGTGTTTCTGATCCCTCCGCTCCACGCCGCCCACAGGTCTGCTCTGGTCCCTGCAGGGTTAACCAGCAGGGCAAGGAGCAGGGTGGGACAAGAGGAATTGGAAGAAACTCAGAATCTTTGCAGGAAGCAGCTGGGTAGACCTTGTAGGCGGCTGAGCAAAGGGTACAAACCTCGGGTTCTCTGTTCCCCAAACACCGACGGGGAGGAGGCAGCCCTCACGGGATCCTCGCCTGTGCCCACGCCCCAGCCAGAGGCCACTGCCTTCCTGCTCCTCCGCTCCGGGTGTCAGAGAATTCCCCAACTCCAAGAATCCCAGGACCTCGGGATCCCAAGAGACCTTCAGGGTCATCTCTCTAACCACATCCCAGCTCAGGAATCCTTCCAAGCGGTTGTCCAGTCTCTGTGTGAACTCCCCCGAGGACGGAAAGCTCACTACCTTACAAGGCAGCCCATTCTCCCGCTGTCCTGCCAGGTTTGTCAGGAAGCCCGAGCCAAGAATCCTTCACCCAACACAAATCCATCCTGCCACCTTGGCTTCCTGCTTCTGCCTCAGCAGAAAGAGACACCGAGGCTCCCAGGCTTTGCCCGCTGTCCGTCAGTGACCATTAGATGGTCAACTCCTCTGCCACCCACCTGGTCACCAGCCCCCGTGTTTGCAGTTCTGGACACTGCAGCCCCCAGGGCAAGCTGACTTGGGCTTTAAGGGACAAAGGTGGGAAGAAGAAGTATGGAATGAGCGATCGGGAAGGAAAAGCCAGAGAGTTCAAGGCCAGAGACATGGAAGGAGGTGTTCCCAGGTTGCCTTCTCCACCATCTTGTTCTCAGGACGGTATCAAAGTCCAGGCGCCCTATTCTGGGGATCCTGATAGGCCCTCCCAGGTCCCTGCCCTCCATGGGCAGCAGAGTTGAGGCCAACCCAAGCTGGGATTCCCAGCTCTCACCCCCTTTTAAGCTGCCCCACCCAGGTCCCCTCCAGAGCCTGAGCCAGGTCCTCCCTCCCACAGCTCTGGACCAGAGAGGTCGGGGCAGAGGGCAGCTCAGCTGCAGTAAGTTTTGAGGTCCTGGGGGAGAGACAGGGTGGGGGAGACAGAACTTGCCGCCAACTGGCAAGGGTAGAAGCAACTTAAGGCCAAGTCTGAGCCACAATGGTCCCCACCCCACCCAGGCAGCTTCAGGAAAGGCCCGTCAAAGCCTGAAGGAGAGTGCTCCCCCACACCCCCATAGCCTCCTGGCTTGGCTCTGCCACACGGCAGGGCACTGCGGCTCCCAGAAGAGAAGGCCTGTCCCCAAAGACCCTGGAATCCTAATTTCCAATTCCCTCCTCCTAGCCTCACCCCACAACTGCCTCTTCTGAGCTCCCCAAACCAGCTCCTCCCCTCTCCAGTGTCCATTCTGTGCCATAACTCCATCCCACGCTCCTGCAGGGATCCTAGCTTGGAGGGCAGCGGAGCTCCTGCCCACCCCTCGTTCAGCCCCCTCCCAGCTTCCTCTTAGGACAGCGGCCAGCCTGAGAACATCTGGACAGGCAGCCCTGGTCCTGAGTTGGGGGTGGGGGACAGTCCCTGGGCTTAGGTCCCAATGACTTCTCCAGCTCGGGCAGGAGTGCAGGGAGGGCATCAGAGGGTCAGGGGAGGAGAAGGGGTAGGGGGAGAGGAAGGAGTCGGGGTGGAAGGCAGCTGCGTGTGTCTGTTCATTAACCACCTGGATTAGCTATTTCTGCCCAGAGGGGTGAGGAAGCAGTAAGGGCGGCCTGATGGGGGAGGGCGACAGGGGGCACTCATGCCAGGTTGTGCCCACGGGCCAGGGAGCACGGACCCAAGCTGAGTGGGATAGCTCGAAGGGGGGTGCTTTTAACTCCAACCACTCCAGGCCTCCTGGTCCTTCCAAGCAGCTCTGGCTGGCCCTCCGGGAGATAAGGGATCAAACCAAGGAGAAATGTGTCCAGCAGCAGCTGGCGTGAATGGCGGGCAGGGAAATAAAGAGGAAAATGCCCATGCCCGCACGTTTGGTGGTGCCCTCCCCCAGGAGCCCTGCGGTGGACAGCAGGTAGAAGGAAGTCCGGTCACTTAATATCGCCAAGCTCCCCGCTTCCTTGGTTGATGAGTCCCTGCCCATTTGCTCCTGCTGGCTTCAGTCTCCAACACTAACACCAGCAACTTCCCCAGCAAATAAAACTCCGATGGGGTTGTCTCTTCCAGCAGGGATGGCCGCACCCCAGACATCCCTGTCAGAACTACAGACACATTGGGAGCCAGGGCACCCCGACAGGTTGGCCTCCAAGGGGCTAGCCTAGCCCAGAGACCTAGCATCAGGCAAGCTGATGCCCCTGCCCTAATGTATGTCCCATCTGTGGTCCTGACACACAAACACACACACACACACACACCACACACTCACCTTTCCGGTTGAGGAGCCACTGGGTAGGGTGGGTGTCTGGGCACAAGGGACAGGAGCAGTGGGCAGTGACAAGGCAGCAGCTGTAGCTGGCAAGAAGCTGGTTGCCAAGAGGAGGGCGTGAGTGAGCTTTGTGTCCAGGTGGGAGCAGGCACAGGGAGCAGAGCGGGTCCCAGGGCCACTGCTGGGAGCAACAGACCGAGTTCGCTGCTGTCGGCTCCCTCCCCTGGCGGTGAGCTCGCACCGCCTCCTTCCCGGAGCCGCCGCCAGCCATCAGCTCCTCCGCCTCCTTTAACCCCTGCGGCGCTCTCTCGCCAGGCTCCCACCAGGCTCCTAGACTAGTATGGCCACTCCACCCCTGCAGCCGCTGGCCCAGCAGTCTCCCTGGGGACCTCAGGGGATCTGGGGACAGGCGTAGAGAAAAGGGGCAGGACCCCAAGAGGTCCAGGATGCCATGGAAGAGACACAGCTGCAAAGAAAGGGGACTGTGGGTGGGGAAGGATGTTTGCAGAAATAACAACAACAATATAATAATAAACAATGGCTCCTAACTTTTACAGAAAACACTCTGCTTTCTGCTATTTCCAACTCATTCTGGGCCTGGAGACCTAGAATCTGACTGTGAAGGTGTCTTCTCTTTACCTGTCAAATGTGGAATAACAACCCCTTGCTTTGTTTTGGGGCTAAGTTAGGACATTTGGGACTGGATATTCAAAACTGATTTAAGCTGAACCCTAGTTAATAAAACACAAGCTTCAAACTCTGTTCGAAATGCATCGAAAAATAAAATGGGTTGATGATTGGACAGTAGTGAGATGAGGTAAATTCTCCAGGGTTTGTTGCAGAATCTAGAGAATTTATCACATGAACTTTTCAATTTTTCTATGATATGTATGAAATATTTTATAACTAAAAATCTTGGAGGCAGGGAATACAATCTGAAAAGTTGGAAAATCACATAATTGATTCAAGTAAAGAGCCTACAGGATTATTTTGGGGGAAAAGTCATTTGCTGCATGCGTATGCATCCAGACACTTAAAGAATATTATCTCTCACTTAATCTTGGGGTGCCATTTAATCTTGGCATTTTAGCTGAAGAAAGTGACCACAAAGCATTAGCTGACTTGTCTGAGACCACACAAGATGGTGATTCCCACCACTCAGCCCTCCCGGGATTGAAAGACTCCTCCCCCTCCAGACCACCTTCCTAAAAAGTTCTGGGCCAGTGATATGAAGCTCCCAGCCTCAGTTTCCCCACAATAAGTTTGGATCCAAAGTTCTAAAAGTAAAGTAGCAGAGGAGGCCCAGGAGGAACAAAAGTTCTCAGGAAAGACTTGGGGTACCTGGAAAAAACATGATGGGTAAAAAAAGCCTTCACTTTAGAGGGATGCTCCCCTTCCACCTCCGCTCATCAGTGAGGATGGGGGTAAGAGGAAGACACCTTCCCAGCACCTTCTGAGGGAGGCCAGGTAGAGACGCCATTCCCAGCCCCTCCAGAGAAAGATGACCAGCCCTTCCCAGGTGGTTCCCAGACTCCCAAATTCCAGCATCTCAGAACCTACCAGCCTTCACCAAGGCCTCAATCAGTGAGGGTGTGGGTGCTACCTGAAGATGGGAGCGAGGTGGCCCCACTGAAAACACCTCAGATTGACAGACTACAGAGGGGAGATCAGCCCCATTCCCAGCCCACACTGGCCCAACTCAGGGGCCCAAGGTCACTCCTCACAGAGTGAGGGTATGGCTCAGCCTTGGAGACTCTAGGGAAGTGAGAGGATCCTTGTCAGCATTCTAGAATCCTCGGAAAGGTATGGGGGGGGGGCGAGAACCAGGAGCATGCTATTAAGGTGGAGCCTCCTCTCCCTCAGATCACAGAACATCTTCCCCATCTCTTTCAGCCTACACCCACTATCATCCTGACTGACATCACCCAGTCCCTAGTCCCCTGCTACCTGCCATGTCCAGTCCCAGCTCTGAGGCAGGGCATTCAAGGCCCTCTGTGATGGGGACCCTGGCCCCCTGGCCTCCTGGCATTGTCCCTCCTGTCCCTTCAACAATCAGGACTCAACTCCAAACACCACAGCCTCCACGGAGCTTTCTCCAACTGCACATTGGGTGGACACTGTCCCCTCCCCTTAACACCCAAGGCTCCTGCTCCTATACTAATGCGGCAGCATACACTGCGTGCTCCTCTGTCTCCCTTAGTTGAATAACGATGTGTTCCAGCTTTTCCGCCCCTTCCTCTGCTCTGTGCAGTGCCTAGCACGTAGCTGACACATAGGAGATTCTCAATAAATGTGGGATGAACAAATGAGAAATGGAAAGATGCAGAGATGGACAACTGGTCAAAAAGCAAGTAAAGGGGCACTTTTGGGTGCTTTCTTCTGTTCAAGGCTGTACCAAGATAATTGCATGCAGACGTTTATCTTCAAAGCTGTATAGCTGCAGATGGAAAGACTGATCTGAGCTAAGACATGAGACCACTGGATTGACACTGGGGGGGGCAGAACGGGGGACTCTGAGAGACAGCCTCTTCCCTCCCACAGAGCCTTTGGAGGTAATGTGCTCCACTGCCCCACTCCAGGATCACCCCCTCTTCTCCAGCCTTCCTGCTCCAGCACCTGGGCACAGAACCATGAATTCAGCAAGTCTCTAGAAACCACACAGAGAGGAAGCTAGAAGACTTCAAAGAAAAAGAGCATCCTTCCCCTGTATTTTCAAGAAATGTCCCAGAGTCCAACATCCACCGCCCATCACGCACACGCACACACACGTGCACAAGCACAAACACACACTGAGAACTTTCTGCAGAAGTTGCTCAGACCCTTTCCTCTCCCTCTTCCTCTCCTCCGCCTCCCCACCCCCAACCAATGAAAACTCAGAATTCCTAGGGTTTCCCATCTCCCATCCCCCCAACCTCCTCCCGCCTTACGCCAGCCCACACCATTTTCCCTCCCTCCCCAAGTGCAGGGCAGCACATCTGGTTCCAGTTGTGGTTGGTCCGTTCAGGGGCAGGCCTGGGGGTTTCTCATAAAACTGAATAACACCAGTATTGGAGCCTGGTGGGGCTGGGGGAAGGGAGGCAGGAGGCCAAAGCGGGTGGGAGGGAAAGAGAGGACAGCAAGGAGGCAAAGAGAGACCCGACCCAGAAAGGAGCAGGGCAGTGCCTGGCATCTAGTAAGCGGTCAATAGAGGCTTGTTAATGGGAGAGAGAAGCTGGAGGGACAGAGGGCAGCGAAGCAGAGGAGAGCGCAGCACAAAGAGGGGTCAGAAACAGAGCCCCAGAAGGAGGAGAGCCAGTGAGCTGGGGGGTGGTGGGCCAGGAGCAGAGAGCAACAGAGAGCCCATTGAGAGGGGTAAGGAAAGGGAGTGGCGCACATCAGGGCCAGGTGCTGAGTTAGGCGCGTCCATTGGGAAAGGAGACGTGATGCCAAGGGGCACAGAGGAGAGAGACACAGGGAAGGAAGGCAAAGAATATCAAGAGAAAGATGGGTCAAAGCCCAAGAGAGCTGAACCCAATTCCTGGCCTCGGCCCTATCAGGGTAGGAGCAGGAGTTCTGTGCCCAGGTGCTGAGTTCACTGTTCCTTCGTGGCATTTTACGGGATATTTAAGAGCCTACATTGCTCCAGACCTTTCCCATGCAGCCGTGACTCTTATCCCAATCTCAGGGATGGGTTCGGGGCAGATAAGTGATATGCCCAATCACAGGGCAGTAGATGAAAGAGACAGAACTTGGTCCAGCTCTCCTGACTCAAAGATGTGTCACTGCATGACACAAGTGGGAATTCCAGGTCCCAGCACTCCCCCTGGAGGGCACCATGTCCTGTGACCCTCACTCTCTTGGGGTCAGATTCCCAAGGTTTTATATCACTAAGGGGAAGCTCCTCTGCACTGGGCCAAGAGGACCACAGACACCGTGCAGGGAGGAGCTGACTTCCAGGTCTTCCTCGGATGGGAGGAAGGGGGTGGTGTCCAGGGGCAGTTGCTAGAACGTCCTTGTCCCTGACTCTTCCGCCCTCTCCACCCCTGAGAATGTAGGGCCACACGCCCACTACCACCGGGAGAAGGCCTGAGCCTCAGAATCCTGTTGGACCCAACACACAGCTGCTGGAGGCCAGGCCCCCCGGGGGTCACCATGAGCAACAGTGCGCATTAAGGTTGTACCCTCCCCCACACACACACACCCGGCCCTGACCACACCCTCCTGCAGCTAGAATTTAGTTTGGGAGGTCCCCAGGAAGTTTTCATCTCAGGGTCACCCTCTGGGACCCCTCCTGGCTAGGGCTCCCTCCAAGGCTAAACCACACCCTACCCTGCTGACCACAGAGCCCCCTCCCTCCCTTCCTTCCTGACACTGGACTTCACAGCCCAGGTCACTGTTCGCTTCCTTTTCTATTTGTCACCCTCAAAGCTCAGGCCAGACTGAGGCAGGAACAAGGGCCAAACCCCTTCTCAGCATATTTGCATCTCATCTGCATATATTCCCATCTCATTAGCATGCACTGTCATCATCTCTACAAGAGCAGAAATGGGCACCACTCTAGGTGCCTTAGAACACACTCCCCTAGGGAGGGAGAAGAGCTAGACCAGCCACATTCCCGCTTCCCATGCTCAGATGGGAGTCTGAGAGCTGAGGACCCCAGGGCAGGGAAGCATGGAGAAAAGCCCAACACCCCAAGATGCACCAAGAAGCACAGATTGGGAGTCGGACAGGTTCCAGCCCGGCTTGGCCACCAACACCCGTGACCAGAGGTCACTCTCAGTCCCTGCTGGGTCCCACTGTCTCATCTGATAACCTCCCAGGCACCCTGGAAGAGACCTGGGAACATGTTTCATTCAGAAAGTTGCTGCCAGCGCCGGTTCACCGCACACAAATCACTGACTCTCCTGAAAAGCGTCATGTTAAAGCTGGAAGGAGTCTGGGATTTAGCTGCCTCCAGGGCAGGATTTTGCTCTGGTCCACCCAGTGATGACCCCTGGCTTTAGTCTGGAAGCTCTCAGACAGCCCACAGCCCTCCCTCACATAGCCAGTCACCGCCTTAACCCCACTACCAGGGTTTCTAGGCTGGACAGTCTGGGAATCCCCCAGACCTAAATTATCTGAATGTTAGGGAGGTGTTGGCAGGACCTGAGATGAAATGCTAGGAGACAAGATAGAAAGCCGAGAGATTCCTAGCCGGCAAGCCAAGGGGTGTTGATTAATAGATCAATGTCAACTTTCTGACTTGCCAAAGGGCTTCTGTCCTCTGCCCTGGCTTGTCCAACATACTTATCAGTAACTTAGGTGAAGACTTAGAATGGAGGCTTACCAGGTACATGAAGGAAAAAAGACGCTAAGCTGAACTGAAATGCAAAATTAACTTTATCAACTCCAAAAACTTAGAAATAATAAACAAATACAGTAAAAGTTGCAGGCTACAAAATCAGTATGCAAAAATATTGGTTTCTACACCAAAATGAACTTGCACAATTGAGAAATGATGAAAACAATAGCATTTATGATTGCAGCAAAGTGAATTAAGCATTAGGAATAAATTTAATCAAGGAAGTGATGAAACTACACACTGAAAACTGGAAACTCTAAGACACTGTTGAAAGAAACCGAAGAAGACACAAAAAAATGAAAAGCCATTCCATGCTCATGGATCAGAAGAATCAATATTGTCAAAATGGTCATTTTCCTTAAAGCAACATATATATACAACACCAGCTCTATTAAGATCCCAATGGCATTCTTCACAGAAATAGAATTAAAAAAAATTCCTAAAACTTGTGTGGAATCACAAAAGACCTTGAACATCAGCAAAAACAATCCTGAAAAGAAAGATCAAAAATAGGGCCTCCCCGGTGGCGCAGCGGTTGAGCGCTGGGTTGTGAAGCTGCCCGCAGCCTCTGCAGCACCGGTTCGATCCCCGGCTGCTCCCCGGCCACCAGAGGAGGGTCCCACATGGCGCGCAGACCTCTCCTGCCGCCCGCTGCTCCCCTCAGCAGTGTACTTCGGTCCTTCTGCCTGCTCTGCTCCCCGCTCTGGTGAATTCTCTCACCCTCCCACACTTCTGACTGTACCCAGTGCTTGTATAAATAAATAAATAATATTTAAAAAAAAACTAATAAAAAATAAAATAAAATAAAATAATCTTGCCCGCTGGCTTCAATCTCTACTATAAAGCTATTGTAATCAAAACAGTATGGTATTGGACTAAAAACAAGCACACAGGCCCATGGAATAGAAGAAAGAGTCCAGGGAAAAAAATCACACATGTATAGACAACTGATTAAGAAAGAGGAATCAAAAACATAATTGAAGAAATTTTCCTTTCTCCATTGTAACAGTGCTGGGAACACTGGACAGTCACATGCAAAAGAATAAAGCTAAGCCATTATCTTACATATATACTAAAATTAATTCAAAATGAATTAAAGGCTTGAATGCAAGACCTGAAAGCATAAAATACCCAGAAGAAAATGTAGGTGATAAGCTCCTCGATGTCAGCCTTAGTCGTGCCTTAGAGGACTCATCTCCAACAGCAAAAGGAAAAAATGAGACTAAGAAGAAATTAAACTACATCAAACTAAACAAGTGAAAGAAACCATCATTAAAACAAAAAAGTATCATCCTGAATGGCAGAAGCTCTTTGCAAACCATAGATGAGACAAGAGGTTAATCCAACAAGAAACATATAACCAAATTTATTTATTTTGTACAACCCACTTTAAAAATGGGGCGAGGATCCAAACATTTCACCAGAGACATACAAATGGCCGAGAGACACATGAAAAGATTCTCTACCTCATTTATCATGAGGGCAATGCAAATCAAACCTACAATTAAGACTTCACCTCACACTGGTTAGAAAGGCTATTATCAAAAAGTCAAAAAATTAATAAGAGCTAGTGAGCATGTGGGGGGGAAGGAATTTTTGTGCACTGTTGGTGGTAATGTAAACCTGACTTTATACATGTCTCCTAGGTTCCAAAGTCATTTTTAAAAACTTAATTAATGGGGCCTCCCTGGTGGCGCAAGGGGTTAAGCACTGCACTATGAAGCAATCCGCAGTCTCTACTGCACAAGTTCAACCCCCAGCCAGCCAGGGAGCAACCCACATGGCACAGCAGACCTCTCCTGACTTGCCCACTGCTCCCCTCAACAATGTATTTCAGTCAGACTGCCTGTTTCATTCCCCGCTGTCTCTGGTGAATCTTCTCACCTACCGCATCTCTGGCCTATGCTCCAGCTCTTGTATGCATAAATAAATCAATCTTAAAAAATAAATAAATTAAATAAAATAAAAATTTAATGATAGTTCATGCAGGGAAAGGTCTAGGATTTAGTGAAAACAGAAATCCCATTCAGCTGACAGTATATGGCTGCCTCCAAAACACACACTGTTGGTTCCATTCTTAGAGGTATAGAATCTAGACTGAAAGAGGTGAGAGTTACACTTTACTCCTCCCAACTGTTCAGAGTCCATCAGAAATGTCAAGTTTTCTTCCGAACTCTATAAATCAAAGACCATCCAGGGGAGAACAGCAATAGATACCAAACAAGTATTTGCTGAATACAAGCACAAAGAATAGTCAAGGAAAATGGCCCCAATTTTTATACCAGATGATAAAGAATACAACATGCACTACCAAATATTTCAAAAACTATCTTAGGCAAGTGAGCCAGGGCAAACTCCACTATCCAAATACACCTCCTCTTCTCTCTACCCCTTCATCTGTGAGGTCCTTGAAGCCTGGGACCGTTTCCTATTCATCTCTAAATGGCTGAAGGACAAAACAGCGGGGGGTTGAGCAGCTGTTAAGGGCAGGACAGCATCCTGACAAAGGCAGGCCTGTAGAGAGGCTGGCCAGGCGATCTGCCCTGGCATGAGAGCTGATCTTCAGCCACGATGGCTGCTGGCCTGGAGCGGGGGAGCCGCCATACTCATTTGACACACACGTGCTGTCCCAGGCGGGTCTCTTGCTGGCCAACTGGTATCCTGGCCCCCAAGACTCACCCCTGCTACCACCCAGCATCCCTGTTGGGAATTGGCCCTGGCCAGACACATTTGCCCAAAGTGGGCATCCTCAGATGCCCATCAACCAGGGGAGATGTCCATCCCTCACTCTACTCACATCCCCTCCGCATAGTTTTTAAATTATACAGCGCTTTCAGGATTGGAGCAAGCTAGAGACTTCCCTCCTGAGGACCAGGTTCGAACCCTATAGATAAACACCCTCACTTTGCTTTACCTCAAAATAAGGTGTTATTCCTCTCAGGGTATGAGAATGAGAGAAACCTCGCCCCATCCCACCAAGGCTCAGGAGAGGATAAGAAAGAGTTTGGGCTTTGGAGTTGCACAGACCGTATCGACAGACCGTATCGAAAGCCTGGCCACCCCAGTCACTGGCTGTGTGACCTCAGGAAAGTGAACTAGCCACTCTGAGCACTGAGTGTAGCGTCTGGCACAGAGCAGCGCTCCATATATTTATGCTCCTTCCATATCTTCCTCCTTCAAAGAAGCCATCCCCACCCACACCCCAGAGTCAAGATTCCTCTCTCCTTCCAAAATATCCTGGCCTTTAACCCCGCTTAACAAACACTTGAATTTACTGAGTGTTTTCCATGTGCCAGGTCCTGTTCTTAGCGCTCTGCGGATATCAATTCCTTTTAACCCTAACAACACTGTGGTATTATTAACCATTATCATCCCATTTTACACATGGGGAAACTGAAGTTCAGAGGCATCAGCTACAATTGCTATGACTCTCCTGAGGCGGCGGCAGCAGCAGCAGCAGCAGGTCAGCAGGGGTCTCAGGCCTTGCTGGTCAACCTCCATACAGCACAGGGCTCTCCCTGAACCTGACATGCTCACCGCACCCGCAAGCGCTCACCGAGCCTCAGAGTCATCCTACATCCAAGGCAGCTTCCACCAAGTGGATACCTGCTTGCAGTGACCTGGCTCTGCTTCAGAGAACAATCCCTTCAAAGATTTATACAAAAAACAGGGTCTCCCTGGTAGTGCAGTTGGTTGAGCGCAGTGCTGTGAAGCTGTCTGCAGCCTCTGCAGAGCTGGTTCAATCCCCGCCAGCCTCGCAGCAACCCACATGCTGCTCCCCTCAGCGGTGTATTTCGTCAGTCTGCCTGTTCTGTTCCCTGCTCTGGCTCTGGTGAATCCTCTCCCCGTCCCGCACATCTGGCCTGTATCCCGGTCCTTGTATAAATAAAATAAATCTTAAAAAAAAAAAAGATTCATACAAAAAACAAAAAACACAGACGTGATCACTCAGAATCTCCCAAAGTAGTCACTTCACGGACTGGACATGCCTAGTTCTTTCAGTTTCTGAGGTTTCCACATTCCAGGTGCTCATTTGTTTTGCTGGTTTCAATCCTTTTTCACTTGCCTTCATTCCTTTATTCATTCCTTCATTCCTTCATTCCTTCACCCATTCATCCCACAAATGCTTCCTGGGCTCCTGCCATGGGTCAGGCCTGTGCCAGCACTAGGGGTGGGAACAGAAGCGGACCTCCATAGAGAGCCTGCTGTCAGGGAGCGCTGCTTTAGGGAAGGACACACTGAATAAACAATAGCACCAAGTAGTACCACGAACACCACTGAGACGTCAAGACAAACAGGGAGGGCCAGCTTAGATCCTACCTGCTGAAGGGCACTTACAGTGTGCCTGGTCCCACCATAAGCCCCACACAAGCATCAACGTCTTCCTCCAACCCCACAGCCCTGGCACGTGTCTCTGTCTAGCCCCACTTCATACAGCTGAGGGAACTCAGATACGAGAAGTCAAATCGTTTGCCCAAAGTCAGTAGCAGTAAGACAGCAAATAAGCAGTTGGTGTTAGGATCGAATCCCATGAACTCCACTATCCTGGAAGTACTTTTTTTTTTTTTTTTTTGGTCTTAATTATATTTTATTTTATTATTTTTTTAATTTTATATATTTTTTACATCATTTTTCATTGTTGCACAATGTATGCATTTTCATCTTGGTTATAGTCCCCAGACAATTCCCATCCCCCCTTGTTTTGATCCTGCTCCCTCCTCTTCCCCCCTTCACCCAGTGTGTCTCTGGTTTATAGTTGCTTGTTGATCTTGATTTTTACTTTATTATAATTAGCCTTTTTCCTGGTCCCTTATTTAGGTTTTCTAGATTCCTGCTATGAGTGAGACCATCCGGTATTTTTCTTTTTCTTTCTGGCTTATTTCGCTGACCATGATCCCTTCCTGCTCCATCCATGTTGCTGCAAATGGCTGAAGTTTATCTTTTTGATTGCTGAGTAATATTCTATTGTGTATATGCACCTCATCTTCTTGATCCAATCATCTATTTTTGGGCATTTGGGTTGTTTCCAAAGCTTAGCTATTGTAAATAGTGCTGCTATAAACATAGGGGTGCAGGTGCCCTTTGGAATTAATGTTTCTGTGTCCTTTGGGTAAATACCTAGGAGTGGAATTGCTGGATCATATGGAAGCCCTGGAGGTTCTCTTGATGTCTGATATCTTTAAGAGGTTCAGAGAGGGCTTCTAAAGACCCAGTCTCCAAACTAAAGACACACACACAGGCTAGCAGCAGCCTGATGTGCAGAAGG
The DNA here is from genome assembly GCF_014898055.3 of Talpa occidentalis. Classification (NCBI taxonomy): domain Eukaryota; kingdom Metazoa; phylum Chordata; class Mammalia; order Eulipotyphla; family Talpidae; genus Talpa; species Talpa occidentalis. The sequence goes on from NW_023603184.1 coordinate 136,648,689, forward strand.
CAGGTCCCCAGGGTGGCCTGGCCCCCATACCGTTTTTATTCCTGTACCTTATTGCAGAGGTGGCCTCACCAAAAGGGTGGTCATAAGACCCCGCTTATTCTCCCACTTGCACCCTTAGACATTTAACATTTACTCTAGTTGACTTCAAGATGGTGGAGGTACTGTCTAAAAAATTTTGAAAAGGGGCCAGTAGCCATCCCTCCCAGCAGATCCTGCTTGAAACGTGGCTCCTGGTCTCACCAATGGGGCCAGGGATACGGTAAGTGGGCGGGGGGGGGGGTGGTTACCAAACTCTAGGAAACAATCAGCACAGCCTCTCCCAAGGCCACACAATTACGGTTCCCAAAATGTTAATGAGAGTTGACCAGCCCCATCCTCTACTTGTGGTGATGTGGAATCTGAGGTCCAGGGAGGACAAGGAGGGACTTCTAATGTCATCAAGGGAGGAATTCAAGGAAGTCAACCTTAGACCAGATGTCCAGCTCCCAGGCCAGAGCTCAGGCCCCTGCATTAGGCTAGTCCCCCGGGAACGGCACCGGCTCACCTTATGCCACGAGGAGGTTGTGAGGGACCCACACAGCCATGCAGCACACTGTGCTGTCTGCGAGACGAGCAGATCAGAGGCTGGCTGGGAAGAGTGACCAGGGTGAGGGGCAAGAGCTGGAGCCCCTCCTTCTGGGTGCTTCTCCCCAGAGACCCCATGGTGACTGTTTTCCTAGGAACACTGTGTTCAGGCTGTGAGTCTTGGCTCAAGCACCCTACCCTGGCAGATTGCCAGCTGCCTGTTTAATAATGTACAGCCCATTGGCCATTAACTGCAGATTCAAAAAAAAAAAAAAAAAAAGAAGTATGGTGGTTGTTTTGTTGTTGGTTTATTTTTTTCCTTCCGGGTAGTTGGTGGTAGTTGTGAAAACCCAATCTTCTCTGGCTGGATTCCAGGGCATTCATTGTCTGCCCAGAATGAGGGATCCTGGCAGACCCCACCTGCTTCTGCTCACCTATCCTACCCTCCATGCCAGGCGCCAAAGTGCCCACTCCCACCTCCACACTCCTGGCGACACCCTGGGCCTGCTACCCCAGGGAGGGCCAGCCATCCTGGCACCTGGGAGGTCCAGAGAGCCTAGGAGAATGGAGGAAGAGGATGTGGGATGTGCTGGCAGGGGCAGAAGGAGGGTAGGTGGGGGCCAAGCTCTAACCGGGCCCAGCACTTCCTAGGAATTCCACTCCCAGCTGGCCAGAGTCGGGAGCAGAGTGGAGCAGGGAGCCCAGCAGGTCCAAGGGCCTACGTCAAGAGCCAGATGGCCAGTTCTCCTGGGAAGGAACAGGCAAGGAAGTCAAGATTCCGGAGCTGCCCATCGTGGGTCCCTCTCCTCTCCATCTGACAGTCAGGATTCATGGGATGGTCGGGGAGCTAACATCCGAAGACTTGCTGGAGCGCAGTCAGGCAGAGAGAGGAAGCATCAGTCCTGGAAGAGGCTGCACTATGAAGAGCTAAGTCCGGGGCTGCCTGTGAGAAAGCCTGCCATTCCCCGTACCTCTCCAGCCTGGCAAGGCACTGCCACCCCAGAAACATGAGCAAGGCGGGGCAGTGTGGCGACAAGAGCTCCCAGGAGCCAGGGCATGGGTCCTCAAGGCTCTGCCCTGCTCCCAGCTCCCTCTGAGCCAACCCTGTGCCCTCTCTGGGCCTTGAGCACAAGGATCAGGGGGTGCCCCATCCTGCCTGGGGGATCAGTCAAATGCAGACAGACAGAGGGTCCATAATCATGATGACAATGATAATAACGATTATACGGATGTGTCAGCATTACTGGGCCCTTAGTATGTTCTAAGCATTGTAATTTTTTTTCCTCCTAATAATTCTATTAGGCAGGTATGATTACTATCACCATACAGGTGCACAAACAGGTTTGAGAGGTTAAGTCACTGGCCCAAGGTCACAGGCTAGTGAGTGATGGAGGCAAGACTTAAACTCAAATGACTCAGGGTTCTTTATCAAGACCCCATGTACCAAGAACCCCAGCAGCCCCTCCTGCCTGACCTGCACAGAGCCTGCCATCACATCCCCCTGCCCCAGCATTTTCTCCTGCTCCCTAAGATCCCTGGGGCTTCTGCCCCACCGCCCCCCTACCAGGGACACAGCCACATAATCATACATACACACACTCATGCACACATGCACACACAGCCACACACTGCAGACACGTGCACTCAAACTCATGCACATATTCACATCTGCACACAAGGGCAAATATACATTTGTACAAATGTGTACAAATATACATGTGTACAAATATACATGCTCACTCTCTGCACACACACACTACCAAGATAAAGGAACACTCCCACACACAGATGCACAGTTCCACGTGCACACCCCCATGCATGCACACACACCACACACACTTCCACGCAGGCACGCACGTAAGCTCCAGCCACAGGAGGTTCAGCACAGGCACCGTGGGCTGTCTAGGCAGGCAGAACTGGACAGGTGTCCGCCGTGCCCCCCGGGTGCTTAGTCCAAAGGCGAGAAGGATGTTGGCTAATAATACTGCAGCACATTCCTGGCCCGAGATAAGCAGCCTCAAGCATCCTCGGCACGTTCCGGCCTCAGTGTCTCACCCTTTGGATTCCACCCACCCGCAGTGCATCCTGGAGGATTCCCAGGAGCCGGCGCCACCAACACAGACACCCTGGCAGGGATCTGCCCCTCTCCCCTCTGCAGGGACCCCAGGCCCACTGTGGGCCTGTTTCTCCGCAGAGGCAGTGATAGAGAGGAAAGGAGGTCTGGATTCATCCTGAGAAGTGGACTAAATTAAGGTTGATCTCCCTGCTGGGCAAACACATGCCAGACGCTGCCCAGGGTGGTGGGAAGCTGCAGGAGCCCCTACCTCAGGGGATGTCTCACCCTGATCTCACCACGACCCAGTGACATCACGGTTATGGCCACTGTTTCACAGGTGGGGGGACGGAGGTTCACTGGAGGAGTTCCAGGAAGTAAAGTTCACTTCACCCCACAGCTAGGAAGTGAAGAGCCCAGAATTTGAACCCAAGTCCTCCAACTGCTAAGCCAGGGATCCACCCAGGATTGCAAACAGCCCCTCTTCCTGGCAGTCTCTCATTCAGGGCTCATTCTTCTCCAGGGGAAAAGCTCATGTTCATTACAGGTGCAGGAATGGGGGGCACTAAGAAACACACACACGGGTGCAGAACCCTACAAAGGTGGCAGCATTTGGGGGTTGCTGGCAACATCAGCAGCAGCTTCAAGATGGAAGGGGTGTCCCAGGAATAGGGGACAGAAGACATGAGCCCTCCGAGTGCCCCCAGTCTCAGAGAACTTTGGAGGAAACTTAGAAGATGCAGACATCAAGAGGCAGGGTCTCTGGATTTTAGTGGGGGTGGACTCAGGATGAAGGGCTGGGGGACAAAGCAGGACCCTGAAGGATGACAGGAGCATGCCAAGTCTGAGGGCACAGCAAAGAGAGGGAGTGACACAGAGAAAAGCCAGACAGGATAAAGAACAAAGACAGACAGAGGAGGGAGCCTGAAGCAGAGGCAGCAGGGTGCAAGGGATGCTAGCCCACAGACAGGGGAGCAGGCAAGTCCCGCTGGCTCCCGGTGACCACAGACAGCCCTCACCTCAGACTCGCAGCCCCACCTCTATTCTGGCCCCGGTGCCCACACACATGCACCTAAATTTCAAGTGCCCCTCTGGGCAACTCAGTCACTGATGTCAAGAGTTGTTCTGGGCATATCTCAATGGAACATTGAGATCTAGAAAAGGGCTGTGACCTCCCCCAAGATGCCCAGGATGCTGGGGAGGAAGCCAGGAGGTCCCAAACATCCCCAAGCCTTCTATTTCCCAGGAGGCAACCCGCCAGGTGGCAGAGCTGAAGCCTGGGACCTTTTAAGCAAAAGGAACAGAGGAAGGACACAGGCTGGGCCCTGGGGAGTCTGGGGCGAGACTTTCCCAGCCCCCAAGAGAAGGGATGGGGAGGTTCAGAGCAGGGTCCCAAGCTTGACCCCAGCCAGTCAGGCTCAGAGAGGGCAGGACCTTGGCTAACAATGAAAGCAAAGAGTGCAGGGGCACAGGGCCCCAGAGGAGAGTGTGACTGAAAGAAGGGGTGTGTTCCCACCAGGCCTTGGGCACCTTCAGGCCAGCCTGGAGCCGCGTGACCCCATGGCCAGCCCCTTCGGCGCCCACTCTGAGCAAACCAGGCCGCCTTACATGGACATCCAGGGACAACCCAACCCTCCCCGCCCGATTTCACCCCAAGGGGCTGCTCTCCTCCCACTGTCTACACACACACACACACACACACACACACACACACTCTCACGCACATGCTTCCAAAGCACCCGCCCCCCACCTCCTTCCCGGGGAAAGCACTAGCCACAGCCAGAGGGGAAGCTGAGAGCAGAAGGAACTTTGGGCTCCAGCTGGAGAGGGACCCCAGATGGCCACCTGGAGGGAGCAATGTGAGAAAAGATGGGAGGGTGCCCATCAGAAATAGGCACCCACCAGATGAAGTGATCATGGGTCATCAGCTGAAGGTGAGAAGACAGGCAACGTTACCCCAGAATAAGAGACGCAGTCCCAGCCCGGTGTCCAAGTGCATCTGCCTGACTCAGAACCACCGAAACAACACTCTGAGATAATGAGAGAAAAATGAGCACAGCCTTAGTAAGACCTGCTCTTAAGAAAGTATTAATTGCGCTGACTGTGATAATACTATTATGGTAGTGTTAAAATAAAAAGTCCTTATCTGTCACTGATACATACTGAAGTATTTACATTATACTTGCATTTACATAATGCAAGATATTACTGAAATGATATAATGTCTGGGATTTGCTTTAAAAACACTGCAAAAAAAAAGGAGGGGGTGGGGCAAAAGAAACAACAGCACGAAGCTGACCATGGGGAGCTCTGGGTACAAAGAGGGGCATTATACCAGTCTTGCTCCTTCTGTGTTTAACTCTCCCGTAATAAAGGATTCATAAAAAAATATCTAAAGGGGGGGAGAAGTTTGTCTGATGATATCCTAATCGGTGCTTCCAAAAGTGTAGTAGTATTCAAGATGACCTCAGTTGGAAACACAGGTCAGCCATGTTAATATTTGCATAGAATTTAAAATAATTACAGATTAAGTCCATAAATTCTATCACTCAGAATGAGTAAATTTTTTTTTTTAAAAAAGCAAGTCATTTTTTAAAAAATGCAGTCATAGTGCAAGCGGGTGTCGATGGCTATGCGAGGTGGGAAAGACGGCAGTGGGGGAAGCAGCCGGCCCCGGTCCCCCACAGGGAAACTGGCATAATCCCACATCCGGGTCCTCCCTCCTTCGAAACCCTCGGATGGAGGCATTCTCGTGCCCGTTTTACAGGTGGGGGAACTGTGGCACAGAAGCACGAATCAGGACCTGAACCCACATTCATCTGACACCCAGGCTGACTGACCCTCCCAGACAGGCAGGCAACAGCCCCGAGGGCCCGAGGTCCAGGAGGCAACTGCACAGACCAGAGTGGGGAAGGAGAAAGGAGCGCCGTGACCCAAGGGAAGGCAGGAAGGACAGGAAGGCAGGACCCAGGCTGCACAGTGGACTTGGGCGCCTGGACAGAAACTGGCAGAAAGGGGCCGGCTGCAGCACGTCAGGAGGCCAGGCGCCAGGGGAACTGGGAGACAGGACGGGAAGCCTGTGAGCGCTGGTCCCAATTTCCAAACACCGCACTCCTGAGCTTTGGGCAGGAATTCTACCAGCGAGTCTGGGAATACAGGTTATCCCCTGCCTCTCGGAAGTCTGAACGGTGGCAGCCAAAATGTGTTTAATGAAAGTGGAAAAATGGTGCAATTTCTCAAAATGGGAGGTTCACATGGGGATCGCTAATAAAGAAATCCTTCATTGTCCATCCAAGACCACCCTAGAGACAAACAGGTGAAGGAGTTCCTGGGAAAGGGCTACCTGCAACCCCCGCCCCCGCCCCCACCCTGGGTTCCTCACTTGATCCTCTAGCACGCTGAGGAACACAAACCTTCCCTCCACAAACTCTCAGCACCCAGGAGATCCCCACCCACCTCCCCTGACAACTGAGATGCTGCAGGGAGGCTCAGGCCCCAAGCAACTCTTGCCTCCCACTCTTAAATCTCTGGGGACTTAGGGTGCTGAGACCAGGCAGACTGGAGTCCAGTGCTGCTGAGGGGGGAGCTGCTGGAACATCAAAAGCATCAGGCTCTGACTCCACCCACAGCTGTGACAGGCAGGGCAAGCAGCTCCACCTCTCTGAGCCTAAGTTTCCCCCTACCTGACCCTCCCCGGTCCCTGCTAAAACTGGAAGAAAAATAATAGCAACTCCCCATGGGGTTATTTCGAGGATTCAGAGACCCGACCCATGCAGAGTGCTCAGCATGGGACCCAGGGCGCTATGTGCTGCATAAAAGGCAACCACTGTTATTATTACCATCATTATTATTAACTACCCATCTGAGGTCCATAGCTGGTCCCTCTGGCATTCAGGCTCTGATGAGACTGGACAGAAGAAAGCCGCAGGGTGGGCTGCATGGCAGGGTGGGCAGCAGCTGGCAGGCCAAGGGGTGGCTGGGAGCCGGGGAGGTCAGAGGGGGTGAGTGGCAGCAGTCCAAACGCATCCTCTCCAGGAATGCCGCCAGGGTGGGGGGCAAGGGGAGATGCCTCGCCGTTGAGGTCAGGCCCTATTTGGAGCTGGCAGAGAGTTTATCATCCTCACGTGAGGGGCGGTAGAGAGGAGGGGGAACGGGAGGAGAGCAGGAGGAGCAGCTGCCAGGGAGCAGTAGAGGACTCTGCAGAGGACCACCACTGCAGCACCCCTCTCCCACCCCTGCGCAGGGCTCCTGGAGAAGCCACCAGCCCCTCCACTAACTCATCCAGTCAGTGGGGGTGGGAGGAGCGCCAGTTTTGCTGCCCCACTCATGGGCCCAGACCCCCACAATACGCACTGTTTCCCAAACTCTTCACAGCTCAATGTTATCTTCACTATGCCCAAATTATAGCTGCAGAAACCAAGGCTGGCACCGGTCAAATTCACTACCCAAGGACGCTCGCCGATACTGTATTGTCTCCTGACCTCATCACCACCCCAGAGGCTGGGCCAGTGTGTGCAGAAGTGGCCTGAGAGCCGATGTGGTCATAGGGGGCACAGCTGACCTGTGCTGTTTCTCCCCAGGCCCGTGCAAGGTAGGCTAGACTCCAGGATTTTCCTTCCAGGTTCCCAGCAGCTCAGTTCACCATCCTGCCCCCTACAGACACATCCCAGGTAGTGCAGGCAGGCTCAGCCCTCCCAAACATTACTATTCTTGAGGTGGCAGTGGAGGGGTGCTGGCTGCTCCTTCAGTTCCCTGGTGTTCCTCACTGCCCCCACCACCACCAGAAGGAACCGCTTCAAAACTTAACAGCACCAGTGAAGTATCAACCTGTTTTCTCCTAGGTGAAAAGACCAAGACCAAGGAAACCCATAGTGATTATGGCTGTTTCCCTCCCGGAAGGAAAGACAGTGCCACGGCGAGGCAGGAGGTGTGCTAGACCCCATGAGCAGGGGAGAGCTTTGGGGACATATTTAGGGTTTTCCTCTTGCATAAAAGCCCCTTTCTCCCTAGTTTCCACATGCCCTTCTCCAATTCAGGGGCAGTCAGAGGCTTCTCATCCCAGTAGCCTACAGAACCTCACTAAACTCTGCCCAACAGACAGCCTTACTCAGCAACTGTGGTCCCCTTGTTGGTTCAAATTCCAGAAGCTTTCCCTGCACTACCAACCTCAGAATACTGCATACACACACACATAAACACACACACACGTACACAAAAGATGCACGTGCACACATATACCACAGCCACAATTCCTGCCTGGGCTCCGTGGTTAACCCACTTTGGTCTCTGATTACCCTTATTCAAGCTCATCAGCTCAGAGGGAGGAAGGCAGCTACCAAGAACATCTGACCTCTCCCAGGAAGGATGGGCACCCCAGGTGTGTCCCCAGAAGTCTAGGTGCTAGTCCTGGGAAGGTACTGAAGCCAAGCCCTGTGGAGGGGGCATTAAATGCCAAGGCAAGTATGTAAAAGCCCTCTTCTTATCCCCTTCCCATCTGTAAACTGAGAACAATGAGAGGTTTGCCCAAGCTCTTAGAGGGCAAGAAGTCAAAGGTCAAATCTGGAAACTGAAGAGGGGTAGACCAGAATTGTGCATCTCCATCTCAAGTCAGCCAGATGCGACCCTGTTTTCTCCTTCTGCCAACCTAGGGAAAGCCAAGCTAAATGACTTTCATGTTTCTATAGAATGAAAGTGATGATTAATGTTCCATGTCAACTGACTAGGCTGCAGTGCCCAGTGACTTAATCATACATGAATCCAGGTGCTGTGAGAAGGTGTTCTGTAGATGTGGTTGGTATCTACAATCAGTTGACCTTAAGTGAAGGAGAACATTTACTAATATGGGTGAGCCCTGCCCAATCAGCTGAAGGCCTGAAGAGCAAACACTGAGGTTACCTGGAAAGGAAGAAATCTTACCTCAAGATTGCAGCATCAATCCCTCCCTGAGTTTCTAGTTTGTCTCTGCCAGATATCAGACTTACCCACCCCCACAGTCGTGGGAGCCAATGACTTAAATAATTTAAATACATATAAAGCTGTGGGTCCTGCCAACTTAAAGGAACCCCAACGGCCATACCCAGGTCAATTTGATCCAAGAAATTTAATGATAACATTGAGGAACATTAACCTAGAAAATAACATTAAAGTGAATATCCAATGGGAAGGGCAAGTGGATGCAGGCATCTGGGACTCCAGGGGAAAAAAATATTAGCCAGTCTTGATAATAGTGATATCCAAATAAATAAATAAAAATAAAAAACTTACCAAAAATAAATAAATTTGAAGTGTTTCTTCTCAACAAAGTAAGAATTTAGAGAATGTAAAAGGAAGTGCTTATCCAGAGTGTATATTGACGTAAGTAAAATAACTGAATAAACAAACAAATGAGGGAAAAAGACAGTTCTTTCTAGAATTTCACCAATAAATGTCAAAGGATGATGGAAATAAAAAATCCAATAAACCCAAACTGAGGGACAGCCTACAAAAGAACTGGCCGGTACTCATCACAAGTACCAAAGTCGTGAAAGAAAGACTGAGAACTGGTCCAGCTTGGAAGAGACTAAGATGATGTGACGATTAAATGCAACGAGGGATCCGGAGCCAGAACCTGGATCCAAAGGGGACAGCAGTGCAGGAACCAGCATGATTCCAGTAAGACCTGTAGAGCTGTCAACAGCCTCGGATCCGTGTTCATTTGCTGGTTTCCATCACTTGTGCTGTGGTGCTGTGTCAGGGGAAGTAGAACAGAGTCTATGTGAACTTTCTGTGAATCTAAATCACTTCAAAATTTTTAAAAATTGGGAGTAGGTCCCAAAGAAGACACAGACTAAGAGTCAGAATGAGAACCAGAGAACAGTTAAAGAATTAAGGAGAGGGGTTCCAACACGAGGGAGGTGCTTGGCGGCCTAGCACACAGTGGCCGAGGATAAGGAGACACCCCTGTATTCCAGCTCTGGTGGGGTCATCACCCGGAGAACGCCAGAACACCATGCCGCCACCACAGCCACAGCTGTCACAGGTCACTGGCCACTGTGCACCAGGAGCTGAAAAACACTCTCCCTACATATCTCAGTAATTTAATACCTACCACAGTCCTGCAGGAAGGTCTTTATGACTCCAATTCATAGATGAGAATCCAGGCATTTTAGAAAATGGTCCAAAGAAACTCAGCTATTAGCAGCAGAGGCAGGAGACCAATCCAACTCTGACCCCGAGCTCCCAAATCTTAGAACAAGAGACTTTGTCCCCACTCCCAGCTCCTTTCTCACAACACAAGACAGCTGCTGAGAGCTCGCCATTTCACAGGATAGTCCAATCCAGTGGGGAGCCTGCTAATGGTTTCCCTGGAGGTTCAAGCAAGTTCAATAATTCTTACATAATAATTTCTTACATCCATCCTGCCTGTGGCCTCTGACTAGGATTCCCCATTCATTGAATAATGCTAACAATAATTGTTATTTTTCTATTGCTCTAAGCACTCTATAAGGACTCACTCAACAAATTCTCACAATAATATGGGGCAGGGCTAGATCAGGAGTCCAAGTCACAAGGAGGCTAAGCAACTTGTCAAATAACAATAATGGTGAGTATGTTAGACAGGGGGTCAGAGTTCTCACCAAGCTACCTGGGGGTTCTTCCCTGAGTCTGGGTTCAATCCCCCAGTCACCAACTTCTTGGCAGTGAGCATACTGCTCAACTGTCTCAACCTGTTTCCTCCTCTGTGCCCTAAGGGATTATATTAATGTCTACCTTTCCGTGTTGTTGTGAGGATTAGGTTAAATGGAGCCCATCTGTGCAAGGACAGAGAATCTTTATAAGCTGGGCACTAATGGTGGATTCAAGCCAGTGTGATTTTCCAAGTGCAGGAGAGAGCACTGGAGCCTTCCTGCTGCTCCTCCAAACACCTATGACCCAGGAGTGACCTTCCGTCCCTGCTTCCTTGAACAAAACCCAAGCTGAATCTAGACACCTCTGGACACCCTCACTTGAGTGCCCCAGCCCAGCAGGCAGAAACAGGCCAGGGGTTTAATCTGTGACTCAATTTGTGCTTCATTGTACCTACCCCAAGATACACACATACCCTTCTTTTGATGGCCCCCCACTGCCTGCCAGCCATGGGGGGCAACTGGCCAAGTCATTCATCAGTCAGAGGCCAGGATTCTCAGAGCGGTCAAGGGCAGGGAGGAGGGCATGGGGCTGGAAGGTGACCAAAGGTGGGGGAATCAATGGGGCGGGGAATGGGGGAGGTATGGTCACGCCTGTGGAGGTGGCCAGGCCCTGACTAGTGGATTTCTGGGACAATCAGCTGTTTGTTATCACTGGATCTTAGAATAACAGAATAAGAGTTTTCATCTATTGAGAAAGAGCCTATCTTGTGCCGAGCAGGATTTTACCTACATTTTTTCCTAATCCTCACACCAACCTTGCAAGGTCGGCTGCTATCAATGTCATCCTATTCATACCAGCAAGGAACCCAGATTTCAGAGGCTGAGTGGCTTGTCTGATAAAATGCAGGTCACATAAATGACAGAGTTAAAAGCCCCAGAGCCAAAGGCTGGAGGGACCCCAACTCCACCACACCCCCTTCAGGACAGCCAACAATTTTAGGTCACTGACCTGCACAGCTCACAAGGTTAAGGCTGGGCCTTAGCCCCCAGGGAGAGCCAAGAGGTAAAGACTGGATCTCGGAGCCCCAGGAGGCAAGGGCTGTGGCCTCAACCGCCAGACCAGCCTCACCCAGGAGAGGGAAGTCCCCTCCCCCAAGCTGCCCCACTGAGCCAGCCCCAGCGGGCACTGCACACACACCAAGCTCAAAGCCAGAAGCAGCCCAGGAAGCTGACTTGGGCCAGGTTTCTAGGAGTCACCCCTCCCCTCCAAGCTACTGGCGGGGCTCCTAATCACCAAGGGCCCCTCTGCCTTGCTAGCTGGACCCCAGCCCTCACCAGATCCCTCGTACTTAGTGGAAAGCCTCTGGCCTTTGTTCCTTCCTGCACATTCGACCATGTGCTCTGGCTCAAGGGGACCCAGGCCCCCTCTCCTTTCTCCCTCACTCGTTCCCATTCTTCATCCCTCACTTGCCATCTCTCTCTGCTCTGGGTTCCCACCCTCCCCCCTGCTAACTCCTCAGTTCTCTCAAATGCAGCAACCCCCATGTGATGTTTACACAGTCCCAGAGTCAGAAATGCTGAAAAATATGAGACCTTTTGGGAGCTACATTCCAGGAAAATGAGAAACCAGTCACAGCTCAGTGTCACTTTCTCCCCTGGCCTCACCCCCTCCCTGCCAATGGGGAGAGAGAGACTGCATGTGCGCGCGTGTGTTTGTGTGTGTGCGCGCACACACACACTAACATACTGCTTATTACATACGCCAAGGCTCCTCATTAACCCCGAAGGTCCTACACTTTATTACCACAGAGAGAACATTAAGAAGGTATTGGGAGGGGGGAGGTTCAGAGCCAAATTTACGTAAAACACAGAAGAGAAGACCTTTCTCATCCTTGACAACCACCCCAGAGGAAGCAGAACACAGGCCAGAGGGACCAGTCACTTGGAGCTGAAAGAAGTTTTCAGGGGCAAACGAGGTTACTGGGGTGCTTGTCAGGAGACCCCAGGATCACAATCACTGAGGTTGCTAGCTAATAATGCAGATCTCTGAGATGCACCAAAGTTGAGGGTGGCGGAAATAGGCTGAGCAGGTGTACCAGGTCAGGCTGAGGCCCACCAACCGGAGGTGGGAAGGAACCACCACCCATGGCTCTTCCCCTTAGAAATCAGAAAATGAGCCTCAGTCAAAGAGACCAGTGGCTGGAAATGATCAGGAGACATTCCCTGCTATAATGAAAAGCCATCAGGCTTTGGAGTCAGGCACTCAAACTGGAGCTAAAACCCCAAGTTCATTGCCTTGAGAGCAGCACATCAAGTGCACAGTGTCCCACCTCCACTGTCTCATCTGTCAACGTGGCCAATTACATTTGCTTTATGTGTGGTTTTTCAAGGATTCAATGAGATGAGCGTCACGTCGCCACCCTGCAGAGGTCACTCAAAACAGTAACTATAAACAAAGGCAATTACAATGAAAAACTCCTGTAAGAGAAAAAGAAAGCAGATTCTTTGAAAAGGTCAGCAAAGGTGACAAACTTTTAGCTAGCCTGACCAAGAAAAAAAAGAGCAGACCTCAAATAACTGAAATCAGAAATTAAAGAAGGAACATTACTACCAACCTTAAAGAAATAAAAAGTATTATGAAGGAAATTATGAATAATTATATGCCAATAAATTACATCGCTAAGATGAAATAGACAAATTCCTAGAAAAAGACAACTTGGCAAAACTGATTCAAAAAGAAATAGAAAATCTGAGTAGACCTGTCACAGAGAGATTGAACTAGCACTCAAAAAACTACCCACAAAGAAAATCCCAGGCCCAGGTGGCTATGTGTAAATTCTATCAAACATTTAAAAAAGAATCAATTATCAATTCTTCAAAAATTCTTCCAAACAGTGGAGAGCAGTGGACACTTCCCAACTCATTGAATGAGACCAATGTTACCTTGGTAGCAAAATCAGAGTCCTAAGAAGAAAAAGAAAAGACCAATCTTTCTTATGACTAGAAATGAAAAAACTCTCAACAGAAATACTAGAAACAGAACCAGTAATATATAATAAGAATAACACCATGACCAAATGGGTTCTATCCCAGGATGCAGGTTAAGATTTGAAAATCAACCAATATAATATACCATATCAACTGAATAAAAACAGACCACACATACACACACACACACACACACACAGTATCATCTCAATAGATGCAGAAAAACAAATGGCAAGATCTAGCATCATTTCATGATTTAACAAACACTCAAACCAGAAATGGAAGGAAAGGTCCTAAACCTGACAAAAGGCATCTATGAAAAAACCACTTATTGGTGAAAGACTACATGCTTTGCCCGAAGATCAAGAACAAGATAAGGACTTCTGCTCTTGCCACTTTTAGTCAACTGGCAGTTGAACTGTCAGCTGGTGATTCTAGCCAGGACAATTAGGCAAAAATGAAATAACAGGGAGGGGGAGGGGAAAGGAAGGGAACAAAAAGGAAAGAAAGAAAAGGTATCCAGGTTGGAAAGAAGGAGAATGGTCTCTATTAACAATGACATGATCCTGTATACAGAAACTGCAAGGAATCCATTTTAAAAACCTACTATCAGAACCAATAAATGAGTTCATCAAAGCTGCAGGATAAACCATTGACACGTAAGACCAGTAACACTGTATTCCTATAAACTGTCAATTAAGAATCTAAAAATCAGGGCCTCCCCGGTGGCGCAGCAGTTGAGCGCTGGGCTGCGATGCTGCCCGCAGCCTCTGCAGCACCGGTTCGATCCCCGACCGCCAGCGAGGGTCCCACATGGCGCGCAGACCTCTCCTGCCGCCCGCTGCTCCCCTCAGCAGTGTACCTCGGCCCTTCTGCCTGCTCTGCTCCCCGCTCTGGCTCTGGTGAATTCTCTCACCCTCCCGCGCTTCTGACTGTACCCAGTGCTTGTATAAATAAATAAATCTTTAAAAAAAAAAAAGAATCTAAAAATCAAATTAAGAAAACAATTCCATTCAAAATAGCATCAAAGAGGACCTCCCTGGAGGTGCAGGGGTTAAAGACTCAGTGCTATCGACCTATCTCCAGCCACTGGGACATGAGTTGGATCCCCAGCCAGGGAAATACCCACATGGCGCGGCAGACCGCTCCCGTCTCGCCCACTGCTCCCCTCAGCAGTGTATTTCAGTGGATCCACCTGTTATGCTCCCAGTCTGGTGAATATTCTCACCCCCCCTACACCTCTGGCCTACATCCCAGCTCTTTGTATGCATAAATAAATAAATCTTTAAAAAAAAAATCTAGAAAGACATTTCTCCAAAGAAGATATACAATGACCAATAAAAACATGAAAAATAATTCAACATCATCAGTCGTCAAGGAAATCTAACTGAAATGAGATACCATTTCATATCCACCCACATGGCTATAATCACAAAGTTAGATAATGAGGAGGAAATGGAGAAATCAGAACCTTCATACATTGCTGGTGAGAATGTAAAATGGTGAAGCTCTGTTATGGGTCAAATTGTGTCCCCCCAAAACATGTGTTTAAGTCCCAATTCACAGTACCTCAGAATGTGACCTCATTGGAACCAGAGTCTCTACAGAGATAATCAAATGAAAAAGACCCTGAGCAGTGGGTCTCTTAATCAGTATGACTAGTGTCCTTACAAACATTTGAACACAGAGTCAGACACCTAGGCAAGCTGATATATAAACAGGGAAAATGTCACATGAAGACTGGGGAATAAAGTGATACATCTGTATGTCAAAAAATACCCAAAGGTTGCCAGCAAACCACAGAAGCTAGGAAAAGGCAAGGAAGAATTTCCCTACAGTTTTCAGAGAATGGTCCTCCCAACACCTTGATTTTGAACTTCTAGCATCCAGAACTACAAGACAAATTTCTGTTATTTTAAGTTATCGAACTTGTGGTATGTCGTTAGGGTAGATGAAGAAAACTAATATAAATTACACTACAAAACAATTTAGCAATTCCTCAAGAAGTTAACCTTGAGTTACGACATGATCCTGCAAATCCACTCCAGGCTGTGTACCCAAGAGCAGTGAAAACACGTCCACACAAAACTTGTACCTAAATTTCACGGCAGCATGATTCATAATATAACCAAAAGGTGGGAACAAACCAAGTGTCCAACAACTGATGAATCAATGGATAAACAAAATACGATATACTCAGACAATGGAACAGCAGGTGGCCCTCGAAGGGATCTGCCTTGAAAAATTATGCTATGGGAAAAAGCAAATCTAAAAACTATCCATTCTACTAGCCTGTGCATATGAAATCCCCATGCCCCAAATAGGGAAAACAGTAGAGACAGAAAGTAGATGAGTAATTGCTGAGGGTTGAGTCTGGGCTTGGAGAGGGGACAGAGGGTTTAAAAAGAGTGATCACCAACATGTATGGAATTTCTTTTTGAAGTGATAAAAATGTAAAAATGTTTTAATAGCGACTATCGTGATAGTCACACAACACCAAATAAAGAAAAACTCACTAACTGTACACTTTAAATGAACAGCACAGTATATGAATTATCATATATCATATCACAGTATATGAATTGTCTCATTAAAGCGGTTATTTTAGGGCCTCCCTGGTGGCGCAAGGGGTTAAGATGCAACCTATGAAGCTATCCGCAGGCACTGAACACGAGTTCAATCTCTGGCCAGGGAGCTACCCACATGGCGCAGCAGACCTCTCCTGTCTCGCCTGCTGCTCCCCTCAGCAGTATATTTCAGATCTGCCTGTTCTGTTCCCCACTCTGTCTCTGGTGAATCCTCTCACTCCCCATACCTCTGGCCTGTACCCCAGTTCTTGTATGCATAAATAAATAAATCTTTAAAAAAATAAAGTGGTTTCTTTTTTTAAAAAATGTTAAGAGACGCCCAGAAAGCACTACTAAGCACACAGTACTATACCTGAAGCTGAGCAAGACAGAGGACAGAGATGGGACTTCAGAGGCCACAGTCCAGTACCTCTCAAATGTGGTTGCAAAGGAGCCTCCTGGGAAGCTTTTATTTCCATCAACTTTATTGAGGGGACTCCCTTCTGCCACCAGGGTTTAAGATGCAGCAGTGTGAAGCTATCCACAGCCACTGCAGCACAACTTCGATCCCCAGCCAAGGAGATGACCCACATGGCGCAGCAGACCTTCTCCTGTCTCGCCAGCTGCTCCCCTCAGCAGTGTATTTCAGTCAGTTCTCAGTTCACCTGTTCTATTCCCCACTCTGTCTCTGGTGAATCCTCTCACCCTCCGTACCTCTGGCCTGTGCCCCAGTCCTTATATGCATAAATAAAAGAATATTTTAAAAATAAATGAACTTTATTGAGATATAATTTACATACCAAAAAATTGCATCCCTTTAAAGAATATAGTCCAATGATTTTGACAAATGTGTATATATGGATGACTGCAGGGTAAACGGTTTTCAGGCTTTTCTGCCCTCCCACCATTTGGATTGCCCTGCCTGATGGGGCACCTGCAGTTGTTACACTGTTGTAAGCTGTCTTGTTTACTTCTGTGGGCCATGGGAGGAGTATTGACATAGACGCCAAGAGAAGCTGAAGCAGAAGAGAGGCCGGAGACAGAAGGGGAGAAAGAAAGCCAGGAGAGAGAAAGAAGCCCAGTGTGAAGACTTGCCAGGGGCTTGGAGGCCTATTGGCCTCCTGGCCCCCAGGCATCCCTACCTGCTGTGTACCTGTTTGCCACACTACATGTAAAGCTCAATAAAAGCCTGTGAAAGCCACCGAGGGCTCCAGGACTTCTCCTTTACCCACCTGTCTGCTCGGATCATGAAGAACCTGCACAGTGCCTTCCTGCCCCGACAATGACCACCACCACAACCAACATATAGGACATCCCTATTACCCCAAAATAGTTTATTCACAGCCCTTTGCCATCATCTTCCCACCACTCCCAGTTTCCAAAACTACTAATCTGCTTTTTGTCACAAGAGCTTTGCCTGTTTTAGAATTTCATAAAAATGGAATCATCCAGTAAGTACTCTCATATCTGGGTTCCTCTACTCAGCACAATGTTTTGTGAGATTCACCCACAGGGCTGTGCCCATACTACTTAGTATCCCACTAGATGCATGGAAAGCAACTTGTGTATCCACTCACCTGTTACTGAGTGTTTGGGAGTTTTCATTTGGTGTTAGCTGTGAGTAGCACTGCTACCAATATTTAAGTGTTTTGTGGACAAGTTTTCATTTGTCTTGGGTAAACATCTTGAGGGTGGAATTGCTGGGTCATATGGCAAATATATATTTAACCTTCAAACTGTTTTCTGAAGTGGTTGTACCATTTTACACTCCCACAGCTAGTTACCACTTTCTAAAAATCCGAATGCCCAGGTCATGCCCTAAACAAATTAGCCAGCATTTTTAAACCACAGACAAGGTACAGGAAGTCTCCAATCTCTGCTAATTACCTCAGGTATCCAGAACAACAAAGTAAGTAAAAGATACATTATATGCCCAGCAACATTTCCTCCCTCTTCATTAGCAGAGAGAGAAGCATAACACATTTAAGTGGCTCGTCTCCACACCCTCAACAAACTTTGTTCTTGGATTCTCTCCACATTTTTGAGTTAGAAGGCAGAGGAAATAAAAAAACAGTAATTAGCAACTTTTGACCACTTAATTTTCAGCATGGCATCTGAGTTGGGTGACCCTCCTCAGCTATCACAAGACAAGGTGGGTCCTACTCTGTCATGCTACAGATGATGTAAAGTGGGGCTCAGAGAGGCAACTTGCCTGAGGTCACATAGCAAATTATTAATCCCATCAGGATGTACACTCACTTAAGCCAAAAAGCTTAAAAACCCCCACTGGACACAGTGCA
The DNA here is from genome assembly GCF_014898055.3 of Talpa occidentalis. Taxonomy (NCBI): domain Eukaryota; kingdom Metazoa; phylum Chordata; class Mammalia; order Eulipotyphla; family Talpidae; genus Talpa; species Talpa occidentalis. The sequence continues at coordinate 136,666,768 of NW_023603184.1, forward strand.
GTGTTTCCTGGGGCCATCAGCGTCCTCCAACCCAGTTAACTCATGGTAGCAACAAGCTACCAACACAACATGGCCGCACCAAACAATGAAGACAAGCTGCAGGTGTGTTTATGCGACAGCAGCAAAGGTGATGTGTACTCTGGCTGAAAGGTGGGGGTTAATTATGGGATTTCCTTTCCTTTCAAACTTTAAGGATGGGATTTAAACCCCTTTCATACAGGGGAGGAGACCAAATCATTGCTGTAGCCTCCTCCTCCCTCTATCCAGCTGGTGCTGGAGAGAGGGTGCCAAGGCAAGAGGGTAGGAGAGACTTGGAGAGGATAGGAGATGAGAAGGGGCTGCCCAGAGACGGGGCGGTGGGCAATCTGCCCACCCAGCAGCTGCCAGGTCCTCTCATTTAGCTGGAGGGAGCCGCTCTTGTCAGCTGGGACTGCTATTTCAAAACAAGAGGCAAATCAGGAGTGAGGAAAGGATTTCTCAAAAATGTATCTGGGGATTAGGGGAAAGAGTGGGCTACACAGGAACTCCATATTATCTTTTCCATTAACCCACTAGTCTGAAGTTGTTTCCTTAAAAATAATAAATAGAAACATGCAGAAATAAAATGTGCATGGAGGTGGTGGAATCACCTACCAGAGAATAAAGGAGAAAAGCCAAACAAGAAAATGTGCCTGTGTACACAAGTGCGAAAATAAACTCGACAAATCCTGGCCCCTTCATTTTAAATCCTCAACAGGAGAGAAACAATTGAAGACAGATAAGGACAGGTAAGGGTGGGGACTAAGGGAGGCTTAGAATTTGCTTCCTTCAAGAGATTTAGGGGGAGGGCTGGAGAGTGGGATTTCCAGACCTATGGTGAGTTTCCAGCACTCAGATCCAGCGTGTTCTGTCTGTCTCTCTATCTCCCCCACCCCCCCAACATTCTCTCCACACATTTCTCCCAGAACTGTGCCAAGATGCCCTTAGCCAAGCTGGTTACCCTCCCTGGGCCTCAATTTAAGATCTATAACATGGTGCTCCCAAGAGTCATACCCCCCCTCAGATAAGTGAAAACACTTTGTAAATTATCAAGTTCTCTGTGAATACAGGTGATTAAACATTCTTAGCAGGTCTATGAATGAATTATGCACAGCCCTCAGCCCCTCTTCTACCAGCTCTGAGCATTTTCTCTCAAGCAGGTCCCAGGGGCAAAGATCTGGGCACAGGATGCCTGGACACAGCCCAAATCAACAGTGGAACGTATAAACAAACTGGCTGACTGGGCCTCCACGGTGGTGCAGCGTTTGAGCACTGGGTTGCGAAGGTGCCCACAGCCTCTGCAGCACCGGTTCGATCCCCAGATGCTCCCCGGCCACCAGAGGAGGGTCCCGCATGGCGCACAGACCTCTCCTGCTGCCCGCTGCTCCCCTCAGCAGTGTACTTCGGTCCTTCTGCCTGCTCTGCTCCCCGCTCTGGCGCCGGTGAATTCTCTCACCCTCCCGCACTTCTGACTGTGCCCAGTGCTTGTATAAATAAATAAATAAATCTTTAAAAAAAAAAAAAGGCTGATACTTACACTGGAATATAACATAGCAATAAAAAAGAATGAACCACTGCAACCCACAAGAACACAGATGAGCCTCCCAGACCTAATGCTGAGTGAAATAAGTAAGGTGCAAAAGCAAACATTCTATACCGTTCAATTTATATGAAGTTCAAAAACAAGCAAAACTATTCTGGGAAGGTACAAGAAAGAACAGTCATTATCTTCAGGAGATAATGACTTGAAGAAGAGTATAAGGGATGCTTCTGAGGGTGCTGAAAATGTTCTAAATCCTGACACAATAGAGTATATACCACCTGGGTAATCGGTGTGCCTGATGGCATACATTTTCTTGCCCCAGCTAGGAATGGAAATGACTAGAACTATTATTTGGAGTATTATCTGTTTCAAGAGGTAGGAGACCTTTTTAGAGAGCAATTAAAAGGTGACTTTGCTGATCCTTAATTCCTGCTCTCATCTTCCCCTGCCCCCTCCACCATCTTCCCTAGATAAGAACCTCTTTTATCTCAACATTCCTTTATTCTACTGTTACCCCTACACTGGAACCCCTACTGTGAGCCAACTACTATTCTAGAAGCAGAAAGCCCAGGTCTCTCAACCCTCCTTTGTGCAATAAACATGTATTAGACATCTACTATGAGATGGGCACAGAGGCCCTTCCTCTACCAGCACTGAACATTTCTCTCAAGCAGGTCCAAGGGGAAAATAACTGAGCACAGAATATCTGGGGCCCTTTCCAGTGTGCCTATGGTTCCAGGAAAAAGAGAAAAGTGCCTACCAGATGCCAGCGTGCATTTAATTCTCTCCAACCCAGAGTTCAAACCCAGGTATGTCTCATTCCTGTCTCTGCCCTTCCTACTATTTCCATGACCTCCAAGGAACCAGTCAGCTCTGCATGCTCTGTAAGCTTCTCTGTAGACATCTGTGGTAGTTAGCATCTAAGATGGCTCCCATATATTCTTGCCTCTTGGAATTCTTGCCTTTACATAGACCCTCCCACACAGAATGGGGATAACCCATTTAACCAAGAGGATACTGTAGAAATAACAGTGTTTGCCTTCCAACACAAGGCTGTGAAAGACCCTATGGCTTCCACTGGCTCTTTTCTTGAACCACCCTCACTGAGGAAGCCGGCCGCCATGTTGTGAAGATACTCAAGCAGCCCTCTGCAGAAGCCAGTCTGTGTGGAAAGAAACTGACACTTCCTGCTGACAGTCAGCCCCCACGTGATAGCCACACAAATGAACCACCTTGGAAGCTGCTCCTCTACACCCAGTCAGCCTTCAGGTGCCCACAGCCCCCATGGGAGACCATAGGTCAGAACCAGCCGGCTAAGCCACTCCCACAGAAACTATATGAGATCTGTTGCTGCTTTAAGCTACTAAATTTGGCAGTAATGTGTTACATCATATTGCTGTGGATAAATAAAACCCTTCTCAGCCCTGGGTACATGCTGCAGAAAGTCTAGAAGTGGCATGTTCAGGCATCTAGAAGCAGCTTCTTGCTAGAAAGATGGCCAGAGTGGGCTAAATTTGAGAGTACAGGAGGACATCAACATCAGCAAGAAATTTCCAATGTGTGGGAGAAGAACTGTGAAATAAGAGATGAAGCAAAGAAGAAATCCTGGCACCATCTTCACTAGAAACTTCTTCCCTAGTTTCTCACACACTTCATTTATCTCTGTAAATGGAACCACGTGCACCCAGTTATTCTGGCCAAAAACCTGGGAGTCATCCTTGAATCCATTCTCTGTCTCACACCCAACATCCAATCCACCAGCCAGGCTCTGGGCTCTAGCCCAGAACGCATCCCAGACCTGGTCCCTGCTCATCCGCTTCCCTACCAGAGAATGATCTATGTCACACCTCTCTCACCTGGGCAACATCAGCAGCCTCTTGGCCCTGCTCCTGCCCCAGTACCTGCTAAAGTTTAGAGTGTCCTCAAAGTAGACATCAGACCAGGTCTTAGTGCTCAAAAGCTCACCTACCTACTACTCTCTAGTCAGTGGCCTTCTTTCAAGGGTGACAAGCTCATCTCACTTCACTGGTTCTTTCCATCTCTCAGATTATCATGCAACATCATCCGGGTCTCACCTCAGGAAATACTTCCTTTGAGAAGTGTTCCTACACTACTCTGGCCTTACTATTCACTACCCACTACTCCAGCTTACTCCTTTCAAGCAGTATTAACCTATTTATTGTATGTCTCCCAGTGGCTGGCACATGGGAAGAACCAGTAAACATTTGTTTAATGAATCCTGTCTAGAGATAGGGGGATGGAGGACAGGACCTCCAAGTTGTTAGGGTTATAAAATCCAGACCACAGAGCTCAACTGTGTGCTCTGGGCTTTCCCTGTCCTTCCACGTAAGAGGAAAAGGCAGGGCGGTAGCAAGAGCTGTGGTTTTGGGGAGAAACTGCCAGCTGGGTGGAGTTCACACTACCAGTGGGTCCCATTTTCTATAGAGGAAAATCCTATTTTAAAAAAAAAAATCTGTCTGTCTGGCCACTGCCCTGCCAGTCAACCTTCTCCTTTGAGAGGGGGCCTCCTTGGTTAGGCAAGAATATTGCTGCAGCCTGTGTGCACTGAGCTCCCCAGCCTAGGCGGAAATTGCCAGGCAGGGTATGCGACCCCACCTCACCCTAGAATTCGTCTTTGGCATCCCTCTGTCTCCACACAGGGAAGGGCTGTAAAACAAGGGGTCATCTGCTGTCACACATCTCAGCTTCTCCGGGCCTGCCGGTCACCCTAGCCGGATCCATCATTGTCCTTACCAGCATCCTCTCTAACATAGCTGATGCTGCAAGTCACGGAAGGGAAAGGGGACAGGCAGGTGAGGATAAAGGAATGCCTGCAGGTAGAAAAGAAGGATCAATCAGAGGGAAGTACAAAGGCTCCGGAACAGAGGACACTAGGAAATGACACTGGGAAACCCAGGCCAAATCATTCAACCTTTCGGTGCCTCGTTTCCTTATCTGTGAAACAATAGAATCTTTCGGCCTGTTTTATGCTCTGATGGAATAAAAAGAACAAAATCAGATAAAGCATTGAAGGGTTTTCTAAGGGCTAAAGCACTGTACAAATGCTCATTGTTATTAAGAGTAACAGGTGCAGGAAGGGGATAGACTAGGGAGGTATAAGAAATCTGGAACTAAAACTAAAACTCTGTTCTGGGTAAAGAGAGCAAGGAGAGAGAAGAAACTCACTCCCAACCTAGAGAAGGAAAGATCGAGGGAGCCAGGAAAAGCAGAAGACAATGGAAGGGAACGGATGGATAATTAGGACTACTGCAAGGCAGGCCCTTCACACCTCTGCTGGGAGACAGCTCCAACCTCAAATCAGGGAGATGACCCCAACAAGGCTGTGTACTTTGTTCATGCAAGGTCACCCAGAAGGAAATGGATTCCCCCCAAAAAACTGCCTGCTCCATCAGCAGGCACTTGGCCCTCTCCTCAGAAAGTAACACTTGGCCCAGGGAACCACAAATTGATAACAATCAATTACAGCTGACCCTTGAGCAACACAAGTTTGAACTGTCGGGATCCAGTTATACTCAGATTTTCTTGTAAACAGATTACATAAACTTATATCACTAAATGGAGCACAATACTGTCATTGTAGTTTCCTTATGGTATTCTTAATAACATTTGCTTTTCTCTAACCTTATTGTAGGAATCCATTACATGTAACACACAACCTATGTGTTAATCAACGGTGTTATCCATAAGGTTTCTGGTCAACAGCAGACTATTAGCAGTTAAGTTTTGGGAGAGTCAAAATACTCTCAAAACCCAAATACTCGGGGTTTCCATTGTGCTGGGGTCACTCCCTCTAACCCCTGCAATAGTCAAGGGTTTTTAGGCCACCACCATGTGTCAGGCAGCGTGCCCAGCACACATGACCCCATCTCATCCTCATAGTAACACTTTCCAATGCTCATGCCCCCGAGGTGAAATGGAGGCTCAGAGATGTCACAAGACTTACCCAAGGTCATCCAGCTAATAAACAGAGCAGAGATGCACCAGATACCACCTCAATTGCTCACTGCTCCTTTTTAAAGTCTCCTCCCTCCTCCTTCCATTCACTAAACTCCATCCAGAAAGATCAAGCACGAACAGCTAAGGTCCGGGTGACGGATGAGTGAGGACTTAAGCAATAATGGGGAAAGGTGCAGAGGGTGGCTGCCTATGAAAGGCAAGACAGGGCATTTCCACCCCCAGAGAGCTGACCCCATCCCGGAGGACAATTTCCTTCCCCCAAAACCCATCATAACCCACCCTGGTGTCACCCACCCTCCCCCTCATGACTCCGAGAAGCCCCTACCAGTTGACCCATCACTCCTCTGTCCGGGCATGTGAAATGCAGCAGGGGACCAGCCAGCCTGGCCACCTGGGACTCAGTCCTCCCTGTGGTCCTCTGAACTCAGTCTGCTTCTCCACCAAGACCAGCCAGGAAACACTGGTGGGGAAACTGAGGCCCCAAGAGGGACCTGGCCAATAGGGAGTGTGAGGGTGGCGCAAAAGTTCCAGGCACGGCCTGATCCTGACCTCCACCGCCTATTCCACCTCACCCCACGTCCAACCCATGCCCCTTCCCCGCTGGCCACCCCGTGGCTGCGGCCCCATCCCGAGCTCCCCAAGGTGGACCAAAGTCCGCTAAAGAGGGCTGCGCGCCTCCGAGGATGACTGAACTGTACCCCTCTCCTCGGCCTCACGGTCCAACCCCGCCCCCACCGCGCCCCCTGAGAACTAAGGGAAATGCCTTCCCAGGCCCCCCTCTCGGAGCTCAGCCCCGCAGGTCACCCCCAGCGCCGCCGGGCCTGGCTGCGCCCCCACCTGATCCCCTCGCGCCCCACCCCGCCCTCGCCTTCACCTTGACCTGCGCCCGCTCCCGGCCCCCAGCTTTGCATAAACAAAGAGAGGCGGAGGGAGTGACCCGGGCACCGCCCCCGCCCGCCGGCGCCCCCAGTCCGTCTGGGGACCCCAAGCCCGCCCCGGCCCTCGGCCCCCGCGGGGCCAGCCGCCCCCGGCCGCTTACCTTGGCCTGGCATTTCCGATGACAGGAGAAGCTGCAGACTGCAAGGAGGCGAGACACAGAAAGAAAGTTTAGCCGCGAGGTATGAAATGGAAACTCCGGAGAAATCTCCTCCCACCCCGCCCGAAATCCGTGCTCGGGAGGGGGAAGGAGGAGGGACCGAGGGAGGGGGGGGGCTGCTCCCCGAGGCCCGCGGGCGGGAACGCGGGAGGCTGGAGCCCCTCCGGGCGCGCGCGGGGAGGCGGGAGGCGCAGGGGAGGGGAGGGGACCGCCTCCCCCCTGGATCCCCGCCAGGGGCAGAGGTGGCCGGACCCAGGCCCCACGCCAGCCGCGCCGAGGAGCAGGGGCGGGCGCAGGGGAGGGGAGGGGGGGCCGTCTCCCCTTACACACACACCCGGCAGCCAGCCAGCGCCCCGAACCACGATCACACTCTCGCCACACAGACCCAATTCATGATCCAGGAGAGGACCCAAGCGCGCGCGCACACTCACACACACACAGACACACACACACACACACACACACACCATATCCACTTGCAGCCATACCTGCACACACACAGCCTCACACACATGCACAATGACGCCCAAGGAGAAACTGCTGACTCGGGGGCACCCAAACTCCTACAATTTCATGAGAGACCCTCAGAGTACAGCCTGACATGTATGGACACAGGTAGGCAAATACACAAACTTTATATGCATGATTTAACACACACACACGACTACAAATACACACTCACAAACTTTATGTGCATGATTACACACACACACACACACACACACACACACACACACACACACACACACACACACGACTTACTTGCTGGGCCCTCCCACTACCAGAAGCTGGAATCAAATTTCCTATGGAGTTCCTGAGCCTGGAATGTCCCAGCCATGCTGGCCCCACCCCCAGGGACCTCAGGTGCAGGCCCTTGGTCTTCAGACTCCACCCAGGGGCTTGGTGGTCTCTCCCCCAGTTTCCCCCTATGGGATGAGGAGTCTTGGAAGTGCATCTTCTGCACTGACTTGGCCTTGTTGGCTGCTCAGAGCCACCTGACCCCAAATACTGGACTGCCACAGCCAGCTCCCCCATCTCCTGGATCTTGAATTCCCCCTGTCCAGCATGAGGCCTCCTCATTCTCAGCAGAACTCAGAAGAGGAGACCGAGGCACACATGAAGGCTAGGAGAGTCCCAGGACCTCACCACACTCAGTCTTCTGGTTTGTCCGTGAGGGTGGGGGAAGGGCAGGGTGGAGTCTGGGATTTGACCTTGACCATTGCTCCTAGCCATACCCACCTTCTTTTCTCCCCCAAGGCATGTATAATTGAGAGAGTCTCAGGCCTGAGACTGAAAGGTCCCCCCAACCAGGAGGACTCCCTACCAGGCCACTCCCTCCAGACCAGGGGCTCCAGACTAACTTATCCTTCCTCTGCTAATGAAATCCCAAATGATTTTCAGGATTTTCTGCCCTCCTGCCACTGGGATTGCCCTGCCTGATGGGGCACCTGCATATTGTTACATTGTTCTAGTTGTGGTGTTTCCTTCTGTGGGCCATGACTGCAGTGTTGAGATACTCGCCAGGAGCAGCAGAGGCAGGAGAAATAACAGGAGAGGAGGGAGAGAACGCCAGAGAAGCCCAGAGTGAAGACTTGCCAGGAGCTTGGAAGCCTGCAGTCTCCTGCCCCCTCTACCCCACCATGTAGCCCAGCCTGCCCTGTGCCTGGTTGCTGCACTATATGTAAAAGCTCAGTAAAAGCCTGAGAAAGCCACCGAGGCTCCAGAATTCCTCCACCCATCAGCCGGATCATAGAAAACCTGCTCCGTGCCCATCCTGCCACTACACCAGCCCTTGAAGAAGTCCTGCCCCACCATCCACCTCTGTAGGCTCTCACTGTCCCCTGCCTCCTTGCAGGTATCTCCATGGAGCACACTTCCCAACATGACCTCAGTTCCTATAGCTATAGGATCCCACAAAGGAGGAAACCTCTCTCTGTCTTTCTGTCTCTCTCTCTCTCTCTCTCTCTAAAATGCTTGGTACATAGTAACAAATGTTGGTTGGTTTGAACCTAACTAAAGGTCTACCCTCGAGTTTATGTGCACCCCATTTAACCATCCCCACTCTAAACCATAACCCTCCCCGCCCCAAATCTTATATTCAACCAAAAAGGCATCTCTAAGTGCCCACTCTGGTTTTCCCAGCCCAGCCCAGGCACCAGAAGTGTAATGGGGGCCAGGATTCTGTCTTCCTCCAGTACCCTGTTCCATACTTCTAACAGTTCCCACAATTCATGGCTCTCTTTCCTACCTCAGGGCCTTTGCTCTTGCTATTTCAGCTGTCTAAATGGCTCACCTTCACCCCCAGCTCTTCATTTTTCACCAAGCCTAATTGTTCTATTTCTGAATCCACTCAAAGCTATCTCCTCGGAGAGGCCTTCCCTAATCACCCAAATGAGAACAGGCTCCCCCATTATTTTTTCTCAGCAGCACCCTCATAATTCCCTTAGCACAGCTCACAATCTGAAGTCATCTGGGGTAATTCCTGCTGGTTTACATATAGCATATCTCTCCACACTGGACTCACCAGGACAGAGGGCATGCCTGTACACATTACACCATAGCCCCAGCAGCTACAACAAGTGTCAGTTCCAGGCCCACGGTCCATTACAGAATCTTTGTGCTAACTAAAAAAACTCCCACCCTCTGGGCAAACCAGCTCATGGGCACACAGCTTAGCATAGTGTCTCTGCGGGAAGGTGCCCTTCCTCCAGGATGCAGCCCAGCACCTGGGTACATAGCTTGGTGCATAAAGCATGAGCTGATTCCAGTTCTCTCTCAGGCGGGCACCCTTGGCAGTGAACAGCCTGCATGACCATACAGGGCAACTTGGCTTGTCACACAGTGGGCAGACACTCAACAAATGCCCTTGACTGGAGGGCAGATGGAGAAATCTCTGGGCGATTGCAGTACGTTGTGCCGTGTCCAGAGCTCCCTGCGTGCAGGAATGCAGAGAGCTTGTCCTTGAAAGCTCTACAGAGGGGAGCAAAGGAAGACCTCCCCAGCCTCCAACCCAGAAGACAAAAGCTCAGCAAACTGAACTCAAGTGGCAGAGTTTAAGCCTTGTAGGTAGGGCCAAGGCCCTGCTGGTGGAGTCTTGCACCTTCAGGTGTAAGGAGGCCCTACGAGGCCCTAGGAGTTCTCGTCAGGGAAGGACACTAGAACTTCTTAGTCGCCTTTCTCGGGTCTTCTCCCATGGGGTAGTGTTACCTGCTCACTCACTTGCATCCCTCTTGCTGTCATATGAAACTTGGGCCTGCCACTCTGCTGGCTTCTCCTTCCCGGGTCAATGGCACATTCAAATGTTACAGGAAGGCAAATTATCGCTGCCAGCCACCACAGGGGGGTGGGATTGGGGGGTGGCGGGGGGGGGGGGGTCCCTGTGCCTCTCACCTCCTGGGAGTGCTTATCCTTGTAATACCATCCCACCACACCTAGGGCTGGCATGTGCACCTGGAGGGATATGATGGAAGTGATGGTGTGTGGCTTCTGAGGCCCGGTGGCATCAGCTTGCGCCCCTTGGATCACTAGTTCCGCAGCATGAGGTCACTCAGCGCTATGGAGGAGCCACGTGGTGAGCAGCTGAGGCCTCTTGTCACCAGCCAGAGCCAACTTGGCTGGCACATGAGTGGGACACCTTGGAAGTGGATCCTTCTCCCCCTACCTCCGTCAAGCTGCAGATGTAGCAGCCGCAGCTGACAGCTTCCCTGCAAAACATCATGAGTGCCCCGGAGTCCAGATCCCAGCACAGTCACTTGTGAATCTCTGACCCACAAAGACCAGGAGAGATAATAATGTTGTATTTGTTTTAAAGTGCTCAGTTTGGGGGTAGCCGGTTATGCAGGTAGAGATAACCAAAGTCCAGAGCACAGGGTCCTCACAAAGCACAAGGCCAAAGCTAATCCTAGGAGCTAAGACCACAGACCTCCTGCTGGGTCCCTCCCGCTCCCTGCATGCCTCTCTCTGTACCCCCTTCATCCCTATCCTTACCCTGCCAGGCAACTGGTCATCATGTCATAGGAAGTAACTCCAAAAAGGCCGTCCATGCCAACCTTTGCTAGCACCTCTCCCCCTCACTGCACCAGTTCAGACCAATTATCCTTCCTGGCCCTAATCTCCCCCACCAGCCTGAACCGCTCCTGTCCACCAGGTCATGTGCTATTCCCAGGTGCAGACTGGTCACAGCACACCCTGCTGAGAAGGTTCTGGCCAGCTCCTCAGCACATCTTAGGAGCCTCCTGCAAGACCTGGTCTTGCCTCCACTTCCAGCTGCTGCCCCCAAAGGGATCTGCTGCTATCCCATCAGCTCCCCGAAGGGTCTTTGAGCCTGTAAGAAGCTGGGCCAGAGTGGTGAACTCATACATTCTTCAAGGCCCAGTTCAAAATGTCCTTCCCTGGATTATCAGGCTTGGAAATATGGATCCTTCCTCCTCTGTGCCCCCAGGATCCTCACACCCCTTGGAAAAACTTATCACCTTGGATATCCCTTGTGATTTGCTCTCCCCACATCCAACCTCTTCGCTAAGGCAAAGGTGGGGGGCAGGGATCTGTTCAAATTGGCAGCTTTGCACCCAGCCCCTTCCCCTAGCACAGGACCTGCCATCTGGAGGGGGCTCAATAAATATGGGGTAAATTTCAAACTGGAAGGATTGTCTACAGCCAAACCCCTGGGGTGGGAGCCAGTGTTGGGGGGCCAGGGAACAGACACAAGAGCAGGTAAGCAGACCCTACTCTTTTTTTTTTTTTTAAAGTATGTGGCATTTTCTTTTTTTTCTTTTTTTTTTAAGAGGCATGTATTATTTATTTATTTGTTTGTTTGTTTGTTTGTTTATACAAGCACTGGGTACAGTCAGAAGCACGGGAGGGTGAGAGAGTTCACCAGAGCCAGAGCGGGGAGCAGAGCAGGCAGAAGGACCGAAGTACACTGCTGAGGGGAGCAGCAGGTGGCAGGAGAGGTCTGCGCGCCATGTGGGACCCTCCTCTGGTGGTCGGGGAGCAGCCGGGGATCGAACCGGCACCGCAGAGGCCGCGGGCAGCTTCGCAACCCAGCGCTCAACCGCTGCGCCACCAGGGAGGCCCAGACCCTACTCTTTAGCCCCTGCAGGGAGAGAGTCTGGGAGCAGGTCCTGACCCCCTGCTACCTCAGGGCAAACTCCATCAGTGAGCAACCTAGGAAGGGAGGGCAGAGGTGGGGAGCGGGAGAGGCGGGGAAAGGGAGCATAAGGATCCTTCCTGCAAGTTCTGCTCTGTTTACCTACTTACCCACCCGGCTGCATGGAGACTGGCTGAAAGTGCAGATGCAGGTCACACAATAGCTGTGTGATCTAGAGCAAGTTACTTACCCACTCTGAGCCTTCATCTCCTCATCTGTAAAACAGGAGTAATAACAGCATTGACCTCGCAAGATTGTTGTGAGCATTAAATGAGTGTCTCTCTGGGCTTGGCACAGAGCATGCTCCATGCAAGGGTTAGCTGCTTTCAGCAGCATCTTCACCCCATTTGTCACGGTGGTTTTTATACAGAACTCCCGTTTCCTTGTCAGGAGAGCCTGGGCTCCAGTCCTCTCTGCTGTCATCGCGCTCTGTGACCAAGTCACTCCCCGTCTCTGGGTCTCAGACTCCTGCTTGGAAACTGAGGCAGTCAGCTAGCAGACTCCAGGGGAGAAGGAGCTGTGCCCTCAACTCTTCAGCTGCTTCACCGTCTAAAATGCACAGACTTCTTTTCCTAGCTGAAATGCCTTTGGGGAAAGCAGGTCTCCCCAGCTCACTGGGGTCCCTATCACACCTGCCATCTCACACTCACTTGTCTGCCTCACCCTGAATGCCCTGGCATGTCCAACAGCTGGAACAGATGGTCTGCAGGCCACCTTCCAGCTTTGAGAGCCTGACCCCAGCCCATTCTCCATTTCCTCCATCACCTCCCGCGCCCCCCTCTAACCCAGAAAGTGGGTAACCCAGGTTCCAATCCTGAATATGCCCCAGACACTGCTGAGGAAATCCCTGGCCTGGAGCTGACAGGGCATCATCCACAAGGTGCTATTTGTCATCTGAGGGGGAATAAGGGCATGAAAACCCCACATCCTACTCCTGGAGATCGGTCAGGAGCCCGAGTTCTCCAGCACACATCCCAGTATCAGCCCTGAGCTGGCCGTGACTTGTCCCCACAAGAGGCTGGAAATCACAGACCCACCAGCAATCACCTCTTAAAGCCAGTGACCCTGCGAGCTGAAGTCCCCAGGGGAGTGACCTAGTCTACGCAAAGCGCCATGGAGGGCCCAGGGGCCCCATCTTCCCAGGGTGGCAACACTGCCCCCACATAGCGGTGTGGCCTGTGGCCCCAGAGGGAGCAAAAGAGCCTGGGAGTGAAGCGTATTCCATAGGTCACCTGCTGGGGTGGAGAACTGCACCCCCAATCCCAGCCGGGGGCCAGCTCCCGCCTCCCTGGGCTGCCCGAACTCTGTCCTGGGGTGGCTTCCTGCCTCTCGGGAACACAGGAAGCCGACATTGTTGGGATCTAAATGGCCTTTTCCTCCTGGCCTCGGGTCGGAAAATGAGCACATAGTCTCGGTGTGCACCTGACCCCAGCGGTAACTACCCGCAGGACTGGCTGGCTTCAACGTCCCCTGCTGGCCGAGACCAGCCGGTGCCCCACCAGGCCACGCAGCCCCGCCCCGCCCCGCTCATCTCCATGGCTTGGCCTGGAGGTGTGTGATGGTTTGTATTATGTGTCAACCTGGGTAGGCCATGGTACTAGATACTTGTTCGACATTGTTCTGGATGTTTTTGTGAGGGGGCTCAGTGGATGAGATAAACATGAAATCAGCAGACTTTGAGTGAAGCACGTTACCTTCCCTAATGTGAGCGGGCCTGATCCAGTTAGTTCAAGTCCTCCATAGGACACAGACTGACTTCCCCAAGCAAGAAGGAAATCTGCCAACAAATCAGTGTTGAACTTGACCTGTAATTCTTCCCTCGTTCTTCATTTTGTGGCTTAACCTGTAGATTTTGAACTTGCTAAGCCTCCACAATCACAGCAGCCAGTTCCTTAAAATAAACTATCCATCTACTCTTCCATCCATCCCCCGACCCTGTTCGTTCACCCCCACCCTGTTCGTTCACCCCCATCCTGTTAGTTCTATTTCTCTGGAGAACCCTGACTAAGATGAGGCATCTCAAGAATGGCTGGTGGGGAGGGAGAGGAGAACAGTTACAAAGTGGCTCTGAAACCTTCTGAACAAGAAGAAACCTAGATGCTCTCATGGTTTTCAAACTTTGATTTTTGCAAAGTCCTCATCTGATGGGCTCTTGTGTGGAGTTTCAGTGACACTGGTGAACATTTCTTGAGTGCTCACTAAGCCAAGCTCTGAGCAGTTATGGATTTTCTTTAATCTCTGCAGAAACCCCAGGAAGGGGGTGAGCTGGGAATCCCATCTTAAAGATGAGGTGACTGAGGCACAGAGAGGGAAGTAATCTGCCTATGGTCTCACTAGGAAAGAGGGAGACCTAGGATTTGAACCCAGGATGACTGACCCAAATACAAACCCCACCCCCTCCAGCTTTCTGATATTTTTAACCCCTAAAACTAGAGCTGTTTTGACTAGAAGTGTTCCAGAGCCCCAGTCCCTTATGCCTCCCCTTAGTTGCCCTCTTAGAGCCCTAAAGCACTTCAAAAAGTAATGTACAGCTCCCTTGGAACAGTTTAGAACCTCTGATCTAGTCCAACCCCTCATTGAGAGGAGAAAGCAGGTCAAGAGAAGTGTCTTACCCAAGACTACAGTGTCAGTCAGTGGCAAGTCAGGACTAGAAACTCAGCTCTTCACACTCTAAGAGGCTGCTTCTAAAGACCCCAAGGAGGTCTACAGACACGGCAGAAGCTGGGGTTCCCAGTGAAACAACAGAGGAGGAAGAGCTCTCCTGAAACAAGTTTTCCCAAAATCTAAGCAGCAAAGGCTTCTGGATGGGCTTGTCTCAATGTGAGCTGAATTGTGGTACCTGGCTGCACCCCACTCTAGGGAATCTGCAGATGACCTACCTCCCAGTCCAATCGAGGTGCTTTGGAGGGATGTGGTCTAAGCCTGGCTCCCGATCCAGGCCAAAGAGCAGCCTCTATCTCCCTGTGGGTTTCATCCTACAGGATGCTAGGGTCCTTGGACAAGAAAACCTGCTGTTTAAACTGAGGAACTCCTACATATCCCTCAAGACCCAGCCTGCATATGCCTTCCCTGCTACAGCCTGAAAGGAACATTTCTGCTGAGTCAGAGACAGCCTTTCGCACACGCCTCTGCGTCAGCTTTGTTGCCATGTGCTAGGTGATGGCATATCTGCCTTCCCGGGTCAGAGGCCAGGTCTTGGCACTGGTACCTGGCACACCTCCACCAGAGAAGGGTTCTGCCCTTGATTGTCAGATGGCTGCATGGGTGCATGAAGGAGGTGAAGCAGTAGCCTTCACTGAGATGGCTATCAGCCTTTACAGACTCCAACAAGGGAATTTTCTGGGTCTTCCCACTGTCTGGGCCTCAGTGAGCATTCTCCATCCAACCCTTTACCTATTGATGAGGAAACAGAGGCCTGAACAGTGAAGTGCCTTATCTGAGGTCATACAGCCTGTGAACGGCAGGACTAGAAAGATCCCAGGTCCCCCTGGCTTCTTCACCCATGTCTCATCCATCTCTGTCCCCCTCACAGGGAGCTTAGTCCCTGACACTGACACACTTAGTCACAGCCATACACAGAACCTCAGTGATCCTCACCATAACCTCGGAGAGATTCAGAAGAGGGTGCATTGTTACCCCACGGTGTACAGGAGGAGGCAGGCTCGGCAGAGCAGAAGACTGGCCGGCAGCCTCTTGCCTGGCTGTCTGTTACCCCCCATCACTTTTGTTTGTCTTTGAATTTCCTGAAACCAGGACTAGACCCATGTTCCTTGACTCCCTTCCCCACTCCATCCCCTTCTACCTGGTTATATTAAACAGTGGGATGCAGGAGAGTAGGGGTGGACGGACGGGCCATCCAAGCCATAGGGCAGAGCAGCCCCAGGGAGACAACAGGGACAAGTGCCCGTCCATCAAGATCGATCTAGGAAGCATCCTCACTGCTCCTGCCTCCAGCAGATGTGGCCTTGAGGCCTGTGGAGACTGTGAATTCAGAGCCTTGACATTTCCTACACCCACCCCACCTATCATCTCCAGCGTGAATCCAGAGGGTCATGTTGTGGCCCAAGACTGAAGACTGGAGGAGAAGCGGAGAGCAAACCTTTTGGGTTGAGCTTGGAGAATGAAGTCCACAGCTGGCCCTCAGCAAGGAACAACCTGTACAGCCATACCTGGTGGTGATGGGTGAGTGGATGCTGGATGAGTGGGTGGAGGTTAGATGTATGGGTGAATGGGCAGAGGGAGGATGGGTGGATGGAGGGAGGGAGAGAGGGAGGGAGAGATGGCTGATGGGTGGGTGGGTAGGGCAGTCTGTCCACCTCATGTCACCACAACTTCCTGGCTCCAAAGCACAGTGAGTCGGTCCACTCCTGCATCTTCCACCAATGAGCCCATGACCCAAACACTGCCTGCAGGGTTAGTGACCCTAACCCTCTCACAGAGGATGCCCACGCTTCCTGTAGAGCCAGGAGTCTTCTGTGTCCTCCCTGTTGGGCCTAGCCCTTAGGCCTTCCGTGGCCCAGTCCTGACACCTGGTGGTGCCTCCAGAGGGTGACCCAGGTCTTCCCTCTTCTCACCAACTCAGCTAGAGCCACCAAACCAGCCTGGCCACCCACTGGCCACCTGCCCCCCACACAGGTTCCTACTGGCAGGGCCAGGTTCTGAAACAAACTGGGAGAAGCCAGGGTCATCTCAGCTGACCTTGGGAAACTTCCATTCACATGGGTCAAATCCCCTCCTGAGCCCCGGCCCTCAAGCCATGCTGACCGGTGAATTTAGGGCATCACCGACTATTCGGCCAGAGATGTGCCCATGGTCACACAGCACGTGTCCCGGACTTCCTTCCACCCCCATCCCCTTGCTGCCCACACTTAGAGGGGCCCAGGGTGTCACCGGGGTGAAGGGAAGCCACACGTGAAAGGAACTGGGGTGAGATCCAGGACCAACGGAGCACAGCTAGTGGGGTGAGGGTGGGATGATTCACACAAAATGCAAAAGCCCCCCTTGGCAACTCCTCCTGACTTTCCAGCCCTAAAGCACCACCGGTTCCAGCCAGTATTCTTGGGAGGAGCGCGACACCGTGTGGCTGGTTTGGGAATGGCGAAAGCTGCTACTGGCTCCCTAAAAGCTGGCTGGGTGTCCCAGCCTTCAGTTAAGGACCACACTCCTCCACCCTTTGCCCATAAAAGGCCTTACCAGGAACAACACACACACACACATGCACACGCACACGCGGGCACGCACCATCCTTCTCTAACCTGCAACGCCCAGCTGAAACTGAAAAGGGGAGAGTCCAGGTGGAACCACGTGAGCAAAGGCTCCAGGGCAAGCAAAAGCCCAGCCCATGTGGCATATCTGACATACTTGGCATAGTTGGGAAGTCTGTGAGGTGCAGCTGGTCTGAGTATGAACTTGGGGTGCTGGGGGGAGATGAGGTAGAGCTGGCAAGAGATGGATCCCGCCAGGCTCTGCAGCCACAGGAAGGGGTCTGTCATTGTTTAGAGGGTAGTGAGGGCTGCTGAGCTTTTCCCCGGGAACCAACACAACCAGCTCTCCACGGAGGCTGGCTGGAAGCTGGTGCAGAGGGTGGTAGGAGAGGGCAGGGCAGGAAATGAGAGGTGACTGGGACTGAAGTCCACCCAGGTGGAAGATATCAAGAGGCTGAGTGGACTACAAAAGGGTTCAGCAATTTAATCTGTGGGGGGGCACCCCGGTGATCAATGGCAGATGGAGGTGAGGAGAGGGAAGCCCCTGGCAGAGCAGTTGGGTGGATGATGATGTCAGTCACCCTAATGGTGATAGCCAAAGCCCAGGTTGTTGGAGACCAAGTGAGAACAGATAGTAAAAGCCCCACAGCCAGCAGCCTGCATCTGCCCTGAGTCCTCTTAACCTCAGTTCTAAGCAGCCACAAGGGGAGGCCTGTGGCTTGGCGCCTTGGCAGTAGTGCCAGGGCCAGACACACGCCACTCACATAACTTCCACGTGCCAGGCACACCACCTCCACATGCCAGTCACACCCACTCACATGCCATCTACACGCAACCCACACATCTGCACACCATCCACATGCCCTCCACATGCCAGCCACACACCAGCCACATGTCCCCACGAATTATCCATACACATTCCATGTGCCGTTCACATGCCATCTGCATCCAGTCACATAACCTTGTCACACCATCCACATACAAGCCACCTGCCATTTCCCTCACCGACCACGTGCTACCCCTACACCCCATATGCTTGCTATTCGGTGTGTTCAGCATCCCCTCCCAGATGAGAACCAGGCACCAGGTCAGGACTCCAAGGACGTTCGTAAAGCTAAGCCCCAGCTTACCCAGGCCTTGGGCCATCTCAGTACTGTGCAGACACACCCCACTCCCCAGGGCCCCACCACCGTCTCACCTTTGCAGGTGCAGCCCTCCCGCGTGATGACCTGCCGGCAGATACCACAGGGCTTCACCTTCTTGAAGGTCTTCACCTTGAAATGGTGAGTCTTGGGGGCCTCCAGGTCTTCTGGCTATGGGAGGGGAGGCACAGTAATCAGTCCTGGGCAGAAGGCTGGGGGATCAGGAGTTGAGGTCTGCGGGGGATGGAGGTAATGGCCAGGGAAAGGAGAGGGGAGAGCCCCTTGCAATGTGAAGGACCTGCACCCACTTCTGGAAGAAGGTGCCCAGGGAGAGAAAGCCGTGGCTGCCACCCAGAATCCTAGACTTAGGTGGGGTGAGCACACGGAGCCCTGACAACTGGAGACCCCAGCATCTGGAGATCACAGTCCTTCCCTTAGTTGCTTAATCATTTTTTTTCTATTTACCTTATTAGAAAGGCACACAGCACAGTTCTCCAGAAGAACTTCCTAGTGGCTGTCCCAGGCAATATCCCCCGAGGTAAATATCACTGTTACTTCTGTCACCAAAGATTTCTTGTGTCAGATTTCTTCACTTTATATAAATGGAATCATAGAGGATACACTACCCTCAAGACAAATCAGACATGCTCTGTGTCTGGCCTCTTTCATGCCTCACTAATTTGTGAGATTTATTCACAAGCTGGCATGGATCTGTAGCTTCTTCCTTTTAATCACTGCATAGTATTCCATCATTTGAATGCAGCAAATTCTCTTATCTATCTGCTATTGATAGTTCTTGCTGTTTTTACCCATATCCCCAGGATGTCATGTCCCTCAATTCTCTCACCCTCACTAGCACCCCCTGCTTCACCCCAAAAGATTCCCCCCATCTTTATTTTTATATGCTATCCTTTGCATTATGAAAAATACTGATATGTTAAATATAGTCAAGGGTTGCTTAATGACACTTCGGTCAATGATGGACTATATGCTCGATGGTGACCCACTATGCTATCCCATCTAGCCTAGGTGTGTAGTACCTACACCGTGTAGGTTTGTGTAATTACTCTTTAAATGTTCATATAGCCAAGCTGTCTAAGGAGGCAGTTCTCAGAACATATTCCATCCTTAACAGATGCATGATTGTATTGTTTTTTTGCAAGCACAGCATCCACAAAATGAGAGATAGGCTGGTAGTCCAAGCCTTGCTGGTATCTGATCTGCCATGAGCCCCACCATGAGTCACCAAGCAACTAGTACCTCGTGCCTCAGTTTCCCCCTCCTGATAGCTCAAGTTTGGGTACCACACCCAACCTTGGGCTCTGTCATATTCTGACAGCCTTCCCACGTGGGGGACACACTCCAAGCCACAAAGTTCTGCACCCACAATGCTTAGGACCACCCTCCCACCTGTAGGCCAGGTGTACAGGCTGCGAGTTCCTGGTTCAGTGGACTCCCCAAGGAAGTTATCCCCTCCCCGCAGGCACCATTCCTCGCCAAGGTCCCCACCCTGGGCTTTAACCTGATTTACTTGCAGGCTCCAGCAGTAGTAGGAGCCAGCAAGGCCCAGGTGAAGGCCGCTGCTGTTCCCCCCGCCCCTCCAAGCACAGAGTCTTCTGACACCTCTCCGCACACACGTGGCCACAGAGACACAGCACAGACCATGCCGTTCTGGGGAGACGGTTGTGCCCTTCCGAGTTCCCCACCTTGGCCCCTGCTTCAGGGGGCCTCCCAGCTCTGGAATAGGGGGTAGCGCAAGGGCAACTTGTGTGTATAGAGGAGGGAGGGAGGGCAGTGTCCCACAAACCCAGTGTGCCTGAGACTCTTAACCAAAGACATGCCATGATGAGTCCTGGGAAAAAAAGACTGAGCCACAGAGAAGAAAACAGACAAAATGAGAGAAAGTCAGAGGGACAAAGAAGCAAGGAGGGGGGAGAGATACAGAAAAAAGCAACTGAGAGTCAGACAGAGGAAAAAAAGAGAAGCAAGATAAAAACAGAGACAAAGAAAGACCGAGACCAACAAGCACACACAGAGAATGAGAGATTAGATAGAAACTCACAGAGACTAAAAAAGGGAACCGGAGAATCAAAGAGGGACAGACAGACAAAAGGACACAGGCGCCAGCTTAAAAAGGCCCCCAAAGGCTAAATCTTGGAAGATCCGTACTTCAAAATACATCATGATAGTACCGGCTTAATGAGCCCACACTGACATGTGAAATAAGGGAATAAATTGAAAGTTCGAGAAGGAACAGAATATTTACCAGTCTCAAAGCGCCTCCATATCGTATTTTTAAATGACAAAGGGGGAAAAGTAACTTCTCCTGGCAGACTCTGCTTTAATCAAGGGCTCCCATCAGCACCACCAGTAATGCGATAAATGGAAATGCTGGGCTGCGGAGGGGATGCGCTGAGAACAGAACACCGTTCCTGCGGATTCCTGCCAGCCAGAGAGGCGCAGTGGACTCTAATCACGACATACTTCAGGCCAACCCACATTGAAGCGCAGTCTGCGGATAAATGGCGCGTCGTCTTCACAAGAGACCAGTCAGGAAGGTCAAGGAAAGACCAAGACGTCCTGACAGGAGGCTAAAGGGATATGACGACCAACTGGGGTCCGGGAATGGGGAGCCAGTCATGTGTCGGCGTCAGTTTCCCATGTTGATCGTGCGTTGGATGAAATGGGAGAACATATTTGGGGTGAAAAATATTTGGGGTGGAGAGTGGGGCTTTACTCTCAAAGAGTTCAGGGGAAAACATTTTTGCACTGTATGTGCAACTTTTCTGAAGCTTTAGATAGTCTCAAATTCAAAAGGCAGAGAAGGAGAAGATGGGGTGACCGGAGGGGCTACGAGGAAGCAGGGCAGAGGTGCAGCGAGCCAAGGGCCCAGGAGGTGGTAGAGGTGCCCGGAGCCCAGCAGTGGCCCCTGGTGGCTAGGCCGGGCAGCAGGGCCCCGGGTCTGACATTCCAGAGAGCCAGGTTCCAGAAGCTGTGCTTCCAGTTCCAGCTGGGGGTAGGCGCAGGCACTGATCAGCTCTATCCTTCACTCGGGTCCTCCACCCCACAGGGAAGGTTATGTGGGTGCCCTTCGTCCCTAGGCCTCATCGCCCTTTGTCCCATCTCAGCCCCTGGCTGGCAGCCTTGTGGTGATCTCTGTCACAGATATTCTGGGGAGGGACCCAGCCCAATGTCAACAGCAGACTCAGGGAGGAAGGAAGAACAGGAAGAGAACTTGGGGCTCAATTTCAGAGCTGCCTAAGGAAGTGGACAGCAGGTCCTCAGTCTCTGCACCCCCCGAGCCTGCCTTTCCTACCCACTATGTTAACCCAAACTCTCCATTCCAGCTTATCCCCCAGACTTCTTCACTGCCCCAAATCCAGCCTAACCTTCCCCCAAATCCAACCTTCACCCAATGCCCAGGGAAGGAAACCTCCTTCCTAAGCATACTTGGGGCAGTGGAGTTGTGACAGGGTGGTCCCCAGGAAAGGGGGAGGTTCGAGATTCCCTGACCTACCCAAATGGAGGGTGGAGCTGAGCAGAGAGAGAAGCAGCTGCAGAGGAGACTGAGGAAGGAAGGAAGCAGGATGGAGCCAGAAGGAGACCTGGAGGAGGCACATGGAGCCTAGAGATGTGAAGAAACTGCACTTGTCTTTTGGTCGTGGACTGGGTGACAAAGATGTGGGTGAGACCCTTGGGGAGGTGACAATGGCAGCTTTTATCTTAATTTTGATTTTGCTCTTTTCCTTCTGGGCTTGTCTGATTGTTTCTGACCCTTTTCAGTGGGTCCCCACTGGAAGGTGCTTTAGAACTGTGGCAGGCTTCAAGGCCTTGTTCTGGGCCAATCCTGCTTCGATGGACTTTTAACCACGAGGGGACGGGTAACTTTGGGTGCTTGATTTAGAAACTAGATTCTTTGCCTTTCTGTATTGTTCCCTAATTGTATTAAAGTTCCTTCCCATTAAAGTCTCATGTTTTGTGTTGATGCAATGGATGGCAAAACCCATTTAGAGAAGGCAGGTTTTGGGGGGTCTGGGGTGTATCTCTCCCTGCCCTGTAACAGAGTCACCAGAACAAAAAAATAAAGTTCTGGCTGCTCAGTGAACAGATGGGGAGCAGGCAGAAACTTCCAGACTGACAAGTGGATGCCCAGGCTTCTCCCCTAAGCCCTGGTTTGCCAGCCCTCAATGCCTAGCCTCATAAAATCTGTGTTTACAGAACCTCTTCCCCCATGGTCTTGGGGAGCAGGGGTAGGGTGGCAGACTGCTCTCTGGCCTCTCCCCATCTCTCTAAGCAGCGCCCAGCAAGCACCCCAGCATGACCCCTGGCCCCCTCTACCACCCTGCCCTGGCTCTCTGAGGAGTGGGAGTTAGGCTCTACTCCCTCAACTGTTGGCTTTGAAAACATCAATGGCCTTCTCTGGTTTTGCAGTCCCCAAATGAAAATGGGGTTTGGACCAGACAGTCTGGGTGTAGAAAGAATAGGGAGACAATGGAACACTTTGAGATGAAGGGTCTGAGGGCGTGGGGAGTAGACTTGAGAGTGGCTACAGAGAGCAGGATGTCTAATGTACATCACCTCTCCATGGGAGGCTGGGGGACCCCTATGGGAGTGAGGACACCAGTCTGGTCAGCCCCCAGGCAAGTGGCCCCAGCTGTGACATCAACTCTGCTGCACTGGCCTCCCCTACTCTACATCAGGGTAACTGGTGCACTTGTCAGGTCACCCACACAGGCCTGAATGTCTCCTCAGGCAATGGTGGAGAAAGTCTCGGGTGGGGGAGGTCAAGTCTATCTTCAAGACCTGAAGGAGCTCATCACTGAAAGTGAGGCCCCATGCCATCTGCAACGAGTCTGTATGCAAAGCAAAATCCAGCAGGCAGAAGCTGCAAGGAAGCACAGCCAGACTTGACAGGGAGCAACAACTTCTCAACAATCAACAATCAGATGTTAAAACCCTACAAAGGGGCCTCCCCTGGGGGCGCAGTGGTTGAGCACCAGCTGCGAAGCCGCCTGCAGCCTCTGCAGCGCTGGTTGATCCCAGCCTGCCAGCGAGGGTCCCACATGGCACGACATTCCTCTCCTGTCTTGCCTGCTGCTCCTCTCAGCAGTGTACTTCGTCAGTCTGCCTGTTCTGTTCCCCCCTCTGGCTCTGGTGAATTCTCTCACCCTCCCGTGCTTCTGACTGTACCCAGTGCTTGTATAAATAAATAAATAAATAAATAAATAAATAAATAAATCTTTAAAAAAAAAAAACAAGTGGCTCTGCAGGCGCAGGCAGAGGGGATGGCGAAGCCCAGTGTTGGTCAAGGGCAACGGCTTGTTATGACAAGGATTGTCATTTTCCTGACAAGTGGCAGACAGCCTTGAATGGCAGACAGCCTTGCAAAGCACACCCAGCTCTCCCTGCCTGGATCAGTTCCTAATGGGCCAAGGGGCTGGGAGCTCAGAGGGGGCACAGCCGCAGGAGGAGCTGCCTGCTCTCTCCAACACCCACCTCCCTCGAGAACCGGAGTCAGAGAAAAGCGAAGGGGTCATTCTTCCCCATCCTGCAAGCCCAGAGCTCCAGTCCAGCGACCAGCCCGTCCAGCATTAGAGGGCTTTCCTGGCCCTCAGGGACATCCTCTCCCTCCCACCCTTCATTGAGCCAAGCCAGCCTGCCAGCTACTTGTCCCGGCCAGAGGGGTGTGGCGCATCTGACTTGGACAGCCTCGGTCGAATCCTTGGCTCTGGGATGGGAAAGTCTGTTTGTTGGTTCCTCCCTGCCCTGTGGGGTCAGAGTGGGATGGGGGAGATGATGAAAAGGGATGATAACCCTAGGGGTCCTCCTGTTCCTAAACGCCTGTCCCCTCCCCAAGAAACTTCCCCAGAGCCCTAGATGATGCTTCCAGAGGGCGGAAGCCCACCAGCCAGTAAGTCTTGGGACAGCAAGTCTCCAAGTTGCAGGCCCAGAACAGAGCTAGAGGCCAGTCGGCTCCCCCTGCCTCCTCACCTTGTACCCCTCCAAGTCTCCTCGCATGGAAGCTGTGGGGCCAGGCTCTGGTTGGCATCAGAGCTTATTCCTACTCCCACAGAGCTGCAGGCTGGCTGTGGGAGTCCCTTGGACACCTCAAATAAATGCAGTTTCCCCACCTCACCTTCACAATCAGACCAAAGCATACCCTCCCCAATCCCCCGGCCAGTTTATGGCCTGACCACGTTCTTGGTCGCCCCAGTTGGAAAACTCTGAGTCACTCAACTCCTCCCTGCCCTCCACCCTCCGATCCAACCAGTTACCAGACTCTAAATTCTGCTCTGAACACGAGTGGCCTTCCTTGGCTTTTTAACCTGCCGCCTTTGCCATGTTGGAGGCCTTGGCATAGCTGCCTAGGGTTATTCCAACAGTCTTCTGGGGCCCCCTCCCCACCACAGCCACTAGGGAGTGCAGTTCTCCGGGGTCACTGTCACCCCCACTCAACCCAAAATGCTCTCATTCCATTCCAGGCAACCACAACAGAACCCGTACTCCCTCCAGCCAATGGGAAGTAGGCTCGGCCAATGGGAAGTAGGCTAGGTGCATGCCCAGACCCCCTGCCACCTCATCCCCACTCCAGAACCTGCCCTGCAGGCACCTCCGAGCCTCTGAGCTTCTACCCTGCCCTCCCTTCTCCCCAGAATGTCTTCCTCCCTCAGGCTCCCCAGCTTGTCAAGTCTAGGTATCCCTGACAGGCTCATTCAAGCCTTACTCTCTCTGGAGACCTTCCAGATACCAACCCCCTCACCCTGTCCCCAACACTTTTTTTTTTTTTTGAAAAGTTTAAAAGCGGGCCTCCCTGGTGGCGCAGGCAGTTCTATCCCGGCTGGGCAGGCAAGAATCCCACATAGCAAGGCAGACCTCTCCTGTCTCGCCCGCTGCTCCCCTCAGCAGTGTGTTTCGTCAGTCTGCCTGTTCTGTTCCCCGCTCTGTCTCTGGTGAATCCTCTCACCCTCCCGCACATCTGGCCTGTACCTCCATTCTTGTATAAATAAATAAATCTTTTTTAAAAATTAAACAAAAAAAAGAGAAAAGTTTAAAAGCTCCAGAAAAAACTGAACATGCACATGCCCCTCACCAGTTGCTAACATTTTGCCACCTTTGCTCTTTCTCTGCCGTGGCCCCGACATGACCACGATATCATCACCACACTGGGGAAACGCGACATCAGTACAAGATCATCTACTATTTCCTTCTGGCCTCAGTAACATGCATTCTGCTGGGTCTTTGTTTTTATTTTGGATTCAGGATCCAATCAAGATGCTGCATTACATTTAACTGCTGGCTCTCATTCATCTTTAATCCAGATACTTCATCCCACCTTTTGTTTCTCTTTCATGGCCTTAAGGTTTTTTTAAGAATCTGGGCCAATTGTTTTGCAGAATATCCCTTCATCCGGATTTGTTTATTCATTTCCTCACGATTAGATTCAACTGAGCACCCCAAGTGTCCTGTGCCCCTCATGGCATTCTGCCTTATGTTTGGTCACTGCTCCACCACATTTTAGCTCAGTGGCCTCTGTCTGCCTCACTTGACTAACCTATTAAATGGGCTAGTAACAGTAACTCCCACCTGTGGTTGCGCGGATCAGCCGGGACAAAGCCTGTACAGCACCATACCAGCACCTGGCACGGAGCAAGTGCTCACTAGACGTGGGCTGTGATTCATGCTGTGGTTCCTTTTAGTGTACTGGACCAGCCCCCCAGGAGGCCTGGGTCTACACATATCCCCTCCCTCCCTGTGTATGTCCCAGCACAGCATCTCACCAAAGCAAATCTGAGGGAGCAAAGTGAATGGAGCTGCTGCCTGGCCTCAGTTCCCTCTGCCCACTCCCACTGACCAACCCTCGGGAAAGAGAACCTGGTCACCCCATTCAGGACCCTCAGATGCAGGTGTTACATCACCTAGCTGAACAGAAAGCTCCTTGACTATGGGGAGCCCTGGGTCTCCCCAAGAGGGAAGAAGAAGAGAGCAGTTTTACTGAGCTCCTCTCCAGTTTCCAGGGATCCTGCAAAGCCCTGGGCCATCTCTGGCAGCCCTCAGCCTGCCCCATTCTGAGCTGGTGGCTCTCTCTCCATCAGCCTGCCTCTTACCCCCATGAGTCTTCTTCACCTTCTGTGCCCTCTGCCATAGTCATAGTGAGGTTCAAATAAAGTTGTTGGACAAAAACATGCAGGGAACGACAGTGAGGCTCAGTATCTCACCCACCACTCAGCAGAGCCAGATGGTAACGGGCAGGTGGACTCAGAGGTCCAGGTCTGACCACTGTGGTGCCACCTGCCTGCATGCCCAGGGCCTGCATGCCACTGTCACAGCACATCCAACTCCAATTCACTCGAGGCCCTGACAATGTCCCATCACATAAGAAGAGCTACAATTTCTTGAGCTCCTACTATGGGAGAGATGCTATTCTAAATGCATACATGTGTTAGTTCATGTAAAACTGAACAATTCTGTAGGTAGGGAGGGAGACTGAGGCACAGAGTTGTGAAGCTACCTGCTGAAGATCATACAGCCACCAAAACGGCAAGGCTAGGCTCATACTCAGGCGCTGCACTCCGCCTACACCATCCTCCTCTGAACAGTGTGTAAAAAAGGTGCAGTATTTCTCCCTGATTTTACACCTCAAGCATTATTTTGAAAAAGTTTGCAAATGGAATCTTTCAGATCCTGGACAGTCTCATGCATCCCAGTCTAACTTTCAAACCCATGGTCAGGAGGCCCTAGGTGGCCAACCCTTCCAGGTGAACAAAACTCCAGGGAGAGCAAGTTCTGGGCCATGGGGTCAGACACAGGGCCTGCATGGCTGGAACTACACCCAGTAATCTGGGGGCTCACAAGGACCCTTCAGACAAAAATGTGTGTACTTAGCCCTGGGAGGGGCAGTGGCTCCAGGAAAGAGAACACTTCATTGCCTACAGCTGGAAGTGGCCTCAAAGAATAATATCCAAACTTCTGTGAGGTCCAGAAAAGTCCAGCAACCAGCCTGAAGCCACATGACATACTCAGGGCAGAGCCAGGGCTGCACTTGGCCCCCAGCCCCGCCTGTGGCTCTTTAGAGCCATACCCTAAGAAGCCCCTTCCCAGTGCCTGAGAATAGAGGGTGCCCCTCAGGAAGCAAGAGCTGCAGTTTTCACTCCATAAGTACAACACCAAGAAGCCTCAATTCCTAGGCATGTGATTATGTTCTAAATAAACCATACTTGAACATGTAATAGCAAACAGGAGCATCTGATGAGAAAATCAAGTTATGCATAATAGACAACTGTGCTCCTTGGCTAATAAAGTTTTGCTCCTAGAGCTTATTAAAACTATGTACTACAGATATATGACAACAATCTGGAAGCACGTGCTCACAGACCTGTGCCTCAGTTTACCTCTCTGTGGCCAAAAGCCCAGCCAGTGCTTAGACCAGAATAGCTGTCCAGAGTCCCGGAGCAGTGGAGTGCTTCAGATGTGGGGAGGAGGTTCTGTCCAGCCACACCCATCCTACGAAATTCTGCCCCCCACTTCAGATCTGGGATACAGGTGGTTAAATGAGCCAAGGGCGAGGCTGCAGAGTAGGGGAGGGAACAGCATTTACTGAGTGCCTACTGTGCTTGGTACCTGGTCTTTTGACATACATGATCCCTGTCCTGACCCCAGGGGTGCAAAGTATTATTCTCCCCACTTTACAGAACAGGAAACTGAGGCCAAAGAAAGGAACTGTTTGAACTAAGCTGCCCACCCAGTAAATGATGGAAACTAGGATTTGAGTCTAGCCCTGTCTGCTCTCCAAGTCCACACACTTTCCACCACCAAGTGTCCCTCAAGGTAGGATCAGTCCCCTTGGCAAGGTCCCCAAGCCCTTTCCCTGAAGAGTGCACACTTCCCATAAACAGTGGCATTGTCCCCTCACTCTGGGCCACAAACTGCACCCCTGCTCCACTGAGGCGCACGCAGAGGGAGGCATGGACTGAGTCAACTGCCTCGGGCAGCTGGGGGATGAGGACAATAACCCTGATGTGGAGGGGACCGTGCCTTTGGCGCAGTCCACACTCTCCCAGAATCCAGCCTCTTCTGGAGCTAGACATCTAGGCCTGGGCTGGATGGAGAGAGAGCGGCCCTTTGCCCAGTCCATTCCCACTGACCTCTTCCCATCCCCATGAAAAGTGCTTGGCCGTCCCACAGAGCTTGGGGAGGAACACAGAGCTTGGGGCTGGCACATTAGGGGAGAAGACAGGGGAGGAACAAGGACGGGGCTGGCACATTAGGAGAGAGGACAGGAAAAGGAAGAAGGAGTGGGGCTTAGAGGGACCATATCCAAACCAACCTTGTTCTAAGTGCCCTCTCCCAACCCTGGGGGTGGAGGGGGGTCAGTTACAGTACCAGTCACTTGGGCCCACATTTCTGCAACCCCCTTTCATTATCCGCATTTCATGCAAAGGGAAACTGAGGCTGAGGCAAAGCACATTTCACGAACTGTCAGCTTCCACCGTCCTGTCTTCACCCAGAGCAGCACATCATCCCTGGAAGTCTAATGCCTTCCCTCCCTCTGCAGGCTCCCTCGGTGCCCACCTCTATCCTCAGCAGGACTTCCTGTTGGAGGAAACCTGGAGAAATAAAATGGCCAAAGCTCCCACTGGATGGATGTTAACAGTGGCCCAGGGAACCAGCAGTGAATCCTCTGTGTGGGGCGCTGCAGGCACCCACAGTTAATTACTCACACCCACTCCAGCGCCCCAGCCCAGCGCTCCACCCGAAGCCCCTCATTCCAGCCCCTCCCCCACGCACCCCCTTTTGCCCAAAGTACACTTGATCAGAGTCTGATCTCCCGCAACTGCCCTCAGTTGGGCTTGCTGGGCCGAGAGGGCCCTCCCAAGAGGACTGGCCGGCACTGTGAAGGGGGCAGGAAAGGCCACATCTGGATCCCGAGTCTGAAGCCCCCTCCCCCAAAACAGCCATCACTCTCTGGAAGACCGACATTAACCTCGGCCAGGGATGACTTCCTCGCCCTCCTGACCCCGCGCATGCCTTCCCCCAGCCCAAATAGCCTCAGAGCCCTCCGAGGAAGGGGGCTCCCGCCCCTGCCCACCACCCTCCTGCAGCAGCCAGCCCTCCCCCAGGTCCCTTCTTTCCCAGGAGCTTCTGGCCCGGACTGCAAGACTTTTAACCCTTCCCATGTGGCCGCACCCCGTCTACCCCCAAAACACACTTCCCTGAGCAGGAGCCAGGACTAGAGAAAGGGGAGACCATGGCTCTGTTCCCCCAGGTGGGCAGGGGTGGCGGGCAGCGAGGAGGTCTCAGTAAGGATGGGAGGGCTGTGGAGGGAGGGACGCCAGTGGGTGGGAGCTGAAATTGCATCTAGAAAGGACAAAATGATGGAATCGGTGCAGAACCCCCCAGCTAGGCTCTTCCAGATTCCATTTTCTAGGTCAATATCCCATCCCTGGCCCGGCCCCCAGTCCCCTCCTCACTCTCTCTGGGTGAGCAACTGAAGGGTGAAGAATCTTCACCCCAGTGTCGAGGCGGGGGTGGGGGTAGACATCCTCTCGGTGTCCTACTTACAGCTCCTGAGGGCAAGATTGGTGCAGAGGGGGATGCACTGACCAGGAGACGGGGCCTGGGCCCACGGAGGGGGAGACACTCGGGCTGAAGCTTGTTCAAGTAGGCCTGTCCTGTCCATCAGAGGCAAAAGACCAAAGACACCCCCCCCACACTCACCGCCACCCTTCAAGTCCAAGACTCCCTCCACAGGCTCTCAGCTGAGATAAGGTGGAAGGGGACAGGAGGGCAAGCCCCTGGTTCAAGCCGCCAGACCTACCCAGAGCATGCAGGACAGACAGATCCACGTCATCTTCGGTGGGTCCCGTTCCTGGGGCCACGCCCGGGGCGAGCAAACGGGCCCCCCTGAGCTCACCGTCTCCACAGAGTGGGCAGAAGGGAGTTCTGAGTCTGCTGCTGCTTCAGCTCAGCCAGCATCTGGCCCTGCCTGCCTCCAGCTCACCCTCCCTCCTTCTCCTCCTCCCCCCAACTCCCCAGTCCCTGCCTCCAGTCTCCTCCCTCTCAGACTTCGCTAGTGGCTTTGGGGGTCAAAAGCCCTGCTTTGCAGGGTGCGTGAAGGAGACAGGACAAAGAACAACTACTAGAGACAGGAGCCCCCCCCCCACCAAAAGTCACTTACCTCCCCCCACCCTGCACCCTACCCCAGACACAGATTCCAAGAGCCACCAAGGCTCCCCCTGCCTCCTAGTCTAGCACTGGCCACCCTGGAGTCTGAGCGCCTCCCAGCAGGCTTCCTACCCCCAGACCACCACCACCGGTGGACAGACAGACACACGGCAGCATAGTCTGCCTACTGGGGGTTTGCAGCCCCTCCTTCCATCTCCAAGTACCCACACACCCTCCGACCCCCCCTCCCCAACACATGCCCCCTGGAACACACTCATGCGCACACACCAATCGGCAGGTCCAAACACAAGAGGAACCAGGCCTGAGACTTGGGGAGAATGGCCCTGCCCCCAGGCTAGAGACTTTGTTCCAATTTTTTCCTATTTTTTTTTCTTTCTTTCTTTTCTCCAAACATCTGTCCCAGCCCTTCCTGCCCTTCCTAAAGGGAGCCCCGCTCCAGGCTCCCGCGAGAGTCTGTTTTTCTTGACTGTACCCTGGGCCAACATTTGGTTTGCATTTCCCCACTTCCTCCTCCGCCTCCCCTGCCCCCTCCCTGGGCCCAGTTTTCACCTCCCATCTTTCCACCCTGTTCCCTTCCCCCCCATGACCCCCCAGCCCGATCAGGCCCCCCCTTCTCTCTCCCCCAGCTTTGCCCAGGGACAAGAATCTGGAGTCTAGATGGTGGGAAGAAGAGGGCTACCAAATCCAAGCAGATTTCCAGGGCACACTGCAGGGGGTTCTAGCAAAGTCCTTGCCAAGCCCTCATGGTCTCAATTCTCCCCCCACCTCCTCATCCCCCCCAAAAAAACTTTCCTCTTTCAGCTCTGGCTGTGGCTGGACCCAGTGAGGGTGGGTGGGGCTGGTGAATCACCATCTCTGCTTTTTTGGAGCCTTCCAGGGGAGGAAAAGAAGGCTCAGCCCCACCCCCTTCTGTAGCCGCACACACCAGGACACACAGTCCAACTCACATAAACACACAAATACCCAGGACAGGGCCCCACCCAGGGTAGACACTCAAGACCATTTTCTCAGACTGAGTAATTTGGCAAGAAAGTCCTCTCCCTGCAATTCTACACACACGAAAAGGTGCTGTACGTGCCCCGGGGCCGCACATACAAAGGGGTATGCATTTCCCACCACGCACCCAAAAGCACGCCTTTGCCGCTCTCTGTGGGCACCACACACCATGCAGTCCCAGCGTTCAGCCTCTCCTCACAGGTGGCCCTGCCCAGTCAGGTGCCCAGCTCCCAGTGCACAGTCCAGTCAAGACCTAAGGAACCCCAGGATGAGCGGGAAACACCCACCCGTCATCTAGGGACAGACTGCCGCACAAGGACGTGCAGACTGCACGCTGCACAAGGGACAAACACCACTGTCAGGTGATTCTGGGCAGTCGGGGTGGACACAGAGCTGTCTAAGTCTATCCTTTCTGGAGCAGGTGCCTGAGTTAAGAGCCTGTTCTGGTGAATAAGACCGGGAAGGGGTCAGGGCCCCTTCTCCACAGCTCTCCAAGTCCTTCTGCAGAGCTCTGGGGCTGGGAAGGGTCTGCCCTATCATGCATCCCCTGCCAGACTCACCATGACCCCTCCCAAGCTTGCTGGGCCTCAACCAACAACTGAAGCAAAACTGAAATGAACCCGTGTTCCCCGTGGCCCTGCAGCCACCGCTGGGAATCTGCACAGATGGAGGCCGCCCCGCATACCCCTCTCCGCTGGGCTGGCGGGAGCACAGGGCCGGGGGCCTCTCTGTGAGCCCCAAGCCCACCTCTAGCCACCATCACGAGCCCTACCAGCCTCCCCACAACTTCAAAGGCTCAGCCAGCCCGTCAGCTAAGCCCTGACACACCAGTGCCCACTCTCCCCCTCTCCCGCTGCTGCGCCAGCAGCCCCTTGCTGCCAACGTCACTGGAAGATGTGCCTCCCAGCAGCTATCTTGGGAGTTCTGAGAAATCACCTTGTAGCTTCCCAGAAATGCCAGGACACAAGACCGAAGACCAAGTCACAGCGACACTTGTCGGGGCTCCCACACAGCTCAAGGGGGCCCTATGGCCCCTAAGTCATCTCCCTCCCCAGTGTCCTCAGCTGGGTCTAAAAAATGGGTGCAGAAGGCCCTTGCACCGGGGTCTCCCTCCAGAGTGCCCGGTGCCTCTTTCCAAGCCCGTGGGAGGTCTCGCCTATAGCTTAACGTCTCATTTTTGGGAAGTGCTTCCTGCTACCAGCCACTATCTTCCCTGTTGAATGTTAAGTTCTGCTACCCGAGCTGGCTAACCTTTGCAGTGACTCCACTGCAGGCTTATTACCCGCTCGTCATCCTCCACAGCCCGATGTCCCCTCCACTGCCCATACAAGCAGGCAGAGTTCCTTGGATGATGCCCTGTCCTGGGTTTTTGGATCCCCAGAGATTAGCAAGCAGCAGGTGTCACACACGCAGAATGAATGAACCAGTCTGCCAATCAATGGATCCTAACCTATTCTCTTAGCATCTACTATCGACTTCCCAAAACTTCCTCTCTCCTGCTCTGGCCCCCATGAGAGGGTCAGCGGGCACATCTTTCTTGCACACCTTTGCATGTGCCCATAATGCCCACCTGCCCTTAGCAACCCATCTCTCTTCCTGTTACTCTGACCCCTGACCTCTCTCAAGCTGCAGACTCCTGAGGCCAGATTGGTTTTGGTCATCCTGGGATCTGTGCCCAGGGCCTGGACCAGAGTCTCATACACAGCAGACACGTCAGCGGGTTGGCTGAGTTTCTGCCCTGGGATCCCAGCAGACTCAGAACCTAATTGGCACTGTGCTCAGCCACCCCAGGCCCAGGCCCCTGCCTGGCCCCCACCCCCACACTCTTCCTGGAGCAGGTTGGTGATTAACTGTGCTCTCCCCTCTGCGTGCAGGGCCCTTTCAGCTCACCACCCGCTGGTGCAGCAGCCAACTGAAAAAACAGTGGGGTTTGCGGGGCCCCAAGGCAGGATGAGCTGAGCAGCGGGAAAAAGTGAGGGCAGGAATGAAGTAAATGGACCTTGCAAGCCTGAGTTAACATTGCCCTCTCTGGGCCTCAGTTTCCCCACCTACGAAATGTTCTCCAAGGTATCTTCCTGCTCCCCCTTCTGTCTGCCACAAACTTTCCAGGAAGGCCCCAGCTCCCTCAAACCCACTCCTCCTGCCCTTTGACATGCGGCCATCAGAACGTTCTTCCCCTTGCCTAGCCTTCTCTACTCAGGGCTCAGAGCCTTCCCTGGGTCATGTTGGCCACAGAATCCAAAGACCTTGCAGCTCAGCCTGTCTGGGGGTCTGTTACAGCCTTTGGGCCTGACAGCAGTTCAGTTAGAGGAGGAGGCAAGGGGCTGGGCAGACCTGGTGAGGGCAGCCAAAATAAGGGAATATCCCATCCTCGGCCCCAGACACTTTCACCAGCGGCAAAAGCCCACACTATCACATCCTTTGATCTGTCGAGAGAAGCCCCAAACTTATATTACTATATAGAATCTTTTATATAAAATATTAAAAACAAGGCAAATTTTGAAATGTTGACCTTTTTTTAGTCATTCTAGCTGCCAGAGTAAATGTGTCTACCGAGAAGATCTGGCCTGCTGGGCACCTCTCACCTAATCTAGCCCCCTTGTCTAACAGATGACAATACAGCAGCAGAGGGGGCAAGGTGTGACCTACCTGAGCTCACAGAGCAGTCCGGAGGAGCTCCCAGGTTCCAGACTTTTTCCTACGCACCCTGCCGTCCAGTCACTGTAAGACCATAATCATCCTCACAGCTTCTTGCTCCCAACCCTGCAGTCCATCGCCTTACCCACCAGGGCTGCATACACCATGGTCTTCCTCCCAGCGGGTCCCGGGGATTTCACATCACATAGGTGGGTACAGAGCTAGCATTGAGTCCTCCCCATCACCCCACTGCAGATCCCCAAAACGTAAGACATAGACACTGGAATCTGACACCAAAGCAACAGTATCTTTACCTTCTGGCTCCCTCAAACTCTGTCATTCCATCCCCCGCCCCAGGAAAGATCAATATTAACTAGCCAGGTACTTAAATGTGGAATCGCATTTAAGCCTCCTGCAAGCTCTCAATTTATAAATTCAGGAACAGAGAAGTTAAGCAACTTGCTCAGAGTCACACAGCAAGTCTGTGTGAGAACGCTGTCTATGGTATTTGGTTTCACAGCTCTCAGGGATTGAGAATTTTCCTGTTGCCCCTATAGCAATACAGTCACCCAGGGACAAGAGGTGGTAGTCCCACATTGCAGTGATGTATTAGCTGTCTCCCCATGCCTTATCCAAGGACTGCACCACACTTCCAGGAAGAGGGTCAGCTGCCCCAGCCCTGGTTTGGGTGCAGTAGAGGATAAGGGGGTAGGCATATGCAGAGAAGCCAAGGACAGTGTTGCCACATGGGGCAGGATAAGACCGACTGGCTCCCTCGTTGCTCTAAAAGAGCCAAGAGAAAACCTCAGTCTTAGCAAGCCCAGGATCTGGGATCTAGGTGAGGACAAGGTCTGGCCACTGTTGCCCACAGGTCCTCTTTTCAGTTAAGCCATGCTACCTCATTCTGCCCCCACCCCATACACACTCAGCCTTTCATTCTGAAAAGCTCAGAGTCCAAACAGAAACCCCATGCATCATTGTGCAGGATGCTCACTGCACAGGCTGCAGCCAAGGGAGAGTGGAGGCCAAAGTCCCATCCATGCGCCACTCACAAGCCCTGGCATGAGACCCATCAGCCTGGAGCATGAGGCTCTCACCGCAAAGCCCACCCATGAACCCTATGGTCCTGCCCCTTAACTCTCCTACTGCCAAGTCCACCATCCCTCTAGTATGAGATTGAGGACTCCCCCTTGTACTCCAGAAATCTAGAGTAGGAAGATGAGATTCCAATCAGATCCAGTTTGAGCCTCAGTTTCTCCAGTTGACCCAGGAAAGAGAATCATTCACATTCACTTCCCTTACCTCCCCTCCACCAGCACCCTGGGTGGGGACATTTCTGGGCCCACTTCCAACAATTTTTAATAAAATCCTTCCCAGAGCTCAAGTCGTGATCTTGATCTCTTCCCCAGCTCTAATTTCCTGCCTGACTCAGGGGCTGGAGGGAGGCAGCTACAGCTGCTCATCCAGCCCTCACCCCCACCCCAGCTCAAGTCCTGGCCCAGGATGTTAGATGATCCTCTACTCTGCAAGTGAGGAGGGGGATTGATTGCCAAGCGGCCTGGGGTCTGACTGACCTGGTCCTGGTTGGCCATTCCCCACTGCAGGGTGCCTTTTCCCAAATCCAAGAACCCAGTTTCTGCAGCATCCAAACTCAGAACCCACTGGGATGCGGATGGGGCTCGGCCTGAGGTCCACAGCTGCAGTGCCTACGTCCCAACCAATCCCCAGAGACAATGAACTTCGCTAGATGATTTCAAAGCACACCTTGGGTGCCTGGGGCGGGAGCCTGCTGGCACCTTTCCCCACTGCGGAGTGTCAGAGAGGGAAACTGAGGCTGAGAGGCAGCACCTCGTATGAGGAACTGAATATTCAAGCTCCTTATGGAGTGGACGGATTCTTCCCATCCACTCGGATACTGGGAAAAGTCCCTCCATCCCCTCACCCTGGGTCTTGCCTGCCTGAAGGTCAACAAGGAAGAGGTCCCCGCTGGAAAGGCATAATACTACTACAGATAATAACCCTTATTTTTACTGGACACCTTCTATGGAGTAGGCACTTGGGTAAACACTTTAAATGCATTATCTCATTCAATCCTCGCCATAACCCAATGATACAGCTATTTTATTATCCCCATTTTATACATGGGAAAACTGAGGTACAGGCAGATTAAGTAACGTGCTCAAGATCCACAGCTAGTAACAGTAGAGCCAGAATTCAAAGCCAGGCAGACTAGTTCTATGGCTGGCACTCTCAACCACTATGGTGTACTGAGCCCCCCTCGTCCCATGTGGCAGGGGTCCCTCTTGGGGTTCTCCAAAGAAATGGGGAATGGATCAGAAGGCCAGCCCCGCACTGCAGGACCCCCAGTTCCTGGAACGATCCCTTTCACTGGAGACTTCCGCAGGTGATGATGCTCTTCGGGTTCTTTCTGCCCCTCTATGGCGGGGATTCCATGCAGTTTTTGCAGTTTCCTAATCTACTGCCCAGCTAAAGCACCCCCTTCTGTCTTCCTCCCTTCCCTGAAGGCACAACCAAAGAGCC
Organism: Talpa occidentalis; assembly: GCF_014898055.3. Lineage (NCBI taxonomy): Eukaryota > Metazoa > Chordata > Mammalia > Eulipotyphla > Talpidae > Talpa > Talpa occidentalis. Next base: position 136,703,255 of record NW_023603184.1, read on the forward strand.
TCTCTGGAAAAATCCCAGGGAGAAAGATATTCAACCAGATCACAACCTCCTCTTGGCCTCCCCCACCCCCACACACACACACTACATATCCCACCAGACCCCTCACGCCTCCAATAAGCCAGCTCCGGGCCCCCATCCCAGTGTCCCGGCCCTCCTCTCCCTGTCCACTTCCCTGGTCCCTCCCTCCTTCTGAGTGGAGAAAATGCCTCCTGAAGTCCACCAGCTGTTCCATGCCCTGTCTCCATTCCACTCGGCAGTCTTAACTCAGGGTCCTCTGAGCCCATGGAAGGGAGGGGGAGACCTTTCGCACAGAAACTTGGGAGGGATGCAGAACACCCCAGAAACGTTGCTCGGCGCCCAAATCTCCACGGCCTCCTGGGTTATCCATGACCTGTGACCGAAATCCACGGCGCCGAGGTGTGTGCTGGGGGAGGGCCAGCCACTCCCCCTTCGTGGATCGGTGCCACAGGAATGGGGCTTCCCAGAGACCACAAACCCTAAGGGCAGCCAGGCAGACCGTGGCTTGCAGCGTGGCCCCCGGGGAGGGGGCGAGAGGGTCCTATTACGCACACCCCGAAGGCTGAGGCCAGGGGACGCCAGTCGGGGAGGGGTGGGGCAGGTGCCAGGTGAGCACATGGCTATTTACCTGGCTGCGGAGGCAGAAGCGCAGGGGCAAGAGGCAGGAGAAGAGGTACTTGCCCCACCGGATCACGCAGGAGAAGCACCAGCTCAGCCGCGTCATGTCGACCCGCGGGTGGGCGCCCCCGGCGAGGCGGGAGAAGAACCGGCCGCTCTGGGCGCCGAGTTGGAGGAGTTAGGCAGGAGGGCGCGAGTCCCGCCCCGGGGTGCCCGGGGTCCTCCGCCCGCAGGAGCAGCCCGAGAGCCCCACCCTCTAGCGGGAGGAGCGCGGCGGGGTCCCCGCGGCGCGGCCCCGACGTGGCTCCATCTCCCCGGAAGTCCCTGCGGGCGGCGGCCGGGCGCGCCCCCCCTCGGGGACGTCCTGGGGCGCCTTCCCTCCTCCCCTCGGCGTGACAGCCGCCGGCCGGCGTCCCGGGCGGGCTGGGGGGCGAGCGCGGCACCCCGGCAACTTCGGGGGGCTCGGCAGGCCGCGCTGGAGAGGCGGGTCCGGACCGGGCGGAGTCGGTGCCAGGCGCGGGCGTCCACCTGCGAGGCCGCAGGGGCGCGGCCGCATTGTGCTCCGGCTGCAGTGAGTGTGCGGGCGCGTGTGCGCGCGTGTGGATCCCCTCCAGCCCTCGCTCCGAGTCCCAGATTGCTCCCCAGAGCACCAAGTGATTAACTTAAACAGCGGCCACCGGCTTCCAGGCCTGATGCAGAAACATCCGTTTGTGGGGGCAGGCCCTGGGGACACCACACAGCCGAGCCTTCTGTCCCAACTCAACGCCAACCTCTGACCCTGGCCACACCCCCCGACTCCCCAGCTTAGACCTTTCTACAGCTAATTCCGGGCGGGTGGGGGGCTGTGAGGGAGCAGCCACCCTCGCAGGTTGGAAGGGACCCTGCCTCAGACTCGAGACCAGCTCAGATTGCCAAGAGTGGGAGAGGCAGACTTGGGGTAGGGCTGAAGCTCCCGCTCAGGGCTCCCCATGTGCCACCTCCCATCTTGGGCCACTGGAGGCTAGGGACCCTTTTCTGACTGAGCAGTGCTCAGATGATGTGAAGAGGCCGGGGTTTGCTCCCTAATATTGTATAGGGACACCAGACTGTGACCCTGGAGCTGGGAGGCTGGGGGGTGCTGGACTCTAGAGAGGGAGAGAGAAATAGAGATGCAGAGACAAAGGCAGTGAGACCACAAGCCAGACCATGCAGACATGGAGAGGCAGCCATGAGCTTTGCCCCTGGTTCTGTTGCTGCAGAGAAACTGGGAGGGCAGCCAGCCAGACAAGCCCAGAAAGAAAAGGGGAGGGGAGCTCTGTGATCCCGCAGGACCCGGCCAGGGCCTCCTCTGCAGCAACAGGCCCCAGGAGCTCCATCCAGGAGCCCCTCCCCCACGACCCCCACTGCGCGCTTTCCCAGGCCTGGGCTTCTGTGGGTACCATCTCAGGATATTTTTCCTAGTCAGGCTGTCTCCCTGTCCCCTTCCTCCAGGGAGGGTGAGAATACAGAGACACAGGTGCAAAGGGACTGCCATCACCACCTCCCCACCTCCATGGCTTTGGATGGAAGCTGGAGGAGGAATGGGAAGCAGGTGGAGAGGTGGTGTGATGCTGGCAAAGTGAGTCCATTCCCAGCAGGCCCTGCCCTGTTCATGCTGGTGATCCCCAGCAAAGTGCCTGGCATCACTGAAGTCTGCTCCAGGCCTGCAGGGAGGCCTTCTTTCTCTTTGGGAGAGCCTCCCTGCCCCAAACAATCACTACAGCCTCCCCATCCTCACACCAGAGTAAATGGGTAAGACAAGAGACATGAGGAATTGGGGTTAATCCATAGCCAGTGGACCAAAGTTTAATGGAAAGGAATCACTTGTTGAATTTTTTAAAACAGGAGGAAGTTCTTCAGAGAGGATGGGTTGAGGTGTGGACCCACCCAGAAAGGACAAAGTAACTTTTTCTTGAGAGGATTCTTAAGGCTTCTTGGAAGCAGACACTCCTCAAACCCAGAGGGAGGAAGAGAGAGCGGGCAGGGCAGGAGGAAAGAGAAAGAAGCAATGGCTAGAATCCACCAATCCAAAGGGGAGATGCAGAGGAGAAGGGCTCAGGAGAGTGGGGAGCTCATCATTTCATCCACTGTGCAGCAAGAGGTGTCCTCAAGCTGGTGACCCTCTGGAGAGAAAGGGAAGGGTCTGTCCTGACAGGGACAATGAAGGCAGGCCTGTCACTGACCCCACCTCCCCACACGGAGCCTCACGCCAAGTGTCTCAACTCCTGGAGGTCTGGGCTTCCGTGGATATCATCTCAGGACATGAGATGTCCTGCGGGGACTGGACCCATGCCCCATGTGCACGACCCTGCAGGGCGCAGAAATGTGTCTTCTGGGGATTGGCACCTCATGGGAAATCACAAGTGCTCTGTTCTGTTTTCATCCCCAGGAGTTCAAAATCCTGAAGACAGCAACTGCAGGACCCCCAGAACCTCCTGGAATGTTTTAGTAAAGACCCCCTTAGCTGTTTCTTTTGCCAAAATTCCTGCACTTTCTGTGGTAGTGAGGAGGGAGACAACCCCAAGCTTCCTCTCAGTCTCCAAGTACTCAGCTCCCCAGATACTGCATCTGGTACCTCATCCATGCCTTGTCAACCTACCCTCCCTCCAAGTGCTCCTTCCAGGCCCCCACCTTAGGACAGAGACGCTAGGCTCTGTGGAATGGGCCAGATTCTGATGCTCAGCACAGGGCTTAAGGCATGGAAAGAGCAAGGGAGCTGGAGAAACTTGTGCAGGGCCTGCTCCAAGAAAGGGGCCTCATGTCAGACCCTAGCCTATCTAAAGTCCCCCACATGGGCCTCCCTGGTGGCGCAAGGGGTTAAGCACAGCACTGTGATGCTATCAGCAGCCTCTGCAGCACAAGTTCAATCCCAGGCTGGCCAGCGAGCTACCCACATGGCGCAGCAGACCTCTCCTGTCTCGCCTGCTGCTCCCCTCAGCAGTGTATTTCAGTCAGTCTGCCTGTTCTGTTCCCCACTCTGTCTCTGGTGAATCCTCTCACTCCCTCCCCCTCCACACCTCTGGCCTGTACCCTGGTTCTTGTATGCATAAATAAATAAATCTTTAAAAATAAAAAATAAAAAAATAAAGTCCCCCACATGGGCGCCTGACAACTCCCCCAACTCCTTCCTCCCCTCTCACTCCCAGTGAAAACCTGGCCACCATCCTCAAAGAGCTAACCGATCCACTGGGGACCCCTCATCCTCCTGCCCAGTAAAGTGGCCTCTCCAGGCTCCAAAGACCCCAGATCTGTCTTCCAGCACTGTTCTTCCTCTACCCCTCCAAAAAAGAACACACCCCACTCTTCTTCCCTCTCTCCTCAGCTGGTCCAGACCAGCAAACAGGACCTGGATTCTGAATGCAGACTAGGGAGGAGATTCTAGAATCCAGAAGCCGTTAGGGTAGAGGGGCCTACTCTCGGCCTTTCTCCCCAAGTTTTCCCTGGGTCAGGGCCAGGAAGGATCTCTTTCCCCCAGAGAAGCAGGAGGAAAACAGGAAACTTCCCAGAGGTTGCCAGCAAAGGTGTTGGGAAAAGGAGAAGGCAGCTCATGCCCCACCACCCCCTGGGGACAGACCGTGGGAGGGGGGCCCACCAGGCTCAGGGTAGACACAGAGCCTCCTCTGTCTCTGGCCCCAGGGCCACAGTGCCCCCAGCGTTTTTGTCTGAGGGGGCACAAAGGCTGCTCCTGTTAGAGGAGAATCACTTGGGCATCTGATCGGAGGCTGAGGTCTCGCTTTCACACCCAGAGAGAGATGCGCAGAGGCAGCTCCCTGAGGACCGCCCAAGCCTTTCTCCACCAGATGGGGACTGCTCAGCTGGCCCTGCTTTCTCATCACCCTGCCAGCCACTGTGGTTCCTTCTGTGGCCTCCAGGGGGCTCTCACTCAGGACTTACCTCGGAGTGGGGGGCTCCAGGGACTGACTTCACCAGTGACACTCCTGGTTAAACTGGCCCACCACATACAAGTCACCGAACAGGCACACAAGCCCCAGTTCTCTCTCCATGCAACAGACTAGAGGTCCCTGCAGAGCTGGGATCCCCTGTCATATGGGCTCCAGTGCCACCTCCTCTGACCACCGCATCCAGGACGGATCCCACTTAAACTTGAAAGAGAACTCCACCCCAATACACACGCAATTTCCAGATGAGAACACCAAGACCCAGAGCAGTAATGTGCCTTGCCAGGGGTCACACAGCTTGAGAGCAGCAAGCAGTACCAGGACACATGGACACCCCTCACACACCCCTCCCAGTCCTGGCTCATGGCTTTTCCATAGCACAGCACCACAGAGGAGGCAATGAGGATAAAAAGAGAGGGAGGCAGAGAGGAAGGACAAGAAATGTTTCTTCTATGGTTATCCCAGGGAGGAAAGCCCACAAGATCTTTCTCCCCTTCAGCATTACTCCAGGGTCTCCAACCACCCGCCTCAGACAGGCAGGAAGTTCCTCCTGTTACCTAACCTCCATACACCTCTCAAATTCCACACCATTTCCTTTCAGACTGCCTGGCCTGGGAAGGAGAACTTGGCTGTCTCTTCTGCACAATAAATGCCTTCAGACACTGGCAGCTCATTATTCAAACCCCCACCCTTCCCCGCCCCCACCCCCTCTATTCTGCAGGCTGAGAATCCTGGGTCCTCTGGGCCCCTTTCCAAATGACTTCCATCACCACCCAGCAGCTGACATGATAAACGGTGGGTGGGGGAGGGGTGGGGACAGCCCTGGAGTAAGGGTGGGTATTGATCCACAAGCCTGGGTCTGGACTTCCCCCTTAGGCAGGCAGGGGGTGGAGAGGTAAGAGAAAGGTCTGAGGTCATCTTGGTCATCCCTCTGCCCCTGGGGTTTTCGTGGCAGGGCCCAGGCTGGAGACTGCAGACCTAGGAGCTGGGCTACTGGGTCTGAGCCCAGGCTCAGGCAATGAGATTAAAGCAGGGCTGTCTAATTGATTCTGATGGAACTGGGAGAGGACTGAGATGAATGGAGAGTGCAGGGGGAGAGGGAGGAAAGAGGTGGAGGGGAGGGGGCGACAGGGGAGGGCCCAGCCTGGCAGCCCAAGTGCATCAGAACTAGCCAGTACAATTACCATCTCCCCCACCCCTCCACCCTCCAATGCAGCCCCCCCCCTTCCTGGGAAGCCAGCCTGCCCACTAGTCTGCCCCCTAAACTGGACAGACAGGGTGGTTGGGTGTAGGAGCCACAGAGGAGGGGAGCTGGGATAAAGTAAGAACCAAGATGAAACAGAAAGGCAAGGATCGTGACAGTGACTGGCAGACAGCTAGAGACATCGGAGACAGAGGCAAAATGGAGGCAGATACAGACAGATAATCAGATGCCCATCTCCGCCTGTTCTCCATCTGACAGTGTCCTCCCCACCCCTCATCCCTCTCCAGTCAGGCCACCTCACTGGGCTCCTCTCCTGCACCACTATCAACTCCTGGGGAGTGGAGTGGGTTGGGTGGGGAGGCAGGGCCCTCAGCCTGTGCCCTGAGACAGCCAGAGAACTATAAGGAGGAAGGAGGACCAGGAGAGCCAGGCCACTGAGTCAGAGCCCGTGATGAGATGAGAACAGGAGGGAAGAAAGAGCCTCCAAGGGAGACCATCAAAGATGGGAAAGGCAGCGGGACTGAAACTGTCAAAGACTGTGGCTACAAGGAGGGGAGAAGAGAAGGCAGGAGGCCACTGCGTTGTGGGGGAGGAAGACAGGAGACAGAGAAAGGTGGAGACTGGAAAAGATGACAGTAAAAGGCCAGCAGCCAACATCTGGATGCAGGGAGGAGAGGCAAGGAATAAATGAAAGAGATAGACAGGTAGGAAGACCAAGTCAGGAAACCAGGTAACATGGCCTCACGCCCAGGCTCTAGAAGCAATCAGGACCCAGGGCTCTCAGGGACTCCCATCACCACAGTCTTAGAGCCCTGAAGGGCCCCAGAGGAGAGTGAGAAGCAAGACCCTCAGTGGCCAAGCTATCTACTCCTATAGACCCCCCAGAGCCTCCCCGGGGGAGGGCTCCCAGGGCATTCGATTCCTAGGAAAAGGACACAGCTCACCCAGAACAAGTTCCTGGGGAACCTCAACCCCAGATATGTGTCCACCATTCCACAGAAACCAGGATAGATGGTGCCTCAGTGCTCTCCCTGGCTGGACCCCACATGATGACATGATGTGGGTAAAATCCCTGCATCCCCTCAAATCATCAAGTTTGGAAGCTCTCCTGGGGGGCTATAGACCTCTATCTTCTCCCTGACATGAATGATACAATGTGGCTTCTACTTTCCCCCACCAACCCCAAAGGCTCCCAGACCTGGCTTCTGGGATGTTCTATTTGCACTCTGTCTGATAGATTCAGGGCAGAGTAGGACAGGCCCAGTCCCAGGCATATCGGAGAGAAGGAGGTGACAGATGTGGCCTTCCTTGGGACCCCAGCCCCAATCTAGAATGAACACAATCATGAGGCCCTGAGGAACAAAGAGTCCTACCCAAAGACAGGCAGCAACACCCCAGACTAGGCTAGGGGCACAGGCTCTCTGGGCGCGCAGGGGTCCTCATCTGGGGAGTGAGTACTGCTGCATTTGCTTTTCTTACCTACCAGTGCAGTTGAAAGCATAGCAGGAGAAAATGTATAGGAAGTGTCACCTCCATCGTCCTCGTTGTCACTCCCAAAGAGAAGGATCCAGGTACAAAGTCAGTGAGAACAGGGTCCAAATCCCCATCCTAATACCTACAGGCACTGTGACCTATAAGAGATTATCTCCCTGTGCTGAGCCTGTTAGGAGGAAGGTTGGGAGGCAAGGATCCTCTAACCTCAAGGGGTCACTGGCAGGATTAAATTAAATGTGAAAATGCCAGGTACTGGGACTGACTCATCAAGACATCCTGGGAGTTATTGGGCAAACATCTCAGAACTTATGACTTGGAGGGGTGCCCTGGAGTGACTATGAAAGCAAGCTCACCTGCTCAGAAACCCTTCCTGGGTCTGCTGGCTGCACACTGCCTCCTCCACCCCCAATGGACAGAAAATCACCACCAGAACCCCAAGCAAGAGCACCCTGTCTGGAACACACAGTCCATACCACCTTCTGAGGAATGGACACCCCAGGAAGAGGAGCCAGGAGTCCCAGCAGGAAGAAGCCAAAATAGCATGGTTAGGGAGATGTTGGAAGCAGGCCAGTAGAGAGGTAGATTGGGAGCACATGAGCCCAGAAGAGGCTGGAACTCAAGAAAAGAGTTGAAAGTTGGAGAAAGGTGGAGAATAGAAGAGGAAGCGTAGGAGCAAATTCCTGACCGACAACCCCTACTAAAGCAAGATAAGGAGATGGATCTGGACCAAAGCAGGTAATACTTAAGTCAGACAACAGGCATAACTTCCAGTGAGGCCCCACACTGCCAGAGAGGCCCTTTTTCTCAATACTACTCCTCCCTTCTAAGCCCCAAATGAGGTTGAGTCTTCAACTTTCCATGATTCAGCATAAGATGTCAGTATTAGAAATCCATGCTCACATAGGCAGGAAAACAGGCGGATCTCAGTCCCCAAATCTCTAGCTTCAGTCAGTCCAGTACCCTCTGTATGAATGTTTTTGCAGAAAACAAACCCATTGGTACCACCCATGGCCACCTTAGATGCCTGGGCTAGGTCACTCCCCATCCCAACATCAACTGCTGCTCCCTCAGAAACCCCTCCCTCAACCAGGCCTTGTCTGGGCCACTCAGACTGGTTCCATTCAGCATCCAGTCCCTGACCCCTGGGAGCCTGGGAGCAGGGTGCACAGGGTGGATGTGGGTGGAAGTGGGGTGGTGGGAGTTGTGAAGTTACTTGGGGGACAGGGCAGAGCCTTCACAGAGAAGGGCTAATGGAACCCATTACTGTTGCTCAAGTTTGTAAGAAAGGGCTGAGACTTGGTAAAAAAAAAAAATAAATAATAAAATAAAGCAGGCACATTTGGAACCTAAAGAGCCAAAGGAGCCAAAGGAAGGAGCCAGACAGGCCTGTACATAGGAATGACATGCAATACACACATACATGACACCATGCCCCAGAGGACGAGGCAGGGGTGCTAAGGGATCAGGTCCAGGGCTGGGGTCTTGTAGACCCCCTTCTACCAAGACAGGGTAGAATGGAAGGCAGAGCTAAGTGCTCCCCAGAAGCAGAAAAATGGCCATTTTGGACCCCAAATGGCACGCAAACTTGATGCAAACGCATGTACAAAGAAGGTGGCCTAAATTTGTCCATGTCCTACTTGACTAGAAGTAGATGTTAGAGTGGGGTTGCCCTGGAGATTAGAACCACCTCCGTCATTCTCCTCCTCCTCAAGCACCCCAGCATCCCCCACCCGCTCCAATCTCCCTGGAGGAAGCCACTTTCTCCCTCCAGCCTTGGGCCCCAGAGAGACTCTTCTCATCCTTGGGTCTCTTTCCAAAACCCCAAAACTCATATCTCTGCCTGTCCCACTCCTGACTTCCTCTTTCCCCTAGGGGCTTTTTTCTCTTAACCCCACAGGCGGGGGCCCTGCCTACCACAGAGAGGAACTTTCACTTGATGAAAAGAGGAAAGTTAGTGGCCAAAGGGAGCTCAATTATTGTATAGCCACAGGGGCAGGTCAGGCAACCAGGCCCACTGAGATCACCCCAGCCGAGGTCAACCAGGGCTCACCTAGCCTTACAGTTCTTTTGGAAGGGAACCCCACAGCCTCTCCAGACCCTCTCCATCTCTAGCTTCCCCGCCCACATGCTGGGGAGTACTTCCTAATGATGCCTGGCCTCTTACCCTTCCAATTCAGTTTCAAACTGGCTTCACACCTTCCCTCCAGGCCATACACAAGACAGACTTAAGAAGAAAATAGTGGAGGAGATTTTGCATGGAAACCAAAAAGGCTGCATCTTCCAGACCTCCTCACCAGTCCTAACCTTCCTGACAATCCTGCTCCTCTGCAGGTGAGAAAGGATGGAAGCAGAGAAGTGAAGTGGTGACTTCCGGTGAAGGTGGCCAATTGAACACACGCATTCACTTTGGCTTGCTCTTGAAACTCCTCTAAAACAACAGTCAAAGGGGTTTTGTTTTAATTAAATACAGAGCCAGGAGTATGAAAGCCAGGGGAAGAGAGTGGTGCTCTGCATCACAACTGGCTGCCAATGTCTCCAGGGAGTAAACACCCCCCCACCCCACACCCATCACCCCCACCCTATCACTGTAAAGCTCGAGCTCCTCCCCTGGACCTCAGGACCTGCTGCAGCATCCCAGTTCACTCTCCAGGGTCTCTTGTTAAATATTTTCATCATCACCCCTGACAACAGCATCAAAATTCTGGGAACTGGAGAATGCAGGGATGAGTGGTAACCCTGAGCCTGAGGATGTGGCAGTCAGCTGGCTGCAAGAAAGCCAGGCAGAAGCTGACTCTTCAGCACAGAGCCCCCAAGGCTTGGATGGATGAAGTCAGATATCTTTGGGGATGGGGTGGGTGTGAGCCAGCTGGGTTGGTTAGATATTGAAGAAACAGTGAGATTTCCAGATCCCCTCCCTGACACCCAGCAGGAGACAGGAAGTGTAAAGGTTAAACAGGGGTCCTGGCCTGGGGGCCACTGAGGCCCAGCTGAGGGTGTGAGTCTCAACAGGAGAGAGGGGGCTTAAGTGAGTGTTTACTGAGTATGAGAAGCCAGATCTGTATCTCTTCCCAGGCAGAAAGGTGGAACTTTCCTGGGGATCTGACAAGTCCAGGAGGAGAGACTCAAAGATACTGACAGCAGTTTCCCCAGTGTGGCTGCCCAGTCAGGAACCCAAGAGAAGCTCCATGTGAGTCCACGCCCATCCTCAGCCCCCAGCACAAACACCTGCCTTTTAGTGTCCCACTGGAAACCAGTCAAAGCCCAGGCTCCCACATCTGAGGAAAGCATGTCAGAGAAGCAATTAGAGACACAAAGCAACCTGGAGGAAGCAGGGCAAATGCAGGGAGGAGAGAAAGTTGAGATAAACAGTTACTCATATTCTCAGAGAGATAAGAGAACAAGTTAGGTCAATGCAACAAGAACAGGAGGCAACCAAATATAAAGAAAAAAACTCCTGGGAATTTTTAAAACCCAGAGCCCAGGTTGAAGACCCCATAGGCACCCAGCCAGGGTTCCTTCAGGCAGGAAGCCTTGCATTTCACACTATGCTTGACACATAGTGTGACGCATGGGTGAGGGCCAGAGTCGGAAATGTGTCTTTCTTGGGTGGCTGGACCAAATTAGGGATGTGTGTCATTGGCAGGATCTCCTCTCTGAGACCCTTTCGGGCCCCTGATGGGGGGAGGGGGTGACCCCGAGACCAGAGAGGAGATGGAGACCCAGACATGCGGAGGGTTCCAAAGGGCCAGGGAGAGACCCAAGGTCCAGGGGTTCGGGATGAAGAGAGGTGAGCTAGTGGAGGGTCCCCCAGGGAACCCTGTCAACCACTGTTTCAGAGGAGATGTGCCAGGTAGTAGCCCCCAGAGAGGGGAAGCCCCACCAACTTGCAGTCAGGAAAGCTGCCACTCACAGAGTATGAGTCAAAGCAAGAAAAGAGCATAGTGGGAATAAGAATTCTGTCTCGTAACTCAACCTGTACCCAACCAAACCAGCTGAGGCTGAACATAGGGTCAAGTCCTGGCCATTGACACTTACCAGCTGGGACTCCCTGTTAGATCCTAGCCCCTCTGTTCTCTCTGCCTGTGAGTCACCCACCACAGGCACCCACCACAGTCCCTCCCAGGTGTCACAGGGGCCCACAGCCCTCCAACCAGGCTTCTGATGGCAACAGGGTGGTGGGGAACACCAGAATATGTCCCCCAAAGAGACCACGAGGGCCCTAGGGGGTGGATCTGCCTCTGCCCCAGACTGCCCTGAAGTACACCAAGCATGGGTCTATTTTTAACCAGGTTCCAGCAGGTAGCCAGCCCCCCCCCGGTGTTATTCTAAACTGTGGGGTCATCGGGTGGCCAAGGTAAAGGGGAACCAGAGCTGAGGCTGAGGAAATAGCATCCCCAGAAAGACGCCCCCCCCAACAGATAGTGCACCCAAAGCAGAGAGGGACCAATTGGGAACAGATCAAGAAAAGTCTAGAATGTTTGGACAGCAGTGGGTGGCAGGGGCACCCTGGAACTGGTACAGGAGGGGGCAGGGAGGGGTATCTCTCAGTGAGGGGCTTAGTGGCAAGGAAAGCAGGGGTAGGCAGTAGAGAGTGAGCTGGGAGGAGCAGAGCAAGGGCAGGGGAGGGAGAAGAGAGACAATGACAGCAAGAATCAGAAAGCAAAGGAAAGGGGCTGAGAGGTGACAGCATCCACCCGTGCGGCCAGAGTCAATGAGCTGGCTCCAGCCCAGCTACTTCCAGGCCCCAAGGCCTCCCCTTAAAAACACCGTGTCTCCTTCCCCACACTGGGACCTCTCAGACATGGTCCCCAAGACTGTTCTGCATCCCTGAATCCTTTCAAGACTCCTCCCTGCCCCCCAACTGACAGATAAAAGATACCAACTGGGACACACACACACACACACACACACACACACACACACACACACACACACACGGCCTCCTGGGAAGAGAGGGGACAATAGAGAGGGGAGAGGGGTGTCCTTTTGTCCCCATGCCAGGCCTTGGGAGCTCAATTCTACACAAAGAGCTTCACAAAGGACCTCTGGCTCCCAGAGGGGGGAGATAAACAGGGGGAAGAAAGGAGGGGGAGAGGACCCCAGAGCTGGAAATGTCTGGTCAGTGGGTCTGGGAAGCAAGATGGGGGCTGTTCTCACAGCCACAGAGGCTCCCGAGAGCTCAGGGAGAACAGGGATTCGGACAGGGATCGTGTGCTCAGGGCAGAACGGACAAAGCTGCGGCCAGAGTAGCTTCCTGGAGGAGGCTGAGGGGACGGAGGCTGCTTTCCTTGGCCTAGCCTGCATGAGGGGGCGCCAAGCCTAATCCCACCCTCTCTCTAAAGAAGGTGCCACCTCAGACACCTGCACACACACACACCCATTTGCCACACTGCCTGGGGGAGGGGAAGAGGTGGACTGATTGATCCAGTAACACAAGGTTGGGAGCAAGCGGAGCCGTTTGTCAGCACAGTGCACCCCCAGAGCAGGGATCGGCTCCACTCAGCTGAAAAACAATGAGTGAGATGGGAGAGCAGCCAAGGGCAGTGAGCCCAGAGGCCCAAGACCTGGCCCACATCTCAACTCTGCACAAATGGTGGTGAGTCTGTGAACAAATCACCTCCCTAAGCCTCAGTCTCCCCATCTGTGAAACAGGCTAACAATGCCAGCTCCCCTCACTTCTCTGAGCTGCTGTGAGCTTCAGATGAAGCTCTCTTTATGAGCATCCATTATTATTATTGCCAGGTGACCTCAGACCCACTCGCCAAGTCAGAGGCCCCAAGTGCAAGGCTCTCCCCCATTCCTCACCCCACCTTCTGAGAGGGGCCCAGAGGTGAGTCTCCTGGCCAGGCCAGCAAAGCAAGGGGTCAATCAGAGGACCTCAAAGTCTCCTTCCGGGGGAGAAGGAAGCACATGTCTACATGTATGTATAGGAGCTACACAAACATTTGCCAATGAGAAACCCATTTCCCAGATGAGAAAACTAAGGCTCATAGAGGTGCTTTTCCACCACAATCCCTCCCTCATTTTGTTGCCAAGGTCCTGTAACCTCATTTGTCCGCATTCCTCACCTCCACATCCCTGAACCTCAGAGCAGAGCTCCCAGAACAACCTCCTACCGCCACACTGCATGCCCCACACCCAGGGATGAACAAGAATAGGGTGTAGGCGACTAGAACAGTGCTGCCTCCCAGGTCTGGACCCCAGACCACGGCACATACACAGCAGCCTGGTGAGGTGAACTCTGTCTACTCTCCCCATTTTGCAGGTTAGGATGCTGAGGCTCAGAGATACTAGGCAGCTTGACCCAGGGCACGCAGCTAGAAAGCCCTAAGCAAGGACTCATCAGCTGCATTGTCCTCCAGCCCCTGCTCCCTGCACTGCTGGACTTGGTCTCTGAAATGAAGCCTTAGGAGGGACAGTCCTGAATGACAGAGGGAGCCAAGGGGTCTTGCAGTAGGAAGCTGGAGAGCCACAGAGAAACCCTCTCCAGAGCCCCCTCTTGCCTTGCTGCAATTCCATTAAGAAGCACAAGAATAAATTAGCCCTGCTTAGCATATTGAGTGACTGGGGCTCAGGAGGCCGCCTGGGTGCTCAATGCAGTCTGCTGGCTGCAGTGGGGGCGGGGGCGGGGGGAGCTAGGGGCAGTGGAGGCGGGGGACAGTTTGGCCAGACAGGGTCTAGTGAGACCTCAAACCAATGCCCTCAGCTCGGTGCCCAGAAACAATTGCTCCTGCTCCAACTTCATTCCCCTAATGGTGTCGCAGTTTGGCAACTGCTGTCCACACCCCTGCCCCGCATTCCTGCCAGCCCCAGAGGACACCCAAGGTTAGCGTCAGGGATAGTGTCAGGCTGCCCATCCTTTCCCGGGATGAACTTTGAAGCAGGCAGCTCTGTTCAGCGGGGAAGAGGAGCTCAGTACAGTACAGATTCCTGATGCCCCTACCGAGGACCCTCACTGACCCAGGCACACCTATCTCTGTCTCCCCCTCAACAATGAAGCACCCATGAAGAAAGGAAACGTAGAGAGGGGGACAGCGAGGGATGTCAGAGGCTGGATGGAGTCAGTCCTTTACCCAGAGCAAGATTGTACCCTTTAACCAGACTTGGGCAAAAGATAATAACACAATAGCCAGGACCTAGAGCGAAGGCCAGCGGAGGGAGGAGGCCCGCAGCCAGGCCAAGCAGGCCCAGGTCTGGAAGGGAGCGAGACAACCTGACACCCAGGCTGTGGCCTCCTTCAAGTCCTTGGGTCACCCTGCTCCAGCCCCTCCCAACCTACCTCAGACCCCCAGGACCGAAGGCCCCTGTCCCCCTCCAGTCTCAAGGCTATGCAGTGGCCACAAGAACACACCTGCCAATCCTGCTACAGGGACCAGGACCAAAATGTTCCCAGCAGCCCTCTGTGAGACCCATCCCAGTTGCTTGCTGAGGCCACGCCTCCCACTGGCCGCCCCCTCTATTGATACCACTGAGTGACCCGGCGATTCTAAGGCACAGGACTTCTTGGCAGGCCAACTGTGGTGCCTCCATCCTCTGTCAGCACCGCTGAGCTCTCCTCCCAGTGCAGGAAAGGCTAGGACACAGGCTGCTCTCCCAAAGTGTGTCAGACTCACTTTGCCCTGTGAAGACTCTCCCAGCCTTCCCTGCCTTCCACTCAGGCATTTCCTCTAATAAAATCTTTACACATTTAATTCCATCTTGTTTCCACGAACACAACCACTCAATAACCATAACAACAGCAATAACTGCTACCCTTAATTAAAAGTCATCGATAAGCCCCACACTGTTCTAAATGCTTTTAAGGGCTTCAGAGGTAACGGAGACTCAGAGAGGTTAGTTGATAAGCTCAGGGGTGCACAGCCCTGCAGTGGCAAAGCACCAGGGTAATGAAGCTTCATCCCAAAGGCCGTCTGTGTCACCACTACACCTCCTTATGAGAGAAAGGCCATCCAGCCCTGCCTCATGCCTTTGGGGGGATGGAAAGAGAGTAGAAAGGGGACTTGAAACTCCTGAGGAATGGGCAGGATGGCACAGAAAAAAACAGAGCATGAGAAACATAAAGAGAGAGAGAAGGCGGAAATGAGACACAGAGATCAGGAGCCAGCTCTAGCCCCCAGAGTCCTGACCCTACACGCAGGCGCTCACCTCCCCAGGGCAGGGATGGGCTTCACTATTGGACCAAAGGAAGCAGAAGAGGAAGGAAATGTGACCCTAGAGCACTTTCCAATCCCACCCACTCCCTGCCATCCTGGCCAGCCACCCCCCAGGCATGTGACTAAGGTGTGCCAGAGATGCCAGCTAAGAACTCGGCAGCCTGGCTCCTCACTGTACCAGGTCCCAGGAATCTCCATCCCTAACCCACCCCCTCCATTCCTCACTCTGACACCCTTGGCAGCAGGGCCAATGGGCATGGCCTGTGTTTCAGGGTCCCAACAAAGCCAGGCCTGTCCCCTGCCCAACCTCCATAGGGAGTGACGTCTGGGCCAGGCAGCAGGTGAAGCTAAGCCAAAGGACATGGCAGAGAGCCAGCCACACCTCCTCCAGGTGAGCTCGCCACTTAACCCCTGGCCTGCCAGACCCAAGTCCTGGGGCTGTTGATTAAGGGATGGCAGGGTAGTGGTTAGGGGATGGTGGAGGTGAAGTCAAGGACAAAGAAGGGAAAACAGCTTTGTTATGGCAGACCTTATATACACACACACACACCCCTAATTTGGCCCAGCCATATGAGAAAGACCCCACACCCACCTGTCACCCTGTGCCAGAGGTAGTTTAAAATGCAGAGTCCCATGCAAATTGGGCCTTCCAGAGGCTCTCTATGGCCCCCATGACAAATCTAAAGTCCAGATTTTTTAGCTTGGTATTCAAGGCCCTTTTCCATGCTGACCCACCTCTTTTCCAGTTTCTGATCCAGCTTCTGATCCTCTCCCATCCCACTCTAAACCCTAGTTCCTGGGGACACCACACCCTTTCACATCTGGGGTCAGATTAAAATGGCCTTGTTCTCTCCTCCCCTTGGTGTCAATGAGCTCACCTTGTAAGACCCACTTCAAAATGTCACCTCCTCTTTCTGGGAGAGCTTTCCAGATCACTACGGGCAGAGTAGTCCACTCCCTGCTCTGGAGTCAGGTAACTGCTATCCAGACCTTCCAGCAGCACTCAGTGCCTGGTCTCAGGATAACATGCTGGAAAGTCGGTCTCCCTCTCGAAGATTTGCTCAGGAGGACCAAGCACGTGGACATGGTGCTTGGCAAAGGGTGAGTGGAGGAGAGAAGAAGATGGATTCAGGGATGAAGGGTGGATGAGGGAAAGAAGATGGTGGACAGATGAAGAGATAGATGGGTGGAAAGGCAGATGGGCTGAGGGGTGAGCAGCCATGTGAGAACTGAGAAAGTTCCACCGGTGTGACCCTGGTGTGCACCCCATGACAGCACGGCCCATGGGGCATTGACCAAAAGGCTCTGTAGATTGGGTCTAAGATCTCCCAGGCCATTCTTGACTCCTATAGTTTCAACTGTTGCAGGAAGAGTGGGGTGAAATGGGGTCTCATGAGGATCCCCTGAAGTTCCTGAGAAAGGGGTGCCAGCAAGAAAGCCCAGAGGAGGTGGGCAGGAGCAGAAACTTTCACTAAGGCCAGAAGACAACTTCCTCAGGCTTTCTTGAGACTGCCGGCCACTGACGGTGCTGGCGATCACAGGGGCTTAACTCCCTTCACATTCACTCTCTTCTAACCTCGAAATGGCCTGTCATAGCTGTGCTTGACCCAGATGGCCTCCACTGGCTCCCATCCCCATACCTGTACCCACCCACTGGGTACCCCCAGGCAGGGCCCCAAGATGGAAAGAGGATCATGGCTTCCCAGGCAGAATAGCTCCACTGGGGCAGCAGGCCACACCTGCCATCACCACCCCCTGTGCTGGACTGCACCAGGGTTCTCTCTTCATTGACTGGGCTCTCTAGCTGCCCCTACCTCACCATTCACCCCTCTACCAGCAGCCCTATGGCACACCTACATACCACATGGCCTTTGCTCAGCTCTTGGGATACCAAGTTCATGAAACGTGACTCTGGCCTGAAAACATCATCTCACATTTTTCGCGGGGGAGACAAACTCATGAAAGTTTTCACCAAACGCACCCCAATGCTCTCATATTCTTGGTCAGAAAGGAACATGAAAGTGGAGACCCCTGCATCCCCAATTCTGGGGGTGGGTTTGGAGACCCTAGTCTGGGAAAGAGAGGGGCTGGCTATAAGCACCAGGCTGGGGTCCTTGGTGGGAGGGAGTCAGCTCAGGTATCAGAGCTGGGAAAGCGAGCAAGGAGACCAGGACCTCCAGCATAGCCTGGTCCCCATGCTCCCCACCATGTGGCCTCTCTGCAGATAGCAGGCTCTGTTTCCCACTTGCGGGCTGCTGCCCCTCCAGGGGCTGCCTTAGCTTGCCTGCCCTTGGCACCAGGCTTTGTCCTGGTGCCAGGGGCCCTTGGCAAGTTCATACATCAAACAAGGAGGCAGTGGCTGGCTTCATGCCCTTCAGGAAAGAGGCATGGTTAGAGGGCGTTCCCCCAACCTCAGCCTCACATTCTCCTACCCACCAAGGATCCAGGCCAACTCAGAGGTGGTCAGTTGACCTCACCAACCCCTTTTCCCACCCCGGGAGCTAGAGCTCCTTTCTCTCCTGCAGCTGAACCCCACGTGGGTAGCAGGGAAGGGGCAAGATGAGGAGAGTCATTGCCAAGGGGCATTTTGGGGACTCAAGATCTCACCTTCTCCAGGAGATCTCTGTCCCCTTGTCAAGCCGCCCAAAGTCTCCCTTCTATTGAATGATGTGTCCAAGTCTTGAGATGCCTGGATCTCCCAGAGACACCCATCAAAAAAGAGGAAGAATCTACCCAACAGACATGAGCATACAGATCAGCAAAAGGCCCGCACAGAAGTGTTTATAGCAACGCTCCTCACCATAGCCCCAAACACGAAAGCGCCCAAACACCTATCAATAGCAGGACTGATAAATAAAGTGTGTGTCTCCGTGCAGCAGAACACTACCCAGCAACGAGAAGGAACGGTCTACAACCACACACAGGAATGCGGATAAAATTCACCACCATAACAGTGAGCAAAAGAAATCAGCACAAAAGAAACACACGGGATGTGCCACATTTACACATTCTCAAACTGCCAAGGCCACACTGTCCGAAGGTGGGGTAGTGACTAACCCCAGAGGGGACAAGGAGGGAAACTTCTGGACACGAGCAATGCTCTCTTTCTTGACTGAGTGCTCGGGTACAAGGCGCACGGGTGTGGTCAGTTTGTGAAAACTTCGTGCCTTTTCTGTTCAGGAAAAACTTCACTAAGTAGAAATAGAGGAGCACCTGGTGAAGCCTGCAGCTGCCACTGTTCTGAGACGCCCGGCCTCTCCCACCTCTCCCTTCTGCTCCTTCTCACCCTGCCTTCAAGCCACCACCCTGTCCTATTCCTTCTCCCCCAGAACAAGTCTCGGCCTCACCTCCCACTGTGCCCTCCAAGTGGCTGCTCCTCCCTTACCCAAACCACCATCTCCTCTCACCCAGATGACATGACTTCCTCCCGGTCTTCCGGTTTTGCTCTCCAATCCACGTGCACACGGACACATGGAAGCGGGGCTTGTGGGGAGCCAGACTCAGCCAGAGAAAGTCTCTGCAATTCTGTCAGAGCTCCCAGTGCGTCTCCATCTTGAGGCCCTCGAACATGCTTCTCTAACTTCCACTTGTACTTCAGCTCCTTGCTTTAGTGCCTCTTCTGCCCTCGCTCCCATCTAAACCCAAGCCCACTGTCTTCCACTCCAGTCTTTACTTTCCCGATGGAGGGAATCATGCTGTTTCCAGTAATGCATTTATTCTAGGGCCTCCCTGGTGGCACAAGGGGTTAAGTCTCAGCACTATGAAGCTATCCGCAGCCACTGCAGCACAGGTTCGATCCCCAGCCTGGGAGATGACCCACATGGCACAGCAGACCTCTCCTGTCTCACCCGCTGCTCCCCTCAGCAGTGTATTTCAGTCTTTCTGCCTGTTCTGCTCCCCACTCTGTCTCTGGTGAATCCTCTCATTCCCTGCACCTCTGACCTGTACCCCAGTTCTTGTGTGCATAAATAAATAAATCTTAAAAAAAATACATAAACTTAACATGAAACAAATTTTGTTGAAAATTAAGGTAATAAAACTATAAAAACTATAAAGCTATAAAAAAACTATAAAAAAACTATTAAAAAAAAGGCGTATTGAATAAATGAATCACCAGATCTGCCTATTTTGCAGACAGTCCCTGGGGAAGAAAAAGTTGTCCCCAGGAACAAAACTTCCACTTGCCTAGGGTCAGGACTCCTAGATTGTGGTCCTGGCTCTGTCACTTGCTTGTCACAAGGCCACTGTGTGGCCTTGGGCAAGTCACTGCCCCTCTCTGGGTGTCACTGTGCTCTTTTGTGAAATGCAGGAGTTGGATGGCCCAGAACCATGGTTGGGCTTGAAAAGGAGTAAGACAGGGGCCTCCCTGGTGATGCAAGGGGTTAAGCACCGCACTATCAAGCAATCTGCAGCCTCTGCAGCGTGAGTTCAATCCCCGGCCGGCCAGGGAGCAATCCACATGGCTCAGCAGACCTCTCCTGTCTCTCCCGCTGCTCCCCTCAGCAGTGTATTTCAGTCAGTTTGCCTGTTCTGTTGCTCACTCTGTCTCTGGTGAGTCTTCTTACCCCCCACATCTCTGACCTGTACCCTAGCTCTTGTATGCATAAATAAATAAATCTTAAAAAAAAAAAAAGGTGTAAGACAATGTGTGCATGTGTGTATGTGTGTGTGTGCGCAGTGACTGTGACTGTATGTGTATCTGTGTGTGTGTCTGTGTCTCTGTGTGTATGAGTGTTTGTGTACCTCTGTGTGTGTACACCCGCCCGTGCATATTTTCCTAGCAAGAGCAGCCATCACTTTCATTATATTCTCACAGGGATCTGTGACCTCAGATGATTCAGGACCACTAACCAGGATCGCTTTCAGCCCTGGGGGTCTGTGATTATATATAACCAGACAAATGGGAAGTAATCCGAGCCTTAGCGGAGACAGTTAGGTTTAGAATGTCCACAAGGGGAGGAAGGCCAGGGAGGCTTCAGGAGCAGCCCCCGCAGACACGCTTCACCAAGGGCTCTGGGCAAAGGTCAGATGAACTGACCCCAGGAACTGGCTTTCTGAGAGAGGAGGCAGAAGTAGTCAGGAATCTCCTCCCCTCTGCTCCCGCCATCCCCCGACAAGCACTCACTTGTCTTGGGATATGGCAGAGCACGAGGAGGCGAGGTTGGCTCCTGGAGATGCCTGCCAGGCCCCTTGGCGCCCAGGTCAGGGAAGGTTTGGCGGGAATGCTCAGGAGGGATGCCAAGCCCCACCTCCCCTCCTCCTGCGGCTGGCAGGCTGGCATGTGGAAGCAAAAGGGGCCTGTAAGCCATCTGAGACCCTGAGGAGGCCACTGAGAGAGGAGGCCATGCAGCCTAAGCCCAGGAGAGTCTACTTGGGTGGACAATTGCCGTTTGTAAGGAAGAGGGCAATGTGGCCTGGGTGGGAGAGGACTGCCCAAAGGGGAGATGAAAAGCAAGAACTGGGATGGGGAGAAAGCAGCCAGTGACAGCCCCCAGCCAGAGCCCCGGGAGCAGCATGGGCTGGAACAGTATCTGCAGTTTCCTCCTGCAGATAAAGAAGTGGGCGCGGCATGGGCAAGCGTCAAGGTCTCTCTAGAGGCCGCTCAGAAACCAGCTCATCCGAATGCAGACAGGCACTCGTCCCCTTCCCTGTGCCTGTGGCTGCCACACGCCCGCCCCTCCCCCCTTCCCCTCACCACCCACCTCCAGGGCCCCTGGCTTTCCTCCATCTCAGCCCTCAGTCTATCCCTGGTCCTGCTCACCCTCAAGTGCCACCCACCCCATGTCAAAGCCGCTTGGTGCATGGGGGAGGCAGAGAGAGAGGGGATCAAGGTGACCCACCAACAGACAGGGCGAAGTGAAGGGCCTGCAACAGGAGGCAGCAAGGAAGGCGGCTATGAACGCACCTCCCCTGAAACCCTGGTGGACAGAAGAGAGGCTGAGGCCGAGACAGAGGCGGGGGGGGCCCTGATGGCCCAGGGGGGACCCAACCTAGGGTCCTGCCATGTCACCAACCCTCTCTGGACCCTCTGCCCCTTTGTGAAGATGGAGAAGCAGTATTCTGGGGTGACTAGCTGACACCTCTGGGCCTCACATTATCACTAAAGCTGGCCTCAGGCTCCCTCAGATTCACCTGGGCTGCCAGCTGCTGGGAGGGATCAGGGACAGCTCCACCCACCAAGCCTGTCCCTCACCATGGCCAGTCACTGTGGCAATGACCGGGATCAGAGCTTGGCAAGGACAGAAAGTTCTGGTTCTAAGTGAAGCCCTATGTCTGGCACTGGGTACTATAACCACAAATATGCCATAATCCATGTCCTGGAAGGGCATTCAGTCAAAGGGAACAGAGGGGTCACTTTGACCCTCAGTGTGCACATACATGCACCCACACTTGTCTTCGCTGGCTGCCCCTGAGAAGGGGGCAGGGATGTGGCCACAGGGTACATTTTGAGTCACCCAAGTGATGGGATGTAAAATGCCAGCGTAATCCAATCCCCACACAGCAAATAAGTCTCAGGAGACTGCAGCCTTCACAGCCCCCAAACCGGGAGGCAGCTTTGGATTATGCAGATGACCTGAAGTGGGGTTATCTAGTTTCCAGGGACCCCAAATACCTCCTTCTCCTCCTGGGGGAAATCCAATGCCCACACCTATACTAGGCCTGGAGCTTCCCAGATAGATGCCTCACCCAGAACCAGCACCTGCCTCCCAGCCCCAGCCCACTCGGCCCCTCTGGGTCAACTAGCCACTTGGGAGGTTCTCACCTAGAACTGAGAATGCAGGGATGAGGGTCCAGCTGCCACTATCCTCAGGTCCATCCCGGCTCTGGTGCCCCTAAACCTGTGAAGGGGGCCCCCTCCCTCCTGTCTACAGAGAGCCCTGGTCAGGGACAACAGCCACAGCTCCCAGGGATACAGGGTCAACCCCTGAACCGGCTCAGGGGGAATTAACACCGCGGCTGTCTCCAGCACTCCTAGATCTGGCTCTCTCGATGACTCCGAAAACTCACCTGAACTATTTGCTCCTTTAAGGATTAAGTCCCACATCACGCTCCTCCTGAGGCCGCAGGTAAGATCGCCACCTAACCCAAAGCCCCTTCCCCTGGTCCTGCCCCACCTGAGTCCCTAGGGCCGCCTGCCCCCACTGACCGGCACTTTCCTGGACGGCTCCTTACCTGTCTCAGGTGAGTTGGGCCGTGTCTGCCGCCCGTTCCAGAGCCCAGAGCGTCCCCTGGCCCCCGGCCCCCGCAGCCCCCTACCTGAAGCAGTAGCCGCTTGCTCTGGGTGCCGGCGGATCCCCCCGGCTCCCAGCGCTCGGCCCGTGCCGCCCGGGCTGGGGCGTCCCCGGGGGCTGGGGGCCGCCGGGGGGCCCGGGTTCCAACGCCTCGCAACACACCAAGCTCACCGTGCAGCCCATCCCACCCGGCACCCGGCGGGCCCCGGCCAGGGGCGGGGACACTAGCGCCCCGGGAGCGGCCCGCCCCCGCCCAGGGCGCCTCAGACGTCGGGATCCGGGCGGCGACGCCCCCAGCCAGTGCCGGCTTGGAGCCCGCTGCGGGCGACGCCGAGAAGCGGGGGAGTGCGGGCCCGGGGGGGTGGGCGGTGCCGAGGGCAGCCAGTGACGGAGGGAGACCCGAAGGCACGCACGGGGGGCGCAGGAGGAGCGGCGGTGGGGACCCAGGACGGGCGGCGGGTGCTGACTCTGGGAGGCTGGAAGACCCACCCCCCAAGAGACAGGCAGGAAGCAGATAAGGAAAGATAATGAGAGAGCTGGGGGAGGGGGGCTGGGGGGGCTGAGAGAGGGAGGGACAGGGAGGGGGCACTGAGTGGTGTGCAGAGGTGCCCAAGTCCCAGAGCAGGAGAGACAGGTAGGGAGTAGGGGCAGGAGAGCAGAGCCCAGCCTGGGTACCCGGTGAGCTAAGTTTGCATGTTCCTCAGATTAGTAGCACTCCCGGGTGCCAAGGTGCCTGCTACACCTATTCTCTACCCTTGGGGCAGCCCAGCCTGGAAAACCCAGGACCAGGCTGTAGAAGGACCCCAGTGTCGAGGAGCCAGGGCACAGCTGGGGCAGGAAGGACAGCCCACCTGTGCAACCCACCTACCTGGTCCATTTCTGGACACGGCATTTCCCCAGCGGTTTCTTGTCCATCCTTTCAGAGGTGGGTATCAGGGCTGGGAGGATGGCACCCCCAGCACTCGTGGGTACCCCTTGAAAGATGGAAGTGGGAGAGGAGACCAGTAGGAAGACCCTCCTCTTCCCACCTCCAGCACAGCGAGAGCCAAGATCACAGAGGATCAGGTGGTGCCACCGCACAGCCTCTACGTGCCACCTGGTGGTCATAAGGGAGAAAGACAGGAGCAACTGCCTGCTGTGAAACCCAGCAGGACTTCTGCACAGCAGCTGCCTCGACCACCTTGGAGTCCGTGGCAGCCACAGCGAATCTACCAGGACTGCCTTAGGGGAACCATTGCATCTCGCCCTTGCTGTCGCGGGGCCCTGGGCCCTGCCCCTACCACTTCTCCCCTGAGCTCCTGCTCTTCCTCTGTGCAGGGCTTCCCTTTTCAGGGTGCTGGGCTAGTATGAATCACTCCCCAGGCGCCAATCCCAGGAAGGGCTGGGCAGGGCCCACAGTCACAAGGGACCAGCTCTGGTGGCAGTGCCTGCTCTCCATGCCCCAACCAGCCAGGTCTTCCAGGTGAGTAGCCGGGGGGTCCTGAGGCTGTGGGTGGCTGGAGAAAGGGAGCGGCACTAAGTTTGAGGGGTAGGTAGATCCTGGATAGAGTAAAAAAGAGGAAGAGGCATAATTAGATATTGGTGAATTTCACATACTCTGGGCAGAGGGGTGCAGAGACTCTCAGTCCCACCATTTGGTCTCTGGATAGGAAAACTGAGGCCCAAGGAAGGCAAATGATGTGCCCAAGGTCACATGGTGGATTAGTAGCAGAGCCAGGGTGGAAACTTGGGCCCCTTGACTCCCAGCTTGGGGTTCCCTGAAGGCCATCCCCCACCCCATTCACCTTCATTTCCCTCTCCTTTCTCCACCACCATATCTCACAGCTTCCTCGCTCCCCCTCACCCCTGCCACTCCCAAATGCTACCAGCCATGGCCTGGGAGACAGGACACCTGTGTTCCCCCACTCTACCTCTCAGAATAAGCCCACTGGTCTCGGGGGGCCACAGTATTCCACTCTGGGCCCCAAGACCCACACAGACAAAGAGGTTCCCCTGGGAGAGTGGCAGGAGTAAAAGCAGGTTCCCTGATCCCTCTGCCCTCCAGCATTCTGGCCCAGACCAATTCTGGGGCCTCCCTCTCATCCAAAGACACACATTTTCCAATCAGCTGGGCCCAGGAAAGGATGAATATGTGACTCCAGGAGGCTGACTGCCTCGGCCAGGCCCCTCTGGGGGGAAGGGTGACTTCCCTCAGCCCAGGCCCACGTGGTGTGCACACTCAGCGGTGCTCACACCACGTTAGGGCTGAGAACATGGCCCTGTGGGCTCAAAGACCGAAGCCAAATTCTGGTGTCATCTTTGTAGCTTTGTGACAGTGAGCGGAAGTTACCCTCTCCAAACACTTTGGCCTTGTATAATGCGGGGATAACATCCTCCTTTGTTCTTCTGGGGACTGGATGAGTTCAAGGTTGTAAGATACAGAGCACAGCAGAGCACTGGCTCCAAAAAGTGGGGTCCATGCCTTCTTTCCACACTGGCCTACCAGAAACAGCTGGGGGTTTATTCTGCAGTTAACTCACCAGTGACCCCAGACATGTCCCGGTCTTTCCCGGTGCTCCCATTCCTTCGTTCGCAGAAGGAGACATTGGGGCATTGAACCCAGAATGTTCTTCCTGACTTGACCATCTGAGACACAAGGAATCACATCACTTTCAAATAGTCATGACGGAAGAGGGAGCCGCCCTCAAGATCATCAGGGACCTGAAAGGTGAGTGTGCCTTGAGAGATTTCCTGGGACTGGATTGGGGAGGAGGGAGGGGTCTTGGGAGCCTCTCCCCCAGAGCCTCGCTGGCTGATGTCTGCGTCCGCCATCTTCCCCACAGCTGCCATCTATGCTGTCCTTCAGGGATACCGGGGTGGCCAGCAGGCAGTGACAGACGCCAGCGCCGAGCTACACAGACTCTGTGGCTGCCTGGAGTGGCTGCTGCAGGTGGGACCCACCCTTACATACCCTTCTTCTGCCTTGCTTTCTTTCCTTCCCTCCCCTGCCCTCTCTCCAGGCCTAGGAAACCAGGAGGACATTTCTAGATTTTGATGCAAGAGCCACTGACCCCTTTGTTACCGTGCACAACCTCATCTCGCTCAGTGTGTCCCTCAGACTCTTGAAGGCTGTCATTACTGCCTGGGAAATGAGACGGGACAAGGCTGAAGGAGGGAGCATAGTGCTGGGGGTGGCCTCCTGTTCTGAAAACTGAAGTTTCAGAGGCAGGGATCCTCTGAAAGCTGATCCTCTTTGCTGCTGATCAGAGCCCCAATCATCACTACCACTAGCTTTTATTGAGCACTTACTGTGTGCTAAGCTAAGCCCATTATATGCCCTACCTGGGGTTGTGCTAAACAGCCTGCCCACAACTGAATGAATACACACACATCCTTCCTATTTCTCTATATCTGTGAGATTTGTGTGTTTGGTGTGTGTACACAGGGTGCATGTGTGACTCTCCTGCCAACCTACCCCTCATCTGCTGCACTGTGACCACACTGGTCTCCATGATCTTCCTAAATCACATTGGAAAAGCACCTGCCCCAGGGCCTTTGCACTTGTTATTCCCTCTGTCTAGATTGCTCTGGCCCCAGAAATTCAGATGACATCTTTTCTTATTTCTTTCAGATCTGCACTTGAATAGTACCTCTTCAGTGTACCTCTTCAGTGTACCTCTTCAGGTACCTCTTCAGCTAACCTAATCTGATTCTGTAACAGAAACAGTAAACCACACACATACTTGGGTACACATACCCGTTTCTATTACTTTTCCTAGCCTTATTTCTTCTCCTTAGCAGTCAACACTCTCTGACATACTCTAAGTTTCATGCGTTTAGTCTATTTATCGTCTGCTTCCTCTACCAGCATACAAACTCCAGAATTTATATCAGAAGTCATTTGGTTCAGTGCTGGAAACCCAGGGCTTAGAACAGAGCCTCGCACCATTAAGTGTTCATTAGTATTTCCTGAATGAATGAATCAATGAATGAGTACACGGAAGCTCAGAGAGGTGGAGCAGTTGGCTTCTGGTCACCCAGCCAGTAAGGGCAGAGCCAGGACTGGCAGTCAATCTGTCTGCCCGAGCCCTTTCCCTCCTACTTGTGCCCACTGGGCACGCTGGTACACAAGGTAGGTCCTAGGAGCAAGCATGTCTTCATTCCCTCTCCCTGATCTTGCTCCCAGTTTGACCAGAAAGAGCAGAAGCGTTTCCTGAAACCTCGGAAGGACTACTGGGACTTCCTCTGCACTGCCCTGGGGCGGCAGCGGGGGGACACGGAGTCCACCCGCTTTGTTCACTCACAGGACAAGGTATCCAGAGCCAAGTGGCGGGGAGGCGGCCTTAGTCCCACAGGGCCCTGCCACCAGGCCCTTGAAGGTCTGGCTCAGGGGGCCAGAGAGGAGAGGACACTGCCTTGCCTGACCCCTTCTTCTCCATCCCTATTGCTCTGACAGACCTGCTCAGCACTCACTATCCCTGGGCTCAGCTCCCCCAGCCTCCCTTTCCCATGGCCCCCAATTCCATGACACCCTTTCTCATCACCCACTGGCTTCCATCGTCTCTCTCTGGGCATGGGCTGAGTTTCCTCTGTTCTAACCCCCACTTTGCCCCATGCACTCTGCAGCTGAAGACCCCGCTGGGAAGAGGCCGCGCCTTCATCCGCTTCTGCCTTGCCCATGGGCAGCTGGCTGAGTCCCTGCAGCTCTGCCTCTTGGACCCGGGGTTCACCAGGTGGGACTGGGACATCTCCAGACACCCTCTGTGCCCAGGGCCCCTCCTCCGTGAAAGAGTCCTCTGGCCCCGAAGGGTGACTGGATATCGAAGATGGCTAAAATGAGTCAGACAGAGAAAGGGCAGAGGGTGCCGGTAGCGCTGTGATGCCCGGGCCTCCTGCTCCCAAAGGGCCACAGCCCGGGAAGTATTGTTATGGTGGGGCGGGGGGTGGATTCCCTGACATTGGGGAGGGAACAGCACCAGGACCACAGACCAAGGGTTCTGATGACTGTTAACACAGGGAATGGTACGGCCCCCGGAGCCCCCTGGTGTGCCCCGAACTCCAGGAAGACCTCCTGGACTGTCTCTATGCTCTCAATGAGGTGTCCTTCGACTTAGAGCTGCAGCGTCCTGACCTGGATGGGGCCTGGCCCATGTTCTCAGAGTGAGTGGGTGCAGCGCAGAGGGACGCCTCTCTTCCATGGCTGATGGCGTTGTCACCGCCCATCCCAAGCAAGTCCAAGCTCTCGGTCTCCCACACCATCTGCTCCTCACTCCCTTCATGCTCTCTGATCCCCTGGCTCCCCACCTCCCAGCCTTCTCTTTCCCCAGCCTACCCGCACGTTACTCCGCCATGCTGCAGAAAATATACGCTCACTAAAGAGCTGTTGGATGGTTGGGGTAGAGAGTGGGTTAGAAGGATGAATGAATGGTGGGTGGTTGGGATGGAACATGTGGTTGGATGGAGGGGGATGCACGCCTAAGGGGGATGGAATGGAAGGTGGGAAGAATGGAAGCATGACTGGGGATTGAGAAGATGGGATAGCCAACATCCAAGGAGACGTAAATGCTGGAGAGAACCCCAGGGTGCCCCTACCCCTTTCACTTGCAGGTCCAGCTGCTGCAATTCCAGACTGACCAAGGGAAGAAGACCCAGAAAAATCAAAGATTCCCCAAAACAGGTGCTCTGCCTGACTTCACTCTGAGCCGCTTCTTCTCCATCTCTCTTGGGACCTCCAGGTTAAGCAGTAACTGAGCCCCGACCTAACTGGAGGACGGACAGACAGACAGACAGAAGCCAGCATGTGGATCTGGGGGCTGGGGAACCACAAAGAAGAGAGGCTGCATATTCGTAAGGTGGTGGGATATCAGAGAGAGAAAGGGGCCACTAGCACCATCTGTGGGAGCTACTGGGGCCCTAGGGAGGAGAAGGTGCTAGAGGTGTCTGGAAGCTCATAGAAAACAGCAGGGAACGACCCCTGCTGGACAATTTGCAGATAGCTCACTTCCACTCAGGGAGTGCTGGAGGCCAGATTGACAGATTCAAGTCCCAGCTCCTACTCTTTCTAACCATAGTTAGCGGACAAGTAACTTGTCCTGCCTCACAGGCTGATTGTGATGATGCACAGTGTGTGTGGCACAGAGCGAGGCTGCCTGTGGCGCGTTCAGCCAGTGGTAGCTGCGTTGTCGGTTCCATTAGCAGAGTGAGGGAGATACCACAAGGGCTCGTCTCTGAGCTGAAAGAGTTCCAAGTGTGGTTGGGAGACAGACCCTGAAGGAACACGCTGCCGCACACATGTGAAATGGGCTGGCGCAGAGGCGCATGGGTCACAGCAGAGGCTTCCTGGTAGAGGGGTCTCTTGCTGCTCTTGGTCAATCTGAGTTCTCACCACAGCTCTACAAGGCAAGTATTATTATTCCCATGTTGCAGATGAGAAAAGTGAAACTCAAAGAAGTCAAGTTCTGGGAGATGGATCAGAGGAGAGAGGTAGGAAGGGATGGAGGGAGAGAGGATCAATGCAGAAGATAGGTGTGAAGGAGGGAGAAGGATGGGGCTAGAGGCGAGGCAGGAAGGGTCTAGAGAAGCACTGCTGTCCCCTGACCACATCAAAGCAGAGACATTGGGTCACCAGGGTGTTCACATTCAGATTCCAGGGCCGTCTCTAGCTTTACTGAATCAATACTTCCAGTGGGAGGGCCAGGAATCCATATAGCTAGCAGATCTGCTGCGTGAGGGCTGTGGCTGCTCTGCTCCAGCTCAGTGAATTGGTGCTGAGATGGATGATGATTTTGGGGGCTTCTCTGCAGATCCTAACCACACATGAAGGTCCCAAAGGGGTCCAGTCACAGGCGACACATGCCAACCAAGTCGACTGTCTGCAAGAGGCACCCAGGGAAGACAGGTGGACTGGACTCCCCAGGCCCCAGCAACTCAAGCGTCTTCCCTCCTTTTTGGAAAAGAAGAGAGAAGATCCCAGGAGCCTCATATCCCCCCAGGACAGGTGGGAGCCAAAGTGGAAGGAGCTTCAGCAAGACCAGGAGAAGGAAGACCCCAAAACAGGGATCTTCCTGGAGAACTCAATATCCAACATCCAGGGACAGGAGCAGAGGGTCAGAGGGGCGCTGAAAGGGATACTGGGGACTGAGGCGGAGGCCAGAGGGGTTCTTCCCAGGGCAGAGGGTCAGAGAACAGCAGAGAATACTCGTGAGAGGGAAGCAGATTGGGGTCGTGTCCAGAGGCTGCTGACCCCCAGTCCCATAGGCACCATGGAGGACACAGTGTGGAGGAGCAGGCAGGAGCAGAAGGCATCTAGCATTTCAGGGGAACACCAGGTGCTTCAGGACCCACAAACAAAGGAAAGCTCTACCACAGAGAAGCCACAAGAGCAAACAGGAGTGACCAGTGTGACCAGAAAGGCGGAACAGGAAGAGGTGAACTTGCAGGCTGTGGTCAAGGTGAGAACTTGTCCATGCTCTCCTCTCTAACTGTCCCATGGGTGGGGGTCCTCAGTGGTAGCCTAAGGACCATTCTAGTCCACAGACTAAATTTTATTGACCTGCATTGGATTATTATTATTTGAGTGCACCTTTGAAAATCTGTGCCTTTTTCTGTTCACCTCAGCCCCCACCACTCCCTATTGCCTTACACCAGACTCATCAGTACTATCTGCCTTACCTCTGTAGGCATTTAAGTTTGAGATCCCCAGTAGTTCTTTGGGTCAGTTACTTGTTCTCAAGTTCCATTTTCCTCATTATTGACAGGTTTCTTCCCAATGTCTAAGTTCTACTATTGCAAATCCCACCTCGCCACTCCTGTGCAGTCATGTAGCATAGAACATTTTGGTTAACTTGGAATGCATTTATGACAATGGTCCCAATATTCGATACCATCTAGCCTCAGTGTGAGGTAGGCTATACCATCTAGGTTTGTGTAATTTACTCGATGATGTTTGCACAACAATAAAATCACCTAACAACTCATTTCTCAGAATGTGTCACTGTAAATGCTTCTAGAGGTGACCCAAGATTATTTCCCAGCCTCTTTTTTTAAAGATTTATGTATTTATGCATACAAGAACTGGGGTACAGGCCAGAGGTGCAGGGAGTGAGAGGATTCACTAAAGACAGAGTGGGGAACAGAACAGGCAAATTGACTGAAATACACTGCTGAGGGGAGCAGCGGGTAAGACAGGAGAGGTCTGCAGCACCATGTGGGTAGCTCCCTGGCCAGGGATTGAACAGGTGCCGCAGAGGCTGCGGACAGCTTCATAGGTTGTGTCTTAACCCCTTGCGCCACCAGGGCGGCCCTGTTTCCCAGCCTCTTTTACCCTCCTCCCTAGGCAGATGTCCTTGAAATCGGTAACTTCTGTCCTTTAGGGAAGGATGAAATGGTGGTCCCAGCCTCACACAGGGCTGGGACCTAGCACTGTCCCCAGTCCTTCCCTCCACCCACAGTTGTCTCTCAGGGATGTTTGTTGGGTCAAGTCTTGGGCTGGGGTTTCTGCTCTCTTCCTTCAGTTTCCCTGCCTCCTTCCCTCCCTCTCTCCCAGAGTCTCAGACTTGGGCTCCAGAAGACCTGTGAGCAGACCCAGCACCAGGAGCAGCTGCTGAAGAAGCAGGAGGGGTTGCTGAAAGCCCTGCAGGAACAGCTCAGCAGGTAACCTTGGCAACCACCAGCAGGAATGGGCCTGTAGCCAGGAGGCCTGAGGGCCAGGAGATGCTCCCTGGCTCCTGCTCTCCTCAGCAGTCACGCCACCATGCTTCCTTCTAGCACCTCCTGGGCACCAGGTCCTGTACTGGGCATATCTTTGGGATGCTGAGGCACGCAGGGCATAACTGCTCTCCAGGGGCTCCCCCCTCCCCTCTGCCAGCCTGCTCCCTGACTGACCTCTCAAGTAACCCCAGGAGGGGATCGGCCTCTTATGACTGCTGCCCCTCCCACCACAGTTGCTCATTTCTGATGCCTCTTTTGAGCTCTCCTCTCTCTTTTCTGCCCATTCTGCCTTCTGCCCGCCATACTCCTGCCCTGCTCTCCCTTTCTGTCTCCCTCTTTCCCTCTGTTTATTTGCCTCTCCTTTTCCTTTTCCTTTCTCTCTCTTGATAATCATAATCCTACTGGTTACTGTCTCATTTGCCCACTCTTTACTATCTCCCTACCATGGTTCTAGGCACTTCCTCAGACAGCCTTATCAGAGAGGCCCTCTAAGAAGTCCCACTTTTCAGATGAGGCAACTAAGACTCAAAGATCCCGCCTGAGCCAAGCAGCACCAACTGTTAGCAGAAGGATGAGCTCCAGACATGGCCGCTGAGCCAGGCCGTGGGCTTGGACACTGTCTCTTTGCCAGTGTTTCCCTCTCTCTTCCCCTCAGCACCTCTCACCCAGTGGCTTCTTCTCCCTATTACCACATTGACCTCAAGGCCCAAAGTTGCCTGGCTTTGTCTCTACCTTCCCCCTCAGTCTGTGTGTCTCTGTTCATCTATTTTTTTAAATATCTCCACCGGGAGATCTTCCTTGATCTGACTGGGGCTTTCCCTTTGTCTCTGGGCCACAGCCTGCCCACAACCCCTGTTTCTCCTGCATGCCCGACACCCACCCTTGAGCCAGGAGGCGCCAGCACCTCCACCTCCCCTCCACACCCTAGTGGAGTCTGAGTGGGGGTGATTCAGACTGAATCACAGGGCAGTCTACTGTCTGCCCAGGGGCCCAGGAACCAGACCAAAAAGGACCCTGGGGGCTCCTCCCATCAGATACTCAGCTGAGCCCAGTGGTTTAGTGAGCAAAGACCACATGACTAAGGCCCCATGTGAAGGCAGGGACCTTCCCATCTCAGGGTCTTCTGTGAGGGTCGAACAGGCTGGGGCGAGCAAAAGGGAGACTCCAGGGAGAACACTCGGTCCCAGGCTGCTCCCTGCAGCTGGGAGAACCCCTGTCTCAGACCCCTGTCCTGTCATATGTCATCCTGGCCATCATTCAGTCATTCTACAAACCCTCAGAGGGTCCCCTGGGTGCCAGGCCTGTCCTATGTGCCCAACATACTCTGGAGCAGAAAACAGACAATTCCAGCCCTTGTGGAAGTTACATTCTAGTGGAGACAGTGGATAAATGGAAGAAGCAAGTGAAATCTATAGAATGTCAGATTGTGATCAGTTCTAAGGAGAAAAAATATAAAGCAGGGAAGGGGATGTGATATGCTAGTGATATTTAAGATGGCAGGACCACGGAAGGCCATCTTGGAAAGGTAACATTTGAGCAAGGACCTGAAGGGATAGAGGAGTGAGCCATTTGGACACATGGTAAAGGAATGTTCCGGAAACAGCAAGAGGCAAGGTCTTAAGGTGGGAAGGGGCATGGCAAGCTCTAGGAATATCAGGGGAGTGAAAGACGGAGAGGGTGACTGGAAAGGGCGGGCAGGTGATGGACACAGGCTTAGGGAGAGCCTGGAGGGATCTTGACTTTGACTCAGGGTGAGGTGAGAACCATCGAGAGTTCCAAGCAAGGAGGGGCACGATGTGACTGCTTTGATGTTAAAAATGTTTATTTGCTTTTTAAAAACTAACTTAGTGGTTTTCAGTGCATCCGCAGAGTTGCGGCTCAGTCACCACAGTCAATTTTAGAAGATGTTCTTCCCCCCAACGAGAAACCCCGTACTCATTAGCAGTGCTGCCATTTCCTCCCAAAGTCCCAGCCCTGGGCAACCGCTAATCTGCTTTCTGTTTGTATAGATTTTCCTGCTCTGGGCTGACCTACATTTTCAAGGACTCGTGCTCACTACTCTATGGAACAAAACTTGGGGAAGCTCGGGTGGAAGCAGGGAGACCACCCAGGAGGGAGCTGAGAAGAGTGGGCAATAGAGAAGCTGCTGGATTCAGGAGGCACTGTGAGGTCAGGCTCCTGGGGGTGTGGAGCTGGGTCTCAGAGAAA
This sequence comes from Talpa occidentalis, assembly GCF_014898055.3. Lineage (NCBI taxonomy): Eukaryota > Metazoa > Chordata > Mammalia > Eulipotyphla > Talpidae > Talpa > Talpa occidentalis. The sequence continues at coordinate 136,736,787 of NW_023603184.1, forward strand.
GACAGGAGTCAAGAGTGACTTGGTGTCCTCTGGCCTGTCCAACTGGAAAGCTGGAGTCGCCAGGGACTGTCTGCTGTGGCAGAGCAGGCTTGTGGGTAAAGTTCGGGAGTTGAGCTAGAAACACATTACACTTGAGACACCTGTTAGACACCCAAGTGGAGCTGCTGAGTGGGCCCTCAGGAGGAGTTCAGGAGACAGGCATGGGCTGGGGCGTCTACTGGGGAGCCACTAGGATGCAGACAGTGAGTAACAGCAGCTCCTAAGGCTGGGAGGAGGATGCATTCCCTGCCTCCTGGAACCCAAGGAGCTTGGGACTAACACCTCACTCCTGGGAAGGGAACATGGGCATCAAGTTGGTGATGGGCACCTCAGAGGCAGCGAATACAGTGCCCCAGGGCCCAGCAGTCAGCCAACAACATTTATGGTGCCTCTACGCCGGATATGCACGGGGACAACAGGAACAGAACGCCTATGTCTGCTCTCACAGCCCTGGAGACAGACAACACATCCTCAAATAGAAATACACGTCAGGCAGTCATTGGAGAGTCTTCTAGATCAAGAGTCAGAAAACAGGAGTTCATTTGAGCAGAAACCTCAAATATGGGAAAAGCAGGCCAGGCAAACAGAACTCCAGGCTGGGGCGGGGAATGCACCATCCTGGAAGAAGTGTGCTGAGGATTAAGCAGGCCAGAGTGGCAGGAGCAGAGGGAGACTCCTGGGGCTCCAAAAGGCTCCATCCAAGTCCTGAATGGAGAGTCTCAGGGTCCAACTTAGGTTTTAAAAAGGAGGACTCTAGCTGCAGTGTAGAGAGCCTGAGGGTGCAGGGTGCAGCCAATGGGTGCAGACGAATCAGAGATAACAGATTCTTCAGGCAGCAGGCCCAGAACAGACCAGCAGGAGCTATGAAAATAGACTCAGCACTGAGCTCTGGGACACCCAGTACCTGCTTCCTGACCTGGCTGTGAGGCCCTGGGAATCTGGCCTTCCCTTTCTCGGTCTCAGATCTCTGATTTGCAAAAGGAGATGCCAGCCTCTAAAGTCCTCCCTCCAACGCAAATGGTCTGTGAGATCATCTTTCCTAGCAGATGGGTTTCCTCTGCCCTCTGGATGAGACCTCAAGACAAGATGATTAGGACAGGTATGAGAGGAAGGGTCCTAGATAGAAAATTAGGCAAACATCACATCTCCCTCCTCCCACCCCATGGTGGCAGCACTGAACTCCTTTGAGGCGTGCCAGGGCCTCACAATCCCTCCCTAGCTCCCACCTGCTGCCCCTCAGCAGCGATGCCAGTGACCCACTGATGATAATGAAGCCCCTGCGGGGATGAAAGAGTGAGATAGTAAAAAGAGCTTAGAGTTCAACAGGCTTGTGTCCAGATTTCTGACCCCCTACCCCCACTTATCAGGCAAGTATCACCTCCTCTCTGGAGTTCTATTTTCATTCCTGTAACGTGCTGATTATACTACTTGTCCCATAACTTTGCAAGAAAGTAAATGAAGCAAGTGACTGGCGCATAGTAGGTACTCAATAGATGGTTATATTGTGGTCACGTTCCCTCCTGCTCTAGGATTGTCTGTCACCCTCTGCTGAAAATACTTCAGAGGCTTCCCATTGCACGGGAGTAAAGTCCACTCCACCTGGCGCCTCGGAGGGACCCATCAGACCCTGGCTAGCTGCTACATGTCTGCTGCTCCCCCTCTGTCCTTCATGGTGTCCCAGCTTCACTCACACTCTTTGTGTTCTTCACATGAGCCACGTTCCTTCCAACCCGAGCACCTTTGCCTGTGCCCTTCTCTGCTCTTCTTGACTGACTTGTCATCTTTGAGTTCTGCTTAAATATCACCTTCTCCGAGAGGCCTTCCCCAAGCAAGTCTCAAGGAGAGCCTCTTTCTCAGCACCTCATTTATCCCTGTTATATACTTAGTTTTGTTATTTTTTTAATTATGATATTGGTCTGTCACTTTTTTTGACCACTGTCCTGAAAACACCACAAGCTCTACCACGAGCTCCACGAGGCGCTGCATGGGCATCACTCTGTGCCTGACACCTAACATAGCCATGGACATACAGTAGGTGCTTAATAGATGTTCCTTCTCACCACAAAGACACCTGCTTGCCACAGAGGTCATATTAGGGTCTGTGCTGAACACACCAGAGCCCTGGAATCTCCAGGCGAGGGAACTAGCTCAGGAAAACGAAGTCAGCAACTAATGCCCAAGGAACCTGAAGACTAGAATGTTCATGAAAATTCAAATGTTGACCCTGACCCAAAGCCTGAGCACCAGAACCCTCTTTCTTCAGGCTGCAGAAACTGCCCCTTCCTGAATGTCAGTGGCTACCTGCTGTCAGTTTGATTCCATGGTCTTCCCAGAACTCCTCCCCACAGCAGGGTCCACTGTGGCATCTTAAAAAAAAATAGCTCGACTAATTGCCATGCCTCTGGCAGCGTCTTGCCCTTCAACACAGGGTGACAGGCACACATACGCATGCACCCCAAGGTCACAGGTCACAGGCAGCACGACGTATCTGCCGTCACAATAACCTACTGCCTGAGCGATGGAGTAAGACCTTCTCCCTGCAGCTGGGGCCTTTCCATCCAGTCCACTTCTTGGAAGCTTTCTAGGAAGTCACTAAATGTGTGAGTTATATGTGTGTTGTGGTGTGTGTATGTGTTGTGTGCAATATGTGTGCAATGCTGTGCATGTATGTTTATGTCTTGTGTGTTGCATTGTGTAGGAATATATGTGGAATGTGGTGTGATGCATGTGGTATATGCATGTGATTTTGTGTGTATGTGTGTGTGTGCGTGTGTGTGTGTGTGTGTGTATACTTTGGCTGCAGGAGGCACCGCCACCATCCCCCAGAAGTCTCTTTGTCAGGCAGAAGCCCAGCCTTGCTCAGTCACAAGTGCTTTTTCCCCCCTCAGAATTTGATCTTTCCTGTGCCCAGGTGTCAGGAAGAGAGGGCCCAGCTGCAAGCAGAACTGGAGCAGAAGCAACAGGAGGCTGAGCAGAGGGATGCCATGTATGCTGAGGAGCTTGGGGGGCAGCGGGACCTGGTCCATGCCCTGAAGAGGCGGGTGCTGGAACTGATTCAGTAAGGGCTTGAACAGTGGGGCAGGGGTGCAGAAGAGGATGATATGGGCTATAGAGGCTTGGGAATGGAAATTCTACTCCACTAACAGCCATCAGTGTTCCAAATCTTTTAATATATGCTAACTCTTTTCCTTCTTTTAGCCACCTCTGCTATTATCCCCATTTTATGGATGAGGACAATGAGGGTCAGAGAGGCTGACTTGGCCACCAGGACACACAGCATATAAATTGCATAGAGTCCTCTGATGCTCATCCCTCTGCTTCAACCCACCCCACATACACACACGCCACTAAGGTTAAGAGATGGGAAAGGAACCCATGGGTTCAGAAGGATTGGAAGACCAAGGAGGAGGGTAACCACAGGGTTGTCGCCTGTCCTACTCCTGCCTGCCTATTAGACTTCTTCAGGTCAGTGGGCCTGCACATCTGTCCCAGGTCAGCTATGCTAGGATCCAGAGGCAGAGCTCCCTGGGATCTATTCCAGACCACTGAGCTCACAAGGGATGGAGAAGAGGTATAAAGTCTGGTCTCTGCCCTTCGTCTAGTGGGGAGAAAATTCACATTTATATTATCCTTTATCTAGTTCAGGAAAAGATCATTGGGACCCAGGGTCCAATACAAACAGAAAATTGCTGCATGGTCATCTAGAACTAAATCCTTTTGCACAAAATGCAAGTGCTATTGAAGATAAGAAAAGGGAGAAATCAACTTGGAAAGAACAAAGAATCAAGGAGTGTTCTCCTCTGAGGAACTGTCGACTTGGAGGAAGAGAGATGTTAAAAATTAGCTGTATATCTCATAAAGATTGAAGGTAGCTAACAATAAAAAATATATATCTAAAAAGATATAGATATATAGAGATAGTTATGTCTTTATATATGACCTATATCTGCCATATATAAAGTGTATGTGTTTTTGTGTGATTTTAAAGTAAAAATAGATTTAATAGAAGGCAAAAGAATATATGTCCCCAAAATGTTAGGATTAAGGTTAGAGTTAAAACTGAGCACTGAGCATCTTAGCAGCAGGAACAAAAAGCAAAACACAGAAAGTTGTCTAAATTCTTCATGAGAGACAAATATTTTCCCCAGCACTAAAGAAATTATTCACAAGGCCCCAAACTACATAATATATTGTCCCTTGCAGAAGCATCACAGAAGATATGACCATAAAGGGGAGTGGGGGAGGAGGAGAAGAAGCAGGAAGAGGGGAGGGAGGGAGAAAGGAAATAAGCCATGAGAGTTGACTTTTATGTCAAGATGATAGACCCACCACATGTCATACATTCTCCATCCTGAGTTCTCATGAAAATGATTGTAAAAATAATAATAATAAAACTCACAACGGAGAGAAAGGTGGAAAATCCAGCCACAAATGAGAGATTTCAGCTAATTTCCAGAAGCCAGAAATGCCTGAAAAAGTAGATACTGGATCTAGCCCAAGTTAGAACTTTAGAGATGCCAGAACCCAGAGATGCCAGGAATGCAGATGGCAGAGTGAGATGAGGAGCAGAAGTCAAGAAAATTGAATGAAAAAGTCATCACAAAGACCAGAGTACAGCCCTTGCTGTACAGCCCTTTCTCTCAAGCTGCCAAATATCCAGCAATCAGGGTCCTACCCTTCAGTAGAGCAGGCAAAACAGAAATGTAGTTGCCCCAAATGAAAGAACAGCACTCCTTGGTGTTGAGAGTCTGGTGGGGCAGGTAGCTCCTGCCCAGTCCCTCCTAAGTAAAAGTTGGGCATTCTATCCAGTGCCTGGAGATTCAGCAGCTTTACCCCTTCTTTCTTTTTTTAAAAAAATATATTTATTAATTCATACTAGAACGGGGGTACAGGCCAGAGGTGTGGAGGGTGAGAGGATTCATCAGAGACAGAGTGGGGAGCAGAACAGGCAGACTGACCAAAATACACTGCTGAGGGGAACAGCAGCGAGACAGGTGAGGTCTGCTGCGCCATGTGTGTCACCTCCCTGGCTGGGGATGGAACTTGTGCTGCAGAGGCTGTGGATACCTTCACAGTACTGTGTTTAACCCCTTGCACCACCAGGGAGGCCCAACCCCTTCTTTCTTAACATAAAATGGCAATCAAGGATCCTCAGACATTTGAGAAAAATCTAGAACATAAAGGGGAGACACAAAAGTAAAAAAGCAGAGAAAAATCTATTTCCTGCGAAACAAGTTTCTGTGAAGATGAGAATTCGTGGAAATTAAAAATATGATCACTGAATTTTTTTTAAGTTCACTGGAATAAGAAGAGAACTATGAGTCAAACTCTCAGAAAGTAGAATAGGAAGCCCAGAGAAATGGAAGACATGAGAGAAGTAATGAGAGACAAAGAGTCAATCCTGGGGCTCTAATTATGTCTGCAACTGGCCAGGTACAGAATAAAATAAAGGAGGTTATCAAAATAAGAAATGAGTGATTATCCCAGTTCTGGTAGACACAGATCTTCAGATTTAAAGATTTCACTGAGTGACCAACAAACAAAAAGGGAAAAATTCCACACTGAGATACATCATTGTAAATTTTCAGTAAAACAAAGATGAGTATCCTAAAAGATGGGTCACTTATAAAAGAAGAAGAAGGTTACAAATGTTAAGAATCAATGGTGTAACACCTTCAAGTTCTGAGAAAATATGACTTTGTCCTAGAATTTTATGTACAGACAAATTATGAAACAACTGGGGAGGGGAGGTGATAGAGGAAAGACATTTTTCAGACAGATAGGTCACAAAATATTCATCTCCCACATAGCCTTTCTTTGGAAGTTAGTTAAGGATGTACTCCAGAAAACTAGGAAGTAAGCCAAGAAAGAAGATGTGGGATTCAGGAAACAGTAGCTCTAGCCAAGAGAGAACAAAAGGGAATTCCCAAGATAAGCAGGGGGCAGCCAGCCCAGAAAGTAGTCAGTCTCGACTGCAGCAGAAGTATCAAAAGCCCAGGAGAAAAGTCTCTAAGGAGGAGAGTCAATAGAATACCTGATATGATGGAGAATTGGAGCAAAAAATTAGGTTGTGTGACAGGCAAGTCATGCAAGAGGGAAAAAAAAGGCAATTAGAAAGTCCTGGAAAACAAATAATTCCAAGAAATTATTTCCCTGTCTGACTTCTTTCACTCAACATGATTATTTTGAGATTCATCAGTTTAACTCTGCTTAACCAATATATTTATGTATTGTCTAATACTGTAAATACCATTCATTGATTTTTTTCAATATTTGAATTAACCTAAAGGTAAAGCACAGCAGGCCATTGTAATTATAGAACAGAACTAAATATTACCACCTAAACAATAGTAAGTATAGAATAGACTCCAATAGAACTTCTCTGTGAATATGGAAATGTTTTCTGTTTACCTTTCCCAATATGCAGTGATCGAGCATTTCAAAAGTGGCTGGGATGACTGAGGAACTGAAGTTTTCATTGGGTTTAACTTTCATTAACTTCAATATAAATTTAGGGCATTCCTAGTGGCACAGGCGTTAAAGTCCTAGTGATATCAAGTTATCACCAGCCACTGTGGCATGAGTTTGATACCTGGCCAGGGAGCTGACCCACATGGTGCAGCAGACCTCTCCTGTCTTGCCCACCACTCCCCTCAGCAGTGTATTTCAGTAGGTCCGCCTGTTCTGTTCCCCATTCTGTCTCTGGTGAATCCTCTCACCCCCCGCATCTCTGGCCTACATCCCAGTTCTTGTATGCATAAATCAATAAAATAAATCTTAAAAAAAACTAAGATAAATTTCAATAGACACAAGGGGCAAGTGGCTAGTGGCTACCATATTGGATGTTGCAAGAATGGAAGACAAAAGTTGGAAGAAGGAGAATAGTTGAAGAGAAGGGGCACCAACGAATTATGGAATGGCAGTCATATAAAACACCATCAGTAGTTAATAGAATGTGAGAGTAGACAGAAAGAAAGAAATGTGTGAGCATATTATGTAACATTATAATAGTAACCATAGAGGAACCAAAAATAGGGATATAATGACATTGTGAGGAAAGGGGAGGAGAACTTGAAGGGTGGTAAGAAATAAACTAAATCCTCTACTATCCTGGGCAGGAGCACCACAGCAGATGGTCTCTGTTGACAAGTCAAGAAGTAGAGCTGTGAGCCTATTACTTAAATATGGAAATGCCACCACAGAGTAAATGCTAAAAGGAGTGGTTGCCTCTGAGAATGAGGAGTGGGGAGTGTGTCTATTGCCTTTTGATATAAGCGCTCCTGTACGATTTGATCTTTAAGTCATGTGTATGTATCATTTTGACTAAAAAGTTTTATCAAATATTCCTACACATCCCTTATAAATAAATAGTGAAGGTAGTAGTTTAGCAGAAACATAAACTTACAAAACTACAAGGAAATTTGTACTAAGTGTCAAATAAGAAATAATGGGCATTGTAGGCCTATAATCTTGACAGCAGGAACCCCTGGGGGTTCTGCAGATCAAGGGGCACTCCTCGGAGGAATTGGGCTATGAACAGGATCTTAAATAATGGGTCAAGGGGGAGCTGAGTATTACCACCATCTTTCCAAAAGATTAGAGACTCACCGATCTCTTACATGTGACTCTAACTCTATTGTTCTGTCTTTCGCCATGTCTGTGTCTCTTTCCCTGTCTCCTTGTATTTCTCTATATTGGTCTCTCCTGCTCTCTGTATCTCTGTCACTGTCTATCTCTGCATCTCTTTCCCTATCTTTCTCGCTCCCTCTACATTTTTCTCTATCTACTTCCCTGTATTCCCCTTCCCACCTCCGTCCCTGTCAGAGAGAAGGACCACCTGTGGCAGAAGGTCCAGCAGCTCTCGTCCCTGGCCCCGGGATGCTGTGTCTGCTGTAGCAAGATCTTCGGCCGGCTCTCTCGGCGGTACCCATGCCGGTATGAGACAGGCACGGCATGCTTCCTCAGGGGCAGCCCACAGCTCCCTGCCCGCTCTGGGGACGGGAGGGCCACAAGAACTAGGTGTTTCTGAAGGCCACTTAAAGCTGGCCTGGTATTTAGGGGTGATAAGGAGAGCAGTGAACAGGGTCAGACAAGGACTGGTCCCCTGGAAGATGGGACTCTGTAGCCCTTTGGGGCATAGACAGGTGGGTGGGGTTTTCACCTGAGAAGAGATTTCTTGTGCCCAGGATGCTGTTCCTCTTACCTTCTTGGTGGCAGAACAAGCAGCAGCAAGAGGAATGTGGGCCATGGGGGATCCTGCCATTTGGGATTAGAGGGCTCCGGGGTGGGGGGCATCAGGACACTCTAGGAAATGGGAGACCAGAGGCCATTCTGCTGGGAGGTGAGAAACAGACCCGATGATGCGCCCTGCCCTCAACTCCTCACCCATACACAATGCTTGACTCCCTGATTTCCCACCTCTGCTCCCTAGTCTGTGCGGAGGCCTAGTGTGCCATGCCTGCGCTGGGGATTTCAAGAAGAGAGAGCACTACTGTCCTGCCTGCACCCAGAAACGTGAAGCTCAGGACATCTGAGGGCCTGCCCAGGGCTGGGCCGCCCCGTCCCACCCGACCGTGAGCCCTTCTGGGCTTCTGGTCTGATGAGTCCTACTTTCTAGAAACTGGTAACCTAAAGCCAACAGCCCTGTGTGGACAGACTGGTGTGAAGAATGGAAAGAGCGGGGCTGGCACCCTAGACGAGTTCCAGCCCCGCCTCCACCACCCGGCAGCTGGGCTGTGCCAGCCAAGGCCCCTCCCAGCTTTTTCTGCAACACAAGGAGTTGGGCACCATCCTCTCTAAAATCTCGTCAGTACGTCCTTGACCAAGAATAAGATCCAGGCGCCCTGACATGTCTCCCCTGAGGCTCTGCCCATCACGCCCACCCTCATGGCACTGCACGGCCTCGGAGTCCTTAGGTGCTTCCTGTCTAGAATCCACTTCAGGAATCCGGTTTTGTTTTGAACTGATTTCACAAGATACAATGGACAGGTCATACACTGTACAAATTCTATGATTTGGTGAGTTTTGGCTTCACTATACACTCTTGAAACCATCGCTGTATTCAAAAGAATAAACATCTTTCAGCCCCAACATTTCCTCCTGCCCTTGCCAATCTGTCCCCCTCTCATCCTAGAAGACCACTTAGCTGCTTTCCCTCACCAGACCAATTTATATGTTCTAGAATTTCATGTCTGTGGAATCACACCACATATACTCTTTACTGTGTGTCTTCTTTCATGCAACGTGATTATTTTGAGATTCATCCATGGTTTTGCCTGCAGCAGTTGTTCCTTGTGAGGATGTGACAATGATCTGGCTTCAATGTTGGTCCCCCTACTGATCACCAGCGTTGACTTGGCTGATCTGGGTGGCTGGTAGCTGTTTCCTCCCTCCCTCACTGTTCCATGTATGTCCCTTCCGAACCTGGATGCTTGATTGAAGAGCCTGGCCTCCCTCAATAGAGATGGATCATTCTTTTTTTTTTTTTTTTTTTAAATAATAAATTTTATTTTTATATTCCCCCATACAATTGCAAACGCCCCATTCTGACCCCAATCCTTCCCCTCCCGCCCCCCCACCCCCCAAAAAGTGTCTCTGGTTCATAGTTTTTTGTTGATTTTGATTTTCACTTTCTTATATTCATTTTCCTGGTCCCTTATTTAAGTTTTCTAGATTCCTGCTATGAGTGAGACCATCCAGTATTTTTCTTTTTCTTTTTGGCTTATTTCGCTGAGCATGATGAGATGGATCATTCTTTAGTCAAGGTTATACAAGTAGCCGCACTTCCCCGCTACAACCTCCAAACAAGTTCTCAAAATCCATTTGTAGGAAATTATAGGGCAGTCAGGTTTCCAAGGCTCCAGACATATCCAAATGAGGTGCTGTATGTGCCTTTCTAAAAAATAAAAGTTCTTTTTCTTGTTGAGTGATATTCCACTGCATGGATATACTACGATTTATTTACATATTTACCTGTTGCCAGATCTTGTACTTAGATTATTTCCAATTTAGGGCTATTACAAATAAGTGTCCTACAATATCTGTGGATCAGTGTCTGTGCAGACATATACCTTTGCTTCTCTTGGGTAAATACCTAGGAATGAAATGACTGGTAGGTGTGTGTGTTTAACTTTTAAGAAACTGCTAAATTATTCCCCAAAGAACTACTCAAAGAAGTTGTACTTTGTACACACACACACGCACACACACCAACAGTGTGTGGCATCTCAGTTATTCCCTAGAGCACTGATTTGGGGGGCAGGAGAAAAGACACAGACATGGGGGTTTGGGCCCCTTTGTCTTTCACGCCCCACCACTGCGGTGATATGATGAGTCCTGAGCATGAGCACTGAAGGGAGATGCTAGTCCAGGTGATCTGTGTGTGGAGCATTTTCAGCTGGGCTTCAATAAAGACAGCTGATGAGGGCTCATATCCTCTGGCATCTTGAGAAGTCCTACACAAATTGTGAGTCATTTACCAGGTACTCAATTATGGTGTTTCTGAAAATAGGCTTTCAGAAGAAGTGTGCCCCACTCAATGACAAGGCTATTTGCTGCCTATTTGGGCTTTAAGGCTGACTCTGTGGCCCTAAATAGTCATGCATACTACCCCTGTGCCCTCCATCTCACATGGCCTGCCAGTAGTTGGGCAACCATGTGACTCTTACCAGAGCTAGGGGACTGCCTCTTGGGGTTAGGACCACCCAGAGTTGCATCCCATTACATGTCATGAAGCAAGAGTTTTGCAATAGCAGTTCCTTCCCTGGAGAGCTGGTAAGAACTTCTCCTTAGCAAAGGCAGTAACAAGGTGGGGGGCAGGGAATGGAGGGGCTGAGGGGAGGCAGGATTGGAGCTCCCAGAGTAATCAGGCAACAAAATCACCCCTACCCTACCCTAAAGGGCAGCAGGGCCTTCCTAGAGGCCAGACTTGCTCAGACACTTTTGTGAGGGTGAGGCCTTTATTCCAGCAGAAGACATATTCTAGTAGGATTTCCAGAACAGATGCGGAAGAGGGCTATGGTCAAAGAGGAAGCAAGATGTTCCTGAACGAGAACTCATTAGAAGGAAATAAGGGGCCAGAAAGGGGGGAACTTGACCTTCTGCCTGTTTGGGAGGGATAGGAGGATAATGCTGAGGACCAACCTCTAGCTCAACACTGCCCCCCAAAGAGTCCTCACCAAGTCCAAATGGAGAACACCAAGCTCCACAGAAAAACCAGGAAAGCTTGTTAAACATTGGGGACCCTCCTCCTGCAAAGAGTCTCACAAAGGTTACCAGAGACCGCCCTGGACCCTGGCACTGGGAAGGTGCCAGTCCCTCAGCACCGGCTCCAGGGGACACCTCCAGCACAGCAGCTCCCAGAGGAGCATTTTAGAAATGTCCCCAAAAGACTTCTCCAACCCCAGGGAGCACTAGGCTGGGATGGAGCCCCGTGTGTGCCCATGGGGCTGAGCCAGTGCCCTGGGGTTATCACTATTGATGTTTGTGCTTACAGGTGGGGCTGCCCTGGGGAAACTGGACTACATAATTACTTTTTTCAATAGATGTCATACATCACTTTCCCCAATTGGTCAATTCATTCAGTGCTCAGCAAAATGGTATTAAGCTCCTGGATATGCCAACACCGTAACTGGTTTGGGAGTACAGAGATAAAATACACATGTATAAATCTCTGCTTTCAAGAACCTCACAATGGAGAGGAAGAAGCTGCCAACAGGTGATTACAAAACCCCACCAATGATGCTGCAATAGAGGTAAGCTGGGGTGCAGAGGACTACAGAGAGGCGTGGTGATCTGTGGAGGTGAAACTGGGTTGAACTGGGAAACGAAAGAGAGAGCCAGCCAGATCAAGGGGGGAGAGTACCCTGAGGAAAAGGGAGATGCATACCTGGGCGTGGGGTAACAGAAGAGCCTCTGGGGAGGTGGGGGGAGGCCTTGCAGGTGGTTCCCGATGGCTGGAGTTAACGGCTCTAAGGGAGGGGGCATACTGTAATGAGGCTGGAGAATAAAGCACACAGGACCCGGTGCATGATGACCAGGTGCCTATTCAGGAGTTTGACGCCACCTCAGGGTAACAGGAGCCCTTGAAGCGTTGGAAGGGGAAAAGGTATCATCCAATTCATAATTTAGGAAAATAATCCTGGCAACAAAGTGGAAGATGGATTGAGGGGGGAAAAGAAGGGGAGCAGATGTTACTTAGGGGAACAGTACCGGGGTAGTGGTAGCAGTTGATAGTAACAGTAGCCATGGCAACCTATAAGCTGAGACCGTTCTAAGTGCTTTATAAATACAGACTCTTTTCATCCGCGTGACAGTCCTCTGCAGTAGTAGCTGCACTCATCACCCTCACTTTTCAGATGATGAAGCTGAGACCCAGTGAGACTGAATACCTTGCCCAGGTCTGCAACCCCTCAGTGACGTCATGGGCTGGAACACAGCCCACTCTGGAATCCGTAGTTCTGGCATGGCCTTTGCATTAGATGAGAGAGAACAAAGCGTTGCTAACACTGTGGAGATGGTGAGGAGCAGTTTCACTGATCAAGACAGATGGACAGGAGTCAGCCTCTGTGGAGAGGAAGCACGAGGGGCACGTAGGGGACATGACTATGTCCAGCTTGGGTGGAGGAATGGCTGGAAGGACACTCGGGAGAACGTCAGGGGGTTCCATGAGGCGGGTCGACTTTGGAGTCTGCAGCACTTGGAGGCCCTTAAGAGGTTAGTGTATGTGGGAGTTTGCACTTAGGAGAGAAGCTTAGTGAAGCTGAGAGCTAGAGACGTGAAAGACACTGGGCCCCATTGGGTGGTGGCAGAAGCCAAGGAGTCAGGGGCACTGGCCAAGGGTGAGCAGGTAGAGCAGAGGCCTCACATGGGGAGACTGTGACTGCAGGTCCTGTTTCACTTTCCCTCCACACATTCAACATAACTTTCTCAACAAGTAGAAAAGTGACCTCGAAGTATGCTTCATGGCAGAGAAATTCACAAGCAGACACTAAAACCATAAAGTCACTGAGTAAAGCAAATCTTCCTCCACCTGTTTTATCATTGTCATTGCCTTTTATGATTTTTTTTTAAGATTTATTTTTATTTATTCATAGAAGAACTGGGTTGTAGGCCAAAAGTGCAGGAAGGTGAGAGAATTCAGCAGAGACAGGGTAGGGAGCAGAACAGATGGATCAACTGAAATACACTGCTGAGGGGAGCAGCAGGCAAGACAGGAGAGGTCTGCTGCGCCCTGTGGGTTAGCTCCCTGGGCGGGGGGATCAAGCTTGTGCTGCGGTGACGCAATAGCTTGATAGCACTGAGATTTTAACCCCTGTGCCACCAGGGAGGCCCGTCTCTTTTGAATTTTAAAGGTAAAACCCCAAAACTTTGAGGCTCAAAAATTTTTTTCAGGCCTCCCTGGTGGCCCAGGTGATCCCTGTGCAGGAAGCTAGCCCATGTGGCACAGCAGACCTCTCCTGTCTGGCCCACAGCTCCCCTCAGCAGAGTATTTCAGTAGATCCACCTGTTCTGCTCCTCAGTCTGTCTCTAATGAATCCTCTCACACCCCCACACCTCTGGCCTGCACCCCAGTTCTTCCACACAAAAATAAATAAATAAAACCTTGACAAAAATTTTTTTCAATACACATTTGTTATGACTTCATGTCACCATTTCTACAGCAATGTATACATCTATATAGAATCATATAGTGTTCTTTTTTACATAGCTAGACATTCCTAAAAATAAAAACTTTGAGGTTCAAATAAAATCCTAATTTGTGATATCTCCCAGTGATTACTACCATAAGCCATCAAAAAGAAAAAGATCAAGCTTCATTGTCCAGGGAGACTATCCCTCAGCATCCTGAGCAGCCAGCTTTTCCGGACACCCTCAGGCTCCAGAACGCTGCTTTGGGAGAAGTTGCTGGTAGCTCATCCTGCAACCCCTGAAGCAACACGCAGCCAGCACTGGTCTGAGCTGTGAAAGTTTGCAGTGAATTGAAAGAAGATGCAGTTTTTCTTACCACTCATCCATCCATCACCATATTGCTAGCATAGCACTAAAATTAATTATCCCTTAAGCACTACACCTAACTCTTAGAAGAGAATGCCTTTCAAAACAGGTGTTTATGTTCAAATAAACTATTTTGAGAGTCCTATGAAGGAAACTCTGGGGAAAAGCCAGCACTGTTAAAGAGGCCGTGTTTCGCTAAACAGCAATGCAAACCTTTCTCTGTGGTATTTACATGGATTCATTATAATTATAATGTCACTGCTTTCAAAAGTACTTTTAAACTATTATCTAAAACATTTATCACCAACAGAAATGCCCTGAAAATTATATCATTGCACACAGGTGAGAGCAGTGATGCTTACCAAGATTTCAAGGAGGCTAGAACAGAGGCTCTGAGGTCATGCATGTGGCTGCCTGCCAGCGTGCCCACCACCAGATCACAGTCATTGCCTCTGTACCACTCACCAATGAAGACTTGGCTGGCAGGTTGCTGTCCATGATTCCTGTAGGCAAGCACTGGCCGGGCAGAGCATAAACTTGCCCATTTGCAGCTTCAACTACTTAAATTCCAAAGAGCATATGCCCCTGTGTGGATCACAGTCAGACACCTTGGGGGTTAGTGTGGAATCAGTTGCATAAGGGAGTGAGGATGAAGCCATGACCTTCTCATCAAACATGACTTCTGAGCCAACACAGCTATGTTTGTCCTGGAATCCTGGAGTGTAAATTTCCAGACCAGTCACCTGTACATTCTGCACAAACATTGACAGCTTTCCCATCTTGCAAACAATCTGCAGCATACAGTCTTTTGGCTTTCCATCTGGAGGCTGAATATCCTGGCATTGGACACTCATGCCCCATGCAGAGGTTGACACAGTCTTCTGATATGTGGACCATGTCCTCAACGCCTTGCCTGCTCAGGTCATCGTCATAGACCAGGTGGCCATCTGAGCACAGAATGAGCCAATTCTTCCAATAGTCCTTTAAAATCGTCCTCTGTCTCAGCAACCATCCTCTCTTTACAAATGCCTTCTTGTTACCGGTGAACACACAAGCTGTTGGCATGCCCTAAAAAAAACAACGGAATGGTGAGAGGACACTGCTGGTGTGCCTGAATCAACCACATCCACCTGTACCAGCTGCCAGTGGGGTCACTTCTGGTACAATCTTTTTGAAGGGCAATATAATTAGTACTTATCCATATTTTTCTTTTTTGTTTTACTTTTTTCCAGTTTTACTGAGAAATAATTGTATGCATAACTGTTTAAGGTTAAGGCATACAGCATAATTATTTGATTTGCATATATTATGAAATTATCCAAATTTAAGCATGCACAGATATGACTGAAAAGTTATCATTTAGCTGCAGAAATACTCATATAGTTGCCCAAAATCTACATCCAAAGATGCTCTTAGCAAGAACCTAAATACTCATCTGTAAGCTAATTATCAAATAAATCATGACACAATCATAGCATGGACTATTACTAGATGGTGACTGAAAAGTCAGATGGCTCCAGACTATGTGAAACAGTCCAAGACACGTTGTTAAAGCACAGAACAATTTAACCAGTTGAACTAATTTTTTATTAAAGAAGGAAAGTGTGTCTGTATATGCATGGGGGAAAGTCTGGGAAATGTACATAAGACATGGATGAACAGGGCCTCCCCAGTGGCGCAGAGGTTGAGCGCTGGGTTGCGAAGCTGCCCGCGGCCTCTGAGGCGCCGGTTCGATCCCCGGCTGCTTCCCGGCCACCAGAGGAGGGTCCCACATGGCACGCAGACCTCTCCTGCCGCCCGCTGCTCCCCTCAGCAGTGTACTTCGTCAGTCTGCGTGTTCTGCTCCCCACTCTGGCTCTGGTGAATTCTCTCATCCTCCCGCGCTTCTGACTGTGCCCAGTGCTTGTATAAATAAATAAATAAATGAATAAATAAATAAATCTTTAAAAAAAAAAAAAGACATGGATGAGCAGAGGGAGGAAAGCAGTCTTACAAGTTTTACTTTGTATGCCTTTGTTTTGGGGTGGCTTGTTGCTTTTTTTTACTTTGTAAATTTTTGTGTCACCTATTTTCTTCACAACATGCATGCTTTATTTTTGGTAATATTAAAGCAATTTTATTTAAGAAAAGTCTTTATTGGATTTAGCAATCAGACGTAACCTTAACAAAAACCACTTAACAAAAACCACTTCAGCACAGCAGCGGGAAGGAAGCCTGTTGCTGTGGGTTGACAGTGAACAAGAGGTCTCCAAGGGGGAGAGCAACTGCCCTCTGCTTTTTGAAGAAGTTTGCCTGTGAAAAGGCAGGAAGGAGTCAGCACCTAAAGGGCTCAGGGAACAGAGGGAGCGTGGTGAGGAAGACTCGAGCAAGGTCAGGGGCTGAAGAGAAAGGGGTTGAGAGCCAGAGGGGCCAGGAATCAGGATGCTGGATATGAGAAGCAGGTGCAGGGGCTAACCAGAAAGAGAAGGAGCAACACTTCTCATGCTGACCCTAGAAGGAAAGAAGAAAGTGTGCCTGTAAGTTCAGCCAAGTTAGTCAACTGGGGACTGGAGGGAGCCCTATATCTTCCTTATAAAGAAGGAGGAGCAAGTTCAAAACAGTCAAGTTCAAAACCAGAATAGCTGCTCCTCCAGAAGCCATTAGACAGGCAAGGGTGAAAATTCCCAGCACTTGTTACAGAATCACCAGGGAGAGCCTGGACTTGGAATTGGAAGTCCAAGGATAGACCTCATTTCTCCTCTGTGGGAACACCTCCCCTAGTGGGCCTCCTGGATTTCCCCTTGGTAATCCCAGGTCAGAAGTTTCCCCATAAAGCCTGCTTCACTTTGTTCCTGTCCAACAGCTCCAACTTCTCCCAAGCCCTGAGTCACAGTGGAGGCATCAGCAGCCACTCCAGTCACGACGGCAGCTGCAACAGGTAGGTGAGTTGTGCAGTCTTAGGGCTGCTGGGGACATGGATGGGTCTTGGAAACTTCGGTCTCCTCCTCCAAGTTGTCTGAGAACTGAGGTGATGAACTGCAGAAGCTCAGAGCTACAGATAACTAAGTCTCCTCCTAGGCAGCCCTGAACTAAAGAACTTCGGCAATAATGGTACGTTCTATGTCTGCTCTGTCGTAGATAACGGTAGCCCCTAGTCACAGTGACAATCAAGCACTTGAAACATGGCTGGTATGATTGTGGAACTAAATTTTTAAATTTTTAATTAATTTAAATTTAAGTAGCCACCAATGGTTAGTAACTACCCCATTGGAGAGTACAAGATAGAAGAATCTCCTCACTTTCCAAAAGACCACATCAAGGTCCAGAGAATGATGACTTTTCCAAGCTCACCCTCACCAAGCACAGCCCAGGATTGGAAGCCAGTCCTTTATTTATCCCACTATCCCCCAGGCATGTGGTGGGCTCAGTGGAAATGAAATTAACTTTAATCAGATGAATCAAAAAGTGGATCGGTTAGGAAATGTCAAATCTATGTCTGGGAAAGAGAGGGGACTAACAACACTCAGAAACCTGAGACTGGGCCCCAATCCCAGTTTGCAATGGACAGAATATAGGACTTGAAAGCAAGTAAAATAAATTGCTTTAAAACTGCTTTAAACCTAATTCTACTGTGTCATTCTAGGTTAGTTGCTTAACTCCCAGAGCCTTAGTTTCCTCATGCAGAAGAAGTATATTTCATGGGGTTGTTGTGAGGATTAAATGATACTTTCCCAGAAGCTAGAACATGGGTAGCACTCAACAGCACAACTGATGTAATTAATTATTAAGCAAATTAAGATACGCATCAAATCAGCCTGACTGGCCAGCCATCAGATCCTCTGATGGGGGCCTGTATTGGGAGCAATTTTGGCTGATAGTTATCAACTATTTCTATAATAATGGTCATGACAAGGATGCTAACACTATGCGCTGTATGTGACTTAAGTGCTTTTAGGAAAACCCTCATTTCATCTCTGTCCAAAAATCATTCGCCTCATTTTATAGAGGAGAAAACTGAAACTCAGAAAGAAAAAGTCACTTGCCCAGAGTCACTCAGCTGGCTCCTACCTGCCCCTCTCTCTCTCTCCACGTGTGATGAGCATCTGGTTTTAGACTCACCTAGCCAGGACTCATCGCAACATGGGAAGAGAGAGGTGGCAATCCCTGAGAACATTTGTTAAACAGTGGAACTTGATGTTTCTCTCCTCACGGCAGGCCTCTTCGGTGAGTTTGCCACAGGTTTTGAGCATTCTCTGAACCCTGGGATACACGCAGCTATAGGTCGGGGTCAGAATAGTGGAGGGCATTAGGTTCATTGAGGGTTAAGAGGGGATGGTTAATTAGTATTCCCTGGTCTGCCTCTATTATCCTTCTGATTGGAAACAATAGCAAATGCGACAAAACATATTCTTAGAGTCACTCAACAGTTTTCAAAAATGTACTTGGAATTGGATAGCATTTTTACAGTTAGTAAAGGCTCTCTTTCCAAATCAGAAAGTCTCACCTCCCACGATGGTAGCTACTGCAGACCCAATCCTAAATGTATAAGCCAAGGAAGAATGGCAGCACCCTAAGAGGGGCTCATGGTCAGGGTGGATGTTTGTGGAGGGAGGTGAAAGACGAGACAGGAGAAAGGAGGCCCCTATTGTGGAAGGGGTTCTCAAAGGAATGTGGCATGGAGAAGGAGTGGGTGGGGTGGAGAGCAGGGGCATTAGGTCGGAGCAGAAAGCTATCAGAAGGTTAAACTCCATCTCTGTTGTCTTAAGAACAGTTCCCCTTTAAGATGTGAAAGACCTTCAAGGGCAGGAGGGCAGCTGAAAGTAAGGACAGAGAAGCCAGAGGCAGCTGAAGTGAGGGGACAGACAAGTCAGCTGAAAAATACAGCTGAGATCAGGGCAAAGACAAAAGAAATCCATGCGGTCCTGGGCAAAGCATTTCCTTGACGCGGGCCTAAATTTCCTCATCTGTGAAAGGGAAAGATTGTCTAGAAAAGGCATGGGTCCTTTCCCAGTATGAAGCCCACCTGTCCATCGAATGACTAGCTACCAAAGAGCTGACCTGGAAATTAATTATTTGACTTATTAAAACATCCTGCACCCTCAAGGGCTCCACCCCAGAGTTGAGTAATCAAATCCACCACGCACTTCCTCCACTGGGTTCTCATCAACACCGCCCTGTGAGTCTGCTCATCTAACCTCTGAAGGTGTCTTCAGGTGAAAAGCTCAGAATCCTGGTAAGTCTTGGCATGCCCACTCCTGCCACCATCCAGAATGTCTCTGTTCTCTGTCTCCCTTGACAAACTAACTCCACTTACCCCGGGGATCTATCCCCACCCTTGGTGGGCCTTTGCCCACCCTCCTCAGTCTCTACATTCTCTCTTTAAGCCTCCCAACCCCAAAGGGAGAACCCCCGTCCCTCTTCCCTGCACCCTTTGTGAACAGTCACTTAAGGCAACTGACACTGCCACCTCCTTCCTGCCAGTGTCAGCCAGCTCCCCTGCCTTGAAAGGAGTGGGTCAGAGCAAGAGCCAGACATTGTCAGGTTCCTGCTCCCCTATATTAAATGCAAATGTGTGCATGGATTATATTTATAAAGAGAAAGAATACTGGAATTGAACTAAAATAACTGAATTTGTTGTTGTTAAAAAGGTTGCTTTAAGTGTTTAGGGTCTTATAAATGTCTCCATTCTGTAGCATTTTCATGAAATAAATTAGAATTATCCCATCCATGGGGTTTCTGATACTACGTGAGTCATTAAGGGGCTGGCAGATTTGCTTAACAGGGGACTTTGCTGCTAGGTCACTGAAAGTATGTCTGGGTGGTCCATAGGGACCAGCCAGGTCAAGGTCTTTTGGTTTATCACTCCTGAAAATATCTTTAATTCTGGGCCTATAGAATACGAAAGAAAGCAAAGCACAAAACGTCCAGCAGTGGACATGAACTATGTACAGGTGGACTTAGTCTCAAGAACTTAGCTTACAAATATATTTAATGTATGATGTGTGCTTTTGTGGAGCAGGTCTGTAGCCTGAACGTAGAGCACGAGCCATGCATACATGATTGCCTCCTGACCCCAGTACTCACAGCGACTGGTTTCTGGGCCTCTGCCCATCTTCAACAGTAAGCAGAAACCAGTCATGTCTATTTGTAATGACTAAGGAACATCAGATACCTGTACAGAGCAGATTTTACATGTGTCACCTCCCTTTTCTTAGTTTCTCCCTTTAACTGTCAAAACATCCTCTCTAGAGATTAGTAAATTTAAAAATGAACAAACAACAAAACATCCTCCCTCCCATGACTGGGATTGTTGTCTACTGGTCCTGCTCTTGAAGGTCTTTCACATCTTAAAGGGGAACTGTTCTTAAGACAACAGAGATGGAGTTTAACCTTCTGATATCTTTCTGCTCCGACCTAATGCCCCTGCTCTCCACCCCACCCACTCCTTCTCCCAGTTCTCTCTTTTCTGCATTCTGCATTGCATGGTCTCTGGCCAGGACCTCAAGTGGATCCTTCACGTGGGAGTGTGAGATCACCCTTACATCTCCAGCTCAGCCGGGCACTGGATTATCCAGATGAGGATTTTCTGTAAAACATAATTAACCACTGCTGCCTTCTCCTCTGGGCAGTTTCTGCAGCTGCCCAGCCCTGCCTTCTAGTAGCTGATGCCTATAAACGTGGGAGTCTGTTCCCTGCATCCCTCATGATCTGCTTCCATGTTGACACATGGATCTTAAGATCATTCCTGATTATCACATCCATTACTAACATCTCTGACCATCTGCTCTAGAGGTGACTCACCCTTGACCTCATGACTTCTTTAGCCATACTCTGGTCCTCTGAGCAAACTTGTTCTTGGTCCTGGACCTGCAGAGTCAGTGGCTTCTCTCAGGTCTTACTGACAGGTATTCTCTCTGTACCATCTGCCTCGCCCCCTATCATCATATCCTCCCAACCAGCCAGGGCTCCACCCTCATTATCACCTCTTTCTAGGTCTCATTATGCTGACCAGGCAGCTTAGCTGCCCTCCATCATTTAGGAGAAAGCAATACCTTCCCAGCAAGGTGATGGCTAAGAAATCTATCACTTTTCAGGGGAGTGGGCAATATTTTTCCAGGTCCTCCTAATCCCATTCAGCTTTCTACTTTGCTATATAGGATTGACAATAACAAACTTTCTTCTACTAATGAAAAAAAAATTCCAGGACTTTGTTGTTGTTATTTTAATATTTGTATTTGCTTTGAAAGGATATACACCCATTGGTTGAGATGTAATTCACACACCATAAAAGTCACCCATTTAATATGACAATCTAGTGGTATTTAGTATATTCATAAAGTTGTACAACCTTCATCACTGTCAAACTCCAGGACATTTTGTACTCAGTAACATTCTCCTCAGCCCCTGGAAACCACTAACCTACTTTCTATCTCTACTGGTTTGCATATTCTAATCATTTCACTTACATGGAAACATATGGTATGAAGTCTTTTGTTTCTGGCTTTTTTTTCTTTTCTTTTCTTTTTTTTTTTTTTTTTTTTTTGCTTAGAATAACATTTTCAAGTTTCATCCATGTTGTAGGATGTACTTCATTCCTTTTTATGGTTAAATAATATTACATCGTATGTGTACACAGTTTATCTGTCCACCAGTTGATGGACATTTGGGTTGTCTCTACTTTTTAGCTATTATGAAGAATGCTGTTGTGTGTGCTCACTTACAAGTCTTTGTGTGGCCATTTTCAATTCTCCTGTGTTTTTATTTGCAGTGGAACTGCTGGGTCATATGATTTAAATTTTTGAACAACTGCCAAACTGTTTTCCAAAGCAGTTGCCCTAGTTCACATTCCTGCCAGCAATATATATATGATCTCTCCACATCCACATCAATATCTTTATTGTCCATTTTTTAAAAAATTGCCATCCTTCCAGCAAGTGTGAAGTATTTCGTAGGACCTTTTACTTCTTTCTTTACTCTATAACACTGGGTTTTGTTTTCAGGTGGGCAGAGACTTGGGTATGGTGATAGGATTGTCATATCTGTTAATAAAGAAGTAGCACTAACATGATGTATTTTGTGGTTCAAAAGGAAGTTAATTCAGTAGCTGGTTTATGTAAGTTTACTTCCTCTTTGAAAACTGGGATAATAGGTCAGAATGGCTGCAGCTTCCCCTAGAAGCAGGTTCTCTCTTACCCTGTAATGAGGGCAGAACCCACCAAGTTTGGTTTACCCGAGGGTGCAGGGGAGCTAGGGAAGGATGAGGGCATGCAATGGCAGGACAAGAAGGGTCCCCACCGAAACATGGATAATGTGTCTCCACCTGTCTTCTCTGCTTCCTGTTGCCCCCACCCCAGCCTGCTGGCAGCACCCTGGCTTTCTCTGCTCACTCCTGTTCATTCTACCCATTTGGAGAAAGTCAGTCACCTCCTTATTATTTTTAGTATATTTCTTCAGACTACACAAACATCCCCAGAGCAGGTGACCTGTAACCCTCCCCTCAAATGGTGGCCTGTATCAACTGTAAATATGCCTCTTGCTCAAGCCTCCTGAAATGCTATGCTCTATCACACAAACTGTCTTTCCAGAACGCTTCTATTAACCTTCAGAAAGTTGGACAGAAGGATTCAACTCTCAGCTGTGTAGTCAAACCTTCATCATTTTCTAGGGTTCCAACCCAGTTGGATTGCCTGCCTCATCTCCCAGACTGAGAACTGAAAGTGTTTCTAACTTTAAATCCAGCCTCAACTGTCAGAGATGCTCACCACTGAGACATCCCAGACAAGTAGTCCTGGATCCAGAGGGGATTCAACAAATTTTGGGTGATGACACCATGAGAAGTGCTATGGACCTCTCTCTCTGACTTTGAAGGGACTGTACTCTGTTCGTAAGACAGATCATTTACCCCTAAATATGTTTCATAACTTTATTTTTTTTCACTTTTTTTTTTTAAGATTTATTTATACAAGAACCAGGGTACAGGCCAGATGCGCGGGAGGGTGAGAGGATTCACCAGAGACAGAGTGGGGAGCAGAGCAGGCAGAAGGACTGAAGTACACTGCTGAGGGGAGCAGCGGGCAAGACAGGAGAGGGCTGCTCACTAGGTGGGTTGCTCAGAGGCCGGCAGGGATCGAACCGGCGCTGCAGAGGCTGCGGACAGCTTCACAGCGCTGTGCTCAAACACCTGTGCCACCAGGGAGGCCCTGTTTCATAACTTTAGAGCCCCATTTTCTGAGGTGAACTTACTTCCATGTGCTATACAAACTAGTGCAAGGACTCCTACCTGAGGTTCATGGGGTGTCAGGCTAGAGTCTGGGGAAACTTAGCTGCGCAGTAACCCCATCATCTCTCTCCCTAGGCCAAGATTTAAGTGTACCTCAAATATGGAAGCTTTTAACTGGGAGTATTATGACTTCGAAAACTTCACTGGTAATTACAGTTACAACACTGAACTGCCTGATATTCAACCAGACTCTGCCCCCTGCTTGCCAGAATCTTGGGAAATCAACAAGTATGCAGTGGTTGTTATATATGTTCTGGTGTTTCTGCTGAGCCTGCTGGGGAACTTTCTGGTGATTCTGGTCGTGTTATACAGCCAGATCAGCCGCTCTGTCACCGATGTCTACTTGCTGAACCTGGCCGTGGCTGACTTCCTCTTTGCCTTGACCCTGCCTATCTGGGCTGCTTCCAAGGCAAAGGGCTGGATCTTTGGCACAACCTTGTGCAAGCTGGTCTCACTCCTGAAGGAGATCAACTTTTACAGCAGCATCCTGCTGCTGGCCTGTATCAGCGTGGACCGCTACCTGGCCATTGTCCACGCCACACGCACACTGACCCAGAAGCGGCACTGGGTCAAGTTCATCTGCCTAGGCATCTGGACCTTGTCCTTTATCTTGTCCATGCCCCTCTTCCTCTTCCGCAAGCAAATTCACCCACCCTCCTTCAGCCCAGTCTGCTATGAGGACATGGGAGCTAATACAACAAAATGGCGGATTATCATGCGGGCCCTGCCCCAGACATTTGGCTTTCTCCTGCCACTGCTGGTCATGCTGTTCTGCTACGGATTCACCCTGCGCACACTGTTTGCCGCCCACATGGGGCAGAAGCACCGGGCCATGAGGGTCATCTTTGCTGTGGTGCTCATCTTCCTGCTCTGCTGGCTGCCCTACAACCTGGTGCTGGTGGCGGACACGCTCATGAGGTTGGGGGTGATCCAGGAAACCTGTGCACGGCGCAACCACATTGGCCGGGCCCTGGATGCCACCGAGATTCTGGGCTTTTTCCACAGCTGCCTCAATCCCTTCATCTATGCCTTCATTGGCCAGAAGTTTCGCCACGGCCTCCTCAAGATCATGGCCAGCCATGGCCTGATCAGCAAGGAGTACTTGGCCAAGGAGGGCAGGCCTTCCTTTGTTGGCTCTTCTTCAGGGAACACGTCAACGACCCTTTAAAACCCCACCCCCATGGCAGCCCCTTGAGGCTCCTCCCTTCCTTTCAGCATCTCATGCCAAGGCTCATGGGCACTGGATGATCATGGCCTCTGTGCCAAGGCAGCCCCCATTGTGGTCACAGGAAGTTGCTGAAGCCATATTCTTACCAGGCCCCATTGTATGGTTTAGTAAGCCTGCCTGGTGCTCCACTCCTTACTGTGTAATTACTATGTCAACTGCTAGAGCTCTGTCCATCCTGCCACTGACCCCACAGCATTCTGTCTTTGGAGTATTTTAAGGACATTCTTTGAAGTGACTACAAAAAGTTCCCACTATTGGGAACCATTAGTGGCAAATACCATGGGTTTCCTTGCCTGTTAGGGTGTCTACCTCCCAAGAGAGAGGCCAAAAAAATCAGATTGTTTCTAAGACTCCTGTAAGCTAGAAGTGAGCATATCATCTGATTCTGACTAACAAGACCTCCAGGCAAGAGTGTGCTGGTATAATGCTCCTTCCATCCTGGACCCAGAAGGGTGATGTGGCTGGGGCTTCGCCAGCCTCACTATGTCTGCCATTTTCAATTTTCAGAGTCTTCTGACTGTAATCTTGCTGCTTATAGGTACCTGTGCTTACATCCAATCTTTGGCACCGAACATCCTGGACAGAAATAAAACTGAATTGTTGGGTATATTTTGGAAGTGTGCCAGAATTGGTGAACGGAAGAATTCTTATGTAACAGTGTGCTGTATAGTGATAGCCTTCAGCATCCTCTTCATAAAGTAGCTTGGCAAAATGCCAGAATCTAACAGCGATCAGATTTCAATGTATAAAAGGACTTATCAACAGAAAATAATGGAAAGAATGGTTTACCCTTTTATCTTGGAACACTGAATGAGATAAATTTCCAGTTGCTGTTCTCTATTTCTTGTTATTGGACCAAAGTTCTATATAAATAATTAGGATATAATCATTTAATACTGAAGAGTTTACTATGTCTGTAACAACCTCAGTACTGTCACTACAATATTGCATTCTGCAAATGTCATTCTGTTGTATCGGACACCAGCTTTTGGTAAGGTATCTCAGAGCGCATAGTAGGAAAAAAATTGGTAAATAGCTCAAGTTTCTTTCACTGTGATTTGGAAATGATAAATCTTTATAGAATGAGACTTTTTGGACTAAGATTTTTTAATGAAAAAAGTTTCAATTTGTGTTGGTAAGGATTGCATTCATATTTAATGTAATGTTTGCTTTTTTTCTGGCCACACCATTTCAAGCATGAACCAGAGTACCACTATGCTTAACAAACTTTCTACTTTACTGCAGGTGTTTAAACAATTTACAGTAAACCAATACAGTTCTTAAGGAAGAAGATAAATGAGATATAATTTAAGAGCAGTATTAGGAAAACATTTACATTTAACAAAAGAATTTAGAATTACCAATTCACATAGTAGCCTATAAAACATCTCTGGTCAAGTATGAATAAATGTCTTAAGTATAAATTTGACCAGCTAACTGTTCTCTGAAAAATATTACATTCTTAGAAGAAAAGAACAAAATAGAACAATTAAAGTACATTAAAAAAAAAGAGTGTGCTGGTAAATCACTCTCCAGGGGAAAGTCCTGATGTGTAGCATTCTCTAGGCTCCATGGTGTAAATACTCCTACCATGGTGATTTCATGTGATGGTATGAGCAACCAGCTCAAAACATTCTGTTTATAATAATCTGTTTTAACAAGCAGGTATAAAATGGCTTTAGTGCATCATTGCACAAGAGAAAGTCTATTGGGGTCAAGGGGCTTATGGAAAAAATTCAGGATTAAAAAAAAGAGAAAGACACACAATGCACATACATCCTTGGTTCTTGCTTTTGAATATGGTTATACATTATGATGTGTGGAACTGAGGCAGGCAGCCACTATATGACAATGAGGCCAAAACTCCAAAATGTTCAGGCCTACCCAAATGATACAAAGAACAGAGACTAAAGAGCCCAGAAATAAACCAAAACTTAAATGATCAACTAATTTCAACAAGGGTGCCAAAACTATCTAATAGGGAGAGGATAGTTTTTCACAAAATCATGCTGGGAAACTAGATATTCAATGCAAAAGAATGATATTAGATCCTTACCTCACAGCACACACAAAAATTAACTCAACATGAATCAAAGACCTAAAATAAGAGCTAAAACCGTAAAACAGGAGGAAGCTTAAAACCTTCATTATGTTGGATTTGACCATGATTTGTTGGCTATGACAACAAATGACAGGCAAGAATAGAAAAAATAGATTAATTAGGCTTTATCAAAGTTAAAAACATTTGTGCATCAAGGACACTGTTAACATAGCTAAAAGAGGAGCTAAAAGAATTGGAGAAAACAATGGCAAATCAGAATCTGGTAAAGGGTTAATATGCACATATACAGAGAATTTGTATACAACAGCACAAAAAAATGAAAAGAAAATTTCAAAAATGGGCTATACAAATAGCCCATCACCAATAGGTAGGGAAATGCAAATCAAAACTACAATGAGATACCACCTCACAATCGTGAGGATGGCTACTATCAATAAAAGACAGCTGTTGGTGAGGATATGGAGAAACTGGCCCTTCTGTACAATGCTAATGGAATGTGAAGGAGTTCGGCTTCTATGGAAAACAGGGTGGCAATTCCTCAAAAAATTAAACACAGAATTAGCAAGTGATCCAGAAATTCCATGTCTAAACATATATGCAAAAAAAGCAGACTCACATAGATATTCGTACACTCATGTTCATAGCAGCGTTATTCACAAGAACAGAAAGGAAGAAGTAACCTGAGTGGTGATTGACAGATGCATGGGTGAGCAACAAGTAGTGAATACACACAATGGAGTATTATTTCATCTTGAAAGGAAATGAAATTCTGATATAAGCTACAAAATGGATGAACCTTGAAGCTATGCAAAGGGAAACAAGCCAGACACAAGCATTGTATGATTCCAAGTCTATGAGATCCAAATTCATGGATACAGATTGTCAAAAGGTGGTTGCCAAAGACTGGGGAGTTATTGTTTAATGGATACAGAATTCAGTTTGAATTATGAAAAGTTTCTGGAGGGGGATAGTGGTGATCATTAGAGAACAATGTGAATGTACTAAACTGTAGACTTTAAAATAGTAAATTGCATTTTATGTATATTTTGCCACAATTTAAAAAAAACAAAACTTAGTTCCAAAAAGGCAAGTTTTAACCTCTGAATCAACCCTGGAACCACCTTCCTATAAATTCATTTTAAATGAGATAATAAAATGTTTTTTGTATAAACCACTTTTAGCTGGGTATTTCATGACTGTCAATTAAAAGCACCCAAACTGTTATGGAGAAGTTGGTCAAGGGTGAAGGGCGGTGTCCCAAATGAGAGTCTTTACATAAATCTCTCTGCTGTTTATTGGGAACATAGAAAAAGGATTGAAATAGAGATGGAGCTTTCTACCATGATCATCCCCAGCCCAAGACTCCCGCTGCTGAACATTTGTCATGGAAGAAACCATGGCCTGGGGTCATCGAGAGCTTCTCATGTATTCAGAGTTAAAAAGTAGTCAAGAGCCTCAAGGGTGGGCCTGAGAAGGGCTGGGTGAGCTCACCAAGTCAGCCGCACCGGGGTTGTCCTGAACTCAACCAACAACTCCCAGCTCAGTCTCCCTTGCACTCTCTTCTCTCCTGCCCAAAACACACACACTCTCTCTCTCTCTCTCTCTCTCTCTCTCTCTCTCTCTCTCTCTCTCTCTCTCAGGGTTTAGCAGTAGTGCAGAATGGGGGAAATGATTTCTAAAATGTCATCCAGACAAAATGAGGAATTTTACTCATTCCTTCTGCAATATTTATTGAATGCTTACTGTTCCAGGACTTTGAGATAACAGCAACAATCAAAACAGACAGGGTTTTACCCTGTCTGAGCACCTGTTCACAGGATATATTTCTGATTGGCCTTTGTTAGGGTGGCTCTGGCTCCGAGCAACCTGCTAAAGGAAATGAGAAAGCCAGGAAACTGAACTGAACAGTTCCCAAACCTCACCAAAATTTTACCAAATTCCAATGCCCTTCCAATGATCCTGAAGTCAGCAACCTTGGCTCTGAAAAGCCTCCTCTCCAGAAAGGCAGGAGCAAGCTCTGGGCTGGAGTGCTGACTAGCAGGCACCGGCCACTCCTAACTCAGGAAAGCGTTGCCTTTTGCATTCAGCAGGCAGGATTAATTCAGCACCAAGAACCCCTTGTTTCTAGCTTACTCTAATCTATGCCAAGCACTGTGCTAAGCTCAGGATCAATGGTGACTTAGTTGTTCTGGCTGACACTTCAGAACAGCTTCTGATTCACCAGGAGAGAAAGGCAGGGGGACGTGTTTTTACCAAACACCTGAGTTGCCAGAGGGAGCGGTGGTGTTCTCACCAGGCAGGGCAGAGGGACCAGCCCGCTCCCTGAAATGAGCGTCAGTGGGAGGAAGCCAAGTGAGTTTTACTCCGGTTCCAGGTCTGCTCTTGCCTCCCCTCGCAAAGTCTAGAGAAAGCGTGACTGTCCAAGGAAAATAAGAATGTGCAATGAGGCGGAGCAATGGGGCAGAGACCAAGTTGCATTAAAATGAGTGGTTAATCTCTCTATAAAGACAGTCTTGGCAGAAATACTCTACCAACCAAGTCATCACCAGGACAAGGCAAATCCAGGACCTGCCTGAGTTGTTGGTGTCTCCCCTCCAGTGTTTCCAGGCCTCAGTCCCACTGTGCCAGGGCCAACACCTTTCAGCTTAGACCTGCCCGCACCCTCTGAGCTGGCCCTTCTGGCTCCCTCAGACCTGTTCTTCTGCCTATACTGTCTGCCTTTTTTCTCTGCCCTCCATCTTCCTCTATCCGCCCCCCACCCCAGTCTCTACAAGATGGTCTCTTTTTGCTAATTCAATTGGGTCAGCCTCCGGTCTCTTGAGTTGTAGGGTCCAGGAATGGACACGGTGCAGGTTTTCTGATCCCATGAAGACCGGGTAAATGAAGAGTCAGAGTTCTCATTGGCTTTTTGCGGGTCTTTTATTGGGATTTAGCAGGTACATGGCAGGCAGGAGTGCTGGGGGGCCAGGAGGCTGGCAGTCCTCCCAGCCCCCAGCAAATCTTCACTTTATCTGGGCTCTCTGGCGTTCTCTCTGCTTCTGCTTCTGCTTCTCTGGCTTCTCTCTCGGCTTCTACTGGCGTCCCCGTGATGCCGCCCTTAAAAGCCCAGTCTCAGCCCAGGTGAATCCCATCTACCTATGCCCACACCCTACTCCAGGTGCCCGCCATCAGGCATGCATTCAGGACCGCAAGGATCCATCATCTATCCTGATGGCGGAAGGGCAGAAAAGCCTGACATTTTTCCTTACCCTACGTGGGTGATAGGAAGATGTGCCCCCAGTTTGCAGGTCACGTTGAAACTCATCTCATGGAGACCCACATAGAAAACAGCACCCCCAGGCAACAGCAAAGTCAGAAGAGACCTAGAGATAGCCAGGGGCTGCCCCTTTCAATATATAAACAAGGGAACAGGCCCAAACCAGGTAATTTAACCAAAATCTCATGGCTGGATAGTAGTGATACTGGCATATTAAAAAAAAAACCCAGTTCAGTTTGATTTTTTAGATATTTTGTTTTTCTAATGACTTTCCGTATCAATGAACCTGGATATTTCAGCATTCCACCCTGCAGCCAAGCTACGTCAGTGCCCACACTCGACTGTGCCTGGCACTGAGGTTGTTGGAGCCTCAGCAGCTGGGACTTAGGGGCACAGGTATGGCAGCAGGCTCAGATGGGGTAACTGTATTGTGAAGTTCAATCTGTCAGTAGATAGAGCCCAATGCAAAGTTCAAAGACAGCCAAAACTAACCCCTCTACTGAGGACACAAGCTCTATCACCCTGGGTTCAATTAGAAAACCCAAACCACTAGGAGGAGGAGTTCGTTATGGGGATTGGACTGCACACAGTTGGGAGAGCTGGTTAAAGGTCAGAATGCTGCCTTTTCCTCTGGTGCTAACACCTGAGAGTAGCAGGACAAACAGCCAAGAAGGAAAGATGGACATTGTAGGGTAAGGAAAAATGTCAGACTTTTCTGCCCTCACACCGTCAGGATAGATAATGGATCCTTGCGGTCCTGAATGCATGCCTGATGGCGGGCACTTGGAATAGGGTGTGGGCAGATGGGATTCACCTGGGCTAAGACTGGACTTTTAAGGGCAGCGTCACAGGGATGCTAGCAAAAGCCGAGAGGGAAGCAAGAGAAGCAGAAGCTGAGAGAAGGCCGGAGAGCCCAGAGTGAAGACCAGCTGGGGGCTGGAGGTCTGCCAGCCTGCCAGCCTACCGGCCCCCCAGCGCCCCTGCCTGCCGTGTACCTGGTAATCCCAATAAAAACCTGCAAAACCACTGAGGACTCTGACTCCTCCTTTACCCGGTCTGCTGGATCAGAGAGAACCTGCACTGTGTCCTGTCCTGCCCCTACAGACGTGAATGAAGAAGAGTGAGGATAAGGCTGCACCTCCAAGGACAGACTGACACCTGTGTGGGTGACCTTCTGGCGTCTGGCGGAGCTAGCACCCTGCATCACAGATGTCAGCTCGCACCTGGCTCAGCAGCCAATAAGAGGGACCCTGGCCCAGGCCAATAAGAAGAGGCAGCGGATAAGCAACAGCGTGTAACAGCACCTGGTACCTGGCTCTGAGCTTCCAGAGTACAAAGAGAATGGCCGCTGCTCCCACTTCCACATCCCAAATCTCACATACGGTCCTTCTGACCACTGCTAACCTGGAACTAGGCAAAGCGGAATTTGAGGAAACCCAGCTTAACTACATTGACTCAATACTAATCTTCCACACAAACATAAGTGCAGACTGAAGAAAAGGATTATCACAAAGATTTGGATAATATTTACTTAGGTTTCCATCTGTCAGGAAGGAGCAGTCTGGGTACCAATAACCCTCCTTCTCTACCTGGATCATGGATACCTGGGATTCACTATTACTCTTTAAGCCATAAACATGAATTTTCTACAATTTTCTGTAGCATCTGTACTATTCAAAATTAAAATGCTTTTAAGAATTATAATAAAGAGGGCCTCTGTGGGGTAAGTGAATGATATCAGGCTTTTCTGCCCTCCCGCCATTAGCATTGATGATGGCTCCTTGGGGTCCTGAATACATGCCTGATGGCAGACACCTGGAGTAGGGTGTGGGCACATGTAAGTGGGTACACCTGGGCTAAGACTGGGCTTACAAGGGCGCATCACAGGGATGCCAGCAGAAGAGGAATCACGAGAAGTGGAGTAGAGAAGGAGAGCCCACCAGAGAAGGCCGGAGAGCCCAGATAGAGTGAAGACTTGCTGGGGGCTGGGAGGCCTGCCAGCTGTGTACTTGGTAAATTCTAATAAAAGCCTGAAAAGCCACTCAGGGCTCCAGGACTCTCTCTCCTACTTTACTGTGTCTCCTCGGATCATAGAGATCCTGCTCTGGCCCCTCCTGCCCTTACAGCCTCCCTGGTGGCGCAAGGGGTTAAGCACAGCACTGTAAAGCTATCCGCAGACTCTGCAACATGAGTTCAATCCCCAACCTGCAGGGGAGCTACCCACATGGTGCAGCAGACCTCTCCTGTCTCTCACGCTGCTCCCCTCGTTACAGGGCAGGAAGAGGGGCAGCCCAGACCCCACAAACCTGCCTGCTCTAAATAGGTTCTACCATCCGCCGCATCAACACAAAACATATGCAACTTTAATGAGAAGGAACTTTAATACAATTAGGAAACAATACAGGAAAGGCAAAGAATATAGTTTCTAAATCAACCACCCAAAGTTACCCGTCCCCTCATGGGTAGAAGTCCATCCAAATGGGATTGGCCCAGAGCAGGGCCCCAAAACCTGCCACAAGTCTAAAGCATCTTCCAGTGGGGACCCACAGAAAAGGATCAGAAACAACCAGACAAGTCTGGAGGGAAAAGAGCAAAATCAAAATCAAGACAAAACCGCCATTGTCACCGCCCCATGGGTCTCTCACCCACATCTGTGTCACCCAGTCCACAACCAAAAGGCAAGCGCAGTTTCTCACGTGTCTCTCAGTTCCATGTCCCTTCTCCAGGTGTCCTCCTGGCTCTCCATCCTGCTTCCTTCCTTCCTCAGTCTCCTCTGCAGCTTCTTTTCTCTGCTCAGCTCCACCCTCCCTTGGGTGGGGGAAACCTGGAACCTCCCCCTTTCCTGGGGACCACCCTGTTAGAATCCCCCCTTTTAATTTTTATTCCACCATATCTATAGTGGCACAGATCTCAGGGTGTAGTCTTAGGTGGCAGTCTTTTTTCAGGGTTACAATGTGTGTAAGAGAAGCAACAATTAGTCAGCATCATTGTCCATGAATGTCCAGTATGACAGTTTTCCATTACTAGAAAATAGTCCATTAGCCAAGCCAGAAGAAAAAAAATAAAAAACCTGGAGCATTAGCTAACACAAGACAGCAAATGTATCAAAATCACAGGTAAAAAAATCTTAAAATTGGTTGAACTTATGTTAAAAAAAGAACACCAAGTTCTCAACCTTGATCCCAAATTGTTTCAACTACATAGCAAAAGTTTGCAAACTAAATCTACTTATAAACCATATTACCTGTTTTTGCATACAATCACAGGGCAGAATAATCAATACAATAACTGAACAGCAATTTTAGCTGGCTTTGTTGGAATACTCCGTATAGGATCAGAGCAAACTCTTGACATCCACGTAGGCTTCAAGAACAAAGTTGGTCTCACCGACTCCCTCCAGGCTTCCTCTTCTCAAGGGTACCAGGGCTTTTTCGTTTTCTGGGTTGTCCAGTCCTACCAATGGAGGCAAACTTCCTCACCTTCTTTGGAGGTCTCTGGAACCCTACAAACAAAGCAGCAGGTTCTCTTCTTCTTGGTTCAGCTCTATTTCAACTTCCTGGAAGAACTCCATTCAAAGCCACACAATGAAACATCTCCAGTTGTTTATGTTTTAAGCAGATAAAATCCCTATGGAAATTATGTAAAAATAGACATTGACATGAGTAGTAAAAATTACTACCACTATTTTCATGCTGTGTTGGTATCAAGGGGAATGAAAATGCAAGCACAAGTTAGCTCTGCTGAAAAAAGAAAAAAAATAATTTAACATTGCTGCAGGTCCTGGTCAGTTAAAACAAGAAAACTTTGTTGAATCAGAACAAAATGCAACAAAATTTCCAATATTATGTCAAAACTTAGTAAAAATCAGGTGTATCTCCAACAGTCTATTCAGTTCTTTGTAGCAAAAATTTTTTTAACCCATCAAAAGTTCCATCAATAGGTATCTGTTGAGGCCTCTCCCCCCTGTTTTTTACAGAAACAATTTCTGTAGATATCAAACAATTAAAGTACACAATATTACAAGGAGACACTCACCACTGACAATTTACATACATATCAGTTTCTGTGAGGTTTTACACATGATTTAGAAAACCAATGTTAACATTTCTGTACATGTCAAAGTTTTACCATTTTCCCAAGTGACAATGCTTCCCTTCTAGTTTTACTTTATCAGGTAAACCAAATAGGACAAATTCATCTAATGCCTTTCCCAGGAGGAAAAGGATTAACTTTGTGGAGTGTCTCAGGAGCTCTATTGAGGTTCCACAAAATTTCCTTAGATCAACCAAATGACAAGCTACCAAATTTTTACTTGAATTTAGATTTCTGGGAAGCTTTGCCATAAACATCAGAAAACAACAGCAACAACAATATTCAAACTCTATGAAGGCACCGGCTTAATTCAGTAGTACAATGTTGACAATCAAACCATAACCTTTAGTTTTTTCTCATAACTAAAGACACTTTTTTTCAATTTCTATAGGCACCATGTATACCAATTTTTCAACCTCTAGAGGCCAAGACAGTTAGACACAAGGATATACAGACATACAACATATAGACAGTTTTTTTTAGTTATGCCATGTGGAATATCTTATGTAACTGCAGCTTTACTCAATCTGTTATAGGACAGGGAGAGGGGCAGCCCAAAACCCCGCAAACCTGCCTGTTCTAAATGGGTTCTGCCATCCGCCGCATCAACACAAAACATATGAGACTTTAATGGGAAGGAACTTCAATAAAACTAGGAAACAATACAGGAAAGGCAAAGAATCTAGTTTCTAAATCAAGAACCCAAAGTTACCCATCCCCTCGTGGGTAAAAGTCCATCCAAATGGGATTGGCCCAGAGCAAGGCCCCAAAGCCTGCCACAAGTCTAAAGCACCTTCCAGTGGGGACCCACAGAAAAGGGTCAGAAACAACCAGACAAGCCCAGAAGGAAAAGAGCAAAATCAACATCAAGATAAAAGCTGCCATTGTCACCTCCCCACGGGTCTCACCCACATCTGTGTCACCCAGTCCACGACCAAAAGACAAGCACAGTTTCTTCACGTGTCTCTAGGCTCCATGCGCCTCCTCCAGGTCTCCTGGCCCCATCCTGCTTCCTTCCTCAGTCTCTTCTCCAGCTTCTCCTCTTCCTGCTCAGCTCCACCCTCCCTTGGGTGGGGCAGGGAACCTCCTGCTTTCCTGGGGACCACCCTGTTACACACAGACTCAGAAAAAAATGTCAAAGTCCAAAAAAATGTGGAGTGTTGGACAGCAGAAATCACAGGTTCCAGTTGTCATCCTACAAACCGAAGGCTTTGGAAATAGGAAGAAAACGTTTTATTAATCATAAGAGTTACATGACCTTGTTTATTGCTTTAGAGTTTTCAGTGTTCAAGACTTTTTATTAGAAGCCAATCCTGGGGTATCCTGTACAGCAGCTGAAAGAACAAAATCAACAGTTAACTTTTAAGCAAAAGGAGTCATCACTTGTTAGCCACCAAGCAGGCAATACTTGGGTTTCCTGGAACAGAACCTGAAAAAGCAAAATCAAAATATCAGCAATTAACTTTCAATTGAAAGGAGTAATCTCCTTACTTCTGTTAGGCATTCTGGAACAGAAGCTGAAAGAGCAGATTCAACATCAAAGCACGGATTACACCTCCCCCACACTAGGGAGGGACAACAACAGCAAATCTACATATGAAACAAACACAGGTATGAAAACCTGGTACAGTTACATGATGAACCATAGAGTGCTTTCCACAACAGACCTTCCTCAGTAGGAAGCAGAAACTTAGAATCTTGTCTTACACCAGCAATTAAATCCAGAATTCAAGTGGCAAACATGCCCAAAACAAATTGTGTAGACAAAAATTCACAGCAGCAAATCCTTTCAGACTCAGACAAAATCTTTCTAATTTTTCTGATCCAGACTTTGCAAAAATTCAAGTTATCTCCAAGAATCCATCAAGGCTACCAGCAATTACCAGTTACTGCTTAAGGCTACTCTTTCCTTAACACCCAGGCATACATTTGTTAATTTAAACACCACTGCTCCACAGTTGGCTTGCAAAACCCCTCAGGCAGATGTCAGGAAGTAGTGAAGACAAAGCAACATATCACTTAAGAATCATTATTGCCTTTAGAAATGCTAATGAGACAGCAGAGATCACAAAAAGAAAAAAGGTCCAAAGCCCAAGCAACAAAAACCTCTGAGTTTTACAAGAGTCTGCCAAGTGGCATCAGACGTCATCTTTGATCTGGCCACATGGTCCAAACTACTACCTAATCTTTTGAGTAAAACTGTTGGCACAGAACAATTTCCACAAAATCAAATTTCTTAGCAAGTCACTACAAACAAATTACACAGAGACACACAGAATCTTCACAAAGCCCAAGCCAGTTTTTTTTTTTTAAAAGATTTATTTATATATGTATACAAGAGCTGGGGTACAGGCCAGAGATGTGAGGGGGTGAGAGGACCCACCAGAGACAGAGTGGGGAACAGAACAAGCAGATTGAAAGTATACTGCTGAGGGGAGCAGCGGGTGAGACAGGAGAGGTCTGCTGCGTCATATGGGTTGCTCCCTGGCAGGCTGGGGATCGAACTCATGCTGCAGAGGCTGCAGATTGCTTCATAGTGTGGTGCTTAAACCCTTGTGCCACCAGGGAGGCCCCCAAGCCAGTTTTTCAACTGCAAATCTACATATGAAATAAACACACTAGAGAAACCAAAAATCACATTTGTGCTTATGGTAGCCAGTGCTATAGAAAAGCCCAGTTTCCCCATGGGGCTGACTAACCATGGATGACTCTGTCCTAAATCATGTTGGGCGCCAAATCTGTTACACAGCAGGGAGAGGGGCAGCCCAGACCCCGCAAACCTGCCTGCTCTAAATAGGTTCTGCCATCCGCAGTATCAACCCAAAACATATGCGACTTTAATGGGAAGGAACTTTAATACAATTAGGAAACAATACAGAAAAGGCAAAGAATATAGTTTCTAAATCAAGTACCCAAAGTTACCCGTCCCCTTGTGGGTAAAAGTCCATCCAAATGGAATTGGCCCAAAGCAAGCCCCCAAAGCCTGCCACAAGTCTAAAGCATCTTCCATCTGACCCAGAGAAAAGGGTCAGAAACAACCAGACAAGTCTGGAGGGAAAAGAGTAAAATCAAGACAAAAACCACCATTGTCACCTCCCCATGGGTCTCTCACCCACATCTGTGTCAACCAGTCCATGACCAAAGGGCAAGCACAGTTTCTTCACGTGTCTCTCAGCTCCATTTGCCTCCTCCAGGTCTCCTGTCTCCATTCTGCTTCCTTCCTTCCTCAGTCTCCTCTGCAGGTTCTTCTCTCCCTGCTCAGCTCCACCCTTCCTTGGGTGGGGCAGGAAACCTGGAACCTCCCCCTTTCCTGGGGACCACCCTGTTACACCCTCAGCAGTGTGTTGCAGTTGATCTGCCTAGTCTGCTCTCCACTCTGTCTCTAGTGAATCCTCTCACCCACACCCCGCACCTCTGGCCTGTACCCCAGTTCTTGAATGCATAAATAAATAAATCTTTTTTTAAAAAAATTATAATTAAAAAATATATACGAAGAAAGTTATCAGAAAGACAGACAACTCTCATTTCCAGGAACCAGCGCAGGGAGTCAAGTGGGGTTCCTTTATCCTGTAGTTTTAGGGTCAGAATTCACCAGAGTAGAAAGTTTTATCATCTACTACCAGATAGGAGAGCAAAGAGGTACAAACTTTAGGGAAGGCAACTTGATCCTATCTATTTTAGCGCATATACCCTCTGGTCCAGATACATTTCTAACAATCTGGTCTCTTGAAACACCCACATAGGTAGACAAATGTATATAGGATATCTGTCGCAGCATTATATTTGTAAAAATCAAAGCTTAGAAACAACCCTAATGTTCTTCCACAGGGAACTGGTCAGATAAACTATGAAGGTGAAGCCACCGCAAAAAATATACTGGAAAAAAAAAAATACTGGAGGTGGTTGGTGATTTACACCCAAGGTTAAAAACATGATTCTTGGTGGAAGGAGGCAAAATAGAAGATTACTTGTCGGAAGGAGTCCATTTACATAAAGTATCCAGAAAGGAAACTCTCTAGGAACAGAAAGCAGATGAGAGGAGGCCTAGGACTGGGGAGGGGGCCGAGAGTGGTTGCTAACAGGGTTCTTTTAGGAGCAATGGAAATATTCTAAATCTAAATTTCTGTATATTTGCTAAACATCATTGAATTGTAATTAAAAACAGGTGCTGGGGCCTCCCCGGGTGGCGCAGCGGTTGAGCGCTGGGTTGTGAAGCTGCCCGCAGCCTCTGCAGCACCGGTTTGATCCCCGGCTGCTCCCCGGCCACCGGAGGAGGGTCCCACATGGCGCGCAGACCTCTCCTGCCGCCCGCTGCTCCCCTCAGCAGTGTACTTCGGTCCTTCTGCCTGCTCTGCTCCCCGCTCTGGCTCTGGTGAATTCTCTCACCCTCCCGCGCTTCTGACTGTACCCAGTGCTTGTATAAATAAATGAATGAATAAAAAATAAATAAATAAATCTTTAAAAAAAAAAACAACAGGTGCTGAACTTAAAAACAGGTGAATTATAGAGTACATTATACTTCCATAAAACTCTTTAAAAATAATTTTTTAAAAATGAGGTTACATGGGAAGAAAAAGAAAATAGGGCCAGCTTCTGCTACAGTAAATGGTGACTCCGATTGTGTAAAACATCCTAACATACAGGATTTTATAGATGTTCAGAAAAATATGCAGGAGATTATACACAGAGCTGTTTCAAGGAGTTGATGTTAAAGAGAGGAAATGGAAGGTGACAAAATAGTCATGATTAATTCACACTATCTTGTATTGTTCCCTTTTTTTTGTTGTTGCTGTTGGGCAGGATTTTTCCAAAAATGAGGGAACTGAGATCTGATACTTCGTGAATGGGAGTATACTAAACCAGTAGGGGTGTGGCCCCTTCGTGGATGCGCCTGTTTCTATGCCTTTGCATAGATGCATAGATGCCTTTGCATCTTCTTATTAAGCAGTATTTTTTTTTTTCACTTCATTTCCTGGTCAAGTTGCCTTTTGAAAAATGTCACAATTATCTTAAGTTAGTTAAGCGCCAAGGGACCAAAAGGAAACTAGAAAGCATTAAAGAGCATGGAGCAGCATTTCTAAGAGTGCTCCTGTTCAAAATGAATAAAGGGAATTTTAATGCAAAAGTGTGGGAGGGGCTTGGGCAAAATAATGAAAAAAATGTAGAACCCCATGGCCTACATCCTTGGGGAGAATCTACTATCTATCCCAAGGCCTAAGGGCCAGGGCGAGGGAGCCAGCACAGGAGTCTAGGGAAAAGGCTGTGAGCACAGTCACCCAATAGGAG
This sequence comes from Talpa occidentalis, assembly GCF_014898055.3. Lineage (NCBI taxonomy): Eukaryota > Metazoa > Chordata > Mammalia > Eulipotyphla > Talpidae > Talpa > Talpa occidentalis. The sequence continues at coordinate 136,776,004 of NW_023603184.1, forward strand.
CCACCCCAGCCAGCAGCCAGGGCAGAATTGGGGAATAAATGTCTCCCCTTGGGGCCTCCCTGGTGGCCCAGGGGAATTCAGACCTTCCTGGCAGGCCTTTGTGCTCATAGTGCGGAGACTTAACCCCCAGACCACCAGGGAGGCCTGAAAAAAAATTTTGAGCCTCAAAGTTTTAGGATTTTACCTCTAAAATTCAAAAAAGGCAGGCCTCCTTGGTGGTGCAGGAGTTAAAGTCTCAGGACTATGAAGCTATCACCAGTCACTGCAGCATGAGTTCGATCCCCAGCAAGGGAGCTACCTACATGGTACAGCAGACCTCCCCTGACTTGCCCACTGCTCCCCTCAGCAGTGTATTTCAGTATATCTGCCTGTTCTGCTCCCCATTCGGTCTCTGGTGAATTCTGTTACCCACACACCTCTGGCCTACACACCAGTTCTTGTATGCATAAATAAATAAAATGAATCTTTAAAAATAAATAAATAAATGTCCCCCCTTGAGGCTCAGCCCAGCAATCTCCTGCCAGGGTTCCCACTGGCTGAGCTCAGACACTAGACAACTGGGGAATCCAGGGAGGCAGTCCACATGGGTCAGCATTCCTGAGCAGATGGTAGACAAAGGCAGAGTGGACCTGGAGGAACAAAGGAAAGGTCCCCAACTCCACCAGAGCTTAAGGTTAAGGTAAGGGGGAAGGTCCCATTCCTACTGAATGGGAATCTGGGGCCCCAGATGAGTCTGATCAAGATTCAAGTCTAAACTCCACTGACCCAGAAGCAGTACAGGCACAGCTGCCTAAACTGGAGGTGAGAAATGTCCTGTTCAAATTAGAACCACTTGTAAGGGCAATTCTTTCCCTTTGTGATATGTATTCTATTTCCTCTCTCTCTCCGTGTACACTTCCAGGCTGTAAGCACCCCCAACTCTGCCTGAATCCCAGTCAAAAGCACTGGAACCTCCTCCCAACAATTCTATCTTCTCAAGGTGGAGAAGATGGGGAGGGGGAAAGTAGAGGGAGTAGAGATCCAGCCCAACTCGAGGCCCCACCCCCAGCAGCTTCAGAGACACACACTTGCACCTTTCTGGAGAAGACACACCCCTGATTTCCCTACAAAAGTCTGATGTCAGACGTGTTCCCTTGGTCAGAAACAGCAGGGCCAGCTTCCTATCAAAGCTAGCTGTGTGACAAGCCAACCCAGAACTTCAGTCAAACTCTTGATTCCCACCAAGTGCTCTGTCCTGTGTGTCTTCTGTATTCCTACACCAGCTAGCATTTCTAAAAGACTTTGTTGATGCCCAGCATTATGCTAAGGGATTTATCACGCTAGACCACATAGCACCGTGGACACCTGCCTAGCTCCACTCTTGCCCAAGTGAACAGCTCAATCGCCAAAAATGCCTAACCCTAACTCCCAGGTAGCTTCTGAAAGACTCAGCGGTCTCAGTGACAGTGGCTTCTGGGGACCAGGGTCAGGGTTGGACAAACACCCTCTGTTTATGGGAAGATTCCACGCATTCAGCTAAGGATATATACACACAGATCATTCTTCTGCAATGTCACCCAGGGCTGGACCGTGCCAAACTGCCAATCTACAAGTGGGGGCCCTGAGCTGCTTTTCCTAAAAAGATCCTCTTATAGACTGATGCTGCCTTTTGACAGGTGAAGGACTTGAGACCTAGAGTAGGTAGATAGAAGCAGCACTAAACCCAGACCTCCAGTTCCCTTTCCTTACCCTCTTCATTCACTACACCAAGCAGCCACCTCTCCAGCCACCAGGTAACTCAGTTGCAGACAGCAGATGGTGCTCCTGACCTTTTTCTTCCAATATTCATAGATAAAGACTCAAAGGAAGAAAAACCCCCAAAATAGAGGGCAGTCCTGAAGTGACTCTTCACTTATTCCGTGTTCCCATCCATCATGCAAAGCAGAGAAACACCTGGAGCTGGTTAGTGATCAGCACTGGCACAATGAAAATATCTTGCAGAGGCTTTTTTTTTTAAAGATTTATTTATTTATTTATACATTTATACAAGCACTGGGTACAGTCAGAAGCATGGGAGGGTGAGAGAATTCACCAGAGACAGAGCGGGGAGCAGAATTATTTATTTGTGCATACAAGAACTGGGGTACAGGCCAGAGGTGTGGGGGGTGAGAGGACTCATCAGAGACAGTGGGGAACAGAACAGGCAGACTGACTGAAATACACTGCTGAGGGGAGCAGTGGGTGAGACAGGAGAGGTCTGCTGCACCATGTGGGCTGCTTTCTGGCCAGCCGGGGATAGAACTCCATGCTGCAGAGGCTGCGGATTGCTTCATAGTGCGATGCTTAACCCCTTGTGCCACCAGGGAGGCCCTAAAGGTGATGTTTTAAGATCTGTTCTAAAACCAGATCTTTTCTGCTTCTAGCTATTCATTTATTTATACCAGCTAATAAATCCAGTTATGCAATTTTCATCTAGGAGGTCACACCCTGCAAACTTGCAGTTCCTAAAATGTGCAGCTTCTTGAGGGCTGCTATTCAGGAGACTCTGATGAACACACTGCCCTTGGAATAAGCCAGTGCGGTATTTTCTTTTCCCATCCTGTCCCCAAAGTACCTGTATGTGATGGATGAACTAGTAGTTCAATTAAAAGTTAAATCTACTTCCATTTCAGACCTGGCTCTTTCCCTACAAACAAGATCTCAAGGCCCAGTGGGGATACAGTCAAGAAATCAATTCATACAATCCAAATGTGTTAAGCGTTAGAGAGTTTTAAGGAACACAGTATGTAATGATTTTATGGGAACTATGGAAAAAGTCAATCTCAGCCTAGAAAGGTGTTCAAAAAGTTCTAACTCTTGAGTTAACTCTATAGGGATGAATAGACTTTAGCCAGATGGAAAGACAGGAAGGGCATCAGTGAAATAGAATGTTATATGCCAAAAAAGCTCAGCAATGAGAATTTAGAGACTTCTTGTGGGTATCATCCAAAACTCCCCACTCCAGGTTATGTGTGTCTACCTGAATCTGCCTCCCTGGCCACAGCTGGAAATGAAAGACTGGGGTGTTACCTGGGCTTTTCCATTGATTGGGGATGATAGCGATTCATGGAGTACCAGTGGATAGAAAGAAGTGGAGAAAACCAGTGTGCTTAGGGGGAGCAGTGGAAAAGACCTGCTAGATGAAGTACAGATGATGAATCAGTGTCCTTCCCAAAAAGCCCAAGAAAAAAGACCCCTTCCTGCTCCTGGTTCTGATCCCTCCTTGCATCTCATGACCCTTGGGATCCTTCCACTAAATTCCCTGTAGGGCATTTCAATTTCTTTAAAGCAGACTTCTGTTACTTACAGCCAAAGAAATCCAGACTGAGGTGTACAGCACACTGTATGGGAATTTTAAGGAACACAGTATGGTCAAAGCAAAAGTCATTCCAGATATGGGGATGAGACAGAGAGGACTGGGCCAGTAGGCAAGGCCACCCCACCAAAGACATGAGTGTCATGCTAACTGTTGGAGCTGTAGCAGGCAACAGAACTCTGAAAAAGTTTTGGGCAGATGAATAATGCAATCAGGTTGCTCCCTGAGTAGTGTGTGAATAGGCTGACAGGGGAAAATCTCAAGGCAGGAGTCCAGTTAGAAGGCTCTAGCAGAAACAGCAGGATCTGGGCAAAGTAGTACAAATTGGGTGGGGGTGGGGGGGGTGAGTTTAAGAGATCTTTAAGGGCAAACAAACAGGATTTGGATAACAATTGGATGGGTTGGGGGCAGTGAGAAAGAGGGAGGGAGTCAAAAAGTGTTCTTCTACCCATAGCTTAGACAAATAGCTTAAAGGAAGCAGGTTTGGGAAGGAAACACTGGCACTATTTCTGGACTTACAATGAAGACACCAGTAGGGATTTCACTATGCACTGAAAAATCTAGCTCTGCAATGGCTACTACTGCTATTGAAGTAAAACACGTCTGGAGTCAGAAAGAAGGAAGGAAAGAAGGAAGGGAAAAGGAAAGAAAAATCTAACTGTGGAAGTTCAGGAGAAATTGCTAACCTATAAACACATTTTTTGGAAATCATTTCAGAGATGGCAGACGACATCACCCAAGGCAAGTGGATAATAAAGAACGAATAGACAAGAGAGAACAGCATCTGGAAGAATGTCAGCATTTAAGGGATCAGAAGAGGAAGAGGGAGCCTTCCAAAGAACTAAAAAGATGCCAAAGATGCAGAAAGAAAGCAGGAGCCCAGGGCAAATACTCCTTTAGGAAAGAGGAAGTATGTTCTGGGTATTCATCGAAGAGTAAGAAACACTGATTCAGAGAGACCTGTGCTCCCCTGTGTTCATCGCAGCATTATTCTCAATAGCCAAGATTTAGAAATAACCTAAGTGCCAGAAAACGGATGAGTGGATCGAGAAGAATGTGTTATATGTACATAATTGGATACTACTCAGCTATTAAAAAAAATGCTGCTATTTGCACCAACACACAGAGTATTAGCCTAAGTGAAATTATTCAGAGGAAGAAAGACAAATATAAGATTTCACTCATATGTGGAAGATAAGGAAACAAAACAAAACAAAAAAAACCAAACTCTTAGACCATAAGGGCACAATAGGAGTTGCCAGAGAGGAAGTGGGGAGGAGGTAGGTGAATCGGATAAAGGGAGTCAATTGTATGGTGATGGGTGGAAATTCAGCTTTTGGTGGTGAACAGAAAGTACAGACAGATGTGGGCTTACAATGCTTAGTAATGGGATAAACTAATGTTACTTCCATAAGATCTTGTCAAAAGAAAGGGGGGGGGTATGTGGAGTGTGTGGGCCTTGCTTTCTTTCACTACTAGTGGGGGCTGAAATCTAACCATCTTTTTTCTTTCTGAGCTCTTTCTTTGTTTATAGCGGTATATGTGCACCCAGTGAGCAAGCCTGTGATTCAGCACCTCAGGGAACCTCTCCAAGATGCTCTTCCCACCTGCCTCCTGGAGGCTCCTGGGCCTTCTTGCCAAGTATGCCTTCACCCCTTTGCCAATTCCAGCCCAACCACCTGGAATGGAACTGGGCCAGTCTCCCTGAGTAGGTGGCTTGCATTGCCAAAATCCCCAGCTTTTTTCATTTTCACACCCAGCTTCACTTCCCTCACAATCAGGTGAGTGTCCACGGGCAGGGATGCCTGCACCAGAGCTGGTCTTAACTGCAGCACCCACCCTCTAGCTCTCAAGATCTCCCTTGCCCCAACCCTGAGTTGTTGCCCTCTGCAGGCCCTTGGGGACAAGCTTATTATTCCCTGAAGCACCTTTGACCCTTCTTTCCTTTGGGAGACTCCCAGGTTTACAGGAACCCTGGAGGGGCCCAGATCAGTTTCAGCTGAGACTCTGCTGAATGTCCTCCTATCCCTTCACAGCCTGATGCTCTCCTGAGTGGTAAGTCTCAGATCTTAGCTGCAAACTGGATAGGACTGGAGCTGAGGGGGGGATGAGGGAGTACAGGATTTGAGTTCCCAGGGTGGGGTGGGGAGGGATTAATAGAAATGGGAGCTTTTGTGCTAATGGAATGACCCGAGGGAAGAGGGAATGGGCCTTGTGGGAACACAAAGGAAGACTATGATCCCTTTTCCACACTGTCTTTTCCTCTCAGATCAGCCCAACGCCCTTGACAATGGTCTTTCCCAACTCTCCCCTTACTCCCTGATCCTGTGCCTTCATGCAGGAAACACTGCCCTTAAAGTGATGAGATTTGGGCTTATTTGCCAGTTCTCAATGGACTCGCCTTTGCAAGCCTCTCTGCCACCATAATAAAGTCTGTCATTTATGGAGGCCCTGGTCTATTTCAGGAGCCCAACGTCCATTACCTTGAACCCTAACAATAAACCTTTTTTTTTTAAAGATTTATTTATGCATACAAGAACTGGGGTATAGGTCAGAGGTGTGGGGGGGGGTGAGAGGATTCACCAGAGACAGATTTGGGGAACAGAACAGGCAGATATGCTGAAATACATTGCTGAGGGGAGCAGCGGGTGAGACTGGAGAGGTCTGCTGTGCCATATGGATAGCTCCCTGGCTGGGGATTGAACTTGTGCTGCAGTGTCTGCGATGGCTTCATAGGTTGCGTCTTAATCCCTTGCGCCACCAGGGAAGCCCACTCCTAACAACAAACTTCTAATGCTCTCCTCCCTTCAAGGAGGCAGGGGTTCAGAGAAGGGAAGTCACTCCTCCAGATCAGGACCCAGCCTGTCTCGAACCTGCCTCTTCCTGCACCACAGCACCAGCATCACCAGCAGCTGAGAACTCAGACTCCGTGTAAACTCTAGCTTTGTCACATTGTTACAGGGCAACCCTGACGTAAAATGGGGTTGCCTGGCTGTGGGTCCTCACCCGCGCCCTTAAAGGGGACTTATTAATGCTAAACTGCAGACACACACAAAAGGTTGATAAAAGGTTTATTTACAAGGGAAGGGGAAATGGGAAATGAGTAACTCAGGGAGAAGAAGAGGGAGATAAGTTCGTTCCTCTGACCTGGAGTCCCAATGACCCCCTGAGCTGACAAAAACCTAGCATGCCTCGTGGCCAAGCCAGAGACCACCCCCCCCCCCCCCCCCCCCGCCACATGGCTAGTTAAATACCCAAACAGAGAGCAGTTGCTTAACTCTGCCCTCAGGTCCTCGTAACCTTCCCGTTGGTGATCATAGGATTTGTAATTCCCACTGTCATGGGGGTGGAGTCCACAAAGCCTGCATGGAGTTAGCTCAGGACATCCTATCCCCCTATCAACATCTGTGGGGAGGTTACCCGGGATGAGGTACACAATCCCCTTGGGTCCTATTTTCCTCATGTGTAAACTGGGTTGATAACCACTCCTGCCACGGCGCTTGGTGAGCATGAAAGAAAATAGTTAGTGTAAAAGGTGCTTCCAGCAGATCTTTGTTCTCATGTCTCTTGATTCATATCATGGAGAGCACACTCTGCATGGAAGGATTTAGACATGGGCTCCCCTTTGGTTATATTTATTTGTTTGTTTGTTTTTGTTATACATGCACTGGGTACAGTCAGAAGCACGGGAGGGTGAGAGAATTCACCAGAGCCAGAGCGGGGAGCAGAGCAGGCAGAAGGACCGACGTACACTGCTGAGGGAGCAGCGGCAGGAGAGGTCTGCGCACCACGTGGGACCCTCCTCCGGTGGCCGGGGAGCAGCCGGGGATCGAACCGGAGTCTCGGGTGCGGGTAGCTTCGCAACCCAACGCTCAACCGCTGCGCCACCGGGGAGGCCCCCCCTTTGGTTATAAAATCTACAATAGAACTTACAGATCAAAGTGACAATTTCACAACTAGGCCAGAAGAAATATCTCTGGCCTCTGTCAACAGCTCTGGCTTCTTCCCTGGCCGCAAAGCCCTCAGGAACCCCACATTCCTCTCTCCCGTTAAAAAATATATCTCTCACACAGCAAAGTCATAATGTAAGAGGCTGCTCCTAAGTCCCGTGTGGCCACGCAGGTGACACAGACCCATCTATCAGCAAGAGGCCATGCTGACGTGTCCCGTTGGTGCATGCAAGCCAGCTCAGGACCTGGAAGGACTAGAAAGAGAGGACCTCTTGCACAATCTCTAAAGCCCCTTCTCATTGCAGGTTGATGATGGAAACAAAACATTCCCCTCACTGAGGGGTACTTGCTCATTTTCCAAGGGGCCTGCCTACCCCAAAAGAATGAATTATTGGGGCCTCCTTGGTGGCGCAAGGGGTTAAGCGTCAGCACCATGAAGCTATCCGCAGCCACTGCAGCATGAGTTCAATCCCTGGCCAGGGAGATACCCACATGGCACAGCAGACCTCTCCTGTCTCGCCCACTGCTCCCCTCAGCAGCATATTTCAGTTGATCTGCCTGTTCTGTTCCCCACTCTGTCTCTGGTGAATCCTCTCACCCTCCACACCTCTGGCCTGTACCCCAGTTCTTGTATGCATAAATAAATCTTAAAAAAAAAAAAAGAATGAATTACTGTCAGATGAAAAAGGGAAGGAGGCATAGAGGATGGAGGAAGGGAAAATGGAGGAGGAGAGGCGGATGAAAGAGAGTTTTTCATATTAGACCTGGTCAGAAATTGCCCAGAAAGTGTACAAAGAAGTGGCCTCCATGAAACCCCAAATTACTAATAACCGTGATCAGAGCAAAGAGAGAAGCTTCACGCCCAGTTCATGTGTAACTATAGCCCGATTTGTGCAACCCTGTAGAATCTCCGATTTGGAGCATCTGCTCTGAGAACGGGAGCTTCCCTAATCAAACCTCATCTCCTGGAATGTCATGCAGCTATTTTCTCTTTTATCTAATAAGAAGCATTTTCCAAATCTTCAGATTCAGCTTGTGGTGCACTGGGGCCCTCAGAGAGATCTCTTTTTCCACTGACCCTGACACTCCAGGAAATTTTGCCAACTCCTCACTTCTCCATTCTCAATTTTCCTTTGTCCCGCTTTCATTTCTGTAGCACCTGACCTTGTTTCAAGGGTCCAGCCCAAAGTTGGGTACATCGTAGTTCTTTGATACATTATTAGTTAACTGCTTCTCTGAACTTTACTTAATAATTTGTTTTCTAAAGGGCCTTGGTGAATGTTGTGGGGAAGAACAGGGGTGTAGGCCACAGGCGTGGAAATGAGAGCATTCACCAGAGACAGAGTGGAGAACAGAAATGGCGGATTTATTGAACTACTGATACACTATTGATACACTGCTAAGAGAAGCAGTGGGCAAGACGGTAGAATTCTGAGTGCCAAGAAGGATTTGGGGCTTGTTTTATAACCTTGAAGGATCAGAAAAGAGGATCTCCTGCAAGATTTCTAAAACCCCCTTCACAGCAGGCTTAATGACTAAAGAAAAGTATTCCCCTTACCCAGGGGCCTTGTCCTTTTGCCAAGGGACTTTTCATGATGGGGAAGTCCATCTCTGCTATTTGTTATCTGCTGGGACCTATGCTATAGGTGGGCCTTCTGCACAGGAGGTGTCCTGTGGGTTCCCGGAATTCTCAATAGCTACCTGTTGGTCATGTGGACCCATGGCCATATTCCCATGGCAACTCTATCATTTCCTTGTTTATCTATTTTGTGTCTCCAACGTTGTTCCACTGAGCAAAGTGCAGAGACTGAATTTTAATTCTATTAACTGATACCCCAACAACAGTGACGGCTGAGTGGCATCAGAATCCCATCTAGGAGGAGCTCGCAGGGACACAGGGAAAGTAGGGAGCCCCATGCTGCGTGGCCCTCAGGTCTTACTTGCGAAGGCCCTCTCTACCCTCAACACTTTCAAATTTGGGCCAAAGCCAGCTCTTTCAGGAAGACAGTCTTGTTTACAATATGGGAACCGAGAGAGGTACGGATGTGGCCTCATAGGTTTCTCTTGGGCAACATGATTTCTTCCCATGTCGGAAGTGACTGGATTTCTTCAGAGGCACCTCCCCACTTACCTTCTACCTCTTACTTCTGCCACCCTCTGATTTGAGCCCAGCCCAAAGAAAGAGATGATAATTCTGGGAAAGTGCAGAATCTATCACTCGGACACATACAAACATGCAAACAAGTGTAGGCAGCACACGCAAACACACTCACACTGAGAGTTCGCTGGACATTGGGACAGGGTGTCCTCCAGGTTGGCATTTGAAACTCACTGGGAGAAAGTGGTAACAACGCTTATCTTGAAGGAAAGGAAATAAAGACCAGAAAGGAAATCTTTGTTTTTATTTTGAGTACTGTTTGAATTTTTACTGAGATCATGTCATGATGGTGAACTGAGAAGGCCGAGAAAGCAAGAACACACACATGCTCACTGGAGGAATATTAGGAAATGTATACTTTTGCTTTTAAAATAAATATCTGAGATCAAAAGCAAAAAAAGTGTGGGGGGGGAGCAGAAAGAGGGAGGAGAGAGATCAATCTAAAGGGCCAAGAGTAAAAAGGGAGTTTAGGGATTCATGGACATATCAGGGAGTGGGAGTTGAAGCCATAAGAACCCAGAGGCTGCACCTTCAGGATGGGAAATCAGTCACTTCTGACTGTGGGTCCACAAACCCCATGCCCAGCAAGGAACTTGAACTGGATTCCCTGCAAAAAGCCAGTAACTAGGGAACAATTGGCCCATACTTGACTGGGGATAGCACCTGCCAGCTCTGAGACATGACTCCAGAGTGAGCTGCTTGCCCCGGGTGCTAGGGGAAAGACGTCATCTCAGGAACAATCTGGAATCCCAAGCCTAGGAGGCAAATCTGCCCTTTGGGGTAGAAACCTAAGACCAATAACAACAACAGAAGAAAATGTTCTGAACCTGTGACCCAGGAGAATTGCAGTGAGGACAGCCACTGCCATGTAGACTTCTCCATGATCTGGGACACGCGCAAGACTCTCATGAAAAAAAGCTCTTCAGTAAATAAGCTCACAGTCAAATATTTCAAAGAACTAACAACCACTGCAACTGGCAGCCAACATAACAAACTGGAGAATCACACCTGAGGAACTAAAGATAATAGAGTAATCCAAACATGACTTTAAAATAAAATAAGTATGCTTTTTAAATCAGAATTTTATATCAAAAACAAGGTATTAGAGGAATGTTTTGTTTTTTTTTAACCTCTGCTGCTTCTAAAAATCCACCAAAAAAATGACCCTGGAGGGATTTTTAAGGCATGATCCCACAAGGTAAAATAAAAAAGAGATGTGAGAGAAAATAAAAGAAATATTTTTAAACAGAAGTCAGAAAGTAGATATAGAGCAGTGACTCACTTAAAAGACCAGAAAAGACAGAAACAACGAAGGAAGCTAAAGAAATGCTCACAAAAACCATAAAACAGGATGCTCACAAAACCATAAAGGATAAGAGGAAATACCATATCCCTGAAGCAAGAAAGAGAGGCTATGAAAGGTTACATTGGTGGCAGAAAAAAAAAATCCCTATTAGAAATTTAAAACGTAACAGCAGAAATTTTAATTGCAATGAAAGACTGGAAGAGAAAAAATATGGGTAATTTCATGGAGATAATAAAAATGAAGATACTGAAAAACCAGACAAAAGTGATAAGAAAATAGAGAATTCATCTCTCAAAAGGAATCCTAGAAAAAAAGAATAGGGAAAATGAAAAGTAGAAAAGTATCAAAGAAATGATACAAGAAAATATCATTGAAGCTGAGTTTCCACATTAAAAGGATTCACCAAGTGCCTGGCACAGGTACATCACTACTATGGATTCTAAAAGTAAAATGATAAAGAGAATATCCTGAAAGGCTCTATGAGAAAATTCAGTCACATACAGTAGCTAAAGAATGAGAATAACATCAGAAGTCTCAATGGCAACCCTACGAGCCAGGAGAAATGAAGAAGAAATTCTGAAAGTAAATAAATTCCAACCTGCAATTCAATACTTTATTGAAATACCAATCCATTGTGAAAGCAGAATAAAGCCTTTTTTTTCATTTTTTAATTTTTTAAAAAAGATTTATTTATTTATACCAGAACCAGGGTACAGGCCGGATGTGCAGGAGGGTGAGAGGATTCACCAGAGACAGAACAGGGAACAGAACAGGCGGACTGATGAAATACACTACTGAGGTGAGCAGTGGGCGAGACAGGAGAGATCTGCTTCACCCTGTGGGATTCTCACTGGCTGTCAGGGATAGAACCTGTGCTGCAGAGGCTATGGACAGCTTCACTTGTGGCACTCAACTGCCTGCGTCACCAGGGAGGCAGGCCCAAGGCTTTTTTTTTTTTTTTTTTAATTCAAGGTGTCCAAAAAATTATCTTCTAAATATCCTTCTTTAGTAAAATCCTGTAATCTAGCAAGTTAAGGCGTAAAACCAAAGAATGATGACAGCAAACATTTAGATAGTAATTGTTATATGCTAAGGATTCTAAATGTCATGTGTGTGCTCATTTAATTTAATCCTCTAGGAACAGATAAAACTTTATTATTATCTACATTTTACGAGGTGAAGTAATCTACTTGTAGTTACAAAAACTGTAAACCATAGTAATCTGGCTCCACGTTGTCATAGAAAGGGGGAGATTTAGCACCCATTCTTGAAAAGAACTTCTTCAACATGAGAAAGGGCCTCTGTGCAAAATATACAGCTAACATCACAATTAATAAAGAAAGATTATATGCTTAATCCCTAATACTGCAAACAAGGCAAGCATGTCTACTCCACAATTTCTCTCCAGATTATATTAGAGGGGCTAACCAATGAAACAAGATAAGAAAAATAAAAACCAGGCCAAAAAGGAAGAAATAAACCTGTTTTTATTCTCAGAGAGCATGATTGTGTACATAGAAAATCCAAAAGAATCTTTAAATGATAAAACTACTAGAGCCAATAAGTGAATTTATTAAGGCCCTGGAATACAAAGTCAAGATATATAACTCAATTACATTATATACACAAGTAAGAAAAAAATATAAAATGAAAAATGTTAATACCATTGTAATAGTATCCATTTATAATAGTATCCATAAAACCATAAAGTATGTATGGATACATTTAACAAAATATCTACAAGAGCTATATATTTTAAAGTATGAAACCTTGTCAACATAAATTAGAAAAGTCCTAAATAATTGAAGAGCATTACCATGCTCATGTATTGGAAGACTCAATATTCTTAATATGTCAGTTTTCTCCAAATTGCTCTATAGATTCAATACAATTCGAGTCAAAATCTTAGTACGATAATAACATGTAGAAATTGATAAGCAGATCCTAAAATTCACTTGGAAATAATAATTAAAACTATTTAGAAAAAAAGGAAACAGGTCTGTAGAGTAACTTGTCCAGATCAGAACAGGACTGTGAAGGGCTCCAGGAAAGAGGTTTTCAAGAAAGAAAAAAAATGGTAGATTACCTAATGAATGTGAGGGAGACATTTGGTATTGACGTCATGGAAAGTACATCGAAAACCCTATCTTAATTCCAGGGAAAACACAACTTGTACAAAGAAAGGAAATGTAAACACTGTAGCCAACCGTGAATAATGTTTTACATCTACATATAACCAAGGCATCAACTGTTGATTTAATCAAATAATGTGGCATCTGTGTCCTGGGACAATGGGAGAGACTGTATTTATATTTGCTTTATATTTGTGTTGGACAGGGGTAAAAGTTGGAGAGAGTTTTAAGCCTCAGAAGCCAAAATAGAAAGCCAATAGATTATATCTAAAACTGGAGGGAGAGGGAAGATTCAAGAACTAGTAGAATAAGCATAATATTTAGAAATATGCAGACCATGATTAGATGAAATAAGTGCGGGAGTTGAAAGCCTTTGCCTTAGGGAAATGGGGGGTAGAGGGCTGCTATTTTTAATCACAGCTATTTCACTTTTTAAAATAAAGTACATGAAATACTTTGATTAAAAAAAAAACTAATTTTAGAAATCCCAAACTAACATACTGTTTATTTTTTTATTTTTTTAAGTCATTTCTACCCTCCAGGTTGAAAGAAGGATCTTGAGATTAAAAACCAAATACCAGGATGACAGAAGCAATAGCAGTGAGTGAATAGCTGTTGGCCAATTTCATCTCTCTGGCCCAGAGATCTTTGGCCCCTCCAGGCACAGAGCTGAAGCAACAGAAGACTGTGCTCTATCACAGTTTTTGGGAAGTGATATCTCTGGGCAGGCTTGTAGACTATACAAGGCATTTTATCTCATCTGCATCTCTGAGACAGCTCAGCTTCTCCAAAACCTTAATTAAAAATGCAAGTTGCTGGGGAAGAGGTCATCTTAAACCCCTATGGCTTAAAATCCTGACTATCAACTAATATTTTTGTTGGAACCAGTAATGCACCACAGGATAGGGGAGCAAGAGACGGTGAGGTGGCTATGGTTGGTCAGAAGGGGAATTAGTATATTTCCTATAATTACTTGGAGACTGGAACATTTTAACTAAGCCTGCAAAGGAAATTAAAATATTTTTTAAATCAAGCACTGTGCAGAACTCACATCCCAATTCCTGTCTCCAACTCTATCCTTCATATTTATCCCATCTCTAACCCCAATTCCATCCTAACTCTTGCCTACCCATATAAACTCCTACTCCTGTCCTAAATTGCACCCAGTCCTGAATCCAGCCCCACCTGGGACATTGAGCTTCTCCCTGTAGGGAACCATCTCCCTGCCTTGACCAGATGTCTAATCCTTACTTTACCTAGTGATCAAAACACCAGTTTTTGATATTTTGATATACCACATAATTTCAGTACAACATCCTCACATTTTAATTTTTTTTTAATTTTAATTTTTTAAAGATTTATTTATTTATGCATACAAGAACTGGGGCACAGGTCAGAGGTATGGGGGGTGAGAGGATTCACCAGAGACAGAGTGGGGAGCAGAACAGGCAGATATACTGAAATACACTGCTGAGGGGAGCAGCTGGTGAGACAGGAGAGGTCTGCTGCACCATGTGGGTATCTCCCTGGCCGGGGATGGAACTTGTGCTGAAGTGGCTGTGGACAGCTTCACAGGTTGCGTCCCAACCCCTTGCGCCACCAGGGATGCCCGTCATCCTCACATTTTTATAGAGCTGAAATCCAAACCATTTGTGTCTTGAGCTATAGCCAGAAAATTCTACACTGAATTTAAAAATCTGATCCAATAATGTGGCATTTGTTTGAAGAGTTCTGACTACACGCCTCCCCTGCTTAAAACACTTCCAAGTTATTTTACTGATGTTTGAGTCCTGCTTTATTAGAGAGACCAAGCATTTTTCAGGTGTGTGTTAGTCATTTGTATTTCCCCAGACCCAGTGTGGATCTTTATTTGCTTACAAAATCCCCTGCTGAGTTATCTCACAGGTGGCATGGGATGAAGGAAGATGGGTATTAAGGTACAGTGGATTGGGGATTGTGGGGGGGGGGGTGAGGAAGAGGAGGTTCTGAGCCCACTTCTCAGACTTACTTCCTGGATTCTTGCCACGTTCTTCTGTCTTCTCTCCTGAATCAGATCTGTATTTTAGGGCTTGTGTTCCTAACTCTTTTTCATCAACCTACTTGGAGAGCCTCAAGTTGGACTTGCCCTGGAAGTGCATCTCAGACATGGCTCTGGAGAGGATGTGACCTCTTTTTGCTCCAGTCACTAACTGGACTGAACAGGAGTGGCTACTATTGTGGCCACTAACCCCACTCCTGGCATTCATGCCATTTCTGATGTGCTGCTGGAGACCCCCCACACCCCCACACTCATCCCATTCCTAAGCCTCCATCCACATCTGTTCCCAACCTCATCCTGACCCTCCCTGAGTCTTACTCACCCCATGTCCACCCTCTCCCTATTTCTCAATCTCTCTTATTCCTCAAATTCATCCTTCTCTAACTCTCAACTTTATCCCAAGTTGCCATCCCAACCCTGGTTTCCCCTCCACCTCATCTCCAACTCCAACTCCCATTCCTGATACCAATCTTAATCTTGATCTAAATACCCTCTCTGAGACTCCCTCCATTCCCAAACTCAATTCCCAAACTCCATTCCCTTACATTTTCTCCTAAGAGTTTAGTGGATTTAGCTCCTGCATTTAGTTCTTTGATCCATTTTGACTTAATTTTTGTATATGGTATAAGGTAAGAGTTTAATTTCATTTTTTTTGCATGTGATTATCTGGTTTTCCCAATGGGATTTGTTAAAACAATATATTTTCCCCATTGAACAGTCTTGGCACCCTTGTTGAAAATCGTTTATTGGTATATTTACAGGCTTTTTGTATCCTTTGGTTCCATCAGCCTAACTGTTGGGTTTTTTGGTCTCATTATCACAGACTGGCTGCCTCAGCTGCACACATTATATCCTATAACCATATTCAACAGCAAAGAAGCAAAGGTATATGTGTGTATGTGTCTTTCTCTTTTTTTTTAAACCAAAGATTTTTCCCAAGAGTCCCCAGCAGACCCTACCAGACTTCCTCTTGAGAAATGATGTGCTGAAGCCAGTTTGTATCTGCTTGTGAAAACAGATTACAAAATTTTCTAGAATTTTATGAGCTGGTTGTTCATCCCATCACATGAAATCACCATGGGAGCATTTACACCAGGGAGTCCAGGGACTGCTTTACAGCACAACTTTTCTCTAGAAAGTGGTTTAGGTCTTGTTAGTCATAACTGATGATATGGTCACTTCGAGGGGAGTCTTAGAAAGTGAGTGTCTGTCATCTTTGGCCTCTCTCTCAGGAGTTGGGCTTTACTGGCAAGCAGGGAAAGAAAGAGTTAAGGGAGCAACTCATAGTGTTTGCCACTAATGGCTCTCAATGGTGGGAACATTTTGCAGTCATTCAAAAAATGTCCTTAAAATACTTCAAAGACAGAGTGCTATGGGGTCAGTGGCAGGATGGACAGAGCTCTAGCAGTTGACATAGTAATTACACAGTGAGGGGTGGAGCACCAGGCAGGCTTACTAAACCATACAATGGGGCCTGGTAAGAATATGGCTTCAGCAACCTCCTGTGACCACAATGGGGGCTGCCTTGGCACAGAGGCCATGATCATCCAGTGCCCATGAGCCTTGGCATGAGATGCTGAAAGGAAGGGAGGAGCCTCAAGGGGCTGCCATGGGGGTGGGGTTTTAAAGGGTCATTGAAGTGTTCCCTGAAGAAGAGCCAACAAAGGAAGGCCTGCCCTCCTTGGCCAAGTACTCCTTGCTGATCAGGCCATGGCTGGCCATGATCCTGAGGAGGCCGTGGCGAAACTTCTGGCCAATGAAGGCGTAGATGAAGGGATTGAGGCAGCTGTGCAAAAAGCCCAGAATCTCGGTGGCATCCAGGGCCCGGCCAATGTGTTTGCGCCGTGGACAGGTATCCTGGATCACCCCCAACCTCATGAGTGTGTCCGCCACCAGCACCAGGTTGTAGGGCAGCCAGCAGAGCAGGAAGACGAGCACTACAGCAAAGATGACCCGCATGGCACGATGCTTCTGCCCCATGTGGGTGGCAAACAGTGTGCGCAGGGTGAATCCGTAGCAGAACAGCATGACCAGCAGTGGCAGGAGGAAGCCAAAGATCTGGGTCAGGGCCCGCATGATAATCCGCCATTTTGTTGTATTAGCCCCCATGTCCTCATAGCAGACTGGGCTGGAAAGGGGTGGTTTATAGACCTCACGGAACAAAAACAAAGGCAGAGATAGGAGCAGGGACAAGGTCCAGATGCCTAGGCAGATGAACTTGACCCAATGCCGCTTCTGGGTCAGTGTGCGTGTGGCGTGGACAATGGCCAGGTAGCGGTCCAGGCTGATGCAGGCCAGCAGTAGAATACCACTATAGAAATTGACTTCCTTTAGGAGTGAGACGAGCTTACACAAGGTTGTGCCAAAGATCCAGCCCTTTGCCTTGGAAGCAGCCCAGATAGGCAGGGTCAAGGCAAAGAGGAGGTCGGCCACGGCCAGGTTCAGCAAGTAGACATCGGTGACAGATCGGCTGACCTGGCTGTATAACACGACCAGAATCACTAGAAAGTTCCCCAGCAGGCTCAGCAGGAACACTAGAGCATATAAAACAACCACTGCATACTTGTTGAGAGTCTCAGTGTCTTCCGGACAGGGGCTATAAAAGTCTTCTTCTGTGGGTGGGTTGCCAGTGAAATTCTCAAACTCCATCCACATATCAGTACTATTCCATACATTTTCCAAGACAATGCTCATGGTTTGCTCTAATGGAAAGATTAAAAGGAAAGAAAGGTGATTCATTACTCAGATTTATGTTCACTATGCTCAAAGAGAAAAACAATTACTAGATATTGTTGCCTTCCTGGTCACTTGGCAACCACAGATCCCTTCTTTTGCCTCCATCTGGGACTACTGTAGAGGTCAGTTTCAGTGTTTTCAGCCTTCCCCAACTCTAGCCCTGGCCTGAATATAGGATAAGAAGGACTGCAGGGAAAAAACCTTTGCTAGAGCCCCAACTCTACCTCCATTCTACCTCTGTCTTCTCTTCAGCCTTTTCCATCCTTGACCGCCTGTCCAGTCACCAAGAGAACCAGGTCAGTTTTACAATTCAGGGCAGTACCAGCATTAAGGAAAATGGAGGGAATCAAGTCTATTCCTGGATGTCCCTTCCTACATTATTTTCCCTCTTATGTTCTTCCTGATTCTTATTTAATTTTCTTAAAATCTACTGAGGGAAGGAAATGATAGCAAAAAAATTGCATTAAAGTCTAATTTAAGCCTTCTCTTTAAAGGAGTAATAAATAGTTTGGTCCGCTGCCTAAAGGAAGTTTAAGCATTTGAGAGCAGTCCCATATTCCCTGAAGTTACCACTTAAACATCCACAGAATTCAGCAGTTTTCAAATATAATTATGAAACACTTTTGCTGTGTCACAACAAAATCTTAGCAGAAAACCCAAGATGTGAAATAAATAAAAGTTCACCTGCTGTGGAAAGAGGGTGTGCTGCTACTCTTACCCAGACAGTCTCAAAAGTGGTCCCCCCGCTAAGTCTCAGGGTTCTCCAGAAGATAGTCTGAAAACCTTTGGAAAATTACTGAGCCTGGAAATAAGGATACCTGGCACCCAGTCCTCATTCTATCCTGATGGTGTCATTACTAAGTGTCGTGACCTGAGTGAGTCCTTTCACCTATATGAAGTTCCATTTTCAGGAACTCTCCTGCACTGCTGGTGGGGGTGCACACTGGTCCAACCACTATGGAAAGCTGTGTGGAGATTCGGTCAACCTGCTAAAGATGGAGCTTCCATATGATCCAGGAATTCCACTCCTAGGTATTTACCCAAAGGACACAGAACATTTATTCAAAAGGGCACCTGCACCCCTATGTGCATAGCAGCACTATTTACAATAGCCAAGCTATGGAAACAACCCAAATGCCCCAAAACAGATGACTGGATCAAGAAGATGTGGTCCATATACACCATGGAATATTACTCAGCATTCAAAAAAGATAAACTCATGCCATTTGCAGCAACATGGATGGAGCTGGAAGGGATCATGCTCAGCGAAATAAGCCAGAAAGAAAAAGAAAAGTACCAGATGGTCTCACTCATAGCAGGAATTTAGAAACCTAAATAAGGGGCCAGGAAAAAGACTACTTATAATAAAGTAAAAATCAAAATCAACTGTAAACCAGAGACACACTACGGGGGGTGGGGGGGAGGAGAGAGGAGGATCAAAACAACAGGGGTGGGAATTGTATGGGGACTATAACCAAGATGAAAATACATACATTGTGCAATAATGACAAATGATGTAAAAAATATAAAATAAAAAAAAGGAAGTTCCATTTTCTCATTTTTCCATTTTCTCATTTCCATTTCTCATTTTCTCAATTTCTCAAATTGGGGGAGGCAGAGTAGATAACCTAAGTTGCTTCCAAACCTGAAGTTCTAGAGTTCACTCAGATCCAAATAGCTCAGTTTGTTCTCTCCCTACTAGTACTTGCATATTCACAAAAGATAATGTCTTGGGCCTCCCCAGTGGTGCAGCGGTTGAGCGCTGGGTTGCGAAGCTGCCCGCAGCCTCTGCAGCGCCGGTTCGATCCCCGGCTGCTCCCGGGCCACCGGAGGAGGGTCCCACATGGCGCGCAGACATCCTGCCGCCTGCTGCTCCCCTCAGCAGTGTACTTCAGTCTGCCTGCTCTGCTCCCCGCTCTGGCTCTGGTGAATCCTCTCGCCCTCCCGCGCTTCTGACTGTACCCAGTGCTTGTATAAATAAATTAATAAATCTGAAAGAAAAAAAAAAGAATCTGAAAAAAAAAAAAAAAAGACAATGTCTTAACAAAGCAATAAATATCCAATTGGGGGATGTAAGCCTCTTTCCTGCACGAGGGAGGGTATGTAAAGAGGAGGTGAGGAGACTATAGCCTGCTTATCACCAACAACAACCGCAAAAGAAGTTGAGATTAAAAGCATCTCACGAGGATGAGATAGGAAACTGATTTCAGAAATCTCCAAGACCCAGAAAAATGGATCCATTTCCTAAAATTCACCCCAACCAAGTCTTCTTATCTCAAAGAAAGGCCAGGCAAAAAGAGGCAGTGTCCTACCTGAGGCACCAGTGTGTCCAACTGCAAAAGCCTGGAACTCAGCAGGGCACCCAGACCACAGTGACCAAACAGTTAAAGGGAACTTGACGAATAAAGGGAAATAGACAAGCCACATGACACCATACCTCCACTCTGAGCCCTGCGCATGTCTCCACCTGGAGAAGAGATCAGGGCAGGGAGACAAGAAGTACTAGGCCCCTACAGGAGACAAGGGCCCATGATCTGAATTCTTCTCTCTTTTCTCTTTGATTCTCTCTCTCTCTCTCTCTGCATTCATTTCCATTTGTTTAGCCTTCAATTTCCTAGGAGACCATCTTTCAAAGCTTCCAACTTGCCCAGCATGAATCAAGGAAAAAGGGTTTGCATTTTTATAGAAGAGACTTCAGAAGGAGTGTCCACTGTGTGGACAGTGAGCACACAGGGCTTCCTTACACTGCAGGCTGCTCTGCGGTGGCCTGGGTGTTGATGGAGATACTGATGGAGATCTGGAGGGAAAACTACTCCCCTCCACTGCCAGGCGCCCCTTTGCACAACCGCTGCCAATGATGGGTTGGGTTGGGGTGGCCATGAGTTTGGAGGTATGGGCCACTCCTGGTGTCTGATGGGACAACAGGGAGACCATGAGAACTGGAGTAGTCTGGGTCAGTGGCATCACTGCTCCCCTCTCCGGGAACCTCTTGGCTGCTCCCTTCTCTGGGAACCTCTTGGCTACTTCTTGCAGCTAATGTCTGTGGTGCTTTAATCACTTCCCCGTTATAACATGAACCCCGCAGGGCTGCAGTCATGTGTTTACAAGTCAGCCTTCCCCGCTAGACCAGGGGCTGCCAGGGAGCTAGGTCCCTCTCAATCTGTCTTCACATCATCTGCCAGGGAACAAATTGCTCTATCAGCGATTGGGGGATAAGTGGCTTGAACCCTCTCTCCTTTGATTCATGGATTGGGGGTCACCACCACCAGGCAAGTGCCTGTCACTTTCAGCCACACACTCATACATAAGGGTGTCTGAAAGCTTCACTTCCATGCAACCAGGCTGGCCTGATCTTTCCCAGGTAACCTCTACTGAGTGCCAATCTGTGCAAGTGTAAGCCCTGCCCCTGCCAGAGTTAAACATGCCACTGGGCCAACAATTCTGACACTGGCAAGCATATTATTTCAACTAAGTCATAAAATGATGAGTTCACTTATCATCTATAAGCAGCAGCAGGAAGTGCAAGGAAACAATTGTCCTGGGTTTACCCATGTTTCACTTTCACTGATGTTGGACTCTTGTGAGCTGATGCCTAGAAAAGAAAGGACTAGAAAAGAAAGGACTTGAAGATGGGGTAGTCCCCAAAGGCAGTGGTCATCCCCTCTCCACCACGACTCCCCATTAGTCATCTAGGGAAGAGGCAGCTCCTTGGGCAGAAAATAGACTTGAGACAAAGGAGAAACAGACAGTCTGGGGCCCAGACTACAAAACTTCATAGTGAAATCCAAGTGGACAGGAAGGGAAGGAGAGTATTTGCCACCAGGGGGCAGCAGTCACTGACCAGAGAAGAGACCCGGGGGAAAGACCGCATAAGAGCAGCCCTATATAATTCTAGATTTAAGCCTCTCTTTGTGTATCATTCTCTTCTGCTTTTTCAAAGCCCTTAGTCAAGTTGATTAAACGTCCAAAACCATTTCAACTAATCACAGAGATATGAGGGAAGATCTGGTGCCATCCAGCCCAAGGAGCAGAGGGGAACATGGCCCTCTGGATGGCCAGAGTGGACGTTCTGTCTCCAGTAAATTTGACCTGCATGATGAGAATTGAAAAAAAATAAAATCTTCCACTTCGTGGTAGGAAAGAACATTGAGCTGAAAGAGAGAGGCATATGTACATGAGCTTGAAATAAAATTATACCCACTTGGAAATATTCCAACAAGTCCACCCACACAGCATAGCTCCTGTACCTCACTTCCCACTTACAACTGCTCCCTCTTAAATGGATCTATAATGTTCCTAGTGGGAAAGCATGGTTTCATTCTGTGCGGAACACCCAGCAGCAAAGATGGTGACATGAGCAGTCTGCATGCCCAGGCAAAGTGTGGAGGCTTCTTCTTTTTTTTTTTTTAAGGATTTATTTATTTATGCATACAAGAGCTGGGGTATAGGCCAGAGGTGTGGGGGAATGAAAGGATTCACCAGAGACAGAATGGGGAACAGAACAGGCAGATTGATGGAAGTACACTGCTGACGGGAGCAGCAGGCGAGCCCGGAGAGGTCTGCGCACCATGTGGGTTGCTCCCTGGCCAGGTGGGGGATCAAACTTGTGCTGCAGAGGCTGCGAATTGCTTCATAGGTTGCATCTTAACCCCTTGAGGCACTAGGAAGGCCCCAAGAGACAGCAGCTTCTGCAAGACCATGCCAGCAGCATGACAGGGCTGTAAGTAGGGCTCTTCTGTCCCTGCATCAGCTTTGGTGCCAGCATCAGCGCCTTCACATTCTTTTCTTTTTTTTTTAATATTTATTTATTTATTTATTTATTTATTTATCTATTTATTTATTTATTTATTTATTTATTTATTTATTTATACAAGCACTGGGTACAGTCAGAAGCGCGGGAGGGTGAGAGAATTCACCAGAGCCAGAGCGGGGAGCAGAGCAGGCAGAAGGACCGAAGTACACTGCTGAGGGAGCAGCGGGCGGCAGGAGAGGTCTGAGCGCCATGTGGGACCCTCCTCCGGTGGCCGGGGAGCAGCCAGGGATCGAACCTGCACTGCAGAGGCTGCAGGCAGCTTCGCAACCCAGCGCTCAACCGCTGTGCCACTGAGGAGGCCCAGCACCTTCACATTCTTGCAGAAGATTCCACCCCACTCGGACCCAGGCACCAAAGCAGAAGCAGGGGAGGTGGAAGAGAAGATTCTGCCTTCTCCCAACTGACGTCCCCATCGCCATTGAGACAGGGTCAAGGATGAGTGCGTGATCTCAGAGGAGCCACTCAGAGCCAAGTTCAGGATGTTGTTGGAGGACTGAGGAAAAGCAAGTGTTTAGTCTTGCAGCTTCTGGAAGTCATTTTGCTATCATAAATGGCAAAGCCAGCCCCCGGACAAAAACCAGCACTTGGAGGAAGACACAGGTGAGGGCCACCGAGAAAAGGAGCCTTAACAGGCCACACCCACTGGCCATCTTCTCTCAAGCTTTTTAGTTGCATGAGCCATCAATTCTTTTATGTTAAGACCTATCGAAACTGAGTTTTCTATTATTTGCAATCAAAACTGTGCCCAAATGTATAGCGTTGAGGGTACCAAAAGTGATGGGGGGTGAGTGGAGAAGGAGGGATGTCAGTGTCCCAGGGCCAGTTTATGAATGTCAGAGAACACAGGACTTGACAAAGGGTTGACCTGGGTAGATGCAGACTCCTTAGCCCTGAACCCTGGGCTCTAGTGGAAGCCAGAGAGGAACCTTGAAAAGTAAACCCATGAGACCCATATGAGGACACACTCCCGGATGAACCCAGGAATCCTCAGGAAGGACCCAGAAATCGCTGTTTTGCAGCCAAACAGACCATGAGTCAAACCCTGGACCTCCTTCATTAGCCTATGATCTTGGACTTGGTCCTTATGTGTGCCCAAATGTCCTGGTCGGTGAAAATGGGAATAACATTACTAGCCTCCTGGAGCTGTCCTGAACATGCCCCGCTCTAGACCCAGACGACCTTGAGCAAATAACAGCTCTGTGACTGCCAGTGGTGTGCCCCTGGGGAGCTTAGGTACTCACTCTGTGCCTTGGTGTCCTCACCCGCCAAACTCCAAATGAAAGCAGGACCTGGCTCTAGAATGGGTGTGAGGACCAAGGGGAACTGTGGGTGAAGTTCTTAGCACAGTCTTGGCAGAAAGTAAAGGTCCAATCACTTTTTGCTGTCCTTACGCACGACCTGAGGGACTTCTTGGGGGGTGGGGGGGAATAGGTATCAACATTAAACAGTGCAGACCCTCTGACACTGCAACCCCACTTAATGTGGGGGAGAAGGAAAGAGGGAGGGAGGGAGCAAAGAAGGGAGAACAACAATTATCAGAGTTGCTTATAATAATAAATTTGGTACTAATTTCAATGTCCTCAAAAAAGCTATACAAATCCTAGTAGACCTGCGCAATGGAGCGCTATGCTTCTAGTAAACATAGAAATGCCTAGGTGCAATTTACGCTACAGAAAGGACTCCAGAGTAGGATACCGAGTGGAAATGAAGCTGCCCAGCAGAGTGTACAGGGGGATAACGTTTTGTAACACATGTGTGTGAGCCTGTGCTGGGGGTGTGGGCGAGGATGCATGATGGCGCCAGGGATGATATTTAGGTGGTGAGATTACAGTCAGTGCTTTCTTGCTCCTATTGCTCATATCTCTTGATGCTGCCCAAGTTTTTTAAAAGCACTGCTCTTGCAATCAGAAAAAAAAAAGCATTTGGTCATTTTCACCAACACCCTCTCCTTACTTGGACTGGCCTGTCCAGCAAGGTTTGTGGGCTCCCTGCCCGCCCACCTGGTTCTGTGCCCTGTGGTTTTCAGACTGTATTCCATTCATTCCAAGGAGTCTTTCTCTCCCACTGGACAAGACACTGACGCAGAGCAGTGATTCATAAAGCAGCCTTTCCTTTTCCTCTTACCCCTCCTTAAAGGTAGGAACCACAAATGATAGCAATTTGCATTCTCCGTGCCCAGCAAAGCATGTGACATACACTAACAGGAGCCAAACAGGAGGGGGCATGTGGCCGATGCCCCGAGCTTGGGGTGTAACACTCTGCAGTCACCGCATTGAAATTCTTAATAATTTTTTCTTGCAATCTGTGTTTCGTGAGTGAAGTCTCATGGGGTTTGGGGCTCAGTTCATATGCAGCCCGTTTTGCAACCATCCCAGGCTGGGTAGGTTCACTGTAGGTTCTAGTGATTTAAAGGAGAATTTTGGAGACTTTGGCATCATTTTCACGGGTTTTTGTTTTTTGTGGTTTTTTTTTTTTTTTTTGTGGGACCCTCACCTGCGGCCGGGGAACGAACCGGCGCTGCAGAGGCTGTGGGCAGCCTCGCAGCCCAGCGCTCAACCACTGCGCCACCAGGGGAGGCCCCTTCACAGGTTTTAATTGTAAGCAGGGAGACGAGCCACAGAGAGTCAGCAACTTCAGCCTCCTGCAAATCTCTAGACGCTCTTTTCTCTGGGCTTTCTCTGGCGTTCTCTCTCATAGCTGTCTCGTCCTCTCATAGCTGTCACTTGTCCTCTTGTAGCAACCTTATATCCATGATCCCTAGGCTCAGGTGTGCACACTTGCACACACCCATGTTCAGGTGTCCATGCTCAGGCGCACATGCCCCACCCCCACACGCCCTCTATGTTAACAAGATCAAGACTGCAGGTGATAGCCACAGAGGCCAATGGCATAAAAACCTGACCAACTTCCTTTACCCTACCCAGCTCCACCTCTTGTTGCTCAGCCACCCACTTTGCCACCTGACAAGCACCCATGCCTCAGGAAGCCCAACACTAATAGATAAAAACCACTGAGTCTGGTTAAGAGAAAGACTATGGAAGAAGCAAGCTTTATTGACTTCATTGACTTCTTCTTCAGCAAAGGATCCCACACATTCGTTTAGTGGGGAGTCTCACAAATGACACAGCCAGCCCTCACACCAAATGAATATTGTCAGATGGACGACATGTCGAGAGAGTGGAGAGGAGCTAACTGGCATTGCCTCAGTCTTTTGGAATATTCTTCCATAGATGCTCCTGCAGGTAACCCCCTTCCCTCCTCTTCATGTTTGCTTAAATGCTACCTTCTCACTGAAGCCCAGCCTGTCTACCTGTGTATAGGTGCGCCTCCCAAGCACTCCCGTTGCTCCTCGCCCTGCTTTATTTTGAATATTTTTCTTTCTCTCCAGCACTTATCACTCCTAACATACTATATAATCTACTTGTTTACTATATACACTACTGTTTATCGTCTTTCTCCTCTCTAGAATATAAGCTTCATGAGGGCAGAGATCCTTATCTGTTTGGTCACTGTATCCCAAGTGCCTAGGAGACAACTTGGCAATAATTTGTAATAAAAAATTGTTGAAGAAAGAAAACCAGAGGAAGATGGGTTAGATTTCTAGAAAATGGGAGACCCCCCCAAATAATTTGCCCTACGGCCTTTGGGAGATAACCCTGGAGGGAAAGTGGACACCACTATGGGCTTAAGAGATGATTCAGCAAAGATTGAGCCCCCTCCCTGTACTGACAACCCAGGAGACCGAGTGAGAAGGGAACAAGAACTTACTCCTGTGGGCCAGGGATTGCAATAGCAAAATAGGTCCAGGAGAGGGCAGCATTATCTTTAAATCAAACTGAACACCATGGTGGAGGCGGTGAACTGATCCTTGGTGAAAATTCCCCATACCCTGTAGAAGCTGGGTCCTTCAGCCAATATCATCTAGACCCCAGTGCTACCTTTTAAGGTTTGCATCCCTTTCGCATACATTCATTCGCCTCTAAAGTCCTTCTGGCTGATAATTTACCAATTGCCAGGATGCCTGGGCTGTGAGATGAGCAGCTGAAGATTGCCACCTGTGCTGTCATATGTCTCTCAGGTCATCACAGGATTCCAGCACTCAGTAGGAGTCCATTCCCTGTGGCCCTCCCCCCTTTTCCAGGCTCTGTGTGAACCCTACTTTCAAGCCCAGCACAGGTAGATGCCCTCAGCAAAGCAATGAAAAGGTATATTTCAGAGAAGCAAGAATGTTTTCCGTTTTCTCCTGGCTCACTTTTTGGTCCTCCAGCATGGCGTCAGACAGCTCAGGCTGCCATCACCAAATACCATAGACACGGTGGCTCACACACAGCTACTAAATTTCTCACAATTCTGGAGGCTAGAAATCCAGCATCACGGGGCTGGCAAGGTCGGGATCCTGGTGAGGGCTCCCTCCCTGCCTGCAGAAGGCTGCCTTCTCCCCATGTCCTCGCGTGCAGAGAGAGACCAAGCTGACCTCTTCCTCTTCTCACAGGGTCACTAATCCCATCATGGGGCCTGACCTCATGGCTTCACCCCCCCCAAAAGCCCCTCCTCGAAATACAATCACCTTGGGGGTTAAGGCCTCAACAAAAGAACTTCGAAGGGATACGAGCATTCCACGGTAAGTGCCATGTCAGAGGTATAGAAGACTTCCTTTTCTGAAAGTACTCTTAGGCAATATTCTGGAATGTTCTAATAAACTTCCTTCTTTAATTAGGCTGGTTGGGGCACCAAGGTCTACCCATTACTCCAAACAGCATAACCAACATTCTATCTGACAGCCATGGCTGCCCAAGTGGTATCCTTGATTGCAATAAAAATAAACTGCACAAATGGTTACCTGGGGGCTGGAGGGGTTGGAGATAGGAAGTGGGCAGATGGGAGCAGGTGGGAAGACTTTAACAGCTTGTAATATTTTTTATTTTTGAAACATGAGAAGTGGTTTCCATTGCAAATATTTTTTAAGTTTTACTTTATTTATTTATGCATACAAGAACTGAGTTGTAGGCCAGAGGCAGGGAGGGAGAGGCGAGAGAATTCACCAGAGACAGAGTGGGGAGCAGAGCAGGCAGAATGACTGAAATCCACTGCTGAGGGGAGCAGCTGGAGAGGCAGGAAAGGTCTGTTGTGCCATGTAGATCAGTTCCCTGCCTGGGGATCAAACTCCTGCTGCAGGGACTGACAATAGCTTCATGGTGCTAAGACTTAACCTCTTGCACCACCAGGGAGGCCCCATCTCAAATTTTAAATATAAAATGTAATCTAAAGACATTAAAAACCAATAACTGAAACACATGGCAGGAAGTATGTGGTAACACTGAAAATGCTCATTTAAGCTCTGATGTCTCCAATACACGTTTTCTGACTGTTTTGTCTCAATTTCCACCCAGAGAGCCAGAGAGGTTTTCAGCAGGAAGTCTTTCTGGGTCTGGGCTTAGAGACCGGTCACTTCTCTTGGTTCCCTCGCCTCCAAATCAGGCTGGCTCCAGGCCTGCCACCGTGGATTCCCTCTGTCCGGGTCTCCTTCCTGCCTCCATGTTTATACCCTCAGTCCCCCACTGCAGTCCAGGAGCTCCCGGCCTCCCTGTGTCTCCCACTCGGCCCTTTAACACCCCCAAGGTGTTGTTTCTTGATGTGATTCCAAAGAGCTCTGCAAATGTGCTTCCCCCTCTCCTGGGCACCTCAGGTCCTGGGTTTTAATCTTGCCCTGGCAGTGAATTCTCATTGGCTTGCATTGACTACTGAGACCTGATTTCTTGCCCTGGCAACATTCCTATTTCCTTTTATTTAAACTAGAGTCCTTGATTTATACTTGACTATACATATATCCAATTTTCTGCTGAGATAACCTCTCCACGCCACAAAGCCACAGATACAATCTGCCTACAGAGAAGATTTCTTTGACTGCACGAGGTTGGTTTCTTTATGTGTGCAAGTCAGAACTGTTTTGAACTATAAAAATTAGACTTTTCACATTAAAAAAAAATCTGGGTTTCTATATTCTCTTCTAAATGTAGGGATATTTGGACTATGGTAGAAGTTTATTGGTGCTTTGTTGGTGAGTGCTCTAATAACTTACATTTGTAGAGGTATGAGTCCATGCCTCCAAACATACACTGTATTGAAATAAATATTGCTTCAATAAACATAAAATTAATTAAATGATTAATTGTGGAATATTTGATAATACTGACCCTAGGCAAAAACTTATATAGAAAAGAAATTCTAGAAAGAGATCCACACATACACCATCACTTCATTTTCCACAAAAGTGCCAAAGTAATCAAATGGGTAAAGGAAAATTTTATCAACAAAATGGTGCTGGAATAACCAGATATGGGGAAAATGTGAACATTGACCCCTGTACCACACGCGAACATTATTTTGAGATGAGTCATAAGCCTGACCGTAAAAGCTCAATCTATAAAGCTTTTAGAGGAAAGCATGGATGAATATCTTCACGACTCAGGGAAAAGCAAAAAGTTTCTTCGACAAATCAAAGAATGCAATAACTATTAAAATTTGTCTTTGATAAATTAGTCTTTGTCAAAATCAAAATGTTCTGCTCATCAAAAAGATACCATTAAGTAAAGGAATGAGAAGGCACCATCTGGGAGAAAACCATTATAAAATATCCCTCTGGCAAAGGATCTGGATCCAGGATATATAAAGAACTCCAAAACAATAAAAGAAAAGAAAAAAGACAAACCATTCCTCAAGACAGGAAAAAGATTGAAACAGACACTTTACAAAAGAAGATAAACAAATGACCAATATATTCAAGAAACTTGTTCAACCTCATTCATCGTCAGGAAAATGGGAGTTAAAGTCACAATTAAATATTCTACCCAATTACCAGAATGAGCGGGCATAGAATATCAAGCATCAGTGAGGATCTGGAACTACCAGAACCCTTGCATGTTATTGCTGATAAGGTGAAATGGTGCAACCACTTTGGTAAAGGTCTGGAAGTTTCCTATAAAACTATACATACTCCTGCTCTATGACCCAGAAATCCTACTCCTAGGAATATACCGAAGAGAAATGGAAATATGTGTCCACAAAAATCTCCATTACTTCATTCACAGTAAGTAAAAGCAAGAAACACGTAAGCAAATTCTAGGTATATTCATCCAGCAATATGTTCTCAACAATGAGAAGGAGTCAATAACAGATGCACTCAACAACATGGAGGTATGTTGAACACTATACCCTGAGTCTAAGAAATCTAACGAAATAACAGGGTAAGTGCCCTGGCCCAGAAGGAACAGCTGAAAGACCGGAAGCTGTGACTCCATATATAACTGAGAAGCCTAAACTCCAGTCACAATGTCTTTTTCCTCCTCAATGCTGAGGGATAAGTTAATTAAGGGAGGTGAGGGCAGAGCGGGTTTGGGAGAACAGGAGAGGAGAAAGCAAATGTATCCACTATCAGAGACCAGGCAGCAAGGAAGAACCCCGCCCGGTTCAGTGGTCACAAGTCACAGACTCACAGAATGTTCCAACCTCAGCAAAACAGAAAGGAAACAGCAGTGCCACTCCACCATTCCTCTCAGCAGAACTATCTCCAGACATGCCACGAAACAAAATTTCATTCCCAGAGTAACGCCTAATCCTCGGAAAGTTGCATGTGAAAAAAGTCCTGAACTGCTCATTCTGATCTGCTGTGCTGATGGGTGGGGTGAAATGGTACAACCACTTTGGAAAAGGTTTGGAAGTTGAACAAGAGAAGATAGTCAGACCTATTCTGAGAAGCAAAAGTACAACGTATTTGGGGAGAATGAACAGAGGTTTCAAATTTTCTTAAGATGCGAGCCAGCCAACCCAGCCCCCAGCCCTCTATCTGAAAACTGTGACTCTTTCACAACTCCAAATATGATCCATTTATTAAACACAGATCCACAGAGGGTAAAGAAAATCTTTGACAAGTGTGGTTATGCCAGACAAGAACTATTTCTGCAGTCACCAGTTGTGATGAAGATCTTTCTACTGGTAGAGGCATTGGAAGTATTTTCACCAGTCCATAGTTGACTCTGAGTACTTCTTCTTCTAATGAAACAGGTTATCCAGAAAAATGTCAGCCATCAAGAACTACCCGAAAGAGCACAACGATCATGAAAGAAATCACCTTAGT
Organism: Talpa occidentalis; assembly: GCF_014898055.3. Classification (NCBI taxonomy): domain Eukaryota; kingdom Metazoa; phylum Chordata; class Mammalia; order Eulipotyphla; family Talpidae; genus Talpa; species Talpa occidentalis. The sequence goes on from NW_023603184.1 coordinate 136,806,605, forward strand.
ACCTCTCTTCTGTGTTGTTACCCAGCCATCTCTGAAAAAGGGAAAATTTGAAAATGCAAAGAGACTAAAGAAAAAAATCCAGAAGCATCCAGTGAACCAGTATGGGTTCTCCCAGTTGTTTCTGTTCTAGTTCCTAGTTGCCATCTGAAGAAGACCCAACATTGCAGCGAATTGAATTTCTAACAGGAGATCCCTCAAAACCAGAGACACACCTTTTTTATATATAGAAAGGATGACAAAATTTTCACATGAGAAGATTATTCAAAACAATGCCCAAAAGTCATCAATAAAGGGCCTCCCTGGTGTTGCAAGGGGTTAAGACACAACCTATGAAGCTATCCACAGCCACTGCAGCATGAGATCAATCCCCAGCCAGGGAGCTAACCACATGGCATGGCAGACCTCTCCTATCTCGCCCACTGCTCCCCTCAGCAGTGTATTTCAGTCATTCTGCCTGTTCTATTCCCCACTCTGTGTCTGGTGAGTCCTCTCACTCCCCACACCTCTGGCCTGTACCCCAGTACTTGTATGCATAAATAAATAAATCTTTTTTAAAAAAGTCATCAGTAAAATGGCAATTTTCACCACCGCTCCATGAAAAATAATACAGATCCTTTTCCAGACTCTTGGTGTAATTCAGCACACACATTACAGAACAGAACCAATGATAACTGCAGCTACAGCACAAGGTACCACTGGCACAGTCAGAGTGAAGCTGTAGTGGGTGAAAAGCCAATGCTGCCCAGCAGTGTGACATCATTTCAGAATTCACTTGTGGAAGGGATATGTCTTCTCTTGGTAATGTTGAGTGGGGCGGTGAAAATATTAATATCACTGAAGGGCAGGAAATCCTTAAAGAACGACTCATTTTCTAAAATTCCAGTCTGAGATTTAGTGCTTCACCTAATGTTCAGAATTTCATTACCTAGTAAGGAATAAAGTGTAGCTAAGTCAAGGTGAAAGTATTTAGAGCATATATTTGTGACTTGCTTTAAAATATATTCACGTCAGGCCTCCCTGGTGGCGCAAGGATTTAAGACACAACCTATGAAGCTGTTGGCAGCCACTGCAACATGAATTCGATCACCGGCCAGGGAGCTACACACATGGCGCAACAGACCTCTCCTGACTCGCCCGCTGCTCCCCTCAGCAGTGTATTTCAGTCAGTCTGCCTGTTCTGTTCCCCACTCTATCTCTGGTGAATCTTCTCATCCCCCACCCCCACACCTCTGGCCTATACCCCAGTTCTTATATGAATAAATAAATAAATCTTTCAAAAATAAATAAATAAATAAAATATATTCACATCAACTTATACATTTAATTTTACATAAATATTGAAAAGCTTTAGTATATCTTCACAGTTTTTAGACAATCATGTGTATGTAAATTTACTGTCTATCATGCTTCTGGAGATTATTCATTATATTATGATGCATTGCTGTTTGTAGGCTGAAATATATCTAACTGCTTCCCAAAAAGAGTACATAAAATGCAATTATGAAGATTGAGAATAGGCAAAATTAATCTATAGTGGAAGATAATCAACACAGTAGTTACTTCAGAAGGGTTGAAATCAGATATGAGTGGGAGAGAGACAGGAGGTAATGGTAATGTTTTCTATATTGGTGAGAGTTGAGATTATGCACAAACATGTATTTTCCACAAGTTAATGAATATATACTTAAGATTTGTGTGTTTAATTGTATATAAATTATACATCAAAAGAAAAAAATTATAGACATTGATTTGTTCATACTGGTATATTCAAGAAGTAGACGTTGTCTGCAATTTACATTGAAATATATCACAAAAGTAAAATAGGTTAATGGATACAAAAATGGCTAGATGCACAGATATGAATGAAGTAAGTAAAATATTAATGGTAGAACCTAAGTAATAGATATATTGGCGTAGGCTATAAAGTTCTTTCAACTTAATTGTATGCTTAAGATTTTTTTAAAGACTTATTTTTATTTATTTATGCATACAAGAGCTGGGGTGTAGGCCAGAGATGCGGGGGGCAGGAGGAGAGGATTCCCCAGAGACAGAGTGGGGAGCAGAACAAGCGAATCTACTGAAATATACAGCTGAGGGGAGCAGCAGGCAAGACAGGAGAGGTCTGCTGCACCATGTGGGTTAGCTCCCTGGCCAGGGATAGAACTCAGGCCACACTGACTGGCAATAGCTTGATAGTGCTGAGAATTTAACCCCTGTGCCACCAGGAAGGCCCCTGTATGCTTAAAATTTTTGATGATAAAATGTTGGGGAAGGAGATCAGACACTTCCTTGGCTGACTCTTTTAAACAGAGGTACTCCTAGTTTGCCACACTCCCTACCCTTCCTTATTGTCACATGCCTATCCTGCTTCACTCATTTACTTTACTTGCACCCCTCAGTATAGTGATGTTTTCTCCGAGATGCATACTGCATATCCTAATGATTGTAAAATAAACCTTTGGAACAGGCAGAATAGCATTGTACCAATCCCAGCACTTCTTAGTCTTATGATTTTTGGCAAATTAATTCAGATTAATACAGATGAGGAAAGCTGAGGTTCAGAGGGTGAGTTTCTCTGAGCCTCAGTTTTCTCATCTGTAGGATGCAGTGAAATGGTGAATGCAAAGTTTAGCACAGAGTGGGTACCAGATAAATGTTGACTCATTACATAAGTTTAATATATTGACTTTGTAAGTGTAAACAGAGTGTTATGACTGATTTTCACACTCTAAGTTTAGACTCACAGGGGAAAGAGTGAGAACATTCTTTTCCTGGAAATTGCCCTATTTGCTTTCACTAAATTTTTTCTCGCCTTGCAAAAGCTATCTATTCAACAGCTAGCACCTACTATTTAATGAGCACCTACTACTACAAATGCTACCTGTACCTATGGGCTAAGCAACCTCTGCCATAGAAAACTCGGTTGGGTGACTGCAATAATAGATATATGCACAGGTTCCCGTGGTGGCAATGAAAACTTCAGGGAAGAGGGAGCATTTCAATGGGTAGGAGTTTTCCAAATAGACCTGGGGAAGGAGAGTTGTCTAGGTGGAAAGAACAGCCTATGGAAAGATAATGCACAATGCAAAAAACAATGGGATCCTCAGATTTGACAACTAATTTACATTATTAGAGTCCAGGGAAGATAAGAAATGAGACTGGAAGGGACAAAATGGCCAAATCACATCCATGTTTGTCAGGCCCAGAGAGGTGGGGTTTTGTGCTGCAGATAAAGAGTTACTGGAAGGTTTTAAGAAGGTATTTCTACAGCAGAGCAGAGCTAGAGTGACAGTAGCATGTCCTGAGACAGGGACCAGGTAGGTACCAGTATTATCCCTTAATTGAATGAATTGCCTGGCACACTTGCTAAGCATATGGATTCCAGGACCTTCTGCCAGATTTGTTGAATTAGAGTTTAGGAGAAGAACCTAGGGATCAAGATGACTAACAGGCACCCCAGGTTTTCCAACAAACTTGAAAAACACTGAGTCCAAGAGATCATGCCAACATCTTCCAAGAAGGACTGAGAGCCCAAACTGAGGCACTCTCGGAAGGGGTTGGGAGAGACAACCATGTGATTTACAGGACAGACTCTACAAAATGTGGTGAGGGGCGCAGGTGGGGGTGCTAACTGCCTGGCATGGCAGTACTGCCTGGCAGTAGAGATGGCTGTACCATTTGCCAAAATGGAGAATGCAGAAGAGGTCAACTTTAGGGCATGGAGGTAATGACTTCTGCTTGACCAGGATGAATCAACATCTTGACAGCCAGCACTGTCTTGATGACGATGGAAACATGGCTGGCTGAGGTCACCCAAGGAGAGGCTATGGCGTGACAAGGGAGGAGGGGATCCCTCCAAAATGCACTTGTTTCTCTCGTGATTCTCACACAAATCTGTAACTTGCATGTCTCACATCTTCCAACCATGTTAAATTGTAATCAAGACAATAAATTACATGCATAAAGTTTGGGGACAAGAACAAGCAGGAAACCAAACATTCCCTAGGTCTCCAAAACCCCAGTGCATGACAGAGTCAAGCTGCCTTTTGGTCTAACCCAGGGACAGAGCTGAGTGACACTGACAGGTCCCAGAGGAAACTCCATTTCTCATTTATTTATCCCTTCGTCCTTTTCATGCTATTTAAGGAATAAACATAATAATTGCTGCAAAGGACAAATGAGAAAACACACTTTGAAATACATTCCAATAGGGGACCCAATGGACTATAGTGGAGGATTATCGGGGCCTTGGTGATGGGTGTAGTGTGATAACATACATTTGTTATATAAATGTATATATTCAATGTTATATAAATGTAAACATATTCGACGTTGTAAACCAATATTGCCTCAATAAACATAATTTAAAAATAAATTAAGTGTGCCCCCCACACTCTGCTTGTGGCTATAAAAAATAGAAACCCACTCCCACTAGCTCAAGCCAAAGAAGAGCTTATGGAAATGATACAGCAGGCAACCTCACCAGCTCACAAGAACGGGAAATGAAGTACAGCTTGTCACTTAGAGACTGGAGCTGAACGCCTGACATTACTCCCACTGCAGCATTCTTTGGGGCCAGATGGTCTCCCATCTCTGCTTCTCTGCAAGTCCGCACAGCCTCACATGGCAGACAAGTCGTTGTCTACCCACCACCCCTTCTCCTTGCTTCCTCACTAACAGCTCTTCTCTTTGATGGGGACAAATTGTTGTCCACTTCCCCAGGCTCCTTTACACCTAGTGGTGGCCACGTGTATGGTTCTGGTAAAGGAGTAAAGAGGAGACCGCTGGGAGCTCAGGAAAACTCCTGCTTTTCCTGAGAAAAAAAGGGAAATGCTACTTGGTACCCCCTAACCTTCTTCTTCCTTTTGGCTGTGATAGCTAGAACTTCAGCAGCCACCTTTGGGCCATGAGGAAAAGGTCAAGAGAATCACAAAGAGCTCAATCCCCTGTGTATCAAGCCCCTGAACCAACATTAGTGGATATTATGTGTAAAATCACACACACACACACACACACACACACAGACACACACACACACACACACACTTTCCCCTATGTTTTAAGCCACAATGAGTGCAACTGAGAGCATCCTTACCATTTGCAGCATCTTTGCCATGTCTATTCAAGTAGTGTTCTTTTTAAAATTGGTTCACTTTTTTTTTAAATTGAAATACCTACTTTGGCCTTGTAGAGCTCATGTGCTTTATTTCTCTCTAATATCCTTTAAATATGTAACAAAATTAAAAGTTTTCTGCATGGAGGAACACACCTGCCTGCTGTAAAGGGGTGCACCCCAACTGCCCAGGAAAGTTCTCGCACTCAGGACCCTTCCAGACCTTGCCTGTTTATCTGGCTTCTCATTAATATTCTTTATAATAAACTGATAAATGTACATACCAAATTATAATAATTTTGCAAATTTAATTAAAACAAATCCACCACTTACCACCCCGAATCATTTCATTTTTACTGGTGAAGCACTTTGCAAAGTAATGCCAGATGTCTCTCTCTCAGATACTCCTGTTGCAGATTCCCAGGAGGGAAAGTAACTAATCAATATTTTTCCCTTCAGTGCCATGATACAGAAGGTCAGACACATCTCAGGGGATCTCAGGGGGAGTGATAGAGGTAATTGGAGGATGTATGACAGCTTTAAACAGGAAGATGATGGTGATGGTGATGATGATGATGATGATGATGATGTAATGATCTCACTTCAAAACTAATATTTCTGTATACCAGGGGATAAAACAATTGGGGAATTGGTCAATCTTTCACATTTATACAAAGCAAGCTACATGGCTGGGGAATACCAGTACCAGCTGCTACTGCAAAGACAGTTACAGAAACAGAAAGCAACTTCATTTTCCCCTGAGTACTTCACTAGTCCATCTCCCAACACTGACAAAACAGCATTTTTTCAATTATAAAGTAATGCCACAAATAACAAAGTGGGTACTTTGTTATTTTAAGTATTCTTTGGTTTGTTTTGCCATATAAAGCTTTTACATTTTCATGTCAAATTTTTCCATCATTTTTATGGTTTTGGTCATTGGGGCATTGCCAATGGGAATTCAAGGGGGTGATGGAGGTATACCATGCACAAAATGAGAGAAAGATACCCAACATATGGAGATAAGATAGTTGGAAAATTCTTGGGAAAAGGTTAAATTATATCCTTAACTCATCCCATTCACACACACATGGAAAAATCAGAGGGACTGATTTTTTTAAACCATAAGTTATGGTCTATTCATATAATAGATTATCAAACAGCATCTAGGGGTAAAAAGAAACCAACATATAGTTGCTGACAGGAAATTCTTATGAATTGTTCAATGAGAAAGCAGGTGATGAGTAATTTATATAGAATGAAACTATGATAAATGTGTGTGTCTTGGACCTCCCCGGTGGCGCAGCAGTTGAACGCTGGGTTGCGAAGCTGCCCGCAGCCTCTGCAGTGCCGGTTCGATCCCCGGCTGCTCCCCGGCCACCAGAGGAGGGTCCCACATGGCGCGCAGACCTCTCCTGCCGCCTGCTGCTCCCCTCAGCAGTGTACTTCGGTCCTTCTGCCTGCTCTGCTCCCTGCTCTGGCTCTGGTGAATTCTCTCACCCTCCCGCGCTTCTAACTGTACCCAGTGCTTTGTATAAATAAATAAATAAATCTTTTTAAATAAATAAATAAATGTGTGTGTCTCCACATAACCATATGAATGTAAAAGCATGAAAAGATTCTGAAAGGACAAACCTTAATTGCATAATAGTGATTACTTATAAGGAAATGACTAAATTGTAATTATATATTGCCCATCTAATTAAAAACAAGCAGAAAAGGATAAAATGTTACTGAAAAAGCAAGACTGCAAAGAAATACAGAAAACATAGAAGAATCTGTTATAATTTGGATGTGACAATCAGCTTTCTTGGCAATATGCCAGTGACCAAAAACATAAAAATGATTGAAAATTTGGCATGAAAATGTAAAAGCTTTATATGGCAAAGCAAACAAAAGAATACCTAAAAGACAAATAACGAAGTGGGAAAATACTGGCAACCTGGTGGAGGTATAATATTATTAAACTACATATTATTTTAAATAAATAAGAAAACTATAAACTAAATAGAAGTTGAATAAGAGTCATGGAAAAACACTCTATAAAAGAAGACAGCAATGTCAGAATTCATATTCAAGATGTTCAACCCCACTAATAATTATAGACGAGCAAATTAAAATGAGGCATAATTTTCCACTTAGATTGACAGGTTTAATAACCAGTTGTTGGCAAGAGTTTGGGAAAACAGGCACCCTTACATTCTGTTGATGGAAGCTAAAATTGGCACAGCCTTCTGGGGAGCAATTTGGAGATAGGTATCAAATTTGAAATATGCACATGTGTTACCCTCCTTCTGGAATTTATTTTAAGAAAATAATGGAGCAGGTGTACAAAATTATATGAACAAGAATAGTCATTGTATTGAAAAATTAGAAACAACCTAAATACTCATCAAAGGTTTTGTTAAATAAAAGTATAAGACTTAAAGATGTTATGGATACCAAGCTGGTGTTTTAAAAGATAAGGACGGTCTTTACTTATTAACACAAAGACTATAACATTAAATGAGAAAACAGCTCACATTTCCTGTATAAGGCCCTCCTCTTGCTTAATATGTAACCCACGGGCAAGATAGATAGCATTAGCATTTGGCGGAATTTCAAGGAAAATTTATATTAAAATTTTTTTACAAGAAGCATGAGTTACCTACATGGTAACTAAAATCAATAGGATTTCATCTTGAAAAATTGAGGTAGAAATATGCTACGTTGTCCCTAAAACAAGTTCTTCACACATTCTTTCGCTCACCAGATACTAGTTGCCTTTATGTACGAAGGCAGGCTGAAGGTGACATCTCAGGAATTGCAGATGGACACAAAAGACAATTAGAACTGATCTTTGTGAACCTCCCCCTATTGCCTGACCCCAAACCAGTACCATCCCTGGGCCTGCTCCCTTGCTTTCCTTTTTCACTTCAGTGGAGTTGCTGTCCCTTGGCCACCCCAAAGTTAATCCAGCGTCCTAGCGTTCATCTCCCCACCACTTTCTCAGAAGCTCACACTGTTAGCTATCTTTGCTTTCTGTAGCTTCAACTTCTCCTTTTATTGCAGCCTATTTATCAGCAGTGAAAACTGCAAGTCTCTGCCATACTAACAAAAAGCAGTTAGGTTGGGGTGGAAGGAGGTGAGGGAGGAAGAGAAGAAAGGAAGGAAATAAGTTCTGGACAGATTATTTGAGAAAAGGGAGAAGGAAGGGGTGAGGAGGAAAGAAATGGGAGAACAGGGGTCCTTTGAGCATATTCTCCATCCTTCACATTCTTAAAGAAATATGTTAATGAAAAGTTCTCATCACAAGAATAAAACACTGTGACTAGGTGTTGTCATGGATGTGAACTAGAACTAAAGTGGTGATTATTTCTCAATAGACACAAATATGGAACCATGATGTTATACAACTGAAAGTAATAGATGTCAATTATACTCTAATTTAAAAAAAGAAATATATTAGCTTGACTATGACAAAAACACAGTAAGGAAAGCAGCAGGACAGCAAGACCATGAGATACGCAGAGAAAGTGCTCTCTGTCCCTCTGACCAAGAGGATCCACTGAGTCTTAGTGCCCAAACACCTGCCTTGGGCGGAAACTGGATGATCTCAATAGTGGATGACTCATTTCTCTCCAATGATTGCTCAATTCCTCCTCCCATACAGCCAGACTTCTAGAAAGAACTGTCTGCTTTCCCTTCCTTTCCTCATCTCCTAGCCACTCTCAGTCCATCGAGTCAGCCACTAAACCCACCATTCCACCAAAACCAGTTCTCCCCATGGACACCTCTCAGTCCCATCTCAAGATCTCAGCAGCATTCAGCACCACACTGCTGGGTCTTTGCTTTCCTGGTGTCCTTTGTCAGTGTTTCTTCTCCGGCCTGACCCTTCAGTGTTGTGGCCCCCAACACTCAGTCGTGATTTCCTTGCTTTACTCCCTCTACTCACTTCATAGGTAGTCTCATCCAAGGCAGGGTGTTAGTCACTACACAAACACCAGTGACCATGCTGTTGGCCTCCAAGAAATACTGGCCAAACCACTATCTCCACTTGGATGTCTCAGATCTCATTCATTCATCCCATTTATTCTTTCATTCTACCTAGCACCTACTATGTGTCAGGAACTGCCCTAGGTACTGAATAAACAGGGAAAAGTAGAACAGGCACGTTTCATGCACTTGAGCAGCTTAACTTGATGTGTCAATAACTGAATTCAACAACTTCCACCAACCACATGCAGGTCCTCCATGTTCTCTAGCTTAGTAAGAGACACAATTTCTATTCACCTACTCAAGCCAGAATCTGGATGTTATAGCTGGCAAAGCACTTTCCCTTATCTTACCTGTGGGGGACACACTCTAAAGTGACCCCCCTCTCCAATGAGTCATATTTTATATAATCCCCTTCCCTTGAAGCAGAACAAGTGACTTGCTTCTAATCAGTAGAATATGGCCAAGGTGCCCTGGCTTACGTTACATTGTATTGCAAAGGTGACAGGATGTCACTCCCATTGTTACAGTATGTTATAATGAAATCCATCCTGCAGGCTGAAAGAGACATTTTACCAACAATCTGAGGGAGCTTGGAAGTGTATCTCTCCCCAGTTGAACCTCTGATGAGACCACAGTGGGCATCTGTCTGGAAGGCTGAGACTCTGAGCAGGGGGCCCTCAATAATTCAGTTATTGACACATCAAGTCAAGCTGTGCCTGGACTCCTGACCCATGAAAACAGTGAGACAGTAAGTGGGTGTTATTATAGAGGGCTACATTTGTGCTGATTTCTTACTCAGCATAGAAAACTAATGCAGGAGGGCCTCCCTGGTGGCACAAGGGTTTAAGTCTCAGTGCTATCAAGCTATCACCAGCCACTGCAACATGAGTTCGATTCCCAGTCAGGGAGCTGACCCACATGGCACAGCAGACCTCTCCTGTCTTGCCCGCTGCTCCCCTCAGCAGTGTATTTCAGTAAATCTGCCTGTTCTGCTCCCCATTCTGTCTCTGGTGGGTCCTCTTGCCCCCCACCCCTCTGGCCCACACCCTCATTCTTGTATGCATAAATATATAAAAATTAATCTTTAAAGAAAAAAGAAAAAAAACTAATGCAGCACCTATCCAATTTATCATCATAAATTTTTTATTCCTTCAATGAAATTATTCTCAAAATCATTCAATCCTCTCCATTTCTACAACTCCTCACAGACAAATAGCACATCCTCCTGGTCTCCCCTATCATATTTACCCCACCTATCAGAACCGGGCCAATGCATGAGTACATCCCTGGCAAGTAAATAATCTGATGTTCCCTTCCATTCAGCACTTATTCAGCAAAGATGAGAAGTTGGCTGCTCATGGAAAGGATATGTCCCTCATTTTATGACAAAATGAGAGGTTCAGTACATGTGATTTTCCAAAGCAGATAACTATTTGGGAGGCAAGTTAAACCACTTAAAATCTAAATAACAAAATAACCAATTTCCTATAAATAGCACAACCCATTGCATTATTCAAATTCTGATTTTCAGCTGACTAATTAAATGACAGATGTTGGCTGACTAATCTCAGGTTTGGAGGTACAGTTTGTATGTGTCTATCACAAGTTTTTAATTTTGAAGAACAATTTGTCTATTTTTCCTTTTCTTCCTTGTGCTTTTAGTGTCATACCTAAGAATCCATTGCCAAATCTGAGGTCATGAAGATTTTGCCCTTATTTTTCTTCTAAGAGTTTTAGAGTTTGGGCATTTATGATTCAGTTTGGATTAATTTGAGCCCAGAATGAGTGAAGAGTACATAAAATGAGATATATATATGTCTTTATGCCAGTACCACACTATTTTTATTGCTGCAGTTTTGTAGTAAGTTTGGAAATTATGAAGTGTGAACCTTCCAAATTTTTTCTTTTTAAATATTATTTAGGCTATTGGTAATTTCTTCATGAGCACTGAGCATTTTTAATGTTAAATGTTTAATCTGGAAAGTAAATCCTCCCCCACACCAAGATTGTTATTGCTTGAGGAAAGTTTCACTCAACCATTTGTTTATTGCCTTTTCCCAACTATTTTTGTATGTACTCACTGACATCTCGGCTTGGTATCTTTGTGTTCAGTCAGTAATTTGACAGAGATTTCCTTAAATGCTTAGCTCTAAAAATGAAAGAAAAGAAAAGAAAAAGGGTGTTCTCTCTCTTTAAATCCAATCAACTGACACCAGTGGGGAAGCCACTTCAGCCCAGTCCATGAGGACTGAAACAATGGCCAGCCTTTTTTTTTTTTAAGATTTATTTATTTATGCATACAAGAACTGGGGTACAGTCCAGAGGTATGGTGGGTGAGAGGATTCACCAGAGGCAGAGTGGGGAGCAGAACAGGCAGATTGAATGAAGCACACTGCTGAGGGGAGAAGCAGGTGAGGCAAGAGAGGTCTGCTGCGCCATGTGGGTAGCTGCCTGGCCGGGGATCAAACTTGTGCTACAGTGATGCAGATAGCTTCATAGGGCTGTGTCTTAACCCCTTGTGCCGCCAAGGAGGCCCTAGCCTTTTTTTTTTTTTTTTTTTTTTTTTTTTTGGTTTAAGATTTTATTTATTTATACATACAAGGACTGGGGTACAGGCCAGAGGTACGGGGGTGAGAGGACTTACCAGAGACAGGGTGGGGAACAGAACAGACAGATTGACTGAAATACACTGCTAAGGGGAGCAGCGGGCAAGACAGGAGAGGTCTGCTTCACCATGTGGGTCAGCTCCCTGGCTGGCTGGGGATCAAACTCGTGCTGTAGCGGCTGCGGATAGCTTCATACTGCTGAGATTTAACCCCTTGCACCACCAGGGAGGCCCACAATGCCCAACCTTGATGCCAACCCACTAGCAAAGTGACAAACATATCAAAACACAAAACCCTGATTTTTAGAGAACAAGGTCCCTATTGGCCCAAACTTGCACCAGTAAACACGCCAGAGATGTGGACCACCATTCGCACAACTGCCTCCTGTGGGGGTGCGGTATGTAGGCTACTACATGAAACACAAAGATTAACCAAAATCCACCCATCGCTGTCTTCATCAAGCATGCTCCCAGATATTGCAAGTGTTCACTAGACTTGAGACTTCCCAAAAGCTGATTCTAACAGTTCATACCTGCTCAATAGCTATTTCAATACGGGGACCAGTTCCTAGAGTTTCCTATTTCACATGACATCGATCCTTCCCTCATTTCAGCCTTGTTTCCACAGCAAGAAGATGAGACACTCAAGACAGGATAATTCAGAGGGAGTATATTTACAAAGGAGGGTTTACAAAAGTGTGGAGATAGGGGAACCACAAGAGAAAGTACAGTCATCCAGACTAACAGCAACAGGCTTGATACCACCCGTAGGCCCTGAGATGAGAGGGTAGTTGCCAAGACCTGAAATGCAGGAAAGAGTTTTGCTTAAGTGGCCCCTTAAAAGGAGCAGTGATGTTTGGTTGAGGGATACAGCTGGCCTGTTAAAAGGAAGAACAGAGGGATTAAATCTCTGTGGTCCTCCCCTGGTCTCTATCCCTCCCTGCTCCTGCCAGGATGCCCTATTGGCCAACCAAATTCCAAGTACCAGCGGGCACAGTTGGTGTAGGAGTGGTAAGTGTCTAGAGCAAATCCAGAGGACTGTATGGTGGACAGCCAGACAGCCCACCTGCCCTAAGATGACCTCCAGCCACTGTCTTTAAAACTGAGGACAGAAATTTCTGGCTGTTTTAGAATAGTCACTTCCCCTACTTTGGCCATCAGTGTTCATCAGAATAAAGGTTTAGGGCTCCCAGGTGGCACAAGGGGTTAAGCACCACTATGAAGCAATCCACAGTCTCTGTAGCATGAGTTCTATCCCTCGCTGGCCAGAGAGAAACCCACATGGCGAAGCAGACCTCTCCTGTTGTGCCTGCTGCTCCCCTCAGCAGTGTACTTCTGTCACTCTGACTGTTCTGTTCCCTACTCTGTCTCTGGTGAATCCTCTCATCACCTCCCCAACACCTCTTGCCTGTACTCCACCTCTTGTATGCATGGATAAATAAATCTTTTTTAAAAAACGAACTACTTAAAGTTGTCACAGAGATTCAATGAGATGATACAAGTAAAGTTCTTAAAACAACACATAGCCCAGAATAAACCCTCAGCCTCAATGTTAGCTGTTACTATGTCTCCAGCTCCCTAGCTTTCAGCACACCCCCTCCCTCCAGCTCTACCCCACAAGTTACCAGTCTGCTTTCACTTTCTAAAATATGACATGTTCTCTTGCCTCTAGACCATCATACAAACCTCTCTATTTGCCCGGCTAATTCTTATTTTAAAAACGATCAGATGCTTTTTCATATCCATCCATTTTGAAGGCATAGAGGAGGTACAGGGCTAACAACAAAGTTCGGTGGAAGTCATCCAGTTCTCAAAGCATATTCTCTGCTGCTAAGCTGTGAATAGCCCCAAACACACTGGAGAAAAGATCTCCCACGATTGACATTTTTGGACCCTCAGAGAAATTTGGCACAGCTTTGGTGTACCAAACAGTGAAGTCCGTTAATTCAGACTCTCACAATAATGTGCATTTGAATTACCTGCTGATCTTGTTAAAATATAAATCTGCAATATATAGTGAAGCTTGAGATTCTGCATTTCCAAACATACTCAAATTGGACAAGTGACCCAAAAAAGTAACACAGGATGTTGTGGGGCCTCCCTGGTGGTGTGGGGGTTAAAGACAGCACTATGAAGCTTTCGCCAGCCACTGCACTGCAGCAACCCATGTAGTCCAGCAGACCTCTCCTGACTCACCTACTGCTCTACTCAGCAATATATTTCAGTAGATCTGCTTGTTCTGCTCCCCACTCTGTCTCTAATGAATCCTCTCACCACCACCACCCCTCCCCGTACCTCTGGCTTAAACCCCAGTTCTTGTATGCATAAAGAAATAAATCTTTAAAAAAAAAAGCAGAGTGTGGCATAAACTAGGTGGCATGGTTGTACTGTACTTCTTGACTCTTAGAAACAATATTTGCATACATAATGACTTAAATGTCAATTATTGGTTTATCCAAAAATTGTTCAATAACTATGTTGGGGGGGAAATACTAGAGTCAAGTTGTTACCTACCCTAGCAAGATGTCAACAGATAATGATTAAAATTAACAAATCAAAAAGTAGTAATATATAAGCATTTATATAGAAATATGTATCTAGTGAGGATGAATAGTTAAGAATATTTTTCTAAAGAGTATTGTCTGCAAAGAGTAAGCCAGAGAACTACTTTTTTTATTACATGCCACTCAGCATTACATATGTATATATTTAAACTGTGTGTAAGCCTTATTTTAATTCAATAAACATTAATGTTAAAATGTTAGCACATAAATTGGAGGATCTGCAATGTTTTCAATGGCCAATAAGTAGAGAAATCTGTTTTAAAAGTCTGTCTGGAGGGGCCTCCCTGGTGGCTCAAGGGGTTAAGATGCAACCTATGAAGTTATCCACAGCCACTGCAGCAAGAGTTCGATCCCTGGCCAGGGAGCTGACCCACAGGGCGCAGCAGACCTCTCCTGCCTCGGCCGCTGCTCCCCTCAGCAATGTATTTCAGTAGATCTGCCTGTTCTGCTCCCCACTCTGTCTCTGGTGAATCCTCTCACCCCCCCACACCTCTGGCCTGTACCCCAGTTCTTGTACACATAAATAATCTTTAAAAAAAAAATAATAAGGGGCTGTCTGGACTTTGGTGCTAGGAGTTATTTTTTTATTTTTTCGATCCCTTCCTCCCGCTCTCTGGATCCCCCATGTACACGAAAGCAAAGAAAATCTTTTTTGGGGTAATGGGAGGCAGAAATGGAGGCAAGACAGGAATCCAGAGAGGCCTGTTCACGTAGGTGACTTCCCAGTCTTGTCTTCCAATGTCTTTTCAATAATATGCAGTCACAGAGTGAGAGTTTGTCATGCTTTCTTTACCAGACTGGACGCTCAAGTAGGGCGGGCCTCGTCTGTTTCACTCACACTGTATCCCCAGCACAGAGCAGGATAAACGGAGAAATGAATGAGCGATCATTCACTCAATGAATGCACGGATGCCAAGTGAATGCTGGGTCGCGAGAGTGTGGCACGAGGAAGGGGACACTGACAACAAACGCCCTGAGAGAAAATTAGCCAGAAGATGACAAGCACCAGCTTCAGTCAGGGTCTCTGAAAAGACAAGACGGAGAGGGTGGAGCTGGACCTCTGACCTCGGGGACTGGAAGGAGGAGAGCACTGACAGACAGGCAGGCCTTGGGGGATGATGACAGCCGGGCGCGGGGGTTTAGACCCGAGCAGGCTGAATACCCTGGGTTCTGTGAGAAGGTGGAGGGGCGGGGGGGGGGGGGGGCGGCGGGGGAGGAGAGCGGGGGGGGGGAGCGGGGGGCAACATTAGGCATGCGCACTCGGGGCCTCTCCTTCCCCCGCCCCTCTCAGGCGCGCGTGCGTGCGCGCGCACGAGGCACCGGAGCGGAAATGGCGCCACGGGGCCGCGCGTCCGGGCGGCGAGCGGAAGTGGGTGTGAGAGCGGAAGTGGCCGGCTAGAGCCGGGGGCTGGGCGGGGACCGGGCTGGTCGGTGAGACGGCAGCGGCGGCGGCGGCTCGGCAGGCGGGTTCAGGCTTCGGGGGCCAGGTCGGTCGGGCGGGCGGGTGTCTGCACAGCCAGTGCGTGCGCGGAGCCGCGCGCGCCTCCCCCTCCCCCACCCCGGCCCCTCTCCCCTTCTCCCCTCACCTCCTACCCCACCCAGCCCCCCTCGTCGGGGCAGCCGGGCCGCTCCCTCCGTCCTTCCCTCCCTTACCCACCCTCACCCGCCCTTGTTTCTCCTTCCCCTGCCCGGGGCAGCCGCCGCCATGATCCTGCTGGAGGTGAACAACCGCATCATCGAGGAGACGCTCGCGCTCAAGTTCGAGAACGCGGCCGCGGGGTGAGCGCGCGCCCGGGGCCGGGGCGTCGCGGGGGAGGCAGAGTTGACCCTCGCCGGTCCCCGGGGGCGCCGGCCCCCCGGACGCGGAGGAGAGGCGCGGGGGGCCTGGCCGGGCGTGGAGGCTGCCCCGGCCCGTGGACGGGGGAGGCGGCTGGGCGCGGCGGGCGCGGGCGGGGATGCGTGGGGAGCGGCTCGCGGGAGGGCGCGGAAGCGGCGTGGACCGCGGCGCGTGCGAGGGCCGGGACCTGTGGGACGCGGGGGCAGCCGGGCCCGAACTCTCGCCGACGAGCCCGCCGCGCTCTGGAGCGGGCAGGGGACCACTCTGCTCCGTAGTCCCCGTTTTTATGCTGAACCCGAGGGGAGCCCTTGGGTTGGAAGGAGTTTCCAGGGGTTCCTGGGAGTGGAGGGGGCAGAAGATGCAGGCCCAGATCACCACCAGCCTAGTCACTCCCCACCCCCATCTCCTCCTCCTCTCCAGGAGCTGGAGGGACGCCTGAAAGCAGACCCAGTCATGCCGCCGGGAAAACGCGATCTCTCCGGTTTCCCTTCCCCGAACTCCTCTGAGAGAGAGACACACTGGCCATTTTATTACGGATTTCTCAAGCAAAACTAATAGGCTCCCCACCCACACCCCCTCCTTATCTCTCTTCTGAGGTTCTGATGCGCCTGTCCCCACCCACTAGCCTTTATCGGGTTATCTTTTTAAATTCTTCTGCTGGACCCCTCATCTGTGATTGCTTGTGTGGTAATCCTGGCACTGGTAAGCACTGAAAAGCCTCCAGAGTCTATAAAGTACTTAGATAACCTTTTTTTGCCACCGGCCTTTTGAAAGATGGAATAGGACGGTTTCAAGGCAGCCTTCTCTGTCAGAAACCGGAATGAGAAGACAGACAACCTCCTCCCCAAAGCTACTTTGCTTGTCTAATGTATTTAAAACATGAGGCAGGGAATTGGGTTTCAGCTTCTGATTTTTGGTGGCCTGTGGCCATTCCCCTTGCCTCATTTCCCCATCTGCAAGGATGGGGCTTCACATCTTGGTGTCACACTTGAGGAAGTAAGTGCAAACTGTTTCTAGTGAACTGGGAAATAGTAATAGGAAAGTGCTTGGAAATCCACGGATGGTAAAGGATTGGTGGACGGGAAACTGGGTGGTCATAATGAACTTGTGACTTGGAGGCATTTAAAAAAAATACTTCTAACCCACTGCCTAAGTTGAACACCTTCTGTCTCCTATCTGAGGCTACAGATTTTATCTCTAACACAAAGCATAACTTTTCTTTAAGTAACCGGTATAGTGAGTGCAACTACTTCCTGTCAGGGGCTGTAGCTGCTTATATTTTAAGCTAACTTGTTTCTTGTCTTCAGCCTCCCTTACCAGTTCCTTTGCACTTTAAATATTCAAGCACATCATCTCAGAGTCTTATTTTGGGTGATTGCTTTGTACTTTTTTGAGCAGTATAGCACATAGGAGGAAGTTAAATTAACTTCTGCATTTTCACATCTGATCTTAAGTGCATTCTCAAGTCCAGACTAGCAAAGAATGAGACCTGGATAGTTATAAGCTGATCTGCAAGATAAATGCCTGTGTATTTTTTCAAGTAGAAGCATGCCTTGTGTACGAGTATGGTCACATCTATTTGTGTATTAACAACTTGCGATTCCAAAATACAGCTTTTTGTTCAGAACTGCAACTCTTTTCCTTTTAGAAAATAACTTTAATAGGGCAACTAACCATTTCAGAGGAATTCAAGTAGGCTCTCAAATCTAGACGACCCCATGCTTGTACTTCCACTGCACTTCTTACAAACTATATGTCCTAGCAATGTTGGAATATTGGGTCAGGGTGGTGATTTTGTCTTTTATCCTGGTCCATCTTCCCGTTGAGATGTGTCTTTAAATAAGTGGACTCCAACATACTCTGCTGAAGAGCACTTTGAAAATCTGTGAGAAGCAACCGTGACATCTGCATAGGAGGTAGTGTTTTCCTGGGATTGCAAATGGAACACCCCACAGAAGCCTCCTTCTATGCCAAGTGTGTTTTCCAGGCGCCACCAATAAATAAAGTGAGGCAGCAGTGAAGTAGTTAAGTATTTATCATGGTGTATGCCTAGGCTAGAAGTCAGCAAAGGATGACTAGTGTGATAATCATAACAACACCAGGCAGGAACAGAAAAGAGGGGCCTTTTTGAGAGACCTAAGGGGGACCCTTCTGAAAGAGAAGTGTTAGGGTGGAAATCCGTGAAAGACATTAAAGAAAGGGAGTAGCTGTGATGAGAAACCCTGGAGATTTGAAAGGCTTTGCCAGTGTGGGAGTCTCCTGGGAGAGGTCAGCTCCACCCTGCTTTACACTTCTCCAGAGCAAACCAATTGGGGAAATTATGGTTCAGAGCAGCCTTTTCCAGAGTGAATCTTTTGATTTTGCCTGCAGAACCCAATATGATAGCCAGTGGCTATGTGTGGATAGTTAATTTTAAATAACAATTAAAGTGAAGTTAAATTAAAATTACCTTCCTCCTTCGTGCTAGCTTCTGTTCTGGTGCTCAGTCACACATATAGCTAGTAGCGGCTGTATTTGGACAGCGCAGATGTAGAACATTTCTATTATTGCAGAAAGTTCTATTGAACTATTCCATTTATACATTTTATACTGAAAATTTTAGCATGAGTTAATCTTCAAAATAGTTCTGGGGCATAGACTTCAGAGTATAGTTGCCATAATCTTCCTTTTGAGTTTGATCTTTTTTTAATGATGCCTCAGATTATCCTGCTGGACTTTTTTGCCTGTGACTTCTTACCAAACATGGAAACTTCCTTTGGATAAAGCAGTCTTAAATAATGATAATCTTTTCCTTTGGAGGCAGTTTTGACAAAACCTAAGATTCATTCCAAACAAGTTGCTCTTTATTTTTTACTACTACACTCCTGGGAAAGTGACTGATTGTAATAATTAATATAGCCTCACAAAATGATAATTATTGGTAAATTGTCTTCCCAACAGCCTACAAACTAAGAATGTGACTGATTAAAATGCTACACATGGAGAAAAAAGAAAGGAGCTATACTCAACACTACAAGTAACCTCATGTGCAAGTCTTGTCAACAACATTGCCTTTGCATTTAGGAATTCTCACCCAGATCCCCAATTAAAACAGAAGTAATCTGGCAGAATTAATTCTTTTGTTACCATATACACACCAAGAACCTTTCCGGCCTCAGAAGCTAGGCCTGTAAACTTAGCTAGAGTCTAAGAGTTCAAAATTGAGGAAATACTGTCAGATGTGAATTGCTGTTGATTTTAAGTGCATGCTGACTCCTTGCCACAGCTGTGCATATTGTGGGGAACTGGGGTTCTGTGAGGAGGAGTGAAGCTCAGTAAGCAGGCAGCGCCAGCATGGTGGGCGAGGACTGTGGGAGGAGAAATTTGAGAAAGGAATAAATTAAATCTTGCTGATACCTTATTCTCTTTCCAAATATGCTGCAAGTGTCCTCAAGAGAGACAGACTGGTTACAGTGATTTGGAATTAGGACATTGTTTAAGCATGTAGAAGAAAAAGGATGTAGAGGCTGACTTGCTAAGATGATCTGGTTGGTTTTTTTGCAGGTCATTATTACACACTGCTCCCCTGTCTTCTGGCTTCCTTGGGACCACTTTAGATTTGGAGCCCAGAGCTACACTCCAGCAAACTGATGGCTCCTTAGAGGCAGGGTCTGTAATTTGGACCCACATCCTCACTGTATATATAGTCAGCGCAGTAAAATGTCTTCTTGAAGGAATGGATAAGTTCTTAGTTTCTTTAGGAGCTTATCACTTTCCTACCATTGTGCAAATCAGCTTGTAGATCCTCTTCTCTGTATTTTGAGATATTAATGGAGGGCCACTCTGTAGGCTTTGCTCTAAAAGCGTGATGGAAACTTGTAGAGTACTCAGAGAGAAGTGATCAAAAAACCTTTATAGTGAAATAGCAGAACTCAGTAATTCCTCAATAATTCAGCTCATGAAAGAGCTAGAAACGAGGCCTAAATTTCAAGATTGAGGATTAGATGCATTCAGGAGTAAAAACTCCAAAATCCTCAGTGAGAAAAGAGGATTAAACATTTTCCAGAGGTTCTTTGCTGACTGATTAGTGGCATTCTAGAAACTAGAAAAATAGAAAAAAATAATTTCTAAGGAGTGTTAAAAATAACTCTTGAAATGCATCTGAATGAAATGAATGTTTTAGTGTCTCATGCAGTGTAGCCAGTAATCCTGAGGACTTACCCAGCTGCCTTGTTCTAGGATTTTAGACATTGCAGCAGCCTGGCACTGATGGGGGTCCTATTCCTCTGTGCTGCTGACTAGTTCCTGATTCTGGGAGTTACCCTCTAATTCCAAACCTCTCCTACCATGGCTTCAACGTCTGGTCTCTTGATTGCACCCAGAAGAAAAAGTAATTTATTGATCACCTGCTATGAAGCAGGCACTTTGCTATAAGTTTTAATATAATGTCATTTGACTTCAAAATGTACCTGTGTGGCAGATAGCAGTCTTCATTTACAGTTGAGAAAACTAGGGAATTGTGGAGGAAGTGGACATTTATTGACTACTGTATATTAAGCATTGTGCAGACACCCATTACTGGTCATTTCTGACCTCTCTGTTACACACATACTCGATGATATCTCTGTGGCACATTGGGGTGAGTGGTCTAGGATAGAGATCGCACCACTGGGCAGCCTTGAGGGCTATGGGAACGATATCTTAGCATGTGTATAACTTAGACACAAGACACTGGTTGGGAAACTGCTGTACACCTATCATCTCAGTTAGTCTTCACAACAGCCTTGTGAGGAAGGTATTTTTAATCTCCATTTTCTAGAACAGGAACCTGAGGTTCAGCAGTATTTGAGTAACATTGTCTGTGGTTACATAGCCAGTAAGTGAGAGAAGTTGAACAGTCAATTCTGAAGGGGTTGGCTTTTTCTGCTTTTAAACTCACCCCTTTGCATCTGAAACTTTAGCAGATGTTAGAACATTTATAAAATAACATTTATCTTTTTGGCCTGTTAAGTGGTACACTTTCCCCCAAGCTGGTATTCTTTCCTTCTAGCTCCATGATTTTAAACAACAGATTTGAGCCACAATCCTGGATGGTATTTCACACTCAGCGCAGTCTCCTTGTGGCACAGAGTTCTGGACCTCCCTGATGACTGATTGAGAAGTCTCCTTTGGCCTAATGCTCTTTTCAGCAGCCTGTGGTGCAACCATAAATAGTAAACTTAAATATTAATGGCAGTGATTTGACAAATACTCCAAGTCAAACAGCAAACCACTTAGTATAGATCTTAGGGACTTCTCCCAGTGGGGATCTATGCTCAGGGAACTTAAACGACCTAAGGAAATTCAAAATTGCAGAGTCATAATATTTACAGCTTGGGACCCTAAGGTTATTTATTTACAATTAATTTTTTTCTCAGTCTGTTGATAAAATGGGTGAGAAACTCAGTCCTTTGTTGGCTAAGTTAAAGGTTAAAAAAAAATACCCACCACCTACTAAGTGATGCAATGTGGACTTTTATAAACTTCTACTCTGTCTCTTTGGCACAACCAGCCTTCCCCAGGAAAATATGCTGTAGAGCTTCCTCCCACTGTGCAGCCTCTTAGTAATTCATTTAAATGGACCCTCCATAAATGTTTGTTCTTTTTCCTTTGCTCTTGTTTTCTAGAGGTGAGAAGTGGTTGTCAGCCACTAGCCTTGCCTTTGTCTCTTGGCTACAGTTTCAAATGAAAAATCAGAAACAATTTAAATTTTTATCTAATTCTTTCCATAACATTAAACACACCATGTTCTGTAAACCTATGTGCTGCTTCCATTCCTAAATAACCCCCCCCCCCAAAGTACCTTTCCTAAATCACTTCTGGATAGCTTTGAAAAAGCAGGGTACAACTTCATCTGTGATTCGTTTAGGTTGATTTTTCAACAAGACTAACATGCTTTATAGAAGCCAGTTTCCTTGAAAGGTATTGTTTAGCCTCTGCAACAGTCATAAACCACATTGTATTTTCTGTTACTTCTCAGCAACCCTGGAAGACTTGGTTCCTTTATAGGTGAGGAAGCAGACATAGTATAAAAGACACACACTTAATTGGGACAGCAAGTTAGGGTAGAATGAATTAAGAAATGTACATCTTGTTTGCTGGTCCATAAAAGAAAGTGAAGTCATTTGAGTTATATGTAGCTAGCTGATGAAACAGTAGAGTCTTCATATTTCTCCTACAGTTGGGTTCTGAGGAGTTGGAGGCTAATTGATCATTATCGTTTATAACTAAGATACATGTCATGCTTTCTAGGAAATAACTCAGCAGCATTTATCAAAGAGAAGCCCATGTACCAGACAAAGTTGGAATCCCACAGAAAATATTAGGTTGTCATTATCTTCGAGGATAAATTCTTTCATGCCTGTTCTCTTGTTTTATTTTTAATAGTTCTATGAAATAAGTAGAACCACTTGTGTTCTCC
This sequence comes from Talpa occidentalis, assembly GCF_014898055.3. Classification (NCBI taxonomy): domain Eukaryota; kingdom Metazoa; phylum Chordata; class Mammalia; order Eulipotyphla; family Talpidae; genus Talpa; species Talpa occidentalis. Next base: position 136,829,141 of record NW_023603184.1, read on the forward strand.
CATTTTATAGATGAGTAGGTGAAAAAATAAAGGCATACAAGTGTTACTTTTTCTGAAAAAGCATTCCTGATGAAAAAACTAAAGTTAGAAAATAGGAGTCTTGACAGTTCTCAGTGATGACACAGTAGTATATATCTGTTTTACACTTACTATGAAAGCACGGGAATTTCAAAACAAAAACAAGGCTAGAACTAGCCAAAGACTTCGAGGTGGGGAAATATGGTGAGTGCTTTGGTAACATAAAGGGGAGGGGGGGGAGGATGTGTAGGAACACTTGCAGACTGTCTTTGAAACAGAACTTTGTTTTGTTTTATGACCTGAAATCATCCTTTCATTTTAAAATAATTAAAAACACTGTACATTTTATGTAGCAGTTGTCCTACTGAGTGTCAGTACCTCCATCACTGTCAACCTGTGGCATTTTGTGGTTCATATTTACAAACATGTATATCATAGTTTTATGGAATCTAGACTTTAAGGTGAGCACCAACCACAGTGGAGGGGTGGCAGCAGCTGAAAGAACAAAGCTGTCAGTCTGCTTCCCTTTTTGCTTCACCTTAACTGCATGAGAAAATGAGTTGTATACTCAGATTCATAGTAAGCATAAGATTTGCCTTTTTAAATATTTTTTTCACATTTTTTTTTACATCATTTTTTTTTTTTTTTTTTTATTTTTAAAGGGCAGATTTATTAGGAAAGGGACAGAAAAATATACTTGCATAGACACAAGCGGGCAGGAAGAGCTTCCCCAGAGAGGACAGGTTTGCTGAGAGAGGCCTGCATTGTTGCAGGCAGGCAGCCTTGACAGGTCACAGGCAGGCAGGAAGACTGCTGCCCTGCACAGAGAGTGAGTTGGTGAAAAGAGGCACCTGCATAGTCACAGGTGGGCAGTGGCATTATTGCCACATCATTGTTCATTTTTAAACAATGTTTGCTCCCTTCGCCCCCCCCCACCAACCCCCAGGTGTAGTCCCCATAGAATTTCCTTCACCAGTGCACCTCTACACCATCACCTCAGTCTCCTGTGCTCCTCCCTCCCTCGGTCCCTCTCCCTTCACCCCTCCTGCAGGATGTCCCTGGCTTATAATTGTCTGGTTTTGTTTTGTTGTGTTTTGCGTTGTTATTATTTTTCCCCTGATGTCTTATTTGGTTCCCCTATATCCCTCCTATAAGTGAAACCATCTGTAAACGTAAGATTTGAACAGAATGGTCTGATCGTAAACAAAGCTCAGGAATCTTTGCAAGTCCTCTTGAATGTAAGCAGTACTATAGCTTTTTTAACTAAGAACTTTTATTCTATATTGTTTTGCAGAAACAAACCAGAAGCAGTAGAAGTAACATTTGCAGGTAAGTATCTTAATAAACTCAACACTGTTAAGAGAAGCATAATATAAAAAATTTAAAACAATATTGTTCCTAAAATAAGCCTTTATATTTTGGGAACTCTCCTTAGATGATCAAGTTTCTCTGAGGTCTTTATTTTAAGTGATTGATTTGGTGAATTACGTAAAGTTATGTGTTTGATAGTTTTAAGACATTTGGGTTTAATAGAAATGCAAAAACTGAATTTATTTAAGTAACTGGCCAGGGAATACTTACTATTCCAAGAACAAATCTACCAGTCGGTATATCATTATCTTAAAGTAGTCGTCATCATAGTTTGCATAGCACTAGAGTGTTGGGGAAACATGAAAGTGCTAGAGGTCTGTTAACAAGTCGAGGATGTTAATGATTTCTGTTTCCTATGAAGAATTAGGTGTTGATACTATTCACTTACTATGTTACTGCCCTCTGTAAAATGAGGATGCTTGGTGATCTTCGGAGCATTTTTTGCAGCTCTGAAGTGCTGTGACTTGGAGGCCAGCATCTTCCCCACCCCTACCTTCTAACAAGCAGTCCTGGCTTCCAGGTGATTGCACTCGCTTCTAGTTTCAGGAACTGTGAGGGTTGGTCCTCTGGACTGCAAGAGGCTAGAAACCAGAGAGAGAGATCTGTAGATTAGTAGGAGCATAAGAGATAGGCTAAATTCATTGTGTGGGCCTTGTTTAGAGCTTAATTCAAATGTATTAAGTATTTTTAGAAGTATCTTTTTTGGGACAGAGTATTTGAACTCTTGACTTGTTTAAATTTTTTTTGGCATGACAATGGTACTATAGTTAGGTCTTCTATTAAGTCGTCTTCAGGAGATACATTCTGAAATATTTATGGTTGAAATAATGGGATGTCTGGGGCTGACTTTGGAATTAACCATTGGGAAAGGGTCACCTAAATGAAAGATTGACAATGTGTTGATAATTGTTAAAGCCACATTTTGGGAACAGGGGTTCATGCCACCTTCTTCCTACCTCAATATATGTTTAAGCTGCCTCACAGTGAAAATTTTAAAAAAATCTTTGTGATTAAGGTAAGAATGACATTGTAATTTTAGCAGAGATAAGTACTCTCCGACTTTGTCCCAGTGTTTCTGCTGACTTTCCACATGGATATAAATGTTATTTCACTTGTATACTATCTTATAAAGGGGGCTTCCTTGTGGCCTGCAGAAGGTAGACAGGCACTTTGAGAGGCTATTTTCCATTCCTGCATTAAGCCTTTTTGCTTGCTTGATTCACAGATTTTGATGGGGTCCTCTATCATATTTCAAATCCTAATGGAGACAAAACAAAAGTGATGGTCAGTATTTCTTTGAAATTCTACAAAGAACTTCAAGCACATGGTGCTGATGAGGTAAGTTGCACATCATTTTCTTGGGGACTTTTGTTTCCTCCTCCCCTTTTTTTGTCAGCTTGATAGAGACCCATGGTGCTGCACTGCACATGCACACAGGCACTCGCCTCTCCGGAGCAGTTTGCTCACTTAAGCAGGCGCTCTTGACTCCATTTCCCATAATGACATAAAGAAGGGTGTTTCTCAGAAAAGTCTTTGGCTCTTTGCTGACTTACTTTTTACTCTGAAGAAAGAAAGATATTTCCTAACCAATTAAAACAAAAACAAAACCACTTTAGTTCTCAAAAAGTACCCCAAGGGATACTTTCCCTGACCAATACAGCAGTAGTTACAGCAGGAATGAGATGGGTTATGTTCTGTTTCTATAACATTGCCAAACAGGTATGTAACTTGTGGCCTGTTTGAAGTTTTTAATTTTAGTTTCTCATTCTGGAAATTTAGGCACAAATCTCCCCTTTAGATTTTCTTAATTTGATGTTGTTTAGAGTTGGACTCTCTAATGCTCTCTTCTTCCTTATGACTACCTTAGGAGAAATAAGAAATTCTTGATGGCCATGCCTAATTCACTGACTTCTTTCGATAGCTAAAGTAGCAGGTTTGGTTCCTGTTGAACTATATTTGCTCTGGGGAGAACCATTTATGGAAGAAAGAAAATGCAATTATACCAGTGTGCGCACGTTGTGGTTGGGTCTCAAAGCAGGAAGTATGACTCAGTTCCTGAATCAGTTTTCAAATATCTTTTAGTTCTAGCAAACTAGGTTCTCCTTAATCGGGTGAATGAAGATAGAGCCATTTCTATTTTCTTTCTGGTTAAGAGTCATAGCTTTTGAAGCTGTTTAAAAATCCTTATAATTAAAAAGCATTTGCAAAAGAATATATCAAAATCTCAATAAATTTTTAGTAAAAAAAAAAAAAAACAAATTGATGTTAACCAGACAGAATATCTGCGTACAGCAATAATAATCGTTGAAGGGAAAGAAAGTGTTAAGCTTTCTTAAATCTCTTTCCAGAATGTACTTTCCTTACAATGAACTCCAGAACACATTGCTATTCTTATAGCTACCACAAGGGTCAATGAACCAACCCCACCCACTCAAGTGGGTGGAGTAACATTTACAGTGTTGGAGCAGAGTGCACAGTAAATGGCTCCCTGGGCTGGTTAAACAGTGACCAGCCAGGTCTTAACCACAGGAAACTCGATACTTTGTCACAGGCAGTTTTTCAAGCCAGAAAGCCTCTGCTGTTAGGGTGGGAGGTTCTATTCTATTCGACTCCTGGTGTCAGGTTGGAAGAGGGGGCGCACATTAAAAAGTGAATCATGGTTAAAAGTGCAGGTGAAATAAACAGGGATGCGTTGGCTGCTTTTGCCATGGGTGAGTGAAGGACATGAATACGACACAAAGTTATCTCAGAATTTATAAGTCTCAGGTACTGTTATTTCTTCCACTTCTGACTAACCCTTCCTCCAGTTATCACTAGTATACACAGTACACAATTGTAGCTCAGCGGTATCATGCTGGTTAAAATTCTTACGCGGTGTGGGTGTGACTTTCTCTCCCATAACTCCTTAGAAGAAGTGGTGTAAGTAACCTCTGAAGGTCACATCTTTCTTTGCCACCAAAAAACTCAGTGACCTGGAAACGCTCACTTCGGTTCCTCTCCTATAAAAGCTAGTTCACAGTGACTATATGGTCACCAAATAGGACCTTTACGTGGCATTACTTTTGCCTTTGCATGAACAAGGTGATGACTGATTCATGCTTGAAGGGCCACTCTCTCATCCAAGTTTTACAGACTGAGAATTTCTTCCAGCTATAAGAAAATGGGTGGATTTGTAGAGTATTTAAGAGTGTGGGTGGAGAGAGAAATGATCCACTATGTGATAAATTTTTTCAAGTGGATCATAAAATAGAGATGATTTTCTCCTGATTTTTTTAAAATTCAGTATCTCGAGAGTACAGTGAAGACAAAATTAGAAGGAAAACATTGACGCTCACTCAGTTACATGTTCGGTGTCCCTAGATGGGCACCGAGAGAGCAGGAGTAAGGAAGACAGCACACCTGCTAGCGTGGACGCCCCTCTGATGCTGCCTGTGTTTACAGTGGTTTTCACCGGCTAATGGAATTCTTTAGAAGATACATGTATAACTTACAGTTAAGATGTTAGTTTGTATCTTTGTTCACTTTTGATCTAGTAACTGGTTATTGATTAAATAGTCCCTTTTTCTTTTTTGTTATCCCAGAAAATACAAGAGGGTCATTATTGTGTTTATGGTAAGATGGTCTTAGAAGGTGACTGGCAGCCTAGAGACACAACCCTTTGCAGCCTGTTACATTACTGAGGCTTAGTGTATTGACATCAGTTTTACCCTCCTAAGGAGTAGTGATGACACCTTTCCTCCCTAATTAGAAGTTTTCATGAGAATTTGTAAGCTATGTCTATAATTTGCCTCTTAAACATTTCAAGACTACTAAACAATGAGGAAGTTATTAGATTGCTAGTGGCTTTAATATTTACCTTATTTCCATTTTCAAATAGCTGGCTTTCTGCTGCCTTTCTGTCTCCCATGTAACATTTAAATTAGAAATATTCCTTGCAAAATAACAATTAAATAAAAATTAATTCCTTTGTAATATAACTTATTTCTTAAACCATGTCTGCCTAGGAGTAATTTCCACCAGGTGAAGCAGTCACTGGTAGAGAAAAAATTGGAAAGGGGGCTGTTGTTTTATCATTTGCTTCAAAAAGCTAGAAAGTAACCAGCAGGAAGTACTGGTTATGGGAAAAGACATGGAGAGTGTACAGCCTTCTGTGGACCCACCATATAAGTAGCTGGCAAAGATTCAATTGCCTGATGTCTTTTGCCTTTTAAAAGCTGGTGGTGAGCTAAATAATTTTAAAGCATAAAAGATAAGCAGGCCAACCGGAACAGTCCCCGACAATCCTAGTTTTATCTCTTCATTCACCTGGGTTGGTGATCTGGCCTGGTCATTGATTTAATGTTGATAACTGACTTAGTTGATAACTAACATAATTTGGTTATAATGTTGAGCTTGGTATCCTCTCCAGAAATTAAAGATGATAATGTGCCCTGTATGACATGGAGGAGAACAGAGAACCTCTGAAGGGTGTAACCAAGTCCTAAAGGATGAGCCTTGATTAGAAATGATGCTAGTCTTTTGGTTAATCTCAGTTCTATGGGTAACTTGCTCAGCAACTCAGATAAATCTGCTTCCCTTGTTATACCCAGTACCCTATCCACACAAGGAAAGTTGGGAAGAATGCTAGCTCAGGGAGTTTAGCAAGTATAGTATTTTAAAAATGAGATTATCTTGGCCTTTGGTTTAACATGTTTCTTTTTGTATCTTTTAGTTATTAAAGAGAGTGTATGGGAGTTTCTTGGTAAACCCGGAGTCAGGTATGTGGTAATGTGAATGTCTATGCAGTGATGTGGAAAGAGACCTGTCCTGTTTGAGCTATGCTTTTTTCAGCTGAAAGATTTTATTTAACTATTCACTTTATAAATATTTCTGCACAACGGGCCTCCCTGCTGGTGCAAGGGGTTAAGCACCACACTGTGAAGCAATCTGCAGCCTCTGCAGCACAAGTCTGATCCCCAGCCGGCCAGGGAGAAACCACATGGCGAAGCAGACCTCTCCTGTCTCGCCCGCTGCTCCCCTCAGCAGTGTATTTCAGTCAGTCTGCCTGTTCTGTTCCCCACTCTGTCTCTGGTGAATGCTCTCACTCCCCACACCTCTGGCCTGTGTCCCAGCTCTTGTATGCATAAATAAATAAATTTTTTTAAAAAAGACTATTTCTGTACAAGCCAAATTCTCTCCATAAAAATAGCTTTTGAGGGGCTTTTCTTTGTCCAATGTGTATATCGTGTGCTATTGAGAATTGATGTGTTATTTTAACATTTTCTTGACGAGGCCAAGTAACTGTTCCTTTATCTTTCAGTTAGAAGGGCCACCTTTGTTTACTCGTGATGATTAAAATGCCTTTTGAGAAGACTTAAGCAAATATTAATAAGTGAACTCTGCCTCCTTCAAGGCCAGAGGAACTGACAAACACCATGACCATCCTTGATTAAAACAACTATCTTAAATAGCTTTAAGGAAAAGTTAAAGTAGAAAAAAGCAAAACAATATTTTTGGGGGCCTCCCCGGTGGCGCAGCGGTTGAACGCTGGGTTGCGAAGCTGCCTGCAGCCTCCGCAGCTGGTTCGATCCCCGCTGCTCCCCGGCCACCAGAGGAGGGTCCCACATGGCGCGCAGATCTCTCCTGCCGCCCCCTGCTCCCCTCAGCAGTGTACTTCGGTCCTTCTGCCTGCTCTGCTCCCTGCTCTGGCTCTGGTGAATTCTCTCATCCTCCCACGCTTCTGACTGTACCCAGTGCTTGTATAAATAAATAAATAAAATCTTTTTAAATAAATAAATAAAATAAAATAAACAATATTTTTGTCCTTATGATTAGCGGTGGTCTCATTCTGAGGCATTTAGCTAGGCCCCATAGTGAGGGCTAAGTAGTAAGACCATTTGAACATAATCATTGTTACTCTGGTATTATTACTCTGGTACCTTGATTAGCAAATTGTTCTAAGGAAGGTGTATCTGTCTCTCTTTTTTATTTGTGCATATAAGAACTGGAGTATAGGCCAGGGTACAGGGGGCAAGAAGATTCACCAGAGACAGAGTGGGGAGCAGAACAGGCGGATCTACTAAAATACACTGCTGAGAGGAGCAGCGGGGAGACAGAAGAGGTCTACTGCACCATGTGGGTAGGCTCCCTGGCCAGGGATCGAACTCATGCCGCAGTAGCTGGCGATAGCTTGACAGTGCTGAGTCTTTAACCACTTCGCCAACAGGGAGGCCCTCTTGTCTCTTTCTTAACAGCAGTTACTTAAGCTAGCTTATTTCCACACCACCACCACCCCCATTTTTTTGTGACATTTTTACATCACATTGCCTCCCCACTCTCCCTAGAACACCTTCCCACATCTCCTATATGCTGCTTTTAGAAACAAAGTCTCAAAGGTGCCTTTGCAATATAACTTATTTCTAGGAATATTTGTGCCAGGGGGAATGTTGACTGTAATCCATAAAGAATACTGAAATGTGTTAAATCCCAGTTGGTAGCACAAATGTATCACAGAAATAAAAACCAAAAGATACGTGACGCTATATACTTTAAGAGGACTGAAGGAATTTCAGGGGGAGAAAAGAGCTAGAAGAGAGAAACCGAAGCAAAAATCACCTAGAAACTCTTAGGCATGCCTGTCACAGCTCAGACCCTAAAATCTATCAGAACAACTAGAGTATAACATGGAGAGCTTTTGTTTCTATGTTTGGGCTTTCTCTATTTCCAGCTAAAGAATTTGTCAGACTACAGTCTCTGTTCATACTAATGTAAAGTATAAAAAGGGTGTACAAGTAATATCTCCTCCTCTTTTTCATGGGTTTATCTAGACAAATTTGGAAAACTCAGCCATCCATTCCAGATTTTCACTTTCTCTCATCCTCAGTGTAGTCTCATCATATCAGAAGTATTACTTAAGGTTTAACTTTAGTTACAGTTTTATTTAGTTTGTTGTATTTGGCTTCTTAAATTAGCAAAGCTCAGCTGTAAATACTTTTTATCTAATCTTCTTGTAGTCTGCATGTCTGGTTTTCAGGTACCCAAAATGGAATGATGATTGATATCATTTCATATTGGAGTGCCAGGAATGTGCTAAGCATTGTCTAGAAGAGAGATTTAGACAACCCATGCTCTCAGTGAGGACAGAGCAACAGAAAGCACAGACCTCTAGAATGCTCTCTGGGGGAAAAAATTAAATAGTAACAAAGCATAAAAGTTACAGATACTGGGAAATGTGAAGCCTGTACATTTCTAGAAAAGTATTCCCATCACTTAACTAGAATATGAAATAGTCCTCAGTGGTGTATAGATGTTCTGGCAAAATCATCTATAGACTTTTCAGCACTTATTGTTAATTATACAATCAAGTATTACAGCCGCATTTGCTGGATTCCTAATAGACACACTAAGGATGCAGCATAGTAGAGTGGTCAGACTTGGACTTCAGTCCCTGTTCTGCCCCATTTATTGATAACCTGCTATGTTCCAGGCACTTTAATTACTGTATATTCTTTTAATTCTTACTGTAGTCTCTATCTCAGTACCCCGTTTTTAGCAGAAAGAGAAATTAAAAAGGCAGTTTATCTAAGGTCGCAAGACAAGGATTCAGGCCCGGTTCAACTCAAAGAGTTGCCCTTACCTTTCTGTCATGCTGCATTTGGCAAGGCTCTTTGCTTTTAACTTTTTTCTTCTAAAATGAGACTGACTTTTTTTGGCCTGCCTATTTCAAAAGAATTCTTACGGGAATCAAATGAAGTGAAATATTTTAAAATAATATGACAATCTCACAAGTATATACAAATAAAAGCTACTGGGGAGGTGTGTGGTGGGAGCGGGGGGCTTGGTTTTTTTAGGTTTTTACATCTCCTGCCTCCTCCCACAAATGATTTGTGTAAGGCATATAAGGGGAATATCTTTTTTTGTTTTCTTAAATAGCATAAAGCATCCCATCATGTTGGCATTCGGCACATTAAATCATCAGAGCAAATATGTAGCTTATATTATTGCTTGGTAACTTGGTAACACATATAGTCCACCTTTATAACTATGTCTGGAACAGTAGATTTGTAACTATATTTTTTTAAAGATTTATTTATTTTATACAGGAGCTGGGGTACAGGTCAGAGGTGCGGGAGGGTGAGAAGATTCACCAGAGAAAAAGCGGGGAGCAGAACAGGCAGACTGACTGAAATACACTGCTGAGGAGAGCAGTGGGCGAGACAGGAGAGGTCTGCCGCGCCATGTGGGTTGCTCCCTGGCCAGCCGGGAATTTAACCCGCGCTGCAGAAGCTGCAGACAGCGTCACAGTGTTGTGCTCGACTTGCTGAGCCACCAGGGAAGCCCTGGAACAGTAGCTTTTTAAACAAGTCCCTGGATGATATCCTTCCATTTCTTGTTTGTAATCAGTCATCTTTTGGCGTTGATTGAAATTTTTTATTTGCATTTTACAGAGGTTTATACGAATTAAGATTTTATTTCACCTTATTTGTTCTATGAAGTAAATAGAAACAGACAGCATTCTACCTGGGTTAAAAGTGTAGACACTGAGGGCCTCCCTGGTGGCGCAGGCAATTGAGCGCAGCACTGTGAAGCTGTCTACAACCTCTGCAGTGTGGGTTCAATCCCAGCAGGCCAGGAAGAAACCCACATGGCACAGCAGGCCTCTCCTGTCTCGCCCACTGCTACCCTCAGCAGTGTATTTCCGTCAATCTGCCTGTTCTGTTCCCCGCTCTGTCTATGGTGAATCCTCTCACTCTCCCGCACATCTGGCCTATACCCTGGTTCTTGTGTGCATGAATAAATAAATTAAAAAAAAAAAAAAGTATAGACACTGAGACAAAATAAAACATCACCAGAATCTGGAAGGTTGGTTGGTTGGTTTGTTCATTTATTACCTCTAGTCTCTGTTTATGTGGGAGAAATCAGTAAACTTTTCCTTAAAATGACTGCTGGGTATTTTTGTTTTCCTCCTCCAGGATACAATGTCTCTTTGCTGTATGACCTTGAAAATCTGCCTGCATCCAAGGATTCCATTGTGCATCAGGCTGGCATGTTGAAACGAAATTGCTTTGCTTCTGTCTTTGAAAAATACTTCCAATTCCAAGAAGAAGGCAAGGAAGGAGAAAACAGGGCAGTTATCCATTACAGGGATGATGAGACCATGTGAGTAGAAACTTTGGTCCTAGAGTCTAAGTGTGGCTATCACAAACACTGAAAGACACAGCTAGGTGAAGCCTTAAACTTTTGTGTGAATCCCCCTGAAGTGTTTTTCTCATAAACTTCATTAAGCCAGGATGTAGATGATGGGGGCACGGGAGGCCTCAAGTCTTCAGATACTGAAAGTTGGCAAAAGATGAAAAAAGAATCCAGTGCTTTCCTTTTAGGCATCACTATTCTGAGTCCTCTTCAGTAATAGAGTCTGGATAAACAGGAAGCAGGTAACCAAAAAGTTCCGTGTTACCACAACTCTTAAGTATTTATGTACTATGACTCTCATGGTATGTAAAGAAGGACCCTTTAAAGTATTAAGAATCTCTAACTCTAGATTTTACATCATACCATCCATGTAGGCAAGTTAATAACATTTATTTTCAGAAAAATAATTATTTCAGAAAATAAATAACATTTATTTTCATCACCTGCCTTCTTGGGGCATGTGTTTGACTGACTTTGTTGACCATAAACAGTCACACTTGGCATGCCTTCTTTTATGAATTAAGAATTTAAGACTTTACCCTCCTACTTCACTTATAGATCACATTCTTGACAACCCTGTCTGGTCCTGTACTTAGGAGTTTTGTTTCCCCCAGGTATGTTGAGTCTAAAAAAGACAGAGTCACGGTAGTCTTCAGCACAGTCTTCAAGGATGACGATGACGTGGTCATTGGGAAGGTGTTCATGCAGGTATGGGGCAGACATCTGTTGGGGGAGTGGGGGTCAGGCCATGGTGATTTATTTATACCTTGCCACCAAAGCACTCAATAAGCATGGCAAAAAGATAATGGCAGCTCTATTGATGCTGGAACTTGTTGAGGATTTAAATAGCCTCCACCAAAATCTCTAATTTTTTTGCCCCTTAATAAAGGATTTTACCCTTTTGCAGGACTGGACTGGAGGATAAATTGGTATTAAATGTACTAACAATATGAGCATTAAGCATCTTTCCTGCCATGGTATCTTTGATTTAAAGCTTGATCACATTTCCTGTCCTCTTGTGTTTCCTTAAGTTTTCTAGCAGGGTCTCCTCTTGGCCTGGTTTAATCCTAAAGTTTTTTCAGAATAGAATCTATAGAAACTTAAGTAATAGAGTTACTGATGGTGGAGGAAAATGGACCTAAATTTAACTCACTAAAATTCCTCCCTCAGGAGAAGTTCTTCAACTAAGAAGAGATGGATTTAGCAGGACATTTTATCATTGAATTTTTGGTGCAGTTGGACTCAAGTCTGATACAATATACCCATTATGGCTTTGTTATGCTATCTGCTAAGCACTTGCTGGCTCTGGACATGAGAGTCTTTTGGTTAAGCAGTATCTAGGCAGATTTCTTCTGAGAGCATTCAGCATTCAAACTGTAGTATAGTAGTTAAATTTAAAAAAAAAAAAAAACTTTGTGTATTCATTCTGTTACTTGGCAGGGTGATAAGATTAAAGAATTCTGGGACTGAATCTTTCTTTTTTGCCAAATAAGAGTTGAAAGATAGCTTTACTTAATGTGAAGATATTTTATGAGTAGGCTTTCTAAGTGACTGGGGAAATCTTCAAAAATGATATCCTTATTTTAATCCATCTGTAGTAGCTTTTGTGTCAGACTAATTAATCAGAAACTAATTTCAGTGTTCCTATGCAGAAGTTGCATTTGAGAGTACAAAATTTTATGGAGAGTGTATGTGTGCGCACACCACACACACACACACAAACCTCGGGTCCTAAATATTAGTCTCTAAACAGCATTTCATCTGTTTGTTTGGCTTTTTCGGGTTCCTTTTTTTCCTCCTCCAGAATTGACAGGGGAATTAAATGCAGTAGCTCAAAAATTGGGCTGACTCCAGACTGATGAACTAATTTTAAAAGCTACGAAATATATATTTAGACTTAGCTGGCTTTTTACCAGTCTTGTTCCATTTTATTCCAAGTAATATTTTAATACTTTAAGTAGATCATATCTTGGAGAGATTACTGGAGATTTGTTCCTTGGGAGAATTTTGTATATTCTTTGTTTTGCATATGAATTTAAGATCTCTCATAGGACACATGGTACAGCACTTACCTAAGTAGGAAATCAAAAATCTTTTTGCATTTTTTGCACTTACATATATCCAGATAGAGACTGGCCTGGCACTGTGCAGGCCCATATGGTGTCTAGGAATGTGAAAGGCTGTGCTCAGGAAGCCATCTGCCCTGCCTCCACCTCCCAATTCAAAGGCTGTGTTATTTGAAATGACCGTAGAAACCTGGACTTATTTTGCAGTGTTTTCCCCCCAAAAATAAATCATCTGTGCATTTTCCAGGGCCTAATTATTTTTAATTTCTAGAAGAAAGGAGAGTAGTGGGGTCTAACACAGAAAATTGTGACTCAAAAAGTGCCTCATGGTCTCTGATCTGCTTGCTGTGGGCCTTGGGTTTTCCCATGCCAGCATGCACATCTACTCTGGTTGGAGCATGGTTCCCGCTTTGGTGCATTATCTTTTTTTTTTTTTTTTTTTTAAGATTTATTAATTTATTTATACAGGCACTGGGTACAGTCAGAAGCACAGGAGGGTGAGAGAATTCACCAGAGCCAGAGCGGGGAGCAGAACAGGCAGACTGACAGAATACACTGCTGAGGGGAGCAGCGGGCACGGCAGGAGATGTCTGTGCGCCATGTAGGACCCTCGCCGGTCGGCCAGGGATCGAACGGGCACTGCAGAGGCTGCAGGCAGCTTCACAGCCCAGCACTTAATCGCTGTGCCACCAGGGAGGCCCTTGGTATGTTATCTTGATGCATGTGAACTGAGCACTAGAGAAGGTCTGGTAGGTGTCACTTTCAGTACTTATTCCAGGAAAAGCAATAGGAACAATAGTTATAATTTTGGAAATTAGCGTTCTTTTCATATGCAATAACTTAAATTCCATACAGAAACTAAGAAAAGTTAAGTGAAAGCTACTGGTTTCTGTATGTTCAAGGACAAGACACAATATGCCTCTTAGGCAATTGTGAAGATGTAACTTTGAGGACCCCCTGCCAGTATATGTATGTGGTTACGTCTGTAGGATACTTTCCTGAACTGGGAACTCTGAATCAAAGCCCATAGCTTTTTTAAGTCAGTAACCTTTGTTTGCAAACTCCTCCATAAAGGTTGTTTGCAAACTCCTCCATAAAGGTTGTACCTGTGCGGTACATGAGAGAGCCCATCTCCCCAAAGTATGTTGTCATACATTTGGATTTCTGTCAGTCTGAATGATTAAAAATAGTATTTACAGGGCCTCCCTGGTGATGCAAGTGTTAAAGTCTCAGTGCTATCAAACTATTGCCAGCCACTGCACCATGAGTTCAATCCCCAGACAGGGAGCTAACCCATATGGGGCAGCAGACCTCTTCTGTCTCACCCACTGCTCCCCTCAGCAGTGTATTTCAGTAGATATGCCTATTCTGCTCGCCATTCTGTCTCTGGTGAATCCTCTCACCCCATCCTACACCCCTCCTTGCCCTGCACCTCTGGCCCACACCCCAGTTCTTGTAGCCATAAATAAATCTTTTAAGAAAAATAGTATTTACATATTCTTATGAACAAGGTCAAAACATATTTTCTTAGGTTGAAGGCTATTTTTCTTTTCTTGTAAGGTATCTCTTAGTGTCCTTCACCTATTTTTCTTTGGGGTTATTGATCTCAACTTATTTATATACTAGGAAAATTAGCCCTTTGTAATGAGCTGCAAATGTATTTCCAGTTTGTTATTAGACTTTGAGATTTTTTTTCTCCCCCATACATAAGTTTTTTTTTCGCGTAGTTAAATTGATCGATCTTTTATGGCTTTGAGTATTTGAATGATAGATAGTTCTACCCCGGCCTCCCTGGTGGTGCAAGGCGTTAAGACACAGCACTATGAAACAGTCTGCAGCCACTGCAGCACGAGTTTCATACCCAGCCAGGGAGGTGACCCACATGGCGCAGCAGACCTCTCCTGTCTTGCTCTCTGCTCCCCTCAGCAGTGTATTTCAGTAGATCTGCCTGTTCTGCTCCCCACTCTGTCTCTGGTGAATCCTCTCAACACACCACTCCCCCACCCTCCACCCCCCGCCTCTCTGGCTTGCACCCCAGTTCTTGTATGCATAAATAAATAAATATTTTTTTTTTTTTTAAAGTCTACCCCCTACTCCAAGATTAAAAAGAAATTCACCTGTATTATTTTCTTAGTATTTTTAGTTTCATAAACATTTAATAAAAATATGTTTCAAGTTCATCCCATTGTATGACATGAAAGATAGGTCCTTTTGTTTTTTTTTTTTTTAACAATGCTGTCCTGTGGTCACAGTAGAATTTATTTTTATTTAAAAGTCTGTATACACCACTTACTTTAAGATTCTACCTTTATCACACACTAAATTTTGGTATTTATCTGGATTTATTCTGAATTTCCTGTGATAAATTGGTAGAAGAGAAATAGTATGGTAATACTTAAAAAAGACATCCTAACCAGAGGGGGAAAAAAAGAGACCCTAGTGATGCTGATACATATATAAGAGAGACAATAATGAAAACTGAAAGTTATTTGGGTTAGCTTGTTTGTTTTTGAAGTGTTGTTTAAGAGAGAAAACCAAGGAGAACAAATATGCAGTTGACTACAGGCTCATCCCAAACCAGGAGTATATTGTTGACCAAGTCTTCAATATATTATTTTACATATACAGGATTGATTAAATACTAAGTCCCTGCAGGTTCACAACCATCTGCTTGGGAACGCCACATGTACCAGTGAAGTATAATCTTCAAGATGCTTACTAAACTCAAGAAAACCAGTTATTAGTTGTTCTGTTTGATCCCTGGGGCTAAAGCATGAAACCTGATAGAAATAAGAAGACTTCTCAACCACTTTATAGAATTAAAGGTGTTTTCTGGGCCCCCCTGGTGGCGCAGCGGTTGAGCGCTGGGCTGCGAGGCTGCCCGCAGCCTCTGCAGCGCCGGTTCATTCCCCAGCCGCTGCCAGCGAGGGTCCCACAAAAAAAAAAAAAGTGTTTTCTGGATAAGGGCAAACTCTGAAACTTTGCTTTAGGAATTTCCACTTGGAATGATCTTTACTCCTTCCATACCTCTCCAGATATTCTTCCTTTGAGGAACAAAATGTGTTAGGGAGCTAATCCAACCCATCTATGTTAATGTATTTTCCACGGATCATTAGGAGCCAGGTAGTGCTAACTTGGGAGGCAGGGTGGTGAAACAGGCAAGATCCCAGACAGGTGTCAGAACTCTCCAGGTGTTATTCTTCCTTTGCCCCCAGTTTGCAGAAGAAGGCTTGCTGATCAATGTGTATTCTTCCAACCTACAAATGAAAACATAGCTCCTGCCCCTCCTCTTACAGTGTGAAGACACTAAGTCAGCTGGTGGAAGTGCTGTCATTTACTAAGCCATGTGCTAAACAGCCTCTTGGAAGGACAGAGGAATAGGTACACAGGTGAATAAAGCAGTATCCTTGAGTTGAGGAACTCAACCTGATAGGGAAGCGAGATACATCAGTGAATAGAAATTTATAGGAAAGTAGTGAGAACTCCTGAACGAGAGAGCAGCCGGCTGGCCTGGGCTGTTGGAGGTGGCATTATAGAAGAGGTCATACTTGAGCAGCAGTAGAACAGTCTGCAGCCAGCAGTGGTATCGGTGTACTTTCAGTGCTCATAGAACTCAAGCCTTGGAGAGCCCTTGGTACCATCCTCCTGCCATCCCTCACTGGATTTGGCTCATCCAGTTTTACTGGCATTACTGGAAAATCTAGTTCTGTTCTCGAAGATCTGGGTTGAAAGAATGCCTTTGTATCACTTGTTGTTTTCACAGGAATGTATAGATTAAAAAAAGATTGAGATTGGGAGATTAGTGCATAGAAGGAATGACCTGGTATTGACATCTACAGTCATTTGCCTGCATTTTGATGAAGATGGATACCTTTTCTTAAGGGTAATGACCTCTTAGGACAGAGTGGTGGTTTTTAGTCCAGGACCATTCAAGAGCCAGAATTAAAATTCAGACTTTGTATTCTCATGTCACAAGGTCTCTCTCTTTCTCTTAATGAGCACTAAGACAACTTCTTTTACTCTGTTGTCTTCTGCTGCCAGAGGGCTTAAATTTGGTCTAAAGTTCTGATTGATGAATTCTAAACAGTAAAGAATAAGGTATCTCAGTGAACCAAGACTTGTACAAAGGTTGAGAGCCCAGAGAAAGTGTGGTATTCATGAAACTGGAAGAAGTGGAGATGCAGCAGAGGGAGTGGGATAGGGTAGGTATGAAAACCTCACAAGGGGCTTTATATGCAAAAACAAAAGGAATTGGCGGCTCCCAGGTGGCGCAGGGGTTAAAGTCTCAGTGCTGTCAAGCTATCACCAGCCACTGCACCATGAGTTCGATCCCTGGCCAGGTAGCTAACCCATGTGGCACATCAGATCTCTTGCTCACCCGCTGCTCCCCTCAGCACTATATTTCAGTAGATCCACCTGTACTGCTCCCTACTCTCTCTGGTGAATCCTCTTACTCCCCCACACCTCTGGCCTACACCCCCTCCACCCCCCATTCTTGTATGCATAAATAAATAAAAGGAATTAAGACTTCATCTTGAAGTCTTAACAAAGCTAAAGCTTGGGTTAAGTTTAAAGACTTCCTGGAAAATATAACCTCTTTTCATGCAAATCAAAAGGAACTAATAAGCAGTTCCTTACCCTCAATGTAATCTGGTTCTCCTAGTGCTTAGCAATCTTTATTTAATCTCTCGTTTGTTTTATCACCTACGTTCTAAAACAAGAGAAAGGAAAGCGGACGCCTTTCACCACATTTTGAAGATCGGGCTTGGTGGGCACTCCTTTTTGAAACTGAAGTGTATTGATGGCAACCAGCATTTATGATGCATCCTATTAGGTGTAGTCTATATTTTTAGCCATCTTCTAGTCTAGAGGACTGAAGGGGTCACTCCCAACGGGCAAATCTCAACAGACAGTTGCCACTCACCTGGCACCAAACTCTATTCAGGTTGGTTTTTTGCTTTATCCTGGCAGGAGTTCAAAGAAGGACGCAGAGCCAGCCACACAGCCCCACAGGTGCTCTTCAGCCACAGGGAACCCCCTCTGGAGCTGAAGGACACTGACGCAGCTGTTGGTGACAACATTGGTTACATTACCTTTGGTAAGCAGGATGGGGTTGCTTCCCCAAAGGGGTGCATTAGTACTGCCGGTATGCCAAGATGCTCTGTCCACACTGCCATGACTGGAGAGCTTGTTAGAGGGCACTAATTGGTTTTACGCCATGTGCTATTTTTGTATGGTAATCCTTTCCCTGTTTTTTCTTAAATCCTAAGGGGAAAGGGATAACCTCTAATGTCAGGTGTTAGGGGTTAGCATTGCTGAGCAGCTGGATGGGGTTTCTCTGTCATTTGGCATTTCTTGCTTTTTTTTTTTTTTTTTTTTTTTAACTTATGAAGCCCAAGCTCTGGCCATGGTTCACTTACCCCATTTCCACTGAAGAAGTTCCAGCCTTCCCTTCTAGCATTTGTGTTAGCCTAGTAAGCTGACTGTTGTTACAGCTGACAGTGTAGAATAACAACTCTTTCACACGCTGCACCTAAAGCCACAAAAATGTCTCCTTTCGTGGCTTTTTATTTAGCTTGCCTCAGTGCTAAGGTGTACCTGTTTACTAATTATTGAGCTAGTTGATTTGCCATGTTTTATTAAACCTAAGCTATACTTTTTTTTCCCCCCCCACATTATTACTTTGGGACCCGAGAAGCCAAAGGGGGAGGATACAGGTCTGTCCCAAGTGCTGAGTGGCCACACAGTCTTCAGGGAGTGCCTCGGAAGGGGCTTTTCTCAGCACCCAGACAAAACAGCTCCTCCTGCCTATTCTCATTCAAGGGGTGCAGGTCCTTATACCTCAGTGTTTGATTTTTACCACAAGCTACAGGATTTTTTCTGTAATCTGGTTTCTCGGAAGGCTGACTCTACTTCAGCACCAAGGACCTAGGACAGGCAGACTCTGTTTCCTAAGTCAGATTCTCCTAAGGTAAACCGATTTCTCCAGAGTCCAGATAGCCAGTAGTACTACCTTCCCAAGAGCGCCTGAGCTGCAGTGGCAGGAGCTAGTAGGTATGTGGCAGACTGGGAATAGGCTTCAAATGTACATCCTCACAATCCAGACCTGGAATGAAGGCTCAGGACCAGGCCCTTTCCCTGTGGGGCACTGGTTTCTACCATCAGCTCCATTTTTCTTGCTGTTCTCCATTTGCACTTACTGGCATCTGCTCTGGTTATGGTGTTCATTCTTCCTCATCTCAAGGAAAGCCTGGGCAAAATAAAATAAGTGGATTGTCTTTAGGCCGGGAAAGATTAAAATTGACTATAGGCTGTCTACCCACCCTTTGGCATTGGTATTGCACCCTGACACCTTCTCTGTACCCCCACCTCAGTGTTGTTCCCTCGCCACACCAATGCCAGTGCTCGAGACAACACCATCAACCTGATCCACACGTTCCGGGACTACTTGCACTACCACATCAAGTGCTCCAAGGTGAGAGGAGTTGTTGGCACCCGACTCCTGCGCGCTGGTCATTCTCTACCGGAGTCCATAGTATAAAATCTTGTTCCTGTAGTCCAGACTGTTACTATGAATTCTGAGTAGACAGTTTTAGAAGCTTCAAGATACCATGGTCTTTCTTCATCTCTGCCTACTCTCCCCCAAAACTCCCCAGAGTAGAGATGACTGTCTCCAGAGGGTTCACCCTCTTGCCTCCCTGCACAGTCTTGTGTCAGTTCGTGGGTGTATGTTACTGAACCTTCCTAACAACTGTCCTAATAAGACAGTAAGCAAAGCTGTCTTTCTAGAACATGACTCTGTTTCAATACCTGTCATATATGCCCCTAGGCCTATATTCACACACGTATGCGGGCAAAAACATCGGACTTCCTCAAGGTGCTGAACCGTGCACGCCCAGATGCTGAGAAAAAAGAAATGAAAACAATCACGTGAGTAAGGCAGGCCCACAGCAGGCCTACTTCTCTCCTGGACGCTCCAAGAAGGGAATGGTGGTTGTCTAGGCAGTAACTACATGAGATAGGCAGGGTAGACTTGTAGCCACCTATCTTTTGTGTGACTTAAAGTCTTAAGGTGAACTTATAAACTTCTCCACACTGGTCACAGCCAATGTACTCATCAGCACCCAGTACTCTTGGGGCAACTTTTGGTTGGTGTGCATTAAGTACATAGGGTGTCAAGCTTCTTCCCCTGGCACAGCCTCTTCTACCAAGCTAGTTTCTGCTGCCATCTGACAGGATGAGTGGGGTGTCCTGAGTAGGAGATGTTCACATGTTCATGCAGAGCAATTTAAAGTCACCCCTGGCTCTTTAGGCCAAAGCTTTAGTGATTGCCCATCCTCCTTAGGAAGAGGCCTCTGTAGTAGCCCTCTGCCTGCTGCCCAGAGGCTAAGGCGTGGTGTTCAGCCTGTTGCCAGATGTCATGGCAGCAGAGCAGCAGCTTCGTGGCAGAGCCTGAGTGCAGAACTAACTAGGTGGGGAGCCAGTAGAAGATACGAGCCCTAGGACCATGCTCTGCTGCCCTTGCAGAACCTTGCCTCTGTCCTGGAGCTTACTACTTCCCCTTTCCCTGCTCACCGCCCACAGAAAGGCTTTCTCACGGGTTCAGCACCTCAAGTGTGAGGCAGCCAATTTTGTGGGGCTTTCAGGGCCCAATGTGGGACAGACAGTTCAGTGAAGTCTGGCAGGTGAGCCAGCAATAGGCACTTGGCTCATCAGCATGTCACACTCAAGGAAGACTAGGCATCAGAAGTGGATGGATACAGGGCTACATGTGTCTCCTCCAGCCCCAGACCTGCTTGTCTGTTCAGAAGAGCCCACCAGGCAGCGTTGCCCAGTGTCTCCCCTCAGGGGTTCCCTACCCTATTATACAGACAGAAGGTGATCTTAGGGCTGCTGCAAAGGGAGTACAATTGTCTAAGAAGCAAGGATTACTCCCTGTCCTAATGGGAGAACTGAGAAAGTGTGATCCTTGAAGACATTGTCCATAAACTTCCTTCCTAGGACTTACAAAGAACAGTTTTACTTTTTCCTGTTGTGTGACCTCTCTTTCAGAGGTGTGCTCTGGAAAGGAACAGGGTGAGTGTAGGGGACAAACAACTGTATTTACCTTGAAAACCAGATCCTATCACTAAGGAAGGGTAGAAGAAGCCAGGACCGCTACACACAGCAGAGCAGGAGATGTCTACAAACTGACTAGCGTGAAGTAGAGTGGTAGGCCTGCGGTGAGACATGTCTTTGGATCAGAAGCCCGCCCTCACAGTCAGCATCCCACAGGATGGAACATTCAAGAGCTTTTCATTTTGGAGGGGAGAGTAGTAAAATGTGGTTTAGTTCTGAGGTGGGTAAGACATTAAAGAACAGGAAAAATGTAGCCATTATTTCCCTTAGGTCTCGGCTCCAGCTGCAGGCTGCTTTGCCATATACCTGCTGTGTTTGGAAGTGAGCCCAAAGGTTTTAGGAAACTATTCCCAGAGCTAGCTCTTCTGGGGAAATACTGGGTGGAACAGAACACCAGCACTCAGGAGCTTATAGCTAGGCAAGTGTTCTGTATTAGAGTATGGTCAGGTCACCTAGTGACAATGTTGAAGTGTCTTCCACTCTGGAAGTCTGGAGAGTTGCTTCTTTGAACACATTGCACCACTGTGAAAGCTTTAAGGAGCTGCTAGCTACTAGCCCATCTTGTAGAGAGGAGCCTGAGCTGCTCGGAAGGGTTGAGCCTAGTCTGAAATGCATGTAGATCTAGGTCATACCAGAAATTGTGGATTCTCCAGTTTAACTTGGTAATTTAATGTCCTCATGGGCTTAGCACAGATAATTTCTTGTACCCCGAAGTAATCAGTGGGAAGAAAGACCTGACAAATGCTGGGCCTTAGTCTGTGCTCAGCTCTGCCTATCTCTGCAAGGATCTTTGCACCTCTTGCTTAGTATCTCTTTGGCATCCCATTCCATTTGGGGAGTGAGGGGTGAAAGAAACGGTGAGCCAGAAACTGGTCTTCACACTTAACTCTCTGCTTTTCAAAGGGGGAAGACATTTTCATCCCGCTAACTCTTGGGAACAAGAAGAGGAAGCTTCGGCTGGCAACTGAAGGCTGGAACACTTGCTACTGGATAATCGTAGCTTTTAATGTTGCATCTCTTCAGGTTCTTAAGGGATTCTCCGTTTGGGTTCCATTTTGTACACGTTTGGAAAATAATCTGCAGAAACGAGCTGTGCTTGCAAGGACTTCATAGTTCCCAAGAATTAAAAAAGGAAAAACGATTTCCACTTGATCAACTTAATTCCTTTTCTTTATCTTCCCTCCCTCACTCCCATCCCTGCCCTTCCTCTTTTCCAAGCTGTTTCGCTTTGCAGTATGTTACTGGTAATGAGTTGCAGGATAATGCAATCTTAACTTGTTTTCTCCTAAGTATTTGAGTTCAGAACTCCTGTATTAAAGAAATGTGGTTGGGGTCATTAATAAAGAAAATCTTTCTATCTTACATGAGAATTTGCTGGATTTCTGGACTGTGAGTCCAAAACAGAAGAGAAGGGTAAACCATTGCCTTTGGACCCTGCACACCTGAGCTAAAAAACCTTAGGTCAGGAACCTCCCCTTGAAGGAGAGAAAGGCTAGCTGGCGAGCGCTTGCTTTATATTTGAGTAAACGTGGACATGCTTACTGTGAAACTCGGTTACTAAACCAGGAAGCTTCCAGCCTGGTGACAGGCACATTAAAGTGTTTCTGGCTTATTCTTTCATCATGAAGAAATCTGACTTTTCCCAAAACGTGTCCTGTAGTGTGGGCGGATCTAACGCAGACCGACCAAACCCAGTTGTCTTGCTCACAAAACGGGTTGAATGGCACTCCATACAACTCATTTTGGATGATGCTAACAACAGTACAGTGCATCACAAGGTATGTCGTCCCCTAAATTCCTACAATAAAATTGGTGCAGAAAGTATGATTGGCAGAGAATTACCAGGAGTGTCAGGCATCTGAAATGGTCTGAGAGCCATGCTGGCTTCCACCTTTTGCTTTTGCTTTTGCTTTTCATTTGTCTCTGAGTGCAGAGTGGTCCACACTGGTTTGAGACTTGCTGGTGAATCATCAAATATAGCACAAGCAGCCTTTTTATTTCCTGAACCGTCAATACTTTGAGGTAAGTCTAGATTTGCATAGTTACAGGGATGTAGAGCTCCTGGGCACCTCCGCTGGGTGTCCCTGCATCGCTGTGGCACAGTCCCCAGGGCCTCTCGCCACTTCACAGCACTCTGCTGTGTACTTCTGTGCATTTTTATCACGTGTAGCTTTTTCTTACAATGGGATAGTAAAGTCTAGCTCGTCAGGCACATCACACGTGTTATGGGCAAGGACTGGTTCTGTAGTGTTTCAGTGGCATGTGCTCACCTTGATTGGATTATAAGACTTTCTAGCCTTTGTGCTGTGGGTCACGGTCAAGAAGTTTGAAAACCACATGTCACTTGGTCATCCAGACTTCATGTGACTTGACTTAACCAGGCTCTTAGCTCAGGATGCAGCTACGTGCCCACCCCTCAACGCAGCACCCTAGAGAGTGCCGTGCCCAGGATGGTGCTCACCCTGTGGCCGCTAGTGGGGAGAGTCACTGCGCTGAGTTTACCCACTATCTTCCTGGACCTGTCCCCCAGCACCTTCCCCTGGTAAGTGGGAAATCTGACTACACTAGATACATCAAGAGCTGGTGACATGGATTCTGTGCCCCATGAACAATTGAAGGGGTTTTCAAGGGTAATTTTGACTACAGTTTTTGCTTTTTTGCTGACTTGAGAACATGGTAAGTTGGAACTAACTGTACTCTTTTTGCCAGTAGTGGGGATCAGATTTCTGAAAATTGCTATAAATGGCAAAACCAAGGTTGCTTAGGAAAAGTAAGTCATTAGACTTTTTTTTATAGCTATAAATCTTGAAGGAAGTAACCTAATACTGAGTCTTATTTGTTGGCATAAAAAAAAATCCATGCTGGTGAAAATCCCTCTCTAGGCTTGCCCATTTCTCCTCACCTATTTCCAGAACACATTTGTTGGTATCACGACTCTCATCTCAAAAGACGGTGCCCTTCCTTTGTGGGCAAAGATCACTGTCACTTCAGCCAAGGCTGCTAAGGTTGTGGGAGAAGGGAGACCTCACCAAGGCTGGTAACAGTGACTGAGCCTCGGCTCACCTGTCCAGAGGGGCCATGTGAGGGAGCAGAAGGTGGCCTTGGCTGTGAGCTGTGGAAGTGGGACTCAGTATTTTGAAGACAAGTTTGCACATAGGTTCCACCCTCAATAGCTGTGTGAGCAGAATTCTTAATCTACGCCTTGTCTAACTGGAAATAGCACGTCCTATCTCGGGGCTTTTAGGAGGAAAAGAGAACAGGTAAGTGTTTATTGTAGGCCTTTACAGTGCCTGTGTTTGTAATTGATAATGCTATTTTACAAACCTTAGTTCCTCCTCTGAATACAAGGGCATCAAAAGCGACATGTCTTCTGGGGAAACTTCATTCTTGGGGCTTTCCAGGTCCTCACAAAGAGTTGGTGTTTTTCTCTAGGTGTCGCATAAACTGCAGCAGGGAATGAGGTGGGTGTTGGTGGAATCCCCATGTCTGAATAAAGTGGGAACTACAAGTTAAGAACAGGAGAGGAAATCATGTAGTGGGAGGGCAGGAAGTTGAGAGAAAGGAAATGAGGTGGCACTAGCTGCTGCCCAACTCTTACAGGGCTGGCACTTGGTTTTACCATTTCAGTTCCCTTTGATCTAGGGCCTACTCCTAACAGCTACTGAGGCCTGTGCTTATTCTTAGGGCTATGTTGTTTTGGGTTTTTTGTTTGTTTTCTTTTTAAGATTTATTTATGCATACAAGAACTGGGGTATAGGCCAGAGGTGGGGTGGTGAGAGGATTCACCAGAGTGGAGGGCAGAACAGGCAGATCTACTGAAATACATTGTTGAGAGGAGCAGCAGGGGAGACAGGAGAGATCTGCTGAGCCATGTGGGTCAGCTCCCTGGGGATCCAACTGGTGCTGCAGTGGCTAGCGATGGCTTGATAGCGCTGTGTCTTTATCCCTGTGCCACTTGGGACACCTTGGGGCCATTTGAATTCAAGCAATGCTGCCCCCTCCTGGGGATTGTTAGAGCACTACAATTTTGTAGCCCTAGAGTCTAACCCCGAAGGCCATTGCAGACCTGGAGAATGGTCCTTCAGCCCTGACAGAGGGACCAGAGTTTCTTCTGTCCTAGAAGTGACTTAAAACTTCCTGAAGCCAGGATCCTTGCAGTCTTAGGATCCTACCCAGAACCCTCAGAGGCCCCCAAGGGCTCATCTGTTCTTGCCTTTAGGGAGTAAAGAGGGCCAAGAAGGCCAAGGGGTCCAAATGCCCCAGTGCCCATTGCCACTGTTCAGTCAGCCAGTGAGTACCACCCCCACCCCACCCCAGCCCTCAGATACCACACCCATCCAGAGACCGAGGGTCAGCAGAAAGAAATCCAAAAAAAGGGAAAGGAGGAAGGAGACCCAGACTTCCCTTCCAGGGCCTGCATCGGACACCAAGACACAGGCTCTGAGGAAAGGAGAGGCTCTCAGGCCTGCGGAGTCGGCAGGATGAAGCACCTGTAAACCTGTACCAGAGCCTCCTGTGGGAGGGGCCAGCCCAGGGATTATAGTGGAATCACTGGATGATTTGGTGAGAAAGAAACAGTCCTCAGTGGGGGACAGAACCCAGGCTTCCTGGCTCCCGCCCCTAAGTTGTCCCCCTTAACAAGTTATCCCACACACAGTGTTTAGACAGAGCAGCGAAGAAGAAACACAGACATCCTGGTTGCACAGGGAGGAGGCCAGGGCTGGGAACAGGAGGTCTGTTTATTCCTGGCAGCCCAGTATCCAAGGGGCCCCACACCCACTCTTTCCAGACCCTGGCTGAACTCTCCCAGAGCCTCTGACTTATGCCCGACCAAGTGGTGTGGGGGTGAGGGCTGCCTCCTGCAACCCAGCGTCCTCTCGCCCAGCAGCTCCCATGAGTATGAGCCTGAGCTGGCAGCTTGCCTCTTCCCACCTCTTGCTTCCAACAGAAGTCCTGCTTCTCAGGACCCCTGACTCCTTTGCAGGGTTGACAGCTAGACCCCACAGGCCAATAGCTCTTCGGGCCCAAGTTGCCCCCAGAGAGCACAGAAGGCTCCTTCCTCTGTCTACTTGTGTTCTCGAGCGAGGAACCTTTTTTTAATGTCTCACCTCCAGCGTCTTGCTGCCATGTCAGCCTGTACCCTCTATCACCAGGCTCAAGCAAGTGTAACTAGGCTTCTCTCTTTTTTTTTTTTTTTTTTAAGGTTTATTTATTTATTTATACAATCATTAGGTACAGTCAGAAGCGCTGGAGGGTGAGAGAATTCACCAGAGCCAGAGCGGAGAGCAGACCAGGCAGACTGATGAAGTACACTGCTGAGGGGAGCAGCGGGTGGCAGGAGAGGTCTGCGCGCCATGTGGGACCCTCGCCTGGCGGCTGGGGATCAAACCGGCGCTGCAGAGGCTGCGGGCAGCTTCACAACCCAGCGCTCAACCACTGCGCCACTGGGGAGGCCCTCCTTTTTTTTAAAGATTTATTTATGCATACAAGAGCTGGGGTACAGGCCAGAGGTATGGAGGGTGAGAGGATTCACCAGAGACAGAGTGGAGAGCAGAACAGGCAGATCTACTGAAATACACTGCTGAGGGGAGCAGCGTGTGAGACAGGAGAGGTCTGCACCATGTGGGTCAGCTCCCTGGCTCCACATGTCTTAGCTTGCTGGCCTTGAACCTGCCCTTCCTCTCACCGTGCTGTTTTCTGCATCCCTGTGGAGCACGTGTCATCCGTTCCCTTGCTGCTTTCTGTGGACCCTCCATCTGCCTTCTCAAAAGTTCCTTCTTAGATCAGGTGGCTGGAGGACAGAGTAGGGCAGAAGCCCTAATATTCGCAGTATTTCACTGAGCGCACATATGCTGGCCCACCTCAGTCCTTATCACACCTCACCTCATTCCGTCTCCTCGTAGGCGAGTACGAAGAAGAGCTCCTCTGTAGATGAGGAAAGGAAGGCGAGAGAACGTTAGTAATTTGCCCAAGTTCATACAGCTAAGAAAAACAGCTCAGCCAGCACTCTGAGCATCAAGCCTAGGCTTTCTGATTGCAACCCTGGCTCTGGTCTCCCTCTTTGTCATCCTGAGGGTGGAGTTGTTTGTCGAGACCCTCTCCCAGGCACTGGGATACCGGGTTCCAGGTTATCCCATAATATTCCCTGTGACACCCCTGAGAGGTGGTTTTACCTGTTTCGTTGACAGGTTGAAAAATTGAGTTCCAGAGGAAACTTGCCCAAAGTCTTCACCCCCTGAACCCCCCAAACCTCCAGCTATCTGTCCTTAACCTCCCAGAGCATAATCCTGTGGTTGAGGAAAGGGAGGGGTGACTCAGATTCCGGGAGGCAAAGTTTGGCCTTATAAGCTGAAGGGCCCACCAGTGACAGGATGATCCTCCAGCCCCAAGCTCTCCCACCACTGCCTCCATCGCCACGTACTACCCTGGAGTCTGTGGTCTGGGTGTGCTGTCAGCTGGCTGGCCACTTCAGGGGGATAAAATGTAAATGTATTGGTTGGGGTGGGGAGTGGGGAGGGGCAGGTTCACTCATTATTATTCATTAACTGAAATGTATTTCTCAGATTAGTTAGGCAGCAGACAAGAGAGTCTCAAGCTGCTGGGAGGGGGAGACAGGTAGGAGGGGTGACCTAGGTAGGGGAGCCACCACCTAGGTGGCGAGCTATGGTGGGTGTCTGGGAAGGGGAGATACTGGGGCTGCAGGGAGGGGATACTTGAGGAGGAAGGCCTCCCAGTGGCTGCGGCGCTGGGTGTGTCAGGTCCCGCCCCCGGAGGTGGAGCCAGGCCGCCCTCCATCCCTCTGGGGAACCCAGGCGGGGCCAGAGCCTGGGCAGCTGAGAGCCCTGCTGTCCCTGAAGAGTGGAGACACCATGCTCTCACCGGCCTGGACAGCAGACATCGTCAGAAGCCCCTCTGGCCTGACTGTGGCCATTGCCTGACACACCGAGGAAGTCCAGGCTGGGCAAGCAACACCTGTCCCCACAGCCATGTGAGTATTCGGACACCAACCCCAGGCCACACCTCAGGCCTAGATTCAGATGGGGATGTTGTGGCCTGCCCAAGCACCAGAGCCCCCGGGGCACGCGGGTCACACAGCCAGCACAGCACGGGACGTCACCTCTGGGGCCTGATCTGGCCCTTCTTGTTCCTCTGGCGGAGGCAGGATGGGGAAGACTCACCCCAGGGGAAGACCGGGTGCTCCAGCCCAGGATCCAGGCTTGAAGGACCTGAAGTCTTGTGGGATTTAATGAAGTTGATGGTGAGGGGACAAAGGGGAACTGGAGGGCTGCTGTTGAGGGAGAGACCTCTCGAGTGGAGGGCACTGAGGGAGACAGAGGAACAGGAAACTCGGGCTTAGGGGAGAGAATGGGGTACAGCTGCTGGATGACCTGGCTTGGGGTCCTGAGGGGAGGTGGGGCTAGAGGGGCAGCATCTCCTGGGGGATGGCCTGGGGCCTCCGAGCCTCTGACCTGGGGGAGGGGCGGGTAGAAACCCTTTCCTTATCGACTTTAATCCTAGCAACAGCAGCTGCTTCCCTGTTGACAGAAGCTGTAGTTCCCACAGCCCAGGACCCCTCCCCCGTGGCCATGATGCAGTGGTGTGGCCGGAGGCTAAGGACTAAGATCACAGCGGACAAGGGAAGGGAAGGACAGATCAGAGCCGGAGAAGCCAGGCCCTTGCCCAGTGACTCCTCCCTCTCCTGTGGGCTCAGTTTCAGCCCCAAGGTGTGGCGGGTGCCCTCTCCTTGCCCAGGCATCTCCACGTTCACGGCCCAACCCTCCCCCAGCAATTCCTCTCCCCACTCACAGTTCCCAGGAAGGACCCTGTTGCTAGTGTGGTGCGGATGAGTCAAGTTTATGGTCTGGAAGTCCTACCCGGAGGCTGCTCACTGAACTGGAACGGGCATCAAGGGCGGATGGGTGTGGGGGACAGGGCACCCCACTTGCCGCTCATTACCTGGGCCTCCTCACTACCTCCAGTGCTCCGTGAGCCCTGTTTCTCCCGGCCCTAATCCCCAATCCTTAGCAACTGACCATCTTGAATGCACTGGTGCCAACCAGGCCACAAGCACCTGAGGACAGGACCCTCACCTAGCACCCAGCCCTGGCCCCTGGCCGACCAGCCAGCTGGACCCCGCCCTCCCTTTCAGCTAATTCCAAGGCCAGGTCAGGCGGAGGCAAGGATGGACAAAATGCTTTGGGTTTGGGTGGGTTCCATCTTTCAGTCAATTGAGGCCTAAACAGCTACCCGGAGCAGACCAGACAGATAACAGAAACGAGTGAAGGGGGCCTGGCAGGGGTAGTGGGGAACTGTTGCAAGCAGCTCATTCAGCTCCAGATGGCCGCTGCCACACAAAACATAGCATATTGCCTGAGTTAAGAGAAGCAAAAACCTAAATTTTTAGAAAAATTGTAATTGGCAATTAGTTGAGGGGGAAAAACATGTATGGCAAGCAGGACATGGTCCACAGTCCACTGGTCTGCAACCTCAGGATTGAGTGCAGCCCCAGCCTAACCCTGGCTGCCCCTTTTTCCCTCCAGGCATGCTGGCTTCTGCTCCAGGCCTCCCCGCTCCCAAGGCCCGAGATGACACCAAACAGCACCGGGGAGACGCCCAGCCCCATCCCTGAAGGGGCCTTGGGGCTCTCCCTGGCCCTGGCCAGCCTCATTGTCGCTGCCAACCTGCTCCTGGCTCTGGGCATCGCCAGGGACCGCCACCTGCGCAGTCCACCTGCTGGCTGCTTTTTCCTGAGCCTGCTGCTGGCCGGGCTGCTCACGGGGCTGGCGCTGCCGTTGCTGCCAGGACTATGGAGCCAGAGCCTTCGGGGTTACTGGTCCTGCCTCCTGCTCTACCTGGCTCCCAACTTCTCCTTCCTCTCCCTGCTGGCCAACCTCCTGCTGGTGCATGGGGAGCGCTACATGGCAGTGCTGAGGCCCCTGCGGCCCCGAGGGAGCACTCGGCTGGCCCTGCTCCTTACCTGGGCTGGCCCCTTGCTCTTTGCCAGCCTGCCTGCTCTGGGGTGGAACCACTGGGCCCCTGGTGCCAACTGCAGCTCCCAGTCCGTCTTCCCAGCCCCTACCTCTACCTCGAAGTCTATGGACTCCTGCTGCCCGCCGTGGGTGCTGCCGCCCTCCTCTCTGCCCGGGTGTTGGCCGCTGCTCACAGCCAGCTGCGGGACATTCGCCGGCTTGAGCGGGCAGTGTGCCGAGGTGCACCCTCGGCCCTGGCCCGGACCCTTACGTGGAGGCAGGCGAGGGCACAGGCTGGGGCCACATTGCTCTTTGGGCTGTGCTGGGGCCCCTACGTGGCCACCCTACTCCTCTCGGTCCTGGCCTATGAGCAGCGCCCACCGCTGGGGCCGGGAACCCTGCTGTCCCTCATCTCCCTGGGCAGTGCCAGTGCAGCAGCTGTGCCTGTCGCCATGGGGCTGGGTGACCAGCGCTACACAGCCCCCTGGAGGGCGGCTGCTCGACGGTGGCTTCGGGTGCTGCGGGAAAGGGCCTCCCGGGGCAATACGGGCCGAGGCACCGCCTACCACACCAGCAGTCAAAGCAGCGTCGACCTGGACTTGCACTAGAGGAAGGGTCTGTTCCCATTCCTACCAGAAGAATCCATCCGTCTTGACCACCAAACCCGGCTCCACTTGCCTCCCCTCCTCTGGATGAGACCCTGCTCCTTTGGGCCCCACCCTGATCAAATAAAACTCCTCCGCCCCATACGTCATCTCATTCCACGCCCCAGAAGGGAAAGGCAGGTAGGCAGCTGCGGAAAGAACCTGGAGCCATACGTGCGGCAAGGGAGAGCCCAGCTCCAGACGGGCAAGCCATGGCCGGAGGACAACCACCACCGGACACGGGGCAAGCTGAAGTACCTGAAACCCCCACATCCGGGGGGCCTCGCCCTGACAAGCCCCTCCTGGTTGCTCCTTGTGTACAGTCGC
This sequence comes from Talpa occidentalis, assembly GCF_014898055.3. NCBI lineage: Eukaryota > Metazoa > Chordata > Mammalia > Eulipotyphla > Talpidae > Talpa > Talpa occidentalis. Next base: position 136,859,825 of record NW_023603184.1, read on the forward strand.
TACAAAATTCACACAGACACAGTCTCTGGGAAGTATATTTTATTTACATTTTAAAATCTGTAACTAGTATCTCTTCCTTCTTTCCACCCCCAGAGACCTGGGAAGGGAAAGAACGGGAACCGCCAAGACCTACTCCCCACATACAAATACGCGCCCCCCATGGCTCACACCAGCAAATGAAAAGTGAAAGAGAAAGAGGTCGAACCTCCCTTGAAGGACCCGCCAGGTGGGGACGAGGGGAAGGAGACGGGCCCTGGGGAGGGTCTCTGAAGGGAAGAAAGGGACAGAGAGGGGGCAAGTCAGTTTGAAGGGGTTGGAAAGTAGTCTGAGGCCCCTCCCCTCCTCCTCCCAGGTACCCCAGCGCCTCTGCTGGTGGTGGGGGTGTCCCCTCAACACCAGACACGGAGCAGAGGCGGCGGTCACTAGCGGTCAGGTCTCTGGACACAAAATACTTTTGCTTTGTGGTCTCCTGATGTGGTCACCACCAGGGAGGCATCTCTGGAAACAGAAAGCACAGACTGAAGGAGCTAGGGATGTGGGGTGCAGCCCCAAGTCCACCATGAGGTGGACTCCAGCACATCCTCAATTCTAGGGCTGAGCCCTCCAGCCCTGCACGGACACACCCATGCTGAGAACACATTTGCTGAAGCCAGAGGCGAGTCCCAGCTCCAGTCCTTCAGCCCCAGGACTGAGACTCGAGAGGTTACTGGCCACCGGAACAAGGGCCTCAGGCTTCCCAGAACTCCTCCCTCACAGGCCATGCCCAGGCCTCAGGTCCCTGCTCCCCTCAGGAATCCCCTCCCTCCCACACCCCAAGGATGCCGTGGCCCTCCCTGTGCTAGTCCCACCTTCCCAATACACACACAGACCCTCCCCCACCTAGGCCAATTCACATACTTGCTGAGAGCAAAGTCCAGAATCTCGGCCGTATGGCCCCGGTAGTCAGTGAGCAGGCGGCCAGTCCGGGCATCCCAGAGGCGCACGATGCCATCCAGGCTGCAGGTGTAAACCACAGCGGTGCCCGCCTCCCACAGCAGCTGCACGATACCCGACTGCACCAGGGTACAAGTGTGAGGGCACAGGTGTCAGGGGCAGGAGAGTCGAGGCATCTGCTCCTAATGCTCATGGGGGATGGGGCGGGGGTGGGGGTGGACACGACACGCCACGGAGAAGGATCAAGCGGCAGCCACGTCTGGGGGAAATTCTCCCTCGGGCCTGGGCTTCCCCACAGCCATGGGTCCAGGCTGCCTGTACCTGGTGCTGACACTGGTGCCTGAGGGTCTGCGTTGACAGGTCATAGATGGCCAAGGTCCCATCCAGGTAGCCAACAGCTGCCAGTGGCATCCTGGGCAAAGGGGAGCACCAGCAAGGCTCAAGGAGGAGCCCAGACTCATGTGCCCATTACCCACTCTTCCCTGGTCCCCCCTCCCTCTTGTCTACAGGCTGAGGCCCTGCTCACACTCACACACTGCAGAAGCCCAGGGACTCCACGGAGTTGGATTCGCTCTCCTCCCCTTCTCCCAGGTTGGGCTGGGAGGCCACCGTCTCGGGTCTGAAAACACCGACCACCTGTGAGCCGAAAGAGACCATCAGAGAAGGGCCTGGGGCCTGAGTCCTCTTGCAAGAAGAAAGGCAGAGGGGTGAGTGAGGACGGGGAGAAGCAGCAGTGAGCGGAGGGCTCTGCAGCCAGGCTCCAGGCCCCACTCACCTTGCCAGTGGTGGCACTGACCAGCTTGGCCTGGCAGTCCACAGAGCCGGTTAGGATCAGGCTGCCATCCGGGTTGGTGGCAACACAGGTCAGAGGGCCCTGGTGACCCTCAGTCCCTAGGACGGAGCAGGGGCGCAAGTCAGACTTCATTCTGTCCCAAGTCCTACCCCGTCCTGAAAGGCCCAGGCCGACACCTCCTCCGCTCCCCCGCCCATACCTTTTAATACATGGATGGGGTTTCCCTGCTTCAGGTCCCAAACCCTGATGGTCCCATCTTCATAGCCGACCACAGCTCTCTTTCCTAAGGGGTCAGAGGCAGATGAAGAAAGGCTAGAAGGCACAGTCAGACACACCCGGCGCAGGACAGGGAGGAGGTGGGCAAGCCAGGAACGGACACACTGCGCGAGGGCACAGCAGAGGAGCCCCAACCCAGGGCGGGAAAGGGGGAGCTGTCTGCACCGCGCCCAGGCTGGTGCTCAAGGGGCAGCCCGGTTTGCCAGCTGTGGCCCAGAAGAGGCCTCGGGAGGGGCGAGAGCTTGGGGCCAAGCTCTCTGCATCCAGCAAAGGACACTCGGGGGAGCTGCTCTTACCATCGGGGAGGACGCGACCACAGGTGGCGGGGCAGTTGGGGCCCTGGAAGGTCTTGCAGTCACCATTTGGGACCTTCCACATCCAGGTATTGCCGTCAGCCGTGCCCGCCAGTAGGATAGGTGCCCGAGGATGCCACTCCATCCACTGGGCAGAGAGGAAGAGGGTAGTGTAAGCCCTAACAGCTTGTGATTTTTGTAATCCCAATGCTTGGCTAAACGCTGATGCCGACGCATGCACGTCAGAAAGGACGAGCTCGAATAAACACCTTGGCAGCCGCTACCCAGCCAAGCGGTCTCCCCACACCCAACCCCCCACGAGGTCTTTGCCTCATGGCTTAGTCTAAATAACTGGCCATTTGGGCCACTTGTGTTTATTTTCATCTTTTTCTGTCTCGTCCGAAGCTTTAAATTTTATGTTTTAAATTTGCCAATAAGGAGTGAGCCACAAAAGCCGAGACCCCCTACCCTTGATCCCAATCAAAAGCAGAAGGCCAGGCCCCTCTGAGCTCTTGCACATGCTCAGTCTCCCCTCTCTTTCTCCTGGCAGCCTGGCTGGGTGGCCGCAGATGTGTGGTCTAATTTCCAGGTCTTAAAAGTAAAAAACTTTTCATTTTACTTTTTTTTTCAGCCCCACCCAAGTTTTCCCTACTTCCAAAGTTAGTGGGGGCGTTCCAGATAACAGATACAGAAATTCTAGTCTTTGGGGATGCACTGACTCAGAGGTACCTTAGCTGGCATATGTGGGACTAGACCCCCAAGACCCCCAGAATTAAATCACTCTGATGCTCTCACCTCCAGGTCTCCTGCCTCAAAAGACCAGACCTCCTCCTTGGTGTCCACCTGCCACACTTTCAAGAGGCCACTCATGTCCCCTGTGGCCACTAAAGTAGAATCGTGGCTGAAACCTGCACATGTCACAGAGTCTTTATGGCCTGCAGAGAAAAGTGCAGTCAGGTACTTGGCCCCTAGAAAGGTCCAGCTGGGGGGGAAAAGGGTGAGCCCCAGCAGAGCAAGTGACCAAACTCACCACCACTCCAGGAATCTACACCCCCAGGCCTCCCCAAGGGAGACAGTGCTGGCCCCTCACTGAACCAAGTGTAGCCCAGGCCTATGCCTTACCTGTCCTATGCATTCTGCACCTCTACCTGAAATACCCACTCCGTTGTGCCCAAATACTCCTATTTCAATGCTATGTCTTCTAGGCCTTTCCCAGACTTCCTTGGCCAAGCTCTCCAAGGTGCTCCTTGGAGAGCGCCTCCCTCTCCTGTGCCCACAACAGACTATGTGATTCATCTTTGGGGCACTGGGACCCAGCACAGGGCTGACACAAACAGGGCTCAAGGAATGGCTGATGGATACAGGCCCACCCCCTGGGACTGCCCAAGGGGCAGGATCTCACCCAGGCCCCCCTTACCTGCACACTCGAAGAGCAGCTCCCCATCGCTGAGCCGCCACACAAAGGCTTTGTCATCTTCACCCCCCGTCACTGCCAAGGTGTTGGTCTTGGGGTCCAGGCTCACACAAAACACAGAAGCTATCCAAAGAGATATGTAATGAGTAAGAGAGGGGTCAGGCCTCCCACCTAGGGTTGTGCCCTTCAGGACCTCGGGGAACCACCCCTTCCAGCCCAAACTGTGCTTTCCTCCTGAAAAGGGGGGCATCCAAGTTCTTCTAAGTGTCAAGCATCAGGATGTTGGAGAAATTCCTCCCCAAGCTCTGAGTCCTTCACCAGGGCAGATCCCTCTACTGAGCTGCTCCCTTCGAGGGCCCCCCCCCCCCGTCACCCCCCACCCCACCCCCCCCCCCGCACTGATAACAAGAGAGCCTCTGGGCAAGGCTTACAGCATTCAGCAGGGGAGGCTGCCAGGCTGGGTGAGTGAGGAGTGCTCCACACACTGACTTCTTATCAAGAGGTAATATTTGGGATATTACATAAAATATGCTCAAAAAGGCACTCTTACTTCTAATTCATACTCAGATGACTTATTAACTTTTACCAAAAGTAGCTTTTTAAAAGAAAACTAAGACCAGAGAGGTTAACAGAGATCATGAGCCATCAAGTAGCAGAGGTAGCTTTGAACTCCCCAGGAGCCACGCTCTTCTCCATCCCCTCAGGCCACAAAGCCAGCATCTCCCATCTCTGCATCCCTCCTAGTGCTCCATCTCGATGATGACTGTGCTCACTGCCCACCTGCACCGAGTTTAAGACGGATCTCTCCCGAGACTTACCTGAGTGCAATGCGAAGGTGACCTCACTGTCGTCTGGACCCTCCATGCTGCCGACCACCCCATCCTGGGGCTCCAGGACCCAGCCCTCCTCATTGCCCTCTTCCTCTTCCTCCTCTTCCTCGAAGTCTACATCTTCCATCTCCTGGGCCAGATCATCTGCTTTGGGGACAGGGTTAAAAGATGGGGCTTAGCAGGCGATGAGAGGCCAGGGGAGAGGTGTGGGGGGACATGTGGCAAGAGAGTAAGGTGAGGTCTGACAGGTGGAATGAAACCGGGAGGAGGCGACATGTGGATCGGGGAGGGCGAAGGACCGGGGCTTAGCAAGAGACCGTGTGGGAAGGGAGCACAGAGGGGATGATGGGAAGGGGGTGTGTGAGGGGAAGGGCCGGAGGAGGCGTCAAGGGAACCCCCACCCCGGTCAGGCCGGAGAACTAAGTGTGGGGGAGGGGCCGGGGGGAGGGAGAGAGGGAGGGAGATGTCGGTAGGAACGACCGGTGAGGTGCGGAGGGGAGGGGGAGAGGTAGGGGTCAGAGGCCAGGGGTGAGCGCCTCCTGTCCCATGGCCTGAGGAGCGGCAGTTCTCACCCGGGTCCGGCGGACCGGGATCCAGTTCTACCACCTCGATAATCTCTTCATCACCATGGAAGCTCAGGGTCTCCAGTGGAGGGGTGTCAGCGGCGGCTCCGCTTTCCGATTCGGACTCCATGCGGCGAAAGCGGCCGATCCACTTCTCCGGGCCCAAACGCCTCCCAGAGTCAGCTCTGCGCGACGACGGGGAACTCGAGCCCCTCCTCCCGGGAGGAAGTAGGCGTAGGCGACTCCCCGGCAGGAAGAGCGGCGGCCTTTCGGCCAATAGCGAAAGGGAATGACTGGCGGGCCCACCAATCACAGGGCAGAGTTGGGAGACGGGGCCGGGGCGTGGCGGAGAGAACCCAAACTCCTCCCGATGTGGCTCCGCCCCCAACAGGAGGGAAACAAGCGAGCGTGCGCGTCTCCGTGGTCTCCTGGGAAGAGTAGTTCTCCCGGGTCCGCTCCGCGGGCTTCTGGGGGATGTAGTTTTTGGTTTGTAGTCAGGACGGAAGGAGCGGGGGAGGCCCCTTACGCAAACTACAATTCCCGGCGGGGAGCGCGGTGAAAGGGGGTGGGATCTGAACATGGCGGCGGTGGTAGCTGCTACGGCGCTGAAGGGCCGGGGGGCGAGAAATGCCCGCGTCCTCCGGGGTAAGGAGAGGGACCCCGGGAGGGCAATACTGCAGGAGGACCCCTTTTTTTCACACCGTAACGGGCGACAGCTGAAGGTTAGGGCTGTCCATTCCTGCCGTTCCCTCGGCAGGATCTTAAAGAGCCTGGGGGCTGCAAGATGCTCTCTAGAGGTCACCCGGTCCATCCCCCTGCCTTCGGGTTACGAGACACCTCCGGGGTCTGGCTTCGAGAAGGAGCCCCAAGGAAGCCTTGTAGACTCCCGCGCTCCAGGTGTTTCACACTCACCGCAGTGCAGAGGAAAGAGCCCTGAGCTTCTGGAGGCTTGGGTTCTATCCTCGGATAATTAGCCGTTTGACCTTGGGCGAAGCAGTTCCTCTCTTGGGGCTTCAGTTTCTTCTTCTATAAAATGAGGGGGTGGGTAGACTACCTTTAAGTTCCCTTCCATTGCTGACATTCTGCAGTTCGAAAACCTTTTCTTGGATTTTCTTCATACGTCTCGTATGAGTCCCACTGCAGTCCTTCCCATCCTGTGGTCTGAGGAGATGAACAGCGAATCTCGCTCGCCCGGCACCAGGGCGATGAGCCCGCAGTGACGTGGAAGTGGCTTCCAAAGGTGCCACCTCGGTGGCGATTTTCTCGTTTCCCTTTGTATTCTCCCTGGCACTTGTTACTCCAAAATGCAGTCACTCTCCTTCCGATCTCAACCTCTTCTCATGGTGCTTTCTTCCCATCTTCTCTTACTGACCTTCTTTATCTCCATCCGCAGGGATTCTCTCAGGAGCCACGTCTAACAAGGCTTCCCAGAATAGGACCCGGGCACTGCAAAGCCACAACTCCCCAGAGTGCAAGGAGGAACCTGAACCCCTGTCCCCTGAGCTGGAATATATTCCCAGGAAGAGGGGCAAGAACCCCATGAAAGCTGTGGGACTAGCCTGGTGAGTGTGAACTTACCCTTTGCCCACCATGGGGAGTGTTTCCAAGGGGGGGTGGCGGGACCCAGCTTTTCCAAGTTTCAGATGGTAAACTGAATCCAATGTAGTGTGGACAGAAATGCTGGGTGTGGGGACTGGAATCTCAGAGGAATGGGGGGGGTGGTCAGGGGAAGGTATGTGCAATTGAATAGACAGTGGGTTTTCTGTGGAGTGGAGTAAACTGAGCTAATCTAATTTGAATTCCTGGCTTCATCCACTTTTTGGGGAGCTTGGGGAGAGGTCCAGTTGAAATCTTTGAGATAATTGAGATGATGATGTGAGATTGTATTAGTCGTACAGTAGCACCTAGGAGGTGTTCAATACGTTTATTTGACGCTGACCTTAATACCTATTATCTACCTGTATCTAAAGGGAATGGAAGGGGAAATTAACATCTTCTTCAGCACCTGAGGTGTGCCAGTACTTGACAATGTAATGTTTTAGTTTTTTTTGAAATGAGTATTACATCCCCATTTCACTAATGAGGAAACTGAGACTCAGCTAAGATTCTTACCAGGTCTTGTGATTCCATGCTCTTTCCCCCCATACCCCCCAAAGTGCCTCCCAGTAGCAATTACTCAGATGAAAAAGGGGAGTAAGGGAGGGAGTATGGGGCAGTTCAGACAGACGGAACCTTTACCAAAACTTGAAGATGGGCAGTGTGGAGATCAGGCACAGCCAGTGTGGGCTCATGTTGAAGAGTGTCAGGATATAGGGGAAAGGAATGAAGATGTGGGCAGAAACCCAAGCACATGGGGCCTTTCGTGCCTTGCTTCAGAGTTTGGACTTGCCTAAGAGTGTGTGCCTTACCACCAGAAGTGGTAGAGAGCTGTTAGCACTGGCAGGATCTGATTTGTGTAGGGCTGACACAAGAGGTATTTCAATGTTCATGAGATTGATGAAGGTGGTATGAAATTCCCCCCAGCTCCTCTGGCTCAGGCTTGGCCCCTCCCCAAACCCCATGCACATTTCCCCACCCTTAGGGCCATCGGCTTCCCCTGTGGTATCCTCCTCTTCATCCTCACCAAGCGGGAAGTGGACAAGGACCGTTTGAAGCAGATGAAGGCTCGGCAGAACATGCGGGCATCCAACACGGGCGAGTATGAGAGCCAGAGGTTCAGGTCCTCCTCCCAACATGCCCCGAATCGTGGAACTGAGTCCGGGGTGCAGGCCTGAGGAACACTGTAGCCCTCCCCTAGACTGTTGACTGTGGCCTCTTGAGCCAGAAGCCCTTTGGGTTTGACTTCAATTCTGATCCTTGCCTCTGAATTCCACCAGAGGGCGCATGAAGCCCAGGCTGCTGCCAGCTCCTGGCCCTGTCCCTTCCCTCCGAAGCAGCCAGCCAAAGATAAATAAAATTGAGTGTAAAGGAAACAGGACTGGGTTTGTGAGTCCCTTGGGAGGGGAGTGGCAGAGGGTGGGACCGGTTACTATGTGCTCCCTCTCACTGAAGTGCTCAGAGTATTGGATGATTGGAGAAACTAGATTTAAAGCACTAGCCTGGGCTCAAGCCCTGTGGACCAAACCCTCAGAACTGCTGGTCAGGAGGGTGGAGTCCCACTCAACCTTGAACAAATAATTGAGAATCAAAGAGGGCATTCAGGGGGTGGAGGAGAAAAAGCACTACTTTTGCCTGAATCCAAATGACTCAGCCTCTCTGGGCCTCAGTTTCCTTATTTGTAATGGGAAGGTCTAAGGCAAAGATTCTAAGTCTGAATCTAGGGTCCCACCCCACCCCATCCCCACATGTAAAATTGTATGTATACATACAGCCTTGTGGGGAAAATGTCTACAGCTCTCTTGAATTTTTCATCTTTATTAAAATTTATAAATACATGAGCTACTAACACAGATCCTTTAATAAAAGACAACCTAGGTTCTCAGACTATCTGCTTTCCATTCATTTAGTAATGTTAGAAAGTCCACTGCTTACTTGAGAATGGTGAAAAACAGCAAGTAATATTTTAGTGTCACAAGTTTTCATCCCATAGGTCGTGACAGGGTGTCTGGGCCTCCCAGGTCAAAGGACCATGTGGTTGATGTCAGGAGACCTCCAGTATTATCTTTTACAATTCCTTAGAAATTTCAGTGGACACCTGGCCAACCAGAACATTGTATTACTCTATGGGTTAAAGTGTGGTTCTGGGGCCATGCTTGAGGGTTTGCAGTTTTAACCCTTTACTCCCCATTGAGGTACTCCAAAGGGTAGCTTCTCAAAGGAGTCAGCTGTACTCAATCTTTCAAACCATCCAAGTTACAAACCATGTTTATCTCCCCCAAATAGCATTTTATTCACCTTACCAATTCTCCCTACCAAATAAAGAACCCAAAAGTATTGAGTCTATTAGGTAAGGGACCTCTGCTCTCCCCAAACTGAGTTATTTGGGATCCTGAGGGGGCAGAAATGACATGAAAGCAGACCAGTAGCCTTTCCCCAAGAGTCCAGATATTGAGAAGGGTCCGTGGCAAAGAAAAGGTCACGTGCTGCCCCAGCCACAGCTGTTTGAGCATCTAGGCAGGCCCAGGAGTACAGCTGGCAGCCCTGCCCCTGAGCCTATTGTCTCCAGCGCAGACAGCACAGGGGCAATGTTATTTCATTATCTTAGAAAAGATGGGAGAGAACCAACCAGAACTCAAAGGTAGGCCTCACCTGCTTTGGGCAGGGCCAGATTCATTCTTCCAGGCACATACCTTTCAAATGCTGAAAACCAGAGCTGAACAGGGTCTTAACTTCTGAACATAAAACTTTATTATATTTCTAATTATGAATTTTGCATGATATATTTAGGACCAAGTACTTAACAGAGAAGTCCTAATTATACCCTTGGGCTGACCTGGTTTCCATCCTAACCCAAAAAAGTGACCCTTGTCCACCTTCCCCACTCCAGCTTGAGGCACTTGGTGTCACAAAGGAAGTAGTAGCTGGCTGGAGAGATGGGGCTCAAGTCTAAAACCCCCCAGCATGAGTTAACAGAGAGGAAGTCTCCTTCCTGTCAGGGCCTTCCCCCAGTGAGCAGGAGGAAAGCACACAGAAGCTTCCATGGATACCACAGCTCTGAGGCTGGGCGTGGGGAACCCAAAGCATCTTCCCTGCTTCCACCCCTAGTGTGTCTTCACCCTAGTTACTTCCTGGCCACACTTAGGATCCTACACACCACCACCCCCTCTCCTGATCTTTGCCCCTGAGTCCAGGAAGCCAGCGGTCCCTCTGACTAGAAATCTTGAGGCACCCAGGAAGCCCCAGGCAGCTTTGAAGAATAGGGACCAAATGGCTGAAAGTGAATCTGCATTGCCCTCTCCACAGCCACAAAGCCCAGGGCTAATATTGCTGGGCCCTCTGCTTGACCATGCTCACTCTGCTCTTCCTCCCTACCCCTCACCCTGATAAAGAGTATATACATGCCATTGAAAGAAGATGGGGCTGAAGCAGGGGAGACCCACAGGCACTGATCTTTTCCACCTTCCTGAGCTGGAAGGCACCACAGGTTGCCACAGAAGTACAGGATAACGGCCTGTCCAGGAGGCTGGGGACAGAGCTCTCTGGTTTAGCTGGGGGGTGAGAGAGGAAAAAGCTCTAGCTCCGGAGGCCAGAAGAAGCCTGTCAGAGATGGAAGCCTCACCCTCTTGAAGTCACTTCTACCACTCATATTCCCTTTCAGCTGTAGAACTGGCTCTTTTCATCCCTCCCCTTCTAACCCTAGCGATTCAGAAGAATCTAGTGTCGTGTGGTGGTGAAGGGAGAAGGCACATCTTCAGCCTAGTCCCTGCCCAAGGTGAGGGAGTTAGGTCCTTAACCCCTGCCAGGTCCCTGCACATCTACAGCCACAGAGGTCTCCCAGGCCAGGACAGAAAGGAAAAGAGGCATATTACATGAGGGGAAGGAGAAAGGTCTGAGACCCAGACCCCAGTCGTAGGGCCCAGCCTTCCAGGGGAGGGAGAGCCCAAGGTGATGCAGGTTGGGGTGCTCCTTAATTGCGATCCCCCAGCAGCTGCAGCACAAAGGTGAAGATATAGATGATGTCTGTGTAGATCTGCAGGGCGCCAGTGATGTAGTCCTCTGGGCTGATGGTGTGCTTCCGGTTCCCCAGGACCAGCTGCGTGTCGTACGCCAGGAACTGCAGGGGCAGGGAAGCCATAAGTGAGGACCTCAGGCTCTGTGGGCAGCAGCTCTGTCCCAAGAGTCTGTGCCATGCAGTGTGCTTGGAAGACCCATTAATGCACAGCACACCCATGGCTACCTTCAAGTGGTTCAGTCTAAAAAGGGAGGGAGACACACTGTCTCTTACACGCCTGCTGGGGTTCTAAGAGCAGGCAGGTGAACACAAGATGGCAGGAATGCCCAGAAAACCAGCACAACCTCTGACAGTGGGGAGCGGGAAGCGAGGCTATGGCTCTATTCCCTGCCTCCCAAACTGCCTGAATTCATGCTCCACTTGCTCAGGTCCTCCCCGCCATCCCCTCAGCTCCCCGTCCTAGAGGGGGCAGGCCTTACTCACCAAGGTGAAACAAATGGCCCCCAGAGCAGCATAGACCATGTGGAGCCAGTACATCTGAGGAGGAGGACAGGGATGGTGTTAGAAATCTTAGCCAAGCGTGGCCAAGGCAGGCCCTCCAGCCAGCTCCCCCGGCATTTGGGTGGGAATGCCAGAAAGGCCTACTTCTCCCTTCCAGATCTGGGGAGAGGCTAAGAATGGTAACATGTCTGCGGAGAAGACAGGCCATCCTCCAATGGCTATATAAAACCAATCTCACTTAAGGTACAGGGGCGTCCACTAGATTTCTGGAAGAAAGACGGTGGTAGAGTCATAGTGCTGGCAGGGGCAAGCCACCTGGGAGGGCTCACACCCCTGTACAGCAGGTTGAAGAGCCCCATCTTTGTTCCCTCAGTTGTAATCAACATTCTAGCCTTGGGGGAAACCCCCAATCACTATGATGAATCAGCCCAGCCTTGCGGGTAGCCCCCCCAACCACCATGATCAATCAGAACCAGGGAGCACCCCCAGGTGCTGTCCACAGAAGAGCAGAGCCAGCCCAGGGGACAGCCCTGTTCTCCCCTCTCAGCCATAATCCTCCTTTCAGCCTAAAGTCTCTTGCTTAGAGACTGGGATAGAAAAGTAGTGGGCTACTGTGAGCCCAAAGGCCCTTCCACCCAAGCTCATCTTCTCGGTCGCTCACCTGGCCTGCTGCCTATCTCAAATGTCAGACCTAATCCGCTGCTTCCCATAAGAATTCTACTCGCTACCCAGAGCACTTCAGCATGGGTCTCTTTGCTAGCCAGTCGAGAGGGTCAGGAGGTCAGGGCCTGCCCAAGGGCCTGTAGGGCCAGGGTGAGGGACTGATACACCACATCATATGAAAACATCTGCCCTGAGCACTGGTTCACTGACCCTAGCTCTTCTGGGACACTCACATATTTGAAGGACAGCACAATGGCAGTGACAATCCCAGTCACCATCATCACAATCCCCAGGACACAGAAGAGACCTGTGCACGAGGTGAAGTCCACCTGTAGGGAAGGGAGAAGGTGCCCCAGTTAGACAGGTGCCACAACCATAATCCCATCAGACTTGCCCTGCCCCCCCACCAGGGCTGCCTCTGTGGCAAGAGGGGAGACATGGGCATAGCCATGATGATCAACTGAGAGGCACAAGCAGCTGTTTCGTAGGTGCAGATCTGAGAGGAAGGGGAATAGGATGTCTAAGGGAAATCCCTGGTGTGTAGGGGTGTGAGCCCTCCCAGGCCTGCTCAAGTAACAAGCCCAAAAGGGGAGCCCTGGACAAGGAAGGAGGTGAGACAGCCAGGGCAGAGCCCTCCATGCCCTCACCTTGGTCTGGAAGCAGAAGACGGTGACTGAAATGGACACCACCGCAGTGATGATCATGGCAATGATGACAGCTTTGGTGCTATACATACTGGGGGAGAAGGAATTAAGATAAGGCAGCGACAGAAGGACTCTGCCCAAAGTCCCCCCATGCAGATGCCCGCCAGCCCAGGGATGCTCCACAGCCCCGTAACACGCTTCCCAGGCGCGTGGCGACTTGCCCCTGAAGGTACCTAGAAATGGTGCCCGTCATGAAGCCCATGGCCAAAGTCTGAGGGAAGGACAGAGACAAGAATGGAAAACGTTAAGACGAGGTGGGACTTTGGCAGCATGGCCTTGCTGGCCCCCCCAGGACTGAGCACAGAATTGGGGAGGAAGGAGGCAGACACCTAGGAGACCAGGCCCGGCCACACCTTCCACTGGCGTTCCCCCTCCTTCCCTGGGATCTCCCTCCCTCACACCACCTCCACACCCTCCCTCAACTCTTCTAGACTTACAAAGAGGGTCAGCAGGATGATGTTCCATGGGAAACGGCGCCTGAAGGGAAACAAACCATCATTAAGTGACTCACAGCTGACCAGGGCGTGGTGTCAGGGGCCCCTGCAGAGAAGTTCCTGGCTCCTGTGCCTAAAGGTTAGGCCTTGATTTGGCAGAGGGGAGGCTGGCACAACCTTTGGTACCTGTTCAGGAGTTCTATGTAGGAACAGCACCAGGCAGGGACACAGACCTGGGCTGTGGAGCCACAAAAACCTAGGTTTGTTTGCAACCCTTACTCTACCTGTGTGACTGTGAAAAAGTTACTCAGCCTCTTTGGGCCTTAGGTTCTTCCTGTTTGTTAAGTGGCTAAAATGCTACATATCTTGCAGAGGTGCTATAAGAATGGTAACTAGCTGGATCCTGCACGCACAGGTCCTTGTGCACACCTGGCAGTAATTACTGTCATCCTCATCATCATGGTCACTGCTGCAGTGCCATTCAGCTGCCATAAGGATCCCCTTTCTTCCCAAATACTGGCTCCCCTCCCCACCCCTCCCTTCTCACTGTCTAAATCTCAGCGACTCACCTGGGTCCCTGGCAGCAGATAAGGGTCATGTAGGTGACTATGAAGACAACGCTGGGGAGAAAGAGATGGGGAAGTAGTCTATAGGCCCAACCTGCCCGTCGTTCCCTCCCAGCCCACCTGGAACACTCCCCAGTGGCAGGTTGGAGGCTCACAGAGCTGTTTGCTAGTCTGAGGGAAAGCTGCCTAGTGGACAAGTTACCCCCAGCCAGGGCCACTGAGAGCCTCTGACAGGGGTTTGGGCCAGGGGAGTGTTGAGCAGCCACAGCAGATAGGCCAGTGGACATGGGGACCATTTGCAGTGTGCATGACACCACCAGTTCCCACCCTCTGCTCTGGGATTCTGTGACTCTGTGACCCTTATTGGTGGTCGCACACACCCATGCTTCCCAACACACTTACCAACTTAAAGGGCCTGGGGTCAAAAAAGCATTTTGATCCCTGCCCCGAGGACTGGCCAACTGGAAATGGAAAAATGGAAACCACCAACCCCTACCCCCAATTCCGTCTCCTTGCCCTGAGCAGAGCAACACAGACTCACTAGGATACATAGTAGACAGCCACGTTTTTCCTCACAAATTCGCCGACCGGCGTCCTGTGGAGCAGGGGAAGACCAGAGGAGTCACACCGATTGTCACCTCCTTTTTGTGTCCTACCCAGCAGCCTGTACTCCTTCCTCAGTGGCCCCATCCCAACTCCTCTTCCCCTCCACCTAAGAAAAGGACTCACCCACCCTACACTCCCAGCATATGACCCCAAGCCCTAGGCCCAGGACCCCAGAGACTCACACAAAGGTGAAGACAGCGATGATGGCCACTGTGATGAGCAGCTGGATGGAGATGATGGTGTAAACCTGGAACACAGCCAGCAGGGGGCAGCACGGTCACCAACCTCCGCCCTGCCCCTCCCCCTCCCCAGGAAGCAGCTGGGTCCAGGACCCAGGAGCCCAAAGACCCTACCACCCTCCCCTTGCCCCATCTTTTGTTAAGATCTGCTCTTCCTAGTACAGAGCCCTCCTCAGCTGCAGCCGGGCCTAATGGTCAGCCCCTAACCCAAACCCTGAGCAGTCTGACTCAGCTACCAGCCACACCCTCAGAGCTTGGGATCACTCCTTCCCCTGCCTCATTACACTCCCTGGTACGGCCTCTGCATTTGCAGGTTTAGTCTGACATTTGTGGGGTCTCCTGCAGTGCAGATGTGACAGGAAGAGGGTTAAGGCAGCAGCAAATCTGCATGGCAATGAGTGCTCCCCCTCCCCAGAGCCCTTGGGACCCTGCCTCCAAGCCCATAGCTCACCTTTCGGATGAAGGCGTGCCGGACTTTCCTGTCATCCCACTCTCCAGGCCCAAAGCTGTCGCTCACTGCTCTCTCCCCATCGTAACCTGGGCCTGGGGACAGATCACACATGACTACTTGGGGACCGGGGACATGAAGCCTCAATCCCAAAGTCTCCATGACACTGTCTCAGTCTCAGATCTCCAGCCAAAAGACAGAACTCCTTGCCCAAGCCAGAGGCCTTGGTTGCCCTCAGAACTGGCCTGGACCCCCTATAGAGCAATGTGCCCATCGCAAGGGGGCTTAGGTGTGAGCCATTCCATCAGCACGCATTCCCCACCCACACACGGATGCTCAGGCAGGCACAGCTGGAGCATCAGAGGAGCACGGGTCAGCGCAGGGGACTCCAGGATGGAAAGGCAGGAAAAGGGAGGCAGAAACAAGGTGCACAGAGGCTGAAGGACAGCCTGTTAACACCATGAGCTATGTCAGGCCTCGCTGTCAAGGCCAAACAAATAGCGGGACTTGGGAAAACAGCCGTGTTAGAGGCAGCGAGCACAGGGCCCGCACGACTGATGGTGAGGGATGTGCGCAGCTACCATGACGTGTACAGACGGGCACTAGCTGAGTTCCAGGCGCCAGGCTGCTGCAGGAACACTCCGGAAGGCTTCTTCAGGAGCTGCTTTCAAAATTCCCATGTGAGCCAGCCAGGAACAATCCACTACATCCGAATCTCATTTTTTTTAAAGATTGATTTATTTATGCATATAAGAACTGGGATGTAGGCTAGAGGTGCGGGGGGTGGTGGTGGTGGTGAGAGGATTCACCAGAGTAGGGAGCAGAACAGGTGAAACAGGCGAAGGCGAATCTACTGAAATACACTGCTGAGGGGAGCAGCAGGCGAGACAGGAGAGGTCTGCTGTGCCATGTGGGTAGCTCCCTGGCGGCCTGGGGATTGAACTCATGCTGCAGTGGCTGGCAATAGCTTGACAGCGCTGTGTCTTTAACCCCTGTGCCACGAGGGAGACCCTAATCTCATCTAACTTTTGACCGAATATAGCACTTACATACCATGATCTTTATCAACCATCCAAAAGATTTCTAGATGTTTGCAAAAGTCAGAGGATACCTTAATGGATAAGGATTTGCAACACACCAACAATTTCTTTCTTTTTTTTTTTTAAGTGCTTTGGCTTCCAAAGGCAGCTCTTAAGAGACAAGTCTGGGTGGGATGGCAACTGCCCAGTTAGGAAATGGGGGTGGTCTGCTAAGGTAACTGCTCTGAAGCAATGAATCACTTCACCCGGCCATTTTCCCTCCTGACCTGCAAGTTCAGGTGTGTCTCACGGGCTGAGTCTCCTGGTTGAATAAAGGGGGGGCTAGCAATTGGTTAAAAGGTTGAATAAAGGGGGAGCTAGCAGGGGCTAGGTACTGAGGGGAGAAGTAGGGAGGTAACAAAGATGGGGAAATGGATGGAGAGGTCTAAAAAGAAGACGAGAAAGGAATTAAAGAGGAAGTTAAGAGACAAGGAAGGCCCAGGGTGGCCTTGGTGCTACAATACTAGTGCCGTTCCCTCCCACCCACCCTACACCCACCTGCAGGGACTCACCGTAGTTCATGGGCATCGGATGGATGGGGGGCATAGGCTGTGGGTAGCCAGCAGGGTGACCGTAGCCAGGCTGGGGATAGGCAGGGTAGGGAGGATACCCACCGGGCTGCCCATAGCCCCCCTGTGGTGGAGAGCCAGGGTACAGGGGGTTGCGGTCATCATACGGAGGGGGTGCGCTGGGGTTGGACATGGTTCCTCAAGGGCTGAGGGGAGACCCCCACTGCTGAGACCTAAAATGGGAGAATAGAAAAACAGTCACGAGTAGTTCCGCCCTGCTCAATCAGCCCTGTGAGGGCTGCCTGCCTTCGTGTTGGGGCTCCCGTGTTGAGGCGCCCCTCGTATTTTCTCCGTCCCTCAGTGTCATTCCCTGCCCACCTCACCACCTGCCCACCAGCTTAGCCCCTGCTCCTCTGCCAGCATGCCAGCTCTCTGTCCACCATCCTGACTGGGCAGCTTCCTGACCTAGGAAAGCAGGAGGAGGGGGGTTTGTAGCGGGAGCACAGAGCAGAGGCTAAGCATCAGTGGGTGAGAGATGACAGCAGAGGCCTGGGAACTCCACTGTTCTCATTTAAGAAAGCCTTCCAGAGAAGAAGCTGGATGGCTCCAGTGAAGCCTCCCGGTGAGTCACAGGGCCAGCTGGGATCCACTGAAGGGGTCAGCCCAGCCCCCATGGCAGCTGGCAGGAACACAGGCCTGAAAGGCAGAGCTGGGGAGGAGCCAGGGCCCAAAGTGGAGGGTGGGGGAGGAGGCGGAGGACAAGGTTGGTACAAGGGCTGTGAACTCCAGGCCAGGGCAGGCTGAGTCAGGGGACGCCTGAGAGGCTGGGCGAGTGGGTGCTGGCCACTAAGGCTGGGAGGCTGCACAAAAGGGCAGGGCTGAGACAAGACTTTCTGGTTCCTTCAAATACCAGCTGAGGTGCATGATAGGCCTGTGGCAGCGTGTAGCAGCCTGTGACCACAGCCATTAACTTCATGGCTTTTCCTGAAGTGCGTGGCACCTCAGAGCCTCCTTAAGGAGAGACACAGCTTTTGAACACTGAGGTATCCCTGTGATTCCTGCCTGTCTCCCCCCTAGGAGCCATGGCCAATGGGCAAGGGAGGGCCCTGAGGAGCTAGGCCACAAGATCCAATCAATACCTTCTCTGCAGCTGGAAGAGCCCCTCAGCCAGGGGAGAGCTGAGAGGCCAGGAAGAGGCAGGTTTAGAAACAGAGCTCAAGGAGACTTCCAGGTCGTACAGCACCAAATGCTCACGGCCTAGGGCAGTGAGGTGATTCCCCAGGATCACAGAACTACCAGGTTAAGGACAACTAGAATGGAGGCCTTCAGGCACCTAGGTACATGTTCTTTATACGCTGCAATGCTCTTTTTTTTTTTTTTTTTTTTTTGTGGGACCCTTGCCTGCGGCCGGGGAACGAACCAGCGCTGCAGAGGCTGCGGGCAGCCTGGCAGCCCAGCACTCAACTGCTGCGCCACCAGGGGAGGCCCTGCAATGCTCTTTATGCCTCTTTTGCCAACAAATGCCCTTCTGGCCCAGTGTTCCCCACGGAGGAGGCAGAGCTGAGGGCTTGGGAAGAGATAAGAAGGAGGCCCTGGGACACCCTTTGGACCCTGGAAGGGACCAGCCCAGACAAAGTCTGAGCCCTTGACAGGGCCACCACCTCCCCCAAGGGATAGACTTTTGGAGTCCCCAGGGAAGAAGCACCCCCAAATCCAGGTCAACAGACCTCCTCAGAGCCTCTGCTGAGAAAGAGAACTGCTTTCACTTTTTAGGGCACCCTGCACCATTCAGGGATCAGATAAAGAATTGTCTTATCTCTTTTCTCAGGGATGATTCAGAGAGGGGAAGGGGATACATGGGTGTGGAGGAAGGATAGAATAACAGGCTAGGTCTCTAAATAGGTTATTTTCCATCTTCCTAGAGTAAATGGACCCAAACCAGAGCAGGAATGTGTTAGGTCAGGAATAAAAAAGACCTTCTTGGCAGTGAGGGTGTGACACCAGAAACCAGGCCATCAGCAGCGGATGGAGAAGGCCCTACATCAGGGGTGGGGTGCCCCAAGAGCTGCGAGGACTAAAAGCTAAGCGTTGTGAGTCTAGGGAACAGAAATACAAACTGTCTTTGGAAATGTTTCAGGCTTATGTTAGGGCAGAAAAATAATCCTAAATAGTTAAAATGTGTGAAATCTCCTGAATAGACTTTTAAAACAGAAAGGAAAATTGAGTTCTCTATACCTAGGCAAGAGGGTCCTTCTCCCTAGACCTCTCTACCGGTCCTCTCCAAAGATTCCCCCCCCTTTTTTTTTTAAAGATTATTTATGCATACAAGAGCTGGGGTACAGGCCAGAAATGCAGGGGGGTGAGTGAAAGGATTCATCAGAGACAGAGTGGGGAACAGAACAGGCAGATGGACCAAAATACACTGAGGGGAGCAGCGGGTGAAACAGGAGAGGTCTGCCTCGCCATGTGGGCAGCTCCCTGGCCGGCCGGGGATCGAACTCTTGCTGCAGAGGCTGCGGATTGCTTCACAGTGCGTAGCTCAACCCCTTGCGCCACCAGGGAGGCCCCAAAGACCCCTTTTTAACCAAGAGAATGGCTTCCTCTCAGCAGGGAAAGGCATGGGCAAGGGCCTTTGAGGGAGGGCTCTGTCATTATCACCGGCACCCTGGGCCTGTCAGACTGCCACCATCGGGTGTGTACACAGGTGAACAGGCTCAACACCACCCGAGAGACACTGGCAGGAAAGGCCCTGTGAGTGGAAGCCCCAGCTGGGCCACCAATGATGTCACCATGACTGGTCCTGTTGCCTCTTTAGGGGGCAACTCCGTGTAATAGGTGGAGTGGGCCAGATGTCTGAGTTCACTTCTAGCTCAGACTGAGGAGCCAGACTCACCAGGCCTGGTCTTTGCAGGCCAGCTGCCTCTCCCTCATTCCTCTGAGCCAAGCAGGGCAAACAGGTCTCTTCCCCAGACCCAGGGGGCTGCCACCACAGGGGGCGGGGTGGATGAGGGAAAACAAGGTAAGCCTTGAATAGGCCATGAGGACAACAGGGTTCCGGTCCAGTGCAGTGACTGCTGACTCACAGGCTCCTGGGCCCCTCCCTCTGACTTTTCTGGTTTCAGAGGAATTCACCAGTAGACCTGCCTGCTGGCACCCAGCAGGTCATAGCCCTGTTCCCTGGGGACTCAGCTACCAGTCCTTGCTCACCAGAGATCGGAACTGACTACCTGCCACACGTCACTGTGCCTCAGCCTTTCCATGTGGAAAATGGGCTTACCACCGTAAGAGTACCGCCAGATTTACAGACTGTAAAACGTCAATGAGAAAATGCACACAGAATGCTTGGAATGGTGCCTGGTATCTGGCAGACAGGAAATGTTGCCTGTTTTTAGTAAATATTCCATTAACTTCTCACAATAGCCAGCAGGGTGGAGAAGGTCCTTACCCCTATTTACAAATGTAGTAGAAGCTTATGAAAATTAGTCACTGAGCTAGGGTACCAGGAAGTCAAGACCAAGTGCAGAGCCCATCCTTCCTCCCTCCTAAGCCCATATCCGGACATACTAACTTCTCACCACTGCTCGGGGCTTCCTGTCTAAGACCCTCTCCTGACCACAGAAGGCTGGTACAGCCAGTGGTCGCCAGCACCCGCCAGGATGCTTCAGTTCCCAACTTGGCACAAAAGGATCATAAACACCAGCACTGAAGGGAAACTCGGGTGGTGTGGCAGGCCACCCCCTTGCTCTACCAGCTGACAGTCAGTGCAGGGAGGTGGAGTGACCTGTCCTGGTCATAAAGCCGGGCCTGGGGCTCCAGGACATCCCAGCTCTCTGGTGTAGAGGCCTGGGCACAGGGGAAAGGGAGCGATCTGGCCCAGCAGGGATGTGGCTAAGCTCAGCCACACTCACTTCTGAGCAGTGGTAGACAGCAGGAGCCTCGGCCTGGGGCTGCTGGCCTTGGCAACTTCTGAGCCTGTTCCCTGGCTGCTGCCCAGCCTACATGCGGGTCCTGGCCATTTGCACTCTATCCAGGCCTCAGCCAGGCATGAGGTTTTGGGCTGGCATCTGCCTCGGGAGCAGGAAAAGGAGCAAGTGGTCAATGTTTACATTCGTAACTCTGGCAAATGGTAGAAGCCTGAGAAGAATGTAGAGTAGAAGGAGAAGGGGAGAGAGAGAGAGAAGATCCAGAGACAGAATGAGGCTAATTGATGCCCAAAGACTAGAAGCCAGGAACCAGGTCACCTGGGCTCTGCTGGTAACTTGTTCGAGGGCTCACAGCCTCCAGAGACTAGAAGAATCTCTCAAGTTCCCCTTTGGAAGCCTGGATTTTCCTAACACATAGTAGGCGTTCAGCTTGGACTTGAACACACTCCAGCCACAGGGAGCAAGGCTGTTCTGCTTGCACACCTGTTATCCAGTCCAACTTGGCCACATCCTTGCCCAGTGAGGGACTAAGCTTGCTCCCCTTTCTCATGATACCAATGCCCCATCAGGAAGGAGCCAGAACCCCTTCTTTCTCCTGCAGGACCCCAGGCCCAGTGATCACAGCAGCAGAAGTGGGTAGACTCAAACCAGGACTTGATGGCTATGAAGGTTTTCAGACACAGCCTCAGAGAAGCATCTCCTTTCCCTGGAGCTGGCTCTGAGTGGCCACCCCTACCCCCCCAACCCCCAGCTCACTGACTTCCAACTAGGCTCTTGCTCCCCTGGGGGGTGTCTGAAGGGTTAAGGCTCTGGAATTTCCAAGAGAACTGAGCTACTGGGGTTACAGCAAGAGGGTGCTGTTGGAGACAGGGCAGAAAGGAGCAGCTGACTGGTCCAGGCAGCCTGCCCTCTTCCCTGCCAGGAACTGATGCCCAGAGCCAGAATGGAAAGAATAGCTCAGAGCTGCTTCTCAGGAAACCCCGCCCACAGGCGCAGGAGTGCTGGGCAGAGGTCTCCTCTGGCGCTCCTTCCCTCCCTTTTCCTTTACCTACCCCAACTTCCCAGCTCTGCCCCAGGGCCACCCCAAGAAAACACTTCACCCTCCTGCCCCAGCATCTAGCCAGCAGGGCAGAGTAAAAAGATACACCCAGGGGTGTCAGGGCAAATCACCAGGCTTGATGCACATGGGCCAAGGGACCCAGAATCAACTTGTCCATCTGTCAGCCTGGCCTGAGATTAAGAGATGACACTGAGAAGGTCTAAAAACCCAAATGTCACAGTAGGAAGGAACTTTCAAAATCATCTGGTCACTTCACAGACAAGGAAACCCCAGCACCAAGAACGTTCCTGCCCCAGCCCACACCAAGCCCTCGGGGTCATGGGTTAGAAACGTCACTTCCAGCCCTGCCCACTGTCTGTCGGAGTAGAGGTCAGCACACATGTAGGCACTGAGGAGGCAGGAAGACAGAAGACATCATCTAATCCCCAGTGTCCTCCTGCTCAGAAAGAGATAAGACCTCCAACCAAGACTTCCCTCCCAGGCCCCAGGCTCCAGCCAGGGCAGCCTGTGTCAGAGGCTGAGAGGTGTGCTGCAGTTTCCTGGGCTGGCCCAGCTCCCCCATCATCCTCCTCTGAGAGCGAAACTGTCTCCTCAGTGCAGCTAATCTCAAGACCCCAGCGCAGTCAGTGGTCCACCGGCCTGGAGGGAGAGAAGCCAGGAATTGGGCTCCTATCTACCTCCTCTGCCTCTTCTTCGGCTGAACCTCAAGATTAGGAGGCAGGAGAGATAGAGCATTAACAGCCCATAAGGGAGAAGCAGTTCACACCCTTTCCTGGGGTGGGCAGGAAAGGAAAAGGACCACCTACATCAGTCAGTGCTGTGTACTTAGCCCCTCTGATCCTCACAAAGAGCTAGGAGGTGTGTGTTTATCTCCTGCCTACAGAGGGAAAACTGGCTGTCAGAGGCAAACAGAAGTAAGGTCCCGAGCAGGCAAAGGCAGAGAAAAGTCTGAACCCAGACCTGATGTCTAACTTTAAAGTTTGTGCCCTGTGCTGTTATAGCAGGCAGCAGAGGCCCCTGAGGCACACCCCCCCCCCCCCCCCCCGCCCCGCAAATCTGTCACCTATCTGAACAGACCATCACCTGGGGCAGCTTAGGCCATAAAGACCTTTGTTGTTGTTACCAATTCCTTTTCCCTGGATGAGAGTCATCTAAACCCAGCCCTGGCGAGGACGCAGGGAGCTGAGCTCTTGTCCTGGCTCTGGCCCTGACTTTACTGTGTGAGTCAGAGGTATCCTAAACCCAGCCATCGACTTCCACTCCTATTCCACCAGTCTCTGATTCTGAATGAACAGCCAAACCGGAAGACTTCAGGGCAGGATGACCCGCCTCCTAAAGAATTTCTGGGTACTACCTGTTGTGAAACAGTAGTGGCCTGAGGACAGGGCAGGGGCAGAAGCTCACGGCAGGGTCTACGGAGGTGGCCACAGCTCCCTGTCCTCCCAAACTGCCAGTATCTCATCCCCCCAGAGTTGGCAGAGAAACACCACCTGGTAGCCAAGAATGAGTACAAGGCAGGAAAGTCGAGAGACCCTGGTTCAGATTCTACTTCTGCCACTGTCTAGTTGTGAGAATGCAGGCAAATGACTTCCCTGGCCTCCTTTGCCACATGGGAGAGAGGAGGGACTAGCTGCCGGAACCAGCAAGTAGAAAGCTGGAGTCAACTGGCCAGGCATTTCCCAGACTCTAAGGAACTTGGCCTCGGAGCACCTATGAAAACAGATTGAGCCTGAGAAACAATCAGCTCCCCTTTTGGAAATTCACAAGGCACGGTGAACTTCAGTCTCCGAGAGGGTCTGTAGTGAGCAAACCTCTTCCATTTTGTTTAATCTAGTGTTCCTTAAAATTCCTTAAACCTGAATCATTTTTAGCAGGCCATACCTAGTCAATATCCTGTGGGATGCTGCTCCAGCAGCACCTTTGTTTTACAGAGAGACCTGACCCTGTAAAGGATCCTTGTCCTAACTCCTCATATCAGAAAAGCCCTCACCCTGCCCGTCAGAGCAGTCGTGTAAAGTACCAGGCATGCCCATTCACCTCGGACTCAGCTCCATGCCAGGATTCTCTAAAGGATCTTTTCCCTTCTGCCCCCATTCCTAGACAACTGCTACTATAATCTCCACGGTGGAATTTGCTGCCAAGGGCTAGGGGACATCATCTAGCATAGAACCAGGAGGCTGGCATCCCCTAGCATCACCGCCATGTAACGGGAAGCAGTATATAAAGCATTAGATACAAACATAAGGACTCATTCCTCCCTGGTTCCAGTACTGTGGCGGGGTGGACTTCTGGATAGCCTTTCTACCAGGTTTAGACCCAGAATCCGGGAATCTTAGGGCTGGAAGGTTTTGTCAAGGCCACCCCCTTCACAGTGTTCCCAACAGAATGTTTCAGATAGCCCGCATCAGGGTTAGCCATCTTGTTAGCAGAGAGGCCTTATTCCCAGAGAGGGAATTCCCAGAGCTTCCCTTCTCTGGGGCTTCTGCTCCTTCCAACGGGACCAGGTTGAGAAGTTTGGGGTACAGAAGAGCTCTGAAGTGGCCAGCTTCTAGCTGAGGCCCCTGTTCCCAGGGGAGGAGGCTGAGCTGAGGTGACTATTACCCCAGCTCATGACACGCATGTCTCCCCACGCGTAAGGTGTAACCAGTCATTACCTCTCTACCATGCCCATTTTTACAAGTGAAGCCCTGAGGTCACAGCACTAGAAGACAGAGAAGTCAGGGCTCGAGACTGTGGTCCCATCACTACTTTGTACACTACGAACTGGGACTGCTTGGGTTCTCAGGACCAGAGAGGCAGGGAAAGCCGGCAGGTGAGGAGGAAATATGGCTGCTCCCTTACCCCCAGACAAAGCAGTCCAAGGAAGCAGCTGGCTCCCCCGGCCACCGCTGGCCAGGCCAGAGGCGCCAGCTTTGAAACCAAAGCTCAGCAATGAATATTTCAGAGCCCCAGAGAACTGGATACCTGGGGGACCTTCCATGACATCTCGTTCTGACCCTGGCTCCCAGGCCTACCCCCACTTATCCCATGTCCAGGATCCTCAAGTAGAACACCCCCCAACACACACACACACACAACACACACCCCGCCACATGGAGGACAAGAGCTGACGCAGGGCCCACAAGATCAGGGCCCAGGCCACCAAGGGCCTTCCTAGAATTTCCCCGCGCTGTGCCCTGGCTCCACCCCAGTCCCCGCTCGCGAGCCCTTTCTCCGTTCTCCTGCTTGGCTTTTACGCTAACCCAAAGGGGCCGCGAGGACAGCTTCGCTGTGGCTTTCCGGACCCAGCCACGGGCGGTGGCTAGAAGCGGGGCAGGGTGAGGGCAAAGTGGCGGCGCTCGCCGCGCCAAGGACAGGGCGGGCTCTCCCCGGCCCTCCCCAGGCCTCGGCGGGGGCTCCCCTCCCCCCGGCCATTCACCTGTCCACCCAGGGGCTCGGGCTCCGGCGGCCGGGCCTCCCCCCCCCACAGCCCCCCTCGCCTGGACACGCCCTGCGGCCGCCTCGCCGGGCAGACGGCGGCCTGAACCCCCGGCCCGCGCGGGCTCCGGGCAGGGCTGGCGCCGCCCGCCGCGGGGAAGCGCTGGG
This sequence comes from Talpa occidentalis, assembly GCF_014898055.3. Taxonomy (NCBI): domain Eukaryota; kingdom Metazoa; phylum Chordata; class Mammalia; order Eulipotyphla; family Talpidae; genus Talpa; species Talpa occidentalis. The sequence goes on from NW_023603184.1 coordinate 136,884,855, forward strand.
GGGCGGGCGGGACCCCGCCGGGGCGCAGCGCCCGCTCCAGCCGCGGCTCCGGGTCCGGCGCCTCGCCCGCCGCGCGCTCCAAAAGTTTGGGGTCCCGGTGCCGCGCCGCCCGGCCCCGGCGGCGGTGCCCACCTCCCACCGCCCCCCGCCCCGCGCCCCGGCCCTCGACTTGCCTGGCCGCTCCGCTGGCGCGTTTCCGACCGCGGGCAGAGCGCGCCTCGACCGCCGCCGGCCTGGTCTGGCGCGCCCCGCGCCCCCGCCCCGCGTCCGGCCGTGGGGCGGGCCTCGGGGCGCCGCCAGGGGGCGCTGGGGCTCGACCCGCCCGCCCGCCCCCGCCGCCCGCGCCCGCCGCGCCCGGACGGCGGCTTACGGGGTGTTTCAAGTTTAAGGGAGTCGGTGATCGTTGATGGAAACTGAAAACTCTGAAAAACAGGAAGAAAATCACTTGTTTCCACCCCCCAGACCGCCAGCAGGAAGCGCTTGCTTCTGGGGCCGCTTTGCTTCTGCATCTACGCACTTCAGTTGTTTTCTTCGGAGGCAGGGGAGGGGGGGTGGGGGGGAAGGGGGGTCATATGTTTTGATAAGTTTTATTTATGACTTTTCTTTACTTTTTATCATAAAACATTTTTCTATCAGCAAATATTCTTCAAAAGTATATTTTTAATAACGCAAAGTATGCAAAGTATTCCATGGCCTAGCCTGCTGACTTACTAAATTAACTTCCCACTGAAGCACAATGTCATTGTTTCCCTTTTTTAAAAAAAGATTTGTATGTTTATGCATATAAGAACTGGGCTACAGGCCAGAGGTGGGGGGTGGGGGTGAGAGGATGCACCAGAAACAGAGTGGGGAGCAGAACAGGCGGACTGACTGAAAACACTGCTGAGGGCAGCAGCAAGTGAGACAGGAGAGGCCTGCTGTGCCATGTGGGTCAGCGCCCCTGCCGGCCAGGGATCGAACTCTGCAGAGGCTGTGGATAGCTTCATAGTGCTGTGCTTAACCCCTTTGTGCCACCAGGGAGGCCCTCCCTTTTTTTAACCACTAGCCCTAACCCATGGTGAGCATCCTTGACAGTTCTATGCTTCTAAGCCAAATGCACTTTTCAGTGCATTTTCAAACTTAGAGAGGCAACTAGATTCTCTGTCCCTGGAAACTAAAATATCTCCTTCTAGAAATTACATCAACCAGGAAAACAAGTGTGAGGGTCAAAGGCCTGGCCTGGGGTGGAGATGACTTTTGCTTCACAGGTGGAGCTGGGGCCTTTGCACCCATTTTCAACCCTTAGCCAGTGAGGGCGGAGGCACTACCAGCTCCTTTTACAGTGGAGGAAATGGATTCTGGGAAGTTTTGAACAACCCTCCCCACCCCACCCCCTACACATACCTTGTGTGGTTCCAAAGTCCTTGTTTTGTCTGTTAAGCCAAGGGTAAAGATACTGAATGACTTTATTGAAGGTGCTTATCATGCTAATAGCCACAAATCAACACTATCACTCAATGTCTTTCAAGCTTGTAGGTACTTTTCTTGTTTGGATGGAGAGGGCAGCAAGTCACTGCATTTAGAAGTGGCCTCAGATAGACAACTGAGCCAACCTGAGCCTCTCCTGACTTCAAACCACTTCCTAAGCACTTTTCCTTACATTATTATCCCCCAAAGCCAGTCCAGAGCAAGACAGGAAGGAGGGGTTGCCCCAGGACTTCTGTGGAAACTTGCTTGCTAAGCCTAAGTGCAAGTGGTATGCTCCAGTAAACATACTAATCAAAGTTACCACTTTGATGTATATTTTAGCCCAATTAAAATAGAAATATTTTAAAAAATACCTTCCCCCACGCATGCTCTGTTTGTTTGTGCAGCTACATGTGACGTAAATGGAGTTAACCCTTCAATGGAGGCTCATTTCCTAATAGCCCACAGACCTCCTGAGAAGGCCTCTGCCAGAAGGTGAGCTCACCAAGCAAACACAGCTCTGTTCAATTTCTAGCTCCCCCTTGCTGGCAGAATAGCCCTAGGTGACAGCATAGGCCTGTAGAATCTCATGTCCCTTCTGCTCTATGTACTTGGACTGCTCTATGTACTTCTCCAGAAAGTACCCTATTTCTAGAACTGCCAAAAGTCTGCAAGGAGATTAGTTTTCCAGCCAGTAATCACCAGGGCCTCACATTGTTACAGAGCAGCCTTTCCCAATGTCCTGATGGCTTTGGTCTGGAGTGGGGGTGGAGTCCACAAAGCCTGTATGGAATTAGCTTAGGACATCCTTTTCCCCTAACAACATCTGCCCCAGCCACTGTGGAGTGTGGAGACACTCCCCACACCAACAAGCCCCACACCAGCCTTGCTACAGCCCTTTATCCTGAACCCATTTTCTGATCATAGAATCAGATAATATTCCTCCAAGAACATCTGAAGCACCTGGCCCGAGCAACAGTCAAACAGGCATTCAATAAATGAAGTCTTCCCTGGGCCCCTTCTTAGTCCTGGGCAAAGGGATGAGGGACGTAAGACCCTTAGCTGGTCATCAAGCCCCTCTATTTGCCAAGCAGACAAGATTTCCTGGCTCTGGAGATGACAGAGCTGAAGCACACTGCCTTTATGCAAGAAGTTCTCAGTCTGAGGGAGATGGTAAGACTAGATCATCACAATTTTGTTTGACAAGCGCTGGAACGAATTGTTCAGTGACTTCCGTGGGAATCCAGAGAAAGGAGCTGGAGCCCAGCATGAGGGGTGAAGTCGGGAAGGATCCTCGCAGGAGAGTGTTGGGGGCTAGGAGTCAACCTAGCCAGTGGAGGGACAGGAGGAAGGTTTGTTGTAGAGCAGCCCCGATACAAAACGGGGTGCCTGACTGTGGGTCCTCACCCGCGCGCTTAAAAGGACTTATCAATGCTCTACTGCAGGCACACGCGAAAGGCTAATGAAAGGTTTATTTACAAGGGAAGGGGAAATGAGGAAATGTACAGCTCAGGGAGAAAAGTGGGAGACAAAGCTTTAAATGAGTCCTACCCGATCCGCCGATCAGGAATCCCAAAATGGCACTCTGAGAGCTGGCCGCCAGCCAGGAGCGCTAAAGCCAGGAGGCAAGAGATAGCGAGCCCCCCAAGGCCCACGCGTTTGGTTTTTATATCCAACCTGGCTGCCCAACTCCACCCTCAGGTCCCAGCCACCTTCCCCTTGGTGGTGATGGGATTTGTCTTTCCCAATGTCTTGATGGCTTTAGTCTGGAGTGGGGGTGGAATCCACAAAGCCTGTATGGGATTAGCTCAGGACATCATTTCCCCCTAACAGGTTCTCCAGGTAAAGGAAAGTGAGCCTGAAGCAAGGGCCTTAGGGCCCTTTGTCCCAGAATCCTAGGAGGGTGGAGGGTGGGAGTGGTTAAGAATTAGGAGCCAGGAATGGAGGTTTTGCCTCTGGAGGCCAGTGGGAGATCCTCTAGAGGGAAGTAGGAGAGTAGGGCAGGCTTGGTGGTGCCCCTGGGGTAGGACTGCCAACTTCAGCAAATAAAGATGCAGGAAAGATCACTTAAATTTGAACTTCAGACAAACAATGAATATCTTCTTGCATTCCCATCATCCCATACAATATTTGGGAATACTTTTTTTTTTAAGATTTATTTATTTATGCATATAAGAACTGGGGTACAGACCAGAGGTGCGGGGGTGGGGGGTGAGAGGATTCACCAGAGACAGAGTGGGGAGCAGAGCAGGCAGATCTATTAAAATACACTGCTGAGGGGAGCAGCAGGTGAGACAGGAGAGGTCTGCTTAGCCATGTGGGTAGCTCCCTGGCCAGCTGGAATTGAACTCATGCTGCAGAAGCTGCAGACAACTTCACAGTGTTGTGCTTAACCCCTAGCGCCACCAGGGAGGCCCTATTTGGGAATACTTACACTAAAAATGTGTTAATTTTCTGAAGTTCTAATTTAGCAGTCATTGTATTTTTCTGGCCACCCTGTCCTGAGAGGAAAGTCGAGTTAGAGGCATCAGGAAGTGGGTGGAGGAATGAAAGGAATCAGGCTGATGTTTATTTTAGAGAGAGCAACCAAAACTGAGTGATTGATGAGAGGGAGATTGGAAGGCATTGGCCCCTGGAGCAGGCCCCAGGTGGAGCCAGGGGAAAGTGAGCAGTGGCTCCACAGAACTTTCTCTGCTGCCAAGCCTCCTGCCAGGCCATGCCAGGGCTCCACCAATCTGCCCTACAAATGCCTCCTGCAGTGTTCTTGATTACTTAGTTATGTTTCACTCCACCCAAGAAAGTTCCTTTTATTTATCTCTAACCTACTCAAAGAAGTTTCCCATCTCCCCTCTTCCCCCTGCAGACTTTGTATTTACTGAATTGAAGCTTTTAACCCAGCCTGGGGTAAATATGTCTGTTCCTCCCCCACTGGAGATAAGGACAAAGTCTCATTCATCCCCAGACCTCAACACAGCTCTGCCCCATTATCCGTTGAACTGAAAGAACGCTGGCCCTCTAAGTTCTCTGGCATGAGTGACAGATGTATGGGGGAGAGGGAGGCCTTAAAGCTCTTTCTGCTAAAAATTATCTTATTAGGGCCTCCCTGGTGACACAAAGGGTTAAGCACAGCACTCTGAAGCTATCCACAGCCTCTGCAGCATGAGATCAATCCCCACTCCCAGCCAAGGAACTACCCACATGGCATAGCAGACCTCTCCTGTCTCGCCCGCTGCTCCCCTCAGCAGTGTATTTCAGTCAGTCTGCCTGTTCTGCTCCCCACTCTGTCTCTGGTGAATCCTCTCGTAGAGCAACCCCGATACAAAACGGGGTGCCTGACTGTGGGTCCTCACCCGCGCACTTAAAAGGACTTATCAATGCTCTACTGCAGGCACACGTGAAAGGTTAATAAAAGGTTTATTTACAAGGGAAGGGGAAATGAGGAAATGTACAGCTCAGGGAGAAAAGTGGGAGACAAAGTTTTAAATGAGTCCTACCCAATCCGCCGACCAGGAATCCCAAAATGGCGCTCTCAGAGTTGGCCGCCAGCCAGGAGCCGTGAAGCCAGGAGGCGAGCGATCGCAAGCCAGAGAGAGCCCAAGGCCCATGTGTTTGGTTTTTATATCCAACCTGGCTACCCAGGCTACTCCACCTGGCTACTCCACCCTCAGGTCCCTGCCACCCTCCCTTGGTGGTGATGGGATTTGTCTTTCCCAATGTCCTGATGGCTTTAGTCTGGAGTGGGGGTAGAATCCACAAAGCCTGTATGGGATTAACTCAGGACATCATTTCCCCCTAACAATTCCAGTCATTTCCCCCTAACACTCTCACCCCCCACCCCTGGCACCTCTGGCCCATACCTTCACCCCCCGGCACCTCTGGCCTATACCGCAGTTCTTGTATGAATAAATGAATTTTTTTTTAATTACCTTATTATTCATAAACATTATTTACTACCTTGCCAAAGAAATAGGTAGTGGAAAGAATGGTGGATTCAGAGGCCCCAGGAGGGAGGATTTTGTCCTAACCTTGCCTGAATGGCCACTGCGCTCTCCTACCTCCTAAGACTTTGGAAGCCTCAGATAAAATCATCTATAAAAAGCATTGATGGTGGCAAGAGGGAGTGTTGCTAGCTACCATACCTGGGTCGGTCACTAGATCACTAGCCAGGTTAGGTCAGAGCTCCTCCTCTTGAGGATGTGTCCCTGGGAACTGTGTGAAGGCTGGGCCCTGGAACCACCTGGCATCTGCTGTGCCATAGCCAGGGCACGGGTAATACTTCCCCATCTCGCCTGACCATTGGAATCACCCCTGTGATTTCAGAGGCTTGTGGAAACATGCAGATGCCCCAGGGAGACATTTTTCAGATTTCTGAATTTGAATCTTCAGGGGAGGCAGAAACAAACACCTCCCAGATGAATTTGATTATCAGTTAGCTTTGGTGCTAAGCAGATCTGGCTTTTGTTCACATCATGTAGTGGCTGTGTGACACAGAGCACCTTGCTTAAGGTCTCTGAGCCTTAGCACTCTTATCTATAAAGAGTGGTAAGGATTGAAAATAGTTTTCAAGTGGTTGGCACATAGCAAAGACTCGATTGTTACTGTTGTTAGTGAGAGAGAAACCCAGTGATACAGTGATGAACACAATCTCATTTCAACCGTCATGTGATTACATTGGGAGGATAAACAGGACCTCAAGGAATGGATGGATTTGCGTAGTTCAGAAGCCTAGGTTCCAGCTGTGCTCTCTCACACACACAAAGACCTCTGCCACCATAGTCTTTGGCCTGGCCAGTCATCATGCTCATCCTGGCTTGTTGGGGAAATCGTAGCTCTGGAAGTCCCTCCTACTTTCATTTGCTTTTTTTTTTTTTTTTTTAATCTTTTTAAAGATTTTTATTTATTTATGCATAAAAGAATTGGGAAATAGGCCAGAGGTGCAGGGGGTGAGAAGATTCACCAGAAACAGAGTGGGGAGCAGAACAGGTGGATCTATTGAAATACACTGCTGAGGGGAGCAGCAGGTGAGACAGGAGAGGTCTACTATACCACGTGGGTTAGCTCCCTGGCCTGGATCCATGCAGTTGTGGTTGGTGATAGCTTGATAGCACTGAGACTTTAACCCCCAGGGAGGCCCTTCACTTGCTTTTGCCTAAGCAATTCCTCACTCCAAGAATCCAGCCCAGGTAATAGCTGCCCTAGAGCCACTCCTTACCATAACTGCACTCTTCTATAACTTCGATTTCAAGCACCCTGTGCTCTCTGCAGCCCAGGGACTCCAAAATCCACAACTCTTGGCCACATCTGTGCATCTTACCTTCTCTTCCCCATCCCTCCCGGCCTCATTTCCTTCCTAAATCAGCTTAGCCCACCATGAGAATACCCCTCACTCCTGTGCCCTCTCTGCCTGCCCCTGGAACTTAGCAGGTGAAACCACTGCTCTGCACCCCACACGCAGGCACCTAATGATCTCACTTTGAGCTTATAAAGACTTAGGCTTTACTCACCCACTTAAATTGACATTAATTGCTCCACACTTGCTCCAATCTCTTCAAAACTCCATCACCTTCTATACAGCCACACTCTCACCCTTGACTTTGTTTCCTTGTCAGCTGAGCAAAAATAATAATAATAATAATAAATTAAAAAGCAGAGACCTGCCACCAGTAGGTCACTTGGCTCCCTAACAGGTGACTGCTTCTTAAACTTAAATGTGAGAACAAGTCAGGTGGGGTGGGGATCTTATTGAAGCAAAAGCTCTGTTGGAGGTTGGGGCAATTCCTGGGAATCTGCATTTCTAATGAGTTCCAGGTGATGCTGCCGTTACTGGTGTGAGTGAGGTCATTGGTGTCTCTGCCTTAATATGCCCAACATTTAACACCTAATCCCCAGTCCCAATGAGGATTCTAGCAGCTTCCTCCATCTCCATCAAGGGTACAGGATGCAGAGTAGCTGAAGGAGGAATACAGAAGAAACTCCAGCCTTGTGATTGCTATGCAATAGAAATAGCTTATGAGCCACATTAGTAATTTAAAACTTTCCTGTAGCCTCACTTAATAAATAAAAAGAAATAAGTGGAATTAAAATAGTGTATTTATTTAACCAACATATTTTTTAAAATATTACTGGTTCAACATTCACTCTATTTTAAAAATTATTTGTGGGCTTTTTTTTTTTACTGCTCAGTCTTTGAAATCTGGGGTATATTTTATACAGACAGCACATCTTCATTTGGATGGTAAATTTTCATCAGATTGAATCTTTATCTAGCTGTGCAATTGAAAAAGCAGATTCACATACCCAGATTGTTCCAAGAATATTCTAGTGTCCTCCAGTAATTGAATCAAGTATGGGTTTTTTTATAGTTAAACTCAAATTAATTAAAATTAAATAACACTAAACTCCATTTTCTCAGTTGGCCTAGTCATATTTCAAATATTCCATGGCCACAGGGGCTACAACACTGGACAACACAGATCTATAGAAATTATAGTGGTAATCAACTGGGGGTAGGCCCAGGGGTCAGGCTCCGTGCCATAATTCATCTTGCACCCCACTCTCCGGAGGTAGTCCTGGGGCCGGTACTCAGTACTTTTACTGAAAGACTTTAATACCCAAGTCAAAAATTGACTTCTAGGAAGCCACAATCAGTTCCCAATAGGACCACTAGGGGGCAGGAGCTGGCTAGAATTGCTTAGTAAGAAAAGCGGGAATCCTAACAATTTTCGAGGTAGGTGGAAGATCACGCAGTATTATTCATACCCCTGGTCATGAAACCTCAGTGAAATCAAGTAAGTGGGTCATCCCAGCATTAAAGGAACAAAACAAAAACACGTGACTTTTGTCACTTGTTGAAGCGCCAGTAGCCAAAAATGAAGGTCAACCAACCACCATGTGACCTCTGACCAGGCAAGAACTGAAAGGCATTTCCGTGCACCTCCCCACCTTCATAGGAAGATACGCTTCCCCTCTTTCTAAAGAGCTGGGACAAAAGTACCTTGTCCGATGCATGCCCATCAGGAAGGAGGATGAAGTTCAGGCTGCGCAAGGACCAAGTGTCCAGGTTTGCGGGAAGAAATGTGCCATCTCCACCGGACAAGTGCAGCCGGAGCGCCACACGCCTCGCCCCCAGCAAGGGGTCATCGCTACACCAAAAATGGGCAGGGACACAAAGAGATCCCAGAACACAAAGCCAACTAGAAAAGGAAGTAACTAGGAGAGGAAACAGGCCAATACAAGGAAGGAACAAAGTCGTCTTATATAAGACATTCATTGAAAACTGTTAAGATGAAAAAAAAAATTAGAGGAAAAAAAACGAGAATATAAGCACGACTATAGTTTTCTGTAACTGTTTTCATTTGCATAGTTTAGTTTTGTCTTCAGTAGGTATTTATATGCGTACTAACAACTGATCTCACAAATGAATGTATTGATACAAATGGTAACAAGGGTGCTGAGGAGAAATGGACCCTCCTTGGAGTAGCTCATGATGGCTCATTTAGATTGAAGGGGCCAGGAAGCTGCTCTGAGACACTGGCATCCAAGTAAGAGCAGCCTAAGAAGATGGCACTGTGTGTGTGTGTGTGTGTGTGTGTGTGTGTGTGTGTTTGATATGTAGGTGGTGAGGGTGTACAGATGTACACGCTGTGACCATTCTCTACTGTAAGAACAAGTGTGTGAAGGCCACCCTTCAAAAGTTAGCCTGAAAGAGCTTGGGTGTTCCAGAAACTTCAAGAGGACCATGTGGCTGGAGAGTAGTGAGCACCACTACACGGCCTTAGAGGAGGCAGGCAGAGCCAGACCCTCAGGACCTCTTGGGCCTTTAAGCACTTTACATTTTAAACCTTAAGGGAAGCTGTTGAGCTGGGGAGGGACACAATCTGGGCTGTATTTTAAGGAAATACCCAAGCTCCTCATGGAGAATGTGCTGGAGGCTGAGACTGAGAGCGGGAGGCTGTGGGGTGCTGTCTCCATCATAGGATGAAAGGGATGGCCAGCCTCTGCCTCTGAGGTCAGGTACCCCACCACACACACTATGGACACCCATACCCACAGATCTTTGGCCTCATCTTCCATTTGCCCCTACACTCCTCCCACTCTCTCCTTTGTGCTGGGAGCTGGCCTATGTGGGTAACTCACTAGACTCTGGTCTCTGGCTTCAGTTGAGTTCGGCCCTTGGAGAGTGCCATGGGACAGGGGGCCAGCAGGGTGGGGCATTTGTCCTCTTTCTCCCTCCCTGAAGGGTCACCAGGCCCTGCTCATCCCTCACCCAAAGGTCACGGCCTAGTCTGGTGGCCCTATCCACACAGCCCTCTCCCTCCAAGTTCCATGAGGCCTAGAGGTGGTGACAGAACCCACATTCACTGGCCCTGGGGAACTGCGTGCTCCCTGTGCTTCTGTGTCCTGCCCACGGCCTGCTGGAGTAGCCCTTTTATAGAGTCTCCTCTGGTTACCAGTGTGAATGTGTCATCTGTTCCTAGCAGACTCTAACTGATCTGCTCCCTCCCCAGGCTGGCCACACTCTCAGTGGAAAGAGGTGGACTTTGGGGTCAGATAAAACCAGGGTTACATTCTGACTCTGTCACTCAGTAGCTCTGTTATGGGGTACGACATTTAACCTCTCCAGGGCTCAGTTTGTTCATCTCTGATATGAGGTCATCTCTGATATGTGCCAGGTATACAGGCGCACTAGGTTGATACCGTCCTTGGAGTCATTAAAAGAAAGAAATATCACACGCCAGGATTTGGCGCATGCCTAGAGCAAAAACAATCACACACACTCATGCTGTTCTTCTGAAACTGAGCAAATCCTTATTACCTGCTTGGGTCAAGCAAGGTGCTGGGAAGCAGGGTGAGAAGACAGGGCATCTTCCACCTTCAGGGAGGCCACAGTCCTATAAATGAGATGTAGTGACTCCCCCACTGGGTTCCTCCACCGTTCAAAGCACAGAGTAGTGAGGGTTGCTCTAGAGGCAGCAGGCATAGGGCAGGTTCACTGTGGCTTTGGGCAGGTGAATAAAGAAAGTCCTGGAGTTCTTGGTGGATTTTTACAGGCTTTAAGGCTCTCTCAGGGAATCAGGTACACAGGCACACCAGGTTGGGAGGCGGGGGTGTGTGGGGGGAAGCAGGCAAGGCAAGGAAGCCTGGAGGCTCAGAAGCCCCCCAGCCCCACCACGAATCTTCCCACTTTCTCTGGCGTTCTCAGTCATGGTCTTGCCTCAGAGCGGTCCTCCGCTCCGCGCTACCACTGCTGCCTTTAGCCCTCACCTCTAGGCACCGATGTGAACATTTATACATGCACGTGCCTGTGCAATTTGGGCCCAGGTGTCCATAATCAAAGGTGCGTGCCTGCACCCACACCCCTTGGCCCAGGGCATCCACACTAGCAGCTGGAGGGTGCAAAAAACCCCAGTAACTTCATTTATCACACAGTTGCTCTTCAAACCATTCCTTTCTGTTTTTGACTGTTACATGGAAGGCACGTTACCAGGTCTGGAGACAGAATCATGACCAGGCAGTGCATGGGTATGTGGTCATCAGAAAGGGCTTCAAAGAGGAGGTTGAATTTATTTTTAGCTTCAAAAGATTTGTATTCAGGGGCCTCCGTGGTGGCGCAGCCGTTGAGCGCTGGGTTGCGAAGCTGCCCGCGGCCTCGGCAGCGCAGGTTCGATCCCAGGCCGCTGGGCGAGGGTCCCACATGGTGCACAGACCTCTCCTGCCACCTGCTGCTCCCCTCAGCAGTGTACTTCGTCAGTCTGCCTGCTCTGCTCTCCCCTCTGGCTCTGGTGCATTCTCTCATCCTCCCGTGCTACTGACTATTCCCAGTGCTTGTATAAATAAATAAATAAATCTTTAAAAAAAAAAAAAAAAAGATTTGTATTCAGAAGTTGGGTATAGTAGTTTCCCTGGGGACGAACTCATGCTTCATCCTTCCTCCCCTGGGGGAGCCTGCCAAACTCCCCAGACTGAGAATCCCAGCCTTAATTAGTTATACTTACTCCTGGGAGTGTATTAGATTTCTGCAGGGTTTCTCTGGCAGGGCAGGTGTCAGGAGACAAGACACCTAGGACAGCGCAGGTCGACTGAGAGGTCACGTGGAGCAGAATGCGAGCACAAACAGACGCCGTGCATATTGCTAGATCGAGCTTTCAGCAGGGGCCCACCCAATTCAGAGCTGGGCTTCTGCAGTCTTGGTCTGATAACTGTGTAAATGGATGGGGCTGGAGGTGCCAGCCAGGAGCCAGATGTTAGGGCTTAAGGGCCCACATCTGGGTCACAACAGTGGGAGGTGGAGGGGAAGGATCTCACCCTGGACATTTATTCCTAAAATGTTTTTTTTGAGCAACCACAAAGACTAGACACTCTGATGTAACACGAGACACAATAACACTGACGAACACTTCCTGAGTGCCTGGAATAAACAGGGCAGTCATAGCGACTACTTAAAACAGCCCCCCTGCCGATGACCGGTCCCTTTGCAGAGAAAGAGACTGTGGCCCACTTACATCTGCCCCACTGCACCCGAAGTCACCACAAAAGACTGGGCATTTAGGGCCTTCCCGGTGGGGCAGCGGTTAAGCGCTGGGTTGCGAGGCTGCCCGCAGCCTCTGCGGTGCCGGTTCGATCCCCGGCTGCTCCCCGGCCACCAGCGGAGGGTTCCACATGGCATGCAGACCTCTCCTGCCGCCCGCTGCTCCCCTCAGCGGTGTACTTCGGTCCTTCTGCCTGCTCTGCTCCCCGCTCTGGCTCTGGTGAGTTCTCTCACCCTCCCGCGCTTCTGACTGTACCCAGTGCTTGTATGTATAAATAAATAAATAAATCTTTAAAAAAAAAAAAAAGACTGGGCATTTAGATCCAGGCCTGGCGAGGGAATCCTGGGTGGCTTCTTCCTTTGGGAGTAGTGAGTTGTATACTGAGTGGTGCCTGACGGCGGGGGAAGCAGTGCACATAGAGCGGGAAGAGAAAAGGGATGAGTAGTGAACCCCGGAGTGAGTGGTGACAGCAGAAAGCAAAGCTTGTAGTGAGTGTGGGAGGAGAACTGGAGGAGGCTGTGAAAGGGACCAGAAGGGAAAGAGAAGGCTCTACCCTTGGGCCTCCCTGGTGGCACAAGGGGTTAAGATTCAACCTATGAGGATATCCACAGCAACTACAGCATGAGTTTGATCCCCGGCCAGCCAGGGAGCTACCCACATGGCACAGCAGACCTCTTCTTAGTCACCCACTGCTCCCCTCAGCAGTGTGTTTCAGTTTGTCTGCCTGTTCTGCTCCCCACTCTCTCTGGTGAATCCTCCCCCCCATACCTCTGGCCTGTACCCCAGTATGCATAAAAAAATTAAGAAAAAAAAAGAGAGAGAGAGAAGGCCCTGCCCAGAGGTAAGTGACAAGGACTGAACAGCGGCAGATAGGCCTGGTGCTCAAAGGGTCACTGGCAAGTTAGGATGAGTGGTGAGGGCAGAAGGTCCGTTGAGGGTCCTGAAAATGAACGGGAAATGAATGAAAAGTAGAGGCAGCAAGGAACTTCGTTTTAATAAAATAGTATCTTTTATAGTGATACGTTCTTATTACAGGCGGTCAGAACATACTTTCAAAGTTAAAAAAAAGAGGGCCTTCCTGGTGGCACAGCGGTTGAGTGCTGGGTTGCGAAGCTGCCCGCAGGCTATGCGGCACCGGTTCGATCCCCGGCCACGCAGACCTCTCCTGCCGCCCGCTGCTCCCCTCAGCAGTGTACCTCAGTCCCTCTGCCTGCTCTGCTCCCCGCTCTGGTGAATTCTCTCACCCTCCCGTGCTTCTGACTGTACCCAGTGCTTATATGTATAAACAAACAAACAAACAAACAAACAAATAAATAAAAACAAAGTTTAAAAAAGAAAACAAGTGATTTCTGGTGAGACCATCAAAAGCCATCACTGTAACACTTTAGACTTTTTTCTAAGCATTTTTGTTTATAGCACACATCAATTATACAAAATTTTCAAATATACCAAATATAATTCCATCTCCTGTTTTCCCCCACTGTTTATTAAAAAATTAAATTTACCCATAGTTGGGTGGTTTTTGCTGTAAATCTTGGAAAACCCAACTATAAGTGACTTAATAAAGATAATTTTTATGTCACTTAACTAGAAGTCCAGGGGCAGGGTAACCCTGGTTAATTCAGGGGCACATTTATGTCTGTGAGGACAGGGATTCTAACCTCACTTTTGTTCTGTCATCTTCACTGTGTTGGAATATCCTCACAGGCGGCTCCCTCAAGTCAAATGGCCGCTGTAGTGCCAGCCACCACAGGCGGATGATAGCATCCTGGAGCAAGAAAAGAGTACTGTACTGTTCATACCATTTTAGCAACTAGGAAAACCTTCCTAAAAGGCTTCCAGCCAGTTTCTCACCCCAGTTCATATTTGTGCAACATGGAGCAACTGATTTGATCGCTCAGAGCTTCAGTGTTCTTATCTGTGCATTGGGAATTATAACCATATATGATGCATAGGTTTGCTGAGAGTTCATCTTAACAAAATACTTAGAACAGTTTCTGGCACATGATTTGTGCTATTTAAATATTTGCTAATATTACCTGATGGTAAGAACTGTATCACATTCCTGAGGTGGAACCAATCACTTGGCTAGGCAATGAGTGAACCAATTAGCTTGGACCAATGAGATCCACCTACCAGGGCAAGGAAGGGGCTCGCTTGGAGCTGTTCATAGGAGAGGGATTAACAGGGGAAAAGAAGGTTGTGGAGATTGGGTACTAATTGGCCACCAGTATCTGCCACACCTGTATTATATATTAAAAAAAAAACTTTCATCAATATGAATACAAGTCTATTTGTATTCTCTCTTTTTTACTTTTTTTAAAGTTTTTTTTGTTTTTTTTTTAAAATAGAGGCATGTTTTATTTATTTGTTTGTTTGTTTGTTTGGTTTATACATGCACTGGGTATAGTCAGAAGTGCGGGAGGGTGAGAGAATTCACCAGAGCCAGAGCGGGGAGCAGAGCAGGCAGAAAGACCGAAGCACACTGCTGAGGGGAGCAGCGGGCAGCAGGAGAGGTCTGCGCGCCATGTGGGACCCTCCTCAGGTGGCTGGGGAGCAGCCGGGGATCGAACCGGCGCCGCAGAGGTCGCCGGCAGCTTCGCAACCCAGCGCTCAACCACTGCGCCACCGGGGAGGCCCACTCTCTTTTTTACTTTTTAATTTGAAATTATTTTTAGATTTATAAAATATTTTTTAAAAAGTACAAGAAGGTCCTGTACATCTCCCATCTAGCTTGCCCAAATGTTGACATCCCACTTAACTATAGCATCAGTATCAAAACCAGGAAATTGGGTCTCCTGATGACACAGGGGTTAGAGTCTCAGCTATCAAGCTATCGCCAGCCACTTGCAGCATGAGTTTGATCCCAGCCAGGGAGCTGACCTACATGTGGTGTAGCAGACCTCTCCTGTCTGACCACCTGCTCCCCTCAGCAGTGTATTTCAGTAGATTCACCTATTCTGCTCCCCACCCTGTCTCTGGTGAATCCTCTCACACACACACACTCTGCACCTCTGGCCTACACCCCAGTTCTTGTATGCATAAATAAATAAAATAAATCTTTAAAAAAAAAAACCAGGAAATTAACATTGACGCAATTCTAATAATCTCTCTACAATCTTTATTCAAATTTTCCAGTTGTCTCCCTTGTGTCCTTTTTCTGATCTAGGGTCCTATCGGGATCACATATTGCACTGGGTTCTAATTATAATACCCTTTCATAGAGACACAGAGGTTCACAAAACCCTGTGCTAGACCTGTCGGCTGTTTACACTGTCTCATCATTGTGTACATTTCAGATTATTTCCCTGGAGGCAGATTTTTGGTATAGATAGAGCTCTAAAACAGAAGTACTGAGTCAAAGGATATGAACATTTCATATATGATGAATACTGAACATTGCTTTCTAGAAAACTGGGCCTGCCAATACCCTGAACACCCATTTTCCCATACTCTGAGAAACCTTTAGAATTTTATAACTATTTTTAAAATCTTTGCTGTTTTGATAGATCAAAACCATCTCATTGATTAGCTTTCGTTTTCTTGATTCTCTTAAGGCTTGAGTTGATATATAGATACCAGCTACACTTATTCCTTTATTCTTTATTACTGGGGTTTTTTTGTTTTATCAATTATTAAGGTCTTTATATATGAAGTAGGTTAACTCTGACGAATTTAAGGCAAATATCTTCCACAAGTTTTCGACCTTTTCTTTTGTTCATATTGTGCTTTTTAACAAATACTAGAAAGCTTAAATTTTTTGAAGTAGTCAAAAGAATAGCAATTCTTTTTCTTGTTAAGTCTCCAGTTGCTTTTTGTCTGAGCTTAAGAGTAATAGATGCCTATTAAAGAAAATGAGAACAGCTCTTTTGCTGTTAACCACAGCTTGAGAAAATCTTCACCATCACTATCCAGAGATTGATATGTATTTAATTTTCTTCTAACTTTGTATGGCTTAATTTTATGTCTTAACATGTTAACTCACCAGAGTGTTTTGGTGGACTCTGCGAGGCACAGGTCTAAATTGCTCTTTTCCAAATAGCTAATGTTATTCAAGTACCAGCTCTTTTCTGCACCATCAGTAACTAATTTTTCTGCTTCCCACTGTCTCTGTCAGCTATTGTTGGATAGTGCTGCATTAACGAGCAAATGCAACACTGAGAGGCAAATGCAAAGCCAAGAGGCATACAATAATATGCATGTTTTTCACTCTTGTGTCTGTGGCAGACTGAGTTTCAGCCCTTCTTAAGCTGGTTCTGCTCGGCTGGGCCGGTTCCCAAGCTGAGTGGGGTCAGGTGGGCTCCATGTGTCATTTCATCATGTCCTTACACCCACAGCTACCTCAGGGATGGTCTCATGGCAAAAGGTACTCACATAGAGACCAAGTTCAGCCACACGCTTAAGACCTCTGCTTGTATTGTGTCTGCTGATACTCCATTGGCCAAGAAAGTAACGAGACCACAGCCATTATCAGGGGCGTGAAGAGATGTATCACCCCTATCGGCACAGAGTCACACGGTAAAGGGTGTGTTTTCAAGGAGACATGAAGAATTGAGAACAGAAATGCCATTGACCGCACCCACAGAGACTGCCTTTTAGGAAACTAGGCTGTGTTGAGATAAAGGTAGAACGGAGTCTGGAGAGGGTCAAGGAAGTTGTTAAGTCGGGGAGATACTGGAGTTTGCTCATAGGCGGAGGGGCTAAAGCACAGCCCTTAACAATTTATATCTAAGTAGCAAGTTGTTTTTTTTTTTTTTATAGAGGCATGTTTTATTTATTTGTTTGTTTGTTTGTTTGTTTTGTTTATACATGCACTGGGTACAGTCAGAAGCGCGGGAGGGTGAGAGAATTCACCAGAGCCAGAGCGGGGAGCAGAGCAGGCAGAAGGACCGAAGTACACTGCTGAGGGGAGCAGCGGGCGGCAGGAGAGGTCTGCGCGCCATGTGGGACCCTCCTCTGGTGGCCGGGGAGCAGCCGGGGATGGAACCGGCACCGCAACCTTCGCAACCCAGAGCTCAACCGCTGCGCCACCGGGGAGGCCCGGTAGCAAGTTTTTTTTTTTAAAGATTTATATTTATTTATACAAGAACTGAGGTACAGGCCAGAGTCGCGGGAGGGTGAGAGGATTCACCAGAGACAGAGCGGGGACCACAACAGGCAGACTGACTGAAGACACTGCTGAGGGGAGCAGTGGGTGAGGCAGGAGAGGTCTGCCACGCCATGTGGGTATCTCCCTGGCCGACTGGGACTAGAACCCATGCTGCAGAGGCTGTGGACAGCTTCACAGCGCTGCACTAAACCCACGGCGCCACCAGGGAGCAAAATTTGCCCAGTAGCAAAATTTTTAAGGAATGGTGTGTACAGAAATTATTTCCTCTGAGATGGATATTGGCTGAAAGCAAAGGAATTAGAGCTGGGTCTGAGGTTTCAATAGCAACTGTGGATAATGAGAGGACACCATAGCAAAGTAAAAGCATTGCCAAGCATTGGTATTGGAAACCCCAGGGAGGCCTGAATTGGATTCTGATTCACACAGGACCACCATTTTCTCTGGCCCTGTCCAGGAGATTGGAGAAGAAAAGGTGGATGGTCAGGCTGGTGTAGGCAGGTCTGGAGGTTGCTAGGCTAAGGTTGGTGGCACAAGGTTGGTGAAGGAGCTGATGGCTGCATGGTCTAAGGGACTGAACCCAAGTTCACACTAGGAGGGAAGAAACTTGGGCAGGAGGTGCTGGAGGGCTGGAGGCCCTGGAGATGGAGGAGCATGCGGAATAGAGACAAGGGGGCCAGAAATAAATGGACACTGGAAATTAGGTTTTCAGAAGTAGAGACACTTCAAGGGAAGCCAGGGTGTGAATATATGCGTAGGCTGTTGAATTGCATTGACAGTCTTGGAATTGAGGTCAGGAACTGAGCCCAAGGCGGAGTTCAGAATCACCCAATGCAGACTCTTGGGCCCCAGCCACATGGACTGAGCCTGAATCCCTTGGGGAGGGGTACAGGATTCCGTATGGTAACAAGCTCCCTGAGTGATTGCAGATGAAGCAGGCTCTCCATTTAAGGGAAGCTCAGGGGCCAGTTTGGGAAGGCAGGATTCAGACACCAGGTTTCATACACTTAGGCTCCCTAAGGTTTGAGAAGCAGCGAGCTAAGATGTCGGATGTGAAGCACACTAGTTGGAATTACCAGATGGCGGCAGGAAGACTAGACACCAGTGCCTGACTCTTCTGAGTCTGGGTTTCATCAGTGGTTGGACTGATGAGAGGGGTGGGGAGAATTTATAAATGAGGTAGGAGAAGCAATGAACTTGACCTGGAATAGGAGAGCAATAAACTCAACCTGGAATAGCACGTGACAAACGTAGGCGGCAAAGGTTTCCCCTCCAGAAGCAGGACAGCAGGAAGAAAAGAGGGACTGGGAGGGAGGGTCCTATTCTGTGGGGCCAGGGCAGGGTGCGGAGGGCAGTGGGTGTGAGGGGCATCTGTTTCCACCCAGGCTTCCAGGGTGTACACCACAGGGCCTCAGAGGGAAGCCCACAAGGGGATGGTGAACTGGGGGTGGGGCAACAGGTGAGGGGCTGGATGGGTGCGAGCGGGGGTGTCCCAAGGGGGGCCAGGTTAACCTTACCACCACTTGGTGTAATTACCTCATTTCTCTGAGTTGGACTAACTTTCCCACCCTCCTCCAACACAATTTCTCTTTTCTCTGACATTCAAACAGCTCCAACCATCTCAGCTCCTTCATGATTGTGCCATCATCATGGTCGCCATCATCATCACCATCATCACCAATACTTACGGTTTCCTGATGCCAGACGAGCACCAGGCATCCGGCTCTGAGGAGAAGAAGGTGGGCTCTCCATCCTCAGGGAAGCTCGCAGGCCAGTTTGGGAAGGCAAGACTCAGACACCAGGGACAGAGACTGGAATATGAGTGGACCGGGGGCCAACTCGAGCACCCCCTCCCCAGCCCCGGACCTGAAAGGGAACTTGCTCTTTATGAGTTAAGCTCTAAAGCCACTTCATCACTAGCCAGACTGCAAGACCGCCAGTCACCTGACTCCGGTTATTAATGGGTCTCCCCTGGGAGAGGCACTGAGGTGAACTTGCCCTCCATGGTACCCCCTCCACCCACGCTGCTCAGGGGAAGAGGTGAGGTTGTGACCAACAACCTGGAGTGTGTGGGCTCCTCAGACATGGCTCTTCTCTATCCTTCCCTGCTGTTGTGAGACACGGGCTTGTTCTGACTCCCTGTTCATGACTTGCCCTCCAGAGTGGGGGATGACCCCTGAGGAGATCCCAGCAGGGACCCAACCCACCGGTCAGAACAAGGGTGCTGCCGTCTGCTGGCAGTCACAGTGCTCAGAGGCTATAGTCAGATTGTCATTCATTCATGCTTTGATTCTATAATTCACTCATTGGTTTGACAAATGCCTAACTGGACCCCAGCTCTGGGCCAGGCGTCGCGCATGCCACTGGGAATACAGCGATGTGGAGACAGGCAGGTCCTGTCCTAACTTCATGGCTTCAAATTCCAGTTGGGTGACAGCATAAAATAGCACCAGGTTGTGGAAAGTGCTGTGAAGGAAGGCGGTGGAGTAGGATCACGGAGAGTGACAAGCGGTGGGGGAAGGCTCTCAGAAAGGCCAGAATTTTCCCTTGCATTTGATGTGAAACTTACATATGATGAGCACATACTTTTTTAGTGGACAACTTGGTGGTTTTCACATCTGCGTGTGCCAGGGTTTTTCAACCGTGCTACTGACATTTGGGGCTGGTTGTGATCGGAAATGTTCTGAGCATTGTAGGATGTTTCGCAGCACTCTGGCCTCTACCTACCAGATGTCAGTAGCACGTCCCCACCCCACCTCACCCCCAGCGTGTCAATCAAAAACACCTCCAGACATTGTCAAGTATCTCCTGACACTGGACTTGGCTATAAGCCACATAACCACCAATCAGCTTAAAATACAGGTTATTTCCCTATCAGAGGAGTTGGCCTTTGAGTCAAGACCCAAAAGATGAGAAGCTGCCAGCTGTCAAAGAACCAGGAAAGAATGTTCCAAGTGGAGGGAGTATAAGCAAAGACCCTGAGCTGGGAAAGAGCTTGGCACATTTGAAGAACAGGGTGGCTGGTCTTTGGGGGTAAGGGAAGCAGCATCTGAGGAGGCTGAAGAGACAGATGCCCATCAGAGTGGGCATTTCAAAGAACATTTGCTAGTATTTAGTATATCTGACAATGTGACAGACACTGGAGATTCAAAGATGAATCATTGTAATCACAGTTCTTACTCTTATGAAAAACAGCAAAGTCCTGGAGATTCTAGTCTTGAGATAGATAGATGTGCAAACAAAAAATACAGAGCCTAGGTAATGAATTGAATAATGGCCATACATCCAAGACCTAGAGTTGGAATAGAGGGACATGCTTAGGCTCGTGGTGGGGGGAGGGTATCAGGGGAGGGGGTAGAAAGGCAAATAAAGCTTTCTTGAAGAGAACACACCTGATCTGAGTCTTTGTGCACAGGATAAACAGCCCTCCATGCAGAAGGCACAACATGTGCACAGGCACAAAGATGTGGAAACAATATAATGGATTCAGGGAAATACAAGCTAGTAGATCTTATAGAATATAAAATAAAGGAGATGGTAAATAATGAGGTGGATGTCCATTGGGAAGATTCTCATGGGTGAGGAGGTGAAACTAAAGCAGATTTGAAACAGATGTTGGAAGTCTTCCAGAACAGTCCAGGCAAGGGGAGGATGTGTGAGTCCTGAGCCTGTGTGTGTCTCCTAAAACACCCACCCATAATCCTTATTCCCAGTCCTGTGCTGGGTATATTTCATAATATGTATCTTGGATCATTATCTGTAATCTTATTAACTTGTGGCTTGAGATTTAGGATTCAGTCACCTTTGTATTCTCTGCAGGCCATGCCTAAGCCTGCATTTCCTGTTTCAGATGACAGGGGTTGTGTTAATTTCTCAATATAATGCCTGGCACAGACTTACCAGGAGAAAGGTGTGTTTGCAATGACTTTTTTTTTTTTTTTTAAATTTTCTAGAGGCATGTCTTATTTATTTATCTATTTGTTTGTTTGTTTGTTTGGTTTATACATGCACTGGGTACAGTCAGAAGCCGGGAGGGTGAGAGAATTCACCAGAGCCAGAGCAGGGAGCAGAACAGGCAGAAGGACCGAAGTACACTGCTGAGGGGAGCAGCGGGCGGCAGGAGAGGTCTGCGCACCATGTGGGACCCTCCTCCGGTGGCCGGGGAGCAGCCGGGGATCGAACCGGCGCCGCAGAGGCTGCGGGCAGCTTCGCAACCCAGCGCTCAACAGCTGCGCCACCTGGGAGGCCCTGCAATGACTTTTGATGATGCTTCATAATTCTTCACTTTGCATGTAAAGACACAAACTCCCAGTATTAAAAAAAAAAAAATTAAACTAAAAAACAAAACAAAACAAAACAACTCCCTTGTCCTAGAAGGGCTTTCTGCAAATTAGCTTATCCATCTTCTCATTCCTCAGACTCCTCAGCAGCAGGCACAGTGGGAAATTTAATTCAATTCTATCTGAATTTTTTTAGAGTCCGTTATGAGTCAGGCACTGAGAAGAAGCTGCACTGTGGGTAAGAAGACAGAGGAAGGGGCCTCCCTGGTAGCCCTCCCTGGTTAAGTCACAGTACTCTGAAGCTATCCGCAGTCACTGCAGCACAAGTTCAATCCCTGGCCAGGGAGGTGACCCACATGGCACAGCAGACCTCTCCTGTCTCGCCCACTGCTCCCCTCAGCAGTGTATTTCAGTAGATCTACCTGTTCTGTTCCACACTCTGTCTCTGGTGAGTCTTCTCACACACACTTCTCCCCCACCCCTCATCTTTGGCCTGCACCCCAGCTCTTGTCCGCATAAATA
This sequence comes from Talpa occidentalis, assembly GCF_014898055.3. NCBI lineage: Eukaryota > Metazoa > Chordata > Mammalia > Eulipotyphla > Talpidae > Talpa > Talpa occidentalis. The sequence goes on from NW_023603184.1 coordinate 136,906,739, forward strand.
AATCTTTAAAAAAAAAAAGAAGACGAAGAGGAGGAGGAAGCAGGTTATAGGTTCTGGCTCCCGTGATCAAGATGTACCCACTTGAGAAAAACCCCATCTGCCTGGGGTTTCTGAATGAAACTCAGGATTAGGTGTTGGGATTCCAATTCAGTTTGGGGGTAATTTAAGCTGTATCTCTTGACTTTGAGGTGCAGGGGTCAGTTTTCAACTCTTTTTACATACATTATCTTATACTTGGTATAATCTCCACACTGAGGGCTCAGTCTCTTGATCAAATATGTAATCAGAGAATATCAGAGAGAGGAAATGTGTGTTTTGGAGTCAGGTTATCTAGCCTCTCTCAGGTCAGCATACAGGACACAGGGTAGAAAACAAGCAGGACTTCCTTGCTTCCCTCCCCAGCCATCTGCCCCCCCAACTCCTCCCTCCACTTCTGACTCCCAGGAGATTGATTCTGCAGCGCTTCCTGTCCTGAGCCAGGGCTGGAGCCAGAAGGAGCCCAGCCCTAGCTCTGCTTTGCCTAAATTTGTAGATACCACCATACCTGGCCTAGGTCTGCTTCCATCCCCAGGACAAGAACAAGATCTGGGATCCTCAGGAAGGCAGCAGACGGGGGTGTTTGGAGAAATCAGCCAAGGCCTGGGTGTCCTAGGCCCAGCTCTGCCGCCCATTGCTGCAAGACTTGGTCGCATGCTCCCTTTGAGCCTCTGAGGCCTGTAATCCTTTGGGTCCCACCTACATGTCTCCGGCTCAGGGAGCCTCCCCACATCTAACTTGGACCCCTCAACCAAATCACTGCCCCCTCCATTCACTTCCTTTACAGCACCTCAATGTATAATCACACACCGATGCCTGTGCGCGAATGAATATAAATATACGATTATGTTTGTTTGCTTATTTTGGTTTGTTTTGCCCCTAGATTCTAGCATGTAGCTCCAGGAATGCAGACCGTATCTCTGACCGGTCAGGGCCTGCCACAAAGGGCACAGAACACTTCATCTAGTAAATGATTACTGAGTGACGAGCAGCTGACCCACGAGAGCACTAGGTTTCTTCCAGCTGAAACGGTTTATGAGTTTAAAGTTTCTCCGCCAACAGGACGATTCCGGGGCCTCTCCCAGGCTTCCTGGGGGACGCGACGGGAGGGTGCGGGGAGCGGGCGGCCTGCTTCGGTCCCTTCTCGGGACTCCAGCAATGGTAGCCCGGATTAGCGCAGACCCGGAGACGGTTCCGGACCGGCGAAACGGGGCGGGGCCGGGCCGCCTCCGGTCCGAGGCATTCCCCGCCTGCGCCCCGCCGCGGGGGCGCGGAGGCGGGTTGGAGCGCGAGTCAATGACGGGGCGGGGCCAGGGCGCTCCCCGGCCCCCAGCCGGCCGGCGCCCCAGGGGCGGGGCCGAGGCCCCCGCGTCGCGGCCGGCCCGAGCCGTCGCCTAGCAACGCCGGGCCCCGCCCCCGGCCGGCCGCGGGCGCCGGCCCCCAGCATGGCTTGGCAGGGCTGGCCTGCGCCCTGGCTGTGGGTCGCCGGCTGCGGGCTGCTGTTCCTCGTCGTCGTCCTGCTCGCGAGCCCCCGCGGCGGCCGAGCGCAGCGGACCCTGCGCGGCGTCTCCATGGCGCGCAGCAAGCGGCTGCTCTTCCGAATCGGGTTAGTGCCGGGGCTGCCGCTGGATGGGTGCTCGGGAGAGCGGGCGCGCTGGGAAAGGGGACTGAGAAGCGGGGGCTGGGGGATCACTTGGGGGTTCGGGCGGGATCTGGGGAGCCAGAGCCAGAGAAGAGGGGTTGGAGAGGTCGGCTGGAGAAAGCGCTGATTTGGAGGGTCTAAGGGAGAGGAGTGGCGGGGGCTGGAAACTTGGGACGGGCTGGGGAAAGGGATTGGAAGGGCAGGCAGGGTAGCCAGGGGGAGGCGTGAGGTGACATCTGGAGAAAAGAGCCTGGGGAAGGACTGGGCACAGGAGCTGGAAAAGGAGAGTGGGTGTAGTAGCCCCCCTGCTCGCCACCCCACCCCAGCTAGCAGGTGCAGGAGAGAAGCAATGCCTCAGACCATCTGAGTGTCATTTGAAACCTCCAACTCCTGAGTGTCCTTGTTCCTCTCCCCATCACCCAAGTCTTCGCCACACAGTGTGAGCTGTCTGCACCAAGAGTCCCTGTAGGTCAGTCTGTCTGCATCCTCTCTGCTCTGCCCAGTGTCCATAACCTCAGGAGGTGAACTGCGACTCTGCTTACTCAACCCGACTTGTCGAAATTCACTGACCTCCAATGATTTCATGCCAGTCCTCACTCTTCCCTTCCCCCTATTTCTGCCTTTCTGGAACAGGCAAGAGTGGCAACTGCTTTCATTCTCACACCAAAATAAGGAGTGGCAGGGAAGGGGCCATAAGAAGGCATCCTAGAAGCCCTGGCCCCTTTCCACTGCCAGCTGGGCCAACTGGGCAGGACTTCAAGCCCCAGTTGAAGGACAGTGATGTTGGGGGTGCGAATTGTGGGAGCCCTGGCCACAGGCCAGATTGAGGGAGGACCTAAGCCTGGGAATTTCCTGAGCTTCCGAGAAGACCTTGTATAATCACCCCTCCTTCCCAGACCACTCCAAATATCCCAGAAGCTTTGGGTGCAGGATTCCACCTACCTTCAGTTTTAGAAATAGAGATACAAGGGCCTGTAGGATTGGGGGGAGGGAATTGTGTGTTTTGTGGGACATTAACTTCCCTAAAAACACAAACTTTCATGATTACACTCCAGCCAAGTTACCACTGCTCTGCAAATACCATTAAAATAATGAGATTTACAAGTAAGTTAATATCTTCATGTTAAATTAAATTTTTATCTTTATCCCCACAAAAGTTCTCAGGATTTCATAGCTCTCTTTGGGGATGATTTTTTTTTTTTTTTTTTTAAGATTTACTTATTGGGCCTCCCCTGATGGCGCAGCGGTTGAGCTCTGGGCTGCGAGGCTGCCCGCAGCCTCTGCAACTCCAGCAAGGGTCCCACAAAAAAAAAAAAAAAAAAAGATTATTTATGCATACAAGAACCCAGGTGCAGGCCAGAGGTGTGGGGGTGGGTGTGTGTGTGTGAGAGGATTCACCAGAGACAGAGTGGGGAGCAGAACAGTCAGGTCTATTGAAATACACTACTGAGGGGAGCAGTGGGCGAGACAGGAGAGGTCTGCTGCACCCTGAGGGTTAGGGGATGGAACACTTGCTATAGTGGCGGCTGATAGCATAGTGCTGAGACTTAACCCCTTGTGACGCCAGGAAGGTCCCTGGGGAAGGACAGTGATTTTTTTTTTTTTAAGATTTATTTATTTATGCATACAAGAACTGTGGTACAGGCCAGAGGTGTGGAAGGTGACAGGATTCACCAGAGACAGAGCGCGAACAGAACAGGCACATCCACTGAAATACACTGCTGAGGGGAGCAGCAGGTGAGAAAGGAGAGGTCTGCTGTGCCATGGGGATCGCTTCCTGGCTGGGGATTGAACTCGCGCTGCAGAGGGTGCGGGCAGCTTCACTGTGCTGCTGAATTTTTAAATCTACTTTTAGGTTTCTAAAATGGCGACACTGAAATCTTACAAATGTCCTGAGGAAGTGAAAAATAGAAGTTGCTACAAAGACCTAGCATCAAATACTTGAACAATCAGAATTCCCAAGATCACCTCACCTTGAGAATCACAAAATCCTGAGAGTTTGAGTATTCTTAGGACAGGGGAGGTGGGATTTTCCAACTCCCCACACTGGGGATTCTCAGAGAGCTTTTTTTTTTCAAATTCCGTATTCTTACAGACTTTCCTGTATCTGGATTCCAAGTTTGCCTTGGAATCAGCTCCCCAAATTTGCAGAGCAGAAGGGCGTGCCTTAAATCAGAATTCCAGATCCTGCCCCTGGATGGTCTGGGAAACAATCAGTCCAGTCCCTGGGGGGAGAGGCCTTTGACTGCTGGGAGGAGAGGGGGGTGTTAGCAGGAAACAGTGTGGGGAAATGGGCAGGTATTGATTCTGTGAGGGTGCCTCCAGGAAGGATGGAGAGGGTGGGGGGCGGGATGGGACAGGACATGAGTGCGAGGGCAGAGTGCATGGGCACACTCCACCCTAAAGGTGCAGCTGGGAGGGCCACAAATAGAAGATCCCATTCCAGCTAGAAAGCACATGATGGAACCAAGAAGCTGATGCTTGTTCGTGTTCACGAGTGGTTGTTCATGTTCTCATTGGTAATAGTATTCACTGGTGTTGGCTGTTGTGGACCGGGCTTACTTCAAGTGTCTTGGGATGGGGATAACTGGGCACCGTGAAGGGTGGACCCCGGCTAGCCTGAGGTGGACTCGTGCATTTGGGTCTCTGGGGGCCTGGGAGACAGTGTGCATAGTAGTTGAGCACAGAGCAAGTGGGGTCCTACAAGCCTGCTTTTGAATCCTATCAATACTTTGGTTGCTAGTAGCCATGTGACTTTGGATAAATAACTCAACCTCTCTGCCTCAGTTGTTTGCTTTGTAAAATGGTCATGATGACAGTGCCTACCTGAAAGGGCTCCTGGGAGGCTCAAATGAAATAGTGCTTGTAGGGGCACCAGGCCTGGCTCCTGGTGAGTGCGCAGGAAATATTAGCAACTGCTCTAGGTTTGTAGCATGGGGAATGAGGGGCAGGGGAATATGCACTGGGCAGGCTCCTTCTAGAGTTTCCTTACTTACCTCTATCCCTGTTTTCCAAGCCTCTCCTGCCTACCCACCACCCATCAGGAAATCCCACCTCTCTCCAATCATTCGTGAACCCCTAAATTCTCTGGGTTAGGACTGTGGGATCACAGATCTGAGCACGGCCTAGTTGCTGTTCTTAAGGAGTAGGGCAGATACCAACAGAGACCCAGAGTTGGGGATGAGGAGGCAAGATAGTGCAGGGCATGACTCCCCAGGAGTCACAGGGGGTGCCTGAGGAGCCTGGGGTCAGGAGTGTGGGCCTGCCCATGAGTGCCATCTGCTGCATGCCCCAGTTCCCTTTTGCCTTCTCAGTGGCAGCTAAGGAGGACTTGCAGAAGGGGACCCTGAGGAGGGCCTCTGTCTGCAGAGGGAGGTGAATGGGGAACAAGACTGGGCTCTGGCAAGGAAGGTCTTGTAGAGCTGAGAAGCTGGGGAGCAGTCAGACTTTGAGGCTGGATGATCCTAGCAAACAAAAACCTTAGATCCAGCCCCTCCTATACTCCAGGGCAGAGAGGATCTTTCTTGATGCTCCTGCTTCAGGTAAAAAGCCAAATAGCCTGGAGACAAACCTTGCTTGCTCCTGCCTACAAGAAGAAACCCCTTCTTTGGACCCGGGAGGTCATGGGCTTGGTTTCAAGGGGTCCTTGTGTGGATGACCCCCTGCTTGTGCCTAAATAGAGGCCATGTGGAGGCAGGGGGCTGGGTCATCCACTTCACAGCCTGCCGTGGGGGAACAAGGCCTTTTTCTCTCTGGGAACCCAGGAAAGATTCATCCTCAACAGTCACCAAATCTCTGCTTCATTGCCCTTCCCCACTCCCCATTCCTCAGCTTCCCCTCTGCCACCAGGTTAGCTTGCGAAGCATGACTCTGAGCAGGTACCCCCTTCCTCCAGCCACATTACCTCCAAGATGAAGTCCACACTCCTCACTCAGGGGCTTCGGGGCCTCCTACTTAAACTCCAGACTTGCCTGAGTACATCTGAGCACTTTTTGTCCTTCTCTCTGGGGGCCTGTCAGAACTTCCTCCCTCCCTATGTCTCTACCTGTTAAATTTTGTTGCTCAAAGCTCACCATCAGAATATCTGAACACATAGTCCCACCTCCACTGCTCCCATCTGGTCATCTCCTGCCAGGCCTCCTAAGTTGACTGCTTCCTTCGACCTTTGTACTCTTTGTACCCTTTGCACAGCTATCAGGATGAAACTTAAGATATAAGTTAGAAACTTGTGGCTTGTCCAGATTCTTCTAGAATTACTTAAAGGCTCTATGCGATCTGCCCAACCTTCATCTCACGTTTTCCCTCTTTGCCTTGCTCATTCTGCCCCGGCCACACAGGCCTCTACTATTCCTCAAACACACCGAGATTTATCTTGCCTTCAAGCCTGTCTGCTGTTCTTCTCTCTCACTAGAACCTTCTTCCCCCAGATGGCCCCTTGGCTTGCTGCCTCACCTCCTCAGGTCTGTGCTGAGACTGCAGCTTACTAGAGAAACCTGCCCTAACCATTCCATGTGAAAACAATAACACCCCCATCCCTGCCCACTGTGTTCCCTCTACCCTGCTTTATTATTCTCCATAGTCCTCACCATACGACATACTCATTATATATCGCCTTGTCTCTTGTTTATAGCTTTTCTCCACCAACCAGAATATAAGCCCCCTGAGGGAAGAAACTGCACTCACTACTGTATCCAGCTTCTCAAACAGGGCCTGGCCCTCATGAAATGTTATTTGAATGAATGTAAAGCTTGGCCCTGGTGCCATCTCCTCCATGAAGCCTGCCCAGCCTCCCCAGTCAGAATATACCTCTGCCCCCAAGTGGCCCCCCGGCATCGTCTCCCCTCATAGAGCTGCTGTTGCATATTCTAGCTTGTTCTTGCATTAGGTACTCATGGGTCTGGTTCCCCCACTTGACTCCCACAGGCCTAGCCCAGAAAACAAGATTGAATCCAGGCCTGGGACTGAGATTTAGGGGAGCAGGGAAGTCCAAAAGAAATACCCCAAAGTCCAAACAAAACAAAACGTGGGGGCCTTGGCTGGCAGGTGGATTGCTGACCACAAGGTAGAACTAGCCCAGACCTCCCAGCCGGGACTGAGATATGGTGGCGAGGCCGCCACAGTGACTGTGCCTCTAGTTATACTCAAGAGCCCTCAGAATGCCTCCTGCCTCTGGGAAAGGTGGACAAAGTCTGGAAGGGTTGCAAAATCTGTGGAAGATCATACTGAGGGTAGGCATGGAAACGCAGACCCTAGATCCCCCGGGTTTGGATCACCTGCAGGTGTGACTGCTCTCCTGGGCATGGGGAAGTACCCCCCCCCCAACACTCCCGTGCTGCTAGCTTCAGGAAACTCACCCTCTTGGGCCTTCTTAGCCGTCTCATTAACTTCCTCAGCTTCCTCAGTTTTGAGAAAGGATAAAACACTTAACAGCTCTCTTGTTCTTAAGTGGCCTCTGAGTAGGTCCTTCTCCTGGAGAACTAGCTTCCTGGTGGCCATCCATGTATCACAGCCCTCAGGCCATTTCTGGCTGGTTTCATAAAGAATGGCTGTGGCTGTGAAGCCTGGGTAAGCTCGGTCCTAGGAGACATGAGAGGATGCCAAAAGTGCCCCCTGACCAGTGACCTCAGCAACCTGGGCTTACCTGCTGGGTCCCAGTAGTCTGGGCCCTAGTAGGATAGGAGGTCATTTAGGGGGTACCAGAGAGAGGGAGAAGTCAAGGTAGGTAACCCTGATAATAGGGGCTCTTTGGGTCATTCTGTTGGATGCTGAACCCCTCCTTAATGCTGATTCTCTCCTGCCCCAGGCTGGCCTGAGACTGTATCCAGGGCCTATCTGGGACAGACACTTGCCCTAGGGCCTGTCTCTTGGCTCCCAGGGTAGTGAGACTGCCGGAGGGTGGAGGGGAAGAAGAAGAGCTTCATTGTGTGTTTACTGTGCTCAAGAGGGCTGAGACTGGGGGAGGGACACGGGACTGGGGGAGGGGCCGTGTCTCACTGTCCCAGCTGCCCCACGTGGCCTCCTGGCCGTGGCCTCCCATGGGGCCGGAGGTTCAGGCTCAGATACCAGAGAAGCCACACTCTTGTTCAGTGAGGCGAGGCGCACCCGTGACCCCCCCAAGGGGGGATTGGTGCTGGGCCCCTTAGGGCAGCCACAGGGGCTGCTGCCCCCACCCTGGCCACACCCCACAGAGTGGTTTTCTATCTCCCACCTAGGTCCCAGAGGACCAATTAGGAAACCTTTTCTTTTTGGTGAGGTGACAATGAGTCGTCCCCCAGAAGTAGTGAATCAGAATCCAGGAAGGGGGGAAATCAAGGAAGAAAAGGTCAGAATTTTCCTGTTTCACCAGACTCCCCCACTAAGTGTTGCTGTTAGGGGGAACAGGATGTCCTAAAGCTAATTCCATACAGGCTTTGTGGACTCCACCCCCACCCCAGGCCAAAGCCAAAGACACTGGGAACTCCAAATCCCATCACCACCAAGGGAAGGTGGCTGGGACCTGAGGGTGGGGTGAAGCAGCCAGGTGGGTATAAAGCCAGACACATGGGCTTTGGAGGGGTCCCCCATTTTGGCTCTCCGCCAGCTCTCAGCGTCCGGCCAGCTCTGAGAGTGCCTTTGGGTTTCCAGGTCGGCAGATCGGGTAAGACGCATTAAAGACTTTATTTCCCTATTTTTTCCCTGAGTTGTACATTTTCCTTATTTCTTTTTCCCTTGTAAATAAACCTTTTATTAACCTTTCGTGTGTGCCTGTAGTAGAGTATTCATAAGTCCCTTGTAAGCGCCACAAGCCAGGAACCCGTTTAATATCGGGATTGCTCTATAACAGCTTGGCGCCCAACGTTGATTTCCAAGCTTCACCCGTGGTTGACCAGCCCAAAGTAATTTTTCTGATCCCATCTTTCTGATCAGGCCTATAAGACCTCAGGCCCTGGGGGACAGTGTCCCTTTCAAGTCCTATCCTGAGGTCATAATAGGCCCCAGATTCTCAAAGGCAACTCTGTCTCAGAGACTAAAACTAGTGCTCAGGAGGTCCCCGAGCCCCTGGGCCACCCATGAACACCCTGAGGATGCATCATCTTCCTCAGCAAGGCCCTCAAAGTTGTTGGGGCTGCCCCAAATAACTCAGGCCATCCATCCCATCCTACCCGCTCCCTGGGGATTTGGGGCAGATTTTACCAGTGAAGAATGTGAGCTCCAGGGTCAAACTGAGCAAATCCCTGTCCACCTCACTGAGCTTCAATTTCCTTGTTTGTAAAGTGGAGGAAATATTAGTCCCTTCCTTGGGGTTGTTTAGAGAATGGCAGAGGTAATCCATGGGGGACACGACCTGTGTGGCAGACCCCTGTCCAGGGCCTCCTCCACTTCCTGCCCTGCCCTACCCAGGGCTCCCTCTCTCCCCTTTCTGGCTCAAGGGCCTCAGGTCCAGACCCCAGAGCTGGGAAGTTTGGCTTCTGTGCCCCAGTGACACAGCCCACCCATGAGTTTGGGTCTCAGTGACCTGCTTAGCAAATCTGTGTGGGTGCAGCAGGGAAAGGGGAGGGGACTGGGAAGCAGGTGGGTGAGGAGGGCGGGAGAGCAGGGGTGAGGTAGCTGGGAGCCTTGGCACTGGGTTGGGGAGCTAATGATACCCCCTTCCTCTATCTAGTCACCTCAGCACCTGCATGCAGCACCCTCTGGCCTTTCCAGGACACTGAGCCTGTTCGGTGTTGTGCTAGTGGCAGGGGTGGGGGCTTGGGGGCAGAGGTGTCAGGAAGAGCTGACTATGTTGCCCACCTCCTCCTTCCTTTGGGCACTGATCTGGGTACCCAGACAGAAATCAGGAGGACGCTACCAGGAGGAGATCAGCTCTTCCTGGAGAGGCAAGGGAGGAGGCTTTCTGCTGGGGTAATCAGGAGTTTAAAAGATTAAAAATTCCAGTAAATAAAATTCCAGTAAATAAAATTCCAGTAAATAGAGATGGCCTGGAGGGGGTTTCTGGTGAGAGACTTGCCTGAGCCAAGACTTGTTTTGAAATTTTAATGAGTTGTTTCAGGCATTCCCTACAGAAGATGGACAACTATTCCACGTGCTCCTAGGAACCCTGCTAAGGAGCACAGTGAATGTTTTCTCAGCCACTTCAGTCTTTTACCACTTATGTCTGTCTTACCCCTAAACAGTAAAGTTGATGCCTTTGCATTTTTAATACTTATTGTCAGCTAGTCTGTTTTCTCTGAAGTCTGTCAGCTCCACAGTACATATTGGAACTTTGTGCATGTTGGAACCTGGTGCTCTAGAGCATTCCTTTTCCTGGCTGTGTAATTTTCCATGGCTGGAATATGTCAGTTTATCTATTTTGCTGTTGATGGACATTTAGAGGTTTCTGTTGGCTCTCTCTTGGGAATACAGGATTCTCACCAAGTAACACAGAAAGGAAGCAGATTTGCTTTGGTCTTAGTTCACAGAGGCCCCGGTGGGTAGGCGGACTCTTCTGTCAGCAGCGGGGAGCCACAGAAGGATTTTGAGCAGGAGCAGGATGCAAAGGGGACACTTGGGGAGCTTAAATTTTTCCCAGGAGTTTGTAGTTGGATTGGAGGCAGAGCTGACTAAGGGAGGCTTTCATGTTACAGGGCAACCCCGATATAAAACAGGTTGCCTGACTGTGGGTCCTCACTCGCGCAATTAAAAGGGACTTATTAATACTCCACTGCAGGCACACCCAAAAGGTTAATAACAGGCTTATTTACAAGAGAAAGGGGAAATGAGGAAATGTACAACTCAGGGAAAAAAGAGGGAGATAAAGTCTTAAATGTGTCCTACCCATTCCCCGACATGGAATCCCAATGGCATGCTGAGAGCTGGCAGAGTGACAAGAGCCATGAAGCCAAGAGAGAGAGAGACCCGAGGCCCACGTGTCTGGTTTTATACCAACCCTGGCAGCTTAATTCTGCCCTCAGGTCCCAGCAACCCTCCCTTTGGTGATGATGGGATTTGTCATTTCCAGTGTCCTGATGGCTTTGGTCTGGAGTGGGGGTGGAGCCCACAAAGCCTGCATGGAATTAGCTCAGGACATCCTTTTCCCCTATCAATAAGGGCATAGTTGGAGTTTCTAGGGTCAGTCCGGTGGGTGAGCCCACGTGATGGAGGAGCCCACGTGATGGAGGGTGAAAGGCAAAATTGGTCCCCTATGCCAAGGAGAGGGTTAAACAGACACTCAAGCTATAACAGTGGGATGATGACAGGGCCTTTCTGAGAAAGAGGCAGGAGGTGGGGGAGGAGTTAACAGGCATAGTTTGGGCCCTGGTTTGTGACAAGGCCAACCAGCAGGCAGATGAAGGGGGAGCTCAGGACTGAGAGTCACGTGGAAGTCAGTGACTGAGAGGCCTGCCCTGGAGAGTATCACTTCCCTGTACCCTAAGGCTCCTCTCCCTCCAGGCCCCAGGCCTGCCTTCCCCTGCTCTATGCAAGATTCAGACTTCAGGCCCACAGGGGCCATCCCACCCTCCCCTCATGCCCAAGCGGGGCACACATCTTGGGTCTGGCATCCATTCCCACATTTCTCCATCTGCAGCACCCCCATCCCAGGCCCTGCCATCTTCCCCACAAGTGCCTCCATTCCTCTGCCACTTTCTACTCCTGCTCTCTTTCGCTGTGCCTCCCTCAATCCTTCCCCCTCCCTGCCCTCACCCCCCTCAGCTGCTGAGCAAGCTCTTAAAATGGAAAGTCAAAGCAAGTGCTTCCTGGCTGTAGCCCTACCAGTTCCCATTCCAGTGCATGACCTGGCCCCTGCCCACTTCCTTGGTCTCTTTCTGTGGCTCTCTCTTGCCCCTGCCTAGAAACCCAGAGCCCTCCTGGCAATTCTAGAACCTGGTCCACTCTGGCCTACCCCACCCACACAGTGGGCACTGCTGGCTTCTATGTTCCCTTCCCGATGGAAGGTTCTGTTAGGGGGAAAAGGATGTCCCAAAGCAAATTCCATATAGGCTTTGTGGACTCCACCCCCACCCCAGGTCAAAGCCAAAGACACTGGGAACTTCAAATCCCATCACCACCAAAGGGAAGGTGGCTGGGACCTGAGGGTGGGGTTAAGCAGCCAGGTGGATACAAAAGGCAGACACGTGGGCTTTGGGGGGCTCCCCCATTTTGGCTCTCCACTAGCTAACAGCATGCGGCCAGCTCTGAGAGTGACTTTGGGTTTCCAGGTCTTCGGATCGGGTAGGACGCATTAAAGACTTTATTTCCCTATTTTCTCCCTGAGTTGTACATTTTCCTTATTTCCTTTTCTCTTGTATATAAACCTTTTATTAACCCTTTTTTATGTGTGTCTGTAGTAGAGTATTCATAAGTCCCTTTAAAGCGCGCGGGTGAGGACCCACAGCCAGGAACCCGTTTAATATCGGGGTTGCTCTATAACAGTTCCTGTCAGAGAAGAGGCCTTCCCTGACCACCCTGTCTCTGGCAAGACCAGCTTCCATTCCAGAGACTCTCTTCTGTCCCCTTCTGTTTCTTGCTTGTTGATTGATTTGTTTTCTGGTTTGGGGTCAGTACTATGTTGGTAAGGACCCATCTGCCTTGTTCCCCATGTTGGCTGAAAAAATCACAGGACCCACAGGGGCTTGTTTACTGCAGCTTCTCAGTGCATAGTCCCTGCTTCTGGGGATCTTGACCGTCAGTGGGCACAAAGCCCAGGCATATATGAACATCCAATAAGGGAAGACAGGGAAGGTTTCTCATGCCTCCCAGACGGGGACAGTCAGGTTCTAGCAGCTGCGAGGGGCCTTGAATTCAGGGAAGGAAACAACAGTTGCTCAACACCTTCTAGCCAGCCCTGGACTGAGTAGGAACATCTCACCATTTGTTATCTTGTTTATGTCACTTAATGCTCACACAGTCTTGCAGGGCACAGTGGCTACTGCGTGGCCAGTTTATAGATGAGAAACCTGATCTGTGAGACCAAGGAGACAAGGCGAGGAGCAGCCAGGCCTTGAGGGGAACCCAGACCTCCAGCATATTCCATATACCTTAGTAGGAAGAAATGAAGTCAGAACAGGTTTTGGGTGCAGAGGAAAGGGTGATTTTGCTGTATTATTTTTAACTTTTTTTTTAATTGATAGATTTTTATTGAGGTAGCTCTGGTTTGTAACATTCCAGATGTTTCAGGTGTACAGCATTATAATTTGATATCTATAATCACTACATCATAATCACCACCACAAATCTAATTTCCGCCCATCACCATACACTTGAGCCCTGTATCCACCCCTACCCTCTGCCCCATAATGCCCGATCTGTTCTCTGTATCTAAGAGTTTGTGTTCGTTTTCTTTGCTCGTTTGTTTTCTTCACCTTCCACAGATCAGTGTAATCACATGGTGTTTGTCTTTTCCCTACTTAGTAGAATCCCTTCGTTCTACTTATTTCACTTAGTGGAAGCCCCTCAAGTTTCATCCATGTTGGCAAAAATGGAAAGATTTTATCTTTCTTCCTAGCTGAGGAGCATTCAATTGTGTACATATGCCACTTTTTTTTTAACCAATCAATAGGCACTTATGTCGTTTTCAATTATTGGCTATTATAAATAATGCTGCAAGGAACATAGGGGCCATATGTATTTTCAAATGAGTGTTTTCATATTCTATGGATCAATACCCAAAAGTGGAATAACTGGGCGATAAGGTATTTCTATTCTTCATACTACTTTCCATCATGACTGCACCAACTAGCACCCCCACCATTAGTGTACAGGAGTCCCTCCCACCCCATCCTTGCCAACACTTGTGGGTTTGTTTTTTTTTAGGTTTTTTTCTTTTTTTTTTAAAGATTGATTGATTTATTTATGCATACAAGAACTGGGGTGTAGGCCAGATGTTCGGGGAGTGAGAGGATTCACCAGAGACAGAGTGTGGAGCAGAACAGGCGGATTGCCTGAAATACACAGCTGAGGGGAGCAGCAGGGGGGAAACAGGAGAGGTCTGCTGCGCCATGTGGGTTGCTCCCTGGCCTGGGGGTGGTGGGGGGTAGGGGTGGGAAGGTGGGTTGAACTCCTGCTGCAGTGGCTGGTGAGTGTTTCACAGTGCTGTCTTTAGTCCCTGTGCCACCAGGGAGGCCCAACACTTGTGGTATTAATAATAGTCATTCTCACAGGTGTGAAGTGATAGCTCCTTGTGGTTTTGATTTGCATTTCCCTGATGATAAAAGATGATAAACATTTTTTCATGTGCCCGCGGCCATCGGTATGTCTTCTCTGGTGAAATGTCTATTCAAATCCTCTGCTCATTTTTCCATTCGATTGTTTGTTTTGTTGTTGAGTTGTGTAAGTTTCTTACATATTTTGGATATTAACCTATTGTGAGATGTATCATTTACAAATATCTTCTCCCATTCAGTAGGAGTTTTTGTTTTCATGATAGTTTCTTTTGCTGTGCAGAAAGGTCTTTAGTTCGATATAGTCCCATTCACTTATTTCTGCTTTTGTTACCCTTGCTGTCTGAGTTGAATCCACAAATACATCATTAGGGCCAATGTCAAGGGTTTTATTGTGTTTCCTTCTATGTGTTTCATGACTTCAGGTCTAACATTTTGAATTAATTTTTGTGCATGATGTTAAGATAGTGATCTAGTTTCATTCTTTTGCATGTAGCAGCCCAGTTTTTCCAACACTCTTTATTGAAGAGACTTTCCTTTCCCTGTGGTATGTTCTTGGCTCCTTTGTTAACCTTCCATTTTGAAACAATTTCAGATTTGAAAAAATGGTGCACAGAATCCCCTTATTCCCTCGCCCAGATCCCCCAAATGTTAACATCTCTTTATAACCACAGTATAGTTATCAAAACCAAGAAATTAGCATCAAATACAAACTACCCTGTAGGCCTTATTCACATTTCACCAATTGTCACCCTAAGGTACTTTTCCTGGTCCGGAAGTCAATGTAGGATGTTTAGATTGTCCTGCCCAGTCCCTCTTTTGCTGGGCATCTCTGTCATGACAGCGCTTTGTTATCACAGCAGTGGAGCAGGGGATCAGCTGCTCCACCGGTTTGTCCAGGCTTTTGCACTTTGGTCTATTCTTGGTGAGCATTCCCCAGATTCTTGCATGACCTGCTCTTTGGAATATAAGCCACAAGAGGGCTGCGATTCTGCCTTGCTCTGTGTCTTTGCTATCAGAGTGGGCTGATAGCAAATCCTTACTAAATATTTTTTTAAGATTTATTTTTTTAAAGATTTATTTATTTATGCATACAAGAGCTGGGGTACAGGCTAGAGATGCAAGTGAGAGGATCCACCAGAGACAGAGTGGGGAGCAGAACAGGCAGACTGACTGAAATGCACTGCTGAGGGGAGCAGCGGGCGCGACAGGAGAGGTCTGCTGCACCATGTGGGTCAGCTCCCTGGCCTGGGGTCAATTCATGTTGCAGTGGCTGGCAATAGCTTGATACCGCTGTGTCTTTAACCCCTGTGCCACCAGGGAGGCCCCCCATAGAGATTTAAGTCTCTTCATCTACCCAACCCCTATGCCCCACCAACTTGACTTTTCTGTCTCAGGCTTAACCACACTGACTTGCTATTTAACCCTAAGCCCTGACTGCCTCTCATCCCCACCCCAGTCTCAACTCTCCTTCTTTGAGCCACAGCTCCTTCCTGGGCTGGCAGGGCTGGCTGCACAGTTTATAGGGCCAGGTTTAACATAAATCTGGATCTTCTGGGCCTCCCCGGTGGCGCAGCGGTTGATCGCTGGGTTGCGAAGCAGCCCGCGGCCTCTGCAGCGCCGGTTCGATCCCCGGCTGCTCCCCGGCCACTGGAGGAGGGTCCCACATGGCGCGCAGACCTCTCCTGCCGCCCGCTGCTCCCCTCAGCAGTGTACTTCGGTCCTTCTGCCTGCTCTGCTCCCCGCTCTGGCTCTGGTGAATTCTCTCACCCTCCAGTGCTTCTGACTGCACCCAGTGCATGTATAAACAAAACAAACAAATAAATAAATAAAACATGCCTCTAAAAAAAAAAAAAAAACTGGATCTTCTAGTTCAAAAAGCATGAATAAAGTTACTCTTAAAGGTACTAAAATATAAAGTTGTCATTCTTTTTTTATTTTTTTTTTTTTTTATTTTTTATTTTTTTTTTTTAGGTGAGTCAGGGTCTCGCTATGTTGCCCAGGCTGGAGTACAGTGGCTATTCACAGGCGCGATCCCACTACTGATCAGCACGGGAGTTTTGACCTGCTCCGTTTCCGACCTGGGCCGGTTCACCCCTCCTTAGGCAACCTGGTGGTCCCCCGCTCCCGGGAGGTCACCATATTGATGCCGAACTTAGTGCGGACACCCGATCGGCATAGCGCACTGCAGCCCAGAACTCCTGGACTCAAGCGATCCTCCTGCCTCTGCCTCCCGAGTAGCTGGGACTACAGGCGCGCGCCACCACGCCCGGCTGTCATTCTTTTTTTAATGTCATTCTTTTAAAAAAAGATTTATTGTTATTTATTTATGCATACAAGAACTAGGGGGTAGACCCGAGGCACAGGTTGGGTGGGGGGTGGGGGGTGGTGAGAGGATTCACCAGAGACAGAGTGGGGAACAGAACAGGTGGATCTACTGAAATACACTGCTGAGGGGAGCAGCAGGAGAGACAGGAGAGGTCTGCTGCCCCATGTGGGTCACCTCCCTGGCCAGGAATTGAACGTACACCTCAGTGGCTGGTGATAGCTTGATAGCACTGAGACTTTAACCCCTGTGCCACCAGGGAGGCCCTGCTTAATGTCATTCTATGTAAAGCAAAAACTTTAAATGATTAGCATGAATTTTGCCACTCATTTTTACACCTGCAACACCAGTTTTAAATGTCAATATAAGAACACTGCACTTAAAGAGTCACTGAAACATCATTCATATTCCTTGGCTGGCACATGGGGAAGTATTTTGTTCTACCAGAACAGTGGTAAACGGCACAAAACTGACTCACCCGTTTCTGTCGATATTTCACTTCTTGGTTCACACATGTTCTGCCCACAGGCCACCTGCAGCTGCCTGGTGAGCCAGGAAGGACAGAGAAGCCAGGTCCTTTTTCCTTCTTTAGCATCACTTGCGGCATAAGTGGCTGGATCAAGGAGAAAGCACATGAATTAGAAAGATTCTGCTAGCTTTTCTCAGTCATTTGTGTTTCTTAGAACACCATGGCCTTCTTCATGTGCTTAAAGCAAATTCTGGCCTCTCAGCCCATCAGTGCCCCCTGTACTCAGTGGGGGATGTACCCTCTCCTCGAGCTCACCTTGAGTTTTGTTGAATTCTTGTGCACAGCGGGTCAGCCAGAATTCTGTGCTCGTAGGTGTTGCAAACACAGTATGTAGGTGGCATTTACATGTGGTGTGTCCCCTCTGCTCACCTGTATGCTCCGTTGTACCATCAGACTTTGCTTATAGGACACAAGTTCAAGGGCGAAAGTGCTGAAAAATTCAAGATGGTGACCGCAGAGCATTAAACTCAGCATGGGGCCCTAGGTGACCTCAGAGGTGCCACACCTGTGACGCTGGCCCTGCAGGCTGGCATTTGGTATTTGGAGGACTGTGTCAGTCAAAAGCTCCTTCAGTCCCCTGTGCAGCCTGGTATAGCCCGGGATGGAGGCAGGAGGAGGGAGAGAGTATGGTCAGTCACCTCTACAGTTTCCCCAAGCAAGCCCTGCTGTCTGCTACCTCCAAATCTTCGCCTATCATTTGCTCTACCCCAGTGATTCTCAAAGTTATGGTCTCTGGACCAGTAATATCAGCACCACCTGGAGTTTGTTACAAATGCCAATTCCCAGACCCCACCCCACACCTGCAAGCGCTGGTCTGGGCCTGAGGAATCTGGTCTTCAGCAAGCCCCTGGCAAAAAGTGATGCCTGCTCTTCCTGGAGTATTCTTTCCACCTCATGTCTGCTTCCTATCTCCAGCGGCTCCTTCACTTTGCAGGGAGACTCAGCCCTGGGCTAGAGTAACCCTCCAATTGAACTCCTCAATTCACATCTCCCCTGATAGGCTGTGAGCTTGGGAGTGTCTGTGCTGTCCTCCGCCTTGTCCTGAGTCCTGAGCAGGACAAGCAGTGGGCACTCAGTGGGAGTGGAGTGGCATTGATTGGGGGAGGGGTGGCCAAGTGGGGGCGTAAGGCCTGGGCATCACAGAGGGTCTTGGGTCCCAGGGATGGGGCTGAACACAGACCTCCCCCCACAGGTACAGCCTGTACACCCGCACCTGGCTCGGGTACCTCTTCTACCGCCAGCAGCTTCGCAGGGCTCGGAATCGCTACCCCAAAGGCCACTCCAGAACCCAGCCCCGCCTCTTCAACGGTGAGCTCATGCTGTCCCTGGTGAGGCATTACCCCTGTGCCTGCCCACCCTCCCTGCCTCTCCCCATCACATCCCCGGAGCCCGGGGCTCCCTGCCTGGTACCCCACTCAGCTTGTCTCTGTCCCCAGGAGTGAAGGTGCTTCCCATCCCCGTCCTGTCAGACAACTACAGCTACCTCATCATCGACACCCAGGCCCGGCTGGCTGTGGCTGTGGACCCTTCAGACCCTCAGGCCGTGCAGGTGAGGGAAGGTGGCGGACAGAGGACCTGGGGTCACCTTGGGGACAGGTAACTTGCCCTCGCTAGAGAGAACCAACCTTGGTCCCTCTGCCCATGGGGCGTGCCCCCTCCAAGCGCATTTACACACAAACCCCATCCCCACAGACACAACCTGGGGAGGGGCAGTGACAGCGTGGGGAGTGCACGGTGGAAGTGAGGGGGGACCAGAGCCAGGGGGACAGGGGTGCAGACCCGGGACCGTGGGTCTGTGTCTCAGTCTTGTATCTTCTTTTCTCATCTTTCTTCTCTCCTCACCTGCCCATCAGTATCAGTTCTCGCCACCTTCCTCTCCATTCCTTATTTCTCTGTTTGTGCATCCGTCTGTCTGGCTGCCCCCTCCAGGAGTCTCCCTCTCCCCGCCCGTCCCCCTCTCACCTGTCCCGTGGCTGGTCTCCTCTCTCCTCTTCACCCCCTTCTCGCTCTCTCCCTGCTCTCCTCTCCTCTGTGCCCAACACCCCTGCCCTGTTCCTCTCTGCCATCTACCTCTCTCTGCGTCCCGCTCCTGCTCCTCGAGCTCACTGCCGCCTCTCTCCCCCAGGCTTCCATTGAAAAGGAGGGCGTTAACCTGGTTGCCATTCTCTGCACCCACAAGCACTGGTAAGGGGCCTGAGTGGGGCGGGGCCTGGCTACAGAGGATCTTCCCTGGCCAACCCTTGCCCTGGCTGGGCTGGGCAGGATCTGGCTCGGCAAGGACAGGCGGGCTGGGATCAGGAAGTCAGGCTGGGCAGGTTCCCACCTTCCTCAACAAGTCCTCGGGGCACTAGCGATTAGGAAGAGTAGGATCTCCCGCCCTCCGCTTGTGCTCCAGAAGCAGAGGACAGGACAGGCATTTCCTTTCAGTGCCTGGACGTGTATTAGGTGCTCACTGTGCGCCAGACGTGGGCCAACCTTGTGAGCTCTCCCCAGCAGCTGATGCCCAGCAAGGAGGCAGTGGGGTGTATGAGGGTGATGAGCTCTCAGTGGTAGTTGGCTTGGAGTACAGGGGTGGGGGCCGCAGTGGGTATGATCTGACCCATTCAAGAAATTAGAGGCTGAGATCCTAGAGCTGAGAGAGTCCAGAAAGATCAGTGGGCGAGGGCCAGGAGGAGCAGGTAGCAAGTTGCAGGAATGACATTCCGGCAAAGGGACAATGTGAACACAGCCCCAGGCCAAGGGCCAGGGCCCCGGGGCCCAGAGACCTGAGATGCCGCGGGGGAGAGGCAGGTGAGGAGCCCAGGTGCACATGCCCCTCAAAGCCCCGTCTCTGCTCTCCTCCAGGGACCACAGCGGGGGGAACCGGGACCTCAGCCGGCGGCACCAGGACTGCCGGGTGTATGGGAGTCCTCAGGACGGCATCCCCCACCTCACCCAGTGAGTCTCTGACCCTGGGGTGGGATGGCCTTCCCGTGGGACCGCTCCCGCTCTCAACTTCCAGTTGAGTATTTCAGGGGTATCGGCAGTTGGACCTTTGCTCATGCCCTTCCTAGCGCCTAGATCACACCCCACCTGAAGACTGATCACCCCTCAACTGATCCAGCAGTGGTCCCCAAAAGAGGAAGAGGGGAGGTTTGGATCTGAAGCCCTGGACACTGGGGGTGTCTTCTGTCTCTGGTGACTGGGGGGTGTCTTCTCTGGCTGGTGTGAAAGTCCAGCCTCCTTGAATCACCCAGCCCCTAGGGCTTCAGGTGAGGCGAGGGTCAGCAAGACACAAACTAGTACCTTCTCTGCCCTGCCTTGCTCCTCAGTCCCCTGTGTCATCAAGATGTGGTCAGTGTGGGACGGCTCCAGATCCGGGCTCTGGCCACCCCTGGCCACACGCAAGGCCATCTGGTCTACCTACTGGACGGGGAGCCCTACAAGGGCCCTTCCTGCCTCTTCTCAGGGGACCTGCTCTTCCTCTCTGGCTGCGGTGAGTTTGCTCAAAAGGGAAGGGAGGGCATAGGAGGGAGAGAAGGTGGGAGGCCAAGGCGGGGGCCCAAGAACACCTGTAATCTGAAGCAATGTGAGAAATTGGTTTCAGTACAGCTGATGTCTTAGCAGTTACTTCCTCCTATGTAACCCTGAATTTTTTATAACCTCAAGACTTCCCACCCGATGGCCAGCATGAGAGGCTGCCATAACTGAGTACAAACCGGGCAGGGTGCTTGTTTCCTCGGGGTGGAGCCTGATTCCCCAACACAGTGATGAACAGGATAGGCTACAAGATGAGACCTCCTTGAGCGAGAAGGTGACCTGATGGGTGGGGAGGGGCCACTAGTCCTAGCCGCGTGGAAGCCCAAAGGACAGCACAGGCCAAGGGTGCTGGGTGGAAAAGAGCAAGCCTGTGTGGACCTACGTTACGTGCATGGGGCCGTGAGGACACGGCCTCCCTCTCCATTCGCATGTCAAGACTCAAAGGCTTGATGGGAGTGAATAATTGGCCCAGCTCCCTGGGAAGCCAGGGTGGGGTCATAGTCCCTGCCCTTCAATTGTGCTGTGTTAGCCTTGTATCTTATAACTTGCCCCCCTTGATCCCCACCAGGACGGACCTTTGAGGGCACCGCAGAGACCATGCTGAGCTCGCTGGACACTGTGCTGGGACTGGGGGATGACACTCTGCTGTGGCCTGGTGAGATGCTTCTCCCACTCTATGCGTCACACAACCCCACCCCACCCCCGCCCTCCCCTAGAGAGCCCCAAACCACTTGCTCTCCCAGAGGTGACAGCACCACCTCTGGTGGCTGTCGGGAGCCAACTCTAGCAGGGGCAGAGCTCCCTTTGGGGACACAGTGAGTCCTTTTTTAACATCCTCGCAAGTTCTTGGACACTGGGACTTCAGGCCAGATGACAGAATGAAACCAACTAGACCCCAAGCTAATTGCTATAAACAAGAGTTAAGCTCTGATAGCATATTTCTGGTCACAAAAACATCACCAAACTTCTAAGACCCAAAAACACTTCTAGTAATAAATAATAGTTTGTATTCATTCATGCACTGTCCAATCCAGTTATTCCAATTCAGGGTCTCAGTGGCTGGAGTCTGTCCCAGCAGGTCAGGGTGCAAGGCCAGAACCAGCCCTTCTCTCACAGCATGTGTGTGTGCGCGCACACACACACGCACACACACCCCTCAGTCTGGGACAACTTAGACACCAGGCTCACCTAACACACACATCTCTGGGATATGGGAGAAAACACATGCAGACATAGGAGAACATGCAAACTCCACACAGTCAGTGACCCCGGGCAGAAATCAATTTTTTTCATCAACTATAATAAAAAATATTGAACAGAGGGACATTATTTGAAGACTTCTCATGCCAACTTCCCCTGCCAGCCAGCCCTCGGCCCTGCATCCCAGAGAGATGGCTGGTTTTCATGACCAGAGCCCAGAACAGAAAAAACCTTTGCTTATCAGCAGGGAAGTCAGCAGAGCCACTCTGCGTGTGCCCAGTGCGTCTGCGTGTCCTCCCCCCATAGGTATGTACATTGCATGTCTGTACATGCACTTGTACTGTGTATGTCCACGTTTCCGGAACATTCACTGATATCTCAGTTAATCCTCAGAACATATGTCCATCTGCTCATTCATGAGTCTGAATGAGCAGATGAACAAACTGAGGTCAGCAAATGCTTTGTTAAGCGCCCAGCACACCCGGCTCCGTTCTAGGCCCTGGGGCCACATCTGCATTATTTTCTCCGCTCGCCACATAAGGAAGTAGGGGCTCGGAGAGGTGCCATGACTTGAGGTTGCCCAGCTGGCAAAGGCACAGGGCAACAGGGCAGGTCTTCTGGCTCCAGGCTGGTGCTTCCCCCTGGAACTGCCGCTGCATCTTCCTTTGTGGCTGACCGTGCTATGTTTGTAGAACTTTTTGCTCTGTGTGGTTGGACCCCTCCTT
This sequence comes from Talpa occidentalis, assembly GCF_014898055.3. Lineage (NCBI taxonomy): Eukaryota > Metazoa > Chordata > Mammalia > Eulipotyphla > Talpidae > Talpa > Talpa occidentalis. The sequence continues at coordinate 136,928,832 of NW_023603184.1, forward strand.
CCTGGTCCTTCCTCTAACCCAACACCTGGGGTTAGAGAGGATTTTTCTGACCACATCACCGCTCTGCCTTGCATTTCTGCCCCCACGCTGTCCTTAGGTCACGAATATGCTGAGGAGAACCTGGGCTTCGCTGGGGTGGTGGAGCCAGAGAACCTGGCCCGGGAGCGGAAGATGCAGTGGGTGCAGAGGCAGCGAATGGAGCGCAGGAGCACGGTGAGGGCCTGGGGACCAGGAGGGGCTGCTGGGCACTCCCCCGTGAGAACCCATTTCTGCTGAGCTGGGCCTGCGGGGGCCCCTCCCCAGGGATCTGACACCTTTGGTACCTGGGCCTTAAGTGAGAACTCCTGGGCCCTGGCGCCAGTGCAGGGGACGGCGAGGCTTCCTTTGCTAGGCCCAATTTCTAGATTCTCCACCAAACCTGGGTGTCTCTTTCCCCATAGTGCCCATCCACCCTGGGAGAGGAGCGTTCCTACAACCCGTTTCTGAGAACCCACTGCCTGGTGCTGCAGGAGGCTCTGGGGCCAGGCCCAGGCCCCATCGGGGACGATGACTACTCCAGGGCCCAGCTCCTGGAGAAGCTTCGCCGACTGAAGGATCTGCACAAGAGCAAGTGATGCCCCCCACCCCACCCCAGCCCACCTCCTTGGTGGGGAGGCTGACCATCACCCTCATCACCCCCTCCTTCTCATTGCTACCACCACCACTTCCATCGGCGCCCATGGTGGGCTTTATTCCCCGACACTGGCCGGGGGACAGAAGGGAGGAGACCGAGAGGAAGGGAGCTGGTGGAAGGCTTGGAGACTCCAGGGGGTGAGGCTGAGTTACCAAGGGCAAGAGGAAAGGCGGGACCTAGGACATCTCCAGACCTGACTGGGAGCGTGTGTTCCATGGCAACGAGGACGTGGAGCTGCTGGGGAGGCCTCGCTTCCACTGTAGCCCCTGAGCCCCGGGCAGCAGGAACTGTGAAGATGTTTGAGTCCCTCTTCCCCCTCCTCCCGTCCAGAGTGGGGAGAGAAACTCAGTCCCCGAAAGTGGCCTGAGGTATGGCTCCGTGGAAGAGTGACCAGTCCGGGAGCGACAGGGCTCTGGTCTGCGGAGACGCTGCCCCTGTCCCCTGCCCAAGCCTCCCTGCCCTGTCCCCACGAAGGCACTTTTCCCACAGAGCCATTTCTGAGAAGGATGACAGGGCTGCGAGCCTGGCTGTCTGGATGTTTCTGCTGAATGGCTCCCCTACAGCCTGGAAGAGGTGGGGTCCTTGTTGCCAAGGAAACCCAGGCCCTGGCTGAGGAGACACCAGAGAGGGGACTGTGACGGTCGTGTAGGTCCCCGTGCTCCCTGCACAGCGGGTCTGGGCCTGCTGGCTGGCCTCTGCCCCTGCCCTGGGTCTCAAGGGCCTTTATTCCCAGGGGAGAAAGCGCCACCGCCAGTCATGGCCGCTGCGGGTTTCCTCATTCGGGTCCTTATTCTTAGGAACCTCTGCCCCCCTCTCACTCCTCTCTTTCCTCAGCCCTTCTTTTAACCAGTAGACCTTCAACTGCCCCTTTGCAGTTTGCCAAGAACACCCCATGCCATTTCTCATGTGACCCCTGGCTCCGTCCCGGCTGGGGCAGGGGGTCCTCGAAGCAGCACAGCACTCAGAGGCCTGAAAGCAGAGAGCTCTGAGTGAGCCGTGGCTTCCAGGACCCCAGGCCTGGGCCCTGCCCCTCTGCGCAGCCCCCTCAGCTCAGCTTCTCCCCTGGCCTCGGGTCCAGGTCCCTTTAGAGCGAGGAACCCTGTGGTCCTTGCAGCAGCAGACCTGGGGCCAGCCCAGAACTTTCTCTCCACATCCAAGCCCTTCCTCAGGCTCTGCTCACCTTTGGTGAGCCTCTGAGATGCCCTGCCCTCAGTCTCCCCCACCATCGATCGGCCTCTGCCTCTCTCTCCAGCCATAGCCTCTGGTACCAACTCTAGCAATACTGTCAGAATAGTTAGTCCCCGCCCCCCCAGACATGCAGTTCCTGCCTCTGTGCCTTCGCTCATGCTGTCTCTTCAGACTGGAATGCCTTTCCCCTGCTCCTCCTGCCTTGTCTGCCTGGCAAACACCTTTTCATCTCTCTCCATCTCCCTCAAAAGTCCCCCCTCCTCCCGGAAGATCACCCCCATGCCCCACCCCTTCCAGGCTACCTCTGCTCTTTGTAAATGCTTCTCCCATGGCACTTATCACACTGTATTTTACTTGTTTACATGTTTGTCTCCCCTTCTAGACTGTGAACCTTTCAGGGCATGGACTGTATCTTATGCATCTATGTATTTCTGCGCCTAGCACGGTGCCTGGCACACAATAGGCGCTTAATAAATGTTGAATGAATGAATGATTTAACCAAGTCTTGCTCACTCAGTGTGTCTGTCTTTATTGCCGGTTCCCTTTTCCTGTCTGAGTGACAGGTCCGCTCCTCTGGCGTGACTGCCTTCAAGCTTTGGCCAGAGCAGTGTTCTCCACATGTCCCACCACAACTCGAGCACTTGCTCCAGGCTTCCAACCAGCTTACCTCCGAAGCTTGAGATTGCACGTTGTACCACTGCCCACAGGGGACGTGCTTTTACATGGGCACAGCAAGCAGTGGCCAGCACTTCAAGGGCAGGGTGGTGGCACTGGCCTCTCTAAGCCTCTGGAACTAACAGAGCCAAGCTCCACTATTCGAAGAATAACTTTAACAACATCATTTTTTTCCCATTGTATTTATCTTTGGGGGTCAGGACTTACGTTTGACAAGTGACACTGGTTTTCAGTTCATGACAGTGATTAAAGATAGTTATTGAAATGGGAAAATACCAAGTGAAGGTGACACTCAGCTACAGTAGAATCTTGGAGGTGCCCTATATGAATGAAGAATAGGAAGTGCTGCCTTGGCTCCATGCTTTTTTGAGGCCAGCCCTAGGCACAGTCTTCCCATACCTGGCCACAGCTCAGTCTCCCCTCTCAGTTGCCTCTCAGCCAAGCCAGGGAATCTGGCACTGGCCCAGTTGTCCTGGGTGGGGCTGCACCTGGAGTATGGGTAGGGGAAGGACTGTGGTCTCTGTCTTCCTGAAGAAAGGCAGCTCTCTGTGCTCTGTGACTGTCCCTGGGTCACTGCAGTCTTGAAAGAGCGAGCCCTGGGGCCTCGTCACTCTGGGTATGCCCAGTTTCAGAGAGAGGCACTTGATAACAGTTCTCTAGAACTGCTGAAGCATTTTCCTGAGGCCTTGAGTGACCCTCTCAAGTGACCCTCTCAAGGCCTTGAGTGCTTCTCCTGGGGCAGCATTGACCAACAACAACCAGGCCACCTGTTTGCTTGGAGGACAGTAGGATTCATTTACCTTGGAGACTGACTGGGTTCCAGTCCCAGCTCTGTCCTCTGTCATGCAATATCCCAGTGACCTTGGGTGAGTCACTTCCTTGTTTTCAGTTTTTTCAATTTCCAATGGCGGTAATAACCTCGAATGCATTCCAGACCTCTTTCAAAAGTGACAAACGCTCATCACAAAGGAGTTTAAACCAAAAGAAGTATTGATTAGCTTGTGAAATTGAAAAATGTGATATTAGCTCATGGTGATTTCAGGCATGGCTGGATCCAGGACAGCGTCATCACTCAGCTCTGCTTTCTTCTATATTGGTGTCTTTCATCCTCCCTGGGTGGAAAGATGATGCTTACAAAATACTTGTTCATCAAACAGCAGAACCCTCAGGAATCCCAGGGATTGTGCTTCATAGGTTCAGTTTGGGTCACGTGTCCAGCTCCAACCCTGAACCAATCATAGGAGTTAGGGGATGGGCCGCTCTCACCAGGTTGGGTCATGTGTCCACACCTAGAAGGGCACGGTCAGACCCGACTAAAACACAATGGAGCAGGGGTCCCCCAAAGGAATAAGGGATGAGAAATAATGCATAACAACAAAATCGTAAAACTCTACCAATATTGGGTCTATCCGGTGACGCAGCAGTTGAGCACTGGGCTGCGAAGTTGCCCTCAGCCTCTGCAGCACCAGTTCAATCCCCAGCCACCGGAGGAGGGTCCCACATGGCGTGCAGACCTCTCCTGCTGCCCGCTGCTCCCCTCAGCAGTGTACCTCGGTCCTTCTGCCTGCTCTGCTCCCCACTCTGGCTCTGGTGAATTCTCTCACCCTCCCGTGCTTCTGACTATACCCAGTGCTTATATAAATAAATAAATAAATAAATAAATAAATAAATAAATAAATCTTTTTAAAAAATTTACCAATTTTTTTTTTTTTGAGACTATCAGAAGAGTCAGATGAGAAAAGGCATATGAAGTCACTTTAAAAAATGCTATTTCTGGGGCCTCCCTGGTGGCACAGGCGGTTGAATGTCACTCTGTGAAGCTGTTTGCAGCCTCTGCAGCATGGGTTTGATCCTGGCTGGCCAGCTGGCAAGAATCCCACATGGCATGGCAGACCTCTCCCGCCTCGCCCGCTGCTCCCCTCAGCAATGTGTTTCGTCAGTCTGTCTGTTCTGTACCCCACTCTGTCTCTGGTGAATCCTCTCACCCCCCGCATCTCTGGCCTGTACCCAAGACTTGTATAAATAAAAAAATCTTTAAAAACAAATGCTGGTTCTGGGCCTCCTGGTGGCTCAAGGGGTTGGGACGCAACCTATGAAGATATCCACAGCCACTGCAGCACGAGTTTGATCCCTGTTCAGGGAGTTACCCACATGGCACAGCAGACCTCTCCTGACCCGCCCGCTGCTCCCCTCAGCAGTGTATTTCAGTCAGTCTGCCTGTTCTGTTCCCCTGTGTCTCTCGTGAATCCTTTCACAGCTTCCCCTCCAACATCTCTGGCCTGTACCCCAGTTCTTGTATACATAAATAAATAAATCCTTTTTTTTAATGCTGGTTCTATCATTAATGATAGAGAAGAAATGGGGGTAGACCTATAGTCTCAAAGGTGTTTATTTTTTTTTATAAATTTTATTTTTATATTCCCCATACAATTGCAACTCCCTTATTTTGACCCCAATCCCTCCCCTCACCACCCTCCCCCCCATAGAGTGTCTCTGGTTCATAGTTTTTTGTTGATTTTGATTTTCACTTTCTTATAGTTATTCATTTTCCTGGTCCCTTATTTAAATTTTTCTAGATTCCTGCTATGAGTGAGACCATCCGGTATTTTTCTTCTTCTTTCTGGCTTATTTCGCTGAGCATGATCCCTTCCAGCGCCATCCATGTTGCTGCAAATTGCATGTGTTTATCTTTTTTGAATGCTGAGTAATATTCCATGGTATATATGTACCACATCTTCTTGATCCAGTCATCTATTTTTGGGCATTTGGGTTGTTTCCAAAGCTTAGCTATTGTAAACAGTGCTGCTATAAACATAGGGGTGCAGGTGCTCTTTGGAATTGATGTTTCTGTGTCCTTTGGGTAAATACCTAGGAGTGGAATTGCTGGATCATATGGAAGCTCTATGTTTAGTAGGTCCAGAAAACTCCACACAGCTCTCCATAGTGGCTGGACCAGTTTGCACTCCCACCAACAGTGTAGAAGAGTTCCTTTTTCTCCACAACCTCGACAACATTTGTTGTTGATAGTTTTTTTAATATGTGCCATTCTCACTAGTGTGAGATGGTATCTCATGGTAGTTTTGATTTGCATTTCCCTGATTACAAGTGATGTTGAACATTTTTTCATATGCCTGTTGGCCTGAAAGGTGTTTAAATCATATGTGATTTTAAGAACAACCAGCAGGGGCCTCTGTGGTGCTGCAAGGGGTTAAGCACCGCACTATGAAGCAATTCGCAGCCTCTGCAACACAAGTTCAATCCCCGGCCTACCAGGGAGCAACCCACATGGTGCAGCAGAACTCTGCTGACTCGTCTGCTGCTCCCCTCAGCAGTGTACTTCAGTCGGTCCACCTGTTCTGTTCCCCACTCTGTCTCTGGTGAGTCCTCTCACACCCCACACCTCTGGTCTGTACCCCAGCTCTTGTATGCATAAATAAATAAATCTTTTTTTTTTTTTTAAAGAATAACCAGCAGACAGTTCAGTTTTAAAGTTTTCTCCTGGAATCACAGGCTGTCTCTCTTTGAGGATAGGAAAGGAACAGGGAGGGGCTAAGTGGAGTGCCTAAAGTGTTCCAGCGAAGAACTGAGACGAGGGGCAGTTGTAGACAAGAGGGTGCATGTGTGGGTGGCCCTAGCCCTCCTCTCCCCCCACCCCAGGCCCTGGCCACAAATGGAGCCTTTGAAAGCAGATGGAAAACGAACCCCAACAGTCAGTAAACCCTTGGCTCCAGTCCATGGCAGGACAGGGTGGCCCAACAGAGCAGGGCAGGTGGAGAGAGGACTTAGTATTAAACTGGTCTAGGAATGAATATTAATTCTGCCTCTGATGGTCTGCGGGTAACAAGGGACAGGTGACTCATGGTCACCAAGCCACATGTTGGAGTGACTGGGGGAAGTGACAACAGTCTCTTACCTCCACCGTTATTAATAAACTTAACGCTAGTCTGTTAGAGCAAGTGGTTCAGAACATGGACTCTGGAGCCAGCTCCTAGATTGGAGCCTACATTTTTCATTTATTACCTGGGTTACCTAGGGTGTTTCTTAACCTTTCAGTCACTCAGTTTCTGTCTATCCAGTGAGGGTGATCCTAGCTCTGACTTAGAAGCTTGCCGTGAGCATTAAATGAGCTCACAACTGCCCTTTCTATGGGAGTCAATGCCACCCTGAAGCCAGACCTCTCTCGGCCACAAAGAGGCCCACCTACCCAACCCAAACACTCCAGAGTGTCCTTCCACAGCCCTACGGTACAGATGGTACCAGGTTCTTTTTTTATTTTTTGAAAAAAGATTTATTTATTTATGCATACAAGAGCTGGGGTGCAGGCCAGAGATGCGAGGGGTGAGAGGATTCACCAGAGACAGAGTGGGGTGCAGAACAGGCAATCTATTGAAATATACTGCTGAGGGGAGCAGCTGCGCCATGTGGGTCACCTCCCTGGCTGGGGATCAAACTCGCGCTGCAGTGGCTGCTGATAGCTTCATAGTGCTGTGTCTTGTACCATCCTTGCACCACCAGGGAGGCCCCAGTAGCAGGTTCTTAAGAGAGCTCTTCCAGAGAGTTGAAGAGTAGATCCTTATGTGAGCCATTTTGCCAATTGCTTTCTGCCCCTGCCGTTGGTAGGAAACAGTTAGAACCAAAGGGAGGAAGTGGGGGGTGAGCAAGATGGACGCCTAGCAAGCGGGAACCTGTGAGGACAGACAAGCAGGGTCACATGCAGCTAGAGGGGCCTGACCAAGAAAGGGGGCTCCAAAGGGTGGCCAGCTAGGGGAGCAAATCTTCCCAGGACAGCCGGGGGAGGAACTACGTGGGCGTCCCTTAAATGTGCCAAACCACAATTTGCATTTTTATTTTAAACTTTGTCCTAACTTAAAAAAAAAAAGAAAAGAAACAGATAAAATATGAACTTTGTCCTAATAAAAAGAATTTGTCAAACTTTATCTTCACGTGGGAAAGCAGTAGGTTTGCTTTTTTTTTTGGATTGTATTTAAACCTTCTTTAGCAACAGATTTATTGAGATAGAATTCACATAACACAACATTCACTGGTAAAGTGCACAATTCGTGGTTTTTGGTATAGGCCCAGCTTTTCAACCGTTATCACAATCTCATTTTAAAACATTTTCATCATCCTGAAAAGAAACCCGATGCCCATGTGATGTCACTCACACTCCTTGGCCCCACCTCACTTCCACACCAGGCAACCTCTGATCCACTTTCTGTCTCTACTGACCTGCCTCATCTAGATATTTCATATAAATGGAATCATTTGGTATCTGGTCTTTTGCAACTGATTCCTTTTACGCAACATGTTTTCAAGGCTCCTCCATGTTGTAATATGTGATACTTTATTCCTTTTATGGTTGAATAATATTCCACTGTGTCTCTACACCACATTTTGTTTATCCATCTGTCAGTTGATGGAAAGTTGGGTTGTTTCCACTTTTTGGTTGTTAGGAAAAATGGTACTGTGAACATCTGTGTACAGATGTTTTCAGTTCTCTTTCAAGTCACATAGTAATGCCATGTTTAACTTTTTCAGAAACAAACTGCTTTCCAAACCAGTTGTGAGTTTTCCTAATGCCACTGACAGTCTTATGTGCAGAAAAAGGTTTATTTGGAATTCACTTTAGCTTTTAAAATCAATACTCAAGTTCTTAAAATGCAAATTTTTAAACATAAATATTTCCAAAACTTTTAAGTTATCAATTGTATCATTCTAGCCATAAATCTGGCTACTATTAATAATAACTTCTAAATGGGCTTTGATAATTATTTCTCTCTTCAAAATTAAAGCTGTTATAAGCAGCTTATATTACATTTACGCATCCCATTTCCTTTTTAAAGCAACTGATTGTTATATGTCAATTATATCTCAAAAAAGCAGGGGAAAAATTAATTCACTAAAAAAGTTTTAATAAAACAATTGACAAGCCAACCTCCAAGTACTTTTTACTGAAATCTAATAAATCTAAATAAATGAAGCACATTTTAAGATTTTAAAAAATGTTTTGGTTCCATTAACAATCCCAGTAAGGATTTAACTTCAAAGTACCACTGAAATCAACTATCTAATTTATTTTTTTATTTAGTTCTATTGGGCTGTTGTCTTTTTCTCTGTGTCAACACCACACTGGCTGACTTTGAGTTTTAAGTTTTTTTTTAAAAAAAGATTTATTTATTTATGCATACAAGAGCTGGGGTACAGGCCAGAGATGCAGGGGGTGAGAGGACTAACAAGAGACAGAGTGGGGGACAGAATAGGCAGACTGACTGAAATACACTGCTGAGGGGAGCAGCGGGCGAGTCAGGAGAGGTCTGCTGTGCCATGTGGGTTGGCTCCCTGGCCGTGGATCAAACTCATGCTGCAGAGGCTGCAGATTGCTTCATAGTGCAGGACTTAACCCCTTGCACCACCAGGGAGGCCCTCAACTGTCTAATTTATATTAGACTCTCAAGGCTTATGTTTTAAGTTAGCTCACTACACCAAATTATTCTAAACAATTCAAGAACTTGAAATATAAAGTATGCACAATGTAACACACGTACAATCCACACTGCTGACTTGATTCTCTTCAGCATGGTTATACGTTCTAAATCTCCCTGAAGTTGCAGGGACAAGAAATCATTTGAAGTGATGTGGGGAGTTGGATGGGGGCCACCTTTGGGGACTGAAGCTTCACAGTAAGATTTTTCTTTTTTTATGACCCTGACTATCAGGCTGAGGCCCTTTCATAGCCACTGTGGTGCAGACTCCAGCTGTTGCAGGATGGGGATCTGGTAGCCCAGTCCGGGGGTGGAGTCTTGGCATAAGTCTCAGTCTTTCAACACTACTAAGTTATTGCACTATTTATTTAGGTTCAATGTGTCATCTATGTCCTGCTTCGTTTTTCTCTGAATTCTCTCTGACTCCCAGAATCGGATTGCCTTTGGTTGAGTACTGTTGGCTGCCAGCCACCTGATCTTCAGAAGACATTGCACTAACTCCTGTGCTTCACTTTCTAATCCATAAAGTGGAGAGAAAAGGTGCCTGCTCACCCGATGAGTCTGAAGATGCCTGAGAGGATGTGTTGTATACCTTCAGGACAGCCTGGACCAGCCGGCTCAGAGTCGCCCTGGTCCTTGTCACCGTGGGGTTAGGGCAGGCCAGCCTAGGGAGCTGGGCCTGTGGGCTGTGTGCCTGCCTCACTCCGGGCACGAATTCTAATTCTAATAATAAAGACCCTGCCATCCCGCTGCCTCTTAGGAATGTCAAATGCTCCCTCTGCTGGACATTACCCAGAGTTGGATAGAGTTCCCATCATTTCCTCCAAGGTCTGGGTATTCAGTGAAGGGGGTTGGTGGCCCTTTAAGAGTCAGTAGCTAGCTCCCGGTTGCCATGGAGACAGCTTGCCGCTGACCAGGTTGCAGTAGGCAGCAAGTTCTCTAGAGTTCAATCCACAGGTTGGAAGGAGGGCTTCTAGGGCTGGAAAGGGTAGGAGTCTTGTCCCTCAAGATATCCTGGGTTGACCGGGAAGGGTTCTGTTTTTGGGACCCCTGCCGCACCCCTGCCTTTATCCCCAAAGTCCACCATCTCAGCTTCTCCTCCCACTATCACCCCATAGCCAAGGACCACCAGCCCTTGGTCATGAACCCCCAGCCCTCAATCCAGAAGAGTCTGCCACCACCAGAGGCAAATGCTGAAGCCATCCACTTCCTCAGCTCTCTCCGTGAGTTGGGGGGCGGGGTGCTGGTCGGGGAGCAATGTGGGGGGGGTGGGCAGGAGGAGCAGGGGGCCACCAGTCTGGAGAGGAGGGAAGAAACAGGCTCAGACCTGTTTCTCTCAACCTTGACTCTCCAGGAATTCGGAAAGTGTGTGAAGCCCCCTTATTTGTTAATAGTCTGCCAGGGAAGATGCTAGGTGTCTTCACCTGCTGAGAGACTTGTGGGATGAAAGCAGGGTGGGTGGGGAGTGTGGTGACCAGGGGACAGAGATCTGAGGTCTAGGAGCTAGGATTTAATTTGTCCTCCTGGGACCTGCACCCCCAGGGCTGGAGGAGCTGCAAATGCTCTTTTTCTCGGAGACGTTGGTCATGGTCTCAGACACAGGGGAGCCTCAGGGAGAGCTGACCATTGACGTGCAGATGGGGAAATACAAAGACAGAGAAGTTGGTTTCCTGTCCTACTGCCTCCTCGTGCATGCCTTCAGCAGAGGCTTCATCAACAAAACACCCTTCGGGAACTCCCTCCTGGGTGAGTTACTCCAGCCCATGCCCTTCACCTGCTTCCTCCCACCACCCCACCCATCATTCCCAGGGCCTTTGAATTCACCTTGGGGCCAGAACTGCACGAAGCGGGCACAGGTAGAAACGCAAGACAGGAGCACTGGCCACCATCTTCCCCCACACACGACCTGAGTGCCCCCACCGCTTACTCTCCAGCCCTTCCCCTGATGGCAATGCTCACTCCCTCCGCCCCAGGCTACCTGTCCATGAAGCTGGAGATCTTGGAACAGCACAGTCAGGAATTCATCAAGGTACCTCCTCAGCCCCTAGCCTTGACCACAAGCCAGGATGAGAGAATATACGCCCTGAAAGGGAGGGAGAGACCATGGAAGGGGAGGAGGGGAGCTCTGTGGAATGTACCCCAACTCTCTCCCCAGTCACCCTACCATGCCCACCACACACTACTTGGAAACCAGTCCATCTGGCTACTGGAATCAGCCCAAGGTTGTGACCTTCTCTGGACACACAAATCCTGGCCCAGCCACTGGCTCATCCTCCAGCCAGAGAGCCCAGGGGCATTCTGGGGGCCCTGTGGGTTAGCTTCTCCCAATGGTCCAATTCTCTTGCTTCTGAGCCTGCCACTTCACGGACTTCTGGAATGAGAGCCCTGTGCAAGTGGGAAACCTCAGGGCCCTCCCACAGAAGCCACTGCATCTCTTAAGCACATTTGCTTGGTGATTTTTGTTGCTCCCATGCTATAGGCTTTCTAGGCACTTTTTCTTTTTATTTATTTTTACTGTTTCAAGGATTTTTTTCCCTTTGCCTTTTGCGGTGTATACCTTTTCTTTTTTCAATTTCTGTTCTTGAGCTTGACTATCTATGGAAGGTTTCCTATCCAAATTTCCTTTATAAAGGAGAACAGATGAGGTGGCCTCAGTGGGGGTCCTTATCTGTCATCTGGTGAGTCCCTGATCCTCCCCTGGGTGCTCTGGCCCATAGTTCCCAACCCTCCCCATGGAACGGAAGACAAATCTGCTGAAGCAGGGGGATCAAATGGCCATGACCAGAACTGTCAAGGACGGTGAGGTAAGGAGAAAGCCAGGCAGACCCTGGATCCTCTTTGGAGGATGGTTGTGACAGACTAGGAGCCTGGCCTGGGAACCCCAGGACCTACATGTTGCTTGTGCACCCTCCCCAGCACCGCCCACCCCCCCCCAGCTTGATGCCCCTGATCCCGATTTGTCCTGACCAGGAAGTGAAGACAGAAGTGACATTCTCCCCCTGGCACTCCATCGCGGGCTTCATCTCTGAGGCTGCCAACCTGGTGTTGCTGAGGCTGATGGCCTGGCGAAAAACAGTGCCCAGCAATGCCCGCTTCCTGGCCTTGGACACAGAAGGCAAACTCTGCTATTCTACCTATGTGAGGGCTCACCTGGGCAGGGACTTGGCCTGGGAGCAAACTGGAAGGGGCCTGGAGGATGGTAATGGGGAGAAAAAGATAGCTGTGGCATGGAAGAGGAGGTGGGGGGGGATAAAACTAGGCATTGGGAGTAGAACACCCAAGGGCAGGAGAAAGCAAGACCACATGGGTAGAGAAAAGGTGAGTGTGGAGCAGGTAGAGTGAGTGAGAGACCAAAAAGTATGAGCATTCGGGGAGGCAATGGTTTTTATACTTAAAAGTCAGTCCAGGAAAAAAAAAAAAAAGACCTCCCCGGTGGCGCAGCGGTTGAGCGCTGGGTTGCAAAGCTAGCTCTGCAGCGCCGGTTCAAACCAGATAGATCTCCTTGCTCCCCTCAGCAGTGTTTCGGTCCTTCTACCTGTTCTGCTCCCCGCTCTGGCTCTGGTGAATTCTCTCACCCTCCCGCGCTTCTGATTACCCAGTGCTTGTATTTATTAATAAAAAAATAGATCTTAAAAAAAAAAAAAAAAAGATTTATTTATTTATGTATACAAGAACTGGGGTATAGGCCAGAGGTGCAGGCATGAGAGGATTCACCAGAGACAGAGTTGGGAGCAGAACAGGTGGATCCACTGAAATACACTGCTGAAGGGAGCAGCAGGCGAGACAGGAGAGGTCTGCTGCCAGTGTCATGTGGGTCAACTCCCTGGCCAGGGATCGAACTCCTGCTGCAGAGGCTGCTGATAGCTTCTTAGTGCTGAGACTTAACCCCTTGCATCACCAGGGAGGCCCCAAAATACATATTTTTAACAGCAGGAAATGCAACATCTCCAGCTACACTTCAATTTTTTTTGGTATGTCTCAATCCTGAAGGGTGTACTTGATTTTTTTTTAAAGATTTATTTATGCATGCAAGAGCTGGGGTACAGGCCAGAGATGCGGAGTGGGTGGGTGGGTGAGAGGATTCACCAGAGACAGAGTGGGGAACAGAACAGGCAGACTGATGAAATACACTGCTGAAGGGAGCAGCAGGCAAGTCAGGAGAGGTCTGCTGTGCCATGTGGGTTGCTCCCTGGCTGGCTGGGGATCAAACTCTGCTGCAGAGGCTGTGGATTGCTTCATAGTGCAGTGCTTAACCCCATGCGCCACCAGGGAGGCCGGATTATTTATTTATTTGGCTATTTTGCTTGATACCACACTGGGAGTCGATTTGACCAATTTTGTCAATGACATTCTAGCCTTTTCTATCACAAATAGCAACGTGCTTGACAAGAACAGGCACATGCACTGCCTCTCATTTTCTCTGAAGCACACACTTCACATTAGCACTTTTCTCCCCACTGGGGTTTAAGTTTTAGAGAACAGCCAGCCTGCAGGAGAGGTCTGCTGCGCCATGAGGGTTAGCTCCCTGGCCAGCAGAACCACAGCCTGAGTTGGCTACAGATCAGTCTAGTCCCACTCCTCAGAGGCTTGGGGGGTCCCCTCCTTCAAAACACCAGCACAGGGGAGGGGCTGGGCAGGAGCAGGACCGCCTGGTTCTAGGAGGGGATCCTCCAATAAACTTGAGTGTGCAACTAAAATCTGTGGCGCTGAGAGTCTGGACCGCCATGGGCTGTTTATCACTGATTTGCGAGGAATGAAGCTACAACACAGAGAAAAGGACCAGGGGAAGATTCAGGGGGTGGCCCTGGGAGGCATCCACCTCACCCCCCTCCTCATTTTCATTGCTGCCAGCAAGCCCTGGGCGTGCAGACCATCCCGGTGGGCCACCAGCAGGTGGAAGTGTTCATCGTGGAGCATAACGTGCACTCACAGGAGGGCATCCCCATGTCCTGCCAGTTCTACCTGCTCTCCGATGGGTGAGCTGCTGACTGTGGGGCCAGGGGTTACAGGCAGCTGGGCTCAATGATGTTATATGATGGGGCAAAGGGGGACCCCTCTTTCCCAGGGCACCACCAGGAAGAATTGCTGCTGAGATCCGAGTGCCCCCTTATTTATCCACATTGTTCACTCTTTCTTCATTCCTTTGCCCATTCTGAACCCCACAGCGCCTCGCAAACCTTGCCAACGAGCTGGGTGATGGGATGGCCATGTCCTCCGCAGGGCTGAGGCAGGGCTGAGGCAGAGCTCAAGCTGCTGTCACAGCGGGTGGGTGTGAAATGGAAAACCACCAAGGTTTGGACAACTTGCCCTCTGTAAGGCAATGTTCTGGAAGAAGCCTCTGGCACACTGCCAAGCTGTCCCCAGCAAAGTGCAGGCACCAAATCATGAGAAAATGGAGGGGAGGGTGTGAAGAATTTTCTGCTTGAAATTTCCAGAGGTGCTTCCACTAGACTGGAAGAGAAATAATCAGAACGTTGTTGGTTTTCCTAAGGTACAATGTTGCTTCTATTTTGAGCACCACATAGCAGGCAGCTCCAGGACCTCCTAGTGCTTGCACCTTGGAAGGTCTGGGTTCAGCGCTGGCTGGCAAGCATCGCTAGGGGTACTAACAGGACCGGTTTGAAGAGCCAGGGCATTATCTGGGGAGCTAGATAATGCAGAAAAACCAAAGACAAGTGGGGAAGGGGGGGGCAGCAGTAAAGGGAGACCGTGAGAAGTCTCTCCAGGGAGTAGGCTGGTCTGGGAAGACACCACTCTCACGCCTGCTTCTGGGTTGCTCAGGCACCTGGCCAAGAGAGTCCAGGTGGGCTCCCCTGTGTGCTGCATCATCACCAAGGTACCCGTCTTGAGGGAGGAAGGTAAGTGAAGCCTCTGGCTGGTGGGAGAGTGCAGTGGCGGTGGGCGACACCTGACACCGGGAGCCTGACAGGGTGCAGGCCTGGGTAACTGTGGCTTGGGTGGGACCCCAGTCTGAGATCAGATGGAGAAGTTCTGCCCTCCAGCCCCAAGGAAATTAAGGGAGGCTCATTTTGCTGGGAGCCCCTTCCACAGCTCTGCCACGGGGAGGGGGGGGACCCTGCCCGAGGTTTTGCCTCAGCCTGCAATCCGGGCGTCCCTGGGCGTCCGGCTGCGGATCCACAGGTGATCCTGGAATTGGGGTCGGTAGCCTTCCTCCTGCTCTCCCTCCCCCTCCAGATGAGATCGAGCCTCCCCCCGTATTTGGGAAGCAGTCCCTGGTGTGGGAAGAGGACATCGAACTCTACTCGCAATTCCTGGAGCGGAAGGTGAGGCGGGGCTCCAGCAGCAGGGCCTCCCTTCCCCGCCCCCCGCCCCCCCATCAATGGCAGCTTTAACGACTTCTGTGCAGGATGAAACGCGCGCCCTCGGGCTGGCACTTGGCGCGCACAAGCCCTCCGGGGACAGAAGCCGGCGGGGGGCGGGGGGGGGCGGGGCCGGGGCGGCGCGGGGGGCGGGGGGGGGCGGGGGCGCGGGGCGCTCACTCCCCGCCCCACCAGGAGGAGCTGCGCCTCAGCCACTGCAGCTACCTGCGGCAGCACCCCGAGGCCCAGGCGCTCGTCGCCGACTTCCTGCTCTTCCTGCTGCTGCGCCGGCCGCCCGACCCCGTGGCCTACGCCGCCGAGTACTTCGGGCCCTTCGCGCGCCTCGCCCCGCCCGCGCCCGCCCTGCGCTCCTCCCAGCGGCCCAGCCCCTTCCGCCCCCTGCGCCCCGGGCGCCCGCCGGGCGAGGGCGAGGGCGAGGACTAGGGGCGCCGGCCGGCGGGGCGGGCTCGGGGCCGGGCAGGCGGGCGGGGGCCCGGCGGAGCGCGCCTCCCGGCCGCGGCCCTGAGGGAATAAACGGGCTCCCGCGGCCGCCCCGCCGTGCGAGCCGGAAGTGGCCGCGCGCGTCCGAGTCTTTGGCTGCAAATGGGAACCGCGCGCCGGGGCGGCCTCGGGCCGGGGCGCCCCCGCCTCACGGACTGGAAAACAGAGGCCCGGACCAGGCGCGCGTTGAATAAGGGCGTGGGAAGCGTGTTCACGCCCCAACGCGGGGCCCCCAAATCCACGCCGACTAGTAGTGCAGCTGTTGGTTGGGGGTGCGGGGGTCAGCGGGGCGGGGCTTCCTGGCGGGCCGCAGGGTCGTGGACTCTGGGGACGCTGGGGGTGGCGGGTGGGGTATCAGCTGTCTCAGCCTCAAGCTCGCCTCAGCGTGTTGGTCCCCTCGGAAACCTCCCCAGAGCCCCAAGGTCAGCTCACACGCCATTCCTACACCCCGTTTCCAGTAACACCCAGGATCCCCCAAACTTCGCAGTTACCAACTCCGAGGGAATACGGATCGGTAGGGGATCATCACCTCCTTTAGGCTCCTTTTTTATTGTTTGTTTTTGAAGATTTATTTATTTTTAATGCAAGAACTGGGGAACAGGCCAGAGGTAAGGGAGGGTGAGAGGATTCACCAGAGCCAGAGCAGAGAACAGAACAGGCCGACTGACGAAGTACACTGCTGAGGGGAGCAGCGGGCACGGCAGGAGAGGTCTGTGCACCATGTAGGACCTTCACCAGCGGCGGGGATCGAACCGGCGCTGCAGAGGCCGCGGGCAGCGTCACAGCTCAGCATTCAACCACTGCGCCACTAGGGGAGGCCCCATTTTTAATTCTTAAATTTAAAAAAGAGTATATTTTATTCTCCCCTTCCTTTATTTATTCCAAAAGAAATACTTGTTCATTAGAGAAAATGTTTAAAAGGGAGATAATGTGGAAGAAGAAAGTGAAATATCTCCAGCCCTCTCCCTAGAGGCAACCATGGTTAACGTTGTGGCAAATATCTTCTTAGTCTCTGGTTAAATTGACTGGGGTTCGGGGAGCATTTACTCTGCCAAGAACTTTATATAAAAGTGTTTGATCTGCCCTTTACAACTGCAAGGGTCTTCATTTCTTTGAACAAAAATGAAACCATTCAGCCACACATGCTCATTAACTGGTAATTGCAAACTTAATTACATTATTTAAAAGTTTCAAACATTACAGATGAAATTGGAATCTCCCTAGATTCCCATCTCCATTTCTGCCTTGTAACTTTTTTCATGTGTGGTAAACAGCTTTTTTTCCTTATATTTTAAAAATATTTCCATGTCATTACTGTGGAACCAAGCTTAGCCAAGGTTTCGCCATTTTGTATATCCTCCACCTTGATATGTTAGTCCTTGTACAGCCGCATTCCGGAGATAGTTTCAATAGTCACAACCCTCACTCCACTGGGTGACGAAAAAGCAGACCACCCCAGCTGCCAATGAGGGCAGTCCTATCCATAAATGGGACAGCATCACTAACCGTCCAGTCAGTTTGAAACTATAACCGTGTGCACCAAAATGCCTTTGTAGTAGCCAATGAGTAATTGCCAGCTTCTTTCAAAATTCGCACCACTTGTGACCTATAAGATACCCCTGCTTCCTCTGTTTGGGGCTCTCGACCTCTGCCGTTGCATCGGTGCATGTGGAGGGCCCGGACTCGAGCCCGTAATAAACTCCTTTGTGCCCTTGCATCATCGGTTATCTGTGTCCTTGGGGGCTGCACTGGTCGACGTTGGGCACAACATTTGCAGTCTTTTATTCTTGATGGTTCTACCATACTTGAACCAGTCTTCAACCTCCCCCACCCCCTTCTTGCTATTATAAGCGGTGCTGCATTGAACATCTTTATAGGTAAATCTTTGCATCTATCAGCAATTCTTTCCTTAAGGTTACAGCGTGAGAAGTGTAATTGCTGGGTCTTAAGGCATTTGTTTTAACATGTTGCCAAATCCTACATGTGTGGGCTTTTTATTAAAGGTCAGAGGAAGCATTCCAGGCAGAGGAAATGACACAAGCGATGAGTAAAAGTAGAAAAGACCATGTACACTCACGGTCTTGAGTAGCACCACCCAACCAGACTTTCTGTTGTCATAGAAATGACATCTGCAATGTCCAGTATGGCCCCCACCAGGAATACATGGCCACTGAGCACTAAAAATATGGTTAATTTGACTGGGGGATGGGAGTTTAATTAATTTCAAGCCAAACAGCCACACTATGGGGGCCAGTGGCTACCAGTCTGGACAGCGCACCTCTAGAGGGTAATGTCTTTCTTTCAATCAGGCAACCAAGTCAAATATTGGGCACCACGATTGCTCTGGGCACTGGGAGATCAGCAGTGAGAAGACAACATTCCTGTCCTCGTGGCACTTACAGGAAGTGTGGGGAAGTGATAGTAAGTGTGGTTGGGTGGTGCTACTCATTTCCTCTGCCTGGATGATTTCAGATGTTAAAATTCAGACATTTATGGGAAAAAGTAGTAGAAAAGAAAAAGTAGTAGAAAAAGAAGTATGGTTAGTAAGTGATTACAATTGGAGCTTTGAGAGGGATAGCCCTTCAGGGGGCCTCTGTAGGGTTTCTGTTGAGGTGGGATATGAATGATAAGAGTCTGACTTGTGAAGAGCTACAGAAAAAGCCTCCAGGCCGAGGAAACAGCATGTGCAAAGACACCAATAAGGCCTGAAAGCTGAAGCACAATTGGGCGGGAGAGACTGGCTTAAGAGTGCTCAGTCACTATGAGGTAGGCGGGGCTGGGCCACAGAGGGCCTTCTAGGCCAGCGAGTTCTCTTCTGAAACTAATGCTGAGTCAGTCCACACACTGAGGACATTTCCACAGAGATCCTGACAGTCCTCTTTACCCTGCTATTCTGTAGCAGTGGGGAAGAAGTGGAGGCAGTAATAGTCAAGCCACAGAGCTTCTTTCTCTGCTTTGTATCAGGTCATTGGGACAAAGGCCGCCACTCCTTGTGTGTTCTGTGACATCCATTTCAAAACTGGCTTTTTTTGTTTTTAAAGTTTTGGGGTTTTTTTTTGTGGGACCCTCGCTGGCGGCCGGGGAACAAACTGGCACTGCAGAGGCTGCCCAGCCCCAGCGCTCAACCGCTGCACCACCAGGGGAGGCCCGATTTTATTTATTTTTGTATAGAAGAACTGGGTATAGGCCAGAGCTGCAGGGGTGGGGAAAGCAGGGTGGGGGGGGAGTGGGGGGGGGAGGAAGGATGAGAAGATTCACCAGAGAGACAGAGTAGGGAGCAGAACAGGTGGATTGACTGAAATACACTGCTAAGGGGAGCAGCGGGTGAAACAGGAGAGGACTGCTGTGCCATGTGGGTTATTAGCTCCCTGCCCGGGCATTGAACTCAGACCATGGTGGGCCTTTGCAGTGGTAATGCTGAGACTTAACCCCTAGGCTACCAGGGAGGTCCAAAACTGGCTTGCTTTTAGATTGTGTAATTTGTCCCCAGTATTTCTATGATCCCCTTCTCTTGCTCCACAAGACTAAAATGTCTATTTCTCTGAACTATGAGAAAAAGAAATGTGGAGCATTTCACAAGTGCCAGGCACTGGGCTAGGATCTGTGGTGAGCAAACAGGGCCAGGGCCCACCTGCATGGCACTCGGTCAGCATAGAAGGGAAGAGACACCTGTCCATGACCCCATTTGTCTGTGAGGGTAGACCTTGGAGAGTGTTAAGAAGGAAACTTACACATACACTATCAGAGTGTTTAATGCAGACTTGACCTAGTCTGAGAGCCCAGGGAGCCAGAGGGAATGACCAACAATCCTAAGAGCAAGCTCTACATGGCACTTACATTCTGATCCCTCTCCACATGGTCATTCATGTGATTCTCATAGCACGCTCTGCAGTGGGTACTATTATACTCATTTTACAGGTAAGGGAAAGGTTAAGGCCAAGGCCACACAAGTGACTAGTGGCAGAGCCAGGATCTGGACCCAGGGAATCTCACCCTTTTTTCCAAAATTTTATCATTGCAAAAATATCATATAAATGGAACAATAAAGCATATAACCTCTTGAGACATTTTCTTTCAATGTGATTTCCTGCAGACACTCCTCCAGGTTATGCTATGTGTCAGATTTGTTCCTTTTTGTTGCTGAACAGTCACCCTTGGTTTGTATTGCAGTTTTTTAATCACTTCCCTGTTGAAGGACATCTGGGCCAATCCAGTTTTGGGCTGTTGCAAATAGAGATGCTATAAATATTCATATATGGGTTTTTGGTGCAAACCGAAGTTGGTTTTTTTCAAGAGTTTTTATTTATGTATACAAGAACTGGGGTATAGGTCAGAAGTGTGGGGGGTGAGAGGATTCACCAGAGACAGAGTGGGGAGCAGAACAGGTGAATCTACTGAAATACACTGCTGAGGGGATCAGCGGGCGAGACAGGAGAGGTCTGTTGCCTGCGCCATGTGGGTCAGCTCCCCGGCTCAGGATTGAATTCATGCTGCAGTGGCTGTCTATAGCTTGATTGCATTCACTTTAACCCCTGTGCCACCAGGGAGGCCCCAGTACAAACCTAAGTTTTAATTTCTCTGGGGTAAACGCTCAGAAATCTATTCTGCACAGATAATAGCAATTTGATTAATCATTTACCTGTTGAAGGACAATCTGTATTGTTTCCAGTTGGGTCTATTATAAATAAGCTGCTGTTAAGTTTGTATATTGATTTTTGTGTGGACGTAAATCATCTTTCCGGGGAAAATGCCCAGGAGTGCAGTTGCTGGATCATAGGGTAGTTAAATTTTTCATTTTTAGAGAAATTTCGAAACTGTTTTCAGATTGACTATTTCATGTTGCATCCTCTAGCAACATGAGTGATCTAGTTTCTCCAAATTCTTGCCAACATTTTGATATTGTGACTATATTTTTATTTTAGCCATCCTGACGGGGTATAATGATATCTCTTTATGACTCTAATTTGCATTTCCCTAATGGCTAATGATGCTGAACATCTGTACCTATTTTTATTTGTCATCTGTTTATCCTGTTCGGTGAAATGTCTGTTCATGATTTTTGTCCATTTTTATTGAATTGTTTGTTTTTTTACTGTTGAACTGTAAGAGATTTTTCTATTTCTAGATACTAGTCCTTTGTCTGATATGTGTTTTGCAAATATTACCTCTGAGTCTATAACTTGTTTTTTCACCCTTTAACAGAGTCCTCCACTGAGCAAAGGTTTTTAATTTTATTTTTTAATTTTTTTCAAGATTTATTTATTTATACAAGAACTGGGGTACAGGTCAGAGGCACGGGAGGATGAGAGAGTTCACCAGAGACACAGTGGGAAGCAGAACAGGCAGACAGACCAAGGACACTGCTGAGGGGAGCAGCGGGCGAGGCAGAGAGGTCTGCCGTGCCATGTGGTTTTTCTCCCTGGCTGGCCAGGAATCAAACCCATGCTGTAGAGGCTGTGGACTGCTTCACAGCGCTGTGCTCAACCCGCTGCATCACTGGGGAGGCCCAGGTTTTTAATTTTGATGCAGTCCAATTGATCAGTTTTTTCCTTTATAGATCATGCTTTTGGTATCAAGTCTAGCGAGTGGTTGTCTAGCCCTAGATACTGAATGCTTTCTCTTATTTTTTCTCAAAGTTTTATAGTTTCATATTTACATTTAATTCTAGATACTGAATGCTTTCTCTTATTTTTTCTCAAAGTTTTATAGTTTCATATTTACATTTAATTCTGTGATCCATCCTGAGGAAATTTGACTTCTTAAAGCTTTACCCTATACATGCAGGGCTCAGTTTTTAGCAATAGCTCCAGATCCAAAGGGACTCTTACTCCTGTATCTTCCTGCTCTCTGATTCTCTGCTAGAAAGTCCTCTCAATCAACATTACACTACAGTTCCTCTTCCCTATGTTAGGGAATGTTTGTATTAATCAGTCATGAATTAGTTATATTTACTGAGTTCCTAACTACAGGAAAGTCTCCACAAAAGATGCAAAGGGGAAGACATCTGTCTTAGGTATTACCTGTTTTCAGGGAATGAGAACCATTAGAAAAGATAGATAGATAGATAGATAGATAGATAGATAGATAGATAGATAGATAGATCTGGAAGAGACTAACCATGAGCGTGGGGGTTGAGAAATCCCAGGATCTGCAAGTTGGAGACCAAATGGTATAGTTCCAGTTTGAGTCTGAAAGCCCAAGAACCAGAGCTGATGGTGTATGTTCTAGTACAAGCCAAGTTCAAAAGTAGGGGAAGACCACTATCTCAGTTCAAAGACATTGAGAGAGAGAGCGAGAGAGTGAGAGAGAGAGAGAGAGAGAGAGAGAGAGAGAGAAGAGATTTCCCCTTACCCAGTATTCTGTTAGAGTCAGGTATTCCATTGGTTGAAAACAGCTCACCAGGATTAGGGAGGGAAATCTGTTTTACTCAGTTTACAAATTCAAATGTCAATCTCCTCCCCAAAATCTCAGACACACCTGGAATGTTTGACCAAATATTCAGGCACCCATGGTCCAGAGAAGCTGACACATAAAATTAACCATCATAACATACTACCCCGGTACCAACCCCGGCACCCTCAAGGATCCTAAGGCAGTGACTGGAAAATGTGTATAAACCTCAGGGCTGGGGTGGTGGCAGCACCTTGAGTAATAGGATGGCACAATGACAAAGCATGACACCGCTTTCTCCTCTCTGACCCATCACTCACCCATCTTCCCACACCCAATCTCCCCTGAGACCTCAACCTGTCCCATCGATACCAGGAAAGTAACTGCCTCCCTCCATCCTGGTTGAAGTTTTTTACTAACAGGGGAATATATCACACCCCAGGTTAATTCTGGGCCTGAGAACCTTCTCCTATATCCTGTGGGCTCTTATCTGAATCCAGGTAACAAATCTGAGTATCAAGCTTTGGAGTTCGAAACCCCAAGACAGGTTTTATCTCAGGTTTTGAATCTCCTTGGCAGAAAAACAAGGCAACAGAATTAGCCCTGAGGGAGGTTACATGGGAGGTAAGGAACTGTGAAGAAGAAATCAGGAGCTAGAAGAGTCTTGGCCACATTTACCTGGAGGTTAGAGATTGGTGAATCCAGCCAGTAAGAGTGTTTTATTTTTATTACAGAATATTTTCCAATTTTTGAACCTACTATTTAAAAAGCATAAATTCAAAAATT
Source organism: Talpa occidentalis (assembly GCF_014898055.3). Taxonomy (NCBI): domain Eukaryota; kingdom Metazoa; phylum Chordata; class Mammalia; order Eulipotyphla; family Talpidae; genus Talpa; species Talpa occidentalis. The sequence goes on from NW_023603184.1 coordinate 136,951,847, forward strand.
TCCAGCATTCTTGACAAGTCAGAAGATATGATGACAGTGGGCCCACATTCCCATATAATACAACTGGCCAGAACTCTGTGAGCACTGCCCTCTTCAAAGAGAGTATATAATCTCTGTTTTGCTATAGTCTCCATCACTCCCTATTACCACCTCCCCTAACACACACACAGAGGCTCAGCATTATCCATAATTCAACACTGAGCTGCACTGTTTTGTTTACACTTAAACTCTGATAGTCTACATCCTTCATTTAACAGAAGAAACAGCTTGGAGGACATGATCTGGTGACAACTTCAAGTGAATCAGTGGCAGTACCATGACCAGAATTCCCGTGCCACTTTCTTTTTTTTATTTTAAGGATTTTATTTATTTATGCATACTAGAGCTGGGGTACAGGTCAGAGATGAGGGGAGTGAGAGGATTCACCAGAGACAGAGTGGGGAACAGAACAGGCAGGTTTACTGAAATACACTGCTGAGGGAGCAGCAGGTGAGTCAGGAGAGGTCTGCTTCACCCTGTGGGTTGCTCCCTGGCTGGCAGGGCTCAAACTCATGCTGCAGAGGCTGTGGATTGCTTCATAGTGCGGTGCTCAACCCCTTGCTCCACCAGTGCCACTTTCTTTAAGGATCTCCTTGGCCTGAATCTTCAGTGCATGTCTACATGGCAGTACCCAGAAGGTCTTTTCCTCTGAGCTACTCAATGGGAAACTGAGGCCTAGGTAGTTGTCAAGACTCCTTCCCTCCCACTAGACTCACCAGTGGCCACAGGACTCCAAATTGAAGAAGGGCCTGACCGTTTGTGATGGAGGCAGGGAGGGAGGCACAATAAAGAGATCTGGATATGAACACCCAAGAGGCAGGAAGTGTTTGAAATCAGAGTTAATTTGGGAGACTCAGAACATGGCCAGGAAAGGGGCCAAAGGGGCCTCCCTGGTGGCGCAAGAGGCTAAGCACTGCGCTGTGAAGCTATCCACAGCCTCTGCAGCACAATTTTGATCCCCAGCCAGGGAGCTACCCACAGGGCACAGCAGACCTCTCCTGACTCACCTTCTGCTCCCTTCAGCAGTGTATTTCAGTCAACCTACCTGTTCTGCTCCCCACTGTCTCTGGTGAATCCTCTTACCCCCCATACCTCTGGCCTATACCCCAGTTCTTGTATGCATAAATAAATAAATCTTTTTTTAAAAAAAAAAAGGAAAGGGGCCAAAGGTATTTTGTGGGGTTCCGGTCAAACCAAGAGGGGAACAAAAGTTCCTACTATGACCAGACCCTTCCGCCAGAACTGGCCACTTCTGCCTTTCGGAAGTATTTCATAACATCCATGTGTATAAAGACAGTCAAGCGCAGCTGAAGCTGGTGAGATGCTGTGAGCCGGCACACTCCCACACGAGCGCCCGAGTGGACGCTTGGGCCTGGCACAGAGAGAGACTGAGCCTGCTACCCTCATGTCAGGTAAGTAGCCACTTCCAGGGACAGAGTCTGAGTGGGTACAGGAGGGAGGACAGTCAGGAGACAAAGGGAATCCCTGGACCACAACTCTGGTCACTTGCCTGGGCGTAGCATCCCCTGCTCTGATCTCGACCTGAGCCCCTGGAGCTTCCTCAGCTACTAGAGGAGGCAGGATTGAGGCCAGGGCACGTCTATGGCAGAATCAGTTGGCCCTCCTTAGAGCCCAGAGTCTCTCTCCTCATGGCAAGAGAGATCTGGATGGAAGGGAAGTCATTCTGAGGGTCTCACTTCCCCTGCTGCTTCTGGAATGCTGGATGAAGGGCAGAGGTGACAGAGCAAGGTGAGAGTCAAGTGTCCCTACTCTTCTCTCCACTTTGTTGGAGGAGGAAGGAGGTGAGAGAGAAAGGCAGAGGGTTTTCACCCTGGGACAACAGAAAGAGGCTAATCACTCACCATTTCTCACCTCTTTTCAGGTGACAGTGACCCCCAGAGGCTGAGCAGGCCCAGCTATGGCTCCATCTCCAGCCCATCGAGCTCAGGGTCACAGCAAGTACCTCCCAAGGGCACCTACCTGAGTGAAAAGATCCCTATCCCAGACACAGAGCCGGTGGGAATGCTGGAAACTTTTGGGGGTCTTTTGGGATGGGTGGGGTCTTATGGGATCTGACGGGCAGGGGAGGGAGGTCTCCTGAAAAACATGGCACATTCCTTCCAGCTCTGAGCAGCAGTGGCAGTGGTAACCACACCTTCCTACTCTTCCCAGCACTTAACTGGGGTGCTCAAGAATTGTCTAAAAGGGCCTCCCCAGTGGCGCAGCGGGTTGAGTGCTGCTCTGTGAAGCTGTCCGCAGCCTCTGCAGCGCGGGTTTGATCCTGGCCCGCCGGCTGGCAAGAACATGGTGCGGCAGACCACCCCTATGTCGCCCGCTGCTCCCCTCAGCAGTGTGTTTCAGTCAGTCTGCCTGTTCTGTTCCCCGCTGTCTCTGGTGAATCCTCTCACCCTCGGGTGCATCTGGCCTGTACCCCAGCACTTGTATAAATAAAAAATAAATCTTTAAAAAATTTTTTTAAAAAAAGTTGTCTAAAAATGATCAAGTGCTTTCTGAATGAATCTCAGCTTTACTAGGAAGGGGCAGGAGTCTGGGGTGAATTCACCTTAGAGCATGAAGTTTTGGGTTGTTTTTTTTTTTAAGATTTATTTATTTATGCATACAAGAACTGGGGTACAGGCCAGAGGTACAGGGGGAGTGAGAGGACTCACCAGAGACAGAGAGGGGAACAGAACAGGCAGACCGACTGAAATACACTGCTGAGGGAAGTAGCGGATGAGACAGGAGAGGTCAGCTGCGCCATGTGGGTAGCTCCCTGTCTCGCAGGGGAGGCCGCAGATAGCCTCACAGTGCTGTGCTTAACCCCTGCACCCTCAGGAGGCCCACGGCATGAGGGTTTTTTAACATTAAAGGAAAGGACCTGAACAAGAGCGTCAGAAGAAGAGGAGGTGCTGCATTTCCAGAATCTTGGCCGGTCCCCAAGTTGCCAGGCCAAGTCCTGGAATGGGGGTGGGAGGGTAGGGGCCTAGGCTCAATGGAATCCAGAGAAGAGGCCCGGTGCTCTGAGACAGGGCTGGGGAAGGAGAAGCTAAGCCAGGGCAGCTTGGCCCCAGGAAACCTCCATTCAGATTCTTAGGATCTGCTGATTTAGGCTGGTCTGGTGTAGGCAATAGGTCCAGAATTCTGATCACCTATGATTCAGCAAATCCTGCGGATTCTTCCTATTATTTTCCAGGGCAGGCAACTCCAGAAATGGGGGCTAGAGGTCAGGGCTGGTCAGCTTGGGCTGATGAGCCTGTTGGAACTCTGCTGGGGGCCGGCCAAGGCAGCTCTCCCACCCCTTTACTCAGGACCCCTCATTCCACTTTACCCCCAGGGCACCTTCAGCCTGCGGAAGCTGTGGGCCTTCACGGGACCAGGATTCCTCATGAGCATCGCCTTCCTGGACCCAGGAAACATCGAGTCGGATCTTCAGACTGGAGCTGTGGCTAGATTCAAAGTGACTGAGTTGGGGCACCATGGGGGTTGGAGGGCAACCAGGCTAAGTGGTTGGAGATGCCCAGCTTGGCACATTTCCCCAGAGTGGGCTGTATGGCTGGTATTCCTGGGCACAGGCTATAAGTTCGAATGAGCCAGAACAAGTTCCCCAGGACAGCCCAGCCCGGCCACACCCTACAGACACAGAGGAGGGTTTTGTGAGTGGGGGTGGGGTGGTCTTCTTGTGCGCTCTCCCCTACCCTTTCCCTAAGGAGTGGTGCCAGAGGGTGCCGCCAGCCCAGGGGTTAGCTGAGACCCAGTCCTCTAAGGAAGGCCTCTCCTGCCTTTCACAGCTGCTCTGGGTGCTGCTGTGGGCCACGGTGCTGGGTTTACTCTGCCAGCGCCTTGCAGCTCGGCTAGGCGTGGTGACAGGCAAAGACTTGGGTGAGGTCTGCCATCTCTACTATCCTAAGGTGAGTTTCATGGGCCAGGACAGGAAGCACCCACCAACCCCAGCTCCCAAACAGCCACTTGCAGCTTCTATGGTCAAATATCTACACCATCTAAAGTGGGGAGTCACAAGTCCAATTGATAGATGAGCAGACTGAGGCTCAAGCGAATAGCGCTGAGCAGGATGCCCCACTCATTTTACAAAGGGGGAACTAAACCTGGGGCAGTGACTTGTCCAAGGTGAAAAACAGGTAGACATCAGCTCAAGGGTCATTGGCTGGGGTAGACACTGGGGATTTGGCTGCAGTCAGGGTCCAGGCAGGCAAACTAATGACACCACTAGAAATTTCAACGGTTGTAGTTATGAGATGCTGGAAGGGCTGGCGGTGCAAGGGAAGGAGGTATTACCAGGAGATCAGAAAACTGCTGGGCAGAGCCCACGGGCCATCATTTGCTGCCCAGCTTCTGGAAGCACTGCCACCACTATGGAAATGGGCACTGGTGCTGCTGGAACCCAGGGTGTAGGATGTCCTTGTTGGAACACTGCCAGAAACCCCACCAGAAGGGGGCGGGGTGGGGAGAGAAGGGCGGGAGGGAGATTTTTCCCCCGCCCTTTAATCTCCCCGTGTTTTGTACAGAACCTACCTGGAAATCAGCTGTCTTGAAATATATCGTGCAGCCTTTCAGCGACAATTTAGGGCAGAGATTGGGAAGATGAATGTGGGGCTGAGATAAAAAAAAAACAGTGGCCCAGCCTTGATGAGGGGTCACCTCCTCCCCGTAGGTGCCCCGCATCCTCCTCTGGCTGACCATAGAACTGGCCATCGTGGGCTCGGACATGCAGGAGGTGATCGGCACGGCTATTGCGTTCAGTCTGCTCTCCGCTGGACGGTACGGGCCCAAGGGAACCCCAGCTCATCAGTCCAGGCTTGGGAACAGCTGCTGCTGCTTCCCAGGTCTTATACTTCCTGAGCCCATCACATCCCGCAGTCTCCCCTGACTCGGTGCTGTTAGCCAATCTGCCAGATGGGGAAACGAGAAATGTAAAATGACTTGCCTAAAGTCACACAGAATTCAGAACCATGGCTCCAAGCTCCCTGCCATGCTGGTCCCCCGGCTTGGCCTGTACCAGGCCATTTTCTGTCTCCTGTACTCCCACACCCCTCTCCCGAAGTTGTCTGGGGTCATTTGGGTTCTGCCCCCAAGGAAGGCAGAGTCCATGGTCTTCAACCCTGAGTGTGGGAACTTGGGACGCCAGCCCAGGCCGGGCTGACCCTGGCCTTTCTGGTTCCAGCATCCCACTCTGGGGTGGCGTTATCATCACCATTGTGGACACCTTCTTCTTCCTCTTCCTCGATAACTACGGTGGGTGTTCCCTCGTTTCCTAGCACTGTGGGGGTGGGTGGGTTAACTAGGGGCCTAGGCTGCACTGGGAGAGGCCTATGAGCTCCCCTTCTGCTTGAGCATTGAGCAACTTGCACAAGACTGAGACTTCTGTTTCTTCATCTATAAATGGGGATAATAATAGCACAGACGTCATGCTGCTGTGGTGAGGATTCGCTGAGGTAAAATATATGTTAAGCACTTGGCACAGTGCCTGGAACAAAGTGCTCAAGTTATTAGGCATTGATCACTGCTTATGTTACAAGGTTTTAATTTTTTTGTTCTGCGCCTTTGTTCTTCCTCTAGGGTTGCGGAAGCTGGAAGCCTTTTTTGGACTTCTTATTACCATTATGGCCTTGACCTTTGGCTATGAGGTGGGAAGCCAGAGCTAGCTACACGACCCTCCAAGACCACCCCAAGGTGGTGGTTAGCGTCTGAGGGGCGGGTCCAGGGCCCTTAGCTCTGCCCCCAGCGGTTGGGGTGGAGGGAGAGCCCCGCTATTGCAAGGCCTGGGCTTAGCCTGATGGGGCTCTTCCCTCCCACCCCACACAGTATGTGGTGGCATCTCCTGATCAAGGAGCACTTCTTCGGGGCCTGTTTCTGCCCACGTGCTACAATTGCGGCCAGTCCGAGCTGCTGCAGGCTGTGGGCCTCGTTGGCGCCATCATCATGCCGCACAACATCTACCTGCACTCTTCCCTGGTCAAGGTGAGCAGAGAAGGGGAGGAGGGAGCGATGTTGGCCCCGCCTCCAAGACTGGAGCCCCACCCCTTTGGCCTCCGCATTCGTGATTTCAGGCGGGAATTGAATGATTCTCTATTCATTTAGTATATATTGGTGTGCTGGGAGTCAGTAATGGACAGGCAAGTCCTCTACCTTCCTAGAGCTTGCATTCTAGTGAGGGGAGGTGCACCAGGAGCAAGGAATAGTAGCAAATGAAAGAATGATAGATTGTGAGGGGTGCCCTGAAGAAAATAAAACAGAGAAGTGTGCTTGGGTGTGACTGAGCAGGGAGAATGACTATTTTAGAAGAGGAAAGGGTTTTCTAAGGAGGGGATATTTGAGATCTGAAGGATGGGCAGGATGACCAAGGAAAAAAGATAGTCTAAGCAGAGGGAACAGCAAGTACAAAGGTCCTGAGGCAGAAATAAATTGGGCATGTTTGAACCGGAGCCCAGTGAATGAAGGGGAGGGTCAGGCGCCAGGTAAAGAAGGGCGGGGCCAGGTCACACGAGCCTCGAAGGCCAGTCTACCTTCATTGACACACTCGCCATTGTGGACACTTGGTCACTGTGGACCAGGCCTCCCAGGCAAGAGCAGACACCTACGGAGCCCATTGGTTAACAAGGGCTGTCCCAGACTGTGTGAAGGGGTTTTAGAAAGAACAGAGGTCTGGGGAAACAGAGAGGTCTGAGGGAGGATGTTGGCAACTCTAAGCGACTTTGGATTTTCCCTTGCCTTTGACCTTCATAGTCTCGAGAGGTAGACCGGACCCAGCGGGCACACATCCGAGAGGCCAACATGTACTTCCTAATTGAGGCCACCATTGCCCTGTTTGTCTCCTTCCTCATCAACCTCTTTGTTGTGGCAGTCTTTGGGCAGGCTTTCTACCAGAAAACCAACGAGGCTGCAGTAAGTCCCCCTGCCCTTCCACACGCATGCCCCGCAGGCTTTGCTGGGGACTGCAGGCAGTTCAGCTGAGCCCTTTGGGCCTCTGCCCAGCAATCCAGGCATTGGCAGAAGTCTGTGACCTTGGCCTCTGACCTGGAGCCCCTCCCCAGGGCAGGTTCTTGGAGGGTCTGACCCACCCCAGGGGCTGCAAGGCAGACTTGGAAGAGCCAGTATTCCAGCTGTTCTGTAGAGGATGGGCGGGATTTGGCCAGCAAACCACTGGGAGGATGCTCTGGGAGGAGTAGGTGCCTGTTTGGGCATGAGTGCCAGGTGGGGAAAGTGCAGGCTGTCATTTTCTTCTGAGTCCTTACCACTGCTCATCTACATGGTGAGCAGATTGGGTCTCAGGCCCTGGGGATACAGAATCCCTGACTTCTTGCACCTTAAGTTTGGGGGGCAGTAAGCAGATAGGCCATAAAACAACAAATCAGCACACAGTGATAAAGTATGAATATGCTGCAAAGGGAATAAAGTGAAGGATGAAACATAACTGGGGGTGGGGGTGAGGGAGGAGCTACGTCAGCCAGAGTGGCTGGGGAGGCCTCCTGGAAACAGGTGAGCCAACTGTGAAAGGAGCTGGCCAGCTCCTCCCTGGCTCTCTGGAGTTCAGGACAGGTATCTGCCCTGCTCTCATGGAGGGTTTCCATATCAAGGTGCTAACAGCCGCTAGCCAGGGGTGAGTGTTGGCTGAATGCTGAACACTGTTGCTGGAGGGCTGGCCAGGCCTCCTGGGACCCAGGCTCTGCCTCTGCCTTGCTGTGTGACCTGGTGAGGTCCCTCCCTGGTCTCACTCTGCTCCTTGGCACAGGCGAGAGGTCTAAATAGGGGTGGCAAACCCTTGTCTTAAAGGCTCAGCCAGTCACAGGGCTGTGGGAAGTGGGTCAGCTACAAGGAAAAGGGGACCGTGGGGCAGCTGCCCTCACTGCCAGCCAAATGTCTCTCTGTGGGAATGCCAGCTCTTACCATTCCAAGCTGGAAACCAAGTTCTCATGGGAATTCTCCCTCAATTTCAAATTTTGGCAACAAATTCACATTAAAGAAAACAATTGTTTGCTACACAAAATATGGGCAATATTCAGTCCATGGGAGGGGCACCGGTTTCCACGCTCCGTCAAGATCTGGGGGTCTGGTTTTCCCGAGGCTAAATGTGAGCTTCTCCCTCCTATTACTCCGGTGCCCGCAGTTCAACATCTGTGCCAACAGCAGCCTCCACGATTACGCCGAGATCTTCCACCAGGTCAACAGCACCAACCAAACCGTGGAAGTGGACATTTACCGAGGAGTACGCGCTGGGCAGGGGCGGCTTGGAGGCACGTGCGCAGCCTGGGCTACTCGCCACGCCCACTTTAGGGGCGGGGCCTCGCGGGAGGGCGGGGCCATGTGTCTGACCACACCCCGCCCCTCAGGGTGTGATCCTAGGTTGCTTCTTCGGGCCCGCAGCCCTCTACATCTGGGCGGTGGGTCTTTTGGCGGCTGGCCAGAGCTCCACCATGACCGGCACCTACGCGGGACAGTTCGTGATGGAGGTGGGACTTGGGACAGCCGGGCCTGGCCAGGGGGCCGAGGCCAACCAGCACACTACCGCGGCTTCCGACACCAACCTCCAGTTCTTTAGAACAGCCCAGAGGGCGCCATTATGAGCCCCCTTTACAGATGAGGACAGGCGATTGTGGAAGGGCGACTCGTCCCAGGCTGCAGACCCAGGACTAATGGGCACGTTTCCCCAAAAGTGTTAATTCCCAGCAAATAACCTGGGAGGGGAACCTCCCTAATTCCCCCTCCCCTGTCCCCTGTCCAATAGCTAGAGACAGAGCTGCCCCCACTTCAGAGATGGAAAAGCAGAGGATTCTCCCAGGCATGAGAGGGGCTGAGGGACTACAGAGGGTCCCTCCTCTGAAATTCCTGCATTCAGCCACTAAAGTACCCACCCCATGCCCCAGGGCTTCCTGAAGCTGCGGTGGTCTCGCTTTGCCCGAGTCCTCCTCACCCGTACCTGCGCCATCCTGCCCACAGTCCTGGTGGCAGTCTTCAGAGACAGGAGAGACCTCTCCAAGCTCAATGACTACCTCAACGTGTTGCAGAGCTTGCTGGTGAGCTGCATCTTGGCCACCCCTACCCCCTGCATATCTAAGCAGTAGCAGCCCCTCCCCCATATTGAACCTATCCCCTCCCCATTCTGAACACACCTTGCCCACAAGACTCACACAATCCCCACAGCCAACCCAAGCAGTAGGAACCACCCGTATCCCTGTTTTCAGATGGGAAAACGGATGTTTGCAGTTAAGTGATCAATGGCATAGCTGGGATTTAAATCCAAACAGTCTGTTTTTCCTGCTCTGGGCCCCCAATCCCTTGGAAAGCATAGTGGTCCAGAGAAGTTAAGGGACTTGCCTAAGGGGTGCACTGCCAGGCAGAGGACAACAAGAAGCCTGGCCCACTCCTTTCCTGGCTGTGCTCCAAGGGCAGGGTCCCTCAGCTGGGTCCTCCGCTTCTCCCCAGCTCCCCTTCGCTGTGCTGCCCATCCTCACCTTCACCAGCATGCCTGCCCTCATGCAGGAGTTTGCCAACGGCCTGTGAGTACCCTCCACCCCAAACTCTGGACTTGCATTACTGCAGCGTTTCATCCACACAGGCACCCAGAGATAGGAGTTACCATTATCCAGATAAACAGAGAAATTAAGGAACTTGCCCAGGGCCACCCAGTTAACAAATAGGGACCTGGCACCAGGATTCAGGGTTGGAATTCAGTGAGCTCTAGAAACCCACTCTCCTCTTGTGGAATCTCACCAGTGTGGAGCTTGAGGGCTCAGGAGGTGGAAAAGGTGGGGGTAGAGGGGCTGTCTGCCCAAGGCCTCACAGCCCAGAGATGACTTCATGTATCACCCCCTCTCCCCACCTGAGCACCAGGCTGGCTTGTGGGCACTGGAGAAGAGGAGGAGGAGATGCAGCCAGTCCTGAGCCTCCCTTCTGTCCCCCAGGCTGAGCAAGGTGGTCACGTCCTCCATCATGGTGCTGATCTGTGCCATCAACTTCTACTTGGTGATCAGCTTTCTGCCCATCATCCCCCCGGCCTCCTACAGCCTTGTGGTCCTGCTGGGTATACCCTACCTGGGCTTCATCTTCTACCTGGTACTAGAGGGCCAGGGGTGTCCTGGAGATATGGGAGGCAACAGAAAGAAGCTGTGGGGATGGGGTTCCCTGGGGCTCCCCCAGAGCTCTAGTCCTCAGGCCACAAACTCACGGCTGCCCTTCTTCAGGTCTGGACCTGTGGCATCGCCCACGGGGCCTCCTGTCTGGCCCACAGCTCCCACCAGCACTTTCTGTACGGGCATCCCCAAGAATAGCAGAAGAGGGAGCCCGTGTACATGAACCACCCGCCGTCCAGCAGGATTGTGAGTTTTGCCGCCCACCAACCAGGGCTCCATTAAAACCTGCTCTTGACTCACTGGGACAAACGATTACCCTCCGTGCCTTAGCGTCCTCATCTGCAACACTGGACAGCACCAACCTTGCAATGAATGCAGAGCACTTTAACGCAGTGCGTGACACTTGGGCCAAAAAAAAAAAAAAAAATCACCCTAAAAGTGTTTATTGAGCACCTCAGGAGCGACCTGACAGATCCAGTTGTGCTGGGATGTGGGTTCCAAATGAGAGTCTGGTGAATGCTAAATGCAAGCTAGTTCACGCCCCCTACGAAAGGGCGGCAGCAAAGCCGGGAAAGCACTAACTCCCCAAACCATCAAGAAAAGCCCCCCAACTTGCATGTCTGGTTCGCTCCTACAGTGGTTCACCTTTTTGTCCCACCCACACCCATTCTCCAGGGAGTAAAACGGAGGCACCGCTCCACCCCCTGCAGGCGCCAGGTCCTAAGAAGCCCCAGAGTCTGTGCCTCCCAGGCCCAGCTCGTTTGCTACCTCCCGGGGGGCCGCGCGGCCGGGACTCCCACGCCCAGCAGTCAGCGCTCCCGGGGTGCTGCCCCCCAGCTCCCCCTAGGGGCAGGGACGGCTCCGCGCGCCGGCGCTCCCTCGGCCTCGCCCTCCGCGGCCGGGACCCGAGCGGAGGCGGCTGGCGCGGGCCGAGCGCCCTGGGGCCTCGGAATCCGCCCCCAGAGGCGGTGGGGGGAGCCGTGTGGGCGGGGAACCCCGTCTGCAGCCAGGTCGGCACCCCTTCGGCCCGCGTAGGTGGCGCACTTTACAGACGCTCCCTGGGCTGTTTCTAGGCTCCCCGAAGTCCCGCCTCCAGCCTAAGCGCGGCTCCCGGACCGCCGCGGGAGCTGCCCGGAGCGGCGGCGAGGCAGGGCCGGGGGGTCTTTCCCGAGGGTTGGCCCCGGCGTCGGCCCTGTGCCTGGAAGCACCCCCGGTGTCCCCGGGTCCGGCGACGGGGCAGGCGCTGGGCGCTGCGCTCTGGTTGGGGCGCTTGTTTATGAGAAGAATTTCCTCTCTCTTAAAAGGGCAACGGCGCCAGTGGGGCCCGCGAGCAGGGCCGGAAGGGACTGCGCCGGCCCGACCTCAGCGAGCCGCGGTGGGAGCGGGTGGCTGGGCACGACCGCCGCCCTCTCCCCTTCTCCCGGCTGGCCCGGGAAGAGGGTCCCACGGGAGCCGAGGGAGGGGATGGGCTGGCTGCAGGCCCTGGAGTAGAGAAAGCCCTGCATCCACCAGACCCTCTTCCTAGCGGTGCCCCCAGCTGCACCCCTGCAGGCCCCTCCGGTCACGGGCGAGACGTGGGGGAGGGAAGCAAAGTCCCCAATTCCAGAGTCAGCTTTCTAGGACCCCCCACTCCGGCAGGGGGTGCAGGGGGGCCGTGCAAGCCATCAGACAACAGAGCACTATTGCGAAGGGCGAGGTGAGCGCGCACAGGTGCGTCTGCACACCTGGAAAGAGGGAGTCAGGGGCGAAAGAAGGTAACTGGGGCTGGACTTGAAAGCCCAATAGGAAGAGGGGCTGGGGTGGGGGTGCTGGCAAGCGAGAGAAGGAGCAGGGGTGTCCGGGGAGCAAGAAGCGGGCGGGCTGGTCGACAGTGGTTACGCCTGGGCGTGGACTTGACAGCAAGGACAGGCAGGAGGGGGGACCAAAGGGCCGGCAAAAGGGCTACCCCGGGCCCGCGAACGGGGCAGTAGTGAGGTCAGGCCGAGGCCGGCCACTCGGGCAGGGGGTGCCCCTGCGGAGGGCGTCTCCCTGGTGCGCTGGTGCCCAGGGTCAGCCCCAGCTTGAGGAGGGCGCGCGCCACCGGCCCGCCAGACTGCGAGTGGCCGGGCGCCCGGCTCTCCCGGGAGCCTGCTGGGGAGCCTGCTGGGGCGCCCCGCGTGCCGGGGTGAGGCTCGATCAGGCCCTTTTGACGGGGAAGGTCTGATGCGGGGAAGACACTTGTCTAGTGCCCAGACGCCCCGGCTGAGTCCCCGAGTTCTCCGACTCAGCCCCAGGGCAAACCCATGAAACAAAGATAGGTCGTGGGGATGAGGGGACCCCCAGCTGCAGCCGGGTGTGGGCCTTCCTCCTACCCCCCGGGGAGCAAACCCAAAGAACCCCTCGCCCCACCCTGCAGAACTCTGCCGCCAGCTCCAGCCCCCGCGGAGCCCGGGCCCCTCCGCCTTCCCAGTCCCTCCACGCCGCCCTCCACGCGCAGCCTCGGCCTTGGGGTCTCCGCGGGGACGCGCCCGCACTACCAAGACCCAGAAGGGGCGACGGGGTGCGAAGCGGAAAGGCAGAGCGGGGGCGCCGCCCAGTCGGGGCCTGTCCCCGCGCCAGCCCCAGCCTGACAGCTGTCAGCCCGCGGCGGCTCGGGGGAGCGGGCGGCGCCGGCCCGGCGGGCGGGGCGCCGGGGGTTCACACGGTCCGTGGCCACACGTTTCCTTTCGGGGTCAGCGCGGGCGGGGCATCCGGAGATAAAGCGGACGCCCGGCCCGCGGCCAGGCCCGAGGGGCGGGTGCCACTGGGGGGCCCGAACCCCGTCTCTGCCTCGCTGGAGGGCTGGGTCACGTCGCGAAGGGAAAAGACGGAGTCGGTCGGGGAGTACATGGGATCGGGGAGCGCAGCAGCCCCGCTGCGCGTGGGCGGTTATTACAAAAACACAGCGGCGGCCGCCGGGGGCCCAGTGGGAGTTGGGGGCTCACAGTCCCCGACCCCCCAACGCCCCGGGTCGCCAGGGCGCGCTGCAGGCGGGCGCCGCTCCGCTCCCGCCCCCGGCTCCAGGCCTCTTCCCGCCGCGGCTCCCTCCCCCGCCCCCGGCTCCCCCCTCGGCGGGGCCTGGAGGACGCGCGCCGCGCTCGCCCCCGGCGGTGGACGGGACGGGACGGGACGCGCCCGCCCGCCCCGCCCCGCCCCGCCCCGCCCCGCCGCGCCCCGCCGCGCCCCGCCGCCCGGGCCGCCCGGGGGAGGAAGCGCGGCGGCGGGAGTGTGCGGACAGGCGCTGTTATTATTTTTTAAATTGTGAACACAACGTAGTAACGACGAAGGGAGGGAACTTAACAGACGGGGTTGGAGGGGGCGGACCCAGCACCCCCCGCAGGCCTCGCGGCGGCGACACTGCGGGGCCCCCTCGCGGGGAGCCCTCGGGAGACGCCCCCGCGGCCGTGTCTGCGCCGGGCGAGGCGGGCGTTCAAACTCCCCCGAGCAGTGGGTGTCTTGAGCCCCCGCAGCCCGCAGAGGCCGAGCGCCCGCGCCAGGCGGGAGCCCTGCGCCCCACCCGGCCCCCACCCCCGACAGCCGCGGAGCGGGCGGCGCGGGGAGGGCAGGAGGCGGTCGGGGCGCGCCGCTCGGACTCGGGCATTTCCTCGAGCGCGGGAGGACCTGCCCCAGGGAGGGGGAAGGAGGCGCCACCCGGGCGGGGAACCGCGGGCGCGCGGGCCCCGCGGCGTCGAGTTGCCGGGCGACCCCCCCCCCCGCGAGGACGCCGGGCGGCGGGCCGGGCGCTCGCGGGGGCGCCGAGGGCAGTTGGGCGCGGCGGGCCGGGCGCCCGGGGCTGGGGCTGGAAAACCCGCGCCCGCGGAGCCGGCCGCTGGCCCGGGGCTGGCGGGCGGCGGGCCGGGCGGGCCGGAGCGCGGCCGTGGGAGTCCGCGGGCCGCTCGGCGCTAGCGAGGAGCCTCCGCGGCTCCCGACGCCCCGCGGGGCGGCCCCGGCTATCGGGGAGACCCGCGGGGCAGGCGAGATAGCGTTATCCCCGCGCCCCAGATGAGGACGCCCGGCGGCCGCTAGTCCCCGGCCCCCGCGGGCGCGGAGGTGCGCGGCGCCGCCCCCGGCCCTCCCCGGCGTGGGCGCCCGCGGCTCGGCCGGGGCTGAGCCCGCCCGCCTGGCAGGGGCTGAGCCCGGCGCCCGCCGCGGGGAGCCCGGCCCCGCCACGCAGCCGCAGAGGCGCGGCCGGGGAGGGCGGCGACGCCCCCTGGAGCGCGGCGGGAGCCCGGCGGGTCCCGCCTCCCGGCCCGCGAGCCGCGCTGGCCCCGGCGGTGATGAAAGCCCCGGCGGAGTCCAGGTCACGCCGAAGCCGTTGCCCTTTTAAGGGGGAGCCTTGAAACGGCGCCCGGGTTCCATGTTTGCATCCGCCTCGCGGGGAGGAAACTCCATGTTGTAACAAAGTTTCCTCCGCGCCCCCTCCCTCCCCCTCCCCCTTGGAACCTGGCTCCCTCCCCTCCAAAGCTCGCGGGGATCCCTCCCTCCCACCCCTCCCCTCCCCCCCGCGCCCCGATTCCGGCCCGAGCCGGGGGGGAGGCCGGGCGCCCGGGCCAGAGTCCGGCCGGAGCGGAGCGCGCCCGGCCCCATGGACAGCGCGGCCGTCATTACTCAGATCAGCAAGGAGGAGGCGCGGGGCCCGCTGCGGGGCAAAGGTACCGGGGCCCGCGGAGGGGCCGCGGCCGGCGCTGCAGGGCGGGAGGCGGGACCCTCCCCCGGGCCGTCCCCGCCGCCGTCCGGGGCGAGCGCCGCGGAGGCGCCGGGCGCTCCGGCGCGAGTCGGGACCGGGGCGAGTTTGAACTCTTGGAGGTTCAGAGGCGCGGGGCGGGGCCTGGCGCCTTTCGGGCGCTCCGGGCTGCACCCAAAGTGGGGAAACTGAGGCAGGGTTGGAGCGCGGGCGCCTTGCCCGTCTTTGGGGCGAGCGCGGCGCAGCGCCCCAGGGTCGCCGGCCCCCCGCGCGGGCGCCCGAGGGACTGTCAGGCGAGGGGGTGCTGGAGGGGGCGCCCGCGGGCCGCCCGCCGAGAGGCCCCCTCCCCCGCCGACCTGCGGGGCGCCGGGTGGCCGCGGGGGCTGGGCGGGCGCTCCCGCCAGCGCAGATCCGCGCGCTCCACAAACTTCCGCGTCGCGCGTGGGGGCGCCGAGGCCCCCCGAGGGCGGCCCCCCCTAAGCGTCGCCAGTGCGCCCGCGGGGAGGCCGGGCCCCGGCCTGTGCACACCCGCGCCGGCCCGGGAGCCGCGCCGCCCGCCTGGACGGGCCCCCGGGGCTGGCGGGTCCGGACGGGGGTCGCCCTCGCGGCCCAGGGGTTGACCTCACGGGCCGGGACGCCCGCCCGCTCTGCCCGGCCCGGGCCGGGGCCTGGCTCCGCCCGAGGCGGGGGCCGGGGCGGGTGGAGGGTGGGCCTGTCAATCAGCCGGCGGAAACTCGGCTCCGGGCTGGAGGTCGGGGCGGGCGGGCGGGGCGGGGGCGGAGCCGGGACGGCGGCTGGACACTGGCCCGCGACCCCCACTCCCGCCTCTGGGCCCGGCCTCGGAGGACTTTGGACCCGCGGGGCGGAGAGCGTGCAGGGAGGGCGGGGGTGGGCGGCAGGGCCCAGGCGCCAGCGCTCCCTGGCCTCGGCCCGACTGAGCAGGGGCGCTCAGGTAAGGTGGGTGTCGGGGGGCGCCGCCAGGGGCTGATCCCGCACAAGTGGAGACCCTGGGGAAGAGGAAAAGCGCTCGCGGTGCGCCCCTTCAGCCCGCCCGCTCCGAAGGTTGCTGGGGCGTGGAGAGGAGCCCGCAGGCCGCCCCCCCCCCGACTGTCGGGGGCCTGCAGCTACCAAGTGTCACCCTTAATGTCGGGGGCGTGGTCAGGCCCTTTGGGCCCCGGGGTTCACCTGGGCACGCTTGCGCGCCTCTGCAGGCCGGTGTGCAAGCCCCCACCTTGGGCCTCTGCTTCAGGTGATCAGAAGTCAGCAGCTTCTCAGAAACCCCGGAGCCGGGGCATCCTCCACTCGCTTTTCTGCTGTGTCTGCCGGGATGATGGGGAGGCCCTGCCTGCCCACGGTGGGGCACCCCTGCTGGTGGAAGAGAACGGAGCTGTCCCCAAGGTGCGTGTGGGCCAGGTGGGGGCTGCAGGGACACCTGGGCTCAACCCAGAGGGAAGATAAGGGAAAGGAGTTTCCGTGACTGCTGGCGGGCCATGGAGGGTACGGAGGAGAGTGTGCCCCCCACCCCCAGCCTGGCCCTGAAGGCCCCCAAATGTCACCCAGGGGAGGGTCTCTCAGGAAGGGACGCTTTCCCCTACTTTGGTTTTCCAGGTGGAGAACTGACTCACAGAGAGTAGCCCCAGCTCCAGAGCTGGCCGGGCAAAGCCAGGGAAGGGTGGTCTCTTCTCCGCCCCCTCCCCCACCCCTAGTGACTCCCCAGGAATAGGGCTGGAGAGGGGAGACCTGTGTAGGACAAATACCCGGGGGTTTGAGAGAGGTACCCCCAGTCAGCCTGCTCATTCCCACAGCAGACTTCAGTCCAGTACCTGCTGCCCGAGGCCAAGGCCCAGGACTCGGACAAGATCTGCGTGGTCATCGACCTGGACGAGACCCTGGTGCACAGCTCCTTCAAGGTGGGCCTTGCCCAGCAGCCCTCAGCTCCCGGCTCCACGCGGGCCTTCCCTGGCCTGGGAGGGCAGTCTCTGTGGCCTGACCCTGGTTCCAGCAGCTTTTTTTCCCCCCCGTAGCCAGTGAACAATGCTGACTTCATCATCCCTGTGGAGATTGATGGGGTGGTCCACCAGGTGAGGTGCCAGCAGATGGGAGGGGGGTGGTGGGCTTGAATCTGCCCTTGATACCCGAGACTCCGCCTCCCAATCCAGAGAGCCCGGCTGGGACTCTGATAGATGCGAGATGTCAGAGGCCCAGAGAGGGTGTAAGGCCGGCCCAAGGTCACACAGACCATGAGGCGCTTGGCCTGACTCCTAGGCCTGCATGGAATGGGGTACCTGCTGGGCGGCCCCTGGCCCCACTCTGCCCGGGACCCAGTTCAAGTAATTCAGGATAGGTTGTGTACTGTCCAGCCTGTTCTCCATTACTTGGTTCGGGCACCGGTGCCCTGCATCCTTTGGGTGAGGGGGCTGGCCCCAGGGCCCCACATTTGGCTGAGGCCATGGTAAGGGAAAGACCTGGGAATTAGTTCTAATTCTCTGTGGGACAGGGCAGGAAGTCAGAAGTCAGACGCTCACTCTGACCCTCTTCTGGGAGGGTGGGTGGCTTCCCCTTGGTGGGTGGCCAGCTAAGCGGACTACCTCCCTCCTGTGCCCCTCTGCCTCCTCCCCTCGCACCCTCCCAGTCCTCAGCAGCTCCCCAGCCCACCCTGTGGGACAGCAGTCCCCTCACTGGCTCACCCCCCAGGTCTACGTGCTGAAGCGACCCCACGTGGACGAGTTCCTCCAGCGGATGGGCGAGCTCTTTGAATGTGTGCTGTTCACCGCCAGCCTCGCCAAGGTGAGCTCCCCGTGATCTCAACGGCTCCTGGGGCCACCCGGACCTTGGCCCTGGATGACCTTGGCCCACTTCCCACCCCTTCAGTATGCAGACCCCGTGGCCGACCTGCTGGACAAATGGGGGGCCTTTCGGGCACGGCTGTTTCGTGAATCCTGCGTCTTCCACCGGGGAAACTACGTGAAGGACCTGAGCCGGCTGGGCCGAGACCTCCGGCGGGTGCTCATTCTGGACAACTCGCCTGCCTCCTACGTCTTCCATCCTGACAACGCCGTGAGTGCCGGGCAGGATGGGGCTGGGGGGCTGTGGCCCCAGGAAGGGGTTAGTCCACAGGCTGCCTTGGTCGCCACGTGCCCAAACTGGGCGGTGCCTTCCCCTTTGTCCCTCTTTCCTGCCCCCCCCCCGCACCCCCTGAAGGCTGCCTGCTACCACCTTGGACTTCTCTTTGGGCTCATCCCTCTGGGTGTAGAGGATACCCACCCTGGGCTGGGGGCCCTGCCGGGCACGGGAACAGTTCCAACTTTTCAAACTGCCAGTTGTGACTTGTTACCGAGTTGCAGAAATAACTTAGCAGGTCCTAGTTGGGGTTTAAAAAAAAAAATGAAGCAGAATAGATGTCAGTGCTTTGCACACAGGGAGGCTAAGGGTCAGTTCGCTCAGCACCCACTTTGTTGTATGTGAAAAGTGTTTTCCCCAGGGTTGGAAGCCGTGGGAAAGGGACTTCTCGGGCTGCCCACCACGCAGTGGGAGCCTGGACCTTGTGGCCACCCGCCCCCCCATCATGGGCCTCCCCCATCTGTCCAGGTTCCGGTGGCCTCGTGGTTTGACAACATGAGCGACACGGAGCTCCACGACCTCCTGCCCTTCTTCGAGCAGCTCAGCCGCGTGGATGATGTGTACTCAGTGCTCAGGCAGCCTCGACCGGGCAGCTAGTGAGGTGCCCTGGGGCCAGGACCTGCCCCCTAACCAGTGCTCACCCCTCACTTGAGGACTCTGCCTTAAGGAAACCCTGCAGCCACTGCCACCTCAGTGCCCTGGGGAAATGGGCATCCCCTCCCCAGCCTGGCCAGGCCACGAAAGGGGCAGCAGGCTGTACCGAGGGCAATGCCCCTGGGTCCCTGTATCAGTGCCTTAGAACCCCCTCCTTTTTGGGGGACCTGTGGTGCCCGCTCCCCCTTTCTCTCTCCCTCTCTCTTTTTGCTTTGCTGCCATATTTCTCTGCTGCCAAACTGGGCCCCTTGGCCCCTTCCAGTTCTGATTGGGGGAGGGGAGGGGTTCCTGCTGCCAAATGTCCGGAACCCAGCCTGGGAACGGTGGATACCATGTGCCTTGCATACAGCCCTCTCCAGCGTGGTTGGCCCAGGTCAGCTCAGGCCTGGACCGGCCTAGGTTGCTGCAGTTTAGGCTGGTGGGAGAACTGGGTGCCTCACCTGATCTCTTGGGACTGATACAGCCCCCCCTCCGCCCCCCACCCGCCCCTCTGTCTGCCTAGGAGGGGGAAGTAGAGATCTGTTACCACTTGTGAAGGGAGCAGCCTCTGTCCTAAAGGACTGAGTCCCACCTCTCTGCGCTCAGCAGCCGCCACAGGCTGCTCCCTACATCACCCTAGGCCTGACCCTCCCACATCTGCCTCAACTGCTCCAAGGCCCTGGAAGCCAAGTCTGCTCCCCCAGCTCCATGGGTGGGCACAGGCAGGTCCCCTTTGTGGTGCCATATAAATATGTATATGTGTATATAGATTTGGGGGGAAGGGGAGAGGGAAGGGTCAAGGTAGAGTTACTCTGCTCATCCCTTTTCTGGGCCCATAAATTGGGGGAGGGAGGGAAAGGATTTTTACATTTTTTAAACTGCTATATTCTCAATGAAACAAGCTGGGCCAAAGGGCTCTGGGCCCTGTCCTCTGCCCCTCACAACCTCTTTGCTCCATTTATTCATTCAAAAAATCATTTATTGAGCACCTTCTCTGTGCCTAGCCCTGTGCCAGGCCCACCAGCTGACTACATGTGTGGGGAGAGACCCAGCTGCCAACCCCAAAATTCACCTGTGCCTTTAAGGGATCTGTAGGAGGTGGGACCTTTGTGGGGTTTGGGGGGTCTCCAGGAAGCCTGACCAAGCTGGCCCCCTCTCCCGTGCCAACCCACCCCCTGCAGCCTCCTGCCCTGCCCCCTGCTGGCTGGGGGCATCTTCCAGGACAACCTGCCTTCCAGCTCTGACTTATCTGGAAACCCCTACCCCAAATGCTGAGTCTGGAAGTCAAGGTCTTGGGCTCTCCTCAGGGCCTAACGGTTAAGGGGACCCATGAACCAGTGCCAAGGAAGATGTCATGCTCCCCCCCACACGCCCCGAGACTGGGGGTAGTCCACAGGGCAACTTTCCACTTAAGTGCCTTCTCTGTGCGGAGAGACCCACATAAGAGAACTAAAGAACGCCAGACCCCCCATCTGCCTCTGTGGTTATTGGGGTGTTGAAGTGGGGGGAATGGTTACGTGCCCTGTGAAGCGCACCCCGCTGCAGCAAGCCCATTCGGGGGGGCGGGTGGGCAGTGGTGAAGAGGCTGCCCTAGACCCCCTGGGCTTCCCGCTCGGGGAAGGTTAAGGGAGCAGCTTTGAATGGACCGGTGCGGCGGACTCTGCTGCTGAATCCTCCCTCTGGAAGCCTCGCTGCTCGGACCCGCGCGACGGAGCGGCGCCCTCCTCGCAGAATCGCTGAATTGCTGCCCACGGAGGCGCGATAATGTCCGCTCTAGAGCGAGGCAGGAATGCGTCCCCAGGGGCGGCCCCGGGAAGGTTCTTGGAGAAGGGAGGGGTGTGGCCTCTGGCCCGAAGAGGGGAGGCCTGATGAGGCCCTGGGACTCGAGGTGGGGAGCGAGACGAGCTACAGGGAAGTCAAGTTCAAGTCCACGCCGAAGACCTTTGACCCCGGGCCGCGGGCGGGCGGGCCTGGGCGGGGCGGGCGCCGGGTCCCGCGCGCCACCCCCCGGGCGGGCAGCGCTCCCGCCGGCCGCGCCCTCGCGGGCCCCCCGCCCACTTCCTGCCCCCCCCGCCGGCCCGGGCGGCACTTCCTCCGCGCGGCTGGGCAGCGCCGGCCCTGGCAGGAAGCGCCCGGGCGCCCCCCGGGGCGCCCCGCGGCTCCCCGCGGCGGCCGCTAGAGGCCTCTCTGCGCTCGCGGACCCGGGTCTGCCGGCGCCCGCCCCGCCGCGGGGCGCGCCCCCCTTGCCCCCCTGGGGGCCGGGAAAATGAAGGCCCGCATCATGCACCCCAGTCCCGGGGTGCGCAGCTTCCTCGCGCCCCTCAAACACGCGCGCGCACAGGGACGGAGGAGCTGCCGCTCCCACCCCGGCCCCCCACCGCCTTACCTGGGGAGTCCAGCCGCGAGCCGCAGTGCCGGCGCCCCAGAAGCTGCTCTGCCCTCGGGGCTCTGAGGGGGCGTCTGCAGTGTGTTTGGCCCCGCGCCCCCTACTTCTGGCTGGTGGAAAAGCCCCTGGAAGCCCCGACCTGGGGCGGGAAGCCTGCAGCACCCCCGTCAGCTCCCGGCTCAGGGCAAGCTGCGGCGTCGGAGCCCGCTGCGGCCTCTGCCCTCGACCCCCGGGATGGGGGTGGCAGTGGGGGGAGCAATGGGGGTCCCCCTTCCTTTCCTTCTCTCCATGCAAACGCTGATCCCCTCCCAGATTTGCATCCCAGAGCACAGACACCCGGGGGAGTCGCCAGGGCGCCTCACTGAAGGAGACGAGCCAGCCTCGCCACGCCCACGCCTCGCAACCTTTGCCCACAGGAGAGTTCAGCTCAACCGCACCTAGTGTGTGTGGGGCGGGGTGCCAGCACCTGGGGACACCCCGTCCCTCTGCTCTCAAGGAACTCACCCTGAGAGCGGAGAGACACTGGAACAGAATATCTAAAACCTGAAGTGCTGCAGATGGAGAGAGAGGGAGGGAGGGACACTGGAGTGTGAGTGTGGGACACACACACGCACACACACACCCCCATGGGGTGGCCTTGGAGAGGCCCTGAGGTGATGGGAAGGAGGAGCGATTCCGGTAAAGGCGGGCGGAGCCAGGGGGTGTACCAGGAAAGGATGCCACCACGCCCGGCCGGCCACGGTGGGGCGCGTGGGAAATGACAACGTTTGCTTTTGCTTTTGCACGAGTTCAATTTCCCCCCCCCACACCCCCCCCCCCCCGCAATGGGACGGACACCGCAGAAGGCTCCAGACAATGCAGCTTTGTAGCTACACCAGGGGAGCGGCCTGCTGTTTCTTTTTTGCAGGCAGCGGGGGGCCTTTGCGGGGCAGTGAGGGACACGGAACAAGAGAAGGGCATGCTCAAGCCTGGCGTCTGCACCCTGGAAGCTAAATCTGGGGTACAGTGATGTGAGGCATTATTGGGAGATCACAGGCCTGGTCCTGTGAAGACCCGAACTGGGCAGAGATAGTGGGAAGAAGGAGTAGTAATGTGAGATGCTAAACCCGAGGCTGGTGGCCCCAGAGGGTAGGGAGGGAGGGAACCTAGCCTCTGCCTTTGGAGGTATCCCCTGTGGAAAAACTCTAGCCCAGCTTGGTAAGGGACAGATAGTCACTACTGCTTCACACTCATGCCCTTTACACTCACGAGTGCACACGAGTGTGTGTACACACCAGAGGGAATGGCACCTGATACGGTGTTGCTGGGGGCAGGGCAACTGATGCAACTGATGCAACCTAAGATGTGTGCACATGTAGACGTGCATGTTTACGGGCTTCATTACATCCTTGTTTGTAATAGCAAAACACTTGAAATAACCAGAAAAACCATCCCACCATGAAAAACAAAAGGTGGAAATACCCAAGCAGTTACAGAATGGAGTCCAAGCTAGAGCAGTAAATGAAATAAAGCCAGATGCATGACCCTTGCGAGGGTATATTCCCACTGAGGAGAAATACAAAAACAGACACACATAGAGGTACCCACGTTTGTATGCTCCCATTGGGTACCCAAGAAATGGAAACTGTGTCAAACCCTGCAGAGCAGAGGTGGAGGACTGGATGAAAGTCATCTAAAATGGGAAGGACTAGTTTTTATGATACATCTGTTTGCATTTTTAATTATTTTACAGGTTCATGTATTGGGTTGTTGGAAAAGTCATGACGTATTTTTTTCTTTTTCCTTTTTTTAAAAAAGATTTATGCGTACAAGAACTGAGCTACAGGCTAGAGGTGTAGGGGGTGAGAGGATTCACCAGAAGCAGAGTGGGGGACAGAACAGGCGGATTAACTGAAATACAGTCCTGAGGGGAGCAGCTGGCAAGACTGGAAAGGTCTGCTGCATCATGTGGGTCACTTCCCTGGCTGGGGATCGAACTCTTGCTGCAGTGGCTGCAGACAGCTTCGTAGGGCTGTGTCTTAACCCCTTGCACCACCAGGGAGGCCCCATGACATATTTTTTCTAAGAAAAAATGTGTCATGACTTTTCCAACAACCCATATTATTTTTTAAAATAAAAATCAGTTTAAGGGCCTTCCTGGTGGCACAGAGGGTTAAGATGCAACCCATGAAGCTGTCCACAGCCTCTGCAGCATGAGTTCAATCCCCCGGCCGGCGAGGGAACAACCCACATGGCGCATCAGACCTCTCCTGTCTCGCCCGCTGCTCCCCTCAGCAGTGTACTTCAGTCAGTCTGCCTGTTCTGTTCCCCGCTCTGTCTCTGGTGAATCCACTTATCACCCCCCCATCCCGCATCTCTGGCCTGTACCTCAGCTCTTGTATGCATAAATAAATAAATCTTTAAAAATAATAAAAATAAAAATCAGTTTAAGATGGCAAACATAGCTTCCTAAATATAATATCAAGCAAAAATAATGAATTCCGTTTTTTCCCTTCAGTCATCCCTTGCCTTCTCTGTTGCAGACACTAGGGTACAGCACGGAACAAAAGAGACACCATGGGAAAAACAGATTCCAAAACAAAGTAAATAGAAAACAAATGTTGCAAAAGGAGAATTGAAAGTGGTAAATAATTAAAAACTTTTGTGCTGCCAGTGCCAAACTGTCACCCCAAGATGACTTCTAATTACAAAGGGGGGGGGGTATGGGCCTTTACAGTGAGGAGATCCGGCAGTCAGCAGCATAGTGGGGGTCAAACTTCACACCACTCCTTCCAGGAATGACCTTGTAGATCTCTGGATGCTATGCAAAGGCAAGCACCCAGTGTCACCTTTGAAGCCTGGCACCAGCTGGGTGCTTGTTAGAATGTAAATGCCCCACCCTGAGCGATTGAATCATTTTCTAAACTTTAAAAAGATTCCCATGTGATTCTTACCCTATTACTGTTTAAGAAGTGCTGATCTTTTTTAATATATTCATTGTTTTTTAAAGATTTATTTGTGCACACAAGAACTGGTTACAGGCCAGGGGTGTGGGGGGTGACAGGATTCACCAGAGACAGAGTGGGGAGCAGAACAGGCAGACAGATCGAAATACACTGCTGAGGGGAGCAACAGGCCAGACAGGAGAGGTCTGCTGAGCCATGTGGGCTGCTCCCTGGCCGGCCCGGGAATTGAACTTGTGCTACAGAGGCTGCAGATAGCTTCACAGTCCTCTGCTTAACCCTTTGCACCACCAGGGAGGTCCCATATTAGACTTTTGAAGGAGAATGTTCTCATTCTTAGATGTGTGGTAAATTACTCGGGCTGAGGTATTGTGATGTCGCAACTTACTTCCAAATACATACATATACCAATGTGAATTATTGAATCCTTGAATATTTATTATTATTACACTATTTTTAATAGTATAACTTTTCAATATGTTTGATGTTTATCATAATAAGGAAATTGTAAATAATTCAAAAATATATTTTCTACAGAAAGCCCCTAAAACTAAATTGAAAAGCAGGCAATAAATTGAAAAAAGTACACCATGTAAATGACAGGCAGGCTACCAACCTTAATATATTACATATATAAAAAATTCACAAAAGAAGACATTACCAAAAATTGGGCCTCTCCGGTGGCGCAGCGGTTGAGCGTTGGGTTGCGAGGCTGCCCTCAGCCTCTGCGGAGCCGGTTCGATCCCCAGCTGCCCCCCGGCCACCGGAGGAGGGTCCCGCATGGCGGGCAGACCTCTCCTGCTGCCCGCTGCTCCCCTCAGCTGTGTACTTCAGTCCTTCTGCCTGCTCTGCTCCCTGCTCTGCTCCCTGCTCTGGCTCTGGTGAATTCTCTCACCCTCCTGCACTTCTGACTGTACCCAGTGCTTGTATAAATAAATAAATAAATCTTTTTTAAAAAAAAAAAAAAAGGAAGACATTACCAAAAATTATATTTAAAAAGTTCTATCCCACTAGTAAAATATTGATGGATAGATAGATAGATAGATAGATAGCCAGTAGATAGATAGGAAGCTAGGGGCCTCCTTGGTGGCGCAAGGGGTTAAGACGCAACATATGAAGTTATCTGTAGCGACTGCAGCACAAGTTCAATCCTAGGTCAGGGAGCTACCCACATGGCACAGCAGACCTCATCTGTCTCACCTCACTGCTCTGCTCAGCAGTGTATTTCAGTCAATCCACCTGTTCTGCTCCCCACTCTGTCTCTGGTGAATCCTCAACCCCCACACCTCTGGCCTGTACTCCAGTTCTTGTGTGCACAAATAAATAAATAAATCTTTTTTTTAAAAAGCAAGCTAGATGATAGATAGGTGATAGATACTATACATGTAAGTGGCACACACACACCACATGTACTGAAGAATGACTTGAAATACTCCACAGTATACCGCTAACCATGATGTAGCTGTAGATTATCTCTGGAGTCAAATTGTAGATGAATTTTTTTCTTTCCTTCTTCACTATGTGCATAACTGAGTGAACATATACAACAAAATAGCATCGTAGTGTGCTGACTCTTCATTCCAGCCTGTGCCCCACATGCTCACACCTTTGCACTGCATGCACACACACACATGCACGTGCACACACCCACACCTTTGGTCTCCAGCATCTTGGGAGGGTGTGGTCAGGAGGGCAGCTGCTGTCCCTGGCACACCATACCTCATCTCACCCCCTAGTGGGGATCAGGGTTCTGAGAAATTTCTGCAAGGTGGAGGTTGGGGGCACCTGCCCAGAGTGCTGAGAATTTGTGGACCAAGCCCGTCTCTGAGCAAGACCCACACCTGGCAGGGATGACTGCTGTCCCATCCTGAATGAGAGAGGGCCCCTCGGATCAGGATCGAAAAACCGGAAGCTTTGGCTAGAGCAGCACAGCAGAGTCCAAAGTCACTTCCTAGGGCAGCTCATAAAAACTGTGGGTGGAGCCAGTGCCCTTGAAGGGGGAGACAAGAACAGCCCTTCCTTGTGTCCCCTCTGAGTGAGGGTCATGCTAAGTAGAAGAGACCTGTAGAAGGGCCAGATCCCATTTGTTCTGGAGGGGTCCCAAGTATGAACCCCTGGCCCTGGGCTAGCCCCCATGAAAGGAGGGAGAAGAGCTGAACCAACTTCTCTGGGTTGGCAGGAGGAAGGGTTCTGGTGTCGCCAGCTTCCCTGGCCAGTGCTGTCCACCTGCAGGGAGGACCTGGGTCCTGGGCAGAAACACACCCATCCTGCCCTCTTGCTCAGGAGTTAAGGGTGGGGCACATGGGCTCTCGCTGTCAGGCTGTCCTGGGCTCCTGAGTTCCCAGGGACCTATGGGCACCTGCCTCCCCACCCCCTTACCCATTCTCTCTCTCTGGGGCCCTATCTTCCCTTATATGGTGAAGGCAGCTCCTAGAGGAGGGGGGGTGGGGACAAAGGTCGAGGGCTCTCCTGCAGTCAGTTTGCCACAACTCCCTGAGCTCTCCCAGGTGGCGGTTGCCTCTTGAAACAGGTAAGACACCCCTGCGGGAACATGGGGAGGCCATTGGTGACTGGAGCTGACGGGACAGAATGGGGGTTCTCTGGCTTCCCACTGGCAGCCTGGAACCTCCTGTAGCACCTCGGGGCGGGTTTGAGGGAGAGGCTGGAGCTCTGGAGGGTGGAAAGAGCAGGGAGTCCTGTGTGGCTTCCTGGGCCTCTGTGGAAAGAACTGAGCCGTCTCTGTCCCAGACAACTGCTCTTTCAGATCCCCGCCGCAGCTTCCGGTGTCCATCGCCGGTGGCTCTGGGCCGAGGAGACTCCAAGACAGGGGCCTAATAGATGTACAACTAGATTTTCCCTGGCGGCCCGGCACACATGGTCGCCCTGACCTCACTCTCCGTACTTACCCCCAGCCCATCTCTGCCCATTTCTTACTCATTGGAAATGTTTCTTTTTTAAAAAAAATATTTCTTCTTTATTTATTTATGCATATAAGGACTGGGGTGTAGGGCCTCCCCGATGGCGCAGTGGGTTGAGCGCAGCACTATGAAGCTGTCCGCAGCCTCTGCAGCGCGGGTTCGATTCCCGGCCAGCCAGGGAGAGTCCCCCATGGCGCGGCAGACCTCTCCTGTCTCACCCGCTGCTCCCCTCAGCAGTGTCTTCCGGCCGTCTGCCTGTTCTGCTCCCCACTCTGGTGAATTTTTTCACCCTCCCGTACGTCTGGTCTGAACCCCAGTTCTTGTATAAATAAATCTTAAAAAAAAAAAAGAACTGGGGTGTCGACCAAAGGTGCAGAGTGTGAAAGTATCACCAGAGACAGTGGGGATCTGGTGAAATACAGAACCGGCGGATCTACTGAAGTGCACTGCTGAGGGGAGCGGGACAGGAGAGGTCTGCTGTGCCATATGGGTCAGCTTCCTGGCCAGAGATCGAACGTGTGCCACAGTAGATGACAATAGCTTGATAGTACTGAGACTTAAACCCCTGTGCCACCAGGAAGGCCCAGAAATGTCTTCATCTTTATGTCACCATTCCTGTGACCCCCTGGGGCCTCAGAGTCCTCGCCTCCTGGGTCCTAGGGTGTGAGCAACAGCCATGGGGGATTGAATGGGCGAAGGTAGGAGGCCAAGGCCGAGGCTGGGGACTGGTGGCCGCAGGACCCTCTGGCCGGGTCCACCCTACTTGTACCCCTCCCCATCTCCCTTCTGCGGGACCTGTCCCTCACCAGCCATCATCGTGGCCCCATTCAGCGGAAATGGGGGGGGCAGAGGAGGTGGGGGCCTAGTCCAAACCAGGATCTTGAGATATACTGACCACCCTCTGCTCAGGCACCATCTGCTCAGGCACCCTCAGTGGCGAGGGGCAGTGTGTAGCCTGGGTCGGTGCCGGGGGCGGGGGTTTGTGGGAGGGCCCCGGCGTCCATGCCTTTTGCTCTCACAGGCGGCGGGAGGAACAGGGGGGTGTCCTTTGTTTCAAGGACTGCCACATCCCTGTGCAGTTTAGAACCGCTTGACTGAGGACTAGAACAGCGACAGCACCCAGGCCTGGGAGGCTGAACTCTTGAGGATAATTAGCAGCAGAGAAAAAAGGAAAGCTGGACCTGGGGGTTGCGCGAGCCCTAACTCCTGCTGCTCCTCCCAGGGCCTCAGGGAGACTCACCCTTCCATTCCAACGTTCAGTTTCTCAGCTTCATCAATATTTACCAAACACCTACAATGTGCTAGGAGCTGGGGGCTGCACAAACACGTCAGGTCCTTGACGTTGGGGCCTCAGACCTATAAACAGGTATTTTCCTGACCATGTGGTCAGGGGCCGAGAGACGCATCAGTCCAGATGCCTTGGAGCCCCAAGGAGGTTCTGGGAAGGTCTCCTGGAAGAAATGAGATTTAAATTGAACCTAGAAGAGCAAGTGAGCGTTAGCCAAGTGCAGAAGGGTGGAGGGAGGGCATTCAGTACAGGGAACGCGGGAGCAGATGGCCGGGGCTGAGGAGCAGCACAGTGGGGAGCAGGGCGGTAGAGGGGTCTAGCATTGCCGGCAGGCAGAGACGATTGCGGGGTGTCAGGCAGACAGAAGGGCAAAAAAGGGAAGGCTTCAGGGTGTTACAGAGGTGGCCGACTTTGGGATCTGGGGATGATGGTGCCCTTCCTTGATGTGGGGACACCGAAGGCAGAGGACCAGCTGTGAGGGGGGAGCCAGTAAGTTCACGTTGAGGGAGAAGAAAGTGTGTATCCAAACCTGGGAGTTTGCTGTTGGTGATGGGGAGCATGAGGTACCCATATTCCTCTCAGCTGTTCAGGGGAGACAGGAATACTGGGGAGGACCCGCGAGAGGTAGGGGCCAGAGACGTCTCATCCATGTGTACAGAGGCAGCCGCAGCTGGCAACCCCACGGGGATACCCCCAGAGTACAGAGCCACCTCTCATAGTCACCCTCCGGAACCTCCTCCGTGAGGAGGTTCCCCTTCCCTGCTCTTGCTGCTGGAGGTCCCCTGCCTTGACTTCTGTCTTGGAAGAGCATTTGCTTTTTCAAGTGCCCCGATGAGTAAGAAGTGCCTCCTCAGGTCGACTCTATTCTGCTTGTTTCACTCCTAGAATCAGTTTCTCCCTGGCGGGACTTTAGAGACCCCCTAGTCCATGGCCCTGACCTCACAGATGAAGAAATGGGGTTCACTTCCATACAGCTAATGGGTGTGTCTTGGAGAAAGGGGGCTGGTGATTGATATAAAATATTCTCTTCCTTGGTACCTGAATTGGTGCTGAACAAGGCGTCCTTGGCGCTTGCAGTCTCTGCTGGTTAAGAAATACCTCTTGGAGGAGGCTGTGGCTGGCAGGGGTTCAGGTAGGACCCAGGCAGAAGGGGCTCTGCAAGCACAGTCCTGGGGACCTGAAGGTGACCCTGACCTACCGGACAGGACACTAACCAGAAGCTGGGTGGGGAGACTTTGCTCCCAAACTCTGGAATGTCAGGGAGGGGGTCACTCCTCAGGTCTCCGAAGAGGGAGTTTCCCAGCAGTAAAAGGCCGGGTCATTGCTCCGAGGTGACTCAGAGTCAAGGTGCAAGGGGAGATTAGATAAAGGCCAGAGGCTGTCCATGCCCCACTGGGCTGGAGCTGGCTGTGGGGCCCGTGACCTTTCATTCATTGTTCATCAGGTCAAGGAGCATTGAGGGAGGGTGACGGTGCCAGCTGGGTGGCAGGCTTGGCGGGGGATGGGACGGCCTTCAGCCTGGTGTGCAGGAGCATGAGAGCACACTGGGCATGAGAGCACCTGGGACAAGTGGTTCTCAGCCTTGGCCATCTCAGAATCACTGGGCAGTTTAAATTTTTTTTTTTTTATAGAGGCATGTTTTATTTATTTATTTTTATTAGTTTGTTTGTTTGT
Source organism: Talpa occidentalis (assembly GCF_014898055.3). NCBI lineage: Eukaryota > Metazoa > Chordata > Mammalia > Eulipotyphla > Talpidae > Talpa > Talpa occidentalis. The sequence goes on from NW_023603184.1 coordinate 136,981,634, forward strand.
TTGTTTTGTTTATACAAGCACTGGGTACAGTCAGAAGCGCGGGAGGGTGAGAGAATTCACCAGAGCCAGAGCGGGGAGCAGAGCAGGCAGAAGGGCCGAAGTACACTGCTGAGGGGAGCAGTGGGCGGCAGGAGAGGTCTGCGCGCCATGCGGGACCCTCCTCCGGTGGCCAGGAAGCAGCCAGGGATCGAACCTGCGCCGCAGAGGCCGCGGGCAGCTTCGCAACCCAGTGCTCAACCGCTGCGCCACCGGGGAGGCCCAACAGTTTAATTTTTTTAAAGATTTATTTATTTATGCATATAAGAATTGGGGGATGGGTCAGAGGTGCAGGGGGGTGAGAGGATTCACCAGAGACAGAGCGGGGAGCAGAACAGGCAGACTGACGAGGTACACTGCTGAGGGGAGCAGCAGATGAGACAGGAGAGGTCTGCTGCACCATGTGGGTTGCTCCCTGCCTGGGGATCGAACCCATGCTGCAGTGGCTGCGGACAGCTTCACAGTGCTGTGCTTAACCTCTTGTTCCACCAAGGAAGTAGTCCGCAGCCTCTGCAGCACAAGTTCAAGCCCTGGTCAGGGAGCTACCCACATGGCACAGCAGACCTCTCCTGTCTCGCCCGCTGCTCCCCTCAGCAGTGTACTTCAGTCAGTCTGCCTCTTCTGTTCCCCACTCTGTCTCTGGTGAATCCTCTCACCCCCACACCTCTGGCCTGTACCCCAGCTCTTGTATGCATAAATAAATAAATCTTAAAAAAAAAGAAAGTTTTTAAAAAAGAAAATTAAGTACCCCACCTTGGCCTAATTAAATCAGAATCTGAGGGAACATAACCTGAGCATCAGAGCATCAGTGTTGTTGAAAAGCTCCCAGGTGACGTTGATAGCAACTGGAGCGGAGAAAACAGTTACAGGTTAACACAGAAAGAGCAATAAAAGAAATGGTGAGAGAAGCTTGGGAGGGACATTCCTTCTGACTCAGTGGGTGGAAGGTTCAAAGTGAAAGGGTTCACTTTCCTGGTTCCCTCCTCCCTCCCTCCCTCCCTTGCTCCCTTTCACTCTTCCTTCCTTGCTTCCTTCCTTGCTTCCTTCCCTTCTTTTATTCATCCATCCATCTGCCACCTACCCATCTCGCCCACCCACCAGCAACGTGCTGGCACTGTGGTAGAGGCTGGGGATTCAGTACTGAACAAACCAATATGACTCCCACCCTTGTGGGGTCTGCAGCTTGTGGGCCTGGACCAGGACAGTGATTGAGGAGGATTTGGGAGTAGCTGGGAAGGAATAGGAAGCTGCATTTTTTTATTGTTGCAAAATATACGTAAGATTGACCATTTTAACCACGTGGAAGAATACTGTTCAGCGGCATTCAGTACACTCACAACGCAATCCAACCATCGCCATTGTCTAGTTCTAGAACTGATTTATTAGCTCAAATGAAAACTCCTTACACAATAGCAGTCACTCCCCATTTCTCCCTCCTCTCAGCCCAACAAGGAATCTGCCTGCTCTCTCTATGGATTAACCTACCTAGTCATTTCATATAAATGGAATCATACAGGGCCTCCCTGGTGGTGCAAGGGGTTAAGCCCAGCACTGTGAAGCTACCCGCAGCCAGTGCAGCATGAGTTTGATTCCCCGGCCAGGGAGGTAACCCACAGGGCGCAGCAGACCTCTCCTGACTCGCCCGCTGCTCCCCTCAGCAGTGTGTTTCAGTCAGTCTGCCTGTTCTGTTCCCCACTGTGTATCTGGTGAATCTTCTCACACACCCCCTCCGCACCTCTAGCCTGTACCCCAGTTTTTGTATGCATAAATAAATAAAACTTTTTAAAAATAAATGGAATCATATAATACATGGCCTTTTTTTTTTTTTTAAAGATTTATTTATTTATTTATACAAGCACTGGGTACAGTCAGAAATATGGGTGGGACGGGGGCAGTGAGGGAATTCACCAGAGTCAGAGCGGAGAGCAGAGCAGGCAGACTGACGAAGTACACTGCTGAGGGGAGCAGCACGCATGGCAGGAGAGGTCTGTGCACCTTGTGGGACCCTTGCAGGCAGCCGGGGATCAAACTGGCGCTGCGGAAGCTGCGGGCAGCTTTGCAACCCAGCGCTCAACCGCTGCGCCACCGGGGAGGCCCCAATACATGGCCTTCTGTGTCTGACTTCTTTCAGTATGCATAATATATTCAAAGTTTCATTTTCCTTAGAGCTTGCTTCAGTACTGCATCTCTTTTTCATGGCTGAATAATATTCCATTGTGTGGATGTGTCATCTTTTGTTTATCCATTTATCCACTGATGGACATTTGGGTTGTTTCCACCTTTTGGCTGAATGAATGTTGTGAATGAATTTCATGTTTGTTTGAGCACCTGTTTTTTCAATCCTTTTGGGAACATATGCTTTTCAGTTCTTATTTATTCTTTGCTTTCCTTTTTTTATTTTAAACTTTGTATATTTATATTATTAAACAGGCATAGCTTAAATAAAAATTTTTCAGAAAGAAAAGCTGGGGGCCGGGCGTGGTGGCGCGCGCCTGTAGTCCCAGCTACTCGGGAGGCAGAGGCAGGAGGATCGCTTGAGTCCAGGAGTTCTGGGCTGCAGTGCGCTATGCCGATCGGGTGTCCGCACTAAGTTCGGCATCAATATGGTGACCTCCCGGGAGCGGGGGACCACCAGGTTGCCTAAGGAGGGGTGAACCGGCCCAGGTCGGAAACGGAGCAGGTCAAAACTCCCGTGCTGATCAGTAGTGGGATCGCGCCTGTGAATAGCCACTGCACTCCAGCCTGGGCAACATAGCGAGACCCTGACTCAAAAAAAAAAAAAAAATTAAAAAAAAAAAAAAAGAAAGAAAAGCTGGGGGCTAAAGAAGGGCCTTGAGAGGCAGGCTAAGATGTGGGGCTTTATTCAGAAGGTGCTAAGGCACCAGGGTAGGGGTTTGAGTGGCAGGGTGGGGATGAGAGCAGAGGTGGGTGGGCGGGAAGTCCACCGCTCCCTTCCCAGGTTCGTGGCTTCCCGGAATTGTTGAGAGCTCTCCTGGGCTGGGCTGGGCTGCAGAGCCGCACCTGAAACAGGGGCTGTTCCCAGCTCCCCAGTTCCTTGTTCCCACACTTTTTTTCCCCTAGGCTCATCGCCATGACCGAACTGAACTCCCAGGTCAAAAGGTCCCTCAACACCACCACTCCCGGGGTGCAGATATGGAGGATCGAGGTGAGGTTGCCTGGACAGGGGTAGGGAGGGGGTGGTGGGCAGGCCTGGATGGAGGGGCACGGAAGAGGCCTGGGATTCCTCCCACCCTGATGCCCGCTCCAAAGAGCCACCTCCCCTGGGCTCGCATCTCTGCCAGTCCGCCTCCCCTCCTTTCCCTGGGGTGTTTCCTCATTGGCTTCATCTCTTTTTTTCCTTCCGTCCATTTCTTCCCTGTCTTTCCACCTTCCTCTTCCTCTCCATCTTCTATCTCCCTCCCTCCCTCCCTCTCCCTCTTGGAGCCTCCTTCCTGCCCCTCCTGCAGGTGTTTCTGCCGCCTCTTTCATTCCCGTGCCTTTCCCCTTCGGCCATCCCCTCTGCTTCCTCCCCGTGGTGTGGGGGGAGGGCGCCCCTGACCCTCTCTCTCTCTCTAGGCCATGCAGATGGTGCCAGTCCCCTCTAGCACCTTTGGCAGCTTCTTCGATGGCGACTGCTACGTAGTCCTGGCTGTGAGTGCGGGGTCTGCAGGGGAGGCACTGAGCAGACAGCAAACCCCTCACTGTGGTGTCAGGGAGGGGATTTAAGGCTGGGGGGTGGGAAGAGCTGGCCTGGTTTCCCCCCAAGATGGCCCTTGCCAGGTGCCCGTGGCCTAGTGGTGGCTCTGTAGGGTCAGACACATCAAAGGCCCTCCTGTCCTGGGGAGCCGAACTCCCTGTTGAGGAGTTACAGTCTCAGGATCTTCTGCGCTGATGGGCTGTCACTCACTCCTCCTTGAGTCCAGGTTCCCAAACCCGGTGGTCATCTTGATATACCTTCTTGGTTTCTGCCCTCCAGGTACCAGCTGAAGTGTTAATGCATTTGCATTTTTCCTTATATTGATTCACTTTTTATTTATTTATTTATTTATTTATTTATACATACAAGCACTGGGTACAGTCAGAAGCGCGGGAGGGTGAGAGAATTCTCCAGAGCCAGAGCGGGGAGCAGAGCAGGCAGAAGGACCGAGGTACACTGCTGAGGGGAGCAGCGGGTGGCAGGAGAGGTCTGCGCGCCATGTGGGACCCTCCTCCGGTGGCCGGGGAGCAGCCGGGGATCGAACCGGCGCTGCAGAGACTGCGGGCAGCTTCGCAACCCAGCGCTCAACCGCTGCACCACCGGGGAGGCCCTACATTGATTCACTTTTAAAATTGAAATACAATTATAAAAATATAACTCTATATATATCATTGTCATATATGACAAGCAGTGTCCCGTGTCACGACAGTAAGTCATTAAAATATTTACATAATTATTCAAATATACATTTATTTGTGCACCATCTAATTACCTCATGGGCCTCTGCTGGCCCGTGTGCCGCACTTTGGGAACCTTCTAGAGTCCAACCAAGTTATTTCCTGGAGGTGAGCCAGGCCCCAAGGGGAAGCCATTGGTCCCATGTCTCAGTCTGGTGCCCTGGGACCACAGCTCAGGGCTGGCCTGTGACCCAGGACCCAGGTGTGTGTGAGAGCCTGCCCAGCAGGGTGGGGGCGGTGCAGAGGGCCGTGGAGTCCAGGGATGCTGGTAGACTGGACATGTCCTCTCCCTAGACCCACAAGACGGGCAACAACCTGTCCTATGACATCCACTTCTGGATCGGCCAGGCCTCGTCCCAGGACGAGCAAGGGGCGGCTGCCATCTACACCACGCAGATGGATGACTTCCTGAAGGGCCGCGCCATCCAGCACCGCGAGGTCCAGGGCAATGAGAGCGAAGCCTTCCGTGGCTACTTCAAGCAGGGCATTGTGTATGCGGGGCTGCAGGCTGGGGGCGGGGCCAGGGCGGGGGAGGAACAGGCAGTTGGGGAGTAGAGCTGGGCAGGGGGAGGTGACCTGGGCCGGGAAGGGAATCTGGGGCCTGGAGGAGCCCACTCTGGGGGCCCACAGTGGGCTTTTGGTGATTTTCAACTTTCCACTCTCCCACGCTCATTTCTATTGCTGCTTCACCCTTGCTTTTCATCCCTACCTGCCCCCCTCCACCACCATGTGTCTCTGGCTGCCCCAGAGGCCATTCTGAAATTCCATAATTCTGCCTACCATGAATTTTTATAAGTCAACTCCAATTTGAATGTCCCTGAGAGCTCCGTGCTAGAAGAGGCCCTCCAGGGCACCACATCAAGTCTCCTCCTCCATCCAATGGGCAAATGACCACTCTCTCTTTCTCCAAAGCAGGCCTTTCAAACTAAAAATCCAGATATCTGGTTGTTCTTAAAAATCTGAAGTTCTGGCCTCTGGGCTTTCCCCATCAAAACACACGATCAGGAGCCAAGTTCCTACTGATCTGTAGGGTAGCCCGGGAGCACTCAAGGTAGCTCCAATCCCCATCCATCCCTTAAGTCTCGCTCCCTTCGTCCCACACTTTCGGAGCGGGCAAGGTCTCTGATGTCTCTTCTTATAAGGGCACTAATGCCATGGTGAGGGCCCCCTCCTCAGGACCTCTTCTAAACCTATTACCTCCCCAAGGACCCTCCTACAAATACCATTACACTGGGGCTAGGGCCTTCACACAGGAATTGGGAGGGCACACGGTTCAGCCCACATTGTCATGCACCCATCTTTGCAGACGTCTCAGCAGGGCAAGTGTAAGGTGTGTGTGGCTCAGCAGGTGCAGGCTTTAGGGAGGCCATCACTCCCAACCACCAAAGAAGGTCACACACATGTAGGCAGTAGATCCATCTTGCAGTGTGTGAAGCTGAGCATGATTGTTCATGCACCTCACCCTAGTATCAGACCTCGCACCCACCCCCCACCCCCGCCCCCGAGGCAGCTAGGTATCCGGGATCTGGGAGGACAGGGGATTATCACACCTCCCTGACCACTGCCTCCGTTCAATGCACCTCTTCCCAGGATCCGGAAAGGGGGTGTGGCTTCTGGTATGAAGCACGTGGAGACCAACTCCTACGATATCCAGCGGCTGCTGCATGTCAAGGGCAAGAGGAATGTGATAGCCGGAGAGGTGGGCATTGACGTGGGCCTTGGGGATGTGGTCTCCTGTCCCCCTCCAAGCCTGGGTGGGAGACAGAGGCTGAGGAGGGGTGAGGGGCAGGGTGGGGGTGGGAAGAGAGGATGGTTGACTTGAGGGATGGGGCCTGAGTAAGGTGTGTGCCTCCCCCGCGCCGTGGCTCTGCAGGTGGAGATGTCCTGGAAGAGTTTTAACCGCGGGGATGTTTTCCTCCTGGACCTCGGGCGGCTCATCATCCAATGGAACGGGCAGGAGAGTAACCGCATGGAGAGACTCAGGGTAAACCGGCCGTTTCTCCCAACTCCCTGAAGTCCCATCCTGCCCCCACCTGCTTCTCCCCACCCCCACCCCTGGTCTATCTCCCAACCCCTGCCTCCCTCCCATTGGTCCCACTTCCCTGCTGGCTCCCCTGGTTGTCTGAGTGCAGGGCTGTGTGTGGTGGAGTGTGAGTGTGTATTTGGGACCCAGTGGCAAACGAAATTGGCAGAATCCTGCCCTCGCTCTGACTTCCGGCTGACCTTCCAGTGGGGAGACAGATGTAAAGGAACGAGCCAGAAAGTGGGGGTGGGGTGGGCAGTCCTGGGGGTTCTGGGCTGAGGAGAAGGTGGGCCGGAGGAAGCCCTAAGGCCCTGTGGCTGCTTAGGGGGGCCGTTGGTGTAACTTGAGCATGATGGGGACTTTGAGGACAATGAGAGGAGGGCCGGCAGGTCTCAGAGGGGCTGATGTGGCTGGACATCTGTGCAGGAGGGCTGGGCTTTGTTCTCAGGACCTGGGAGGCCATTGACGGTTGTTCCGAGTGGTAAAAGGGGGTGGAGGGACTCCGGGGACACTGGTAGGCCCCGCAGCCATTCAGGTGAGGAATGGGGAGGGCCCCTGCTCCTGGGCTGGGAAGGAGGCATCCCCGGGATGTGTGTTGATGGGGGACAGGAAGAGACAGGGGTGAGGCAGGTGGGGATGGGTGGAGTCCTATTTCCTGAGGTGGGAAAGCTTGCAAAGCTCAGATTTGGGGAGCAAATCTAGAGTTCGTTTTTTTTTTTTAATGAATCTTAGGTTTTGTACACCTTAAAATGGGGTTATTTTGGAGGTTGGATAAATGTAGGGGCAGGAAGAGCACGGTGCAGGGTCTCTATGACCAGAGCAGACAGGTAAAGGAGAGTCCGGGAGCCCTCTGTGGCTTTCAGGCTTTTATTGCACATTTACCCGGTACACAGCAGGCAGGGGTGCCAGGGGCCGGAAGTCTGGCAGGCCTCCCAGCCCCTGGCGAGTCTTTACTATTTCTGGGCTCTCTGGCATTCTCTCATGGCCTCTGCGTCTCTGCTGGTTCTCATCCGGTCTCCTGCTTGTTCTCTTTCTGGTCCTTATGCTCTGCTGGTGTCCCGTGACGCCGCCCTTATAAGCCAGTCTCAGCCCAGATGGACCCACCCACGTAGGCCCACACCCTACTCCAGGCGCCCGCCATCAGGCATGCATTCAGGGCCGCAGGGATCCATCATCAGTCCTAATGGCAGGAGGGCAGAAAAGCTGCCAATTATTTACCCTACAATAAAACTCTGGGCAGAAAGCTGGGCTGCAGACTTCGCATGGGCCTCAGCAGTCTATTTGTGGACTGGGACTGGGTGAGCCCAGCTGGGCCTGGTGTGGAGATAGAAGGGGGCCTGGGGTTTTTAAAAATGTTTGTAACTAGAACACCTAATTGGGCTCATCCAGCATGGTTTGAGGCGATGAACCTGCCCCTCGCTAGCCTCCGGAGGTCACCTGTGGCTTCTCTGCAGGGCATGACCCTGGCCAAGGAGATCCGGGACCAGGAGCGCGGCGGGCGGGCCCACGTGGGCGTGGTGGAAGGGGAGAACGAGCAGGCCAGCCCTCAGCTGATGGCCATCATGAACCACGTGCTGGGCCAGCGGAGGGAGCTGAAGGCAGCCATGCCGGACACTGTGGTGGAGCCTGCCGTCAAGGCCAACCTCAAGTTGTTCCAGTGAGTGCACTGCTGGGCCCTTCCTGGGGTGGGGTACTGGGCGGGGTGTGTGTGTGTGGGGGGGGGTGTGTGGGGGCAGGATCTGGGGGGGGCAGTGCCCTGGCTGGGGGCGTGGGACCCCTCCTTTATGCGGTGCCTTTGTCCTGCAGTGTGTCTGACTCAGAGGGAAAGCTGGTGGTTAGAGAAGTTGCCACAAGGCCCCTCACTCAAAACCTGCTGAGTCATGAGGTGAGAGGTCTGGGGGCCGAGCAGGAGCAAGGAGGGGGCTAGTGGCTGGGATGGAGGGATGGAGACTGTGCCTGCAGCCCCTCCCCCTAGCCCAGCACCATCACAGTCTCCCCCTGGGCCTCCATCTCTGCCTCTTAGGACTGTTACATCCTGGACCAGGGCGGCCTGAAGATCTACGTGTGGAAGGGCAAGAATGCCAATGCCGAGGAGAGGAAGGGAGCCATGAGCCAGGCGCTGGTGGGGCTGTGGGCAAGGGGGGGGAGGGGCGACCCCAGGATAGCAGGGCCGGGGGAGGGGTGTGATCTATAGTCATCTTGGGGGTTCCCCGACTGCCGGGGAGCCAGTCACCCTGGCGCCTCCTCAGAATGTGGGCTTCCCCTCCCTGCTTGGGAGAAGAGCGGGGAAGTGGGGGTATCCTTCCTAACACAGGGGGGTAGGCCAGTGTGGTCCGGGCAAGGGCAGAGTCTGGGGTCCTCCAGGGCAGGGGTCAGTCATCCTAACTGACCCGGGGTCAGTGCTGGTTGGACTGGGGTTGGTTCTAGGCTGGAGATGGGACCTGGGGGTCAGGGTTAGAATTAGGGGTTCAAGTGTGGGGTCTGAGCCAACCTCCGATTGGGGCTGGAGCCGGGTAAGGCTTGGGGTCAGCACTGGGACTGGGCTAGGGCTCAGGTTTGGGAAGTTTATGGTTGAGTGTGCGCAGGGTTAGGGCGGGCTTTGGCTGGCACTGGGGCTTGGGAGGGACGCAACCCCAGCCACCCACTTCGTCCCCCAGAACTTTATCAAAGCGAAGCAGTACCCGCCCAGCACCCAGGTGGAGGTGCAGAATGATGGGGCCGAGTCAGCCGTCTTCCAGCAGCTCTTCCAGAAGTGGACAGTGCCCAACCGGACAGCAGGCCTGGGCAAGACCCACACTGTGGGCTCCGTGGGTGAGAGCCCCTGGCCTGTCCCCACCCTCCTTCCTGACACTCCTCCTCCCTGCGCCGTGGAATGGCTCTGGGCTCCCCAGAGTGGGGCACGGATCAACTCCAGTGTTGCCAGAACAGATATTGCCCTGAGACTGTCTGCCTGTGTCTATGCAAGCGTCTTTTTCTTAAGCCTGCCCTTTCAGAATGAAAAAAAAAAAAAAAAAAAGTTATCACAACTGGGAGCTCAGACGACCTGCTTTTCATTTGCAAAGGGTTGGGCTTCCCTGGAAATCAGCAGCTCCCAGGTGTCACCGAGGGCAAGCTCAGTGCAGGGCGGCGGGAGGGTGAAAGGTGAATGCAGCACCCATGTCCATGGAGCTCTCCGCTGAGCTGGGAGACAAGGCCCGCGCATGAGGGAGGTGGGACCAGGCTGGAGCCTCACGTCTTGCTGTTCTCCGGCTCTCCTGGGGGCACCATTCAAGCATGAGTCCTGGGATGGCAGAGGGCTCCGGGCAGTTCTGCCTCTCTCCAGCTCTGTGACCCCCAGGAAGCTACTGAATCTCTCTGCCTTGGTGTCCTCATCTGTAAAATGGATCTAAGCATTAGGGCTGTTGTGAGGACTTAGGGATCTAAGCACTTAGGATCTAAGCACTTAGGGCTGTTGTGAGGACCCCCCAAAACAGCTGGTATTATGTGATTCCCCTTCACTCCAGCCAAGGTAGAGCAGTTGAAGTTTGATGCCGCGACCATGCATGTCCAGCCCCAGGTGGCTGCCCAGCAGAAGATGGTCGACGATGGCAGTGGGGATGTGCAGGTATGGTGAGGAACGCCCGTGGTGGGGTTGAGGGTGACTGACGGGCCCATCCTGGACCTCACACTGACCTGATTCCGGTTCTAGGTGTGGCGCATTGAGAATCTAGAGTTGGTGCCTGTGGATTCCAAGTGGCTGGGACACTTTTACGGGGGCGACTGCTACCTGCTGCTCTACACCTACCTCATCGGAGAGAAGAAGCACTACCTGCTCTACATCTGGCAGGTCAGGTGCTGCCCCGTCCTGTCCAGGGCACAGCTGACTCAGCTCCCACTTTGCTGTACCCTTGCCAAGTGGCCATCACCCCTGAGTTGAATACCTCTGGTGATGGGGAGCTCACCCCTCTGCCACCTTGGGACTGCTCTGGACATGCTGCTAACACTGAGTACCCGCATTCACAGCCCTTTTCAAATTGGTTCTCTGAGTCTCCTAATTTCTGTGGCCTCCTGCATGTTTCCCTCGCCCGCTGTGACTGGGTTTCTGTGTTCAGATGTGATGGGACAGGGATGTGGGTGCCAGGAGTGGGTCATTTGCTAGCCAGGTTGCTTCCTGAGGATGACACAATAAGGAGGAGAGGAGGCTTAGGTCAAGGTTGGGGTTGCAGGTGGGTCAGGCTGGGTGGGGGCTGGGCAGAGATTTGGTGTGAGGATTGCATCATAACTGAGGTCTTGGGTCAGGTTGTGTTTTGTCAGGGTGGTGTTTGGTGGAAAAGACGGTTAGGGTGGAGTTGTTGCTGAGTCTGGAGCTGGGGTCTGAATAGGGGGTTGACCTATCCCTCCCTCTGTCCTGCTCGTCCCCAGGGCAGCCAGGCCAGCCAGGATGAAATTGCAGCCTCAGCCTACCAGGCCGTCTTCCTCGACCAGCAGTACAACGATGAACCGGTCCAGATCCGGGTCCCCATGGGCAAGGAACCTCCCCACCTCATGGCCATCTTCAAGGGAAAAATGGTGGTCTACCAGGTGTGACTGCTGCACAGGAAGCACCCCAAGTTCCCCCAGGGGAGGGGGCAGGGCATGAGGGTGAAGCAGGGCTGGGAGAAGCCCATTCTTTGTAGGAGGACGGGAGCTGGTAATAGATATAGATATGTAATTTGAGTATGCTCGTAATTTGATTATACATGGCACTTAGTGTGTGCAAGTGCTGTTTCTCCACTCCCGCTCCTTAATTCTATGCATTAAAAATTATCTGGGCTAGAATTGCCTAAATGAAGGACATGTCCGAACAGCTTTGGTGCCTTCCAGCCTAATGCAATAGTATCTGCAGTCACGTAAATGATGATCTGCTTATCAGCACCTGCTAAGTACACAGCCCTCTGCAAAACACTTGTGGGGAGGGGAATGCCACGCTGCTACCTGCACCATCTTGCTGGGTGAGCAGCGCATTGCCACAGTGGCCCAACAGCCCGTGCAGCTAAATGTCAGAAATGCTAGCCGAGTTCAAAGGAGACGGCGAAGACAGGAGGCACAGACTTCAGGGTGGAAAGGGGGGCTGAGCTGAAGTGCTTGGCAGAGGTGAGATGAGAGCGTGTGCGCAGGGGCAGAGCAAGGACAAAAGCCCAGAAAAGTCCCCAGAGGACCAGTGAGAAGCCTGACCACGCTAAACTGGAGGGTTTGGGGAGAGCAGAGAATCTGGAAAGGCAATTTTTTTTTTAAAGATTTATTTATTTATGCATACAAGAGTTGGGGTACAGGCCAGAGGTGCAGGAGATGAGAGGATTCACCAGAGACAGAGAGGAGCAGCGGGCGAGACAGGAGAGGTCTGCTGCGCCATGTGGGTAGCTCCCTGGCTGGGGATAGAACTCATAGCTTCACAGTGTTGTGCTTCACCCCTTGCGCCACCAGGGAGGCCCTGGAAAGGCAGTTTTGTGGGTTTTTTTTTTTTTAAAGATTTTTTTATTTATACAAGAACCAGGGTACAGGCCAGATGCGTGGGAGGGTGAGAAGATTCATCAGAGACAGAGTGGGGAACAGAACAGGCAGACTGATAAAATAGACTTCTGAGGGGAGCAGCGGGCGAGACAGGAGAGGTCTGCGCGCCATGTGGGACCCTCACTGGCTGGCCGTTATCGAACCGGCACCGCAGAGGCTGCGGACAGCCTCACAGTGCGGCGCTCAACCGCCTGCGCCACCAGGGAGGCCCTGGAAAGGCAGTTTTTATCTTCATCATGTGGGCCCTTCTAAAGCCAAGCTGAGAGCTGGTTTTCTAGTCATCAAGGAGCAATAGGGAGCCAGTGAAGGTTTTTGAGCAGGGGAAGTCATGGTCAAAGCAATGTTCTGGTAAGATGAGCAGATCTTGCCCCAAGCCCTTTTCCTCCCTAATCCCCCATCATCTTCTTCACTAAATTCCTCCCACCTCTTTCCCTGCTTTCGCCCACACCTTGCAGGGAGGGACCTCCCGGGCTGGCAACACAGAGCCTGAGCCCTCCACAAGACTGTTCCAGGTCCGGGGAACCACTGCCAACAACACCAAGGCCTTCGAGGTCCCAGCCCGGGCCACCTCCCTCAACTCCAACGACGTCTTTCTCCTCAAGACCCCATCCTGCTGCTACCTGTGGTGTGGGAAGGTGTGTGCAGGGCCAAGCAGCCTCCTTCTCCAAAGTGGGCTGTGGGGGACCCCCAGCTTGACAGAGTAGACCTGGGTCAGGCCGGAGCCTCTGGCTGAATAGGTTCTGCTCTCTGGTTTCCCAGCTGCCTATGACCCTATCTCCCTCCTCCGCAGCTGGGCCTGACCATGGTTAGATTGTCGGCATCTGCGTCTGAGGTGGTCTCATTTGGTTAGTCTCTGGCCGGCCCCTGCTGTGCCAGTGTTGGTCTTGTCCTTCTGTCTCGGGCCCTCCACCCCTGTGCCTGTTGCTGTCTCTCCTTTGATCTCTGCAAAGATCTCTCTCGGACGCTTTCTCCTGCCCTGGAAGGGGCGTGCACGCTCTCTTGCCTCCTCTGCCATTCATTAGCATGTCCAGACAGAGGAGGGGGTGGGAGGGCTGTCTCTGCATTGGCCACGTGTCGGGGGTCCTGGTCCAGGACAGCCCTCCCAGACCCCAGAGCTCTGGGCCAGGGACTGGGGGAAGGGCAGGGGTAGGGCTGGCACTGGAGATGATCTTTTCCAGCACAACCCATCAAGGCCCCCCTGTCCTCCCCAGGGCTGTAGTGGGGATGAACGGGAGATGGCCAAGACGGTCGCTGACATCATCTCCCGGACGGAGAAGCAAGTGGTGGTGGAAGGACAGGAGCCGGCCAACTTCTGGATGGCCCTGGGTGGGAAGGCCCCCTATGCCAACACCAAGAGGTAACTACTGGGTCCCTTTACCGCAGCTCACCTCCTGAGGCTGGAGAGCTTCCCAGGACCTCAACCCTCAAGACCCTTCAGTAGAGTTTATATGCCAGACCTTCAGGGCTGAATAGGGGTGACCCATGACTTGGGAGCCCTTTGGGCTCGGGGGCTGTGTCTGTGCTCTCTCCATGGCATGCTCAGGCCTGGTGGGGGTGTTTCTCTAGTCCAGGGCATCCACAAGCCTAGGAGACAGCTCAAAGAGAGGAGCAGGAAGAAGTAGAGCCCACCCAGCCTGCACTTCTGTGCTGGCACAGGACCTGGATGCTGAGAAGCACCAGCTGTAAGGCTTTTTTCAAATGGTTTTCTTTCCTTTCTTTTTTAAAATATTTATTTATACAAGAACTGGGATAGAGGCCAGATACACTGGAGGGTGAGAGGATTCACCAGAGACAGAGCAGAACAGGCAGATGGACCAAAATACGTTCCTGAGGGGAGCAGTGGGCGAGGCAGAATAGGTCTGCCATACCATGTGGGTATCTCCCTGGCCAGCTGGGAATTGAACCCACGCTGCAGAGGCTGCGGACAGCTTCATAGCGCTGCGCTCAACCCGCTGTGCCACCAGGGAGGCTGTCAAATGGTTTTCTAAAGCAGATCCATGAGTCACTATTTCCTAATTCAAAAGTTAAAGGCCATGTACGGCAGCGATAGCAGGAATAGCAGAGGGAAGATATCAAAAAGAACTGCTTAACAAGAGCATAGCAGAGTCACTGGAATGCATTCCTGGAAAAGCACTGGGAAATTCTCCCTGGGAGCACTCTGACACTCTTGGGAAGAGGGGAGAATTTTTGAGATCAATAGTAAGCGTTTTCCTGGGAAACAGACTTTCCATGCCAGAATCCTTGAGTCCCTTTCACCACACCTTCCTCCTGCCAATACAATCTTCTCTCCATCCTGCAGACTACAGGAGGAAAACCAGGTCATCTCGCCCCGGCTCTTCGAGTGTTCTAACCAGACTGGGCGCTTCATGGCCACAGAAATCCCTGACTTCAATCAGGATGACTTGGAAGAGGATGATGTGTTCCTGCTAGATGTCTGGGACCAGGTAGGATTAAGGCCTAGGGATCTCTTTTGCTAATACTTCAAACCTCAGGACCACGAGGTAGTGGCTTTAGTGATAGGTAAGGTCTGACGTCATCTTGTCTCACATATTTGTTCTCCATGGTCATGGGGTTATGAACCAAAGGAGGTGAAGAAAAAGGAAGGCAGCTAGAGAAGAACATGCTGCAGGGCTGCTGGGCAGATGTATTCTTCTCCCAAAGCCCAATTTTTCTCACATGGCAATAGGAGTGTTTTTGAGGATCTTTGGCTCTGAAGAGGCTGCGGATCACACATTTGCAGAATATCCAGGCAGAGGGCATCTGTCCAACCTCACTTCCCACACGCAAAGTCGAGGCCAGGTGGGGCCTGCCCAAGGTCATTGGGCCCAGGTCGTTGGACATCTGAGCCTGGATGAACCCAGGAAGAGCCCTGTAGGCCAGGCAGTACGGGACAGACTGACCGAGCCCTGGGATTCCCCACAGATCTTCTTCTGGATCGGGAAGCACGCCAACGAGGAAGAGAAGAAGGCTGCAGCTGACACCGTGCAGGAATACCTCAAGACTCACCCCAGCGGCCGTGACCCTGAGACCCCCATCATTGTGGTGAAGCAGGGACACGAGCCCCCCATCTTCACTGGCTGGTTCCTGGCTTGGGATCCCTTCAAGTGGAATGTGAGTAGCCTCAGCCCATACTGATCCCACAGCCAGCTCATCCTTCTCCGGGCAGCCTCATGGCACACCCAGGGCACGCTGACGCCAGGCTAAGGGGGCTTAGAATAAAGAATGAGGCTGCACTTTGGACTATTAAGTCCCCTGGTGGGGGGGAGAGGGAAGGAAATAGATCAAAATTCTAGGCTAATTACAGTACCTTTCTTGAGCACCAGATTTAGCTCAAAGCTGTTGGGTATTATTGGTAAGAGTTGTACTGATTATTTACATTTGAGTTGATTAAAATTAAAACCAAAAATTCAATTTCTCACTAGCCACAATGTAAGTGTTCACCTGTGGCTAGTGGCTACCATATTGGACAGCGCAGAAATAGATCATTTCCGTCACTGCAGAAACTTTTGTGTCGGCAGGTCGCATGCCAGATCTAAGGAAATAAATCAGTTTTAAAGGATAGACATGTCTTCCTGGCACTACATTCTAATCAAAGTGGGTCATATGGGGTCATTCCTTCCTGACCTGAAGGAAAGTGAATCAAACATCCACTGGATTTTCCTAAACTCCTCCAGATAGAAACAGAGGTCAGGTCCTCACAATGGAAACTCAGTGAAGGTTTTCTGTAGGAAGGAGGAAAGCTGACGTAGCCTGAGTCCTAGCCTGGTGGCTTCAGGTGCTCTAAATTGGCACAAGAGGTGAGTTTAAGGAAACTGAGAGTTTAGGTTAATTCCCTCAAATACATTTTAAAAAAAAATCAGTAGTGGATGGACTGGTTAGTCTTGAAGGTGGATTTCAACAAGTCTCAAGACTGCAAATCCAGAGGCCAGAACCTCGTAAGTCCACATCAGAGTTTCGACTCAACACCCCTGGCAGGCCTTCTGCACCTCAAGTCTGCGCTGGCTTCTCTCTCAGACTTGCTCATTCATTCATTCAGCATAACTTCAGTTCTTGAGCTACCGTGCTCAGTGCCAGGCCTTGAGGATACAGAGATGAGTTTCTTCATGGAGCCATGGGTCCCTCTATTCTCCTCAATTCTCCAGGCTCTTAGAGGAGCCCTCAGTTCTCCAGGTCCCCCGAGTCTCCCAGAACCTACACCACATAGGCAGTGTTCTCAAGGCTGTGTGTGGCTAAGGTTGGGAAAAGATCACATTCCTGTTCATTCCCATTTAGGACTAAGCAGGAGCAAATATCTTCTGGCCCTGGCCTTATCAGTCCTTTTGGTGTCCACCTTCACCATCCAACCTCTTTTTTGGGGGACTGTCCTCCACCTGTGCTCCCTCTAACCTTTCTCACCATCAGGCCTTATAGGTCAACCTTTTTTCAACACCTGAAGGAAGATGGTCTTTTTTCTCTGCTGCTCCAGAGATTCAGGTCTAATATGTTACTTTATATGCAGAGCGTCAAATCCTATGAGGAACAGAAAGAGCAGCTTGGAAATTCTGCGAACTGGGACGAGATCACTGCTGTGAGTATTGGGCAGATGGCTGTGCCTGTGCTGGCTGGTTGATGATGGTCAGATCTGTGGGAGCTGAGAAAAATGCCAGAAAATATACCAGGACCTCTGCTTTCTCTTGTGCTATTCTCTCTCGCTACCCATCAAGTTCTTGTTGTTAAAGACGTCAAAGAATCTAGCTGTTTTGTCTCCTCTATTCCCTAGTGAAATGCTTTCCAAATTTTATCATGCATAGGAATCTGGGTGCTAGGGACCTGGGTGGGGGGAAGATTATTAAAATGCAGATTCTGGGCCTCCCCGGTGGCGCAGCGGTTGAGCGCTGGGTTGCGAAGCTGCCCACGGCCTCTGCGACGCCGGTTCCATCCCCGGCTGCTCCCCGGCCCCCGGAGGAGGGTCCCACATGGCGCGCAGACCTCTCCTGCCGCCCGCTGCTCCCCTCAGCAGTGTACTTCGGTCCTTCTGCCTGCTCTGCTCCCCGCTCTGGCTCTGGTGAATTCTCTCACCCTCCCGCGCTTCTGACTGTACCCAGTGCATGTATAAACAAAACAAACAAACAAACAAACAAAGAAATAAATAAAACATGCCTCTATTAAAAAAAAAAAAGTTTAAAAAAAAAAAAAAAAAGAAGTAATGCTTTCTCTATTACTGTTACCCTTGGGATCCCTTCTCCAGGTAGAATAAATACAACTTCTTTGATCTTTCAGGGAGTTAATAGTGATAAATTTAACCTGTAGGCTTGGGGTATGGAAATATGAAATCAAAGCCTTCCCTTCAAGTTTACAGACTACAGGTGGAATAAGAACAAACAGACCTTGCAGAAATGTGTCCAGAACACAAGAACAATTTCCACCTTGGGGAACTCAGATTTTTTTTTTTACAAAAGATTTTATTTATTTCTGTGTAGAACTGGGGTGCAGGCCATGGGTATGGGTAGTGGGGGTTGAGAGGATTCACCAGAAACAAAGTTGGGAGCAGAACAGGCAGATTTACTGAAATATGCTGCTGAGGGGAGCAGTGGGTGAGACAGGAGAGGTCTGCTGCACCATGTGGGTTAGCTCTGGGCCAGGGATCAAACTCAGGCCATTATGGTGGGCCTTCACAGTGTTAGCACTGAGACCTAACCCCTAAGCTACCAGGGAGGCCCTCAGCAGATATTATATATGGCTCTTCAGCCATACTTTCAGGTTGAGACCCTGGTGACACTCGATGAACCCTGCTTGGGAGATTGATGGTGCAGGCAGGAAAGTATAGATAGGTCAAATCTAAGTGAATCAATGGATGACAATTTGTAACAGATAAGGGTTCATGAATGCCAGGGTAGACCTTGAACACCTAAGGGAAGCCATGAAGTTCTAAAGTCATAGAACAAAATAACCATTTTGTGCCACTTTGGTTGGATAGACCACTAAACTTTATTTTTTTTTAAGATTTATTTATGCATACAAGAACTGGGGTGTAGGCCAGAGGTAGGGGGGAGTGAGAGGACTCACCAGAGACAGAGTGGGGAGCAGAACAGGAGGATCTACTGAAATGCACTGCTGAGGGGAGCAGCAGGCGAGACAGGAGAGGTCTGCTGCGCCATGTGGGTAGCTCCCTGGCTGGGGATTGAACTCATGCCTCAGTGGCTGCTGATAGCTTGGTAGTGCTGAGACTTAACTCCTGTGCTACCAGGGAGGCCCAGACAACCAAACTTTAGCTTGTGGGTCCAGTCCAATGTGTTCTCATCAGGAGGGTGTGTATGTGTTTGTGGGAGGTTTGGGGGTTGGGGTCATGGAAAGTTTCTAGAAGGAGATACTCTAGAATCCATGTTGATTTCAGGGAGAAAGGCAACTTGGGAGGTGGCCACAAACCATCTGAAGTAACCAGTATTTTTCTTTTCTTCCCCAGGAGATCACAAATCCTAAACTAGAGGTGTTCAATGCTAACAGCAACCTCAATTCTGGGCCTCTGCCTATCTTCCCCCTGGAGCAGTTGGTGAATGTGCCTCCAGAGGAGCTCCCTGAGGGTGTGAACCCCAGCAGGAAGGAGGTAGGTCAAACTTGAGGAGGAAGGCAAAGAGATGAAGCTTGTCCATTCATTGGCCAACCCAGATTGTAGCCTGCAGATGATTAAGGGCTAGAGATCCACTCATCTGTGTCCCCACTGTGATAATGGGGTGATCCCATGTGAGTATGAGCTTTGCTTGGGCCCCAGTACATAGAACGAGCTCTGTGGATGTCAGCTGTTTTTATCATTGCCTGCTCTACACCTGAGAAAGCTGAAGTTAGAGAGGCAAAGTGACTTGCTTAATGTGACTACTTAAAAGCAAAGCCCGAGCAAGAACAGGTTTCTGAGTCCCACTGGTACCATCATACCATGTGGCATACAGAAAGTATTTCCAAAGGAAATGTCACTGAATCAGATGATTGACAGGAGGCAAAATGGATCACTAGTTTTGAGTGGAACAAGCAGAATCAAGACAATCCCATATGGTAGGAGTAGTCTAATAAGTCTTAGATTATTTTTATTTATTTTTGTGTGTATATACATTTTAAAGATTTATTTATTTATGCATACAAGAGCTGGGGTACAGGCCAGAGGTACGGGGGGTGAGAGGATTCACCAGAGATAGAGTGGAGAACAGAACAGGCAGACTGACTGAAATACGCTGCTGAGGGGAGCAGTGGGCGAGTCAGGAGAGGTCTGCTGCACCATATGGGCCAGCCGGGGATCGAACTCGTGCTGCAGAGGCTGTGGATTGCTTCATAGTGTGGTGCTTAACCCCTTACGCCACAAGGGAGGCCCCTATTTTTGTATATTTTATTTAGTTTTGCATAGAAGAACTGAGGTATAGGCCAGAGGTGCAGGGGGTGAGAGGATTCACCAGAGAGAGAGAGTGGGAAACAGAACAGGCAGATTTACTGAAATACACTGCTGAGGGGAGCAGTGGGCGAGACAGGAGCAGTCTGCTGTGTCATGTTGGTCGGCTCCCTGGCCAGGATGGAACTCAGGCCATAGTGGTGACAGTGCTGAGAGTTAACCCCTAGGTCACAAGGGAGGCCCTTAGATTCTTTAATGATGAGTTGTCTTGATTTCTTTTATTGTGGGCTCAGTGCCAAGTAGGGAGGGTGGGTGGGGACTTCAGACCACTCTGGCTGCTCCTAAAACGGAAGAAGCTGGTGACAGTTAAGAGTGGGGTGATGGGTGTGACAATAGCAAGAGGATAATCTAAGTGTTTGAGCACCACTGAGTAAACCAGAGAGAGGCGGATGTGGGAAAGGGCGAGGCCAGCCATCAGCTGGCAGAACTGCAGGGTTCAAGAACAGTGGAAAGACAGAAGTCCACTGGGATGGGCAGTTCCTGCTATCTAGCCTGGGGGTCAGAGTCCAGTTTGTCTCAGCTAAGAAGCCAGCCTGGCTGGGCCAGAGAAGGCACCCGAGGCCATTTGCAGACCCAGGACACAGCAGTCACGGAGTGGGGGGGGGGCCTGGAGGGAAAGTGGCGCTACAACAGACCTGAAGCAGGCAGTTCTTCCCATTCATGGATTCTGAAACCACTCATATTTACGGTCAGGTCCCAAAAGAAGGTGCTCCGGCACCCCGCCTGGGAAAAGGAGAGTTCCCAGGTGACTGAGGAGAGAATGCCCAGAAGCACGAGGCAAATCTAATGGATGGGCTAGAGACCTGCTCTCAGATCACCTGAGCTTGAAATCCATCCACAGGTGTTGACCAAGCAGCTGTTTAGGGCCCTCTGTGAGAATCAACAGTATGTTCTCAGGGCAGCTCCATGTAGCAGAGCAGTCTCGTGGGGAAAAAAACCTACTGCTCTCCCCCGACCCTGTTCCCTCCTGGTGCTTGGGGGAGCAGAGTTGCGGGCTGGGAGATGCTGTTAGATAGTAACTTTAAGTTGGGGTTCTTACTTCAGTATGTCTTTAACAGTGTCACCATCATAGCCTGTTAGAGCTGGGAGCAAAGGTCATTTCAGTCAATCCTCACCTTCTGTCTAAAGACACCCAAGGCCTAGAAAGGGGACTCCCAGTTGTGGTTTGCAGGTCAAGAGTGAAATGGTAGAAAGTGCCATCATCTAATCTTTTAGGACATTTGTAGGATGAGAGAAGCTGGTACAAGTCATTTACCCAACTCTTTTGTTTTCCACTCAAGAGCTAGGAAAATTTGACTCTGAATTTATTCTCTGGATTTCCTAGCTTCTCCTTAACTCTGTTATAACTTCTGCAGCCACCTTCTCTACGCAAAATCTGCTCCCACAAAATCCGACTAACACATTCAAATATGAGAAACATGAGGTTTAACATGTTATCTTTAACCAGGAACAAACCTGCGTGTCAAGACAGACAAGGTGTTACGATGGTAAAATTCCTTAAGTCAAGCACAAAAATATACTTTGCAGGTTAAGATGAGGTCTTTCCTTACCTCCAAAAATCACCAAAGTGGGGTCAGTGTGGTGCCCGGGAACATGTATTGGCATCAGAAGACGACGTTCTTGGATTTTAACTTCATCCTGATCATGGGAATATTCAAACCTGCCTGGGCTAAGTGCCCCGCAGCACGTGTAAGGCAGACCGCAGCTTTCTCTGTCCAGTAGGGTCAGGTGGGCCCATGTGGCCAGCCGGCTAACTTGATGCAGAGCAAGGTCGGGCCCAGGATGGTGAGCCCTTTCAAGGGTGGAGCTGGAGAGCTGTCGCCTATGACAACAGCCACTTAGTCTTGTAATTCAGACTCAAGGGGACTCCCTCCTACCGCTCATCTGCTTCCTCTGTGAGCCAGGCTGAGACAGACCCTCTAGAAACAGTTCACTGCTTAATAAGATAAATGAACAGATACCTTATTTCCAGTGCCCTTTCATATTGGAGTTTTTCCCTATAAAAGCATTAAAAAGAACAAAGTTTGGTCTTTGAGAGAGCTCTCTCATTTCATAGAGGGGAAACTAAGGTCTGGAAAGAGAAGCTACTCTAACTAAGCTACGCCAAACATCCTAATTCTTATTTCAGGGCTAGTGTTACTGTTAGCTTCATCCCGACCATGGGCATATTCAAACCTGTGTGGTAGGTGCGCAACCTACCTCACCTTGTTGCTGTCCTTCTTATTACATTCCAAATTCAGGGATCAAGTCTCAAGACCTCAGGATGACACCTACCTCCTTCCCATCTCTTTCCTGGTCCTCAAGCAGTTTCCGCTTCTAGCTTTTGACTTCTTTACCACATCCATGTGACTCCAACAGGGAAGAATGTGATCTTTGCCTTCTGGCCCCTCTCTTCTAGGCTCACCTGTCCCCTGAGGATTTCACCAAGGCCTTGGGGATGACTCCATCTGCTTTCTCTGCTTTGCCTCAATGGAAGCAACAAAGCCTCAAGAAAGAAAAAGGACTATTTTGAGAAGCAAATGGCTGTGGATGCAAAGCAGCACCCTGCTCAGCCTGCAGTTTTTTCTTAAGCAATTGTTAATTGAAGTGAAATTTTACAGTTGTACTTGTGAGAAGCAGCCTATGGCAATGCCACTTTGCCTTTTCCTCCAGAAAGATGGTGCCCCCACGAGCAGCCTGTGGCCCCATCAGCCTTCAAGAAGGTGGCCAGTGTCTCCATCCTGTTCAAGGTTTACCCTCTTAGGAGCGCAGCCAAACACTCCATGGGACGAGTTCTGAGTGCCTTCCTAGACTTCTCCCTATCATAACTCATTTTTATCTACAGCAAGCGGGCTAATGTTCTGGAGCATTGGCTTTTCCTTTTTACATATTCTTTCCTCACTGCCTTACTCTGGTGGTAAGTTAAAGGGGACCCCTTCTTTGAAAGCGAGTTGACTAGCCCAGAAGTAACGCTCTTAGGAGGTTTCACCATGCTAATTAGTCCCCAGAGA
The DNA here is from genome assembly GCF_014898055.3 of Talpa occidentalis. Taxonomy (NCBI): domain Eukaryota; kingdom Metazoa; phylum Chordata; class Mammalia; order Eulipotyphla; family Talpidae; genus Talpa; species Talpa occidentalis. The sequence continues at coordinate 137,004,060 of NW_023603184.1, forward strand.
AGGAAACACCTGCTGGGCCTAGGCTTGAGGTCTAAGGGATAGAGTATGAAACGCACAGGCTGTCTCACCCCCTCAGGTACTCTTAAAGCAACGGCAGAAGTCAGTTAAGGCTGATGCTGGGCTCACAGTCCATTATCCAGAACCTCTGCAAAGCTCCACAGGCTCCTTGGATGAGACGATGAGAACTCAGTGCTGACCACGTGTTGATCTGCCATCCCATTTCCTTTAAGATGCAACAGTGCTGCATGGAAATCCAAGTCAGAGGTGAACAGAAGGTGATTTCCAAAACCCGAACAACTGGTTAGGCTGCAAGAATATGTATTTTTCAGAAATAACAAGTCGAACCAACACAAGGTTAATAAAGGCTTTAATTTCACACACACAAAAAAAAAAACCTCTATGCATAATTTAAAAAGGAAACAAAAACAAGGAAAAACCGCAAGGGTACAGAGGAACAGTTCTGCTAAAACACAGATAATGTGCCGCTCCATACAAAACAACATGAGGAATCAGAATCAAAATTCACTCTGAACACAAAGAGAATCACCTCACAAAAAGGTGGCCAAAGCTGCCAGCAAACTTGGTAGTGGCTCAACTAGGCAAGCATAGGAACCTTACTTCTGCTTTCCCTCTCTGTAAGCATAAATAAAAATATTGATAGGCAGAGAAGTGGGAGATGGAAGAAAACCTCGGAGGCGAGTGGTTCCACTCCTTCCACCCCTCTCTGTTCTCGACAAGGACCGGTTCAGTGGATAGGCCATCTTTGTTTCAACATTTGACCAAACGCACTTGGGTCCTGATCCAGACCCTCATCCACTCTGTTCTCTCACCCAGTGGACATGTCTATTATTTAGAACCTCTGTACTTGAAGCCCAATGGTACTAAAACCAACTGCTTATATTCCTACTGGCACACTTTTTATTGAAAACTTAAAAACCTCAGTCATAGCACACATGGAAAAGAAAATTTACTAATTTTGAATAAATATGATACAATGAAAGAAACTGCCTGAAGTCTAGTAATCAAAGCATGCTAACAAGGAGTCGATGATTGTGGTGAGACACAAAGAATGTCACCAAACCCTCAAGGCCTAACAAAACTAGCTTTCCAGTAAAACAGATTATTTCTTTTTGAATGTTAGTAAGACACATCAGTAAAGACCAGTCAGAAGTTATATATCAGGTGTTAGAAGGCAGAAATCCTGTTTAGTTTCTGTACACACTCGTGAGAGAGCATTACTCAGTGTAAAGCAGGAATGGGAGAAGGAAAAGGAAATATCTGGTTTTGGGGGGACATTTTTATGTGACTTGCATCTGATACTGGTTTGTTGATTTTTCTAAGAATCCCCGTTGGTATAAAAGAGCCACACATATTTGGAAACACAGCTTTGCTTCCTGACTTAAAAGACCACCTAAAGGGGTCAATTAAATCAAACAGGTTGGGGGGAGATTAAAATGTTGGATAACTAAGAGTATCCACTGTATTCATTTCAGAGAACGGAGAAGAAAGAGGGAGAAGGGTAATATTTCTATTTGTTTTAATATAATTTCTTTTTAATAGATCACAAATGAGTTTACAAACTACCTTTTTTTCTGTGTTCCCAAATGTCTCCCTCCCCCATCATGTGCTTTCTATACTCTCAATATTCAGCTATATATGAAAACACTGCCAAGAATGTCTTTAATTTTAGGTGTTTCCAGATAATGTTCATTATGCAACTATATCTGTAGCTGTACATGTGTAGAGCTATATTTATATAGTTACATAATGGTAACTATATTTATATAGTTACATAATGGTACTAGTATGGAATAATAGTAAATTCATAAATTCACTTGTTGAGGTTTTAATTTTAAAGCTTCTCTTTTAGAAGAATTTTACACTTGATCAAGGAGAGAAATAAATGGGTAGTCTAATATTTGCTTTCCAGAGTTAATTAACTGATCTGTAAGTATCACTGTATAAGTCTTAGGATGTAAACACATTTACATTGTTACTGAGCCATCGTATGAGGCCTGAAATTAACAGACCATGGCAAGTAAACAAATAACTTTTGGAATCAAAAATATAAATAGAATAACAATTCATGGATTTGCTTTTTATTCTACCTGGTTGAAATGAAACTTGAGTGCGCATACAGATGTATTCCATACAAAAATTTACCTTCTCATAGGCCCAAGTTACAGCCATGGCAACTGAAGTAAAAATAGCATCTGGCCACATGCAACTTTTTAATTCTCCGTATTATTAGATAGTAATCATTGAGTTTGAATTTCAGTTTGGTTTTTCCTTTCCCAAATTTCCAATTAAGACCAACATATACAGAACTAAGTGCTGTCAAGTTCCAATTCAACTCATTTAAAGTAATATAAGCACATTTGGTATTTTCTAGTAGGAAGGTTAGTAATTGTGCAGGCTACCTGGGACTGAAATATTGTTCCCACCTATCTTGTCCCTTCCTTGCCCCAACATGCCAAATACCCCACCCCCGATTCTGAGCAAACTGATCATACTGTGCATAAAAAATAATATATTATCTACTTACACATTTTAAATATATACAGTCAACTCCAAGAAACAACAAATCCCATCAACATGCTCCAGCTGAAATTTCCATCTGTTGTCACTAACCCTTCACTATCAATAAAATGAGAAACTGCAGTGAAAGGGATAACAGTAAAGGAGTAAAGTTGGAAAGGTGGCTGACAAGGTCACAACAATGGTCAGATATTAAGTAAAATCAAACCCCAATTTTGTGAGTATATGAACTGTGAAAAAACTCATATACCCCAGTAGCCTATTTTTCATTAATAAATCCTGCCCAAGACATGAAGATCAAATCAGAAGAGCCAAGTGTACCTCTAAACCGTATAAATACATTACAAAAAAGCAAGTCAAATGAGGCACTCTAGGCTTATGGCATTTCTATTTTTCTTTATGCCCTAATGCAGTCCTCACTTCAAATCATCCCCACTCTCCACAGCAGAGGTGGTGCAGGTAGTCAAGAATAGTGAATGTGACTTCCAAATCATTTCCACTCATTTTTAACAGTGCCATTCAAATATAGACACAAAGAATAAACAGCTAAAGAATTTGATCACTCAATTATGAGAAAATCACTTATTTTCAAGCAAAAAAAAAAAAAAAAGAGGCTCTCCTTGCAGAAAACAAAATTTAGGAACCTACTTTTTAAAAATAAATAATTTCCTCTGCTCTATTCTACTCCTGCAGACCCTGCTACCACGCCATTTCAGAATGTGAACATTTTAGAATGTTCACTACAATAAAATGCAGGTAGATGACAAGAGGCAAAGTTTTAATCAGTAGTTAAGCAAAAGTGATGGGCCATTTACAGTTCAAAGATCCAAAGCTTTAGAGCAGGTTACTATGTTAGAACATATCCTAGTTTCAAGAGTGAGACTGGACCTCTCTTAAGGCAAACTTTCAGAAAACATGCTGTACCTTGTGTGATGATGTACTAACGTACATTTCAAAATATGTTTTCTTCTCTTGAAAACCTGATGTGGTTTTATCCTTACCTCAGAACTGAATCATCTTATTTATAATAAAAGAAAAAAACACCCATGAAAAAAAATATTGATGGTTTCACTTTGCTATACTTAATTGTGTGATTCTAATGATTCCTGGGCTCACAAAATTATTTTGTGGACAGAATTCTACCCTCAAACTCATTTTTTATATGGTTTTACAAGCTGCATAACCAAACTGGTTATGTCAGCTGAGCGACTAATATAGCACTTAATGCTGCATCCCCACTTAGCCTCAATTCAAAGCACCTAAAAAATAAGATAAATATATTATGCACCTTTGTTATTTGTTAACTTTTTGGAATTGTGATATGAATCACATTTGTAATTCCCATCCCGTTTAATGATAAAGTCAGAGAGCAAATGGTGAAATGTTCAAGCTTTAACCTATAGGTCATGTACTTAATTTCACACTTGTGGTAGGGCTATCAGCTTTATAGTGGTCCAGAATTACAGTTTTAGCACAAGAATACTGCTCTTGAACTCTCTGCTCGAGAAACAGTGATGCTAACATTCTTCCTTATCCCTAAGTATCCTTGCTATGGAGTTCCAATTGGGTTATTATATTCCTCTCCCTTAAAAGTTTGGGTGGCAATCTGTTAGGGTAATGCTTGTTCCATGGAACAATGATATAGAAAAAAAATAAAAGATTCTCTCTTCACCATCACAGTAATATAGCTGACATATAATGAACAGACTGTATGAAGGAATCTCTTTAAAGAAAATGCAAAGGGTACAAAGAACACCAAATGAGGGATCATAACACATTCCAAAGCACCAACAATCCATTTCTTGGGACTGCGTGTAAACAGCAAAAGCATTACAAACCCACGGAATAATTTTTTTTTTTTAAAAAAAAGCTCAAGTCAGGTGGCAGAAATGCTCCTCCTTTGTGATAAGGACAAGCTGTCATTAGTGTAACATGGAGAGCAGGCTTTCCAGTGAACTTTACTAATAAGAAACACATATGAAAGATTACAGACTTGTGTGAAACTATTTCAGGAACATAAAAGCCGAATGCCAACTGATATGTGTATCTTCATACATTTCTCAGGTGAATGGACCTTTGACAACTTCACTTCTCCAAACTGCTGTGCTATTAATTTTGAGCAGGCATACTCTGGTGGCTCATTCTAACTCTAAGGTCCATTCATTCCACATACGTGTGTGTGTATAAGTATGTACACACACATATATATATATCTACAACATGTATTCCTAAGACAGAAGGAAGTGCCACTCTTGAAGGAGAAAAAGAGGATAATCAGCTACAGATGTGAGACCAAAGTTTCCATAAACAACTAGCACGGAGCATTCCGCATAATTGTAATTTCGTCTTTTGGTTTGGCCCTGAGCTGTATGTTGCTCCCGCATCAAGTAGAGTTCCAAATTCTCTTGGGGCAGAGGAAGGGTGAGTGGGTGGCAACAGACTATGCAGTACACACTGCTAACCCAGGAGTTTGTTTCTCACAAGGCCTGACGAGTAGTCTTCCCCACTTCCATGCTAAGTGTCTGAGCATTCTTTTCTGTTTCAAGCAGTTCATCAAAGATCTCCCTTAAAATAAGACAAACAAAAAATAAAACAGGAAATTCAGTGAGCAAAAGGCAATGGATGAGACAGAAGAGACACTGATAAAGTCTACATAATACCATTTAGTGCCTAATTTTATTAGACAAACAAGTCATTGGATTGCCATCTTTATCCTTGGTGCTGATTTTTAAGAATGTTAGGTGAGGTCTGGCAATAGCTAGCTATTGTAGTTCCCATTCATTTAAATCAGATCTTCTTGTTAATAATACTGGCAAGATCAAAAAGGTTTGACAGGACAGCTTCTATCAAAAAAGTTTGATATCTAGATGCTACTGTGTGATGAGTGATTATTGCTAAGAGAGAATATTCTGGACTCCTATCAAGAGAGGAGCCCTAGGCAAAGATAATGAAAACCAAAAACTGTCTACCAATTAAGTGATAGGAACATTTATTCTTAAAGGAAGAAGAATGAGTTTAGATTTTTAGTTCCTGCTTTGGAATTGGCAAGTTTCTTACTTGTGCATATAAAAGAAGATGTAACCACTCCGATCCCGGTCACTCTGCACAGAAGCCTCTTGGATTTTAGATACTTCCAGGTCATTATAAGTAAACCACGCCTGCTTCTTAATGTCATACACATCACTAATGTAATGCCCTGAAATAAACAAAGTCTTAACATTGTTTTTTTCAAGAACATACTGAATTTTTCTCAGGTGCAGAAGTCTCAGAAAGATATAGAAAGAGTCACCCCTTCCACCATCTTATCCCCAACAATGTTTCTAAAACCTATTAAAAAGCACATAAACTCATTTAAGTAGGAATGAAGTATACTGGGAAAATTTTTTAATAAATACATTTTGTTCAGGGAAATTTTGATTCTTTATGAATAGAGAAATCAAAACAGTTGCACCTGTTAACACAATTCACATTTAGTATGATCAAATAAAAAATTTCAATGTTTTTCTTGATTATTCTACTTTTACTTCATAAAACTTGGCAGAGCAACATAACAGGGAACAAATGCCTAATCATGATGTCCATTTACCTGAAGAAGAAGTGCTGCCAATGTGACTGACAACACTGATGAGCCGATACGAATGAGGAAGATTTCCTGTCTGGAAAACAGAAGTGGGCCTGACTTTTAACTTTTCAGCTGAATAAAAGCAAAACACTAAATTCGCATTTATTAACAGAGCTGACACGGCTAAGCTTCAGTGTGTATGTAGTCAAAACTCAATAAAAAAAATCCAGTGGTTGGTACTGTTCATATCTATTGAAATCAAGAATTCTACTCCCAACTAAGAACTTATTCTAAGAAAATAATTTAAAACAAAAGTATATGTATAACATTATCTATAATAATGAAAAGCTGAAACTAACAATCACTGCAATAATAGTTTAATGGCTAAAGGTATATTAACTCAGTACAGTATCACCCAATTATTTAAAACACATTCTATCAGTCAACATATTAACGTATTTTTCAAACCCACATGAATGCACATTAATAGCCACACAGCTTTACAGAAGTATGTACTGAGGTTAGGTAACTGGAAAACAGAATGAGAAGAATGAAGAGTGTTGCTGACATGCTGAAGGGATTATGGATAAACTTACGTTTTAAATATGCTATTAAAATATTGTTAATAGAAAAATAAAGCAAAACTGAAAAGTGGTACCATGCAGTACAGGAAGCACTATAAGATTAAATTTTTAGAAGAAATATAGATATGGAAATCAGAAACCATTAAAATGTTCATAAACTTCGATGCCATGATTTATTTCTGGGGATTTACTTAAAGAAAACATTACAATCATGCAGAGTTCCTCAATGTATTACTTAATACAGTGAAGAAGCAGAAGTAACTTAAACACTCAATGTTAGTTAAAAATTAAGTGATGGTACTAGCATAGTGAGAGCCTGGAAAATAAAAATTATAAAAATTTGGAATCCAGATAAGGAAAGCAATTATCTAAGGAAAAAGAAGGGTAAACAAAGATTTCAATGTGTGCTAGTTAACTTCATTTATTCAATAGTTTACCACTTGGAAAATACATAACTCAAGGTGTTAGAACTGGGGCAGAAACACTGCAGGATACAAAGGCCCCAAGGAAAGTGGTATTTGGTAATGGGAGATTATCCCCCCCTTTGTGTGAAAGGAGACACTGCTTCTCCTAGTCCCTGAGTTGCTTACTTTTTCTCCCTTGGCCTTCCCGTGGTTAAGGGATTGTCTCATCAGGGCTATGCTATTTCAGGGGACTAAGTGAGCAACACTGGGTTTAGGGCTTTCACTGCATTCTTTTCTGGAAAGCCAGGTTTTTTCGTAACTCTTTTACTTCAACAGAAATGGGCCTGACTCTTCCATTGTTATTTCCAAGATACTGGCACAATCAAAATCCCTGTCCTGCAAGGGACACTGCAAGACTGCCCTGTCATTCTGCTGCCTGAGGGCCCAGCCTAAGCAGCCAGTGAGAAGGGAGCTCTCCCACACCCAGTGCAACATTCTCTCTCATGTTTTTGCAGTCTCCAAGTTAAAAGATGTGTGAAAATTTCAAATAACACATGGCTACACCTTGAAGTCCAGAAAGAGATGTTTACAAAGAACTTTTCAAAGTTCTTATCCAACTACCCTGCTCTCCCAACTCACATCTTAAATCAACTACATGCTCTTTTTTTTAAGATTTATTTTATTTATACAAGAACCAGGGCAAGCCAGATGTGCAGGAGGGTGAGAGAATTCACCAGAGACAGAGCGGGGAACAGAACAAGCTGACTGACTGACATACACTGCTGAGGGGAGCAGCGGGCAAGACAGGAGAGGTCTGCTGCACCATGTGGGTTGCTCCGTGGCTACTGGGGATCGAACCAGCACCGGAGAGGCTGCGGACAGCTTCACAGCGCTGTGCTCAACTGTCTGCGCCACCAGGGAGGCCCAAACTACATGCTCTTTTATATAAAACAAAACCAACCAAAATAAAGACCTTTTCCTCCTTTCAAATTAGTGACCTCAAGGACTGCTTTACAGCCTAGGAGAATGGTATGGTGATCTCTCTGGTCAACAGGAGGATGGCAAAAAACACCTCTCCTCACACTCATAGGCAGGTTAGAGTAACTTGCCAGGTTGGAAGCACCTATATATTGAGAAGAATCTGGTACACTGGAGGGCTTTGGCTTGGTACAAGGGAAATTCCTAGTGCCAGGAAAAGTGCTTGTCACATGAAATTTAGGCTCTTGAAAACTCTCCTGTGCTATCTCTGACCCAAACTTTTCTATTTCACTTTTTAGACTGAAACAAACTTGCTGGTATCATTCAAAAACTTTTCTTTCTTTCTTTCTTTTTTTAAAAGATTTATTTATTTATGCATATAAGAGCTGGGGTACAGGCCAGAGATGTAGGGGGGGGAGTGAGAAGATTCACCAGAGACAGAGTGGGGAACAGAACAGGCAGACTGACCGAAGTATACTGCTGAGAGGAGCAGCGGGTGAGTCAGAAGAGGTCTGCTGCACCATGTGGGTTGCTCCCTGGCTGGTTGGAGATCGAACTTCTGTGCTGCAGAAGCTGCAAATTGCTTCATAGTGCAGTGCTTAACCCCTTGCGCCACCAGGGAGGCCCTCAAAAACTTTTCTTAAAAGATCAAAATTCTCAGGCTTCCCTAGTGGTCTAGGGGATGAGTCTCAGTGCTGTCACCACTACAGCCTGAGTTCAATCCCCTGGCCAGGGAGCTAACCCACATGGCACAGCAGACCTCCCGTCTCACCCGCTGCTCCCCTTAGCAGTGTATTTCAGAAAATCCACCTGTTCTGCTCCCCACTCAGTCTCATCCCTCATACCTGTGGCCTATACCCCAGTTCTTCTATGCAAAAAAAAAAAAAAAAAAAAAAAAGATATCTAAATTAAATTCTCAATTCTATTTTTTAAATAGATGCTTGCCCTATATCCCAATGGTCAATGGCAAAAGCCTCCTTTATCTTCTTGGTCATGAGGTGCATGTAGTCTCACTAACTTGGCCATAAAATACTTCAGCTGAAGCTCTTTATCCCTGCATCTTTTGAGTCTTTGGCTTTGTCACTGCAATACATAGTGCACTGTGCCAGGCAATCTTGGAACTTCTCCAATTCACTGGTCATCAGGCCTGGGCTTGAGCCAGAGGCACAGTACCACTCAATGCACTGGTGCACCCGTTGCATGGACTCCTAGTTGTCTTCATGATAGCTGGTTCTACGGTGGGACATGAGACTCTGTATCTTCTAAATATTCCCTTTCCAGACCATTCAGTCTATCCCACACTGGATGGAGCCACTTCATTGGCTCCCAGATGGACTCCTGTGCATTGGTCATTAATTCATTTTCATTGAGTAATAACCAATTAGTTTTGCTATTTATAGTTTTGAAAGAAAGGTGATTTCACATACATAGATCTTTGAGAGCCATGTTGCTCAGCTGTTACCTAACAAGCAATGAGGTGGTCAGGATGGATTTGTTTTTGGTTAATTTTATTTTGAATCTTGAGTGTAAGAAACAAGAAGCAAAGGATAAGAGAAAGTGAAGATTGCTTGACGGCTGCCAAAGGGGCGGAAATGACCTGCAACAGACACTGGCAGTAAGGCCTTGAAGGTAAAGAGCAGGAGTAATACTGACAACCTGGCCAGTTCAACTAAGGAAGTAAAATGTCACCTACTTCAGCATTTCTTTTTAGTTCCTCAGCTTCAGCCTCTGTGTACTCCATATCTAAAATATCTTCATTTCCAGAGTCTTCATCAGAACCCAATGAATCCAGAAAAGAGTTGTTAAACTCTGAAGAAAACAAAGACAGTCATATAAAAGCTCTTGGAATACAAATAGGAAGAGAAAAAGCAGCTTGATGTACACATTTTATCATCCTAAGAAAACAAAACATATTATTGTTAGGGTTCCAATTTACCTACTTTGGGGAAAAACAATCCAGGTACCAGGTATCTGTAAAAGGAATGTTCCTTATTCTTTTAAATGCACTTCTATGAAAGGGTATAACTGTCATAAGAAATGAATAAACCTGAAAAAAGAAATATAATTTTACAGATAATCCAATTTCACTAAATCCCATATAATGTCACCAGTGAAACGCTCGGTATATCTTGTACAGCTACAGTAAATACAAATTCTCACAGAAAAAAAGATCATAAAGAGGTCAGTATCTTAATTTTCTTCAATATTCTTTTTTTGAAATTTAACACAAATGATCAAAATTCAATCTTTAATTCTTGTTTCATTTAAAATACAAGAAAGGGCCCCCCTGGTGGCACAGGGGTTATAGTCTCAGCGCTATCAAGGTCAAGCTATCAACAGCCATTGAGGCGTGAGTTTGATCCCTGGCCAGAGAGCTAACCCACACAGTTCAGCAGACCTCTCCTGTCTCACCCACTGCTCCCCTCAGCAGTGTATCTCCATAGCTCTGCCTGTTCTGCTCCCCACTCTGTCTCTGGCGAATCCTTTCACCTGCACATATGGCTTATACCCCAGTTCTTGTATGTATAAATTAAAAAAAAAAATCTTTAAAAAAAAAAAAAAGATCTTCATACCTTGAAGACTTAATTCTGTAGCTCTTTTGAGGTCATCATCTTCTTTCTGTTCCCAAGCCTCCTAAAGGGACAAAAATGAAACTAAGATTATTTAAGAGGTATTGATTAAACTTATTTATTGAGGATAAAGTTGGCTACTCTTAAATATTTGTAAATAAAGTTTTCCATAGTCTTATGGACATTTGAAGGATGATTGTCTAAGGGATATATAGATATTTTCCCAACATTGTCCTCCTAAAATACAACCTTGAGGGTTACAAAGGCCAGACATTTGGTTTGTCAATCAAATGTCATTCAATGTGAGATTATGATGTAATTCCTTGTCTTCTTACATGTATGAAGTAGTACTTGGTAGATACATAGTAGGTATTTAGCAAATTGCTCTTTTCTTTCCCAATTGACAGCATTTGCTAATTTCCTTGGTATAAATACTCTCACTCTGGCCAATTTTAAGCTATCAATGTGATGGAGAAAGCAGAGTTGGCTCTCCTGAGCTGACAGTGAGCTAGCTCACAATGACCCTAAGTCTATGAATCCAAGAAAAACAGTATTATTCATATAACCATTTTCATTCTTGTTAAAGAGAACAAATCATATAACAGATGCTTAGTAAATATTAATGAATGTTGCTGGTTGTTACTTTTGAATGCATTGGAGCTTCTGGTAGGGAGGTACTTCTTAAAATTAAAGAATAAGGAACAGTTGCTACTGAAATGCTTTTAAAGTAGTATTTCTTACCTTTGCTGCACTTTAAAATCACCAGGGAAACTTTTTTAAAATCCTTATTAGAAAAAAGAAAGAAATCTAGATGCCCAGACCACACCTCCGATCAATTACATCAGCATTTTCGGGGGGTGGGGTGGGAGGGGGAGGATGGCTCAGAATAATCTAGTATTAGCATTTTATAAAGATAATATTAATAAACAGTTAAGACTGAGGATAAAAGAACAGATTAATACTGTTCTAAAGAAGATTTAGAGATTTCTTATTTATTTGCAAACAAATAAATAAGAATTTATTTATTTGAATAAGAAATAAAGATTTCTTATTTATTTGCAAACACTGAAATTGTATAGTCATTCAAGGGAATCTTGGTAAATATTTATTACTAAAACAACTTAGATTGCATCACACAGGATTAGAAAACTGTAAGAATATCACCTTAGTTAGATACCTCAAGGGATTGCTACAGTATAAAATCAGTATGCTTTGGCAAATATAAGCATGAGGAACTAAATACTGGAATAACAGATAGTTACACAAAGAAAAATGCAGACGTTAGTTTATGACTAACATGTGAAATTTCAGATGATATTCCTGAAATTTTATGTTCAAATAAATCATAGAAAGGATTCATAATTTAAGACAATGCCCAAAACACACTGCCTAAAAATATTAATGATAAAATCACAGTGGTTCACTGGTTGTTTCTATATCTTACAAAAAGCTTACAAAAGTGGACTGGCCCCATGTTGCTTTAGCAATGCAATGAATTACAATGCAAGTAATCAACAGTAAATTTTGTTGCATCTGGATTTTCAAAAACAGAAAAACTATTGATGTTTCTGTTTCAAATGCAAGGCAAAAAGCCCCAAACTCTAGTTTTTGTTTTTTTTTTGCTAAGATGGATCAGTGACTTACTGTATGTAAATCATTTACAAAAATACCTGGTACACAGGAAATGCTCAATACATGTTAGTTATCCTACTTCTTGGCAAAGACGGGTACAGAGAAGTAGTAACATAAAATCTCTTACTTGATCCTGAAGGCTCTGAGCTAATGCCTGCTGAAGCTCTTGCTCTTCTCTATCATGCTCCATATCATAATGCTGGAGCCAATCAATCTCTCCTTGAGATCCTTCTGGTGTTTTGTTTTCTTTATTTTCATCACAGTCTTTAGCAATCTCAGTAAAACTGGTGGGATCTGAGGAAGCAGAACATATCAAAACTGGGAAATCTTAAGTAAACTGAAATCTACAGTGACATCTACTGTTCAAAGAATAATTTATCCTACCCTCACCCATAACTTGCCTGGGACATTCAATTTCATTTTACTACATCTAAATTAGGTTTTCTCAGTCTCACCACTATTGGTATTTCAGGTGCAACAATTTGTTGCTGTTGGGAGGAGGGGCAACTTTTTGCATTTACATTATGTTTAGCAACTTCCCTGAAACTCTACTTGCTAGATACCAGTAGCACTCCCCCCTCACCCCCCGCCCACCCCCACCAGATGTCACAGCTTTGTCAAATGTATATCCTTAGGGACAAAAGTGTCTTTGGTTAAGAACCACTGATTTAAAGCAATGGTTCTGAAACTCAACCAATCTCACAAGCACACTATGGTTAAGGATGGAAAAGAATAAATAGTCATATTCATACCAATAGTATTCATAGATCATAATGACACATGACCAAGTAACAGGAACAAAGTATTATTTAGAGTAAATTAAATAAGAATTAAGTTAGACAAAATTAACAGGCAACTATAAATCAGACATTTTGCAGGGGAGGGGGAGGGAGAGGGATCAAAACAGGCGAGGGAAGAACACAAGGGACTATGGTGATGGTACATGCAGGTAGGTGCGGTGTGTGAATTGGTGGTGGGAATTCTATGGGGACTACACCTAAGAGGAGAAAGCAAATATTGTACAAAAATGAACAATGATGTAAAATATATATAAATTATATTATATAAAAGAATTAGGCTAGAATGATTAAGCTATGTTGAGATTTTCCCATTTATTATATTGCATATCAAATGAGTATGTTTTCATATTGATAATCAAATAAGCCTTGTATATATTCTAAATCAAAAGAGCTGCTAAAAGTATGTATCAATAATACATATTTCACATGCTGCACAATCTATGACAACCTATATGTTTAACACACACATCCAGGAGGGTAAGAAAAAAATTAATCATTTCTTTTTGCACCTTCTGAATCTCTATACTATGGTCAGTTGGAATGAACAATATGATCACTATTTTGCTTTGGCTATCTGAATTGAGAGCAAAAATGTCCTTATAATTTTTAACACAGGTAACTGAGTGAAAAGTAGTCTTCTTTTATAACACTTACACGTATATATTGTACTTACAAAACTTTTACCCAAGCAGAAAGTCTCATCTTAACAAGTTAAGGAAATTCTTATCAAAAGAAATTATCAACAAAAATTACCTTTAGATTAATTTTATGCGGATTATTTAAAATCTGTATAGGGCCTCCCCTGGTGGCGCAGCAGCTGAGCACTGGGCTGCGAAGCTGCCCCAAGCCTCTGCAGTGCCGGTTCGATTCCCAGCCGCAGGCAAGGGTCCCACATGGTGCAACAGACCTCTCCTGCAGCGCCTGCTGCTCCCCTCAGCAGTGTATTTCATCACTCTGCCTGTTCTGTTGCCCGCTCTGGCTCTAGTGAATTCTCTCACCCTCCCGCACTTCTGACTGTACTCAGTGCTTGTATAAATAAATAAAAATTAAAAAAAAAAAAAAACTGTATATACTCTATCTGTCCTAACACTGAATTTTAACCATTTAAATGATAGATAATTCTCTGCAGCACAGACAACTCTGAGGCTTATAGCATTTTGATTTTAGACTCTAAACCAGCAATGAGTTTTATTTTTTTAAATTAAAAAAAAAAGTTATTGGGCCTCCCCAGTGGCGCAGAGGTTGAGCGCTGGACTGCGAAGCTGCCCACAGCCTCTGCAGCGCCAGTTTGATCCCCAGCCATTGGCGAGGGTCCCACATGGTGCGCAGACCTCTCCTGCCGCGCCCGCTGCTCCCCTCAGCAGTGTATTTCATCGCTCTGCCTGTTCTGTTCCCCACTCTGGCTCTGGTAAATTCTCTCACCCTCCCGTGCTTCTGACTGTACCCAGTGCTTGTATAAATAAATAAATAAATCTTTTTTTTTTTTAAAAAAAGGTATTTATACAAGAACTGGCCAGGGGTGTGTGTGTACAGTGTGTGTGTGTGTGTGTGTGGGTGGGGTGAGAGGATTCACCAGAGACAGAGTGGGGAACAGAACAGGCAGACTGACTGAAATACACTGCTGAGGGGAGCAGCAGACAAGACAAGAGAGCTCTGCTGCGCCATGTGGGTAGTGTCCTGACTGGGGATCAAACTTGTGCTGCAGAAGCTGCGGAGTTTCATAGTGCTGTGCTTAACCCCTTGTGTACTCTTATTCTGAGTATTCAGTATGAGAATAAGAAACCTGGGATAACTTAAGTGCAAAAAACAATAGGATCTCAATTTAAAAAATACACTTTCCTGAACTCCTGGAGAAACACCCATTTCCATAGTCTACAATTTACAAGTCCAATCTGTCCCCTTGGCCTTAATTCACTGAACAAGCAATGGACATCTGAGTCAATCAGGTTACTTCTGGAAATGTGGAAGTAAGACAAAATTACCCAATATTGAATATTTTTTAAAAAGATTTATTTATTTATGCATATAAGAACTGGGATACAGGCCCAGAGGTGTGGAGAGTGAGAGGATTCACCAGAGACAGGTGGGTAACAGAACAGGCAGATTGACTGAAATACACTGCTGAGGGGAGCAGCGGGGAAAAGGAGAGGTCTGCTGCGCCATGTGAGTAGCTCCCTGGCAGGGGATCGAACTTGTGCTACAGTGGCTTCGAATAGCTTCATAGGTTACATCTTAACCCCTTGCTCCACCAGGGAGGCCCCCAAACAGATTGTTTTTTATTGATAATTACTGAGGCCACATAATGGGTATGGGGGGAAGGTCTATTATAGACATCCTCTATTTTGTCTTTATCAATATTTTTCATAACTGATATATAAAAAAAGAACTGTAGAAGCAGCAACATCTTTAGCTTTCAGTTACATTAAGAAGGTGAATGGAATGTTGAGAATAAAGAAACAGGAAACAAAAAGAGGCTGCATCCAACTGGTGAAGACAGTAGCTAATAAACAGAGGATCTTATATGAAGATATAAAGTTCTTGTTAACAAGTTTTCTCTTTCCAAAGCTGCGCTAGTTATAAAGCCCCTGTGATTAGCAATGATTTTGATAATCTCAGAGTTCTCCTGCATTGGCACAGATAATCTAGAACTACTAGTAATAAATAACTTCCTTTGTTAAAAGGACTAAGAAAATAGAAGAGCTGAAAGCAAGAAATATATACTGCAATGGATAAATCCACTAGTATGAACCAATGATATCTAAGGACAGTGATTATAAGTTTAATAAGACAAGGAGATTTTATAAGATCAATGTATCAAGAGAGAAAAAAAAGGAATATCTATATATAAAAATTGTAAGTGCTTGTTTCCAGTTAAATTGAGGAAATTCTAATTCTTACTTCACTTGCACATAAAAGAATTCCAAATTAATGATTCCTAACCCCCATGAATACAGAAAATAATTTGGAGATATACTACTATTCTCATGGTCCCCAGAATCTTCAAACCATTTTTTAAATTTGTATAGCACTTTACATTATATGTATACTAACATTCCCCTTCAGTCTTTTGAAGTATGCGGGGCAGATCTCCATAGGGAAATAAGAAAAATAAGCATCAAAGAGGTTAACTTACATAAAACTTTAAAGCAAGTAAGTGCTATAGCCAAGACTAGAGGCCTAAAAGCTGACTTCTTACTCATTGGTCGTACTACCAATATGAAAAGATGAAACCAAAGAATGGAAAACTTGAATTATATATTCACTAAAATCTGGTATAAGTTCAGAAATAAAAAATGAAGAAACATTATACAGATTTTGGATAAGAGTGGGGAGTTAAAGAGAACCAACCTGACACAAACATTTGCACAGAAGAAAACTAATCTTTCTTTTGCTGTACACCCAAAGGGATATGACACACTTTACCACTAGCCTCTGGATACTACTCACAATATTTACTTCTCATTTTTTAAACTGTTGAAAAAATAGTAAGCATAAAAATAGTATTAGCTCTGTGTTACAGAGCTATCGCACTTACTGTCATTCAGAAGCACTTGTCACTATAAAACTTTGGAATGTAGTTACACCTTATTTTAAATATATTACCTTCATCAAACCTACCCAGTTCTGTGATTGTTTTGGGCTTGTCAGTTTCCATAGGGTCTGGATTTTCAGGCATTTCTTGAATATCATCTTCTGCAAATCCAGTATCTGGGCTGCTGGTTGGTTTATCATCTTCTTCATGACTCAGAGATGGTGAAGCTTCTCTCTTACTTATCTCTAAAACAGCTGCTAAAAGCTCTTCTTCACTCATTCCATCAAATCCAGAGTTTTCCAATTCAGACTTATCAGGCTCTATTCTGCATGATTTTGAATCCTAAAGAAAAGTTACTTTTAGAGGACACTAAATGCCTACAAATATAGCAATCTTAAGTTTAAAGTGAGAGTTTATATCTAAAAATCTACCTTTCTTAGCAGCTCTGGTTGTTTGACAAGTAATAATTAATATGTAAAGTCACTGGCAAGTTTAATTTTTTAAAAATAGTAACTGGGGCCTCCCTGGTGGCGCAGCAGGTTGAGTGCAGCTCTATGAAGCTGTCCGCAGCCTCCACAGTGCGGGTTCAATTCCCGGCTGGCCAGGGAGATTCCCACATGGCACAGCTGACCTCTCCTGTCTCGCCCGCTTCTCCACTCAGCAGTGCCTTCGGTCTGCCTGTTCTGCTCCCTGCTTTGTCTCGGGTGAATGCTCTCACCCTACCATGCCTCTGACCTGTACCCCAGTTCTTGTATAAAAATAAATCTTTAAAAAAACAAAAAACCTTCCATTAAAAAAAAATTAACTATATAAGGATATGTGTTTATCCTAATAATGTTAAGCATGTTCTTTGTATGTATTTGGAATATATAAAATACATAAAAATAACAAATTCACTCAAAATCTATCACTCAGATAATTATGATGATGTATTTTCTTCCAGATATATATCAATTATATAATATTGTAAAGAGTCTGTCATTTCACCTAATATGCCTTTTTAATGTTGGCTGGTCTTGTTTTTTTTTTTTTTTAAATAAATGCTAAAAATAAAAGTTACTCTATAATCATGTTATATTCAGAAGCTGCTGAATAACTTTCACTTCTGGGGATATTTTCTGACTTTCTGTCATTCCTCATTCAACAGAACAACCACACACTATCTCTAGCTTTAAAGTAAGATGGAAAACAGGAACAAAAATGAACTACTATGATAATTACATTATCTTATCAAAAAAAAGATTCAAAATGAAGCACAAATGCACGAGATGGTGCAAACTCCTAGAAAAGCATATTATCTTCAAGGTATTAACTATCATTAAGAATCAAGAAAATGATGTACTTATGCCTTTATTACATTATTTAAACCTTTAGATGACCTAGTCGGCCTGTTGATGTAAAACCTTTACTATGGCTTCCCATATTCAAAATAAAACAAGTAGGGCCTCCCCGGTGGCGCAGCGGTTGAGCGAAGCTGCCCGCAGCCTCTGTGGCGCCGGTTCGATCCCCGGCTGCTCCCTGGCCACCAGAGGAGGGTCCCACATGGTGCGCAGACCTCTCCTGCCACCCGCTGCTCCCCTCAGCAGTGTGCCTCAGTCCTTCTGCCTGCTCTGCTCCCCGCTCTGGCTCTGGTGAATTCTCTCACCCTCCCGCACTTCTGACTGTACCCAGTGCTTGTATGTATGTATGCATAAATAAATAAATAAATAAATAAACAAATCTTAAAAAAAAAAAAAAAAAACTCTTTAAAAAAAACCTCTCTCTTCAAAATAAAATAAGTAATTATTTGATGACCAATATGTAAAAGAAGTTTGAAGATTAATAGGAGAAAGCAATTTATCTACAAAAACGCTCATTTCTTAAAGATTTAATCCATGTTTATTTAAACAGACTGGTGTTTGTAGCCAGAGAAAGCACACACAATTTAAAACTAATGTTTGGACAGATCCATTAAGTTTATGATCTATCCTGTATATTTATTAAGTTTGATGATGTTGGTTATGAAAACCACTTATTTGGACAGTAGAGCTATATAAACCTTTGTCAGACAATATTTTAATGAGAATGTACTTACTTTTTCCAGGTCGTCTTGCTGCTGTTCACTACCCGACATTTCACAAAGTCTCTGGCTGAGGGTGAAAGAGCGTTTTGGCTCATCCTCACTGTCTGAGTCAAGGCATAAAGTCAAGGAGTTCTTGGATTTGAAGGTGAAATTCCTGTAATTTAAAAAAAAAAAAAACAAACAAACCTATATAAGTCTGATAAGTATTTTTCCTTGTTATTCTTTTAATGTTAAATACCAAAATAAAAGGCTTTTCCATTATTGAAAATGACTTAACAGAGAAAAAATGATATATCAAAAGAGGTATATTTAAGCATTACCTTTGCCCCAATCCAAAAGAGCCATGCTTCGAAAATTAGACAACTCTTACGCTGTTATAATAGATCATCGGTAACTAATCACTTTGTGCCTTTTTTCTTTTAATGATCAACCCCAAAGAAATTTTTTATTGTATTTATAAAGCAAGTATTCAGTTGAATGCATGCAGACATAGCAATGAATGTCTCTGACAACAGAGTGCATGAGGAATAATTTTTGATCTTTTAAATTATGATCCATGCACTTTAAAATTAACAGTAACATTCCACTTATCCAATTATATGTAGGTCAGACTTCTGGTAACCTCTACCTTCCAGATCACAGGGATTCCAAAATAAGAAAAAGACTTCTGAGGAAGGTAGCAGTTTCAAAGCCCATGCACTTTACTCCTTAGATAGGGACTCTTTCCCTTTCTTACCCAGGAAATGGTGTATAAAATAATTTAGCAAGTTCATCAAGAAATGAGAGCTAATAAGAGATGAGAGAATATAACCACAAAAAGGACAATAAAGAACTAGAAAATTATTTAATGTAAACTGTCCTGTAAGAATTAAGAGCCGTAGAGGGCATTATCATATTAAAACAGTGTAATAATGAATACTCATAATGCTGGTTCTATTTCATTACAATAGATTTAAATTATCTTCAGTGCAATTTATTGAAGAATATAAGTAATCTAAGAGGTTACTGAGAATATACCATCTAAAATGGTTAACTTTTTAAAAACATATCATTCTTCAGTGATACCAGATAAGTAACGTGTTACTGTGTTGTCTTCTAAGTGAACTGAAAATAAATGAAAAAGGTGGTAAAGGTCAAAGAGCATGGACTTTCTTTCATGGATGTTAACATAAATTCATATGCTATACTAAAAAAAGGTAAAATGGAAAAACGCAATTAATTTAAATGCGAAAATTGTAAATAAACAAATAGAATGATGGCACCAAGAAATACAAGCCCACAATGGAAATCAGGAGAATTGCATAGCAATGTAGATCAAAGAAAAGAGGCAAGTGGTCAGTGACAAACCCATAGTCTGTGGCTGAGGGCAGTTAAGATATCACTGCACTCCAGCCCGAACATTTGAATAGCCTCCCATTATGTGTTCAAAGGGCTTTTAGTCAGTATAACTTAGAAATAGCCAATTAGCCATCTTAATTCCTCATTTCTGATTTCATGCTTACCAAGCAAAACTGAACATATTAATTTGTTCATTCATGTAATTAAATACTTTGCTGAAAGATGACTCCTGTCTACTACTGTAGCAGGGTCAAATGTGGAAAAGGACATTGTAGAACTAATGGCATTTTGGTTCAGAACTCAGCCTCTTTTAAGTTTGATCGGCATGACAGGTCTTCTAGGGCCTAATCAAACTTTACTGAACAACTCTCAAATTCTTAGATACCAGTAGACCCTGGAGAACAAATGACCATGCCAAATATAATGATGCCCAATGAAACCATCTCTTTCTTGAAACTAGTGATCTGGTACATAAAGAGTGCATTCCATTAATAATTACTATATTCACAGAAGGCAGCTTGCCTGTAGCAATGAAAATTATTCATCCTGTAAATGCATCACTTGCTCACTTTCTAAGCAGCCAAGTGGTATTGCTCATTTGTATCTTGAGAACGGGCAAGAGTATTCATATCGGTACCATTTCAGATTTCTAGTCATGTTAGTCATCTTGTTTTAATTGCACTGAAAAATAATTAACAGGAGGAAAAGAAAATAGCAGTTCCCAAAAGTCATTTTTGGTTATATAAGCCCCCCAAAAACCTTTAAACAATGTGTCTCTTTTCCAAGAGTGCTTTGGACATGAAGTTTTTAGAAAAGTTAATTTTAAAGACAAATGACAACCAAGTCATTTAGAATTGTCTAATCAGGAACTGTGGTTCTAGTTAAAGAGAGGTAAAGAGAAGTATTTGCTTCCCTCCTTGGATAAACTTCTGGTCTTAAGCAAAAAACACAAAACATTTATAGAATAGTCACATTCCAGTGTTGTGTTTGTTTTCCTGTCCCCTTTCTGAATAGCTCCAGTTCAGTGACCAGTTCAGTCCCAGACTTGATTGCAATAAGTAAAAAGATATTTTGGGATTTCCATGCCTATCTTTAAGGAATGGTGCTTTACGCCAACAGGGGTTATTTTACTCCTTAAAATTCTTCATCATCAGTCAATTTCTAGAATTGTAGGATGAAAGCATTACATATTAGATGATTTGATAAGTTGTAAAACAAAGTTTTGAAGGGATCATTTGAAGTTGCGTCACTGTTAAAAATTTGCTATATCCTAGATTATAGTTTAAAGAAGACAGTGGAAAATTCAAAAAATACGGTAATATAGAGCAGTTATCATGCAGAAGAGAAACAATAAAGCAAAGGAGGGAACAAACTTGAAAATTAGGGTAAGCTAAATTCTTTAAAAATAAAGATTTTGGGTACACAAGGAATATAACTCACTTTGAAGGTGTAGAAGGGCTGGTGATGCAGGAATTCACCATTTGAGAGGCTTTCAATGGTCTAGAACTATTAGAAAATATATAATGTACACAGTTACATTGTTAAAAAATATATGTATAATTTATAAAGTGAACTATTCTGCATTATAGTCCCTTATATATCCTCTTGAAAAGCAAACAATTATACTTTAGTAATAGAGACAAAAAGAGAACGCAAAATATGATTTCTAGGCTCTCCCTCATAAAATAATCTAAATAAACAGAACTGGAAATGAAGTCAAATATACTACATATGAAAACAACTTGGAAAAAACTACGGTGTCTCAGTTTTTTACTTTTAAGCAATAAAATAATAACAGCTCTCATTTATTGAGGACTTACTCGATAGCTATCAGGCACTGTACTAAGAACTCATGTGTATTACTGCATTTATTGTTCATACCACCCTAAAGACAGATTAAGGAATTTGTTCAAAGTCTAAAAGCTATTAAAACTGTAGAGTCAGATAGCTGGTTTCTGGTGTGTGAAGGTAAAGTGTCTATATTGGTAGATTGATATGGTACCACTGCCAATATAAGTGTAACGGCTGTACCAGAAAGCAATTTATATCAAACAATGACATCTATTCCAAAGAAAGGCCATAGAGAAAACCAGAAACACTAAGACTTTTGGGCACATGTCTTTATTAGTACATCTTTTGAGGCCTTTAGTACAAATTTACATAATGTAGTATATATTTTATTCAACCAATGGGTAACAAATTTATAAAACTGCAACAATTCAAGTTGCAAATCTTCATGCATTTTCTGAAATGTCTATTATTCCACTTTAGTCAAGAGACATAGCTCTTTCAGTTAATCTTGGATCTTCTTTGTAAAATTAAGAATTTAGAGAAAATCTCTAACATCCCAGGCCTCCCTGGTGGCCTAGGGATTAAGGCTCAGTACTATCACTGCTACGGCCTGAGTTCGATCCCTGGTCAGGGAGCTAACTCACATATGGGACAGCAGACCACTCTTGTCTGCTCCCCTCAGCAGTGTGTATCAGTAAATCCACCTGTTCTGCTCCCCACTCTGTCTCTTGTGAATCCTCGTCACACAATCCTCCCACCTCCTGCAAGTGTGGCCTACACCCCAGTTCTGCTACACAAAAATAAATAAAACTTTTTTAAAAAATGAAAATCTCTAATATCCCTTTTACCCCTAGAGTTCTAAAACTTTATTTCACTAGTGTTCAAGTATGAAAAAGAAGTACAATATATGGCTCTTTAGTAATCCAAGTATGCCAAAGAAAAAGATTCAGAGATTTTCATGGAGAAGTCCTAAGGTTTTCCCAGAACACATGATGAAGCAAAATCAAATGTAAGTATTACCTCTTTCTCATGGAAAATTTTGTAGGAGACACTGAAGTTCTGTACTCAGATTGATGATAATACATTTTATGAAGACACAGTCTATTTGTGGGCTCCAGCATAACATTTAGTAGACTATTTCTCAATTTGCATTTCTCAAAGAGTCAGCAAAAGGTATTTGTTAAAAATTCTCATTCCCAAATCCTATCTCAAATCTACTGAAACAGAACTTCTCAGAAAAGAACACAAGAATTGGTATTTTTTGTGTTCAGGCAACTTTTATGATCCATCAAATTTGGCTTATATTCCTAAAATGTATCAAACTGTCTTCTTGTGACTGAAACAGTAAAAGCACTTCCTAAGAAGGTTAACTCATTATGAAAGGTAACTAACTTATTTGGAAGAATTCTTCCAAGGCAACTAATGTACTTGGAAGAATTACCTCAGTCAGGGAGTAATTTAACACTAAAATTCCAAAATAAGATTAACATTTCCTGTTGATTTTATTTGGAGTTGTGTTATCTAGTTCAGTCACTCTTTTGATAAGATTCTAAAGTCTTTCTAGCTCAAAAGGGAAGGTAAAGAAATTCTCTCCTATGGACTTACATTGCCACATGTGCACTCCAACCAAGAGTGAAGGGTGGTTTTGTATTTTCAGTGCAATGAGATGATAGGGTCAGGTATCTTGGAATGATGACTTGCTGCCCAACTTTGTTGTTAACTGAGAGAGCTACATTGAAGCTATAACGTTTCAAATGAAGAATGAGGATCCTGAAAAACAGGATATGAGAACATTACTGTCCAATAGAGGCAGCTCTCTTATAGATAAAAAAATTACTGTAACTAACCACAACAGTTGTTAACTTAAAGAATAAATTCAAAGAACATTTACTAAATACCCCAGGTGCCAGGCATTGTGCTAGGTACTAAGAATGTAAGTATAAATAAAACATAGGCCCTGGGCAGATAAATGAGACTTGAGTAAAATGCTTATAATATCCTTAGATGTTCCTTTATAATATTAAGTAAAACACATCAGACAAGATACTAAATTTTCAAATGTTGTTGATAGTGGGTTAAATTCTTAAGTTATTTACTTCAATGTCAAACCATTTATAAAAAAATAGGTATTAGGTAACTGCTGATGGTAATTAAAACATTAAGCATCCCTTATGTTTGATGGTGAATATTAATTTATCAAAGGTTATTTGACAAGAACTATTCTCATTTCAGTGGAACTTTCTCTGGTGAAAGAGAGAAAATAGAGAAATTTCTTTGTTTAGAAAAAAGTTCTACAAAATTTAAATGCCAGACCTGGTTTGTGGGTCTGAAAAGGCTTTTAGCTCTGTAGAAACATTTCTTTTTAGCAGTAACTAGTATAGCAACCTTTTCACCTGTGGTACAGATCATATGCTCTCTTTGATGGATAAAATACATTTCACAGCCCACAACATTAAAAACTGAACTTTAGAACTCTTACAGGAAATTATTCCTGTAAGAGTTCTAGGCAAAAATAATGTCTGACTTAAGAAAACTGTATCCTTTCTTACCATATATACATTCCTTGCAGGAGCAACAAACTCAAAAATTTGTAAACTGAAGTTATTAGTTATATTTCTCTTTAAAGAATATGTTATAATTCATAATCTTCACAACAACTGGAGAGCACACAAAGGTTCAAATGATATGAAGAGACTAAAATTAATGTTAAAATGCATAGTTACACTAGAATTTCAAATAATCCTATCAAAAGACAATATAGGGGCCTTCCCTGGTGGCGCAGCGGTCGAGCGCTGGGCTGTGAAGCTACCCACAGCCTCTGCAGCGCCGGTTCCATCCCTGGCCGCTGGCAAGGGTCCCACATGGCGCGCAGACCTCTCCTGCCACCCGCTGCTCCCCTCAGCAGTGTGTTTCGTCAGTCTGCCTATTCTGTTCCCCGCTCTGGCTCTGGTGAATTCTCTCACCCTCCCGCGCTTCTGACTGTACCCAGTGCTTGTATAAATAAATAAGTAAATCTTTAAAAAAAAAAAAAAAAGATAATATAGTATGAAACAGGTAAATGACGGTAAAAATTACTAATATGTAAAGATGTGAACAAAAAAATGAACAGATTTGAAAAAAAATGTCAGCCCCGGGTGGGGGGAGGCAAATATTGTTTAAAAATGAACAATGATGTAAAAAAATTTAAAAAACTAATAAAAAAAAAAAGCTATTAAGAGGCAAAAAAAAAAAAAAAAAAAAAGTCAGGCCCTTCAAGAATAAAAGTAGATTGGCTTTGAATATTAAAATGAATTAAAACAGAGCAAGCAAGTCCAAAAATTAGGATTTATGATACAAAGGTTTTTAGTTCATGTATGTTTGGAATAAGTTGACCTTTAACACCTTTAAAAGACCTATGAGGAAAGAAAAAAGGAAAAGCAGGAGAAAAACTTAAAAGGCCAGATAACTAGAGAATGGAAAAGGGAAGAGACATTTCACTTGCCAGGTCAAGCAAGTATTTCCAATTGTACACTGGTTAATGACAGCCAGCAACTCAACCTTATGTCTTAAGATTTCTTCTTCCCATACACCTGCCTCAAAACACTCACAAATAGGAAAGAACAAATATGTTAAATAAAAAATACAGGGCCTCGGAGGCCTCCCTGGTGGCACAGGTTAAGCTGCAACCTATGAAGCTATCCACAGCCTCTGCAGCACGAGTTCAA
This sequence comes from Talpa occidentalis, assembly GCF_014898055.3. NCBI lineage: Eukaryota > Metazoa > Chordata > Mammalia > Eulipotyphla > Talpidae > Talpa > Talpa occidentalis. The sequence goes on from NW_023603184.1 coordinate 137,029,555, forward strand.
TCCCCGGCCAGGTAGCTACCCTCATGGTGCAGCAGACCTCTGCTGACTTGCCCGCTGCTCCCCTCAGCAGTGTATTTCAGTCAATCTGCCTGTTCTGCTCCCCACTCTGTCTCTGGTGAATCCTCTCACCCCCCACATCTCTGGCCTATACCCCAGTTCTTGCATACATAAATAAATCTTAAAAAAAAAAAAGGTGAAAAATACAAACTATGGTCAACATAATAATATTGCTGTGATATACAAAATAATTTCTTAAAAGAAAAGAATTTTCTAGGATGGAACAGGAAGGTGAAAGAGGAATGTAAAAGAAGTAGTATCCAGGGGCGAGGTTCTAGGAAATCCATAACAGAAGCTTATAAAAGAAAGTAAAGCACTCTGCAGGAAAAGTGCCATATAAATACTTAATGATAACCTTGTTTGTGGTTGAGATCTGTTCTTGGAAAGAACTAAAAGCTGTCTTATAACCACATCATAATTTTATAACTAGTTTGGTTTTTTATTTATTTGTTTGTTTGTTTGTTTATTTATTTATTTGTGGGACTCTCGCCGGCGGCTGGGGAACGAACCGGTGCTGCAGAGGCTGGGGGGCAGCCTCGCAGCCCAGCACTCAACCACTGCGCCACCAGGGGAGGCCCTGGTTTTATTTTTGTCTCTACAGCGCTAATAGAATACAAGTTAATTTCACTCCTAACTCAGAAAAATTATCTTATGATTACTGCAAACTTACTAACTTAAAAGATCTTCTGAACAAAGGAACACACAAATTGAAGAAAACTACCCTTTCTACTTAATTTTCATGTGCATGTGTATGTGTCTGTAGCAGATTTTACAAATGTGGGAAAAAGGAGGCTACAGTAAAACAACTTATAAATGTTATGCAATACTGCACTACTAGCTAGTCCCTATTATTCTTTCAGCATTACACTAACAGTTTCTTGGGATTTTCAAAAGTCCCTTCTCCAAATAAGCCAGAAAGAAAAAGAAAAATACCGGATGGTCTCACTCATAGCAGGAATCTAGAAAACTTAAATAAGGGACCAGGAAAAAGAATAACTGTAAGAAAAAAAATATCAAAATCAACAAACAACAACCAACCAGAGACACTCTATGGGGGGTGGGGGGCGGGGAAAGAAGGGCTTGGGGTCAAAATAAGGGGGTTGTAATTGTATGTGAATATAAAAAATAAAATTTAAATAAAATGTGAAAAAAAAAAAGTCCCTTCTTCAATATTCTAAATCCTTTTCCTTTCTCATGTAAGAGCATTCTAGCTTTCCATCTACTACTGTCTTCGTATCTCAGCTTTGCTGAACTTCTTCAACAATCCATTCTGGTAAGCCTTACTTTTATTTGTACTTTAAATAAGAAAAATTAAAGAGCAACTAATTTTACCTGGGTAGTCTGTTAAATTTGTGCCTGACAAGAGCACACTTCCCACCACACTTCTCACAGGAATACTCAAGTTCTTCTGCCTATAAAATGATAATAGGGAAAAATAAAGAAGCACGAAGCTGAATAAGCTTTACCCCATTAAATGTTAATGATCTTCTCTCGTCATATTTTTTCAATGGAATGACAACTCCAAACCAGTTTAAATTTTGTTACAGACTCTACTAAATTAAAACCTAATCCTCAAAATATATTTATTTTATAATATATGCCCTATTTCCTAATTTCCTTTTTTCCAAGGAAACATCTCAATTTCTGATAGTAACCAGACTCTAAAGCAGCATATTCTCAACCTTTTCCCCTTGGGTACACAAGAACCACTGCCAAGAGAATATCTAGATTTTTAACATTTGGCCATAGCAGAGATAAGATCACCTTCAGGTTAGGCGGAGTTCCTGGTCAGTTAGGTGTAACTCTACCCCTTTCTTATAATGGAACTCAATCTTCTGGTGACAGCCCACTAAGAACAACTGCTCTAAAAGGACCAAAGTTTGGGGTGCATATCATTACCTAGAGAAAACTGAAACAAGAAATCCTTAAAAAATGGGGGTAAAGATACATAGGAAAAGATTCAAATTCTACTATAACAACAGGAATAGAAGGAATAATTAAAACAAAAAGAAAAACAGAGTATTTATCTTTGGGTGGAGCTGAATATTCAGCATTTAAAGACTATGCTTTTTTAAACTTAGGAAAACAAACCTGCCCATATGAAACACCAAAACAAGAACCACTATTATACAACAAAGGAAGATCCCAGCAAATTTCCATCAGTTAAAAGGACTACTATAGTTTAACATAATAAGTTCAATTATGCCCCCAAAACTTTCTGAATCTCTAATAGCATCACAGACGCAAATATTTATCTACAACTTGTGATAAACAAGACTCTTCCCTTTTGTTTATAACAGGGTACATAAAACCTGAGAAAAAGCAGCATATTTTTTGATTCCTCAGATCTTAGCATATTAACTTGTGTGATACATTCAATTTTAATTTGAATTACCAAATTTTAGCATGTCCCTTCATATTCTTCAAATTAATATTTGTTTTCAAATAACTGTTTCTAGGGTTGTCTAAAACACTTGCTACTGAGTTAAATGCACAATCAACTTAAATAATCAATTTCCTTCTTTAGTGAGTTAACAATTTATCAAGACTTTTAAAATAATTATTTGTAAATATTTCTCATTTGTTCACCCTGTAAGCAATTTCATCAAAATTCTGTCTAAAGAAACCAACTTCAAATACAATTACTTATGTTACATAACCTTTAGTTATGTGAAGACACCAAAAGATATTATTTACCCTGAAGAAAAGATCAAGAGAATCTTGAATTGATCGAGGGAGCGGCTTTTTCCTTCGAGGAAGGTCTATGGAAAGGTCATTAAATTGTTCTCGTTTGGGAATAATCTCTCCACATCTGTAAGAATGAAAGACAAGTATAAGCATTTATAAGTCTAACTGCAATACAAAAAATAAAAACGAATATATTTCTAAAATACTGTTCCCCCACACAATTTATTAGGCACCGACAAACTATAACGAGGCATGAGAAATAGACATTTAAGACTTTTCTCTTTCTTATTTTAATTTATCTAAAACAACACAGTAAAACCTCAAGCACGTTTAATTACCTTTTTAAAAAAGTTAAAGTTTTACATTTCATACTTACAAAAAACCATCACTTAAAAAAACTAAAGTATAAGACACATATAGAAAAGTGAACTAGTCAAAGTTGTGCAGCTTAAAAAATTATCAGTTAAGGTATAGTCCCCATACACCTGAGGAAGTGGGGTGAAGCAAATATTGTTTAAAAATGAACAATGATGTAAAAAATTAAAAAAATTAATGTAAAAAATTATTAATAAAAAAAAACTATCAGTTAACACACCCATGTAATCACCATTCAAATCAAGAAATAGAATGATATGAACTTTCTAGAAGCCTATTCACATGTTCTATCCTAATCACTACCCCTCTTTATCCCAAAAGGTAACTATCATTCCTGGCTTCTAACACAACAGTTGAGTTTGGCCTGTTTCTGAACTTTATACAAATGGAACCATATAAAGTATTTTCTTTTAACTAGTCTCTTTTGAGCAATAGGACTATATGATTAAACCATGCTTGTTGCACATGGCTGTAGCCCATTTACAGTGTTGTCTAAAACTAATCTGTTTGAGCATGCCACAATTTCTCCATATAACTCATGGACATATGGAGTGTTTCCATGATTTTTTACTACATGAACAACTAGCTTAAAAAGTTCAGTGTGGGCCTCCCTGGTGGCGCAGCGGTTGAGCGCTGGGTTGCAAAGCTGCCCGCAGCCTCTGCAGCGCTGGTTTGATCCCTGGCCGCGGGCGGGGTCCCACATGGCGCGCAGACCTCTCCTGCTGTGCCCACTGCTCCCCTCAGCAGTGTACTTCGTCAGTCTGCCTATTCTGTTCCCCACTCTGCCTCTGGTGAATTCTCTCGCCCTCCTGCGCTTCTGACTGTAACCAGTGCTTGTATAAATCAATCAATCAATCAATCTTAAACTAAGAAAAGCATAAGGACGCAGGGTATATTCTGGGGAAACAAAATGTTAAGATCAAGAGAAAAATGGCTGTAGAATTAAAGATAGGTACACGTAGGCATCAAAGAATAGAAACTTACTTGGTTCTGACCAGAATGGTCCTTGGTGGATTGAATTCGTGCTGCAGGGGCATAGTGCTAAGGCTTAACCCCTTGCACCACCAGAGGGGCCCAACAGTGATATTTTTTTTTTTTAAAGATTATTTCTATAAGAACCAGGGTACAGGCCAGAAGCGCGGGAGGGTGAGAAATTCACCAGAGACAGAGCGGGGAGCAGAACAGGCAGACAGACCAAAAACACTGCTGAGGGGAGCAGAGGGCGAAACAGGAGAGGTCTGCGGCGGCCGGGAATCAAACTTGTGCTGCAGAAGCTGCGGAAAGCCCCACAGCACTGTGCTCAACCCACTGTGCTACCAGGGAGGCCCCCAAACACTTTTAATAAAAACTGGTCAAACAAAATAAACAACCAGGCAAAGCAGACCTCTCCTGTCTCACCCACTGCTCCCCTCAGCAGTGTATTTCAGTCAGTCTGCCTGTCTTCTGTTTCCCACTCTGTCTCTGGTGAATCCTCTCACCCCCCTGCATTTCTGGCCCATACCCCAGCTCTTGTATGCATAAATAAATAAATCTTAAAAAAAAAAAAAAAAAGCAACTAATAGGAGGGGATTTTCAGGGGAAAATGAAAAAAAAACAAGTATCCTAAAAGAACTTGATATTCATCAGTGATTAAAAGAAAAACAAAATATAGAGTAAAATTAACTTTTGAGTCAGCACATAAGGCATTTACAAGGTATTTTTCTTTAGTTCTCACCCCATCAACCATTTTTATAGAAAAGGAAGACAATGAACAACAGCATCTGGTTGCATTGATGTACTAATGTTTCATCCTGACAGAGGAAGAAAGGTAACATATGAACTAAAATCTTCTGGAAGTTTTATTTTTTATTTTTTTATTTTTTTTTAAGATTTATTTATTCATTTATTCATTCATTCATCATTCATTTATTTATTTATTTATACAAGCACTGGGTACAGTCAGAAGCACGGGAGGGTGAGAGAATTCACCAGAGCCAGAGCGGGGAGCAGAGCAGACAGAAGGACCGAAGTATACTGCTGAGGGGAGCAGCTGGCGGCAGGAGAGGTCTGCGCACCATGTGGGACCCTCCTCCGGTGGCCGGGGAGCAGCCGGGGATTCAACCAGCGCTGCAGAGGCTGCGGGCAGCTTCGCAACCCAGCGCTCAACCACTGCGCCACCGGGGAGGCCCCTGGAAGTTTTAAATACTTGTCATTAAAAGATAAAATGAAAAAGGCCTCTTTCAGCAAACCTGTCCCTTTCAGGGCAGCTCTTCCTGCCCGCTTGTGTCTATGCAAGTGTCCTTTATTCTTCCATCCCTTTCCCTAATAAACCTGCTCTTTAAATATAAAAAATTTTTAAAAATTACAAAATAAGGACCACCGCTGGTGGCGCAGCAGTTGAGCGCTGGGCTGCGAAGCTGCCCGCAGCCTCTGCAGCACCGGTTCAATTCCTGGCCGCAGGCGAGGGTCCCACATGGCAAGACAGAACTCTCCTGTCGTGCCCGCTGCTCCCCTCAGCAGTGTATTTCGTCAGTCTGCCTGTTCTGTTCCCCGCTCTGGCTCTGGTGAACTCTCTCACCCTCCTGTGCTTCTGACTGTACCCACACAGTGGGTGTGGGTATAAATAAATAAATCTTTTAAAAAAAAATTAAAAAATAAAATGAAAATGAGTTCTCTGAAAGTCTACTTACGCTTTACAGATGATGGAATGCTGAACCTCAAACTCCAAGTTAGAAATAACAGGGCAAGTATATATTCTGGTGGCTGAAATATCTGGTGAATTTTCTTCTCCGGGAACAGGTTCAGTCTTCCAAGTTTTATTTAATTTTTCCATATCCTCTTTTAGTTGGTCTAAGCACTGACTTAAAAATTCATGAGCATCCTAAGAAAGACCATAATATCCTTAATCAGATCAACCATTTCTTGTTACAATACTTTCTTATTAACAATGAGGTTTATGCCACTAAAGCACTTAGAAGGTAACACCTTTGAAAATAGGTTAGATTTGATCTAATGACACTGGGGTACATGTTTTGAGAATAAAATTATATGACAACAGATTTTATATTCTTAACTATCAGTTGGAATAATATGAATAAATGAATCACTCCTAACTTTGTTTTTAAAAAGTCAGGCAAACACACTAAAATTATTCCAATTTCCCCTATCTCTACAGTGTTTAAAAATAATTAGTACTCACATTCTGCATATAACCAGAGAATCTCTCTGCAGTAGCTGAAATGGCATTTTTAACTTTCTTGAGTAAATCTTTTTTGGTCTCTGAATTACAGATATCTTTTTTAACAAGCAAGTGTGCGAAGCGTCTGGTAAAGCAAAAAAGACAAGGTTAGCACGTATTTTAAAGACAGTTAACAACGGCACATAAAATTTTAAGGGTCTAAATCTCCATTATTCTAGTCAATGAAGTAAAAGGTTACTCAATAAGTACAATTACCTGATAAGTGCATTGAGTGGAATTTTCTTCCATGGGATACCTTGCTTAAGTAAGTCATTTGCAAATGATTGGAGTGAAAATAGAGATTGTAAAATAGCATTCATATAGCAGGTATTTCCCAAATTGGAGAAGCTGAAAATAAAAGAAATAGTACTTTTGAAGACAACGGTAGCTCCTGGAAGTATGTTGAGCAGGGGTTCTCCACTATGGCAAGCATCAGAATCATCCAGAGGGTTTCATAAAATACATATTGCTAGTCTCTAACTCCAGAGTTTCTGATTCATTAAGTCCAGACAGAAAGGATACAAAAGTGTACATTTCTAACAGGATCCCAGTTGATGCTGATGCTGCTGGTCTAGGGACCACTCTTTGAGGACCATGGCATTAAAACATTATAGTAACTTAGTTTTAGCTCAAGGAAAATTATACATTTTCAAATGAATGTCAAAAAGTTCTGGACACTTACCCGAACATTTGAATTTTTTCATTAAGATGTAACTAACTCATTTTTCTTAAGTACATGCCCAGAAGTAGAACTGCTAGATCATAGAATATCTGTGTGTTTACCTTTAAAGGCTATTATCAAACATTTCTCCAAATGTTTGGAAAATTACGTTTTTGTTTTTTTTTTTAAAGATTTATTATAAGAACCGGGGTACAGGCCAGATGCACGGGAGGGTGAGAAGATTCACCAGAGACAGAGCGGGGAACATAACAGGCAGACTGATGAAATACACTGCTGAGGGGAGCAGCGGGCGAGACAGGAGAGGTCTGCTTCGCCATGTGGGATTCTCGCCGGCTGGCCACGATGGAACCTGCGCTGCAGAGGCTGCAGACAGCTTCACAGTGTGGTGCTGAATGGCCTGCACCACCAGGGAGGCCCAAATTACATGTTTTTAAAAAACTTTTATTTGGGAATATTCTCAAACTTTAAGAAAAACTGCACAAGAATAATATTCCTTACCCAAGCTCATCAATTTTTAATCTTTTGTACTATGTGCTGCTTTATTATTTCATGTCTCTCTCTAAAACATACTTTTCCTGAACCATCTGACAGTAAGTTACATTGCTCATACCTCTTGAGCTGTAAATACTGAGGGTATATTTCATAAGAACATTCTCTTACATAACCAGAGTACAGTTACCAACACTATAAAATTGAATGCTGTTTTAAATATTCTTAGCTAATTTCCTTAATTCAACTTTGTCAACTGAACCTAATAATGTTCTTAAGCATTTTTTCTCCCTTAAGATTCAGTGCAGGTTAACAATGCAGTTAGCTTTCCTGTCTCTCTAGTTTTCTTTAATCTGGAATAATTCTTTAGCTTTCTCTTTCATAACACTGGTATCTTAAAGAATACGGTTCTCCTTTCACTCCCTGGTTTGGGTTTGCTATTTCCTCATAATGAGAAGATTCAGTTCAGGCTGAAAAGGTACCTAGTGATACCGTGTCTTTCCAAGGGCACCATATTCCACAGGATATTCCTGTGCTTATTCATTGGTGGTGCCAATTTTGATTATTGGAGAACTTCCACTTTAGATTATGAGAAAGTATCAAAGTCTGGAATTATTCTACTGCCATAAATAATTTTTAAAAAATGGATAAAATATTGGACTACAGGAAACACAGGATTGTAATCCTTATGAGAAGGGAAACAAAGGATGTGAGTCCTATCCTCATATAGATTTTGCCTGGAAGCAATTTGTGAACTGTAGTCTCAGGTGTGGTACCTAAACAGAGCCCAGAAATCCTGCTGAGTAGAACGGAAAGAAACTGGGAGTCTCAGAGGTAGAACTTCCTAAGATTTCTAAGACATGGCACTCAAGAGGAGGAAACTATGTCAAGGAAGAGCTCAGAAATCTACATGTAAGTTTCATTAGGTATTTAGTTAAACACCAACTTGTGCCTGCTTGAGTTTAGCCTAATGACACCAGGCAAGAACTTCAGTGAAAAGAATGATTACAGGGGAGCTACTTGCAAAAACAATTCCTAAATTACACTTAAAATTGCTTGAGTTCCCACCAGTGAGAGCAAAGAGACCTAGATGAATTCATGCAGTATTAGTAGAGACCCCTGAAAAGCAATTCTTGAGAAAAGGAATTAAATTTGCCCTAGGGGAAACAAATAAACAAACAAACAAATAAATAAATAAATTTGCCTTAGATTAAAGGCTACTTTAGATTTGACTCCAAAGAACTTAAATACAAGTCTTGAATAATCAAACTCAAACACAAGCAAGGATATTAAAACAACTATCATAAATATGATCAAGGTTGTAAGGAAAATATAAACACAATGAGGAAAGAAGAAAGAGATAATTAAAAACACCCAAGTTAAACTTCCTGAGAGGGAAAAAACCACCATATTTGAAATGAAAATTTAACTGAGTGAGATTAATAGCATATTAGACACTAAACAAGGAAAGAATAGTGAACTTGAGGACACAGCAACGTAAGTAACAAAAATGAAGTATACTGAAAACTGTAAGACATTAAGAAACTTAAATGGAAAAACATTATGTTTTTCCATAGACATGGCAATGTAAGTAACAAAAATGAAGTATACTGAAAACTGTAAAACATTAAGAAACTTAAATGGAAAAACATTCTATGTTCATGGATTTGAAGAACTAATATTGTAAAAATATATATACTGACCAAAGAATCTATAGATTTGATGTGATCCCTATCAGAATCCCAAAGGCATTTTTCATAAACAGAACAAACAGTCCTAAAATTTGTATGGAACCACAAAAAAACCAAATAGTCAAAGTATTCTTGAGAAAGAAGAACAAAGCTGGAGGCATCCCATGCCCTGGTTTCAAATTATGTTACTAATCAGAACAACACAGCATTAGAGTAATAACTTAACAGATAAAGAATCCAGAAATAAATCCATACATATATTAATGTATATGCATAGTGAATTAATATAAGACTAAGGAACCGAGTATACAATGAGGAAGACACAGTCTCTTCAGAAAATGGTGTTGGGAAAACTGGACAGTTACATGCCAAAGAATGAAACTGACAACCATCTTACACTACACATAAAATAAACTCAAAATGGATCAAAGACTTGAATGTAAGACCTAAAATGTTCAAAACTGGGCCTCCCTGGTGGCGCAGTAGGTTGAGTGCTGCACTGTGAAGCTGTCCGCAGCTCTGCAGTGCGGGTTCGATTCCCAGTTGGCCAGGGAGATCCATGACACTGGTCTTGGCAAGGACTGTTGGACTTAACACCAAAAAAATGAAAACAAACAAACAAACAAAAGGAATATATTAAACAGCAAAGAAAACTATCAACAAGTGAAAAGGTAACCTACCGAATTGGAAAAAATATTTGCAAATCATGCAAATACTCAAAACAAATAAAGAATGTATACAATTCAATAATACCAAAAAAAATCTAATTAAAAAATAGGCAGAAGATCTGAACATTCTTTTCAAAGAAGATACACAGACGACCAACATGAAAAGATGTTCAACATTAATCACTGGGAAAATATAAATCAAAACCACAAGATAATTATCTCACAACTGTTAGAATACCTATTATTTAAAAGGCAGGAAATAACTAGTGTCAGCAAGGATTTGAAGATAACCCTCGGGCAGTCACCATAGAAAATGGTGTGGCGGTGCCTCAGAAAATTGAAAACAGGACTACCATATGATCCAACAATTCTACTTCTGGATACTTAAAGAAAACACTAACTAAAAAAAATATCTTCCACCCACCCAAATTCACTGTAGCGTTATTTAAAATAGCCAAGATATGGAAACAACTTAAATGTCCACTGAAGGATGAATAAAGAAAATGTGACAATATATTATACACACATACACACAAACATGCACACAATGGAATATAACTCATTCTTAAAAATGAAATCTTGCCATTTGTGACATGGATGGAAATGAGGGCATTATGCTAAGCAAAATAAGTCAGATACAGAAAATAAAACTGGTGGTTGCTAGAGGGTAGATGAAACAGGTGAAGGTGATCAAAAGGTACAAACTGGGCCTCCCAGGTGGTACAAGGGGTTAAGCACAACAATGTGAAGCTATCCACGCCAGGGAGCTACCCACATGGCACAGAAGACCTCTCCTATCTTGACCCACTGTTCCCCTCAGCAGTGTATTTCAGTCAGTCTGCCTATTCTGCACCCCACTCTGCCTCTAGTGAATCCTCTTCTCACCTCACACACCTCTGGCCTGTACCCCAGTGCTTGTATGCATAAAGAAATCTTTAAATAAACCCTTTTTTTTTTAAAGTACAAACTCCTAATCACAATATAAATAAGTCATGGAGTGGTGATCATATTATATCGCTTATTTATTTTATTTTTATTACAAATTTTATTTTTTTTTTTTTTTTTTTTTTTTTTTTTTAAAGATTTATTTATTTATACGAGCACTGGGTACATACAGTCAGAAGCGCGGGAGGGTGAAAGAATTCACCAGAGCCAGAGCAGGGAGCAGAACAGGCAGAAGGACCGAAGTACACTGCTGAGGGGAGCAGTGGGCACGGCAGGAGAGGTCTGCGCGCCATGTGGGACCCTCGCTGGTGGCCGGGGATCGAACCGGCGCTGCAGAGGCTGCAGGCAGCTTCGCAGCCCAGCGCTCAACCGCTGCGCCACCGGGGAGGCCCTACAAATTTTATTTTTATATTCCCCATACAATTGCGACCCCCTTATTTTGATCGCAATCCGTCCCCTCCCCACCTCCCCATAGAGAGTCTCTGGTTCATAGTTGTTTGTTGAGTTTGATTTTTACTTTCTTATAGTTATTCTTTTTCCTGGTCCCTTATTTAAGTTTTCTAGATTCCTGCTATGAGTGATATATCGCTTATTTATAGGTTGCTAAGAGAGTAGATCTTAAAGGTTCTCATCACAAAAATGAAAAAAATTTTTTCCTAGACATCCATAAGAAGAGGTATCTAGACATCATATGGATGTCTAGACACTGTGGTGATGATTTCACAAATATAGAAATAACAATCATCATGTTGTACACCTGAACCTAATACCATGCTGTATATTAATTATACCTGAATTAAAAAAATCAATGGAAACAATTATCTATATTCTCTATAATATTAAACTTATGTTTTATATTATAATTTGAAACAATACATATTTTTATGTGTTACCAACTACTCAGTCATTCATAAACTGTAAAATAAAATTATTTTATTTCATAAATAAAATAAAATGTGTGCCTCCCTGGTGGTGCACAGTGTTAAGTCGCAGCACTATGAAGCTATCCACAGCCACTGCAGCATGAGTTCCATCCCTGGCCAGGGAGCTGACCCACATGGCACAGCAGACCTCTCTCCTGTCTTGCCCACTATTCCCCTCAGCAGTATATTTCAGCAGATCTACCTGCTCTTCTCCCCACTGTCTCTAGTGAATCCTCTCATGCTCTCGCACCGTTGGCCTACACCCCAGCTCTTATATGCATAAATAAATAAAATGAATCTTAAAAAAAAAAAAAATAGAGCTATTGCAAGGATTTAAACATCCATGTAAATACAGTGCACATAATCTGGCATATTATAAACACTTCAGGTAAGACTGTTACTATTATTATAGTTATTATACTATCATTTCACTTTTTAAATTTAATAAAAATATAAGCATGATGGGGTCGGAGAGGCTTTTCTAGTTTTAATTGAATATATTTGACATACATCACTATACTAATTTAAGGCATAAAGCATAGTTAGCATTCATCATCTTACACAGATAAAATAGAAAGAAAAGGACTTTTTCGGGCCTCCCCGGTGGCGCAGCGGTTGTGCGCTGGGCTGCGAAGCTGCCTGCAGCCTCTGCAGATAGAAAAGATCAGCCAGCGCACAAAAAAGGCAGCCAGCGAGGGTCCCACATGGCGCTAAGACCTCTCCTGCCACGCTCGTGCTGCTCCCCTCAGCAGTGTACTTCGTCAGTCTGCCTGTTCTGCTCCCCACTTTGGCTCTTGTGAATTCTCTCACCCTCCTGCGCTTCTGACTGTACCCTGTGCTTGTATAAATAAATAAATAAATCTTTTAAAAAAAAATAAAGAAAGAAAAGGACTTTTTCCTTGTGATGAGAACTCTTAGGATTTACTCGGAATAATTTTCATATATATCAAACAGCAGTGCAAACTATACAGTCATCATGTGCACCATATATCTTAGTATTTATCTCACAATTGAAAATTTGTGATTTTTGACCATCTTCCTTCAATCCTTCCTACCCCAACACCCACTGTCTCTGGTAACCACATATTTGATCTTTTTCTATGATAAGTGAAAGTTAATGTTGAAATAAGAGGAGAATCTTATTTCTAGAGAAGGAGTAGGATGAAGTATATGATATGGTATTGGAAAATGCATATTCTAGTTTATGGTGAATATTATATATTTTATGTTGAATATTAAATAAATACACACACAGAGGTATCCCCTACTTATTGAAAGTTTGTTATACCACATTGCTTTTACAAAAGACATACATTTATAACTATTTTTGCCAACCAAAAGAAATCCTAAGAGGATTTTCATTTTACTATAAAAGGTAAAAAATCTGGGCCTCCCCTGGTGGCACAATGCTTGAGCGCGCTGCCCGCAGCTTCAGCAGCGCCGGTTCAATCCCCAGCCACCTGCGAGGGTCCCAAAGGTGTGCAGATCGCTCCTGCCGCCCACTGCTCCCCTCAGCAGTGTACTTTGTCAGTCTGCCTGTTCTGTTCCTCTCTCTGGCTCTGGTGAGTTCTCTCACCCTCCCGCGCTTCTGACTGTACCCAATGCTTGTATAAATAAATAAATAAATCTTAAAAAAAAAAGATACTATAAAAAAAAAGGTAAAAAAAAAAAAAAACCTAGGGGCCTCACTGGGGGTTAAGCCTCAACACTATCAGCACATGAGTTCAATCCCTGGTCAGGGAGCTAATCCACAACATGGCGCAGCAGACCTCTCCTGTCTTGCCCACTGTTCCCCTCAGCAGTTTATTTCAATAAATGCGCCTGTTCTGCTCCCCACTCTGTCTCTGGTGAATTCTCTCATCCCAGCACCTCTGGCCTACACCTCAGTTCTTCTATGCAAAAATAAAATTAAAAAAAAAAATTGGTGCTCAGTGTTTGTTTTGCCACTGTTGAAGCAGTCCACCCCCAAGTAGTGACAGTGGAACCACCAAATCCTTCCTTAGGAACTACTTCCTATAAATTGTGCATTTATTATGTCATATTCCTGCTTTTACTATATGTTAGCATTCTTTTAGGTTTTATATATTGTCTGGTATGATTTGGTAGGTTACTATTTGGGCCTGGGAACACTTCATATAAATAAAAAGTAATTGCTTTCTTTCTTTATTTTTTAAAAAGATTTAGTTATTCATGCATACAAGAACTGGGGTACAGGCCAGAAGTGCAGGGGGTGAGAGGATTCACCAGAGACAGAACAGGGAACAGAATAGGCGGATCTACTGAAATACACTGCTGAGGGGAGCAGCGGGCAAGACAGGAGAGGTCTTTTGTGCCACATGGGTTATCTCCCTGGCCGGGGATCAAACAGTGGATCAAACAGTGGCTGCGGGTAACTTAATAGTGCTGTAACTTAACCCCTTGCACCACCAGGGAGGCCCTGCTTTCTTTATTTTTGCTTAACAAAGATTCTGTAGGAATGCTCTTTTTGGATAGTGAGGTAAGTCTATATATATATATATATTTTTTTTTTTTCCAAAATTTAAAATTTGTTTGGAGACCAAATAATGGACTTAAAATTAATTATAGATTCAATAAGTCTTTAGTAAACGAGCAAATATTTTACAACTATAATTAGCATGACTTCTTTCATACCAAGCAAAACACACTCAATTGAATCACTTTATAAAAAGTAGACAAAATAAAAAATTTTACCTACCCTTGTAGTTGTTGCTGCTGGTGAGAGGAAAGGGGCACTCTTGGTTTGTTCCAGCCAGTATAATCTTGGTTACACCTCAGTTTTTTAACAGAGAGAGGAGCTGGCTGAGGAAGAAACCCCAAACTTCTTTTGGCAGAGGGAGTTTGGTTTGAAACATTAGTCCTATAAAAAAGAATAGATCATGAAGAAACAGAACAATTTTGAAGACTACTTTTTCCCAAGTAGATTTAGAGAAGTCAATGACTAGGGGGAAAAAAATCCTAAACTTAAGAAACTATCAGAAACAACAGTCACTAAAGGAAAATTTCCGGAAGTGTAAATTAGCAAATCTGTTGATGACAAAACTGAAGAGACATATAATAGTGTATCTATTTAACCTGCAAGCGAAATAATCCAAGTTAAAGCCTGAGAAAAACTGTATAATATAGTCCCTTCTTATTCATGGTTTCAATCACCCATGGTCCAAAAATATTACATAAAATACTTTGAGACCATATTCATGTAACTTCTATTACAGTATACAGTCATAATTATTCTTTTATTATTAGTTATTGTTAATCTCTTAGTGTGCCTAAATTTATACGTTCAACTTTATCATAGATATAGAAAAAACATAGTATATGCAGTTTCAGGTATCTACCAGGAGTCTTGGAACACTTCTGCAAGTAAGGAAGGACAACTATAAATAGTTTCACTTTTTTATCACTTTTAGCCATTTAATGGAAGTCATACATAATTTACCTGGCCTTGATTAACTTTTAGGCAATTAATTTTTTCCATTATTACAAATAACAACAAAACAAATATTCTCACCCAATCTCCTTTAGGACTACCCAACCTTATATGCTTATCAATTTTTCAAAAATATTATGATTCTCTATTAATTTTTTTAAGATTTATTTATTTATTTATACAGCACTGGGTACAGTCAGAAGCGTGGGAGGGTGAGAGAATTCACCAGAGCAGAGAGCACAGCAGGCAGAAGGACCGAAGTACACTGCTGAGGGGAGCAGCGGGCGGCAGGAGAGGTCTGCGCGCCATGTGGGACCCTCCTCTGGTGGCCAGGGAGCAGCCGGGGATTGAACCGGCTTCGCAGAGGCTGCGGGCAGCTTCGCAACCCAGCGCTCAACCGCTGTGCCACCGGGGAGGCCCTCTATTAATTTTTTTAAAAAGATTTATTTATTTATGCATGCAAGAGCTTGGGTACAGGCCAGAGATGCAAGGGGGTAAGAGGATTCACCAGAGACAGAGTGGGGAACAGAACAGGTAGACTGACCGAAATACATTGCTGAGGGGAGCAGCAGGTGAGATAGGAGAGGTCTGAAGCGCCATATGTAGGTTAGCAACCTGGCTGGGGATTTAACTCAAGCCTTAGCAGTGATAGTGCTGAGATTTAATCCTTAGGCCACCAGGGAGGCCCTCCACTAATTTTTATTTATTAATTTTTAAAGATTTATTTATTTATGCACACAAGAACTGGCTTACAGGCCAGAGGCGTGTGGGGGGCGGGGTGAGAGGACTCACCAGAGACAGAGTAGGGAATAGAACAAGCAGATTGACTGAAATACACTGCTCAGGGGAACAGCGGGTGAGTCAGGAGAGGCCTGTTGCACTATGTGGGTAGCTCCCTGGCCGGGAATCGAACTTGTGCTGCAGTGGCTGCGGATAGCTTTATAAGCTGTGTCTCAACTCCTTATGCCACCAGGGAGGCCCCCACTAATTTTTAATTTCACCTACCAAAATCCTAGTCTTCATATATGCACAAGATTATTTCTGGGTTCCTTATTTTGTTTCAGCATTTAGTGATTTTTTTTTTTAATTTTTATTTAAAAGAATTTATTTGTTTATTTATACAAGAACCAGGGTATAGGCCAGATGCGCGGGAAGGTGAGAGGATTCACCAGAGACAGAGTGGGGAACAGAACAGGCAGACTGACCGAAATACACTGCTGAGGGGAGCAGTGGGTGTGACAGGAGACGTCTACAGCAAAATGTGGGACGCTCGCCGGCTGGCTGGGATTGAACTGGCGCTGCAGAGGCTGCGGACAGCTTCACAGTGTGGCAGTCAACTGCCAGTGCCACCAGGAGAGGCCCTAGTGATTATTATTATTATTTTTAAAAAGATATATTTATTTGTTTGTTTGTTTGTTTATTTATACAAGCACTGGGTACAGTCAGAAGCGCGGGAGGGTGAAAGAATTCACCAGAGCCAGAGCGGGGAGCAGAGCAGGCAGAAGGACCAAGGTACACTGCTGAGGGGAGCAGCGGGCAGCAGGAGAGGTCTGCATGCCATGCGGGACCCTCCTCTGGTGGCCGGGGAGCAGCCGGGGATCGAACTGGGGCTGCAGAGGCTGCGGGCAGCTTCGCAACCCAGCGCTCAACCACTGCGCCACCGGGGAGGCCCCTAGTGATTATTTTTAATGTAACCCCTGAATTATTTATCATCACTATATCTTTCATAACTGATAATTCAAGTCTATTTTTGTAGAATTTTTAAAAATTATCTTGGTTATTCTTGTATGTTTACTTTTTGAAATACTGTAGATTCATTTTCTTTGGTTCCACGAAAAATACTTTGACATTCCAACTGGAGTTGCCTTAATTTTTTTTTTAATTAATATGGAAATAAGCGATGCCCTGTGCTTTCCTATCAACAAATATAGTCAGTCTATTTACTTAAGTCTTTCTTTATGTGCCACATTCATTTTTTTCATCATAAAATGCGATGTTTATTAGATTTATTCCTATGGATCTCACATACACAGTATCTTTTATTAGATTTTCTTAAAAAAAATTTATTTATTTTTATTTTTATACAAGCACTGGGTACAGTCAGAAGCGTGGGAGGGTCAGAGAATTCGCCAGAGACAGAGCTGGGACTAGAGCAGGCAGACCGATGAAATACACTGCTGAGGGGAGCAGTAGGCGCAGCAGGAGAGGTCTGCACGCCATGTGGGACCCTTGCCGGTGGCCAGGGTTCGAACAGGTGCTGCAGAGGCTGCGGGCAGCTTTGCAGCCCAGCGCTCAACCACTGTGCCACCAGGGAAGGCCCTTATTAGATTTTATTTTTACAGATTTATTTATGCATATAAGAGCTGGGGTACAGGCCAGAGGTGTGGGGAGTGAGAGCATTACCAGAGACAGAGTGGGGAACAGAGCAGGCAGACTGAGTGAAATACACTCCAGAGGGGAGCTGGAGGCAAGACAGGAGAGGTCTGCTGCGCCATGTGGGTTGTTCCCTGGCCGGCTGGGGATGGAACTCGTGCTGCAGAGGCTGTGGATTGCTTTATAGTGCAGTGCTTAACCCTTTGTGCCAACAGGGAGGCCCTTTTATTAGATTTTTTTATTCATTACTGCTGACTTAGGACCACTATTAATATTAAGTTGATCTTGTATTACAGAAATCACATAGAGCTCTTTTATTAGTACCAAGTATTTTATATCGATGGATTTAATTGCCTGTAATTAGAATAACTAGGAGATTTACTGTTTACTGTATGCACCCCATCTTTAAGTTTCTACCAAGTTTACACAACAGCAAAACAAAAATTTGAGTGTTTAGATTTTTTTTTAAATGCTTAAAATTATTTTGTCCATTGATATGGCTTGTTTCCATTCCTTCATTTATTCAGTTTTCTTCTTGTTGAGTAAATTCAATCTTTATGTATCTAAAAATAGCATTAGTCTATAGTCTTGAATTATAATTTAGCTAGGTTATCAAATTCTTTAATGCTATGACTTCAGTATTTTCTCTTCCTATTGATAATGTACATGTGTTTTCCTCTTACAGGAGCATCTCTCAAAGGAGAGCTCTCAGTCACTTGGGATGATGGAAAATACACTAGCCTAGAATCTGATCCTGTGGTCCCAGTACAAATCTTCCTAAACCTCAGTTTATTCATTTGTTGACAAAAGGTACCTCCCCAAAAAACACCTTGAACAAAACATTTCTAGAGTACTTCCTAACTAAAATGTTAGGAGTCTATGATACTCATCAATTCTGTTACTTCAAATTAGGGGATAATTCATCATAGTCTGTTCCATCATTCAAGATTCTCAAGAAGAGATCACTTCAAGTTCTATATAAGACCTATAACCAACACATACCTTTCTAAGTTAGTGCTGCCAGAAGAGTAGTCCTTGGATCCAGCTCTGCTACCATAAAAGGATGATGACTGCAAAGGCAAAAGCCCTAAAAACCAACCAAACACAGGAACAATTTAATTCCTATATCAATCTTCAAGTTCATTTAAGAACAAAATTACCATTGGTCCTATGTAACCAGTGTTTTAACTTCTTGTCTCTTTCTTTTAATGAAAGTAATATGTACGTGTTAAAATATTTAAAGACTATTCTGCTCCCAAACACCAAATTTTGCTTCTGTTTTTTAAACTGTTTTTCTAATTTCCACCATATTATACTAGAAATGTATTTACTATTTCTTGATTAATTCATTTTAAACAGTGACTCCCTTTTATGAAAAAGGGAAATTTCACATTTACATCACCTCCACTCTTGTATGTCTCTCTCAAACAAATTATTAGTCTTATCAATTTAGTTATAGTGATTAACTAATTTTAATACACAAAAAAACATACATCTTGTACCACCACTAACTTCCTTTGTTTCTTCCTCTTCCTCATCAACTTTTGTAAGATGTACTTTAACTTCAATGTCAATAAGGCTTATTACATCTTTGTTTTCTGATTATAGGTTGATCATAAATGTTGAAAACCAGTAAGTGGCATTAGATAATATATTATTATTTAAGTGGTTAAGAATTATATTAGATACCTCTTTCCACAGGAGTATAATGTCACAATCCTGAACCACTAAAAGGAGAATGTTTCAAGAGTCCTGATCAAATGAATTCTCTTAACTCTCAATTTATGAAAATCATGCCATATTTTAGCTTGCTTCAATTTAATTTCAAATTGATATAGTATACAAATCAATACCAGATATCTGAGTCTCTCAGTTCAGAGTCTCAGAGAGGTATATTAAGCATGGGAAATGCTGACAAAAGTTCATGGCTGGTGTTTTTAAGTTTTTGTACAAACAGGGTACGAGGTAAGCTTAATCAACTGCTTTGGGCAATTAATTTCAAGATATTCTGGAACATCTAATAAGTAATAACACTGATGAACCTTAAAATTTTAGCAACATTAACTCCTCATTCTATGGTTCAGGTACTTTAACGATGACAACTTAATTCAGGTAGGTAAATCGGGAAAAATGTAAAAGCTAGATTCTTGTAAACGGAATAAAAGTTGCCTATGTTTCTGATATTCAAAATACTTTAGCTGTAGGCCTCCCTGGTTGCGCAGGGGTTAAAGACAGCACTCTCAGGCTGTCGCCAGCCACTGCAGCATGAGTTCGATCCCCAGTCAGCCAGGGATCAACCCACATGGTGCAGCAAATCTCCCCTGCCTCCCCTACTGCTCCTCTCAGCAGTGGATTTCAGTGACTCTCCCTGTTCTGCTCCCCATTCTCTGGTGAATCCTCTGGCTTACCCACCACACCTCTGGCTTACACCCCAGTTCTTGTATGCATAAATAAATCTTTTGGGCCTCCCCTGGTAGACCAGGCAGTTGAGCACAGTGCTGGGGGGCTGTCCACAGCCTCTGCAACATGGGTTTGATGCCGGCCAGCTGGCCAGCAAGAATGCCACATGGCGTGGCAGACCTCTCCTGTCTCACCCGCTGCTCCCCTCAGCAGTGTATTTTAATCAGTCTGCCTTTTTGTTCCCCGCTCTGTCTCTGATGAATCCTCTCATGCACCCCCCCTCACATCTGGCTTGTACCCTGGTTCTTGTATGATTGAATAAATAAAATAAATAAATCTTTTGGGGCCTCCCTGAAGGCGCAAGGGCTTAAGACACAAACCTATGAAGTTATTCGCAGCCACTGCAGCAAGAGTTCAACTCCCCAGCCAGCCAGGGAGCAACCCATATGGCGTAGCAGACCTCTCCTGACTCGCCCACTTCTCCCCTCAGCAGTGTATTTCAGTCACTCTGCCTGTTCTGTTCCCCACTCTGTCTCTGGTGAATCCTCTCACCCCCTACACTTCTGGCCTGTACCCCAGTTCTTGTATGCATAAATAAATCTTAAAAAATATATATCTTTTAAAATAATAAATTTTAGGGCCTCCCCAGTGGCACAATGGGTTGAGCAAAGAGCTGTGGGGCTGTCCGCAGCCTCTGCGGCACGGGTTTGATTCCTGGCCATCCAGGGAGATGACCACGTGGCGCGGCAGACCTCTCCTGTCATGCCTGCTGCTCCCCTCAGCAGTGCTTTCAGTCTGTCCGCCTGTTCTGTTCCCCGGTCTGTCTCTGGTGAATCCTCTCACCCTCCTGCGCCTCTGGCCTGTACCCCAGCTATTGTATAAATAAAAATAAAAATCTTTAAAATAATAAATTTTAGCTGAATAATGGCTAGAAATTGGTGCCTAATATCTCATACTAAATTATTCGGTATCCTTGAAAAATAGAGATATGTTCCAATCTAGGTTTTTATTTCTAGCCTAAGATAATAAGAGAATCTTATATAAAGACAAAATAAATATTTACCTGATGTCCTATTGTCTTCTGACTGTTTCAAACTCAGCTGCTTTTCTCTACTGCTGGTTAAATACTTTCTTGAAGGATCTGTCATTGCCTTGTTGTTCCTACAGTTAATAATTTAATTCATTATACATTGGGATAAAAATACATGCAGATACAAAGCTATAGTTCTTAAATTTAACTAGTGATCATATCGCGTCAGACTGCGCCATGTAAATTTACATTTCAAGAGCTGAATTTATTGATTTGCTTGGAAGTTGGGCTATAGGTGTTAAAGCCTCAAGGGGTGAGTGACTTAAGCAAGTGAGAAACATGAAAATCATCTTTCATTACCAAGTCAAGAGCCAATACAATCCATGACCTTGGTAATTTAGCAAAAATGAAGGAGCATTTTTTTTTTTAAATCAAAAGTCAAATCAGAAAGCAAGATTATAGATTTTCCTAGGCAAAGCAAGATGAGATGAAATGATTCAGCTACTAAGATCAAAAGAATCAATTGAGAAATAAACTGAATGTTTATGATACTGCTGTATAGAATTAAAACATAAAACAAGTAAACAAAGGCCACAATGTTTTTAAATACTATTCACTAAATGTTGACATCATTTTCACCAGTGATTGAACTATGTGAAGTCCATGAACACAAAGTTAATATTTTTTAAACAAGCTCCAACCCGCACCCCTCCATTATTCCCAAATACCTGAACCTATAATAAAACAAGCAGATTAGGTACATTCAGGTAATTTTAATTAATACACTAAAAACATATACATCTTGTACCACCACTAACTTCCTTTGTTTCTTCCTCTTCCTCATCAACTTTTGTAAGATGTACTTTAACTTCAATGTCAATAAGGCTTATTACATCTTTGTTTTCTGATTATAAGTTGATCATACGCTGAAAATCAGTAAGTGGTATTAGATAATATTTTATTACTTAAGTGGTTAAGAATTTTACATATAGAATGATGACAGGGGTACTTTTGTGACCAGAAGGGTAAACTATGGCAGACTATTATCTGTCCCCAGATAATCACTGTACCCTTTTGCTATAATAGTAGAATCTGGGCTAGGCATATTTCCAAGACTTTCTCATAATGTGATATAAACACACTTAGTTCTGGCCAGAATTATATGCACAAAAGTGGGGTATATAACTTCTAACCCAAAAAAAGCTTTTCTTTTTCCTCTCTTCCCTCTTTGATCCTTTCTTCCTTCTACCAACAGGAATACAGGCACAAAGTTGAGGTTGAAGTAGCTATCCTGGTCCACAAAATGAAAGCTCCTTATAAGGACAGCAGATCAACAAAATAGAAGATGTTGTGGTCCCAAATGATTGCCCAAGATGATTGTAATTTCAGATACCAGATCAGTACTATCATCTACCCAGATTCTTACATCTGTTACAGCAGCAAAACCAACATCCCAATTAATACATAAAGTTTCTTTAGTTTTTTCCCAATATCTTTCTGGTGACCACATGGCTTTGAACACCAGTTAACTATCAACTAATTTCTGTTAAGGTATTAATTGCAGTACTAACTGATAACTGTAATAAGTTTTCTCCAACAGATGATTAAAAAACAAAACAAAAAACAAACCCTTGCAAGATGAGGAAGAGGACTGAGATGCTGACTACCTTGTTGCAGGTCTATCCTCTTATTTAATCCAGAAAAAACCTCTAAAAGATTGCTGTTTCTTGCATAAAATCTAAGTAGGATTTACTTCCTTTTGTCCCAAGCTAACTTTTCACAAGTATGGGTAAAAATTTTTTATAGGCAAGGGGAAGAGTGAAGGAAGGGGTTCCAAGTAAAGGAGTCGTCAGCAAGAAACACTTGTTTACAGAGTTCTTTGGCTCTATTCTTTCTCTAAGTATTACATATTTTAAAACCAGAGTAAGAGAAGTGTGATGAAATGACCAAAGCGATAGCAAAGTGCCAAAAACCAGACATTTTGCCGGAGCTGGTCTTCGGCAGCACAGGCCAAATCCTATCTCTATTGAGCCTACAATCCTAATTACCAAAATACTTCTAATTCCGTCCTTTGATCTTTGGAATTTCCATAAACTGAACAATATCCCCTTACATTTTCCCTATTAGTTGATTATTACCAATATAAGAAACATTGCTCTAGTGCTGTAAAGGTTCTTAAAGTAACTTACGATGATGAGTCATTTTCTTTAGGGTAATCTTCATTCAATTCTGAGCCAGATGACAGCATTCTTTTCCTCTTTTCAGTTCTGTAGAGAAGAGGAAAAAAAGGTCTTTTACAAGCCACAATTAATACCATTAAAAAGTATAAACCAACATACTCAAAGACAGACTGACTACTGCTATCTAACTCTCTGTACCATGGGGCTGTATATCTGCATGCTCAATACATGTTATTGGCATCAATCACTTAAGACAAATATTAAGTATCTACCAAAAACACACTTGATACTTTTCTTCTTCGAAAAGACTTTGCTCACTGGACAATGACCTTTTTCTCAAATTACTGGTCTTTCCAAAAGACATTTATAAACAGGTACAGCTAATGACTAAGAAAAGAAATAAAAGTAGTTCATACCTATTTTCTAATAACCCCGACCTAAGAGGTGTTGATGTAGATGTCAAAGAGGGAATTGTCCGGGTGACAGTTATTCCACTGCCTGCTGCAGTCTTCATTGATCCTCTACCTGGATTACCAAGAACTTTTCGAAATGGAATATCATCTTTAGTTTCCAAACTTCCTCTTTTTGAAGAGGCCTGTAAGGATAAAGTTTAATACAGCTAAATCTTCAAATTAAATGACATACTTTAAGACTGGTAATTCTTACATGGGGTATTTTGAAAAAGTACCCACAACTTGGGAGATTCTCTGGAGGTTTGATCCAAATCTGTCTGGGATAAGACTCTTTCATCAGTATTTTTAAAGCACTTTAGGTGATTCTACTATATAGTCATTGTGAGAAATTGAGCTTGATGTTTAATTTTCCTGTATGTAGTACTCCTGTAAATTTAAGAATTCTATAGCATACTTGGGTTCTAAAGTGGGGAATCATGCTTTGAACTATTGACTTAAAAGAATAAAAGACTCACATACACAAGACATAGTTTTAGTGACCAGCATGAAAATAGATTTTAGAGAAAAATATCCCATTGTGATTACGATAAATTAAAATGACATACACGTGAGAAAAAGAAGCAACAATGGCATTTGTTTGCCAAAACTTAAATGTCAAGTCACATGTACTTCATATGACTTTTCTCCCTATCCTCTAGTCTGGAGGATAGGGAGAGTAAGAGTGAGATAGATTGTACTAGCAGAAGATGAATCAAAGTCTACCCTAAAGACATATCAAAACATTTAGAGAAAATATAGCAATTTAACATATTAGTTGGGAAACAGTACTTTCAAACAGTATTTTAACAGTAAATCTTATAACTGTACATTAAGAGCAATATGATTTCTCTATGGAAGTTATTTCCAAATATATTTAATTCTACAGAAGGACAATCTTAGGACAGGAAAGAGAAAAATCCAAGGTCAAATGAACAAATGATTGAAAAAGTTAAATTTATTTTCAAATGGGTGATACATTCTTAAGAATAAAAAATCGGGTTATTATAAAAGCCATGCACTGAGATGTCTTATTATTACCCTATTGCCATCCACCTAGTTCTTCCACTTCCCATTGTCCTACCCCTTAATAAGTATTCTACTCTCCCTATGCAAATGAAAATCATTATTCTTTTTGCTATACAAATAATACATATTATGTGTACACTGTTTTGTACCTTTTTGGGACTTTTGTGGCCCCATAATGAGAAATATTTTACATCACAACCTATTTCACATATAAATGTAACTGAAACTAAAACCTCAGAAATCAGTACTTTATCCTTAGTGTATACAATAGCTCCTCTATTTTCTGTTCTATTCCTTTTTTATTTAATGCTAGTCAAAACCACTAAAATTGACTTAATAATCCCACTAACAGGAATTATTTTTTTGGAAAGTATTAACATTTGCTTCTGTTATATATGTTAATACTCATTTAAACATCCCAACAGCTTAAATTTCTATCTACAAATGGATGAATCTCAAAATAATTATGATAAGTGAAAGGAGTCAGGAAAAAAAAAATTACACCCTGATTCCATTTATGCAAAACTCTAGAAAATGCAAACTCATAGTGACAGCGCGTTAGCTGACTTAGTGATATGGGCCATGGGGAGGAGGTGGGAAGGAAGGAAGAACTGCAAAGAGGAAACTTTTTTTTTTTAAAGATTTATTTATTTATACAAGAACTGGGGTTACAGGTCAGAGAGTGAGAGAATTCACCAGAAAGAGTGGGGAGCAGAGGGTGAGCAGTGGGTGAGGCAGGAGAGGTATGCCATGCCATGTGAGTTTCCCCTTGGCTGGCCGGGAATCAAACCCGCGCTGCAGAGGCTGCGGACAGCTTCACAGCGCAGTGCTCAACCCACTGTGCCACTGGGGAGGCCCGGAAAAAGGAATCATTTAAGGGTTGTTATGGTTATGTTAACTAGTTGATTATGGTGATTTTACCAGTAAGTATGTATCAGTATGTCAAAATTTATAAAACTGACACTTTAGATATTTACAATTTACTGAATATCAATTGTATCACAATTAAAATGTAAAAAAAAAAAAAAAAAAC
The DNA here is from genome assembly GCF_014898055.3 of Talpa occidentalis. Classification (NCBI taxonomy): domain Eukaryota; kingdom Metazoa; phylum Chordata; class Mammalia; order Eulipotyphla; family Talpidae; genus Talpa; species Talpa occidentalis. The sequence continues at coordinate 137,055,232 of NW_023603184.1, forward strand.
CCAAGAAAAAAAAATTCACAAAAATGAAATTTTATTCATTGCTTAGTATGGACTACCTCTCTATAATAGTCTTAGTTCTCCTACTTTATACCCAGCTTCCCTTGAAAAGCAAGGGAAGGACTTCTAAGTTGCAATAGTACACAGCAATCTCATGGCTAGCTGAATAATATGTACAAAAGAAAAATAACTACAGCAAATAGAAGACCTCAACAAAACAGTCTAGGCCTGGGTATCATGTAATGTAGGGGGGCCAAGTTCATAATGCAGAACAGACTTAAAAAGGAGCACAGAAATAGTAGCAGCAAACATTTATAGGGTTGTCATTATATGGTATAGTGAGCTAAGCACTTTTACATGTGTTATATCACAGCAATCTGAAAATATTATTGCTATTTCAATTTCACAGTATAAAGAACTTCTCCAGTGGCAGCTAGTAAGTGGCAGTACCAAGTCTTAAATCCAAATCAAACTCCAAAGTTATGCTTTTAAGAACTACACTCCAATAATAAATAAAATTTTTTAAAACTTAGGAAAAAAAAAAAAAGAACTACACTGTGGGGCCTGCCTAGTGGCACAGAAGTTAAAGACAGTGCTATCAAGCTATCACCAGCCACTGCAGCATGAGTTCAATCCCTGGCCAGGGAGGTAACCCACATGGCACAGCAGACCTCTCCTGTCTCTCCCGCTGCTCCCCTCAGCAGCTTATTTCAGTAGATCCACCTGTTCTGCACCCCACTCTGTCTCTAGTGAATCCTCTCACCACCCCACTTCTGGCCTACACCCCAGTTCTTATGTGCATAAATACATAAATCTTTAAAAAAAAAAAAGAACTACACTCTACTGTGGTTCGTAATGATGACAATGAGATACTAAAGTTTAAATTGTTATCTGTAAAATGATTTTTTAAAAAAGATTTATTTTATTTTTTATGCAAGAACTGGGGTACAGGCCAAAGGCACAGGAGGGTGATAGAGTTCTCTACAAAGTGGGGAGCAGTGGGTGAGACAGGAGAGGTCTGCTGTGCCATATGGCTATCTCCCTGGTTGGCAGGGAATTGAGCCCGCACTGTAGAGGCTGCAGACAGCTTCACAGCGCTGTGTTCAACCCGCTGCACCACCAGAGAGGCCCTGTAAAACAATTTTTAAGGGAAGAATGTGATAAGCTTTAGAAAAATCATATTTTATTTTTTAATGGTGAAAAATTTATATTTAGAGTTAGCCAGCTGGATTCAGTTTAGATGATCCCAATATTGCTAGTAACACTTAAAGCATCATAATCAGGAGCCAGTCGAACACATGCCTTCTTCTCTTAATTGGGTGTGATTAGGATGTAAACCATGGTCACAATGTTACAGAGCTTCCTCATGGTCTATCTGAGCTGGTGTTGTTGGCCATAACATCCACAATGAACAAGTGTATTATCTTCTGTCTCGTTCATGACTGACTTGGTGGTCAGGGGAAACTTGGCCAGTAGTCAAGCTTGTTTCTCCCGGAGGTTGAATAAAGGAAGAGATTCTTCCATTTGGGTTGCCTTCAGAGCCAGTGTCTTGGGCCATTGGAAGGTGGGTAACATGTGGATCTTCTTTGTGTGTGTATGGCTGTGGACACCTTTCATTATTGCTTTCTTGGCCTTCAAACCCTTGGCTTTGGCTTTAAAAGGGGCAAGGGCTTCTTTTTTTATTTTCAGCACTGTCTTCATTAGAAGATTTTTTTAAAAATTTATAAAAATAGTTGAAGTGATTGAGATGGCTAAAATGGTAAATTTCAAGTGTACAGAAAATACCCTTGACAATACCAGGATTAGACATTACTACTTCCTGCAACTACCTTATAAAATGTCTACAATAAACATTTTTTTGAAGACGTACAGAGATTCTGAAGAACATACCTGATTGTCTGAGTAGGAAAGCTGTCTATTGGCTTCCTTCTGTGAGGTCCTGCTGCCCAGAATGGCTCCAAAACTACCAGACCCCTGAGAAGGCTTCATGGCTGGTGGCAAAAAAAATTCCCAAATCACTTACTTTAGTAAAGAGATTTACCACTGTTAATAGTTTTTTGTCTTTTTACCATTGTTATTTTATATAGTGAAGAAAAGAAATAAAGCAGAAAACAAATCAAAATGCTTATCAATTCTGATAAAGTAGACTGAATTTATATAGTAGTGAAAATTTAGAGCTGAATCTCAAGCAAAACATTAAATAATATGCAAAAACTGGAAACACATAATAAAAGGACAAAATTTTAAATGTAAAAAGAAAATGCTGGAAATTCTCCCATATAAATACTGGTAACTGAGAGTATAGAAAGGTTAGTCACTGTGTATCTGTACATCTACGGTACAGTATGTCTATGGCACAGTGTGAAAATGGAATGACAATGTGCACTAGTGGAATTTTTGCAGGATAAATTCCTTAGGATAAGAACTGTGGGGGTAAAGGTTACAAAATTTTAAACTAAATTGTTATTACCACTTAGTCTCCAAAAAAATATCTGTAAAGGGCTACCAAGTATATGAAAATATGTTGCTTCCCCTCACACTACAACCAGCATAACAGTAAGAATTTGATTTTGTTTAATCACTGGTGAAGATGAGAATTTTTTCATGTTTAAGAGTCATCTGCTTTTCTTCCTAAATTTCCTGGCTGAGGTTTTTGTCTATTTCTCTAGTGAGTTGTCTTTTTCTTATTGATTTGTAAAATAGGTCTTTATATATTAGCAGTATTAACTCTGTAACTATGGCATTTTCTTCCTGTCTTTCTTTTCCCTGTTAGATCACTTAAATTTATTTTACACAGTCCACGTTATTAACCTTTTCTCTTATTACTGATTCTGACTTTTATTTCATACTCAGGCCTTTTCCATCCAGTAATGTTAAAATCACTCTTCCTCTTTAATAATACTTTTATAGTTTCACCTTTACAGTTTTACATTCAAATCTTGTATCAATGTAACCCTATTTAGAGCAATGTAACTTTTATCAATGTAAACTATTTAGATAAAAGGAGATAAACAAAATTTCACTATCTTCTTAAACATCTGGTTATTCTATTCATAAATAACACTATCAAATATCAGTCTTTTTTTCCACTGACTTGAAATACAATTATGTATGTTAAATGCTTTGTTTTTCTTTTTTTAATTTTTCAAATAAATTTTATTTTTATATTCCCCATACAATTGCAACCCCCTTATTTTGACCACAATCCCTCCCCTCCCCACCCCCCACCCTTCATAGAGTGTCTCTGGTTCATAGTTTTTTGTTGATTTTGATTTTCACTTTCTTATAGTTATTCATTTTCCTGGTCCCTTATTTAAGTTTTCTAGATTCCTGCTATGAGTGAGAACATCCGGTATTTTTCTTTTTCTTTCTGGCTTATTTCGCTGAGCATGATCCCTTCCAGCGCCATCCATGTTGCTGCAAATTGCATGTGTTTATCTTTTTTGAATGCTGAGTAATATTCCATGGTGTATATGGACCACATCTTCTTGATCCAGTCATCTATTTTTGGGCATTTAGCTATTGTAAACAGTGCTGCTATAAAGATAGGGGTGCAGGTGCTCTTTGGAATTGATGTTTCTGTGTCCTTTGGGTAAAGACCTAGGAGTGGAATTGCTGGATCATATGGAAGCTCTATGTTTAGTAGGTCCAGAAATCTCCACACAGCTCTCCATAGTGGTTGGACCAGTTTGCACTCCCACCAACAGTGCAGGAGAGTTCCTTTTTCTCCACATCCTCGCCAACATTTGTTGTTGCTAGTTTTTTTAATATGTGCCATTCTCACTGGTATAAGATGGTATCTCATGGTAGTTTTGATTTGCATTTCCCTGATTACAAGTGATGCTGAACATTTTTCATATGCCTGTTGGCCATTAAATGCTTTGTTTTCAAAGTATTTATATCCAACTAAACCTAAAAGATTAAAATAATTTGCCCAAGAGCACAGAATGTGTTAGCTGAGCCCACAGCTGATTATTCTAATAACAGCAATGACTTTCCATCATGTACCTGTGATGCTTTATCTTTCTGAGTTCTAATTCTTTAATAAGCAGTAAAATTAGGGTAACACATCTTTCATTTTAGACATGAGAAAACTGAAACTCAGTAAGTGACTGACCCACACCACACAGGAAGTTAACAAGGAGAGCTAGGAAGTTTTTCCATTATGCCATGTTGTCATTTTTAGGCTTGGTCCCCAGTCTACCATGATTTTTCATGTCAATGTATTTACAGATAAGTTTTTCTTATACACATTAATTCTGAAAACAGTGATTCCAATATGATAAAAGTAAAAATATAGTCGGAGTCTCTGGTAAATTCACATAGCTCAGATTTGGTAACATGAAAATATAATGAGTAGGCAAACAATTATTAACTTTTTTTAGAAGTTAAATTGTGTGTCAAATAGACATGTCAGTTAAATTCATGCAAAGTAGCACTGTTACATTTTCATTTTCTAAAGTTTAAGTCAGAAAAATTCAATTAAGTTTATCAACTATAAAATATTAATAATAACAAATACTGATGAAGGAGCTGGAAACTAACAGTAATATGGGAAACATTATAAGCAACAGATTATTCCTGAAAAGATATCTGTAAATGATATTTTAAATGAAAGGAGCTGGGGGCAGCAGAGGAATGTGATCATATTATATGATTTTCTATATTGCTATTTTCATAGCAAGTATAAAATCCTGGAATAAAATTCATATAGAAAGGCAAGTACTTAAGAATGAGGTAACAAGGTGACTTTTCCCAATTATAATTTAAATCATCTTCCTTTTCTAGCCATATTCTTTTGTGGGTTATTTAAAGTTTTCTACATATTAAGATATTGTCACCTGAGACCAAAATTTTACTTCATCTCTTCCAATTTGGAGGCCTTTTATTTTTTTTTCTCACATATGTGTTCTGGCTGGGACTTCCAGTACTATGTTTAGTAGAAGTGGTGAAAAGGGCTGTGTTTCTGAGCTTAGAGAAAAATCTTCCAACTGTTCATCATTGAGTATGATGTTAGTTGTGAGTTTTTCAAATATGACTTTTATTATGTTAGGGTAGTTTCCTTTGATTCTTAGTTTGTTAAGTGTTTTTTCATGAAGGGATGTGGGTTTTGTCCTTCATTCTGTTAATCTGGTGTTACACTTATTTTTCATCTCTTGAACTGTCCTTGCATTCCAGAAATAAATTCCAGTTGATTTTAGTGAATAATCTTTTAATGTCTATTGAATTCAATCTCTAACATTTGGTTACATTAAGGATTTTTACATCAATATTCATCAGGCTATATAATCTAGCAATATTCTCTTATAACTGCTCATGTCTAACCCTTGGACCATTAGTGCTTACCTGCATGAAGTCTGTTTTGATGGACTGCATCTAAAAACAACCTCATTTCCTCTGCATCCTTACTTGGTACTTTGTCAATAGACAAAAAGCTGTTATCTTGCAGAGTTAACATTAGGCGGCTTTGTTTTGCTCCACTGGGTCGAAGCACCACATTTTTAATATTATGACTTAGCTGATTAATACAAAAGTAAAATTATCATTAAAAATGTATAACAAAGTATAATGTTATATAATGAATACTAAGCTTTTTTAAAATGAATACTTTCCACATTCCATTTTGTACTCTTCTCCACACTAATTTGTTTTTACCCCAATGAGAGAGTCCCAATTTCTGGATACACTTAAATGAAAGATTTCACTTTTAGGAAAAGCAAACATACTATTAAAATTTATTTTACAGAGTAATCTTAGCCCTCTTGATTTTTTTTAAAAAGATTTACTTATTTATGCATGCAAGAACTGGGGTACAGGCCAGAGGTGCAGGGGGTGAGAGGATTTACCAGAGACAGAGTGGGGAACAGAACAGGCAGACTGACTGAAATACACTGCTGAGGGGAGCAGCGGGTGAGATAGGAGAGGTCTGCTGTGCCATATGGGTAGCTCCCTGGCCAGGAATTGATCTTGTGCTACAGTGACTGCAGATAGCTTCATAGTGCTGTGACTTAACCCCTTGCGCCACCAAGGAGGCCCCTTCTTGATTTTGTGGTAGAAAGTTGTATATTTTCAGATATGGTTAAAAGCTATAAAAACAAATGAGTTACGTTTCAGAACCTAAAATGGTTATTCTATCCCAGTTTAGAATGTTGTATTAGATTAGAAGCTTTCTTTCTTTCCTTATTTCACTGAACAAAAGTTTGTAAGATAGCTAACAAATGGTATAGGTAAGGTAACTACAATGTGAAATGATATATTAACCCAAACTATAATCCTGAAAAGAATTTCAGCCTCTCAATGACACATCAAAATAAACCTCTAACCAAAGTAAGAATACATCTTTTTCCCTCTTTCTTAACTATCTAAGCAGACTCATTTAACTTGCAGTCAATCACAAGATCTTGAGCACCATGGACTTCTTTTTCCCTGCCTCTGCAGACCTAGTTCAATAACTTATCTTATAACTCTTTCAAGGGGCTAATATGTGCTAAGAAGCAGTAACTTTTATTTTCTCTTGGCTGAAATTTTTGTAAGATTAAATTAATAAATCTTGCAGAATCTTTATTATCTAAATAATTCCTGCCAGTTAGGCATCTTTACTCTCTCACATTTTCTTGCAGCAGGACTATACAAAGGTTTCCTAAAACTGCCTTTTGGTGAAGTCATACCCTCTGAATAGTATAAAAAATGACATTTAATTTTTTTAATTAGAAAGAATTGACCTTGTCAATTTACAGATAGTAAAAATTTCTTACTAGACTTAATTTATATTAAAAAATTTAAATGACATATTTTTCGCTTCAAAGTAATTTTAAATTCATGTCCTTCAGTTGAAATTCTATCATAAAACACAATAACTAATTTCAGATGCTTTCACTCCAAAATATTTAAATGAACAGATAGAATGCAAAAGTAAAACAGAGAATATAAAACCACTGTTTCATTCAATACACCACTTATTAAAAATGAAAGCTATCAGGAGGGAAGTTTGCTCACTAGTAAATAAGCTGAGAATAATCTTGAATCTGACCACTTCAACAACTGAAAATCCTCTCTAGTCACATAATTTTAATAATTACCCATCTCAACTCTAAATCCAGGCTTCTCTACTAAAAAAGCTCCAGTTCTGTTTAACTAAAGCCTACTAAATACCAGTATCTGACTGCTTCAAACAATTCATCTCCTCCAACAATCATACCCCAATCATTCCCTCTGCTCCTTATCACAGAGGACATAAAAGGAACTTCCATCCACTCAAAAAATTCAAAGTCTCCCCAGATTCACCAAACAAATCTAATGAATCATGTCTTCTAGAAGTCTTTTCAAATCCATCCTTTCCTCTTCTCCTTTCACCCACTGTCTTTTCCTTTGTTCAGGATTTTCATTCTCCATCTAAATTTCCACAGTAACCTACCAAATATTCCTTTTCTTCCATTCCTTTTATCTTTTGAAATAAAGTCATCTGCTAGCCCCCAAATAAATTTCTACTCGAAATTCTTGGCTCCTTAGAATCTAAGTGCCACTTACTATGACAATGAGATACTTCAAGATCTAGTACCTATCTAGTTCTTCAGCCTCTACTTCCACTACCTTCTCTCTATTGTCCATTTATTTTATTTTTTTTAAAGATTTTTATTTTTATTTATACAAGAACGAGGTACAGGCCAGAAGCATGGGAGGGTGAGAGGATTTATCAGAGACAGAGTGGGGAGCAGAACAGGCAGATGGACCGAAGACTCTGCTGAGGGGAGCAGCTGGCGAGACAGGAGAGGTCTGCTGGGCCATGTGGGAATCTCCCTGGCGGGCTGGAAATCGAACCCATGCTTCAGAGGCTGTGAACAGCTTCACAGCGCTGTGCTCAACCCACTGTGCCAATGGGGAGGCCCATGTCCATTCATTTTAAAATAAGTTTCTGACTCGCTGAGTGCTGATTCACACTTGCATGTGTTTGTCCATGTATAGAAAACTCCTCCTTATCTATGTTTGACAAACTCCTATTTATACTCTAAATCCTCAGAGCACAAAACACTTTCTTCTTTGTATTATTTCAGTGTCTTTGAAATAGTTTTACAAGTGAGAATACATTAGAGGTCTCATTCAGCTCTGTATTCTTAGTCCTTAGCACAGCATCCACCATAATAATCTACAGGTGGTTAACCAGTGCAAGCCGAATGCAAACTAATCTAGAACTGACATGAGGCTAGAATCCCAGGTAGAATCATTAATGCGCCTAAAGACCCATGTTTGCTTAAATATTTACTCAGTGGTAATTTGGGACTTGGACTGAAAAACCAAATCCCTAATTGGAAAAAAATATTTCATTAAGATGGGCAATTAGTAAATATCTGTATATGGCAGAAATAACTATTCTTCATATTACCCATGTCACCATCTCCAATCTATTTAAAAATCTTTTTGATCACAAAATCATAAGCAACTTATTTTTGCAGTTCAAAAGCAAAGATAAATGGAAATTTTAACTTAACTTAGATTCTCAAGTGCACAGTTCTATAAATCATTCTCCAATAGGATACCGTAGTTTAGAATGACTATACGTCATATAATCGATATTAACAAATGTCAAATTTTAAAGTGTAGAAAAATTCAATTAAGACATGTTCTTATATTTAACTCATATCAAGATGAATAGTTCTTGTCTGAACAAAATAAACAGTATAGGAGTGAGACAAAAATTAGCTACTTTTAACCGATGAAAATAATGAGATCCTCAAAAGATTAGTTAGAAGAACCTTAAACAGTCCATAAAACCATCTTTGGCAGGATTATTTAAGAAGCAGACAGTAATCCTTACAAGACATTAACTATTCTTAAAAGCTAACACTAGTGATGGATTAATCATGTATGTTAATAAAAGGAATAACTAAAGTTACTCAAGTGTGATTTTTTTAAAAAAGGTTTTAATTTATTTGTGCCTACAAGAAATGGGGGCTAGGCCGGGGTGGGGTGTGTGTGTGTGTGTGTGTGTGTGTGTGTGTGTGTGTGTGTGTTCACCAGAGATAGAGTGGGGAGCAGAACAGGTGGACCCAATGAAACACACTCCTGAGGGGAGCAGCAGGCAAACTAGGAGAGGTCCTCTGTGGCTGGCTTGATAGTACTGAAATTTTAACCCCTGCACCATCAGGGTTGTCCCCCTGTAATGTGTTTTGTTTTTTTTTTCCCTAGAGGCATGTTTTTTATTTATTTGTTTGTTTCTGTTTGTTTTTTGTTTATACATGCACTGGGTACAGTCAGAAGTGTGGGAGGGTGAGAGAATTCACCAGAGCCAGAGCGGGGAGCAGAACAGGCAGAAGGACCGAAGTACACTGCTGAGAGGAGCAGCGGGCGGCAGGAGAGATCTGGCGCCATGTGGGACCCTCCTCCGGTGGCCGGGGAGCAGCCGGGGATCGAACCAGTGCCGCGGAGGCCGCGGGCAGCTTCGCAACCCAGCGCTCAACCGCTGCGCCACCAAGGAGCCCTGTAATGTGGTTTTTAAAATAGCTTAGAGAGTATACAAACTCAGCTCCTCTCAATGTCCTCCCATCAGTTTTCTTTTGATCATGGTGACTACTTTCTGTCCTTTATTATACACCATCAATGATGCTGTTGAATAACATACATGCATAAAAGTATTAAGTGTCCTGAAACTAAAAAGCAAGAAATAATAATCTAGAAGGGATACACAATACATACTCACTATGACACAGACTAGTTATTCACTGCATGTGCTATTCAAGATCTACTCCAAGTCAAAATCTGGAAATACCTGAAATATCCTTGGAATTCCTCCAGTATTGTAGTGAACTACTAAGCTGATTTTATTCTCTTTTTCCACAATTTCAAAGGATCCTTCTTTCCATTTTGTAATCCCAGTCTGCATACTTCGAATTCTGATAGGACCATGTATCTTCAGAGGAGACATACTTTCTTTAAAAATAAATTACTTCTAATCAAATTAAAGCAAAAATAGACCTTCACTTGACAGATTCTAAGGAAGAAAAATAAAATAAGTTAAAATTTACTAATGATTAAAATAAGAGTTTGTAGAGAATCTTATTTAATCACGTTTTGTCCTTTTATTCATTTCAATAAGCCACATTTTATAAGTATACTCAAAGCCCTTGATTAGCTGGAGGGCACAGGTAAGAAAGTCAACTAAATTAGTCACTGATATTCACTGACAATCTAGCCACCTTTTATTTTTGCCATAAATGTTCCCTTCTTTGCCACGTGTCCAGTACCTGTTTTCATTAGTGCCTAAATTTTGCATTTTGCACCACTAACAACTATACTGCTGCCACTGAAACATACCAACTGGGAATACTTAAAAATTCCATTCTCAATGTGACTGACCACTGTACTATGACCAACGTTTACTTTCATCATTAAAGTGCTGAATCTTTTCCTTCTTCATGAATGCTTAAGGGTCTTGAATTTCAAATACAAATTAAAGAAAAGATTTTGTCAGTTGAGTCCATTTCTTAGAAGAGTTCTCCCAAAATATCAAATCATATCATCAAACAATTCCTTCTAATAATAAGTAGTCTAAACATCCACAAAGACATCAAATAAAAACTGTAAGAACAATAAAATTAGCTTAATCTCCAGAATTGTACTTGAAAAATCATTTATTCTCTAGGGAAAACAACAAAACCATCTCTTCCTAAAGCCATCTTTTTTTTTTTTTTTATAGAGGCATTTTTTTTTTATTTTATTTATTTGTTTGTTTGTTTGTTTTGTTTATACATGCACTGGGTACAGTCAGAAGCGCGGGAGGGTGAGAGAATTCACCAGAGCCAGAGCAGGGAGCAGAGCAGGCAGAAGGACCGAAGTACACTGCTGAGGGGAGCAGCGGGCGGCAGGAGAGGTCTGCGCGCCATGCGGGACCCTCCTCCGGTGGCCGGGGAGCAGCCGGGGATTGAACCGGCGCTGCAGAGGCTGCGGGCAGCTTCGCAACCCAGCGCTCAACCGCTGTGCCACCGGGGAGGCCCACTTCCTAAAGCCATCTACCAATTATGTTTAATGCTACCATTCTGGAAAGAATCTATCAATTTTTATCTTTGGTGGATATTCAAATATCCCAAGACCTTCTAATACATAAAAAATTACAATGACAGAATGTCTAACTCTTCAAAATAGTTTTCCAAATGTCGGCAAGTAAATATAATAAAGAATATTATTAAATAGTGTATGGGCTATATACATACATGCAATCATCTAAAATTGCTAAAAGAGATGTACATAGCATCTAAAATTGCTATATACATAGATGTTCATATATAGATGCAATCATCTAAAATTGCTAAAACATTTTTTATTTAACTAATTCCAAAATACTGCCTCAAATAGTTTCTTGCTTATAATTTAATAAGTTAAAAATCACTAAACTTTGCCTATGATTAAACAGCTCAACTAGAAAAGCTACGAAAAAATAATATACAAAGCAAAATCATACTATGTCTAGCTATCAGGAACAAGTTCTGTCATTTACTAATTTGTAGTTTACCTTTTCTAATCATTAGTTTTCACAATTGTGAATATAGGAATAGCAAATGCTACAATACAGTGTTCTGGAATTAAATGAAATGACACACTTTGGCACTAATATGAATGGAGTTGTGGGTCTGCTAGACTTAAGCAGCCTGATTGGCCACCATTCTTTGTTACCTGCAGTTCTACATTCCTGTATAAGGTCAGAACTGCCCAGTCAATCAGTCATAGCCAAACCTTACAAGGGGCCTTTCAAATCAATCAAGAACAGAAAGCTTGATCACCCTGGGAAGGTGATACCTCGTGAAGTATGACTGAGAACACCCCGGGGTGGGGGGGGCCTGTTGACCTATGCATAAACTTACTCCCGACTTATACATCACAAGGTATGACTGGGCATGCCTGGGGAGGTTGGGGGTGGGGGGCACCCAAGGACCGATGTATGACAAGGGACCCCAGAAGCTGATCAGTGGAAAGCCTTGTTGATAAGATTAGAATCATGGTGGGGGGAGGCCTGGGGTATGGTTTCAATTACAACTCTTGGTTGTCAAGCAGATACGAATTATCTGGTTGGCAGACTCATGTCCCCCCGAAGCCCAGATGACAAAAACACATTCTTTAGTTTCACCCATCTTTTTCTCCTTGTCCTTCTACCCCACGTAACTGATACTATATGATTATTCTGTCAATAAAAAGGCCAGGATCCGGCTTGTTCAGCAGCATCCTGCATCATGCAGCAGGATCCACGACTCCCATTTAGCAGTGTGGTGTTGCTGATGCAACATGGAGTTAATGTTTGCTTTCTGAATTTATTCCTGTCTGTAACATCTCTTTCACCAAAGATCCCAAAAAATTAAGTTAACAGAGGTTATCGGGGCCTCCCCGGTGGCGCAGCGGTTGAGCGCTGGGTTGCGAAGCTGCCCGCGGCCTCTGCAGCGCCGGTTCGATCCCCGGCTGCTCCCCGGCCACCAGAGGAGGGTCCCACATGGCGCGCAGACCTCTCCTGCCGCCCGCTGCTCCCCTCAGCAGTGTACTTCGCTTCTGCCTGCTCTGCTCCTCGCTCTGGCTCTGGTGAATTCTCTCACCCTCCCGCGCTTCTGACTGTACCCAGTGCATGTATAAACAAGCAGACAAATAGACAAACAAATAAATAAATAAACAAAACATGCCTCTACCAAAAAAAAAAAAAAAAAAAAAAAAAAAAAAACAGAGGTTATCGACTTAACTGCCTATAGGGGCCAGTCAGGTGACATAAATGATTTAAGAAGGCAAAATATGAATAACTGCTACTCAAATCTAAGTGAGTTAACCTTGTAGAAATAGTGAGCCTAGCCAACAATACGTGTCCACAGCTTTTTTGCCATTAATAATTTGTTACTTCATTGCTTGGATAAGTCCTTGGGTATTTCTCCACTGATTCTGAGAACTGCCAAGAATATGTAGCCACTCTCCTACCCCAGTTGCCCATACCAGAAACATGAGAGTTATCTTCAACATCTCTCTTGATTATTGGTATTAGATTGGAGATCACTATCCTCCTTAATGTCATTCAACAGCTCCCCACCCTCTCTCAATAAAAACTAAACTCCTTAACACAGCCCTTCATGATTCAGGCCCTGCTTACTTCTTTATCCCCAAAAGCCCTCCAAATCCAGCCACCTCTATTATTTTTCATTTCCCTTAAAAAAGCTCTAATGCCTGGGAAAAAAGGAACCCTCTTACACTGCTGTACTCACAAAAATGCTCCTACACCTTATGCAGTTATTTAATTGCTCTTATTTTAGGAACTACTTTGAAAACCTTTTTATCCAGAGAACATTCTGTGGTAAAGAAAGCATGCTAAAGCATAAAACTGTTAGCACTGGTCTAACCACTATGGAAAGCTATATGGAGGACTCTCAAATTACTAAAAATGGATCTACCATATGATCCAGCAATTCCACTCCTAGGAATCTACCCAAAGGTCACAAAAACATTAATTCAAAAGAAAACCTGCATCCCTATGTTTACTACAGCTCTATTTACAATAGCTAAGTGATGTAAACAAACTAAATGCCCCAAAACAGATGAAAGGATCAAGAAGATGTAGTATATATATATAATGGAATACTATTCAGCAATCAAAAAAGATAAATTATTGTATTCATAGCAACATGGATGGAGCTGGATGGGATCATGCTCAGTGAAATAACAAAAAGAAAAAAAGGAAAAAATCAGATGGTTTCACCTATAGGAGGAGTATAGGGAAACCAAACAAAGGGTAAAAAAAAACCTTGCAGGCAAACTACAGATATGAGGCACACAGCAGGGAAGGGACAGGGTTCAAAGCAGGGGAGGGAAGAGCACAAGGGACTATGGTGACAGTTCATAGGTAATGTGGTGGTGGGAGATTTATGGGGACTACACCTGAGGGTAGAAATCAAATATTGTAGAAAAATGAACAATGACATAGGAAAGTAAAAATGTTTAATTAATAAAGAAAAAAAAAATCCTTGTGCCACTATACCTTTACACTGTGGTCCACATGCCTCAAGGATTTTTAGGTACTCTCCCAATCCCCCATATTCCCCTTAATTTCTTTCTGGCTATAAAATCAAGGCACAACTTAGATGTTATCTTCTTTAGGAAGTCTTTCCAAGGTACCTTTCACTTTTTCTTTCACCCGATACCCCCACTGAGACTGTTTAATGTTTCTTTATCCTCCTGTTGTACACTCAGCTTACTTCTAGTAGAGCATTTGTTACTTTGCATTATAAACTGTTTACCTCTGTCTCTAGACTTTCCAAATTGAAAACAGGCAAAATGTTCTTTAATCTTTGCATTCCCCCTAGGATGGTGCCTGATACACAAGAAACAAACTCATTATTCAAGAATAATGAACAAATAAGTGCCATTCATTTTATTCAATTTGATGTTAAAATATGCAATAACAGATACAGGAACCATAAATTCCTTTTATATGGTCCACATAAGCTTATACTTACTATATGCTCTACAAGTGTATCATTATGTACTGTATTATAATAACTCATCTTTTGAACATTGCCTCTAAGCTTTTATGTACATTTAAACTTCGCTACATGCAGAATTGTACTGTTAATATTCAATGGAAGAAACATCATTAATGAACAAGAAAATGCAATTTATATAGCTACATTATTAGTAAGACTTGATACAGAATACATTATTAAAACAAAAACATTATAGTAAACTTGCCTAAACTGGGATTCATACCATTCACTGCTCAGTAAATTAACAGAAACTCCATTACATCTTTTGTCAAATTCCCTCATATTTCTTCATATCAATCTGGGTTAGAGCGCCAAATAAATACGAGGAATAATATAAACCCCATTATCTTAGGTGTTTTTCTTACAGACCAAAAGTAAAATTAGGTTTAGTGCATAAAGTTTTACTTCAGATATTGCATATTTTCTTAACCAATTCTATAAATAATTTCTCTTCTAAGGCTAAAAAAAAAAGAGGACTAAAATATGCAGAACATAAAGTTGGCAGAGCCAATAAAGTAAAACTTTTTCTAATTCTGCACTTTAGTCCACTACCTGCTCTTACAGTAAATGAATTAACTCCATCTAGTTCTGTATATTCATCAAATGATCAGGGTTAGCCCCACTTGGCTAAGAAAAAAAAAAATTAAGTCTCTTTTTTGGTATGTAGCGAGATCTAGTAACAGCTAAACTTCTATGAACTTAGGACTCAGACAAGGTTTCTTTGAACTACATGATGCTAATTTGCTATCAAAAAAGACAAAAGAATAATTAAAAATTAATTATTCCTTAAGTACATCCAAAGATAGTCCCCTTTCCCTAAATTTCATCACTATCATTAAAATTACTATTCAATTTTGGGTATTCTATGAAAGTTCAAAGAATACTCACAAAAATGCTTCTATACCTCATACAGTTATTTAAATGCTCTTATTTTAGGAACTACTTTGAAAACATTTTTATCCAGAGAATATTCTGTGGTAAAGAAAGCATGCTAAAGCATAAAACTGTTAGCACAAAATAAAAAGAAAAAAACTGTCAATTCTTGTCAATTTGCATTCTCTTGGAAACATATTCAAAACACAAACATTACTTACTTTTCAGTAACTTAGTGAAAAACTCTACGTAATATCAATTCACCTTTATTCTGATGCTTGTGCCAAAGGCAATAGACTCTTCGTGGGGAGCTACTCATATTCTGCAGCTATGCCAGTTCTTCTGAAGCCATCAACTCAACTAAAGAAAACATAAGTGTGCCTTTTTTTAAAATATCCAATTTACAAAATTAAAGTTTATAAATAAATCATCACTTATACAACAAAGATTAACCCTCTGATTATTTAAAAACCACAAACAATCTTACTGGAAACATTTAAAATATAATGCTTCCTCTTGGTCTCTCAATAGAACTTTAGGTGATGTATCTCTTGTACAAAATGATTGTCCAGAAGGAGCATGCACCTTGATCAATTTGTACCCTAGCTTATTTATCCCTGCTACATTTTGAAACTAAGAGGACAGTGAAAGAGTATATCTTTTGTTGACTTTATAAACATTGTTACATAATGATACCACTTCCATAATGTGTGGATACAAATTTCTAAAGATGGGTCAACTTCGAATTCTTACTTTTCCTTCCAAAATTGACCTTATGAATCTATTTCTAAAATTTAGGGTTTCTCTAAACTTCAACTTTCCTTGAAGTTCCACCCAAATATCTCTCACTGCCTTCTTGAATGCTTTTATATTAAACTTACTTGTTTACTCAGTAAAAAAATCACTGAGCTACTCCAATTTGATGGTGGTGGTTGGGATACAAGTGCCAAGATGATACAGTTCATGCCCTCATTAAGAGGTTCTCCAGACTTTCCTATATTTGTTATTTCACCATCATTCAAAGTATCTTAGTATCAGCTTTAATCTCACTCTTACTTACCTAAAACCCATTCCCTTCATAGCTAATACCCTAATTCAGAAACTCATGAAATTGCCATTACTCTTATCAACATTTATTATGCAGAAGCACATTTTTGCACAGCGCAGTACCATACATATATTATCTGATTTAATTTTCACAATAATCCCAAAAGATAGGGATTATTATTATTTCTGTTTTACAGATGAGGAAACTGAAGTTTAGTGAGATTAATTTATTCATGGTTACAGTGTTAGTAAGAGGCCAAACTAAGTCTAACAATAAAACCCACTTTTTTCCTTGAGTTTTAGTGATTTCCTTCCTAGTTTACATAACTATAATTCTGGGAGGACAACTTCACACCTTCATATGTGAACAAGACTGACACATCCTCCACCAACTCTGCAAGTGCCAAAACCTCATCACTTTCTCCCCCCTATTCTTTCCTTCCTCCCACAACTTGTCTGGTAACCAGTACATTTTTCACGTTATCTAAGAATTACTTTTGTTGTTTTGCCACTTTTTAACCACTACCATACTGCATTTTTATCAATGATTTGACACAATCACTTTTCAGTCTCCATTCTCTCAGGATTTTTCCATCAAATGAATCCTTTACCCCACAATGCCTTTTTCTACAGAATTACTTTTTATCTCTTTCACTAGTTGTCTCTGTAACTTTCTCCCTGAAGTGGAGATGGAGGGCCTGGGGAAGAAACCTGTATTATCTTCTCTTGTAACAGTACTTAGTAAGTGCTAATACTAGTGACTGATATTAATTTCTGCCCAAATATTAAAAAATAATTATTTTATTATTGTAAGAATCATTAACATAAGATCTACCTACTTTACATATTTTAAGTGTAAAGTACAGTATCATTATACTTATATTATTTTACAATATTTATTTATTCACCTTGTTCAACTAAAATTTTTTCAAACATTTTTAATAGCTCATCACTACCCATAATATAGATCCAATGCTTCTCTGTGTTTGGCATTCACTTCCTATTTTTCTGTTTCCTATTTTCAACACAAATCATGTTTCACATACACAAGTTATTAAATTTTAAAGTCCTTCTAGATCCACTACCAACAACTTACTTAAACAGACAACTTTCCTTTAACTATTTTTGGAAATCTCATCCTCACTGGTCTGAGTTTAACCTGTTTTAAAAATAACAAACCACTCTGATTTATAGAGGCTTTCTCCCCCCTAAAGAGAGCCATACAAGTACAGAGATAAGTAGTGTTGTTGCTGAAAATAAAGGAAAAGGTGACCTAGTAAAGTTTCTGTATGAATTTATGACCCAAAGCTGGAAAACCCTTTCCTTTTTTCTTTTGTGTCCTTTATAGAATTAAAAGGTGCCTGTTATCAGATGACAAAAATATCAGTAAACTGGAGCTTCCAAGAGATACAGCAGGTTCTTACAGCAGATTCCAGTGTATTTATTCATTTAACAAATTCTTGAGAAACAGAAATACTTACTAGTTTATACTCTATTAGGAGACAGATTTTAGATAATCATACAAGAAAGTACATAATTGCCAGCTCCAAAAAATGATATAAAGTACAGGGCATGATGAAAGATTTTAAGAGGGTACCGACGTAAGACTTGGAGGACAGAGGGTAAAGAGCACTGAGAGAAAGCTTACTTGAGAAGTGCCACTTAAGCTTGAATTTGAAGAATGAGTTAATTGGGGAATGGTCATGATGAAACAATGCTGGCAAATCAAACTGCATGTGCAAAGTGATATGATGTGATTTCCTTTTGATAGAAAATAAACTGGTGTGACTAAGTGAATGATGAGGCTAGTGAAACAGAATCAGGTTACGCAGGGTCTTGTCAACAATAGTAAAGATTTTAAATTTTACTCTACAGGTAATACAGTTAGTGACGTGAAATTCAATGAGGGATTTTAAGCAGAGAAATAAGTCACCACTGAATAAAGAGGTGATATGGTTGGTTTGGGTTTAGGGAAGAGCGTGAAAGAAACTAGAAGAAAACAAGGCAACCAGATAGGAGAGTATTAAAATGATTCCACCTTTTGTTAACCTTGGTTATCTCATTTAATCCTCTTAACAATAAAAATTTGATGATTTTACAAATGAGAATACAGGGAATCAGTGACATTAAGTCCAGGTGAGAGAGGATTGTGCCTTAAACTAGAAAAATGATACTAAAGATGCACAGAAAGATTCAAGACAAATACTGGAATAGAATCCATCTTGAAAAGGATATGGATGCATGGGGTGAAGGAGAAGTCAAGAATGGCTTTCATTCTTGACTAGTAAGTGGACAAAGGGATATGGCACTGAATGAAATGGTATACTGGAGGAGAAAGAATTTGGGTATGGAGAGAAAAATTAAGACTGGTTATATTTGAAATTCCTAAAAATATCAAGTTGAAGTGTCAAACAGTGGGTTATTTAGATCTAGAATTGAAAACAAAGGGAACAGGATGAAAATAAAAATTCTTAAGTCATCAATTTATAAATGGAATTAAAGCTTTGGGCAAGGGCCTCCCCTGGTGGCACAGCGGTTGAGCGCTGGGTTGCGAGGCTGCCCGCAGCCTCTGCAGCGCCAGTTCGATCCCTGGCCACTGGCGAGGGTCCCACCAAAAAAAAAAAAAAAAAAAAAAAAAGCTTTGGGCAAAAGGGAAGAGTAAAAGAACAAGACCTAATACCGAATCCAGGCATTCCTAAACTCTATCAAACATCTCTATGATAACCAATTACTTTAACGTGACCAGGTTTTTCAGTCCTCATTCAACTTTACCTTTCAGCAAAATTCAATGCTGCTGATTACTTTTCTCACCTCTTTTACAAGACTTGTCCTCCTCCATTCAGTTGTTAAATTATCAAGAATCCTTCAGTGTTACATCTTAGGTCCACCCTCTTCTCCAGCACTATACTCTTTATGCAATATCATCTACTTCCACAGCTTCAATTACTATCAACCTAACAGATTACATAGATACGTTTACCTATATTTCCATCCCAGGACTCTCCTCTGAGCTCCATCCTACTAGATTCAATACCTACTTCATATGTTCTCAAGGTATCTCTTCCAGTTAAGACTTGTCAGACACTGCCACCCCAAAAAAGGTATTTACACAAGGTAGAAATTTTCAAAGAACTACCACAAAACCACTACAGGCCAACGCTCCAGGACACAGGATTATGCCATTAATTACAATTCGCTTTCATGGAAAATGACCTAAAGTGGGTAAACCTGACAACCTTATCTGATGATTAGAGATGGAAAGCAACCAAATGCACGACAAAAATACAACTCAAGCCTCTTAGAGCCGGCTAGGGAAAAGAAAGTGAAGAATGGTCAAGAGAGAAGAATACCATGTCCAAGGCCTGATGGATGGATGGCAACGGAAGTCACCTGGAGACACAGCAGGCCTCGCTAAGGGGCGAGTGGAGGGCGATGACAGCCCTTGCGAAAAGGGGCCACGTTGGGTTGCGGAGGGAGCGAGTGACATTAAAGACCAGGTAAAAGGAGAGCGAAAGCCTGGTGGGGGGACCCAAGTAGGGTACCTGCGAGGCCAGGGGGGCGTCGAGGGGTTGGGGGCAGGCTGAGCAGCCGCGGGGCGAACTCCAGAAGAGTGAACGCCGAGTGGGCGGACCGCACGGGGCGGGTGGGGGGCTAGGGAAAACGGCTCAGTTGAGAAGCTCGCCGGGCCCGCCTTACCTGCGCTTGCGGGTCCGGAGCCCCCGACTGGCCTGCCGGAAGCACCGAGTCCGTGCGGAGGGGGAGGAGCCCGGGCTAGGAAAGGAAGGGACACCCGGCACGTAGGAACGAGACCCCTCGCTCCCCCCAGTCAGGGAGGGCGGCTGATGGCGGGAACTGTGACCACACGCAAACACGCACGCACGCACGCACACTCGACGCCGGACCACACTAGGCGCGTGCGCGCTAGCTTGCAAACTCCGCCTCTCCTGTGCCCTCGCTCCGCCCCACCACCAAACGAAGTCTCGCCGAGGGAGGCCCGCCCCGGCCGGGAAGTAGTACGCATGCGCACTTTTCCACGTCGGGCACTTCTCGCCCTCCCACCATTTCCCCTCTTACAGTCCTGTGGGCATGCGCATACCTCCGAGACGGCCCGGATTTTCCCGCTCTTCACTGGCCACCGGAGGGGGGTCAGAGTTCATGCCCCTCTCCTGGGATACCTGCCTGAAGTCGGGGGGTGCGGGGACTCGTAGGTGGCAGACGTATTTCCGGTACCGAATCTTAAAGGGGCAAAGAACATTCTCCGGCCCTGTAAACTCGGCTAAGGACCAGGAGGCGGGAAAAGGTGGTGTGGGCGGGGTCAGGGGTTAAAGGTCAGAGGCTGCTAAGGGGGCGGAGCGAGCCGGAGGCGGATGGCGGCTGCGGCGCCTCATCATCTTTGGCGGCAGAGGCGCTGAAGCGGGGACGCTCGGCGGACGCGTCCGGCGGTAGGAGGAGAGCGGCGGCCGCTCCCAACATGCACAGTCTGGCGACGGCTGCGGTAAGCGCCCGTGCCGCCCGGCTGGGCCCGGAGCCTCAGCGCGGCGCTTCGGCCTCCTCCCCTGGTCCCCTGCGTCGGGCCGGGTCTCTGGCTCCTCCGGCCCTTACCCCCGAGGCTCCGGGCCGGGTCCGCCCCGCGCCTGGGTGTGTGGAGCCGGCCCCACTTCCCCGGCCGGCCGGCTCGCGCGGCCTCTCCCACCGGCGATAGGCTTCTTTTCCGGCCCCGGGGCCTGGTCCGGCGCTCGGAACCCCTCCCTCGCGGCGGGGATCCACCATTCATTGATTCACTGCGCGGACCAACAGTTTCTGGGCGCCAGTTGCGTGTTCGGCGGCGGCGGGGATGAGGCGAGTTCCGCGGTCAGCCTGACAAGGCCGGTGCTCTCGGAACTCACCGCCCGGCACCTCGTAGCGCGAAGGAAATGGCTTCTGGCTCTACCTCCTTGCTTTGCACATGGAAAATCTGAGACCCAGAAAAGTGAATA
The DNA here is from genome assembly GCF_014898055.3 of Talpa occidentalis. NCBI lineage: Eukaryota > Metazoa > Chordata > Mammalia > Eulipotyphla > Talpidae > Talpa > Talpa occidentalis. The sequence continues at coordinate 137,076,623 of NW_023603184.1, forward strand.
ATTACTACGTCTGAGTTGCGGTTTTCTGCCTTTCAAATTTTTCTCACACTTCTCATTTTACCGGCGGGATCTTTTCACAAGAAAAATGGATCGTGAGATGCTAAGGCTTCTTATTGCATTTAGATTAAATCCAGACACCTTGCGGAGGCTTGTAAGGCCTCACCTGTACGAGATAGTCTTTATTGCCTTTCCAGGCAGTCGTCTTCTGTCATTTGCTCTGTAAGCTGGCCGCCGTTTCATCCCTTCTGCCTGTGTTTTTCCACTTCAAGGTGCAGTTTCTGATCTCTGCTCCAGGAATGCTGTTCTTACTCCCCCTCTCTTAGGTCCACATACAGCTTGTGGGTATAATTGGTCGATCTTTCCTTGGGTTTCTGCCTCGAGTGGCCTTCCCTGACCCTCCTATTTAAAGTAGTTCTGTAAACTCCAATTGTTTTTTGTTTGAGTAGTCTTTATAGCATTGATCTCAATTTGCAAGTTTTGTATTTGTTTGCTTGGTTATTGTCTATCTCCCTCTTGAGGCCAGGGGCATGAGATACTGTGGTTAGCCCAGTACCAGGACAGTTCCTGGCATAAGGTTGAGAGTTCCTGTTTGCTGGATAAAGCGGGATAGGTGAGGGAGGTTACTACTGAGAGCACATAGCCATGATGGGAAAAAGGAATTATGTGATTTAAACACATTCTTCTGAACACCCTGTCCCAACCTTTTTGGTTTCACTGAGGTGAAGTGACTTAAGGAGAGTAGTACACTTAAATTGCATTACCAGGTAAATGAATGAGTACTAAATGGAGGACCAAAAAGTTGCCTTAACTTTAAATTAAAGAAGTGAACTGAGTGTGATTAGGTTAGAGAAAACATTGTCATTTCCAAGGCCAGTGGCATATGTCACCATTTTTCTAAGTGTAACTATTCAGAGTGGAGAGGTACCTTTTATATTTCTCAGGTGGTTATATTTTCCTGATTTTTTGGGGGGGGGAGGGGGTTTGTTCTTCTCCCAAATTATACATGTAATTTAGAAAGAAGTCCAAAGATGAGGTTGCTGCTGGTAGGGGAAAAGCAGTTTAAACAAAGAAAAGGTTAGCTTATTTGTCTCTCAAAATCTGTGTCTTCTCCAGGCCCTGAGACCAAAGTTCTGTTTTCCCTATGCCTTCCCCAAACTCTATACCTATTCAATTCCTTTTATTTTCAGTTTTTCCCTCAAGCATTTTTTGAAAAGCCCTTATAGCTGTGGCACATTACTTATAATAAGTATTCAGTTAATTTTACAATACCTTACACTTATTTGAAACTTGAACTTTTAAATATATTTTCACCTGTTAGGCTGTTAAGATTGCACAATAGTTTTGACAAGTTCCTTTGTACCACTCATTCAAGAATATTTGGTTAGTGAGAAGACTGAAACAGAAAAATTGAGCCACTTATTTCCCAATCTTTCATGCCTTTAATTAGAATAAATTGCCTGTATTATTCTGATCTGAGTAAAGGAATGTATCACTCAGAAATTGAGAAGAGTTAATAATACATGCAACAGTACCCATAATAATCTGAACTAGTTGGGAAGATGCTTACTTTTTATCTAATGATGAAAATTTGTAACTTGTATTTATCTTTAGTTCTCTTTTTTAAGTAACAGATAAATCATCCCTTAGGCTAGAGAGACATTAAGACTGTGATCACAAGTGAATGCAGGATGCTAGAAAAAGGAATTGAGATAACTTGAGAAACATCTTAAAATTTGACCCCAGCCTGGGAGCTACCCACATGGCGCAGCAGACCTCTCCTGACTCGCCCTCTGCTCCCCTTGCAGTGTACATCTGTCAATCTGCCTATTCTGCTCCCCACTCTGTCTCTGGTGAATCCTCTCACCCCCCACATACCTCTGGCTTTTGCCCCAGCTCTTGTATTCATAAATAAATAAATCTTAAAAAAAAAAAACAAAAACATTTTGTGGGCCTCCCTGGTGGCACAGGAGTGGAAGACACAGCCCTATCAAGCTGTCGCCAGCCACTGTAATACCAAGTTTGAGCCCCGGCCTGACCCACATCACACAGCAGTCTTGCCCCCTGCTCCCCTCAGCAGTGCATTTCAGTACATCTGCCTGTTCTATTCCCCACTTTGTCTCTGGAGAATCCTCTCACCCACTGTACCTCTGGCCTACACTCCAGTTCTTCTATGCAGAAATATAATAAATCTTAAAAAAAAAAAACAAAAAAAACAAAACTTGTTACAGACATTGGAGTTTGTGTCAGGTTAGTAAAACTGTACATCTTCAGGGATAATGGGTCTTCTATAGTGAATGCTATACTACTGATCTGATGCAATCAAAGGTAAGCCTTTAGGGGATATTAGGTATGTATTTAAAAAAAAAAAAAAGTCCCACTGATTTCCACTGGCAGTTCTAACATACTTAAACTGTTTCCCCTTACTTTCCACCTTTTCAGCAGCATCATTAGTCACTTTATATCTTTTTTGTTCCAACGGTGCTGGACTCCCAGGTGCCTTCCTCTTTGGCAAGTGGAAAGAACACTGCACTCTGAAGGATCTAATTCAAACACTGTCCTTCTGTTATAGGACAGCCCCGATATTGAACGGTTCTATGTCTCCTTTTGAAGCTTTAAGCCAATTCCCTAACTTTTCTTTGCTTTTTCACTTTAATTTTTAAAAAGTAATTTTGAAGGACATCCTGGCCTTTATTTTATAAAGATGTAATAGTAAGCTAATTCAGTGTTTTCCTCTAGCATCATTCAGAAAGTGTGTTTTCTTTTTTTTTTTTTTTTTAAGATTTTTAAAATGTATTTATGCATTCAAGAACTCGGGTGTGGGTGAGAGGATTCACCAGAAACAGAGTGGGGAGCAGAGCAGGCAGATCTACTGAAATACAATGCCGAGGGTAGCAGTGGGTGAGACAGGAGAGGTCTGCTGAGCCATGTGGGTTAGCTCTCTGGTGGGGGATTGAACTCATGCTGCAGTGGTTGACAATAAACTTGATTGCGCTAAGACTTTAATCCATCTGCCACCAGGGAGGCCTCAGAAAGGTGTTTTCTTAGAGTATCTTCATTATGTAGACAGCTAAAGCCATCTGTTGAGTCACCTCCAGATTTGGGGCAATAATCTCTATCTCAATCTAATTCCTTTCCTTGTTCACTGTCCCATATTCATTAGTAGGAAAACCAGCAGGTCAATAAACATAGAATTCTTTTGATAGCAATGCTTTCTATTTAAGAAAGTCATCAATACCAACTTTTTAAATTCACTCAGAGGGAGAGAAATCCTATTTTCCTTTTATGGATAAATGTCGATCACTTTTATTTAATTTCTAGGTATTTTTTCACATAGTTTAGCTCTTTCAGAGATAACCAACTATTAATTACAACCCTGTGTGATTCTTGGAGTTAACCCATTGGTGACTGGCTCACTATGGTTAATGTCTTGCTTGTGCTAAGTTTTGTTAAAAGAAAAAAAGTGTTTTGAAATACTTTTTCTATTAACACCCTGTTAAAGAGAAAAAGAGTGATTCCTTCCTAAATTTTGATAATACAAACTTTTAAAAACATATTAAAAGGAAAGGACCACAGGCTTTAGCAGACCATAACTAAAAACATGCAATCATATGCTTTCTAATCTTGGAATTAAGTGTCAAATACTAATAGTCCCTCATAAATGACTGTTTCTGGGTATGTGATGTTTGCCTACATTGTTTACTTAGAGTTTCATCAGTTGTAGAATGAGAATAATAACCACATTGTTGTGGACATTGAATGAAATCATGTTTCAAACAAAAATATGCCACACAGTTTCTTCTCTTCCCTCATCCACCCATCCCCTCTTTCACTTCTCATTCCCTTTTAGAAAGAAACCAGTTTTTAGATTCTATTGTTTTTGTGAAAGGTTTGCCTAAATGATCCTTTGGATTCAGAAGGGGAGATTTGTATACATTTTGGATTTTTGTTAACACCAAAGTCTCCTAAGGTGTTAGAGGTGTGCTTTGGAGTTTTATGCAGGGATAGTCTCCAAAGTATTTTGTCAGTTGTCTAGTAACAAATTAATAGATAAATCAATGTGTAGTTTAATATGTAAAGATATTTTTCTCTTAATTTTAAAAAGTAACTGGGCCTCCCCGGTGGCGCAGCGGTTGAGCGCTGGGTTGCGAAGCTGCCCGCGGCCTCTGCGGTGCCGGTTCGATCCCCGGCTGCTCCCCGGCCACCAGAGGAGGGTCCCACATGGCGCACAGACCTCTCCTGCCGCCCGCTGCTCCCCTCAGCAGTGTGCTTCAGTCCTTCTGCCTGCTCTGCTCCCTGCTCTGGCTCTGGTGAATTCTCTCACCCTCCCGCGCTTCTGACTGTACCCAGTGCATGTATAAACAAACAAATAAAATAAATAAATAAATAAAACATGCCTCAAAAAAAAAATTTTTTTTTAAAAAGTAACTGAATTTCTGACTTATAAAATTACTTGATGTATGTATATATATGCGCACACACATGCACACGCCTGCTAAATTATGCCCTTGTCTGAGTCATATGTAAAACTATTTCAATGACTTTTCCTTTAAAATGATGGTTGTTAAGTGCCTCATAGTCTCAATAAGTAAATTTTTCTTGACATCAATGAAATTGCTCCTGGTGTTGATTGTTCTTGCAGATTCTGCTGAAGTAATGGCAGTTACATTTTAACTTTTGTCTTAGATTCTTGTAAGTTCTCTATCTCTGTTTAAATCACAGTAATAGTTTTTTAGAAAGTCATCTTTAGATCAGACCTAATTTTTCAGGCAGGTTAGAAGCAGCATTGGCAAAGCAGTTAGAGTATGGACTTTGTTGCCAGGCTGCCTGGGTTAAAACCCCGACTTTGCCACTTAATTTTAGATAGTATCCCTGTTCCTCAGTTCCCTATCTATAAAACCAATGCGGTGATGGTGTTTATTTATGCAGTGCCTGACAGAGTAAGCACAATACATGTTAGCTCCCATTTTTATTTTAAGAAATAATTGTATTCTATGGGGACTCAATCTGAGGGGGTAGAGGAAAGCAAATATTGTTTAAAAAATTAAAACAGGGCCTCCCTGGTGGCGCAGGTGATTGAGCGCCCCCTGTAAGGCTGTCTGCAGCCTCTGCAGTGTGGGTTTGATCCTGGCCGGCCAGCTGACCAGCCAGTAAGAATCCCACATGGTGCGGCAGACCTCTCCTGTCTCGCCCGCTACTCCCCTCAGCAGTGTATTTTGTCAGTCTGCCTGTTCTGTTCCCCGCTCTGTCTCTGGTGAATCCTCTCACCCTCCATGCATCTGGCCTGTACCCTGGTTCTTGTATAAATAAATAAATCTTTTTTAAAAATTAAAACAATGATAAATGTTAAAATAAAAAAATCTGAATATTCAGGGAAAAAATAAAAATAAATTAAAATGGGGGAAAAAAGAAATAATTGTATTCCCCCCATAACAAGTAGGTATTCTGTGGGTATAAACCAACTCCTGCTATTAAATTGGAGCAAAATTCAATAATGATGAAAAGGAGGGTTCTTATCCCAGGTATTTCCTGGTACCAAACTGCCCTCATTGCCTACCATGCTATAATGGCTACAGATTCCATAGCACCAAACCTGAGAGAACTGCATTATACCTACCTGATGTCCCCAACTCTTAGAACCAAAGTCTCACTGATGCTGCAGTTTCCACAAGCAGCCTCAAAAGTTGGTATATTGCTAATAGCAGGTTGCCGTGGCCTAGGGACCCAAGTAGACCTCAGGCATTGGCCCTCCAGTGCCAGCACCACTCAAGGGGCACTGTCTCTTCTACTGGAGTCAGGCCAGCTCTGGAAAGAGAACATATAGAGAGGGATGAGGCCTGGTGTTCAGAACCTGTGCATTGGTAGCTACCAGGGCAGCGTGGGCTCCCATGGGCAGAGAGGGCTAGAGACATGCTGGATATGAGTCACAGACTGAATTTAATGGGGATGATGGAGCTTACTTATGGTGGTGTTTGAATAATAGGACTTAGGAGATATTGACTGGACTGAATAATGAATAACCAAGATAGATTTACTGTTGGTGCAGTGACTGTAAGATTCCCTTTATTTACTAGATTGTTGGTCCAAGACAGGAAACCCAGAGCTAAAAGTTTAGCCCTGGTTTCCACTAAACTTTTGAAGTGATGTACTACTCTAAGGACACCCTGTCTTCTGGCGGGAATTACACTTCCAAAAATAATTTTTTAAGTTAAGAACCTAACTTAACTAACTTAACCTAACTATAGAGATGCATAGAAAGGGCAAGTGTTTGGACAATACTGCTCTTGTTGGGAGAGGGGAAAACTGTCCTATTCCTTCTACACCATATTGTTTTAGAAACATGTTTTCTTGAGGAAGGAACATCATTAAAATGGTGTCAAAATACGGCTTTTAGCAGATCACTCTGTGGCACTTGGAGAAGACTTGAGCTGCATGGTATTTCAGCCCACTTAGCAGAATACTTTGTGATTCATTTTGTCAAGCAAGTATGAATTGATAAGCATCAAGCTAAAAGCTTATAATCTTATTTATAGAAAGCTGTTCAGTTTAGTAGAGTAAATGTGAATATACCTCAGAGTCCACCTTAGACTCATTCTATTCCTCAGCAAAGACAGTTGTCCGTTTTGTTCTTCAACTTATCCCTCTGTGCAATTCTATCATACTGAGGTATAATGGGAACGTGTAAATACTGCAAGAATCTGCCATACAGTGGAAGAAAACATTGGAATATGTTTTATAGTTGGATGGAGTGAGCAAGTTAATTCCTCAAAACTTTAGTGATGTCTTATAAACATAGATGCTTTTTTCTGTCTGCCCACCCTTTTATTCCTCATTGTTTGGGAGGAACTAGGTGAGAAAATATTGGGCATAAGGGTAGCAATCACCATGAATTTGTTAGGATTTTAGAGCTAGAAATAGTAGCAGTGGGCCTCCCCGGTGGCGCAGCGGTTGAGCGCTGGGTTGCGAAGCTGCCCGCAGCCTCTGCAGCGCCGGTTCGATTCCCGGCTGCTCCCCGGCCACCAGAGGAGGGTCCCACATGGTGCGCAGACCTCTCCTGCCGCCCGCTGCTCCCCTCAGCCGTGTACTTCGGTCCTTCTGCCTGCTCTGCTCCCTGCTCTGGCTCTGGTGAATTCTCTCACCCTCCCGCGCTTCTGACTGTACCCAGTGCATGTATAAACGAAACAAACGAACAAATAAATAAATAAATAAAAACATGCCTCTATAAAAAAAAAAAAAAAAAGTTTTAAAAAAAAAAAAAATAGTAGCAGTAATCATTTTTTTAGTCCGCCATCTTATTTTCCAGATAAGAATAATTAAGGGATTTAACTAAGACCACAAGGCTATTTGACAAGTAAGAAGATTATAGAGATGCTAAAATTGGGGGACAATACTGTGATTGTCAGCACAGCAGTGAACACATATTCTGCATGTCTTTTGGTACAAGTCCCTACTACATGAGTAAGAAATGAGTGATTCTCAAAGAGATAGAGGTAGAATATGTACAAGATACATTAGAAAGGTGAGATTTTTCAAGTCACATAGGTTTTCTGCTCCATCAAGGTGTGGGGGGGGTGGTGACAGAATTATTGGGGAGGGACCGATAATGGGTGGGGACAGGGTAACTTTTCTTTCAAGAATTATAGGCACAAGAAAAAGTTTTTTTGTTTTTTGTTTTTTTTTTAGATTTATTTATTTATTTATACACGCACTGGGTACAGTCAGAAGCAAGCGCGGGAGGGTGAAAGAATTCGCCAGAGCAGGGAGCAGAGCAGGCAGAAGGACCGAAGTACACTGCTGAGGGGAGCAGCGGGCGGCAGGAGAGGTCTGCGTGCCATGTGGGACCCTCCTCCGGTGGCCGGGGAGCAGCTGGGGATTGAACCAGTGCTGCAGAGGCTGCGGGCAGCTTCACAACCGAATGCTCAACTGCTACGCCACCGGGAGGCCCCACAAGAAAAAGTTTTAAAAGATTTTATTGTATAGGATGAAAAGTCTCCCATATAAATCCCAACCTTAGAGATAACTATAGTTAATAGTTTCTTATATGTCTTCTTAGAAACATTGTGCTTGAGTATATAAGCATTATGTGTATGTATATCAATGTAAACACGTTGTATATACTGTTCTGCACTTTGTTTTAGTTTTCATTTAGTCCATTGAGAGCTATCTCTCTTTTTTTTTTTTTTAGAAATATAGTGTTCTATATAAAAATGGTACCATGCATATTTAACCAGTTTCTTATTGATAGCTATTACTTAAAGTTTCTGCTTTTAAAACAAGGCCACAGTAACATCCTAGTATGTGTTTGGTATAGCCCAAGTATATCTTTAGGATAAATTCTTCTTCTTTTTTTTTTTTTTTTTTTTTTTTTTTTTTTTTTTTTTTTAATTTTTCTAGAGGCATGTCTTATTTATTTATTTATTATTTGTTTGTTTGGTTTATACATGCACTGGGTACAGTCAGAAGCGTGGGAGGGTGAGAGAATTCACCAGAGCCAGAGCGGGGAGCAGAGCAGGCAGAAGGACCGAAGTACACTGCTGAGGGGAGCAGCGGGCGGCAGGAGAGGTCTGCACGCCATGTGGGACCCTCCTCCGATGGCCGGGGAGCAGCCGGGGATCGAACCGGCTGTAGAGGCTGCAGGCAGCTTTGCAACCCAGTGCTCAACCGCTGCGCCACCGGGGAGGCCCCTAGGATAAATTCTTAAACGTGGACTTAGTTAAGGGTATGTGCATTCTAGATTTTGATAAGTACACTGCCAAAGGAGTTAAATTTGTTTACGTCAAATGTATACATTTAGAAAAGTACCCTCGGTATTTATGAAAAATATATTTACTCTAAGCAGTACTACAAAGTGACACTTGGTTCGAATCTAATGAAACTCATGTTTGCTTTCTTGTTTTTCACCTGAAGCCTGTGCCAACCGCACTGGCTCAAGTGGATAGAGAAAAGATCTATCAGTGGATCAATGAGCTGTCCAGTCCCGAGACAAGGGAGAATGCTTTGCTGGAACTAAGTAAGAAGCGAGAATCTGTTCCGGACCTTGCACCCATGCTGTGGCATTCATTTGGTACTATTGCAGCACTTTTACAGGTGAGTAAAAGTGGCATTTCAATCCTGTAACATCACATTTATTTATCTCTCTGCCTTTGTCTAAATGATTGTGAAGATTTTAGGAGGATTATTTGTTAAATGTTAGCATTTCTAAAAATTTATTCACAAAAAGCACTTAAGGATTATTGGATACTACACAAGAGATTTAATTAGTTTGAGATTAGAAATCTGTATTTTTTTAACAAGCACCTCCCTCCACTCCCAGGTGATTCTGATGTAGGTGGTCTAAGAACTGCACTTTGAGACCTTTAACTTTAGGGAAACGACAAAATGATTCTTAATGGCCGGTGGCAAAGGTGAAAAGTAAAGTATAAGAGCCTCCCTGGTGGCCTAGAGGTTAAATCTCAGCACTAGCACCACTACAGCTTGAGTTCAATCCCTAGCCTACATATGGGGAGCTAACCTACATATGGGGCAGCAGACCGCTCCTGTTTCTCAGGCAGCTCCCCTTAGCAGTGTATTTCAGTAAATCTGCCTGTTCTGCTCCCAGTTCTGTCTCTGGTGAATCCTCTCATTCCCCCACCCCGACTCCTGCACCTCTGGCCTAGACCCCAGTTCTTCTATGCAAAATTTTTTTTTTTTAAAGGCAATAAGAAAAGTATAAGTACGGGGCCTCCCCTGGTGGCGCAGCAGTTGAGCACTAGGCTGCGAAGCTGCCCACAGTCTCTGCAGCACCGGTTCAATACCCCGGCCACCGGCGAGGGTCCCACATGGCGCACAGACCTCTCCTGCTGTGCCCACTGCCCCCCTCAGCAGTGTATTTCGTCAGTCTGTCTATTCTGTTCCCCACTCTGCCTCTGGTGAATTCTCTCGCCCTCCTGCGCTTCTGACTGTACCCAGTGCTTGTATAAATAAATAAATCTTAAAAAAAGAAAAGTATAAGGACGCAGGATATATTCTGGGGAAACAAAATGTTAAGATCAAGAGAAAAATGGCTGTAGAATTTAAGATAGGTACACTTAGGCATCAAAGAATAGAAAACTTACTTGGTTCTGACCAGAATGGTCCCTGGTGGAGAATAAATTGATAAGGTATAGTCCTAAGATATCAAGATAGTAGAATGATCATCTATTGCTTAATTTTTTTTTAAAGATTTTGTTTATTTTTGCATAGAACTGGGGTGTAGACCAGAGCTGAGGGGGTGGGGTGAGAAGATTCACTGGAGACTGGAAAGCAGAACGGGCAGATTCACTGAAGTACATTGCTAAGGGGAGCAGCATGTGAAATAGGTATTCTATCCCTGCTGTACGTAGCCAAGAAACTAATCTTTTTTTTTTTTTTTTTTTTTTTTTAAAGATTTATTTATTTATTTATTTATACAGCCACTGGGTACAGTCAGAAGCGCGGGAGGGTGAGAGAATTCACCAGAGCCAGAGCGGGGAGCAGAGCAGGCAGAAGGACCGAAATACACTGCTGAGGGGAGCAGCGGGCAGCAGGAGAGGTCTGCGCGCCATGTGGGACCCTCCTCCATGGCCGGGGAGCAGCTGGGGATCGAACTGGCGCTGCAGAGGCTGCGGGCAGCTTCGCAACCCAGCGCTCAACCACTGTGCCACCGGGGAAGCAGGCCCCCGAAACTAATCTTTCTTATAGGAACATTTTCTATGTAAAATTTTGCTATTAAAATAAACGGTATTATATTTAGTAAATGATCATCTTTTACAGAGAGCAAATACATGCGTTGTTGTTTGTATACATCCCTACCAATGTTCTTGTTTCTTCCATTTTTCATTTGCTACCTGACCATACTCAGACTTCTTTATGAGTCACTATAGTTCACTTGCTTTCTTTTTCTAGGCCAACTATCTCTTCACCATAACTTAAAGAAGTGTGTTGACAAAAGGAGGGATTATGAATGTAAATTGATTACTATGAATAATACCGAAAGTAATCTGAAAGCCTCTGCAGATACAGGGTGTAAAAGGAAGTATAGTTGCTCCCATACAAATCTTCCCAGAGATATGTAGAAGTGTCGCAGATGGCTTAAGTATATATTTGATTAAATGACAGGAATATTTTATTTCTGCTCCCTCTTTGATGATTCAGTTCTTACAGGGTATGTGGAATTAGAGGGCTTTAAGTTTCTTGTTTCAAATTTTTTTTTCTAAATATTTATTTATTTATGGGCCTCCCTGTTGGCGCAGCAGATTGAGCTGTGAAGCTGTCTGCAGCCTCTGAAGTGCAGGTTCAATTCCCGGCCGGTCAGGGAGATTCCCATATGGCGCAGCAGACCTCTCCCGTTGTGCCCGCTGCTCCCCCTCAGCAATGCTCTCGGTCCATCTGCCTGTTCTGCTCCCTACTCTGTCTCTGGTGAGTCCTCTCACCCTCCCACTCCTCTAACCTGTACCCTAGCTATTGCATAAATAAAAAAATAAAATCTTTAAAATATATATATTTATTTATGCATACATGAACTGGGGTACAGGCCAGAGGTGCAGGCAGTGAGAGGATTCACCAGAGACATAGTGGGGAACTGAACAGGCAGATTGACTGAAATACACTGCTGAGGGGAACACCAGGCCAGCCAGGAGAGGTCTGCCGAGCCATGTGGTAGCTCCCTGGCCAGGGGATCCAACTTGTGCTGTAGTGGCTGCGGTTAGCATCATAGGTTGCGTCTTAACCCTGGCGCCATCAGGGAGGCCCTTAAGTTTCTTGTTTTAATACCATGGCAATGAATTTTATAATAAGTTGTGCTAATTTCCCGGTGCTAATTTCCTTTCTTTTAGGAAATTGTAAATATTTATCCATCTATCAACCCACCCACCTTGACAGCACACCAGTCTAACAGAGTTTGCAATGCTCTGGCATTATTGCAATGTGTGGCATCACACCCAGAAACCAGGTAAATGCTTTGGATAAGTCTCTGACCAAAGGTTTGTATCAAATGTGATCCCAAACTTTTTCTGTATAGTAGGAAGAAGGACATGCAGGAGGGTGTATGTGTAGGGGTGTGACTCTTCAGGACGCACATTTACTTTTTTTCCCTAAAGAATTACTGGTTTCTAATTCACCACATGTAATAATGATACAGTGTTGTTTAACTTATTCTTTTATATTTTTCTTTTGCTTTTTCTTATTGTAGTAAAATACACACAACATAAATTTTTCATTTTAACTCTTTTTAAGTGTACATTTCAATGGTATTAAATACATTCATAATGTCATCGCCATCGCCACCATGCATCTCCATAACTTTTTTCACCTTAAAAACCTGAAACTGTATACCCATTAAATAATAACTCACCATTTCTCCAAACTCCAGCCTCTGTCAGCCACTGTTCTACTTTCTGTATTTTTGCTTTTGACTACTGTGAATACCTAATCATAAAGTACTTTTCTCTTTGTAATTGGCTTGTCTGTCTTAGCATGATGTCCTTAAGTTTCATCTATGTTGTAGCATGTGTCAAATTTTCCTTCCTTTTTAAAACCAAAAAATACCATCTCATTGCTCTTTACCCATTTATAGTAATGAACTTTAAAGGAGTAGTGGTCACATCTGAGGGAAGGTCAGGCATACAGCCCCCTCCTGAACCCATGTAGCCATCGCTATGCCATGTGAGAGTTTAGTAAATATTTGAAGGGCCTTTTCTCACTGTGTCCAGATTTGACTTCAAAATCTTTCTTAACAAACAGGATTCTCAGCAACCTGTGTAGTAGATGAGATTGGCATACAAATTGAAACATTTTGTCTTCCTGCCAAATCTGACAAATTAAGAGAAGGGAAATCCTGCTTTGTAACTTTTTTTTTTTTTTAAGATTTATTTATTTATACAAGAACTGGGGTACAGGCCAGAGACGTGGGAGCATGAGAGAATTCACCAGAAACAGTGGGGAGCAGAACAGGTAGACAGACCGAAGACACTGCTGAGGGGAGTAGCAGTTGCGACAGGAGAGGTCTGCCGTGCCCTGTGGGTAGTTCCCTGGCCGGCCGGGAATTTCAAGCCCACGCTGCAGAGGCTGCGGACACCTTCACAGCGCTGGGCTCAACCCGTTGCACCACCGGGGAGGACCCTGCTTTGTAACTTGTGGCTCTAAGACACTTAATCGTCATCTAATTAAAGCCTTCCTCTCTCTTGTAAGTTTCCTTATAAAATCTGAGTGCTTGGTTGGCACTGACCCTTGACAGCTCTAGAATAGTTACTGTTTTTCAAGAAATGCAAGAGTACTTTGAGTGTTAAAAATTTTGAGTGTTGATAGTGAGTTTTTGTCTCACAACTATGAGAATTGCTATTATCAAAAAGGAAAACAACAAGTATTGATGAGTATATAGAAAAAGAGAATGGTAGGACACCGTTGGTGGGAATGTAATTTGGTACAGCCAATGTGGAAAACAGTATGAAGGCTCCTCAAAAAAATTTAAGAGTAGATATACCATATGATCCCAACTATTCAACTTCTGGCTGTTTTCTGAAGAATATGCAAACAGTAATTTGAAAAGATAACCTATACCCCTAATGTTCATTGCAGCATTATTTATAATAACCAAGATATGGTAACAACATAAGTATCCATCTGTAGATAAATGGATTAAAAATTGATGCGCACTGGCACACATACACATGCATGCACAGTGGAGTACTACCTAGCTATGAGAAAAGATGAAATCTTGCTATTTGTGACAACTTGGATGACCAGTACCCTCAAGGATATTGTGCTACGTGAAATAAGTCATAAGAAGAAAGACAAATACTGTGATTCTACTTGTGGGATATAAAGAGCAAAGCAAGCAAACAAACAAAACAAAAACAGATTTACTGAGACCAGATTGGTGGTTACAGAAGGGAAGGAGGGGGTGGAGGGTGACTAACCGCTAAAGGGAGTTATTTTTATGGTTGTAGATGGAAACTAGGTGGTGGTCATGATATGGTATAAACAGATGATGAATTAAAATACTGTATACCAGAAATTTAAATAATGTTATAAATCAGTGTTAAGTCAAAGATATATTAAAAAAATATTTTTGAGTGTTGGCTCTCCTGCAAGATATAACTCTAAATAATGTAAATTAGTAGACTGATTTCCAATTAGTTTCCTGACATATTAGCTGAGATTGAAATATTTTTTAAATGTTTGCTGTGTGTGAAATGCCCTAACCAAAAAAAGGAAAAGTATGCAGTTAAGCATAGCAGATAAACCTGTTAACTATGCTTTATTTTGTTGTATCAGTTTATAAGATCTTGTCTCAATGTACGTGTGGTGATTATTACTCGGTGGTAAGTTTGATGGAAGAGTACATCTAGAAGAATCTCTTGGGTACATGATTGCATTTTATGAACTAGTTTTAAAAATCTATACTTTGGTATTTTATCAGTTTTTAATGCATTTGGTGCTGACTACAAGGAAAATCACATATTCTCTTAATCATTGGCCTGAACTCAGGTTTTTCAGCCCTGGTACCAACGATATTTTGGGCTTAATAAGTCTTTGCAGTGTTGGGGTGGGGCAGAGGGCTAGTGGGAAATATCATGTACATTGTAAGATGTTTTGCAGCATTCCTGACCTCTGCCCACTGGACGCCAGTAGTATCCCCTTAGGTGTGACATCCAAAAATTTCTGACAACCAATTTGCCACATGTTCCTGAGGGTAAAAGTGACCACTGATCCTCATTGATGACCAGCATCAGTGTTTTATAAGATTTTCTTGCATAGACAGTATTTAGAACTTAAAGAACTTATCACCTAGAAATTTGAATATTCAAAATCCTTAGAATTAATTCTAGGCTCTAAATTATTTTTTATTCTAGGTCAGCATTTCTTGCAGCACACATCCCACTTTTTTTGTACCCGTTTTTGCACACTGTCAGCAAAACACGTCCCTTTGAGTATCTTCGGCTAACCAGTCTTGGAGTTATTGGTAAGTTATTAAGGTTGTTTTCCAAGTCTGAAATCTTCATAATAATGGTCTTAAATTGGGTGTCCTATCTTACCTTTTATCGTTTTGTTCATTAATTGTTACTTTGATGTAGAGTATTTTCACTAATAAATGTTATCCAAAATATGATGACTTTTTTTTTTTATAGAGGCATGTTTTATTTATTTATTTGTTTGTTTGTTTTGTTTATACATGCACTGGGTACAGTCAGAAGCGCGGGAGGGTGAGAGAATTCACCAGAGCCAGAGCAGGGAGCAGAGCAGGCAGAAGGACCGAAGTACACTGCTGAGGGGAGCAGCGGGCGGCAGGAGAGGTCTGCGCGCCATGTGGGACCCTCCTCCGGTGGCCGGGGAGCAGCCAGGGATTGAACTGGCACCGCAGAGGCCGCGGGCAGCTTCGCAACCCAGCGCTCAACTGCTGCGCCACTGGGGGTGACCATAAAAATACGATGACTTTTATGAAACCCCATTCTGAGCATTGTTAGTAAGGCTATTATTAAGTGCCAACATTTGGGATTAAATTCAGGATATATGTAGAAATATTTACTGGAATTGTAGGGCGAGTGAAAACCAGTCAACAGATAGAGAATATTATTACAGAAATAAGAATTTGATTTGGGTTTTGTGTTGTCTTCTGAGCTGTTTTGTTTTGAGGAGTTTGCCTTCTGCTATTGCACTTAAATTTTGCACGCTTAATGTTTCCGTATACGTTTACTATGAGAGATGTGTCTAAAATACTTTTTACTTAAGAAAATGATATATCAGGACCTCCCTGGTGGCACAAGGGGTTAACACGCAACCTATGAAGCTGTCCGTTTCCTCTGCAGCACAAGTTTGATCCCCGGCTCCCTGCTGGCCAGGGAGCAACCCACATTGCACAGCAGACCTCTCCTGGCTGGCCCACTGCTCTCCTCAGCAGTGTACTTTGGTCAATCTGCCTGTTCTGTCTCTGGTGAATCCTCTTACCACTCCACATCTCTGGCCTTGTACCCCAGCTCTTACATGCATAAATAAATAAATCTTCCCAAAAAATGATATATCAGGCAGCTCTCCTGACTGCCTGTGACTGTACAGATGTCTCTTTTTCTTTCCCCTTTCCCTAAAAAACCTGTCCTTTTAAAATGTGGGAAAAAAAAAGAAAAGAAAATGATGGATCAGCTATTTTAGAACTCAGACTCTAAAGTAGTAAAGAACTGTCTTTGTACTTGTGAAATGCAAATACGTTCAAGAAGGTTTCTTCAAATGATTCTTCTTTCAATGTCTTTTTCTCATAGCTTTTACTCAGATACTACCCAAATAATAAGATCATTGGCTATACAAGCATCATTTTGATTAGATTATTGTTATATTTAACCTGTATTCTCATCTCTTTGATTATAAAGCACGAATTTAGAAGTATAAGTTAAAATTTGCTATTTCTAAGACCTACTTCTAAGAGACATTTTTTCCTACTTTTGAAGTGTTATCGCAGATACTCCAAATGAATGTTTCTGTTTTTTATATTTCCTTCCAAGTGGTACTCTAATTAGAAACTTTTTCCCAGTGTATTCTTTTCTGCTCCTTAAGCTAGATAAATTTCTTTCATAGGGTTAAAAACAGCAGAATGATTCTGCCAAAAAAAAAATTTGATGTCCTTAACGTGATTCAGTCATCACACTTTTGCTCTCTTTTGACCACTGCAGTTGGATGATGTAAGAATAAAAGCAGTGGAAGAATGGAAAAAGTATTTGGACAGTATTAAACTAGTTGTCCATTCTTGCATATATTTTCTGAAACTCACTTTCTCCAAGTTAATTTGGAGAAGAAGCAGTGGTGACTATTTCGGCCAAGACTTTTTTTTTTTTACAGTTCAAAGGTTATCCAGGCAAATTTGAATATAAATGAAATAATATGTCAGAAATCAGAAAATATTTGAAATTGAATAAAGTAAAAACAAAAATTTGTAGACAGAGTTAAAGCAGGTCTTTAAAGGACATTTTATAGTATTAAATGCTTATACTATAAAAGAAGGGATGTGTTTAATCTTTGATCTAATCCTTCATCATAACAAAGAAGAAATTAGCTTCATGAACAATATAAGTTAATTTTAATTGGAAATCCTCACTTTGAAATAAATTTGTCTACATTTTCTTTAGGGGCCCTGGTGAAAACAGATGAGCAAGAAGTAATCAACTTTTTGTTGACAACAGAAATTATTCCTTTGTGTTTGCGCATAATGGAATCTGGAAGTGAACTTTCTAAAACAGTATGTGCTTTTATCTTATAGTCTACATTGTGTTGACTCTTGATCTACTTGTTTTTGATCCTGGTTTCATTTTCTACCTCCCTTGGGGCTTTTTGAAACCTTTGTGAATGTTTTCACTATTGAATAAAAACTGTTATGAAATGATAATTTAAAACCCAGAGCCTTCAGAAGAATATCAAGTTAAACAGGGCCTCCCTGGTGGCATAGGGGTTAAGTCCTAGCACTATCACTACTACAGACTATTTGATCCCTGGCCTGGGAACTATCCCACAGAATGGCACAGCAGACCTCTCCTCCCTTGCCCGCTGCTTCCCCTAGCAGTGTATTTCAATAAATCCACCTGTTCTGCTCCCCACACTGTCTCTAGTGAATCCTTTCACACATACCACTGCACCTCACCTCTCACCCCACCGCGTCTCTGGCCTACACGTCAGTCTCTACGTAAAAATTAAAAAAATAAACATAAGTTTCTCCCTTTTCTCTGAACCTGCTTCTCACTGCATAAGTGTATTATTTCTGTTCTTTATATATATCAAGTCATAGTCCTATTGTCTTCTAGTATTGACTGTTGCAGTAAAGTCTTGGGCCAGCCTGATGATTTCTCTTTCATTTATTCTGGTGTCTTGCTTTCGCAGCATTATTGTGCTGTATTTTCTAGGACTTTTATCTCTTACTTTGCTCTCTAATGACTTTCTGTTCTATCCCAGTAAAGTAGTAAGATAAAATAATTCCCACAGTTGGTTCTGATGAGCAGCCAAGAAAAAGAATCATAACAATTGTTTGACTTGAACTGGTCTAATATTTTTTAATTCCTTCTATGTTGGAGTTGAGAAAAATGTTCAATATAATAGTATTATGTATAATACTTTTTGTACTATGACTTTCTCATCAAGTTGTGGATAATTCATGATTATTTTGGGGAGAATGAATAAATAGTTGGAAAACAAGTCTTAGCAGTATTTTGGACTCCTTGATTTTGTTTTACTTCATTCAGGTTGCTACATTCATCCTCCAGAAGATACTCCTAGATGACACTGGTTTGGCTTACATATGTCAAACATATGAGCGTTTCTCCCACGTTGCCATGATCTTGGTAAGTTCTTTTATCATCCCCCTTTTTGCAGCTACTTCTGATCCCAGGGCTTAGTCCCTTTGCAGTTGACACTGAGCAGCTTTAGATAACAACTATGGAACCTTATATAATGATTCTTGGAATATCTGATGTCCAATGTCAACGAGAATTTTTTTTTTTTTATTTCTGACTCTACCACCCTGTTTGGGGGAACTAGGGTAAGATGGTCCTGCAGCTATCCAAAGAGCCTTCTGCCCGTCTGCTGAAGCATGTAGTGAGATGTTACCTTCGACTCTCAGATAATCCCAGGTAAACATTTACAGGATTTCTAGGATTTGGGGGAAGTACTCTGGCTAATTGTTGCCCCTTCCATAGCATAACTCCTTTATCTTTAGTAGAAGGAAGGAATATAACTATATTTAGTTTTTCTAAGACAGTTTGATTAATCTCTTCTAAAATCTGAAGTCCTGAATTTAAAAATTCATCAGAGTTGTATCTATCCACTGTAATTTTGTAATTTCCCTGTGTTCATTTTGTCTCTCTGTACCCTACTCTAAAATTCCAAAGTCCAGATAATTTCTAGGGAAGCTTTATGATTCATTACTCCTGTGGTTTGAACTGTATATAGCTATCCAAGTGGTCAGAAAGTGAGGCATATTTTCAAAGATCTCTTAGAAAGGGAAAATGCCCAGAGGGCTCTTGGGTAATAGTTCCAGTTCTTTATTTGATTCCTGTAAGTTCCTTCCTTGAGCTAATTATTTTTATCTCCTTACGTTCATAATCTTTCTGCCAGAAATCATACATTGTAGATCTAATGCACTTTAGAAATGTTTGACCTTTTGCTTTGCCAATCCATAATTTATGCTTAAAGCCACTTGCTCAGATTCTGCTCAACCACATAATGGGGTAATTTCTGTGTTCCTAGGAATAGGGATAACTTGATTTAATATGAATTCTATCTCCTCCCACTGAGCTATATTCAAATCCTAGTTATTTCTTCTACTGTTTTGTCCTGTTCTTCAGTGGTTCCTGTTTTCTCCAGTTTGAAAATGTTTACTTATATTTCTACTTGTACAAAGAGAATAGTCCAAGTACAAAAGCCATCACTTTTTTTGAAACAGCTTGACATATTGTTAACATTTACCTATTTGAGGTTTTCAAATTTGACCTTCTGCTGGTCATCTTTTAAAGAAAATGAAAGATTTAAAAGTTCAATAACGTAGCTACCATAATTTTGTTTTTACTCGTCATCTTTTATTGAGGTTTAACTATAAAACTGAAACAGTTTTTGTAAATAGACAAATTTGTATTAGTTTAAAATTAAAGTTCATGTTATATCCCATAAATGTACTGATTTTGGAAATGTTTTATTTACTATAACCCTTATATTTCTTTTTTTATTACCCATACATTTATGTCATGAATATATTGACAGTATTTATTGTAAAAAATTGAGTTGATGTAAATTACTATACTGTTTAGTTCCACTTTGCTTTGTCATAACATTCTACATTGGGGCATCATTCTGAAAATGTTTGCAGACTACAGATCCTGGAAATCTCTGAGCTATAACTAATAGAAACATTAAAGAATTTTGAATTCTTAAAGTAACTTGACAGAGCTATAGAATCCCAGAATATAATATCCAGAGCTATAGATATCCCAGAATTATGGATATTTATGTATAATGAGGGGGCTCTTACCTGTCCCCCAAATGTGGGTTTATTTGTTGGTCTCCCTGGTTGGTGTGTTTGTTTCTGATGTAGGGCACGTGAAGCGCTCAGGCAGTGCCTCCCTGACCAGCTGAAAGACACGACTTTCGCCCAGGTGCTAAAAGATGACACCACCACAAAACGCTGGCTTGCACAACTGGTGAAGAACCTGCAAGAGGGCCAGGTCACCGATCCCCGGGGTATCCCTCTGCCCCCTCAGTGATCCTCCCCTGTTCCCTCCTACTACTCCCCCAAGTTGGGGGAAGGAGAGGGAACCTGCAAGGAAAACAGCTCAGGTTTTATCGCCGACTGGGAATAGACAACCTCAATGCTGAACTGCACTGGAGAAAAGGGGCAGGGTACCCCGCTGAGGTGTGAGCTGCCATCTCAGGCTGCCTTGAGGACCTGGGCTCCTTCTGCTACCCCCAGGAATTGGGCTCCTGACAAAGCAGTCTGCCACCACAGCCCCAGGAGGGTGTCAACACCAGCAAATGCTGTACTTGCAGCACGCCCAAGCTTCCCCACCTCTGCCTAGCCACTGGCAGGGAGGGGAGACAGTGGTGACAGCAGCTGCACTCTAGGCATGGTAAACGCCTGGGACCAAGCCATGAGGCGTTTTTTTATTTTGCCTTCCTGGAAGATTAAGATGTGTCTCTTCATTCTCTCAGTATTTGTTTACTTTGGGTTTTTTTGTTTATTTTTAATCTCAGAGAGAGGTGTGCTTAGTGGACATAAGCTGTAATATTCAGCAAAATATTGTCAGTTGGCGCTGTTTACAAGTTTGTTAGCTGCATAAGCTCAATAAAAAGTTGGTCTGGGCATTACATCCCCTCTAGCAGGCCAATAGCTGCATGAGCTGTTGGGAGGAAAGGGAGGCAGGGGAAAAACACAAAAGCCAAAGGACAGCAGGAACCCGCCATTTATTTCCCTCCCCTTTTCCAGTCTTCTGCCCCCCAGTTCTGGATGCCACAAGGACCTTAACTTTGTTTCTGGCTTTAGCTGCTAGCTTTTCCAAATCTC
The DNA here is from genome assembly GCF_014898055.3 of Talpa occidentalis. Lineage (NCBI taxonomy): Eukaryota > Metazoa > Chordata > Mammalia > Eulipotyphla > Talpidae > Talpa > Talpa occidentalis. The sequence continues at coordinate 137,097,645 of NW_023603184.1, forward strand.
AGTGCTTTCCCCTTTTTCACTTTCCTCTATTTAAACAAATGTCTTAATTCATCAGGTGGTCCTGGAAAAGGTATTGTATTGGGGGAGGAGAAGCAGCAATGGACCTCACCTTCAAGTCCTCAAGGATATTTTCTGAATGACTTTTAATAGGGAGGTGCCTGAGATTACGATGATAGGCTACTTGATGCCATTCTTTGCTCTAGTGTGAATTTCTGCAGCTCCATCTGTCTTCATGACTGTACTTGAAGCAGTATTGTCTGAGTGAGTTAATTTTTCAGATTCGAGATGGAGGGTTGGACTCTGCTTGCTCATCACTCAGCCTGTTTGTTTTTTTTTTTGTTTGTTTGTTTGTTTGTTTTGTTTTTTTTTTTTTTTTTTTTTTGACACATTCCCTTTTGGCCTATGGGAATTACAGGGTTGCCACTAAAATATTTTCCACTTCTTCATATTTTTCAGAGAATCCCCCTTTGCGTCTTTGAAGCTTCAGATTATTCTATTTGTAATCCAGAAAGTTTGAATCTATAACCCAGTGTAAACTGTTTTGCTTTCCCCCCCACCTCCCACTGCCAACACCTGTTCTCTCATCCCCCTCTCCAGTCAAAATGGGATTGTTAATCCAACTCTAGAGAGGGACCAAGTATTTTCTGTCCACATCTCACATGATTGAAAGTGTGTCTGAATGATTTGGGGAAGACCTCAAAAGGGCATGCTCAGAAAAACCTTTGCAGAGGCAGTTTTGCCAACCCAAGGGCTCTTTCAAGCCGACTTTCACAAAGGGAGCCGGCCTTGTTAGTTGGCTTCTGTCTCTTTAGAGCCAAGAAAGTTGTAATTAAGTAACCTGTATGTGGGAAGGGTAGAATAAGCATTTATTCCCCTGCCTTCCAAAACGAAGAGGAGCACTAAGCCAGCTCTCCACAATCTCAAACCTAAAGAAAAGAGGTCTTGGAGAAAGCAGAGAACAGCATGGACTGAATAGACAGCTTGACTCCCTTCAGCCCGTAGTTTGTGTTCTGGAGAGCCCAGCTAGGGTAACCCTGATTTTTGCCAACCACCTTCCTGCTGAGCCAAAGTTTTTCATTTCCCCTCTGGGGAAGCAGCTGAGGCCCAGGGCCTTGCTCCCTGGGAAATTCTCTCTCCATCTTTCGGTGCATTGGCCATGTTACCGTGCCAATAATGTCTTAATTCTTGTTCCATCTATTCTCAGCTGGCCTTGGACCCCACATAGGTATTTGGGGGAGGAGTGAAAATGGATATTATTACTTGCAGTTGATCCTGATGTTGCGCGTATGAAGAGATCCCTCCCCTTATTTTGTGTTTTCCATCCTTCTCGCTCCCTCATCAGGATTGAAATAAAGCGTGCTTTTGTTTTTATAAAAATAATTTTTCCTTTAAATTGGTGATTTTGTTTTGTCAGTATGGAGATATCTAGGTACTTTGTTCAGATGATCCTCGCCACCCCTGCCTGGGCCCTGTGTTCACCTACACATACACACTGCCCTGCCCAAGATGGTGAGTCCTTTGAGGTGTGTTCTTTGAGAGAAGAACCCTGTTGATGTATAAAAGCTATTGGGAGACAGAAATGGTGGCCAGTAAACATCTTTTTCTGGGACAAAACCTCACTCCTGGCTGCAGTGGCCAGAACTTGGTGCCTGTGAGGGAAAGACTTCTGTTAGTGAAGAGGTAATGCTTAAAACATTTATTTCAGACTAATAGCTATTTCCATGCCTGGTTCCTGGCTCTCAGTGGAATAGTCAACAACTTCTGGCTGCTTTTCTCCTTGGCTATAAATGGCCAGTGACTAGTTCAGTGGTAGAATAGGCAAGAGAGGCACTGATAGCCTTCAGAGTAACGTGCTATGTAGCCTTCAGTACTATCCACACATATAATTCCCATGTTCACTATTTCTATTGCTCAAAGACCAGGAAGGGAGAGAAATATATAAACTTACAGCTATCAAAAGCCAAGGGAAACATTTGGAATAGGAAACCATAAAATGAAATGAGATTTTTTTTTTTTATAGATTTATTTATTTATTTATACAAGCACTGGGTACAGTCAGAAGCGCGGGAGGGTGAGAGAATTCACCAGAGCCAGAGCGGGGAGCAGAGCAGGCAGAAGGACCGAGGTACACTGCTGAGGGGAGCAGCGGGCGGCAGGAGAGGTCTGCGCGCCATGTGGGGCCCTCCTCCGGTGGCCGGGGAGCAGCCGGGGATTGAACCGGCGCAGCAGAGGCTGCAGGCAGCTTCGCAACCCAGCGCTCAACCGCTGCGCCACCGGGGAGGCCCGAAATGAGATTTTTTTTTTTCCCTGAATTTTGTGGAATTTAATTTTTTTAAATATTTTAATATTTATTTCAAAGGCAGATATAAAAGATAAATTGAACAACACAATTAACAAACCTACCTTAATTGACATATGAACACTGACTTTTTTTTTTTTTTTTTAAGATTTGTTTATGCATATAAGAACTGGGGTACAGGCCAGAGTTGTGGGAGGGTGAGAGGATTCACCAGAGACAGAGTGGGGAGCAGAACAGGCAGATTGACTGAAATATACTGCTGAGGGGAGCAGGGATGAGACAGGAGAGGTTTGCTGCACCATGTGTGTCAGCTTCCTGGCCGGGGATCGAACTCATGCTTCAGTGGCGGATAGCTTCATAGTGCTGTGACTTAACCCCTTGAGCCACCAGGGAGGCCCTGGAACACTGACTCTAAACCAATAATATACTTTTTTTAGTTGCTCTGGAAGTATTTACAAAAATTGATCATAACTGGACCATTGAGCGAGCCTTAAAGAATTTCAAAATAGAATGTTTTCAATATAGTGGAATTAAGCTAGGAAAAAGAATACTGAAAAGTTCCATAAGTGTTTAAAAAAAAAAAAAGGCAGCACAAGTTCTAAATAATTAACAGAAAATTAGGGAAAAACTTTGTAAGATCAGCTATTATCAAAATGTTATATATCGGCAAAGCAAGGCTTACAGCAGAAATATATAACTACACATTGCAAAAGGAAAGCTGAAGTCAGTGATCTAAGTTTTTGGAAAAAATAGCAAATTCAAAAAGTGGAAGGAAGAATATATTGAAAAGATGTACAATAAAGAAAGTGATTCCCTTGGAAACATCAATAAAATTAATAAATAACTTGGTTGACTGATCAGAAAAGATAAAAATATTAGAAGTGGGAACAAGAGTAGCTTATCTTAGTCACCAATCTCATATGCTTTCAGAGACTAGAAAAAGCAACCTCTCAATTCACTTTTAAAATACAAGCCAGGGCCTCCCCGGTGGCGCAGTGGTTGAGTGCTGGGTTGCGAAGCTGCCCGCTGCCCCCGGCCTCTGCGGCGCCAGTATTGATCCCCGGCTGCTCCCCGGCCACCAGAGGAGGGTCCCACATGGCGTGCAGACCTCTCCTGCCGCCCTCTGCTCCCCTCAGCAGTGTACTTCGGTCCTTCTGCCTGCTCTGCTCCCAACTCTGGCTCTGGTGAATTCTCTCACCCTCCTGCGCTTCTGACTGTACCCAGTGCATGTATAAACAAAACAAACAAGCAAGCAAACAAATAAATAAAACATGCCTCTATTAAAAAAATAATAGTAAAATATATAAAAATAAAATACAAGCCAGCTTCTAAAACCTGTCAAGGATATCACAAGAAAGGAAAAACAGGCCAACCTCTCCCACAAATATCTATGAAAATAATATATCATCCAATTTGGGTTTGTTGCAAAAATATGATTGATTCAGTACTTGAAAACTAATACAATTTGCCATAAGGAAAACATTCACACAATGATCTATGTAAATGCATAAAAGCCTACTATATAATTCAATACCTACTTGTGACTTTAAAAAGAAAACCAGGAATAGACAGGCACATCCAAAATCTAATGAAATGTATCAACAAGAATTCCATAGTCTCAATGATTAAATATTGAAATCATTTTCCAGGAGATAAGGAGGGAGAGAAGGAAGTCCACTATCATACCTCTCTTTGTCATTACATTGGTCCCACCCAGCATGATATAAACCAAGAAAATCAAGACAGGATTATAAAGAGTGTGGGTGACATGATTGTGTACCTAGATCTAATACAAAAGAGTATACAGACTCTTAGGATTTAATTTAGTAAAGTCACAATAGTCCACACACAAAAGTATCGATCACATTTCTAAATACAGTAGAATATTTCAAAGATATGTAATAACAATAGTTCAAAGATATATCAAAAGATATGTAGGACCTTTACATTGAAAACATTCTTTTAAAAAAAGATTATTTATGCATACAAGAGCTGGGGTGTAGGCCAGAGGTGCAGGAATGTGAGAGGATTCACCAGAGACAGTGGGGAGCAGAACAGGTGGATTGACTGAAATACACTGCTGAGGGGAGCAGCTGGCAAGACAAGAGGTCTGCTATGCCATGTGGGTCAGCTCCCTGGCCGGGGATTGAACTCATGCTACAGTGGCTGCAGATAGCTTCATAATACTGACACTTACCCCTAGTGCCACCAGGGAGGTCCCACAACAAACATTCTTGAAAGAAATTAAACACCTACATAAATGGAGAGCTGTATCATCTCCATGGACTGGGAAACTATATTGTTGATGGTGCCAATGATCTCAAATGATCTACTGATCAAATTCTAAGCAAAATTACAGCAGGTTTATTTTTGTGAAAAATTGACAAGCTGATCTAAAATATGTATGGAAATGCAAAGTGCTGAAACAGCCACAGAAAACTAGAGTCAAGAACAAAATTGGAATCTCTCCACTCCTAGATATCTTCCTTGAACTTCAACCTTTTATGACTTTTCCTAAAAGTTTTGTCTCACACTGGAATATAGCACTTTGTATTTTTCATTCTAACTTCTCTCATCTTGTTCTCTTTATACGTCCCTTTCCCCCTTGTTTATTTTTTAAATTTTGCTGGAATGCAAAAAATATTTTCTGGTCTTTTAAAGTTATATATCCTGGCTTTTCTACAGGTGCTCTCATTTCATGATTTCTTAAATAGAATTTAATATTTTGAGTTGCCTGTTTACCACCAAGAATATGGGCCTTATTAGAAGTTTGAGTCACTTGTCTGAATGGCCTGGGCAGCTATCTGATTCCTCAGCCTAACTGTCCTGAAAAGCAGAGATGTGTCTGCCCTAGGATCAGGAGGAGGGTCTAGGCTTGCCTGGGTGCCAGCCCCAGATTACAGTGTGTAGGTCTTCCTCTTTACCATCTGGTCCTTCATTTCAATGTAGGTCTAGGCCTTTCCTGGCATGGTTCCCAGAAAGTCCCTCTGCTGCTGCTGGCCTGATCAGGTTTCTGGACCCGTTAATAATAGACAACAATGGGGGAAGGGCTAGGATGGCTATGGAAATAGGAACAACCAAGCCAGATGGACAGTTCCTGTGCCTGGGGCCCTGTCTGCTCCATTCCTGGATCTAAAGTGTGTCCTGTAGCAGGCATGTCTTCTAAGCCGCTCTTATTAACCTTGGGAAGGTCTCCAAATGCCTGCCTTGAAAGTCAGTACACGTGATGTGGGGAGTACAGGTGTGTTTATGGAAACACTAAAATAGAATATTTAAGATCCAGACTCTCCCAGAAAATCCAGCATGAGTGATAATGCCCTTCAGAATACTCAGAAGGGAAGGAGATTGTGGGGTGATTAAATGACGCAAATAGTGACTTAGAGGCAAACCGTATATAATCCAGAAACAAAAAAGGAGTAATGAATGTATAGGGGAGACCTGGAAAAACAAGAACATGACAGTAGTGGGAGAGTAGACATGGGAGAGCGAGACGAGCATGTGAGAAGCTGTCTGTAATCAGCACAGTGTAAATGTTGATCTTCCTGTTGCCCATGAATGACCTCCCTCTTCTCTCCATCCCAATGTACTTCTCTTTATCAAAACCTGCTCTCGACAGAGTATCATAAACTCAAACTAGGTATAAATTCTGAAAGACCAATAAGGCTGCAAAATTTTGAAAACTTTATTCATTGCGAAACAGAATCACGATACATAAAGATAAGTTAATAAAACGAGGACCCTTGTTTGCACTCAGGGATATAATAGAACCTGGGCATCCATTACAGAAACCAGCTATATGCCTTATTCCTTCAGAACCCCCTCTTTCCCAAAGTAGCCACTATCTTGACTTTTATGGTATCACTTAGGAGGATTTCATTTTAGTGGGGCTGGAGATTTAGCTATAAATAATCACTAATGGTAGACTATTAGGCAGAGTAAACCATGAGAGACAGACCTTACCACACATTAAAATCACATTATTTCATACAGTTATTTCCCTCCATGTCTATGATTAAGATACACTTCGATGGAAATGGACTCCACAGAAGTCCAAGTACAGTGCTATGCTCTGTGTCCTCAGTTGCTTTATTGTCATGCACTGGCCCAGAAAGAGCCACACCCTGCAGTCTTGCAAAGACAGAGCAGAAGTACCCAGGAGCCAGGTCACAGTGCTTGGGAGAGTGCAAGGGAATGGTTATTTCTGCTGTGGCCATGATACCTCCTAAACCTCCCTGAGCCTGAGTTTCTCACTGTGAAGTATGGAGCCATAATAAAGCCCTGTACAAACCCCTATCCCTCACCTAACCTGGTTCCCTTTCTTCATTCTCGCTTTCTATTTCAGCTGCCTGTTCATTCACCCTTGTAAGAAGCTCATTCTTTCCTTTCCCAGTTGGGTACCTTGCCAATCTCGTGTTCCTCTTTTTACCTTCGATTTTTGTACGTCATGAGTCTGCTTCATCTCTACACACACTTTTATAAACATCCATGTATGTCCTTGCTGAACAAATTGGATGTGCTGAACGAAAGCTGGTAGAACTCATGAATGTAAAGGAAGAACACATGGATTGTTCGTTCATGTATGCATCCCTTCAATATTTGGCAAATACCTAATACATACATAGATACTAATCCGCCCCTCTCGATTCCAAGATCATTCCTCTCTTCTCGCCTTCCTCCTTTCCCATCCTATTTCTTTCTTCTTTTTCCCTCTGCCACGGAGCTAAACCAAGTGCCCTGCGAGGCAGGATGCAGATACAGGAGCAGGAATGGAAACAGATACCATGGAAAGGAGCCAGGTGAAATAAGGGCAAAGACAGCTGTAGAACATGCAAAGAGAAGACGACCAGAATGAAAAGCAGGGATTCACGGAGCACCGCAACTGAGACCGCCTTGGGTTTCACTTTGAAAGCCACTGCAGGATTGGGGTCAGTGAGGACTGGCTTCCAGATGAAGGGCAGCCAGGCTCCTCCCCCCTGGAGACGCGGTGCTTGTCAATCCCTCTGCTTAGTTTTTTCTCTCCACCCCGCCACCCCCCCCCCCCCCCCCCCGCATCTCCCTTACACTGTCGGGTATACTGGGCCTTTAAGAGTTGGATAGGCTGGACTGAGGTGAGCGCCCACATCTCTCCCCCTCACACCTTCCCTCCGGCGGTAACTGTGCCAGTTCCAGCAGCAAACTGCAGAAGAGGGGAGGGAGCGCAAGAACAAGAGGAGCAAAGGAGGAAGAGTCCCATCTGGATTTCCTTACAGTGGACTGTCCGCAGGGCACACACAGGACAGCTGGCCTGCCACGGTAAGGGTCTCGGGGCTCTGCCCTCTGCATGCTTATCCATCCTGATTAATTTGTACCCTGGAGTCCTTTGCCTGAGCAGGTCTAGGCTTTGACCTTCTGGTTCTCTCGAGCATATCCTCTTTTGGCTTAAGTTTTCCTCCTGACTGTGTCAGTCACCTCTTTCTGTGCAACCTCTTGGCAACAGAGGGCTGCCGCTGGGAAGGGAGTCCTGCCCTAGTCAGAGAAGAGAAAGCCTTGGAGTAACCTGACTTTAACAGAGATTCGTTCACAGATGGTTGAGGATTACCAAATGAGGTTTGGCTGAGACCCCAGTAATGGTAACAGGGAGTTACATGACATCCTTGGAAAGAGCCAGGATTTGAGTTCTATACCTCATTCTTAGCTGCTTGGTGGGCCAGGGTGGTTTGCTGGGGTGCCAGAGTGCAATGCTGGAAAAAGCACTTGCTTCTAGCATCTGACTCTGCCATTCACTAGCTGTGTGACTTTGAACTGCAACTTCCTGATTGGTGATAGGAAAGAGTTTAGGGTTTCCCAGGTTAACTTGTGTTATCAGGATACTTGTTAAAGGTAACATTCCTGAGTCCCATCCTTGAAAATTCTGACCTGGTAGAACTGAGGTGGGATTAAGGAATCTCCATTTTAAGACACTCTCCAGGGGATATTGATACATACAGGATCATCTGGATTAGATATGTTGTAACATAGGCTTTAATCTTTAACATTCTGAGGGCTGTGACCTATGGCCAGAGCCATTCTGTCCCCTTTATATAAACCAGGTCAGGCATAATCCTGCTCAGACGCAAGAGAGTAGAAAATGACCCTCTTCTTTCCTGCCCCTCCAAGAGATCTGAGATACCCTGAATTCCACTTTAATGCCATTGACTCCATCAGCAACTCTGCCAAAATCCATCCATAGGTGACATGAAATGAAACACCTGGAAGCTGAGGATCAAATCTTGCTTAGCAGCTCTGGCCACTTCCTACCTCTTTTGTGTCTGTTTTCTCATTTGTATTATAGAGATAATTAATCACCATGTACTTGTCTAGGAGAGAACAGTTAAGATCGAATCTCTCTTTCTCTCAGTCTTCATTCTCTACTCTTTGCCTCTCCTGTTCCCACTCCCAATCCTTTGGCACTGCTCGGGCACCAGCTATAACCATCCTTCCCATTCTACTTCAGGCACCAGAGAAAACACCAAGACCTAGAACACAGGGATTCTAAATTGCATTGTCTGGGTGAGTTAGTCAGTCTCCTAGGATACAGGGGAAAGAGAATGGAGGGATGTGCTACTAAGTATCTGAACCCAAATCTTCTCCCTCCTGAACCACAGTTTCAAACTTTGCCCAGGGGATGAAAATCAGGGCTATGGGAAATCAGTGGAGAAAAAAAGAGAGGAAGAAATAGTGGGGAGAAGGATGAATACAGGAGAGCAAAGAGCAGCTGACTTAAGTAAGGAAACAGGGAGGAAGAGAGAGTATCCGGAGAAAGAGTGAGCTGGGAAGAAAGGAAAGGAAGGGGTCAGGCGGAGGCTGGGGAAAGGGCATGGGGGGGGGAAGGGAAAGGCTATAAAATGCGATGTGGTGGGAACAGAAAATGACGTAGGGAAGAGACAAATCATCGATGTCCCTCACTGAGTCTAGCCCTGCTTTTACTTCGTTCCCATTGAAGGCCGTCTCTCAGGGCGGTCTCTGGGCAGGTCAGATGGAGGTCTTGATCCTAGTGCCACTTCTGCTACTTAATCCATTTGGTGACTGGCAGTTCACGACACCCCTTCTCTATAACATGAAGTCCAGCTCTGACATTGTGTCTCTCTAAGTGTGTCTCTCTAAGTTGAAATTGTCTCTCTTATGCCACCTGACACCTGAGTACAGGTTTAAAATAGTGGGAGCAGGATTGGAAGAGCTTGCCACGGCTAAGGTTGGAAGAGTTTGACGACAAAAGGTAAAACGATTTTCTGACTGATTTGAAAGGAGGTAGCCGCTAAAGTAGAGGTGTCCCGGCACTGGGGCTCTGTTCTCAGGCTTCCATGGTTTCAGGACATCTTTGCAAGGCTCTGGACACAGGCGTGAGGGGAGGCAATTCTATCTCCTCCCACCGCAGAGTCCCTGTGCCACAGACATAGGAGCTGAAATTCAGAGAGGAGAGGAGGCAGGGTGTTAATGAGGGGATTGAATTTCAGCCCCAGGCTGACTCCCCTCCCCTGGAATCTGCGGGACATTTGAGTGACATGTCTTCAGACTCCAAACAAAGATGTTTGTCTCCTCTTGTGAAGTACTCTGGGTCCCTTCCATCCAGAAAAGAGGGGCTCTTCTATCTTTTAAGGAGCACTCTGGATCCCTTCCTCCATGCAGAGGTTTCTTCTGGTGCCACCAGGACACACACACTCATCTCAGACCTTTTCTTCCTGGAACTGTCTCAGGGTAGTTCTCCCCTAACACCTAGCTTGAGTTCTCTTTCCCAGTTTGGCCCAAACTGATTCCCAGCCTTCCCCCTTCTTTGGACCTCTGCATATGGCTAGGTCTTTTAGTCAGAGAAGCTGTATTTTCAGCGACTTCTACATTCTTCCTTGGGGGACTTTATAGTTTCTTTCCACTAGAGAGAGAGAGGGCACTAATATGCCATGTGACCTCAGCAAGCCACATCACATTTCTGGATTTCTGTTTCTTCGTTGGTAAATGTAGACAGCTTGATAAAAAATATATATATAAATAAATAAAGTATAGACAGCTGAACTGCATGATGTTTTAATGTAGCACCAACTAATCTCTAATGGTGCTTTAGAGATTCTTTTAGTTTTTAAGGTATTTACCACTGTCAAAACTTTAAAGGTATTGATTTCAAAACACAGCACTTCTATCCAAGTGTAGAGTCTTGACTTAAACGAAAGCATGCAACTTTGTGTTTCCGAACTTCCAGTTTCATCATGATTTGATCATGAGTTGAGTATTTCTTCTAGGGGCAAAGCTAGACTCAAAGAGGCACCTGTCAAGTCTTGTGGTTCTTTTCAAGGGAAGTTTATTGTTACCTCCTACAAGAACTTAGCCTTGTCTTAAATTAGACAGTAATTATCTTAATGGTGATACTCGTTTAGTAGGTAAAGCAAACTCAAAAACGCAGTTTTGAGACTATGTATATTACCCAATTCATTACAACTGTGAGAATAACCATAATGAAAAAGAGCACAAAATGTATGCTTCACAAAATGTGAAGATAGTAGAAGACTTTTTTTTACTTAAGCATAGCACTGTGTTGCAGAAGAAACAAAAGAAACCTATCCTAGCCCATCAGGAGGAGGATGATCTATCTAACATGGGAGCATAGAGTGGGCTCCCAGAATATGGAAGCTGGGGGGGAATAGGTCCACCTGGAGAAAAGAATGCTAGAGACCCTCCAAGTTCTGGAAGAGGGCAGCCAGCAAGATGGTGGCTGCTAATAAAACAGAGCTGGGCCTCCTTGGTGGCTCAAGGGGTTAAGTCTCAGCACTGCAAAGCTATCTGTAGCCACTGCAGCACAAGCTTAATCCCTGGCCTGGGAGCTGACCCACATAGCACAGCAGACTTCTCCTGTTTTGTCCGCTGCTCCCCTCAGTGTATTTCAGTCAGTCTGCCTGTTCTGTTCCCTACTCTGTCTCTGGTGAATCCTCTCAGCACCCCCCACCACACCTCTGGCCTATACCCCAGTTCTTATATGTATAAATAAATTAAAATATAATAATAATAATAATAAAGCAGAGCTGAGATTTAGCAGGAGGTGGCTTGTGGGGAGAAAGGAGGTGTTTGGTAGAGGGTCCTGGTTTCTCTGTCTCTGGGGATGGTCACCAAAAGTAATAGAGGTTCTACAATCAGACATACCTGGGTTTAAATTCTGAAGCCCTATGTGATCTGAGATAGGTTTCTTAGCCTCTCTAAGCCTCAGAGTTACCAAACTCAGAAGTAAAAATACTTGAGACTCTGTAGAGGACTTGCCTGACACATAGTAGGCAGTTGGGAAGCACTGGTTTCCTTTTCTTCTTCCCTTGGACTATTATTCTTTAAAAAAAAAATTATTTATTTATGCATTCAAGAACTGGAGTGTAGGCCAGAGTAGGGAGGGAGGGGTGAGAGAATTCACCAGAGACAGAGTAGGGAGCAGAACAGGTGGATCTACTGAAATACACTGCTTAGGGGAGCAGCAGGTGAGACAGGAGAGGCCTGCAGCGCCATGTAGATTAGCTCTTTGAGTGGGGATCAAACTCGTGCTGTAGTGGCTGCTGATAGCTTCATAGTGCTGATGCTTAACCCCTTGGGACACCAGGGAGGCCTGGCAGAACAGAAGTTTTGTGCATTTGATGATCAGATCGAGTTATATACTATTCACAGCATATATTGCCTAGCCCATGCTCTAGCTGTTCCTATGGCTTGTTCCTTTAGGTGACTCTGGCGCTAGCTGTTGGAGCAGTGGGCGATGGTGTCCCTACTTCAAGGGCGTAAGTATCCCTGCAGGGGAAGGGACTTTGGGGAGGAAGCCTAGGGATGGAGAGAAGACTGGACCCCTGCTCAAGAGCTCCTCCTGGACCCTCCATCCTCCCTTCTGGCTACCTAGTCCCTGCCTCTCCCAACCCAGGGTTACCTGTCAGTGAAGACCTGCTACAGATGCAGAAAGGCACAATGATGCGCAAAGTGAGATCCAAAAGCTGGAAGAAGCTAAGATACTTCAGACTTCAGGAAGATTGCATGACAGTCTGGCATGCCCGACAAGTTGGAGCAAGTGCCAAGCCCAGCTGTAAGTGATGTGGATAGCTAGGGATGGGCACATGGTATTATAGGCTCCCAAGGAGCCTGAGCAGTGGAGGGTCCAGGGCCTTCTGATGTGCTCTTATGCTGTACCATTTGTGTCAGTGTCTGAGCCTGTAAAATAGACATTATGGTAGCACTTGCCTCTTAATTCTGTTGTAATAAAATCGGTGATTGCATTTAAAGATTTAGAAGAGTCCTGGCATATAATAAGTTTCAAAAATCCTAGGTTATGGGCTTCCCTGGCGGTGCAGGGGTTAAAGTGTCAGTGTATCAAGCTATCACCAGCTACTGTGTCATGAGTTCAATCCAGCCAGGGAGGTGACCCACATGGCGCAGCAGACCTCTTCTGTCTCACCTGCTGCTCCCCTAAGCAGTGTATTTCAGTAGATCTGCCTGTTCTGTTCCCGACTCTGTCTCTGGTGAATCCTTTCACACCCCCACCTGTACCTCTGGCCCGCACCCCAGTTCTTGTATGCCTAAAAATATAAAATAGGGCCTCCTTGGTGGCGCAAGGGGTTAAGACGCAACCTATGAAGCAATCCGCAGGCACTGTAGCACGAATTCAACCTGGCCAGCCAGTCAGAGCAACCCACATGCTGCAGCAGACCTCTCCTGTCTGGCCTGCTGCTCCCCTCAGCAGTGTATTTCAGTCAGTCTGCCTGTTCTGTTCCCCACTCTGTCTTTAAAATTTTTTTTTTTTTTAAATAGAGGCATGTTTTATTTATTTATTTATTTGTTTGTTTTTGTTTATACATGCACTGGGTACAGTCAGAAGCGCGGGAGGGTGAGAGAATTCACCAGAGCCAGAGCGGGGAGCAGAGCAGGCAGAAGGACCGAAGAACACTGCTGAGGGGAGCAGTGGGCGGCAGGAGGGGTCTGCGCGCCATGTGGGACCCTCCTCTGGTGGCCGGGGAGCAGCCGGGGATCGAACCGGCGCCGCAGAGACCGCGGGCAGCTTCGCAACCCAGCGCTCAACCGCTGCACCACCGGGGAGGCCCTCCCCACTCTGTCTTTAGTGAGTCCTCTCACCCTCCACACCTCTGGCCTGTACCCCAGCTCTTGTATGCATAAATAAATAAATCTTTAAAAAAAACAAAAAACAAAAATAAAATAAAATAAATCTTTAAAAAATAAAAAATCATAGATTATATCTTACTATCATTATCATAATAAGAGCATCATTTCAGGCATTAGACTGCCTGGTTTGAAGTCCTTGTTCTGCCACTTTCTAGCTCTGAATGACTTCATTTAAGGACAAGTTACTTACACTGAGCTTCCCTTCATCTGTAAAATGAGATTTAAACAGGGCCTCCCTGGTGGCGCAGCGGTTGAGCGCTGGGTTGCGAAGCTGCATGCAGCCTCTGCAGCACTGGTTCGACCCCCGGCCACCGGTCGAGGGTCCCACATGGCGCGCAGACCTCTCCTGCAGCGCCTGCTGCTCCCCTCAGCAGTGTACTTCATCAGTCTGCCTGCTCTGCTCTCCCCTCTGGCTCTGGTGAATTCTCTCACCCTCCTGGGATTCTGACTGTACCCAGTGCTTGTATAAATAAATAAATAAATAAATAAATCTTTAAAAAAAAAAGAGAGATTTAAACAGTAGCTGCCTAAAAGGTCACAGAGACTTAATAAGTTAGTGGTTAGTGTGAAAGCACATTGCAGTAAATGGGACCTAAAGTCAGGATGTATTTAATAGTGTTAGTGATTATGAGGCATGTTTTTAAATGTCAAAAATCATCATCCTGTTGGCCACACATTTTCTGATACCTCTAAAATTCTGACCACCAGATATGTCCAAGAGAGTCTGCTTGAGACATAATAATCAAAATCCATGATCCTTATCACCCCCAGCTAAGGTCAGGAGGGAGAATTTCTCTGACTCCCTCCTGGACATCTGGAAAGAGGAAGCCCTCAAGCCTGGAATGGGAGAACTGAACTTGGGAATATGCTTTGGTGTACCTGCTTCTACCCTGTAAACAAGCTTCCATTTGTCAGCTTCAGAAGCCTCCGTGGTCACCATGTGGAGTAGCCATGGAGGGGACCACCGTTATTTCAGATGAGGACACAGAGGTGTTAAGTCATTTGGGTCTGTGTCACACTGCTAGCTGGTGGCTGGAAGCCAGATCTTGCTGTTCCCAGAAAAGGCCCCTTGCCATGCTGCTTATGAAAATAGCAATGACTCATGTGGATTCCTAAAGCCCAGGCACATGTATGTCCCTGCACTAAGCCTTTTGGGGTTTTAACCTGTGGAGGCTGGGGTTGCTATTCCCTGTGGATTCACAGAAAATAAGGGAGTTCCCGTCATTGGCCCATAACTCTTGCAATTTGGCAGATTCACTTCCTCAGAGCCCCACTTGCTCCTTCTCTGGCAGTCTCAATCTCTGATGTGGAGACAGTGCGTGAGGGTGATGAGTCTGAATTACTGCGCAGCCTGGCAGAGGAGCTTCCCCTGAAGCAGGGTTTCACCATCGTCTTCCGGGGTCGCCGCTCCAACCTGGACCTGGTGGCTAACAGTGTGGAGGAGGCTCAGATCTGGATGGAGGGCCTCCAGCAGCTGGTGAACTTTGTCACCAACATGGACCAACAGGAGCGACTGGACCAGTATCGACTGGAGTCAGAGTCGGGGCTGCGGTTACTGAAGGAGCCAGATGCTGTGGGGCTCAGGACAGCGGGAGGGACGCAGGGCTAAGAAGGCCCAAGAGTCCAGATGGAATGGGCAGAGACAGCTCAAACTGATGTAAGCCTAAGGATACAGAGGGAGAAATGGGTGCTTGGTGTGGCAAAGACACAGCCAGGTAGAGCCTGGGCATGAATCAGGCCTTGCAGGATTACAGAAAGGGACAGTGTGAGGCAAAGGACCAAACAAGGTTCTGATCCTGAGAGTTGAACAGACTATCCCAGAGCATTAACTACTGTAGGGGTGGGAAGAAATTCCTTAGAGAGCTTAGTGGTTTCAAATTACTTCCAGTTTCCTGGATTGTATTCACCTTCTATGCATTAACCATCCATTAAACTGAATATGTCAAGCACTATGCCAGGTTTTAGAGGTGCAAAGATCAATGAGACTCCGATATTGCTTCGGTTGGTAGAGAGGCTGGAATTATGTGAGTAAGTATTATAGAAGTGTTATGCTACTTGTATTTTTTGTGGGTATTTAAAAAGAGTAGAAATACTTAATTCTAGCTGGGAGGGTACTGAGAGAGCTTCAGGGAGGAAGAAACATTTGAACTGAGCCTTGACAATGAGTAAGTAGAATTTGCACATGAAGAGAGGGGGAGAAGTCATTTCAGTTTGAGGGAAGACTATGAGTAAAGGTCCAGAGTCAAGAAGCTGAAGAGCAGGAGAGAGTAGGACATTACAGAGCAGTAAGTTGCTGAGTCTGGTGAAGACAGAGTCCAGGGAAGACAGAGATGTGTTGAGCAGGTTGGCTTAGGGCCAGATCATGGAGATGAAGGAGACCTTCTGTATTAAGAGATTTGGACTTCTTTCTGCAGGCAACAGGGAAGTCACATCTAAGCCATGCAATGATGAGGTTGATTGGTGCTCTGGGGAGATGAGATTATTCTGGAAGCTCATATGGAAAGTTAATTGGCATGGGGACAGACTGAGAGGAGAAATGATGAGGGATGAACATGCACATACATGCACACACACACATACACACACAGAGTGCTTTTGCCTTGACTCAGACCTGGATGGCTGAGGGACTGGTTCCAGCGTGGAGACAAAAACCAGGATGGTCGGATCACTTTCCAAGAAGTCCAGCGGTTACTGCATCTGATGAATGTGGAAATGGACCAAGAATATGCCTTCCAGCTTTTCCAGGTGAGTCTTCTGAGGAAGGATTTGCAGAAGTCAGCTAAGGCCACATTCTCACTTGGCCACAAGTGGTCTGACCCTATCCAGCAGCACTCATTTGTTGAATCTCTGCTAAGTACCTTAGCATCACACCAGGCCCAGTGAAAGATGTGGGCATGGTACTTACCCTTCATTCTTGTTGCAAAGATGATTAATAATCCTTTGCAGGGTAAATAATGACATGTTACTAGGTCAGTCCTCAAGAACCTCTCTGTCCATGGCCAGGTTTTCACAGGTGCCTAGTGCAATGGAAAACCCCAACTGAAATGTGTAAATAGGAGGGATCTTCTGAACTTTCAGAGACTTTTTGGGCATTTAACTCATACTAGTTGAAATTATTTTTTGGTAGTAAGCAGTATGTCTGAAATTTTGCTTTTTACTTACGAAGGGACCCTATGGATACTAAATGTTAAGAGTTCTGTGGAAACATCTTTGGATCCCTCATATCAGTTAAATTACCCTTACAAGGCAAGTCAAAGCTGTTGCAGTTTATGGGTTCATCCATATTCCTCTGAATCCTCTCTTGCAGACAGCAGATGTATCCCAGTCTGGGACTCTAGAGGGAGAAGAATTTGTAACATTCTATAAGGCATTGACTAAACGAACTGAGGTGCAGGAACTGTTTGAAAACTTTTCTGCTGACGGGCAGAAACTAACTCTGCTGGAATTTGTGGATTTCCTCCGAGAGGAGCAGAAAGAAGGAGATGGAGCATCTGACCTTGCTCTGGAACTCATCAACCTCTATGAACCTTCAGAGAGTGGTAAGTGGAATGCAGAGGCATGGGACATGTGGTCAGGAAGGAGCAACAAAGGGCTCTCCTCAAAAAGAGTGAAGTGAAGTCCCGGGCCTCCCCGGTGGCGCAGCGGTTGAGCGCTGGGTTGCGAAGCTGCCCGCAGCTTCTGCAGCGCTGGTTCGATCCCCGGCTGCTCCCCGGCCACCGGAGGAGGGTCCCACATGGCGCACAGACCTCTCCTGCCGCCCGCTGCTCCCCTCAGCAGTGTACTTCGGTCCTTCTGCCTGCTCTGCTCCCCGCTCTGGCTCTGGTGAATTCTCTCACCCTCCACTTCTGACTGTGCCCAGTGCTTGTATAAATAAATAAATAAAATCTTTAAAAAAAAAAAAAAAAAGAGTGAAGTCCCAAGGGGGTGTTGGACAAACACTCGTTTAAAACACCATAGGGGCATTGATGATAGGAAGAAACCCTCAGATCATATTTGGCAACACCCAGATAGTTCAGGGAATAAAACATAGGTTACTTGATGATGCCACTAAGAAGTCTTTGACTTTGATTGTCTCTGGACCTCACCAATAAAATTAGCCCTTTGGACTGAATAACGTCTACTGGGGTAACTGTTAGCTTTGTATAACTTTTAAATTAATTTCAAATTAAATTTAAATTTTGGTTCCCAGTCACACAAACACATTTTAAGTGTTCAGTTGCTATATATGTCTAGGGGCACAAAAGAAAATATTTCCGTCATTGTAGAAAGTTTTATTGGACCATATGTACTAGAATGATCTTTATTATTCCCCTTATAGCTTTAACATCCTCAGAAGGTGAGGATGATTGAAATGACAGATACTGGGGCTAGGGGGCAAGTTTGGGGTCTGGTGGTTGGAAGTGGATGCCACCTGAAAGTCAGGACCTTGGAGAGGGGTGGGGTAGAGAATGGGCTGAAGGTGTGCTGGGAGCTCCCACTCAGTTTCTCGCTCTAACTTTCCCCTATTTCACACCCAAGGCAAACTGCGTTGTGTGCTGAGCATGGATGGCTTTCTCAACTACCTCTGCTCAAAGGATGGTGACATCTTCAACCCAACCTGCCTCCCCATCTACCAGGACATGACTCAACCCCTGAACCACTACTACATCAACTCCTCTCACAACACCTATCTACTGGGGGACCAGTTTTGTGGCCAGAGCAGCGTCGAGGGATATATACGGTGCAGTGGGAAGGAGGGGAGAATGAGACCCAGCTCATGAAAGGGACCATTTGTCAAAAATTGATAGGCACTGTCAGTGGATAATAGAGATTGAAAGGTACTGTGGGTGGTTGGGGGTTGAGGATCCCTGGATCCCTGAGAGATTTGGAGGAGATATTGAAGAGTGGTATTAAAACCCCTTGGATAAATGGAGCTTCCCTCCTTTTCACAAGCTCTGAAACTCTCTCAGGACCCAGAGGTCCTGATAGATTTATTTGGGACAAATAAATAAACCAAATGTTAAACGGGACATAGCAGAACATATGAATTAAATGCATAGATTCTGGAGTCAGACCATTGGAGGCCAAATCCTACTTAGCACTCTGGGGCTAAGTATTTAACCTCTCTATGCCTCAGTTTCCCCATCTTTAAAATAGGAATGATAACAGTGCCTATTCTATCTGGGTTGTTGTGAGGATAAAATGAGATAATTCATGTGTCAATAGTTAATAAATAGTACCTGCTTCTATTGTGATTAATTACGGATTAGACCAAAGATAGTTAAGATATCTTTGCAGTATGAGCAACTTAACTAGTAACTTCTGCCTAAGGAAGTCTGAATTTACCAAGAGTTTGAATAACCCAGAAGCTATATAACACTGGACAACAAAAATACCAGAAGCATAAAAAGGCAATATGGGGTGACTTGCTATAGAAGGACTGAGTTGGATGGAGTGGAGGGTGGAGAGCAGTATAAGCTGTGCAGTGTCCCTATAGACAGTGACAGCTCCGTGGAGATGTAGCTTGAACAGGATCTTGACAGGTAGGAGTCAGCAAGTACCCCTCTCCAGAGTGGGGAGAGGGCCCCTCGGTGAAATATCAGACCTTGACCCCTCCTGTCTCTGGTGGGTTGGGGTTCTTGCAGGGCCTTGAAGAGAGGGTGCCGCTGTGTAGAGGTGGATACATGGGATGGACCTACTGGGGAACCCATTGTTTACCATGGGCATACCCTGACCTCCCGGATCCTGTTCAAAGATGTTGTGGCCTCTGTAGCACAGTACGCCTTCCAGGTAGGAGTTCCAGAAATACTGGTGAGGCCAGTATAATGCTAAAAGAAGAGCAGCTAGCACTGAGTCTGGGGAGGGTGGAGGGACACAGGGAAGTTTGAGTCAAATGGCATGTATGTAAAAGTGATTTTAACTGTGATGCTTCAGGCAAATATTAAGGGTAGTTATTATGAATAAATGTTGAATTACTAGTAATTAGTAGTCATAGAGGTACTTGCTAGAGGCTGCTAACTATCACTTCTAGCCATGTCTGTCACCTGTCTGGGAGAAGATGGAGAAGAAACAGAAGAAGTGGCAGGTAGAGCTGGGGGGTGAAGTGAATCTAGTGGAACATGAGGGCACATAACCAAGGTAATGGCCTGGTCTTCCAGTCCTGAGTGTGAACACTCAAAGGTCCCAGACCTGATATAGTTCGACATTAGGAGTCCCAAGAGTGCCTTTTAGATGTGGGGTGGACCCCAGACCCAGCAAGACTCCCTTGAGGTCTGAAATAGGGTTGGAGAAGTTTAGTAATTGAGGTGCTCAGTGGAGTAAGAAACCTGAGGGGCCTGGGGAAGCAAGGAAGTTATAGGCTTTACAACTTGGTTCCAGTGCCTCTTTTCTACCCCATCAGACTTCAGACTATCCAGTCATCTTGTCCCTGGAGAACCACTGTAGCAGGGAGCAACAGGAGGTCTTGGCAAAGCATCTAACAGAGATCCTGGGGGAACAGCTGATAAACGCCACCTTGGATGGGCTGCTGCCCACTCAATTGCCCTCTCCTGAGGTAGGCACTCTGCTCCCCCAGTCCAGGTCTTACTGTTACTCCCATATCTTCCTACTTGGTTCCTTCCTCCATACCCTGCTTGTTCCTTCTTCCTACCTCAGATGGACCATCTTACCCTTCATGTCCTTGAAGACCACTTTATTTAAAAAAAAGACTTGAACAAAGATTTCACTTTATAATTCTCTAAATTTTAAATCAGCAACTTAATTTATATTTCCTTTTTCAGTGGAAAATCTTAATTTTTTTCCTGACAGTTCATAGTTGTAAACTATACAAACAATATAAAGGGAAATATCACCATTAACTCAGCTACACCCATAACACCTGTCAAAAGATTTTTTAAATGCTTTCATAACGGGGTGTGTGTGTGTGTGTATTCACATTTTAAAAACCATGAATGGAATCATCTTCTATATTCATGAAATATTTATATGCCATATTTCACATGTAAAATATATCATGGATGTCTTTTCATATATATATTTCCTTTTTAACATCTCTATTTATACAAGCACTGGGTAGAGTCAGAAGTGCGGGAGGGTGAGAGAATTCACTAGAGCCAGAGCAGGGAGCAGAACAGGCAGAAGGATGGAAGTACACTGCTGAGGGGAGCAGCGGGCGTGGCAGGAGAGGTTTGCATGCCATGGTGGGACCCTTGCCCGGTGGCTGGGGATTGAACTGGCGCTGCAGAGGCTGCGGGCAGCTTCGCAGCCAGTGCTCAACCGCTGTGCCACTAGGGGAGACCCTCTATTATATCCCATTTTATGCTCTCTACCACAATTTATTTAACTTAGTCCATTTACTTTTTCTTTGAGATGAATTCCTAGAAGCAAAATTATTGGAGCGAACAATTTCTATGTTGATAATTTTGGTTGTTATTGTCATGTTGCCCTCTGGGGAAAAATACCAAATTGCATTCCAACCAACAGTGTAAGAGAGTGATCACAAATAATTCCAGTAGTGAGATTTTTCATAATAGCAAACATAGGGAAAAAAAATAAGTTCTTCAAAAACAAAGGTCTGAGGGGCCTTCCTGGTGGCTCAAGGGGTTGAGTCTCAGCATTATGAAGCTATTTATAGCCACTGCAGCATGAGTTCAATCTCCAGGGGAGTTAACCCACATGGCACAGCAGACCTCTCCTGTCTTGCCTGCTGCTCCCCTCAGCAGTGTATTTCAGTAGATCCTCCTGTTCTGCTCCCCACTCTGTCTCTGATGAATCCTCTCACACCCCCCTTGCCCCCATACCTCTAACACCTCAGCTCTTGTATGCATAAATAAATAAATCTTAAAAAAAAAAAACACAAAGATTTGTGTTTGTTTCCTTTGAATTGATATTATTTACCTACTTTTATTAGGGTTTATAACTTTTATTGATAACACTGATTTTTAAAAAAAAATATTTTTGTGTAGTAGAACTGGGGTGCAGGCAGAGGTGTAGGGGTTGAGAGGATTCACCAGAGCAGTGGGTGAGATAGGAGAGGTCTGCTGCACCATATGTGGGTCAGCTCCCTGGCCAAGGATTGAACTCAGGCCATTTGGTGATTGCGCTGAGCCTTAACCCCTAGGTCACCAGGGAGGCCCCATAACAGCTTTTTAAATGTTAAAATATTAATGCATTGGAAATTTTTTTTGGTCTATTTTTTCTTTATAGCCTCTTCAGGCTTACACATGTTTTAAAGCTTTATGTAGCTAAATCTGTCAATGTCTTCTGAATTTTTTGAGGTTTTTTTTTTGTCTTCTGAGTTTTCATCTTACATTTCTAAAGGTTTCCCCACCATAAGATTACTCAAGCAGATTTTTCTATTTTCTTTGAGTATTCTTATGTTCTTTATGTTTACCTGTAAACTTTAAGTTTATGAATAGTTTTTGTTTCATATGTAAGGTAAGTGTCCCTATTTATTTTTTTTTCTGTATGGATATAGAAATGATACCAGTTTGCTTAACAATAGGGAATCCCTGCTGTTTGTATCAAGCAGCCTTCCTGTTGGAACTTCTGACCACTCACTCACTTCCTTTGTCTTTGAGGTGACCTTGTGAGAGCAGAGGAACCTGCATGATCCCCAGGAGGGTACCCAGGGACAGATAGACAGGCCCCTTTATTTCTTTCCCTTAGGAGCTCCGGAATAAGATTCTGGTGAAGGGGAAGAAGTTAAGGACGCTTGAAGAGGATCTTGAAGAAGAGGAAGAAGAGGAAGAGCTAGAATCTCAACTTGAGAGGGAGCTGGAGGCCCAGATTGAGCCTGAGAATCAGGAGTTGAGTCCTCGCAGTAAGGACAAAAAGGAGAAGGTAGGCCACGAAAGTGGTTTTTCTACTTTGACATTTGTTCAGTCTGTACACCTGTATTGACTAGAATGATGTAGCATAGCATAGAAGGTCAAGGAGAAATTACCTCTTGCCCACTAGAGCGGCATAAGAATGCATAGGTGTCAATATATATTTATAGATATATATCCATATATAGATAAACTAGTGTCTTTACAATCTTAGTCCATGAAATCTTTTTAAAATAAGTTTTTACATGGAAACACGATATATACAATATATACAACATAGATAAATGCAGAGCCATACTCGTTGGAGCACCCATTGAGCTCTGTCCTATGACTCTTGAGTTATCTTTGTACCACTTCTTAGGATCCCCAAAGGTCAATTTGAAAACCACCAATAGGTGTGTGTGCAGCATTATTATATTGGGTCTGTAGGGGTTACTATAGTGACTGCTACTAAAGTAGACTTAGTTGAAGCTTCTTGGAAAAG
The DNA here is from genome assembly GCF_014898055.3 of Talpa occidentalis. NCBI lineage: Eukaryota > Metazoa > Chordata > Mammalia > Eulipotyphla > Talpidae > Talpa > Talpa occidentalis. The sequence goes on from NW_023603184.1 coordinate 137,120,380, forward strand.
GTGGGTCTGAGGAGGAACCAGAAATAGCCAAAGAGGAGCAGAAAGAAGTGTGGGGAAGGTGAAGGCTCCGAGCAGGCTGGGCCTGTGGCCTATCTCCCTGTGGGAAAGGGGTGTCATTGGTGGGAATGCCAAGAAGTCTGCATCTCTCTCTCGTGCTCGTTAGCTCCGCTGGCTTCTAAGCTTCTCCTTTGCTCTCGGGGGCTGTGGTATCTAACCCACTTTAATGTCCAGGGATGGAAATGGGAATTTAGGAGAAAAGCCTAAAGATATTATTCTGGGACCCTCACATCCTTTCAGGTGTGACTTGTCTGATCATTGCCTACCTCGACATCAGTCTGGGTTCCTGTACATTTTGTCCAAAATTGTTAATTTATTTGAAAAGGTGAAAGTTAGAGAGAATGACACCTCTGTTTAAAAATAACAATAAATTAAATACCTATTGATTAGAGAATTATGTGAAGTAAAACATTCAAGCCCAGAGGCTTGAAACTGATCCCATCAGAACATGCAGACTGCCTTTATTCCCACCCCTGTCCCTAGGTTGTGACTTGCCCGCTGCTTTGTCCACCTCTCTGTTGTCATATTACAGCCCAAGTTCCTATTTCCAAGTATGGGTCCCTTCTCTTTCTTAAGAAGGTGAGGCAGGAGGGAGGTTGAGGCGGGAGGCAGCGGGCAGAGGTTTATGTTGGGTGAGGAAGTTCAGATCTTGGCACTGACTTCTCAGATTGCTGAGTGTTCAGTTCCATTGTCCTCTCTACTTTCTCCTTTTCCAGAAATCCAAGCCTATCTTGTGCCCATCTCTCTCTGCCCTGGTTGTGTACCTGAAGTCTGTCTCATTCCACAGTTTCACTCACTCGAGGGAGCACTACCGTTCCTATGAGATATCGTCCTTCTCTGAAACCAAGGCCAAGGGCCTCATCAAGGAGGCTGGTCAGGACTAGGGAGGGAGAGGGAGGAAATGGGGATGGGTGGGGTCAGGCCTGACAGGTGGGCTGGTAAGTCCTAAGAAAGAGAACAGGGGAGCTAGGGAGGGATGAGGGAGCTAAGAAACTCCTCAGACCTGTACAGGGACAGGGCTTATGAAGAGTAGGCTTGGGGATGGGGGAGGAAGAAAGTTGGGAGGTGATGGTATGGATTAAAAAGATGGCCTTGGGGAACTTCTGGGAGCCAGCCCCAGGAGATGCTAGTAAGGAGAGTGGAGTCAGTTGGGGAGGAGGTTCTTGGGACCAGGCATGTGGGAGGAGCCACTGCATTTCCATCCGCCTCTTCACCTTTTTATAGGCAATGAGTTTGTGCAGCACAACACCTGGCAGCTGAGCCGTGTGTATCCCAGTGGCCTGAGGACAGATTCATCCAACTATAACCCCCAGGAATTCTGGAATGCTGGCTGCCAGTTGGGTGAGAGGGTAGCTGGAACAAGGGAAGAGGGCATGGGAATGCAGCAGGTAGGAAGTATGTTCCTGTGTGGCAAGAGGGCCAGGATTGCTTCAAGGAAGATGCTGAGAAAGATGCCTGGTGTTCCCAGCAGGCCCTGTTATGGACACAATGTGTCTCCTTGACTCCCTGAAAGGGGGCATGGGTGGCCCCCAAAATGAATCCTTCCTTTTTTTCCCCCCCTGGGATCCCTAGTGGCTATGAATGTGCAGACTGCAGGGCTTGAGATGGACATCTATGATGGCTTCTTCCGCCAGAATGGTGGCTGTGGCTACGTGCTGAAGCCGGACTTCCTACGCGATGCCCAGAGCTCCTTCCACCCTGAGAAGCCCATCAGCCCTTTCAAAGCCCAGATCCTCCTAATCCAGGTACAGGGGAAAGAGAAACCACTGGGAAGAAACTTGGATAGCTAGAGAGAAACGGGAATGGGAGAAGCAGTGGCTAGGCCTGACGGGAATGCAATGGAAGTTTCTTATGAGGGGTAGGCAACCAGTTAACAGCATAGTTTGCAGCCTGTTGTGTAGGCTGAACCCATTTGCCAGTTGTGTAGTTGGGCAAGTCTCTTAACCTGTCTTCTCACCTACAAAATGAGGCTCATAATATCACCTAACAGGGTTATGATTAGTAAATATTAAGTGCTTACAACAGAGCCTGGTGCATGCTGAGTGCTATAGAATGGGGCTGCTGTCACTACTATGCCTGCTTCCAAACCTTGTTAAATTTCTATTTGAATTGCAGAGATTTTAGAACTTATTACCCATGGAAGATTAGCTTTGCAAACCCAAAAGCGACATATAGTGCAAGGTTCTGCATCTCCCCTTCTCTCTTCTTTTTTCCCTTCCTAGGGAAGTGAGGGTAGGAGGGAGGCTGGGCTGAGCAGGAATTAAAAAGATTCAGAATTCCTCTTCAGAGAAGTTTCTTTTTAGCTCTTCTGCCCATTTTTTGACTGGATTATTTTCTTTGTTTTTGTTGAGTCTCATCAGCTCTTTGTAGATTTTTGTGATCAGTCCTTTATCATTAGTGTTGGGTGCAAAAACGTTCTCCCAGTTGGTGGGGTTTCTCCTCGTTTTGGTTATAGTCTCTTTTGCTGTGCAGAAGCTCTTTAATTTGATGTAGTCCCAGCTGTTTATCTTTGCCTTCACTATCACTGCTTTGGGTGATGTGTCTGTAAAGAATTCTGGTTGCAGGTGATCAGTGGGCAGCAATTCCCCAAAGGGGCCAAGACCAAAGAAGCGTCCATTACGGACCCACTTGTGAGAGTGGAGATCTTTGGAGTTCGTCCAGACACAAACTGGCGCGACACCAACCACGTGGAGAACAATGGTGAGTATGGACAGTGGGGGAGGAGGCAGGTAGGAGGAGCATCCCATCCACACAGGAGGCAGTATGGAACTGGACAAAGAAGAAGGGTTGGGACACTCACAGTGATCTGGGCAAATTGCTTACCCTTCTGAACTCAATTTCCTCATTTGTAAAATGTTGATTGCTATGAAAGTTTACTGAGAAGAGCAACCCAGCTTGGGTCTAAAGAAGTCACACTGTCTGTTCCTTGATTCCCTTGTCTCAGGCTTTAATCCATACTGGGGACAGACACTATGCTTCAGGCTCCTGGTGCCTGAACTGGCCCTGCTGCGTTTTGTGGTGAAGGACTACAACTGGACATCCCGAGATGACTTTGTTGGTCAATACACCCTGCCTTGGACCTGTATGCGACAAGGTGAGTCAGCCCATGACCCCTGACCAACATCCGAGCTCTGGCTGCCTCCCTAATGCTGTCTTGCTCCTGTCCAGGTTACCGCCACATACACCTGCTCTCCAAGGATGGCATCAGCCTCCACCCAGCTTCCATCTTCGTGTACATCTGCACCCGAGAAGAGATCGAGGAGGCTGAATCCTGAAGTGGACATTTCATGGGAATGGGGGGGGGGGAGGGTGTTAGATTTATATGTTAAGAAAAACCTGATGCTTCAGAAAGCAGAAAGAGGTAGTAAAAACCAAGCTTTGGATTGTGTATTCTAAGGCACAAAATTACCTCACTCTTCCCAACAAGCAAATGTAGGACCTGATTTTTCACCTTTTTTCTTCTCTCTGTTTTCACAAGCCTTTGAAGGTATCTTGCCCTTCCCTTTTGTGTACTCTATACTGGAGTTCCTTCTCTTGCTGTAAGGCTCAATCCCAGACCTGACCTAGAACTAATCTCCTGTCAACTCTGGTTCAAAATACAGACTGTAACTGGAAATCCAGAAAGGGGCTTGGGGCAGAGAACCCGAAGAAAATGTTCTCCTTCACCCCTAACTTCGTCAAAGTCCAAGGATAGGGTAATTCAATGGAAGGATAAATGAAGCCTCAGGGCTCCCCAGGCAAAAAACTGGGGAAGGAGACATGATGCCAGCAGTGTACTATGACTTTCAAGATATAACAGTGCACAGTCCTTAGGGTCCCCACTGGGCTGCTCCTCCTTAGCCCCACTGGTTTAAATAGAACTTGTTTTCCCAGCTCAGCTTGAGTGTGGTCTATCATTACTGGGCAGGGAGAGGCACGAGGGTTGAGGGACATTTGGGTAGATAAGGTGGTACAGGGAAAAGGTGGAAAACTAGCTTTCCAGAGGCTCCCCAAATGTGCTACAAAAGAAGGGTATAGAGTTATAATATTGAAGGGGCAGGGCAAAAGGAGATAAAGGGTTATGCGATCCTAGTCTTCCTGAACAGTTTGTCTGGAATAGTCCTGGTTTGTCTACTATACCAGCGTAATTAATTTCCCAGTGTACCTGGGAAGTTTTAGATGATTTATTATATAGTCATTATGAGGCACTTACAGAATTCTAGAGATTTACCCTGTCAATGATTGGACTTTCATACTATTCTTATACTTTGAGTAGCTGCTGAGCCAGACTGAGGAGGCTTTATAGGTAGCAAACCCTCATTCAACAGGTAGACAAAGGAGCTTGGAAATAAGGAGCAGGGTGAAGGCCAAAACAGGCTCAGGGATAGAGAGAAGGCACACCTGGGCCTTTCAATGGTCAATCACTTAGTGAAGACAGGAGGCAAAGGAGAAGCAGAGGTCTGAAAGGCGACAGAGCAGATGGAGAGGAAGCCTGGAAATGTTAAGACGGAATTGGACGAATCTACAAGTTAGTAATCATTCTGTTTAACATGCTTTATAGACCATTAGGTGCAACAGCACATGCAGTTAGATACAACTGTTTCAAGGATGCTGAGAGAAAAAAAGACTTGACATAATAAAAGGTAAAGTGAAGATGGAATGAATAAAATCAGGATCTTACAGCCAGCAACTTCAGTGGAGTTATAAGAAACTAGGAACTCAGAAGTTAAAAACACAATATGCCTCAATAAGAAACCAATTTGTGGTCCATGACCATCAAATTCAAAGCAATATAGCTGTGTCCCAGAGGGGTCCAGCCTCCCTGACACCCCAAAGCCAGCGCTTCCTAAGGCCCTGAGCTCCTCAGGCTAGCTCTGGTTCCAGTCTGCACATCTTGGACGATGTCCTCTTTCTGTTTGGGAGGGGAAGTAGGCGATCAGCCATCAGGTCCAGTTGGGGGAACAGCAAGAGCAGGAGGGCTGGGATCCTCCAACTGCACGTCATGGAGGTGCACCGTGGGGGTGGTGGGGTCTTTGCCCACGCCTTGGTTTGGGTCAGCTTGGTCGGGGTGGTGCCTGCGCACATGTTTGACCACCTGGAATTTCTGCTTGGCCTTGTAGTTGCAAAGGCGGCAGAAGAAGGGGTGGCGGTCAGTGTGCGTGAGGGCGTGATGGCGTAGGCCTGCGGCCCAGCGGAAAGCACGGTGGCACACATTGCACACATAGGGTTTGGCCTCGCTGTGCTTGCGGAGGTGTGTGCGTAGCAGGAAGCGAGTCTTAAAGGCCTTGCCACACTGTTCACACATGAAGGCCCGAGCTTCCCGGTGCCGTGTCTCCTGGTGCACACGCAGTGCATCAGCCCGGTTGGTGCAGTACTCACACTCGGGGCACTGGTATGGCTTCAGTCCTGCAGGACAGGGCAAGCACAGGGAACAAATTACCACTGAAGGAAGTGGAACAAGGTTCATTGTGATTCTGGGACATGAAGAACACAAGCAGCAAGCAAATAACCGCATCTTTGGAACATTCTAGTCCTGTCTGACATTTCTGTGCCCTCTCCCAATACAGCCTCTGCATATAACGGGTGCTCAAAGGATGTGATAACTAACTGGACCCCCAAGCGGTCGTTTGATAGCAATGAATACTTAGATATGATTGGATTTCCAGATGGAAAATTCCAACCCCTTTTTGCTCATGGGTGACTCGTTGAAGTTGGGAATCCATTTAAAATAACTCCTGTTCAACTCAGTAAGTAAAGAAAATGTTTAAGATTGAACAAGGTAGAGGTGAAAGAAATATTCATAGATGCAGAGTGCCTTGAAATGCATCTGATCAATTCCTTTAAATGGGGCCATAGACAACAACAGCAGACAAACTCTAATTAACCCTTTCCTGAGAACCTACAGTTTGTGGATTCTATGCCCTGGAACAAAAAAAAGGACAAGTTTAAACAGGTGAAGGGTCCACTTTCTCTTCCTTACTCATTATAGGTCCATCATGTCTGTGAAGGAACCCAGCAGACCTACCCTCTCTCATGTATGAGTTGGCAAGTTCTCACCGGTAGGTAGATGGTTTTGTGCATGATTACACATGCCCAGGTTCCTCTTTCTTCTGATTCTGAGAGGTTTTCAGTGGTCTAGAGAGCTATTCTGGGCATTCAGCCTGCCCACTACCCCCGAGGTGAAAACTGATGGGTGCCCTGAATCTGAGCAGGACACATACCTCAGAGAAGCCAGGAGTGTCAGGGGGTGGGGGATATCTTTGGGCCTGTCAAAAGCACGCAGACTCACCTGTGTGCTTGGTCATGTGGTACTTGAGTTGGTTGACCCATTTGCACTTGTAGCCACAGTCAGGGCACAGATACTTCCGTTCTTCCTTGTGGATTCGCATATGGTACTAGAGAAAGGAAGAGCAAAGAATATACCCAGAAAATGTGCACCCCTTGTCACTTGCTAGATGTGGAAATAGAGGAAGTAGGCAGAGAAACTGCTGGCAAATAACCCTGTGCCCTGCTCCCTTCCTATCTATATTCCTGTGACTAATCAGGCCCCCCTGCCCCACCCCCACCATCTGGCCACTTTGACACCAGCCCAACCCATTTGGTATAGCCCCAGGTCTGCCTTGGTGACCTCGGTTCTGTCACTTAGCTGTGTTTTGGGGTGACCTAGCTCCTAATTCTCATTAAGTGGAAAATAGTAAAAGTAACTTATTTTTGAAAGACTCAAAACTACAATGCCTGGCACACAGTAAGTGCTCAACAGATGTCAGCTGCTATTATCCAGATTATCCCAAACCTATTACATGTGTTTATCACAAACCAAATATCATGGCATGTTGCCTTTGCAATAATCCTATTATCCCCTATTCCCATGTGAGGAACTGAGGCTTGGAGAACTTCAGGCACCTGACCAGGGTCACAAGGCTAGAGAACTCGGGTAGTTTAACTTCACAGCCTGCCCTCCTTCCATTCCTGGCTCCCATGGCTCTAACTTTACCTTGAGGCGGGAGGGGTCAGCACAGGCATAGGGGCAGAGGTGACAGCGGTAGGGCTTTTCTCCAGTGTGGATGCGGCTGTGCCACGTGATCTTCTGTCGGTTCTTGGTGCTATATGCACAATCAGTACACTTGTAGAGTCGGGTGCCCCCATGGCCTTTCACATGGTGGTCCAGCACCAGCTGATGGCGGCATGCAAAGTCACAAAAAGGGCAGCGCAGAGGGGGCTGACTAGCTTCCTGATCCCCATCTGAGGCTGCTGCTGCTACTGAAGTTTCCTCGTGCTGTTCCAGGTAGTGCTTCACCAGGCCCACTCGCTCCCGGGCAGCAAAGTCACAGAGCTGGCAGCGGTGGCTGAAATGCTGCTGTCTACGGTGCTCATCCAAGGCCGGCCGACTAGGGAAAGCCTCCTGGCAGGCCCCACACTCGAGCCGTGGGTGCTGTTTACGGGTGTGTCCCCGAAGGCTGGCAGGGCTGGGGCACAGTAACCCACAGCGGGAGCAGTGCAGAGGGCCCTCAGTGGCCTCTGCAGGAGAGCCTGGGGCTGGGGGCACAGGCTCGGGATGCCGACGTAAAGCATGTTGTTTGAGTGCTGTCTCAGAGCTGAACTGGGCTTCACATCGGGGACAGGCAAAGGCTGGGGTGCCCTGGTGGCAGCTATTGACGTGGCGTGTGATGTCATGGCGAAGGTAGCCACTATAGTCACAGAGGGGACAGAAGTGGGTTGGTGTTTTGTCATGGACTCTTAGCCGGTGCAAGCGCAGTTTTGAGTTAGTACCAAATGTCTGGGGACAGGAGCTGCAGGGGATGCGGCCAACGCCCGTGTGTCGGGACTGGTGAGCCTCCAACCGGTACCTCCTGGTGGTGGAAAAGTCACAGAAAGGGCACTGATGTGGCTTCACACCCTCATGCTTGAGGCGCCGGTGCTGCTGCAAGCACCGGCTCTGTTTGCAGGTGAAACCACAGTCCCCACACTGAAGAGGGGGTCGGGGGCCGCGGGCTGGGGCTCCTGAGGGGTGCCTCCGCTTCTGGTGGAGCCTCAGGGCAGCAGCAGCAGGAGCAGTGAATGGGCAGAGGCTGCAGTGCAGCTCTCCAGACTTCTCGAGGGGGCAGCCCCGGGTCTGGTGAGTCCTCATAGCCCGTTCCTGCTGGCAGCTAAAGGGACATGTGGGGCAGGAGAAGCGAGCCCCCTTCTGCTTTGGAGTCAGAGCTGAGTCCCCACTGCCAGGGCTACATTCTCTGCTCCCACTATTTAGGGGAGCAGAGTCCCCATCGCCCAGCAGGGACACAACAGGTTGGAAGGCCCTTCGCTTTCCGCCCCGGCAGCCTTCGGTCACATGAGAGGTAATGGAGGAGCGCCGAGAACAAAGGAACGTGCATGAGTTGCAGTGAAACTTGCCCTGCTCAAAGTGGAACTTCTCAGGGGTCTCTGTGGGTGAAGAGTTTGCTGCAGGAGGGACTGGGGAGTCAGAGAATATAGCAAGAGGCTTCTCAGTTTCTTCTGGCTCCCTAGGAAGCGCAGGAGTGTCTTTGGGGGGCACTAGCTCTACTTCTAATGGTGCAGATGGGGGCTTCCCACCTTCCGCATCCTCAGAGGCCTGGGTGCCTGGAGGCAGAGGAGGCGTGGGTGAATCTGGTCTGGGTAAGCCCTTGTTCTTTCTGAGCACAACAGGGCACTTCTTCAGCAGGTGGGTGCTGAGGCCCCGCTGTTGCTTGAAGCTAGCCCCACACTCAGGGCATAGCAGGGGCTCTCGACGACCATGGCACCCAGTCCGGGAGTGCAAACTCAAGGCCTTCTCCCGGCGTGTAACAAAAGGGCAGTGTGGGCAGCGGAAGGCCCGCCCCTCTCCCTGTATCACTACCATCTGAACCCGCCCCTCCAGCACCAGTGCCTCTGCCTGTTCTTTGTCCTGCCTCCTTAGGGCCTTGAGTAATGACTCTGACTCAGAAAACTGGGGCAGGGGTGCTGTCTTAGTGGGTAGAATTGCCTTCAAAGTTCCCACCCAACTGTTAGGGGGCTCCTCTGAGGAAGAGAGATTACTGGGGTTTCCAGGGGCTGGCTTTTCCAGAATGGGCTCTTCTTCAGCACCTACACCAGAAGTCCCGGCACTTTCAAAGGCAGACAACTCTGTCAAAGTTCCGTCTGGCTCTTCCAGTGTCAGGGGCCCTGATGGATCCAGGGGCCTGAACTCCACAGGGGCTGTTCCTGTGATCTCCTCAAGTGGGCGCTCGGCAACAGGTTCAAGCTCTACTCCCAGGGCCTCTAGGTGTAGTGTGCAGCCACTTTCATCTACCTCTGCTGGACTGGGACTACCAACCAGGTCATCCCCCTGGGGAACCTCACTGTCCTCCTGTCTCCCGGTGCTGTCCTCCTCACTGGTTGCTGGCAGGGCTTGATCCAAGCTGGGGTTTATCATAGTTCCAGGGTCATGGCCTGACCCCTCAGACTGGACAGACAGTTGGCTGGAGGGGTCTGAGACTGGTGGGGGTGTTGGGCACTGCCTGGCTGTCTCTGGCTCCTGGTTGGCATAACGGAGCTGCCAGACCTGGTCCCCGGGCACGTAGCCATGGGCCTTGCGCTTGTGGAAGAAGAGGGTGGTGTTGCTGAAGGTGCGGTAGTCACAGAGGGCACAGCGGAACTCACGGAGGCGGGTATGCTTGCAGTTCTCATGACTCAGCAGGGCCTGCTTGTGGCGGCTCTGGTAGCTGCAGTAGCGGCAGGGGTAGAGTGGGGCTGGCGTACCAGGGTGGTGCTGGGAAGCCATGTGCTTTTGCAGCTCGTACTTCCGTTTGCAAGCAAAGGCACACACCTCACACATCAGGGACTTGCCCTGGTGCCGCAGTTTGTGGCTGCTCAGCTGATCAGCCCGGTGACAGCGATAGGAGCACTGGTTGCACTGGTACCTGGTAAGGAGGGGAGGGGCAAAGTCACAATAATAAATGAATCATAATCGACAGTTACTAAGTGAACACCTGCAATGGACCACGCTCTATACTCAGCATCATAAATGCATCATCAAATTTAATTTTTCTCACTACCCTATGAAATACATAGCTCCATTTTGCAAGTGAGAATATTAGAGCACAGAAATTAATAACTTGTCTAAGGTTACAAAGACAGTGAAAAGCAGAGACGGTCTAGCTTCAGGGCCTATGTTCTAACCTCTGCATTGCTTCCTAAAGGGGAAAGACAGTGAATCAGAAACCGACTGTGGACTTCTAAGGAGTTGATGGGGGTATGGCTCTATGGAACAGGTCTCTGTGCTTAGTTTCCATTTTCCTGGGGAGGCATGAAAGCTGTGGAGAAATCCCTTAGCCAATTGTGCCCACCAATCAATCCCCTCTGGATCTGGATTCTGGATTTGGAAGAGGCCAGGACTGGGCCCACAATACAAATCTATCTATTTCCCTAGGACTGAACTCAAAGAACTCAAGTGACACCTTGTCTCTAGGCCCATACTCTGGGTCTATATATATGCTCTTCCCTTAGCCCAGAGAGTTCTCACCATATAGGTGGGGCCAAAGGCCCAGAGGGCAGCTATAGGCCACGGATCTGAGATGACAGGAGCAGAGAAGGCATCAGGAGTTTCTCCATGGCCAGTTGAAGAGGTGACTTAGCATAAGGTTCTCGAGGTGGGGGTGGGACACGTGTGCACTCATACCTGAGGTCGCCGGCGTGTTTTCGCATGTGCACACTGAGGTAATGCTTCCACTTGGTGACATAGCCACACTCAGTGCACATGTAGTCCTTGGTGTTGGAGTGCGTCAGCATGTGCTTAGACAGGTAGCTCACGTCTCGGCATGTGAAGTCGCACAGCTCACATTTGTGAGGCTTTTCGCCTTATTGTGGAAGTGGGGGCAAGAGTGGGGGCCAGAGGAGAAAACACAGGTTAGACACAGAACAAGCAAGTGGACAGACCATTTGCCCTGCACGCTTGCCCTGATGTCAGGTAGGAGTAAAAGTCTGATGTACCTGAGGAGCTGATCACAAAGGTTGGTGCCTGTTTCACATCCTTCTCAAACAACGACTCTAGTGTAGAGGGAGAGTGAGACTGAGCTTTTCAAAACTACCTTTAGAGTCCACTCTTGACACAGTTTGTTGGCACTAATGGCCAACTGTTTCATGTAGTCCAACTCCTTCCAGCTTTGTGGAAGAAGAAAATAATTAGGCAATACAACACAGGAGTTAAGAACTGACTCCAGACTCTAACACGGTAATGACAATGCTAACAGCCAACACTTATATTGTCCTTTGCCCTGTACCTTCCTGAGCACTTTATAAAAATGCCTCCTCACTAAATCCTTGCAATAGCCCCATAAAGCAGGTGCCATGATTATTCCATTTACAGAAGAGGAAACTGAGGCAGAGAAATCAAAGAGCTATTAGTGGTGGTCCAAATTCCAGCTTACTACGATGTGGACTTTGGCAAGTTATTTAATCTCTCTAAATCTGTTTCCTTGTCTCCAAAAATGGAGTAGCAAAAATACTGACCTCACAATATTAAATAGGACACCCCAAAGTCCTCAGTGGTACCTAGTGAGAACTGAAGGATAAGCTGTCCATATAGTTGCTCAAGACCAGGCACTAAGAGGCTGGGGCATGTTCCTTTAGGACCCTTCCCTTATCCTGCCCACCTGCTCAGTCCCTTCCCTGTGGTAAAAGCCAAACAGCTTGGTGTTCTGGTTCTGATACCAGCTGTCTGATCTAGCAAAAGGGCATTTAACTTTTCAGCTTCTCATCTTTGCCTGCCTTCCATGTATGAAAGAACTCTGTAAACTATAAAGCACGATATAGACGTAAGGCTTTAGGAAAGGTCCCAGAAAAATAAGCTTTCTGACTAAGGCATTTATAAAATTAAACTATTAGATGGGAACACTGGTTTTGTCCCAAGTTGCCTAAAACTGTCCTCCCAACCAGAGTTTTGATGAGATTTTTTAATGTCTTATCAATCACTGATGCTGACAGAATAGAGACTGGATGATGCTATAGCAGGAAGTCTAATTTGGTCATCACTCAAGGCATCAGTAATGCTAGAGAACAATTAAGAGTCTGAGTTGAAATATTTACAACTTTCAGGTCACAGGAGGTCATCAGGTTTCAGTGTCATGGATGTCCAAGCTACATGGAAGGCCACACACGTATGATGGCTCAATGCTCTTGACCACTGTCTCACAGCACATCCCAAAACTCAAACTGCCAATCTATCTGTCCCGGTTTGGTTTTTGTTGTTGTAATAGTCTGGGTGTTGACCCACCCAAACCTGTCTAGGGCCTTAAGGGTGAGGCATAACAGCACAGTGGGTTAGAACACAGGTTTTGGATCAGACTGCCTGGATTCAAATCCAGTATTGACAGTTTCTAGCTGATGACACTCAAGGCTTATTTGAAATTCCAAATACTAGATTCAGCTTAAGAATACCAGGTTAAATGAGACAGTGTCTCCAAAGGCCTTCATGTGTCTGGTACACAGCAAAAGCTCATCTTAGCCATCATCATCATTATCATGACGGTTTTTAATCTAAGGATAGAGGCCAGCTTACCAGTATGAAGCAGCATGTGGCGAATGAGCACCCTCTTGTGGGCAGTGGCAAAGCTGCACTCGGGACACTGGTGGATCTTCTCATGAGCATGCATCTTGCCCACATGGTCCTGGTAAGCCACTGGATTGAAGGTAGCAAAGGGGCAGAAGGTGCAGCGCAGCTCTTCATTGCCAGGGTGGCCCTGCTTCTTGTGTTTGCGGAACAGGTGCTTGTTGGAGCAGGCGAAGTCACAGTGGGGGCAGTGGAAGGCATAGTGGCTCTTGTGGTGGGCCTCCATGGCTTCAGCTGTGGCAAAGAGCATGGGACACGAGTGATGGCGGCACTCCACAGCCCGCACCCCATGGGTCTCCTTCAGGTGCTTTACAAAGGCCTTGCGGTCAGGTGCTGCATAGCTGCAGCCTTCCTGAAAGCAGCCAAGGGGCAACGGCTCTGCTGCAGCTGCTGCTGTGTGGCTCTTGAGATGCTCCTTAAGGGCCTGGCTGAGGCGGAATTCCTCACGGCAGACAGGACAGGCATAGGTGTCTGAGTAGAAGTTGGAAATATCCTCGTGCATGCTGGCCATATGGCGGTTAAGTGCATTCCTCTCCACTGCGCTGTAGTGGCAGAGTGGGCAGCGGTGCGCCTTCTGGCCCAACTCCCGCAGCAGATGGGTCTTGAGCTTACTCTTACTGGTGAAGAACTTCTGGCAGTTGGGGCACTGCAGGCTGGGGTCTGGGAAGTGGAGATGCAGGTGCTCTACCAGGTGGGTCCGCTTCTTAAAGCAGCGCTTGCATTCTGGACACATGTGGGTCTTGAAGAGGGATTCGGTGCCAGAAGCCACATCTCCTGGGAGAGGGTAAGACAGAGAGGGTTGGAAGAGATTCCTTTATAGGTCAGAGGCTGGTAGATAATGGAAGAACCACAATTCGCCCAGACACAAACACTGGGTGGCCTTTCTCTTTTCTCGCAGGGAACAAAACAATGGCACCGCAAACAGTGTAGACGCAAAGAAGATGAGAAATTCAGGTACAGAAACATTTCAAGGACTCCTCAGAACTTGCTGGGGCCTGTTTGAAATGTTTTACCCAGGTCCTCTCTATTCCTGAGCCTTTGTCTAGAGCTGCTCCAAAAAACAATCTGGGGACCTCCCTGGTGGCTCAGGGGGTAGGCTCAGTGCTATCACTGACAAGGCCTGAGTTCGATCCCTGCCAGGGAGCTGACCCACATGGCGCAGCAGACCTCTCCTGACTCGCCTGCTGCTCCCCTCAGCAGTGTATTTCACTTCATCTGCCTGTTCTGCTCCCCACTTTGTCTCTGGTGAATCCTCTCACCCCGTACCTCTGGCCTACACCTTGGTTTTTGTAGGAATAAATAAAAATAAATCTTTTTTTTTTTTTTTTTTTTAAAAGAACAATCTGGATGGAACATTCCTGTACTTGTTCCTGGGGCAGGCAGAACGATCAGGGCAGTTGTTTGGAAGGAAAAGCAGCCCATAGGGAATAAGCAGAAAGGAAGAGAAGTACTCCTACTTCCTCACACTGAAAGGCAGACTAAGTTCTAGAACATAGAGATCTAGGAGTAAATGCAATCAGAGCTTTTCTATTCACTTGACAGTAAATGTGTTCTGTGTGTGGTGGGTTTCCAATGGTGCTCTACTGAGTTGGAAAACTGGGAAGCAAGGGTTCAGGGGAAAAGAAACCTTAAGGGCTCACTGCCAGTCAGTGCCAGGCTGCTGATAACCAGTAACTGCTGGCAGCTTCATACTATGGATATCACCCTCTCACTGCCTACAAAAGAGCGTTCTGCCTGAGAAAATCCAGGCTAGGAGAACAAATTCCATTTACTCGTACCCTGTGTACTATAGTCTTTGTCTATTTATCATGTGCCCACTAGAATGTCAGTGTGGAACATTAGAACTTGAAGACTCTGACCAAAGTCTAGAAAGCAAAATCCTAACACCTGAATGCCAAGCTCTCCACAATCCATTCTTCCCCACTCATGAGAAGCTCAAGTACAATCATGTTATTACCTTCTAACTGCTGTGTCCCCTCGTCTTTCTCCCGGGCTTTCTGGGACTCCTTCTGGGTGCTGCTCTCCTCTTCTTCCTCTACATCCTCTTCTTCAGCTGACTCACGCCCAGGCAAGGGCATACATGCTTCTTCCAAAGTCTGTCCCTCCCCAGGGGGCAGTTTGGGAGCTGGAAACATATAAAACTTGATGAATTCTATAGGAGTCAATGACTACACAGAATGTTTGTATTTCTCTCACTGGCTCGAAGAATAATCTCCCCATTTCATAAAGGAATCTTGGGACCTAGGAATATAAATTTATACCCACTGAAGATAGGGGTAGGAAGACCAGGCGCTCAGCTGTCAGTAAAGCTGCTCTTTAAAGTAAATCATACCTCAGGTGACACCATCTTCAGACCCTTTGAAGGTAAGAACTTTGAGGTCACTGGAGTGGGGATAGGGGCTGAGAGGTACAGAATGTGCATGGAACTTTACTGGCTCAGGGTCCCAAGGCTAATGGCTGGTGGCTCAGTGAAGGTGAATGTATGCTGGCCTCTATAATGTTCTACTGAGAAACCCTACTCAGCAATTCAGGATCATACCTTGTCCCTTCAAATTCATTCCTTTTATCTATATCTCAAGAGAGGCATGGGCCTCCCCGGTGGCAGAGCGGTTAAGCGCTGGGCTGCAAAGCTGCCCACAGCCTCTGCAGAGCCGGTTCATTCCCCGGCTGCTGGTGAGGGTCCCATGTGGTGCGCAGACCTCTCCTGCCGCGCCTGCTGCTCCCCTCAGCAGTGTATTTCGTCAGTCTGTCTGTTCTGCTCCCCACACTGGCTCTGGTGAATTCTCTCACCCTCCCATGTTTCTGACTGTACCCAGTGCTTGTATAAATAAATTTAAAAAAAAAATTAAAAAAAAAAAAGAGGCAGCTGTCTCAGTAAGGCAAAGACACATGACTATTTCCCAGGAAAGAGGAGTCTTATCTTTGGACCCCAGAGCACAACTAGCAAGTCAAATTCTCTCATGAATGAGAACCCTCACTTCTCAGAACTCAGTTTTTCTAGAGCCTCTTGCTCCTCTATTCACCCTATGCCCTTTTCTTGAGACTAAGAGGAGTAAGCTTCAGTGAAGCACCTCTTCTTGAAGGTTTTTTTATCCTGTTTGCCTTTGGAGCGCTTGGTATTCCACCAGTCACTAATGAGGCATTTCAGCTCTTGCCTTCACAAAATTTTGAAATGGATCAGAAAAAAATATTGGTTTTTAAGGCCACAGTAAGCCAAATCTTACTCTATGGACAAAGGCTTCTTTGTTCTGTATATTCAACTTTCTAGACGCCTTTTCCATGTGATCTAGTTATTCTGCCCTCCTGGGCCATTGCTCTGGATTCCCTTGTCCTCATGCACATTCATGCACTGGAAACAACTGCCTCTCTTATAACACTGACTATGGCTGCATTCCAGGCAGGGTAGAGCTAGGCCCTTGGTCTCATACCTGGCAGCAGCTCCTGGGATGGAAGACCCTGAACGGCAGACAGTTCTCCTTGTGTCCCGGCCCCATGGCTCCTCTGATGCTGCCGGAAGAGTTTGACGTTGGAGCCCATGAAGCTGCAATGTTTGCAGTGGAAAGGGTAATGGGCCTGCCGGTGCAGTTCCATGCCCTGCTGGCTCCCGAAGAGCAGAGGGCACCCCCGGAAAGAACAGGGCACAGGAACCACTCTGTGGGTCTGCCTCAGGTGGTGCTGCAGACCCTTTCGATCTTCAATGGAGAACACACAGCCAGACTCTGGGCAGGAGAAGGTGTCAGGAGTGCCCCGGTGAATCTTGAAGTGGCTCTTCAGGGCCTGGGGTTGGGCAAACTCCTGTCTACACACAGGGCATGGCAGGGGGCTATCTGGTGGGCTCTGGCCCGGTAGAGGGCTAGGTAGAGTAAGGCTGCTGGGGGGCAGCTCTACAGAGCATGGGGGATTAGAGAGGTCCTGCACAGGTTGTATAAGGGTCTCAGTGCACTGGTGCAGGGCCAGCAGAGTGGGCTCTGCGAAGCTCTGCTCACAGTGCTCACAGAAGTACACCTCCACCACCTTTACCAGGACACCTGCAGGCAGAGGACCGACAGAGAAAGGCATAGAATCAGATGGAATGAGACTCATAGGGGTTAGTTACTAGTAGAAAATGTAGGTAAATCTTTTAATATTTGTAGACAGGAAATGGACTTTAAGTCTGGTTCTACACCGGGACTATAAGCCCCATATGGTCAGGGCCAGTTTATCTTACACATGTGTTTGGATTCCTAGTAGCTTCACAGTACTTGGCGCAAAACAGGTGCTTAATAAAAATTTGTTAAATCAATATAACAAGCATTAACCAAATCCAGAAAGCATTAAGAAAAGGTAAAATATTTGGCCCAAACAAAAAAATTAGGAACTGGGGCCTCCCTGATGGTGCAAGGGGTTAAGCACTGCACTATGAAGCAATCCGCAGACTCTGCAGCACAAGTTTGATCCCCAGCCGGCCAGGGAGCAACCCACATGGTGAAGCAGACCTCTCCTGACTCGCTCGCTGCTCCCCTCAGCAGTGTATTTCAGTCAGTCTGCCTGTTCTGCTCCCCACTCTGTCTCTGGGGAATCCTCTTACCCCCCGCCCCCATCTCTGGCCTGTACCCCAGCTCTTGTATGCATAAATACATAAATATTTAAAAAAAAAATTAGGAACTTCCAAAAGAAGAAAACGACAATTTGTGGGTAATATCTGCAATGTAAATGACAAAGTATTACTTTCATATTCTACAAAGATATTTTCAGAGACAGTAATTCATAAAATGGAGAAAATTTGACCCTTTTGAAAAGAGTCAAATCACTTTCATAAGAATCACTGCCGTTTCATAAGCAATGGGAGGGACCTTGATTAGGAAAAGGCTTGGGAAACACTCTTGTTTGGTTTTCCAACTGCCCTACGAGAAAAGCGACCAGGGATTCTTCAAGGTTAAGATCATTATGCTTGTTAATGGGGGAGCTGTGACTCAAGCCCAGGTGTGCCCTACATTTATTCTGATGGTCCTTTTTTATTATTTTTTTGTATTAACAAAAATTCAGAACAAGTCAAATGATGTAAAAGTACACAAGGAGAGAATAACCAGTGTCCAGTTCATGACACTTCAGAGCAGAGAAATCAAAATGAAATTTTTGCTCTTAGTGGTGGATATTTGGGTTGTTCCCAACTGTAACAAAATAAAGCTGCTCTTACACATCCTTATCTCTATATCCTTTGTTGCATGTGTGTACATTTCTAAAGGACATATCCTTGGAAGTGGAGTTATTGGGTCAGAGTATGCATATTTAAAAGTTGTTAAAAAAATTGTTTAAAAAAAAGCTATATAAATGAGCTGACCTTCAAAAAATTATGCTACTTTATACTCTCCATCAATTTTCCCACAGCCTTAACAACACAAATTATTCTTAAAAAATGTTTAATTTTTTCCAAAGTTGAAAAACAAAAATGGCATCTGTTATTTTTAACTGGAATTTATGTGTAAAACTGAACATCCTTATAGTTGTTGACTATTTTTCTTCTTTAGCAAATTGTAGCTAGGCTTCTTTCCTCCTTTTTACAAAATACTGTTTCTTTTACTGTGTCTTTAAATTTTAAAGATTACTGGCTCTTATTTATTGTGAAATCTCTTTGCTTTTTATTTCTTCTATCTATTTAAGTTTAGAAATAATATGTGGTAAATTAGCTAATCTTTTCCAGTGCTCTTTGTCACTATACTACTCTGTCAAGGGAAGTGGTGACAACTGTAGCTGGAGGATGGCAGCTAAAAAACAGGGAAATTACCTAAAAATAAGTCTGTAGACATGGAAAAAATAGAGGGAAGAGTCTTTCAGCATAAATACCAATACTCAACTCCTGTTCTTAACAACATGCCTTGGATCAGTAATGTATGTTAGACACAAGAAACTAGGGCAGGGAAATACCAGATTACTGCTTGCAGAGCCCTGATAAACCCTGGGTAGTAGAAGGAGGCTGGGCATTTTGCTTAATCCCTGGCTGTAGTTCCTGGGTGGGAAGAGCAGTATGGGGGAAATAATCCCCAAGGTGTATAGGAGTAAGGACAAAGTCAGAATCAGGCGAAGGTGTCAGAAAGGTCTTCCCTTCTGGATTACCGCCCAGCAAATGTGAAGCCCTTGCAGGTACAGACTCTGCCAAGAGCCTGTTACAAGGCTGTATATACCTCGCCAGCTTTCAATCAACATCTACCAACTGCAAAGCAAATTACAACATCTCTAAGTATAAAAATAGGATGCTACCTTGGATTCTCATTATATTTATATAGAAGGATCAAAAATAGCACAGACAAAACCTCAGGGCTGCTTGTTCCAATGGCCTGCTAACAGCTGTGTTTCTACCTGGGGACTCTCCAGGAGCACCGGGGGACAGGTTTCCAGCTACTGCTTCCACAATGATCTCCATGTTTCCTGTGTCCTCTTCAGTTGCTGTGGCCTCTACCAGCAGGCAGCCTGGGTCAGCTGTCAAAGGTGTAGGGTTCGCAGGACAGGAGCTCTGTGTGGGCTCCAGGATTCCACGGTTAGAGAGAGGTGGGGGGATCAGCAGTAGTTCAGGGCAGAGTCCATCCATCTCCTCAGTACTGTTGGCTGGCTGTGTGTCCAATACAGGGTCTGTCATTACAACCGACTTCTATGTTGTAGCCTCTTAAGTGCTGATAAAACAACCAGAAGAGAAATCAAACAGAATAATTACATTGCTCTTTCTTCCCAGCTGGTATGGGTGTATAACCCAATGCCTGCCCAATTAGGTATTTGCTTGCACAGCAGCATGCCATACCTACTTAATCTCAATAAAGGATTTTTTATGACAATATTTAAAACAAAAAGCACAAAAATGACAGTAGGGGTAATTTGGAGAGAAGCCAGCAAGTTTCAACCAATATATCAAAAGACTGTAGTTTATGTTTCTTTCTTGGACCTCTGTACCTTGGTCAAATCATTAAGCAATCTAGGTCTCAATATTCTTATCTGCAACAAAATTGGGTGGGGCCAAGGGAATCTCAGAGGTCCTGTCCCTCTTAATATTTTGTGACATCACTCCTTAACATGGGTTTAAGGCGTTTTCTTCATGATCTGGCCTCTGCTGACTTTTCCCCTCAACAGATCTCTGAACCTGACATAACAATATCTTGCCTTTTGCTTTCACAGCTTTCCACATGCTTGCACACCTCCTCCCCTGCCCACCACCACTGGCATTTCCCCTTCTCCATCTCTTTTGAATAACCAACTCGCAACCAACTCTGAACAATCCTTTATGCATCTATCTGAACAGATAAGGGCTTCCTGATGCTCTTCATCTAAATTACTTTTTCCCTCTGGGATCCTAATGTGACCTTGTACATAGCTCTATCAAAAACTGCCATATTGCATCGGCTTATCTATCAGTGTCCTTCCTGAGACTCTGGGCTTTTAAAGTGAAATTTATTGACATGTGCACTTCATAGAAAACAAACCACCAACAATCTATGCAAATCAGACAAATAGGGGTCTAGTGACAAACTGTAGTCAAGGAGATGCATCAGAGCAAAGCTAGGTCCCTACCAAGATACGAAACCAGTCTTTGTTTATCTATAGTGACACATAGGAAAAGATTTCAAATTCATTGACTATGGCCCCATATTGAAACTAGAAACTAACTGAGAAATGAATGCCACCTAATTGCATATCCTGCTATATAGGACTAAAATTAGTCCTAAAATTAGTCCTTAAATTAGTTTAAGCTAGAAAACTGCTAAATCACAGAGGTCGAATAAGGGCCTAGGGTTAGGAAATAAGGTTGCAGGTGAGAATACCGCCACACAAAACCTCTGATCATCAGGATTCAGACTGTAGCAGGGAAGTGCACTTCCGGGGTCAGAGATTCCTCTGGAAACCGCAGCCTCCTCTGAATGAATATTACCCCTTTCTGGGGAAACCTTCCAGCTCAGTCTACACGGCCTCGGCGGGGACCCAAGGAGGAGTAGGGGTCGTTTAGACTGAGAACCTTCAGCCGATGGAAGGCGGGGTGAGCTAGGAGACAGGTGGGCATGAGATGAAATGATCTTATCTTTGGGGCCACCGAGGAAGACAAAGCACGAGTTAAACCAGGGCGAGGCCTTGGGGAGCAAGGCCTGGATTCCCACCTGCCTGTGAGCTCGGAGTCGGCGCGTGGCCTTGGGCAGAGGCAGCCACCTCGCTCCTCCGGGCCTCAGCTTTCTTCTCCGTAGAGTGGAGGCGATGACAGCGTCCACATCTTTGTGCGCGAGCGGGAGTCATCAGAGCCGGCCGCTGGGAAAGCCGTCTTGTGATCTGCAAGGCTTGGGACGGAGCAGCGTCAGGATTATGGTCCTGAGGAGAGGCAGCGGGTCCCCGGGCGGGACCCGGGGCAGTGACGCGGCTGCGGCGCCCGGGCGGCAGGGGTGCTGCGCCCGCGCCCCGCTCGTCGGCGCGCTCCCTCGAGCACCTCCTCCCGCGGACTCCCGCCGCGCAGGTCCCCCCTCATCTCGGGGCCCGAGAAACTTTTGCCGCCGGCTGGCTCCACCCGCACTCCCTCCTAGCTCCCGCCCCGCAGCCGCTCACTCACCTCCCGGCCCGAGGCCGGCAGGAGCCGCATCTCTATGGTCGGCCGGCCGCGGGCGAGGCCTCCCGGGACTCCCTTTGTGCGCCCGCCTCCAGCCCAGGCGCCTCTAGGACATGGGGCCGGTGGCGGCCACTCTCTCCTCCTCTAGTAGGCTGGCGGAGTACTCTATGGTTTTCCCGTAGCTTTTGGCGACTCCCTCCCATCTCCGGCCGTGAAGCGCTGGAAGTACCATCGAGAGCTGTGGGGCAGAGCGGCACAGCCGCCTCGGTGGGTGTGGTGGGAAGTAGACGGGAGAACTCGGGGGCGGGGTCGAGCGGCTCTTCCCTCAAGAGCAAAGGGTGAAACCATGGAGAGGGAGGGCCAGAGAGTCATGGCGGTAAGGGGGCGGAGGGACGCTTTACTCCAAACCACGTTGCTGGAGGCGCGAGCCTGGGGTGTGGAGGGGGTTCGGGAGGGGGTTCGGGAGGGGGTTCGGGAGGGGGCTTCTGGGCGCCCGGCAAGGATCGGGAGCGGGGAGGGCTTTGTCCGTGGCCTTCCATGCGCAGATATTTTTGAATTGCATCCTGCTCCGAACCTCAGCTGAGGTCACTGATGTCAGCTCACCACCCAGCGTGCCTGGTGCCGAGCAAAGTGGTCGGAGAAACTTACTAGAGGTGGTTTGGCCCCAGCTCCTCGGGATCTTACGGTCTAGAATTAGACCGGACCATGTTTTATTGGGAGTAGTGGAGCAGGGATCAGGGAAATCTGCATGAAGAAGCAGATGGGCAGGCGTGGGCGGGACTTCATTTGGAGCGAGTGGAGGAAATAAGAATGGACATTCTGGGCCCGGCGAACTGCTTGAGCGTGGAGGTGGGAAATTGTTGGCATATTTATTCAAAGGCAGGTATTAGAAGCTAAGTCTTGAAAGGTTGACGGGTGCCTTGCTATGGAGGGCCTTGAATATCAGGCAGGTGGTTTTTTTTCTTTTCTTTTTTTTTTTTTACCTAATTCAGGAAGCTGATGAGAGCCAGCTATTGGAGGTGCAAATTAACAGAATTGAAGCAGATACTTAGGAAGAAAGCTCTGGACTCGCGTGTAGCAGTTTGTTGAGGCAGGGGGGGAGACCCATTAAAATGTCATTTCAATAACTGAAATTTAGTTGCGAGATAATAAAGGATAAACAACAGTAGGAGGTGAGCATAGATAGGAGAGGGTATTTGAAGGACATTACTCATGGAACCACAGCATGGGGTTACTGACAGGTGAATGAAAGAGAATAGCTTTTTCACCTACTAACTTCAGCCAGGGGGTGCCCCATCTATCTCAGCTGGTACCAGGAACCACAAATAATGTGTCCATCCCTTATTCTGATGGAAAACCGTTTGTATTGTTCTCTCAAGTTTAAGGAATCTCCAGACATGTTCCTGTCAGGAAACTGAGGTATGAACAGGATCATGAAGGGCAAAATGGGACGAGGGACCTGGAGTCTCAGCCCTCTCATTCCAACGTCATTCCTACCCCACAAAGTAAGGATATTGAAGCACACAGTAGCACTTACCTTCCCGCTCCCAGCTTCTGCAGGCGGGAGGGATTGCTGAGTACGGGTTCTAAACTAATCTTGTGTTTTGTCCCACCTTCACTGCTCTCCATTCCCAGGTTTTGAAAACTACTCACGGCCTGTAAGTTTCATCGTCTCCCATTCAAGATGCCCCTCTCAGACTTTGTTCTAGCCCTGAAGGACAATCCCTACTTTGGGGCAGGATTTGGGCTGGTGGGTGTGGGCACAGCCCTAGCCATGGCCCGGAAGGGCGCCCAGCTGGGCCTGTTGGCTTTCCGAAGGCATTACATGATTACACTGGAAGTCCCTGCTCGAGACAGGAGCTATGCCTGGTTGCTTAGCTGGCTCACCCGCCATAGTAGAAGTACTCAGCACCTCAGTGTGGAGACTTCATACCTTCAGCATGATAGTGGCCGCATCTCCACTAAGTTTGAGTTTATCCCCAGCCCTGGAAACCACTTTGTCTGGTAAGTTTGGAAGCCCTAAGAGTAGAAAAGGAGAATGAGGGGAACTGGGTTTCACTCCGTTCACACATCCCTTTTAAACCCTAGGTATCAGGGAAAATGGATCCGAGTGGAACGAAGTCGAGAGATGCAGATGATAGATCTGCAGACGGGGACACCTTGGGAATCTGTCACCCTCACAGCCCTGGGCACTGACCGCACGGTTTTCTTCAATATCCTGGAGGAAGGTGTGGGATGGCACAGGGAGAGGGGCTTGCAGGAATGGGAAGCTTTGACATCAGAGGAAGAGAATCTTGGAGAGGAGCAATAGGAGGATCTGAGCTCATGGGAGCAGGGGGCCAAAAGGAAGTTGTTTGGGCGCAGCCCTGCCTAGTTGCATGGCAAAAAGAGGAATTATTGGCTTGGTCTCCTCTTGCCTCCTCCCAGCTCGAGCGCTAGCCTTGCAGCAGGAAGAGGGGAAGACAGTGATGTACACAGCCGTGGGCTCTGAATGGCGCTCCTTTGGTTATCCACGCCGCCGTCGGCCACTGAATTCTGTGGTTCTGGAACAGGGTCTGGCTGACCGAATTGTCAGAGA
Source organism: Talpa occidentalis (assembly GCF_014898055.3). Classification (NCBI taxonomy): domain Eukaryota; kingdom Metazoa; phylum Chordata; class Mammalia; order Eulipotyphla; family Talpidae; genus Talpa; species Talpa occidentalis. The sequence continues at coordinate 137,144,131 of NW_023603184.1, forward strand.
CATTCGGGAATTCATCGATAACCCCAAGTGGTACATTGACAGAGGTGAGGAGCTGGGGTCTTGACAAAGCTTTTTTTTTTTTTTTGAAGATTTATTTATACATACAAGAGCTGGGGTACAGGCCAGGGATGCAGGGGTGGGGAAGTGAGGATTCACCAGAGACAGAGTGGGGAACAGAACAGGCAGATTGACCGAAGTGCACTGCTGAGGGGAGCAGCTGGTGAGATAGGAGAGGTCTGCTGCGCCATGTGGGTTTCTCCCTGCCTGGCCAGGGATCGAACTCGTGCTGCAGAGTCTGCGGATTGCTTCATAGTGCAGTGTTTAACCCCTTGCGCCACCAGGGAGGCCCGACAAAGCTATTTTTAATGTGGTATTAGAGCAGGAGGCAACAGGCAGTTCTCTGCCCACATGGGGTGAATATAAAGCTCTCTAGACAGCTCAATTTCCAGAGATGAAGGGGAAAGAAGAGTTGCCTGTGGGGATGAGTTCTTCCAATACTGAGGTCATCAGGCCTCCAGGGAGCAGGGCTTGGCTATATATGTGGCCAGCCCTCGGGCGAGCACATGATTCATTTTAGATCTTGATGATCATCTTGGCTGCATTCATAGGTATTCCCTATAGACGTGGCTACCTGCTTTACGGGCCTCCTGGTTGCGGAAAGAGCAGTTTTATGTGAGTAGAGTCAAAGTTCCTTTTAACCTGAAAACTGGAAACAAACTAGGCTGATGGGGTTGGAAAGGGAAAAAAACATGAACGACTGTCATCAGAAGAAACATGAGACATGGAATATCAGGGTAGGGTGGTAGGAGGGTGGTAGGAGGGTTTGGAGACACACCCTGTAGTAGTGAGGAAAGAGCAGTTGGGCCCAGGGACAGAACTCCCAGGTCGCTGACCACATGTCATCCCATCCTCCACAGCACAGCCCTGGCTGGGGAACTGGAGTACAGCATCTGCCTGCTGAGTCTCACAGATTCCAGCCTCTCCGATGACCGGCTCAACCACCTGCTGAGCGTGGCCCCTCAGCAAAGCCTGGTACTTCTGGAGGACGTGGATGCTGCTTTTCTCAGTCGAGATTTGGCCTTGGAGAGTAAGTGAGGGCAATTAAGGGAGGGAGAGTGTTTTTTTTCTTCTTTTTTACATTTGTCCTGGAGAACTTTTTTTTTAAAAGATTTATTTATTTATGCATACAAGAACTGGGGTACAGGCCAGAGGTGTGGAGGGTGAGAGGATTCATCAGAGATAGAGTGGGGAATAGGTGAATTGACCAAAATATACTGCTGAGGGGAGCAGCGGGTGAGACAGGAGAGGTCTGCTGTGCCATGTGGGTCACCTCCCAGGCAGGGATCAAACTTGTGCTGTAGTGGCTGCAGATAGCGTCATAGTGCTGCATCTTAACCCCTTGTGCCACCAGGGAGGCCCTGGAGGAGGAGTGTTTCCAATGAGGAATAGTGGACGAAGGTGGGAACCCAGGGAACTGATGGAAGCTGCCCAGCATAGCAGCCAGAGCCTATGGGTGTTAAGCAGACATGGTGGGGAGTGGAAGGAGACTGACAATCCGTGCTTCTTTCTGCTTTTCCTATAGACCCAGTAAAATACCAAGGTCTAGGTCGCCTCACCTTTAGTGGGCTGCTCAATGCCCTGGATGGTGTGGCTTCCACTGAGGCACGCATTGTGTTCATGACCACCAACTATGTTGACAGGTAAGAGTGAAGTATTCTGAGACTGAGACAAGACTGCAACCCTTTACCAGAGGGTTCAGGAGGGTCTGCTTGTGGTTCTGTTGCCTGACTCAGCTTTTCTGCCTTCTTTTAGGTTGGACCCTGCCCTGATACGCCCCGGGCGAGTAGACTTTAAGGAATACGTGGGTTATTGCTCACACTGGCAGCTCACTCAGATGTTCCAGAGGTTCTATCCAGGACAAGCACTTTCCTTGGCTGAGGACTTTGCGAATCGTGTTCTTCAAGCTGCAGTTGAGATCAGTCCTGCCCAGGTGCAGGGTTACTTCATGCTGTATAAAAATGACCCCAAAGGGGCAATTCACAATACTGAGTCTCTAAGGAGGTGACAATCTAGCTGCTTAACAAACACTTGTAAACCAATAAATACCTGCCATACTTAATCTGGTCTCTGACCTCCCTTAATGTATTGACTAAAATGCAGGGGCTGTGATCACAGATGCATACAGGGGCCATCAGACACCCACATATACATGTGCTGGAGTCATAACCAACAAGAGAGAGACTAGTAAAAACCAAGTGCAGCCCACCTCAAGGCATCCAAACAAAAAGACACATACAGCAGGAGCTCAAATAGCCCTTCCTTGTAACGAAGAGAAAGTCAGTTCCCACCCTAGGGCTCTGGCTGTGTGGAGTGTGCACATTCTCCCCAAGTCTGTGTGAATTTTCTCCTAGGACTCCAGTTTTTGCCATGACCAGATGTGCATAAGGTTCACTGGTGTGTCTCAATTGTCCCAGCTGGAGTGAGACTGTGTGCCCTGAGATGGAAGGGCATCCTGCAGGTGGGTCTAGTTCCTACCCTGTGCTCTGAGCTGCCAGTATGGGTTCTGGTCACCTGCAACCCTGAACTGGAATAAGTGGGGTGGCAAGTGAATACAAATGATTGTTTAATATTAGAAGAGTTTTGGGTCTTTATTTAGAAATTTGGTGTTTCTGTGACCAGAAATATACTGAAGAAACTTGTTTTATGTCAGTCAGCCTATGCTCAGATAGATTTCATTATGTCCTTCTGCTGAGTCACGGTTTTGAGGCTCTATCAATGAAGTTAAGCGAGGATTTACTATACATGTAATGTGGGTATACCATATTCAGCTGGTCCTTGTGCTAGGTGGCAAGGTGGTTCTTCTGTAGTCTACTTAAATGCTGACATACACTAGTTTTCCCTGGAAGCCACTACACTTCCTTAGATGTCAGACTCTACCATATCCTAATGCCCTGAGAACAGACAGCACAAAGTTGGGGCTAGGATGGCACGTTCCAGCCTTGCTAAGAATGTAGAAAGAATCAGAAGGTGCTGCACAACAAAGCCAAACAAGGCCAAATCTCTTTATTGTCCCCCTCCCACCCCAAATTCCCTGTCCCCCCATAGTACTGCTAGGAACCATCCTCAGATTCCAGGTTTAGGGGATCCCTCCGAGTGCCAGGTCGATAGGCTCCCCGACCCCGAGGCAGGCGGGGGTAGGAAGTACCTGATGTCCGACCCTTGGAGCGCTCCCAGCGGGCACAGTCCCGAGTCCTGCGGGGTGGAGGACCCTGCCAGTCGCCAGGCCCCTTCTCTTGGGGAGGACCTTCAACCACTTGGTTTTGGGGTTCTGGCTTTAGGTCCATGGGCTCCTTGAAGGGCCCCTCAGGAGGTGGCAGTTCCTGCATGTCACTGGTGCCTTTGGGGGCATTGCACTCCCCTCCCTTTAGGTGCCTCCGTTCCTGCGGTCTCCAGGGGCCTCGGCTGGCCCGGGGGGGATCTAGTGTAGTTTTCTGGTTATCGCCCAACCTTTGCTGATTTGACCCAGTCCCTGGAATCTTCTCACACGTGAACTGGGAGACTGCAGGCAGAGGTGCTGGCAGGGTGGGTTGGGCAGTGGATGAGGTGGACCGTGGTTCTGTGGCAAGAGCACTGGGTGGGTGGGATCCTCTGGAGGCATCTACAGCTGACTCAGTTTCCAAAGGCGCAGGAGGCTAGAAAGAAGTGAGTGACAGAGTGCAGGAGATGCTGTTCCTGGAGGCAGGGAGCCACAGGTTGTTCCTTGCCCATTCTGACCACTGTCAGGCTGTAACCTCTCTGGGGAGAACAAAGCTCAATCCTAGGGCTATGGAGGAGGGGTGTTGGTAGGAAGGCTGAAATTTCCTCACCTGCTGGAGGCTGATGAAGTACCGGTTACGCTCAGCCTCAAGGTCAATGATGCCCCCCCTCTCCTGCTGCCTCTGGTAGAGCCGCTTGCGCTCTTCCTGTTGGCGCAAACTCTCTGCGTTAGGCTGGTACAGCTCCTGGAGGGAAGAAGCAGAATAGCAGGGAGGAAAGTATAAACAGGACAAGGAAGACTCAGACCTGCTTTCTCGCAGGATTGTACAGGTGCTTGGTCATGTCCCTTGGATTTGGGCTCCTGAACCACCTTAAGATCCCAGCGGAATCTGTGGCTTTGCAGAGAGGTACTGTTCCAGAGATTCCATTCAAGGTAGACAAGATGCCATTCCTCCCTCCTTGGAGAATGCCGTTATTCTTGGCTCAGATTAGAAAGGAATTCCCTTACCATGGGCTGTTGGGGTTCAGGGGCTGCTTTCAGTGATGCAAGATCGTACACGAGGGGCTCTCTGCACACTGGACACTGCACACCAACTGCCTTCTACAAAGAGAGAAATCACACCCCTGCTTCATAGCCCAGGGTGCTCGCCAGCTGCCCAACCCCATCAGGCTAAAGAGCACAGCATACCTGTTCAGCAGTGAGGTGCTACAGTGTAGGGGTTACCTAGTTAGAGCTTGGGAAACCCTCTGAAACTGCATGCAATATGATTAAACATATAAGGATGTCCTTTTGTGTGGACAGAGGGGAGCTTCCATTACTCTTAAAGGTATCTATGACCCTACAAAGATGAAGAGGGAGCAGAAGGGCAGAAGAGGTGTCAAGTGAGAGCAGGGACTGGCGGGTCAACCTGTTTCGTTGCGGCGTGCTGCCGCTCCTGCTCCTGTCCTTGAGCCTTTAGCTCCTGCTCCATGTGCTGGATGTACCGAGCCAGGCAGTGGCAGTGGAAGTAGTGGTAACAGGGTGTTTTGGTAAAGGCCTCCTTCTCCTGGAGGAAGGACAGATGTGGGGCACTGAGTCAGTCCACTCTCATACCCTCACTGCCCATCCCAAATAGATCCCAGGTGCCAAGGGAGAAACTCACCTGGAAACCATAGAGGCAGATGACACACTGGCCATGGGGGATGTTGTTATCTGTGAGAATTTCCTTCCCTTTCTGAGAGGAAAGAAGATGCTGTTCAAACAGGGAGGCAGGGGCCTGAACTGCAAGCACAGCCTGCCTACCACTCCCGGAGTGCCTGGCTGGACTCCTCTCACCAAGTCAGAGTGATAACCTTGTGTTCATGCATTTCTTTCTTGGGGATGCTCCCTCTGCTTGGGATCGACCCTCTTCCATGTCCCCACCTTACCCCCTAAATCTGCTTGACTTCAAAATCCAATGTGATTGTTTTACCACTCATTAAGCTGCCTTTAATATATCTTGAGGGGAGTGGTGGTGGTGGTGAAAATAATACATCTTAGACAGAAACAAATGTTCAGGTAAGACTCACATCTACCGGAGGCCTTTCTTAATGAACCCCCTTCAGCCTGTTGTGGAGTCAACTTTCAAAAAGCCAAGCATTTCATGCAAATGAAATATGCACATTTGTGTTGCTGTTTGACCAGCTAACTCCCTGGAATCCCAGAGTTCAAGTCTGCACAGTGGCACCTGGGTCAGGAGTGCAGCTGTGATCTGTGCCCTCTCTGACTTTAGGCCACCCACCTTCATTCTTTTCTAGAACATTTTCTAAAGCACTCAGAGCAGAGGAAAACAGGACTGTATTGAGACTGTGTTTCTAATCTTAGCTAACCAAGGTTATCTGTGTATATTAACTTATAGTTCTAGGTGTTGTTTCAGGTGGGCTGTTTCCTTCATGAGGGCAGAAACTTTGAGCACTAGGACCAAGATTTCTTCCAGGCAGCTCCAATAGCAGACTAGCCTTCATATGTTCACTATGCAAAGGCCCTCCAGGGAACAACCTCTTGCTACATTGAGTTGCCAGTGCCAAGAGAACAAGAATTGCACTGAAAGTTAAAAAAAAAAAAAGAAAGAAAAAAAAAAGAAGCACACCACAGAGGAAACGTTATTTTCTGTCAAGATGGTTGAACAGGCAACTTGGAAAAGATACAGTACTATATTTTGGGGAGATTTTTCCAACTGAAAAAGTGTCATCTTTGTGGATCCACTTGGCTTTAACCTACACAAGGACTAAATGAGTGACTCCAGAGATATTTAAGATCCTAGGTCTATGGTTTTCCTTGTGAGAAACTGTTCTCCCTTCAGGGAAGGACGTTACCCCAGGTTAGCACACCTCTTACCTCAATGAGTTCATAAAGCATAGCTGCCCCCAGCCCATCATTGGCCACACGGCTCAGCGCCTGTGAGATCCTGGAGGAAGAAGACAAACTAAACATGAGACCTGGCTTCTTCTTTCACTAGAATGAGCTGTATCCAAGTGTTCCCTGCTTTGACGGACCCAACTTACTTGTGGATCTGTTCATCTGAGAGTCCTCGGGGGTTACGGATAGAGATCTGTGGCACCTCATGGGGATACTTGGGAGAGAAAATAGCAAGTTACTGCTAAAGCACTCTACCCCAGGGCCTCTCTCCTTCCTCGCTCTGCTGTCAGAGTAGGGTGCTCACCTGTGTTGGGACCTGAAGCACCAGAGTGAAGCAGACATACTGTGAATCCTGGTCCTCTGCAGTGGCAGGGTGCAGAGTGATGTAGATCTCCCATGGTGAGGATCTGCAGGTGGATGAAGCGGAAACCTGGGATGTGACTGGGCAGGGACTTGAGGGGTGGGGAGGATGGGGGTGAGACAGTAAAGTGGGTGGAGGAAGTGGCACTGGGTTTTCTTTTGGGGGACGAAAGGAACAGCCTTTGCCTACATGAGAGGAACATTTCTGAATCAGGGCTCAGTGTCTCAAGACCAGATTATGCAAGGAATCCTCCTGTTTTTAGGGGGCCTCCTGCCCACCCCTAGTTGAATCCATACCTGTTGTTTCCTTTAACCACCTGTAGTTCATCCAGATAGATAGACTCCAAGACCTCGACTTCTGAGGGAAGGACCCTAAAGAGACAGGGGAGATTGACTTACCATTACTGTGCTCCCTGTTAAAGCCCAAGGCCAATGAAGGCTGGCCTAGCAGAAAAATGGCAACTAGACTGAGTACATTCTCTGGTTATTCTCCACAAAAACAAGGGAAATACGCTTCTTTAAGCCATCAAGTGGCCAGAGAGGAAGCACGAGAAAACAGAATTTTAGACATCATTTCTGCCAAATGAGAAAACAGATTCCCAGAGAGGTGAAATGAGTAGTCCAAGTCTCAAGGTGTAAGAGGTAGAAATGGAACCAGAAGCAGGTCTCTTGATTCTGCATTCAAATTTTGTCAGCTTTGGGCAGCTCCTTAGTGATGATCTCAGTCAGATATATATATATATATATATATATATATATATATATATATATATATATATATATATGATGCCAACTGATTAGCGTCCAGATTACCCATACCTAGACGTCTCTATACTACTTTCTCTATATTCCTGGCTTTCTCTTTATCACTATTTACATGGAATCCAGTACCCTGGCTATTATCAAAACATACTGCTGATACCAGTCACCCCAAACCTTCTCAAAAGAGGTACTAGCTTGAACAGAACAACAGGTCTAGGTGGTATAAAGGCTGTGTTGTAGTGAAAGTCATCAGCCTTGGAGTTGGTAACAGGTATCAATCACCTACCAGCTACGTGATCTGAGCAGTTATTTCTGTAAGCCTGAGTTACCCTATCATATATAGATAATACCATCCTTTCTCTAGGGTTACTGTAAAGATTAAAGATGATTTGTTAACTAAAGCATCCTGCAGTATCTTAGCCATACTAGCTAATCTATATCCTTTTTCTGGTTTGTATATAACCGTCTCCTTTCAAAAGAAAGAGGGATGTAGTTAGTACTTGACATATTTATGAACCTTGCTATGTGGTTGAGCTACATCAACCTGTTCAGGTCAGAATTCAGTGGTCCTGATGTAAATCAGAGGACAAACATGTTGAATTACAGAAACAGCAGTTGTAATGACACTGAAGATGACTCACTTGAGTCCACAGCTCTACCCAGGCAATATATGGGAAGTACATGTTTTGTTTGTTTTCTTACACTTATATTGGCCCCACTTCACAACGGCAGGGCTACCTTAGTGCAACCTGTGTATCTGTGTTTTTCAAAACTTTAAAAAGTTAGTCACTTTAAAGAGTTCAAAATATATATTTTAAAGTTCTCAAAATATAAAGCAGGTAACAGTGAATTAGTTCTGACTGACATGGGAGTGGGCGTCTCAGAGGACCATAGATTGGTTGTTAAAATCCCTGTTACCCTCTCCATGGCTCGAGTGACTCCTCAGAATCTTAATCTTTCCTTGAATAATTGGAAAACCAAAGATCTACAGAGCCCATAAAGGCCAGCAGTGGCTGGACTCTCTGAACCAATGAAACACAGAAGTGTAGCCTACAACAAGAAGCCCTTCAATACTGGCTTCACCCTAGCAGTGACTTTGCCCTGGATGTAAGGGATGGGGTGGGATGGTGTTAAGCTGGTGACAAAAAAAGGGGAGGGGATGTGGAAGAAAGAACTATAGACTTTTACAACTATAAGAACATAAGCTTTGGAGTGAGACAATCTGGTACCTTTGAACAAATCATTTTACCTCTCCAGGCCAAATCTAGTATCTTCAGGATTATAAACCGTGTTATTAATGAAAAGGAGGCTTATGCATGCTACAAATCCAACAGTGATCCTCTCAACTATTCTATGAAGTAGATGCCACACCCACATTTTCACAGCTGAGGACACTGACTCACCAAAGCTAGGTAGCCCGGTTAGCATCACACATCTAATAAAATGAGCAACTAACCCACATTTATCCTACTTCCAAATCGCTGGATCCTTCCAGGGTCTTATCTCTTCACCAAGGAAGCTTAAATGGAAGGACTTGGAGAACCTTCTATGAGGTGTAAAGCTTTATTCAGACACACTTCTCATTAGTGTTGTCGGGGAAGGAGGAGGTTGCGAAAGCCTCAGGGGAAACAGGTTGATGCAAGGGTACAGGGGGACGAGAACTGGAGGAAATTGGTTCCGAGAAGTCAAACCGAGGTGCGGAGATACGCTAAACGGGCATCCCCCGGGACCCCGAGTAAACACGCTTCGAAGGGGAGAACGGCACGGGGTGAAGAGGAGTGGGGGTCGAGCCAGATAAGGTACGGCCCGAACTGGTCTGGCCGTGGCCGGCGCACATCGGGTCTCCTAACCCTCAGACCAGCTCCCCTCCACCCCTCCGCTTCCCAGTCCCAAGAAACTCCCTTCGGGCGAGATGTCAGCGTCTCCGCCACCCCTCACCTGGCTCTCAGCCCCCGCCCCCCACCCTGCGGGTCGTCCGCGGCCGCCACCAGCTCCCCGGATCGCATTCGGGCGATCAGCCAAAGCCCGTGCCCCAAAGTTACCAGTCCTCCTCCCCTGCAGCGGCCGACGCTGACACCGCCATGTCCTCGCCAGCCCACTTCCGGAACCGGAAACGCTCTCGCGAAGCCGGCGGCCGCGAGCCGGAGGCGGGGTGAGGCGGGCAGCGAGCGGCCGTATCTAGGCAACCGCAGACTCCGGGTCCTTCGTGGGTCCTAGTGGCCAAGCGACGGTTCGGAAGTGCCCTAGAAAGTGCCCAATGGCTCGTCCGCCGTCTCTCTCACACCGCTGAACGCCTTTGTCCTCTGAACATCTGACCAGTTCAAGAGAGCAAAATTGGTAAGAATGGGAGCCTAAAAACAGCGGCAGGGAGGGTGCAGAAGAATTATAAATCAGGCAAAGTGCGCGGGCAGCCAGAGGGGGCGGGGCTGAAGGCTGGGCTGGCGTCCCTCGGCCTGAGGAGCTTGAAGCTCCTAGGCTGGGGGCGAGGGAAGGGTTGCGGTCTGCGATTTGCGCCCGCAGCGGGTCTGCGCTGGGGTGTCGAGGAGGTTGGCAGTGGCAGGAACTTGGGGGAGGCTGGGAGGGGCGGGGTCGGATGGGCGAGGCTGGGTGGAGGGGGCGGGGTCGAGGGGCGAGGCTGGGTGGATGCGGCAGAGGTTGGGTGGGGCGGGGGGGGGGGGGGGGAGCAGGGAGGGGGACACGGGTCCAGTGGGTGCGAATTTGGGCAGGGGGAAGACCTGCAAGAGGCGTTCTGTTTACTCCAAGATTTTATCTTTTCATCCACTCCATCCTACCATGTTTTTGTGGCCTGGGTTATGAGAAAAAGGCAAGATGATTAATATTAACCTTTTTCACCTTCCCGAACCAGGCCTCCCAGATGTTTGGAACTGTCCCTGAAGCTGTAGCCCTTCGCTACCTTCTTCCTTCTGAGGGATCCCGAAACCTCTGTCATGGAAAAGTACCACGTATTGGAGATGATTGGAGAAGGCTCTTTTGGGAGGGTGTACAAGGGTCGACGAAAATACAGTGCTCAGGTGGTGAACAAAGAGGGTTATTTCTTGAGTGGGATTTGCACTCCCAATTCTAGTAGAAAATGGGACCATATGGGAAGCATTAATACCAAGCAATCCTAAGGCATTGATTGCTTCATGTTTCTTAGGAGCGTGAGCCCTGAAGTTGGATTAATTGAATTCAGATTCTAATCCCATGACTTTCTAGCCTTAGAGTTATAGACAAGTTACTTAAGTTCTCAGTGTTTTAGTTTCCTCATCTGTTGAATGGGAATAAGAACAGTATTTGATGAAGTTTGAGGATTAAATGATGTTGCATTTAATGCCTGACATCTAGCATATAACAAATTATTATTATTATTAATCTCTGATATACCATGCAGAAAGCAGTAAATCCCCTGAACGCTATACTTCCCTATCATTTTTTCTTCTTTCCCATATAATCTTCCCCATAAATCTTGAGTTTTTTCAACCCAGATCAGAGCACCTCTCCCAGAATCCACTAAAGGGATCTGTCTGGCAGATGCTATTTTCTCCTGAGGCAAGAGATAGGGCAAGCCTGGGTAAGGCTGGGGTACCATGGGGGAAGGTAGTGGGAACAGTTATCGTGAGAATTACTCAAACAATTTGAAGTCCAGGTTGTGGAACGCTGAGGTTAATGTTGAAGTTCTAGTCCTTTTCAATAGTGTGGTTAAGCTTTGACTCTTAGCACTCACTGACAGGTAGTGGCTCTGAAGTTCATTCCAAAATTGGGACGCTCAGAGAAGGAGCTGAAGAATCTGCAACGAGAGATTGAAATCATGCGGGGTCTGCGGCATCCCAACATTGTGCATATGCTCGACAGCTTTGAGACTGACAAAGAGGTGTGCTTTAACAGTTTGGGGTCACCTCCCTTCAAACACATGGGTCCCAGGAATCTCCCAACTTCAGACTGCATAAAGCTCGGGCTATCCATGTCATTGCCTCTTCCCTACAGGTGGTGGTAGTGACAGACTATGCTGAGGGAGAGCTCTTTCAGATCCTGGAAGATGATGGAAAACTTCCTGAAGATCAGGTATGCTTCCTGGCTCAAATTTCTCCCTGCCCCTGGCTTCTCTTCTCAGTAAAGATTGGTAGGTAGAAGCGAGGGCACTGAGAGTCTCCATTTTGAAGACTCCTGAGAAAAACCTAAAAGTCTAGGTGGATATAGAGATGCTGTGGTGTGATAGTAAAGTATGCAAACATTGAAACCAAAATTTCTGAGTACAAAACGCAACTCTGTCATTTAATGGCTGGATCCTTTGGGCAATTTAACCACTTGATGCTTAAGCTTCCTCAGTTGTAGAGATAATGTCTACCTCACAAGGCTATTGTGAAGATAGATCAGTTAAGTCACATAAAGTGTTTGAAAGAGTGCCCAACACAAAGTATTTAGCTTAGTTAGCTATTAATTTTGTTGTTACTAGGCCAATGTGGTAGTACCAGAGAAGGCGGGAAGAAATAAGGGTTGTGGTTATGTCAGGACTTGTTTCCATGACACAGGGATTATGTGGGATTTGAGCACATTTTTTGGCGACGCTCATTCTAGGGATTTCTCTGTACTCTAGCAAGTAAACCTCCCATAAGACTTATCTTCTGAGCTCCCATTATTTATGTCATGATACTTGTTTGGTGTCTGGCTCTTTCTTTAGAGAAGAGCTATACGTTGCATACATACTAAGTGCCAGGCACCATTCTGAGAATTACATAACTTTATGTGCTTTAACTGACTTAATCTCCACAGTGAGGTAGGTGGTATCATTATTGTCACTTTATAGATGCTGAATCTGAGAGACACAGATAAGTTGCCCACAGCTGGTAAGACCTTATTTGAATGAATGGGTTAACAAAGGAAAGAAAGAATGAGAAGGGGAGTAAGTTCTAAAGAAGGTGTTGTGTAAGACTTGAGAAGAAAGGGAGGGTAAAGAAGATCTTCAGCAGAGACATCTAGGGAAGAGTCTTGGGACTTGTCAACAGGTCCTTTCCCTGCCCTTCCCTTCGTCTTTTCCATCTGACTGTTTGACCTCTAGGTTCAGGCCATTGCTGCCCAGTTGGTATCAGCCCTATACTATCTACATTCCCACCGCATCCTCCACCGAGACATGAAACCTCAGAATATCCTTCTTGCCAAAGGTGGTGGCATCAAACTCTGTGACTTTGGGTGAGGAGCCTGACCTTCTGTCTCTGCTTCTCATTCTGCAAGGACTCTTAGACCCTGCCTTTGACTTCTGTGGGCCTCATTTTAGAACCTGAGCTGGAGACTGGGAGGTGATGGGTCTTTTGGAAGGTGCTTTATTTGGTTTGGGATACCTCACACAATGATAGGTAATAGTGACCGAGTCTAGTTTTCATGGATTATTTTCTCTCTTTCCATTTCATTCTGTCATCTGCAGATTTGCCCGGGCTATGAGCACCAACACGATGGTGCTAACATCCATCAAAGGCACACCACTCTATATGTCTCCAGAGCTGGTGGAAGAGCGACCGTATGACCACACTGCGGACCTCTGGTCTGTGGGTTGCATCCTGTATGAACTGGCCATAGGCACCCCTCCCTTCTATACCACGAGCATCTTTCAGCTGGTCAACCTTATCCTCAAGGACCCTGTGCGCTGGCCCCCCACCATTAGTCCTTGCTTCAAGGTAATCAATATGGAAAGGGAGATTGCTGCTGCACCAGAAACCTGTTTCCCTCTACCCTTCTTCCCTTTTCCAAAATTCTTTTCCAGGTGTAGGGCAGGACTTTGTAGTTACTGAATTAATACGGAGCTGAGCAAAGTTATAGGAGCTTGTTCTGGAGGGTGTTCTAATGTCTTCCAAACTTGGGCAGCCCCTCATTGGGCCTGTATATTATCACACTAGAAAGGTAATTTTGACATACCAGGGACAGATATTGATCGTTTCACATACCCACTATTCTACTTATTTCCTAGCAGATGCAGTGTCCAGTTGATATCTAGACTTACCCACACAATTTTCCTCTTCCTGAAAGAAGACATCCAAATGGCCTGAACTAATGGGATTAGTTCAGCCATTAGGGGCAGATGATAGATGTGGTTGGTGCCTGCTCATTGCAGCTAAGTCTCAGCAGACACCCTGTTCATTTTTTATCTAGGGCAAAGTTTGGGCCTTCAGTGGAATTTAACTACAACCTTCTATTAGAGCGAAATTTTGTTATAACTTCTCTTTATCTAGGGTTAAAAGGGACAAGTTTCTCCCAACCTACTTGATCCAAGTAATTATTGAAAAGAACCTAAACAGTAGGAACCTAAGTAAGTGACATACCTCGGATAGTCATTCTCCTTTAGGGCAGACAGGCTGGTAGCTTCAGCAGAGCCCAGGTAAGCTACTCATTTTATTTTAGAACAGTGGTCATAATCTGCTCATACTTACTATTCCTGTTTCACGCACAATTGAGGATTTTCCCTAGGGTAGCTCATAACATGTACCCTTTTCAGAGTCAGTGTCCCTAACACTCTAGGCATCTGAAGTCTTGCTGAAATATTTGTTTTTGAGTGCTCCCACGCACATCTTTACTCTGACTTCAATATAGAAAGGGAGATTGCGGGCCTCCCCGGTGGCGCAGCAGTTGAGCGTTGGGTTGCGAAGCTGCCCGCGGCCTCTGCGGTGCCGGTTCGATCCCCGGCTGCTCCCTGGCCACTGGAGGAGGGTCCCACATGGCACGCAGACCTCTCCTGCCGCCCGCTGCTCCCCTCAGCAGTGTACTTCGGTCCTTCTGCCTGCTCTGCTCCCCGCTCTGGCTCTGGTGAATTCTCTCACCCTCCCGCGCTTCTGACTGTACCCAGTGCATGTATAAACAAAAAAACAAACAAACGAACAACCAAATAAATAAATAAAACATGCCTCTATAAAAATAAATAAATAAATAAAATTAAAAAAAAAAAAAATAGAAAGGGAGATTGCTTCTGCACCAGAAGCCTTTTTCCCTCTGCCCTTCTTCCCTTTTCCAAAATTCTTTCCCAGGTGTAGGGCAGGACTTTGCAGTTATTGAATTAATATGGAGCTGAGCAAAGTTGTAGTATGCTTTTAACCATAAACACAGCTGTTTCTACCACCTGCAAACAAACTACAGTCGAAGGGAGGGCAGAGTAAGCAGTTTGGGACTCCTTCTTAAGTTTGCTTTCTGAGGATGATTGTGAAGTTGCCAGTCTTCTCTTTCTCCCGTATTTTCCTCACTTCTTCCCAAAGTTGGTGACATTGAGGTTTCTGTTTTTACTTCTGGGATTTTAAAGTACCCATGGTCAGGAATTGGGCCTCCCCAAGAGGTGAGGTAGTGATGTCCGTTCACTTCAGCCAGGGAAAAGAAGCCTAAGAGTAGGGTTAGAGATGGTATGATCAAGACCTACCCAGTCTGCTCTAAGCATGAGCTTAGGAGTCTTGGTTTGCCAGTTCTGCTGGTAGGTCAGAGAGGAAGTGAAGACTGATGGGGTATTTCTTCTCTCCACAGAACTTTCTGCAAGGACTTCTCACCAAGGACTCCCGGCAGCGTCTGTCCTGGCCAGACCTCTTACATCACCCCTTTATTGCTGGTCGTGTCACCAGTAAGTCATTAGGATTCCCAGGGATCCTGTATTTCCCCAGTATTCTCCCTCATATACCCCATCTTTCCCCAACATCTGGATCCAACACGCCACCTTTACTCCACCAGTTTGAACTTTCTTCCTAGCTTTTTGCCTAATCTTTATCACTTCTCTTTCTACCCCCCTCCCTCTTTGTCACTTTGTCAAAATGGTCTCATTCCACAGAAGCCTGGAGATACTGAAGTTGCTCTGGCTAAATGGCCATAGTGGTAAAGCTCCAGTGTGAACATGTCTTCCCTCTCTTCCCTCCTGGCAGTAGTAACAGAACCAGCTGGCCCAGATTTGGGTACCCCATTCACCAGTCGCCTGCCTCCAGAACTTCAGGTCCTAAAGGACCAACAGGCTCATCAGCTGGCCCCTAAGGGCAGTCGATCTCGTTTCTTACGACAAGCCTGTAAGCGCATGGCTGAAGAGGCCAAGCAGAAGGTGTGTGGGGCAGACAGAAATATGTGACATGACTGGGCTAGTTAGTAAGTAGGGGAGTCATAGAAGGTGGGTGACTTTCTAGGGTTCACACTGCCTGTGGCAGCCAAATGGTTCTGATTCAATGTCTCCTGCCCACTTTCTACAGAAACACCAAAACACAGGACGTGCAGTTGATCAGGAAGAAATGATCAACAAGGTGACTTCTGGTACAGTACCTCTGTCCAGACTAAAGACCACTTCTCAGGAAACAGGCCTCTTGGCTGGGATCTTGGCTTCAGAAATGAAGAGCAGCTGGGCTGACTGGGGGGCTGGAGAGGCCCCTCCCACACCTCGGTGAGGAGGGTATAATTAGGAGTTTATAGGATGAGGTAGCTGCAGATCTTTGGCTCTGGCCAAAGCAAATACGTGATGGTCCCTATCAACAGCCACTGCCTAAATATAGACAGGATCCTTGGAATCTGAGTCCTGGGTTCTTGAATTCTAATTCCAGATACTTTCCTGGCCCATCAGGAAAAGTGGGAGCATACTTTTCTCTATGATTTAGTTATACAGTAGTTAAAAGTGAAAGAATCATTCCTATGCCCAAGGAAAGATGATTTGAATTGAGAAACACAGGTGAAAACTGTGAAGGCAAACTTAAGAATAAGATCCAAAGTGAGAGGACAGTTGCAGATAAGTGTGTAGTGGTCAACATATCATATCCCTGTCAAATCCTAGAAGGAGGTCTCCTCAATCCATGGCTTGTTCTCCATTCCTCTTTTCTGGACCCCAATGGGAGGGACAAATTAATGAACCCTAAAGCCTCACAGGTAGAACTCATCCTATTCATCATTTTCTCTGGTAGGGAAAACCGGATCACCCAGGATTGTGAACGAACGTTCCCAGAGTTAAGGCCAGAGGTAGTGGGCCAGCAGAGCATGGATGCGGTAGACATAGAAAATGAGGTGAGCCCTAGTTCTTGCCATGGGACCTTGACCTTGATCTTGTTCCTGCCATGGGATTTTGGTCTGAGTAAATGTTTTCTCTAACAGTGATTCCCAGCACTCCCAGCCTGATTTCCTGTTGTGTTAAAAATACTTTCTTACTTAGTTTATAAATTTTAATTGCATGGATTTAAACATGTAACTATCAAAAATTGGAGCACATAGGTAAAAATGAAAGTCCTTCTTGAGCCTTACCTGTCTCAGAGTTATCTACTGTTGTTTGTTTAGTCTGTCTCTTCCAAATGTTTACATATATGTGTATACACTTGCAGAAATATGTGGATTAGCTGTTATTACATTATTGAGTTTATTCCATATGTCTCATTTTGCATCCTGCCTTTCTTACCATGTGATCTGTTTTATTTATTTTTTAAAAAGATTTATGCATATTTATGCATACAAGAACTGGGGTATAGGCCAGAGATGTGGGGGGGGGTGAGAGGATTCACCAGAGACAGAGTGGGGAACAGAACAGGCAGACTGACTGAAATACACTGCTGAGAAGAGCAGCGGACGAGACAGGAGAGGTCTGCTACGCCATGTGGGTAGCTCCCTGGCTGGCCTGGGGATCAAACTCATGCTGCAGAGGCTGAGGATAACTTCAGAGTGCTGTGCTTAACCCCTTGGGCCACCAGGGAGGCACCCCCCCACCCCCCACCGCCGTGGTCTGTTTTAGAGAACTTTTTACGACTGAACATGTAGTTCTACCTCAGGCACTTGTGGTTTTTTTTTAGGGTTTTAACTTTTTATTTGAAATAATCTCAAGCTTAAAGTATCATTGTCAGTATACTACACAAAGAATTCCTATATGTTCTTTCATGCGAATTCACCAATTGTTAAAATTCTGCCACATTTACTTTGTGTTTCACTCTCTCTATATGTATATGGACATGTCATTTTTCTAAGTCAGTTTATAAGTTGCAGATATGCCCTTTTACCCGTAATTACTTTAATGTATATTTGCTATGAACACGGTTCATTCACTTGCACAAACACAGTACAGTTTTAGAAGTCAGAAATTTCACATTGATAAAATTCTCTTACTTAGCCTATGTTCCATATTCAGATTTTGCCAGTTGCTCCAGTAATTTTTTTTTTAAAGATTTATTTATTTATGCATACAAGAGCTGGGGTGCAGGCTAGAGTTGGGGGGCTGTGAGAGAATTCATCAATGACAGAGTGGGGAACAGAACAGGCAGATTGAACAAAGTACACTGCTGAGGGGAACAGCGGGTGAGTCAGGAGAGGTCTGCCGCGCCATGTGGGTTGCTCCCTGGCTGCCTAGGGATCGAACTCATGCT
Source organism: Talpa occidentalis (assembly GCF_014898055.3). Lineage (NCBI taxonomy): Eukaryota > Metazoa > Chordata > Mammalia > Eulipotyphla > Talpidae > Talpa > Talpa occidentalis. The sequence goes on from NW_023603184.1 coordinate 137,161,723, forward strand.
GCAGAGGCTGCAGATTGCTTCATAGTGCTGTGCTTAACCCCTTGCGCCACCAGGGAGGCCCAGTAATGTTTTTTTATAGCAAAAAAAGATTCATTTTTCTGGTCTATGATGCATCCCAGTGTTGCTCATTGTGGGAGTTATATACCTTATTTGACCTATTTGACCTGGGACAGTTCCTAGTCTGTCTTTATCTTTCATGACTGACAGAGTTGAGGGCGGCCACAGGCCAGTTATTTCGCAGAATGTTCCTGAAATTGATGTGCCTCATGATTTGATACAATTTTGGGCAGGAATACAACATAAGTAGTGTGTCTTCATTACCGCAGTCTTCCTGATATGGATATGCTGTAGTTCATTATTCCATTGCTGACACGTTTTTTGATGTTTTCATTTTTTAAAATCATAAACCACACTGCAATGAACCTCTTTCTAGATAATCTCTTCATGCACATGGGCCAATATTTTCCAAAAGAGTTCAAGACCTCTTGAATACTGTCAACTATACTTTTTTAAACTGGTGGCTAAAAAACCACATTTGTGCCAAATACACTGGCTTTGGTTACTTCATGATTCCCAAGTTGGAAGCTACTGCCCTTGAGCCCCACACACTCCTCCTGACCTCTCTTGCCTCCCTACCTCAGGAGCCAGACAGTGATGATGAGTGGCAACACTTGCTAGAAACCACCGAGCCTGTGCCTATCCAGCTGAAAGCCCCTCTCACCCTCCTGTGCAACCCTGACTTCTGCCAGCGCATCCAGGCTCAGCTGCTCGATGCTGGAGGGCAGGTAATGGGCAGACTGATGTTGTGGAAGGGTTCTGAGTCTATTTTCACAGAAGAGTCATTAAAAACAGCAAAAGGAGAAACAAAGTTGTCTCTTTCTAGTTCTCTTTCAGTCCATCTGTTTAACTCAGTGAGGTTTTAGTAACACTGAAAGAGCAGGCCTGGAGGTGTCTCTTCTTGAAGGGAAAAGTATCCATCTTAAGGAGGGGTCCTGTCTGCTCAGAACTGATCCATTAACCACATGATCCAAAACCTGTTTTTCTGGTAAACATTTTGGGTATTGTGGACAAGAGGCAAAAATTGGAAGTTATTATAGTATTTCTATAATGACAGAAAACATATTTCCACAGATTTTTTTGTTGATGAAATTAAAAGCGTGTATGTAATAAGTAAGCATACAATATTTTGTAATGCAGACCTATGAATGAGAAGAATGAGATTCTTTTCTAGGGGATAACATTTTAGTTAATTGGTGGAGGATAGGAACTGGGTCTGATGTCACCTGGAGAGAGGGGGACCCCCTCCCTCTCCCTCCGTCTTGGCTGTTACATGTCAGGGGACCTGATGATCTGTATTCCTCATCCCTGGCATCGTTTCCTTATTCCCTGTTCATCTTCCCTGGGCTTTAGACTCTGCCCAAGAAGGAATGAGAACATTTGGCCTGTTTTACCTATTCCCTGGGGATACTTGATGACTCTGATTTTACCTCTGATTATACTGATTACTGCCTCTTTCCCCCTTGTCACTCAGATCCTGAAAGGCATGCTGGAGGGTGCTTCCCGTATCCTTCCTGCGCTCCGGGTTCTGAGCAGTCTTCTGTCCAGCTGCAGTGACTCTGTTCTTTTGTATTCCTTCTGCCGTGAGGCAGGGCTTCCAGGGCTGCTGCTCAGCCTACTCAGACACAGCCAGGAGAGCAGCAGTGTCCAGCAGGTAAGCCCTGGGGCACCGCTGAAGAAGTGTAGGAGTTTCTTCTTGGACTTCTCTTCCAGCTGCCTTCTCCTCTTGTCTTTCTAGTTAGTAGATCATGAATCACAAAGTCTGATGTCTTCTGGGGCAGACAGATAATGTGAGTCAGTGAAATGACTTGTGTGGCACTATTATGGGGAAATATGATAAATTGGAGACCACCTGTCCAGTCCAAACAGGAAACCCTCATCTCAGCTCCCGCCCTTTGTTAGCACGAGGAATATGAGCCCAGTGTTGCCAGACCATTAATTTCCTGGAGAAGCTAGAAATCCAGATTTTAATGTGCAGTTTTCCACTATTTAGAGCACTATGCTTTGAAATGTTAAATCCCAGGCTTTATTGACCCACTTTTACAGAGCAGGGCACTGAAATTCAGAGATAACTCATACACAGGTACTAACTTGTAACTGGTCAAGGAGACGATAAGTAGAACAGATTGAAACTCGAGTTTGGGGCCAAGCCTTTACTCCTCTATGCCGTATGCTGCTGCAGCTGAGCTGGGAGGACAGAACAGAGCAATGTTTAGTGGGGCTTAGTTTCAGGCAGCTAGAAAGCTGCATTCTGCTGATGAGTGTTTTAAAGTGATTCAGGAAAGAATTTGAACTTATTTGAAAAGCAGGACCTCCTTAACTCCAATACGTTGTTTAAGCGAAAAAAGACACAATATCAGGCTATTTACAGCCCATTGGATGACACTTTATTAATCTAAATCTTCTCTCTCTGTACAAATGCTTTCCTTCCCGACCCTTTCTGTTTGGGGAACCTGACTGAAGATGTGCATGCCTTTTCTTTTTTTTTTTTTAATTGCTTTTTCTAGTCTTTACCTCTATCCCCTACACATCCCTGACCCTCTGTCCTCTTCCTTGGCAGCAATGCTGGTATGGGACCTTCGTACGGGACTTGATGGCTGCGATTCAGGCCTACTTTGCCTGCACCTTCAATCTGGAAAGGAACCAAACAAGTGACAGGTGGGCTGAGAGGAAGTTTTGCTCTTATGGCCAGTATGACTTCAGTTTCTATCCCCTTCACTTCCCCTTCCCATTAGGAAGAGGCTAAGGAAGGAGAAACAGTGATCTGTGATAGGTTTAGGAATCAGTCGACTGAGCCCTCAGAGTCCAGCTAGTCCTATTAAGAATCCTGAGACATCTTTAGATTTTCCCCTCAAGACTTTAAGGTTCTAAGAGTCAGCAGTCACCATGACCTAAATGGAAGGGTCAAGAAGTAAATAACCTCAAGAATATGGCAGAGAAGGGTCTCGGAGATATGTGTGTGAAACTGCATGTCTTTTGGGGAGAGGGGACGGAGCATTATGAGGTGTTCCTTTGCAGAGATTGTCTTGCCTGCCTGAAACTGATTCATTAACTACATCCAGGGTTTTTTAGTTGAGAGTTGAGACGAAACCACAGGCTCATTTTTTTTCCAGCTTACAAGTATTTCAGGAGGCTGCCAACCTCTTTCTGGACCAGTTGGGAAAACTGCTGGCTCAGCCAGATGACTCTGAGCAGACTTTGCGGAGGGACAGCCTTACGGTAATCCATGCCTACATGCAGATTTGTCTCTCCTGTCTTTGCCAGTGTACCCCCATCACCTTTCTTATGACCATGAAGAGTTGTATCAAGGTAATACAACAAACATTTGTTGAATGCCTACTATGTGCCATATGATACATGAGTTGGTGACCAACTTCAAGGGAGCAAGGATAGTTTCTCTACTTGGGGAGATGTAAAGTGATGAAGGACAAGAATATAAAAAGCCATTAGCGCTTCCTATAAAGTACAGAAGCACCACTGCAGAAGATAAGATTAATGTTAATTTGAGAGTCATAGAAGAAATCTTGAAGATCATCCCTGATAGGATTTGAAGAATGCATAGAAGTTTGTCAGGTAGATGAGGTAGGAAAGTAGGGTGAACACTCCAGACAAAAATATAAGCATATGTAAAGGCCCAGAGGCATTAAGCAGTGTGGCCTATTTCAGGGAACCACAAAGAGAAGTATTCTTTCTTTTTGGTTTTATGAGATTAAACTTCACTTAAGAGGCTGATTAGTTTTCTAGTATTAACATTATGATTGAACAGACTTTTACAGTGCAATCCAAAGATCATTTATGCCCAATAATTCATCATTCCTAAAAAGTTTTCATCCTGAGCATGCTGGTGTCTAGAATATACCTCTTTTTCTTCCTCCCCAACAGCAAGTCACCAACCTTGGAACAACATACCTGTGTTTCGGTTCCCTGTTGTTGGTGACGAACTGGTGATATTTTCTATAGTTTTTCTAATGTTGTGTTTAGTGAAAAGGTTTATCAGACAACCTCCCTAGATTGCTATAGGTGAGTGAGTGGAGTCAGCCAAATTACTTCTTAAAGAGTCTTGTAGGTCAACTAGTATTTCTTAGTCTTGTTTGTCTTAGTAAACTATGTGGTATACTGAGAACCACTAGTAAATTATGTGGGTTCTCTCCCCTGGACTCTGGAGGTGAAGGACCAGAGAACGGAAGATTGATCGAGAAAGTAACTGAGTTCAGACTGATCTCAGAAGACACAAATCTCTAGAGAGAAACATGAACATGTGCAAGGAAGTAAATAATAACCCAGTCACCACCAAACTAGCAATTGGGAACTCAGAGCTTACATCCCTGTCTCTGTCTGGTCTCTTCTAGTTTGAGAGCTATTTTAACATCCCTCAACCTTTCAAGTCGGGGAGCTTTTAAAGTCTACCCTAAATATTGGCAGTGACACGTGTTATGGCTAGCGCTTCTCTTGTGTCACTGTGCCACGAGAGGTGTGGGAAGGTTGGAAGAAATACCCCATCACATGAAGTTCTGAATCAGTAGGACTAGGTTGGGAAAGACCAACAAATCTCCAGGAATTACACTCCTGATCCACAGATAACATTTTGAAAACCATCCTCTAGGGAACAGCTCATGTTATAATAGAGTAACACCTAAAATTCCTGTCCTTGAACTGTGAAGGCAGTTACAAGGCATTTTCTATGTGAGGAATACATAGAATTAGACAGCCGGACTCCTGAGTTTTTATCCTCTTCTCAGCTCCTCTGGGAATCTTGCGTCTTACCCTAAATCCAGTCACTTCTGATGCCCTCATGATAATGCTGCCCCTGCCTCTCCTAGTGCTTTACTGTTTTGTGTGAAGCCATGGATGGGAACAGCTGGGCCATCTCCAGAGCCTTTTACTCCAGCCTACTGACTACGCAGCATGCTGTGTTGGATGGGCTTCTTCATGGTTTGACAGTTCCACAGCTCCCTTTCCACACGCCCCCAGGTAAAGTCAGAGTCGGGGGTGGGTACGAGGTTCTCCTAACTTACTTGTCCTACAGGACCAATTCTGCTTTTTCTACTGCCATGTCCTAGAGCAGTGCCTGGTGTCTAGTGAGTGTTCAGTACATAACTGTGAACTGAAAGAATGAATGGAGACCTGAGAGGACCAACCAAACCCATCCTGTGCCCTTTGTCTTTCTCCATAGGAGCCCCCCAAGTAAGCCAGCCACTGCGAGAGCAGAGTGAGGATCTGCCTGGTGTCATTTCCTCTGTGCTTGCAGCCATATGCACTGCCCCTGTAGGGATGCCTGGTTGCTGGGAAGCCAAGGAGCAGGTCTGTGCTGCAGATTCTCATCCCTGTTGCCAGCATTGGAAAGGCTGGCCCCAGCTTCTCAGAAAGGCAGAAAAACAAGCTTGTATGCCTGCTCTTAATCTGTGTTTCCAGAAACAGATGCTCCAGTCTGGGATCTGAGCCACTTATAGAACATGAATATTCTAGAGCCCTTGACTAGCTGGAGAACTCATTGACAAACTGCCTGTATGGTAGGGTACGGTAGGGTAGGTAGCTTAAAGTGATGCCTTAAGAACTCAGGATTCATACCTCCTACTTTCTGTTGCCCAGCAGTACTTCTGTATCTGCCTGAGCTGGGGCTAAGTTAGGCCATGACATTTGGTTCTTCATTGTCTCCCTTGACTGGGGTCTGAGGTTCCTGGTGAACCTGGGGAAGAGTGTCTAGCAAGGAGTTATGATTCCTGATTAATTGGAGACATAAGGGGAATATATCTGTTTGGAATAATGGGTGTGGGGTTGAGCCTTCAGGTATATCCCTGTAGATCTCTCGGCATTTGGCAAATCAACTCACTGAAGACAGCAATCATCTAAGGCCGTCCCTCATCTCTGGCTTGCAGCACCCTGTCCTGTGCCTCCACCTTCTCAAGGTACTACCTATCCGTACCTCTTGGCACTTTGGATTTTTTTTTTTTTTTTGCATAGAAGAACTGGGGTGTAGGCCAGAGGTGCGGGTGTGCGAGTATTCACCAGAAATGGAGTGGGGAACAACAATGCAGTCCCTGGACTCCTGGATTGGAAGGCTCACTACAACAACAGGTGGATTCACTGAGTACACTGCTGAGGGGAACAGTGGGTGAGGCAGGAGAGGTCTGCTGCACCACATGTGGGTTAGCTTCCGGGTGGGAGATTGAGCTGAGCCACAGCAGTGACAGTATTGAGACTCAACCCCTAGGCCATTAGGGAGGCCCCAGAGATTTTTTTTTTTAAGATTTATTTATTTATTTATACAAGCACTGGGTATAGTCAGAAGCATGGGAGGGTGAGAGAATTCACCAGAGCCAGAGCAGGGAACAGAACAGGCAAACTGACAAAATACACTGCTGAGGGGAGCAGCGGGCACGGCAGGAGAGGTCTGTCACACCATGTGGGACCCTTGCTGGCGGCTGGGGATCGAACTGGTACTGCAGACAGGCAGCTTCGCAGCCTGGTGCTTAACCGCTGTGCCACCAGGGGAGGCCCCCCAGAGTTCTTTTTAACCCCCAGATTGAGAGAGACCCTGAGAGAGATGCAAGACCATCTTGGAGAACCCCTTTCTGCTTTTAAATTTTTTCAACTCAGAAGGCCCCATTGTTAGCCTGTCCTTACAGAATTAAGTATCCCTGTCTCACTATCTCACAGCAGGAAGCAGAAGGGGCCTGGACATCTCACATACACCACAAGTGTGGATGCTAGGTCTGTGGAGAGACTAGTCTGTGTTGGTAGTGAGCCTTCCAATGTAGGAGCCCGGGGGCTGCTCTGCCTGACCAACAGACTCCTTCTTGCTCCCTTAGGTGCTCTACTCCTGCTGCCATGTCAGTGAGCGCCTCTGCCATCTCATAAGCCAAGAGCCCCTGGCATTGGAGTCCCTGTTGATGTTGGTCCAGGGCAAGGTAGGCCAGCCACATGGGTGGGTATCTCATGGAGACCCCACCATCTCAGAGATGGCGCTAATATATGAGGTTCCTTTGTAGGTGAAGATAGCAGATCGGGAGGAATCTACTGAAGTGACGCTCTATCTTCTCTCCCTTCTTGTCCTTCGACTGCAAGATTTGCCTTCTGGGTGAGTTGTAAGGTGGAGTCTCTTCATTGAAATGTTTTACCCGGTTATGAATATGGAGAGTGGCACCCCATAGCCTGTATTTAGGAGGGATTAGGATAGAGAGAATGAGGTTTCTATACAAAGAATAGATCTGAATCCCCCCAACAAAGTTTGTGCCTTGGAGGTGGACACGTGGCCTGTGTAGAGAGTGCTACCCAAGGAGAGGGAAGGCCATTTGCTAACTTCCTTTCACATTGCTGCAGCACTGGATGTATCTCTTTTTTTTTTTTCCCAGAATGGAGAAACTAGGCAGTGAGATCGCTACCCTCTTCACCCATTCACATGTTGTCTCTCTTGTGGTGAGTTTTCAACCATCACCTTTTTTCCTCTTCTCACCTATCATGCAAGCTTCTGGGAGTGGGGGAGTCACCATCCCATCTGCAGCTGTAATGAGGCTCTGTGGACAGAGACATACACCCTCCCGCTCTGTCCTGAAGATGATTCTGACTTAGACATTCCTTCTCTGAACCTCCCAGAGTGCAGCAGCCTGCCTTTTGGGACAGCTTGGTCAGCACGGGGTGAGCCTTGATCTCCAGCCTGCAGACTGGATCGCTGCAGCCACACATGCCCTGTCTGCTCCTGCAGAGGTGAGGTCTACCAGGGAAGATGTAGACGTATTTTCTCTGAGTCAAACAGGGATCGAGGGAGAAAAGCCTGAGATGCCAGCAAACCTAGAGTAAACTAAGGAGTTGTAGAGGAATGAAGGAGGATTCCTTTTCCTACCCTTCTGCTCCCAGATAAAGTGCTCTCCTAAACCAGACCAGTCAGGTCCTCTAATCCTATACTTTTTTTTTTTTAAGATTTATGCATACAAGAACTGGGGTACAGGGCAGAGGTGTGGGGGGTGAGAGGATTCACCAGAGTCAGAGTGGGGAAGAGAACAGGCAGATTGACTGAAATACACTGCTGAGGGGAGCAGTGGGCGGGTCAGAAGAGTCTGCTATGGCATGCGGGTTGCTCCCTGGCCAGGGATCAAACTCACGCTGCAGGCTGTGGATAAATTCATAGGTTGCATCTTAACCCCTTGCGCCACCAGAGAAGCCCCTAATCCTATACATTTTTTGGGGGGGGTGGTTTTTTTTAATTTTTTTTTTTTAAAGAGGTACGTATTTTATTTATTTATTTATTTGTCTGTTTGTTTGTTTATACATGCACTGGGTACAGTCAGAAACGCGGGAGGGTGAGAGAATTCACCAGAGCCATAGCGGGGAGCAGAGCAGGCAGAAGGACTGAAGTTGTAGAGGACGAAGTTGCTGAGGGGAGCAGCGGGTGGCAGGAGAGGTCTGCGCGCCATGTGGGCCTGCCCCGGCGGCCAGGGATTGAATCGTTGCTGCAGAGGCTTCAGGCAGCTTCGCAAGCCAGCACTCAACCACTGCGCCACCAGGGAGGCCCCATTCATTCATTATTGATGGCAGCACTAACATTCATCCAGGAACCTAAGTCAGAAGCCTGGTTGTCACATAGGCTGCTCCCTCTTCTTATTCCCCCATCCAAGTGGTTCTTCCAGGTCTCTGTCCTGCCCTGCTGTTGTCTCTCAGACCTTTACCTTCCTTAGTACCATCACTGACCTGCCTTGGTTTATGTGCACTTCATCTCCCTGTGACTGTGGCATTTGCCTACTAAAGGGTCTCCTGTGCCCTCTCCTTTCCAGCACATTCTCTTTATTGTCATCAGAGTGAGCTTCTCTAAAATCTGGTCATTATGTCACTTATATGTAGAATATAGGGAAGCAAAACAAAGGGTCAGATAAAGCCAAACTAACAAACCCTAGAAATCTGAGGCTACAGTGGGTGCGGAGGGGATAGGAGAGAAGAGTGGGAGGGCTATAGACAGTGGACTGTGATAGTGGACTGGGGGTGCTCTGGTGGTGGGCATAGTATAGTAACTACACCTGAAGGGGGAGATGCTGTACCTCTAAAACACAGTGTAAACCAATGTTACCTGTATTTAAAAAAAAATTAGTTCAACTAATAATTATTTAGCCCATAAGTATGCATTGAAGGGCTTCCCCTGGTGGCGCAGGCAGTTGAGCACAGCACTGTGAAGGTGTCTGTGGCCTTTGCAGTGCAGGTTCTATCCTGGCCGGCCAGAGAGAAACCCACATGGCGCGGCAGGCCTCTCCTGTCTCACCTGCCGCTCCCCTCAGCAGTGGATTCCAGTCACTCTGCCTGTTCTGCTCCCAGCTCTGTCTTTGATGAATCCTCTCACCCTCTCCCATGTCTGATCTGTACCCCGGTTCTTGCATGTATGAATAAATAAATCTTAAAAAAAAAAAAAAAAAAAAGATGAGGAACCATTTAAAAAAAAAAAAAAAAAAAAAAAAAAAAAAAAAAAAAAAAAAAAAAAAAAAGAAAAAAAAAAAAAAGTAGGCATTGAGTCCAGACACTATTATAGGCTCTGACACTATTATACAGCTGTGAATAAAAGACACCAATTATCTTGCCCACATTGAGCTTATGTGAGTCCTCAGTGACTTCCCACTGCTTCTGGGATAAAGTCCAAATTTTAATCTGCTACTCAAAGCTCATCTGTTACCTCTGGGCTCTGTAATCCTGCTATTCTAACTCAGAGAAGCTATTGGAAAGACTTACCATTTCCAAAATTCACTATGGTCTTTTATACCTGCCTGCATTTAGATATACTGTGATTTTTTAGAATGTTTTCCCTCCTTATTAACTCTTTCATTTGTCTGCCTTTTAAACTTTCGATCCATCAGTTTTCTACTTCCAGGAATCAGAGTTAGGCATTCTCAGCTGTGTCCCCACTGCAGTCTCTTGTCTAGCAAGTGTCTTCCTAAGCTGTATTGTTGCTGTGTCTGCTTACCCTACCAGAACTTTGTGTCTTTAGGACTGGTCATTGAACGAATAGGCTAGAACCAAGACATAAGCCCAGAAGAACTCTCTCCACTACACCGGGCCAAGGAAGAGCTCTTTCTGCCTGACCAGGAGTTGGGTGCACAGGCCAGAGGGGACACCTCATCTGTCTCAGAGATCTGTTTTTTTCCTGCCTCTCTGACAGGTTCGGTTGACTCCACCAGGTGGCTATGGGTTCTACGATGGCCTCCTCATCCTTTTGCTGCAACTTGTCACCCAGGAACAGTTGCGTCCTACGATGGGGGAAGTAAGCAGTAAGAAGCTGGGGAGCCACTGGATGATAGGAATGAAGAAGCAGCTCACACTTGCCTTTCCTTTCAAACTACAGTCTTAGAACAGATCACCTGCGCTAGTATGGACCCTTTAAAGGATTCATTCAGCTGCGTCCCTTGGGGTTCAATGGGGGGAAAAGCTGGAATTTTCTGGTTCTAGCATGTGGGTTGAGACATCAGCGGGTTATGATGGGGTCAGAACAGGAACTAAGGCTATCATATAATCCTAGGTGGGAAAACAGAATTATTTCTGGGACTCTCTTTCCTTATAGTTTAGGGATAAGAGTAAAAAAAAAAAAAAAAAAAAAACACTTCGATTCCTGACTTCAGTTTCCTCACCCACCCTCCTTCAATTTTGTCTCCAGCAGGCAAAGGGTAGCTTGATTAGGGATGTGGTTAGCTCAGAAATGTGGACTGTTCTGTGGCACCGCTTCTCCATGGCTTTGAGGCTGCCCAAGGAGATATCCACCCAGGAGGAGGAGCTGTCTCTATCCAGTCTACAAAGCTCTGAGCCAGACTGGACGCTCATCTCACCCCAAGGTATCTTTCCATCAGCCTGGCCTCCTTGGTGGGGCCAGTGTATCAATCCCTCCTCAAGAGGAGGCAGCCTGTAACTGGGTTATCCCACAGATTGCTGCTGCTGCCTCCTAGGGAGAGGATGGCAGAGTATAAGCTGGAGCTGCTCAAGGATGGGGGAGGGACCAAAAAGGTGGTAGTCGTGGGGGCTGTGTGGAAGCAGGGGACCTCAGTGCCTCTTGCCTACCCCACTGACACCCATTCTTGTTATTTCCAGGCATGGCAGCCCTGCTGAGCCTGGCCATGGCCATCTTTACCCAGGAACCCCAGTTATGCCTGAGCCACCTTTCTCAGCGTGGAAGTATCCTCATGTCCACCCTGAAGCATCTGCTTTCCCCCAGCTTCCTGCATCAGCTGGGCCAGGCGTGAGTCTGAGCCAAAGGAGGGAAACCAGAAGATTCAGAGAGTCTGGGTCTTCTGGGAGGTGGGAAGGTAAAGGTAGGAGGGAAAGAGCTGACAGTTTCAGCTATGAGGCAAGAAATAGGATTGCTGAAATTGGGGAAAGGGAGGTAGACTAGAGAATTTGAGAAGAGGGTTGAAGGTAAAGGGTAGGAAAGACTGAGTGTGACTTTCCACACTCCTCTCCTTAGGCCTCATGGGACTGAGTTTCTCCCTGTCGTGGTGCTCTCAGTCTGCCAACTCTTCTGCTTCCCCTTTGCCCTGGATGTGGACTTCAACCTCCTTGTAGGTGTCTTGGCTGATCTCACAAACTCCGAAGTCACAGCCCACCTACTGCAGGTACTTGGGAAGCTACCTGGACATGAAGGTGGGTCAGGAAGATGGCCAACCTCTGTACTCTGATTCACTTGGGTACAGCTCTGGGGCTCTCCTAGGCCCTGTTAGAGTGGAGCATCTGGTTTGATTTAGAGTTGGAGTGGAGAAAGCATTCAGACCCAAACAGAGGCTTATGGTTGCAACTGGGGCTGGCCACTCCTTCTCTCCAGCAGTCTCTTATCTGGATTCCGTTGCATCTCCACGGGGAGATTATCCATCTGGCTCTGGACACTTAGCAACTCAGCCAGGAATCACTTCTTTGGCAGTTGCTAACTTTAAGGTCGCTGAAGGCAGAGAAAGAGTCCTGGCAGAGCAAGGAATGAATGTAGAAAGGACCAGTTCCCATGGGCCTCACATTGGGTCTCACATGGGATGCTATGGCTCAGGTCTCCCAGCTTTCTGTGGTATTTCTCATCATAGCTGGGCTTTTCTCACTCCCAGATTTTGGCTTCTAGCTATCTAATTGCAGTGTAGTCTCTCTCTCCATGAACTACTTTAGCTGCTCCCCCTCCTCCTCCCAGGTGTGCTGCCATCATCTTCAGTTGCCACACGTCGAGCTGCCCATCAGTCTGCTCACACGCCTAGCCCTCACTGATCCCACCTCTCTCAACCAGTTTGTGAACACAGTGGCCGCCTCCCCTAGAGCCATCCTCTCGTTCCTCTCAGTTGCTCTCCTGGGTGACCAACCGCTGTTGACTTCTGATCTTCTCTCGCTGCTGGCCCACACAGCCCGGATGCTGTCTCCCAGTCACTTGTCCTTTATCCAAGAGCTCCTGGCTGGCTCCGATGAATCCTATCGACCCCTGCGCAGTCTCCTAGGCCACCCAGAGAATTATGTGCGGGCGCGCACTTACGGGCTGCTGGGACACTTGCTCCAACACAGCGTGGCCTTGCGAGGGGCCCTGCAGAGCCAGGCTGGACTGCTCAGCCTTCTGTTGCTGGGGCTTGAGGACAAGGACCCCACCGTGCGGCGCAGTGCCAGCTTTGCTGTGGGTAATGCAGCTTACCAAGCTGGCCCCCTGGGCCCTGCCCTGGCAGCCGCGGTACCCAGCATGACCCAGCTGCTTGGAGATCCTCAGGCTGGTATCCGGCGCAATGCTGCGTCAGCTCTGGGCAACTTGGGGTCTGAGGGGTTGGGGGAGGAGCTGCTACAGTGCCAAGTACCTCAGCGACTCCTAGAGATGGCATGTGGAGATCCCCAGCCAAGTGTGAAGGAGGCTGCCCTCATTGCCCTGCGGAGCCTCCAACAGGAACCCCGGCTCCATCAGGTACACCCCAGGGGTCTTAGGAACCACAGTGAGGGAGTTGGTGCTCACAGGTTTTTGTGGAATTGTCTTTAAGGAATTGGTACATCAAGAAACCCAAACTGTACCCCTCTCTGAGAACAGTGTCTTGGAGATGTGTTTTCTACATACCATCTCCAACGCTAGAGAATGGCAGGGGTTTGGAGGAGGACTCCACTGGGCTGAGAAAGTCTGGACTCTCAAGATCCACTCTTTAGGGGAGGGAAGTCTAGTAGACGTTGAGGTGTAGTGTGGTTTCATTCTGGGGGTCGTGAAGGTACTAACACTTTTTTAGTACTCTCCAGGTGAAAAGCACCTTGCTAACCACTTTGCCTTTATTATCTGTTTTTTTTTTTTTTTTTTTAGATTTATTTATTTATTTATACAAGCACTGGGTACAGTCAGAAGCGCGGGAGGGTGAGAGAATTCACCAGAGCCAGAGCGGGGAGCAGAGCAGGCAGAAGGACCGAAGTACACTGCTGAGGGGAGCAGCGGGAGGCAGGAGAGGTCTGCGCGCCATGTGGGACCCTCCTCCCGTGGCCGGGGATCGAACCGGTGCTGCAGAGGCTGCAGGCAGCTTCGCAACCCAGCGCTCAACCGCTGCGCCACCGGGGAGGCCCTATTATCTGGTTTTTAAGCTATTATGCTGCTCATTGTGCAGGTGAGGGAAGTGAGGCACAAAGAATTCAATAACTTATCCAAGTTACAAAGCTAGTATATAGACTTGGACTTTGAATCCAGAGCCCACACTCTTTTTTCCCTGCCTTGGTTTCATAATGTAGCCGTTTTTATTATGGACAAAACACCCTTGCATTTGGTGAGATAGGAGCCCATACTCTTTTTTTTAAAAAAAAAAAAGATTTATTGGGCCTCGCCAGTGGCACAGCGGTTGAGTGCTGGGTTGCGAGGCTGCCCGTGGCCTCTGCGGCACCGGTTCGATCCCCGGCTGCTCCCCGGCCACCGGAGGAGGGTCACACATGGCGCGCAGACCTCTCCTGCCGCCCGCTGCTCCCCTCAGCAGTGTGCTTCGGTCCTTCTGCCTGCTCTGCTCCCCACTCTGTCTCTGGTGAATTCTCTCGCCCTCCCACGCTTCTGACTGTACCCAGTGCTTGTATAAGTAAATAAATAAATAAATCTAAAATAAATAAATATTAAAAAAGATTTATTTATTTATACATACAAGAGCTGGAGTACAGGCCAGAGATGCATGGGGGTGAGAGGATTCACCAGAGACAGAGTAGGGAAGAGAACAGGCAGATTGAGCGAAGTACGCTGCTGAGAGGAGCAGCAGGCGAGTCAGGAGAGGTCTGCTGCGCCATATGGGTTGCTCCCTGGCCAGCTGGGGATCGAACTCGTGCTGCAAAGGCTGAGGATTGCTTCATAGTATGGTGCTTAACCCCATGCACCACCAGGGAGGCCCCAGGGGCCCATACTCTTAACCACGGCTTTGTTCTTCTCTTCCTGCTCCATTTTCAGTGTATAAGCCATTCAATGAAAATCATACATCTACATAAGATAGGGCTAAATTCCAAATAATAGCTTGGTATGGCAGCATTGGGTGGTTCATGTAGAATAGACATTTTTTTTTTTTAAAAGATTTATTTATTTTTATACAAGAATTGGGGTACAGGCCAGAGATGCATAGGAGGGTGAGAGAATTCACCAGAGACAGAGTGGGGAACAGAACAGGCAGATGGACCGAAATGCACTGCTGAGGGGAGCAGGGGGCAAGACAGGAGAGGTCTGTCCCACCATGTGGGTTTCTCCCTGGCTGGCTGGGAATCGAACTCCTGCTTCTGTGGCTGCAGATTGCTTCATAGGTTGTGTCTTAACCCCTGCGCCACCAGGGAGGCCCCAGAATAGACATTTTGATGCGATATGAGTGAGTACATATATTATAGTATTTTTTGACAACCCATGTGGGGAAATCATAAAAGAAATTCTTGGGTGGTGATGAGGTTATGACCCCCTGGTTTGCCTCTGTGAGTGAAAATCAGACTTTTTGGCTCACCATCACCACGGCATCCTTTACATCTTCCTGGGGACAAGGCATACTCCCTTGGTGCCTTGGTTTCATGGTCTGTAACCAGAGAGAATGAAACAAGACCTCTGGTCTTGCCTCTGAGGTTTTATTTTTCCCACACAATCTATTTTGAATCCCCAAGAGCCCATTTTCTTTTTCTTCCTTTTCTGGAGTGGGAATTGCTGGGCCCAAGGAGCATCTAATGCATGTTGTGTTCTGTTTACTGCTCTCTCTCCAACAGGTGCTGGTATCCCTGGGTGCCAGTGAGAAATTAGCTTTGCTCTCCCTGGGGAATCAGTTGTTGCCACACAGCAGCCCCCGACCTGCGTCTGCCAAACACTGCAGGAAACTCATTCGCCTTCTGAGGCCAACCCACAGCACGTGATGCCCAACTCTCAGGGCCCAGCCTCCAACCCTGGTTGCCCTACTCCTGCCAAGTCTTCCATTTTCTACTCTACAAGCCACCAATTTAACTGAGAGCTTAAGTGACATGAAAGAGAAACTGCCAACTCGACTGATTGGAGAATGAGAAATTGAAGAGATTTATGTATAAAGCTCCTTCCTTCCCCCCAGATTCAGGATGCTATCAACAAGTAAACTTCATTATTATTGGTGCCAGAGAAGATTGCTTCCTTCTGTTCATCTTGGGGCCTTTTCTCCAGTAATGTGCCTTTAACCCCAGGAACATGCCTCCTGGACCTTAGGGAAACACCTTCTTTCTGACAGACCTCTTCTTTCTGAAACTCCTTACAATCCTCCCAGCAGGTACTTGCCTTGGCCCCAGGACAGTGATGGAGACAGAGCCTATTTAGCTCTAGATGGTCCCTATGGTGGAGGGTTCCCCAGCCCATAGCTTACATTCCCACATATGGATGGGGGTGGGGAGTGTGTATATATATATACACACACATATGTGTATGTATGTAGTAGTTCTGTTATATAAACTCTTGTCATGAAAGGTGTGCTTCACCCTACTTGGAGCTGACAGGGTAAAGGGTTAGAAGGCTCAGCTCCTCCAATAGTGTCTCTCTGGTGCTGGAAGCACAGATACCCTTTTTACCTAGATCCTGGTTTGGGAGCTTATTTGTATCAAATAGCTTCCTCCTTCCCAGGTAGTTGTTTGTGGTCACTACTTCCAAATTAAGGACAGTAGGGCTAAAATAGGAAAGAATAGGTTCAACAGAAGCAAATTGGATTGCTTTAAGATCTAAAGCTTAGTGACTAGTTTTAATATTGGATGAAGTTTTAATAGGAAAGCCTAGGTCCTCAGAAAGCAGTTATTTGTGGAGACTGCAGATGACCAGGAAGGTGTTTGCCAGGCCCCATCAGAATCATAATTCAGCTGCAAACATAACAGAAGGCTGAGATCTTGACTTGCTGGATGGCTTGGGACAAGTTTCCCAAGCCCTGATTTCTCCATCCATCAAAAAGGATTTCTAAAACAAATTTCAACTATTTCAGTAATTAAAGGTAAATATGGTGCCTTTATTTTAAATAAGAAATATTATTTAGTTCTCATCTTCATTGGCCACTCTTTATGTTTTAGCAAAAATAACTTTTTTATAGAGACCACCATAATCTTATCCAGATGATTTCATTTCAGCTCATCATATATTTATTGCATCCATTTTAGTTCCAGATACCTATGTTCTGGGCATTGGAGATAAAGGAGTACTTGTTTGTTACAGTGTTTCCAATCTGGGGAAGGGAAGGGGTGGGAAAAAAATCAAGAGAGTTGTAGAGAGTATGTAGGAAAGCAGGGGGTGGGGGGAGGGGGGCACCTCGAGTTCAAACAGATTGCAGTGTTGGATGGTCAGGATAGGACTCACTGAGATGGTGACCTTTTTTTTTTAAAGATTGATTTATTTATGTATACAAGAGCTGGGGTACAGGCCAGAGGTGTGGGGGTGTGAGAGGATTCACCAGAGACAGAGTTGGGAGCAGAATAGGCAGACCAAAGTACACTGCTGAGGGGAGCAGTGGGCGAGACAGGAGAGGTCTGCTGCGCCGTGCGGGTTGCGCCCTGGCTGCCTGGGGATCGAACTCATGCTGCAGAGGCTTCGGATAGCTTCATAGGGTGCGTCTTAACCCCTTGCACCCCCAGGGAGGCCTGAGACAGTGACATTTGAGCGAAGGCTTAAGGGAGGTGAGGGAATGAGCAATGTAGCTATCTGATGGAAAAGCCTCAGCAGAGAGAACGACCTCTTTCTTCAGAGGTTCTGAGATGGAGGGTGCCTGGCCTGCTTGAGAAGTCATGAGAGACCAGCTTAGATGGAAGAAGAAGGAGGAAGAAGATAGTAGGAAATGAGGACAGGAAGGTAATGGGGACGGGCATTGCAGCCCTTATAGAGCTTGTGCTTTAGAGAGAGAGGGATCCATTGGTGGTTTTTTTTTTTTTTTAAGATTTATTTATTTATGCATACAGGAACTGGGGTATAGGTCAGAGGTGCAGGGGGTGAAAGGACTCACCAGAGACCGAGTGGGGAACAGAACAGGCACACTGACTGAAACATACTGCTGAGGGGAGAAGCAGGTGAGACAGGAGAGGTCTGCTGCACCATGTGGGTAGCTCCCTGGCCGGCTGGCGATCGAACTTGTGCTGCAGAGGTTGTGGACAGCTTTCACAGTGCTGTGGTTGTGCTTTAACGCCTTGCGCCACCAGGGAGGCCCTCATTGGTGGGTTTTGAACAACAGTGAGTGCTGTGATCTATTTTGTTTTCTAAAAGATTGCTCTTCATTCTGGTGGTGTGGCATTTGTGAGGAATAAGGGTAAGCAGTTAGGAGGTTATTATAATAATCTAGGAAAGAGAGAGTGGTATTTTGAATATGGAAGAAATATGATTTCTTGACTGATTGGATGTGGGGGGTGTGAGCAAAGATGACACCAAGGCTTTTGGCAAGTGAACACTTGAAAGGATGATTTGCCATTTCCTGAAACAGGGAAGGCTAATATCCAAGTGGCACTGGTAGGAAGATTTGAGCTCGCATTTGAATGTGTCAGGTATAGAAGCTGGAAATTTCCCAACACTCAAAAGTAGAGAAATTAGTTTCAACAGCTAATACAGCTATTCTTTTTTTATTCAGGCATTTAAAAATAATCCTAGGATTATTTTTGAGTTTAATTAATTGAGTTAATATTATTCATAAGTACTTGGTATCTTTGAAAAATTAGAACTTTTCCTTTTAACAAAAATACAGCACTTAGAGCTGTTTGGATTTAGGCAAATACAGTAAGTCCTCACTTAGATCATCATCAATAGATTTTTGGAAACTGTGTCTTTTAAATGAAACACCATTTAATGAAAGGAGGGCCTCAAATAATGAAAAATACCAACTGGGGATTGTTTTATTCTCATCAATGTTATAATGAAACAAGTTTAAATGAATTGACATTATTTGAGGACCTGCAGTAAAGTGCTATATTTTATTTAATTCATTTTTAAAAGATTTATTTTTATTATTTATGCATACAAGAACTGGGGAGCAGACCAGAAGTGTGAGAGGTGAGAGGACTCATCAGAGACAGAGTAGAGAGCAGAGCAGGGAGACCTACTGAAATACACTGCTGAGGAGAACAGCAGGAGAGACAGGAGAGATCTGCTGCGCCATGTGGGTTCACTCCTTTGCTGGGGATTGGACTCAGGTCGCAGTGGCTGGCAATAGCTTCATAGTGCTGAGACTTTAACCCCTGCACCACCAGGGAGGCTGAGTGCTGTATTTTAAAATTTGGGTTTTTCCCCCAAAATCATGGGTAATTCCCTTTTTACACCCAATGATTCATTACATTCAAGCTTGAAATATGCCTATCTGATACATAACAATTTGATATAGAGAAATTGAATAAATATATATTCAAAGTTCGTAGGCCATTACATGAAGCAATAGTTACTTTTTGAAGAAGCATAATAAAACATGTACCCATCCTTGGAAGCATACGATCTAAAGGATTAAAAATATGTGAACAATTTTACATCTAGCAGTAGTTGCACACAATACTAAGAGGGTTTGGAGTGGTCTGAGTAGTGCCTGGAATTCAGAGAATGCCCTGAGTTTGAGGACTGTGACACAAGTGTGTTTGTCAGTCTGCCTGTTCTGTTCTGTTCTGTTCCCCACTCTGTCTCTGGTGAATCCTGTCACAATCCCGAATATCTGGTCTGTACCCCAACTCTTGTATGCATAAATAAATAAATCTTTTAAAAAAAGAATATTTACTTAAATCATCAAAATGTTAAAATATCCTGTGATTGCCACAACACACTACCACAACACAAATTTAGCAGCAGTAGAACTTTATTCCACCACAGTTCTGGAAGCCAAAAGGCAGGCTATACTTGGGCCTCTAGTCCCTCAGAAGGCGCTAGGAGAGAATCCATTACTTACCTCTTCTAGTTTCTGGGGTTCTGGGTGCTGCTAGGTTTGTATCTACATCCCTCCAGTCTCTCTGCCACAGTGGTCATATTGCTGTTTTTTCCTGTGTGGTCTATCTGCCAGATCACCCTGAGTTTCACTAAGGGCACATGTCATTGGATTAGAATCCAACTAGATAATCTAGGAAAAATTCTTAATCCTCCCAAAACCCTTAACCATATCTTTTGCAATATAAAGTAATATTTACAGGGCCTCCCCGGTGGCGCAGCGGTTGAGCACTGGGTTGCGAAGCTGCCGGCGACCTCTGCGGCGCTGGTTCGATCCCCAGCTGCTCCCCGGCCACCAGAGGAGGGTCCCACATGGCCCGCAGACCTCTCCTGCCGCCCGCTGCTCCCCTCAGCAGTGTACTTCGGTCCTTCTGCCTGCTCTGCTCCCCGCTCTGGCTCTGGTGAATTCTCTCACCCTCCCGTGCTTCTGACTGTACCCAGTGCATGTAGAAACAAAACAAACAAACAAACAAATAATAATAAATAAATAAATAAAAATGCCTCTTAAAAAAAAAAAGTAATATTTACAGGTTCCTGGAATTAGGATTTAAGTGATAGTGGTGGGGATGGTGGGGCATCATTCAGTTCATTACAATGACTAACAATAATTTTTTAACATAATCTAAATTCTTTTTTTTTTTTTAAGATTTATTTATTTATTTATACAAGCACTGGGTATAGTCAGAAGTGCGGGAGGGTGAGAGAATTCACCAGAGCCAGAGCCGGGAGCAGAGCAGGCAGAAGGACCGAAGTACACTGCTGAGGGGAGCAGCAGGCGGCAGGAGAGGTCTGCGCGCCGTGTGGGACCCTCCTCTGGTAGCCGGAGAGCAGCCGGGGATTGAACCGGCGCTGCAGAGGCTGCGGGCAGCTTCGCAACCCAGCGTTCAACCGTGGCGCCACCGGGGAGGCCCTAACATAATCTAAATTCTTAATGTCTACAGTTCATATTAGGATTTCTCCTTTGCCTCAAAAATTGCTTTTACAGTTGCTTGGTTTGAATCAGGGTTCAAATGAGGTCACCATAACCTTTGATTATGTCTCTCATAAAGTAGAATAGCTTGGGCGTTTCTTTGTTTCTTTCCTTTTTTTTTTTTTTTTGGTTACTCAAATTGTTGAAGAAACAAGGTCATTCATCTGCACATTGGCCCACATTCTGGAATTGTCTAATTGTTTTCATGTGGTGTTGTTTTTATCTACAGGAAGTTGGAGCCAAATTAGACTAGGTTGGATTAGATTCTTCGTAAATGTTCAGTTGCATCACATCAGGAGATAACATTTATAGCTATCTCACATTTCATCATCGAAGATTACAATACAGAACTGATGACAAACACCGTTCCAGTGTAAAATTCCCTTATAAATCCTCTAGTGGTTTTAACATCCATCAATAACTTGCCAAAATAAATGATTTATTTAGCATTCTTGCTCTGATCTACATTATTCATATTGGGTTAGTTTCATCTCTTATTGTCTATGCCTGTAGCTGTTTAGAAAAGATTCTTTCTCTTTCTTGCTATCTCTAGGGCAAATTCTTTAGGTCTAGGGACATTTGAGAATGAAGCAGCATGACCTGTTCTTGACTGGGGAGATGAGTCAGTATATCCTACACTTCACACTTGAAGCCATAATGGAGGTGACTGCACTTGTCCCTTGCCGGGCGGCTTGGGGTTAGACAGAGGAGGGTGCGGGATGCAGAGTGGATGGGGCCATTCCTCCTTACCTGGGGTCAAAACCAAAGACTGTTCTTGGAAAGAACTACTAAGAAATTTCTTTATTAAGCCTGAGGGTTTTTTTTTGTGTGTGTGTGTGTATGTGTGGTTTTTTGTTTTTTAATTTCAGAAGAACGAGTTAGGTGCGGCTAAAGAAAGCCCACGGTAAAGAAAGCCCACGGGGGTTAGGAAGAATCAAGAATCTGGAGTCCCAGGATGGAACCTGGCGGGGCTTTAACCTCGGGACTACGACTCCCAGAATTCCGCTCTACGGGCGCCCCCACCCTCACTGAAGCGATCGCGCATGCGCACGCCAGGGGCCGGCCTACCCCCACAGGCCCATAACCCCCGGGATTCCACGCGCACGCCTCCCTCCGGATCGAATCGCCGCTTCCAGGCCCTCTGTCCGTCCGCTGGGGGCGCGCGCAGTTCGAGCCTGGCGGCCCCGGCGCCGGCGCTGCGAGCGCGGGTCTCGAGGCGCAGCGCGGTTGCCAGGGGCAGCAGAGGCCTCCCGCTCGCCCGCAGGCCGGAGAAGGAAGCAGCGCCGGGCCGGCGCCGAGCCGGGCCGCGGCTGGGTCCGCCGGGTGAGTGTGGCTGCGGGGCCGGGGCCAGCCTCCCGCTCGACCCTCCCGCCCCGCCCCGCCCCGGCCGGCTCCTTTCTCGCGGGTCCCCAGCCCTGCCCGCCCCGCCCCCGCCCCCACTCCCTGCCCGCCGCCTCGCCGGCCCCGGGCGCGCAGGGGCGCGGCCTTCCACTCGGCCCGGCTTCGCGCCTCCTCGGAACCCGGCTCCCCTTCGCCTGGGCCCGGGAGCTGGGCCGGCCCCGCCCCTGGCTGCCCGAACCCCGCAGAATCCCCTCTCCCTAGGCCGCGGAGCCTCGTCCCCGCTGCGCTTGGATTTAAATTCTCGCTTGGGTGTGAACCTGAGCGCCTCTCAGGCTTCTGGGCTGAATTTTATACGGATATCCACTTTTCAAAACCCCCACACCTCCAGAATTTAGCATCTATAGAGAAATACTTTCCTAAACTGCAAGATTCAGCCTGGATCTGAGATCCGGTGCAGTTCAACTCGCATCCATCTAGCCAGTCTTTCATTTAATCATTCAGTAATTTTTCGTAAACATTGACAAATTATTTAATGAGCCAGGACATTGTGGAAGGCGCCGAGGCGCGGGGGGTGGCGGGGAGACGGTGGTGGACTAAGTGGGGGTGTTTATCGCGCCGGTGGTCTTGGGGAGAGGAGACTTTAATCGAGTAAACAAGCATTTGCCATACTGTGTGGTGTGTGCTGTGATAGAACATTAGAAAGATACCTACCCCAGGTTTCCTTGTTAAACTCTGTTATCCTTATTTCCTGGTCGTAAAATTCCCATTCCGGGTCTGGGAAACGTTTTAATCCTCCTTTAGAGTCATTCCCGCTCTCTCTCAAGTACTGAAGGTCTTCTCTAACTTAAGCACCTGTTGGTTTAGCCAGTCAGCAGGCAGCTCGGGGACCCATGGGACAGTGTTCCAGACTATTTATTCCTGCAGTAAATACTAAGACATGGTTTGCATAAAACACTACGTCTCTTGGTGATTTTTACCAAAAGTTACCAGCCGTTTATTGTTTGGAGCCTTAAAAAATTAGTGTTTTCTGGGAATAAAGAGGTGAGAGGACATTTTAGATACAAAGTTGCTTTAGAAAGACACAGCAAGTCCTGAAAAGAACTGGGAGCAGTTTGACAGACCTCAGCTGGCAAATAGGAAGAGGAAGTGTATAGGCGTTAGATCACAAAGGGCGTTAGATGTTTTGCTGAAGAACTTTAACTGTATGTTCCAGAGCAGTGGTTTTTAAGCTGGGAGAGTCGGTGCCCAGTACTGCCAAGGGATACACCTGCCCATACAGGTTTAGAAGAATGAATTTCTGGATATTCAGTTTCCAAATACTCTTCTAAAATAGACTTTACCCAAAAAAAAAAAGAAAAAAAGAGGAGTTGGGGTCAAATCCCTCACAATCAAATTTTCCTGTATTGCCTAGAGTGTAAAAAATGTCAGGTGCCAAACGAAGCTATAGAGAGGCCCCCTTTAGTAGCTGATTAAATTGTTTTACAAACCCGGAAGACTTCCTATCTTTCCCCTGTCTCATACATATTAGTCTTAGAGTGAAGCTTGTATCTTGTTGGGAACACAACAGTTAGATGTGACTGTATGTTTGTTGGAAACTTGCGTTTTTCAAGCTATATTGAATAAAACATGTATAAACATTTTTAAGAGATTTCATTTAGGTGTTTAATTTTACTTGAATCAAGTCTTGAAATGTTTATTTCAGATATTTGCTTTGCTATATAAGGTAATATTTAAAGGTTCCTGGAATTAAGATTTATCTTGGGGGGAGAAATTTTGTGTGTGTGTGTGGGAGAGTGGACCATTAAGTCCACTGCAATGACTAAATAATGGTTTTCTTAACAGAGTCTAAGTTCATAATGTCCCCAGTCCATAGTCAGACTCGTTAACTTCATTCTTTCTATGAAACGTTTAATATTTTTCTACCTTCCCTTAACAAAAGAATAAACTTGTTTGAACTTGTGATGAAAAATCTTAGATGGTATCTTTAAGGTGTGCAAAGAATACTTGGTTTTAGGGACCCATGAGTAAAACCAATTGAAGAGTATGTTGCCAGAAAACCATGGAAGGATAATAAGGAAAACTGTGTCACTTTTCTGATGCCATTTAAAAGTTGGCATCTAGATTTCTGATTTTTGTGACCAGCTCTACGGTGACATGGGAGTAACTATTGGGAGAATGAGCAGCTTTGAGGAGAAAGAAAGAGAAGTTACATTTTAGACATACTGAGTTGAGGTCCCTGCAGCACACCTAGGTAGAAAGGCCCAGGAGGTGTTCTGCAGGTCTGGAACTCACTACAGAGGTCTGTAGCATGATCGAAAGTTGAGAAGGTTGATGTTGTATCAGTAGGATGGAAGAGGTTGCTCTGGGAGAGTTTATGGTAACAATTGTAGCTGCCATTTATTGAGTGCTTAGTGTGTGCCAGATAAAATGAGAAGATTAATTTTCACCATATTAGACATTAAAATGTTCATTTAGAAATAATAACCCTATTACATGTTAGCATAAGTCACATTTTTAAAATAAGAAATGTTATTTCAAGATCAATGGGAAGAGTGGCATTGTTTTTGCCTGTCTTTTAAATGTCTGACTTAATAGGGATTTTCATGTCTGTTTCTGCCCTCATTTAATTGTAATGTGTTGTTTTGATTGAATTATGAAGAAAATCCAACCTCAGGTTCATGGTGACAGGTACAGTTTTGCCAGAATTCTAATTTTCTCTTGGAAGCTCAGTTTTATCATTGGCAACAAATAGTGTCAGTTGTGCTCTTGAAGTGATGGGCTTATTTTGTTTCATTTTCTAGAAAATGCCTGCCAAATACCAGAGTCTGAATAACCATCAGTTATGTGTAACTTATTCTTTCAAGTAAATATGGTGTTCCACAGGAAAATCTTGCAGTTCAAACACACACTCAGGTGCTTTACTTAGAAACAACAATCATGTTCTGTGTGTCAGATAAGTGTCTTCTCACGTCATACACAATAGTACACAGATATTACTCAAAGGTTGAGACTTAATATATAATTTTTACTGTGTTACTCAAGTCCATTCTCAAGTAAAAGCTGGCATGTATTCTTTCACTATGCTGTGAAGAATCTTACTTGGTGCCATTGTCTTAACTTCTATACTGACTAGTAGTTTGATTTTCAGGGGACAGGTCAGCACAGTAAAGAAAAGAAAATCGTGTCTTAGTTTTGTTATGAAAACAGTTTACTTAGCAGAACCCTTGAAAGTGTCTTCCGGGTCTGCAGACCATTATGGAAAACCACAGCTGTAGAAAGCACCTGAGGAGGAGGAGAGCGGTTTCTCTCTGATTAGTCACTAATTACATTGAGCCTTTAACTGTTTTCACTTTTCAGTAATTTGTAGATTACCTCCCTCAGCTCTGGCTGCCTTAAACTAGGTTCCCTCCCCCACCCCCAGGTTTGGTAAATCCTTTAGCATTACTGAACTGTGTTCTAGGAGAGGTTCTTACTTGAACTTGTGCTTCTGACCCTCCTCATTATGACTGGGGTATTGACCTTCTGTTCTCACTAGAGCTTTTAAAGAAATTCATTGCTGCTCCGATTTTCTTTGGGGAACATAGCGTGGGATCTATCTCACAAGAGAAAATAGCTCTGATTCCTGTACTCCATCCCATTCTGTTTGCTTCTAGGTACTTCATTTCAATCTTCTAACATACCTATTGAACAGTTAAAGTGATCTTATCATTGATACTTTGAACTGTAGACTCTGAACCATTTCTGATATCCTCAGTTCCCCTTGCAACCCGAGGGACCGCTAGATGGAGGAAGAAAAGGAAACTGCAGATCCCAAGAGGCACCCACACTCCTGTAACACAGGAGAGTGATTTAATCAGCAGGTAATGAATAATTGCTTTCTGCAGAAATAGATACCTTGTCCGAGTTGTCTGGGCCTGGCCCCTGGAGACTTGATCATTTGAGACAAGAGCCATAGATTTTCTCACCTAGGCTGCTCATCATGCTCATTTAAGGAGAAAACTTGAGGCAAATTACCCACACATCTGGAAGTTGGAAAGAGATGGGTAGTTTCTGAATGCTTTACAAATGAGCAGAATGTTGAGATTCCTGACACTAGATGCTTTAGAAAGGCTTAGGCTGGAGTCCGATATCTGGGTCAGGATGCTACTGCAACAGTCCTACATTTGGCGAAGGGGTGGGGACTTAGTGAATAGACTGGGCCGACCAGGCATGTAAATTGAAAGGGATGTTTGAGGAGACCTGGGTGCCACTCCTGAGGAGGAGGCCACAGTAGGGCAGCTTGTCTATTACGAATATGCAGGGATTCCCCTGTACAAACCATCATGGAGCGTATGAGGCATGTGAAAAGAAGACAGTGGTAAAAGACAGCCTTTGCAAAGTATCAAATTAGAGGAATAAATACCCAACAGATATTCATAAAGAGGGTGTGACTTGAGCCAGGAAAAGGAAATACAAGAATTTTGTATAGAAAAGGAAAATATAAGAATTCAGAAAGATGTCGCTTATGAAGGTCTGCAGACAGGTTTGAAAGGCTTTTCCCAGGAGCTTAGTGTAAAGGCATCACAATTCATAAAGCAGAGTTCAAGGTGGAAGGGAATGGAAATAAACTTTAAAAGTCTGAAGCAGACTACTGTGAGGTCTTTCAACCCTGGCCCCATCCCAGACCAGCTGAAAATGTACCCCAAGTTATTCTGATGTAAGTGGTGTGGTGGGCTGCTGTGAAATTTACTGAGGACTCATGGAACATTTTTGAAAAAGGAGTAGCCTGGTCAAGTAATGTTTGAGCAAAGTTAATCTGAAGGTTGTCTCAAGGATGGACTTGGGAAGGGCAAAACGGGGACACACAAATTTCAGTCTGAAATTTGTTGCTGTTGCTGTTGTCCACAGGTGGGGGCAGGGGTGGTGGACATCAAAGCAGGAAGCTTGCTATGAAGAAAGCACTCTTAAATTTTGTGACTGATTTGGCTTTGGAGAATAAGAAAAAGGGAGTCAGGAATGATTTAAGTTTTCCTTTTAGGTCACTGAAAGAAAGACGGTTCCACTTAAAGAAATGGGAAGGTCAGGAGTGCCGAGCTGTTTGACAAGCTGGATTAAATGGAAAAGGTGGAGCAGAGACTTGGTGATGAGGACTTGAAACTTGAGAGAGGTCAGGTCTGAAAGTGATTTCTCCTACGGATAGTACTTGAAATTGTGAGAGCAGATTGTTTTGATAAAAGAGAGGAACTGTGGAGGATTTTCCAGGAGAGCTAAGGAGGAGGGAAAGGCATGATTGAAGGAGTTGGTGTAACTAGCAGAATTAATGAGTAAAGGGATCATGAGTAAAGAAATAGCAACAAGGAGATGGTGGTATAGCAGGAACATGTTTACTCTCTTAAAAAGCAAAACTCAACTGGGTACATTTTATTTCATTATTTTTTTAAAGATTATTTATTCATGCATACAAGAGCTGGGGTGTAGGCCAAAGGTGTGGGGGCGTGGGGAGTGCTGGTGAGAGGATTCGCCAGAGACAGAGTGGGGAGCAGAACAGGTGGATTGACTGAAATACACTGCTGAGGGGAGCACTGGGCGAGATAGGAGAGGTCTGCTGCGCCATGTGGGTAGCTCCCTGGCTGGGGATTGAATTTGTGTTGCAGAGGCTGTGGATAGCTTCATAGTGCTGAGACTTAACCCCTTGCGCCACCAGGAAAGCCCCAACTGGGTACATTTTGAAGTTTCAGTGATTCTTATTTAGTGGTTTAGTGGTTTTATTTAGTGATTATGAATTGGGCAACATGCCATCTAGCAGATAGAATCTCCAAAGAGCTGTACAAATGAAAGACTTATGGGCAGATGGAAACTGACAAGGAATATGTACTAGTAAAAAGTGTATGGATTGTGGCAGGCCACTTTCCTTTAGGGAACAGCAGGGGTCTGTCAGTCAGATTACCTTACTGTTGCTAACCAGGTGATTCCAGATTGGCTGGTTTAAGGATTCTATTCCTGGGATTGACTGAAATTGTAATTAAGGAAGTACTAAGTCTTGGTTTGGTGATGTGGGACTTAGCATAAGTGACTCCATTTTGAGCCTGTTGTCTCTGCTCCTTTAGCAAATTTGAAGAGGTCCAACTTGCTTTGCTGGTTATGCCTGTTGTAGATCCATTTTTTTTTTTTAAAGATTTATTTATTTTATTTATACAAGCACTGGGTACAGTCAGAAACGCAGGAGGGTGAGAGAATTCACCAGAGCCAGAGCAGGGAGCAGAACAGGCAGAGGGACCGAGGTACACTGCTGAGGGGAGCAGCGGGCGGCAGGAGGGGTCTGTGCGCCATGTGGGACCCTCACCCGGCGGCCAGGGATTGAACCAGCACCACAGAGGCTGCGGGCAGCTTCGCAACCCAGCGCTCAACCACTGCGCCACCGGGGAGGCCCCATTGTTTCTTTTTTTAAAGATTTATTTTATTTATACAAGAGCCGGGGTACAGGCCAGATGCGTGGGAGGGTGAGAGGATTCACCAGAGACAGAGTTGGGGAACAGAACAGGCAGACTGACAAAATGCACTGCTGAGGGGAGCAGCGGGCGAGGCAGGAGAGGTCTTCTCGCCATGTGGGTTGTTTTGAGGCCGGCAGGGATTGAACCAGTGCTGCAGAGGCTGCGGACAGCTTCACAGTGCTGTGCTCAACCTGCTGCGCCACTAGGGAGGCCCAGATCCATTGTTTATTCAGCAAATATTTGGTGAACCCTGATTACATTTCTAGGGTTGGGCATACAGTGTGTGAATCAGGTTCCAGCTATCCAGAGCTTTCATTCTGGAAGAGAAGATAGACAAATCCCCAAGGATTACATATATATTATAATTTTTTACTTAGAATATTATTAAATTTTTAAATTAGATGATTCATTTATATAATTCCAAAATTAAAATGATAGAAAAAGCCATACATAGATAATTTCATACCCCACTGGTAACCTATTTGAAAAAAAAAAATCAGTTTATCTTTCCATTGTTTCTTTAGGCAGTTGTAAGGAAATAATAATATATAATTTCAGATAGTGAGGGAGTGAAACAATAAAATAGGGAATATGGGGGTAGGGCAATATCAGGGTAGAGAGGGAAGGTGGTGATATTAGCTGAATATAGGTGAGAGAACTGAGTTGGCCATTCAGAGATCTGAGTTTCCAGGGGAACAGAAGGGTGAACATTCCTGGTGAGAAGGAAGGGGTGGCTGTGAATAATGTTAGAGAGATTGTCAGGAGTCAGAAATCAAGTGAAGCCATCAGATGGCTTTAAGCTGTGTTTTCAAAAGCACCACAGCACAGTCTGGAGTATAGATTGAAAGAAGGCATTAAGAGTAGGAGCAGGTGAGAGATGATGGCAGCTTGGACTTAGTAAGAGTGGGAGTGGAGAATATATGGATTCATGACATTTGAAGCTGGAAAGACTTGTTAGTGGATGAGTGAGTGCAAGAGAGTTCTGCTGAGGTGGGGAAATGCTTACCACAGGACATGTTAGGAGTTTTTGGGTTGCGTGCACACCCGTCCAAGGACTGTAACCCCTTCTGTCTGGACATTTTTTAATTCATGTCTTCATAGTGTAGTTTGCAGCTTATTTCCTACATGACCCTGAAAGGCTAATTGAGTAATATGATTGATCCACTCCTTTCTCGCTAGTCCTCCCACTTAGCATGACTTTACTAAAGTCTGACATTCCCATCTAATTTCAAGGAGATTAGAAGATAACATGTTCCCTCCTTGAATAACAGTGGTCACAGAAGTTCTTGTGCTTCCCACATTGTCCCCTTTGCTTTATTCATTTACTCATGTTGAGGTAACATTGGTTTACCCTGTCATCTGTATTTTGGAAGTATAAGATCCCTCCCCTTTTGGTGTTACCATCATGCTCCCATCACTAAAGTGCCCATAGCCCACCACCCCACTTTGTCCTTGCCTCTCCCCGACAGATGTCTCTATTCTGTAGTTTGCTTTCAAGGGCTAGTTTTTGGGTTTGCTTTATCTGACCGTTTGTCTGGTTTCTCTGTATTCCACATATAAGTGATACCATCCGGTATTTGTCTTTCTCCTGCTGAATCATTCACTGGTTGCCTGGTTTAAGGATTCCATTCCTGGGATTGACTGAAATTGTAATTAAGGAAGTATTAAGTCTTGGTTTGGTGATGTGGGGTCCTTTCCTGCCAGTCTAATTTCAAAGAAAAGTTGAAGTTAACTTTGTGTGCTTGCCTGTCTCCTGGTCTGAGACAAATCAAGCTTCCTTTTAAGTAGTAATCCCATCTAAAAAATAACTTTTTAATTTTGAAATTATTTCAGAGTTGCAAAAATTTACAAAATAGTATAAAGAATCCATGTTTACTCTTTACCCAGATTCAAATGTTAACATTTTACCATACTTACTGAATTATTCATATGTGAACATTTTGGAATGTTTGAGAGTATATTACACGATGAGATGTCCATTACATCTGAATATTTCATAAAGCACCCTAAATGTTTCCTGAAACAAAGACAATCTCTAACATTGCCACAGAATAGTGAGTAAAATCAGGAAACTAACACTGATATAATACCATATACTATATAAGTCTGTTACCCGATCTGCCTTAATGAGCTCCTGGTGCCCCTACCGTATCCTTTATCTGTTTCAGGATCACACATTGCATTTAGTTGTCATGTCTTTTTAGTCTCCTTTAATCTGAGTAGTTTCTCAGGCTTACTTTGTCTTGAATGAACTTGACACATTTGAGGAGTAGGGACTAGTCCTGTAGAATGGCCTAGTTAGTATTTCCTTGTGCATTAGGTAATGCATTTTTGGCAGGAAGTCGAAGAAATGACAGTGCATTATATATCATTTTGACTATTACTGATGGTAATAATTTTAATCACTTGATTAAGATGGTGTCTGCAAGGTTTTTCTACTGTCAAATAGAAAAGTTTTCCCCTTTGTAAGTAATAAATATCTTATGGTGAGCTATTTTGATTTTTGGGTTTTTTTTTTTTTTGGAAAGGTTTATTTATGCATACAAGAATTGGAGTACAGGCCAGAGGTGCCTGGGGGTTGAGAGGATTCACCAGAGACAGAGCGGGGAACAGAACAGGTGGATTGACTGAAATACACTGCTGAGGGGAGCAGCGGGCACAACAGGAGAGGTCTGCTGCGCCATGTGGGTCACCTCCCTGGCTGGAGATGGAACTCATGCTGCAGTAGGTTTGGATTGCTTCATAGTGCTGGTGCTTAACCCCTTGCACCACCAGGGAGGCCCCATGGTGAGCTATTTTGAAGCAGCGCAATTACCTACTTTCTTAATAATCTTTCAACCACTAATTTTAGGATCCACTGATGAGTTTTGCCTGAAGCAGCAATTACTTTGTGGTAGTTGATGATGGTGGTTTTCTATTCTTATTAGGTGGAATCTTGCTTTAAGTTATTCTTTCTCCTGCATTTATTCATCCTTTTATTTATATCAGTAGGGATTGTTGTTTTATTTTACCAAATATTTATTTTGCAGCTCAGATTATCCCAGTTTTGGTTAAAGTGTAACTTTTTAGGCTGGCTCCTCTATTCTTTTTTTATTCCCTCCCATTTTTAATAGCTTTATTGAGGTATAATATACATATCATATAGTTGATTCATTGCACCCCCCTCTTATTTTGACTCTAGTCCTTCCTTTCCCCGCTCCTCCCACCCCCACCCCGTAGTGTGTCTGGTTTATAATTGCTTGTTGATTTTGATTTTTACTTTGTAAACAATCACTTTCTAACTCTATTCATCCAGTGTTTTCAGTAATCCCAACCATCTAGTTATAAAAATTATAAGAAACAAAGGTTTTCTCTGGCATGTCCCAAGGTATTTTTCAGTTGCTTTTTAGCGCCAAGTCGCACCTGCAGCTGGAGTCTAGTTACGATAAAAATAAATTTAATGAATGTCTCCAAATGATGTTTTTATGAATGAATATTACTTGTACTAGTTGAAATTTTGTGGTAGAATAATTGTTGCTTGCTCCATTTGTTTTTCACCCCTTCATTGCAGCTTGTTTAGATCATTCGGAGCGAGTAACAGTGAGCATTAACTACTACTCCTTGATGTTTAGGGTGGGCCACACACTATGCTTATTGTGGATTTATAATTTCTACTTACCCTCTCTGGTGGGGGTTATGGTATTCCCTCACTTCTTGTCTTTTCTCAAACCAGCTGTGTGATTTCAGCACTGAATGGGATTCACAGTTCATCAGAACTCTGTTTGGCATGAATTGCCAACGGTGGTAACTGCTGATACAGCATGGCTGTGTGTAGTAGTAGTGCCTGGAGAATCTTAGAAAGCTTCATACAAGTAGTATATGTGTTTGTTATTGAAAGATAAAACAACACAGATGCCTATGAAATAAAGTAGAAAGGATTCCACTCCCATCCCCTGCTGTCTTTTATCTCACCCCTGTCCCCAAGACAACCACCATAAAAGCCTGGTGTATGTTCTTTTAGACCTTTGTTTTGGCATAAACATATTCAGAATTCTTAAGAGCTGTTTCAGAGGGACTTTTCTTTGACTGTCTGCTCAGCAACTCTACCCTCGACTAGCCTTTCTTTTTTTCCTTGTTTGCTTCCAGACTTAAACTCTGCAGACTATAGCTTATTATTTATACCTCCTGTTCCCGTAACCCCTTAAGCCTTCCTTTCCCCCTGGGATAATGTATAAGAACAAGAAAGGCATAAGATTAGTAACTTTATAAAATATATTAGATTCAAAAAAATTCTTTCTCAGATGAGGTCAGTTTTTGGCTTCTAAAGTAAGTTCGCTCACAAACTGTTAATTGGAGGATCAGCTGATGGTGGATCTTTTGGACTTAGATAGAGTAAGTGTGAATATCTTTGCTTATCAGTAAGTATTGGATATATGTAGCTTAAAAATGTATATAAATTGGGGCCTTCCCTGGTGGCGCAGGCGATTGAGCACCATGCTGTGAAGCTGTCCACAGCATCTGCAGTGCTGGTTCCATCCCGGACAACTGGCCGGCGAGGGTCCCACATGGCATGGCAGACCTCTCCTGTCTTACCTGCTGCTCCCCTCAGCAGTGTATTTCATCAGTCTGCCTGTTCTGTTCCCTGCTTTGTCTCTGGTGAATCCTCTCACCTTTCCCACATCTGGCCTGTACCCCGGTTCGTGTATAAATAAATAAACCTTTGGGGGAAAAAAAAACTATGTAAATTGAAAATAATGGAATTTGTGAATCCATTATAAATTATATAATCATCAGTACTCTAAGTTTATTTTTTAAGATTTATTTTATTTATGCATACAGAGCTGGAGAACATGCAGATTAACTGAAAAACACTGTTGAGGGGAGCAGCAGGTGAGACAGGAGAGGTCTGCTGCACCATGTGGGTTAGTGCCCTGGCCAGGGATTGAACTGGTGCTGTAGTGGCTGCCCATAGCTTCGTAGTTCTGAGACTTAACCCCTTGCACTACCAGGGAGGCCCCAGTACTCTTCGTTTAGATTTAAGTTGAATCTTTTTGAAACAGTGCTTCCATTAGTGACCTGTGTGTAGCTTTGTGCATATATAAATACTTTCTCTCCTTGTTCTTGTTCCTTTGCTGTCTCAGTCTTAAAATATTTCCTGGGAGCTGGGCAGCCTTTTTCTTAGATTCTAAAGGTGGGTACACAGAGACATACAAAGTATGTATTATTACAGTGCACTTAGAAATTTGAGAGAGATTGGGGAGAGGGTCTCCTTGGTATTCAGGAGCCCAGAGTATACTACAGGGGAGAAATTTGATGATCTTGCAAAGAAATTGCCTTTTGAGGGCCTCCCTGGTGGCGCAAAGGGTTAAACACCACACTATGAAGCAATCTACAGCCTTTGCAGGCCAGCCAGGGAGAAACCCACATGGCGCAGAAGACCTCTCCTGTCTTGCCCGCTGCTCCCCTCAGCAGCGTGTTTCAGTCAGTCTGCCTGTTCTGTTCCCCACTCTGTCTCTGGTGGATCCTCTCACCCCCTGCATCTCTGGCCTGTACCCCAGCTCTTATATGCATAAATAAATAAATCTCTAAAAAAAAGAAAAGAAAAGAAATTGCCTTTTGAGTGTGTGCTGTCTGTGGGGGATGGGCCCCAGACATTATTTGCCCATCTGAACTTTGACTTTACGGCAGAAACCACTATTCTTCCTGTGTTCATTTTAAAAACTTTTCTCACTTCCTCTTATATTTTGGACCCTTAAAGTGTTTTGTCAATCTGCATTCCAGTCTGGAGCGATGGGGGTCATTCCTTGGCACTTGAGTGATAATGCTATTGAGCAGACCTGTGGCAGCAGTTGACTCTGGGACCTGGGCACCTGGGCACCTGGATGTTTTAGCTGGGTCTTGGCTTCCCATCATGTGGAGTTCTGATTTTATCAGGAATCCCTGTAAGAAAAAGGAGGAAATTGGTTTAGCAACCATCATTTCCTTGTCTAAAATAGATACTGCTTCTGAACCAAAAGCAGTATTACCAGGTTAAAACATTTGTATATGCTGCTGTTCTGAGTGATATTGTTTACTTCATGTTTTTGAAGCTACTCTGCAGAATGTCCTTCATGACAGATTTGTCTTTCCTTGGCAGCTCCTGACACAGACATCTTACTCAACCCTGGGTGTCTGTTAATAGCCATGGAGCTACTTCCAAAAGGAGGGTGACATGACAGAAACATCCCACCTGTTCGGTCCTTGTGTTCAAACATGCTGCTCTAGGAAGACAGGTAGCCCTTTTCCAAACCATCTTCCTACAAATCAGAGAAAACAACGAATAGGACATGCCACTGTGGAGACATTCAAGATGTGAAGTCTTGTTAGTCAAAGAGAATAGAGTCTACTTTATTCTGGCACTTACCGCTGACCTGCTTCACTCTGCCCGGAAACAGGGCACCAGCAACTTCTGGCGAGGGTGAGAGTGTAGCCTCCTCTTCCTCACGTGGATAAAAAGACAAGTTGGCTAGATGCTGGGCAGCCTGTGGTCAGTATTCCTGGCACTGAGGACTAATATGGTGGGCTGCAGAGAGGCAGACATTGAGCAGTGTGTGAGAAGGAAGGCTTTTCTTCACTGAGCCCTGAGGCTGGTGTGCAGCGAGCGCCTGCAGCTAGAAGGGAAATGGGATTGGCTGCGGTGCAGATGAGAACGTGTGGGCACTTCACCCACGGAGGGGCTCAGTATAAACAGAGGAATTGTGTTTCCAACAGGCTTTTGTCTTGTACCTGAAAGTTAGGGATAATCGAGGAAACAGGGACATAAATATGTTCATTTATTTAGGAGGCCTTGTGGAGTCCGACACACTCGAGTTTTAATTGGGTCACTCCTTATTGGTCATTTAATTACAGAAAAATTAGCTTTTTTGAGTCTCAGATTCATCATCAGTAAATTGAATGTAAGATTTTTGTGAGAATTCAATGGGATAACACAGGTGAAGTATCCAGCATGGTACTTGACATTTGTTAGGGGCCCAAACTAGGATTCCTCAGTGCCTGTTGGCTACCTCTTCATTCAGTATACTTCGGTTTATTTATTCAGCAGAATAGTGAGTACTTACTGTGTGCCAGAAACTGTACCGGAGATAATCAGCTGGAGGAAAACATGCTCCTGGCTCTTGATCAGAGGAGTTAGTCCCTTTTTAGAGCTCAGTGTAATAGAAACCGTAACGGTGTGAGCACAGAAATGAGGCATCCTGTTAGAACTGGGGGGTCCGGGAAGGATACCTGGAAAAGGCTGTATTTGAGCAGATTATTTTTTAGTCTGGTGAAAGGGAAGGAGAGGGCTCCAAGGAGTGGCACTTATAAGGAGAGGGCTCCAAGGAGTGGCATCAAGGTCTGAGACAGCAAGATTCATCAGAGGATCCAGAAATGGGGTATTTTTCAGAGTGTACCAATCTGAAATTTCATTTCCTTACCCTTTTCTCCCATCCCTCTGGAGTGTCTGTTGTGGTGCATTGGTGGTGGGACAAGATGAATTCCTGAAGGAGGATGGTGTGAATTGGGACTGACTCTGTTGAATGTGCAGCTCTCTTGCTCATGTGTGGTCACAAGTCACTGGCAGGATTTGACTCTCTCCTTTGTTTATGCTTTTCCACCATACGTGAACAGAGTATAATTGTCCCCTCATTTTTCCATAGTCTGCACTTAGTGAAGGTTCATAATTGGTCCCCTTAATTTTAAATTACAGGTATCAAGCTCTAATTTAGCATTTAGGTTGTTTTTAATCCACTATCATTTTCAGTCTTGTCAGTGATGAGTTATGATTTTTATATTTGTGGGAAAGAATCCATGTAGGCCATCCTTTGCAGAAAAAAAAGTTGACAGCATGTAGCTTCTGCAGACTTTTGGTTGGTAGATGACACCACAATTCCTGTAGCTGTAGACAGGAATTGTGGCTTTTCCGTGGCCATCATTCTCTTAGGAAATACAAGGTCCTCTCTTTGTTGAAGATGTGTGTTTTGTTTGTTTTTTTTTGGTGGGACCCTCGGCGGTGGCCGGGGATCGAACTGGTGCAGCAGAGGCTGCGGGCAGCCACGCAACCCAGCGCTCAACTGCTGCGCCACCAGGGGAGGCCCCTGTTTAAGATGTGTTTTATATGAAGTTGAGCAGAAGAAATTCTTGGCTAATACCTTTCCTCTAGCCTCTCTGAACACACTTGATAAGGATGTCAAGATTCCATTCAAAGTTCCCCGGATAAACGACTTCTTCCAGAAATGTCTTCTGCACCCTTGGGTGCAGTCATGAAAGCAGGCTTACCTTTCCCTGCAATTGTGAAAACTAGAAACTGTTCTGCGATTTTGATTTAGAAAATAAATGACCATCCTGAACAGACTGGGACCCAGAACTTTAGTCTTGGTCAGAGTATTTGCATTAGAGGAAATAGTGAATGAGAGAAATGTATAAATAGGCTGTCCCTTCAAACTGAAGCCTGGGATTTGGAATAAAGAAAACATCTCTCCTCTTTCCTTTCCTGCCCCCATCATATACTCCCCCACTGTGGCTGCTGGAAATTGTTATTTTATTTTATTTTTTAAAGATTTATTTATTTATTTATACAAGCACTGGGTACAGTCAGAAGCGCGGGAGGGTGAGAGAATTCACTAGAGGCAGAGTGGGGAGCAGAGCAGGCAGACTGACGAAGTACACTGCTGAGGGAAGCTGCGGGCACAGCAGGAGAGGTTTGTGTGCCATGTGGGACCCTCACCGGCAGCCGGGGATCAAACCGGCGCTGCAGAGGCTGCAGACAGCTTTGCAGCCCAGCCCTCAACCGCTGCGCCACCAGGGGAGGCCCTGGAAATTGTTATTTTAAATAGAATTGTCATCGTCTACTTCCATCTTGTTTCTTTTTCCCACCGACATGTGAGATGATGGAGTCTTTAAGTCTATATAGGCTGCAAGACTCTTGAAGAGATGAAATTGCCTCGGCACCAGAATGAACACCAAAGATCAGCATCTGAGCTTGTCACACTTAACTGTGAAATGGACACTACACTAGGGACAGCTGAGAATTGGTTAGGGAACAGTAAATATAAAATAGATTTCTCAAGTGGTCTTTGACTTTGGAGAATTGGTTAGTGAAGTAGAAGATCCTGGATAGTTGCTCTGCCACCCTCAAATTTGCCTTATTCCTAAATATACTAGTATTAGGTGAGGGAAGGAAGCCATTCATATAAGGTCATGGATGGTGAGACAGAAAAATGTGATTTTCTTTGGAGAAAGAGGAAAGAGCAGAGTGAGAGAGTGGGAACACGTTAGCAGATTCACAGTGATGGGACTTTAATGTCCCAGTTCTTGATAAAGCTGCTTTGACTGCATGAGGGCAGCAGGAAGACCACTGAAAACATTCTAGGAGTCTTCCCCAAATAATGACCAAGGCTGGTTGCCCAAGAAAAATGCTGATGTGGGACTGTATTGCTTACCTGAGGACCACTGTAGCACTGAAACTCTCCTCCTAGGACTTTAATATTCCCAGTTGTTTTTCTCCTTTTAGGCTGACGGGCTTCAGGGATGCAGTTGCTACTACTGGAGGTGCGTGGCATCTTACCTGAACCAGGTCATGAAGCCATGTGGCCATGATGTGGACCCCTCATGGCCTCAGCAGGAACAGAGCATTACAGTATTGGCCTCCGGCGGGGAAACAGCTTCAAGCAGAGTGGTCCCTCAGGCACAGTGCCTGCCCCATCACCTGAGAAGCCCTCTGAGGGCAAAGTCTGGTCTCAGGCCCATCAGCAGGTGAAGCCTATCTGGAAGCTGGAGAAAAAGCACGTGGGGACACTTTCAGCCGGGCAGGGCACAGGCTTCTTGGGTGTCCCACCCCAGCCAGCATATTTCTTTTGCCCCAGCACTTTATGTAGCTCTGGGACCACAGCTGTCATTGCAGACCACAGCAACTCCTGTTACCTGCACTCTCTCCCGGACTTGATCAGCAATCCCCTGCTGTACCGCCGCTCCAACTACAGGCACAAACCATACCAGCAGCTGGAGTCGTTTTGCTTGCGTTCAAGCCCATCAGACAAAAGACCTTTTTCTCTTCCTCAACAGAGCCTCCCTGTCAGTCTCACTGCCAATAAGGCCACCTCTTCCATGGTTTTCCCCATGACCCAACCCATGGCATCCTTATCCACAGATCCATACCTCTCGCTGGGAGCAGCTGGGGAAAACCCTTCAGGGAAGAGCCTGGTCTCTGCCATCTCAGGGAAGATCCCATCTCCAATCTCTTCTTCCTACAAACCCATGCTAAATAACAACTCCTTCTTGAGGCCAAATAGCACTAAAGTGCCTTTATCGCAGGCCGCCGAGGGCCTGAAGCCAGTATCTTCACCCAAGATCCAACTTGTCTCCTGGCATCACTCAGGGGGCACCGGAGACTGTATACTCCAGCCTGTTGAACACAAGGTTTCCCAAAGTAGTGGCACTATGCTAAATGATGCCCCTACCCACAATATCCCAACTACCCCTAACTCCTTCAATACTTCCACCACCAGTGTTGCCTCTTCCTGGTATAATCAGAGTAGCCTGGATGGCAATTCTGCTTCTCAGGCTCTGACTAAGGAGGTTCGATTCACTGAGGCTGTAAGGAAGTTGACTGCAAGAAGTTTTGAGAAGAAGCCAAGACCAAGCTACCAGTTTGAACAGTCTTTCATGAATCCCAGCTTGCAGTGGACGCCCATCAACAAGAACAGACAGTGGAAACCTGTGATAGGCCAGCAGTTTTCTCAGGAGGATGCTGGAGCAGACAGTAGGATCCTCTCTGGGTCCTCGGACACCTTGGAGTTGGACAGTACAGTCTTCTGTACTAAACGTATCAGCATTCACCTCCTTGCCTCTCACACCAGTGGGCTTAGTCATAGTCCTACCTGTGGCTCTCTGCCTGAGCGCAGCTCTCCACCACTTGAAGAAGACAAAACTCTGGCTCTGCTTTCACCACCTCAGCCCCTTGGCATTGCTGACATGACTACCTGCCTCTCTTCCATCCATCTGAGCCAACTTGGGAAGGAGGGGCCTAAGGTTTCCAGAGAGCTGGACTTAGCTGCTAGGGATGTTGGGTAAGTTGGGGAAGGTTTTTGGCTCATTTAGAAAAGTAGAATGTATATACCATAATTTGGAGACACCCAGTCAATGGCTCTGAGGTTTGGTTTTATTATTTAGCTGCCTTAGAATTGTTTCATTTTAGGACAGAGAGCAGCAAACTACAACTTGCATGCCAAATGTGCATGCGTTTCCTGCCTTTGTAAATAAAGCAGGAAATGTAAATAAATAATAAATGTAATAATATAATAAATGTATAAATGTAATAATAAATGTAATCATATTTATTACATAATAAATGTAATAAATAATAAATGTAAAGAAAGCATTTACTGCTGTTTTTGGCTACTTGCATGTTAAAATTTTAGGGTTGAGTAGTTGTGACATACTGAATGGCCCACAAAATTGAATATGCTCTCTGTTTCTTTAGAGGAAGAGGGGGAGGTGCAGCACTTTAGGTTAAAACTAGGGGAGAGATAAAAATCCTAAATACCACATGTTGGGTTCTGTGGCTTTTCTGCCTAATTCCAAATCTAGTCAAGTTCTCACTTGTTCCTGAGTGATAGCTGTTTCAGAGTTAGGGCGTACACACAGACATGGCTCTGTCTCTTCTGCCTGGTTACCCCTGTGGAACTGTGGTCCAGTAAGGCCTTAGTCTGAGTTTCCAGAGAGATGTTTAGGGACATTTGAAGTCAATTATCAGACATTCATTGATGGTGTTTTATATGCAGAATTTTGTCCTTAAATGCTATGAAGGACTTCAGAGAAGATGGAAGACTTAGTGCTTCTCTGCAGAGTAGGGGATGTAAGGTTGAGGAACTATGACTAGACCTAAGCTATGAGGGCAAGAGATCCAGGCAAGAGACCGCAGGTTGGTGACTGGGGAAAAGATAAACTTGGGAAATGATGAAGAATTGAGAAACTGACCTGTTTTTTGGAGTTAACTCAGCTTGGGGCCTTGGTTCTTATTTCCAGTTCAGCTACCGACCTTCAGCTAGACCGGGTGGAGGCTGAAGATTTAGAAGAAGAGCTTGTTGATGGTTTGGAAGACAGCTGTAGCCATGATGAGAATGAAGAGGAGGAAGACGGTGAGTAGGGGACCCTCTGACCTCCAGCTGAGAATTGGGCACCATCTGTTAGGGAAGGGGGCTAACAAATGTATACCAGGTCCTTGACTCTACACTAATCATTCACTTTGGGGGTGTCTAAAGTGTCAGTAGATTTTGTGGCACTTTGTTCTTTAGTCCTCCTGTCCCATAGTCTTGCCTTCTCCCTGCTACTCAAGCTTCAGGAAGGCAGTGCGAGGCAGCAGGGTGGTGCTTGTGGCTACGCAAGGTGGCTGAACCCAGGATGTCCAAGGAGGAGCTTCCTGGGTTTGGTAAGTTTGTGTAGCAGCCTCTCCCAGTTGGAACTTCTCTGCTTTTCCCCCTAGGCGACTCAGAGTACTCCTCATTCAGTGGTGTCTCCCCCAGCGAGTCGGTAGCAGTGATCTCTCGGTGAGTGTTAGCTGTGTAGATCGTTGGTAGATGCTGGATTTGACATCACACCTACTTCAAGACAGCTGTTTAGCCCTTTATTTAACTTTTTTGATTCATAAGATAAAATTCACAAAAGGTGTTTGGTAATAATTTGCCTATGAATTTAATGTCTTTACAATGTACAGATCTTGTCTATCTGAGGCTTAAACATGGAGGTTGCGGAATCCCAAACCACTTTGCATTTTAAAGATCCCTGAAATCAGAAATACTTTTGGATTGCTAAAATCTTATTTTTTCCCAATTGTGATAGCTGAGGATTCACTTTTTTTTTTAAAGATTTACTTATTTATGCATACAAGAACTGGGGTACAGGCCAGAGGTGTGGGGGCAGGGATTGGTAAGAGGATTCACCAGAGACAGAGTGGGGAACAGAACAGGCAGATTGACTGAAATACACTGCTGAGGGGAGCAACGAGCGAGTCAGGAGAGGTCTGTTACACCATGCGGGTAGCTCCCTGGCCGGGGATCGAACTTGTGCTGCGGAGGCTGCGGATAGCTTCATAGGTTGCATCTTAACCCCTTGCACCACCAGGGAGGGTTCACTATTTTGAGACCTCTTAAGGTAACGTTGGCCAAGCCATTGTTGGAACAGCCAGTAGGGAGCCCATGAGGCCCTCTACCCCAGATTCCTAGAGCTGCTTTATCACACAGCTCTACATGTTAAGTCTGGCTTCACAGTTATTTCCAAAGTGAAGAAGAGTTAATCATCCTTGTATCTTCAGAAAAACCTAAATATAAAATGAATTAGAAGCATAACTGTCTCTTTTCTTTTTTCCCTTTGCTTTTTTCCCCTTTAAAAACCTCTGTACTACTTCTTAGGTCTTTTGTATTTTTCTTCCATTATAGTTATCCTTATCTATTTCTCTTTGTCTTAGTGTAGCATAGTCCTCTATTATTACCTAGCTGAATTCATTATCTCTGCTTGGAACCACTCTTTTCAGGGACTTATCTATCTAGCCTCTGGCTTGTCACAGCAACTTTTGGAGCGGTATCATAGGGTGAAGTTTTGCAAAATTTTGTCTTTAGGTGACATTTAATGGTGTACTTCTGTATTGGTTAGCCCTAGCACTTTATGGATCAGTATTTACAAAATAATTAAGCACTTTGTAGAATCACAATTTAAA
The DNA here is from genome assembly GCF_014898055.3 of Talpa occidentalis. Lineage (NCBI taxonomy): Eukaryota > Metazoa > Chordata > Mammalia > Eulipotyphla > Talpidae > Talpa > Talpa occidentalis. The sequence goes on from NW_023603184.1 coordinate 137,203,602, forward strand.
AGAATACCTGAAATGGGCCTCCCCTGGTGGTGCAGCGGTTGAGCGCTGGGTTGTGAGGCTGCCCACAGCCTCTGCAGTGCCAGTTCGAGCCCGGACCGCCTGTGAAGGTCCCACCAAAAAAAAAAAAAAAAAAGAAGGAAGAATACCTGAAAGAAATGCTAACTAATAATAACAACACTTAGGGCTGGGCTTTGTCTTTCTTTGCCACATGTCTTTTTTTTATCTTAGGAACTGCACGGAGATTCTGACCCAACCCCTTTCCACTGAGAAAGTTGTCCGACCAGCTCTCATCTATAGTCTCTTTCCCAACGTGCCCCCTACCATCTATTTTGGCACTCGGGATGAGAGAGGTAAACCTCAGCGGAGCTCCCAGGAGAAGGAAGGAGACTGACAAAGTTGGGAGGAGTGGAAGGGGCTGTTGGGTGGTTATCATCACACTGGGAACTCAGCTGCCCGCTTCCCACCACCCCTGTTGGTTTAATATGGCCTGTTTTCTCACCTTACAACTGACCCTTATAGGCCTTATAATCTCATGCTTAGTTCATGCTCTCTACCTTTGTTTTTTCTTCTTTCAATTTCCCCTTCTTTCTGTGCTCCTCATTTCTAGGCTGCTCCCTTCTGCCCCAGAGCATGCTCCTTTGAAATTTAGATCTGGATCAATACTTAGTGGTGTGCCTACCCAGACAGGGTTGAACAGCAGTGCCGTCTTTTCCCTCTTCTCACCTTGAATCTCCTGTCTTCCTCCACCTCCTGCCCCCTTTTCCCTCAGTGGAGAAACTTCCCTGGGAGCAGAGGAAGCTGCTTCGGTGGAAGATGAGCACAGTGACCCCCAACATTGTCAAGCAGACCATTGGACGGTCCCACTTCAAAGTCAGCAAGCGTGAGTCACTTACCTTCCTTCGAGCCTGTCCTCTGCCCCAACAGATGGGCTTTGGGCAGGAGGAGAGTCCTAGATACTTCCTATTCTGTGGGCACCCTCTCTTAAAGTTGTCAACCTTATCTGGGGTCATAACTCTGAAATCCCTGTGGGCTGGAGCCCGTTCTTCAAAACTGGAAAACAGAGGTCCATTGTTCTACCAGCGCCTCATGTAGGACAGCTCCATGGAAACTCTTTGAGAACAGGGCCTGGGAACTGTGCCCAGGCCCAGTGGTATTTCTGGAGCTTCTGAGCCTCTCTCTGTCCCAGGGACTGAACTAGCAGAACTGACTCCCTGATGTGTCTTCTATAGGAAATGATGACTGGCTAGGCTGCTGGGGCCACCACATGAAGTCTCCTAGTTTCCGATCCATTCGGGAGCATCAGAAGGTATGGATCTTTCTGAGAATCTTTCCCCCTGGACATTCCTAGACAGGAAGAAGTCAGTATTGGGAGTGGGGGAGGGAAGAGGATGATGACCATGGAGAAGTTATCAAGGTTTATAAAGGACTGGAGAAGTTACTGGAGGGGGGTGTAGTGTGACTCTGGTAGATCATACATAGCCAGCAGTTCAGCTGCCGGGTCTTGGGCAGTCACAGCCTCTCCAAGAGGCTTTTCTCTAATGTGTGTTTTCAGCTGATGATATTTTCCCTGTAACTACTGCATTGACTTCATTCCTTAAAATTGAATATGTGTTATGAGGACTCTCGTCTCATGTTGGAACACAAGACCCCTGCCCCAGACTTACTGAAGGCCATACGTTTTCCTATAAGCTGTTTTGTTCTAGTGTTGTGAAAAAAGAATTAACAGCTTTTTTTTGTACTGCTGGTGAACAGCATCTCTATCACTGTTAAATGTTATTGACTGTCAGCTCTTGGGAACATTAAATTTTTTTGTGTTTTTTTGTGTCTTGTCTTTTGGTGAGTAATCTGCAGCTAAACTTAAGGACATATGATGGTGATAATAAGATGGAGCAGAGGCTTGGGTTGTTGCGGAGGAAGTTGGAATGGTATAGTGAGTGTCTTATGCACTCTTCCTTGTGGTCTCACCTGGGCCCTCTTCTGACTCTCACCTTTGTCCCTTCTGTAGCTGAATCACTTCCCAGGTTCATTCCAGATTGGGCGAAAGGACAGACTGTGGCGGAACCTGTCCCGTATGCAGAGCCGCTTTGGCAGGAAGGAGTTCAGTTTCTTCCCCCAATCCTTTATCCTGCCCCAGGATGCCAAGCTCCTGCGGAAAGCCTGGGAGAGCAGCAGTCGCCAAAAGTGGATTGTTAAACCAGTGAGTGAGTCACAGTGGGTAGTAGACGGTGGACTTGGTCTGAAAGTGGGAAAACCAAAGAACTGGGCCAGGAGCAAATGTCATCTCATTTCTACTTCTAGCCAGCATCAGCCCGAGGCATTGGCATCCAGGTCATTCACAAGTGGAGTCAGCTCCCCAAGCGAAGGCCTCTTCTGGTGCAGAGGTGAGCCTGTTTCCCTCCTAGACCCCTTACCCATCTCCTCATCCTGGAGCTTCCCTTTTTACAGTGTTCTCCTGCCCTTTGTCCTTCTCGACAAAGTCTTTCCTCACATAACTATTTTCAGGCCTGTCCTGGAGACTGTTAGCTGGCTTATTCCTCATTTACCCACTGAACCCCAGCTCATCTGTCAGGTGCCTGACTCTGACTTCTCCCCTGTGTAGGTACCTACACAAACCCTACCTCATCAGTGGCAGTAAATTTGATCTGCGAATCTATGTTTACGTCACCTCCTATGACCCACTGCGGATTTACCTCTTTTCAGATGGACTTGTCCGCTTTGCCAGTTGCAAGTATGTGGTAGTGGTGAGGTGTCACCCTGACTGTTTTGGGGGTCTGTTTTTTTAAGGGGGAGGGAAGCTGGAGGACACTGAAGAGAAAAATAATAAATGTTTTGTTAGCCGGAAAGAAAGTGGGGTATATTTGGGAAAACCTTGTCTTCCTTGATTTTCACAAGAGTAGTTTATGATACTGCTCATCAGATGTGTGGGGATTCCTTCCCTCCACCACCAGCCTAAGCACTTCTCCACAATACCAGCAGGATGCCCTACAATTTAACTCCATTTTGACAGTGTTTATCCTGAGAGAGAGTAAGATCGCACAGGTTATGGGCTCAGTCCCACAGAACTGCACCCATCCCACTTCAAATGACAATTGCAAGTCCAGTTGTTGTCACCTGTGCTTCTGATCACTGAGCTGTGAATCTGATGTTCCAATGACTACCTTCTTGGATTCAGTTAATTTGCAGAGCAGCTCACAGAACTCAAGGAAACAGCTTACTGGTTTGTTATAAAAGGATATGATAAAGGTTACAGATGAATGCACAGATGGAAGAGTTTCATTGTGCAAGGGTATGTGGGAACTTCTCTGCCCTCTTCGGCTTGCTGCTTCCACCACTCCCACATATTCACCCACCTGGAAGTTCTCCAAACCCCATACTTGTGGGAGACTTCGTCACATAGACATGTTTGATCGTTAACTCCATTTTGAGCCCCTTTCCTGTCTCACGAGATTGGAGGCATGGGGTTGAAAATTCTAAGCTTCTATTCATGGCTTGGTCTTTCCAGTGACCAGCTGTGTTCCAGAAGCCCACTCAGAGTTGCTGCATTGGAACAAAAGACACTGCTGTCACCTAGGAAATTTCAAGGACCCTGTGTCAGAAATTGTGGTCAAAGAGCAAATAATTAGAACAAGAGATGTTCCCAGTGCTCTTTCTACTTCTCAATACTTAGACATTTACAAGACATTTACTTAGACATTTACAATACTTAGACATTCACGAGTTCTGAATTGAGGGCAGAGACTAGTATATTTCTTAGCATAAATCACAAAGTATAACATGGGGAATGAGAAATAAGGAGATTCTCTAGTACACTGAATTCAGTAGAAGTCTTGACTGAACCATCCTGAGAGGGTCTTTTTGTGAGACATTAGGAGGAAAAAGATGAATTTCTGGAAAGTGACCTTACCAGTGAACATACTTCTCAAGTCCTTGCACACCTGAAGAGATCTGTCTACTTGTTAGGATTTTACCTCTTTAGGTTTTAGTAAAACATTTGGAACATTGTCCATATGCTCTCTCACCATCTTACTTCTGCCTTTTCCCCCTGTTCTAGGTATTCCCCTTCCATGAAGAGTCTTAGTAATAAGTTCATGCACCTGACCAACTACAGTGTCAATAAAAAGAACACGGAGTACCAGACCAATGAAGATGAAACTGCCTGCCAGGGCCACAAATGGTACTCAGGAGTGTCCCTGTCAGGCGAGGCCTAGAGATGCCCAGGGTTTTGAGTTTGGGGAGGTTCATGGGGATGATGAGTGGAGGAGTAATATAAAATGATAAGATTAAAGACTTGGTGATTCAGAATTGGTCTGCTAGCATTCAAATTCATCTCTTTCTGAAATCAAAATATCAAAAGAAGAAATATGAAGAAAATACCTTTGGGCCTCGTAATTCCTTTTTCTCTTTTGTTCATCATCACTCATTCTGAGAATATAACCCCGCATAGTCTGGTCTTCTCTCTGTCCCCCTTCCAGGGCATTGAAAGCTTTGTGGAATTACCTGAACCAGAAGGGCGTCAATAGTGATGTCATCTGGGAGAAGATAAAGGATGTTGTTGTCAAAACCATCATTTCGTGAGTCATACTCCCACCCTGGATGTGGGGCTGCCACTGACCCTTTCTGTTCTCCTGGGCCTCCACACTGCTGTGCTCTGGACTTAGATCATACTGTGTTTCAGTTTCTGAGAACAAGAATGGGGAGGAGCAGATAGAGTTAAATTCTGCTTTTCTATAGAACTGCTGGCCCCCGTTAGAAGCATCTCTTGAGAGCTACTTTCCTGCATTGTTTTCGTTCTCCCATCTCTGGGCCATTTTCCTGGCAGGGCAACTTTGGACAGGGTCCTTCTGGAGGAGCTGGGCTGAATACTTCCTCCGCTTTGTGCTCAGGTCAGAACCCTATGTGATCAGCCTGCTGAAGATGTATGTGCGGCGACCCTACAACTGCCACGAACTCTTTGGCTTTGACATCATGCTGGACGAGAACCTCAAGCCTTGGGTCCTGGAAGTCAACATTTCCCCAAGGTAGATGGTTTTCTTAGGTACCCACAGTAGAAGTTACCTAAAACCTCATAGTCTGTTTCTGCTCTAGTCTTGCTGACTTTGGGATTTGTGTTTTCCCTTCATGGTGTGTTTGCTCATGCATTTGTTCTTTGCCATTATCTCAAGGTTCTATGAGGATGGAGAGCGATTGTTAAAAGTTGTTGTTTTTTAAGGTTTATTTATTTATGCATACAAGAGCTGGGGTACAGGCCAGCGATGTGGGGGTGGTGAGAGGATTCACCAGAGACAGAGTAGGGAACAGAACAGGTAGACTGACTGAAATACACTGCTGAGGGCAGCAGCGGGCGAGTCAGGAGAGATCTGCTGCGCCATGTGGGTTTCTCCCTGGTCGGCCGGGGATGGAACTCGTGCTGCAGAGGCTGCAGGTTGCTTCATAGTGTGGTGCTTAACCCCTTGTGCCACCGGGGAGGCCCTAAAAGTTGTTCTTTTAAACTTGATCCTGACTGCATGCTTTTCCCTAGCAACTGAAAGTACCACCCTAAGTGAGGTCATTCATTGTCTGTGGAGCCAGAAGACCCCTCGGATAGTGCTCATGAGTTTGCATGTTTGAGCCCTTTCATCCTGGGGCAGCCAGGGAGTAAATAGGGCTAGTGCTGACCTGGACTTACGACCGGAAGCAGTTGTGGAGTACTGCTTTGAACTCTGCATCTTTTCTCCATAGTCTCCACTCTAACTCTCCACTGGACATCAGCATCAAAGGCCAGATGATCCGTGACCTTCTGAACCTGGCGGGTTTTGTCCTGCCCAGTGCAGATGATATTGCTTCCAGCACTAGCAGCTCCAGCAGCTCCACCACCAGGTCAGCCTGCTTGCTCTCTCCTGCTACTCTCTGTGGTCCTACATGCAGCCCACCCGGGCTTCACTACCACATCAGTGCCCCCAAGAGCATGTTTGGTAGTACTGCTTCTCTGCTTGGGAGTCTCTACAGGACCTGGGGAATCAGCTTTAAGTTGCACACCTTCCTTTCCCAGACATCCCTTCCTTTGCTTCTCTTCCTGTTCCCACGCTCTGACAGACTCTCAGGAACCTCATGGTTGGCATGATCATTGAGGACCAATTAGTTTGATTTTCTCTCAAACATTCCTTGCCTCTCACAGTTGACTGATATGGTCCTGGTCCCCTTCTTCTCATGGGAATTTTTCCTCCTGAAATGCACCTCAGTTGTACTCTTCATGCATCCATCAAAGCCTAGCTAACGGCAGCATCTTCACGACGCAGTGTGGGTTCTCTGCTCCACACCCCCTATCACTCAGAACCACTCTTGAGGAAAGGGAGTGATACCTGTTTGGCACTTTTTTTTTTTTTTATTTTATTTTTTTTTTTTATTAGATAATAAATTTTATTGTTATATTCCCCATACAATTGCAGCGCCCCCATTCTGACCCCAATCCCTCCCCTCCCGCCCCTGCCCCCTAAAAGTGTCTCTGGTTCATAGTTTTTTGTTGATTTTGATTTTCACTTTCTTATAGTTATTCATTTTCCTGGTCCCTTATTTAAGTTTTCTAGATTCCTGCTATGAGTGAGACCATCCGGTATTTTTCTTTTTCTTTTTGGCTTATTTCGCTGAGCATGATCCCTTCCAGCGCCATCCATGTTGCTGCAAATTGCATGTGTTTATCTTTTTTGAATGCTGAGTAATATTCCATGGTATATATGTACCACATCTTCTTGATCCAGTCATCTATTTTTGGGCATTTGGGCTGTTTCCAAAGCTTAGCTATTGTAAACAGTGCTGCTATAAACATAGGGGTGCAGGTGTTCTTTGGAATTGATGTTTCTGTGTCCTTTGGGTAAATACCTAGGAGTGGAATTGCTGGATCATATGGAAGCTCTATGTTTAGTAGGTCCAGAAATCTCCACACAGCTTTCCACAGTGGTTGGACCAGTTTGCACTCCCACCAACAGTGCAGAAGAGTTCCTTTTTCTCCACACCCTCGCCAACATTTGTTGTTGCTATTTTTTTTAATATGTGCCATTCTCACTGGTGTAAGATGGTATCTCATGGTAGTTTTGATTTGCATTTCCCTGATGACAAGTGATGTTGAACATTTTTTCATATGCCTGTTGGCCATTTGCATTTCCTCTTCAGAGAAGTTTCTTTTTAGCTCTTCTGCCCATTTTTTGACTGGATTATTTTCTTTGTTGTTGTTGAGTCTCATCAGCTCTTTGCAGATTTTTGTGATCAGTCCTTTATCATTAGTGTTGGGTGCAAAAATGTTCTCCCAGTTGGTGGGGTTTCTCTTTGTTTTTGTTATTGTCTCTTTTGCTGTGCAGAAGCTCTTTAATTTGATGTAGTCCCAGCTGTTTATCTTCGCCTTCACTATCACTGCTTTGGGTGATGTGTCTGTAAAGATGTCTTTGATGTGCAAATCACGTAGTGTTTCGCCTATATTTCCTTCTATATATTTTATGGTTTCAGGTCTTATGTCTAATTCTTTAATCCATTTTGAGTTGATTTTTGTGTATGGTGTGAGGTAGTGGTCAAGCTTCATTCTTTTGCATGTAGCGACCCAGTTTTCCCAGCACCATTTATTGAACAAACTTTCTTTGCTCCAATGCATAGTCTTTGCTCCTTTGTCAAAGATTAGTTGACCATAAATCTGTGGGTTTATTTCTGGATTTTCTATTCGATTCCATTGGTCTGTATGTCTGTTCTTGTTCCAATACCATGCAGTTTTGATGATTATGGCTTTGTAGTATAGTTTGAAGTCTGGGAGTGTGATGCCTCCATTCCCTTCTTTTTTTTCAGGAGAGCTTTGGCTATTCGGGGTTTTTTGTGATTCCATATGAATTTCATCAATAATTGTTCTATTTCTTTGAAGAATGACATTGAAATTTTGATTGGAATAGCATTGAATCGGTATATTGCTTTTGGAAGGATGGCCATTTTAATAATGTTTATTCTTCCAATCCATGAGCAGGGGATATCTCTCCATTTCTTTGTGTCTTCTATTTCTTTTAACAGTATTTTATAGTTTTCTTTGTATAGGTCCTTTACCTCTTTTGTTAGATTTATTCCCAAATATTTGATTTTTTTTGTTTCAATAACGAAAGGGATGGTTTTTTTGATTTCTTCTTCTTCAGATTTATTGTTTGTGTATAGGAAGGCTACTGACTTTTGCGTGTTGATTTTGTATCCTGCCACTTTACTGAACTGATTGATGAGTTGAATTAGCTTTTCTGTGGAGTTTTTGGGGTTCTCTATGTATAATATCATATCGTCTGCAAATAGTGATAGTTTGACTTCTTCTTTTCCTATTTGGATTCCTTGGATGTCTTTCTCTTGTCTTATTGCCCTGGCTAGGACTTCCAGTATTATATTGAAAAGCAGTGGTGAGAGTGGACATCCTTGTCTTGTTCCAGATCTTAATGGAATTGCTTTCAGCTTTTCACCATTGAGAATGATACTGGCTGTTGGCTTGTCATAGATGGCCTTTATGATGTTAAGGTATGTTCCTTGTATCCCAAGAATTTCAAGGGCTTTTATCATGAATGGGTGTTGCACTTTGTCGAAAGCTTTCTCAGCATCTATTGATATTATCATATGGTTTTTATATTTCTTTTTGTTGATGTGTTGGATAACGTTGATTGATTTTCGGATGTTAAACCATCCTTGTGTCCCTGGAATGAATCCTACTTGGTCGTGGTGAATTATCTTATGGATACATTGTTGGATTCTGATGGCTAAAATTTTATTGAGGATTTTTGCATCAGTGTTCATTAGGGAGATTGGCCTGTAGTTTTCCTTTTTTGTGTTGTCCTTGTTCGGTTTTGGTATTAGTGTAATGTTGGCTTCATAGAACGTGTTTGGTATTGTCCCTTCCTTCTCAATTTTTTGGAAGAGTTTGTGAAGGATAGGCACTAATTCGTCTCTGAATGTTTGGTAGAATTCATTTGTAAATCCATCAGGTCCTGGGCTTTTGTTTTTGGGGAGGTTTTTGATTACCATTTCAATTTCGCTAATTGTAATTGGTCTGTTTAGGTGTTCTATTTCTTCTTTATCTAGCTTTGGGTGATTGTAGAGTTGTAGGAATTTGTCCATCTCCTCTAGATTGTTAAACTTGTTTCCATATAACTGTTCATAGTAGTTACTGATTATTCTTTTGATTTCTGCTGTGTCCGTTGTGATTTCTCCTCTTTCATTGATGATCCTGTTTATTTGTGCTTTCTCCCTTTTTTCCTTTGTGAGCCTGGCTAGGGGTTTGTCTATTTTATTGATTTTTTCAAAGAACCAGCTCTTGGTTTCATTGATCTTTTGGATTGTTTTTTTAGTTTCAATTTCATTTATTTCTGCCTTGGTTTTTATTATTTCTTTTCTTCTACTGGTTTTGGGGTTTTTTTGTTGTTCTTTTTCTAGATCTTTGAGCTTCGAGATTAGGTTGTTTCTTTGAGTTCTTTCTTGTTTCTTGATGTGAGCTTCTATTGCTATATATTTTCCTCTTATTACTGCTTTTGCTGCATCCCATACATTTAGGATATTGGTGTCCTCCTTGTCGTTCAATTCAAAAAATTTTTTAATTTTTTCTTTCATCTCCTCATTAGTCCAGTGGTCTTCCAGTAGTGTGGTTTTTAATCTCCATGAGGTAGGAAAGTTCCTTGCCTTCTTTTTATGGTTTATTTCTAGTTTGATGCCTTCATGGTCAGAAAAGATGGTTGATATGATTTCAATCTTGGTGTATCTGTTGATGTTTGTCTTGTGCCCCAGTATGTGATCGATCCTGGAGAATGATCCGTGTGCGCTTGAGAAAAATGTGTACTCCGTTTTTTGGGGGTTTAGTGTTCTATAGATGTCTGTTAAGCCCAATTGCTCTAGGTCCTTATTTAGAGCTTTGGTTTCTTTACTTATTTTTTGTCTTGTTGATCTATCCATTGTTGATAGTGGTGTGTTGAAGTCTCCCACTACGTATGTTTTCTCTGATGTCTGTTTTCAGAGAGGACAACAGTTGTCTGATATATTTTGGTGCTCCTTCATTTGGTGAGTATATGTTAATGAGTGTTATTTCTTCTTGAAGTATTGTCCCCTTGATCATAATGTAGTGACCATTGGGGTCTCTTTTTATCTTTTTGAGTTTGAAGTCTGTTTTATCTGATATAAGTATAGCTGTTCCTGCTTTCTTTTTTGGTCCATTTGCTTGTAGGATTGTTTTCCATCCTTTAACTTTGAGCCTATTTTTATCTTTTGTAGCTAAATGTGTTTCCTGGAGACAGCAAAAGGTTGGGTTTTGTTTCTTAATCCAGGCTGCAACTCTGTGTCTTTTTATTGAAGAGTTTAGTCCATTTACATTTAGAGTTAATATTGATATGTTAACATCTGTATTTGCCATTGTGTTTGTCTTTCCTTTGATTTTATTTATTTATTCTTTTAATAACTTTTTTTTTTTTTTTTGGCCTTCTTTCATTGTTATTCGTCCCTCTGAGGTTCTGGCTTTAGGACTCCTTGTAGTATTTTTTGGAGTGGGGGTTTAGTTGCAATGAAATTCCGGAGTTTCTGTTTGTCTGGGAAAGTCCATATTCTTTCTTCAAAGAGGAAGGAGAGCTTTGCGGGATAGAGTATTCTTGGTTGGCATCTGTTTTCTTGGAGTCTGTTGACTATGTCCCTCCACTCTCTCCTTGCCCGTAGTGTTTCTTCGGAGAAGTCTGATGTCAGCCTGATTGGCTTTCCTTGGAATGTTATCTGTTTCTTCCCTCTTGCCAGCTTCATTATTTTTTCCTTGTCCTGAATTCTTGGGAGCTTTACTATTATGTGTCTTGCTGTATTTTTCCTTTCGTCGTGGAAGTTTGGTGTTCTTCTTGCTTCTTGTATATCAATTTTTAGCTCCTCCTTCACATTTGGGAAGTTCTCTTCAATTATCTCTTTGAATATTTTCTCTGTTCCTACTTCTCTCTCCTCTCCTTCTGGTATTCCTATAACTCTTATATTTCCTTTCCTCATGGAGTCAGATAGTTCCCGAAGTCTTTCTTCATTCTTTTTCCTTCGTACTTCTCTTTCCTTTTCTGTTTTGGTTCTTTTTATTTCTGTGTCTTCAAGAGTACTTATTCGTTCTTCCATTTCATCAATTCTGCTTTCATTGCTTTTCCCAGAATTCTTTAGTTCTTCCATTAATTCTTTGATCTCCTGCATTTCTTTTACTTCCCTCTTTAGGGACTCAATTTCATTCTTCTGATCGTTGATTATTTTTCCCTTATCATTGTTTTCCTTTATGACTTCTGTCAGTTTTTTAATCACGGCAATTTTAAATTCTCTTTCTGGAAGGCTCAGAAGTTCTTCCAAGTTACTGTCGTTGCCATCTGGGGGCTGGTTTTCTTTTTGTGGTGTGCTTTTTCTCTGGAGAGTTGCTAGGTTGCGTGTGGTTCTTCTCCTCCCTACTGTCTGTTTTCTAATTTGCCGTATGCGTTGGGACACTGTGTAGTTGGGACTGGCCGGCATCTTGGGTGGGCTTCTCTGCTCCCCCCTGGTTCCTCCAGGAGTCATCTGTCAGTTTCAAGCAGTCTTTACTGGAGAAAGGTCCCTGTTCTAAAATGCCGATGTGGGGACACACTCCCCTGTGCGCCTGGTCTGTCCCGGCGGTGGGTTCCTGCTCCCCCTCTGGGCTTGGACTGCAGGCCAGAGGGGTTCTGGCGTGGGCGAACTTCCCCTGCTCACCTCTGGCTCCTGAGGAAGCCTTCTGCAGGTAGTCTTTACTGAAGAAATGTCCCTATTCTATAATGGTGATGTGGGACACACTCCCTGCGCGTCCGGTCTCAGGCACACTCTTCTGCGCGCTTGGTCTGCCCCGGCTTTGGGTGCTCGCTCTCCCTGTGGGCTCAGACTACTTGTTCGGAAGGGGCCCGGCGTGGGCTAACTCCCCAGCTGGCCACTAGCTGCTTCAGGAGCCTGTGCTGGCTTCAAGTCGCTAGGTGGCGCCAGAGATCTCTCCTGGAGCCCTTGGGGAGCTGATTTTCCACCCAGTGGGACAGGGAGCAGAGCAGGGATGGTAGGGTACACCTCAACGGCTTTGGGGTGCTGTGTCTGCCTTGTGCCCCACCGTCGTGGGGAACCCACGCCCCTAATTTCGTGCCCCGGGTCTCAGTTCCAAAGCCCTCAGTTCCAGGACGCGCGGGCTGTAGCCCAGATCAGTGGCGCGGGAATGGCGCCTTTTGAATCCCGCTCCCCTGCCTGGGCGCCTGGTTCCTGCTCACTCCGGGAGGGCCTCCGCGCGTCTCCCCGCAAGCCTAGGTCGTCTCCCCGCAAGCCTAGGTCGCAGGCGCGGGGACCTGGGCAGCTGCGATCCGATCCGCGCAATCCGCGCCGCTTTCCCCGCGCAATCCCGCTCCGCGTCTGTTTTTCCCGCGCGCCGCTTTCCGCGCAGGCTTACCGGGTGGCCGGGGCTGTGTGCTGGGGCTGGTCTCCTCCTGGGCGGGGCTCTCTTCAATGGCGCCCGGAGCTCACCTCCGCGGCGGATCCTGCGGGGGTTCTCCACAGCTCCCGTTCACAGGGTGTGGTGGCTGCAATAGTTCCTTTCCACGCACAGTCCCGCTTGCTGCGTCGTTTGTTCTTGTTGGCAGTTTTAGTTTGTTGTTTTCCTCCTCTCTGCCGGTCGGAGAGTGCCGCCTCTGTGGGCGGGGGAGGGGAGCAGGGTTCTGCGCTTCCGTCCCTTCTGGTCCTCTTTTATGGCCACTTTCTTCTTCGGGCAGTTTGCTGGAGTCGTCCGTTTATCTTCCGTGTCCCGGTTCTCACTGGGACCTGCCGCTTTTCCTCCCTATTAACTTTTTTTAATGGGAGATCTTACTCGCAGCGTCTCCTCGCCGCCATGTTGCTCCGCTCCCCTCCTGTTTGGCACTTCTATAGCAACTTTAGTGTCCTCAAATTTGTAGCTGAGGAGACTGAAAATCACTGGTATTAAGTAACCCATCAAGGTTGTTCAACTGATAAAGTAGAGGTACGATTCAAATCCTGATTTGCTGGTAACAGCACTTGTCTTCTCCACCATACCTTGTAGACACATGTTTGGCTCTGTGCTATGGTGGTTACTTATCATTTGACATTGACCATCCCATAAGCAACTTGGAGGCCATCTTTCATTCTCACTAGTAATTATAGTAATGTGGTTGAAGAAACTGAAGTGCAGTGAGGTCAAGTAGCTTTCCCATGATCACACAGCCAATAGGACTGGATTGGGTATTTAGTTACGTGTTTACTAAATTAAACTAAACTGTACAGTGATTATTCCAGGGTCGTCTTTTTACCCATTCGATGTAATCTAAAGAGGTATTTTGTACTCTCTTAGTTCTTCCAGTACTTGATCTTTGACTTTTAGACAAGCTACTTGTGTGGGGTGCACTGTAGTATGATCTAGTCAGCTGTCCATACTTCCTTCTCTTCTCTGGTAAGGACCGACCTCTACACGTCCTCAGGATGTAAACCTGCAGACTTTACCCTTTGCTTCCTTTCTACCCCTACCTTAGCCTGCCCAGCTCCCCCAGGGACAAAAGTCGAATGGCCCCAGAGCACTTCACTGCACAGAGGATGAAGAAAGCCTACTATCTGACCCCCAAAATTCCTGATCAGGTAGGAGATTGCCTGCTATCCAGCAGAAGCTGCTCTGGTCAAACATTTGGGATCTTGAGGCAGCCAGGTTTGCCTTTCTGTAGAGTAAGGTTTCCTATCTAGGTGTGGGATCCCTTTGGTGTGCAGAGATTTGTTGGCACATACATCGTTCTCTGAGAGCATTGATGACTTTCACCATGTTTTCAAGAGCCACAGCTCTTAAAAAATGGTGTACTCAGCTCATTCTTTTTGCTAGAGTTGTAGATCCTTTGGGTTTCTCTCCCTAAGGTGTATAAGCTCCTGGGAGTCTGGTTAGAGTAGCGAGCTCAAGACTATTGCCAAATGAGTTGCTACATTATGATCTTGACTCCTCCAACAGACTGCTTAACCTCTGCGCCCAGTGGTATCTTCCTCTCTCAGCTAAGCTCAGTAGACTTGGGAATAGTGAGACCTGGAACTGGCCCACCAGGCTGCTTTGGTGGTCCTGCAGTCTTAGAGCCCTGGGACCCCAGAGCTGTGCCCCTTGTCCCCCAGCCGCGTGGTTCTCTGCCTCCAGCTTACACTGTGTCACATCCTCATCCTCTCTGTTCCTTTGGCCATAGGACTTCTATGCATCCGTGCTGGATGTCCTGACACCAGATGACGTTCGGATTCTGGTTGAGATGGAGGATGAGTTTTCTCGCCGTGGTCAATTCGAACGAATTTTTCCTTCTCGTATCTCCTCTCGTTATCTTCGCTTTTTTGAGCAGCCACGATATTTCAACATTCTCACTACCCAATGGGAACAGAAGTACCATGGCAACAAGCTAAAAGGTGATGCCTTCTCCTTGCCCACAAGAGGCCATATTCAGTGAGAGATTAAATTTCAGGAGACTGTGCAATGGACCTTTCTGGCAAGAGGTATTGGCAGTGTTGATTTTACTCTCTTTAATGACATCCCTGCTAATCTTGTCCTAGGAGTAGATCTGCTTCGGAGTTGGTGCTACAAAGGTTTCCACACAGGAGCCATCTCTGATTCTGCTCCAGTAGTGAGTGATGCCTTGGTGTGGGGTGGGAGTGGGCTCATCTCCATCTCAGGCCCCTCTGTCCTATGCCTGACAAGCACAGAATGGGTTGGATATAGGTCTAGACCCAGTCACTTCCCCACTATGCCCTCCCCCCTTCCCTTTTAAAGGAATAATAGCCTCAGGATTCTCTGGTTTCCTTTTTTTCAAGGATCAAAAAGTGCTCTTAGCCTCAGCTTCTTGTCTGAATCCATAGATAACCAAGACTTTTTTCTACATGGTCCCCATAGCTGAGGGTAGAGCTGGGGGAGCTCTGAGATCACTCAGCGGTAGAGCTGGGAAAGTTCCCTGGCCCCAAACACTTCCATCTTACCTCTGCCTAGCCTTTTTGACCTCATTGGCTTCTTTGCTTTTCAGTGGTCTCTCCCGACATCACTTCTCACTACCCCAAAGGGCGACATGATGTTCAATACTTTCTCTAAATCAGAGACTGGCAAGCCCGGGTAAGTGCTGCCTGCAAAAGGGAAAGGTATTTGTGTGAGTTCAGAGTTTTCTTCCTTCCCAGATTATGATGAGATCAACATTTTCCCACTGGGGAATTGTGAGAATATCAGAATATGCAGCCAAAATGTCCACTTCCTGGTGGCTCTTGGTTTGCTCAGTGAAGATGAGCTAGAGCCCAGAATCATCTGCAGAAGCACCACTGTCAGCCATACTTGCTAGCTGTAGGGATCTGTAGCCCACCAGCACTCACACATTCACACTTGCACTTCAGCACTGAAGCCTTCAGATTCATAAAATCTATTTTATGGAGATATATATAAATATATATAAATATGAATATAAATATAAATGTTTTTATATATAAATTTTTATATATAAATTTATATATATATAATTTTTAATATATAAAATTTTATTATATAAATTTTTATATATAAATATAAATGTTGATGTATGCTTACATTTATATAAGTAAATATATATGTTTTATGGAATATACCACTGTAATGTTGTGTCTGGCCCAGACTAAAGGCATATCACAGGTTAAAGTCTCAGCTATACAGTATATCAGTTACTTCTTTCCCCACCTGTTCCCTTTAGAAAACATAGCTCCTCCGAGGGAAGCGTACCACTCTCTGAAGATGGGAACTCTCCCAAGCCCAAGAAGACCCAAGCTGGCCTGTCCCCTCTCCCCAAGAAACTCAGTTCCTCAGTCGACGGTGAGGACACCAGCAAAGAGCCCAGCCACTCTGCCCAGGTGTTACCTGTGATCAAGTACTCTGGGCGGACTTCAGGACTCTCTCCTTCCCCAGCCTCCCAGTCTACGAGTGACTCACTCCTGGCTGCTATGAGCCCATGACTGGCCTCTCTCCAGTAGCCCCTGTCCAGGAGCACCAGTGTTAGCTACCTCACAGGAACTGGCCAGCCAGCCAGCCAGCCAGCCTGAACCCCCACCCCCTCCACCTTGCCCGTCCTCAGAATATTTTTTGAAGTCGTCGAATTGCAGAAGATGGGTATTTGGAGGGGTGGTATGGATGAAGAGAAGGTGAAGGAGGTTTACCCTCTTGTCACTTTCTGCCTGGCTGGCACCGCATATCTCAGCAGAGAAGCCAATTATGGCCACTCAGCCTTATAAAACAGGGTTTGGTTTCTACCTTCAGAGAGCCATGTGTGGTTTGTTTGGGGCTTGGATGCAGAGATTGAATTATAACTCAAGAGGAGAAAACATACTGAACGAATTTAGGCCAGAAGTCCTTTTGTTCTATAATTGAGGAGATTCCTCTGAAGGTCCTCATTTCCTCAGGTCTCACTTCCCCTACCCCACTCCTCGACCTGAGGAGCCACTTTCAGAAATCTTCAAACTTGCCCCATTAACTAGGCAGGGAGAGACTGACATGATGACCTGTTTCCTATTATCCTTGTCTTGGGGCTTTACCACCTCCAGACCACCTCTCCTTTCATAGATCCACCAGCAACCTTTGGTCTTCCTATTCTGACTTCGTATCGCTACTTGTTCAACATTCTAGACTTTCCTCTCATGAATGTTATTAACCTCTTTAGCGCTTGACTTTCTGTGAGACGAGAGGTTCTATGAACTTTGTGGATTTCTCATCACCTCAATGAAGGAGCCCAGATAATCCCAGTTACTATTGTCTGTGTTTATCTAAAACAGGACACAGTGCTGGGGGAGGGTGGAAGGAGTTGAGGTTTCCTCACAACACAGGAATTCTTAGGTTCAACTTCACCACCTTCACTGTGTGGTTAGCAGGGTCTGGCCCATAGGTCGCTGGGGCAGGCTGGGTCTGGTGGCTTGGGGGTGGATTTCAGGAGCAGTCACCACTTTAGGATACACTTCAATGAGACCACTGACTACACTCTAGTACTCTTAACTGTATCTACCTCCCTCCCTAAGACTTGGTAAATAGTGAGTGTTCAATAAATGTTGACTGAGCGAACTGTACGATGGAGATCTCGAAGGACAAGCACCTGAACCAGAAGCTCCACTTCCCCTCACTCCAGGGGCAAAGTGGAGCCCAGGGAGAGCACACAGTGGGGGAATTTGAATCAGATGGTGGGGGAATTTGAATCAGATGGTTTTCACTTCAACTATGCCCTTTCCGAAAGCAGCACTTCCCAGTTGCCACTCGCCTCCTCCCTAGCCCCTTCAATCCCTTTATTTCATTTTTCTAGCATCAGGGCCCAAGAAGAAACCAAATAACCCATCTCTGATACCCACATTTTCCTTTCTGCACATATGGAGGAAGCTCTGCTCACAGGCTCACTCTGGTCTCTCCCTTCTTTCTTCAGCTTAAAACTACTGATTCTTTGCGTTCTGAGAATCCCCAGACTACACAATCAATCCATTTCCATTCCTGTACCCCATTGCAGCATCATGGGAATGAAGGTATTGGAGTTGGGGGTGGACTGAAGAAATTATGACAGTGATAAAAGTATAATGTCCTTAGTAGTTTATAATGATTACTTTTCATTGTTACCACAGTCGAGTATCTGACAGATCTAGGTGTTTTGCTGGATGGGAGAAAGGAATGGGGCTAATGTATGAAATTGAAATTTGGGAGTAGGTAGAGTCAGTCTTTCCAGAACATGTCATTTGTCTTCCTAAGTTAAGAACTCTAACCCATTTCCTGTTTGGAATGGGAGTGAGTGCTCCTGAATTGAGGAAATACAGGGTTGCAGGGTATTTTTGGAAGAGTGGAATAAGGACTTAGGTTAGGGGGCAAGGAGTCATTATGCATGTTTACTTCAAATTTGCTCAGAGATTATTTAGAGTGAAGTAATTTAGAGGGAAGGGATGATACTGATAAGACAAGAACATGGGCCTGAAGGCTGACCTGGGGTTCGTATCTTACTTTTGCTCTGTGACCTTGGGTCTGTCATCTAACTTTTTTGGTGTCTTTTAAAAACTAATGTGAATATAATAGGTACATTGCAGGTTCGTGAAAATTAAAACATGATAAAACCATTTAGGGACATAAAGGGCCCTTAATGAATGGTTATGCCTTTCTCTGTTATCTAAGCCCTGTTTCTGGGGTAGGGAAAGGCAGGTAAGAAATGTTAAACCCTTTCCACAAGGGAAGTGAAGCAGCTGTTGAGATGTTTTAGAGGTGAAAAAGTCCAGAACACTCCCGGCTTCACACACACATAAATGCACACACCTGCATGCAGAAACACTATCATTCATTCCACTGTTTTTGCTGAGAACATTTTCCTTTGGTTAAATATTTCACAGAATGCAAATTCCCTGAATAAGGAAGGACATTAACATTAGATAAAAGTGAATTGAGTGATATTTTATTCGGTCCTATCCCAAGAGAAGCTTTGATACAAAAAGGAGAGCGAGGCAGTAATTACATGGTGACTAAAAAAGGGAGGAGATAAGTGCAGAAGAAAGTGCTTAGAGCTTGAACTGGTGCTGTGGCCAAGGAACAATCTAGAGAAGTTGCCTTCACAGGTACATTCTTAGGGATTCAGAATATTTTATTTAGGGTGGTTGTCCCTCCCAGAAAATGACTGCCTTCTGGGTCCATCCAACACTGAGTCAATGAAGGTTGATAATCCCAGAAAACTCCCATTTTCCTCATCACTTGAGTTACCCAAATAAGATCCCCACCAACAGCAGCCAGAGGACCTGCCCTCCTGGGTTCCTCTGAATTGGTTCTCCAAGACCTTGTCTACTGCTCTCGTCTACTGCTCAAATCAGCCCTCCAACTGTTTTGAGACTTAGAAACAGAGTTTTCAGAGCTGTGTGACTGAGGCGGCTCCATTGCATTCTGCTTAAGGTCCTGATCCTGCTTAACCCTTGTGGCAGAGTATGTCCGCTCATTGTCCAGGGGTTTGTACAAACTCATCTGACTTGACCTTTCATCAGTTTGGGGCAATGAAAGCTGCAAGCAGTCTTAGGATGCTCTTGGCAGATTTCTTAAAGGTGAAAGAATACAAGAACAATAGGGCAGTTTTCTAAAACTCACTTGTGCCTTAATTATTATAATGGACTGAGACACATGGAATGCTAAGAACTCATGGGAAAAAACAATTTTGAAAAGATTTCTGAATTGTGGGAGACCAAAGTCTGCCTCAGGGTGGTTACGAGGGTTAAATGACGAAGAGAGGGGAAATACAAGTAAAGCACCCACCAAAGTGCCTGAAATACATAGTGCAGATTCTAGGACAATTAAAATCAGCACCACCAAAACATTTTCTATAATAACAGCATGTTAACCACAGTACTACAATACTCCTACAGTAGTATAGTGCTATTATAAAACTGATAAAAGTACACTTTGAGTCTATGCATGGGATACCAACTATGAGGATTTAATCAAGATAATTAGCTTAGAAGGACTGGGACCTTAGCACTAGTAGTCAGGGAGGTGCATTTAAAAATCTAATGACATAGTCGGTGTATTTGCTTGGCTGAGGGGCCAGTGGGGCTAAGCCTCTGCCATCTAGGATTATGGCTGAACCTTTAAATTAGAATCCCATCAATGCTGAACTGTAGAGCACCTTGACTCAGCCTTGTTTCTCTGGTCTCTGCCCTGTCAAGTGCTATCAAGGCAGGCTATAAAGTGCTCCCCACGTGGCACAGGGGCACATTGGACTGGGGCCTGAGCAGGGAACCTCTTACCCAGAGAAACCTGAAAAGGGTGCTGCCCCTTGCATGTTTTTGGGGTACCTGGTACTACACTATTCCTTTTTATACTCATTTGTTTAATATTTCAGATAATCTAGAGATAAGCTTAACCAAGATAAAACTTTAATGATATTTTTAAATGTTATAAGAATAAACAGGAAAAAAAATAAAATTCTCTAATAAAGCAAAAATACCTCATGTCTAATATCTGTGGTATGTTATATTTTTAAAAACTGTTCTTAAAGATAACCTGCTTCTGGATTGGGCTTGCTACATAGCAGAGTAGGTCCCTTACTGTGATCTATTGAAGCCCTGAACACGACTTCGGGGTTGGGGGGCACTGAAAAAAAAAAAAAAAACCTAAGCTATGAGTCACCATGTTTGTAGTAAAATTAAAATGGCTCAAATAGAGACGAAAATTTAAAGTGTCAATGTGGAGCAAGTAGTTCCTATGTTGCTAGTGGGAATGCAATATAGTACATTCGAAAAGAGCTTGGCAGTTTCTTAAAAGTAAAACATGCTGTTAACATACAACCTGGCAGTTCACACGGGCAGGCACGTGTTGACAGCAACTTTATTAATAACAGCACAACCCAAATAGCAACAAGTGAATGAAGTAAATTGTGGTTTAGCTATTCAATACTACTTAGGTATAAAAAAGGAGTAAACGGATACATACCACAATGGAGATGAATGGCAAGAGCATTATGCTAAGGGAAAGAATCCAGAAGCAAAGCACTGTATTCTTTGTGATTCCACTTACGTAACTTCTAGAAAAGGCAGAAAAGTACGGGCAGAAAGCTTATGAGGGCTTGCCAGGGACTGACTGTGCAGGGACACACTGTAAATTTACCTTGGCTGTAGGGTAGGTACAGCAACTCATCAAATTTACCCCTAATAGGGGTGAGTTGCATGTAAGCAGCTACAGCTGACTTTTAAAAAAGGATGAGAGGGGGCATCCCTGGTGGCACAAGGGGTTGAGCACCACACTATCAAGCAAAACGCAGCCTCTGCAGCACACATTCGATCCCCGACACAGCCTCTAGCACGAGTTCGATCCCCGACCGGCCAGAGAGAAACCCACGTGGCGAAACAGACCTCTCCCGCCTAGCCCGCTGCTCCCCTCAGCAGTGTATTTCAGTACATCTGCCTGTTCTGCTCCCTAATCTGTCTCTGGTGAATCCTCTCACCCCCTGCACCTCTGGCCTGTACCCCAGGTCTTATATGCATAAAAATAAATCTTTTTTAAAAATAGTATAGCAAGAAAAGGGGGAAAAGGGAAGTTTCTGGAGTGGTGGCAATGCTCTTGATTGGGGGTTGTTTACATAGGTGAAATACTACTTAAAATATCAGAGTGCATTTAAAAGCTGAGCATTTTAGCATTTTCTTTTTAATTTATCTTTTTTATTGGGATAACATTGGTTTATGACGCTTGATGACAATAGGGGTACTGTTCACACCTCTTCGGATGTGTGGTCCACACCACCAAAGTACCAATAATCCTCCACTATTGTCCCTTGGGTCTCCTGCCCTTTTTGCACCCCACTCCCTCCCACTCTAGTAGCCTCAATTCTGAGTCAGATTTTTAGGGTTTGTTTTGCTTAGTTTTGTCTGTTCTTTGTTTTGTTTCTTTATATTCCATGTAAGTGAGATCAGTCCTTACTTGTCTTCCTCGATTTATTTTGCTTGACATAATCCCCACCAGTTCTATCCACATATCACAAATGGCAAGATTTCAAAAGATAACATTTTCTTTTTAGAAACTGAAGTAAAACTGACATAAAACTAACCAGGTTAAAATGAATGTTTCAGTGGCAGTACATTCATGATGGGTGCAACCACATCACCTCTTTCTGAAAACATTTTCATCAATCGAAAGGGAAACTCCTGTCTCCCTACTCCCAGCCCACTCGGTTTTCCGTTTCTGTGTACTTACCTGTTCTGGATAGATGACATAAATGGAATCATAAAATATGTGGTCTTCTGGATCTGGCTTACCCTTTGCCTGTTTTCACATTGAGAATCTTACATATTTCAGAAGAAAAGTCAATAGTCACTAGAAAATATTCTATACATTTTATTAATATGTGTGAAAGTGTCTCCCTACAACGGTCACTTGAACAAAAAAAAATTGAAGTTACCATTTTTGAGTTTCTATTATGATCCAGGCATAGTTCTTTTTTTTTTTTTTAATTTTTTTTTTTTTATAGAGGCATGCTTTCTATTTATTTATTTGTTTGTTTGTTTGTTTCGATTATACATGCACTGGGTACAGTCAGAAGCGCGGGAGGGTGAGAGAATTCACCAGAGCCAGAGCGGGGAGCAGAGCAGGCAGAAGGACCGAAGTACACTGCTGAGGGGAGCAGCGGGCGGCAGGAGAGGTCTGCGCCATGTGGGACCCTCCTCCAGTGGCCGGGGAGCAGCCGGGGATTGAACCGGCGCTGCAGAGGCTGCAGGCAGCTTCGCAACCCAGCGCTCAACCGCTGCGCCACTGGGGAGGCCCCAGGCATAGTTCTTTATGTAGACACGTGTGTATATATAACACACCAAAAATTCCTTTACTATTGACATTATTTATCTTTACTCTTTAGATTAGTAACATGACATTCAAAACATTACATGACCTGTGCAAGGTTATTGAATGAGTTAATGAATGTACGAACCACTCCATTTTCTAGTACTTCGTAGCAGCTGCTGACTTTAGCAATCAAGGAGAAGGTGTGAGATGAAGGAAGGATGGGATATGAAACCAAAAAAGGAAGAATACAAGGATATGGACAAATGTGACAGTGAAGTAATCATGTGATCAAGGATACCCGAACAGATCATAAAATAATAATTTATAAATGATTTTTAACATTTTCTTCATTTAGTGTTTCTGACAAGTTTTCCTTCACTAAAAATGATGAAATAATACATGGCCAAATCAAAACCTCTGCTAGTTGTCAACCAAAGGGAGGCACAGTCCAGTTTTCATAAATATGTCTAGATTTCCATAGTTCTTAGAGCAGCTAACACTTTTACCAGAAGGTTCCAGTTGAGGTAGAACAATGCTTGGATATTTGTAATTTAGGGTTTCTAATTTTACTCATTGCCTTTGTGATTTTGTTTTAGTAAAAGCTGACATTATTTCATTGTGGTTTCACATTGCACTTCTTGATGGCTAATGTGGAAGACGGTTACTTTATAAGGTGGTTGCAACTATTTGTTTCAGCACAAATGCAATTCAACAACTGACTTTGCCAACTTTAGTGAAGTCTGGTAGAATCTTGGAAAACATGTGACTGCTCTGACCAAAGCTGGGTTACAAAAGTTTGGGCAGCCTCTGCCTTATTAGTTGCAAAGTTCATGCTTGGAGCCCTGAGCTGCCATGTGTAAGTCCTACTGCCCTGACTTTAGTGAGCTGTGAGGAAGCCAAGCCAGTGGAGAGTCATGTAAGACACTCTGGAGAGCAATCCTTGTCTCCGATTCATCAGGCCCTTCCATATTCTTTCAGCCCTCAGCCTGTGAGTCTTCCTGAGGTCTCAGATATAATAGAACACAGTAAATCATTCCCACTGTGTTCACCCCATATTCCTAACACACAGAATCTGTATGTGTGATAAAATGATTGTTTTAAATTGCTAAGTATTTGGACAGTTTGTTAAGCAGTTATAACAAAAGTCTAATAAAAGTGATTGGTTTTACTACGTAGCAGCTAGAATGTTAAAACACTTTAGTTTCATTTACCCCCTTTTTCCTTTTGCATTATTATTGAAAATATATATGGTCATTTAGAGGAACAAAATCCATTTCTCATATATATTTGGTCTTTGTCAATGATTCCTGGCTCACAGCTCCCAAAACCTATGGTATTTCCAGATCAATAAAAGTAATAAGAACATCTTTTGTTTTATTTGATCTCTTTTAACTGAGTTTCTGAAAACTCAGAGTCACAAAGGTGAAATGGGTGTTTTGCTACTCAACACAAGTGTCTTTTGTCACAACTGGGTTATGTCAATGAGGTAATTTTGGAAAGCACCTAAGGATGGGGACTACTGCCTGATTTCTAGGAATGCGAAAGGCTGGAAATGGAGTCAAGTCATTAATGGCCAATGACTAAATCAACCACTGTGTAATGAAGCCGCCTTAAAACCCAAAAGGAGTTTTGCAGAGCTTCCAAATTGGAGAACCAGAACACTTCCATGGGCCACAATGCCAGGCCCAAACTCCACAGGATCAGAGCCTCCTGTTTTGGACCTCACTATCTGCTGTTGATTTTTAATATACTTTGTAATAAACTGGCAACATAGTGAGTGAATGGTTTTCCTGAGTTTGGAAAATGGCAAATGAATTGAAGGGGGTTGAGGGAAGATCTGATTTATAGCCAGTTGGTCAGAAGTATAGGTGACAACCAGGGCTTGCAATTGGCTTCTGAAGTGGAGGGTAGCAGTCTGTGAGATTGAGCCCCCAACCTGTGGAATCTACTGGTATTTCCAGGGGGATAGTGTCGGAACTGAATTATAGGATACCTTACAGGGCAGGGTATCAGAATATTGCTTAGTGGTGTGGAAATCTATCCCTTACTGTGTGTGTGCGTGCACACACATACACTAAATTGGGTGAGCAGAACCTCTTCATTATTGACATACATTAATTTTACATATATTGCAAGACTGCTAAAAGTAACTGCTTTTGGGAAGCTTTTCTCCTTAAATTTTTAAGCCTCTCACTCACAACCCCAGAATTTGGCAAATGTCCTGAAGGGATTGTGTGTTGGAGGATCCCCATATTTCTGTCAAACTTTTCTAGTTTCTCTGTCCTCTATAAGTGGTTCTCTCTGAGTAAAGCATAAACTTTGAACTTCCTGATGTCCCCAGAATTTCCAGGTGCTCCTAGCATGAAAATACCCAGAGCGATCAGCTACAAGTGTTTCCTCCCAGTGTCTGTGAATCTCTAAATCCCACCGCTCAAGATAGGATAGATGGAGCAGACACCTAGTCATTACCTGGGACCTTGTTAGAAAATGCAGACCCTACCCCAGGCCTACTGATGCAATACTTGTTATTCATTTGTTAAAAGAAGTAAACAAAGCACTGGTTATAAGATTGAACAAGACATTCTGTTGCATGGTAATGAACATGTGTTAAGTGCTGAACTTATCTTTCATTCTTACAATAGCCCTTTAAAGCTGGTACATATTATTCACATATTATCCCTGGTGGCACAAGGGGTTAAGATGCAACCTATGAAGCTCACCACAGCCACTACATCACAAGTTCGATCCCCAGCCAGGGAGGTGACCCACACGGCACAGCAGACCTCTCCTGACTTGCCCGCTGCTCCCCTCAGCAGTGTATTTCAGCCTATCTGCCTGTTCTGTTCCCCAAATCTGTCTCTGGTGAATCCTCTCACCCCCCAAAACTCTGGCCTGTACCCCAGCTCTTGTATGCATAAATAAATAAATCTTTAAAAAACACTGAGTCTTTATACGATTTAAGGAATTCACATTAAACTAGCAGCTTGATTTTTCATCTGAAGTTAAAAAAATGTTTCTAGCAATGCAAAACAAGGTCTGGTAGAATATGCACTAAACTATAAATGATGCTTCATTTTGAGGGAATGCTTTGGGGAAGCAGAGCAGGGTCTTGCATTTTGTTGTTTCATATACATTTTTCAAGTGGTGGAATTATGGGTGATTTTTCCTTGGGGCTGTTTTGCTGTGCAATTGTATTCCTTTGAAATCCATGCAAACATTCTCTACTTTCAAGAGGCTTGGCAAGCGAACAAGTTAATGGACAATCAGACATCACTTTGTGTAATGAGTTTTCAGAAAAGTCGAAAGAAAATGCCCTTGAGATGTGACTTTTGAATAAGCCATTTGAAAAAAAGTAAATATTACATATGCATATTATATAACTCGAGTTTAAAAGTAAGTGCTATGAAATTTGCCCCTGCAACTTTTGTTTTATTACAAGTTTCTTACTTATCTGTCCAGAGCGAATACATGTGTAATTCTATGCATGAGCAAGTACTGGCATAATTATATGGTAGTTATAACACTGTTCTGCATCTTGCTTTTTTTTTTAATTAAAAAAATGCATCTGGAAAATTGTTGTATATTACTCCATATAGACCTATGTCATTGTTTTTAAAGTAAATGATTTAAACACATGGTTTTAACCATAATTATCTCATTTGTCCCCTACTGATGGCCATTTAATTTGTTTCCCTTATTTCCTTTATTTGTACAGTGATGCAATAAATATCCTTGTATATTTGTGATTTTGCAAATGTATAAGTCTATTTATAGAATAAATCCCCCCTAGAACTAGTATTACTGGTTCAAAAGGCAAGTTTTTTTTTAAAGATTTATTTATTTATTTTTTTAAAGTGGTTTTTTTTTTTTTAATTGATTGATTGATTTATACATACAAGCACTGGGTACAGTCAGAAGCGCGGGAGGGTGAGAGAATTCACCAGAGCCAGAGCAGGGAGCAGAGCAGGCAGAAGGACCGACAGCCGGAGGCAGGAGAGGTCTGCGCGCCATGTGGGACCCTCCTCTGGTGGCCGGGGAGCAGCTGGGGATTGAACCGGCGCTGCAGAGGCTGCGGGCAGCTTCTCAACCCAGCGCTCAACCGCTGCGCCAACGGGGAGGCCCATATTTATTTATTTATTTATTTATTTATTTATTTATTTATTTATTTATACAAGCACTGGGTACAGTCAGAAGCGCAGGGCAAGAGAATTCACCAGAGCCAGAGCGGGGAACAGAACAGGCAGACTGACAAAATACACTGCTGAGGGGAGCAGCGGGCGTGGCAGGAGATGTCTGTGCGCCATGTGGGACCCTCGCCGGTGGCCAGGGAACCAACCTGGCACTGCAGAAGCTGTGGGCAGCTTCGCAACCCAGCCCTCAACTGCTGCACCACCAGGGGAGGCCCAAAAGGCAAGTACATTTTAAATTTTGAAAGCTTTATAACAATTTGTACTCCTAGAACCAGGATTGAGTCTGTTCTCTACATTTTCAGTATAAAGTAGCATTAAACTTTTGATTTTTGCCAGTCTTATCTATGATAGTTTCTTATGCTGTTTTCATTTGTCTTTTAAGTAAAGTTGGACATTTTTATATGTTTAAGAGCCTTATATAATTCCTCCTTTATGAATTATTCATGAATTATATTATAGTTTATTTTTAAACTCACTCAAATTATAAAAATAATTTTTCTATTGCTGGATAAAATTCTCCTATTGGATAAAAAAAAATCCAGCTACATGGTATTTATGAGAGATACATCAAAGTAACTTGTTGAAAATTAAGGAATGAATAAAGATATATCAAACATGCATAAAAAACACAGTAGGAGTAACAATATTAAAATCAAACAAATGAAATCCAAAGCAATTTAATATTTCAAATTTACATAGGGTGTCATCCATCAGGAATATAATAATCATGAAACTTTTATGAGCTTAACATAGATCTTCAAAATATAGAATAAAACCTGGGGAGAGATACTGCTCTACTGCTGTGCAAAGACCCTGGAGAAAGCCACCATTAGTATGTCCCACTGGAAGGCAAACCTTTAACTGAGGACTTGGAGCATAAGAAGGAGAATACATTAAACTCAAAGTCATCAGATAGGACACTAATGAGATTCACTTCAAAGTGGAAATGAGCACACTTCTCAAGAAACTCAAATAACCCTACTGTCAACGACAGGGAGTTACAATGAATTCACTTTGGTGCTCTCTTTGAAGGTCAGAGAGTTGCTGATAACCAATTCCAAAACTACTGGGAATAGAGGAAGAAGATGTGATTGAAGTTTATCAGGAATAAGCAGGGGGTCATTCAGTAGTTTAGAATTTTTTCCTTTTCCTTCAATTCCTTTTTATTCTTAAAAAGAGTTCTTTAGGAATGTGGCATTCAAACCAGAATTGAAAACTGGCATCCCACTCTCTAAAACATTTGGTAATTTGAATCTCAGTGCCTATTATTCATTATCACTTCTTTTCACTGTGCTGATTTTTGATGATCAGACCTCAGCCCGCTTCATAGTGCTCTCTTGTTACAAAACATTACATGTGTGTACAGAGAGTCTCTAGGACTCTGCATTTTCAGGTTTTTGATAAATAAGATTGACCCATGCTGATGCTCGTAATGACTTTCCACTTTCCCCAAAGTTCTAGCAGGTGATTGCTTCACTATGGACTATGACTTTCAGTGGGAGATGGCAGTTTTTCAGAGATCGGAACTGTGAAAAAAATGACCTTCCCTTAACCCACAGCTATTTTCAAAATCTGAGGGTCTAGACCAAAAGCAGAGGAATACCAAGTTGGGGATGACATTGTTATAGAGCAGCCCCGATACTGAACGGGTTTTTGGCTATGGGTTTTCACCGCGCGTTTAAAAGGGACTTATTAATACTCCACTACAGGCACACACAAAAGGTTAATAAAAGGTTTATTTACAAGGATGTAGTGAGGTGACTGACTCATAGAGACTGACTCCAGAGATGGCTTCCCTGAAAGAAAGCATTTTAAGATTAAAGAAAAGGAAATCCCAGAAAAGTTCTAATATTTATTAGCAATTAAAGTTATTCATGCCAAAGTGTATACAACAGACCACTCCTCTTTTTAATTTCATTAGTACTTTTGGGCTGGGGTCATGGGTTTTCAATGGACATTGTACCAACTTTATTAATATACAAAATGTTTGTAAAATAAAAACTGCAAAATATAAAGCAAAGGTTGCTGGGCATACAACACATTTAAACAAATTCACAAGTCCATACTATTTGGGGCACACTAGAACATACCTCTCTCAGAGGCTAATAAATTAGTAGACAAAAATAAGTTTGACTGTAGAAGATTTAAATAACGTAAGGTAATAAACAGAACATTTGCATTTCAAAAGTACATATGGAATATTCAGGAAGAACACAAGGACTAGACCATCAAAACACATTTCAATAATTCTAAAAAAAGCAAAACATATACACCCTGACTATAATTAATTAAAACTATCAATTAATAACAAAAGAATGGTCCCTTTCCAAACAAAACTATTTACATGTAACTAAAAGCACCTTCTTATGTGACTCCTCCATTAACAAGGAAATCAAAATGGAAATTAGAAACTAATCACTCTTTGGGAATGACTGATGAGAGAAACTGCCGTGAATCTTGTGGAACAGAGCCAAGTGGGATAACATAAAAATGTGTAGCATTAAGTACATTTATTAGGGAGTAAGAAAATGTCATCAAGCAGTCCATTTTTTAAGAGGTTAAAAAGATACAAAATATCAAGAAAACGAACCTGGTGGGTGCGAGAGGGTTCGCTTAATACTGAGCTCAACTTTTCCTAAGAACAACCTGCAGTCTGAAAAATCCTGCCTTACCGGACTTGGGAGTGTGCAGAGGACGGAAAGAATTGCAATTAAAAATCAAATACTGACTTTGCCTTTTCTCCTCCAGGTATCAGAGGACTTTGGATGCTGGGCCTAGTTTTTCAGCCCCCCTTGGGCGGGGCTCAGAGTCCCCCAATGAGTCCGGGGTGCTGAGGGAGAAGCCAGCCCCGAGTCTGCACATCCCCGCGGCGTCCAGGCCCCTCGGCGAAGCGGGAGCCTGTGGGACGAGGGCGCTGCGGGGGTGACTCTGCTGGCCCGACCCGCGGCCACGCGCGCTGGGTGGGGTCCCCCGCCTGGGAAGCCTGACCGAAAACTTCTCCAAACTTCGCTGCGCCCGGGCGCAGAGCCGAGCCCCGCGAGCTGCAAGCCCGCGGCGAGTCTCGCCAGCGCGAAGCGGGCGTCGGGCAGAGGCGGCCGAGGCCAGGGTCCCCCTCAGCCGCGTCCCGAGCTTGCTGGTCTGCGCCTGGGGCCGGGACCCCGCAGGCGGAGAAGGCGGCGTCTGTGTCCAGCCAGGGCCTGCCGCGGGGACTGAGGGCCGAGGAGAAAGTCGCGGCGAGGACCCGGCCCGCCTCCGCCCGCGCGGCCCTGACCGTCGCCCTTGAGTCCGCCCCCCACACCCCCCGCGACCTGTCCCGGGGGCGGCGCGGCCTCTCGGACTCCGGGGCTGGGCGCGGCGGCCGGCGCTAACCATGGTCTCCCTGCTCGGCGCGAGGCCTCGGTGGGCGCTGCTGGGGATGCGGGCGGCCCGCTCCGGCCTCTGCCCGCCCGGGGCCAGAGCCAAGGCCGCGATGCCCGCCGCCCTCCCGGCAGCCGAGGCTTCTGGAGCCGGGCCTGGCACCCCGAGACTGCGGAGCGCGGAGGAGCTTTCCGGGCCAGGGCATCTGCGTTTTCTTTTCGAGTTGTTCATGAAAGGCTATGCTTTGCAACTGCACAAGCTCCAGGTAAGAAGGGGGTGAGAGGGGGCAGGAACTCTGGAATTGGGGCGAGAGCCGGGACAGGAGCGGGACATGGGGATGGAGACACTTTGGACGAAAAATGGAGGACTCTGGAACTGAACTCCCGACCTACTGGGGTTGTGGTCATGAACTGGAAATCTGTAAAGGTTCTGTGCAAAGAGGAACCAGAACATTTTGAACAGAAATAATCAGGCTAATGAGTGATATGAATCAGGAGGCGCCAGGCAGGAGATCGCTTGGGACTGCAGATTTAACTTAGAGGTTGAGAGAGAGGGAACTGTCTTGGTAGCAGAAAGGCAGCTGCAAATGTATGAATTACCAGATGTTACGTAGCGTTACAATCCTGTGATGCTGTTGGCTACCACAGACTTCTTTTGGAAGACACTTCAGGAAGATTATAGAAGCTTCTTGGCAATTTGAAAAATAAATTTTCCTGCAGTTGACTATAAGTTATCACTTCTCAGGAGGTGAAAACAAAATCACAGATATTAAGGAAAAGGTTTATTTTTGTTATTAAGAAACCAATGTCCCATTAAGAAGGGTTTATCCAGTGAAACACGGAGGTGAGGCAGAGGTGAAGGAATTGCCCACTATCATCCTACAGAGACTGGAAAACCCAATGTCGGATACTATGGAGAGAATTTAGGAAGTGAACCAAAGATTTTTATATGGGATCAGTCTTCCTAATAACTACTAACATACATTAATGTATTGCTCTGCCCAGGCATTTTTCCAAGTCCTGAGATTCAGTGAGATGAGGCCCACATCCTCCTGTGGCTTGTATGCTCCTTTGGGGATGATGAGGGCACAAGGAACAAACAAGTCAATAAGTAGCAGGAAAAAACACCCATTATCTTCAGGGCAACAACAATAAGATTTTGAGCTGACTTCTCAAAGGAAACCATAATGGGACAACAGTGGAATGAAATAATTCTACACCCAGCAAAACTATCCTTCCAGATGAAGGCAAAATGCAAGTATTTTCACAACAAAAGCAAATAATATAGGAAACTCTTAGTTAATATTTATTGGTAAATGAAAGAATTATTTCATATGATTTCTTATGAACGTAAATTCACATGTATTGTGACATACATTATTATATGTATTTGAGACATACATTATAGTTGAAACTATTGTGCTACAGAATACTTATTTTCTTTTTGAAAAAAGTTTGGCGATGTCCTTTCAATGTCAAATTTTATTAGAGTCAGAACATTTTTAAAAAGGACAATGGGAAAATTGGAAAAGAATATAAGCATAATTAATAGTCAGTGTTTGCAAAAAAAAAAACCAATAAAGAGAATTTCAGTAAGAGAACTGGAGAAGCCAGTCAAGGGTTGGGAGAAAAGCGGGGCCTCTGATTATGTGTAATCTTCCAGGCAGTGGGTGGTGGTCAAAGCCTGAGTGGTATAGTTAGGTTAGGCTCGGAGACAGACTGGTTACCATGTGGTTGTTTTGGGCAGTGGTGAAAAATGAGGAAGAACTGTGGAAACTGGGCATAGGACAGGCCTCTGAAGAGGGCCTCTTTTTTTTTTTTTTTTTAAAGATTTATTTATTTATGCATACAAGAGCTGGGGTACAGGCCAGAGATGTAGGGGGTGAGAGGATTCGCCAGATACAGAGTGGGAAACAGAACAGGCAGACTGACTGAAATACACTGCTGAGGGGAGCAGTAGGCGAGTCAGGAGAGGTCTGCTGTGCCATGTGGGTTTCTCTCTGGCTGGCCAGGGATGGAACTCGTGCTGCAGAGGCTGTGGATTGCTTCATAGTGCAGTGCTTAACCCCTTGTGCCACCAGGGAGGCGCCTTTTTTTTTTTTTTTAAAGATTTATTTATTTATACAAGAACTTGGGCACAGGCCAGAGGTGTGGGAGGGTGAGAAAATTCATTAGAGACTAGAGCAGGTAACAGAACAGGATGATGGCTGAAAACACTGCTGAGTGGAGCAGAGGGCGAGACAGGAGAGGTCTGCCTCCCCATGTGGGTGTCTCCCTGGCCAGCTGGGAATTGAACCCAAGCTGCAGAGGCTGTGGACAGCTTCACAGCGCTGCGCTCAACCTGCTGCGCCACCGGGGAGGTGAAGAGGGCCTGCTAAGGCCAGATGAAGGGTGTTGGTTGCTCTGAGGAGCCACAGTGGGCTCTTGGGCAGGCATGGTGTGAGAATGCCCCACAGGGGCCATCAGGTTTTGTAAGTAAGATGGGCAGAGCAGTGGAGAGGGTCTCAGGTGAAGAAGGCTCAGGTATGGCAGTTTCTGAGCCACCCTCCAGAGAATGCTGGATTGGGAGTTGAGGACAAGGGAGAAAATGACTCTGAAAGTTCTGAAGTCCAGATTGGCCAGTTTCTATGTACCTGCATCTTCTGTCCTGGCTGCTGCTGTCTCCTTTGGCCCCTCCCTGTTAGGTTCTTTTTTCTGAGACTTGTTGAACAGGCCACAAGTACTCAGAGATGTTTAAAAAATTTTCGTCTGTGGGTTCAACTCCAAAAAACAAAGTTGCCAAGTAAGCAGAGACCAATAATCATCCCCTGCTTGATTTCTTCTCTCAAAATATAAGCCATCCAGTGAAGACCCCAAGGCTGGGCAGAAGGGAGTTAATTCCCAGGAGGACTTGTTTCTCAGGGTGAGTTTACTGGGAGGTTTTGCTCAGGATTACCTCTGGAGCAGTAACTACCAAGGAAATTCTAGACAAGCTGAGGAGGGAGTGGAGGAAACAAATAAAAGCTAGGAATGTGTGGTCTTTTAAAGGAAGGTCAGGTGAACATTTAGGAAAGTCCCTGGTGCCAGTTCCTGTATCCCAAAGATCTGGAATCACAGGCACCTGGGTGGTCCTCCTGGAAAATCTTTTAGTCTTTCTTACTATGTGTGGCAGATGTGAGTTGATGAAGAACGAGCAATATCCTCAGTGAGGGAGAACATGTATTTTAGTGACCACTTTGTCTCAGTTCAAATTCCTTTGGTTTTCACTCACACTGACTTAACTATAAAGCATTTTCATTGGTTCATTTAACTGAAAAGTCTTATCATTGGGTGCCCTTCAGGTATAGTTTGCCCTAGAGATTCATGACATTATCAAAGCTATAGCGGTGTTTTTCTGCAATTCTCTTGGCTTGACACTTCTCTTGTCTTGCAGAAGTTGGTTGACTGGTCTGCTCAATTCCGGCCCTTGAACCCATCATAATGGCTGAGAGGATAGGCATACTCTAATCAGCTTAGACCCATGTAGCTCACCCCTAAAACTGGGTTTGGGGTCCCTCTTTTCTTTTTTATTGAACTTTAAAATTTTTTAACATTGCTGTTCACTTTTGTGCATTATTTGATTTCTCCCCTCAGGTATAGCCCCTGTAAGTCTCCACCACCATATCACCTGTGAGCCGTCATCATGGCTACCTGTGCTCCTCCTCCCCTGTTTTGATTACTCTCCCTCCCCTCCCAATTCCTCTTTTTTTAAAAAAAAAAGATTTATTTATTAATGCATACAAGAGCTGGGGTGCAGGCCAGAGGTGCAGGGGAGTAAGAGGATTCACTAGAGACAGAATGGGAAACAGAACAGGCAGACTGACTGAAATACACTGCTGAGGGGAGCAGTGGGGGAAACAGGAGAGGTCTGCTGCACCATGTGGGTAGCTCCCTGGCTTGCTGGAGATCGAACTCATGCTGCAGAGGCTGTGGATAGCTTCACCCCTTGTGCCACCAGGGAGGCCCCCCCCTTCCCAATTCCTCTTACCTAAAGTAGATAGCTATTACACCACAGGGAAAAGAGTAGATCAGTTGTCAAAAACTGCACATCACGGGCCTCCCCTGGTGGTGCAGCGGTTGAGCGCTGGGCTGCAAAGCTGCCCGCAGCCTCTGCAGTGCTGGTTCCATCCCCAGCCCCCGTGAGGGTCCCACATGGCAATACAGATCTCTCCTGCCACGCCCGCTCCTCCCCTCAGCAGTGTATTTCGTCAGTCTGCCTGTTCTGCTTCCCGCTCTGGCTCTGGTGAATTCTCTCACCCTCCCGTGCTCTGACTGTACCCAGTGCTTGTATAAATAAATAAATAAATCTTTTTAAAAAAAACCAAAACAAAACTGCACATCACACATAAAAATAATAAAATCAGCTTAGGGAAGCATTGTAGGACATAAGTGGGTGGGGTGCAAATTGGGACATGTGAATATCATGCTTGTCCATATATATAACACAATGTTGAGAGGGCTGGAAATATGAAATGAGAACACATTAAATTTATTTAATTTTTAGTAATTTATCATTTACATATATCTATAACTTTAGGAGTATTTTCACACCTTCACATGTGCACATGTTTCACTTACCCTCCACCAAAGCTCCCGTGCCATTGTTCTACCCATTTCCTTCCCCGATCTCCTCCTCCCTCCCCCTTATTCCTTCAGATAGCCAGTATATTTTTCATAGTCTAAGAATTATGTTTGCTGTGCTTTGCCCATGTTGTTCTTTGGTTATTTATATTCCACAAATGAATGAAACCACCCAGTATCTATCTTCATTTCCCGACTTATTTCACTTGCCTTAATTGCCTCAAGATCCGTCCATTTTGTCTCCAAAGGCACTCTTTCACTCTACATATATGTAGATTGGTTAAGCTTGGTCCTTCAGGTCTCAGCTTTTCAGGTTCAGAAAATTTTGTCAGCACATTCTGTGAGGGTAGATTATTCGGGACTGCTCTGCATTGGCCGAACCCACAGAAACAAATATGTGGACTGGAGTGCACACATGTTGACTTACTGGCTAAGTTAGCTCTACCGGACTTTGACCTGGAAACTGGCACAGAATCACTTGTCTTGTATTTTATCTGTCAAAGCAGTTAGAGTCCATCCAGATGCTAGAGGAGAAAATACATCTGTCCTCTTAATGAGAGGGATGTCAAAGAGTCTGGGGCCATTTTAATCCCCACGTCTTCTTCCTTGGATCCAGGTACCCTGGGATAAAAATTAGTAACTGGGCCTCCCTGGTGGCGCAGCGGTTGAGCGCGGGGTTGCCAAGCTGCCCGCAGCCTTGCAGCGCCGGTTCGATCCCCAGCTGCTCCCCGGCCACCGGAGGAGGGTCCCACATGGTGCGCAGACCTCTCCTGCCGCCCGCTGCTCCCCTCAGCAGTGTACTTCGGTCGTTCTGCCTGCTCTGCTCCCCGCTCTGGCTCTGGTGGATTCTCTCACCCTCCCGCGCTTCTGACTGTACCCAGTGCTTGTATAAATAAATAAATAAATCTTTAAAAAAAAATTAGTAACTATATTAGTAGATTACTTGGTGTGCAGGCGTCTCAGAACTAAAGGAATAAAATTGGATGCAAGGAGATTTTATCTAGACCTTAGAAAAGCCTGGTTAAGTGAGTTTTCTGGTGCAGGTCCATTAGATTAATATTCTCTCTCTCTCTCTCTCTCTCAGTGTTGCCAAACTATTTTTATTTGGCCTCCCTCCTGTGCATTTTGTAATTACCCATTCTGTTAACACATTCTTTCTTCAGTTTAGTTGACACCATTGATAAGATGGATTTTCTTCCTCAGCACTCAGGTTACCATTAAGCCTTCCAGAGATTATCCTCCTGTTACCTGACAAGGCTTGAGTATTTTTCAGTCTCATTTGGCAGACATTTATAGGTTGTCCTTGAGGTGATAGCAGAATTTGGTGTACTGCTTTTAAGACTCAGGGATGAGAAATTTGAAACTAGGTATAAAGAGTAAGGCATGAATTATACCAACTTAGCAACTTTACTGTTAGAAATTTGTTAAGTAAAATGTTCTTTTTCTTTTTTTTTCTAAAGATTTTTATTTATTTATTTATACAAGCACTGGGTACAGTCAGAAGCGCAGGAGGGTGAGAGAATTCACCAGAGCCAGAGCGGGGAGCAGAGCAGGCAGAGTGATGAAATACACTGCTGAGGGGAGCAGCGGGCACAGTGGGAGAGGTCTGTCGTGCCATGTGGGACCCTCGCAATCGGCCGGTTCCCGGCGCTGCAGAGGCTGCGGGCAGCTTCGCAGCCCAGCGCTCAACCGCTGCGCCACCAGGGGAGGCCCAAAATGTTCTTATATATTTAAGAATAAGATGTTCTTACAGATACACTCTGTGGTCACAGAGATTATTTAAGAACATTCAAAGGTAGTATTATTTCTTATTAGAAAAGTTCAGAATGATTCACATGTCCCAGTAGGGGACTAATTAAATACATTATAGTACATTCATATAATGGAATTTTATACAACCATTAAAAAGTGTAGGAGCAGGGCCTCCCCGGTGGCGCAGCGGTTGATCGCTGGGTTGCGAAGCTGCCCTCAGCCTCTGCAGCGCCGGTTCGATCCCCGGCTGCTCCCCGGCCACCAGAGGAGGGTCCCACATGGCGCGCAGACCTCTTCCTGCCACCCGCTGCTCCCCTCAGCAGTGTACTTCGGTCCTTCTGCCTGCTCTGCTCCCCGCTCTGGCTCTGGTGAATTCTCTCACCCTCCCGCGCTTCTGACTGTACCCAGTGCTTGTATAAATAAATAAATAAATAAATCTTTAAAAAAAAAAAAAAAGTATAGGAGCAGGGCCTCCCTGGTGGCGCAAGGGGTTAAGACGCAACCTATGAAGCCATCTGCAGTCACTGCAAGCACAAGTTCAATCCCCTGCCATGGAACTACCCACAAATTACAGGTCTGTCCTGTCTTGTCCGCTGCTCCCCGCAGCAGTGTATTTCAGTCAATCTGCCTGTTCTGCTCCCCACTCTGTCTCTGCTGGATCCTCTCACCCCCCACACCTCTGTCCTGTACCCCAGTTCTAGTATGCATAAATAAATAAATCTTTAAAAAAAATAGGAGCAATCTATGTGTATTAATATGAATTGCTTGCTGTGGAAAAGAAGAAAGTAAGGCCAAGACTATAACATGCTGTAACTTATGGATAAAGAGTGTGAGGTATATAAACATAATATGTTTGTATGTACATAAGATACAAAGGCAGGACACACAAGAAACAGGTAAAGATGGCTGTTTCCATATAGAGCTGCCATCCTAAAAAATCAGGAGTCTATTAAAAAAACATTTGGGGTAAAAGAATTGCAATTCAAGGTACACAGACTAAAAAAAATATGACACAGGGTCAAAATAAGGGACTTTTATGGGAGAACAAAGAAGGTAGGTGGTTAAAGAGAAGAACTAAGTGTTAATAAATGTAACCCTCAGCCCATTGTTTCTCTAAAGTGCAATCTTGATGAAATTCTTACTGTCAAACCATGTGGTACATCTCTTTGTCCCTGCTGACGGTTCTGCCTTCTCACATAAAACCAGACATTTTTATGATTATTAAAATAATGACTGCACAGAGCACAAAAGAGTTTTTTGCAGTTTTGTTTGTAAAATCAAAAATTACAAAACATGTTAAGTATCCATCAACAGGATAAATAAATTGTAATATATCCATGCTTTAGAAAACAAAACTCATAAATTTAGAGATCTAATTGGCTTTATTAATGAGCACACCATCTAGCAAGGGCTTGCACAAAATGGAAAGTTTTTATAGTCAGAAAGAGGGTAGTAAAGAAAGATTATTTCAGGCAAAAGCCCCTGGCCCTCAGGGGAGCAAGTTTTATTTTGCAGATTATCTCACTACAGATAACCAGGAAACTGCTGATTAAGGGCTTAAGGTCACACTTTTGGGAGAAATTGAAACTGCAGTGAGGTTAGGTATTCAGTCTGGGTGGAGCCCAGCACAAAAGACTCCATTTTGGGTCCATTTTTTCTATTTTTAACAATATAGTGGAACACTATATAGCAGCCATAATGAATGCACAAGCTTTTTAAGTATCAGTATAGAACTCCAAAACAAAGTTGAGTATAGAATAATAGGTACAGTAGAAAACTATTTCTATAAATTAAAAACCATACAAATTACTATAGTTAGCATCAGATATATATGTCGTAATGTTATATAGACATTGACAGGAAGGACATACTTCAAATTCAAAATAGTGGTTGTTCTGGGCAGGAAGGGTGAAGGGAGGGAGAAGAGGGCTTTGTTTCTGAAATATCATTTTTCAAAAGATTTGAAACAAAATGACAAATATTAACAGCTTTCCATTTTGAAGGATGGGTACAAAGGTGTTTATAATGTTACTTTCTTTAATCATCCAGATTAAAATATTCATCATAAACAATACAAGAAATTCTGCTCATCATGAGTCCAAATGGTGCCACTGGCTGGGTCTGATCTGGAAGATCATTCAAAGCAGAGTCTGGAGCTAGGAAGGCCTGGGAATGTTGTTAATTATTTAGCACCTTCTGTCACTTGGAAATGTGAATTCCACTTTTGTAAGGGGTTGGGGCTAAATCTTGATGACACTTTGACAGCATTGTGACATGACTGTCACAGCTGGACTCCTCTTCACCTTTGACCCCAAATGGGCCTTCTTTTTGGCATGTCAGTGTGACCAAAAGAATGACCTGAAGTTACATCTCTCCTGTTGATGCAGCTGCTGCTGGTTGCTGGCTTTCAAGGGTCGGTTTATTGACACAGGCAAAACAGTCCTTGGTATTTGTGTCTGTTTGTCCTCAGTGCTATTTACTTGCTGTTTCAGTGTTTTTTTGCTGTGATGAGTGTCTCTTTCCCCGCAAGGAAACCACTCTCAGTAAACTAAATAGGACTCTTGTAGGAGACTAGAACATCACAATGCACTATCAGTTTTGGGGGGGAGGAGATTTTAGATGTTTTTCAAGTTCTTTCCCACCCTCATAATAGATATAATCATGTACCATACAATTTACTCTTTGAACAAGTACAAAGAACAAATTGTCTTTGTGTATTCATAAAGTAGTACAAACATCACCATTGATTTGAGAATATTTTCATTATCTCAAAAGAAACTTGTATCCTTTAGCAGTCACCCTTTT
Source organism: Talpa occidentalis (assembly GCF_014898055.3). Lineage (NCBI taxonomy): Eukaryota > Metazoa > Chordata > Mammalia > Eulipotyphla > Talpidae > Talpa > Talpa occidentalis. The sequence continues at coordinate 137,242,565 of NW_023603184.1, forward strand.
CCTACCTGTTCCCTCATCAGCCCTTGGCAACCATTTTTCTGTCTCTATGGATTTGTCTATGATGAACATTTTCTGTAAGTGGACTCATGCAGTATGTGGTTTATTGTGAAAGGCTTCTTTTACTTGGCATGATGCTTTCCAAGTTCATCCATGCTGTAGCTTGCATTAGAACTTTGTTCCTTTTATGGCTGAATAATATTCCATTGTAGATGTCAAGGGAATCCTCCTGGACCAAACCGGCAAACAATCAAATAAGCATCAGAGAGATTATATGGCTTTAGACACCATCTTAAATAGTTTAGCCAGTCAAGAGAGAGAGAACAAAGGAATGCAGATTTAATTTCTGTCTTTTCCAGGGGAAAGATTAGGTTTTCCTGGGAGAGGCCCTCAAAGAGAGAAGTACAGGTAAATAACAATGGCAAAAACTTCCACCCAACCTTCTGGGCCACTTCATGAAATAAACCTCTAGCCAAAGACATGTTTGGGGGTAGATTTTTGCCCCCCTACCTAGAGATGTACCACAATTTGTTAATTCATCTGTTGATGGATATTTGGATTTTCCTCACTTTTTGGCTCAGTATTATTTTTTGAGTTTTCAGGGTATCTTGTCAAAGATAAGCATGGCTGATTATTAGTTAAAGTGGTGAAAACAGATTTTATTCAGTAACTACTGACAACGTGGGGAGATATAAACTCCATTCTTATTTGTGTAGAGGTGACTGGGCATTTTAAAAAGTGTGGTAGAGTGGGGGGTGGCTGAGGGAGCATACCTAAGTAAGTCTCCTACCCTTCCAACACACTAGGAGACCAGTGCCCTAGTTTCCTGCAACTAGCAGGAAACTGTTGGTAGTCTTGAGTTTTCTCAGGCAGGTATTTCATAAGGGTTTCATCCTAGGTGTGAAAGTCATCCTAGAGATGTGAACTTGAGCTATTAAAACTGTTACAGGGCAGCCCCTATACAAAACAGGTTGCCTGACTGTGGGTCCTCACCGGCGTGCTTAAAAGGACTTATCAATACTCTACTGCAGGCACACACAAAAGGTTAATAAAAGGTTTATTTACAAGGGAAGGGCAAATGAGGAAATGTACAATTCAGGGAGAAAAGTCGGAGATAAAGTCTTATATGTGTCCTACCCAATCCGCAGATCTGGAATCCCAAATGGCACTCTGAGAGCTGGCCACAAGCCAGGAGCCGTGAAGCCAGGAGGCGAGCGAGCGAGAGAACCCCAAGGCCCACGTGTTTGGTTTTTATACCCAACCTGGCTGCTTAACTCCACCCTCAGGTCCCAGCCACCTTCCCTTGGGTGGTGATGGGATTTGTCTTTCCCAATGTCTTGATGGCTTTGGTCTGGAGTGGGGGTGGAGTCCACAAAGCCTGCATGGGATTAGCTCAGGACAGGCTCTCCATCTTGCTCTCCTTCTTGCTTCCTTCCTTCCTCAGTCTCCTCTGCAGCTTCTTCGCTCTCTGCTCAGCTCCAGCCTCCTTTTGGCTGGGGCAGGAAACCTGGAACCTCCCCCTTTCCTGGTGACCACCCTGTTACAGTTCAACCATGTTTCTTCCCACACCTACCCCTTGGAAAACCAGACTACTGTAATTTGTGATTAACAAGACAAATCAGGGAATCTAATTTGGTGCTTCTTTTAGTATTTGCTATGCTTGTTGCTCTTGGGCAATCATGGATATTGATGATAATGATTGTGAATATGAAGAGACAACTCCTAAGATTGTCCTGACATAGCCCACATGTCAGGGGGGCAGGGAACCTGGAACCTCCCCTTTTTAGATTATTCTGTTGCAACAGTAGAGAGACGTGTGGGAGGTGACTTTGTACCAATTCCTTCCCAGCCTCCCACCCATCCTGTTCTAGCATGATCACAAGTGGTCTGCCATAACTCATAAACTGTGATCAAATCTTTGCTTGTGTATCCACACATATGCAAGGTTGGCCTCCAATTTCACTTAGACCTTCCACATGTCCAGCTAAGAATTCTCAGAGACACAGATCACTCCATCAGATTGATACTCTCATTTTACAGATAGGGACTCATACCAAATCTGTTGTTTTGTCTTAGGCAACATCAAATGATCATCACCACAACCATGATTCCCTGTGTGATGATCAGGCTTATATTTGTCATATAAACTTCAGCCAAGCTCTCTACCCAGGGTGAAGTTGGAGGTGTCAAAAACCACACATACTCTACCTCTACTGGCCCACTGAAGTCCTAGCAGCATGCCCTTGCTGAAGAGTTTAGAATACCTGTGACAAATGAACAAATGAGGTGTATAGTAGCAGGATGAAGCTAAAGAGACAAAATCTGAGTTCTGCCATCTTTAGTGGTGGCTGATCCTTTCTGAAGTCAACATCTATTGGGATGTTCTGAAGTCTTTTTAGGTCTTGCATCTGAATCACCTCTGGAGGATGACTAACCACCTAATGTCCAGTTTACTGCTGTCCTGGACATACCACCTTCACATAATAGGGGATGCTTCTTAAGCAATACCCATTTTGTTGACGTTCTCATTTTTGACCTATCTCCTGATAGAGACATCAGGCCTTAGCAACCCTTTGGCATTTTCTCAGTGTCCACCATTTAGTTGTCTTTCAAATGGGGTGTTCTGGGTGGTAATGTCAGGCAAAGAGACATAGAGATGTCAGACATATGTGGTCTAAGGTGGCCACATATTTTAGCTCCAGGCTGTATAATGCTAGTCTCTGGCATGTGTAATTCAAAAGGCTCATGAGTGCTATCTGGTCCAGGTGGAAGTTTGTCTGTACAGTCTGTGCATGGTTTTCTTAAGCACATCTGTCTGTGCTAGTTCTTTGATCAAGACATTGATTTCCCTTCCAACCCTTCTCTTCCTCTGAAATCCTGCATGACTTACTGATACCACATATCTAAACTGAGGGAACTGGGTCGCCTCCTGGAGGTCCGCGCAACCCACTACCACTATCTTAAATGTGCTGTTTCCCCATTGGGAATGCCCTTTACAATCAAAGGTGAGGGCACATCACATTACAAGATGTGCACTTAACAGGTCTGGTTCCACACTTGAGTGTGTATTGGCTCAAAATGCACACTGGTGTGATTTTCTCATCTTCTAGCTGGTGTCTCATTAGGTTTTTGCTCAAATCTATCTCTAATTTCTTCCTTCCTGCTCCTTGTGAGAGGGGACCTCAGCCTAGTTCCTCTGAGGAACTAAAAGCCTTTGACAACAGGAAAAACTATTTTATCTGTAGTCACAGCTGGTAGTCTGAGCAAAACAGTTTTGCTCCTGGTATAGAAGGTTTGATACACTTGTGGAATGCCCTCTCTCTCTCTCTCTCTCTCTCTCTCTCTCTCTCTCTCCCTCCCCCCCCCCTCCTTTCCTCTCCTCCCTCCCTTTCCCTCCTGTCCTCTCCCCTCCCCCTCCTCTTCTTTCCTTTCTGCGTTATACAGAAGCTTCTTCCTTCTTACTCTAAACACCAGCACAACTTGATAAAGCTCCCAGGGATAGTGGTCAAGACTCCTTGTTCCCTTGTCACTAAATAAATCAGCAACCAGGTCTGCTACTTCCTGACCCAACCCTATTCCATACCTTGCTGGTCGGCATGCAGAGTCTAAATGTCCCTTTCTAAAGGGATGCTGTGACCTTTTCAGCTTTGGGGACAAGGGGATTAAAAACCCCACCTAATCGGTCTGTGTGGGCAGGGGGCGACTTCCAGGTAGGGTGATTCCTTTTGCAGGTACAGTTTTTATATCAGGAATGTCACTCTTTAGCTGGTAGAAAATAAGTTTTTCTTTGACTGCCAGAGGAATTCAGTGTTGTTATTCTGTCAACATTGTTTCCAGAAACCACTTGGGGCTTTCTAATTTTTCTCACTCCTGCTGAGATTTTCAACTTGCTAATCAACAAAAACCCTCTGGAGGAGACAGCTCAATGCTGGCTTCACAGCTCTGCCATAGTGTGTAGGGAGGAACTGGCTGGCAGGCCCCTGAATCACTCACAAAATCACTTTCTCTTCACTGCAGTTCTTGACCCCAAAAGAGCAGCTGAATTTTACAGAAACACAGATCAAAGGGTTTAACACAGACATTTCAGGAGTTACCGGTGACTGGAAGTGCAGGGAATCCAAGGGGAGGGGTAGTGAGGGATAGAAACTCCTCCAGAAAGCAAAGCTTTGAAATGAGTTTTCATTTTCAGGGACTGTTTATGACAGAACAGATAGAATTCCTTTGTACTGCAAACTAAATCTGCACAACCCCCTAGTGGAGGACCCTTCCCCACCAGTCCTAAGCGCTCGTGAACCTCCTCCCCCCAAGTATGTGTGACTAGAACATGGAATCTGTTGTCTCTGAACTCAGGTGACCCCTGTAAAGGGGCTCTGTGATTACCAGGCACATTTTGGGCACCAAATGTGTCCAAATTCACACCTTAGATGTCAAGCCAGGTCAAGACCTAATGGATTCTTTCAGTCAAAATACAATGGGTCAAGTTTAGATTTAGGGAGTTTATTGCCTATCTGCAGAGTGAAAAGAATAAGCCAAAGGGGCCAGCTCCCTGGGATCCTTACCCCGCACACAACCCCCTTCAAAAGGGGTTGGGCCACTGCAGTGGGAGTTGCTTCTTTTAAACTGCAGCTCTTAGGGCCTCCTTAGTGGCGCAAGGGGTTAAGCACTGCACTATGAAGCAATCCACAGCCTCTGCAGCACGAGTTTGATCTCAGCCCGGCCCGGGAGCCACCCACATGGTGCAACAGACCTCTCCTGACTCACCCACTGCTCCCCTCAGCAGTTTATTTCAGTCAATCCGCCTGTCCTGCTCCCCGCTCTGTCTCTGGTGAATCCTCTCACCCTCCTGTGCATCTGGCCTGTACCCCAGTTCTTGTATGCATAAATAAATAAATCTTAAAAAAAAAATAAACTGCAACTCTTTTCTGAGGGGGACAGGCAGTGTTAGGGGAAAAAGGATGTCCTGAGCTAATTCCATACAGGCTTTGTGGACTCCACCCCCACCCCAGACCAAAGCCATCAGGACATTGGGAAAGACAAATCCCATCACCACCAAAGGGAAGGTTGCTGGAAACTGAGGGTGGAGTTAAGCAGCCAGGTTTGGTATAAAACCAGACACGTGGGTCTTGGAGGGGCTTTTTGGCTTCACAGCTCTTGGCTCGCAGCCAGCTCTCAGAGTGCCATTGGGTTTCCAGGTCGGGGGAACGGGTAGGACACATTTAAGACTTTATCTCCTCCCACTTTTCTCCCTGAGTTGTACATTTCCTCATTTCCCCTTCCCTTGTAAATAAACCTTTTATTAACCTTTTGTGTGTGCCTGTAGTGGAGTATTAATAAGTCCTTTTAAGCACGGGTGATGACCCACAGCCAGGCAACCCGTTTTATATCGGGACTGCCCTGTAACAGCAGGAGACGCACCCCTCATCAGAATCCAGAGGCAATGAGAAACTGTCTCCTGATAGCCTCCCAGGCGAAATAGGCTGCAGGTGGGAAATAGTCTCACAGCTGCGCCTTGCAGGTCTGCAAACAACACAGAACATCCAGCCCTGAAGACTGAGGGGAGCTGGGGTCAAGACTTGTGCACATGCACACGTGAGGAGGGAGGGTGTTGGTAGAGCTATTACCCAACAGAGTGACAAAACATGCTAACGTTAGGGCCAGAACTAGGACAAAATCTCCTGCCAAGTGGATCCTGACCCCTCAGATAATAAGTTGAGCTGAGATAAAAATACATGACAATCAGACAGGCCCTCTTTTCCCATAAAAATGACCCTTTTTTTTTAAACCCACAAAAATATGAGTTACATGCTATTTATGATTACATATCACATTTAAGAGAAAATGTTTCAATTTTGTTGAAATAATTTGCGGAAGTAATATGCTCATTGTAGAGAAATAAGAAAATAAAAAGACAGAAAGAAAATCCAGATCTTCCGTAATCCCCAAACCCTGCACATGTCTTAGTGCTTTGTACACAGAAGTGTTTAGTAAGCATCATGAAATGAATACATAAACATGTATATGATCTTGGAGGTAAGTAAACATTTTCCCTGCTTGCTTATCCTTGGTGAATAAACTTCCACACTTTCTCCCATGTGTCATATATATATTTATTTATTTTTTAAGATTGATTTATTTATTTATACAAGCACTGGGTACAGTCATAAGCGCGGGAGGGTGAGAGAATTCACCAGAGCCAGAGCGGGGAGCAGAACAGGCAGACTGAGGAAACACACTGCTGAGGGGAGCAGCGGGTGGCAGGGGAGGTCTACGTGCCATGTGGGACCCTTGCCTGGCAGCCGAGGATCTAACCCGTGCTGCAGAGGCTGCGGGCAGCTTCGCAGCCCAGCGCTCAGCCGCTGCGCCACAGGGGAGGCCCTATATATATATAAATGAAGCATATCGTGTACTCTTGTAAGCTGCCCTTCCCACAGCTAATGAACAAACATCCCTTAAAACTTGATATTTAGGGCCTCCCTGGTGGCACAACTATGAAGCTGTCCTCAGCCTCTGCAGCATGAGTTAGATTACCTCCCCCACTCCATCCCCGCCCCCACCCTTGGCCTGCCAGGGAGGAACTCATATGGCGCAGTAGACCTCTCCTGACTTACCTGCTGCTCCCCTCAACAGTGTACTTCGGTCAAACTGCCTGTTCTGTTCCCCACTCTGTCTCTGGTGAATCCTCTCACCCCCCACACCTCTGGCCTGTACCCCAGCTCTTGTATGCATAAATAAATACATCTTAAAAAACAAACTTGATATTTAGTCTTGGGCTAGAACTGACAAGGGAAAGGAAAGATTGCTCTGATTGTCTTCACACCTTGATTTATAAGAGGAAACCTTGGAACCAAAGTAAACAACTCAGGTGAACTTTCTGTTCTCTAATGGGAGCGGCCATCCATTATCCTCAGCAGGGTTCTTGCTGAGGCTCTGGAGATTTTTGAATACCACCAACTTCAAACTTCCTCTAGGCTTTTTTTAAAGGGGAAATTCACCTAACATAATACAATTAACCATTTTAAAGTGTGCAGCTCAGCAGCATTAGTATATTCTCAGTGTTATGTAACCACTACTTCTCCAAGGCTTCAAAATCTTTTTAAAATGCCAGAAAAACTGTCATTAATTAATCAATCCTCATCTCCCACCACCCCTTTAAAAAAATCAAGAAAGAAGGAATTCTTCCAAACACATTTTATGAGGTTAACATCACATTAATACCAAAACCAAACACTGACAACACAAAGAAATAAAACTACAGACCAATCTCCCTGTGAACACGGATGCAAAAATCTTCAATAAAATTTTAGACCAGTGGAACAAAATTGAGAGCCCGGGAATAAAACCACACATTTATGGATGACCAACTTATGACACAGGGGTGAAATATATGCCCTGTGACAAATAAAGCCTCTTCAATAAACAGCACTGGGAAAACTGGATGGCCACACCATACACCATACACAAAAATCAGCTCAAAATGCATAAAAGACTTGGATGTAAGACTTGAAGTCATAAAATACACAGAAGAAAACAGGCAAAACACTCCATGATGTAAGTTTCAGAAACATCTGTGAGAACTAATCTCTAGCAGCAGGGAAAACGAGGGAGAAAATAAACAACTGAGATTACATCAAACTAAAAAGCTTATGGATAATGAAAGAGATAGTGACCAACATGAGTGAGAGCATATCTGACAAGGGACTGATAGCAAAGATTTACAACGAGTTCATACAACTCAACAAAAACAAAACTAACAACCCAATCAGAAAAAGGGCAGATGAACTAAATAGGCACTTCTCCAAAGAAGACATGCTGATGGCCAACAGACCTGTGAAAAAATGTTATCACTAATCATCAGAAAATGCAAATCAAAACCATAACAAGATACTACTTCAAACCTGTGAAAATGGCTCATATAAAAAAACCAGAAACAACCTCTCCTGCCGCCCTCTGCTCCCCTCAGCAGTGTACTTCGGTCCTTCTGCCTGCTCTGCTCCCCGCTCTGGCTCTGGTGAGTTCTCTCACCCTTCCTCGCTGACTGTACCCAGTGCTTGTATAAATAAATAAATAAATAAATCTTTAAAAAAAAAAAACAACAAACCAGAAACAGGGCCTCCCCTGGTGGCGCAGCGGTTGAGTGCTGGGCTGTGAAGCTGTCTGCAGCCTCTGCAGTGCCGGTTCAATCCCCAGCTGGCTGGCAAGGGTCCCACATGGAGCGACAGACCTCTCCTGTTGCACCTGCTGCTCCCCTCAGCAGTGTATTTCAGTCAGTCTGCCTGTTCTTTTCCCCCACTCTGGCGCTGGTGAATTCTCTCACCCTCCGGCGCTTCTGACTGTACCCAGTGCTTGTATAAATAAATAAATCTTTAAAAAAACAAAACAAAACAACAGAAACAAGTGCTGGTGAGTGTGTGGGGAAAAAGGAACCCTCTTACACTGTTGGTGGGAATGGGGACTGGCCCATCCCCTGTGGAAAGAAGTGTGGAGATTCCTCAAGACTAAAAATGGATCTACCTTATGACCCAGCAATTCCACTCCTAGGTATCTACCCAAAGACCACAAAAATACCAGTTTGAAAGGAAACCTGGATTCCTATGGTTATAGCAGCACTATTTACAATAACTGAAATATTGAAAGAACTTAAAAGCCCCAGGCTGATGAGTGGGTTAAGAAGATGCGGTATGTGTATACAGTGGACTACTGCTCAGTGATCAAAAAAGATAAACTCATGTTATTTGTGGCAATATGGATGGTGTTATCTAAGTGAAGTGAGCTAGAAGGAGAGAGATAAATACTGAATGGTCTTAGTTATATGTGGAATATAGAGAAACCAAACAAAGGGTCAGACAAAAGCAAACTTTAAAACCAATCCTCAGAAAGCTGACCATAGATCTGAGAGGGGAGGGGGCAGGGAGAGGGTATGAGTGAAGGGGGAGGGGTGGAGAGCACAATGGGCTGTGGTGGAAGACTATGGGTGCTTTGGTGGTGGGAAAACTATGGTGACCACACCTGAGGGGAGACATCCTATATTGTGAAAAAACAAATACGGATGAAATGTAATGGCATGTCATTCATAAAAAAAAAAATTTAGAAAATTTTCTAAATGTGTGGGGAAAATTTATTTTCTGAAATCCGCTCATGACATTGAGAACGGTACTTAATGCTGAACTCTGTGGTAAACTAATTAGTACATATTTATAGCCCAGGTGCTGGATCAAGTCAAATTGGAATGATTTGTTGACCTGGTTTATCTCAATTCATATTATATTTATATTTTTATATCCTATATAAAGCAGTCTTTATAATTTTATATTTTAAACCTATATAAAAATATATTTTATATCCATCAAATAAATTGTATATTGTTAATATATACTATGTGGCAAAAAAAAAACCCAACTTTTTATCTGCTAATTTTTAACTTTTTATATGTTAATCTGTGTGTTATTAAATTTTGTCAAGAATTCTGTGATGATTTAAATACAATGTAAAACCTGTCTGAAATATTTCTGAAAAACTTACTTTAAAAAGACAATTGAGGGCCTCCCTGGTGGCTCAGCGGTTAAGCGCTGGCTTGCGAAGCTGCCCGCAGCCTCTGCAGCGCTGGTTCGATCCCCAGCTGCTCCCCAGCCATTGGAGGAGGGTCCCGCATGGCGCGCAGACCTCTCCTGCCGCCCGCTGCTCCCCTCAGCAGTGTACTTCATCGGTCTTCCTGTTCTGTTCCTCGCTCTGGCTCTGGTGAATTCTCTCACCCTCCCGCGCTTCTGACTGTACCCAGTGCTTGTATAAATAAATAAATAAATAAATAAATAAATAAATAAATAAATAAATAAATCTTAAAAAAAAAAAAGATAATTGAGAGCCTCCCTAGTGGTACAAGGGGTTGAGCACCACACTATGAAGCAATCCACAGCCTCTGCAGCATGAGTTCGATCCCTGGAGGGTCAGGGAGCAACCCACATGGTGAAGCAGACCTCTCCTGTCTCACCCGTTGCTCCACTCAGCAGTGTTTTCAGCCATCTTCCTGTTCTGCTATCTGCTCTGTCTCTAGTGAATTCTCTCACCCTCCCACACCTCTAGCCTGTACCCCAGTTCTTGTATAAATAAATAAATCTTTAAAAAAAAAAAAAGAGGGCCTCCCTGGTGGCGCAAGGGGTTAAACACCACACTATAAAGCAATCCTCAACCTCTGCAGCACAAGTTCCATCCCCAGCTGGCCAGAGAGAAACCCACATGGTGCAGCAGACCTCTCCTGACTCGCCCGCTGCTCCCCTCAGCAGTGTATTTCAGTCAGTCTGCCTGTTCTGTTCCCCACTCTGTCTCTGGTGGATCCTCTCACCCTCCTGCATCACATGGTCGTGCCATGTGGGACCCTCGCCGGCCGGCCTGGATCGAACCAGCGCTGCAGAGACTGCGGACAGCTTCACAGCTCTGCACTCAACCGCCTGCGCCACCAGGGGAGGCCCTGTACAGAAGCTCTTTAATTTGATGTAGTCCCATATGTTTATCTTTTCCTTCACTATCACTACTTTGGGTGATGTGTCTTTAAAGATGATACTGAAGTATATGTCATGCAGTGTTTTACCTATATTTCCTTCTATATATTTTATGGTTTCAGGTCTTATGTCTAGTTCTTTAATCCATTTTGAGTTTTTTTTTAAGATTTATTTATTTATTCATACAAGAGCTGGGGTACAGGCCAGAGATGCGGGGGTGAGAGGATTCACCAGAGACAGAGTGGGGAACAGAACAGGCAGATTGACTGAAGTACACTGCTGAAGGGAGCAGCAGGCGAGTCTGGAGAGGTCTGCTGCGCCATGTGGGTTGCTCCCTGGCCGGCCAGGAATCGAATTCGTGCTGCAGAGGCTGTGGATTGCTTCATAATGCGGTGCTTAACCCCTTGCGCCACCAGGGAGGCCCATTGAATTGTTTTTTGTACATGACATGGGTAGTAGTCAAGCTTCATTCTTTGCATGTAGTGACCCGTAATTGATGTTTCTTTATTGGCCTATTAACTGTTGGCTTGAAAAATGTTTTAAGTAAAGGGGTTATTGCAAAACAATTATAATATGTATTATGTAATAATAAAGTAATAATTAAACAGAGAGGTAAAAAAAAATCCATGCCACTGGAAAAAATCCAGCCCCCCTGTCACAGCCCAGAAAGCCCTGTAGGATCTGTTTCCTGCCTCACCCTAACCTTGTCTTTTCTTTATTAAGTAAGCAATGTTTGTTTTACTCTATATATTTTGGTATTTTTGAACTTCCTTCCATTATTTTTTATAACCGGGGAAATAGTTTAAGCTCTCTATACAAATAATTAAGACATAGAAGAATGCACCTAATCTAATCCATTCATATTTTGGTTAAGGAAACTAAAAGTTAAAGAAGTGAAACAACTGTTCAAAAGATTGCATGACAAATAATTCCCCCCCATTCCTTATAGTCCTTCGATCCTTTCTCCCTTCCCCCTCCCTCAACCTCAGAAACTTCTGTTCCGCTATCAATGTTAACTAGTTTATAATTATTTTGCTTTGTCAGTTCACCTGTTTTTTTGTTTGCTTAAGCTACTTACACATGCGAAATAATTCCAAATTTGTCTTTATCTCTCTGAATGACTTTGCTGCACATAATCCCCTCAAGTTTCTTCCATTTTGCTATAAATGGCAAGATTTCGTCTTTCCTCATAGCTGAAGAGTATTCTGTTGTGTATATACCACATCTTTATCCAGGCTTCTATCAGTGGGCATTATGTTGTTTCCAAATCCTAGCTGTTGTAAATAATGCTATAATAAACATTGTGGAGCATATAGTTTTTTGAGTTGATGATTTTTTTCCCCCTTTGGCTATATCCCTACCTATGGATATGGTATTTCCACCTTTTTTAAAAAAACATTTATTTATTTATACACACAAGAACTGGGGTACAGACCAGAGTTGTGGGTGGTAAGAGGACTCATCAGAGACAAGAGTAGGGAACAGAACAGGCAGATTGACTGAAATACACTGCTGAGGGGAGCAGCAGGTGAGCCAGGAGAGGTCTGTTGCGCCTTGTGTGTAGCTCCCTGGGTGGGGGTTGAACTCATGCTACATTTACTGCGGCTAGCTTCATAGGTTGCATCTTAACCCCTTGCGCCACCAGGGAGTCACCTCCACTTTTTTTGAGGTGAAGTCCAGACCACTTTCCAAAATGGTGGCACCAAATTACATTCCCACTGACGTTCTATTGGGGTTCCTTTTTCTCCACATCCTCTCTTTAGCACTTATTAGAAGTCTTTTTGGTCTCACAGGTGAGAGATGATATCTCATGTGGTTCTGAATTGTATATCTCTTAATATAAGTGATGAGCATTTTTCTATGTATCTGCTGTTCTTCTAGATATCCTCCTTGGAAAATTATTCAGATTTGCTGTTCATTTTTTAAATGAGCTACTTTGGCTTTTGCAGTTGAGTTGATGAGACCTTTGTATACCTTAGATATTAACCCCTTGTTGGTTGTGTGTATCTTCTATTCAATAGAATGTCTTTTTAATCTATTCATATAATCTGTTACTGTGTAAATGTTTTAATTTGAGGTAATTCTAATTGTTTATTTAATCTAAATTACTCTTAATCTAAATTGCTCATTTAATCCTAATTACTTCCTTAGAGAACCCGTCTCTAAACACAGCCACACTGGGGTGTTAGGGCTTCAACATTTGGATTTGGGGGAGTCACAAATATTCAGTCCATAACAGCTGCTACTGTAAGTGGAATTATTTTCTTAACTTCTCTTTTCGATTCTTCTTTTGGATTTTTAAAGCTAATGCCCACTCCAGTGGAGCCACTGTTACCAGCTTCTTATGTAGCCACTTGCTCACCTTCCTATCTCTCTCTCATATTCTTTACATTGCTTATGATTTTTTTTCGATTTGATTTATTGACAACTGCTAAATATTTATCATGTGTCTATAATGTGCCTAGCAGTGTGTCAGGCAATATGGGAAGTAATGAAGAAGTGTGACTTGATTCCTTGTCCTCAAAGATTTGCAGTCTACTGAAAGAGACAAGGCATCCTGCAAAATAACTAAGAAGCAATTTATGAGACTATGTAATCCCATTCTCCACTGTGTGGCTAGTGCACTAGGATGTTAATTCTCTAAGAATGGGTCTTTTCTGCTGTGCTCATGACTGTGCTCATGACTCCAGCCTCTAGATCAGTGTAAGAAGAACAAGATCTGAGCTCAATAAAAGAATTTTGGGGGAACTCAGCCCTCTCCCTCTTTGGAGTCTAGGAGGAAGCTAGCCCTCCCTTTCTTGCTGGAAGATGATCCCTAGGGGGTCTGCTCTGCAAAGTGGCACTCGGGAAAGACCTCTCTGAGAACCCTGGGACTGTCTCACTGGCTCAGATTACAACCTAATGGTAGGCTCAAGACGCAGTACAAATCTCTCAGCAAGTATCCTGGTGTCTTTCTAAAATAAGTTCTTACATAAATAGATCCTTGTTAAGTTCTACCAAGTAAACTAACTGAGAAGAGCAATATGAAAGAAGAGGGCAGAAAGCAAGGTCTAGGAAAAAGGGGACATATCCTGGAAACCTCCAAACTGACAGCCAGCATGTGGTGTCAGAGGTTTTAGATTTCACAGAAGAAGCTGATGCCCAAGTAAATGGTGATTGAGCTAGTCTTTTAAAACATGACATTTTTTTTTTGAATTCCAAGATCATGGCAAAAAATAAAAATAATTAAATCCCAGTATACTGTGACTCAGTTTAAATTATAGATTATAATTTAATTTAAATTATAATTAAATTAATAAGACATTATAAATTACAATTAATTTTATTTGAACTTAACAGAAGGAAAAGAAATCCAACATTCAGTAAATATTTCTTCAAAATGAGATATTGTCTCTTGAAAAGAGTCCTCTAAAATTAAATAAGAGCCATATTAAGAGGTTGGGATTATTCTAGAGGTTCAAAGCCTGGGGTGATTTGGCTCCTCAGGAACATCTTGGCAATGTCTGGAGATGTTTTAGTTGCTACAATTTGGAAATGAAGGTGTTTATGGGTAAAGACCAGAATACTGCTTAATCTCCCACAATGTACAGGACACACTGCCACAACAAAGAATTTTCCAGCCCCAACTGTCAACAGTGCCTGGAGAAACCTTGGCTTTGCATAGTTGTGTTGGTTTTAAATAGCATATGTTTTTAAAGTGCCTAGTTTTTTCTGGTTAGTAAGACATGTTTTCTCAGAAAACAGTGGAGTAGTTGATTGAGAACATGGCCTTCAGTCAAGTGGTTGAAGTTTGAACCCTGACTTTTGCTACTTACTAGTAAACTGACCTTGGCCTTGGGCCAACCTCTTTGGGCCTCAGTTTCCTCATTTGCAAAATTTTGATAATGTTAAACCTATCTCATCCAGTTGTAGTGAAGAATAAATGAGCTAATGTAGTCAAGTGTTTGAAATAGTGTCTAGTTTATGCTTTGCTCCCATAGAAATATTTGCAATGATGAACATCACCAGGGCCCACTCTAAATCTATAATCTATAAAAATTCAGAGAATTACATTACTTAACTAGTACATTTTACAATTTCATAACACATGGTTCATTTCATATTTAGATCCTGACTTTCCCATTCATCTTCTTGTTTTTCCTGGAGTTTCTAATCATGTTTCTTTTTTCTTGTTGGTTACATGAGATATTTATCTTCATCTCATTGACAGTAAGCTGCAATAGATTTAAATGCTTCTCTGAAGGAGCCATGGGCATATAATTCACTAAAGGTCTCAGTTCCCCTAAAGCCCTGGACTTTAAATATTTACTGCTGAATGTTCCCCATTTTGCCATGTGTCCCCTTTTTCCAAATCTCATTCCTCCAAGGACCTCAGTTCCTACAGTTCCACCAGAGACTCATTTCTCTCAATATTCAACTTCTGTGTGCCCATTTTTTCTAGTGTTCTTTTTGGAACTACACAACATCCTAGTGACTACCTGCTATACAGTGCACTTTTGCCCAGCCCACTTGCTCTGGTGTGGCCACACACGCCTCCATTCCATCTCTTCTCCAGGAAGTGCCTGCCTGACTGGGCCATGATTATTCAGCTTTGGTTGAACCCCACAGGTGCTGCACAAGGCCAAGTATGGTCCAATATGGGTAACTCACACAGGACCTCGAACCATGGTGAACCTGGCCAGTGCCCCACTCCTGGAGCAAGTCATGCGGCAAGAGGGCAAGCATCCTGTACGGAACGACATGGAACTATGGAAGGCACATCGGGACCAGCATGGCTTGGCCTATGGGCCCTTAACCACGTGAGCTGGGGCCTGCAGGGACTGGAACAGGGCCCCACAGAACCAGGCCCAAGGCTAGTGGCACTGGGCAACCAGTGGATAATGAATAGAATAGGATGCCCCTATATGCTCTGAGTCTGAGTGTCTAGCAAGCAGTGGTTGGGATGGGCTGAAGCCCAGGGACCTTTCTTTGGCTTTTCTACTAATATATTGTATGATTTTGGATAAAGGAATCACTTTCCCTTCCTTGGTCTTATAGTTCTCATATGTAAAGTGGAAAGTTTGGACTAGAGTATCTCCAAGGTATCTCTGAGAATTTTCTATTATTTTATATTATATTCTATAATTATAATTATATTCTATATTATCTCTGAGAACTTTTCTATTATTCTATATTATGGTTGAAAGTATACCAACTCAAATAATAATGGGTCATACCTACTACTTGGTGAAAACACATCATCTTCATACTATTTAGGAGTGCTCAACTTAAAGTGGCAAATATTTCCCAAATTATGTCTTGTATAATTATGTCTTGTTGGATATCACTCCCATGGATGTTTTCTACATGGAGAGATAGCTATTGGTTTCAGCCTTGAGGTTTTACCTAGAAACGTTAAGATTATGTTGACAGTGATAAATTGAAGGATGGGCTGAATGTGTTATATATACATAGCTGATTGAGGTCAATAAATGAGAATCATTGATGATAACCATTCCTCATCAGTTTGTAACTGGGTATATTCCAGGCTTCTTTTTGCTATCACATGTTAACAGAGTTCCCAAAACAATGATTGGCTTTTTACTTTTCCTGATTGCATGACATCAAAGTCTTGGTCACTTCTTAAGGGATTAAAATGGATTCTGGTAGAGTTACTAGATAATAACTATGTCTGTGACTTTGCCAGACATCAAATTAGTCTCTCCACATTTACTATTTCATTTTATCCTCACAAGTCCATGAAATAAGGTAACATTATTATACTCATTTTAGAGATGAAGAAATTGAGACTTAGAGAGGTTGTGCATCAGAGGTGAGTGAACAAGCAGTGGTACTAGAGAACACCCTGATTCTGGAATTCAAGAAGGGACTGCCTGGACACTTTTGGAAAAAAAAATGAGCTGGTTGGAGGGTTGATTTCTGTCTCTGATGCCTATTCATTCCTTCTCCCATAGCATGTTTTCTTACCTTTTCTTGATTTCTTCACAGGTGAACAGTTTCAGAACTTAAACAATAATTCCTGGGCCTTTTAGCCAAATTTCTGGGACGAGAATTGAGAATGTCTGTTCTCCAAGAGCTCTTTAAGTTGATATCTGGCCCTGAGGTCAAGATTGGGGTCTCAGGCCAGGCTACCTCTGGACTTGACAGCTCAGATTTAGACTTGCAGCTAAACTGCATCTTCATCCCTTTGTGATCTGTTTATACCGTGTCATGCTAAAACCAGTTTCCTAAATATAGTATACCATGTGTATGTATTTATAAGCTATTTTTTAAATCTATGATGATTTCTTTTATTTTTAACATATATTTTAAAGTCTCATTTTATGAAATGTTGCTTTCTTAAAAAATATTTTAGGGCCTCCCCGGTGGCGCAGCGGTTGAGCGCTGGGTTGCGAAGCTGCCCACGGCCTCTGCAGCGCCAGTTCGATCCCCGCTGCTCCCCGGCCACCGGAGGAGGGTCCCACATGGCGCGCAGACCTCTCCTGCCGCCCGCTGCTCCCCTCAGCAGTGTACCTCGGTCCTTCTGCCTGCTCTGCTCCCCGCTCTGGCTCTGGTGAATTCTCTCACCCTCCCGCGCTTCTGACTGTACCCAGTGCTTGTATGTATAAATCAATCAATCAATCAATCAATAAATAAATCTTTAAAAAAAATATTTTAGCCACCACAGACATGCTCTCATTTAAGTTCCAATAAATGGATTTATTTCTGGTCTTCAGGAACATTTTTTTGTAGGGTTTCCCCAATGTAATAAAACTCCTGGTATTTGAGGTTCATTTAAATAGATAATTTTTAAAAATAAAAAGTGTGATTTTTTGCCTTAAGATTTTTCAACATATTTCTTTAAAAAATACTGTATTGTTTTTTTATTTGAAAAAGTAATAACTTACTGTAAAAATCCCAACTGAAATGTGGAGTCTTCCTACACCTGGTGCCTTCTGACAGTGTGGTGTGTATTCCTCCCTACTTTATGTAGAAACACGCAGATATACATAGTGATATACAGGGGTTCCCTCTTCCTCTTAACATTGGACCTTACTGTACTTATTACTCTACAAGCAGTTTTTTAAAAAAATTACTCATACCCAGCTTCCTTAGGAAAGGTAACAGATTTGGGAACAGTTGAGAGTGGGGCGGCCCCTAACCATTATTAAGCACCCTATGGGAAGCATGCTCCCACCCACAAGTGCATCCCTGACTAACTAGGCTGGGGGCCTAGTCACCTGCTGGATGGCTGTGGCAAGAGAGCCTGGGGAATAGCCTGGGGGATTTCCTTGTCCCCTTGTCCCACTGAGCCAAGCGGACCGTGAAGGTCCAGAATCTCAGCACCTCAGGAACCCAAATTTGTTCCTCCTTTAACCCTCATCCTCCACTGGGAGCACTACAACTCCTCATCTCACATATGGTAGATTCTGGAACTGTCTGATTCCATAATCGTAGTTGCCATTTGTTAAGCATTCACCCTGTGCAAGGCACTAACCTCTTTAATTATCTGAACAACCTTGCTAAGATTAGTCACTCTTTCTGTGTGAGGCACAGAGAATTTGGGCCACCTGCCTAAGGTCGCTCAGCTGGGAGCCAGACCTGTGATTTGACCCTGGGCAGTCCGGTTCTAGATGCCCACCTTAACCACTTGCACTCCACTGAATTGAGATTCTGAAGTGTTGTGATTCAAAGATTCTGTTATTTGAAAGTTTGGTGTGGGCCTCCCCGGTGGCGCAGTGGTTGAACGCTGGGCTGTGAAGCTGCCCGCAGCTTGGGCAGCGCCGGTTCGATCCCCGGCCACCGGTGAGGGTCCCACATGGCACACAGTCCTCTCCTGCTGCCCGCTGCTCCCCTTAGCAGTGTACCTTGTCAGTCTGCCTGTTCTGCTCCCCGCTCTGGCTCTGGTGAATTCTCTCACCCTCCCGTGCTTCTGACTGTACCCAGTGCTTGTATAAATAAATAAATAAATCTTAAAAACAAACAAAAAAATATTAAAAAAATGAAAGTTTGGCGATTCCATCGTTGCAAATCTAGGAGCAGATTTTTCCTAGACTGCCCCAGGGTGGAAAGGCACCACCTACTCTAACCCCTGTCAGATTCTTACATGTGTGCCTCTCCTCCACTCCTCCAGGGAGGGGCACAACTGGTACCGGCTGCGCCAGGTTCTGAACCAGAGGATGCTGAAGCCAACGGAGGCTGCGCTCTATGCAAATGTTGTGAACGAGGTGATTGATGACTTCATGGTGAAGCTGAACCTCACAAGGGCAGAGAGTGCCTCGGGGGACCAGGTGTCTGACATGGCTCAGCAACTGTACAACTTCGCCTTGGAAGGTACTTGCTGGGGAGGGGGTGGGGTGGGCATGGGTCAGGGGTTGTGCTCCCCCAGCTCGAAACCCGACGTGCCATGGCTCTGCATCTGTAATGGTCTCTGCTCCCCGCCAGCTATTTGCTACATCCTGTTTGAGAAACGTGTTGGCTGCCTGCAACGCTCCATCCCCCAGGACACGTTGTCCTTCATCAAATCGGTTGAGCGCATGTTCTATAACTCAGTCTATGTCACCTTTCTCCCCAAATGGACCCGTCCTCTGTTGCCTTTCTGGAGCCGATACCTGGATGGCTGGAACAACATCTTCTCTTTTGGTGAGAACTCCAAGGGAAGAAGTTGGAGTGTGGGTCTTAGGGTCTGTGCATTAGCAGTCACCCCCAGGACTTTCTCCCTCATGCCTGCTGGTCGTTGGAAGGCATGCCTTTTGACCTTGTCTTCTCCTATTCTCCATGCTCGCTGTAGGCAAGAAGATGATTGATGAAAAACTCAAGGAGATGGAGGCCCAGCTCCAGACAAAAGGGCCAGAGGGGGTCCAGGTATCTGGTTACCTGCACTTCCTGCTGACCGGTGGACAGCTCAGTCTTAATGAAGCCCTGGGCTCCCTGTCTGAGCTGCTCTTGGCTGGAGTAGACACGGTGTGTGAGCCGGGGTCGGGAGGCGTCGAGGGGACAGGGGCTCCTGGCTCCCATCCTGAACCAGTTTCCCATTATCCCCTGTCCTGATCCTGACCTTCGCCCTTCTGTGGCATGGAGGTAGAACTAGAAGGGAAACTGGGGGATCATTGAGCCCCGCTGAGGAGGGCAGGGGCTGGCCCTTTGGTAAAAGGGATTCTACCATCTCCTGACCTCCTGGAGCCTCTTTGACAGCTGGGAGGTTTCATCTCACATCCAATCCTACTCTCTTTTGCTGTAATCTAAGGGGAGCATTGAAGAGCTTGCTCACAACCAGCTTCTTCAGCTTCTCCAAAGGACTTCTTGGCAGCCCTTTGTCATGCTGGGTTTCTCTGTTACAGTCCTTTCTTGCTGGAGCGACTTTATCATGTCGTTTCTCATCCCACAGTGGAGGCAACCTGGAGGCCCCGTGAACACCTGTGTCTTATCCTGCTGTACTCTTGGGAAATGATTCCCCCACATTTTGCATGTACCCTCTCATGTCCCTACCCTCTATCTAGCTGACCCCTTTTCTAGAAATCCATCATCTCACCTCTTATTCTACCTCCCAGACTTCCAACACCATGACTTGGGCCCTGTACCACCTTTGCAAGCATCCAGAGATCCAGGCCGCCTTGTACAAGGAGGTGGTGAGCGTGGTGCCAGCTGGAAAGGTGCCCCAGTACAAGGACATTGCCCGCATGCCCTTGCTTAAAGCTGTGATTAAAGAGACCCTGCGGTAGGATGGTGTCCCTGGGAGCCTAATGTTTCTGCGGGGGAGACTTCTGAATTCCCCAACCCAGGAGGGCTGGTAGACTGGGGCTGGGGCCAGGGTGAGATGAGAAGGAGCACCTGGAGAGCCAGAGAGAGGGGGTTGAAGGGGTGGGAACTGTCTCTCCATGGGTCCAGAGACAGAGGGCATTTTCTTTTCCCTGCAGGCTCTACCCTGTGGTCCCCGTGAACTCCCGGGTTATCACAGAAAAAGAGGTTGAAGTTGGTGGTTTCATTTTCCCCAAAAACGTGAGTGGGGCTTGAGAGCTGGGTTCCCAGGGGTTCCCCGTAGCCCTACATTGAGGCACTGTTCGTTCTTCCTCTACAGACCCAGTTTGTGCTGTGCCACTTTACGGTGTCTAGGGATTCTAGTGTCTTCCCTGAGCCAGACAGCTTCCAGCCCCACCGCTGGCTGAGGAAGAGTGAATCTGACACCGTCAAGGTCAAACATCCATTTGGCTCTGTGCCCTTTGGCTACGGGGTCCGGGCTTGCGTGGGCCGGAGGATTGCAGAGCTGGAGATGCACCTGCTGCTGACAAGAGTGAGTGCGGAGAGGCAGGCGGGCGTAGGGGGCCAGGGAGGGGTACAGGAGGCCTTGGGAGGAGAGGAAGGGAGTCACCGGGTGGGGGTGTGCAGAAGAAGGCATGCCTGGGGGAGGGAAGACACCCACTTCTGTGTGCATCTCACCTTCCAGCTGATCCAGCAGTACGAGGTGGTGCTGGCCCCCGAGACAGGGGAGGTGAAGGACATGGCCCGCATTGTCCTGGTTCCAAATAAGAAGGTGGGCCTACGTTTCTTGCAGAGACAGTGCTGAACCCCTGCCTTCCTGGGACTTGTTCCTGAGGTGCAGTAATTCCTGGCCACTGCTGTGTCTCAGATGAGGGGGGAGAGAAGGTTGTAGAAACTCAGAGCACTTCCCATTGGACTCTGAACTTTTGCAGCTTTGATCGTTTAGAGCAGATAAACAACCACCCCCTATTCACATACCATCCTTGGGGAAATACAGAATAAAGGACTTTTGTGGATCATTGGAGACCTTTGTCATTCTTTTTGATGATCCAGATTTGCATCTTTTTCTATGTTTGGGGGACATCTTGCCCCAACCTTGGAATCTTTCCCTCCTTGGAAACCGAAGACACCACGTATCCCCCCAGACTTCACAGAGAAGCCTCAGCTTCACCTGCAGTGACTGAGGCCACTGGGGCAGGAAATGTGATTCCCAGGCACGGAGAGTGGCACCGCCTTTCAACAGAAAGTGCTTAGATACAGGCAATGAGACGCTACCGAAATTGTTGGAGGGGCTCTAGGCGAGGCCTGCAGAAATGACTTCTGGGGCCTCTCCTGGAAGCGCTATGTTGGCTCTACTCAGGAGGAGGAAAGTTAAGAATCATTCACTATAACATTGGCCTAGAGCTACTCCATGTCTCCAGGGTGTGTATTGGCAAAAAAAAAAAAAAAAAAAAAGCTCCCGCCTGCCAGTAGTAACTGAATTTGGACCCCCACTAACTGCCTCTTCCTACAGAGGAGGAGCAGAAGAAGCAGGGGTCAGCCTCCGCCTCAAGACCACCTTCTAACTCTTTCATGTACATCTGAGGGTGGAACCCAATTCCCACCTGGCACTCTTGCTGCAAGGGAGTCTGGGGATTGTAGTGTTTTGCTTTCTGGCCACTTCAGTACAGGACACCAACTAGAAGGAAAGTGGATTGGCACTGAGCCCTTGTGCATACCACCGATCTGAAAAGTTACAGAGTGAGTGCCAGCTTCAGAGTCTCAACCCCTGTTGTAAATTTCTGCTGCATCATAGAAAATGAAAGTCAATTTTTTTAGTATCTGTGGGAATTTGAGTTTGAACATATTAAAAATATATATATTTAAAAAATCATGTTATCACCCTTGTTAAAATCCTTCAGGGGCTTTCCTCGGCCCTCAAGCAAAGTCACCATGACTTCGAAGACGGGTCCCCCCACACCACCCCAGAAACCCCTTCCACAGCTGAACCCAAATTCCGTGTACTTCCTTGAGCACATTATATTCTTTCCAGCCTCAGTACTTTGTATTTAATGTCTCCTCTCCTTGTAACGCCTTCTTCACCAAGCATCATGTCACCCCCGAGAACTTGCTTTTCCTTAGGACACAGTTCAAATGTCACTGCCTCTCAAAGCCTTCCCTGAACTCTCTGGACAAGTATGGGCACTTCCACGTGTGCTTCCCCCTACTCCCCACTCCTTACAAAACTGGAGAGAGAATATGTGATGTGGCTTGGGATTAGTGTTTTGTAGTGTTTGTCTAAGACTCTCAGTGTTCAGCTCACTTAAAGAAGCTCACTTAGAGAATTTATAGGCTAATTCCATGTAAAAATAAATGAGGATTTGGGGCCTTCCTGGTGCCTAGGGGTTAAGTCTCAGCACGATCACCACTACAGCCTGTAAATGAAAAAATTGCTTTAACAGTGATAGCATGGGTACTATACAACAGTGGAAGTCCTTTCCTTGCAACTTTCTCTCTGGAGGGAGAAAAGCATCAGCTCTGTTTGAGTGTTGACACAAAGCCCATCTGTGACCCCAGAAGTCTGCCCCCCAGAAGTCACAGTGAAGGGAGCTCACCACTATGCTCCCTGACCTGAGCTGACTCTACTAAGGAAGAAGGACAACAGGGGCCTCCCTGGTGGCACAAGGGGTTAAGCATTGCACTGTGAAGCAATCCGCAACCTCCGCAGCACGAGTTCGATCCCTGGCCGGCCAGAGAGAAACCCACATGGCGCAGCAGACCTCTCTTGTCTCGCCCGCTGCTCCCCTCAGCAGTGTATTTCGGTCATTCTGTTCTGTTCTGTTCCCCACTCTGACTCTGGTGAATCCTGTTCTGTTCCCCACTCTGACTCTGGTGAATCCTGTCACCCCCGTCATCCCTGGCCTGTACCCCAGCTCTTGTATGCATAAATAAATAAATCTTAAAAAAAAAAGAACAACAACAATAGGATTAGGAGAAGTGCAGGAGAGTGGACATTACTTAGCTCGGTGGCCACGCCATTGACTAAAAACAAGGTGCCCGTGTCCTGACTCCTATTCCTGCTGACTTGAACTTGTTGGCCTAATTAAGGTACATATTTATGGGTAAGACTTTAAGAAACCCGCTTGTTTGCTTAAACATCTGTGCAGTACTCCTGGGAATAACAGTAGTCAGATATCCAGTGCTTTCTGTCTTTATGTTCTTTGGAAGTTTTAACTGTGAATATATGCTGGAGTGATAATAGGAGTTTATTTCCTGGTCATTACTGATGATTCCAGTTTGTTGTTTTTTTAAAGATCTATTTATGCATACAAGAACTGGGGTAAAGGCCAGAGATGTGGGGGTTGAGAGGATTCACCAAAGTCAGAGTGGGCAACGGAACAGAAGGACCTACTGAAACACACTGCTGAGGGGAGCAGCAGATGAGACAGGAGAGGTCTGCTGCACCATGTGGGCTGCTCCCTGGCTGGGGATGGAACTTGTGCTGCAGAGGCTGCCAATAGCTTGATAGCGCTGTCTTTAACCCCTGTGCCACCAAGGAGGCTGATGACAGTTTTAATGTGCGTATCAAATAAAACTTGGCCGTTGTCATCGTGGAATGCACATACATTGTATGTTCTTCTCTACTTAAGGGGGTTTGGAGAGACTAGTGAGAAGGCTAACAAACTGTGCCTCTACTTCCTGTAGTTCTTAGTGCTGAAAACAGTAGTTAGACCTAATCATGTAACAAATGATTTTATTAATCATGAGATTGAGGCATTCTCATTTCTGTGACTGCTACAGAAAATAAATACAGGTGCCTAGGATCCATCCCCAAATTAGGAAATCAGTATACTTAGGAATGGAGCCCTGGAATTTGCCTCCTGGTACACATCCAGGGTTGAGAACCACCGAGAGCCTTGCGAGAGGAGAATCAGGTTAAGCTAAGCAGTTTGCGGGGTCCAGTCTGGAGGCCTCAGAACCACAGCGGAGCCGTGGAGGCTAGGGGAGGAGCCGGGGGCAAGGATGCATGGGAAACCTGGCCAGCCCCGGGCTCACTGGGACAGCAGTGCAGTTTCACAGGAGGGAGCTCTTTTTCTTCAGAGCCAAGGTGGAAACAGCGGCAGCCCCTTTTCTAGCAGCTGTGGCCCTGGAGCCCTGGGACGGGAGCCCAGGGAAGGCTGTGAACAGAGAGGGCTCCAGGCAGGGGGAGGAGTCGTCCTTCACAGAAGGGTCCAAGTGGAGAACTGAGGCCCCTGGGGATGGCGGGCCCAAAGGGTACAGACCCAGCACTGTGAGGAAGGCCTCAGGAGGGCAGGAGAAGGTGGAGTGCCTTCCTTTCCACCTAATGCCTGCACTGTGACCTCTGAGGCGCCCTCATGCAGAGCGTCCGGAGGCTCCTTGCAAGAGACTGACCTGATCACACAGCTGGAGGCAGCCTGCCTTCAGCTCCCCAAGGACCCTGTCACTTGAGACAGGCCCACAAGCACCTCCCACTAGAGCCCAAGACCAGAAGACCTATCCTTCCCAGATAGGACCGGGGCAGAGCCAGCACCGACCCCATGGTTACTGCAAAATGAAACAAAAGCTGAGCATCAATGAGGAAGTGGCTTCATTTACCGCTTGACCAATAAGCTTCAATGTCTCCGATGCATTGCTCTGGGAGGTAAATGGGGTGAGACCATAATTTAGAAATACCAGCCTCCCTCTCCTTACTCAACAGCTGGAACTGTCGTGTCCATGGCCCCAGGTGGGGTGACACAGGAGGAGTCAAGTCTGGGCACTGGGATTTCAGAAGCCTGACCCTTAAGGTGGGTGGCGAGAACGCAGGACATGTAAAGTGACTTTGGGAAAATATATGATGGGTTAAAGAATAAAGGTCCCTTCTTCCCCACTAGGTAAATATTCTATAGGGTATTGGGGAAGTGAAGAGACTATAGACAGCTCTGGGGTTCCTGAGGAGGGAGTTGTACCAAAGGACTTGGTGATGACAAATACTGCAGATAGGTTTGGAGATGATGCGGGTAGAGGGCCCTGGGCCCCACGTTTCCTGGGAAAACCACAGGTGCAGAGTAGAGTGGGTCTTCCGTGGGCCATCTCAGCAGAGGGGCTTGGAGTGGCCCCCGTAGAGCCTCCTGAGACCTGAGGGGTGCATGGCTGGGAGCTAGAATGTCCTGTGTGTCCCAAGAACAGAGGTTCAAAGGGCCCTAGTGGTGGGAAATGAGGGAGCACTGGCAGAGACCACGCATGCTGGTGGCCAGCCCAGTGACGACCAGATGGGAGCAAGGGTGTGGCAGTAGGTTTTGGTGTGAGTGGATGATGATGATCAAGGGACGAAGTCGTACAGGATTTCAAACCTCCCCTCCTTGCTGAACTTAATCCCAAGAAAAGGTGGGGGGGTGCACCCAAATTGACAGAGTAATGGTGAAAGGGGTTCATAAATGAAAAAAATAATGTGTTGGAAAAATAATGTTTTTTGAGGGCCTCCCCTGGTGACGCAGTGGTTGCGCGAGGGGCTGCGAGGCTGCCCACAGCCTCTGCAGCGCCGGTTCAATCCCCGGGCGGCGGCGAGGGTCCCACACACACACACACAAAAAATGTTTTTTGAGATTAGAGTTTGTGAAAAGAATTATACCTGCCATATAAGTAAGGAATAATTTTTTATGGTTTTGTTATAAATAAAAGGTAAAAGGTGAAAAAGACCTGTTGGTGGAGTCACAGCCTATACACAGAAGAAATGCCACTTGCAGAGTTTTCCTTTGTGCCTTTGAATTCAGAAAGCATAGGGACCTTGCCACAAGTTCAGATCAAATGACTGGAGCATTTTCTGGGTGAAACTTATAAAATCCAAGTTCATAGGTTGTCCTTTTTTGTTTTGTTTTTTTCTTGATCATCCATCCTCAGTGATCCGAATACAGGGTCATCTCTGAGGGCTGAGAACATCATTCGGGGGCGAGAGCTAAGGATGAGGTGGAGGGCGCAGTCTGCTCCCACGCGCAGCTCGGCAGAGAACTGCCGCCCCATGGTGGCCCCGGCAGCCCTGGCATGACAGACAGCGCCTGGGAGGAAGGAGGCACTTGTGGCTCCCCTCGTGGGGACGGGGCCAGGCCTCCCGGGAGCTGGGGGCACAAGTGGCAGGTCGTCCAGAGCTGAGGGATCCAGAGCCCCTGATCAATGCTGGGCTGCTGGCTCATGCCCTCTTGGGCCAGTCATGACCCAGTGGGGGGAAAGCAATATGGGTGGGCATAAAGCAATTGACCCTAGGGGAACCCCAGTGCCTCTGGCTCAAGATCTCCAGGCTTGACGCTGCGGTTCTCCTTCATTCCATCGTCCCTTGGTGCACTGGGCATTCCTGAGGGCTTTTGGGAGCACAGGCAAGACAAGGGCAAGTAGGGGGAGCTGGCGAAGGCTGTGAGGAAAGAGAAGGGAATTTGGAGACATGGAGAGGGGCGGTTACCTTTCCACTGGGGAAGCCTGACCATCGCCCACCTCCAAGCAGGTGGAATCTGTCCCCACCTCGTCTGTAAACCTCTAGCAAATGACTAAATGATGTCAAATTACTGAGATATGCACGATAGGCAGAAGATCCCTCCTTTTTCAGCCTTAGTTATTACCGAGCATGGAAATTCCATCCCACAAAGATTTATTAAGTTGCTTCCTTCTAGAGGAATTCCAAGCCAGTGGGGATTGAGTTGCAAATGGCCCAGAGTGTATGAAGACACCCCTGCCCTTGCCTTCACTCCAGCCCCATGCACCCCGCTACGTGGCCCCCGTGGCCTCAGCGGAGAATGGGACGAACTGGTGGCCCTGCGGTGGGTCTCACAGTTTTGCAGGGCAGCTGTGCGCGGGGCCACCATCCCCAGCGGACCCCGTCTGAGATCGAGGAGCCCAGGAAGACCCTGAAGAGGGCTGGGCACTGGGGCCAGCAGCTCAGGGCAGCGCCTACCTGAATCAGAGCTGAACCAGCAAACAACAGTGGAGGAAGAGGAAGGCTGAGTCCCCCGGCTCCCGCCATCGGCTTCCGGGCGTGGAAGGTGCCCTTGGAGTGAGGACTTGGACATTCTCAGGCACTGAGGGCGCTGATGCCAGCAGGGCTGAGCACCAGTGCCTGGAGGATGTCAGAGAGGGACACCACGCCCAGAAGATGCTGGGTCTCGTCCACTAACACCAGCCGGTGTACCTGTGGGCCCACAGACATCAGTGTGGGGCCAGAGCCATGGGCCAAAGTTGTGACACAGCGGGATCCAGAGTGTTAGAGAGGGCTCTGACCCTCGGGGAGGTCGGCTGGCTGTGGCCCTGGGCACGAGGACCCTGTGGACAGGACTAGGCGTGCAGGCCAGTGTGGATACCAAGAGTTTGGCCATGAAATGGGAGGACCAGGCAGAAGCCTGGTGTAAAGAGATGACTGGAGCTGCTCCCAAGAAAAACTGGGCCAAACACCCTGAAAGTATGTGCAGAGGGGCGGGGTACCTGCTCCTGGGCAATCCGGTCAATGACTTCCCCCAGACTTTCATGGGGCTGGCAGGACAGGACTCCCTCCAGACACAGTGTCCTCTGTCTCAGAGCTTCTCCCACACTCATGTCTAGGTGGTTGTAGGTTTGCTGGGCAGCCAGGTGCTGGGGCGGGAGGGAAGTTCCACTCCTAGTCATGCCCTCTGCCAGCCCCAATTCCCGCAGATATTGCCCCCTACATGCAAAAGTCCCCCCCGGCCCATAGATACCCCCACCACTGTTCCTTATACCAGCAGCTTCCCTGTGGCCCGCCAGCTTCCCTCCATCCCCACTGACACTTACAATCACATCAAAGCGGGAGTAGAGGCCCACGACCTGACCTGCAGCAGTGGCGGAGGGGGGGTGAGAAAAAGACAAGGTTCCCATCAGAACCAGGATGCCACACAAGGGTGCCTGGGGTGGGGTATTGGAATGAACCCCTCCACATTCTCCACGCTCCCCCCATGCAAATGGCTTTATAATGAGGCATCAGGTTGCCATTTCCTGAAGCTACAGACCAAGCAATCGAATAGCATGTGAGAGAGACAGAGAGAGAGAGAGAGAGCCTGATGTCATGCATCATGACTTGTGGCTTCACCTATGAAATGTGCTAGCCTCAACTGGACAGCCTGAGTCTGATCAAGTCTTTATCTCTAATTTCTGGTTTACAGGCAACACAGGAATAGAGGGACATGATAAAGAACACCTGTAGAAAGCAAATAGATAAATTTGGAGGTAGGACATCCTAGGCGAAAACTCACCTAAGCATTTTCACTTATCAGTGTCATGAAAATAAAGCAGGGAGGAAACTCTTCTAACTAGGGGGAATTCAGGGGACAAAAGAAGCAAATGCAAAGTATGGATCCTCACTGGATTCTGGCTTGAGTAGTCAACTGTAAAAAAGGGATATTCTTGGTGGAAAGTGGGGAAATGAGAGTAAAGATTAGATACTAGATAATATCAATGTTATTTTTAGTTTTGTTAGGTGATATAACAAATACATTTATTCTGAGAGATGCAGACTGGGGTGTTAAGAGGTAAAATGAGGCTGTAACTTAAATTGTTTCAGAAAAAAAAGAAAGAATCGGTTATGGTACTATGTTGACAGTAGTTAATCCAGGCAATAGATAGATGGGGTTTTTTTATGTAGTTTTTCTATTATTTTTGTAGAATTGGAAATTTTCAGAATCAAAAAGAAAGACTTCTTGAGCTCCAGCTTCATTATGGCGATCTTAGCTTTGGAATAGTTTCAGCCATAGATCAAGTAGAGACATGATCTTGGAGTCCCTCTAACCCCTATTTTTTCAGAGCAGGAACTTGTGGTTTGAGTGGAGACCCACCCTATCAAAGCCCATTTTAGAATGACCTAAAAGTAAACATCTTCTGCCTCTCTCTTATTATGCCCATTTTATTGCATAAAATATTTTACATCATCCTGGTAGTTAGAAGTGTGGGTTTTATTAAGATTCCCACTTCATAAATGGGGAAACAAAGGCACAGAGAGGCTAAGGAACTGGTCCAAGGCACAAAGCAAGCAGAGACTTCTCTCCCTGATGCCACCTTGGCACCTTGGCACCCGCGGATGCCCACTACTCCACCCACCCAGGGCGCCTGTCCCGGGTGTGATACCAGCTTCGTTGATCACCGGCAGCGCAGACACGCGTCGATCCACAAAGATATCCAGCGCAGTGAGGACAGGTGCTGTTTCCAGCACCACAGCCAGGTCTCGGAACGTGCCGATGCCCAAATCTTGAACAGTGCGGGAGAGGAAGGAGGGCCGGGGCAACAGGGCACCCTGGTTGGGTTGGGGGTGGGTGGTGATCAGTGTGGGCAGTCCCCAGCTGAGAAGCTGAAGATATCTCAGCCCCTCTGGTCACCCCCCGGGGCTGGACCCAAGCTCACAAAAATGTGCAGGAACTTCAGCAGCCGCTTGTGCGTGAGGATGTAAAGCACAGTGCCCGACACAGGGTCCAGGACCGGTAGGCGGTGGATCCGGTTTTTGATGAGGCTGTAGACAGCTTCAAAGAGGCTGCAGAGGTGGTAGTAGTGAGCGTGGGGCAGCCTGGGGGCAGACACCCCCCCTCCCAGCCATGGAGGCAGGAGCCAGTGCAGAGCCAGGGATTGGGGGAGAGGGTGTGCAGGGCAAGGATGCTGAGGGTGGATGCTGGCGGTGCTCACCTGTCATTAGGACAGATGGAGACAAGAGGCTTGAAGCAGCCCTGAAGGTAGATCTCTGCAGGAAAAGCCAGAGTCAGGCCAAGAAAGCTGGGTACCTGGTCTTGCCCAGCAGCCCCCAGACTGGCTCCTTTCCCCAGGCCTCTGGGCTCCTATCACCCTACCCCGCTTCCTCCAGGATATCCCCGCTGCCTGTCCTCCATCTCAGAGCCTTGGCCCCACACTCACCCGCGTGCCCTCAGCTCCTTACCTCCACCCCTCTGCCGACTCACCTCTCCAGGTCTCAATCTTATGTTCTTCAATCTCATAGATCTGGACCTAAAGACATGGACAGGACTCCGGAAGTCAGACTTGGGCCCCTCAGGCACAGTCTCCCCCAAATCCCTTCCACCCAGGCCACAGGGTGCCCCCCGGACTCCCAGCCCACTCCTCACCAGGGGGGATCTGTAATAGCGATGCAGCACCAAGATGAAATCCGTGATGGTCAGCATCCCTGCGGGGGGCGGGGGGGAACGTGTAGGGGTGGGGGTGTCAGCCTGGGATCTTGAGTGGTCAGACCCAGCCCCTGCCCCACCAAGGTCCTAGCACTGACACAACAGTGGGGCGTGGAAAAGGAGATTGGGGCAGCCCTTCCTGAGAACCCCAGTTATTCCTTTTCTGCTTCCCCGTTCATTTCTCCCCTGTCCCGTCCCCCATTTCCGGTCTCCTGTTTGCCCCCCTCCCTTTCCTCTTTACCCACTTAGCACCCGTCACATGGACCTCGGGGTACAGAGCCGGAAGGGGTCAGCTGGTCACGAATCTTCCATGGACAGGGCAATGGAGGCCCATTCCCTACCAGCTGGCCACCACAGACTCGGGGGGAGGGCCCCCAAACCATGGGCTTGGCTCAGCCTGCGGGTCTGCTCAAGCATGGGTTGCTTCAGAGCCGGCCCCAGCATCACGTCTTGTGGTTCCCTCTTCTCCGTGCCCCACCACCTCCACCTTCCCCGCCCCTCCTCACCCACAAAGCTCTGCTTCTTGCTGTCCCACAGCGGGGCCGCCCGGACACCATTGGCCACCAGGGCAAAGAAGGCCTTCTTGATCTGAGGGGGGCAAGAGCGGAGGGGTGAGTCCCGACCCTCCATGGGGCCTCTTTGACAATGTGCTTACCTGCTCGCTCCTGGCGTGGCACACAGGACACAGCCTTGCCGGGCACACTTACTGCAGAGGTAAGGCTGTGGCCAGGGCCCAGAGGGGCCCCCTCCTCAGGCCCCCTCCCCAACCAGGGTGTAGGAAACAGACCAGCATTTTGACTTGGAAGCCAGAGGTATACAGACAGCGTCGTTTTTCTCATCTAAGTACTAACATAGTTATTCACATAATTGAAATATTTTTCTCTAAATAAACTTTACATGGACTCATTTTGGCCTCAATACTTAAACAATACTATCCCGACATTCTGGTTGCAAATTTCTAAGACATGTTAAAATAAATGCAAAGCTACTAAAATGAATGCATTTGTTCATGTGTCACCAGCATCAGATCCCTAACCTTGCTTTGGGAAACCGGCTCTACCTGCATTCTCAGCTCAGTCATAGCTTGGGCTAATGGCGAGGAGGCACCAGAGCTCATCCAATGCTTCTGTTATTGAGAGTCCAGTGTTCTTTGTCTTTTTTTTTTTTTAAAGATTTGTTTATTTATGCACACAAGAACTGGGGTACAGGCCAGATGTGTGGGAGGGTGAGAGGATTCAGCAGAGACAGAGTGGGGAGCAGAACAGGCAGACTGAGTGAAATACACTGCTGAGGGGAGCAGCGGGCGAGTCAGGAGAGGTCTGCTGCACCATGTGGGTTGCTCCCTGGCAGGCCGGGGATCGAACTTGTGCTGCAGAGGCTGTGGATAGCTTCACAATGCTGTGCTTAACCCCTTGCGCCACCAGGGAGGCCCCAGTGCTCTTTGTCTTAAGCGGCACTGTAATGTTTTCCCCATACTGTGGGATTCAAAGGTGTTACTATCTATCTGAGGTTGTCCCTAGACTCTTCTGAAGCCTGTAGAGCAAAGGAGGCATTTAATCCCCATTTTAGAGCTGAGAGAGATACAGTCACCGACCCACATGCCTCAGACACCGGTGGCTGTGATGGCAGTGAAGGGGGGCTCCGAGAGTAAACGCCCTCCCCACACTGGCCTCCATGGTGCTAGAAGAGATCCTGGAAGGGGACTTGTGGAGGGCACGGCCTGGCAGGGCATCCGGGAGGGGGGTGAGAGGTGGTGGCTGCTGGTGGTGCTGCAGAAGAGTGGGCTCACCTCCAGCGTGGTGTCGAAGATGACCAGCTTGGAGCTGGTGGCCATGGCGTCATAGCAGGTGTGCTCCTGCATGAAGTGCATGTAGACCTGGGCCTCCGGCTTCTGTAGTTCATCGACCCAGCCCAGTCTAGGTAACGGGGCCTGTGGGGATGGGCATGGGCCAGGCCTCTCTGCTGCCAAGCTCTCCAGCTCATACCCCCAGGCTGCCGTGGCTGGGAACTCTCTGCCCAGCCCCAGATTACCAGTCCTGGTGACAGCAGCTGAGGCTGCACAGTCAGGAGGGAGGAAGTCCCATTCTATTGGTGAGGTGTCCACCCTGGCCATGGGAGCAGCTTGTGCCAAGGGTGTGGCCTTAGGGAATGTGGCCTCCAGCCTGGTGGACTCAGCAGCTGTCCTGGATGGGGATCCTGTTTGGAGAGAGAGGATAGTAACTCCATCTTCCAAAGACACTTTCTCAGCTACTGTCAGTTCATTCTCACTGTGGCTCCCATCTTGCAGGTGAGTAAACCGAGACTCAGAGAGCCCTACAAGATAGTTGCTCTGTCCCTTTTTACTGAGTAGCTCATGCTGGGCCCCGAGGTCTGCAAGCCTGTTGTTTTCTCCCCTATGGAGAGACTGAGGCTATGAGGTGAGAGTTGGGTCCTCTGTGTTATGGAGGCATCCAGGACAGAGCCCTGGCCCAGGCTCTGGAACATCCTACTGTCCCCACACCCCCTCCCCAGAACAGGTCCTGGCCTCACCTTCCTCCAGGCCTGGTAGGTCTTCCTCCTCCACAGCCTCTTGCCTTGTCCATCTCAAGGCCTTGGCCCCCCGTCTCCCCTGGCTTCTTTCTGAACTGGTGGTTACAGCCAGAGATGGCCACGAATTGCTATCTGTTTGCCCTAGGAAGTCCATCTCTGCAAAGCAGAAGGGGATCTGTTTGGCTAATAGGGATTAATCGAACAAAATCCATTAAATGTTATTAATAGTAATATATAATACTTGCAAGCTTCCAAAGGGTTTTTCTCCAGAGTATTTGTCATTCAAACCTCATAGCACTCTTAGGAGACACGATTATCACGCTTATTTTACTAATGAGGGACCTGAGGCCAGAGAGCAATTTGCCATAAATCACACAGCTAGTAGATGGTAAAGTCAGGACTGGGGTTCAATTCTTTAGACTCTAGATTCCCTCCCCCACCCCTTCTTCTTCCAAAAGGGAAAAGAAGAGGAAGAAACAAAGAACAAAGAAGGAAAAGGGAGAAAGACAAAAGCCAGCCTGGGGGGACTAATGGGGCCCACAGAGGCCGGGATAAAGGAATGGGGAGAGGAGGCTAGGCCCATAAGGGGAAACCCCACCTACCTTGATGCTCTGGTACCCCAAGGCTGCTCCAGGATGGGGTCTGTGGGGAGCAACATGTCTGAAGGGGTGGGGCAAACACCCTATGCTCTCAAACCAAAGGCCTTCCCCTTCCCACAGTGCACATGCACACGTGTGTGCACTCATGCACGCACATACACACCCCCACAAATACATGCACATACCCCCCCTACAAATACACACACACACATACCCATGAACTCCCACTAACAGATGCAGAAACATGCACCCCATACACGCGTACACGTGCTCAAGACACACACACTGAATCACGCCTGCTCACTTCTAAACGGGGTACACACAGACGCCCGTACTCGCAGACAGAAGACCCAGGCCACACGCACCAAGACGCTCACACTCACATACACACACAATCACACGGTGTGCTCTCAATCCTTCGTCCTCAGTTGCGGGGAGTCCTGGCCGGCCCCCCCAGAATCCCTGTACCGTGGGCAGCGCGCTCTCCAGTTCGGGCTCCATGCGGCCAGCCTGGACCAACAAAGAGCAAGACACTGCGGCTGGGCAGCACTATTCTGGGCCTGGCCTCTGGCCCCGGCCTGCCCCGGATCAGTTTCTCTCTGATTGGGTGTCAGGCAGCAGAGAGGGAGGGTCCGCCCGCTCAGCTGCTCCGGCCCTGCAGGGTGGGGGCGGGGTGGGGAGGAGAGGGGCCCACCTGGAGTCTTGATTCCTAGTCCTTGTCACCCCCTGAGTCTCCGACAAACCTGAACCCTGCTGCGAGGGAGGTGACTTGGAACACTGAGTGGGCACCGGGTTGGGGAGAGGTGGGTGCTCAGTGTGCTGAGTTCCTGCTCTTCAGGCCTCTTTCATCCTGGTCAGGCACCAAAGGCGGGAAAGTGGTGGAGCTTCACTTTCTCCCTTGCACAGACTCCGTAGGGTGGGCTGGAGCTAGAGAGGACAGCCGGTGGGGGACTGGGGAAAAGGGGTGTGCAGGTGGTGCTGGGAGTGGCCAGTGTGTGTCTAGAGGTTCCCATGTCGTCCCACAGTCTCTTTCTCTCTCTGGGGGAGGAGGTGGAGGTGATTTGGGCACGTGGGAGCTATAAGGATCACCTTAAAGGTGTGCAGTGGGATTGAGGGGTCTCTACCTGCCCACAGGGTGAGAAACAGAGACACCTGTTTCTACCTGTGCTTGGGAGGCAGGTCCAGGTGTGCAGGGGCGCTGGTCCCCCCATCCTGCTATGTGTGTTGTCCCTACATGTCCTGGTGCCAATAGGATCCCAGCCTGGCTCTAGTGGCTGCCCACCCCCCCTTCCTTGGCATTCCTGGGCCCTGAGTCAGTGTCCAATTCAGGAATGCTGACCCAGCTGCTCCAGCTCTCCTCTCTCTGCCCCTCCCTTCCTCTCCCTCCTTCCAATCTCTTCCATCCCAGGCCCTGGCCCCAGAGTAGACACTCCTAAGGATACTAGGTTTCTTGCTGAATTCAATGAATATATTTCTCATCATCCCTCAAAACCCCTGGTCTGTTTATGGGGAGGGTGGAGGAGACAGAGCAGGGGAGGGACTTTGCCTTTCCACATTGCCTTGGACAGATGCGGTGCATGCAGCTCTCCTTCCATGGGGCCCTTGTGATGGATTCCTGTCTGGTCCCACATGATGGAATTTCTAAGGCACGGTTAATGGGGTGCCTCAAATGGTGGAAGGATCAAGCGGCCCATCCTAGAGATAAGTGACGCATTGGACCTGGGGTGCTCCCACCTTCCTTGTGCTCAGGCTGCCTTCGCAGACTCGGCTCACATCACTGCCTTCTCCAATACTCCTTTTCCCTTCCAACTTAGACATGCTCCACCCTATAGGGCTGGTAGCAGGGCCTCCTCCTTAAGAAAGCTTTCCCTGATTGCATGTTCTGTGAACACATCTCCGGACAGACTGTGCTGGCGTTTATGCAACAATTGCATGTTAAGTTATAGTTGTGTGAATATCTTTGATCTCTAAGTAAGCAGTGGGCACCTTGGTGACCAAAAGATGTTTGCTCGATGTGAAAACCTGATTTGGGGGTCAAATGGCTCTGTTTAAAATTCACACTCTGGCATTTACTTGCTGTAAGACCTTGGGAAGTGTTGCTCATTTTCTCCAAGCCCGTTTCCACAATGTAAAACGAGTATAAAAGCTTCTGGGCAGACTCCAGGTGCCTCTGAACATATGGTAGATAAGTGGTGGACTCTGGCAGGGCAATATCAATTCTTCCTCTATTAGTAAATGCTCTCAATTTAACTAAGTGCAAGATTTACTTCCTAGCTTCTTTTTTTTTTTTAAGATTTATTTATTTATGCATACAAGAGCTGGGGTACAGGCCAGAGGTGTGGGGGGTGAGAGGATTCACCAGAGACAGAGTGGGGAACAGAACAGGCAGATTGACTGAAGTACACTGCTGAGAGGAGAAGGGGGCGATCCAGGAGAGGTCTGCTGAACCATGTGGGTAACTCCCTGGCCTGGGATAGAACTTGTGCTGCAGTGGCTGCAGATAGCTTCATAGATTCCGTCTTAACCCCTTGTGCCATCAGGGAGGCCCTTCCTAGCTTCTTTTTTTTTTTTTTTTTTAAGATTTATTTATTTATTTATACAAGCACTGGGTACAGTCAGAAGCACAGGAGGGTGAGAGAATTCACCAGAGCCAGAGCAGGGATCAGAACAGGCAGACTGACGAAATACACTGCTGAGGGGAGCAGCGGGCGCGGCAGGAGAGGTCTGTTGCGCCATGTGGGACCCTCGCCAGTGGCTGGGGATTGAACTGACGCTGCAGAGGCTGTGGGCAGCTTTGCAGCCCAGTGCTCAACTGCTGCGCCACCAAGGGAAGCCCCCTTCCTAGCTTCTTTACAGATAACATGGCCACATGCCTAAGCTTGGCTAACAGGATCTGAGCAGCAATGTTACATGCAAACTCAAAGTTGACCTCAGAAGGAAGGGGCAGGTTTTCCCTACACTACTAGCTGAAATTGATAATATGGTGGGAGCTGAAGCTGTCGTGTGAGCCCAGCGGTGGAAGATGAAGGTGGAAGATGAAATGCTAGGACTTCCATATGCTGACCTAGCTCTATATCTGGTGTTGTGTGTTATAAAGAGAAATAAACTATCTTGTTTAAGCCACCGACAAATCCGACCTTTGCCGCAGCAGCCACACCTCTCTAGCTAACACATTTACATCAAAGCCTCGAGTGGGGTGAGCAATAGCACGTGTGTGTACTAATCCTTCCCACTTACACGGCGCTTAACATCTACACGTGTGCGGTGTCCTGGGTAATCCCTCACAATCCTGTGTAGTGAAAACTTTTATTATTATAATTTTACATGTGAGAAAATTGAGACACAAAGACATTAAGTAACTTCATCAAGATCTCAAAGCTAGCGAGACGGACCTGAGAGTTGACCCAGCGTTTCTGGACTCTGTTGCCCCACCCTTAACTGCCAAGCTTAATGGGAGTAAAACACGGGTCTGGCATGTAACATATGCTCAGTAAGTGGTTATTATGATTTCCTCACCACCTGCTTCCAGTCTCCCTACCAGGGTCCAGCTACCAGGGTCCTCAACAGGCAGGCAGGGGCAGCTGGGGTTGGGGCTCTTGTCTCTTCTGCAGTGAGCTCATGGGTTGTATCAAAGGTGGCAGGAGTAGGGGTCCCATTGGGAGGCAGAGGGCAGTGCTGCTCAGCATTAACATCACAGTGATTTTCCAGTTGTAAAACAAGAGGTCTCTGTCTGGCCTGGTCCTGCCCCTGCCCCTGCCCCTGCCCTTTGCCTCTCAGAGACCCACAGGGTGCTTGCTGCCAGCCTGGCCCCACCCACCCTCTCTGGCAGAGCAAATCAGAAGGCACTGGCCTTTGTTGGGAAATAAATACTCCTTGGATGTTTGATTTTAGTCTTTGGTCATGGTATCCTATTTCTTGAAACCCTACTTCTTGGCTTGTTCATAGAACTGGGTGTAATAAAGATCCTGCCCCCTGATCCGAGGGTGAATTTAACTGCTATCCCTGGATACGCTGATTAGTCTAGGACATGGAGTGGGGATACTGTTTAAGTGTTATTTTTATATCAGAGGGAGAAAAACAGCTGGAGGAAGCCAAGGGAGTAGGCCAAATGAGGCCTATTACCAATAAATCACAAATGGGGCCCCTGGGGCCAGAGTGGTTGGGAGGTTATGACATCAGTCACCTCGACATGCCAGCTCCAATCCTGTCTCCGTGTAGCTGAAACCAAGGAGTATCCAATCCAGTAATCCAAGGACCTGGACAGGACCAGCACCTTGTCAATGCAACCTAGGCTGCCCCCCAGGCTTTGTGAGTCTTTTCCTGTGCCCTGCTGGAGATTGACGTGGACAGATGGCACTTTCGTCTATCCAATACACATTTACTTCCCATGTTCTCCTTCAGGGAACCACAATTCCTGCAATCACAGAGCACATGGTTTTCAGAGGAACTTAACTGTGGGTTCCAGAAAGTATATCCTTGACTCAGACTTAGTCAATCAGCACTTGCTGGGAGTGGGGGCAGGGGGAGCATTAACCAAATTAGTCGAATAAAGATGAATCCTGGGACATTTGCTGAACAAATGAAAATTTTCTTCCCACAGAGTTTGCACTTGTGAGGATGTAAGTGTGGAGATTCTGCAACCATGTAGAGCGGAGCTGCTTGAGAATGAAGACATTACAGAAAGCAGAACTTCAGTATGATGAGGTGGGGTCTCCCTGGTAGTGCAAGGGGTTAAGACAAACCTATGAAGCTGTCCGCAGCCACTGCAGCACAAGTTTGATTCCCCTGGCCGGCCAGGGAGCTACTCACATGGCGCAGCAGACCTCTCCTGCCTCGCCCACTGCTCCCCTCTACAGTGTACTTCAGGCAAACTGCCTGTTCTGTTCCCCACTCTGTCTCTGGTGAATCCTCTCACCCCCTGCACCTCTGGCCTGTACCCCAGCTCTTGTATGCATAAATAAATAAATCTTTAAAAAATATGATGAGGAGGATCATCTTTCTGACATTTATTGAGTCTCTGGATCAAAGTGTACCTGAAGACCTCATAATGGGTTTTTTAGTTACATTAACTGGCCGAATCTTTTTTATCTAATACAGTTGGAATTGAGTCTTCTGTCGCCTGCAGCTGAGAGAGTTCTGATACTCTGCCACTTCTAAAACAGAAGACCTAGACACCTTCAAATGCATCAGGGGGTGATGGCAGTGGTCACACCACTGGCTGTGCCTTCTTACTCTGCTGACCACCGACCATGATGGCTTCTGTCTCCTTTGGTAAACAGAAACTTTCCATCTACTTCTCAGATCAGTTATTTCAAAAGAGTTTTCCACAGTCAAACTCTGGTCCCTAGTAGTTCCCCCCATTTCCTTATATCAGTCTTCTCCTTTCCAGAGATTGAGGATATGGAGGGAGGACAGGATCATGGTCCAGGATTCTCCAACATCCCTGCGGCTCACAGAGCAGCGCTACTTATCAGTCTACTCCTCCTCCTCCCCTCCGCCCCGCTCCTATTTATTCCTCTCTCCTTCCCTTCTCTCTCTCCTCCCCATCTATTTTCTCCATCCCTCCCCTAACTGGACCTAATTCAAGAAGTCCCAACCTGCCAGCTGCACATGTTTACATTCCAATAATAGGCCAGGTTCAAATTCTCTCTTATCACGCTCCCAGGTGCATGCAAACTTAAGTAGACAGCTTGCTTAAGAAGTCCCACTTGACCCAGGGCTCCAGAGGACTTGGAGAAGACTCTGGGTCTCCATGAATCTGTTACAGGGCAGGGAGAGGGGCAGCCCAAACCCTGCAAACCTGCCTGCTCTAAATGGGTTCTGCCATCCGCCGCATCAACACAAAACATAGGAGACTTTAATGGGAAGGAACTTTAATACAATTAGGAAACAATCCAGGAAAGGCAAAGAATATAGTTTCTAAATCAAGTACCCAAAGTGACCTGTCCCCTCGTGGGTAAAACTCCATCCAAATGGGATTGGCCCAGAGCAAGGCCCCAAAGCCTGCCACACGTCTAAAGCACCTTCCAGTGGGACCCACAGAAAAGGGTCAGAAACAACCAGACAAGCCCAGAAGGAAAAGAGCAAAATCAACATCAAGATAAAAGCTGCCATTGTCACCTCCCCACAGGTCTCGCCCACATCTCTGTCACCCCATCCATGACCAAAAGGCAAGCACAGTTTCTTCACGTGTCTCTAGGCTCCATGCGCCTCCTCCAGGTCTCCTTCAGGCTCCATCCTGCTTCCTTCCTCAGTCTCCTCTGCAGCTTCTCCTCTCCCTGTTCAGCTCCACCCTCCCTTGGGTGGGGCAGGGAACCTCCCCTTTCCTGGGGACCACCCTGTTACAAAGCCACTGCTCTGTCCACAAGAGAGGGATGACACAAACCATGTGACTTTCCTCAAATCACTTGCTTTTTTGGAACCTTGATTCCCAATCCCTAAGATGACTAAAGCAGTACTGAGAGGGAAACTCACGGCACTAAACACTGACATTGGCAAAGCAAGCAGGTGGAAGATGAGAAAGACATTTTGTGGGTGTGGAAAGCAATCCAGGACATATTATTAAACAGAATAAGCAAGATTCAGGGCAGCAGACAGAGCATGCTACCTTTTGTGTGACAAGGGGGGGACCAGAATATGCATTTATATTGCTTGATTCTGCACCAAAAAAACACTGAAAGATAAACATGAAACAAAAGTGCTTACCCATAGGATCTGGCAGAAGAGGGGCGGGGCGGGGCGGGGGGGTCGGAAGGTAAATATGTGGTAGATGGGAACAGAGTGGAAGTGAGCTCTCCATCACACTTGGTTATACTGCTGTGATTTTTGAAACTTACAATGTGCTACCCATATAACATTTTTGTCGAAAAAATTTAAAGCTAAAAGTAAAAGCAAACATGGCCCATAATCTTCCCACCAGATAATCCCTGTCGACATTTAAAAACTAATAATATATGTGCATTGTTTGAAAGTTCCAGAACCATCCACAGAGATATAAAAACGAAAGGTAAAGCTCCCTTTTCCCATGTCCCAAAGATAGCCCTACTCATAGTTTCTTGTGTTTCTTTCCAGAGATGTAGCCATTTATGAGTTGGCCCCAGGGACACTGTTGTTTTCTGCATGTCTTATATTGTAAAACTTACAGTCATGCTTTCTTCCTGTACGTCTTGACCCCATCGGTATACACAGAGCCCTAAATTTATGGTATGTCTTTGCTATAACATAGATGATTATTTCTCTGTCTTATTTAAACATTTTGCAAGAGCAAATTTATTTTTAACTTACAGGAAGCGAAATGGTTGCATTTGAATCTTACATATAATGTGGCAGTTTTCTGTGATGCTACATTTCTTTTCCCCAAGTATTTGAAAAAGCTTTTTTTGTAAGTGGGGAGGGCTGGGAGGGTGGGGGAGGCTGGTATCTCAAGGTCTATCAAGGCCCCCAAGGGAAGGTATTGCTGGAATGGATAAGAAAGATGCTTTGGAATACTGACTGCCAGTCTTTAATTGCTTTCAGTCCGGAAAGTTAAAATGCCTTGCCCCGGACAACGGCTCGCCCTGTCCCCACACAGAGGTAGTTCTCCTGAGCAGCCGAGGTCCCTCCAGCTGGTCCCTTGGGTTTCCCAGCTCTGTTGGCAGCTCTTGCTTTTCCTGTCTGGTGGAGGCTCTGCCCTCTACCGGAGGGTCTGAAGGGGGACTTGAATCTGCTACTTAGGGTCTGGCGCCCCCTCTTGGCTTTGAGGACTCACCACAATTGTTCAAGCAGTACGGGACAGACATTGAAGGATTCGACACATGGGGAAACTGAGGCAGTGACTGGGGAAAGTGACTTGCTCAA
This sequence comes from Talpa occidentalis, assembly GCF_014898055.3. NCBI lineage: Eukaryota > Metazoa > Chordata > Mammalia > Eulipotyphla > Talpidae > Talpa > Talpa occidentalis. The sequence continues at coordinate 137,283,893 of NW_023603184.1, forward strand.
GAACACAGGGCAAATCAGCTCCGAGGACCAGAACTGTGCCTTCTCCCGCAGTTTTTCCAACACACCATCGTTGGAAGGAATGACTCCAGACTGGATCCTCTGCTGTGCTCTGGGGTGGTGGCCCTACTGCCCTCCCAGGGAGGCCGCTAGCCTCCCTAGTGCCTCCCTAGTGCACGCTCGGCCTCACTAGTGCCCTCTGCTGTGCTTCTCCAAGCACCATCCTTTTCAGGCCCCTTCACAGATTTTGCCATAGTCGCATAGCACTCAGGCTGTAATTAATACCTTTCTTTAGACTGCTTTCATTTAAACTTAAAGGTCCAAAGATATGCATCATTTGTCTCCTGGTGATGACCCATTGATGCATCTGGCTCCCTAGGAATTGTGTTTGAGTCCTTGTCGTCTTCACTTAGTGCAAGAAACCTGAACCCTTGCCCTGAATTCTTCATTTACTAGTTAACGAGAACCTGCTCTGTTTCAGGTATTGACCCTGCTCTATATCTTCACCATGTGATTTAATCCTCATTAGCATTTTCTGTATCTCTTCTTATCCTCATAGGAAATCGAGGCACAGACAGGCTAGATACTTTCCTGAGGTCCTGGTAAATGGTTGAGCTGAATTTGGTGACATTCTATTTCCAAAGCCAATTGATAGGATATTGCTTGTCTTTTGAAATTAAAAGTAAAATAATGCAAAGCTTTTTTAAAAAATATTTATTTATTTATACAAGAACTAGGGTACAGTTAGAGGCGCGGGAGGGTGAGAGAATTCACCAGAGACGGAGCGGGAAGCAGAGCAGGCAGACTAACTGAAGACACTGCTGAGGGGAGCAGCGGGCGAGACAGGAGAAGTCTGCCGCGCCATGTGGGTTTCTCCCCGGCCGGCCCAGAATCGAATCCACGCTGCAGAGGTTGCGGACAGCCTTGCAGTGCGGCGCTCAACCCACTGCGCCACAGGGGAGGCCCAATAATGCAAAGCTTTAGTGAAGAAATAGTGACTGCAGCAGCCTCTACACTAAGGAGAGACTTGCTATACAGCAGGTAGGCAGCCAGTGCACGTGAGCAGAGCAGAGCAGGCTGTGCTGTGCTAGGGGCATGGGCAAGGTGGGCATCCCAGCATACAGGGACATGGGAGGGTCAGAGAGCACACAGGAAATAAGTCCTGGGGACACAGGCGAAGGGACAGAATGGTCCATGGGGAATATTGTTGGCCCTTTTGGGTACCCTTTGGTCCTTTCTGATCACTTACAGACCATCCAGTAACCTTTTCTCCATGGGAGTTCTTCTCGGTGGGGTGGCATGCTCGGGGCTTTCCCCTGTCATAGTGCTGGGTCACTGTGGGACCGGTAGAGGGGGCCTGAGGTAAGGGTGCAGGCCGACACCCAACTTGTACTCCTAGATCCACCACTCAATCATTATGATCTTGACTCAGTTTTCTCACCTGCCGAAAGCCCCATAGTCAACATAGGCCTGCAGCTGCCAGTTCCCCTTTACAGAAGGGCTTGCTTGCCCAGCTATGGGGCATGTGGTCAGCACACTGTCTCAGCCATCAGTGCTTTCAGGGGCAGCTGGGCCACACAGCTAGTGACCAAGTGAGATGGGCACGTAAAGGCTTGGCCATTTCAGCGCAGCGAGGGACACTCCCACTGTGCTCCAGGTTCCTGTGTTGACAGAGCTTACACACAGCCCCCTTCTGCTTCTGTCCCCTTCCTGTCATAAGTATGTTGGATCCCAAGAAAACTGCCTCACACCCCAAACTCTATCTGAGCCCCTGCTTCTGGAGAAGCCAGTCTGTGATACACTCATGGCACGTGACCAGGACACAGGAAACATGTAGCCAGTTTTGATGAAATCATGTTGGCTATGATGAATCCACAATGTGAGGACCACCCAGCTTGTCAGGACCTCCCTTCCCACCAACCCAAGAGTCATCCCTGGTGGAGGCACCGTAGGGAGTAGGGTTAGGCTGTGCGTTCAGGGACGCCCCTGCATGAGCTGCCTCATAGAAATGGCAAATAACTTAAAGATGTAAGCACAGCGGCAATATTGAGGAAGGTTCTTGGAAGAATGGCAATGAGGAAGCTAGCAGATTTTTCAAACACTGCATTTTTTTTAAGTTAGTGGCTGCACAGTCATTTATTGAGCACATAGTACCTGCACAAGACTCATGCTGGGCTGTGGAGAGCACTTTGGACAAAAGCCTCAGGGAAGGCCTCTGGTCCTGACTGTCTCTAGGGGAAATTCCTCAGCCCCACGGTCTTTGGATATTTTCCTGATTGGTTCCCTTCTTACTTTTTCTTTTTCACTGAATAGTTTAAGCCTCTATAATAAAAACAAGTTTTGACTGAAACATAAATAAATCAAAAAGTAAAAAACTCAAAGTGATTCTTCACCACTGAATAACACCAACTATAAGATTTTAAATCTTGTGATCTTTATTGTTGTTCGCATTGTTTCTACCCCATAGATTTTACTATGAAAATAGTATTTTGGGTGATCTTTTGTCACTTGAAATTATTTTATAGAATTTTCCTTTGTCTCAATTCAAGGACCATTTATATCATTTCAATGCCTGCATCATATTCCACTGTGTAGTCAAATCATAGTTGGCTGAACTCTGTGGCTCCATAGCATTGCTCCTGATCCCAGCACTTCATTTACATAGAAAGTATACTTATAATTATATTTGCATACGTAGAGTAGGTTCTTTATTTTCTCCTCAATAACTTACATTGGGCATCGCCCCGGTGAAGTGAGATCATGAAGCAGATATGACTGGTTTGGTTGGCGTGCTCTCTGGAGAGTATGATCAAATTTATGGCTCCACCGGCAATACATAGGGTTCCCCCCCCGCCTATGCCAGTTTTTAAATTTTAAACCTTCTATTATTTTGCTATTTAATAGTTGGTGTCCTTCCTGGTTCTGATTTTTAGTTTGCACTTTTCTATTATGGAGACGACCTTTCATAAATATTCTCCTTAAGGAGCAGTGCCCCACCTTGCCAGGAGATGGCGCTGTGACTCTGTGCTCTGGCTCCCTGAGAAGGGGCCCGTCGGTAGTAGTGGGCTGTGTGTGTGCACCCGCAGAGGAGACGTTAAGAAATCCTGTGATGGCCCCTGGAGCCCCAATTTCCCACCTGACCCGGTATTGGTGAGGAGGTGACACCATGCTGCTGAGTCAGTCTGGCCCTGAAGTGCATCTTTCAACAGAACCCCAAATTGTGGAATGTCCCCCACTGGCCAGACAAGTTTAAACCCTCCAAAAACTCATAAGCAAGTTGGGGGGGGGGGTCGGAAATCAACTCTAAATACTTGCCATTTAAATGCAATTCTAGTGGTGCAAGAGGTTAAGACATGACCTACCAAGATATCCACAGCCTCTGCAGCGTGGCTTCCATTCCCTGCCAGCCAGGGAGATTCCCACATGGCATGGCAGACCTCTCCTGACTCTCCTGCTGCTCCCCTCAGCGGTGTATTTCAGTCAATCTGCCTGTTCTGTTCCCCGCTCTGTCTCTGGGGAATCCTCTCACCCACCAACGCCTCTGGCCTGTCCCCCAGTTCTTGTATGCACATATAAATAAATCTTTAAAAAAATGCAGTTCTTCTGAAACAGGCTCAAAGTACCATGTGTTCTTGGGAATGGGGGTGATTACCTGCAACCACAGGTGTGCAGGAGTACAAAGTCCCTGGGGGCTGACCTGGGTTCACTCAGACCTGGGGCTGAGCAGCATGGAGGGGGAAGGTGTGGGGGCAAGGTTGGGGGCCTGACCAGGAGCCTCTGTGAGCCTGGAGCTCTGCTGGAGAAAAAAAGGCAGATGTAGCTGGAGGACAGACACAGGGACAAATTGTGGTGCGGCCTGAGTGCCAAGCTTAGAAGTTGGGACTTGATTTTATAAGTGAAGGTGTGCCGATGGAAGCCTTAGACCAGGAAAATGCCAGGGTTCTATGTGTGCTTTGGCAAAATTAGCCTGAGGTTTAACTGATCCAGTGGTTTTCCTCTGTGCTCTGAGGGCACATTTCCGCCCCCACCCTCCTCCGCCTGGTTCTCAGAGAGTGGCTGATACAGCTGCCCAGGCCCTCTTCTCCAAGTGCCTCCAGAAACCACCATGCTCTTTTCCCTCCTGCCCCTGTGGCCCCTCCTCAGTCTCCTCTGCAGCCTCTTCCCCTTCATCCAGCCACCAGACACTTCAGCAAGGCCTCACTCACTCTCCTTCCCCTGGGCAATGTCGGCTGTGCTCCTGGCTTAATTATACCCTACACCAAGATGACTCAGCCCAGGCCTGGGCTCTGCGCTCCAGACCCACACATCCAACTGCCTAGTCGACATCTTCTCATGAAAGTTTTGGAATCGTCTTTAATTCATGTCAAAAACTCCCCCACCCTCTCCTGAAGCTGGTCCCCTTCGAGTGTCCGCAGCTGAGTGGATGGACACACCACCGTCCGTGTTGTCAGGCCTCCTCACCATCGCCTGCTTCCTCACCCCCATTTCCAGCCTCTCCCCAAGTCCACTCCAGCCTGTTTCCTCCTCACTGGTCAGAACTGTCTTCTGTCCACGTCTTTGAACATTCACCCAAGGCAAAGCTACGACATGTTTTCACCGAGGCCATCACAGAGCCTGTAAACTAGTCCTCCTGAGGCCTTTCTGGCTCCTCTCAGTTCCCCTTTCACACTGTGGCCCGAGCCGTGGCTTCTGAATGTGGACCTGACTTGTCCCAGAGAATCTCCACAGTGCTTTCCCGCTGTTACAAACAAACAAACAAACAACAACCAAAACTACCTTGTTGTAAAGGTAATGAACAGAAAAGAACGTAGAAGGAATGTACCATTGAACACCCTTGAAACCAACTGTCATGAAAAGAGGCAGGTCCTTGCCAGCCATGCTGTTCCACGTGCCCCTCAAAACAAGTCCGCCTGCCCCCAACCCCAGGGCAACTCTCCTGACTTTTATGGCAAACATCTGCTTATTTTTCTTTGTCATCCAAGCATGCCTCCCCAAATACAACTGTTCAGCTTCGCCTGTTCAATTTTTTTTTCTTTGCATGTCTGTTGGGTCTTCTTTAATCTAGAGATTAAATCCCCTCCAACTCTTTTTCTTCCCTCCTGCAGCAGAATTGTAAGAATTCCCTCTTTGTCCTTAGAATTCCCAATTATGTTCTTTTGTAAAAAAAAAAAAAACAAAAAACAAAAAACATAATTTCCTTCCACGTCTGTAAGACTTGACTTGGTTTGCGCCCCCCTAGCCCCTCTGGCCTCATCGCTGACCAGCTCAGTTGGCGTGGTCTCTCCTCAGGGAAGCCTTCTCCACCCTCCCTGACAAGTGGTGGCCGATTTCCCTGCCTGAGCCTCTCACAGGCCCCTCCCTTTGCTTCCACAGCACAGGTCAAGGTTGCGGTTTCCCGTCGTTTGTGAGAGGATGTGATTAATGACCAGCAACTCCATGAGAGTGGAGGTTATGTCTGCTTTTGTTTGCCTTTGTTTCTCCACAGTCTAGCTGGGTGCCTGGCACATAGTAGGTGATTGATTAAATAATTGCTGACTGCTGCCCTGGGAAAGACAGATGACAGACATCAGCATAATTAGCAGGGAATCTGGGGCTGATGAGCAGGATTGAAGGGCCCTGATTCCCTCAGATGTGAGAGATGAAGCTGTGGGATGGGTAGCGTCACGTAGGGAGGCAAGAATTGTGAGAATAGACATCCTTCCAGAACCAGAACCCCCAAGGCCATGCCAGGGTCCCTCTGCCCAGCCCACAGTCTATATAACTCGGGAACCAGGCATGGACCGTGAGGGCTGGAGAGTCTTCTAGGTCCACTGGCTCCCTTTGAGGGTACTGGGCTGAGCAAAGTGGAAACAAATGTTCCCTGGTTTCCCCCAGTCCCGTCCTGGTGGGCCAGCAGCAGCCCCTCCTTCTCAGCTGCTGCTCCCCCTCCCCGTCCTGCAAGCACCCTTCCTCCCCCCACCTCTTTCTCCCTTTGACTGATGGGGTGATTGGAAGGTTGGGGGCATGGATAGGGGTGAGACATGTGGAAGATGAGAGGCAGGTGGGCTCTGTGGGGAACGGGGCCCAGGGTGGGGGGGTTCCCTTGGACAAAGGCCCAGAGGGAGTCTCCGAGGAAACTTGGCCTGTCAGGCAGGAATAAGCCTGGTTAAAGCTGGAACCAGGCATCTGAATTCCTGCACTGCTGGGAAGGCACATCCTGGGGATTTCAGGTGGGCTGGGAAAAGCTGGAGGAGAGGGATCTGGGATACAGAAGGGAGAGGAAAATCCCTGTGTCTCTCTCCTTCCCTCCCTCTCTCTAGAGGATTGGCCTCTCCTCTCTCTGTTCTCCTGGGACCCAGAGACCCGGGGCCTTTAGGAATTTTCGAGTCCTGTCACCACCCTAAAGGAATGAGAGTTTGGTCCCATTGCTGGGGAAAGAGGAGGGAGGGAAGTCGGGAGAGAGGGAGGGAGGGAGGTTATAGGGAGGGGAAGGGTCACAGGCCCAAATTCCTGGGCTCCTGCAGCTTCGGTCGTTCTGAGAAACAAAGAAACAGCGAAAGTGATTTAGAGACAGACACAAATAGAGACCAAATTATGGAGATGGGAGAGACGTGAAAAGACACACCGAGAGACAGCTCGAGAGGGAATCCGACAGAGAGAAGGCTCTGCTTTTGCCTGCAGCAATTCTGATGTTATCTACCTCCAGCTGCCTCTCTCCCCTCCACAGTCCCCACCTCTGCCCCTCCTTCCTCTCCAGCCCCACAACCAGATTTCCACTGCTCTCCTTCTCTGGCTCCTTTGCACGAGGGCCTAGAAAGGGTGTAAAGGCAGAGCCGGGGAGGAAGATGTGGAGGAGATCAGTGCTCAGAGGAGAGCGGGCAGGGTCGGGGAGGGCCACCCTATTCTGGCTGCCCATTTCGGAGCTGCTGTGCTCCCAGTCCAGTCCCTCGTGAACATTCCCCTACATGCATGTCTGTGCAGAGGTGGTGAGTGTGTGTATGTGTGTGTGAGAGAGCTCTCCAGGCAGGCAGGCATGTGTCTCAGCTTGAGTCAGCCCATCTGTGGGTCCATCTGTACCAGTGGGTGAAAGTTATCCCGCATTGCGTAGGGAAGGAAGGTGTCCTGGGGTGTCCGTGGAGTTATCTGGAGACCTATACCTAGCTGTGTGTCTGTGGGTGTGAGAGCCTGCGTGTGCTCACATCTCGATCTGTCCTTCTCATAGGTCCCCCAGTCCTGCTTTCTGGAAAGCCTTCCAAGGTAATAGTGGACTGAAGCCTCAGGAACATCTGAACTCATCATGCTGAAGGCTTGTAGGCCTTAAGGGCACAAGTCATGCTCTGGGTCTGCCCAGATGCCAGCCAACTCCCAGATGGAAGTACAGAGAATGCAAGGGGGAGTGAGCAGAGGCAAGGTTGCCCTTGGAACAGAGGTCCTGCACATTAGGGTTCAGGAGGTCTGCTCATCATGGACCCCAGCCTTCTACTCCCTCCTGCCCCCCTGCTTCTACAGGCACTACTGGTCTGACTGATTCTGGGACAGGACTCTGGATGCGGGGGACAGGGTGAGGGCTTGTGGAGTCCAGGGATGGCCAAATATTCTGCAAGATCTGGCCAGAGAGAATACTGCAGGAGGGGTGGGGCGATCTGTGTGTGTTTGTAGGAAAGGTGGGGGGTGGGGGCAGAAAGGCCGCCTGCGGGGGAGAAGGCTTCTTGGCAAACACCCCAGTTTCCTGAGCTGATCCCTGCTCCCTGCCACTGCTCCCAATTCTGTTGTTTCAATAACATCATTTTTATCCACCCCACAGAGAGACTATGTCTTAGGAGGGGGAGGCAAGGGGCAGGACTAGGGCATGAGGGGGTGGTGATGGAGAGAGGCTGGGGTCTGGAGGCAGCAGGGCCTGGATTTGGGGCGCTCCCTCCTCAGGCAGAGGCAGGGCGGTCCCAGAGCCCTGGTCCCCTGATGACAAAGACAAATACATTAAAATTCTTGCCTCGGAGAAGAATGCAGGATAGGGAGAGCATTTCATAATCTGCAATAACAGTAGCAGGGTGGGGGCAGGGGCGGGCAGGGGGTTTGGAAACCCAGGCAGTGGTTCCCAAGGGGCTGGTTATTGGCCACCTGCCGTCTCCAGGGACCCCAGAGCTCTCCAAGTGCCTGTCCAGCACCATCTCATCCGAGCGTGTGCCCAACTTAGGGTATCTGCTTGAGTGTGCAGTGTCCAGAGTTGGCATTGCCCTACAGAAACAGAAGCTGGGTACAGAATTAATAGGTGCAGGGGCTGTGTGTGGCATTGGATGCTATCCAAAGCAAAAGTGGAAGAGGGCAGCACTTGGGCCATGCCCTCTCCCACTATCTAACCTGGACACAAGCCCTCCCTCCTCCCCAGCCCCCAGGGTCCCTTCTCCTCCCCTAGCCAGCCCTAGTGCCCTCACCAGGACTATCTGCACCAGGAACGGGGATTAGACTATCTGCAACCAGGAACGGGCAGGCAGCTTGGGGGGGGGGGCGGAGCAGGCTTGCAGTGCACCTGGGGCCTCCCTAGGCCAGGGTGTCTCCATTTGTCCTCTCCACGTGCCCGCCCTTCCTTTCCCAGCTCTGCCAGCGCCCCTGGGACAGGCATCTGTGCTCTTTTGTTGCATGCCTTTGGCCTCCCTCTTGGTCCCCTTATCCCCACTCTTTGGGAGACCCAGGACCTTGCCCTCTCTCCGTTCCCCGGGTGTGGGGAGAGTACTTGCAGTTAGAGAGTGAAGCTACTCTTCCCACTCTGAAACACCAGGAGCTTTCCCCTGGGCGCCCCGAGTTTCTGCCACACGGGCTAGTGGTCCTCGCTCTGTGCTTCCACCCCAGGACACCCTTGAGGGTGGCTGGCCACTCGAGACGGCAGAGACAGGGAGACCGGCCCTTCATGGGAACCTCCTGTGCCACCTGTCCCTCGGCACCCTGGGGCACGTGGGCCAGAGGTAGAGGCCAGGAGCCGGGGTTGCAGCTTGCAGCGGCTGCCAGGCCGCTTGGTGTGATGAATGGAGCTGTCCCTCCTCCCCACGGGGCCTTTGATCTCCCCTCCCCCCCGTGGGGAGGGGGCCAGGGGCATCAAAGACATTTTTGTGGCATTAGAGAATCAGATAAACGCCATCTCACCTGCAGCTGGCTCTCCCACCCCTTCTGCCCCGGGTCAAGCTGGTGGAACAACGCGAGGCCGGGACCCGCGGACGGACGCGCGAGGCCCGGCTGCGGCAAGTTCCGACCCTTCGCTCTCCGGGAAGCCTCCAGCCTTCGCCCCATCGCTCCTTCCCCCGCCGAGCGCGAGCGCGCGGCCCGTCGAGGGGCAGCTCTTGCCGTCTAACCGCCCCTCCGCACCCCTCCACGACGGCGGCCTGAGGAGGCGGGTGGCTGGGGAGCTCGAGCGGAGGCCGGGGGCTCGCTCCTTCCACAGGGAAAGGCCGAGGAAGGGGCGCGAGGCTCGAAGGCTGGGCCGGGGGAGAGGCGACCCCACCAGGGTCTGCGTCGGGCCGAAGGGCGCGACGCCCTCTCGAGAGCACCCAGAGTCCCGGACCGGCTTCCCCCCCGGCCCCCTCTCGAGCGTCTCCCTCCGCACCCCCCCCAAACTCCCTCATTCCTGGGAAGTTTTCTCTCTTTACAGTCAACAAACCTGTCAAACGTCTCCTTTCCAGCCCGTCCCCCATTCCTCAGCTCCTCTTCCTCCCCCCTCCGCGCCCCTCGCCCCTCCCTCCCCGCCCCTTCTTGCCCCGCACTCCGGGCGGCGGCCGGGGCTCCCGTCGGCGGGCGGCGAGGTGAGGGGGCGAGGCGGGCGGGTCCGCAGCCCCGAGCGCGCCCGGCCCCGCCCCGGGACCTCGCCCCCGCCCTCGCGGAGCTGCGCGCCCGCCGCCCCGGGGCGCACGGCTCCCTCCCGAGAGCCCCGCGCCTGACTGTCGCAACTGCCACCCCCACGGCCCCCTGCCCCCCGCCCCCGCCGGCCCGCTCCCCTCCCGCCCCCGCCCCCGGCTCTGATTTCTTCTCCCGAGCGAGCTCGGCGGGAGACACAGGCGCTGGCGGCCCCGTCCGCTCTCCGCCTCCGCCGCGCCCCTCCTCGCGCGGGATGGCCCCCCCGCCGCCGCCGGAGCCGTCGCCTCCCGGCCGCCGCCGCGCGCGCGCTGAAGCCGGGCCCCGCGCCCCGGTCGGCCCTGCAGCCTCGGCCCGGCGCGCGCCCGCCCGCCCGCGCGGCTCACGATGCGGCCGCCCGCGCCCGCCAGCCGCGCGCTGCTGCTGCTGCTGCTCCTGGGCCCGGCGCACGTCGGCGGGCTGTGGTGGTGAGTGCCGCGGGCCGTCGCGGCGCCGCTCCGGGCGCGCGGGGCGGGGGGGGGGCCGCTCGGGGCGCGGAGCCCGCTCCGGCCGCTGCTGGGCTCCGGGCGCGCGGGACGCGGCGCGTCGGGGGCTCGGGGCCGGGGCGCGCGTGCCGCCGCCGCTGCTGCCTCTGCCCGGGACGCCGGCCCGCAGCTCGCGCGCTGCAGCCCGCGCCCGCGGAGCGTCTCCCCGCCCGGTCGCCCCGCCCGCCGGCTGCGAGCGCCCCAGGAACGCGGGGGGGGGGGGCGCTGAGGAGAAACCAGGGGACCCGGGACCTGCCGTCCGAGAGGGGAAGAAGGACGTGTGCCGGGGGGACTTGGACTTAGGGGCCGGGCAGGAGCTGGCGAGAGGGGCGAGGCGGGAGCCCCGGCAGGGAAGCCCGACGGCCGCCTCTTCCCCCGCGCCGCGCCCCGACGGCCCCGAGTCCCGCAGTGGGCGGGAGGGCGGGAGCTGGCGCGGAAGGGACACCGAGTCAGGCCCCGGCTCTCTCTACTGCTCCCCCCGGACAAACCAGAGGAAAGGCAGTGGGAGGACTCCGGGGCCCATCCCTTCCACATGGGGGTACGGGTGGAAAGTGTGCCGTTGGGGGCCCGGGGACCCCCGAGGGGAAGGCGGGCCTGGCCCGGCAAACCATGGGGACGCTCCCCAGACCCGGCCTCGGGACCCGGCCCCAGCCGGAGCAGACATCGAGGCGGCAGAGGTCGCAGAAACGTTGCGTGTCGGGGGCTGGGCAGAGACCGGGAAGTGGGGCGTCGGGTCGGGACTGCTCAGAAACCCGGACCCCCGAGATTTCTGGCGTCCGGGTCCCACGGGCTGCGAACCCGCCGGGAATAGGTGGGTGTTCGGAGAGGAGGGACTTGGACGACACCGCGGACGCGCCAGCCAATCCTGAGAAGCCAGGGCTGTGTCTATTTGCATATCGCCATGCCATTGGCTGGACGCTCTGCCCTCCGCTCCGCCCCCGCCTCCGGATTTGGAAGCAGGGGTGGGGCCGGCAGATGCCTCTCCTGCGGGGACGCGCGAGCAGGATGCCCGCGCAGGGGCGCCCGGCCCCCCCCCCGCCGCCGCGGTGCGGGGAGACCAGCCCCCCGGTCCGTGTCAGTGCGGGGCCGGTCGCGGACGACCTAGGTCTCGGCTCGGGACTATCGTCCTTTGACCCTGGTTTGGCATAACGCAGTAGAAACTGGGAAATAGATCCGAGATTGATTCTGCACCTTTTGTTGAACCTGTGACCTTGGGCCAGTCACTTCTCTTCGCCCCCACAATGTCTCAGCTGTAAAATGGGGAGGCAGTGCCCCCCCCCCGGCAGGCTGGGTAGGAGGGTGAGGTAGGGTGACCTATGAAGTGAGACGACATTGGGGATTCTCAGTCAATGTAAATCTGCTCCTGCGCACCCCTGCATCCTCCTGGGGAGTCCTCATGGGAGAAAGGGAAATTAATTTAAAATTTAAAATCTGGGGTCCCCGGCAAAACTTTGTAAAGGGGTCTCCCTCTTGTTCTCTAAACACACCTTTACTAACTTTGCTCTTTCCCGAGGTGTGGGGACAGGGTCTCTCTCTGCTGGGCACTGCCCTTCCCCTCCTGCCTTTCCATTCAGAGGGTTCACATCCTTCGGGTTGAAATACCACTCTGCTCGCGAAGTGGTGCCTCTGTCTTCCCTCCTTGGCTTCTCTGTCCCCACTGTACCCCCGCGGTGGGCACGGATGCCAGTTACTTCCTTTTACTGACAACCGTCTCCTCTTGGGTCTCTTCTCTGCTCCTGGAAGGCAGAACACTGGCTTTGGGGGCCCTGGAGACTGAATGTGCTGGGGACAGTTGTGTAGAATGTTGCTGAATTGGTTGATTATGGGGTTTGTATCCTTGAGGGGAGGAGGTCCCTGTGTGAAGGAGGGGCAGTTGGTTGGGAGCCAAGCCTGGTCCCTTGGAGACTGACCCTGAAGCTGGGGAGCAGGGGCGGCGGGGAGGAGGGCAGGTGTGGGAGAACACAGAGGCCTTCACTGCCACAGCTGCAGGGGGAGCGGAGTGAAGAGTGAGGGGCTGGGGTGATAAGGTGTGCAGTGACTGCCTCCCTCAGATGTTATGAGAGAACCTGCCTCTCCCACCTGCCTTGGCTGCCTCACTCTACTCTATCTGTTTCTGACACTTCATTCCTTTGGTCTGAGCCCAGATTCCCTTTCTGAGGCTTTTTGACTCCGCTTGCACTCCTGTCCCCACCCACCCCACCATTGCCTTCCATGATCAAGTTTGGGCTGGTGGGTCAGACCCAGCATCCTAGGTGGCCTGAGGTCCCTGCCACTTCTACACACACACACACACACACACACCCTTTTAGTTAGGAATATTTTGGGGCCAGGAACTTCCAGGTTGTTCTCTGCTATCTTGTACCTGCTTGCTGATCTTCTCCCTGTTCTCAGATATTCTCCTGGCCAGGCCAATGCTCCAGTGGTGGACAGGAGAGCAGCTGGACCTGCAGAACACACTGTCATCTCCTCTGACTTTCTAGCAGCAGTCAGGCTGGGAGCAGAGAGGACCCAGGAGCTCTGAGTGAGAACTGTCCTGGTTAGGAAAGAAGGTGCCTAGAGGGCAGTGGCCCGGGCCCTGGAATAGCCTCAGGATCCAGGTTCCAAAGATGTTTCTCTTCCACCTTCTCCCTCTCTCCCCCTTCTCCCACCATGCAATGCATGCTTTCTAAATTCTGCCTCCAGCCTCTCTGTCTGTCTCTCCCCCATCTGTAATCATATCTTTGTGAATCACAGAATCCCAGATTCCAGGACATTGGCCAGGCTCTCTGGAGGTCATCTCGTCCAGCCCATAGCCTCCAGGACATTCAGCCTATGCTCTGGCCCTGACAGAGCTGGTCTTGAGAGTGAGAAAGAGAAGGGAGGAGCTATAGCTTCCTGGTCCCCAACTCCTACCCCTTCCACTCTGCTCCCACCCTCCCTCCACCTCCCAGCAAGTTCTTCTCAAAGTCTGACCCATTGTTATTTATACCTTCAGCCAGTAGATGTAGGAAACAACTCACTCTCACAGAAAGGCCAAATCAGTCTCCTTTTTTCCCTCTTCCTCTGTCCTCTGGTTGTTTTGTATGTACTATGAAGGGGTTTACTGGAACTTTTCCCTTGTTCCAGTAGGAAAATCACCACTCAGTCTCACTCTCTTCCCCATCTCATCTTGCCTTTTGAAAGTCCCCTCCCCCCAGACCTAGGGCAGCCTCATGTGTGGGTGCAGACAGAGGCAGGGAAAGGGCCCATGCTTCTTCCTGACACTCCAGGTTTCCAGCTATGACCCCCACTCCAGGCTGGGCCTGGAAACCCTTTCCCCTCTTAGCTTTATCTGGAGGCCCTGGCCCTTCATGGCAGTCCTGTTGCTGGTGCCTGACAAGCTCAGGGTGGGATGAGGAGGACACCCAGTGCCCCCCTGCAAACCTCCCGCCTTGGTAGCTTCCCCTGGAGGGAAACAATGGGACTGTGAGCAGAAAATGGCAGGGGTGAAAGGAGGCTGGCCTGATCTGGGCCGGAGCGGGCCCCAAGCCCACCACAGCACTGGCACTGTGACATTTCCCTGCAGCCCCTCCTGCCCTGTTCTCACTGGAAGCCAGAAGTTGGTGGGGGGAGATCTGTGGGAGGTTTGATCACCAGGGCCCAGCAAGGGGGATTCCAGAATGTGTACTTTGATGGAGAAATGCAGCTGTGGAAGGGATGAGGCGAGGGCGGGGCAGGCAGCCAGGCCTCAGTCAGGCTGGCAGCAGGGCACCCAGCCAGGCAGAGCAGGAGGTGCTCAGGGAACATAGAAGCCATCCCTGGGGACGGGGGAAGAGTGCCCTCTAGCCTGCACCCTCCCGCCTGCCTGGGGCAGGACCCTGCGTGCATCCCCAGACTCCCTGAGGAGGAACGAAGAGAGGGAAAGGTCAGGGAGGGTTCTTCTGTTTGCCACCTGGCCGCCTTGGGCTGGGCCATCCAACTCTGAGCCCTCCATTTAATTCCAGAAATTAGATCTGGAAAGGACATAGAGATCATCTGGGTCAACCTTCTCATTTACGGTGACAAGTCCAGCAAAATCCAGGGACAGGAGGTGACTTGCCCAAGGCCACCCAGAGCACAGGTAGCTGAGGACTCAGGCCTGGCAGTCCACCCCCTGCTGAGGACCTGTCCTTGTGTGCAGTGAGGGCTGGGGTACCGGGCCAGCCACAGCCCCTCCTGCCCTCCCAGGCCCTCCCTCACACGGCTGCTCCCACCTCCGTGTGGGAGAGCAGAAGGCACAGGACATTCTCTTAGGGGGCGCCCATGAAGGATCGCTGTGTCCATTCCTAGCCCCCCTCAGCCCTGACCAACAGGAAGCACTCTTGTGTGATGAAGCCCATCAGGTAAGGGAAAGCCCTGCCTTTCCAGGAGCTGTGAGAAGAGGACAAGTGTGAGGAGGTGGGAAGAGCCCTGTCCTGCGCGGGGCAGAGAGGGACCAACTTGGGCCCGTGGGGGAGGGGCAGAATGGGTGGCTGGTGGGCGGTGGAGAGGCAGGGGTTAATGGAGCTGGGGCATCACTGACTTTGATGTGGTGGTTGGGGTGGGGGTAGGGACTGGGGGAGGGGGAGCAGTAATTACCGAGTTAGACAGAGCAGGACAGGACAGGCGGGCGGGCACAGGCCCGGGCCCAGCCGCCTCAGCAGCCGTCAGGCAACATTTTTCTGCCCCTTCTCCACCACCCACCTCCCCCACCCCTGTGCAGCCCCCACCCACAGCCCCAGGGCTCAGGGCTCCCTCTGCTGGCTCCTGGGAGGTAGGGGTCAGACAAGGGACCCTGGAGGTGAGTGCAGGAGAATGAGGGAGGGCTGGCGAGGGGACCCGTCTGAGGAGACTGGGCATCAAGAGTCTGAGATTCCCCTGGGTCTCAATAATCCACCCAGAGTGTTTGCGGGAGAAAGGGAGGGGTCCTGGAGGGGCCTCTGGTCCAGGCAGGGCTGATATAGGAGGAGGAGACACTGGGCTGCAGGCTGAGCAGTAAGGGCAGAGAGTGGGCGAAAGCGTTTTCAGGAAGCCACAATCTGCCTGTCCTCCTTCGAGATTCACCCTGTGCTGTGCAGACCCAAGAGAGGAAGCACCATGTGAATGAGAGGACGAAGACACTTACTGGGGCTTATTCTCTGACAGGCTCTTTTATAGGTACCCTGGGAGGTAGGCAGGTAGTTTGATTTGTTTCCACTTTGTGGCTGCAGGAACTGAGGCTCACAAGGTTAGGTCTCATCAGCCCATCAGCAAACACTACGTGCCACGCCACATGCTGGAGCCTTGTCAGCATCAGAGAACACACACGTGGCAAAGCCTGGCTCTAAACCTACGTCCAGCAGCTCCCCAAGGCCTTGCGTGGCTCTGCTAATGACATGAAGCTTTCACATGAGATCCTTGTCTTTATGAGTTTGCTATCGAATGGCAGAGATAAGACAAGAAAACATGATAAAATCATTATGTGGATAACAAGGACCTGGGGTGAGGTGGGGGGGTCAGTGAGGGCTGGGGCAACTCCTCAGGGCAAGGGGGGGGCCTGAGGTGCATTTGGCAAGATGCCAAGTAAGATTTTAATAGTTAAGGGGTGGGGAGAGGGTGGCTCTGAAACCATAAATTCAGCAGTGGTATCAGGAATGGACGCAGACAGCCAACCCTGCTGGGAGTGCGGTGTTGTGGAGGGAGTGTGCACAGCCACCTGAGGTTGTCTGACCCCTCTGACCTCCTTTTCCTCCAGCCCATTTGGTTTTAAAATATTCACCTAAATTCCTTGCCTTGGGGATCCCTCCCCTGAGTGGCCAGGGCCAGTCACTTCCCTTCTCATTGCTCATCTGTATTATGGGGGTGAAGTGAACGAGATGATCCATGGCGTTCTTTAGCCCTCTGAAATCAGGGACAGAAAGGTAGGTTTGGCCTGAACCCCAGGGCCTCCAGGGCTTGGAGCCTCAGATGTTGCTAGAAGGAGTCCGCTGGCCCCTGATGCCTCCGCAATCAGCCATTGATTTTCCCAACTAGGGTCCCTGGGAAGGTCTTGGTGCCAGGCCAAGGCAGTTAGAATGGCCAACCTGAGGCTTGTTCCCTGTCTGCATACTGACTTCCTTTGGGGCTAGCCTCTTTCAGTTTTTCTTTTTTAAAGATTTATTTATTTACACATACAATAACTGGGGTACAGGCCAGAGTTGTGGGGGGGGGGTGAGAGGATTCACCAGAGACAGAGTGGGGAACAGAACAGGCAGACTGACCGAAATTCACTGCTGAGGGGAGCAGCAGGCAAGACAGGAGAGGTCTGCTGCACCGTGTAGGTAACTCCCTGGCCGGGGATCAAACTCTTGCTGCAGTGGCTGCAGATAGCTTCATAGTGCTGAGTCTTAACTCATTGTGCCACCAGGGAGGCCCCTCTCTCAGTTTTTCTATGCAGGAATGGCTATTTGACTAGGAGCTCAGATCCGACATATTATATATTTTCTGCCGGCACGGTGCTCCCGCAACCCCCCAGCAAAAACAAACAGACAGATGCGCCCAAAGGGACACATCCTCTCCGGGCTGACCCCTTGCCAATACTGCCTTGGAGGCCCATGAGCAGAGCTCATTCCCTCAAGAAGCAGAAGGAAAGGAAGGAGGGGCAAAAGAAAGAGACAAGGGGAGTGATTTCCCCATGTGGAGCCGACTGCTAGTGTCAGCGGACTATGTGAGCTTCTTGTGCTAACTCCTTGTTTTTCTGAAGTCCCCCAGAGGGACACTGACCTACCAGAGCAGCTCATCCCACCCAGCTCGGACAGAGAGCAGGGCACAGAAGCAAGGCTTAGCCCACACCCCCCAGCCCCCACTCCCCTTCTGGAGTTTTCTTTCCATTGACTTGAGGATGGGAGCCAGGACAGGAGGGCAGGGAGCAAGCTGGTCCCTTGGGATCCTGGTCGCTACTACTGCCCATCCCTCCTTCTGATCAGTTTGTAAACAAGCCTAGTTCCCAGGCAGTACGCCAGCCTGGGGAGCCAGACTCCAACCAGGAACTGGCTCTGGGGCAGCCCCTCCATCCTGTGGAGGTCCGGCCACACCTCCTGAGGGGCCCTGCCCCTTCATGCTCTCCCGATTCCTCTCCTATCTCTAGCCCCTGGGAAGCAGACAAGGTCAAGGGGTTTTTGCCTTTCTCCTGCATACCCCACCTCTCCTGCTTTCTTGGGGTAGCAGGAGGGACAGGAGAGGGATGGGGGCAGAATAACCTTGGGGAGATAAGGCAGTCAACCTTGGGAAAGCAGGGAGTTAGCAGAGGGCAGTGCTGGGGAGGGGGAACTGGGGAGCTTAGTGGCATGAGAAGGGTTGGGGACAGGAGTTTGCAGAGTCCCACAGTCCTGGGCAGAGCCTAGATGTGAGGTGGCAGGAGAGGAGCTGGACAGCTGTGAAGAGGCCTGCTTCCCTGCCCTGGTAGTGGGAAATAAAATGTTTAAGGAAGCTAATTAGTAGTCATGAAATCACATGTGGTACGGAGGGCCTGGGCGCCAGTGAGGGCCTTCTCCTTAAGATCATGCCGTTCATTCATTCCAAACATGCATTTGATGGTGTGAATTCTAATACCGTATATTAGATGGTCTTCATTGTAATATTCAATTTGTTGATCATAATATGCAAACTTTCATAATAAAATTAGGGGGAAATATGGATTAGGCACCTAAAACTCTGCTGGGAAGACAAAGGAAATGGCAGTGCTAACTCTCCAAGGTGTTTGTGGCTTTATTTACTGACCTTGAACAAGCACGCTGGACATGGCCTCAAGTCCATTTTGTAAGTGGATGGGGGGTGGCGTGGGGAGAGGGCACGCTGGTCAACTCCTGAAGGTTATTGGGAGATAGCCAGGCTGCTCTGGTCTGGCCCACTCCCCTCTGCTCCAGCCATCCCTTCTCTAGCGTGGGAAAATGTTGGGGCTGCCCTCCCCGGGTGGAATGCAGTGACAGCAGGTCCTAAGCAGGGAGGCAGAAGGGCTGGACTCTGTCTCTACCTAGAAGAAAACCTTGGCTCCCGCCTGCTTGGGGAGGGGTGATGACACCGACCTGATCCAGGCGGGCGTTGTGTGTCTCACGCCCAGCTGTGGGGGCGCTCTCTCTACCTGAAGACCTAAGTCCCTCTTGCTGCTGTGTAAGCCCATCCATCTCCTTGTTGTGGGGTCAGAACATGCCTGAGCAGCCTGTACTTGTGGAGCAGATGGGGACAGTGGGGCAGATGTGCACTAACCCTAAACTGAAAAGTAGGCCACCTTGACCTTTGGTACCCACCTGTCACCGCTTCCCATGGCATTCCCCGTTGCCACTTTCCCCCTTCCAGCGTCTTTTTCTGCCTTCTCGTGAGTGGTTTCTCAGTAGTCTCAAATGACCCTCAGCTCCCAAGTGTTCTCATCACTCATTCCTACAAGACAGGGATTTCAGCTAAGCTGAGTAAAAGGGTTCCACTCGGGTGTGACTCTCTAGCTGAGCAAACCTTCAGGGATCTGGTGCATGGAAACCAAATGGTGGATGAAGCCTGAGAATGGGGGTTTCTGAAAGCATGTGAAGCTTCCTAGGAAGTCTTTACCACCAAGCCAGACGTTGCCTCCTCCCCTCAATCAGTTGTGTCACCCCAATCCCAGGGCTGGGCTTGCCACCATCTTGCTCTGGAAGGGCCACAGACCTGGGAACAGGAGAAGGGTCACTGTCACCTACCTCACAATGATGCTTCAGAGACTGCGTTCCTAGCTCCTTCCTCCTGCTCCAATGTGGGGAAACAGAAGCTATCAGGGTGGGAGGGGGCACCTCAGAGATCAGCACAACCTTCCCATTTTACAGAAGGAGAAACTTGGGGTAGAGAGGAGGTATGAGTCTTCAGAGGCTCTATTCCCCGGCCATTCTAACACCCAGTGAGTTTCTAGAGCCCTGGGATTGCTCCTGCCTTTCTAGCATCAGGGTAGTTCAGAGGGCACATATTTGGCTTGTGGTCCTCTTCTGTTACTGTGTACTTTTCTTTGGTATCTCCATATATTTCCTTTTCTTTGGCAGCATTCTTTTTTTTTTTTTTAGTAAATTTTTTTGTATATTTTTATATCATTTTTCATTTTTGTACAATGTATGCATTTTCATCTTGGTTATAGTCCCTATAAAATTCCCACCACCCTTGTTTTGATCCTACTCCCTTCTCCACTGTAGTGTGTCTCTGGTTTATAGTTGCTTGTTGCTTGTTGATTTTTACTTTATTATAATTAGTCTTTTTCCTGGTACCTTATTTAGGTTTTCTAAATTCCTCCTATGAGTGAGACCATCCGGTATTTTTCTTTTTCTTTCTGGCTTATTTCGCTGAGCATGATCCCTTCCAGCACCATCCATGTTGCTGCAAATGGCATGAGTTTATCGTTTTTGAATGCTGAGTAATATTCCATGGTGTATATGGACCCCATCTTCTTGATCCAGTCATCTCTTTTTGGGCATTTGGGTTGTTTCCATAGCTTAGCTATTGTGAATAGTGCTTTTGGCAGCATTCTTGATTTTCCTTCTGTTAATTTCTTCCTTGTGTCCCCTTTGGGCCAGGCCTGTTGAATTTTAACCTTGGCCTACTTGTGACGGCTGCCCTCACCTTGACTTAAATTCCTTTGAGGATTTAGTAATGAAGATGTATGTGCATAGAAGGCTGAGACTGAATCCTTGTTCAGTAGCAATTTCAGTCTGGAACCTAGTTAAGAGGGGACCCAGACACAGGATGGTAAGAGAACTAGACAGGCCAATTTCAATCTAGGTTGGGGTTGAGGTGGGAGAAGAGGCAAGTCCCAGCTCCTGTCTGTGGGTCTGATGGGCCTGATCTCCCTCTCCCATCCCCCTAAGCCCTTTAAGTTACACCCCTGACCTGCTGTTCTTTCCTTCCCAGGGCTGTGGGCAGCCCCTTGGTCATGGACCCGACCAGCATCTGCAGGAAGGCCCGGCGGCTGGCAGGGCGGCAGGCTGAGCTATGCCAAGCTGAACCGGAAGTGGTGGCTGAGCTAGCCCGAGGCGCCCGACTGGGGGTTCGAGAGTGCCAGTTCCAGTTCCGCTTCCGCCGATGGAACTGCTCCAGCCACAGCAAGGCCTTTGGGCGCATCCTGCAACAGGGTCCGTTGGGGAAGAGACCCAGAGGGCTCTGCTTTCCTTTCCTTGGGGGGTCAGAAGAGAGGGTGTGGTTTGGGGGTGCTGCCTAAGTCCCACTTCCCCCACCCGTCTATGGGTGCACGGCCCCGACCCTGTTGACCCTCCCAGCCCCACGCCGCACCACCTCGCCCACCGCAGAGCCCAGGACCCAGCTTTGGTCCTGATGCTGACGACCCTCCCTGCACCTGCAGACATCCGGGAGACAGCCTTCGTGTTTGCCATCACGGCTGCGGGCGCCAGCCACGCTGTCACGCAGGCCTGCTCCATGGGTGAGTTGCTGCAGTGTGGCTGTCAGGCGCCCCGCGGGCGGGCCCCACCTCGACCCCCGGGCTTGCCAGGCACCCCTGGGCCCCCAGGCCTCACCAGTTCCTCAGATGGCAGCGCCGCATGGGAGTGGGGAGGCTGTGGTGACGACGTGGACTTCGGGGATGAGAAGTCTAGACTCTTCATGGACGCCCGGCACAAGCGGGGACGCGGAGACATCCGTGCTTTGGTGCAACTGCATAACAACGAGGCTGGCCGGCTGGTGAGCACAGGCAGAAATGTGTGAGCGTGTGTGCAAATGTGTGAGTGTGCTAATGTGGGAGTGGTGTGCATGTAGTGCATGGTGGACGGGTGAGGAAATGACGGTGTGAGTGAGGGTGTGCACCAGTTCGTTAATGCGGGAGCTGGCGGGCAGAGGGAGGCACTGGGACTACTGACAGGGTGAGGGCAGGCATGTGGGAAGCGAGGAGGCCAGCCTAGACCAGGGCGGCGCTGGGGTGGGGAGGGTACGCAGGCAGGGTGGGGAAGGCACACCTAGGGAACAGGACCCAGGGCCTTTAGGGATCCAAGGCAGGGAGGGCACACCCCTGAGACAGCACAGGTGGTGTAAACCTTGGTGTAGGCAGAGGTATGGCTGCCAGGACAGGGGCAGAGAGGGGAGACAAAGTCTGGGCATGAAAGAAAGGATGGAAACTGGGGTAAAGGTATGGGGTCTGGAGCAGTGCAGAAGGCCTGGAAAGGGGCTAGAACATGCCCGTGGAGCAAGGGGCTTGGGAAGGAATGAAGTAGGAAGTAGGAGGGGGCCAGACTAGGCCAGGAAAGCTATGACTGTATTTGGGCAATTGCCAACTGCCTGCCCATCAACCCCAGCCCAGGCCCTAGCTAGAATGCTGGCAGGCTCCCCATTCCTTCTGCAATGAGGAGGACCCGAAGGTTCCAGGTTGGAACCTGGAGTGGGGCCCCCAGAGGAGTCTGGGAGGAGCACACACAAACCTGTCTATAGATCAGGTTTGCCCCCCCGACCCTGAGATTTGGGAGACGATCCTCCTGGGTAATATGACCCATAAATCTCTAGTGGGGTTGTGACTCTCAGACCCCAGTTCAGACACAAATAATGGGCAGGATTCCTGACTTCCCGTCTCAGTGTGCATTCACAGTGGGTCCTTCAGCACCCTAAGCCTCAGTTCCAGGGTGCTCTAGGGACAGACAGACACACACACACACACACACACACACACACACACATACACACACATACACACACACAGTGCCTTCTAGGGTTCAGACCTGAGGCATAGGGCTGGGGGTTTCAGGGGGTCCACTGAGAAACGCCTGCATAAGTCCACAGTTTGTCAGAGAGGGCTGGGGACACTCCGGGGCCGCTGTCTCTGGGTCTCTGTTCAACCCTGCTTGAGGCCTTAAGGTGCAGAAATGAAGGGATCAGTTTGGAAGGAGAAACAGGGCTTTCCAGAGCCGCCATCTCTGCTCCACCCCCACCTCCAGGGAGACTTTCACGCCCTGTTGTTCATTCTGCCCTCTCACCCCATTCCTGGCTTTGGATCCTGGAATCTCCGATTTCTCTTTTGTCCCCCGCTTCCCACTTCCTTCCCTCCTTTTTTCCTCCGCGCTCTGCTGTGCTACTGATTCCTCTTCCCGCCTTGCCTTCCCCTTTTCCTGCGCGGGGCTGGGGTGGGGTCGCAGAAGGTTCTGCGCTTCCTTTCCATCTCCCTTCTCCCGCGCCCCCCATCTGTCCCCATCTGCCCGCTCCTCTGCCCCCGCAGGCCGTCCGGAGTCACACACGCACCGAGTGCAAGTGCCACGGGCTGTCTGGCTCCTGCGCGCTGCGCACCTGCTGGCAGAAGCTGCCCCCGTTCCGGGAGGTGGGCGCGCGGCTGCTCGAGCGCTTCCATGGCGCCTCGCGTGTCATGGGCACCAACGACGGCAAGGCTCTGCTGCCCGCGGTGCGCACTCTCAAGCCGCCAGGCCACGCTGACTTACTCTATGCCGCAGACTCGCCCGACTTCTGCGCCCCCAACCGGCGCACGGGGTCACCTGGCACGCGCGGCCGCGCCTGCAACAGCAGCGCCCCGGACCTGAGCGGCTGCGACCTGCTGTGCTGCGGCCGCGGGCACCGCCAGGAGAGCGTGCAGCTGGAGGAGAACTGCCTGTGCCGCTTCCACTGGTGCTGCGTAGTGCAGTGCCACCGCTGCCGCGTGCGCAAGGAGCTCAGCCTCTGCCTCTGATGCTGCCCGGCTCTCCAAGCTGCGCACAGCCGCCTCCAGGGCCCTGCAGAGCCTCTGCGCTCCAGCAGGGGGCGCTATCCCGGCCCAGCTTCCCGCTGCGACAGCCCATCTCCCAGGCCTCTGGAAACAGGTGGGGGGTGCTTGAGACGCAAGCCCGCCCCTGAAGGCCCAGGGCACCAGAGGGGACCCCGAGAGGCACTCTGGGGACTTGTGGGGAAGACTACACAGCTTCCCAGTCTCTTCTTCGCCCCCAGATGCCCAGATGGAAACCAAAGAGCCAGTCTCTAGGCCTCTGATTGTTGGGCTCGTCAGAACTGCTGGCCATGAGATGGGTGGGTGAGTTTAGTATCAATAAAGATATTTAAACCCATAGGACTGGGCCCGCAGTTTGGGAGAGGGGCTGGTCTCCTGCAGGCTGCCGGGGGCCTCATGTGGATGGAGTATTAAAAAATGAGATGGTTTCTGTAGAGATATCATCTCAGGGATCATCACCCTGGGCCCCTATCTCTTCTCCCCTCCTGGATTCTCCTGGACTCTCCTGGATGCTCTGGTGAGGAACCTAGCCTCTCCCTTCTTGTTGACTGTTGTCACACATCTAGGACCTGGGTCTGTAAAATGGGAGAGAACTCGCAGCCCCTCTTTAAAGGTGCCGGCAGAGAGAGTCCAGAACAAAAGGTCAGAGCTCCTGGTGGTTTATTTAGCTCTTACTAGCCCTTTGCTCAGGGAGCTTGAGGCCTTTGGTTTCTGTGACCCTGGGGAATTAGAGGGTAGACTTTTAAGGCTACCCAGGCCCATAAAATTAAAGCACTTTATAAACTAGAATGTGATGCGAAAATGTCTTTAGTAACACCAGACTTGGCTGCCATCAAAACTAACTGCATCCCCATTAACATTGCAAAGTTTGCCCAGACAGTGATTCTAGTCACAGTCAGAAGGGTTGTTGAAGCAAGGCCGCCCTGAGGTTTCCCTAGAACTCCCACCATGGTTCCTTCCTTCTGGTTCATCTCCGGAAGCCTTTGGGGTTCTGAGTGCTCCAGAGCTGAACTTCATGCTGCCTTCTTCCTCCAGAGAGAATGGGGGAGGGCATAGCCAAAGCCCCCAACTTCCCCACAGTACAAATACTGGAATGGGGAGTGGCGTCCTATCCCCACCAAGGTAGGTAGGGCAAAGTGTGGTCTTTTCATTTAGACACTCGGATTTGAAATTGATGCTGCTGCTTAGAAGTCAATAATTTAGGCCATGTTCAGGCTTTGCCTAGCCAATGGGAATAGCATCCTATTTCAGTTATTCATTGCTATGTAATGACACCAAGTCACTACTTCCCATTATCCTCGAGGTTAGGAATTTGTTGGAACTTCTCCGGGTGGTTCTCCTCCCTACGGAGGAACTATTGGCTGTGGTCATTCACCGGTGGGCTGGGCTGGGCTGGGCTGGACAGTCCAAGAAGATTTACTCCTATGTCTACTGCTTCAGAGCTTACCCAGTGGCCTTCTCTCCATGCGGCCAGCGTGGGCTTCCTCACTGCATGGTGGCCTCAGGGATATCAAATATCTTACACAAGGTTGGCTTTCAAAATAGAGTGTGCCAAACACTCTATCGAAGTTTGAAGGCAAACACTGCAAGTCTCCCCGTAGGTACAGACTTGGAGGTTACACAACACTGCTGTCATTTCACTTGTTCAACACAAGTCACAGAACCAGCCAAAATTCAAGGGGAGGAGAAACAGACCAACTCCCAATGGGAGGAATGGCAGAGAATTTGCAGCCATTGTAATCCATCCACGTCCTGCAGCATTGTGGGGAGGAGTTTTTCTCAGATATGAAAAGCACTTAGCACAGTATTTGACACATAATGATTTATGTCAAATTTATGTTTAATGAATGATGGTTTCTGTGAGAATGAGGATAGAACTGATGCTTTGCAAGTATAGGACAGACCTTTCAAACTAGCTTAGGCCAAAGGGAATTCACGAATGGGTTGCATACCTGGGATATCTAGGGGAAAGTAACCTCAGCCGTGGCTGAATCCTGGGGTTCAAATGATGTCATGATATCATGACTCCCACCCAGTCTATCTCTGTTTTTCTCATCTCTGTCCCTCGTCCCCCACCCCCACACTTATTGTTCTTGCTATGTCTGCCTCTTTTTTCAAACTGTCTTCATGCTCTCCTGCTGGCAGTCCAATGCCGACATTCTTAGTGCTGATGATTAAAAAAATAATGACCTTGGTAGAATTCCCAAGAAAGACCTTTATTGGGTCAGCTTGGGTCACTCACCTGTCCCAGAGCCAATAACAATTTCCATGGAGATTTACTACCATGACTGGGGAACACAGGGGATTGGGGGCACAGGGAGAACAGAGTTCTTCAAATGAAACAGAAGGAAGGGGAACTCATTTTTTTTTAATATTTATTTATTTATGCATACAAGAACTGGGGCACAGGCCAGAGGTGTGGGTTGAGAGGATTCACCAGAGACAGAGTGGGGCACAGAACAGGCAGACTGACTAAAATACACTGCTGAGGGGAGCAGCGTGTGAGACAGGAGAGGTCTGCCGCACCATGTGGGTAGCTCCCTGGCTGGGGATCAAACTCATTCTGCAGTGGCTGCAGACAGCTTCATAGGTTGCGTCTTAACCCCTTGTGCCACAGGGAGGCCCAGAACTCATCTTGGATGTGGCAGACCCTAACCGTGGTTTCCTGTGCCTCTGTCTTCCTGCCACAATTCCTCTGCATCCACCTCCATGGCCTCTCCTGGTTAGGCCCTCAAGGATCACAGTGGGGCCCCAGAACAAGGCAAATGTGGAAAGGGTTATCAGGCTGCAGATGGAAGGAAGAGCTGCCTATGTTTTCCTTCCTGCTTCCTCCTGGGTCCCGTAGGTTGGCTGCCTGGGCTTCAGATATGTCATGGAGAATTTGGATGAAGAGCCTCTCTAAACAAGGGATGTTGGGTAATATTTTTTAAAGATTTATTTATTTTTATACAAGAACCGTGGTACAGGCCAGATGTGTGGGAGGGTAAGAAGATTCACCAGAGACAGAGCGGGGCGCAGAACAGGCAGACTGACCGAAACACACTGCTGAGGGGAGCAGCGGGCATGACAGGAGAAGTCTGCTTCGCCATGTGGGATTCTCGCCGGCCGGCTGGGATCGAACCCGTGCTGCAGAGACTGCCGACAGCCTCACAGTGTGGCGCTCAACCACCTGCGCCACCAGGGAGGCCCCTATTGGGTAATTATCAAGGGGAGAGAGAATCAAACTGGGACCATGAGCCACATGGAGGAAAAATGAACCTCTGAAAGGGCTGAGTTCACAATCAAAGCTCTGCCTTCCCCAGAGCTCTGGCCTGGGTACAATACCTCTGGGCGCTTTTACTCTCATGCACTTCCCCCAGAGACCACCAGGGGGTGCACAGAGCCAAATTTCCTATTAAGGGGAATGACAGGCACTGCAAGACATCTGGGAAACAGAGTGGTGGGCAGGAGAGGGTAGCTCAAAAAGAAGCAAGGAGACTCATGGACATCTTGGACCAAGCTGCTAGGGTTCCAGACTGTCTGGGACCTCTGCAATGGTCCAGATTGGGGCTGGATGCCTGCCTCCCAGTCTCTACAGCCTGATCTGGGAAGATAGTATGGGGTGGGTGATACTGGGCATCCTTCATGATACCAGAGAGGGGAAATGAGGCCATGGCATGAACTGACAGCATCCCAGATTAAAAGGAACTCAGAGAAAATAGTGTAATACAGTGACAAAAAAAATGGCTGAGTTTGCTAGCTCGACCTCTAAGCCTCAGATGCGCCATCATGGGGTGGGGGTATCTGCTAGCCCCTCTTTTCAGAACATTGTAAGAGTGCGTTGCAATCAAACTATGAGTCCCATGTTAGCGGTCTGTCTTAAACGATGAAGCCAGCAAGCATCTGGGCACTGCCTTTGTGATGGTGCAGGAGGCACCATTTTTGAACACTGCCTGATCCTCATTAGCTCAGAGATGGCTCTGTGCTCCTGCACTGCTGCCTGGGAAAGGGGCTGGGAGCAGAGCTCAGAAATGCCCCTTCACACACCCCTCTCCCCCATCCTTGTTCACCCAGCTGCTCAGCCCCAGGCATGGTCTGGGCCATCAAGGCCCCCCACTGGCTGATTGGTGGGGGACCATGTGGAACTGGGGAGATGGGAGAAGAGTACAGAGGCACCCCAGATGTGTGTGTGACCACATCAGGAACATCCAGGAACACTGCCAGATGGGCGAGTAGGCCAGCTGGAAGGCCCAGGATCAGCCTGAGGCCAAGGGCTCGGGAGACATTGGCCCTTCCCTTCACTATCCAAACATTAGGAATTTGGAAGCTTGAAGCACTGGGCTATTCCCTTATGTTGCTGAGGGACAGTGGCCCCTGAGGCCTGGACAGTAACACTAAGAGTCCCCCTATCAATCAGACCTCCTTTTCTCTCTTCTTCACCAACACAGGCTTCTCCAGTAGAGCATCAGGACTGAGACAGGCCTCTGCTGGACCAGGGCCATCAGGGTCCCACCTGTTCTCATCCTGGTGGCTTCCCTGGCCCTTCCCTGAATGCTCCTCCAGACTGCACAGCTGGAACCATTCTCCGAACTGCCTTTCATTGGAGGTGCTCCCTCCACCCCAGTGGCCCCTGTAATTGTGGTCTCAGGCCGGGGCTGGGCTCAGGGCCAGAGCCCAGGGTAGGGCCAGGGCGGGGCCTGGAGGTTGTCGATAGGGGTTGCCCCTGTCGCAAGTCTGTTTTTCATGAACGGTGGCAGGTGGGGGAGAAGAGCCCCTACCTAGTCAGAAAGGATACAAATTCAGCCACTAACCCAAGTCTGCAGCATTTTCCAAGTAGAGTCCTCATGAAGATCACTTGGGATACTAGTTAGAAAAGCAGGCCTCCAGGCCTGGCCCCTGAAAAGGCTGATTCAGCTGCAGAGGACGCAGGATCAGTAATTCCCACAATGGCCTACCTCAGGGGATGCTTCTGGTGGGGGAAATACTAGGGAGAGCACTAGGCATGGGAGGCATGAGGTAAGCAGGCCTGCTACCTGGATTAGAAGCCCAGTCCCTGCATCATTTTGGGCCTGTTCCTAATCCTTTCTGGGGCTCAGTTTCCCCAACAGTCAATGAGAATTTGACTCTCTCCAGTCTGGCTTGTCCCAGCTGGTGCTCTCTCCCACCCTGGCTCACGCCTCCTTCCTGTATTGAGTATGGTTCCAAACTCTTGTCCCAAGCAATCCCTGTCCCTGCAGCAGTACGGAAGGGAGGGGGGTAGGGGGGTGGGAAGGGCAGGGGGCTGCTGGGGTCAAACGAGGCTCTGACTGACGTAGACTGCTTCCTGCCCCTGGCTGTTTTCCTGCCATCCAGCCAGACTGCTCCCCCTATGGCCCCACCCCCACCCCCAGCAGCCTCAAGCCCTTAATTCCTGACAGCTGCAGTGGTGGCTGCCGGCAAAGATGGGGGAAGAGGGGGGAGTATGCCATCAGCCTGCTGTTGCTCAGGCGGTCCTCACCACCTGACAGTCTGGGGACAAGGAAAGCCCCACCCCTCTCCTCCAATACCCCGGGGATGGACAATTCCAGGAATGGGCCCCTTTTGTCTTGGGGCCCAGAGCTCCAGTAGTTCTGTTCTTGAACCAGGAGGGGCTGTCTTCAGATAGAGGGGCAGTGAAATTGGGAGGGAGGTGTGTGCCCAGAATGGCAGGCTTTGCCCATCTCCAAGGGGGCATGTCAAAGTCACAGAGGGTGGATTCACTGTCAGGGTCAAGCCCCTGCCTGCGTCCAGCACCCCATACTGAGGCAAGCCTGGTATCCAGTTGGTGTGAGAGCACAGGAAGGGATCCCAGAGAGGTATGGACATGCACCAGGAGGCTGATGTTGGGGAGCTCCCGGAGGATCAAGTACAGGTGGCAGGGCCAGGGCAAGACCAGAGATTCTGTGGAGGGGTTCAAGCAAATAGTACTCACTCAGAGTTGGGGCTGCCGCTGCTATGCTAAATCAAGAGAACTGGAATCTGGTGCAGTTCTTCCACTAACTTGCTGTGTGACCTTGTGTAAGTCATGACCCTCTCTGAGCATCAGTATTTTCTTGTGAAATAAAAGGGGACAAAATAGGATGAACTCAAAGCACACTTTTAAGATTAAAAGGTTCTCCAATATTTCCATCCATCCCAGGGGGATCTACTCCCAGACAAGCGTTTACTGGCGTCCCTGCATTTTGCCTTCACTGGCTCACTGGCCAGAGGAGGTAGACCTTATTAATCTCATTTCCCACAGGGGGCAGAGGTGACTCAGTGAGCTGCAGGCACCTGTTTAAGGTCACGCAGAGGAGAGCACGATCCAGAGGCTGCCAGTCCTCTGCAGGACCCCACACCTGCACCAGCCAGACCCGGGAAGTCCCTCCTGGAGTGGAGATGGGG
Source organism: Talpa occidentalis (assembly GCF_014898055.3). NCBI lineage: Eukaryota > Metazoa > Chordata > Mammalia > Eulipotyphla > Talpidae > Talpa > Talpa occidentalis. The sequence goes on from NW_023603184.1 coordinate 137,313,266, forward strand.
CTAATGGAGGGGCCAGCTCCTCCCCTACAGGCCCTGCAGGTGTGTGTGTGTATTGGGGGACCGCTCCCCAGCAGCTGAGTCTCATTCAGGCACACCTTCCCCCCACACCCCGCGCCCCCAGCGCTCCCCAGCAGCGCACCTCCCTTTGCTCGCGCTGCACGACCCCAGCGCCTCTCCTCCACCACCCCTCCAGGAGGCCCGCTCGCGCCGCGGGTCCGGAACAGGCAAAGCGGCCTCTGGACGCGTAAAGCGCCTCCACCGCACCCCCACCCCCTCCCCGCGCCGTGACGTCACGTGGGGTAGAGCCCTGAGACTTGGGGGGGGGGGGAAGGGGGAGGCGGCGGAGCTCCCGGAGCTGGGACAGTCACTCACTCTCCGGGCGGTGGGGCCGGGCACAGACAGCGCCGCCCCCCCTCCCTCCCCGCCCGCCTCGCACGCCCTCCCTCGGAAGCGCAGGCTCGCGGCGCTGCTCTGGGGGGCTCCCCAGCACCCCAGCCTCGCGTCCCCAGCCCGCCGCACCTCCGGGCCCCCCTTACCCTCAAGAGGCACCGGGAGTTGTCACAGGGGGGCCTCGGGAAATTCCCCGGACCCCTGTGCCAGGAGGTGCCCGGTGCGCGCCCGCCCGCTCCCCCCCCCCCGAGGGCGGTGCCCGGGGGCGCTGCCCCATGGAGCGGGGAGGCGGGCGCCGTCTGCTCGCGGAGCTGTGACCCGAGTCGGAGTGGTTTGTCGCAGCTGCCCCGACCCCCGCGGATCATGCGCCGCCGCCCCTGGCTCGCCGGTCCCGCCGGGCTGTGAGCCCCCCATTCCCCGGCTGGTCACAGCCCTTGCGCCATGGGCAGCACCCACCCTTGCCCCAGGCTGCGGCTCCGACTTTGGCCCCAGCCGCGGCCCGCGCTCTGCGCTCTCCTGCTCTTCCTACTGCTGCTGGCTGCTGCCTTGCCCAGGTGAGCCCTCACCTTACGCCCCGCCTCCTGGAGAGCTGGGACCCCCAGACACAGGGGCCTCTGGCGCTCCTGCTGGGAAGAGAGGCCCCGTAAGGAAGGGGGGTAGTGCGGCAGGAAAGTGCCGGTGCCCAATCAAAGACAGTGGCCTCCCAGGAGGGTTTGAGCTGGTGACCGTAATAGGGGCAGTCCAGGGAGACAGGGCAGTGCCCAGGAGAGTGAAGGCTACTCCTAGGGGAGGTGCATGTTGGGGGGAAGCAAGTGCCAACCTGGACTCCCCACCATACTGGGGGAATATATCCCCACCCCAGGAATAAGCCCGAATTGCCCTGCTCCACCTTGGAGATCACCCTCAGGCAGGGGCAAAGGTTGGGGACTGGAAGGGAGTAGTGGGGGGGGGTGTCAATGAGAGACTGCAGCTGGAAGTGTTCTCTGTGTGCGTATATATGTATGTGCGCATGCGTGTGCACACACATGCATATGTATGTGTGTGTAAGGGTGAATCCAGCAAGCTATGTTGTGAACAGCAGCCTGTGTATGCACATGTGTGACTGTGAGAGCTGATGGGGCAGTGTATGTTAAGATGAACGTGTGTGTGTGTTTGTGTCTGTGTATGTGCATGTAAGTATGTTAGAGGAAGTGGTCATGTGTGCAAGTGTTCCTGTGTGAGTGTGTGTGTCCACCATACTATGTGCAGAAGTGTGACTGTCTGAAGCATGCTTTTGGTAGTGGTCTCCTGGGGAATGCTGAATGTGAGAATCCATGCCTGGGGGTGTACTTATGAAATCCTGTGAGCACAGGCATACCGGATATGTGTGCATTCACACATGTTTACCTGTGTGGGTGTGCAGCTGGTGGGTTGTATTGGAGGGTCAAGGGGAAAAGAATGCTTTAGGGGTAGAGTGATGGGTGGAAGCTTCTTCAAAAGCAGAGGTCAGAACTGAGTGGGATTATGGCCAGTGGGACAGAGTGCATATTGTTAGATGGGGCCTTCCTAGCCCCTCAGACCACTCACTCTGCCCCATCCCACTGTCCTGCAGGTCAGCACCCAACGACATTCTAGGCTTCCGCCTCCCCCCAGAGCCCGTGCTCAACGCCAACACGGTGTGTCTGACATTGCCTGGCCTGAGCAGACGGCAGATGGAGGTGTGTGTTCGCCACCCTGACGTGGCTGCCTCAGCCATCCAGGGCATCCAGATTGCCATCCACGAGTGCCAGCACCAGTTCCGGGACCAGCGCTGGAACTGCTCTAGCCTCGAGACTAGAAACAAGATCCCCTACGAGAGTCCCATCTTCAGCAGAGGTAGCTGCCCCTTATCCTTACTTCTCTGCCCACCCCTTCCAGCACCTCTACTCCAGAACCTATTTGCCAGTCATCCTCAGCCCACTCCCACAAGCTGGCGACCTCCCCAGGTGCCCATCTGCCAGCCATGCTGCTCTCCTGCCTCATTTTGGTTTTAGGAAGTTGGAGGGGGTAGGGGCTGGCACAGAAATGGACAACGAGGAGGAGGTGGCTCCAGAATGGGGAGTGTGGGTTGAGGATGGTGGGTTCCATGTCTGAGAACTGAGTTCCTGGGTGACCTGACCCTGTCATGGACACTATATCCCAGGCCCAGGAAATATTCAGATCAGTCATCTGCCTCGATTTCCCCTCCACCCTAGTAAATAGTATTTAGGATGGAGAGCCTGTAACAAAGCACCCAGAATCAGCATGAAGAGGGCCTGGGGATTTGTGTTGAAAGTGTAAATGAGAAAGGCCTGGCAGGTAAACCATCCCTACTTCCCCAGAGGCTCTTCCTGACGGGGTACACCACCAGCCTCTGTATCATCCTTGCCACCCCCAAAACCCTCTCTGAATCAGAGGCACTGGGTGTTGCCTGCCTCCTGCCCAGCAGGCCTGACAGCCCTGCCAATCCTCTTCCCCTCGTGGCTCAGAGAAGCCACAGCCCACTCCTTGTCCTCGCTCCCTGACTCTGGGTGACCCAGGGTCCAGCCCAGCAATCCCTAGCGTGGCTTGGGCTGGAGGTGGCAGAAGGTTTTGTAGCTCGCTTCTGCTCACACCCACCTCCTCCTCTGGGTTCTGAGGCCTTGCCTCAGGTCTTTTGGGAAAGAAGGCGGTCTTGCCTCTTGGGTGGCACGACCTCTTCTGGAGACAGGGATGGCTGGCTGTCTCCCCGCGCCTCAGCAGGACAGTGCAGGGACCCCCGTGCGAGGCAGTGTGGAGACCTGGCTCCTTGGAACCTGTCCAATTCTCAGTTGACAGTGCAGAAGGAGGGGTGCCCCTAATTCCTTGTGGCCTTGGGACTGGGGGCTCAGGGGAGTCCTACTTCAATGCACCCCAACTTCGGAAAGAACTCAGGAAACCTCCTCTCCCTTTTCACCAGAGCCCCTCCTTGCATCCCTTGGGCCCCCCAAGTCAGGGGCCATCCCTGGCTCCCCCAGCTCAGCCCCGGGCCGCCCGCCCCGCCCCCGCGCGCTCTCCCGTCTCCCTCCCCCGCGCGCCCGGGGCGCTGTTTCTACCCGGCCGAGCCCAGCCCGCCGCGTGTGGCGGCATGCAGCCGCGAACTAATCCCCGCGGGCCGCGCAGACGGCTCCCAGCCCCAGCCGCGCCGCGCTCCCGAGGGCGCCCCCCACCCCGCCCGCGCTCCCGCCCGCCCCCCACAGGCCCTCGGGCCGGGACCCCGGGCTGGCCGGCCTAGCGCGCGCGCCCCGCCCGCGCTCCCCGCCGCCCGCGCCGGGGCACCCGCGCTCGCCCCGCACAGCCCGGGCGGGGCCCGGCCGGCGCTCGCCCACCCGCGGCCGCTCCCCTCGGGGTCTCTAGGTGACCGCACTGCCCCGAACCCCGATCTCCCTCGCGCGCTAGACCCCCGCGGCGAGGACGCCGTCGCCTTCGCTTGGGGTTCGGCTTGCAGGGGCCTCGGTAGGCTCAGGTCCCCGCGCCTGCCGCTCCGGGGGAGCAGGGCTTGGCCAGCAAGCTCGCCACCTCCCTCCCGGCCGGCCTCGGCATTCGCTCTTCCCCTCCGGTCCTCACGCCCCTCTGGACGAGGGGAGCCAGGCGTCCGGGGGCTCCAGCCAGCCGCGAGTGCGGGGCGAGGGGCCTGGGAGCCGGGGGATGGTTCTGAGCCCGGCAACTGCGCGGGGCTGGCGCCGAGCCAGGCGCTCCCGGGTTCACCTGCAGTTTAATAAGCAGGAGGTGAGCTGGGGGGACCGCAGGGTTGGGGGAGAGGTTAGGGGCGGAGGGGTAGGCTTGCCAGGGCTAGCCAGGGCGGGGCGGTGCCCTGCGAGGGGAGGGGGCCAGATAGCGGCTTCTGGGCTCCTGGCAAGGGGCTGGACTCCCTCCTTTGGCCTCCAGTGGCCCCTAGATCGGTGGCTTCCGTCAGCCCCGTTGTGGTTGTGGCACTGCGTTTCTACCTCTCCTGCCTCTCTCCCCGGAGGGGACTCTGGGCTGCTGGAAAGAAATTCACACACACCTATGGACAGACAGACACACCTCCGGGGGCCACCGTTGTGCCCCTCCCTCGCTCCACATCTCGCTCGCCTTCCCTGGGTCATTTCTGACTGGTCTTGGCCCATCACCTCGGGGACGAGCTAAGTGGAATCCAAGGGGCTCCTCTTGGTACTCATGGGGCAGCCAGCCCCTGCTCTGGGTCCTTCTCCCAGTCTCTCTTCTGTGGCTTGACCAACGTGTGGAGTCCGGCTAGCTCAGTTTCCCCCGAGTGGAGTATTGGGGTGCTGTCTCCTCTTTTAGCCCCAGTTGCAATGGTGTTCTTTTAAAGATGCATTCTGCCTTGTTTAAAATTCAGGCACAGCCAGGAGGAGGTGGTCCCTTGGGCCTTGCATCTTAATGCTGACACTGTCATCGAATGGTCCCGACTTCTTCCTGAGATGGGCTGGACTGAAGGAATGGGGTTCTCATGTAGGAGGAAGAGGAGAGGTGACTGAGCCCTTGGATGGAAAGCTTGGGAAGGCCAAGCATACAAAAGGGCTTTATCTGGAGGGAGGGCAGGAGGGGGTGCTGCAGCCTAGGGAGAGTGACTATGAGAGGGATCTACAAGGAGTTAGAAAGTCAGGAGGAAAACCCATCAAAGGGCCCCCAGCCCAGACTGACCACTTTACCTGGCTGAGGGGTAACCCTGACCAACGTGCTAAGGGACTGCGATCCCTAGCTTTGGGTTCTGAGGACCCACATGGTTGGTGCCTGGGGAGGTGGGTGCTGGGAAAACAGCTGCTAGAGGGAGGTTTTTCATTGTGAGCACAGGAGAACCAGCTCGCAGTTAGGACTGGATTTGAGAAAGGGGCTGCTTTGGGCTGGACTTGGGCACGGGAGTGAAAGGAGCTGAGAGGTCAAGGAGAGGCTTGATGGAAGGGAGGGGAGTAGAATCACACGCTGGTGCTAGGAGCCACCACATAGATTAAGTACTGGCTTCCCCCACGGCCCAGACCATTGGGAATGGATGCAGTGAGGGGCCTGAGGCCCTGAACAAGCCAGGCTCACAGCCCAGGGCAAGTCAGCAATGAACATCCAGCCTCTGCTCTCCAAGGCCCTGGCTCTGTCTTCCCCTAACTCCCTTTAATATTCATCCTCTGGGGAGTCTTGGTTTCATGCCTGGGTCTCTAAACTTAGGGAATGTAGTGACACTCAGCTGGGGAGGCAGAGGTACAGGCAACCACATCCCAGGATCTCCTGAGGTCACCCAATAAATTAGTCAAGTCATTCGAAGTCCTTGCTGTCAGACACTGTTCTAAAACACTTTCTTTGTATTTTAATATTCTCAATCTCCATTTAGTAGATCCTATTACCCTCCTTTTACAAATAAAGCTAAGAGAGGTTGGATAACTTGCCATTGGTCTCACAGCTTGTAAGTGAGCTGTAGAACCGGAAACCAAACATTGTTAGGCTGACTTTAGAAACTGTACTCAACCCCCTGCCATGCTGCCTCTCAAGCTGCAAGGCCACCATGATCTTATTTGTGTCCAGAGGTGAGCTGGTGCAATGGGGAAGAATGCCCAAAAATGAAACTGACTTACATACACACACTCACAAACGTTACACAAACCTCTGCCCGTGTTTGTGCAAATGTGTGGCCACATTCAATGTCACCCCTAAATGTTCCCACATGCACACAGCTCTGCCCCTCTCAGCCCAGGCACAAGAACACTCATAGAATATTTGCACAGAGGGAATGGAGACCAGACCTCACCCCTCTTTGACTAGAAGGGGTGAGTGGGCGGGGCTCAAGTGCTCTAACTCCTCCTAGTTCCCACTGCCTCTGAATCCTCTCTCCTCCACACTCCTGCCCTCCAAACCTCCTCCCCCAGCCCCTTCCTAGCCGTTGGCTGCGGCCTGTAGCAGCAGCTGACTCCACTTAGATGCTGGCAGTCCCTGTCCCAGATCAAAGGCAGGGCGGCTAATTGTGCGTCTTAACGAGCACACCCCCCATGCTCCGGGCAGCCCAGCTGGCCATGGCCCCACCCCTCTCCCCCTCCAGCTGGCCAGATGGCACAGTGCCTGCGTCTGCCCCAGACAGTCGGGGCCAGGACCGAAACTGGGGCCCTGAATGGGAGTTGGGGGCAGACCCAATGGGCTGGCCTTCTCTGAGGCCTGGATGCTTGGATCAGAAAGTGACCACACAAGCCCTGCCTGGTCACCCCTACACGTGGCTGTGACAGCTGCCAGAGGTCATGGGCTGGTATTTGGCTACTTTGGGTAGATAGGGGTGTCTGCAAGTTGTGGGCTACATTTCTGCAGATTGCTCCAGACCCACCTTGAATATAACAGAGCCTGGATGGAAGATGGTTTTCCCCAATAGGTTCCCCTGGACCAGCTTCTTGCTCTTTCCTGATGACAAACATAGATGGGGCCATGGGAACTGAGAACTGGGGTACATAGGCTTCTTTGTCAGCAGCAGGACTTCCCAAAAGCCAAATGTCCTTCAGCAGAAAGTTGCCAGGTCTGGGAGCCATGAACACTGGGGCTGGGTCCTTCTCTATAACCCCTGTGAACTTGGGCTTCCCCCTTTTGCAAATTTTGTGAGTGTGTGCGTGTTGTGTGTGTGTGTGTGTGCGCGCATTAAGGGGTGATTTCTGAGGCCTGGACTGCTTCTGGAGGTCTGAGTATTCCCATCTGCCCTAGGAGTGGGCTGATGACTCCCCCAGCAATAAGAGAAGAGCTGAGTTCTACAGATAAAAGGCAAGGAATAAATATAGGGTGTGCTCCCCAATGACTTGGGTCTGCCCTCCTTTCCCTTAAGCCCCACCTCCCAGAGCAGGGCCTACTTCTCTGCAGCTCCCACCAACTCCCAGCATTCCTTTTGAAGGTTCTAGCCCAATCCCCATTACCTCCTGTTTAGCTGGAAAAGATGCCTTGAGCAGTAAAAAGAGAGAGAGGGACCATCTGCTTGAGGTGCTTCTGGTAGCCCAGATGATTTCTTCCAGAGCGGGTCAGGAGCTGCAGAGTTTGATCCCTGATTGGGGTAACAAGAAGTAATGGGCTGAAACTGCAACAGTGGTGTGTGAGGTCAGACAACCAGAAGAACATCTCAATAATAGCTAGTGTTTGTGGAGTACTTACTGTGAATAAGGTATTATTCTAAGCATTTTAAATTTACTAACGCCTTTAATTTTTGGAATGACATCAAGGAGGATAATGATTGCCTCTTTTTACACATGAAAAAACCGAGACACAGAGAGCTCAAGTCACTGGTCCAATGTGACATAACTATAAACAGTAGGTCAGTGGAAGAGCCAAGATTTGAACCCAGGCAATCTGGCTCCAGAGTTCGTACTCTTAACCACAAAACATTTGGGACGGGGGTGGGGAGCAGGGGAAGCTGGGTAGGGAGGAGACAGAGACCTGTGATACAGAGTTAGGTAAGCCTTAGGAGTAGGATTGGCCTAGGGTCTCTGTCCAGTCCTAGGTGACTCTGGGTTCTGGGAGGCCTCTGAGTGTATATCCTCCTTTGATGCTGGGCTGGAGGGACCCAGGATTTCTATATCCCCTGAATCTCTGGCCTTCCCCAAGCCACCTCTAGTCAGATTCTGGGCTTCCCACAGGGTGCCGTGACACAGGTGGATTCTCCTTCTCACATAGTGGCTAATTTTTTTTAAAAAATTTTATTTATTTATCATACAAGAACTGGGGTACAGGCCAGAGGTGTAGGAGGTGAGAGGATTCACTAGAGACAGAGTGGGGAGCAGAACAGGCAGACTGAGTGCAATACACTGCTGAGGGGAGCAGCGGGCAAGACAGAAGAGGTCTGCTGTGCCATGTGGGTAGCTCCCTGGCTGGGGATCGAACTTGTGCTGCAGAGGCTGAGGATAGCTTCATAGGTTGCATCTTAACCCCTTGCACCACCAGGGAAGGCCCATGGTGGCTAATATTGTCCTTGACTTCTCCCACTGCCCAGAGTCTGCCTGGGCCAGAGAGTGGTTTGAGGATTGTACCAGAACTTGCCCCTAGTTGATCCTCTTTTTGGACGCAGAACAAGGGGGCATCCCAGGTAGGTAATCATAAGGCAGAGAGCTTTAAGGAGAGACCAACTCCTCATACTTCCCTTTCTGCCCATTAACACTTTCTGGGACCTGGAATTTCATCATTGGTAATTTAGGCTACATTTTGCCTTCTTTGGTCTTATTTTATTTTATATTTTCATTTATTTCCATTCTAATTTTTATTCTTTCCTGTCTTCTATTAACTTTAGGCTTTGCTTATTTTTCTTTTTCAAGTTGCTTTAATTGTAAGGTTAACTTATTTATTTTGAGATTTTTATTTCCTAATGTAGACCTGTATTGCAATTAACTTCCCTGTGAGTATTGCCTTTGTTGCAACCCATAGGTTCTGATAACTTGTATCTTCATTTCTGTTTGTCTCCAGGTATTTTAAAATTTCTGCCTTAATTTCTTCATAGATCCAATGTTTATTCAGAAAGAAGAGTGTTGTTTAACGTCCACCTTGAAGTTTTCCAGTTTTCTTTTGTGCTTGATTCTAGTTTTACAGATGCAGGTCTATTTTTAAATTGCAAATATATGCGAGAGAAGAGATTAAGCCTTCAATCTTATAAAGAATGTGATCAGTTTCTTTCTGTCCAACAGGAAAGACGCAAGATGCACAAATTCTGAGCTTGCTAAGAGTGATGTTAATGAAACGGGGAAGGGAGGGCAAAAAAGGAGAGGGCAGGTGGGAGATAGCCTTCCACCCCATCTTGTGTGCAGAACTCCTGGTATGATTTCTGCTCCGCTTTCGCTCTGTGCCCTGATGCGAACCCTTCCCCCAACACTGGACCTCCTGTGGTGAAAAGACGGGGCGTGGTGTGCAGAGGGGAAGGGTCGCGGAGCGCCCTGAGAGCCTTTTCTTGAATCTGTCCGCAGGTTTCCGAGAGAGTGCCTTCGCCTACGCAATCGCTGCGGCGGGCGTGGTGCACGCAGTGTCCAATGCGTGCGCCTTGGGCAAACTGAGGGCCTGCGGCTGCGATGCCTCCAGGAGAGGCGATGAGGAAGCCTTTCGTAGAAAGCTGCACCGCCTGCAGTTGGACGCGCTGCAGCGCGGTAAGGGCCTCAGCCACGGGGTCCCGGAGCACCCAGCTCTGCCCCCGGCCAGCCCTGGCCTGCAGGACTCCTGGGAGTGGGGCGGCTGCAGCCCCGACGTGGGCTTCGGGGAGCGCTTCTCTAAGGACTTTCTGGACTCCCGGGAGCCTCACAGAGACATCCATGCGCGCATGAGGCTCCACAACAACCGAGTTGGGAGGCAGGTGAGAGTCCTTCACTCCTAGGCCTGCCCCAAATCCCTCTGCCTAAGGCTGTTCCCCTCGCCTAGCCCATCTTTCCTCTCGGCGACCACACCACTTCTCTAACTCAGCAGCTTCCTCATTGCTCCCTCCTAATTCAGTCAGGAAAATTGTGCTGAATTCTTTCTGTGCGCCAGGCCTGGCAGCGGACCTGGATATGCAGGATGAAGGAACCCCTGCCCTGTATTATCTCACTTTCTGTGGAGCAATCTGCGCCTCCCACTTCCTCCTTGGGCAGTGGAGAGAACAGCAGCCTGTCAGTCACTCCTGAGGGGCTTAGTGGGACTGGCTACTCTGTCTCCTCCCCTATAAAGCAAGGTGGTTGAATTGAATCATCCACTAACACCGCCCCCCAATCCAGTGTTCATGTTCCAGGATTCTGTGCTGCCAGCCCAGCCCTCTCAGCCTTTCTGGGCAAAATGAAAGGGGTGGTTCCTGGGGTCCATTGTGGGAACTATGTCATAGTAGCCTCCCAATTTCTCCCATACCCTCAAAGATTCATACTACCTCAAAAGCCATTCATTTAAAAAAAAAAAAAAAGGAGAAGAAAGAAATAACAGCCTGCACTTAGTGAATGCTTGATGTGAGTCAGGCACTCTCTTCTGGAGCACTTTACTGCATATTAGCCTATTTATTCCTTACAACTATGTCTTCAGGTGTTACAAATAAAGCTCATGTTCAGATGTGGAAACTGAGGCTAAAGGAAGCCCACCCAAGGTGATACAACTAGCGAGACAATGGTAGAAGCTGGATGTGTCCCCAGGAGGTTGAGCTCCAGAGCCTGCTTTTCTGCTCCACTCTATAAGCTATGCTAAGTGCAGGCAGGCGCTAAGGTACCTCCTCAGCCTAATGGCAGCTCCGCATCTTCCTTCCCTGGCTGTTCGCCCCATCCCTTCACTTGGCTCTGTGCAGCCTGCTCAGGCCCTCTTCCTGCTTTCCCTCACCCTGGCTGGCACCTTCTCCACCTCTCTCCCCTTTCTCCTGGTCAATTCAGGCTGCTTCAGTTCAGGCTAGTCAAGTTCAGGCTGTTTCAGTGCAGGCTGGTCAGTTCAGGCTGTTTCACCTTCTTCCGCAGAGATTCTGAGCTAATTCACCTCTTCCCATCCTGACTTAGAGATGGGGGAAACTGAGGCATTTCCACCCTTAGGTCAGGTCCAGCTTCCACCCAGCCCTGCCCTGTCCATGTAGCTCTTTTCCCAAGCTTCGATACTATCCCAGCCTGAACCAACAGTGCCTCCTCCTCATTAAACTGGTTAATTAATGGCTACTGCCTGTGGGAAGCAGATGTTGTGGAGCTGTTGGCCAGGGGCGGCCTTGAGCTGGTTCCCACGTGGTGCTGACACCGCAGGCTGCACATACCAGCTGTGGAGCCCTTTAAGATGTGAGGGGCAGGGTCCCTCTCCTGTGGCCCTGCAGCTCAGGTAGGAGGGCCCCAGATCATCTTTCTCACAGTGGTGTTTTCTGGAATAGAGTAGGGGAAAGGAGAATGTGGCGAACTTCTGCTGGAGTCTCCGGTGAAGATAAGGCCAAGGGTTCTTTGGGAGGAGAGCTAGAACCCACTGAGAGCTGGCGCTGGGTGGGCTGTGTTCCTGCAACTACCTCCCTCCCTTGGAGGCCTGGGGAACTATCTCCACCTCATTAGACTGGGGTCTGGCTCTCTGGGTTCCATTTTCCTTCTGTGTGCAGGTAGAGCCTTTGGCCCTGCTGGGGCTCACCTTTTCCTAGGAGGAACTGTGACTCTCACACGAAGCAGAATAAACCCCTGTCAGTATAAAGGGGGGAGGAGGGAGTCTCCTCAGCCTCTGCCCCCTCCAGGCTCCTTGCAATGAGCTGCAAGGTCTTAGGAGGAAAGAGGCTTTTTCAGAATTCCCAGAGCCCCCACTCACAGCCTGGAGTAAGGCCAGAGGCTTTGGGACTGGGATGTAGTGGGGTTGGCTCCCCCCAGCTCCTGACCCCCACCTGAGGGATGGAAGGAGAGGGAATTTCCCTGAGGATCTGGGATCCCCCTCAGGAAGCAAGAGCCTCCAGCCTCAAGGGCCCCCTGCAGCTGCTGGAAAAGGCGGCTGGAGAGGAGGGGCTCAGGAAAGAGGGAATTCCCCCCCAGGCCTGGCCTGGTGGGAGGTAGATGGGGAGCCGCAGGAAAGCAGGCAGAGTTCTCCGAACTCTCCGGCTCAGGAGCTGTAGGGCCCGGCTTGGGCCTCAACTCTTGCCTCTGCTCAGGGGGGAGTCGGTTCCCCAAGCCTCTGAGCTTCTGCACTGGCGGGCGCCTGCCTTGGGAGGAGGCTTGGCCGCGGCCCGCACCCCTCACGGTCCCTCCCTCTGCAGGCGGTGATGGAGAACATGCGGCGGAAGTGCAAGTGCCACGGCACGTCGGGCAGCTGCCAGCTCAAGACCTGCTGGCAGGTGACGCCGGAGTTCCGCGCGGTGGGGGCGCTGCTGCGCGGCCGCTTCCACCGCGCCACGCTCATCCGGCCGCACAACCGCAACGGCGGCCAGCTGGAGCCGGGCCCCGCGGGGGCGCCCTCGCCGGCGCCCGGCGTCCCCGGGCCGCGCCGCCGCGCCAGCCCCGCCGACCTGGTCTACTTCGAGAAGTCGCCGGACTTCTGCGAGCGCGAGCCGCGCCTGGACTCGGCGGGCACCGTGGGCCGCCTGTGCAACAAGAGCAGCGCGGGCCCCGACGGCTGCGGCAGCATGTGCTGCGGCCGCGGCCACAACATCCTGCGGCAGACGCGCAGCGAGCGCTGCCACTGTCGCTTTCACTGGTGCTGCTTCGTGGTCTGCGAGGAGTGCCGCATCACCGAGTGGGTCAGCGTCTGCAAGTGAGCGGGCGCCTCCCTGAGCCTGCCCTCCCCGGGCGGTCTGGGCGGGGCGGTGTCCCTAAGGCTCCAGGAGAGGAGCTCCGACCACAGGATCTTGTAGGAACTTCCCAGGCCTGAGGGTCGTCAAGTCTGCAATCACGGGACAGCCCAGACCTGCCTGGACCCCACCACTCACTTCTGCAGGCTCCCTGCCCCAAGCTCAGACAGCTCCTGTGGGCTGGGCTTGCCAGGAAGGCCTGTTTCCTTCCAACCCTTCACCCAGGCCCTGGAGTGGGAGAGAATGATGGGAAGCTGATGGGCAGGGGGAGGAGGAATTTAAAAAGGAAATGGACATAATGCAGCGGAAGCAATGAGACCCCAGACATGCTCCCCTCACTGGTCTCTGCCCCTCATCTTTCCTTTAACAAATATTTATTTTGCACTCTTTGTGACCTGGCACTCTGCGGGGAATGAGGGGTGCTGGGAATAAGATGTGAATAAGAGGCACAGACCTGCTCTCTTGGAGTTTACATTCTGGCTGGGGGAGATGGACAATAAACTAGAAAATATACAAAACAAATCATTTCAGACAATGTTATGTGCTATGAAGTTGAAGGAGGGGAGTGGGGCCTTTAAGTAAAGCCACTGGCTGGGAAGTTTTCTGAGTTGTGAGACATCCTGAGAGCACAAGGAGAGTTGAACCACATTGAGGGCGAGGGTTTTCCAGGCTGAAGTCTTGTGAAGGCAGAAACTCTGAGGCTGGAAAAGGTCTTTTCCTAGAGAGGCCAGTGGGGTTGGAATGAAATCAAGGGGCAAATTATAAGGGGAGTTCCTGGGGAGAAGAGCGGGGGAGGTCAGGCCACATCATCTGTCCTTCTAGGCCAAGGTAAGAAAATGGGATTTTATTTAAGGTGGCCAGGAATCTTCAAGGAGCCTTGAGCAGGCAAATGTCATGGTCTGATTCCCCTATATATGGTCCCCTTTGGGAAATTGAGTGTAGGGGGAAAGAAGTTGACAGCAGGGGGGCAGTTGGGAGACTAAAGCTGTCTTCCAAAAAAAAAGAGAGATAATCCTGGACTGGAGGGACACAGCAGGGATGTCGACAAAGCGCTGGATCAGGGGAGACCCTTGATGCCAGAGCTCCAGCCATCTGCCTTGTGACTGAGCCCTCTGCCACAAGCCAGGACGAGTGAAGGTGCCCAGCAGCGCCCGTCAGCAGAGACAGGAGGCACTCTGAGAGGAGTAATCCTGGGCAAGACCCAGCTCAACCCAGCCAGCCCAGCGCCCCGGGGAGCAGGTGGGGCTAGGAGGTGCGGCCAGGGAGGAGGGTGGCGGGGGAGGGCCAGGAGACTCACTGTCTGGATTCTGGTCTCTCTGAGTCCAGGCAGGGGAGGCGGGGTATGTAAGGGTAGGGGTGGGGGACATTCTTCCTGGGCCTCTTACGCCCCCAGCCCCCAGCTCTTGGTGCCCCTTAGCAGATTAATAAGCCACCCCTCCCCTCTGTACCCCCACAAGAACATTGCTGAGCTGGCAGTTTGGGCCAGTCTTACATTCTCCTTGGCGCTCAGATCTGATGTTTTTCTGGAACAGACCCTCAAGGAGGAGGGCGGTAGAGAAGGTGAGGTCAGGATCTGGGGAAAGAACACTTCACCTACTTCATCCAGGCCTCCTGCTGCTGCTCAGAGTTGTGGACTCTGTTGCCTGACTCAGTTTACCCCAGAATGGCACCCTTCTTGATGAACCAGGAGACGACTAAGTCATATTCCTTTCCACAATTGCCCACTTACACAAATCCCCCACATTGCCCTACCCTTGTCCCACGTCTTCCTACCCCTGGGTAGGGGTAACAGTGATAGGAGGCTTCTGGATGATACACTATCAGCCCACCAGCTGGGAGATCTGCCCCCACAGCTAACCACTCCAATTGCCAGCATCCCAGCTGTGGGGCCTTCCTTGGAGGACAGTTTCTTTCCCCATCCCCCAAAAGACAGCCCCAAAGGCAGGCTGGTGAGAGTCCCCCGGGAGGAGGGGTAGGCAGGAGCAGCCAGACACACCTGCCTCATTCCTTTCCTCTTGTTCACCTAGGAGAGAGCTGTGGGGGCTGGGCTCCAGCCCCCTTCCCCCTCCCATCCCAGGGAGGAGGAGGGAAGCGATGTGTAGGGCAGAAATGGAGGCGTGGGGGGCACTGCCACCCCCAGCAGTGCCCATTATAGCGTTAGTTGTGAACTCTCCCTCCTCTGCCTTCCAAGTTTAAGAACAGCGTTGGGGGGGGGGAGGAGAGACTGAAAGACAAGACGAGAGATATAGGATCAGTTTTGGGATAATGAGGTAAGAGCAGTAACACTGCAGCGCAAATGGCCTCCAGAGGGAGGGGTGGGCAATGAGGTGGGGCAGGAGGCTGGACATCAGGTTGGGGGGAGGGGACATCTCCAATCCAGTCAAGCCATGCCTGTCTGCAGCACGCTAGCCTGAACTGTGAAGGCAGAGAGGAAAAAGTTGGACCTACCCCCATGCTCTCTCTGGGCCAGCGCTGACTAGAGACTGGGGACCAAAGCTGGACCCCACCACTGAAAAGGGGTGTGTGAACTTGGTAAGGGCCCTAAAGAGAGATGTAGAGGTCATGAAGGGTGGAGAAAGGCCACCCCAGAGCCACTGGGCTGCAGCGCACTGGTTGAAGGACAGGAATCAGGGTGCTGTTTGCAAATAGGGGACACCCGCCAAGCTAAAGTGGGAAGGGAGAGGTGGAGGAAGAACTTGCCGCCAGCGTGGAGAGGACCAGGGCTGAGATTTGGAAATGCGAACAGAAGGTGGGCCAGACATGATTCGGAGGCAAGGGAACCCTGCCTGCCCCCCACACCTTTCACCTGCGTCACTGGGACCCCTCCCGCCGGAGGGAGAATAGTGGGGTCCGGTGGGGCCTGGACGGCAGGAAGGAAGGGAGGGGCCTGACAACATGAAGGCGGTGGGCAGATGAGCCGGCAGCGCTGCGGGGTTAGGGGTCAGGAGGAGGCAGCCAGACTGCGGTGGGGATCAGAACACAGACATCCTGCTTTTCAGTGATCCAAGGGGGGCAGAGAGAGGAGGAAAGAGGCCGAGGTGAAGGTCTTGGGCGCCGCAGGAGGGCCCTGTGGGTGAGAAGCAAGGTCAGGGGCCTTCGGCGCCTTCCCTCGAGCGAGCGCGCCCCCTGGCTACCCCCAGCAGGGGGCCTTCCACTCTGGAGCTCGGCCAGGCTCTAGTCGTGTCCTCCCTCATCCCCCTACCCCCCCCCCCTTCTCATGTGGTTGCCGGCAGCTGCCTGCGGTCGCCCCAACCCCTGTGCTCAAGGCACGGGGACTTTCCAACAGGGGAAAAAATGACTTAATGAGAGTGGGAGCCGGGGGCGGGAGGGACAGGTCCCTGTAATCACCGCCCGGCTGTGGGGCCTGTGCGCCTCCGGGGCCCGGCCCGGCTTCCTGCTGCCAGCGCCCCCCTGGGGCTCTGCCGGGGGAGGTGGACGGCCTGGCGACAGGGGGATCCCTTTCCAGGTTCCAGATTCGCTGGGGCCCTCCGGCTGTCTGTGTTCCTGGGTTTGTGGTGCGGGGAAGCTGGGACGCCCCCATGAGCCCTCCCTGGACCTTGTCCTTGAAGTTGGGGGGCGGGTGGCAATCTCCCCCTGGAGCCAGGGTCCTCTGCGGTGGATTAGACGCGTGAAGGATCGTGAGAGGAGCCCTTTGCCACTTCGCGGCTGCGCACTTAGAAACGCCCCCGGTTGCTGTGGTAACCAGGGCTGTAGAGGTGTGTCCGCAGGGCTGGGAGGCGCCCCCCCCCCTTTTCTTGCCGCCCGCGGGGCAGGCCCCGCCGCTGCGGTGCGCGGGGTGGGGGTGTGCCGTTGCCATGGCAAGGGTGCGCAAGAAGGGCACATTCTTCCCCAGGGTGGGAGCGCCCTGGGGATACGAGAAGGGGGGGCACGGGGGCGGCAGAAAGGGAAGAGGGGAGGGTCAGGGCGAGGGAGGAGTCTCGGACATGCAGAACCGAGACTTCTGGGGTTGGGGTGGGGAGTTTGGAATCTGCCCCCTGCTTGGCTCTCGGGAGACGTTCCACCTCCCGCACTCTGGCGGGGGTTCACCCCCTCCAGCCCCCAGCTCCCGACCCCAGACTACCGACCCCGAAGGGCTTTTCCTTCCCTCCGGGGACGGCTCGCCGAGCTCAGGGTCCGTCCCCTTCCCCCCGACGGGAGCTGCAGTCCAGACTGCCACCCGAAGCCCTGCAATTAAGCCCCTTGCCCTGCCCCTGCGCCGCCCGCCGGTCCTCTGCCAAGCAGGGCCTGCACCGCCAATTACAGCAGCGGCAGCAGCTGATTACCCCCGAGTCCCGGAGGCGGCCGGGGGCGGGCAGAGCCAGCAGGTCAAGCGGACGGGGTCTCTGGGGGTGTCCCCGGCCCAGGGCTCTTAATTGGAGCTTTGGTTTTCCACCCTCTTGCTCGCTCCAGACAACCTGGGGAAGGATCTGCTAAGCACTGCGTCCTTCTGTGCCTCAGTTTCTCCCCCCTCGCTGCACACTGCACCCAGGCAGGCAGCACAGGGAGGATCTCTGTGTGTGTGAACTCGACGGCTCAGGCTCGAACCCCTCACGGACGGCTCTTTCCCGCGCAGAGTCGCGTGTGTCTCTCCTGACCCAGCGCCCCAGCCCTATGGACCCGGGTCTGTCTTGCTGAGCAAACCCCAGGGCCGCTGCAGCCTGTCCCTCACTTTTGTGGGAGTCAGAAAACGGCGCCCCCTCTAGGCGGGAGGCTCCCTCTTTGGCCCACCAGGAAAGGCAATCCGGGAGCCCTCAGAGTAGCGACGGTGAGGTATTCTGCCACCACCCTTGCCGCCTGCCATCTCTTCTTCGCTCTCTTCCCGCCTGCGGGTTTGCTCCTTCTCCCGCGGTCCAGCGGGCCACATCTGGCGGACAGCTGGGATCCGCCCACTGCAGACGGCTGTGGATGCAGCGCCCTCTGTTGGCGAGGAGCGGCAGCACGCCAATTTGCAGGCCTGGCTCGCCCGCCCCCCCGGCCTGTGTGTCTTCCCAGTTTTGCGGGTTTCGGGTTCCACCCACTTGGCGCCCCTTGCCCTTGGACACAGCTCGCCCACTGCCTCGCGTAGCGCCCACATCTGACTCTTTAGGCCCCTTGTGTTCCGCCGATCGCGGCCTCCCTGATCCTCTTTCCCCCATCTCTGTGGGCTTAAAATCTTGGGCAACCTAGCTGTCCCCCCAATTCCCATCTTCTCTAGTAGTGTCGGGCTTTGTGGGCACGTTCTTCAGCGAGATCTTTCCGCACCCAAAGGAAAAGTCCGAAAAGGAGAACATGGTTACGTAACTCACTGCCCATCTGCTCGACAGAATTCTTCACAGTGTCCTTAAAAATGAGGTGGTTGAAGTACAGTGACTGAGACAGTATGTGTGTGCGTGTGTGCAAGATAGAAAATAGCACAGGACAGGAACCCTCCCTTATTGCAACAAAAATTTATAGATGTGATTTGCATTTTAAAAGTCTAAATTAGGTAGCAAAATGTTAATTTATTTTTGGATGATGGGAATATAGGTGGTTTAAAACTTGTTCTTTTATATACTTTTTTTTGCTTGTCTATAATGAACACGTATGACTTGGATTCCAGTAATGATTCTATCTCCAGAATTTGACCCAAATGTGAGCATCGAATTACATCATCAGAATATATTTAATTTAAGAAAGAACCCCTTAAAAATTAGGAATTAGCGAGACCTGGCCTCCTGACAACAATTGATATGATTATGTCATCAGGATTTGCTTCTTAAAATCTCAGTGGTATATAGTGAGAGTCCAGTCTCCAACTCTCAGTGGCCAGGGAAGCGGAGAAGTTGTTAGAAGAGACTCAAATCCACATGCACATCCAGCATTGTGAATGCAATAGCTGACTCATCCTCCAAGGGAGAGCAGAGGTATAAAGGTGCTGTTGAGGGCCTCCCTGGTGGCGCAAAGGCTTAAGCACAGCACTGTGAAGCTATCCGCAGCCTCTGCAGCACGAGTTCCATCCCTGGCCAGCCAGGGAGCTACCCACATGGCGCAGCAGACCTCTTGGCTCACCCACTGCTCCCCTCAGTAGTGTATTTTAGTCAGTCTGCCTGTTCTGTTCCCCACTCTGTCTCTGGTGAGTCCTCTCACGCCCCCGGACCTCTGGCCTGTACCCTAGTTCTTGCATGCATAAATAAATCTTAAAAAAAATTCTTAAAAAAAAAGATGGTGTTGTGATTAATAATATATATTTTTAAAAAGTTTTCTATCTTTTTTTCTCAGTTTTGATCATTTTCATTCTCTCTGCAACACTGCACATCATTAATTGTCTTCTCCTTAGACATATTTGACCCTTTGTTGCAGGTGTTTGATGTTGCCCTGCCAGCTCCTTCTTTCCTGAACCATTTGAGAGTAGGGTTCCAACATGATGCCTCATTACTCTTGAAACCTCCATGTATATTTCTTAGAAATAGGGGCATTTTCCTGTATAACAAAGCACAATGCTCACAAGCAGGAAATGAACATTAATGCATTAACACAACCTAGACCTCAGATCTTATTGGACTTTCATCAGTTGATCTAATGATGAAAGGGTCCTGTCCAGAATTATTCATTGCAGTGAGTCTCCTTCAGTTTGAGACAATTCCTGACGTTTCCTTTCTTTTCATAACAGGACAAGTTAGAAAGTATAGGTCTATTATATTGTGGACTATCCCTCAATTTCAGCTTATCTGCTGTCCTCATGGCTAGATTTGGGTTATGCATCTGTGGCAGTGACACTAGAGATGTGAGTGCTTTACTCATTGCTTCATTATTTATTTTGATGGTCAGTACATTTGGCCAGTTGCCCTGTTGGCTTTTTACACCATAATTCTTTGAGTACGTCCTTCTTTACTTCTGACACAAGATGTTCCAAGTTCTCTCTCTGAGTTCCTTATACTCTCTGCTCCATCTCTTGAATCATCCATTTCTCTATGGGACCTTTGTTTCTTTTAATGGAGATTGCTATTTATAAGTCAGGATCTGGGTGCTAGGTGTGCTCTTTGTTCTTAGAGTGTCACTGCTTTTTTGGTCTCTCAATGGAGAGTGCTAGGAAATGTTTGTATGATGATACACACTTTTATATCTTTATATCAGCTGTCATCTATTGATTTCTCTATCATCTTTCAATCTCTGTGCAGAAAATCATAAGTTCACATAATGCCTTCAGTTCCAATCTAGTATTGCAGGATTTATTCTAATTTTCTCCCCTTCTATTTTTGTAATTTCCTTCTTACTGTATTAACCCCTTTGTAAGTTACCTATGCCCCTGCTGTCCCCTCCTCTGTTTCCCTTGCAGACATCATCTTCTCGCATCTTGCTCTTTGTAACCTGTGCCAGCCCAAAGTCCCCTCTGCCCCTCACCTTGGATGCCTCCAAGGTACCTCAAGGTGCTT
Source organism: Talpa occidentalis (assembly GCF_014898055.3). Lineage (NCBI taxonomy): Eukaryota > Metazoa > Chordata > Mammalia > Eulipotyphla > Talpidae > Talpa > Talpa occidentalis. Next base: position 137,333,237 of record NW_023603184.1, read on the forward strand.
TGCCCCACAGCACAGATTTTGAACTACATTATTTAGCAAGAAGGACAGGCAGGCAAGAAGATTGGAAACAAGTTTGCTAACTCTTGAAGCGTTAGATATAATTCTCAATCCTCTGTAGTCAATAAGAGGCAACTGCTCTTTAGCTATTCCTCTTGAAAACTCTGGATTCAGCTTCCTTTATTTCTTTGACACCTCATATTCAACCCATCAGAAGATCCTGTGGGTTCTCCTTTAGTTTACGAGAGCCTGATCACATGTTACCTCTCATCACTGCCCCCTGGCCCAAGACACCTTGGCTCTTTGCCTTGAGTGACTGCAGTTGTCTCCAAATTTGTCTCCTTTGGGCCTCCCTGGTGGCACAGCGGTTGAGCGCTAGGCTGCGAAGCTGCCCACAGCCTCTGCAGCGCTGGTTCGATCCCTGGCCGCAGGGCGAGGGTCCCACATGGCGCGCAGACCTCCTTGCCACCCGCTGCTCCCCTCAGCAGTGTACTTTGTCAGTCTGCCTGTTCTGCTCCCCGCTCTGGCTCTGGTGAATTCTCTTACCCTCCCGCGCTTCTGACTGTACCCAGTGCTTGTATAAATAAATAATAAATCTTAAAAAAAAAAATTGGTCTCCTTGCTTCTGCCTTTCCCTCACCCCTTTCTGTACAGAGTGATTCATTAGAAAGTGTTAGTATGTAGCATGTCTTCTCTGTTCAAAATTCTGCAGTCTTTTGGTCTCTCTCAGAACAAGAGTCAAAGTACTTAACAATGACTTAGAAGCACCAATTAGATCTAGTTCCAGCTTCCACCTTCACTTTGCCTCTTTTTCCCAACCTCATCCATTTTGCTTCAGACATACTGGCCTCCTAGCAATTCTTTGAACAAACTAAATTATCCTGCCTGCCTCAGGGCCTTTGCACTCATTATTCCCTCTATCTAACATGGGTTTCCTCTAGATAACCACATGGGTGTTGCCTCTCTTTATTGAGGATTTCATTCGAATATATCTTCTTTTTTTTTTTTTTTTGTGGGACCCTTGCCGGTGGCCAGGGATCGAACTGGCTCTGCAGAGGCTGTGGGCAGCCTCGCAACCCAGCGCTCAACCGCTGCGCCAACAGGGGAGGCCCTCAAATATATCTTCACAGAACATCCAATCTAAAATAACAACCTCCTCTTATCTTTACCTTTTAAACTTTTTGTCATAGTTCCATCACATGTTTGATAGATTTATGTATTTGTTTACTGTCTGCCTCTGACTCTGTAATGGAAACTCCATGAGAGCTGAGACTCTTTTCTCTCTTTTTGCTGTATTTCTATGGTAAGAACAGTGCTGAGCACGCTGGATTAAATGGTTTTGAACGTCATGATTCCACTTTTACGTTGATTTTTTTCCAATAAATATTATCAATGAGTGAATCATGATACCTGTAAATAAATATAAATTTCTTTTTTCACATTATCCTTTCATATTTGATGTCTAGTGTTAGTAATGCCTACAACATATATGGTATTTTGTATCATATAAGATAATATTGGTATAGGTAGGACAGATACAAACTATGGTACCCGTAAGTACAGTACAGTTCTGAAAATGTATTTTCTCATCCTTCCACTACTCTTGACCTTTTTCTTAGATATATTTTATTTATTTATGCATACAAGAGCTGGGGTGTAGGCCAGAGGTTCAGGGGGTGAGAGGATTCACCAGAGCAGAGTGGGGAGTAGAACAGGCAAATTGACTGAAATACACTGCTGAGGGGAGCAGCGGGCAAGACAGGAGAGGTCTGCTGTGCCATGTAGGTCAACTCCCTGGGCACCAGGAGATCAGAGGCTGTGGATCGCTTCATAGTGCTGTGCTTAACCCCTTACGCCACCAGGGAGGCCCGACACTTTCTTTTTTTAAGCTTACTTAATGCAGGAGTATATAATAATACAACATATAAAATACATGTTAATAGACTTTATTACCCTCTACGTGACAAGGATCTGGTCAACAACAGGCTGTTATAGTTAAGTTTGGGAGGAGTCAAAAATTATTCATCTGCTTAGGGGGTCAGAGCCCCTAACCCCTGCTGTTTGTTGTTCAAAGGTCAACTGTACTTAAGTACTGGCTAAAAATAAATGAATGAATCAATATATAAATGTCTTTGGAAATGACTGCCTATCTGTCTTTAAGTCCAGCCTTCCTTCTTGGGATCTTTTTTGAAGCTCTGGCTGTTATCAAGACACATTGTGCTGTGTTTGTGGCACCACAAACTAAAGCTTTATTTTTTTTTATTTAAAATTTTTTTTTAAGATTTATTTATTTATTTATACAAGCACTGGGTACAGTCAGAAGTGTGGGAGGGTGAGAGAATTCACCAGAGCCAGAGTGGGGAACAGAACAGGCAGACTGACGAAGTACACTGCTGAGGGGAGCAGCGGGCAGCAGGAGAGGTCTGCGCGCCATGTGGGACCCTCACCGGCAGCCAGGGATTGAACTGGCGCAGCAGAGGCTGCGGGCAGTTTTGCAGCCCAGGGTTCAACTGCTGCGCCATCAGGGGAGGCCCACAAACTAAAGCTTTATTCAGGCTGTTTTATTATGATGGCTGTTTTTGGTCACTGCTGTCTTCTCAATGCCTGGCATGGAGCAGACATTTAGTGTTAAATGAATGAATGATTTCCTCTTCCAAACTAGTTCTCTCTGACTTGCTTAGTTTTCTTTGCAACATCATCATTTTCCTAGTTACTAAGATTCAAAATTCCTGTCAATTTGGACTTTCCCTTCTCTGGTCCATATTTAGTCAGTGGCCCAAATCTTTCCACTCTCCTATTCCACGGGCTTTGTCAATATTACAGCTCATCACACACTTCAAACATCACATTGACGTCCTAACTGACTGCTCTCATTCTGGTTTTCCCCTTCTTCAACCCATCTATCAGGTTTTTTATATTTTTTTCTCCCAAAAAGTGCTCTGGTTGTGTCATTTCCTCTGGCTGAAGCTTTCAATGGGTTTTTGTGCCAATTAGGGTTATTTTTAAAATTTCTGTAGGCCAGTGGTTGGGGGGTGAGAGGATTCACCAGAGACAGAGTGGGGAGCAGAACAGGCAGATCCACTGAAATACACTGCTGAGGGGAGCAGCAGGTAAGATAGGAGAGGTCTACTGTGTCTTATACGGGATAAAACTCATGCTGCAATGGCCTGTGATAGCTTGATGTGCTGAGACTTTAACCCTTGCACCACCAGGGAGGCCTCCAATTAGGGTACTTTATTGCAAGCAACAGAAATGAATGCTGTTTCACTGAAGTAGAAGAGCAGTTTAACGGAATAAGAGCAGATAGTTCACAAAATTGATAGGAAGACTCAAAAATATGGCTTAGGAAACAGGCAGGAACAGAGAAGCCAGGCCTTGCCCTAGGAGCAGACTGATTAGGGAGCTGCTGCCCCTGGGCTCCATCACACAGTCACCACCCCCCTGATAACTGGCTGTTGCTGCATCTAGGATGAGTTACAAATAGTCCTCTACTTTCTTGGGTCTCTAGCAGAAGATTCAGAGTTCTGACTGGTATCACTGAGTTGGGGTCATAGTTCTGTTTTCTTCTGCCAGAGGTCAAGGGAGCAAGTATCTGAGCTCCCACTAAACTATCCAGTAAGGAGGACCCTTCAACACAGGAAAAAGACAAGCATATACCCACATGCAGGGTCCTGAGCATGACACTAAAGTCCTCTGCCATCTGCCACAAACTGTTGCCTCCAGTTTTTCTCGGCAGTACACTGAGTTCCACTTAAATATGACTGTAATGCAGTTTCCTGAGTTGATCCTCCCTGCTTTGGCCCCTTATGGGAACTGGTCTCAAAAAAAATTGTCCCCATTAAACACTGTTTCCTGATATTTAAATCTATGTATTTTCTCTCCCTCTCCTTAAATCTGAACTGACCCTGTAATTCATCTGCACTCATGCATACTGTGGCAGTAATGCTGGTGATTTCCAAAAGGAGGTCATAAGAAGTCTTGCAGTAAGGATGATTCAACATTCACAAATCAATCAATATACTTCATCATACTAACAAAAGAAAAAAATCATGATCATATCAATAGATTCAGAGAAAGCATTTGGCAAGATTCAACATCAGTTTATGATAGAAACTGAAAAAATGAGAATAGAAGGAACATATCACAATACAATAAAGGCCATATATGAGAAGTCCACAACTAATAATACACTAGTTTAAAACTAAAAGATCTTCCTCTAGGATCAGGTACAAGACAAGAATGTCCACTTTCTTTAAAAAAAAAATATTTATTTGTTTATGCATAGAAGAACTGGGGTGTAGGCCAGAGGTGTGGGGGGTGAGAGGGTTCACCAGAGACAGAGTGGGGAGCAGAACAGGCAGATCTACTGAAATGCACTGCTGAGGGGAGCAGCAGGAAGAGACAGGAGAGGTCTGCTATGCCATGTAGGTTAACTACCTGGCTGGGATAGAACTCAAGTCCACCCAATAGCTTGACTGCGCTGAGGCTTTAAACCTTGCGCCACTAGGGAGGCCCACGATGTCCACTTTCACCACTACTTTTCAACATAGTATTGGAAGTTCCAGCTAGAGTAATTAGGCAAGAGAAAGATATAAAAGGAATAAAAATTGGGGAGGAAGAAGTAAATCTACCATTATTTGCAGATGACATGATAATATACATGAAGAACACTAAAGTGGAAACTAGTAAAACTATTAGAAAAAAATTAGTACAGCGAAGTGGCAGGCTACAAAATCAATTTACAAAAATATGTTGCATTCTTATATGCAAATAGAAAATTACAAGAGAAAGAAAGAAAACAATCCCATTTACAATTGTGTCAAAAATTACATATCTAGGAATAAACTTAACAATGGAGGTGAAAGAGACTTGTATATGAAAGCTATAAGAAGCTAGTAAAAGAAATAGAACACAATACAAAGAAATGGAAAGATATTCCTTGCTCATGGATTGGAAGAATTAATGTTGTCAAAATAGCCATCTTACCTGAAGCAGTACACGGATTCAGTGTAATCTTTATCAAAATTTCAATGGCATTCTTCAAAGAAATAGAGGAAAAATTGAAGAAATAGAGGAAAAATTGCTGAAATTCACATGGAACTATAAAAGACCCTGAACTGCCAAAGCAACCTTGACAAAAAAGGAACAGCGGTATCACAATGCCAGACTTCAAATTATACTACAAAGCTATTAGCATAATCAAAACAGTACGGTATTGAACTAAAAACATATACACTGATCAGCTGAATAAAATTGAGAGCCCAGAAATAAACTTACATTTGTATGGACAATTAATTTATGTATAAAGTGAGGAATGTCTCTTTAACAAATAGTGTTGGGAAAACTGGACAACCACATGTAAGGAATAAAACTAGACCACAATTCCACACCACATATAAAAATTAACTCAAGATGGATTAAAGACTTGGATGTAAGAGCTGAAGCCATAAAATACATGCAAGAAAAATTAGGCAAAACACTCCATAACATTTGTTTCAATGATGTCTTTGGGGATTCAACTTCAATAGCAAGGGAAATAAAAAGAAAAATGAATAAAAGGGACTATATCAAACTAAAAAGTTTCTGCACAATGAAATAAACTATCATAAAAATGAAAACCCCTGTATAGAGTGGGAGAAAACATTTACACATAATACATCCAATAGTGGGCTAGTATCCAAGATCTTCAATAGGCTCAGATAACTCAACAAGAAAAAAAAAACAATTAAAAAATGGGCAAGAGAGTTAAAAAGACACTACTCCAAAAAGGACATACAGATAGATGGACAATAGGCACATGAAAAAAAATGTTCGTCACTTCTCATCAGGGAAATGAAAATCAAAACCATAAAGAGGTAGCATCTCACTCCTGTGAGGATGGTCAATGTAAAAAACAAACAAACAAACAAACAAACAAACAAACAAACAAACCCCTTAACAACAAGTGCTGGAGATTGTGGAGAAAAAGCTACATAGTTGGTGGGAATGTAGAATGGTCTGACACTTAATTGAAAACAATATGGAGGGTTCTCAAAAGATTAAAAGTAGGGCCTCCCTGGTGGCGCAGCGGTTGAGTGCTGGGTTGCAAAGCTGCCCGCAGCCTCTGCAGCGCCAGTTCGATCCCCAGCAGCGGAGTGAGGGTCCCACATGGCGTGCAGACCTCTCCTGCTGCCCGCTGCTCCTCTCAGCAGTGTACTTCGTCAGTCTGCCTGTTCTACTCTCCGCCCTGGCTCTGGTGAATTCTCTTACCCTCCCGCGCTTCTGACTGTACCCAGTGCTTGTATAAATAAATAAATAAATCTTTAAAAAAAAAAAGATTAAAAGTATATTTGTCTTATGATCCAGCAATCCTACTCTATGGTATCTACTCTAAGGACACAAACACACTATTTTGAAAGGATAGATGTACTTCTATGCTCATATGTTTATAATAACCAAGTTATGGAAACAACCTAGGTACCCAACAACAGGTAAGTGGAGTAAGAAGACATGGTAGCTATATATACACTATGGAATACTACTACTCAGCTATAAAAACAAAAAAGATGAACTCTTGCCATTTGCAACAATGTGAATGGAATGGGAAGAGGGTTGTACTACGCAAAATAAGTCAGAAAGAGAAAGACAGTCTCACTCATATGTGGAATACAGAGAAACAAAACAAAGGAACAGAGACTCGAAACCAACCAAACTCTAGAAATCTGACTGTAAAATTGAAGCTGCGAAAGGGGAAGGGTGGGGGAGGGATAGGGAAGCAAAGAGAGGAGATGGACTATGATGGAGGATTATGGGTGTTTGGGTGGTGGGTGTAGTGTTATACATCTGAAGAGCTGTGAGCCTATACTTCCAAATCATATACAATGTGGTAAACCACTGCTACCTCAATAAAAATAATACAATTACAAAAGAAAAGAAGTCTTGCAGCCTCTGTGTCAGCTCTTGGGGTAAGTCAACCACCAAGCAGAAGTTGTCTACACTGAGACCACTATGTTAACAGGAAACCTAAGCAAGTCACATGGAATGTCTGTGTGGAGGGAGAGAAATGCCTGGTTAGTCTCCAAAATGTTCCAGCCAATAAGGTGAAGCGTCAGGTATGTGATTTTAAATGGTCACCTTGAGAGCCTCCCTGGTGGCACAAGGGGTTAAGCACAGCACTGTAAAGCAATCTGCAGCCTCTGGAAGCACGAGTTTGATCCTCCACGGCCAAGGAGCAACCCGCATAGCGCAGACTTCTCCTGCCTTGCCAGCTGCTCCCCTCAGCAGTGTATTTCAGTCAATTTGCCTGTTCTATTCTACAGTCTGTCTCTGGTGAATCCTGTCACCACCCCACACCTCTGGCCTGTACCCCAGCTCTTGTATGCATAAATAAATCTTTTTAAAAAAAGTCACTTTGCGAAAATATAAAATAGAAAGTCATCTTGGATAGTCAGCCCAGTTGAGCATTTAGAGGTCTCCAACTGTACCTCCACTTGACACTATGAGCCACCACAGGTAAAGACTGCCCTGCTGAGTGTAGCCAATCCACTGGACTGTGAGAAATAATAAATTGTTATTTCAAGACACTGCATTTTCAGGTGTTCATTTCAGTCATAGAGAATGGAGACAACCCCTCAGTGGTACATGTTCTATTTTCTGGAATGTTCTCCCACTGTCCTGTTCTACTATTCTGTCCACCCACATCTGCACTTGGTAATATCCCTCCACTTAGTGTGGTACAATTCAGATAAGCAGGGCCTTGGGTAAGGCTGTGGGATGGGAGGGGTTGAATCCTAAGTTGGTTTCTTGCGCTCCTTGTGACCTTGGGCAAAATGATTTTTCTAGACATCAGTTTCTGCACATGCTGTATGGAAATAAAAACAACTATTCCTGGAATTGTTTTGAGGACCTGATTAAAAAATATGTAAAATATTTATGGATCTTGTCCATTCAAGTCTCTTTGAGTGGTGGTCTTTAGGAAATAACCAGCCTTCTAGACCCATATCCAATGGCACTCTGAATCTAATTCTTGTCGCTTATAAACTATATGATTTTGAACAAATGCCTTCAACTTCTCTGAGCCTTGCACTCATATGTCACATGGGTTTGATGATAATATCTGTGTAATGGGGCTTCTTCACTAAGCCAGGCACCGGGCTGCCTCCTGGAATGGCGCGACACTGCCCCCTCCAGGCAGAACACCCAAAAAGTCCCTTGACCTGAAAGGCATGTTCTTAGGTAGAAGCAATTGGGGTTTGGGCAAGAACAGACATGTCCTGTGGGGCAGAACTGTGGTGGGTGGCAGGCTGTAGGGAGGAACAGCAGAGCCCCCAGAACACATGGCCCTGAATGAGCGGTTTTGATGGAGGGGGAAGGGGCTCAGTGGACAGAGCAAAGGGAGGAGTGCTATTCGGAATAGTGTGAGGCTGGGCAAGGCCTTCTTGTGGCTCACCACATCCCACCTCACACTCTCCTTGGGCCTGTCTCCTCCTAGGAGAAGGAATGGTCTGGACTGTAATAGCATGTCAGGAGTCACCCTTCTCTAACCATGGGATCTCCTAGGAAAGAGCTGAAAAGAAGCGGAAGATTCTTTTATAACTTCAGAGAGGTGAGGCATACAGAGGGGCGACTGGTACAAGGCTCCATAGGCCCGTGGGCAGGCAGAAGCCCTGAACAGATAGGAGGCAGCCTTATCTGGCTTCTTAGATGCCCACTGAAGGTGAGGAAACAAGATCTGGGCAGCTACAGAAGAGCACATGCTGGGATTCTAGTTGCATCCTCTACAAAACCAGACAGAACTAACTTATGTTCTTAAAGGCAGGATAGTGGTTTCCCCAGCAGGGGAGGCAGCAACTAAAGGGAAATACAGAAGGATTCTGGGGGGCTGGTAATATTTTGCTTTTTCTTCGGGAGGCTAATCACACCAGTCTGTTCATTTTATAAAACCTTAAGTGCACTTAAGATGTGTGCACTTTTCTGTATGTTTCTTCGCTAAGTTAAAACACACACTCATTTGGGCAGTGCCGCCACACCAGGGAAGGGGATAAGAGATTAGTTGGAGCAACCACCACCTGGTGTCTGGACACATTTCTCCTCCATTCATTCACTCACTCACGTATGTTTTATTAAGCACCTCCTACACATTGAACACTGCAATCTGTAAGGGGATAAGATTATTAATAGCAGTAGTTTCCATTTATTGAGTGCTTATTTTGGAGTAGGCACCGAATATACATTCACTGCTGATCATAATCCCAAGTGTTATCCTCGGCTGTCAGTTGAATAGTCTCGGAGAGGTGAAGCAAGTTGCTCAAGATCACACAGCACAGACAACGTCTGGATTTTCACATGAACCTGAGTCTGTGTGAACCCAAAAGCCAGAATATTTTCCACTGAGCAACATTGTCCTCTAGGGACAGAAGGGGTGGAGGAATCTGTTGGGAAATTGCTCTACCACAGTAATGAGGCCTCAGAGCTGGAGTCGAGGGTTGGTTTTATCCTCTCGGACTCTTGGCCGGTTCCTTCCCTCTTGAGTCGGGGTCTCCCCACATGCATAACGAGGTTACAAGAGCAGAACCCCCACGCCTTGCTCTCGGTGTCACTGCGAGGCTGAAATAAATCGACGTGAGCAGAGTGCGGTGTCCGGCACCCAGAGGTGCGAGAACAAGCGGTCATTACCATTTCCGAGTCCTCCTGGCCACCCCTCCCCCCGCGTCCCCCGCGCCCCCCGCAGCCCCCACGGGGCCAGCCCAGCAAGGACGCCGGGTGGAGGGCGGCCGTCCGCCCTCGGGCTCCGGGTCTGGCCCACTAGCGCCCGGTGGGGTGACAGGAGTCTCCCGGCTCTTAACAGCCGCACCCGCGCAGCCAGAAAACCGGCGGGTCGAAGAGTGGGGTGCAAAGGAGCAGCCGCGCAGCCGACCCCAGCGCACCCGCGGGCGCGGCCGCCGGGGTCAGGTCGGGCGCGGGAGGATATCGCGAGAGCCGGCGGGACGGCGGGCTTCCCGGGCGGAAGTGGGGGGCGGGCTCCCAGGGCGCGCGCCCTTTGAAACCCCAGACCCGGGCGCGCGGAGGGGAGGGGGTGGCGGTCGCTGTGCCCCGGGGGAGGGCGCGGGGGCCGCAGGAGCGGGCGGGCGGGCCAGCGGCGGCCTCCGCGCAGGTTTCCCCGGGAGAGGCCGCGGCGGCTTCCTCGGGCGGCTGCGAGGGCCCGGCGCGCGCCCGGCCCCCCGGCGAGGCCTCCCCTTTGTCCGCCCGTCTCGGCCGACCGCGAGCCGCGGCCCTTCCGGCCAGGTGGGATTTGCCTCGACCCCAGGGAAGCTTCACCTCCCGGCCTTCTCTCGCCCAGACTCCCTCCATGACCGCGGAAGGGGCCTCAGCAACGAGATCACGCCACCATATTTTTATAAAATTAGCAAAACCGGGCATCCCCGGTGGCGCAGCGGGTTGAGAGCAGCGCTGTGAAGCTGTCCGCAGCCTCCGCAGCGCGGGTTCGAGTCCAGGCCGGCTGCAGAGATACCCACATGGCGCGGCAGACCTCTCCTGCCTACCCGCCCTCCCCTCAGCAGTGTGTTTCTGGCAGTCTGCCTGTGCTGCTCCCGGCTCTGTCTCTGGTGAATCCTCTCACGCTCCCGTGCCTCTGGCCTGTACACCAGTTCTTGTATAAATAAAAATAATTTTTTTAAAAAATAGCTAAACCAAGATATCTTAATGAAAAGCTGTTCAGACCACTGTCTTCCAAGGTGACTTCCCTTGAAGTAGCTGTGGGTTTAGGCATCTAAATGCTCAGGAATGCTCTTCTTCGTTGTTGTTGTTTTTAAAGCTTTATTTGTGCATACAAGAGGTGGACTGTAGGCCAAAGGTGCGGAGAGGTGAGAGGATTCACCAGAGACAGAGTGGGGAGCAGAACAGGCGGATCCACCGAAATATACTGCTCAGGGCTACTGAAGTGCGACAGGAGACAGCAGTGAGACCCACATCTGTGCACCATGTGGGTCAGCTCCCTGGCTGGGGATTTAACTCGTGCTGCAGTGGCTGCCAATAGCTTCATAGTGCTGAGACTTAACCCCTTGTGCCACCAGGGAGGCCCCAGGAATGCTTTGAGTTAAGTAAGATGTATTTCTATGGTTTGCGTGTATAAGTATGTTATTGCTAGCCTTCTCAGTGTAGGAGTGGCTTCTAGAAGTAGTGGTCCCCACTGGGTTAAATTACAAACTGATTGACCTGAAGGTGCCAGAGGTCCTTTGGCTGGAGAATGGTGAATTGAGCAGACGAATTCATGGCAGATGAATGAGGAGATAGCAAAGATGAATCACTGCAGAAGAAAATGTGAAATTGCTTGAAATCTTATAGTTCATAAAACACCCTTAGTGGGGCCTCCCCTGGTGGTGAGCGGCTGAGCGCTGGACTGCAAAACTGCCCGCAGCCTCTGCAGTGCCAAGTTGATCCCCGGCCACCAGCGAGGGTCCCACATGATTCGCAGACCTTTCCTGGCGGGCCCACTGCTGCCCTCAGCAGTGTATTTCGTAGGTCTGCCTGTTCTGTTCCCGGCTCTGGCTCTGGTGAAGTCTGTCACCCTCCTGCACTTCTGACCGTACCCAGTGCTTGTATGAATAAATAAATAAATAAATCTTAAAAAAAAAAAAAAAACACAACACCCTTAGTGTTTCCCTAAATTTGACAAAACGAGTTGGGAAGTGGAAAGAATCTTTTCTAAATTGAAAATAATAATGAACAAATTTTGATCAACTATTAGGAAGGAAAAATTGAATTATCTTTCTGTTCTCCCCATAGAAAATATTACAAAATTGTTGTCTTTGAGACCTTTAAAGAATATTCAGACAAAGGGCCTCCCTGGTGGCGCAGGGGTTAAAGTCTCAGCGCTATCAAGCTATCAAGCAATTGCTGGCCACTGAGGTATGAGTTCAATCCACAGCCAGGGAGCAACCTACATGGCACAGCAGACCTCTCCTGTCTCGCCCACTGTTCCCCTCAGCAGTATATTTCAGTAGATCCATCTGTTCTGGTCCCCACTCTGTCTCTGGTGAAATCTCTCACACACACCCCCTCACTGTCCCACACCTCTGCCCTATACCACAATTCTTATGTGCATAAATAAACAAAAATAAATCTTAAAATATTCAGACAAAATGCATAATGAAAAAAGTGATAGTGGAATGCCAGGTAGTTAATTTAACAAGTATGTTATTTTTTAAAATTTTGGTGTTTTTATGGAGGGTATCAACTTAAAACTTAGTCATTCTATGTCATTTCTCATTATAAATATATATTCACATTTGTACATAATTTTGTGTTTATAATTTTATCTTAAAGGGGTCCCATGAAATGATATAAACATTAGCTCTGCACAAATCTAATGTGTCCTCCCATAATTGTCTTCTAACTGTTACAGGGGGCTGAAGCCAAAGACTGTTAACAGGTGTTGCCCCTTCAAGGGGAATGCCAGTGGGGATGGATAGCCCCAGGCGAAACAGGAACAAAGTATCAGTGGGGGTGCAGATTGATAAGAAATATAAGGGACTGCAAAAGCAGCCCCCAAGTATTCAGTGTTCGGAATTTCAGCGATGTTGGATCTTCAGTGACTCTGGGGTCAGCCATTCCTGCCCCTATACCATGCCAATCTTCCAGAAGGCTGTTGTGAGCCTTTGAAGGATATGGAGAGGCTTCCAGCAGCCAGCTTCAGAGAAGAAAAGTTCAGAGGCTTTGCAGGTAACCAAGCAATTGAAATTGTTCCCAGCTTTGCTGTTGTTGTAGCCTGGATGGAAAAAGGGGAAGACCCGGGAGCCTCCCTGAGCTGCATGAGTGTGGGTCGTTTGTCCAGTCCTTTGGCTGCTGCAGCTGCTATTTTGAGTGTCATTTTTCTGGTGCTGTGCTGGGGCATCTCAGCAGCTCTGGTGAGCATCTCCTGTTGTGTCTTCTGCTGTCTTTGTGAGTTGGATCCTGTCCAATAGTCTGGCTGCCCCATACTCCTAGTGGCAGGAAGATGCCATTTTTTTAAATAATTCTTACATCATTTTTCATTTTTGCACAATGTATGCATTTTCATTTTGGTTATATTCCCTATACAATTGCACCCCCCCCCTTATTTTGACCCTAGTCCTTCCTCTCCCCTTCCCTCCCCCCCCCCCCCCCCCCGGTCCCGCCGTAGTGTGTCTCTGGTTTATAGTTGCTTGTTGATTATAACTAATGGTTTATAGTTTTATTATAAACTATTGGTTTATAGTTGCTTGTTGATTTTGATTTTCACTTTGTCTTTTTCCTGGTCCCTTATTCTAAATTCCTGCAATGAGTGAGACCATCCGGTATTTTTCTTTTTCTTTCTGACTTATTTTGCTGAGCATGATCCCTTCCAGCGCCATCCATGTTGCTGCGAACTGCATGTATTTATCTTTTTTGATTGCTGAGTAATATTCCATGGTGTATATGTACCACATCTTAGGAAGACGCCATCTTGGGAGACTTTGTGTTTAGGAGTTTAAAACATTGGATACTGCTTCGGGTGAGGTAAACGGCCATTTGTGGCCTCAGTGACTCTTGTTTGTTAAATAAATCCCATTATTGTTCTCTGAACCTGAGTAGTCTTGCAGTTGTACATGAGAGTGAAGAACTCAGACAGTAACTGGTAAACTATTTGGGCAATGTCCTTGGCCAGTTTTAGTGCCCTTTGCTGCCCTATATCATAACCAGCCTGATCAGGGCAGAGTTTGTGTTTATTAATTTTTGAGATGAGATGATGGAAGCCTAAATAGGTTAGACTGCTTTCCCGAGGCTTTGCTACTGTGACTGGAAGAACTGGAACTAGAATTCATCAATTTTGGTTCTCAGTTCAGACATCTGGTCTCACCCTATTCCAAAGTCTTTCACTTTCAGTCTTCAGTGAGTAGGACCTGAGTGTGTCTACTTAGCCTGGCTTTAAGTTCTAGGTTGTGTATGGTCCAAATGAGAGAGCTTGTTAAGCTAAAAGGGAGCAAGTTATGTTTCTGAAGTGTCCCCAAATCTCAGATAATTCAGCCTCCTTCTATTCTCCCCCCAAAAGAGGGGAGGGATAACAGAGCTTTAGCATCTGATGGGAGAGAACTAAGGAATAACTCCAGCCATTGTCCTCCCTCTGTATCAGGGTGAGAAGTGTGGAATCCTTGAACAAAAACAGACTCAACTGTTGAACCGGCTGTGTGTGAATATGCATGCAAACATGTCTTGTTAATTCTCAAGCCAAGTGTATTTTTGGTCGGTTTCCCTGGAGACTTGGGAATATGGAGAGGCCATACCAAGTGTAGTATAATTTTGCCAGCTCTACTTCCTTTTCAGTTCCCAAAATTAGTCACCCCATCTCTCTACCTGGACCAAGTTTGTTCAAGGTCACTAACAACTTTTTGTGTTGCTAAATCTAACTTTTCAGTCCTTGTCTTAATTGACTCTCCCCTGCTACCAGTGGACTTTTCAAATGTTAATCTGATTCACCTCCACTTAAAATCTGTTAGTGGCCTCCCCATTGCTTTTAGGATTAAGATGGAAATCTCTGACTTGCAGAGTCAGACCCAGTGCACTCCAGAAACACTGATCTTTCATTTAGCCAGTGGGCCATGCTCTTGTTCTGACTACAAAACTTTTGCACATAACCTTCATCCATTAGGTTATAGTTATATATGTTATCTACATAATACACATTTTATATATTATAGTTATATGTTGTAGTCATTAATTTATAATGTGACATTATATTTTTACATATAATATATCTGATATTACTCATTATTTTGCAGACATTGCTAGGGACACAATAGTTAACAAAGCTGCCATTCTGGAGCTCACCTTCTAGTGACTGTTTTTGGAATGTCCTCCCCAACTTTTTTTTTAAAAAAAAGGTCTTTGTTTCTATTTATTTATTCATTGAAAACAGCTTTATTGAGGTATAATTCACATACCATAAAATTCATCCATTTAAAGTATACAATTCAATTTAGTACATTCAAAGTTATGCAACCATCACCATAATCAATCTTAGAACATTTTCATCACCCCAGAAAGACACCTTGTATCCATTAGTAGTCCTGGCCCTCCAAGCTCCCCAGACCTAGGTAACCAAACTGCTTTCTCTCTCTACAATTTGCTAATTCTGGAATTTCTCATAAATGGAATCATACATCATGTGGTCTTTTGTGACTATCTTCTTTCACTCAGCATTACATCTGCAAGGTTTATCCATGAAAATACCTTATCCAAGGTTATGCCACGGTGTCGTATGTATCAGTACTTCATTACTTTTATCCTTTGTTTTTTTCCTACTTCCATCCTTTATTCCTTTTGGCCCTCTCTCCCCTTCCCTCTTCTTTACCTCAAAAACTGCACTTCATTTATTATTGACTGATAGTTTTTTTTTTTTTTTAAAGATTTATTTATTTATTTATTTACACAAGCACTGGGTACAGTCAGAAGTGCGGGAGGGTGAGAGAATTCACCAGAGCCAGAGCGGGGAGCAGAGCAGGCAGAAGGACCGAAGTACACTGCTGAGGGGAGCAGTGGGCGGCAGGAGAGGTCTGCGCGCCTTGTGGGACCCTCCTGCCGTGGCCGGGGAGCAGCCGGGGATTGAACCGGCGACGCAGAGGCCACGGGCAGCTTCGCAACCCAGTGCTCAACCGCTGCGCCACAGGGGAGGCCCCGGACTGATAGTTTTTATAAGTATTTTACCTTGTCAAGTCATCCATTATGTAAATGTCCAATATTTGTCTTTGTCATTCTGACTTGATTGACACAGACAATTCCCTCAGGCTCCTTCCATTTTGCTGTAACTGGCAGCATTTTGTTTATTTCTTATCACTGAATAATATTCCATAGTGTGGATATACCACTTTTTTTTTTTTTTTTGGTGGGACCCTCGCTGGCAGCTGGGGATCGAACCCACGCTTCAGAGGCTGCAGGCAGCCTCCCAGCCCAGTGCTCAAACACTGGGCCACCAGGGGAGGCCCTACCACATCTTCTTGATCCAATCTTCTATTACTGTGCACTTAAGTTGCTTCCACATCCTAGCTTTTGTAAACAGTGTTACAATAAACATTGTAGACCATATAGGTTTTTGAGTTGATGGTTTCAAGTTTTTTGAATAGATGTAAACGAGTGGCAATGCTGGGTCACACAGTATTTGCTGTTTAATCTTTTTATTTTTTATTTTTACACTATACACACACATACTATACACTCACACATAAATGGAATGATGATAGTATGTTGGTATATCTGTGCATAGGTGACATATTTCTAGTGTGTACATACATTCATATATATATAATAAATTGCTAGAAGATAAAATTCAATTATTTTGTAGCCTTTTGGGTAGTTAATAAAGTTTATCATGTATAGCATATGTATCTATATAAGATGTAGCCATGCCTACATTTATCTGTAATTAAAAGAAATATCTTTATTTCCACTTAATATTCAAATGTAATATTTCTACTTCTTTTCATGGAGACACACATATTATGTTAGTATAGAGTAACATAAATAGTTTGTTACTATGGAGTAACATACTATGTCTTTTGTTTTGTTTTGTTTTTTGCTGTTTAATCTTTTAATGTAAATGCAGATAGTTTTCCAAGATAGACCCACCAGTTTATGTTACTGCCCAAAACAGTGTACTAGCTTTCCTCTTTCTCCCCATCCTCACCAGCACTTGTTATTACGGTTTTTTTTTTTTGTAAATAGGTATCATTCTCACAGATGTGAGATGGTATCTCATTGTGTTGTTTTTTTTTTTTTAAGATTTATTTATTTATTTATACATGACTGGGTACAGTCAAAGCGCGGCAGGGTGAGAGAATTCACCAGAGCCAGAGCGGGGAGCAGAGCAGGCAGAAGGACCGAGGTACACTGCTGAGGGGAGCAGCGGGCGGCAGGAGAGGTCTGCGCGCCATGTGGGACCCTCCTCCGGTGGCCGGGGAGCAGCCGGGGATCGAACCGGCGCCGCAGAGGCCGCGGGCAGCTTCGCAACCCAGCGCTCAACCGCTGCGCCACCGGGGAGGCCCCTCATTGTGGTTTTGACCTGCATCTCCCTTATTAAAAGTGATGAAAAACATTTTTCCATGTATCTTTTGGCCTTCTGGAGATTCTTTGGTGGACTGTCTGTTCATATCTGCTTTATTACTTGGGTTGTTTTCTTATTGTGCAATTGTGTAAGTTTTTTTTTAAATGTTATTTTGGATATTAGCCCCTTGTTGGTCTAGCAATGTGTAAATATTTTCTCCCATTCAGTATGATGTCTTTTTAATTCACTATGTAAAAATTTGATTCTGTTCCATTGACCCATGTATTTATGTTTATGCTAATACCATATTGTTTCAGTTACTGCTGTTTTATAGTATGGTTTAGTCAGGTAACATAATGCCTCCATTACATTTGAGAGCTTTTATAATTCCATGTAAATTTCAACATTTTTTGTTTAGTTTCTTTGAAAAATATTGTTAGTATTTTGATGAAAATCGCATTATATAGGGCCTCCCTGGTGGCACAAGGGGTTAAGACGCAGCACTATGAAGCTATCAACAGCCACTGCAGCAGGAATTTGATCCCCTATCTCGGCCAGAGAGGTGACCCACATGGCACAGCAGACCTCTCCTGTCTCGCCCACTGCTCCCCTCAGCAGTGTATTTCAGTCAGTCTTCCTTTTCTGCTCCCCACTCTGTCTCTGGTGAATCCTCTCACACCCCACACCTCTGGCCTGTACCTCAGTTCCCGTATGCATAAATAAATAAAAAAAAATCTTTTAAAAATTGCATTATAGGGTCTCCCCGGTGGCGCAGCGGTTGAGCACTGGGTTGCGAAGCTGCCCGCAGCCTCTGCAGCGCTGGTTCGATCCCTGGCCACCAGGCGAGGGTCCCATATGTCGTGCAGACCTCTCCTGCCGTCTGCTGCTCCCCTCAGCAGTGCACTTTGGTCCTTCTGCCTGCTCTGCTCCCCGCTCTGGCTCTGGTGAATTCTCTCACCCTCCCGCGCTTCTGACTGTACCCAGTGCTTGCATAAATAAATAAATCTTTTTTAAAAATTGCATTATATATATTGCTATTATGTATTTTAGGTAGAATAATCTTTTTTATTATATTGGTTCTCCATCTATGAGCACAATATATCTTTCCATTTCCTTATGTCACTATCTAAATCTTTTAATGACATCTTGTAGTTTTCATTGTATAGGTCCTTTACATCCTTGGTTAGGTTAATTGTGATATATTTGATTCTTTTTGAAGCAATAATGAATAGAATTATTTTCTTAATTTCTCTTTTATTCTCATTTGGTGTTTGTACATAAAAATTCAATAGATTTTGAGTATTTTTTGTGCTATGCCAATTTGCTATATTTATTTATTGTTTCTAATATGGTTGTGACCTGCATCTCCCTTACTAAAGTGCTTAGGGTTTTCTATATATGGTATTATATTGTCCGAGAATACCGATAGTTTTTTTTTTTTTTTGAAGATTTATTTTATTTATACAAGAGCCGGGGTACAGGCTAGATGCGCGGGAGGGTGAGAGGATTCACCAGAAACAGAGCTGGGAACAGAACAAGCAGACTGACGAAACACACTGCTGAGGGGAGCAGCTGGAGAGGTCTGCTCGCCATGTGGGTTGCTCTGAGGCCGGCGGGTATCGAACAGGCACTGCAGAGGCTGCGGACAGCTCACAGCGCTGTGCTCAACCACCTGCGCCACCAGGGAGGCCCGAATAGTGATAGTTTTACGTCTTTTCTGACTTAGATTTCCTTTATTTCCTGTTTTTGTCTAAAATCTCTAAAACAGAAGTGGTGACAGTGGGCATCCTTGTCTTGTTCCTGACCTTAAAGGGAATGCTTTCAGTTTTTTACCATTAAGTAGTAGGTTGAATGTTGGTTTGTAATACATGGCCTTTTTTTATATTGCAGTTGTTTCCTTTTATTCCCATTTTGTGTAGAATTTTTACCATAAATGGGTGCACTATCTTATGAAATGCTTTCTTTGCATCTCTTCATAATAGCCTTAGGTTTTTATCTATACTTTTGTTAATATTATGTATTACATTGATTGATACATATATTAAAATATCCTTGCATCCCTGGTAGAAATTCCTTTTGATCATTTTGTGTAATCCTCTGATATAGTGTTTAATTTGATGGGCCAGTGCTTTGTTGAATATCTTTGCATCGGTGTTCATGAGGGGTATTGGTCTTTCCTTGTGCTGTCTTTACCTGGTTTCAGTATTAAGATCATATTGGTACTGTGAAATGTATTATGGAGCATTCCTTCTTGGATTTTTAAAAAAATATTTATTTATTTATTTATACAAGCACTGGGTATAGTCAGAAGCGCGGGAGGGTGAGAGAATTCACCAGAGCCAGAGCAGGGAGCAGAGCAGGCAGAAGGACCAAAGTACACTGCTGAGGGGAGCAGCGGGCGGCAGGAGAGGTCTGCGCGCCATGTGGGACCCTCCTCCGGTGGCCGGGGAGCAGCCGGGGATTGAACCGCTGCGCCACCAGGGGAGGCCCTCCTTCTTGGATTTTTAGAAATAATTTAAGCAAAATGGGTATGAATTCTCCTTTAAAACAATTTGATAGAATTAGTTTGTAAAGCCATCTTCCTGGACTTTTTGTTTTGTCCTTTTTTTTTTAAAGGAAAAAATTTATTTATGAAACTCTTAAGTAGGACAAAACTTAGAAGCTCCAAGTAGGTGCAAGCTGGGTTTTTGTTTGGGGGGAAGTTTTTTTTTTTTTCCTATTTCAATTTTCACACCTGTGATCAGTTTTTTTTTAGCACTTCTGTTTCTTCCTGACTTAGTGTTGGTAAACTATATTGATCTAGAAATGCATCCATTTCTTCAAGGTTATTAAATTTAGTGATCTGTAATTGTTCACTGTAATCTCATGATCCTTTGTATTCCTGTGCCACATGTGATAATTTCTGATTCATTTTATTGTTTTCTCTTTTCTTTTCATTGTTAGTCTAGCTAGAGGTTTATCTATTTTATCTTCTCAAAGAACCACTCTTAATCTCATTGATCGTTTGTATAGTCTTTTTGATCTCTATTTTATTTATTTCTGCTATTATTTTTATTATTTCCTTCTTTCTGCTAACTTTGGGTCTTGTTTGTCCCTCTTTTTCAAGTTGCTTTAGGTTTGGTGTTATATTGTTTATATGGGATTTTTCTTACTTCTTAATGTGGGCCTGTACTGCAATTATCTTCCTTCTTGAGATTGCTTTTGTTGTATCCTGTGGATTCTGGTAACTTGTATTCTCATTTTCATTCATCTCAAAGTATTTTTTATTTTATTTCTCTCTTACCCAATAGTTGTTAAGCACCATATGGTTTAGTTTGCATGCATTTATAATTTTCCTGTTTTATTTTTTATAGTTGATTTCTAGCTTTATGGTCAGAAAGAGCACTTGATGTGATTTCAGTCTTTGAAATTTTATTGACAATTGATTTGTGTCCCAAGGTATTATCTAATCTTGAAACTGTTCCATATACACTTGAGAAAAACTTGTATTCAGTCATTTTGGGGGGAGTTTTCTATAGATATGTTAAGTCTCTTTGGTCTAACTCTTCACTTAAGGCTACTGTTTCCTTATTTATTATCTGTCCTGGTCATCTGTCCAGAGCTATTGTGTGATATTAAAACCCCCTGTATTACTGTGCTGTTGTTAATATGCATCTTTAGTTCTGTTAGTAATTGTCTTATGTCTCTTGGTTCCCCATGAGTTTGGTGCACATATGGGTATTTTTCCTTCTTGTATTAGGACCTTAAATCATAATGTAATATCTGTCTTTATCTTTTAACACCATTTTAAATTGGAAGTCTGTTTTATCTAATATAAGTATAGTTATTCCTGAATTTTTAAAAAAGATTTTATATATTTATGCATACAATAACTGGGGTGTAGGCCAGAGGTGTGGTGAGGGCAAGTGAGAGGATTCCCTCCACCAGAGACAGAGTGGGGAGCAGAACAGGTAGACTGACTGAATGCACTGCTGAGGGGAGCAGCAGGAGAGACAGGAGAGCTCTGCTGTGCCATGTGGGTCAGCTCCTTGGCCAGGGATAGAACTCAGAATTCATACTTCAGTGGCTGGTGATAGCTTGATAGCACTGAGAATTTAACCCCTGTGCCACCAAGGAGGCCCCTCCTAAAGTTTTTTTTTTAATTGCCATTTGCTTGTAGGATTGTCTTCCAGCCTTTAACTCTAAGGCAGTGCTTTTCTTAGTTGGTAAAATGAGTTTCCTATAAATAACAGGAGGTTATAAAAGTTGGTTGATAGTGTTTGTCATATCTTCTCTATCCATAAGAGTTTCTGTTTACTTGTTCTATCAATTATTGATAGAAGGATATTGAAGTCTGAATATAACTGTGGATTACTCCTTGCACTCTTACAAGTGTTTGCATTATGGATCTTGGAGTTCTGTTTTTAGGTGCATAAATGCTTAGTATTATTAAATTATTACGATAAACTGGTCCTCCTATTATAATAAAATGGCCTTCTTTATTTCTGGCTATTTTTTCCCTCTGAAAATTTGTGATATTAATATAGCCATTCTGGCTTTTAAAAGGTGTTAGCTTGATCCATATATTTAATCCTTTCATTTCTACCTATTTTATATTTATATTTAAAGTGTGTTTCTCTTAGGAGGGTCTTTTTTTTAATACAAACTGACAGCCTCTGCCATTTATCAATAATTAATTCAGTTACTGTTAATACAGTTTTTGATATGGTTGGTTATCAACTTGCTACTTGTTTTCTGTTAGAATTAGCAGAAAGGACATTAAAACACTTACTATAATTATATCCCATGTATTCTAAACATCAGAATCAGATTTGGATCTGGCAGGAATATGGAATTATGAGATCAGTAATTAAAATCAACTATTATTAAAATGTTAGGAACTCTAAAAGATAAAATATACAGCATGAAAAAATAGATGGACAACGTAAGCAAAGTGATGAAAATTCTAAAAGTGAACCAAACAGAAATGCTAAAGATAAAAAAACAATTGTAACAAGAATGAAGAATACTTTTGACAGGCTTCTATGTAGACTGAAGAAAGACTCTGAACTTGAGGATAGCTCAACAGAAACTCCCAAAACTGAAAAAACAAACAAACAAAATGGACCAAATGAGAACTATAGGAAAACTACAAAAGGTATAACATATACATAATAAGGATTGCAGGGGGGGGGGAGAAAAATACAATGGAACAAAAGAAATATTTGAAGAAATAATGACTGAAATTATGCCAAGTTAATGTCAGACATGAAACCACAAATCCAGAAAGCTATGAGAACACCAAGCAGGATAAATACCAAAACCCCCACTTTTCCTAGGAATATTATTTTCAAATCACAAGGAATCCAAGGAAAAGAAAAAAATCCAAACTATAGGGGAGCAAACATAAGAATTATATCCAACTTCTCTCCAAGAACTATGTAAGAAAGAAGAGAATGGAGTGAAATATTTAAAGTGTTGACTGAAAAAAAAAAACAAACCAATCTAGAATTCTGCACATTGTAAAATTATCCTTCAAAAATGAAGGAGAAACAAACATTTTCTCAAACAAACAAAAACTGAAAGAATTTGTTGCCAAGACACCTGTCTTGCAAGAAATGTTAAAAGAAGGCCTTTAGAGAAAAAGAAAATAATTAGATCAAGAACTTAGATCTACATAAAGAAAGGAAGGGCATTGGAAAAGGAAGGAATGTAAGTAACATAAAAACTTTCTTTTTTTTCTGAACTGATCAAACAGATAACAACTTGTTCAAAATAATTATAGTAAAAGTGTATTCATTTTTAAAAGATTTATTTATTTATGTATACAAGAACTGGGGTACACGCCAGAGGTGCAGGGCCAGGGTGAGAGGATTCACCAGAGACAGAGTAGGGAGCAGAACAGGCAGATCTACTGAAATACACTGCTGAGGGGATCAGCGGGAGAGACAGGAGAGGTCTGCTGTACTATATAGGTTGCTCCCTGACTGGCTGGCATACTCGATTCAGTTACATATACTTATGTAATTATATTCTAATATATGTTTATATATAAATGAGATGAATACTAGCAATGATTAAGAGACAGAGGGAAGGATTAGGATTCTTTTATTATTATAAGGTACTCCTGTTACCTGTGAAATAGTATATTATCTGAAAGTGGACTTGGATTAGCTATAACTGTATATTGTAAACTTTAGGAAAACCACAAAAAAAGTTAGAACAGTAAAAAAGGGATAACTGGGGCCTCCCCTGGTGGCGCAGCGGTTGAATGCTGGGCTGCGAGGCTGCCGACCAGCCTCTGCAGCGCCGGTTTGTTCCCAGCCGCCAGCGAGGGTCCCACACACACACACACACACAAAACAAAAACAAGGGATAACTAATATATTGTAGTCCTCCTATCCGCAGGGGATAAGATCTCCCAGTGGATGTATGAAACCGCAGGTAGTACTGAATCATGTGAGTGTGTGTATAAACATTTTATATAAAATGTTTCTTCCCTATACATACGTATCTATAATAAAGCTTAATTTTAAATTAGGAACAGCAAGAGATTAACAACAGCAATTAATAAAGAAAAGAATAATTATAGTAATATTCTGTACTATAAGCTACATGAATGTTATCTTTCTAAAATCTTATTGCACATAATATTAGAAAAAACAGACTATCTGAAATGCCTCTATTCATTATAGAAACTGAATCAATAATTAATGATGTTTCCAAAAGAGAAAACATCAGACCCAGATGGGTTCACTGGTGAGTCCTACCAAAGATTTAAGAAATAAATTATACTAATTTTCGACAATCTCTTTCAAAAGACGGAAGCAGAGGGAATACTATACATTCTAGCTCATTCTAGGAGGCCAGCATTACCCTAGGATCGTCTTCCCAGGGCACGCTGTCTCCCTTGTAGTGTACCGAAGGAGGGTAAAAAATGAGCACAAAATGGCGCAGATTGAACTGCAGCTGTGCGTGGGGAAGGTTCAATCCTCTCCCTAGGCCCATGAGGTAGTTGGGCAGGGGATGGGGCTCCTGAGGCCTCCTTCCACCTGAGGGCTTGGGGTGCCAAGAGGCCCCTGACTTAAGTGTGGGCCAGTTAAATGTCCCCGCCAGTCTCCAGGAGAGGGAGGGCAGGGAGGCATCACAAACCAAAGGGCTAGCCCCCCTCAGCTGTGTGCCTGCGCCAAGGCCCATTTGCCCACCTGTCATTGTCCAGCCCGCTCAGATGTCTCAGGATTCTCCAGGTGTCTGGTCTCCAAGCTTTTTCTCCTTTTCTGCTAGACGAAGTGGGCCGGCTTTGTGGGCGGGGGAGGGAAGGGTTCTGACGATTTTCTCTCTTCCCTTCCCTTCTGTTTCATCTTTCCTCTGTGTCTGGATGGATCACCGGCCAAGCTGGTCTAAATCATTCGGGTCCTCCCAGGAACGCGGGGTTATTTTTCCCCATCAGTTGTTTTTATGGGAGAACTTGATCCTAGCATCTCTTCGCCGCCATGTTAAAGACCCATCTAGGCATTAAGCTAATACCAAAACCAGACTTGGGAGTGAGAAGGCGCCCATGCACGTGACTGACCTGTGGGTAGCCTCCGGGAACTGAGACCAGCCCCCAGCCGACAGCCTACAGGGAAACAAAAACTCAGTCCAACACCCACAAGAAATTGCCAAAGTCCTAAATGAGCCTGGAAGCAGAGTCTTCCCTAGACCTTCTAGATAAGACCCTGCCCTTGATTCTGGCCTTGTGAAATTCTAAGCAGGAAACCTCACCAAGTCTGCCTGGACTTCTCACCTATAAGACAGAACTAAAAAATGGATGTTTAAGCCTCTTATGCATGAGTTTGTCATAAATAGCAATAACACACATATATATTTGCTCAATCAGGATCCATATATGTATTAAGAGAAATATGGAAAGGATAAACACCAAGCTTAGAATACAGGTAATTCTGTTGGGGTAACAGGAAAGAGGAGAGTACTGCCTATGTAGGCAATATTTTATTTAAACTAGGAGGTGGCTATATTGTTATATTTTTATTGCTTTTTTTGTTTCACATATTGTATAACAATTTTATAAAGATTTCTGACCCTCAATTGCCACTGAGAAACAGTGAAAATGTCAAACTTTGGCAGGACCTTAGGGTCTGAGCAATGGGTTCCCCCAAAGGACTGTGCTAGAGACATTTCATTTTCTGGAAATAGGTGTAATCTTTGGGAGGAGGATAGAGTCTCCATAATGACTAGGAATGAATTTCCCTCCACCCCCATAGGATGAAGTTAGAACAGGCTAGAAGTCAGGGTTAATTTAACCCCTCTCCCAAAAAAAGGAAGAAAATTCCTTGAAAACTCAAATTCGTGTTAAGTGCATGGAAGAACGAGTGAATGAATGGAAAGATGAATTATGAATGGATGTTCAGGTACCCATAGAATCACCATCAATCCTGTATACTGGGATAATAGCGTTGGACAGGAAAATATCGTCCTATTGTGGACTAGTACACGAACTACTTTAATATAAGCACATTTGGAGTCCTTTTTTTTTTAAAGGCACATGAACCATGTTGTTACAAAAAATTCAGTTTGATGGGAGCTCGTCACTCCCCAGAGAGAGCTTCCCAAAGACAAACCAGGCACAGTCCTGGAGACCAGCATAAGCATCCTGGTACAAGTGAAGGCCTAGACCTCCCCGCACTTGTGCCCCCAGAGGCACTGTGTTAATGGAACTGATGATAACAAATGGTTCTGTGTGGCCACAGCTGCCTCTTACACTGATTGGGGCAAACTCCACTCAGAAGCATGATGGAGGCTAAAGCATCAAATTTCTTATCTGAGCAGGAAGCTGATACCTAAGGTATGCAAAGAGGCAGCAGCCCAGAAAGATTTGACAATTACACAGCTTTAGGGAAATGAATTTCCTGTTCCAAGATTTTTGCTTTGAGGAAGGATCCCTGGGACCCGATGAAGAGCTCCAATCACCAGCTATGATTTGGACAGGAACGT